>NC_091493.1:31557788-34117788 GCF_947461875.1 Haliaeetus albicilla
CTTGGTGAACTCGGATGCTGCGGTTTGCCCTCGGTACCCGGCTCAGATTTGGGAAGCGGGCATCTTGCGACGCTCGCGGGCAAGAGCGAGGCGCAGGGGAGAAGGCTTCACCCTTGCTCAGTTCAGCGATGCTCTCTGGGTATCCCTGTTTATTCTCACTTAGGACCAGCTTGGGAAAATACAATAGCCAGGGCACCGTAACGTTAGCGATCTTGAAGCTCCTCGCGAGTTGCTTTTACAGTGGGGTCAGTGGTTTACAGAAATATTAAATACTAAAGGAGAAGGGGGCAGGAGGGGGGGGGGAGACCAGAGCTAATGGTAAAGGTCTGCCAAATGTCACCTCAGTGTCACAATGACAAGAAAATATATTTTCCTTACAGCTCTCCCCCTAAGAAATTTGTTTTGAGGGATTTGACAATCTTGCAGATAAAGTAACTGCTTGCTACACTTAACTGATCATGCTCCCTCACGGCCGGCCGGCGTTTCTTCGCTGCACTTAGTAATACCTGTGCAACCTGGGTTGTAGTAGCATTGTCATTGATTTCCAAGGTAACTGCTTTTTAGCTCTTCTGAGCAGACATACCTGCGTGGGGGGGGGGAAGGTCTTTTCCCCACTCCCTGGAAGGGTGATGGTAAAGTGCTGTATCAGAAAAGACAGGAGGCTTCTCTAAATTTTGATAACCGCAGCCGACAATTTAGAAATAAGACACTTCTCACAGCCAACATGACAGTGGATTTTGAGCATTCAGAAAACACCAGGCCAAAAAACTGGAGACATCTTGATCTTTTAAGACAGCTTTTCCAGTACTTTAAGTGAAGGGGGGGGGAGCGGGGAAAGAAAAAGAGAGAGAAAAGCTGCAAGGAAAATAATACAAAGCCAGCACAATTGGCATCTAGACAGTAAAGAAAAAAGTTTTGGAGGTTAAGAGAAGGAAAGACAAAGCTGTTATGTACCCGAGGGATGCAATTTTAGTGGGAATGGAAGATTTGAGTGGTAAAGGAGGAGCGCTTGCCTCTGGGTTCTCTCTCTTCCAGCAGTTCAGCTGCTGGCATCTCAATTTGAATTGCTGGGTGAGTAGCACTTTCTGTGTGCGCGCTTTCCGTCTTGACCGTTGAACTTCTGATGTGACTTCTCTCCCTCTCCCCCCTCTCTCCCTCTCCTTTTCTTTCCTCCTGTGTGGAATCAAAAAAAAAAAAGGGGGGGGGGTGTTGAGAAATCAAGCAGGCATCTCCAGCTGTGACCTTTGTTAGCGACGTTGTTTTTATTTATTTATTTTATGGTAATCATCTTTTTTAGTAGGGGGAAGCGCGACTTTTCGATGACACTTTAATTTTACAGCGGTGGCGAGGAGCCAGCGGCAGAGCGCCGTTTTGTCGCGACACAATGGTGCAGCGGGGCAGAGTTGTTGCACTCCTCCTCTTCGCCCTTCCCTCCGCCTGATTTTGGGGTTTGGTTTACAGAAAGTGGTGGCGGTGGGGGGAGAAATTTTTTTCTCTTGCATCCAGGGTGGGATCGGGGTTTGTCGCGGGGGGGGGGCTGTGTTTCAGAGCCTGGTGTACAGCAGGTTTCAGGGGCTGATTTCTGGATGCTGAACAATGGTTACCAGCGAGGGAGAAGTATGTGTGCGTGTATTAGCTGTGCGTTACATCCGCAGTCATACATTCACACAGTGACCATGACATCACTAGCTTTTCTTTTCTTTTTCTCCTTTGGGGCGGAGGGGGCCACTTCAAAGCTTTCTTCAGTTCAGTACGATATTTCCTTAACTCTGAAACCATGAAGGTAAAAATGTTTGGGTTGTTTTTTTGTTTTTTGTTTTTTGTTTTTTTTTTAAGGAGAAAAAGTTGGTTTGTAGCAGGGCACATGTTACAGTTAAGGGGGTTTGGAGGTGGAATGGTTTAACTCTTGTCATACACAAAACGAGTTTTATTTTTTTTTAATTATTAAAATAGTATGTAGTCGTTTTTAATTGGGTGCTTTTGATCCTGTGTTTGGTTGACACTCAGTTAAATTTTCTGAATTCTTCAGAAAGCTCAGCTGTAATGTGAAAGCTGAAAATTTTAGAGACACTACATAAAAATGATTTCACCCAGTGATAAAAGAATATGAAAAATAAAACTGAATGTTGATAAACATGAGGTAGCGTGTTTTGACACAGTGGTTCTGTGTTCGTTGTCAGAAGTCCATGAGACTTTTTTTCTCCTATTAATATGTATTACAGAAAGTAAACCTACCACTCAGCCAATTCTGTACGTTGCCCGTAATTATACACAGAAAATAGAAATGTATTTAACAATTTTAGAAAGCATCGCGTTTTCAACAGTGGTTTTGTGGGAGTCTTGAGTTTTCTGCTGTTTTCTTTTCTAACTCTGCCAAGCTTGCTTACAGAGTCACTCGATCCAGGAGGAGGATTTCTATCACTTCAGTACTCTCTGGTACCTTTGCCTGAGTAGCTTAGTTGATTTATTTGCCTTTTCCGGTATAAACCAAGGGATAAAATTCTGTAGAATTCATCTAAAATGAATTAATCTAGAAGGACAGTTATTTAGATGTTTCTTCTTTCACTGCATGCTGTTGCATATGTGGGTTTTACATGGCTGGTGATGAGATCTTGTAAGCGTTTTACCTTTCGAGGAATTCTTTTTATTGGGACTTGGGGCAAAAGGCCTGACAGCACTGTATAAATGTGCCTGTTTCTTCTCTTCCAAAATATTTGCAAGGTGTTTCAGTTCTGATGTGCACTTAACGTCACATTTTTAGGGAAACTTTGTGGAATTTATTCAAGAAGTAATTGATCTGGACTTACTTAATTTCATTGCTCAGTTGTTTTGTGGCGGCGTGTAATGTTTTTATCACATTAAAAAATGAAAACGTTTTCTAGAGCTTTGTTATTTGTTAAGCTATTTAATATACATCTGCTACATATATTGTGTATCGGCATTGAGAACAGTCCGCTATAATTTGTGAATACTGCATTTTAAAAAGCTGTACTGAAAACTGGGCATCGTATCTTAAGACATGTATATGTATGTTAGTTTTTTTAATAATGCTGTTATTACTGAAATTGCCGAGTATAAGTGGGTATAGGCATGCATGCTAATTTTTTTTCATTTCTTGCAGTTTTTTAACAGCCTCACATTCAAGTTCTTACTGTAGACAGAAGTCACAGATACCCTAACAAAATCAGTGGAGCTGTTTCTCCTACAGTATATATCTGCCTAGTGCTGAAATAAGCGATTTGTATGCAAGAATTAAAGCTGTTTATAATGTGGCATTTTAGAGAATGCTAGGCAGTAAGTAAAATTGCATTACTAGGTATTCATACAAAGCTCATAACAGATAAGGTCTATGAGGGCAATTATAAGCACCCTTTTGCTTATATTCACATCTCCCTTCTTCCCATCTTTTCTGAATTTTTGTGCTTGCATTATTGCTCTGTATCTCTCCCCTCTCTACCCCCTTCGTGTTCAGGACCGTTTTCTGAAGACCTGCTTAGGTTTCACCAGTCTCTTTGCCTAGTGGTTGTGTATCCAGCACGCCTTGTACTGGTACTGCTTGAGAAAACAGTGTTTTTCAGTTTTAGTCTAATGTATGCCAAGTCTTTCTGCTTTTTGCCTTGTTAGACATGAACGAAGGCTTGCCTGCTCTACAGAGATAATATCTGTCTAGTAATTAAACTAAAGTATGCGAAGAAAGCACAGTGTTTGTCAGGTTGGGGAAGAAACTGTGCCTCTCCTTTTGTAATGGAGGAAGTAGATCTGGGCACCTCGGTGCCTGAAACCTGAAGAGTCTGAGCACTACCCTGTCCTCCTCATATGGGGAAATCCACCTGTTGATCAAATCTCCTCTAATTTTGAGATGCAGCGTAAGGCTTGGCTGGATGCGCGCAGGCCGTAGTTTCTGGCTATAGGCTGGGGGAACTCTGGTGTCCCAGTTTGTACGCCAAGATCGGGCAGAGCGGGTGCAGCAGAGTGCTTTCTCTTTATCAAAAAAGCATTAAGAGAATGAGTGAGGTAAAATCTGACTGGCGTAAATGTAATTCCAAGTGTTGCTGAAGGATCTCAAAATGTACAGCTGTGTAGCAGGTGCTTGTCTGGGTCTGACCTGGCATTAGAGTAACACCACATGGTCCAAGAATGCAGCACTTAACTTGTATTTAAAACCCCAAGTTTCTTCTTTTAACTTAAAAAAACAACCACCACCACCCCCCCCCGAATACCACAGCAGTAGGATTACAGTCCACAGCAGCTTTGAAAGCAAAGTGTGAGCACACTTAATAATAATGTTTTACTACGAGTGTTTTTAATTCTCCTGCATAAGAACTAACAGGCAGTAATTAGATAGCTAAACCCCAGTTCTTTCCCTTTTACGCTAGAGGATTTGGCATATGCTAATTGTCACCAGATCATTTCACATAATTGCCTTTTGGCGAAATTAAGTGGAAATTTCCTGAACATCTTAAATCCTTGCTTCCCCGCCCCCTCCCCTCAGTACCTTCGCTCCCTTACAGGAAGGATGCCGAAAATGTCAAGCACAGTGCCTTAGTGCTCCTGTATGCAGGATAGTTAAAGGGGAAAAAAAAAAAGAAAACGATTCTTTTCTTGAATGAATTGCTGGACACTTAAAGCCAGGAAGCTGATTTTGTTGTTTTGTTTGAGACATTGCTAATAGAGCACGGGTTGTTTTTTTTTTTTTCTTGGAAAGCCAGCAGTTCTTGCAGGAGCAGGTAGGCACTCGCTGGCCTGGGCAGTGGTCAGGGAGGGAGGGGGAAGAAGCAGAAGGATGCAAAAGTGTCCCGTTCCACCCCCCCCTCCCTTTTTTTTTAATATTTATTAAAGGGTGGGCAGTGGGGGGTTGGTTTTTTTTGTGTGAAGCTCTGTCTAGGGGGGGTATTGTCCCAGCACATGGTTGTCAGTGCTCCTGTCATCATTTGTGTGAAAGAAGAAAATGAGCCTTTTTTTAGCAGGGCGAGTTGTGATTATCAATGGAGGCCTTGTCTCCCGCTACAATGGGCAGTTAGCTTAGGGCAGGACCTTCAGCAGAAATCAGCTACATTAAACTGTGAAAGGGCTCAGGCCACTGTATCAGCCATAATGGAGCAAGGGGAAGTAGTTTTCAGGAGAAAATGCTTAGCCAGGTGTGAAAGCATCCTTCAAAAAAATAAACTGTGACTCCACTAGCTAAACAGCTGGGTAAAATGAAATCTTCAACTTTTTCAGGAAATGCTTCATCAGTGGCATTGAATTTTTATGCTTGGGAAGGGGATGAGGACCAAGTTACATAAAGCTAGTGGGTTTGGTTGGCTTTAGCTTTTCAGTTCACCTGAATGGTTTGCCGTTTCCTTGTTGAAGTTTGGGGTGCCACCTGCAGCGGCTGCTGATGTGGGTGATCCCCAGGGCCGGAGTGGTGCTTGCTGATGGGTGCTCTGCTTTGGGTGTTGGTGACCTGGCTGGAAGTGGAAGAATATTCCAATATTTGCAGCAATATGTTGGGATTTGCCTTTTCTTGCAACTTAGTTTTCTGATTTGGGGAGTGGTGGTGTCATTCCTAGGCAGAACCAAGAAGAGATCAACCTTTAGAAAAAAAGAAACTCTTCTCTTACAAGCATCTTCGGAGCTGCAGAGCAGCTCAGGAACATCTGTTAGCTTTTCACTGGCCATAGTCAGCATAACTGCAATAGCACCATCTGGAAAATACAGGGAGACAAGTTATAAACCTATTTTTTAAATGTGAACTGATATTGAATGGTACCCTTTGCTAAGCCCAGGGAGCAACTCCAGGAGGGCCTGCTAATTCAAGACCTTCTGCATCCACCCTGGAGGAGGGGAAAAGGCTGACAAACCCTCTTCTGTGCTGCTTTTGTTTTATTGTATTAAGCTCATAAAGGCACTTTCAGGGCCCATCTTTCTTCAGTAGAAAGGGAAAGCAATGGGGAAACGGGGAAGAGGAGGACATGGCAAAGAAGACAGGCGGAGCTCTAGCTCCATTTGTTTTCAGCGTCTATTGATTAATAGGTTTTAAGGTGAATGGCATCCTCTCATTCCTCCTCCATTACTCGTAGCGGAGGGAGGGGAGGGGGCTCTGGGGGTCCGGGGTGCAAGTGCCTGATCAGTCTCTCCCTTGCCACACTCCCAGTTGCAGGCGGTCGGGGGGTGCCCGGCGGACGGCACCCTGTCCCTGCCTCCCGAGCAGGACTCGAGGCTTTAAGTACACTTAAGAGGTCGCCCCGGGTCGGGGAAGGGGGTCCCTTCCCTGGCCGCGGCTGCAGGAGCTGTGCCGGGGGCAGCCAGAGTTTCGGGCCGTGCTGGGGCAGGAGCATCCTCCCTGCCCTGCCCTTGGCTACTGGGCCGGGAACGTGGCAGAGCCCAGTTTGCCGCAGGCCACTCGTCTTGAAGCCGAAGGGTTTGGCTGCTTCGCTGCTGCAATGGCATGGTGGCTTGTTTTCAGCCTGGGTGGCTTTTTCTTGCAGACCTGCTTTTACTAACACCACATTATCCCGGCGAGGACAAATCCTCCGACCTCTCTGGCATGTTTTTCTCTGACTTTGAGTTGATACCATGTTTTTATTACCAAAGCCAAACAAGCTATGAATTTGCAAACAGAAATTGCAGTAACAAACTCTTCCTATTTAAAGGTTGGTTCCTCTTTGTGTGCTCAACAATACAATGTTTCATCTCGTGCAAGTCTTACATTGCTTTCAGAGACTTAGGAACTATTGATTTATACAGCGTGTATTAACTTCTTCAATAAATGGGGAGTATTCATCAGTGGGGTGTATTAAATTGGGCTGTATACGCATAGAAGCATCTTTCATCCTGTTAATGAAATGTCCTTACCGCGCAACAAAGACTAATACACAGCAATTTATACACACAATCCCCTGCAGTTTAAATCTGAAGTTCAGATATTTTTTGTTGTTGTTCCCTGAAGGCACCTAGCAGAACTTAGGCTAAATGGATCTCAGTATCCCGCTCCAACATATATCAGTCCAAAATTTGTTCTGGGTTGGGTTTTGGGTTTGGTTGTTTGTTTTTTTTAATTCCAGAGCTCCATTATTGTTTAAAGTCATCTGTGTTTAAGCACTTCCAGAAACATTTCAAATTCATATAGAGAGATTTAGTAGTTGAGTCTCTATGGGGACAATTTCCTCTGGTTTGCTTCGGGCAGGGGTTATCAAGAAAAGCAAACTTCTGTTGTTTTTTTGCAATTCTTTACCGTGCCCTCTAGCCCAGCGTATGAGAGCCCAGCTTTCAGTGGAGAGGAGTGATTTATCAGCAGATGACTTGGTACTTTGTAGATGCTGGGATTTCTCTCTAGAAGTCTCCACTTGTTCCCGTCCTATTACCACATGCCCTGATGCTAATCTGTGCGTACCAGTGCAGCTCCCCTTTCCGTGCCTGACATAGCCATAAATGGAGTTCTTCAAGTTGCCAGAGAAATTCCTGCATCTCACAATGGCTTTTAGCTTAAAACTACCCTTGATAAAGTACTGGCAAATGTATATTGGAGAAGGACCTTTTGCAGGGGGATGGCTAAGGTCATCCAATAGGTATCTCCTATTGATGGCTTCTGCGGTTTACCTTTCATTGCCAGTGGATGGGGTTAGGACCACATTTGTTACTCAGGCAGAGCTCCCATTGACTTCAAAGGAAGATGTATGTGTGGGATTAATCCTGCTCTTTCCTAGCTAGTCCTTTCTTTTTCTCTTTTCCAAGGAAGCTTAGTTAACTTCGGGAATGCTGCTTTTAAAGAGCAGCTTATTTAGCATATTATGTATGATTAGCTTGGCTTGCGAATTGTGCATGCTATTCTGAGCAGAGTTACAGTCCCTTCTCCCAGTGTGTGATAAACAGTGCAAAACAGGAGACAAACCCAGCCCGGGGTAGTGATACAGATGCAGACTGATTTGCAGGGGCAGTGGATCATGCTCTCTGTCCCAGAGAGCGTATTTTTGAGCATGTAGATGACAGTTCCCCCTTTTGCCCCAGTACATTCCTCCCACACCTCTGCCCCAGCATCGTCAGAGTGGCAAAAAAGTATCCTACCCTTACATCCAGTACTTTTATATGAATTGTCTGAGTGCCTGGCAGTCACCCAAGTGAAAATGACTTACCTGGGGAAGAGTTTGTAGACTAAGGTTCAAATGCTTTGTTGTTGATTTTTTTTTCCTTTTGCTTTTTATTTATCTCTGAAAGGTGTTAAGTAAAATACATAATAATTTAGCACTCATGCCATTTTGTGGAGATATTGGCAGGGGGGGTCTTGGTATTTCAAAGCAGTGGGTGGTAGTTTCCCACAGTTTACATGTAACCCCCTATGGTATATCTGGCTTTGGTGATACAGGCATGTTAAGTCCAGCTTTCCTCTCTCGTGTTGTTTCTTGTTTGTTGGCTTAAGTCTGACCCTCTAATGTTATTCTGTCACTTACTTATTTTTTTAACTAACCGGTTCCAGTTTCTATGAAAATAAGCTTTCCAGGAAAGACAACCCTCGGTGTCTGTCAGGATCTGGGTGAGGGTTTTTTGATGATGTGAAGATAGAGTTGGGAGAGCACAGAGCTACAGCAGCTAACAGCCACACTGTGGGTCACCTAACAGCAAGAATTCACACAGGTCTTGGCCAGCAAAAATCCCTCTTATTTGGAATGATTGCCTTTTGTGAACCAGATCAAGTGGTCATTTGGCATATAATGCCATGTGTTGTTGAGTAGATGCCTGCTAGTTTGCATGATGATTTGTTACGTGAAGTCCTTGACAAACCTTTCAGTTACTTTCAGACTGCTTAGGTTGGTTCACTTGGAAGAGAACAGATGTGGGGTTAGAGCATCTCCTTCGGCTTTTTGAATTAAGGGGCTAAATCCCCATCGCTCCTCTGATGTGAAACCGCTGTGGATCTGTGTGGCCAAAAGTTGTCCTTGGCTGCACAACTGGCAGATCTGAGCTACAACGCAGCCAACACAACGTGCTGTAATTCATAACGTTGGCTGTCGCGACCACGCTCTGTCCTGCGTGGTGGCTGCTTGACGTGGGACTCTCCTGTGCCACATGCGTGGTATTAGAGGGGAATCGTTCCATGTAAGGGCTGCAAAAAGAGATAAACACAGTAAAAGTTGTGGGAAGCGTAAGCGCTACTCTTTGGCTTGCTTCTCTTGGGTGCACACTTTTTTTCTGCAGGTTATCAAAAGGGTGAGTCAAATAGCTGCATATGGCTGAGGCTGGGGCTCGGGGAGCTTCCCGGGCTGAGGGAGGCTGCAAGAGCCGAAGGTGAAGCTTAGCTTGACCGAAGCACGATGGAGGGACTTCTTGTTTATTCGGGGAAGACTGACGTGTCTTTTCCTCCAGGCTCTCGGTCTCTCTTCCCTCTTCCTCCCCCCCAGTTTAGAAACTCCTCCCCAAAGAATAACTGAATTCTTTTTAAAATGCTTTTAAGGGAAGCTCGGAGCATTCGAACCGAGATCAGATAATAACTTGTCTAAAGCGGTGCGGCGAGGGCGCCTGTGTTTGGGGTGCTGGGGAGCGAGCGGTGGGGCCGGAGCCGTCCTCCGAGCAGGAGAGCGCTGGCGGACCCTGAACGGCAGCGGCGCTATCGGGGGCCGCCCTGGTATCACTACTTTATTTTAATGTGATTCCTTTTACTTGATGTTAATGCAAGTTGTTCCTTACTTAAAGTAATAAAAGGAAATGAAGACACATTCTAAAATGAAACCTGACTCTAATCCATTCATCATCTAATACCAGCCTCTTTATCTTTGCTGGTACCTAATCTGGTTAAATGTCCCTGTTGTAGGATTTTAGTGAAAATCCTCTATGGGGAATAGGGTTTTTTGCAATTGGATTACTTGCAGTAAATGGTCCAGCAGTTCGCTTGTTTCAGCTTAATTTTTTCTTTGTGATCTTGTAAGGGTAAGTTACAGTTCAGCCTGCCTTTTCCTTTCATTCATTCACTCCTTTTTTTTTTTTTTTTATTGTTGTTAAGAAAAAGATTGCCCACCCCCACCCCCCCTCCAAGCTAGGAATGTGGGAATGTGTCAGGGAAAACCTCATGATATCTGCGTGATTATTCCCCCCACAAGAGTGTTAATTTCAATGGCTTTATCTGTGTTTTTGCCATTATTTATATAGCTGAATATTTTAGTAGCCTAATTCATCAGTATCCAGTTTCCATTTATTAGCGCTCTCTGATGAATTGATAATTAGTCACCTCTTCTAAAATATATATATATATATATATATAAAATATGCAGGTGATTGCTTGTCAGCTTAATGCTTGCTGATGAAGGGAATACTCTAGCACTACAAAGGCTTTTTATCTGGAGTATTTGCAATGAGCAGTAAAATGCAGAACTGAAAGTGAGGACAGGAAGGGGAAAGGAAAAGACCTGCAGGTCAGTGAGCATTTGGGTCTCGTGCTAATTAAATGGGGGACTCTGTCAGCCCCTCACTAAGGAGTCTGCCTGCATCTTGGAGGTGAAGCACGAGATTATAAAATAGAAAGGAAAAATTTTGAAGAATTGCTGTTGCTCCATACAGGAGCATGACAGGTCAAAAAGATTAAAGAAACTCAAGAGCAGGCAAAGTGTGTGAGGAGGTTTTAAACAAGAGGGTGGGAAAACTGCAAGGGTGACGCCAAGAAGGGATCTGAAAAAGTCTGAGGACCATGTTGAAATCCTGGGTACTCGGATTTCTGTAAGTCATGCCTCGTGCTGCAGTGGGGAGTACCCGGCACTCCTCTAACGCCGTCGACCTTTTTCTCTTGACAGTCTAACAAAGTGCCAGTTGTGCAGCACCCACACCATGTACACCCTCTTACGCCGCTTATCACGTACAGCAATGAGCACTTCACACCGGGAAACCCTCCTCCACACTTACCAGCTGACGTAGATCCCAAAACAGGTAGGTGGGAAATAGTTTGGGTTTTTTGGAGAGTGGGTGGGTGGATCTTTTCCATTTTGTGTGTTAGGGGGAAGGAGTGCAGAAGGAAGGATTTCCCATGCTGGAGCACCAAAGGGGACATGTAAAATGTCAAATGCATGCAAGAACCCTGACAAAGTAGTTTCTTTTTAAGCCAATTAGACTTCAGAAGGAAACCTACTGGGTGAATTTCCATAAAGCTTCTGCAGGGTGACACCAGAGTTGCATGTGTGGGGTCATTTGCAGGTGTGTTTCTTTGCAAGCATGATACCCCACGTAGTAGTTCGATCGACCAAGTGCTTGGTTTGCATGCACGACCCAGAGAGTTAAACATGTATGTTCTGTGATCTGCACTTACAAAATTGCAGCTGGAATTTTAAAGGTGGTGGGTCATGACCGGTTTCAAAATGAATCTCTTTTAATTCCCCAAATCCCATTGTTTCTGTGTCAGGAGTTCAGCCATTTTTCTCCTATAATGTTGAATTTTCATCCACTCTAACTACTTAGCTCCAGCTCTACACTTGCAACTCTTTTCCCCAATGTAAGTCTACCCAACTCTCAGTTCAGCCTGAAGGGCAGTCGTCTTGAATATAGAGCACCGCGTAAAACCCTGACTAGATTTATTGGTGTTACAGAGTAGAATTTACATGTTATTCTAACTTTTTAAGAGTCCCTGTTTAACCTGAGGGCCCAGAGAAGTCAAACAGTGTCAATCTTCTTTCTTGAGGCTGCATTGAGTTCCTAGTGACAGTGGTTTTGTTTCTGTTAATCCAAATCCCAGCTAGTTAATTGGAAGGTACATCAGAAACTGAATTCTTGTCAAAGGAAACGTTCTGTGTTGGCCCTAACGTATGCAGATAATTTATCTAAACTCCAGCCCTGGAATGAGGCTGTGCATTAGCTGGTTTTCACTCCCTACGCTTCAACTGGGGCCCCCTTCTAATTGTGCTTAATGCTAACTTCACATGGCTTAAAAGGAATCCATCTCGCCATCCCTGGGTATTGCAAGTGAATGGCATAGTCAACCTCTCATTTAAATAATGGTAGTACAGGGAATAGCTTTTAAATGGTTATCGTAAAACATATGATTAACGTCTGTAGACTGTTTACTTTTCTTCTGTGAACATTCTTTCAAGTGTGCAAATAGCTCGCCGGATGGTTAAAGCCCAGTTAATCTGTTTGGGTTTTGTAATGAAGAAAAAGCAATGTCTGCATGAAAATGTCACACAAGAAGATTTAATTTAGAGATTAAAAGCTTCCCAAGTGACTTAAAAAAATAGTTTTTAGCCATGAATACAGTACCCCTTCCTTTTAATGCTCTCTGTTTTAATTTTGCTTCTGCTGTGTAATTGTGCTCTGGCTTGTTAATTGAAAGACCCAGTCTTGTAACCCTTACTCTTCTGAGTAATTCTTACTTGCTCTTAAGGTAAGGAGCATTAAGATTTAAGGCTTGTGTCTGGAGCTGGTTTCTGCTCTCCGAGTAGGAACTGCACCGGTTTCAGAGAGGATGGATGGGCTCTCTGTCCTCCCCTGCACACCTTCAACATCTGCCCCCAGTTTTACCAAGCATTTCCAGGGGCTCTCACCTCCACTCCTAGGTTTTGGGAAAGGTTTCCGAGGTTTGCTCAAAAGCAGACATCATTAGCAATTATAATGACTTTGTAACTCGGTTTGGAGGTTACTTTGGAATAATGCCATGCTATACCCAGTCAACGTATAGGTTGGGTCTGTGCTCTTTGGTGACTTTGAGACTAAAATAACCATGAAGTTGATAGAGGGACCATCTTTCTATTTAGTGTTTAAGATGGCACCTAGCACAGTGTCACAACAAAACTATAGCTGAAACTCCTAAATTCTCATCCTAAATAACAAAATAATTATCTCTGATTGGACTGCTAGATGCCAAGAGGCTCACTTTATAAAATAAGACTATGAAACAGTCTTTAGAAACCCAAAGTGAAGCCATGAGTATTGTAATAGAAATGGATTGATAGCAATTTAGAAACTTATGTGCTTTTTCCTTACATTTTATTTATTTCCATGTCTCAACACTAATGCTGCTTTATGTTCCTCTTCCATAGGAATTCCAAGGCCTCCACATCCTCCAGATATATCTCCTTATTATCCGTTATCACCGGGCACTGTAGGACAAATCCCCCATCCGCTAGGATGGTTAGTACCACAGTAAGGAGTTCCATTTTTTTAATTTCCTTTTTCTTTTTTGATGTGTAAAATTTATGTTAAAAATCTTGTATATGTGTGTGTGTGCGGGCATGTGTATGTGTGCATTGAGATAAGTCTGTTTGCCAACTGCCACTTCATTGAGTGGTTACGAATTTACCCACCTCATGAAGATTAATTAAAACTTATGCCAGGTCATGTGGTCTTAAACAAACATGAGCAGTTGGACGCAGCTTTGCATGTCATCTCAACCAGCTGATGGCTCGTGAAGCATGAATTTTTAAACTGATCTGCAGAAGTGTCCTTTTCTCATTAATGCCCTTACACTGCACCACGTGGGTTTTTCTCAGATTCGGTTTTCTGTGGGCTCAGGGTGGTTCTCATGGACTCTTTTTTACCAGGGCCATCCTCACTCTAAATGTCCAATTTTTAAGTTTCATTGGCCTTCCCCGTTGAAACCCTTTTCGTTTTCCTTGTGAAACAGTAGACCTTTACATCGGCCAGTGAGCAGCATTCCTGGTCGAGACGTGGCTGGGCAGTTGGCATCTGAGGAATGGAATTTTCTTGCAAACAAGAAAGAGGAATTAGTTTACTCTAAAACTGGCTGAGAGAAAAGCCGTGGAAAGTTAGTTTGGGGTTTTCTTTTCTTTTCAGCTTCTCGTATCCCACTTGCAGAGCTTTGTTGGGTATGAGGTTCCCTCCAGTAATTGAGTCCTTATTTTCTTTTTTTTTCTTATGTTGCCATCTCTGCAATGGGTTTGTAACGCATTTAAGCAGTGCCTAGGCCTTTTGTACAGTATATTTGATTTAAATACTTAGACGTTTGTATTGCTGGATACAAAGGTTCTCTGCATTACAAATCAAGACTATTACCCTATTTTTCTCACATAACAGGCCTCATCGGTTTGGGGGAGATCATATTTCTTTAGAAATGAATTGCCCAAAGCTAGAAATAGTTTGTTCCTGCTCGAGGTTGTTTGGCCAGCTGTGCTAAAATACCTCCTCACAAGTTTGCCCTTCGTAAGGAAGTGGAGTTCACACCCCCAAGGAGAGCAGGGCAGAGCAGGGGGTCCCCACACACACCCAGGTCTCGGGCAAGGAGAGGGGTTGGCGTCCAAGGCTTTGGGGGCCTTTCTCAAGCACAGAAGTGGGGATGCAGGAGAGCTGGAGCTCAGACCTCGGCCACAGCAGCCTGCCTCTGGCCACTTTGCAGGCTGCCCTTCCTCGCGGGGTGGTCGTGCAACTTGGTTGGGTAGAGGCTCTCCCACCCTGAAGGTGAAGCACATCCATCAGCTCTGCAGAAGGCTGTTTTTTCCAGAAGAGCACAGCATGAGCAGAAGAAACACCCAGAGCATTGCTCCCTGAAATCTTAAATTCCTCCTCATTTGTGGCGATTTCCTTTTTACGTAGGACACCCTGAATGCTGGTAGAATGTATGTCAGCTCCTTTTCTTCTTCTTTCTTGCTTGCAGGGCCTAGCTGCAGTACAGCCACCTCATGCTCCTCTGTTGCAACTGCTTAGCTCAAGTTTGCACAGTAACAGCCTCAGCATTTAAAATACATATACTTGGCTAGCGCCAAAAGTCAGTAACATTAAAGACATGAGAGTGCAGGGAAGAAAGTCCTCACTGTCGTTGACCTGCGCCTCATTGCTCATATGTGTCTCTCTTACATTTTTATGTGGGCAGACACAGGTTTGTCCTCCTTGAACCTCCTGTCATGGCTGCCAAACCACGTGGATGTTGCCATGTGTGGCCACTTTCATCAGGCAGGTGCTAATGGCCACCTCTGCCACTGGAAGACTCTGTCGTCACCAGTGGTTTATGACAAGTCAACATCCATGACATACTTATCCACCCACAGCTCTTACAGCTTCTCCAAGTGGTTTTTGTTGAGGGGTGATACCATCGCATTTGCTTTTGCTCTAGGAGAGTAGCATGTCCAACTTTGCAGAAGTAACCCAAGATTTTTATTTCCCTTCTTGTTGGCGCTCATGCTTCAACTTCCCAACCCATCTATCCTCAACTGGCCTGGATGTCTCTAGCATAGTACCCCCCCAGAAAGCATCCTGCCCAATCAGATGATATATTTGAAGGACAGATGAAAAGAACTAGCCAGCACAGACAAACCTCAATCAGAAAAAGTTGTGTGTCTTTCATGAGGATGCTGTTTTGCATGTTGCTGTATTTTTTAATTATTGTAATGAGGTGTGATTGTCTATTGGTTACCCACAATACTTCTTGGGGACTCTCCCCCGGTAACTCTTGTCAACACTTGTTAATCTGACAAAAGGCTACAAATTAAGCTCTGTTAATTTAATGTTTTCTCACCGAGATCTAAATACCGAAAGAGGCCCAAAGCGCAACTGAAGTCCTTTGATTCACTGTACTTTATTTTGGTATAAATTTACATTCATTATTGTTTTCCTTTGGATGTGTAGCCCTCAATTAGTGTGATGGCTCCATTAAAGCAAGCGAGACTTCGCCTTTAATTATTACAACAAAACACCTAGTTTCAGCTTGGGGAGAGGGTCTCTATTGACATAAGCAGAGGTTATAAAATTTAATTAGCCATTCCTATCAGATTTATGGCATTCAAATTGTTCTGTGTTTCTTTCCTTTGATCCTTGCTGTACAATCCCCAAGATTTTTGTTCTGATCAAATGAGAATAAAGCTTACTGTGCAGAGAGAAGTTTTTTGTTGTTTTTTTTTTTTTAAACCCTTTTTTCTTTCTCTCATTCTCTCTTTCGCTTCTTTTTTGCCAGGCAAGGTCAGCCAGTGTACCCAATCACGACAGGGGGTTTCCGCCACCCTTACCCAACAGCTCTGACTGTCAATGCTTCCATGTCAAGGTGAGTTCAAATGCTGAGGTCCTGAATCGAGAGCAAATGTAACTCCTCCCGCTGCCCTCTCTAGAGGAGAGCATTTCATCTAGGAAGCATATTTCTGAAAGCACTTCAGTTAAACAGTCCCCCTTAGTTTTTCAGTAGGGTGGAGGAGGAGAGGACAAGGGGTACCTTCCCATTTGAGGAGAAGAGGGTGTCCTAGTGCTGTCGTTGGGCTTTAAGAATTTGGTTTTGAGGGAGAGGTGGAGGAGCGGGAAGTTGTCTTTAAAAGCCAAACTAAATGAAAAAGCTGGGAGAATGTGATGTTGAAAAAGCAAGGAGGAGAAGTCGTGATACCTTTTGCTTTCTCGGTGGCCGTCACCCAGAGCAGCGCGCTGTGTGCGAGAGGGGAGTCTCGGGAGGGAGGAGGGCTCTCCTCAAGCAGAGTTGGGAGGAAGGTTATTGCGCTGTGTTTTCCCCCACCAAAGCTCCAAACACTGATAGTCAACATAAAAGGGCCTGCCTGACCCTCTAAGGCTTTAGAAGTATATATTTCTCCCCCTCCCTACCTCCAATTAATTCCATCTAATTTTCCAGGGGCTGCTAGTTTTATTTACAAACTGGTTGGCAGCACTATGTTTAAGTAATCACTAATTGCTCCTAATGATAGTTTTATTTTCTGTTCATCTGATTTTCAGTCTGGTTAATTAAATCGGTGGAGGTTTAGACTTTCCTGATGGGCTGAAACAGCTAATCCATTTTGATGATGGCACATAATTAAATTAGCATGCATTACATAGCAAGGTTCCACGTCTCTTCCCTGCTCTGTCCCTTCCTCTCCATCTCTGCAGTTTAATATGTGAAGGTTGGTGTATAGAGGATTTAAGGAGGAAAAGGTTGCGGGGAGGGGAGTGGGGGAAACACACCTCATTGAGAAATGGAAACCTGTAGCTAGAGCTGGTGAGTGAATGGGTAGGGAAATAGTGTGTTGTGTGCTTTAGGTAAGTAGAGTAAAAGCAGAAAATTAAAATTTGCTCATGTTGTTCCAGCAAATAGAGAAACAATTGCAAAACCAACTTAAAAAAAGTATTTGATAGACCCAGCATGGGGGAGAAAAAAATCCTGGGTTGGGGAGAGAGCTGCAAATTTAAACAATGGTTCCCTCCCTCCATTTAATCTTTTTTCATATCTGTAAAAGACTTGCAGGCATGGTGTGAGGCAAAGTAGAGCTTGATTTAGTTTAATTGTTATTAGAGAGGCTAGTCATTTGAGGGAGGGGGGAGATGTGGGAGGGGGGAGGCTATATTCCCAAGATAGGCTTTATGAAAGGTATCTAGTTAAAAAGAGTACACAGCAAATTAAATACATTATTGTGGTAATGGGACGACAGAAGTAGAGGTCTATTATACTTATGGCAGTTATAGGAAATGTAGGCTCCTTGCCCTGTTCTAGCACATCCTTTGATATTCATTCCATTCAGCAGCAGGGCCAGGACTTCTCAGAATTAAGTGATGGGTCATTATACTTTAAACACCATGGAGAAGCCTAGATTGGCAATTAAACAGCACTTGCTGACACTCGCTTGTGCCACCCTGTGACCCCCTTTAGATTGAGTTGTTGGAGCTCGGGGCCCTCAGCCTGCTAAATTGGTAGCAGGCACTTCTCCTGACGAGGGCTGGCTCTGAAATCTGCCGGCTTCAAAGGGAGCAAGATCATGTATAAACCATAATGTGGGTGCACCGTGGCTCAAAAAATAAGGCAGGAATAGATGAAATGTTACAAGTGCAAGGGGAAAATGAGAGAATAATGACAAATCTAATGCAACTCAAAGCAGAATTGTTGCACAGAAAAATGCATCCCACTGCTTGTGCATAAAATCAAGGCAGGCAGATGACATCCAGTTAACAGAAGCATGTCAACAGTGAAGTAAAGTGAGAGTGAGTAAGAGAGAAGCCCCTGAGACAGCCAGGAACAAAAAATTAGTTGTCCTTAACAAGTTAAGACTCATCATTATATTCTGGCTTGGAGCCATAAAAGGAGACAGTAGTGTATAATGAGCTGCTTAGAATTTTTAGGGTGTTTATTGCAATTCATGGAATACTTGTCTAGAGAAAAAAATACGGGGGGATGTCTTAGGCGAAGGTGAGGGGTGTGCATATACGCACACAGCCTTTCTTTTTGTCTCTGACATAAGCCCACATGCGCACGCACGCTCAGGCACACACACAGACTGATGAATAGATTTAAGATGTTTATCCTTTGTTTCAGCCCAGAAACTCCTCTCCTGGTTTCCCATACATGGGAACACCCTCTGGGCAGACCGTGCTCTGATACGTGGTTCGACGCGTGTTTTCTCATGCCCGCCGTATCAGCTGGAGCGCCTGGGCTCAGCCGCGGGACAGCCCTTGCCCTGGGTAGCCAGCAGAGTTGGGAGATGGGGCTGGCGTGCCCGGGGATGCCCACGCTTGCCTGCAGACACGCTTTTCACGGCTGGCCTCCGGGCAGCAGTCCCGCAGGACCCTGGTACAAGCCTTGGGGTCGCTGTGTTGGCTCTGCCCAAACGACGAAGCCAGGGCAGACCCCAACCTCACCCCTCCATCCACGTTTTTCCAGAGCCTTCCTTTAAAAGTAGTTCCTGTCTTTGCCTGCATTATGGTGTAGACCTTTGGAGCACGTAACGCTTCCCAACCCTGAATATTCCCTAAGCTTAGTAATTACAGTTCATTAGTTAGAGTGTGCTTATGAATAGTTTATAAAAGGTTAATGGGTGACTAATAGTGATTTTCATAAAAGGTTTAGACTATTAAGGTAGTGTCTTCAGGTTGTTTTAACCATTTACAACCCTTTTGTCCGCTTGTAGCATCGCCCCACTCACTTTGTATGCATGCAACATGCTTATAACATCTCTTGATCCTTCATTACCCCTCTATAATATGCCCTTAATGTAAATTGAGACAGGGTTAACTGACTGATGGGCAAACAGTGGACCCACTATGAAAAAACAACTGCTGTGAGAGGAAATCAGGAAATAATTTAGCAGAATTACACCAGACAAACGCTGCACAGCAGTTAAGTGGTGGCAGTGGAAAATACCTTCTGTAATTGAAATTTCAGGGGAAATTCACTTTTGCTGAATGTAATTACTGAAGTTGGAGTGTAGCCAGAACTTAAAAGTTAACACTCTTCCCTGACTCGTATTGCCATGTGAGTGGATGTCTACATGGAAATAAGTAGGCACTCAGACTTTGGGCTGAACGCTCACCCAGCCCACTGAAGTCCATGGGACTGTGAGAGCAACTTTGGGTTCTGGAGCATGTTTTTATAGCCCCAAACATAGGAGGGAGTGCGTAAGTCCAATAGGCAGCCTTGTGTCTTGGAGGGAGAGAGATTCAGTGTGAAATAACCAACGGTCATTGGTAATGAACACACAATTTCCTTGGGGAAACTGCTACCCCGAAAATAACTACTGAGCTGCAGCTGGCTGTTGATGAAGGCTGCCGTGTCTCTGAAGTTTAGAGCTCAGTGGGTAAAACCTCAGCCCAGCTGAAGTCAGTGGAGGTTTTGCCATCCGCCAGGCTTTCACACAACGTGTGTATGTAGGCTTCTCCTCCTCCGCTGCACCACTTCTCCATCTGGTCACTCTCCAATGTGCAAATACTTGCTCTCTTTCTCCTAAATGATAATGGGGAAAACATTTTCCTCATAATTAGGGGGGAGAAGTTACATTTTTTGCATATTTTCTTCACCCTCCCTTTTTTTTTTTTAGCTGGACGTACTTAAATCTTCATCAAAAATAAACAAATAAATAATGCCCTATCTTTTGTTGAATTTGTGTCCTTTGAACATCCTGACCGTGCAACAGTCCACCATGTAGGCAGAGTTCATTTTGCAGTGCGTTTGAATTTTTGACCAGATCCTCATTTGAGAAGCAAGTCTATGACCCACTTATCATGGCCACATCAAGGGATCCTCTTCAGAAGCTTAACAGACACCATCTTTTGTCCCCATTAATTCCAGCTGTAATCAGTCTTTTGTGATATTTGGGAGCCCTTCTGCAGTGATGAGTCTAACCTTATTCAGGTCCACTGTCATGCCCTTCTGTCCTTGTGCTACCACTGCACCCAGCTCTTCTTCCTTGCTGGTGTATGCCCACTGCCCTTCCCACTGTGTCCTCATGTCCAACAAGCGCAGCTCTTCCTGCCCATTCTCTGAGGTAGGGTTTTCGGCTCCATCTTCATCCTTCATTGTCCCGTTGTCACTGGCTCTCATTCCAGTTTGAACCCTAGCTAGCCCCAGCAGCATAGTCCTCTCTTGAACACTGGGTCTTGCCTAGGACAGCAAGTCATTCGATAGAATGTGTGTCAACTTTTTATCACTATGCTTATATCACTTTCAGTGAGGTCAGGATTTTGCCATGGGTTTTATTTTCACCCATGTTTGTAAGTTAGTTTTTAAAAAAAAGCTCTTACTGTCAGTTTTTATTGTTTGCATTGTACTATGGCTGAAGGCCCCAGGCACTGTGTGAACAAACTTTAAGCGTGTCCAACCAAAATACATGCACACAAAAGTAAAGAGAGGGAGAACAGAAAAAAATGGTACAGAGGCCACAAGTTTATGTCTTGCTGATGGTGAGGCAATTCTGTGGCAGAAGTGGGACCAGGACGTTGGTCTCCTTGCAGCCTTGCCGATGTCTTCTGTTCTGACCTACCGTGCACCAAAGCATTTCCCAGACGCGTGTTTCTCTCCCAGCTACTTTTGTCAGAGTGGGGAAGGCATTTTGACAATCCACTTGGAGATTTGTGCCCATGAGTCTTTAGCAGAACTAGGAATGGCCGTTTTGCTGCCCCTTCTCCTCTTCCCTTGCCATCACACCCTCCTCCTTTACTTCTTTCCATGCCTTTGTTTGAGAGGAGCTGCAATTCTCTACAGTTTGAACAATTTCACATTCTCCCTGTCAGTCCCTGCTCTTCCCACCACTGCCTTCAAAGACAAAATACTTCTGTCTAATGATCCTGAGTACTACCAGCTGATAGACAAAGATCCTCAGAGCTCGTAGTGGACAGTACCTCTTGTTCATGAAAGTACTACTGTGTCATCTTGTGAATGTAGGGAATGTCTAGGCAGCTTGGGGTGGGGGGGAGGGGGCGGTTAAGCTCACTAATGGAATTTATAAGAGGGGGAAAAAAAATCCCATTATATTTCTGATACTTGTATACAGTCTACTTATCCATGGTATATCACCCCATTTTACATCCTGTTTGATAGAAAAAATCATTGTATATTGATGATAGAAGAAATAATTCTTTATCCCATTGCATGTTCCATATTCTTGGGGTATTTTATTTGGACCAAGATGGTTCAAAAATCTGGGATGAGGGTAGGGATTTGCAATGATAAAAAACCTTGTCATTTGCCAGATCACTTTAGCTTTGGAATTTTGGGGGAAGTTATTTCTTAGCCAAAATTTTAGGCTAGATCCCATTTCCCTGGAAACCTGTTGACTTCAGTGGGGATTTTCTAAGGGAAAGGCAGGCAGTCATAGTGTGCTTTCCTTATTCACTGCAAAACCTTTCTGAGACTGTTGAGAAATAATGATAAGCAGTCAATCCTGCTTTTGAGAAGTTTGTTCATTTTGGGTCAAAAGGCTACATGATTGTGCCATGTTCGTGCTGTGGCCCCGACTGAGCAATTAGATTCATGCAGAAGAATTGCACATCCCTCTGAATCCAGTTGCAGGACCGGGGCCTGTCCAAGTATATGACCATAAACCATAAAGCTGACAACATTTTTTCCCTTTCAAAAGGCTAGACTGTTATTTTGCATGAATTTAAGCCTTCCTAGGTTACCTTAATGGGTCAAAATTGACTGAATTCCACAATCTTCCCACTATCTGTTAAAGCCATGTGGCTCGGAGATTTATTAGACACAAATAAATATTTTCTTTTGCTCCATCAACACAATGTAGCTAATGAGGCATCTATAAGGATTATCAAAAACGCGTCTAGATTGTCTTGGCATTAATATTTTATTTTGCTGTCAATATGGAATAAAAGATGTTATCCCAAATTCACAACATGATTCAGAACTATAAAAATTGATTCCTTGGTTGTCGCACATGATTTCTTAGCAAAGAAATGGACTGGTGGATTTTTTTGCAGGTAGCTGCAATTCCACTTTCATCCAAGTTCATCCAGTTGAATTTGCCTTTTGTTAAAGATGTTAAAAATCATGATGTCTCATGTCAGTAATGATAATGAAGGGGAAGATTGGCTTTAATGACATTAGGAGAGTCATTATGTTTAATTTATTGCTAATTAATGCTGCCAGCTTTCATATGCTTTGTCTAGCTGTCATGTGCTTGTTATATGCCTTTTTTTTTTTTTTTTTGTAATGTGTGTACACATCCCTCCCCATTCATTCATTTTTATTCTGACGATTTACACAGCTTTCTCTCCTCTAGGTTTCCTCCACACATGGTCCCGCCACACCATAGTTTACATACAACTGGAATCCCTCATCCGGCCATAGTCACACCAACAGTCAAACAGGAATCTTCCCAGAGCGATGTCGGCTCACTCCACAGCTCGTAAGTTGTTGCTTCCCGTGTCTTCTTTTTAGAATGTCCAAAGCATCACCAGTGCATGTGTGGCTTTTAAAAGGGCTTGGATTTGTGGCAATGTTTTTTCTGTAAAATACTTTTTAAAATTGCTTTTTCTTTTCTGTTCTAATTGCTTTGAACATGGTTTAACTACCAAAGTGTGCCAAAATAGTGGTTAACAGTCTTTCAGAGTCATTCTGTGACATGTTGTTCACATGTAGACTATTCATAGATGAATAGTTATTAATTTCACTCATTTTAACAAAGAAGTGGAATTTTCTTGATCAAGGTTCAAGCTTCTTGACCAGTTTCCCTGTTACTCAGTGCCCAGTTTGAAGCCGTGAAATACTGGATACACAACAGGAGACAATAAATTAGAGCATAAATGGCTTGTTCAAAGCTGCAGAGAGAGCTGGTATCAAGTTTAGGTTTGAATCAAGGAGAGCCTTGGTCTGCCTCTGCCCCTAGTGCTTCTTGCCTTTCATTTCACGGGTGAAGCAGAAAGACAGCATTTTGGTTCCCACTGATGATAGGATGTAATTATTTCGTCTACCACCATGGTCAGAAGCCCTCCCCATGAACCCATTTTCCTGGGTGCCCATGTACTTCCAAGGTTCTTCTAGGGGCTGAGAGGGTACGTGGTGATACTGCATAAACACACAATGGAGTTTTCTTATAACGCTCTTAAAACTGTTCTCATACAGCAGCCAGGGTGAAGGCACTAGAGAACCTTCTGGTTCTTTTCCTAGAGATTTCTGAGGATTAATGCTAGAGAGATTGAGGGGATTAATTTAATAAATTCACAAGGGTTCTCACTGTGAGGTTTCTGTCTGTTGTATCTTTACCCTTCAGAAAACATCAGGACTCCAAAAAAGAAGAAGAGAAAAAGAAGCCACACATAAAGAAACCTCTTAATGCATTTATGTTGTATATGAAGGAAATGAGAGCAAAAGTTGTAGCAGAATGCACATTGAAAGAGAGCGCAGCCATCAACCAAATCCTCGGTCGAAGGGTAGGTAACAAGGGAGAAGCACAAGCAGGGACTGAAACTCGGTAGGATTCACACCTTCTGAATCACTGTGTTTTCCTGATATTTTGATAATGGATAGGGAAGTTGCTAAACCAAAGGCCTTGGTTTGGTTTTTGCTTTTCGCAAACATTTTTTGCCAGTGGGGTCATTCATGGGGAAGAGGGGCAGTTAATTAACAGCAGTGTTATTTCAATGTTATTTCCATGACCTGTAGATGGAAAAATCTTAGACTTTTATTTTGTCCTAAAACAGGCAGAAAAATAAATGGGGAAGGAAAAAGCCTTTGGGTACAGTACCGGTATCAGCACCTGTGAGAGCTAGAAGAGGAGAGGGGGTGCCAGTGGGGAAAGGATGGGGAGACCTTCTCTAAACCTGTAACTGAGATCTGGCTCAGGCCAAGTGGTTCAGCTTCTGGAACCTTTCCCCTGCTCTTCATTTTTGTTTAGTTTTCTTAATTCTCCGCTCTCATCAGGAGACAAAGGGGCTGAGTGAACGTAAATGATTAGTTATGACTCAGTTGAGTTAACTGGAGTTATAATCTGGAGTTATAAATAAAATATGAATGTCAGCATGCCAGATCATCTGGTTTTATCTCTTTTTTATGAAAATCAACTCTAGCTGTATTTATATATAAATAATATACTCTGCTGTTAACACGCTTAAAAAAAAAAAACCACACTTGTGCTTTTTATTTTGTCTTTTTCTCTTTTCTTCACCTCAGTGGCACGCGTTATCCAGAGAAGAGCAAGCGAAATACTATGAACTAGCAAGAAAGGAACGACAGCTTCATATGCAGCTGTACCCGGGCTGGTCCGCACGGGATAACTATGTAGGTTCCTATGTAGGTGGAAATTTTTTTAGTAGTAGAGCTTGTAGAAATGTATATGTGACCTGCTGAACTACGACCACACATTGCACACAAGCACTACTTGGAAAGCGTGCCTCAGGATCCCAATCTGGTAACAACAACGGACGCTTCCCTCTGCGATACTAAAACTATTGGGGATAATTCCCAGCCCTCCACTTGGAAGAGGCTTCCTGGCTGGGACTAGTAAAAGGTTAGAATTGGGGCATGACAGTAGAGCTCTGTGAAGAAACTCTTACCTTCACTTTTACCAGCGTCTGGAAATGCTGTTTGGCTTGCTGGTCATTTTAAATTACATTTTTTTAAAACAAAATTTAAAATTCCCCTAGTATGGCTCCTCTCCTTTCCACCAAAAAGATGACTAATTAGTGTCTTGTGCTTATCTGTGTGAGAGTATAGTGGAAAGTGGAAGAATGACTTATCCTAGCTTCAGAGAAGGACTGGCAAAACCAAAAGTGTGACTTGTTTGAAAGTCTTACTCTCAAGTGGGGTTAAATGAATTATTCCACGCTCTACTGTTGTATATTTCGATTATGTTTTGCTTTTTCATGGCCATGTTATCTCCCCCCACCCCCCCGCCTCATTTTTTAAAAAGTGTTTTGGAGTTTGTGATCAATTAATGGAGTGGTTTTAAGATTGATTTCCCCCCTCCACCTTTCAGAAAGCCTGTTTTGTAGCTAAAAGTGGTAGAATTTTCTGTCTTAAAAACATAAGGCCAGTGTTGTAACCACTTACTGGTACTATATAACACCTTCTTCCATGAAGGGTAAGCAGTGCAGCTGGTAGTAAGTGTTTGCAAGCCTAAACCCATAAATTCTTGTCAGATTTGTGGATTGGTGTGAGCTCTAAACCCTCTTTAATAGGATTATAGCAGCATTTTGATTATTTTTTAAAAAATTTAAATAAAAATCACCTAAAACTTGCAAGGTCTCTAACTCTGGAATAAACCCTGCTCCCTACCTTCCAGGCAGACTTCCCTGCAGGTTTGGGGACCAGCAGCTCTAAGATTGATGTCAGTTATGTACAGTGTTATGCATTTTGTTTTTGTTGAAGTGTGTCCCTTCCATCATAGTCATCATCACTGCCTATTTTACCGTAAATGTCCTATTTTTGCCATAAATCACATAAACTGTGTGCTTTGTATATGGCAACGTTTACCTCTATGAGAATCTGCGCTTTTACGTGTAGGGATGGGAAGAAGCCAGTTCAGAGTCTGCAGCGAAGCCTAGAGCAGCAGCAGCTCTTGACACTCTTCCACCATTTCAGCGGTGGAGAATACACATGCTAACTTATTTAGTAATATGTACTTCAGGACATCTTTTCAAATCCTTCTGTTTTTTCTTGATGATCTTGTCTTTCCATTGGTCTCTGCCTCGCTCCCTCCTTTGTTCGCCGTTGCAGGTGTAGCTGTGCATGCTCCTCAGAGGAGACCTCATTAAGCCTGATGAGGCGCCGCTCCTCCTTAAACACATTTTCCCTTTCTTTTTGGCATTGGCTGGCCTGAGACTGTCAGACCATAGGCTTGAGGTAGTTCCTCGGCACTGTGCAGTATCGCCTTCTTGGGTGTTCAAAAGGGAGTATAGGCTCGACTGAGGTTTCGGGAATGCTCATTCTGCGCGGTGACTGTGCCACCGACAGATGGGCATGTACAAAGCCTTCAGTGTTTAGGACCTTTTACTTTTGTCCTCACTGTGTGAGCACTGAGAAACCCTTTCTTCTCAAGCTAAAAAGGACAGGATGAGAAAGCCAGCACTTTCCCAGCAGCTTGATGCTGTACCCCCAAGTGACCTTCAGGGGGAACCTTCCTGCCTGAGGAGAGCACGGTACCTTTGCATCACATGATGGCATCATCCACAGGATTTATTTATTACTCCTGTCCTGGTCCATTCAGAGCTCTGAGTTCCCCTCCTCCCTCAGTATTTTATAGGGTCTTGAGCCCTTCACACTTCTAGTGGGGGAGTGCCTTTGGGCTGCTTGAAATGGTTAATTTGTTAGGCATCTCACATCAGGCTCGAGGATGAGGCCAGCTGTAGCCCAGGTCTTCAGAAACAGGAGCAGTACATTCAAGAAACGCAGCTTTCAGCCTGCTCTTAAATAAGAGAAGAGGGTTCAGGGAATCCCTCGCGGCTTGTTGGTGTCACAAGGCACATTTGCTTTTCCTGAGATCTAACAGTAGATGTTAAGTGGTGCTGAGTGCTGGACTCAGAGTACGTAAGGGTCTAGTCACCTCGCCTGCCGCTTGTCTAGAAAATTAGTACCAAAGAACTCTGCAGTCCGGTCAAAATCCATGTTGGTTTGGCTCTGTAGAGGGAGCTGACAAACCGGTTAGCAAGTATTTACATCTACATTTACTTGCAGCCTAAGAATTTGTATAGTACGATGATGGAAGATGTTACAGACCATCTGCTCAAGTCTTAGGAGGACTATATGAGGCAAAGGCAAAACAATGTCTTCTGCAGAGCACTTGAAAAACTGCTGCCCTAATTCTTTTCTTAAGTCCATGTATTAATTTAGCTGTGTAATCAAATATCTTCTCGTAGCACAGAAATTAAACAAGCAAGCCAGGTGATTCTTCTCCCTATTTGCTTTGTAAAAGAGGTTAGTGGAACCTCTGTCAGTTCTTTGTTAGGAACAGTTTTCAAAGCTTGTGTTGAAAAGGAACCAGAAGTTCCTGGTCCCTAGCTGACATTCCTGTATATCAGCCATTTTTAACAGATTACTTCCTGAAGGGGTTAGAGTACTTTAATACCTGGCTTGAAGAGTTGTAAAGGGCAGGTGACTCCTGACCTCTCTGTTCTGGCTGGCCCTCATGTGAAGAAGTTACAAGGTCTCAAACTGAAAGAGCCTTTGAATTCCCAAACGTACTGCAGAAATTAAGCAAATTTGCCAGAGATGCAGTCTGTTAATTATGCAAGTGGCCTCCTTGAGATTAAATAAAAATCAGGCTTATGGTCCTGAGGCAATTATCTGGTTTTAGTTACGTTGTTGTAAGGCTGGAAAAAATTCACTGACTTTCACAGAGTTACTGTCAATCTAGATCAATATAGATGGAGCAGAGTCTGAACCTCTTGTATCTTTATGTGGTACATGAACTTCAAGATACGAAGTGTTTCCCTATTTTATTCTCAGGGAGCTTTAGGAGCAATGCTTGTCTATCTTGTCAGCCTGTCATGTAAGACTGATGGCTGCTGTAGCAGTTGACTCAGAGCAACAACTTCCGATATCCCCAAAAATGACCTCAGAGATGTCAGAGCTGATTTCTCAGCAGCATCCAAGCTACAGGATTATGTGCACGTTGTTTAACAGTCCTTTACAATGGACGGTACACACAGCTTTTTCCATCACCAGAAGGCTCTCACAAACAAGACTGTGCTTGTTGCAGCCTGGACAGCAGGGTGGGAGTTTACAACCCTGAGCAAGCAAGGGGGAATGAGTACAGAAGCCCTGTGCCAGAAAGCCAGCTTTTGGGGAGGAAAAAATAGGACAACAACAAATCAAAAATCCAATATTTATGTTGGGGGAATTTCTTAGTGATACGTTCCAAGGAGTATATCATAGTGAGTGGATGTGCCAAGCTGAAGCCCATGTTAACCATTTAGCTGGGAGCCAGACCAACCTACTGAGAAAGATGTCCACCATGTGGGAGAACCTCTTGGCTTCCCCACAGGTATGTCCAACCCTTCAAAAGTGCTGTGAGAGTCCTTCTTCCAAGACACGTTTATTCCCTCTTGACCACAAGGGATTGCTGGTCTGGTGTCTTTTCACCAACTTCTCTTAACTACCGCGTCTTCAAAAGCTGGCGTCTCCTGTGCTGTTCATGTTCATAGTTGACATTGCTGGCCCAAAAGTCGTTGCTTTTAGCATCTGGGGAGCTGTGAAAATGAGATTGCTCTGTCCCCTACACTGGCCTACACAGTCTTCTCAGTGTTAGAAGAGTTTTCTTAGAAAATAGCTTTTCTCTTTTGAGCTATGCTTATTACTTTATAACTCTTCTCTTGGAAAATGATCATTGCGTTTCCACAGAAGGCAGGCTCCCAGTTGTCCTCTCCCACACTGCTGGAGGGAAATGAAGAAAGGGCCTTTCTCCCTCCAGTTAGAAACCGTAACAAATGGCACCGTTTTGCGGGACAGTATTTGGGAAAGGGACACAGTTTAGCAAGATAGTACTGGTTATTTTCCTTGTGATAGAGCAAAATGTGGGAAGGGTCTTAGTTATATCTGGATTTTTTTCTTGTCCTGGCTTTGCTTCCTAGGTTGCCAGCGCACTTATAAACCTGCAGGTTAGCATTTCCTCATTACTGTGGCTTCCTCGTCTGCTTTAACGGTCGGGTTTGGGCGCTGAGGAACTCCAGGGGCTCAGTCTGACCTCACACATGCACTCTCCCCGCTTCAGTGTCCCTCTTCTTCCCCTCCCTGCCCTGCCAAAACGTGACCACAAATGATGTTTGAAACTTCCAGATGCAGGAGCGTACAAGTGTCGAATGTTTTTGTCTTCATGACAATCTTAACTCAAAAGAAGCATCTTGCAAGTTGTTCTGCCCCCTCCCCAGCTGCTTACAGCTCTGGTGGGTGTTAGCATTGGGGGGGCTGCAGCGAGGCTGTCCGAAAAGTCCCGGGGCGGGCGGGCAGAGCCGTCCCCAGGGTGCAGCATCCCCTCGGAGCCCCCCGAGCCTCCCCGCACTGAGGGTGAGCCGGTGCCACGCTCTGGTGTCCTCCCCAGGGAGCTTCCCGTGCCATCGCTCGGTGCTGTCTTGCAAGGACACGTGTTTTGGGTTATTTTTAATCCTTCTCATTTGTGTATGTTTCCTGCAGGGAAAGAAGAAGAAGAGGAAAAGGGATAAGCAGCCAGGAGAGACCAATGGTAAGTAAAAATAAGTCTAAATCTCTTGCTTAGTGGAAATGTGGCAATCCTGGTGTGACGCTCCTAGGTACGGGGGAGGTGGGTATGAGTCTCCTGGCCTGACGGGGAGCCGGTCCCTATACTAGACAGCCTTTTTTTTTTAATGCACTCTAATTATTTATGCATTATTGCCCTTCTAAAACTAGTAACCTAGCCATTGCATGTAAGAGCCTCTTGTGACATTAGCTGAATTTGTACGTAGTAATTGCAGAGCCTTTAACTGCAGAGCCGTAGTTGTAATGCCTATGCCATCGTTTATAAAGTTGTCTGCTTATTTTGCGCATATGTGTGTGCGTGTACGTATGTATGTATGTGTTTGGTATTAATTTGGGCTGTACCTGTATGTTCCGATGCATGCCTTACAGTGGTAAATCGCACCCATTTTAAATTAAGGAGGTTTGCCATTCTATATAGGAAATTAGAAATACTGCATAGGCAATCTCATAGTCAATTTTGAAGAAGCCCTGACTTAGTTTTTTTGAAGCCTTTGTATAATTTGTTCTTTTTTTTCAGAACACAGCGAATGTTTCCTAAATCCTTGCCTTTCACTTCCTCCGATTACAGGTGCTAACGTCATTTTGAGTCATTTAAAATAGTTTATAAACTGCTTTTTAATTTTTTTTCCTGCCATTATAGATTTTAACATTAAACACTTATGACATTAAGAGAAAAATACCATCCACACGTTTTGATAGTATTTATTATCTATATATCTTTATTATATGTTTGATAGTATTTTTTAATTTTGTTTTTCGTTTTTGTAACAATTGCTATTAAAACAGTAATACAGTAAAAATAACGCAAGAGTTGTACTAACTGTGCAAATTGAATATGCAGTATTTCTTTAAAGAGACTGGTAAAGAATGGAAGCAAGTCAGTAATGAACCTCCTTAATCTAATGGCATTTTTCATGGCTCCCACTAAGTCTTCTCACATTAGCATGCATATGCATTTTTTTATTATTATTTTCTTTTTGGATTTTTTTATTTAATTTTTTTTCCTTTCTGCTCAAGCCTATTCATTGCAATTCACTAGCTGTACTAACTCAGCACCTTGCCATGCTTTACGTTTTATTTTCTGGCTGATACTAACATACTCATTCCGCAATCTGCTTATTCTTATCCATTCTTTTAAATACAAATTAATAAAAACAAATAAATTGAATGTTATTCCAAAAGCTGCATTATCCCAGGAGATATAATTTCCTTTTTTTTTTCTTTTTTTTCTTTTTTTTCTCTTTATTTTGTATCTGAGTTGAAGAAAAAAGCATGTTCAGGATCTAACTTCCATACTCAGCTTCTTTTCTTCCTTTTTCCCCCCTCTCAAAAAAAAGAGAATAAAAAAACCCAGCCCAAATAAATCCTGCCTGAAACATCCTGCTAGACCAGCCACAATGACTTTCCTCTACCTGCTCTTTTAGAAGGGAAAGAAACAGTCCTTTATAAAGGGATACTGCAGCTTTAATTGCAACAGCTAATCTCAAGAGTTGAATAAAAATGTGATTATCACTTTTTTTTAACTTTTAAATCAAAAGTCAATATTTTGCAATTAATAACGAGGACATTGATTTTTATTCCCTTTTTTATTTTTATTTTTTCCTTATTTTTATCTTTCTCTTTTTTCTCCCCTTTTCTCTCTTCCTCTCTCTCTCTCCCCCCCTCTCCCCTTTTCTTTTTTTCCTCTCTCCCTTTTCTGCTCGCTTTTCTTGAACTCATTCAGACCTGAGCGCTCCTAAGAAATGCCGAGCGCGCTTTGGCCTTGATCAACAGAATAACTGGTGCGGCCCCTGCAGGTGTGTATAGTTTTCCCAGACTCGCTATGGCTGATTTGCAGCTGGTTTATTTGGTACTTTCCCCTTTTTTTTCCTGCCTTGTTGCTTTGTAGCTCTGTGTTGTGATCTAGAAGACACAAGGGAGTGGGACACTGCCATGAGTTATTGTCTCTCTGAAAGGGTTTTGCTTTTTTTTTGTTGTTGTTGTTGTTGTTGTTGGTTGTTTTTTTGCCTTCCTCTTTGCTGCTGCTAGCCAAAAACCCACTGTAAAACAGCATCAGCCTTAAGCCCATCTGATCCGTGGCTCAACCACGCTCCTGCCCTCCAAGCCTCCACCCAAGGAAAGTCATTCCCAAAGCCCTTGGTAACACGGCACTGAGTGCGGTGCCAACACCGGACAGACGCACGGCCGTGTCGGAGATTTTTTTTGGTTTTCTTTTGGCTCATTGTGAAAGTCCTGTTTTCTTTCCTGCCCTTGGTACGAGGGGAGATTACCAAATAAAACTGAGGTGATTGAAAGCTAAACGTAGCTGTAGCTAAGATGACGCAGACCAAATGAGCTCTATCCACCATTGTGTTGTATTTTTTGTGTTTACCTTATGCTAACAGATGCAAATACTCCAAAGAAGTGTCGGGCATTGTTCGGGCTTGACCGACAGAGTTTATGGTGCAAACCATGCAGGTATAATACTACCCATTAGGCCTTTGGGGAAATAAAAGCAATCTGTCCTCTTAGTGCATTTGTGTGATTTTATTTTTTTAATCTTTTTTCCCCACTCCCCACCTTTCTCTCTCCCACAGCATCAATTGCTAATAATCTTTGATCTTTGGAATTTCTTGCTAATTTAATGCCATTTTCTCTCTTTCCTTACCAATAACCTCTCCCTGGTGGTAGAACTGGGAACAAGAAAACTCGAAGTCCTTAAAGCTGGCAGGTTTTTTGGCTTTTTTAATTTTTTTCCAGATTGTCAGCAAAATGATTGTTTAGCTGGACGTCTATATTTTGTCTTTCATTTGGGTCTATGTCCACTGCCTCCAAAGGCTTTTTAAAAAGGTTCTGGGATCTGCAGCACTAGTGTTTTTCTCATGATTAGAGATGTAAAAGCCAGTGTTTACAGCTTATATTGTACCATTTTTTTGGTGTTCTCTGCAAAATTAAACAGCTACCTGTAGGCTTCTACGCCTTGGTAAGTTTTATGTAGATACCAGTTTTTTAAATTACCTGATGTCTTTTTTTTTTTTCTGATTCCAAAAATACATTTTTTTCCTAAATTTTATCCCAGCAAGTGAGCTGTAAACGCCTGAGCTCTAGACAAAACTAATTACAACTTTAGTAGGACAGTTTCCAGCATTAAAAGGAGATGAAAGACATCAGAGAGCCCAAATTTCGACAGCCCATGTTCTACTGGAGTTTAATTCCATGTATAACTCAGTACGTACTTCTTTCTTGGTGGAGGGATACCGAGTAGTTCTTTTCTCATTCCTTTTTCCTTATATAATCGCATTTGGTTAAATTTGTTGTTTCTTTGTTCTGATACAAGCAGTCTTTGAATTTGGAATATTATGATGGTAGGTATTTCAACCCAAACCACACTCTGTGTGTAGTGATTCCTCTCCCACATTTTCCCCTCTTACTCATGCCAGTCCCATGTGCTCCATCTCATTTAGAATGTAGATCAGACGTCCATCGTATTTTGTGTATGCACGCAGTCTTGTTTGTGCTTAGTGTCGAGGAGAACACAGATCGAGGGTGGTGGTGTATGTCAAAATACCAGAGAAGGCACCAGAAACGTCTTCAACAGATTGCATATTGTCCCATTTGAGGCATGCTAGTACCGGGTGTGGGGTGTTAGGTACCAGCACCAGTTCGTATGTTAAACAAGCTTTGAAAGCAGCAGTTCCTTAGAGCTTAAAGAAGAAAGGTTCAGTCCAGAAGAGCTGGGTAGCTACTTCACTGTGTCAGGAGGCCGGAGTCTCATGCTAGCCAAAGACTTGAATGCTGTGTTTAGTTGGGCTTTATTCTGTGCTTAGTTCACTACACACTATCAGCAGATATTTGTGTAGTCTAGAGATAGAGTATTTGAAGCATGTCAGGCTCTGTATGCCAAGTACAAGAACCGGGGGCACATCATGTTTGTGTTGCTTTATCTTTCCCTAGCTGCTTAAGTAAACAGCATACTTTTAAAACTACATTTTATCAGCATTTGGTCTGTACAGTGCTTAGGTTACATGTGAAGCATAAACCCTCTCTTAACTTACGCCAGATTTTGGTCAGAAATCTTTGCAGCACATCAGAGACAACTTCAGTGGTGTAGCTGATAGCTTTAGACTTACGGATGTAGAGTCAGCTGCTTTTCTTTTGGGGCTTTTTTTGTGTTGGTTTTTTTTGTTGTTTTTTTTTTAAATGCATGGAGGCATTTTATCACTAGGTATTAGAGCATTTCTCTCCTAGTTCTGGTCCTAACCATTACAACATTGCATTTGCTAGCATGGTAGCATTTTGTAGCGCATCTTAGGTAGGTGCTAAAGATGTGCAGTTTGCTACTACGATAGAAACTGAGACATCTTTGCTCGCAGCAACTGAATAAACCCATGTCATCCTCTGTGGCTTTCACTCATGGCAATCGCAGCATTACAGGTTTCCCGATGCTGTCCTGGGGCTAGCTTCAAGGGCAGCACGAGCAGGGTCAGGTCTGTTGGTGTTTGCTGGACTGATGTAGCAGTTGATGCTTTCAGAGCAACGCACAAGTGGATAATCCTCACTAGTGCTTCTGAGAGGGGATAGGTAGGGGTTTTGTTCCCAATTTTAGGAGAGAAAAACTGAGGCACAAAGAGTTCCTTGGATGTTTACTTATTCCCCTTCACCAAAGTTGCCTGGTGGTGTTCCCTTCTGGTAAAATCTGGCTTGCAGGCTTTGGGTTTTTACCATCTATGCCTTCTGTCCCACCTAACCCTGAGACATACATGACCACAGATAACACATGGTGGGAATGGCACAGGCTGGAGAAACGTCCCCGCCTTTAACCATCATGGGTTAAGTAAATGGCTTTTCAGACTAAAAGTGGCCACACTATTCAAGAGTTTAATATACAACAGAAGCAGAGGAAGCAATCTGCTCTCCCTTAATCCTAGTCAAAGGCAAATTACTTCAGGTAGCAGACCAGTGGGTTTAGTTTTAAAAAAGTTGTTAACTCTTCTGAGTCAGACAGTCAGGTAGACCTGGTTTAAGTCTGCTTTGCCATGGGGTCTCTTCCTTTCAGGCCACAGAACTTAAATAGTATTAAAAAAAATATTCTGAATTTTTGGCATACTAGATTCAAACTGCCTCCAGTGAAATAATTAACTGCCTTGTAGATTCAGAGCAATCCAGTCGAATGGCTTCTGGACCACCATCAATGAGGCAGGCAGAGCTTGGGTCTGCAATTCTGCTTGCGAATTATTTTAATGTGGGTACGGGGGGGAGCCCCGCAGTCTCCAGACTGAGAACCCACCTTTCCACACAGGTATTATCGGTGAGCTTTGTGAAGCATCACTGTTCTGCTTTGCCACAGGAGCTGTACAGAAGGTCCAAACATGAACTGTGGCCCTGGTAGGGTTGCATAGCTGAAGCTAAGGAAGTGGTGAGGCAGAGGAGAGGGGAGGGGAGGAAGAGCAGCAGACCTGTCCTTAGCCGAGAGCCAGAGGCTTCCCGTGTTGTTCGTTGGTGGTAGAAGAATTAACAGGTTCTGTTTTGAACCCACCAAATTAATTTTTTTTCTGTCTTTTAACGTTGCTCTAATAAAGCATGGTTTACAGCCTTCACTTGCTGTCTTCTATCTTTCTTTCTTTCTTTCTTTCTTTTTAACATTTAAGTTGCATGGTCGTCTTTAGTTTTTAGCATGTATCGATCTGCAGGCTAACGTGGTTAAAACTCTTCATAGCCCTAACCCCTTACCTTGCCATGTGGAATGTGGAGCAGAACCTGAGAGCAGAGCCTGAGTCTCTGGAGGAAGGGATGTCACGGCACTGGTCCCTCACCAGAGCTGGTGGAAAGACGGGGTGCCGGGGTTGCTCTTCCCTTCCTGGCTATGGGAGATGATACCTTTTAACTCCAGGATCAAGCCGATTAGATCTCCCTCGCAGTCGAGAAACATCTAGCCCCATTGCCTAGGCAGCGGACCTTGGTTTAACCCAAGTCAGGCGCAGTCGCCACACACAGGGGAGAGCACTGACGACCAGCGGTGGAGCTGGTACGCCTGCGCGAGTGGGGAATGTCACCCAGCGACGTCGGGCCGCTGTGCCACGCTTGGGCGCTTCCTCTGATGGCGTTGCTGAGCTAGAGCAAGGTGTCCACGGGAGGGGGAGAGCAACCGACTCCTTCACGTCGGTGGCTTCGTGCAGCTTAGCCGAGCGTCCAAAGTTTTTGTGGCAGAGCTGCTCTAGACAGACTTTGTCATATACCTCGGGCTGTGTGACGGTGGTTCAGCACTTCCCACGGAAAGCGTGCTTGTGACTAGGAGGGCTGGAGAGCCGTCATTGTTAGGGTCAAGGTGGCCACTGAACGTCGTTCTGCCAGATGCTGTGGTTGTTTGCCTCATTATTTCTGTCCTGCTGCTAGAATTGTCTTGCATATACTTGGCAAGAGAGATGGTGTGAAACTGTCATCTGTTTTCATTGCTCCTTTACATTGTTAAGTGGACAGAGGGAGGAGAAAAGATCTCTGTCGGGTCACTTATTTATTTGAAGATGAGCGGCTCTTGCGAGACTCTCATACTCCCTGGTGTGAAATAAGCTCCATGTTGCTCCCCACCTTTGTACCTGTCACCGTGCTCTTCACCTACTGAAATTGGATCCCACTCTGGAGTTACATGGATGGCCTCTCAGAGGAAAATTCTCCAAAACGGAGACGAGCAGCTTCCCAAATCTACCACTCTCCCTTAAAACAAGGAGTAAAACTGAGTCGGTTTAAAGCCACAACCTGCAGGCCATACAACCAGTTATTCTTGTTATTTTGGATCATACTCTGTTTATCCTGTTCTTTTCCTGTTTTTTCTTCTGTTGCTTTGTTTGTTCGTTTTGTTTTTATTTCCCCTCTCTCTCGTTCTCTCTATTATATATCCCTCCTGTCTGACTCTGACATTTCTGGATTTGGTGTGGTTCTTAACAGAGGAGAAGGCAATGAGCAGTAGCTTGCAGCCGTCCTTGCCTCCCAAGGGCAGCGCATCATAAGAGGCGACAGGTGATGCAGGTGTAGAGATAGCCCTGTTGAGTTGGACAGCGTTATGGGACATCTTGAGATACCGTCAACTATCCAGAGCTTTTCTTTTCTAAGGATTAAATTTTTTTGTTTGTTTTATTTTATTTTTCCCGGAGGAAAGCCGAGTTTGTAGGTTAGCACAGTGGGCTCCAAAAGCACCTTGCCTGATTTTCTGATTATTAAAATGACTAAGGAAAGGAGGCGGCCTGAAGAGGAGGGGGAACGAAGAGACAGTTGGTGAATCCCGTCCAAGTCCGTTAGCCGAGGGGAGGTTCCCAAGCGGGCTCGGTGCCGAGGACACCCCGCCAGACCCCCAGGACGGCGCGTGGGGCCGGGGTGCCGCCCGCGCAGAGCCCAGAGTAGCTAACGGGCGGCTCTTTGCTGTAGATGACTGTCTCCGCCGGCGTCTCTGCCCTTTATTCACAGATGCCTCTCTCCCTGTTTCTAGGAGAAAAAAAAAGTGCGTTCGCTACATACAAGGTGAAGGCAGCTGCGTCAGCCCACCCTCTTCAGATGGAAGCTTACTAGACTCTCCTCCGTCCTCCCCCGCCATGCTCGCCTCCCCCTCCAGAGACTCGAAACCACAGACTGAACAAACGCAACCCCTCTCGCTCTCATTGAAGCCCGACCCGCTGGCGCACCTGGTCATGATGCCGCCGCCATCCTCGCTCGTCCTCGCCGAGAGCGCTGCGAGCAAGCCCGGCGCCCTGCCTGCCGCCAGCTGCCCCAACGGGGCCCTGGACCACCCGCCGGCCGCCCTCCCGCCGGCCGCCGCCGCCGCCGCATCCCTAGCACAGCCCTCGACGTCCTCCTTGCATTCCCACAGCTCGCTGGCGGGGACACAGCCCCAGCCGCTCTCCCTCGTAACCAAGTCCTTAGAATAGCTTTAGCCTCGTTAGCCCTTTCCGTTTCCTTCGGGGGGATTGGATTCTGTTGGGATTTGGGGTTTGGGTTTGGGGTTGGTTTTTTTTTTTCCTTTTCTGGTTTGTTTTTTTTTTTTTTTTTTTTTTTTTTCCTTCTCCTCCTCGTCGTCGTCCGCTGTTCGTCGTCGTTTCTCGGTTTCGTTTTTAATTCGTGCCATGTGGCTACATTAGTTGATGTTTTATCGAGTTCATTGGTCAATATTTGACCCATTCTTATTTCAATTTCTCCTTTTTAAATATGTAGATGAGAAAAGCCTCATGATTCTGCCAAAATTTTTATCAACAGCTGTTTAAAGTCTTTGTAGCGTTTAAAAAATATATATATATACATAATTGTTATGTAGTTCCAATAGCTTAGTTTTAAAGACTGATTTTAAAAATTAAAAAAAAAAAAAAGAAGCAATTTTGAAGCAGCCCTTGCCGGAGGCATTGGTTCTTTATTATTTGTATTAAATACGAGCTTGCGAACCAATCATTTTACATCTGGTTTTTAAACCTTTAAGGGCACAACGAATGCCGTGCCGCTACTACTTCTTTTTTTTTTCTTCCTCGTGTGAAACAACCTTTATTGTGATGTTACTTGTTATTGTTTAAATGTACAGAAACAAAGGGTTAAAAAAATGTGTTAATATACCTTGTTCCATGGTGTTGTTCTTTTTGGGGGAGGGAACGCTACTCAACAATTAAAAGTATCACAACGCTATTGGACCAGTAGTATTTATTGCTTTAGAAATTGCTTGTTGTATCTGTATGTTGTCCCTTTTTAAATGTTTTTTTCTTCTTTTTTTCTTGAAACATTGTATAAAGGTTTTTTTTTTCCCTTAGTGTAAGCATCTTATATATAACAACTCATTTGTACAAGGTTTTTAAGTTTATATATAAATGTGTATATATATATTTTTTCCGGGATTTTTGTTTTTGATTTCTTTTCGTGATTTTTTTTTTTTTTTTTTTTTTTTTTTTTGCTATATGAAACACAGTTGCCACCAAATGGACATTCGCAGATGCATTTTTTTCAAGGATCAATAGTGTAAAAAAAAAAAATTGCTTTAAAAGCCATTACACACAAAAAGACTTGAAAATTTAGCAAGGGAATTTTTAGCAACGCTGTTTGAAAAATAGCAAGGTCCAAGTGTCTCCCATTCAGAACTGCAGCTGAATCCCCTGCGACATTAGGACTGTAGGCTGTGTGCAAAATTTTTATGTGCCAAAATTCTCAGTGACTTTTAACTTTCTCCCGACAACTTTATTATTTTTTTTTAATGCTGTAATTTTTTTGTTCATCATGTTTTGCTGTGATGTTACATAGGTAGATATGTATGTAGTTTTAATGTCACCTATAACAGACGTGTTTGGTAGCAGATTGTCCGGAAAGCATTTAAAATGAAGAGGTATAAACCCTTAAGGGCCAAATTCTGTATATTAGATTATTCATAAAAGGAAAATCAGACTGCCACTTTTATGTACACTTACTACATACAGGTAGGTAGCAAACTTAAAACAAAAAAAAAAAACCTAGGCATGTTGATGTTGCAAAAAACGCTGTATAAAGCTGAAAAATTGTTCATCTGTTCATTCAGTGCCATTGTAGTTGACATGAAGCGATTGTAAAACTGTCTCAGATTTTTCTCTGGTTTATTAAGATGCTAACTATAACATTTTTTGTGAATACTTTGAATGTTTCCTAACAGTTGTGATGTTACTGTTCCGTTTTATGCTCTTATTCCGATTTTCATTTTTAATGGTTTGGAAGCCATTTTTTGTAATGAATAAATGTTCATGCTGTACAGTATCTGTAGCATGCAGTTCTGGATTAATAAAAGCAACTTAGTATGTGCAGAGAATGACTTGTCAACTCATTTATGCGTTGACTGCATTTTACTCTGGCCAGGAAGATTTGCAGCCCGAGTGGAAAACTTCCTTCAGAAAACTTGTGAATATCGTGACAAATTGCAGCCAGCTCTAGTTGTGAGAAATCCTCTGTTTCCTTTGGGTTCCAATGCTACCGCCTGCTAAATTCGTTTTGCGCTAGCCCTCTCCGCGCTCAGCAAGCTTCTGCAGGAGTAGCAGTGGTTGAAAGTCCTTTTTATTTAAAGCAAATGGCACGTGATTTGGCAAAGACAAATAGCACGTGAGCTAAAGTAATGTCATCCCTCTGTGTGAAGTGATCCTGACTGGGGGATGGAAGACCAGGGCTGATGATACCTTTAATTTTAAAACATTTTTTTTTCAACCTGGTGATCCCACAACACAGGGCTGATGCACTATAAAGGTCACACAGGAGAGCTTAGGTAGCCCTAATTAGTCAGAGTTCTTGTGCTGGCCTTAGGGTTTATCTCCTGGATGGATTTGAGTCTGGTTTTGCTTTTTTTTTGCTTTTTTTTTTTTTAATGCAGTGGGCCTTTGCAGCACAGCTTGCTCTCAGCACTGAGCATCAAGCATCCACCCGATGCAGCAATGCCTGCAGATGCTGCAGGATGAGAGTGAACTTACATGCAAGAATTTTTATTAAATGGTTGATTTGTTTGGGTTTTTTGAAACTAAGTAGGGATTTAAGCTTTGTAATTTCTAGGAATCTCTCACAAGTGGATGCCACCGTAGCCCCAGTCTTGGAAAATCTGAGCCGTAGTAATTTCTGCAGTGGCACTCGAGACAATTGAATGCAAAGGTCTCGGAGCAGGCTTGTTCCCTGCTGTCGTGCCAGTGTATTGCTCAGGTGATGCACTTCTCTTTAGTCGGTCTTGACGGACTCTGCGGGAAGGGTAAGTATTCTTCCTCCTATGGGAGAACCAGTGAAGGGATTTTCTGCAGAGACCTGGAAACCAGGCCATTTTGGGAAGCCCAGCCTCGGTGCTGAGACTGTGCTTTCCCTCACCGTGGGGTCCGATAAAACCAAAACTGGCTGCAAAGCGGTTGTCTGTTGGCTGCAGAAGGAACTTGCTTTGTAGAGGTGCTGGGAGGTACTAGGTGAAGTACTAAATAATGTTTAAACAGAACATACAGTGCTTTAAATTGCTACCACTTTTTTTTTAATGACTAGTTTACAAGTCAGAAGCCTTTCTTTGTTTCAAATGTGTTAATAAAGGGTAGTACATGCAAGTATGGCTTCATATTTCCTCTCGAAGGATTGAGTCACGGTGAATTTTTTACCAGGCTCCATTTATGTCCCTTGATCCAAGGCCTGATGCTGTTTCTGTTGTGGTCTAACACGGCACTCCCCTTGACTTCAGTGGGACATGTCCCCTCGTCACTCGCGACAGGAGTGTGGGCAGCACGGGTGGGACGGGACTCTGCGACGGCGAGAAGGATGTTTCTGCAAAGCCTTTGCAGAAGATGCCAAATCTTGCCGTTGGTAGCCAGCAAATTGAGTGCGATGCTCAAATTACTCTCCTGCTATATCAGGTTCCTAGGGAGGTTTGGTGTTTTTTTGTGGGTTTTTTTTTCTTTCTCCTAAACGTTTTGACTCTTGCTAGAGCATGGCCATCCATCAGCCAGACACATGTGCTGCATCTCTGCTGGGGATAACTGCTCTCCTCTAATGTAAAAATATAGTGCTCCAGGGAGATCTTTGAATGCCATGATTCAAAGGGGACACCATCAAGGTATGATTCCTATATTCAGCAAAACAGTGTGTTCTTTGCTCGCTGCTTTATTAGCAAGCCTTTGGAAAGCGGAGTCCAAAACCACTGTTCCTGGACAAATTGGTTTTCCTTCTGTGTGTGCGGTGAGAGAGGCATGTGTTCGAACGATACGTTGAGCAGAGCTTGTGAGTGGTGGATAACTCGTGGTGGATAACTCGTGCTGGGAACTCTTGTTTGCTGTGGAAAACAACTGTATATTCCTGAGAAAGCAACCACCTGGGTTTCCTCTAGGTTGTGCATTGGCCGTGTCCCTTGAAGGCATAAGCCCATAAGCTTACGCCTTCAGATTTGCCTCCAAATTTCCCTTGCTTAGAGGACCTGAGCTGGGTCAAGGCTCCTGGGAGAAAATTACCATTATTTATACTCCCTTTGTGCCCAGGAGTCACAACCAAGGACCCCATCAGACCAGGTACACTGGAAACCTGGTGGGAGGACAGCCCTTCCCATACACTGCAGGTGTAAAACAGGGTGAGCAACTGGCTGCAGGGGTATGGTCTGATCACCCCCTTCACCCCCAGAGCCACGCAGCCCCCGGCACGGGGCGGTGACAAACTGGCACGCTCGGTCCTTGTACGGGGCTGCCACGGGACGGCATGGGGCCCTACGTGCAGTAGGTAATTCACTGTAGCTATTGCTTCCATCTGTTTTTACGGGATAAGGCAAGGAAGCCAGTCAATGTATTGCATGTTCGGGAGACATTTATTTTCCATTAGTTTTGTAAATCTCATTTTTCACTTAGTGTGTGGAATTTTAAAAAGTTTCAGCAATTGCTGACTCAATAAAGCAGTGCCACATGGTTTTAAGCTTTGCTTAAAAGAAAAAAAAGGAAGAGAAAGGCAGGAAAAAAGAGCAATCTTCAGAGTCCCGTTCACTTCACTAGACCATACAAAGATGTAAAGAAAATTCACAGTAAAATAGTTGCATGGGCCATTGCAACAATCATGACAGCAAACAATAATAATAAATATGAACGTGTGTGACAGTGCTGCCCAGGTATGTCTGGCATACACATAGGAGTGTTTTACCACCTGAGACTCTGAATAAAGATTTCAGATGCTGTTTTGGGCTGCTAGATGCTCCAGCTGAAGACTAAATTCAGTACAGGACCAACACTGAGCTTCAGTGGTCTTTGCTGGACAGGAAGGCTAAAGCTCTTCGAGCCTTAAAACTATGAATATGCAAATTTGCTCAGAGAGTGTAGCAATTGCTATATTATTAAAAAAGGGTAGACAGGTACTTTGGCATTCATTTTAAGATGTTCTTGGAAAACATCTTGAGACTTTTAAGGCAGATCAGCTACAAGTGGATGCGTCCCAACCACCCATCATTGTCAATAATGTCACCAGCCTGTTTTAAGGACTCTCTGAGGACAGGAGTCTGCCAAACGCTGGACTGATTTTCTGCAGGGATCGATCCAAAATATTCACTTATGACTTGCATCCATGTTCTAGGAGTTGCTCTTTTTCTGAGGTTGGAAATGCATTTAATTTGGGGTGGGGAGGTGTTAGCCCGGACCTCTACGGCAGTGGAGATCATGAAGTCATGCTGTCTGTCCATCTGTTTGACCCGCTCCTGATAATTCTTGAATCCTCTGGCATTTTTTAACCAGATTTGACAGCGGCAGTCAAACTCTCGGAGATGATAAAGTCCCTCTGAGTTCCAGGGAAATCTCTGCCGGCACCGAGAAGAGAGGCTTTCCAGATCTGCTGCTGAAGAAAAGGCAGGGAGAGCTCAGCTGTTATCCATTCTCTCTGGCAGCGTCCAGATGGCCAATTATCACACGTCTACTTCTGGACCAGCATCTGCACTCTCCTGCCCAGCTGGCAGGCCAAGGAGATTAGGTAGGAGACATGGAGAGCATTGGGGAGTTGGAGGGAACAAGGGACGTGGGAGAGAGCTAAGCGTATAGGGAAAACTGGAAATATTGCAGCTGCAATATGTAATATTATGTAAGATTGCAGCGGGGAAGCGAGGGGAGGGGAAGGACGATGCGGAGATGGGAGACACATCTGCAGGACACCAGGCCTTGCTAATGTTGTTGCTCGCAGAGCAAAGCTGCTCTGGAAAAGTACACACCGTGGTGTTCCTAGCCCCTTGTCTCGGTCCTTCGACTTAGTTGCTTGCACCAGCTCCCCAAGGAGCAGCACAGCCCCGTTTGGGAGGTACCTGCTGGCAGGGGCTCTGGCCGGGCAGGCTGGGATGCCCTGGCCTGGCCCCCCCCCAGGAAAGGTCTGCAGGGTGCGAAAGGCTTGGGGTGTTTCCACAGCCCTGGAGCATGGTGGGGACCGGAGTTGGGTGTGCGTAGCAAGGAGGGTGGGTTCTTTCCAAAAAAAAAAAAAAAAAAGGAGAAAAAAAAATCTTATTTGCAAACAAGCCCATTTGTAGTAGCTGGTTCCCAGGCATTAGCAAACACCCTGGTTTTAATCTTCCTTGGAATATGTCTCCTTTGCTCCCTTATTTTGTGTTCCCTTTAGAATATGCTGCTGGGGTATTTTTGGATCTAACTGTATCTTTTTAATCTGTTCCCCCCGCCCCTTCTCAGCCCCCGCTGCCTCCCTGCCTGCTCCTCCTTCAAACTTACATAATGGCACATTATACAAAATAGCTAAGCAGGTGGTATTTTTAAAGACAGTGAGTGAGCATTTTTTTGGCCTAAATTTGGAACGAAACAGATGGATTTTAAGACTCTGCTTTTTCTATGAATAGTAACCGTTGTTCTCCACTGCCTTAAACACCAGTTTCAAGACCACCTCCAGCAACCAATCAGCACTCCGTTATTTAATTATAACAAAATTCTTAGCTCTGTCTGCTGCTGCATGGGCAAGTGGGGGGCACTGGATCAACTTCTGGAGCCAGGCAGACTTGCCAACAATAATTTTCCTTTTCCCAGAGGGCCAAGGGGGCCTGGAGCGGGTTCCAAGTTCCTCCTAAACTGGCTGTTCAGTTTGGGCTCCCTGACAGAGTGCTTGAAAAGGGTTATAGAAAGGCAGATAAATGCACTTCTTGTTGCAAGCTTCCCTGACAAGCCAGGCCTCCAGAACAGTGATCTCATTCCTGCCTCATTATTAGTGGTGCCAGATTTTTTCCATTAACAGGTAATTGAGTCGAAACTTAAATAAGCAAAGTTTGTTTTATCCAATGTATTTTCTTGCTTGCTTGTGAAAGAAAAACACTTTAGAGAGGGGTTTGCTTTTAATGTTCATGGAAATGTATTTACATCTTAGAGATTCCTCTCTGCTCTAGTATAATTAACCTGACTGGTCTTTTTGTTATTGTTGTTTTGATTTTTAAAGCAAAGACACTGGTGAGGCTTGATTCTTTTTTTTTAATGGTTTGAATTCCCTGGGACCAGCAGGGTTGAAATCTCCCGTTCCATGCACGGCCACGAGCATTATCCCACTCCCGTGTGTGTGCATTTGCTTTGTGTGGTTAACTTCACCCGCGGCTCCAGAGGGGAAGCAGGAGCAGGAGCCCGATGGGATGATGCTGTGCACCGCTTCCAGGCTCACAACGAGCTTTCCCTTCCAGAAAGGCCGTGGGGACGCTGCCGGGAACAGCCAGTGTCATCTCTCCTGATCGAGCGGGGAAACAAAGTGGCTGCCCGTGAAATGCTCATGGTCTTGCCGAAGATCATTCTTTGCTTCTAATCCACGTGGTTATGAGGGCAGAATGGACAAGTGTAAAATCTGGGCTATGCATCCTTCTGCTGAGACGACGTTGCTTGCAGAGGAGGAGAGAAATTTTCTACCTGTCTGGGTGTGCCTGCGCGCAGGGCTTGCCGTGCTGTCTGCCTCCGAGCCGAGGCAGCGCCAGCGCCAAGAAAACCTGAGCAATTCCTCAGCCGGCAGCGTCAGGCTTCCCTGTGCAGCCGGGGGGTCCCGTCCTCCCCCTCCTCACCTGCAGGAGAGCTGGCCCTGCCCTGGGTGAAAGGCAAAACCCTCGAGAACAGCATGTGAAGTGCCGCAAGCCCTTGGGGACAAGCATGTCCTGCAGAGAAGTTACTACCAGTGTGGACAGCTTCCCATTTTCTGAGGCATCTCCCTGATGCTTCCTGATTCTCTGGTGTTGGGCTGCCTTGGGGGGCTCTGGGCCACCCTACACATCCAGCCGCAAATTCCCTCTCACATTTACGGGACTGATGCCCAGAAGCAGGGCTGTTTTCTGACCTAGCTTGGGCATCTGAGACAGTTGCTTGTGGGGCCAACTCTGACCTTACTGCTAGGCAAAGCAGGCACCTCTTGTTTGCATCCCCCGTCCGTACCCTGAAGCGAGCAAAACCCTCAGAGACTTTGCATCATTTCAGCTCCTAGTTTCACAGGAAACAGTTAACGACGCTGAAGAACAGGCAAGTTTCATGTCTGTGGCTTTGCTCTTTTGCTTCTGTTTTGGGCTACCCATGGAGGCAGGCGCCTGCCCGCTTTACCCTTGTGCAAGACGCCCACGTCCTCCAGCACCACTAGGGCTCGAGCGCTTTGCCCACGAGCTGGCATCCTTCTACCAACCGCGTTTCTGCGTGAGCCCTTCTCCAGCCCTTCGCAGCGAAGGGACGGGAGCGTTGCAGAGGTGGGGGAGTTGGAGCGAGGAGGGTGCGGAGAGCAGCAGGCTGCGGGACGGGGTCCGCGGCATGTCCCGCTGCAGCCGAGACCCTGCGGCGGGGCAGGGGAAGCGGGTGGCTGCAGAAGTGCTGAGCGTGGCAGCGGTGCCTGCCTGCCGAGTGCTGCCGCAGCCTCGCATCCCCTGGGCTCTGAGAGGCCGATTACCAATTCACAGAGCCTGTTTCAGCACAAACAGGACCTTCAAAGAGTTGGGAGCGTTTCTGGGTTTTTTTCTTTTTTTTTTTTTTTTACGCCCTCCTTAAAAAATAAAAGCAGAAAGACCCATACTTTAAGGTCAAGTACATAATTGTTTCTAACAGGAATTTCAAACATTGTCTCTTCCTCCGGGCAGGTATCGCTGGGTCAATTACCCTGACTACCCAATGACGGACTCGAGACACAATAACCCCCACCTGCACTTGAACGCATCCTCTCTAAAGTAGAATTTAAAGGAGCTTTTTGTTTTGTTTTTATTTAATTGCACAACTTCTGGGGGTTTTCTGGTTGGAGGATTTAGCCGGCTTTCATCTCACGGAGGTCTGGTGCTGAGACTTCTCTGGCGGTGACGCTGTAGAGGAAATCAGGCGGGTGACACGGGAGCCGTGGTGCTGCGACAGCCCTTTTCTGGGCTGAGGTGGAGGGTCCGTGTGGGGAAGATGTACTGTGTACAAAGGAGCATACCAGAAAATGCCTGTGAATGGCTGAAACGAAACAAGATGCCCAAATTACATTCCTAGCAGCCTAGGATATGCATTAACCAAGACCCTCAGTTTACCTGGCTCTAAAACAGCTGTAAAAAAAAGATGCAGTCATGAGGCGTGCTGGCTCGCACGTCTCTTATTCTCTGTAATAAGCATGCTCAGGAGCTGCACAGCAAAGTCAGGGTTGCCACAACAGTGAGAGATGAAATTCCTTCTCCAGTCACTCGTTCCAACATATTTGCCTCTCACTGGATTTGCTGGGGTACTCCTTGTTGTACCCATGATGTGTTTAGTTCCCTGTTTACTACATGAATTTTCCCGAAGCAGCCAAGTGGCTTGCTTTGAAAAACTTCTCCTCCTCTGCATCATGAGGGCTGACAAAGAAATTGGATTAGTGAAAAACCATTGAAAAAAGTAGTTTCACTTCAATGTTTTCTTTTTGACAGATGACAGATGATCTTTTTCTTTTCCCCACCCTCTTTAAATTTTTAAGTGAATTTAAATTAACAGATATCACTCAGGTGTAGGCAATACACAGATATGAAAGATGTGTCATCTACAAATCTGTTCCTTTGTTAAAGCCTTCTGCTTAGCCAGAGACTACCCGCAGCACGGACAACAACGGTACAGACCCCTCTGAACCCTGTCCTTTCTTCAGGCTACTCAGACCTGGATGAATGAGCTGAGGGATGCGACAGCCACTCTGCCTCCTTCTTCCTTCAGATCCTTTCTGTTCCATTCACATTTTACAGAGCGTTCATCACTGTTGCATCTCAGCACCTCAGGTTCCTTCCAAGAGCCACCAGGTTTACCAGTTGTCCTGCATTTCACGGGGCTGTTGTAGCAGCATCAGATCCACCTCACGTGTTCATAACCTGACCCAAAGGACCATTTTTCAGTCAAGTTTCACATTTGCAGAATATTTGATATGTTTTTCAAGAAAAGCATCTATTAGCAGTGAACATAATGGTGAGACAAACTGCTTCAAGTCAGCTGAGCCCAGCCACAAGGTCTGGCCTAGCGGAGCACCTAGTAATGTGGAAGAGGACATGAGGACTGCTTGTACAGTATCAATGACTTCAGTATCCTAATAGGTTCAGCCAGGATCTTTTACTTGGTTATTAGCATCTTTGAACTTTGTACTGACTTGCATCTCTTCTCTGGGATGAAATGCCCAAGGTTTCCAATGGCAGCTCATAGCCTTGGGTGTCCCATTTGATGAAGAAGGCTGGTTTGCAGAAAGCACTGGATTCCTTTATTCCAGGGGGAAAGGAGTCTGTGTAAACTGTCTCAACTTCAACTCTGAAACTGAAGCCAAAACAATCAGTAGCTACCACTAAAAAATCTACAGTGATCTTATTTTAATTTAATCCGTGAGATATGTTTAGCACACCTGTGGTACTGCATAAAATAACAATATTTTTCATGTTAGAGAAGGCAAAAGGAGCAGGAGTATAAATAATTCTATATGCTAGTTGCATTTAAATATGCTCAAGTTTCACTCTTTCATATAAGTCCTTCGGATTTGGTCCGACCTAAAAATCGTTTTTACCCAAACTTAAACATTTTTGGGGTGTGTTTTTTTTCTTGAATATACCTGTCTTTTTTAGTGGTGATGTTGTTCTGGCTAGTTTTCTTTACCCTAACAGAGGTGACTCCACAGCACATTTCTTTTGACAAAAACACACAAAACCAACACGGATCAGTTAACACAGATGACATCTTTAAACTTGAATACATTTTTTCACTATAAATGCCACCAGTCAACTTTCGTGTAGGTAGGTTTCCATTGTTAGTTGTCAAAGTCTTCTTGAGTGGATTTCCCACTGTGTCACTTTTGTGTGAGTCAAATCAAGATTATAGGTAACAGAGAAGAAAAAGAAAAAGAAGAGAAGGTTAGACCCTCATTTTAGAGTTTAAGAAAAATCTACCAGCAGGTTGCAGTTCGAGTTGGTAATATACATGAAAGGGGGAGTCCAAGCCGTGTCACAGGTATCACTATATTAGGCTTTCAGGAAAAAGCATACAAAACACATATTGTAGTGGTCACACACAGAGACATAAATTTAGGAACAAGATCTGCCTTAGCTTGAACATAGTCAGCTCTGATAATAAGGAACAATGGACAGAAGCTATTATGAAACGAAACCCAGGTGCCTGAATGGAGGGAGCTTTTAGTTGAGTTCTCCTGGAATAAAAAAAGTCTAACTTTTGTCACGGATGTATGTTGTCCTAATTTTTCTCTGTTCTCACTTTAGAAGACAGCTGATTTTATTTGGAATCTGATTAATGAATATGATTAGATTATTCCATGCTGAAATTTTCTGGAGTAACATTTAAATGACATTTTTTTGTTTCATCTTTTCTGTCCTAAATAATTTTGTTTTCACTGGGCTTTGGGTTGTGCAAAGAAAACATGCTAGGGTATCCCCTGTATCATATCCAGAATGTAGTAGCCAGCATGGATTGCAGATACTTTGTAATAGTTTGGGTAGTTCCTAGTCTTACATGAGTGGTGTGAAAATATCTCTGTAAGTGTGATATTTGTTAATTCACTTAGTGAGATTGTCAGAAACAACCTCAAGGGGGAAAAGACAGTGAACGCCTAAACCTGGGCAAAAGCTTGATTTATTGCAAAAATCACTTGTTTGACACTTTGTCTCGACCTGTATGGGATGTCAGCAGATTGCTGAGACATGTCTAAGAAAGCTGGAGGACTGGGAGAGCAGAAACCTTCAGCAGAATTGGAAGAGTCCCACAAGGACATAAGAAGGACAGAGGGAAAGTCCAGAATGTCAGAGGTATCTCACGATGTCAGACCTCCAGCTGTGGAATTTGCAAGTAAGTTTGACTTTTCATACTTGAGAGGAGTATGTTCCTAGGGGAATGTACCTGTGGGTACGTTCTAGGTTTGAGATAAGTGCATAGACCTTTGGTCGTAGTGAAGACCTTTTCTCTTTGCTATCCAATTTTCTTATTGCTAGGAGCAAACCAGCTTAACATGAGAAATTTGTCTTTTACTCTTGTCTTAACCATAGGCCACTAGCTTCCAACGGAAACCACTGCCTCTGTTCCTTTTGAAGTAAGCATGGTGGGTCCATGTCATGTAGTGCTGCAGCCCCAGAGTTCTGTCAAAGGACCTGAACATAATGGGAACCCACGTCAGGGATTCAGTAGTACGGAGTAATGATCTTTTGACTTGAAGGAGCAGCCAGAATATCTGGGGAACAAACACAAAGCTGAGCTAGCCCTGTATTCAGGTCAAACAGGGCTTCTCTCCCCTGCAGAATAAATGGCAATTACTAGATTTGCATCAAAGGTTTAGTCAGCAAAAGGTTAATAGTTTTAAGCATGAATATTTTGGCCTATTTTGCAAAACATACAAACATTCAAGGGTGTTTGCACTGAGGCTTTTGGCCGGACCTCTATAAAGATATAACTAAGAAGCCAAACATATGTTCTGGTGTTCTAGGCTTTGATTCTTAATCTTGTTCTGTGCTTGCGTTCAGAGGTTTGCTTTGGGACCATCTCCAGTGTGAGAAAATATGACAGAGAAATCAAACACAGAGGTTATGCATAACGGGGCAGTGTTCATATCTGAAGGGGAGCTTTTGTAAGCACTAACATTATTCTTCTTTTGACAGTAGTCGCACAATTTCACTTGGTTTATCTTAACTGGGAATAACCCCTAAGACAGGATGTCTCCGGGCACTTCAGAGAAGTGCTTTTTGAAGGCAAAGGAAATAATGTTACAGGGCTGTGCCTCACATCTCTTCAACTGTTAACAATCCTATACATACCACTGCCGAGTGCAGTATGTGTCCACGGCTGGTCTCAAGTGTAGCTACAGCACCTGGCTCGTAGCACAGGAATAGTCTCTTGATCTAGGAGAACGTTCCCCAGCTTTACTGATACTTGGCTCCCTGACATGGACTAAACCAGCTCTGACAGGCCATATAAGAAGGCACTGGCTGGGCATGTAAACCAGGCAATATGTCACAGTATGGGAAAAATCAGGTACAGGCTGTTACAAAGAGTAAATTCTGAAAGATTCCCAGGAACAAAAAAAGATGGAAATTAGGGGTTTGGGATGGGTCTGGGTTTGCTTTAACCTGATGTTATGCTCTTCCGTGGCTATGAAACTTTTTAAGAGTGGCTTTCGTACTTTCTCGATGCATCACCCTTTTACCCATTCTGTTTACCAGGAAAGAGGGCTTACTTGTACGCTGAACTTCCCTTTGCCTTCTCTCTTTCTATCCAGAAAGGTTCCTCTTCCTTCATTTTTTTAGTTTATTTTTAACAGTTTAAAATACTTTAATGGAAAAAGTCAATCAGTAGAGAGGCAGAAGTGTCAAAATTAACCAAAAACCCCAATGGCTAATTGTAAAATGCATTTCATGTCTTTTGTAACTTTTTGCACTTTGGTAATTCAGTAATTACAAGGGAATGTATTTTACTGGATAGCTCTAATGTCTGATATATCTGCAAAGGAAAAGCCACAAAGTCAATGGAAATATTTCAGTAACCTGAGGTCAAGCTGTAGTTTCCTGAGAAAACAGAAACTCAGTTCCTTTTCTTCCAGTCAGTCTTGTCATTTCTTCTTCCTCACATGTGCAACTTCATTTTCCAAGGCACTTTTCTGTCCTACGACTGCTGAGGCACATGGCAGGTGTGAAAATCTGATCTATCAGCTGTTGAAGCCCATGGATTTTGATCACAGCTCACTTTGCATTGGGATCTAAATGGTTCTTTCTGCAGAAAATGTCACAAAATATTGGTCAGGAACTTGTAAGAGGAAAATGGAACTGAACTTAGAAAATACCCCACACCACTGAGAGCAAAAGATCAGTGACAGGAAGAACATCGTCCACTGCCAAACTGCAAGATAATTAAACCAGAAATAGCATGGGGCAAGAAAGAGGCCAATTAATTCCATCGGAAGGATGTCATCTAGCAGTTCAAGACAAGAAGGAAGCACTGTATAAAGTAGAGATGAGCATGGCAGTCTGCCAATCTATCACAATCTTCTTTTATTTAAGATGCTGATTAGTATCTTATATTTCAAATTAAATATTTATAGTTCCGTTAATAGCATGCAGAAAGGGGGCCTATTCCAGAGATTAGTCTGTACAAGAAGTTGTCCACTGATGTAAATTAGATCAGTGAAGCTTGGGATATTCACGCTTGCAGTCTTGTCATCATTTGTATTTGGGGGCTACAGGCTGGGGTGGCAGCTAAGCTACCTCTAGGCACATTTCTGTCCTCTCCATGATTGTGTGTACCTCTTACTTCCCTGCAAAGCGTTTTGCCTGCATCAACTGTTTTGGGCTTCGACAAGTCTTTTAAGTGGTTTTGTGTTGTAACCTTCATGGTTGGCAGCCAGTGTCGTTATTCCCATTCTCCCACATGGAGAGTCCTGCAGCTTTTAAAGGAGTTGCCCAAGGACATGCAGAGAAGCAGTGCCAGCTTTGTGAATATACAGCCCCACCATTCTTATTAGATTCCATGAAAGATGAGAATAGGCCCTTTGATGCTTTCAGTGACTGCTGAAGCCTTTACCAATGTTGTGAAAGGTCATTAGAGAAGAGCTGGGGGGCCAAATTCAACAGCCACTCATGGGAATGGTCCTTGGGATGTGGAACTAGTCCAGGAGAAAATGTGAAAACAGAAATGATTTATATTGAAATGAGGGTTATGAAGACAGCAATGACCACTGAAACGTACACAACAATAACTCTCTGGCACACTCTGCTGTGCCATCTTTTTAACCCCGGAGGAGGCGACTGGGAAGAGAGATTTAGAGCAGATCTGTGGGACTGATATGAGTGAATGAATCCGACTTCTATCTAGATGCTTCTGGGTTCTCATCAGCCCCTTTCAAGACGTAAGGGAAACCACCTTGGTCCTCTGTGATCTGCTCCCTGGGATACAGATAGCAGGACAAAGCAGTCATTCTCTTTTTCTCCCATGGTGAGTGGTCTCTGCCCTTTTGATATTAAATATATGGGGTCTTTCCAGAAGGGTAGTGCGAAATGTCAAAGGGATAATGTATTTAAGCATTCATCTGGTTTGCAACCATTTTATACCCACCACACAAAGACATAGAAGGCTTCTCACTCATTTCTCTGCACTCATCATGCTGCCATTGTGGGACCAGAAGATAATGAGATGAATAGGAAGCATTTCCACAGCATGAGCAATGTAGGAACATCATTATTAATGTTCGTACAAAATATCCCATCTCTACATGATGTCTACATATCTGAGATACAGCCCTCTGCCAGATATAAAAAAACCACTACCATCCAACAGTGATCTGTTACTTAATGGAAAGTCTGCTCAAATTTCAGTTTAAATTGCATTTATTATTTATGTCTCAAGTACAGAGTACGTATACTGAGTATGTCTTCCCCTTATAGTGCTAGAGGATTAGTAGTTTCCATTTAAACAGGCAGATATTGGCCCAGAAGGACGTTGAGTATGTTCATATTCAGTATTTAAAAATCGTAAAGATCCTTTGAAAGCAGTACAAATATTATAATCAAGTTTCTATACATACTGAGGTGCCCATTTTCATGTGACTGGGGCCAGGTACCTGCAGCTTAGCTCCTTATCACTAGTCCTTTTCCCTCTGACTCCTGGTGGGTTAAGTGAGCACTCTGCCTGGGTGAGTGTGCCAGCCTGAGGGCAGAATCTGTGAGAATGGGATCCAAAGGGATGTACAGGGGTAGAGATGGACAGTTATATGCGTGGTGTTGGAGGCGATGCACACAAAGATGGTTACAGTGGCATTACCTGCAGGTAAATGTTACACTAAATAATAATATTTTGATTTTGGTCATCCTCTTCTCTTTGTAGCTTGCCCTCCAGCAGGGATGGTTTTCAAATATAATCTTGAGATGACGTTTTTAGTAGTTAATTTCTGATATTTGTTATCTGTGACTTGTTCCCAAGCAGCTCACTGCACACACTCCGTGCTCAGCAGCCTGTGTGTGACATCTCTTGACCCTGCTTGAGTGGGTTGCATGCTGCCAGGCAGGAATGGGTGCCCACAGCACTGCAGATCTCACTGGCACAGTGAATCCAGGTATGTGAATAATTCATTGCCAAGCTATCTGGACATAGCTGACAAACTTTGTGTTTCGGGTTTGTTTTTTTCCCGAAGCCTTGGAACAATGCAGTTTATCTTCTCTCACTAACTCATTCATATTCATATGTGCTATAGTAGACATTTTGAATGCTTTGCTTAAAGCTGCACCCAGAAGTACACAGTGGAACAGATGGTAGAAAAAGCTAGGAATTTTCTTGATATTTTATGGGTTGGACAACAACCACAACCTGATCCAACAAATTTTCTTGTTCTCAAACATTTTACTGTCAATACACTCCTCAGGAATGTACTCAGAGTTGTTTGGGGACATGGAAAAATATTTACCTCAGCCTTCCACAATTTATTACTTATTGTTTGTAAAAGTTGCCTCTTTTCTGTGCCAACGTCTATCATCTTGGGAAACATACTGGAATATAGCAGTGATATTAAACAATAATATGCTCTTTGCTGGGATAAAATAATATTGCTGGGCCACTGCAGAGGAAGCCAAAAACCACATGTGAAATGGTTCCTTTGGAAGGGCAAAAAGTCTCAAAGTTTGTTAGCAAATAATTTAGCTAGTGGTGCAGACATCAAATGGCTTCAGCAGCACTTGCAAAGCTATTCTGAATATGCATTTCCCCTGGAGTGCTGGGGCACAAAGCCACTGTAATGGAGGTTAGAACCATAATAAGAATCCCTCACTAGTAAAAAATAATAATACAATAAAATAAAATAAAAAAAGCCCTTGCAGAAGAGTTAGGGGAAGAAAGGACAGACTGAGTCTTTCAGCAAGTTATATTAATTTAACTTCTGTTTGCACGGCCCTGAATTAGGGGCTGCCTTAGCTCCTGGGCAGGGATGGCAGCTCAAGGTTCCTTTTTCTTCTTCGCCCTGGCTGGAGAGGGAGAGGCTGCCATCCCTCTTTTCCAGTCAGTAAGCTGCTTTCTTAGCTGAGCGTTTCTTGCACATCCATACATTGCCCCCCCCCAAACTAGTTTAACACTTTCTCTTGTGCAGCCCCTTATGCTTGGTGGAGATTTCCCCCACAAAACTGCACAGCTACAGATGCAGCATTCTTTAAATATTTCCTCAGGGACCTCAGCATGGAGGGGGCTGCAGTTTTCCCAGGAGGCAGTGGGGTGCAATTGCATCGTTTCGGCTGATCGCTCTGTGAGTTGCGCACCCGTTTTGGCACAACCCACGGTTTGTTATTTAACCTTCTGAAGACTCGCTCGTCCTGTGGGTGCCCTCACGTGCATCGAAGAACAAATACAAACTTTACTTCCCTTTTGGTGTACGCAAAGGGGAAAAGAGGGCAGAAAGGATCAGTGCTGTTCTTTGGGGGAGAAGGAACAGCACTGGAACAGATGGGTAAGCTGAAAGGGACAGAGCAATTCTCAAAAAATATTAATAACTACTAATAAAGGCACATTTGAATACTGAGTTTAGTTGTGAAGGATCCAAAGAGCCCTGCGTGCGCTGGAATTGTCCTGGCCCACCTCTGAAGTGCTCCCACCTGAAGGGCAGGGTGCCCCAGTTTCTTGAAAGTGTGCTCTGGGCTCGACACAAGGTGTGAAACAAATCTTTGAACCCTGGGTGCTTTGCCCAACGCCTGTTCCTTTATTAGAAGCCCAGAAGCCAGCATGGAATGAGCAGGGTAGCAGTACAGCGCGGCACATTTTTATAGCAAGGCCAAATCTTTATTATGCTTCTTGGCCCAGTTTAGTGGAGAACACTGCTGGGCCTGATTTCAGTTTTGATATCATACACTGAGGCTGCAGACCCTTAAGAGTACAAGCTGGAGAAAAGAACATAGAAAATGTTAGGAATGAGAAAAGGCCATTCAACACATTGATGCTTGTCTCTTGTAATACAGCGTTTCCCCCAGGATAGCATCTAATTGCTTCTTGAACGAGCCCACTGTCTTTGCCTCAACAACCTTGCCCAGTAGGCCATTCCAAACATTTATTATTCTTTGAGTGACAAAGCACTTCCTTATGTCTCCTCTGAATTTGTTTTTTGAACTTCCATTTATGCCCCTGATCCTGTCATCTGTGCAGTATCAAAAGTAGTAACATGCATTGATATTATCCATTCAGCTAAGATTTTTGTATACTTCAGTTAGACCCCCCTTAAATGTCTTTTTTTTTTTTTTTAAGTTGAATAGATTGAGGGTTTTTTTCACCTTTCAGTAACTTCTACAATTTTATCCTGGAACCAAGTCGAGCAAAAATATTTGTTAAAGCCTGACTTACATTAGACCACACTGAATGGATGTATAAAGTCTACTATAGAAACACATTTCAGTAAGGTTTTTTTTTTCCCCTCTTTTGGAGACTAAACTATCATTTAGTTTCCCTGATGCTTGCGTCTGGTTATTTTGACAAAAGTTAACTAGGAAGAGGGCAAGAATAAAAAGCTTGATATGAAATTTAGAAAAAGCTGATAATCTCTAAATTTTTCCATTTATACTGTGGGTTTCCATACCCCTAACCGCTCTGCCCTTTTCTCTTTCTCCAAGTAGTGGCTTTTTTTGAAAAGAAGAGAGTTGTTTATCCTGTGGGATTTTCCATGTGACCATGCTTTGCAGAATCTATATGAAGAAATGTCAAAATTCATCCATGATCCCCCCAAAAGCCACAGAGTCGGTCGCAGGTTCAGCCCTCATCCACCAGCCACAACCGAGGTGAATAGTTCCTTACCTTTTTTGGATGAAATTCTATGGCGTGTGTTATGCAGGAGGCCAGAACTGATGATCTAATGGTCCCTCCTGGCCCTAAAAAATATCTACAAATAGTGATTATAGATGAAATATATATGCCCTGCATTTTGGGTGGGAACAAGAAATTAAGGAAAGGAATTTTGCCTTAGCCCTTTCCCAGAAGCTTGGACAAACAGCTACGAGCATTAGCCTGACTGCAGCAGTGGCTGCTTATTCATTTTCTCTCAATTTTTTTCATTATATTAAGAATGTGGGGATTTTTTTAGGCTATCTGTAAATCTTTTTATTTTCTCTGAATTGCTTCCTGAAGCATTTCTAGGAATGTGGGATCTGAGTGAGATGGGCGGGTTGTTCCTACAGCGCGTGGCAGAGCTGGGATTATTTCCTCACAGGCTCTTCGCGGATGTAAACACACACTTTCCACAGATTCACTGAGTTTTGGATCAGGTAAATTAGTATTGGGACTAATGAGCTTAGGCAGAGCACGAACATCATGTATAGTTTGGAAGTGAGTTTGTGCAGCATCATCTTGTGTATTTTCCGCGCAGGGTTGCACTGTGGGATCCAGACACGCTGCTGGATGCGTCGCAGCCGAGCGAGCCATCCTCCTTTCCCTTGGCTGGGACCATAGCTGTCAGTCAGCCCTGCGCCAGCGTTGTGTTGGACTAGACTGGATCATCTGGGGGTAATGAGCAAGTCAGCCCCACAGGTCTCCGGAAATTATTTGTGCTATTATACTACCAGGGAGAGAGAACTGATGTATGAGATGGTAATTATCGGGATCACGCTTCAGTTCTTCTCTGAAAAATCTGTACAATATTTGCTTTGCTCCAGGCCCTGGGAATCTCCCATGATTTGTCAAAAAATAATTGTCGGTGGTACAATAAATTTGTTATTCAATTCCCTAAGTGTTCTGGGTTGTATGCAATCTGGAAAGCTGATTTGTTTATATTCATATTTTCTCTATATTCCCCTACCCATTCTTTGTCATTATCTTTATTTTTACAGGTTTATTTTTCTCCAGTGTTTTCTAGTTGTTCAAACTTTGTGTTTGTATATTTATTTAAAGGCAGATTTCAAAAGAGTTCAGTCTCTCGGTTTGCTGAAGGATTCAGCTTCTCACTGGTACTTCATCTCCCCTGGTATTTTTGCGAACGCTCTTGTTCTCCTTACCCGTCTATCTAGCGCTAACCTCTTTGGTCTCTTTGCTACTCATGTCTGTTGCTCACAAACCTCAGAGCCCTGGTTCTGAACCACAATCCCCTTGTATTCGGCGTGTCTTTGGACATTATCTGCTCCTTGTTCTGCACCTTTTTTTTTTTTTTTACAGAGGAATTCTGAGGCTTCTTGAATTGAAGTATTTTTAGAAGTCTCAAACATTTTTCTGCACAGATAGATTTCCATTTTCTCACCTAGGAGGGCTTCATTCCTGCCCCATGTAATGGTGCTGCGGTGAGCCAAGGGCCGGGAGAGACGGTGCAGGGGCCGGCTACTGGCCCGTGGCACGGACGAGCCCGGACCAAGCCGTTCTTCTCTCGCAGGCTTCCCCTGAGATTCTGGGGAAGTGATTTAACCTTTCTGCTTCGATACCACACCTGTACAAATGCTGACGTAAACCTGTCCGCAACGTGCGGCCACAAAGAGACTTGCAGAAGCGGCCGAGGGTGTCAGACACCGCGCAGGGCTTTGCCGTCCAAGCTGCGCTGCGGTCCGGGATGAAGGCGCCGTGGTTCTGCTGCCCGCGGAGGTCTTCCTCACGCCTCACCCGGTGCGCAAGGACCCTGCCGGCTGAACCTCCAACCCAAAGGACCGCCAGGTGCCTTGGATCAGAGCTGCCTGGAGGGGAGAACATCTCTAGGAGGACCGAGACCCTGATATCTCCACGTCCTGGCGGAGGTGATGCAAAAAGGGCTGTGAGGCTTTCGTTATCTTTGGCAAGCTTTTCCTTCCATTCTGCCCGCTGTTTCAGATTGTTAGGACTGCTTGTCCTGTCAGACCTACCAAATATAACTAGAGCATTCACTGGACTTAAACATTTTCAAGTGTTTACAACCACATCTCCTCCCCAGGGAGATCTCCGAACTGCACTGCTTGCTGTATTGTCTTTGGCTGGGTCTTTAGAGTTTCTGAATTTATGCGCTTAAAAAATCAATGAGCCTTGGTTAGACAAGAACCCGAACACTGTGACTTCTCATTTGGGTGACTCCACTGCTAGGATTTCACAGGGATTATGAGAGATATAAATAAACCTCAGGTTTGTAGCCTTCAGAGTTTCTACCAAAATTTTAAGTAGATTCAAAATTACGGGCCAGATATGCCATGTGAATCACACTTGAAACCACAGGTCATCTTTATGGAGTAAAGTGTAAGAAGATATATAAATATTAAATGAATTGTAACTGGGGTTTCTCTAACCTCTGCTAGCCAGTGAGAGCTAGTGACAAAGAAGCCCATGGTAATGAAAAGCCCGGTTGTATAAATATTATCGCTCAGCTCCGGGCTCTTTTGCGCCGTGTAGATCTCAAGCCCTGCAGCTCCCCAGGGCAGCTGGGTGGCAAACGCAGGCGTGCAGACGTGTCCATGGCCAGGCCTGTCCTGAATGCCAGCTTTCTCCTCCCCTGGACTTCAGAGCTCCCCAAAGGCCTCTCCAGGCTCTTTGAAAGTGAAATGAGCAGAGTTTGGACCTTTGCTTAAAATACAGCCCGGCCGTACCTAAAGGAGCGTACTGGGACACCCTCCCTTGGCTGTGGGCCACGTGGCCAAAGTCCTCGGCATGGGCTCTCTCTGCTGCAGTATTTTGTGTCAAGCTGAAGCCAACAGGATTCTTCCTTCTCCTTTGAAAGAGCCATAAAAGAGGCATGGAGAGATGGAAGAAACAACCAGAAGAAGCCAGGGAGGAAATAAGACAAGAGAGAGAAAGAAAGAGACGGAGAGGGAGAGGGAGAAAGGGGAGAGAAATAGCTGTCTCTCTCAACAGTCAAGGGAATAGGTGATGTGCCATCTCCCTCTCAGTATAAAGAGGTTGTGTGGGAAGGGGGAGATGACAGATAATATATCAAAGGAAATGAATTGCAGTATTAAGATCCTGACTTTGCTTTGTCAAATTTGCAGGTGATTATTGTATAACTCTCTGCAGCTCCTCTCAGTGATGGAAATGCTCTTCAGATCCTCAAGACATAGTACTACCGGTAAAAGCAACAGCTCTTCAGAGAGATGCTTACTTGAAGTAGCAGAATGCTTCTTAAATCTCCTTCAGGCTTCTTCCAACACTGTTACCCATTCTGTGTAGTCTCTGTGTACTTGAGATATATTTTCCTCCCTGACTGGTGGTAAAATTAGAGCTCCAAACATGCAGTGGGAATCTCTGAAGTAAAATTTAGTTCAAATTTATAGTTTTCAATTTGATGTGGTGATAATCAACACACTTCAAAACAATTGTTTTGATATCAAGAACCAAGGATAACTCCTATAACGTAAATCAGTGAATATATGGCAAGCATGGCCTTATGGTAAGCATGCTGGAGGAAGAATTGATCAGTGGTCCACCAAATTAGGTCAGATCTGATCCCAAAACACCACTGAAAGCCATGGATAAGTTTTTACTGACAGCAGAGGATTCCTGAGCAAACCTTTTGACACTAGCTATTTTCACAGGTAGCTGAGATTTGATAGATATGAAAGCTGAAGTCAGCTGACCATCAAAATGTGACCAAAGGATTTGCTGTGATGGAACAGCAAAAGATGAGCTTGGCATGGCCAATGGCTGCCAATGGCAGGCAGGAAAATTGCCTGCCCATGTAAAAAGGATACCGAAGACTGAAAAAATGCGTGCAAAGAAACAAAAGAAACTCATATTTCAAAATATTGTGACAAAAATATCTCAATGATTTGAAAAAAAACCCAACCCCAAACCCAAAACAAAACCCCAAACAACTCTTCAAGGAAGTGTTTCAGATTTCTGTTCATTGCTCAAAAATCAAGTCACCCTTTCATTTATTCTTCTGTTTGATCATCTACTCTTTTCTTTCTCCTCTTCTTCTACCTTCTGCTTTTTGGTGACCAAGGAGATATAGGGAATGATAGAAGAAAGAGGAAAAGGAAGAAACCAAGATGAAAAAGCCAAAATGAAAAAAAGCTAAATATTTCCAGGCACTCTGACCATATTCCATGTCCTTTAGAAAGGAAATGACTTCAAAGTGCTTTGTGGGTTTTCCTCCCTCTGGTTTTGAACCCCAGTAGAAACAGGGCATGGAGAACCCTTGCACAAGCCGGTACATCCCGAAGGTGAGATGCTTACAGTGCAGCTGGAGTGGGCCTCACTGGGAGGTGGGAAGAGCTTCAGTTACAACAGTCCTGGGCACAGCGTACATGTAAGACCTGCATAGGTAAGGATTCATACTCAGAAAATTCTTCAATTTTTTTGGATAAGACCAGCTGGTCAAATGAAGATATAACTTCTGTCCTACAAATCAAGTATCTTTAATATTCTTACTCCATAGTAGATACAGTATGCTTTGAGGCATCCTCAGAGTTTCAGCTCCTAAAAATCAGTGCTTTGCCCTGGGAAAATAAAAACAACCGAACGTTAAAAAAAAACATATAAAAGGATTGTGTCCAGTGTGACCTACCCCTGTCTGGGCGTGGAAGCGGGGGACTGGAGGGAAGAGTATTTCTTGCTAACCAGTCTGAAGTGGTTCCCAAACACTGAAACATAGAACAGTAAAGGAAATTTATAACTACACGTCTCTCTTGGCCTTTCCCCAACCCTTAGTGCTCATCGTTCCTGGCTTTAAAATGGTAAAAGAAAGGGAGAGTTGTAAATGGAAAACAAAATCAAACCAAAACAAACCTCTTAAAAACAAACTCAGTTCCAAGAGATCACTTTTGCCCTCCAAATCAGGAAAATTCACACTTCATTGCCATCAATAGGGATTCCAGGCAAGGCATAGCCAAAGGGGAACAAAGTTATTTGAATGAAAAATTCAGCCACCCTCCTTCCTCTGCCTTCCTCCACCTTCCTCCGGCAGCTGCCAGAACTGGCATGCAGAAAGAGACCTCTTTGGCCTCATAATGTTTGAAGTGAAACTTTTTGGGGAATACTGAAAGTCACTCACAATCCCAGGGGAACAGTGAGCCATTTTTTCCACCCTCCCTTCTTTGTAGTTTACTTTCCCCTATATACTTTTTTTCTTACTGCAGCTTTTCTGATCACAGTATCACAGTGACTTTATCACCGTCACCTCCTCATTGTGAACCAGCCCATCCCTTGGAGGCAGAGAGCCATTGTGGAGGTGGTAAGTAATTTGTTTTGTTCAATGGATTTCTTGTTATGCATGCATGCAAAGCCCCTTTTATCTCACATTTAAATTTGCGTTTTCCCTCTTATGATTGGTTTTGTGACATCAAAAAGCTTTCAGCATCTTCAAAAATCAAGAAGAACAAACTCTTAGAAAAATAAAATAAAAATAAAAAGAAATCCTTCCTAATATGCCCAGCATTTCAGTGCAGCTTTAAAAAAGAAGAGATTCACATGGGATACTGGCTACTAACGACTATGGAAATAAGCCTGATTTTTTGATCTCTAGGCCCAAACATTATTCATATTTTTTTCCTTAGCCTCAAACAATGTCTTCAGATAGCCCAGGTAAAAGCAAGCCAGAAACAAAACAACATCATAGAGGAATTGCTTTATGCAGATACTTTCAGCTACACTACACAACTCGCATTGTCTTTGAACCCAGTGTGATGAGAGAATGATTTGAGACTCCAGGGAACGACTCCTGGATATGTTTTTACTTCAGCATATTGTAGCGAGACAGAAGTCTTTGGCTTAAGAAATGTGTTCAACAATCTTCTGCATTTGGGGAGGTTTATTATTATTTCCATTGCTCTAGTAACACTTTGGGCAACGTTGAGACCTGAGGTCAAGGAGCAGACACGCTGTACATATGAGGTTATACAGACTCTCTTTAACCTTTAAGAAAAAGGTTTGTCCATGCTTAGTGGGAGGCTGAGAGCAGAAGTGGGAAAGTCTGAGCCAAACCCTCCTCCTCAAAATCAGGAGAAGTGGCTATAATTGTTAGGCTGCTTTTCAGGAAAAGAGCCACATATATCCTTTGATTTTCAGTCACTTGCCTACTTTTCAAAGAGTGCTTTTACCAATTGACTTTTTGGGAACTGGTTAGCATTTGCCTATCTACAAGGAATTGAAATATTGAACCTCAATATAAGTTAATTGTACATAGCCCATGTACTCTGACACGCAGTACCCAGATTTTTAGATTCAAATAACTTGAGGAGAAAGGCACTTAAAACACAGTCCGCAGAGTGGCTGTCGGAGGTTGTCTGAGAAATTGCACCATAAACTGTTTGGGACATCCATTTATCTACAATTCTGTCTTGTTTCTGTAAAATTCAAGTTTAATCTAGAAGCAACTGAATGGTAAAAATTTTTAAAAAATTGATCCTCTATGACATTTCCCATTCAGTACTCATGCTTTGATAAAGAGGTGTGGACCATAGAACAGGGGATCTACCCCAAAGCAGCAAGGCATTGCAACCAGCGGGGGCCCTGCTGCCTCCCAGGCATCCTGGCTCTCCAAGTCACGGTGAATAAGTGATGCTGGCTGGGACATGTCTGCTTTTAATAAAATGCTCTTTAGTTTGGAAAAAACAGAACCCTGTCTTGCTGAAAATTTACAGTTATGAAGCTGGAGTCGCTTTATTGACCAAAATGGAGCCCTTAGCAAGAAATGCATAGGTCAAATTTAAGCATGAGCATGATCTCACATCTCACACTGTAGGACAGACCTGGGATACAAAGACTGCTATCCTGCACTTCCAAGCAAATCTTTTGTTCTCGATTTCTCCCGGGACAGGGGAATTTCCTTGCCCCAAGTAGGGAACTGTCACACTCCCAGAACTGTGGCAGGAGGGGGGGACCCAGGTTCACAGCTGCTCGTGTGACCACACACACACATATAGGGAACACATCTCTCACCATTTGGCCCAACACATGCATGCACTGGAGCTCAAAAAATGCACGAGAAACATCACAGAGTCCAAAGCAGAGGTGTGACCTAAATTCTGTGTTGTGCACCAGCCATCCCCCTTTTTTAAGTTGCTCACCATATCCAAGGCAGCCACAGAAGAGAAATCTCTGCAATAAACAAAAACATGATTGAGAGTTAATTCCACTGCAGGGATACTTGCAGGATATTGTGAGGTGACACATAGGTTTTGTTATCCCAGCTATCTAACCCGTGAGCACTACTAGGGCCCTGGGCCCAGAGCCATGGGGATATTTAAGTAAGTGCCTAATTCTGGTAAAGGTGTCCCTTTCTAGCTTCCCAGTGAAATCAGTTCTTCCCTTCTCAGCTCCTTTGTGAATGTGGACCAAAGGTATTAATCATCCCGAGAAGGGGATTTGGGGTACTGTGGGAGGCTTTCCACTGCCTTGAATGGGAACAGCATCAAGCCCTCATTGCCTGATTAAAAAGGTAGTTTGAGGCCATTACTAGCAAAGGGAGGAGGAAGGAGGTCTTCCAGCAGGGCATGAAACCTTCCCCCTCCAGCCCCATGCTCACTGCTGCCCTTGGATGTTAGGGGCTTTTCATGCTGCCAAATATATTTTATGAACCTGTTGTACACTTAGCTAGAACAATCCCACACTGGGATTTAATTTCAGACCTACAAAGGTTGATTTATCCTTTTTCAGGCTATGTACTCATTTGAACTAAAATTACCTTGCTGCCAGCCTCCTTGATAGCAATTACATCTAAAGAGAGAGAACCACTGAACTTCATGTACTGGTAATGGTCTTTCCATCTATATTTCTCCTTCGGGATAAAGTTGTATGGGAAAATTAGACACATTAGCCTAGGAAAAATAGTGAACAAAAATACATATTTTATACTTTTAAAAAGTATCCTCATGCTACCAGTTAGAGACATTATTTAATGCAGGTATTTTAGCATTATGGTGCCAGTCTGTATATAAAGCAGAACAAAACCATTTTTGATAGTTATTTAAGGGCATCCTAAATACACTCAAGAATAGTACATTTTAATTTTCAATAATGCCAGCAGACTCAAGCATTCAGATTTTAGCATAACCAGCAGGAAAACTGTTTGATGTTTTAATTATGTCCCAGAAAATGCTGAATGTGTTATAAAAGAAATCTGAAGAGGGGAGGGGGGAAAAAAAAAAGGTTTTATTACTGCTCAAGAGGAAGGACGTTTTACAACATAGCATTAAAAATGTAAAATGGAATAAAAAAGAACTCGGATAGTCAAAACTTTGTCTGCAACAAAGTAGGCCAGAGAAGCAAAATAATATGTCTGTTAGAAGCAGTTGGCAGTGAGAAGTGGAGGAGAGCATTTACATAGAGATAGGGCTGAAGGAAAGGAAAAGCCTTAAAATAACCCCAAAGTCTTTTAAATTATGTTTAAGACTAGCCAGAACCCGGTAACCGTTCCCAACAAGGTGTCTCGGAGGATTTCAGAGTTCCTGATTAATGTGGTGACCTACTGCTCTCTGATGCAATGCGTTTAAAACCCAGCTGGGTATTCGCAGTCGGGATGAGGCTGTTGGGACTTCCTGGGGCTCTATCCTGCTGGCACCGGGGTCAGGCTCCGCAGCAAGACTCAGGAAAGGTGTCCCCAAGGGAGGGGAAAAATGAGAACCTGAATCATTGGGAATGAATTGAACCAGATGTACAAAGCTCCAGCAATTCAAGCAGCGATAGGAAGTAGCGAGGCGGGGGGGAATTACCAAGGTTTAACTCTTCCTTCCCTTAGCAGGTGGAGGAAGAGGATGAGGGGGGACAGCGTGGGGCGCTGCCACGTCCCGTGGTGCTGCCCAGCGTCCCCAGCGCAGGGACAGAAGCCGGGTGCCAGAGCCAGAGCAGGATGGGGCTGGCTGGGGGGGTGCAGAGCCAAAGCGTCTCCTCCACTTGTCATGCCTGTGCCAAGCACAGGACTTGTTGCCATCCCTTTCACGCACATCTATGCACAATTTCACTCATCCCTGGCACTCGACTCTTTTGCCATCCTACTATTGTGAGCTACCTTAGGATATCAACATCTTCAATTCGGTTCAGAGACATAATTTACGTTGTGTCCGTACATTTGTTTCTCCTAAAGCAGGGTCTCAAAAAACTATCCCAAGAAATGTTTACTTCAGCTTTTTAAAACATCAGTAGCAGTAGATTTGTATATTTATACTCACATACATATACAATAAATCTGAAAGGTGGGTCCATGAAGATAGATACATCTTAGTGTCATTGATGCTTTAAAAAAGCCAGAACAAAGCTTTCTGCGGCTATGCTTTGTTAAAAAAAATAACCCTTTATTGATAAAATCATAAATTATGTATCTAAACAAAAAAAAAAAAGAAAGCCTGTTTTATTATGTAGTTGATAATGTCAAAATGATGAAAGGATTTGGAGTCAGATGTCAATGAAACAGTGTTGTGAATACTCCTTCAGTGGTTTGGTATTTCAAAATGTCCAGTGTCAAGCCTGGGTATTATGATATATGTTTCTTATTTACCATTTCATCTCTTAGAGCTTCTGTAGTTTGTTATTTGATACCTTGACTGTTTGCTTAAACTTTGTATGCAAATACAAATCTCAAATCCGAAGGTGGAGTGTTAAGATTAAAGAAGAACTAGGATTCCAAGATTAAAAAGTGAGATGAACATCTCTTGTAAATGTGTATTGTTAGTCTGATTTTTATAGCCTCTTTGGCAATGATTTAAAAAAAAAGAATCAGCATTGTAAAAGAAACTGTCCAAAATGCTTTAAAAGGCATGCATAGTAGAAAACCCTTTCTACAGCTGCGAATGAACTGCACAGTCTGATGCCCACCGCAAAAGTTACCGTTAGAGGAGCAGCTAAGCCCCAAATGATGCCATTTGAATACTTTTCCCTCATTGCACCCTATTCTCCTCGCTCTTTTTTGTCTGATTATAGCCTGAGCAAGCTACAGAGGGTTTATATTCCTGGTAACAGTTCAGAAGCACGAGGGAGGTGGATGTTCTTCCCCAAGGCCAGGCAGATGCTCCGTGCCCGGGCGCAGTCTCCCGGTCCCTCTCCCGGTGCAGAGCTGTTTCTCAGGCCACCTGGAGACACTGACACCTTCAGACCGCAGCTCTCGGGTACCAAAATAGTCCCACAGCATTAGGCATCCAGGCTGCTGGCTTCTCCTCCCCACCCTCTCATCCCTCCTGCATCAGAAGTGGAACTTGTTACCAAGATAGCAGCTGGCATTGTTATTCGAGACTGTAAACTTTCACCTTTTGAATAGTATTTCTGTGTCTGTGAGGCTGGAAGTCTGAGAGTTCAGGGAGAAAAAAAAACTTGCTTGACAAGCAAAGCTTTTTCTTTAAAAAAGAAGAAGGAGAAGGGGAAAAAAAAATGCTCCAAACTCACGGGAATAGGTGAAAGTGACAGAGGCTAGAGACAAAGATGAGAACTATCCTGAACGCGCCAGCGTTGGAGGCTGCTGGGAGAGCGAGCGGCGGTGCTGGGGGCCCGCTGCTCACCCCGCAGAGGGGGCGATCCAAAACCTGTCAGCCGGCACCGAGTTTGGGGCGAGGTGGGAGGCACCAGCCAGGGAGCTAGGAAACCTGGGGGATACTTCAGATGCAACTGCTTCCTATGGACTTTTGGGCTTACTTCCATTGTTAGCACTTGCTTCTGGTCGTGAGGGAGAGGCAGCGTTCCCCCCGCTGCCTGCGGCTGGGTTCCTTGGGCAGAGCCTTAGGTGCTGCCCGGGAAGGCAGGAGCAGGCAGGGGTGCAGCCCAGGGCGGGGGTCCTTGCCTCCCTTCCTAATGATGCTGAGCATCGCCCGGCTGCCGCGCACGGCGAGCGGCTGCAAATCACAGGTCGCTTACAGGCTGTTTCTCAGTTTCTGTTTCTGTGTTTTTCACCTTTTTTGATTTGTGGACCATGAAGTGTTTTCCGGAGGAGTAGGTCCCTTTTGAAATGCACATTCTTAAAGTGCTGTACAGCATAAATGGACTTGTTTTTCTTAGCCACCTCTCACAGACACCTTAGAAGTAGACCACAGAGCTCCCCAGAGGTCTGCAGACACCCATGTTAATCCTTTCAGCTGTCCAGTCCAGGAAATGTGATTATTTTGCAGCTGAGAGAACAGAGACGAGGAAAGGTGATGCCAAAAAGCAGGAATTTTAAAAGCGCTGCTCTGATCTAGGAGCACGGTGACCACTGAAAGTAAGGGCTGGTTTTCCTACGTGTCTTTCAGATGCTATTGAAATCACTCCCAAAGTGTTCCCCTTTCATTAAGTGTCTAAATTCACATCCATAGGTGCTAAGTGCTGACAAATCCCTCTGACCTCAGAGCTAGGCATGCCTGCCCACCACCTTTGAAAATCAGACCATTTTGATATGTCTGGTTTTAGATAGCCCTATTTGTTAAAGCAGCGGTCATGCCCGGGCCTTGGAAGGAGTCAGTGTCAGGTTTTGGACGAGATACCGAGTTTTTAGAGCTAGTTGCTGTTCATAAACACTAGGAGAACATCTCCACCTACTCTCCTGGAATTCCTATCCCTTAAATTGGAGCACAGTTTGAACACTTTGATTCCTGCAAGTACATTCAAATTACATTTGGCATTCACAAATGTGTAGATTTTTGAGGCCAGCAGTGCATCCTTTTTTCACCCATTTTCCCCTGCATTCAGCCCAGTAACTTGCATCTGACTAAAGCATAGCTTTTGTTTGATTAAAGCACATCTGCCAGAAAAGTGTTCAGACCTGATTTGAAGACATCAGGAGAGAGAGAATCCACCTCTTCCCTTGGCGGTTCATTCTAGTGGCTAATCACACTCAATGTTAAATATTTGTGCCATTCTTGCTAGATTAAAGAGCATTTCAGTACGTGGCGTTCCTATGAGATAATGCTCGCAATGAAGTAACCTTTTAATCTTCTTTTTGATAAATTAAACAGTGTGAGATCTTTAGGTTTCTCACTGTCAAACATTATCTACAATCAGTAAATCATTTCTGCAGCTCTTTTCTGAGCCTTCTCCAATTCTGTAACGTCCTTTTTTAACGTGACAACTGGATCCCACAGTCTAGCATATGCTCACCTGGGGTGTATCCTCTAGCCTGCTTATTCTCTTCTTTGCTATGAGGGTGAGAAACATCCCATCTAAGCTTAGCCAAACTAGAATTTTTGGCATCTAAAAGTTAGTCATCTAATTTCAACTCATCTCCCAGGCTCCCTCCATAGTCAGTGGAGATAGATGAACACTTCTGAAGGGCACACTTTCCCATTTATGTAATTTTGCTTTGGGGTGTATCAGAACACCTTCTTTTAGAATTCTTCCCACCTTGCCAAGAGTCGCAGTGTGTTGCAGGTGGCACTCCCACATCAGCAGCACCCTCTTTTGTCCCTCTGCCAGGCTCTCTGTTCTCCCATACCTGTAATCAGCAAAGACTTTGTGAGAGCAGGTCAGAAACATTTTCAATGAGATGAAATTTTCCAGAAACAATTTGCAGAGATGTTCTGATGTGTACATAATTTTTACTGAGACTAATTCATATGCGCGAGGCTATTGATGTTTACTAACTGAATCCACTGAAGAAAACATCAGCTAGTTGCAGACCAGTACCACTCATTGCTAAATTTCGTTAAGGAAAAATCCCATTCAGTGATGACTCTCTGTTGACAATTGTCTTTTGGAGACAGCTCTTCACCCATTCATCCCGTGCCTTATCAGTACTGCAAATACCAATTTTTCCATTGAAATAGTATGTGAATTAAACTTAACAGAAATTCCATAATTATCTTGCTTAAGAAATTAATTATAAAGTACCTCTAATCTTAATTTGCATTTTTCTGTCTTCTTTTCTTATTCCTTTCAATTTATTTTTGATTAATTGTCTCTTTTGAGCCAACTACGTGTTACTTGCTTGGACTTTCCTGTTTGTACCTTTGGTACAACTATAGGTATCTAGTGGCCACTGTCTTTCATGGCTGTAACTGATTAGCTCCTGGCAGTCAGGAATAATCTGCTGGATCTGTATCTTTCTCATTAAAGGAATTATCCTTTATACTTCTTTTTCTCTCTCTCTCTTTTTGTTGAGAAATCCAAGTAATGCTTTATTTATCAGCTGCATGAGACCTCCAGCATATGCCTCCCAAACTGAGGACCCCCTAACAGTGCAGTTCTTCCCCTTGATGTGTTCCAGAGAGGTCTTAAGGAATAACACATCCCATTTTCTGGTTTGATTTAGTGGTCTACAAAGTCTCCTACTACTACCACCTCCCGAGCTTTCTGAGTCAGCCTGGTGATCGAAGAGGCACTCAAAGTCCTGGGGTTCACTCGAGGCTCTCAATAGCTAGAAAAACAGATAATGGTGCTTTTAATGTTCATACCTCACCTCTTTTACCCCATCTGCTGTTCCTAAACAGGATGAAATGGCTCCAGGAAACACCATCACAAAGTTAGCAGCGTGAAGTGGATGATGATGTAGTGTCATTTCCAGAAAGTCTTCTGCTGCTGGTATCTCATGAAGCATCTTGACAGCATGATGGCATCCCACAGCTCCTTGTGCATCTTCAGGTTAAGTGTGCAGTGTACCCACAGGGCAGCCAAATCATAGGATCAGAGCAGTTAAAGACAGGCAAGATCTGTCAGATCACAGAGCACATGCCCCTGCCAGTGAGTGCTGTCGTCCCCAATACAGCACGCGTCAGATCTCAAACAGATACTTCAACCGATCTCAGCCAAAAGGCCAAAGGGAGTTGGATGTATTTTTTTGTATATGAAACCTAATATTCGCAACTGTTCAGAAAGGCCTTCTGTTATGTGCTAATGGACAGAAAGCCGAGTCCAACACTTGAGTCTGGTTTCTGTCCTGCCCTGACTGGTGGTGAGTCTTGGTTTGCTCCCAAAGGGGAGAAAATGTCTCAAAGCAGACCCCTTTGTCCACCTTTCCCCCAGAGTGAGTCATGTTGGACATTAATAAAGCGAGCCATCTCTTCTCATCCAGAAAGGTGTTTTTTCTGAGTCAGCCTTTAGACAGTGCAGGGAGAAATGGAGCCCCAACACCAGCTAGAGGAAAGAACACAATACTATCAAGGACTGTGAAACCTGTGACATAGAATTCACACTGATCGAAGCTAAGTGCTTTAATAGCTTAGAGGCAAAAAACCCACCAAAACTTGTTGTTGGTTATTTTTTTTTAAGATGCTAACAAGGTAGAAATTTGGCATCTCCTCTGCTGATGCCTGGGATGCAGTAGGGGAATGGGAAGGCAGCCATGCTGATGAATGCCATGATGATGAGGACAAGCCTCTCAGGGAACAGGATTTGGACCCAGACCTAAACAGAAGAAGGGACGGAAAGGACCAGAAGGGGGAAGCCTTAGCGGGTGTGAGAAGAGCGGATGAGAGTATGTGCAGGGCTGTGGGCCAGCGATGGGAGCTGGGAGAGGTAGATAACTGCGGGGGAAACAGGAGTGGGAGACACGGAGAGTGGGTATGGCTACAGCTGGAGAAAGCATTTGAGAAAGGTTGGTGAGGAAGGGGCAGAAGGAGAAAGGCAGGTAGGTATGTGTATAGTGAGCAGATAGGAGCAGAGCAGAGGGGCTGGCAGGGTGAAGGTAAGCAGGTGGGCTGGAAAGGTGTAGCCACATCTGTGTGAGCTAAGCCACAGCTCACCTCCGTATTCCTCCCACTACACCGCGTTTGGTGAGAGCACAGCCCTCCACAAGGCTACGTTGGGGGTGATGCCCAAAGACCCATTTGTCTAGGCTGGGGCTGGCTGGAGTTGAGGCTGCGCTGGCTGTTTGCGCTCTGGCGTCTCCAACCTGCCGAGATCTGGGGTCAGCAACCTGCCATCCATGCAGCAGAACTGCTGTTGTGTGTTGTGTTATTCTAATACAGCAGGAAATATGCATTCAACTCCAGAAACAGCATGGTAACCCAGTCTTGAAAGTCACGGTGCATTCAGCTTGTTTTCTCTCTATGCAACTTTTTGTGACACGAGTTTAACGCAGCAGGATGTTTGCAGCTAGTGATTTTTAGTCTCCTTTCCTGGGATTCATTTAGAACCTACTCGTGCCTACTTAGCAGGTCCCTGCCTCCCACTGAACTGGCAAAACTTCAGGCGAGATAGGTCTCTTGAAGAACAAACTTCACTTCGCATGGCTACAGAAGAGCCTTAGGAAGTTTGAGTCATTCATTTGTGGGCCAAAAGAAATACTTTGTGACCATGGGCACCAGCCAGGGAGCTGGACTTCTCTGTCCCAGCATGCAGGGCAGTTGCTGTCATCCATTAGGAGTGCACCATACCTCAGGAATGAGGACAGATGTTTTGCAACAAGCAGTTTTGAGGAACTAGCATATCAGAAAAAAAAAAAGGAAAAAAAAGATAATAAAAAAATCAGGGCTTAAGGTACATAAGAGTTAGTGTGTCCCTCTGATTTTTATGGGGGAAATTTGGAAGCCCTTATCCTCCAGCCTGGAGTACATTGAGCTCAGTAACCCACGGCAATCACTGCAAGTTATGGAGGTTCAAGGGGCCTTCTCTATACTTGTGCTAGACTTGACTGATGCTCCCTCTTGCCCCATATTATTTACTGTACAAATCCATTAGCATTGCTTTTTCTTGCTGCATCCAAGATACTGCAGTCTATCACTTAAGCTATTCACATGACATTTTATCCTTTCTTTGGAAGACAATCTTGTCTTCAGTCAAAGACCTCTTGACAAAAGGAAATAGGAGCAAGAACTTGAGATGGCATAATGCAGCAAAGTGCTTTCTGTACACCTGCATAATACAATTCAGTCTGCCTTTACTTTCAAAATTATGCTGAAAGATTTCTCGTTTACGGTTTTTTTTGTGTGCCCCAACCCATTGCTCATTTAACCTTGAGGTTCCCTTCATTCCTCCTTCCCCCCACCGCTTCCCTTGTCTATACCTCCAGCAGTTATTATTTTCTTTGTTGGTTGCAGTTTCTATAATTGTGTTGTTGCAGTCAACATGCAAGCATTTATTTAGTCTTTTTTTGTACCAAGGAGACTGAGAGCAACAGTCAGTTCAGTGTAAGTATTTTAGAAGATTTGTCAAACAGAATCTAGTGTCTCATTTTTAGGACATCCTCTTAGGGTCAGTGATGAAGGGCTTTAGGTTGCTTCAGGATTTTTAGGTAATGAATGAAGAGACATATTTGAGGGAAAAAATGCTTAAAAATCCAAGGTATGATGGGAATGACGGTGCAGCACTGGAGTTCCAGAAAGGACTGCAGCTGATTTTGGTTAAGTCACATTGTCCTCTGAGAGGGTGCTGGACAGATTCCTTGTGGGAGGCCAAGGGAGACAGGAATTATTGCCTTCCTAAGAAAGGGTAGCTCTTCGAGCTCCCACAGGGTGGATGGAAATCATGCTGGTTTATTGACACCCACCTTCTTAGGATGTTCCTGTTACAGGTCTTGCTTTCGGTTTCACTGAGGAACACACTGAGCATACAGTTGCCATGTCCTAGCCATCTCGTCTCTTTTTCAGACTGTGCTGGGTTCTTCATTTGTTTCCCAGTGCGGCTGGCATATCTGTGGTCACTTTTTGCTTTCCCAAACTGCTTTGTGACAATTTATTTGCCATCCTCTGTATAAACTTAAAATCTTAGGCCTGATCCAAAGCATGTTGTTGGGGGTCTGTCTGCTGCGATGAGGTAGGGTTTTGAAGGTTGGTTTCTTGGTCGCCTGAGGGGCAAAAAGCGGGGAGGCAGTCTGAGGGCAACTCCAGCAGCGAGCATGTCTTTGCTTGCAGAAAGTTGCCTTAAATCCTCTGATCTCTGCTTCCCAACCATATAAATATGCGGCTGCTTCCAAAGGGGTTACAAAACTTTGTTAATGCTGGTGTATTTGTTTGAGACAGGCCTTCTCAATGAAGGCCTACTAAGGAAAATCTACTTCATTTATCATGACTCTGCATGTCAGCAATACTTCAGACTGTTTCAGTGGCCCTTGGGCTGGTGTTTTTGGATTTGGATCTTCTCACTGTATTAGTGCCATCCCACAGACTGTATCTTTGCATTTTTCTCAAAAGAGCATAATAAAATTTAGTTTCCTTCGTGCCTGGGTATAGGCACCACCTTGGCACAAAATTATCATTGTTCATTATGTGATGCAATTTTTCCCTGCCAATGAAAGGAGGAGACAGTGGTTGGCTTTGTCTGGAGCTCTGGACAGGCTTTGATGTGGCTAATACTTCCAGTGGGTTCACCCCAATCTCCCTGGGAGACGTAAAAAGGTGTTAACTGGTATGAGCCCGGCAAGACCTTCCTATGCATGGTATTGTACGGGCCAGCCTGTTTAGGGAGTACACAGCTTGGAAGATGGTGTGCCCTTGCGGTCCCTCAGGCAGGAGGGGCTGTGGGCAATCCAGCTGGGGAAAAGCACTTCTGAAGCAGAAATTGGGTTGGCAAGGGTGGTGAGGGAATTAAAAGCATGTTAGAGATACTGATCCCTGCATTGTTTAGGAGCCTGATGTAGCTTTAAATATTGCAAAATTAGTACAGAACGTGGGCTGCGGTGCTGGCAGATAATAGGCTTTCCCACCTCATGGTAAATGGTACCCCCCTATCTTTTACTCTCCATTCCCTTGTTTTATAATTAACGCTGCTTCTTTTCAGTAAGAAGTTGTAAATTGTGATGAGTTAGGTTTAGCTACCAGCAGGTAGTGGCTCTTCATCATTCACCAGGCCAAAAAGAAGAAAGGTTACACAATATTCATCAGCTGCAACCTGGGGTTTCAATGCTAAAATATGTAACTACCAATTTCTTCTCCTGGTATCCCTAAAACATTAAAAAGCATCTGTTTTTAAACAGAGGACATTTCTAGTGCTGCCATATGAAAAGGCAGAAAATGAGCTTAACCTTGTCGGAAACATTTATAGCTGATCTTATTTGCTAACAAAGCAATATTGAAGGATCACCTTTTCGATACAGCATACAACATTTAAATGTGGTTGCCCAAAGATTTTTTTGCCCAGAATGTTGTTCCAAGAAAGTAGCTTTAAACGTCCTAGAGTTCATTGCCACCCCTCTGCTGGCATCCTAGGACTGCTGAAGCCTCATAGTGGTCAGGAGCTAGTTACACTGGATAGATCCAATGGTTTAGGATGGAAACCTCAAATGACCTACAATTTTCAGTATCCCTGATGGTGAAACCTGTCCCCACTCACACAGTTGTCAGGGTCAAGCCTGTTCACTCACCTCTATTGTGAATCCTGTAGATGATTCATAAGCCCCCTTGAGCACTGTCATAATCTGTGCTCCATATTTAATCTCAGATGGCAATTGGCGGCAGGAATCACTATTTTCTCAGCCAGAAAACAAAGAATGAGAAGGTAGCAATTGTCCCTGCTAAAAATCCCAAGTGACTTATGATTTATGGGACAGTTCATTTATTCTCCACCACTTGCGTGTATATTCCTGTCTAGTATAACCTGCGATTTTATAGACACTCTTTCTACCTGAGAGATGTTTGCATTTTGATAGTGAAACCAAGTCATTGGTACAAACATGTTATTTCTAATACTGCATAGTCCCCTACAGTCTGTAATAGCTGCTACGTAAGTGAATCACTAATGATGACATCCTTATTTGAATGCAAAATCTGGCTACTGACATTTTCGCTGAGTTACTTAGCTCTGTAAGCCTGTGCTCTGTAAATTCACTGGAGTCATTTGAGCTATGTTGTTTTCTACCAGTGAGGGACCTGACTCTCATTCACTGGTGACTGAGGTGCAAGCAATTCAAATCTTTTGGGTTAACGATCCCGGACCTTTATCCCTCACTTCTGTCCTCTCACTTTTTCCAGTGGAGATGCCACCTATTACTTTTACATTTCTCTGCAATCCCACTGACCTCCAAGACCCTCTGCTCATCTGTCTCTCTCCAACTCTTACCTGGGGTAAGATACTAGTACACATTCCAGTACCAGCCCAGCGCTACATACATGCTTTTGGGGAGACAGGGGACCATTTGGGGTTTTTGCACCTCAGCAAAGGCTTTTACTGTAGGTGCAATTGCAGAAGCACCTCTGAATATATCTCACTGGTATTGTTTTGCTCTGGATGGATGGACTATAGATCCTTCGGAGAGACAGTTCTCAGCATAATCAGGAAATAATAGGATTTTTTTTCTTTTTCCATCCTTGCTTCCCTAGCTAATTGTTTTTCTCTCTTTAAACTTATCCATAGACATATATTATCTCGCTCGGACTTGGGAGCCAGCATAAAAAGAGCTTACCCACCAGGTGGCATTTTCTCACGTGTCCAGCCTTAATTCTAACATGAATGCTTTGTACATATAATTATAAAACCAAGGGCCACTAAAGTGCACCTGTAGAGCAGAAACTTGACTGTTCTCGATTCTGTTCTAATTATTGAGCCTTAGAGCAAAAACTAGGTTTCAAAGAAAACTTTCTGTACAGGCCTCAATAGAGTTAAAGGAGAAGCATTTTAAGTTGATGAGCTGACACTTGTAGAAGCAAATATATTAAATAAATCATGATTCGTTTTGGGGCTAAATCTGACTTACATCAACTCTGGAAAAACTAGATCCTAATGAGTGACAGTTTGGTGTTTTCTGTCACTTCCTACAGTAATGGCCCCAAGCTGACACTGCTCTGTGGGAGTCTAATACTTCTGAACAAAAGTTTTTTTGGAGTGAGATAGACAAGGTAGAAATCCCAAGGTGACTGGAAGGAATGTCTAATGACTGGAAAGACATATTTACTGGCAGACTGTATGTAAGCTGTGACAGTTGACAGGGCTTGATTGTAATAAATACAGTTGATGAAGAGAAGGCTGACAGGTGAGGACAGAGAGAGAAAAAGAGTCAAAAGATCTGCATTGGCTGAACCCTATTAATGGTAAGTTGGTAACAAAGCCCAGAGTCATAAAAGAAAACAGGTATTGCAAACTGATGTCTAAACACTGAAATGTGTAGGACTTGCAGGTTGCTGTAACAAGCTCAGATTTGTTGACCTTTCTTCTATCTATTTTATAAGTGGTGTTTTCAGTTGAAATTCACACCAGCAGCAGGCAGGCACCTGATATTTTTAAATATCGTGTAGCATTAATCGCATAACAGAATAAACCCTGATCCAGGTCATAATTATTGCTTCAATCTCTAACATTGATTGCTTTGATCAGAGGATTTGATGTTGGAAAATGTGCCTCCATGTGCTGTAAAGGAAGCAGTCTTGCTGGAGATCTGTTCTGCTGAAAACAAAATGAATTCCTGTAAAGGAAATTAAGCAACATAAAACCTGAAAATATTTCTTTAAATGCACAGGCTTACCACACACACACACACACACACACACAGATGGAGTGATTGACCCTGAAAATGGAAACAACTCTGGCATATTAAATCATGACACTTTATAACTAACTGGTCAGAGTTTCAACAATAGGATTTCCAATGAGCTCTGCACTTTCTTCCCCCAGGCAAATGTCACACACTGAAACTAAACAGGATCTTTTTTTTTCTTGTTCCTCCCGATGTGCTGTTTTCTGTGCCCAAGATACGAATCTGTATTCGAAAATGCCTTAACCCTTTGGAAGGGCAACCCTCCCTCTCCATGCCCCAGGAGAAGAGAGTTTTGCGGCAGGCGTGGGACGTAAGGGATGTTGTGCCTGTGTTGGCACTGGGGTCAGTCTGCACGTTTATTGCACTTCCATTTCAAAAGGAAAGAAAGGGAAAAAACAGTCGTAAAGGAATGTCTGGAGGAAAGCACTCAGGAATTGCACAAACTTAATGTAAAGGTTAATAATGAGGAACATCCTTTGTTGGGAATATCAAATGAGAGTCCTTCTAAACTCTGGAAATGGGCCCATTTAACAGCAGGGTCACTGCTCGCTTGCTTTCATCACCACATGGACAGAGGTGAAAATCCCTTCACCTTCTTGCTTGTATGAAACACAAAAGCATTTGTAAAATATTTAGACAACTAAAATATTGAAAGAACTTTTCTTTTTAAAAGTTGCTGTTATTTTGAATGGATGTCCTCCTTCCCTCCCCACTAGATGCCACAGTCTCTTCAAGTGGTGCTGCCACTAAATGAATTGTGGGGAGTGCCAAGAAAAACAAATGAGACCATATAGGCACACAACAAAGACTCGCAGAGTAGCACAATGCTTACGTGTCAATCACGCCGATGCTCCCTCTTTGCTGGCTGCCTGTCTCCCACATGGCAGTGGATCCAGCCACTCTGCTTCTCACTGCTGCCTCTTTGGAATCACAGGATTCGGAGCTATGTCTTGTCAGCATGGAAGTTGTCAGCCTAATTGGCATGTACACGCACACTTTATACACTCCTCTAGTTGTCAATGACTGCTTACATGCGTATGCACACTGTGTAGATAGGCATGAGTGTGTCCTTTCATGTAGAAAGTTCTCCACGCAAGCACACGGATGCTTTATGGATTGATACCCACTAATACTCATATACTTTGTACACTGGTGTATTCGCATGTGGTTATATACCTGGACATATACATGCACGGCATCCACTGTCCTCTGGATGTGGTGTTAACATGGCAAAGTTAATCTATGGTCATTTACTTCAGTGACCTTGATACTCAGGCAGAAGATGGGGCATCACTGTATTTAAATAGAATGAATAAACTTAATTTTTTTTTATATATATGGTTTTTTTTTTTACAAACACACACAGAGTTTCTGCTCTGCAACCCAGCCTCACAAAGCCTGAACTTCATGTAAACAAATTTCTTATGTACTGAAGGCCTTGAGGCAGGCAAGTGGAAGCACAAGACAAAGGAAGCGATATTTAAGCTATGCTGTAATCCTTTTCTTTTTATATATGTTTATGTATTCCTGTATGTACTTCACACCTTTGTTTGGTTTGGTCTTCTGCAGAGACTTTACTACAACTTTAAGCTGATGAGAACATGCAAACTCTTTACTCAAAAAGCAGTGTATTGGAGCCAATGTAAGTGGCTGTAGCCATCTTGACTTTGCTTTGTCATCTCTTTTAGGTTCCAGGACACATTTAAAGTCAGTTCCTTGTCAGAAGATGTAAGTAGAAGACAAAGCTGGAATGAAAATCTTCATGGAGTGTATCTTCTTTCATATGGAAACCTGGCTGAAGTCAACAAGACTATGACCATTGCCTGCATCAGGGTTGGGCTTCCATTTCAATACTATGGAAAAGGTAAGAAGAACATTAGTGGATGGCTTTTTGCTACTGGGTTTTTAACACAAATACAGCATTAACACGGGACACAGTTTTTTATTGTTTCATGGTCTAATCAAAATATCATTGAAAGTAAAAACTGAAACCAAATATCAGGGAAAACTTTCTGAGGTTGAATTTATAAGGAAAGAGAATATTCTCCTTCTGGAAACTGGGGATACTCTGTAGAGTGAATTGCTATTGCTGAGACAGGGTTAATCTTGCATCTGTAGGACTTTTTAATGGAAGTCATATAACAGTTCTGCCACATATTTTGCATCTTTGAATCTACATTCATTTTGGATAGCTTCTGAGAGACAAGTTTCCCAAGAGGGTCATAGTCTTCAGTTGTATATGGTGCAAGATGTGGTACAGAGGACCCTAATAATGGTTCTGAAGACTGAGTCTCACTTGAGACAAAACTTTTCTGAGCCTATGCTTGATAGAAGACTTTCAAAAAGAATGAAACCAAACTGCTCTTGTGATTCCTAAAGTCTGAAGTAGGCCAGGTCCCGCATCATGATAAGAATAATTATTAAATGTCTATTCATGCAACTGGGATAGGAATGAAGATTTTTTATAACCCTTCTATGTAACTTCTGTTCTGCACACTTGATCTGGTCCCAGCTGAGGATAAGCATCTTGCTCGAAAAGATTCATAGCTTTCCAGGTTTTGCATAACTTTTTCCTGCAGAAATTGTTTAGTGTGTTCAGATGTCTTCCTTTAGTTTAGACTCTCTCTACAACTATTTTACAAGGCAAAAAAAAACCCAGACAAAAAAATCCCTTCTGTATTATGACTACAGAATTCATAATAATTCAAACGAAAGGTTCAACTAGAAGAACAGCTATGTGTGGCACCAAACTTGACATGAGGGACAAATCAGTAGCACTGGCATAAGGTTTACAATTGTCTTTAAGTTGTTGAGAGAAAAAAAGTGTGTTTGTTGCCACAGCAGGTGGAGGTTAATGCCCAGGACTTCAGCTGCAAAACTCCTGTTTTGTCTTTTGCTACTTGTTCATAAAAGCTTGCCAAGTGCATGGACCCTCATTATATACTTTGCTGTTGTAATAACAGCATGAGAACACCCAGCAAGTTGTTTGTGCTGGAGGAGACTTCTGTGAGAAAGAAAAGCAAGTACACGATGGTGGACTTTCAACAGACGCCATTGAGAGCTGTGTTTGGGGACTGATGTGTCAGCTGCTCATCAGTACAACCATGGAGTTGAATACATCAGGGAAGCTTTAAGAAGAATTGGAGAAGTAGAAAAAGCATGGGAGTAAGAATAGTGGGACAAAATTATTTCCAGTGTAAATGTGCTGAAGCAAATGTAGTTTCAGCAAGAAGTTTGCCCTGTTGTGTTCCAGGCTTCTCGTTTAGCTTGATTACATGGCAACATGGAATTGATTTCTTGAGCTTAGGACAGTTGGCAAACTTGACTAGACTTAAAATGAACCTCTTTGATTCCGTCTGCAAAATTAGAGCAGATTTGATAAAGTAAAGATGTATCCTTTGAAGTATTCCCTATCAACATAAGTGCTAAGAACACTTGAGCGAAGGAATTTTAACAGTTTTGAAAGCAGTAGCAAAGGAACATCAATAAGGATTGCAGCTAAGGGCATGCCCACAAGGCACTATACTAACTGCATCTATCCTGCAGGCAATAAGCAATTGCTAAAGATTCCAGACTTTTTAAAGTTCATAGTTCATCTCATAAAAACTTTACATGTAACTTATGATAGGATTTTGCTGGGTGGGTTTGGCTTTCAGTAGGTGACTCCAAGAGGATGCCTTTGCAAGTTGATCTCCGGATAAGGACATGAAGAAGCTTTCTTTTTCGAGTGTCAAATGATGATTGATGGCAGGTTAATCTTGCAAGGTGTGAAGTGTGCTCATGTCCTGTTATATCCAGTTTTATGAGCATTGAAGCTACAATTCTTCCAGGCTCTTCAGCAAATAAAAGCACCAGCCCAAATGCTTTGTTGATTCAAACCCACACCATGGAAGAGAACAGGGTTGTCTTTTGCATTGCAAGTTCTTCATGAATACTAAACTTGAGGTGCCCATGTTGCTGCAAGATGCTCTTCCTCGAGTAGGAAACAATATGAAGGCCAACCAATGATTCAGTGGTAGTTTCTGTTAGACCAGGTATCTACTTGGCAACTCTGATTCTGCTGGCCCATCAACATCAATGCTCCTATGGCTGTGGATAGTGCTTGTGTTGGGTAACTTGCCGTGGCCTTGCAAATTTATCATTAGCAAGGATGAGCACGAAGGAAGGAAAGAACAGAAGGATCTAGGCAGAAGGAAGATGGAAACAGAAAAGTAGGTTTTAAACAACAAAAAAGATCTGAGTTGCTGGCACTTGGAAATGAGTCACTAAATGACTTGGATATTCAATATGGGTAGTAAAGGAATTTTAATTAAAAAGCTTTTACTTTTAATGTAGATTTCATACTGATGGTACTTGATAGATTTCAGTGCGACCACAGCAAATTAGTGGTAGCCACAGTTATGACAATTAGGATTCTTAAAACATGATCGTGTTACTGTGGCTTAATGAACTACTGCATGTCAGCTGAGCTGTGGAAAGTGGCATGTGTATGCCCTTAGCTGGTCACAAACATGAGATAGTGAATCAGTGTAAACTTCTTTCAGTGAGTTTTAAGCAAACACCTCTCAGCTCATACTTGCAATGGACAAATAGCACATAGTCAGTTGCTGTTGCTCAACTGGTGAGTAGAAAGGATTCATTAGACTGCAATAATTAAAATATATCTGACTCCTTAAAGAAAAAAGGGAGAAACACGTACGTGATGTTTTAGATCACCTAGCGTGTTTCCCCAGGACACGTGGCTCCGAAATTCCCTCACAGTTGTTCTTCCTCAAATTTGCTATGAAGACATTACTTCCACAATGGCACAGCAAGAAAAAGAATTAAAATTGGCTGTGAACAGAAAGCAGCTGAAATGGATTCAAGAGTAGCAAAGTGTGAACAACTGTTCTCACCATGAGCCTGATCCAAAGGCAGTGGACTCACCAAGGTGGTTTTCTCTGTTGATTTCAAGTTTGGAATCAAACCCAGTTTCCCATGGCTTAATGAAGAAAATGTAGGCCAGGAAAACATTCATTGTTCTGATGTATGTTTTTCCTGGATGTCACGACAATAGCTGCCTTATAAATGCCCACAATAATAATTAATAATGGACATTAATAATTTTTGACCTTTGTGTTTTTCCTACATGAAACTCTACCTTGCTCAATACTGAAGTTTTACTGCTGATTAGGTATCACTTTATGAATTCATTGAAAGCTAATAAAAACTGGCTGATTAGACAACCCCAGGCAGCACATCTTAAATAGTCATTAAACAATCATTACAGATAGAAACAGCTACAACTGGCTTCTGCTGCTTATTATTATATAATCCTTTTTCAAGTCAAAATGAATGCATAATCAAAGCACAAAGCAAACAGTTTGAAAGTTCTGAGCTGGCTGTGCAAAGCTATAATGCATCAACGAACCTCTAAATTACCGCTCAAATCAGTAGATGAGGGTTGATGTACAGCAGAAGAAGTAAGTGAGGAAAAAGTATGGATCCATGGGCACAGGAAAAGTAAGAGCTTCTTCTGAAGTAATTTCATGAAGAGCCTTACAGGAAACCATTGCAGCTTTGACCCAAAGACACTTGTCTGGTATCAAGGAGCAAAGATGATTATACAGTTCTGGTGTGTCTTATTGCTATTACAGATACGGTCATTTACAAAGACTCACATTAATCTTTGCAGCTGAAGACACGGAGACTTTGAGATCAATCTGGTACAGGACTGAAACACTGTGAAGTGACCCTTACCCAATAACATTTCTCCTTTTAAAAGACTCCTTAATGAAAATTCATAAGAAACTCTCCAGATAAATAAGGTTACATTCTGATCCTTATTATACTGGTATAAATTTGGAGCAACTTCAGTGAAATTGCTCTGCATTCACTAATAGTGCAAATGAGCACAGAATGAAAACCAGAGACTTGGGAAGCCTTAAGACAATAACTCAACTTTCTGAATTGAGAAGATCGCTTATTAAGTTTACAGTACAAAACCTCTGTCCTCTTCTTTCTCTGTAATAACATCTTTCTTAATAGTCCTTACTTAATCTTTACATATTCTGCATGAAATAAATGGTCAGGATGTTTAAGTTTCCACCCTGTACCACCTGCAAGTTACAGGCCAGATCCATTTGCTTGATTGAGGCAAGGCAAGAGTCATTACCATGTAGGGCAGCTGATTTTTCCCCCCTTAAACACCTGCAAATGCAGGTCACCTGGGAGTTCAAATCTATTAAGGTTCTTATAATTGAGACAAGGGCAAAATAGTTTGTAAAATGGTACATGAACAGAAAGATGAGAGAGTGGGAGAGAGAAAGAGAAAGACGCTCTGGTTGGATGACAGGAAATCATATAACAATATTTGCAAGTGAGCTTTGGGAGCATGGTCTTTGTAATGGGGTTAGCTAATCCAGATAGTAATAAGGATAGGAAAGTCAGCAATCATAATCATATTTAATGGATTCCAGATGGAGAAAAATAATTGTTCTCATTATCATTGTGAAAACTCCAAGGAAATACAATCCCAAGATACTTTACCTTGACAGGCAACCAGGAACAATATCGACATCAAGTCATGGGTTTTGTAGGTAGAGTTGTCAGTTATTTCCTTTTTGTAGCATTCCCTTCTAATGTAATGGTTTGATTAACCTAAGACATTTTGATGTGAGTATAAAAGCAATGTTAATGAAATGCCTGCTTAATTGACTGTGCATCTCTATACCATATGATGTGGTGACTTACTAAATACGTTGTGGAAAGAAAAAGAAAACCCCAAAGCCTTGTATATCATGAGACTTTTTCTTTGTAATGTGGTTAAAATGAAATATGACTGTAAGCACAGGCCTTTTTGGGTGCAGCTGTTCTTTTTGTTTGGATTGATAATTGGAACCAGTCCCATGGGCCTATTTGATGTTATCTCTTGTTTAAAACTAAACTGTCAAAGCTTATCCCCCCTGTGTACTCAACAGGGAGTAGTTCTGGGGAAACTTTCTTCTTAAGTATTTTTAACCCCTCCTCCCTGCACGCATTCTCTAAACTGAACTGGGGCAGTCATGAAATGATGTCTTCACAGGAACACTTGTACGGCAAAATATTTCTTTGTGGAAAATTGAGCCTTTTCATGTTATATGTCTTTGTAAGAGGGGCCTAAAAGAAAAGATCCCACAGCAGAAGTCAGATGATCAGGGTGTGATCTCTCAGCTTTATAACAACTTGCCTCCACACAAAGCGTGTCCTGTGCAACGTCCCCCCGGTACGAGAGGAGCTCAGGGTGTGGGGCAGAGACACAGATGTCTCCCACAATATGAACCAATATTTGATCTAGGAACAGCATAACTGTGTTTCCATGCAAGCGTGACTTTAATATGCCTGATCCCAAGCTAATGCATTCAGGCAGCATTGCACTGTGGAGACCTACCAGTTGAGCTGACGTTGCCTCAAGAGTTTTCGGTAAGGGTAGGTATGCCCTGGTCATTGTAATATTTAGATGTAACCTCAGAATATTTAGATTTGCTTAAGTTCAGGAGAGGTTAGACCCTGTGTTTTGGTTAGTTTCTTGAATGGCAGGTGGTGGCAAGGAGCATGCCTCCTGCAGTCAGGTAGCGAGATATTTTGGGTTTGCTTCGCACCTTTCATTTTCCTTTGCAGTTACTGTCTTTGGAGTTATGGAATTGAAACAAGTCAACTGTGTGACCTCAACAGCACTAAAAAAGGCACTATTCTTTTGGCCACAGGACCAATGGATCTTTTTCGCAGTCAGCTCTGTTTCAGTTATATTTTTATCAAAAAACATAAAGACTTCTACTAGATATTTTTATTTGTACTGACAATACTGTCAGGCCTTTACGCACATGCTGTTAAGGTACCTATGGAGCCAACTTTAATGGAAAAGGAGGAAGGAGAGATAAGAATCAGTGATAGATGTCAGAGTCATCTCCACTATCTTGGGCAAATGAAAAAGGGACAAAAGTCACAGGCTTGCCAGGTGTTTCTGCCAGCTCTTGCATGTCCTGTGTCATGCACTGCTCTTCTTGAATGGCCCATGTGCAGAATAAAAGAACCTTTCAGTTATTACCCCATAGATAATTTATGCACACTATTCACAATCACACTATTTTTTTAAAAGAATAGCACACCAATATATTTGTTTCTCCTCTAGCTGACATATGTACGCTGTGGAGACATTGCAGTGGCCTGCAGTGATTGGAAGTTGTGTGCTGGTACTATGTTCGCCTTTCTATCACACACAGAACATTTCCAATAAAGGACGAACATCCAATGCAGGCTGTGATCTACTCTCTTGGCCTTTGTTGCATTAGATCTTGCCTTTGTCTTCGCACTCTTTGTCACTCTGTTTCCTTCTAGTCTTTAAGACCAAATGCAGCAGTGTGTCCTCATCTTCCACAAATAACCATCTCTTTCTGTCCTATAGACTCATGTCAGGCCACCTGGAACAGGCCTTCTGAGTAAAATCAGAAGTAAAAGCTGCTGATAGCTGTAAAAACAGCAAATGAGCTTCCTATCTTGCGCAGCACTCAACGCAGCTAAGATGCTTCTGGCAAGCAACCTCTTTGCAATGCACTTTAGAGAGCAACTGAGTGGAACATCTAAGCACAGGCTGTAGCTTGCAGGTTGATTATGTGCCCTAAGAGAACAAAGGTGCTTGTGATGCCCATTCATGGAAGAGCAATGGCCAAGCTATAGGTCCCTCTTGCCATTGCAAACCAATCTCTGTAGAGCTGTCATATATCTGTGAAATGGGGAATTATTCTTATGTCCCTTGAGGGATGCCAGGACTCAGTACTTTGTAGATAAATATAAGTTTCTATTTAAAACCAGTACTACTGGGACTAGATGTAAGAGGGGCTGGAAAAAGCCATTTCTAAAAATACAGGAAATAGCTATATGGTTACAGAAGTGAATTTCCAGCTGTGGGTAATCATATAGCTCACATATTAACAATGAGAATCCACTGTGTAAGGGGGAAAAACAACAATTCACATAAGCTTGAAAGACAATAGGCCAATTCCTGATCAGACTGTGGAAAAAGAAGGAGCAGAGAGAATATATGGAGGGCAGAAAAAGTAGGGGGCCGGTGCTTTGTTACAGAAGAGCCAGTGGAGAAGGCAATTTGAGAAAGGTCGGTAAGGGCAAGGGAAAATGTTCATTTACGTTTAGGAGGCACTGGTTGCAAAGGTGAGGTTAAGAGCATGGAGCTGAAACAGTCAGGAGGTTCCTTTGCTGGACTGTCCCATCTGTTCATAGATTCAGCTCTGGAAGCGGCAGCTCCAGAAATAAATCCAGTATAATCCATACAACACCTAGCATCAAAGGCTCTCCCAGCAATTTCAAACTATTTCTGATACCAGACTGCCTTGCTGTTGACAGAGAACTGATTAGCCCATGCATGTTATAGGTGGGAAAACTGAGGCATTCACCTTGTCAGTTACTGAAAGAGCAGAAACAGAACTCATCTGTCTTTGTCCCATTTTCATCAATTTTAATTAGTCATCCAAACTTCCATTTCCTGTCAGGCCTTTTAGCTGCAGAGACCCTATCTTACAGAGTTTTCCTGGCGTGTTCTGGAAAAGTTCATTTTGTCTTTTTTTTTTTTTTTTGTCCTCAGTCCTGCTGTTGAGAACTTCAGTCTTCCCTTTTTCTTCCTATGGGCCTCTCCAGTGCGTATTCCTTTAAAATCCCTTCCTAGTAATTGTCACTGTTATTCTAAGCAATAGTAGACAGTTTTGATCTGTGGAGCTATGTAAAAACTGTATTCTCAACCTGTCTCTCTATCTGTTTTTATTCTTCAGTGTTAGAGCTTAATTCTCATGGGTTTGATCAGAACAGTTGCTTTTGTGTAGTGGGACTAATTTTAACCAATCATCCAATTGTCAAGGGGTTTCTCCTCTCATTTCAAGGCGGCTTCTTTATAGTATTCTCTTTGGTTCCCCCCCACTTTATAGCAGAGGTTGTGCAATAACACTACAGAAGTATAGTTATTGCTGGAAGGCTTTTTAGGCTCTAACATGGTTTCCTCCCCAGAGGAGGGGGGCATATTTGTCTTAATAGAATCATTGTGGCTCATTTCAGTGGTGCAGGCTTATCTTAGGTCCTCCTGCTACAACTGGGGGTTTGCTTATGGCTTACACTTCTCTACTCTTACACGGTAAGCAGAATCCTTCACTCTACTAATCTGCAAGCTTGAGTAAATCAGGTAGGTTTTAGCCACTGACAAAGGATCTGATCCAAACTCGCAGGAAGTCAATGGAAGCACCTTACAAGTTTATATGAACAGTAATCCTCCTGAAGTCGGCCAGTTGTGTCTGCAATTAGTGGATCTTCCACTCCACTTTCCAAAACTCTGTTATTACAGTGCATTGCAAAAGCTGTTGTCCAATATCACCTAACCTGCAGGAACAATGTAAAAAAAACTGCATGCAAAAATCCTTCTCCTTCTCCCTCTCCATATCCCACCCCCTCTCCCTCTCCCTCTCCTCTCCTTTCTCTGACATAAAAAAAAATCTGAGAGTGGTATTTGTGCTCAGGGAGGATAAAATTCTTTATGTTCCAGGAAGCATCCCCAGAGATGCCCATCTGATTACATCTCATGTCCTGCTAGGGCTGCCTGCAGATAGGAGTCATCATACTTACAGAATTACTTGATTCTCAGCAGAGTTAAAAAACTGGTGTTGTGCAAATATAAAACAAAGCAAAAACATTTTTTGCAGTTTTGGTGTTTTACTTCTTTTACCTATAGGCAGGATGGACAATGTATGTCAATTCCGGCCTCCTACTTTTATGCACTACAGCAAGACCTTGAAATGTAATCGCAGTGCTCAGGTAAAAAAAATTCAGTGTGTTTTACAATTAAAGAAAGAAAAATAACTTTCATGACAAAATGACAAACTAATTTTTCCTTCCACTGTTTCCATAATGTCTGTGTCTCCTTCATAGTATGCAGGTTTGTCTCCTCCGGATAAAACAGCCACAAAGTTTGTCCTTCTTTATGTTTATCCATTGCTTTTGGAGCTGCAGGATTGGATCAGCCCTTATTTTCAGGGTTTTCAGTACCATCTCAGAGACTGAACACATAGTCAGACTGAAAGCTGAGCTCCGTGGCTTGCAGGCTTTTGGGGCCGAAGGACTGCAAGACCCAGTAGAAAACTGGAGAGCTGGTAGCACTGGCTGGCAGTGGGAGTGTGTTCATGCCTTCAAAAGCCAGCAAGCCCTGCCACCTTGATGGGGCATCTAGCTTGAAAAAGCAATATCAGTTCTCATTTCATAATAAAATTGTTTATTTGTTTTATAGGGGTAGCAGCTAAAGACCTGGTCAGAGATGGTAGGCAACACACGCACAAAAAGGACAGAATTTAGAAAAAGACTGTGGCAGTACACCAAACTGAGCTCACCTGCCAGGTTTTTTGGGCTTTGCCAGCTCATTTTCCAGTTTTTACAAATATTTCTTTCTCTCGGGTCGCCGTATGAAAGAGCTGCACAGAGTGGAGGGGAGCTGCCTGACGGGCTGCTGCTGCGGGAGCACGCGGTGAGCGTGCTGTGGACGTGCCAGGTCCCTTCTTTCACACTCGACCCACGCGCACATCCATGTTTTCAAACCTGCTGCCAAGTTGTATAATCCTGGGTGCTAACTGTAGGAAGAAGCAGTTAAAAAAAGAAATACACAGTGAGAAGGAAGTGGTGATGTTTAATTCGGCCTTGCGCTTTGGTAGCTGGACTGCTGGAGCTCTGTCTGGGCTCGGTTTCATTTGGAGCCCAGGGAAAGCGGAGGTGACCGCGGTGAAAACACCCTTGGTTTCAGCAGTCGACGACAGGGCTCAGGGCTACGTGGAGCCCAGCTACTGCACACAACCTCGCGTGCAGCTGTCCTCGCAGTACTGCTCAGAGACATTTTAATGCATGGTATTTATCTGGTGCATTAGAGGGACGTTTGTTGGAGCTGTTGAGGTGTACTGATAAAATCCGTGCTTAGGGACTTTTAAAAAAAGTCGTGTTTTGACCCAACAGACCATAACGAGCCTTTTGGTTTGATTTACAGAGGCAAACAAGTATTCAGGGACTCCTAAATGTGCACGTTATGTAGCTACCACAAATGCATGTGAGGGCTCCGGTACACCTCGGAGTTACAGCGTGGGGCACACCAAGTAGCCCCTCTAGATCCGCTTGCCACTGCTGGCAGGGAGGGTATTGCAGCCATGCTCACGTCTTACAGACACGTGCTGGCCCAGCACGCGTCTCTGTGGCCATACGTTAGCACGGCCACGCAGCAGAGCACACCCTGGGATGCCACCCGGGTACCCACGGTGCCTCTCTGAGTCCACCGTTGGCACGGGTGGAGACGGAGGTTGAGTTTTCCAAGGGGACCTGGTCCTTGCCACGAGAGGATCCACACGTGGATGGCATCACCTCCGTGCCCTCCAGGCCTGGCTTTGAACAAACTGAAAGCTGAGAGGGATATTAGTCTGAAGGGTTTTTATTTTGTTTTTGTTTGTTTTTAATTTGTGTTCAATTTTTATTCATAGCAAGCACTCGGAAGCGAGTTCAAGAGCTATACTTCAGCTGCAGCTCGGCCTTTCTTTACTGTCTTCTCCGGTTCCGCTTTACAGAGCGGGCTGGAGGTTAAAGCAGGTCAAGTATAACATTTGCCTGCACTGTTTTGGGGTTTTTTTGATTGTTTGTTTTTTCACTACTGTTTACTGGATCTGACCAAGTGCAGAGAATAACTGTAAAGCTGAAATGAAACGGAAATCATCCGGGAAGCAAAAATGCTTGCAAAAGCTGCTAAAACCAAATGAATCCCTCTCAAAGGAGTCGAAAGCATGCAAGATAATGCAGGAAACATTAACATAATATTATCTTAACCTTGTAGATAAGATTATCTGATGCGTGAAAATGGTCATCTTTTGTATTGATTCCACCGTGCCATGCAGCAGTTCTTAGGGGAATGAATGGGTCGTTAAATGTTCATTACTTGATAGGGTCTAAAGCAGAAAGGATGTATTAGCAAATTAATTAACTGCTTTGTTACAGTATGAATATATCATTAATGTGTATGTTTTTCTCACGCAAGAAGTGGACTGTATGCGTCTGCAGGGCAGCAGCGTCTGTAGGCTGCTGGAGAGCAATATTTGCTTAATACTTGAGGGACACTTACACTTCTAGAAAATTCAGGTAAACGCCGGTCATTTGTCTGGTAACCGGGAAGGGAGAGTTTGGTGAATTATTTATCCATTTACAAAAACTGTCGTAGGAGAGTTCGGATGCCCTGGCTGAGAGTAGGGGGGACGCGCTGACTGCAGCGGTGCTGCCCCAGCCCTGCCTGCGCCCGTGGGGAGCATCGCCGCTCCCCAGAGAGACCCGACGGGAACCGGGGGAGATGCCCGTGCGAGCACAGAAGCAGCATCCGAAAGACTTCATGCTCCCTTGGGCTGCTGGAGGGCTCGGCAGCACAGCCGTAGCCGTCTCGGTGCTCCGAGGCGTCTGCCGCCCTCGGACGCTGCCCGCTTTTCGCAGCCCGCAGCCGACCCTCGCGAGGGCTGCGGGGCAGAGGGTGCTTCCAGCAGCAGAGGGGACTGGAAACCCAGCATCACCTAACCTCGCTCAGGGCTGCCCAGTGGAGGAAAACCTCGTTGCACACTGCTTGAAAGAATGACCTGGTGCTGAGGTAAAAAATGCCAAAGGCCTTTCTTGCCCCATCTACAGGATCGCTCCCACCTGTGCCAGCAACAGAAGGGGGGATATTTTCCTCTCTCTCTTTTAAAAGCCAGTAAGGCTTAGAATTGCATTTGAAGCTGCTTTTCAAAGCCATTTGTGTCCACGCCCGCTACAACTTTAAGCGATATTATAAGCGTATTAACCAATTAAGTGACATATTACCCAGAGGGACAGTCAAGAGCATGATTTCGGCTCGCACAATTGTTAGAGAAATCCCAGGCTGCAAAGCTGGATAGCAAAACCATGCCAGGAAACCTCTGCCGACAGTTCTGAACGCAGCACAGCTGCAAGCGCAAGTGCGGCTCAAGCTGTAGTTTGGACGGGGCCTCAGAGACTAATAGCACTGGTTCGAGCCAGACATTGTGCAGTCAAGAGCTGAGCAAACTCTGCTTTGTAGCTCACTCCTAACCTGCAACACCACCTGCTGTTTCAATGCACGGTGTCTCCTCGACAGCAGAGATTGCTGCAGATACGCTGAGAGCAGCAAAGCCACTCTGTCCTCTAACCCCAAGCGTTCAGAAGCAGGTCTTACTTGGGAAATGTGAAAAAGAGTGTTAGTTGAAAAGTCGGTAGGACTGAAAAACAAACATGGAAAAAATATGTATAAAATTTCCTCCTTCTTCTCTCTCCCAGTGCAGATTTGCGAACTGCTAAACCAAAACCTAAGGGCTCCTGCTGGATACCTACAGGGAGGCTTTAACCATATCATCCTTCACCTCTGGGGTAAGGTGAGGTGGCAGCCACCCTTTTTAAGCCCTTTTCCCGTGGAAGTTCTGGTATCCTCCTAAATCACCCAGCTCCTGACTTTTCCCTCCCTCGGTTCCCACTGCTCCTTCAGTAGATGTTGTGTCGCTGCAAGCTCTCAGCTTGTCTGCAGCAGGTAGATCGTGAGCTGAGGGAGCTTTGGCTCCATCCTTTCCTTTGCTTTGCAGCACACGGTTAAACAAACAAGAGTGGGAGTGGGGGCAGACTGAGGTGGCATTTTCATCTCCCTTTGCTCCAGCAGTCAGGGACTGTCCCTTTGTGGGCCAGCAGAAAGTCAGCAGGGACCTCTATCTCAGATGAGCATCCCCATGACTTAATGCCTTCACCGATCTGCTCCTGGGGTGATACCATTTATGGACTTTTCTCAGGACAGGGTCTAACATTTCAGCCAAGTGCTAAATAAGTAACAGAAAGATGATTTCATTCTTCTGTTTAATTTAGGTTTCACAATCTGCAACAATATCACCCTGAGCCTTCTCCCCCCACTTCCAAGCTGATTTTTATTGCTCTCCCATCACTTTTTTCTCTGGGAAGCTGGGCTATGATCCTGCAAGAATGAAAGAGCTCTGCACCCATGCAAAGCCCATTTTCTTGGCACTATCAGGAGCTAAGCTGTTTGTCCACATTCAGCATTAGATTTACATGGGACAAGAGGATCTGTGTTCTAGAAAACAATGTTTTCACCAGAAGTCTGAGGAGTTTCCAACTTTGGGCTTTATTTGTATTTTAAATTTAGCATTTGCAGATGTTTTATAGGCATCCAACTATTTCAACAAAATGATCACTTGACAATATTATATTGCTGAGCCTTGAACTCTGGCCAGATTGCTTTGTTTACATAAGACCACCTGCAGCCATGGTATATTTTGTGACCTTCTATGGAGAAACAAAATTGTGAGTAGGGGAGCATTACTCAGGTCTTTTTTGGTTCATCAATGAAGCCCACTACAACGTGTACAGTGGGGTATAGGAAGGAGATGAATTAATCATGACACACTACAGAGAACGAAGTGCTTGCCATTCATTTAGCAGTCAATCAAGTATCTGAGAAACTATAGGCCCCTTTGTGGTACAGGAGCACACAACTCCATCCCGGTCCTACCAGCAATGACTCAGTGGTGGGAGGCATAATGTCATGGGCTATTCCTGTTCATTTGGCCTATTGCAAATTTCCATGAAACACCAATAGAGAAGAAAAAAGCAAAGGTCCACTCCCGATGTGAGCAATGGTGAGGTGTGTCTTGCCAAATGCCACGTGCAATGTTAATGCACAAGTACATCTGCCCACCTCACGTTCCTTTACCTTTGTGCAGAAGTTAAACACTGTCAAGCAGGCAAGGCACTGCAGAATGAAAAGGGTAAGGCAGAAACCTTTATTAGAGTTTTGAAGAAAACATCCTCTCCTTCTGCAGAGGTGCCAACCAAACTACTTCATAATACAAGTACAAGGTGAAATATTAAATGCTGGTGTTTCTTAGTCAACAATGTATGACCTTGTTTCCGAGCAGCTGAACTATGGGTACAGTCCAAACGGCTCTCTGTAAGAGGTGGTTGCACTCAGAACCAGCCAAAAAATGTTAAAACATGTAAAATTTGATGCTGCAAATCTTACTGCCATCTGGCCAGTGCAACCAGTTTGCTTCTTTTAAAGTTCATGAAGAGCTAGGGAAGAAGCTCTTGATTAGAGTTGGTTCAAAATGAGAATTTATTCAGCAGCTCCAGTCTTGTCTTTTTATGGCTCAGGTAAAATAGATTCTGTCCAATCGAAATTATTCTCAATTTTTGTTTTGCCTAACCAGTTCATAATCACGGAGAAAAACTAAAGCCCACCCTAGTTAGCACATTTTTGTGTGAGGCAATGCTGAAACCGTTTAGCAGGATTTCTACTCATCTTTAGAGGGATGCTTGATAGGACTGTAAACTCAAACCGCAGCAGTTTGTTTGGGTTTTTTTGTGAAAACACAATATGTCATCCTTACTGCATGTCTGATCTTCACTGCTTTAACACAGTATTGGCCCTGATCCTGCAACCCTTCTGTATGTGAGTAGCTATACAAAAGGCATCCAAATCAGTGGGACCCACAGGACTGTTCCCGAAGATCTGTTTGATGTGAAAAGTGGTGACAACAGCTCTTACTCTTGCTTTTGCCTCTGCAGAGGACTTGCTGCTACCAATGGGCAACCACAAAGTTTGAGTCCGGTTGGGAGAACATTTCCCCTGGTGTTTCCTTCCAGCCATCTACACCCACGCAGCAGTGTGAAACCCGGGAGCCCCGTGCTCTTTCCAGCCCTGTTTTGTGTGCCAGGGAGTTCAGATGAAGGCTTAGAAAGCATGTTGGGAGATGAAATGTGTCTCCAGGCCTTGAGGGCATTTTAATTCTAAACCTCGGCTGCAGGAAGGCCTTGGGTACCACACAGAGAGTCCGGACTGAGTTAATTGGGTGAGCCCATTCGAGCGGCTGGACATCACTTGGCAGACACAACATGTGCCAGTGCCACCCTGTCTTTCTCAGGAAAATCATTTCTCCCCAGCCCACCGGCCTCTTTACCCTGAAATGATTGATTCTTTGATTCACGATGTCAGTTTACTCTTTACTTGCTCCTTTTACAAATACCTTACTCCCACTTCATTTCCTTTGCCATCTTAGCCTGGAAATGGGCCTCGATTGTTTCAGCTCACACAATCTGAGCAGAGATGAGCTGCAGCCAAGTCCCCCATCTTGGGCTAATTAATGACACAGTAGCACATTTTCCCCGAACAAAAGTCTGTCACATTCCCCGAATTCACATGTTAGCCATTGTATAATTCGAGAAGTGACAAAGCACTACCCCAAACCTGTCTCTCCATCGCTTGTATTTCCCATTTAATCTGTTTCTCCTTCCTCTCTAAACTCTTTTCTCTGTCTTTCAGCAAGTGTGAAACAATTTCCTCTTTTCACAGGGGCCTAGTGGCAAGCAGATTAATGAACCCTTAACACAACATGGAATGCTGCTGCCAAAAAATGTATGAAATGCATTCAGCAGTCCCCACAGTGCACTGTGTGAGGGACAATTACAGAAAACAAAAGCTACGGAGCAGTTCACTTAGGTTTCCAGCAGTCTGAAGGGTTTGGATCAGACCTAGGGAGCGACAAAAATGACCCTGACTTTTCTTTTAATTTTTATTGGTTAGCACTGGGTATCTTTTATGACTTTAAATGTAGCAGAAGTCAGGTCGACTGATAAGAACCTGCAGCCTTCTTCATTCCTGGTGTAACTGCTCTCCAGTCAATGATTTGACATCAGGGACAAATTTGACTTGCACTACCCCCTGACATTAATGTGCTTCTGCTTGAGGTCTCTGTATTGTTCTGAATTGGAACTTAATGTTTTATGTTTCAGAGGGGTTTTAGGGGGGAGATCCTTTGGTTTCTCACTGGCCTTTGCAGCTCTGTGCTAACCCTGCCCAATGGCTCTGTGTACAATATTTGGAAAATAGCTTGCTTTCTGTCTTCCCCCCCCGCCCCCTTCTTTAATGAGCCTTTGTTGGTCCAGCTTGCTCTCTCAGTCTCTTAACACACTTGTGTGTGGAACACTAACTCCTTGAAATGCGAAACAGATGGATGAAGTGTGGGACTCAGAGATATTTGTTTTGGAACAGCGCTGCACATCAGTGTCTGTGGAAGAATTTCCAGCAGCTGGGTAAGCCCGCTGAGAGTTCCCCAGTTTCAGTACAAAAGAGAGTCCCCCAAAGAACTTTTGGCGGTCCCTAGATCTCCCCCAGGGAGTTTTTGTAGCTCATGAAATGCAGAATTTGCACACCCAGGTTGACATATGGTACTTCCAAGTTCAAGTGCTAAAGGTGAAGTTATTTTTGGTGGGGGGGGAGCTTCAGGCATTTTGTTTGCTTGTTTGCAAAATACTCAAGAAGCAATGTGATTTAAAAAGCTGTATTAACAACATTTTGGATTTCAACAGCAGCTTCCACCCTAAGAAATAAAATTATGCTTTGTAGCCACTAATGACTACAGCCTACGAACACTTATGTGAAAAAAGCAGCCTGGTTAATCACATTTTGTAGGGGGGAACACAGAAGGTGAAATCCAGGTCCCAGATGAAGTCAAAGGGAAAATTCCCTTGATTTCAGTAGGGCCAGGATTCCACTGGCTGTGATCAGGAGGCTGAGTCTGCAAATCCTTACTCAGAGTCTGGCCATTACACAGACAAGCAGTCCATTGTAGCCGTGCACTCGCATAAACAAGACTTAGTGGGAACGGGTTCCCAGACCTACATTTTTATTTTCAAAAGTGGTCACTGATTTGGGATGCCTGGCTTGAGACACCTGAAAAGGCTTTTTCACTGTCAGGGAATGTTTGTGCCTGAAATCCATCAGAGCTGGACCTAAGGCAACACCTCCAAGTCAATTTTGGTTTAGCAATCACTCTCATAAAAATTTTGCTTTTTTATGTCACTGTGAAAGGCCAAGAATAGCAGACTCAGCATTTAGGATTTCTTGTCCTTGGGACTGTATCTAAATTCTTTACATTTATCATTTAATTTGGGGATATTTAGACCATGCTTCAGGATGGTTATCCTTATCTACCATGAGTTGTGAGTGTTCCTCCACCAAGGCTGGTAGGGAGATCCCTAAACTGGAATATGCCCACAGAAACAGGTCACCATGAAGCAATCCAAGCAGAGGTGACTTGAGGCTTCTCAACTCTGCGATCAAAAACGTACCATGCAGCAACAATCCTCAGGCACTGCTGTCCCCACATGGTTCCCGGACGGACAATAAGAGGTGGTAACAGGGACCTGGGGGTGCAGAGCTGGGCTGAGGTGGGGACTGTGGGAGCACGAGTAGGGGCTTTAAAGTTTTGTAGCACTGCAGAGGGAACAGGAGGGTGGTTGTGGGAGGCAGATTTGTTTTCCTTCCACATCAGAGCCACCCTCTTCGCGTTTCACCATAGCACATCTGAGCTCAGCCTGACCTTGGTGGTTTCATCCCACAGTGAGGTCTACCTTCTGGTGGCTGCTGTTCTGCATGGGACACCCAAAGGCTGGTCCTCACAGCGCACGGAAAACACCCCAAAAGCTGCAGAGACACCCGGTGCCCCCAGCACAGAGCCCACGAGCACACCTACACAGCACGGGCAGACACGTATGGACCTTGGGCTGGGTGAATCCCTGGCAAGATGTGCAGACAGCACGGTTGCACCTTTGGGGCTGGTGCTGGTGAGCCACTTGGCAAGGGAGAGAGACTGTGTGGTGCACCAAGCTTGTCTGGGCACCCCAGCAGGCACCCACTGAACATGGCCCCAGGTTTGACTATTCAGAACGTTGCTGCATTGCAACAGTTTGCTGTCAAGACCCTGCAGAATCAGGGGTGTGAGGAGGGCTTTATGATCTGGGGAGCCCAGAGCCAGTCTTGCTGCCCTCATCATCTTCATGCCTTGCCGCTACCTATTTCTAAAGCAAGTTGTGATATATGGTGCAAACTTACAACACATCAGCCAGTCTGTGGTAACTTGTGCTTGTGCTTGGCCCCGTGAGGTAGCTGTGGTAAGCCCTTGCATTAAATATGAAGTAGCTTAACTGTCAAAGAGCAAGGGCTGGACTGCCTTGCATCCATCGTGGCTTGCAAGCTCACACAGTTATTATGGAGCAGCTGATGTGCTGCAAATTTGCACCTTAACATTTCTTGTGGCAAGCTGTTCATGTGGCTAGACCCATGGAGAAAGCACGTGAGCTAAAGTTGGGCTATTGAAATTCAGTAGGGCAGCAGCTCACTCCCACTCACCCCCCCCCCCACACACACATGTGTGTGTATATATATGTATATATATATATATATATATATATATATATATATATGGTTTCTTTCTGTGGATTCCTGCTTTCCAGGAGATTAAGGTCAGCTGAACCAAAGCTCACAGTGAAACTCTGCCAAAACTGGCAAATTTTACCTGCTTTAGGGTTGAAGACAGACAAAAGTCAGTTATTGGCTCTGGTTTCTGGATCTCCGTGAATAACTGTACTTGTTTCCTTAGCACCTTTACTGTGCAGATATCAGAGGGCCTCACAAAGTATTACAAGCACATTTTATGTGTGAACGCAACAGATTTAACACCCTTGCCTGTAACTCAGACCGCAGTCTGGTCTAGCATTATTGTAATTTTCTTAAGGCCACACAGAGAGCGAGAACTGATGGTAGGAGGAGATCTTGGGTCCCCCGATCCTGGTCTGAGCTGTCCCGGCACTCTCCGCTGGCTCCAACCTGGAGCTGAACCCAGCTGAAGTTTCAAGTTTATTTTGCCTGGTCTGACTTTGCTGTGACAGTATTGCACAGGCAGCAAGGCTGGATTGATGGGGGCCATTTATGATGAACTGGCTAGAGACTGATTAGAAAGTATCAGTGGCACAGGGACGAACAAGGAGCTGATGGAAGCAGCATGCTGATGAGTGGCACTGGTAATCAACATGATGGGGAAGGGGTCCTCCGTACCAAGGTGCTTAAACTTATCGCTCCCCAGGGAGCGTTCATTTTACATTGGAGCCCATTGGAAAAAACAAGGGCCCTGAAAACAGAGCTCTCTTATGGGAACATTGGTATTTCCCTGTCTACCTCCTGGTTCCGTCACACTTGCATTTATCCAACAAAGTCTCATGGGGACTTGGCCCATCTTGTGCTGCGCTGGGCTCACCCCTGGGGCACAAGGTCTGCACTGCAGCTCCTTGGATGGAGGGGAGCTGAATGTGGGTGAACCAGGGTGCTGCCATCATGCCAAAATTGGGCAGCAGCTCTGCTAGCCATTAAAGTAAAAACAAGAAAGTGAGCCCAGTAGATCTCCTCTTACAGGTACTGGGTGCTCCAAACCCTGAGATGCTGCAAAGATTTTGGGTTTTGGGAGGGTGGCATGGTCTGGGCTGGCTGTAGGATCTTTCCTGCCCCATGGCAGAAAGCCCTGCCACGCTGCCATGAAGCTTCCATTTCCCTGGGGTAGGGAGAGGTAGGAAAGGACCATTTTCTGAATGTGTTGACATCCCCTTGCCATCCGTACAGGGAGCCAGAGCTCTGAAGGAAGCTGTGATGAATGACCCAGCTAGATCCTCCTTTTCTTTTGGCACTTCAATACCTAAGCAGGCTTCCTAAAGGAAGCGTGCCCACTCTCACGCAGGGGTCCAGCAGCAGTGTCCTGAGAGGCGAAGCGTCTGTGCCCAGCGCATTGTCCTTCATGGCTATCTCGTGGAATCAGGTCAGTTATATTTTCATAGCCTAGTTTAGACTCATGGAGGTGAGCCACATTTAATAGATGCAGTTTATCTTTTTGCCAGCGTCAAACCGGGCTGTTATTTACGATGTTAGTCTGTTAACATAAACTTATTTATAAGGCCAAAGAATGTGAGTCTTTTATGGGAGATGGAAAAGGTCCTTGGATTGGAATCAGTTTGGGTTTGCTGCCTCTTTCTTTCTCTCTCTCTTTTAAGAAGAAAAGATCAGAAAAGTTATCCACACATTACTTACACACTGAGCCAAGGCTGAGATGCTGGAGAGCTAGGAGAATGACACCGAGTGCTTTCATGAAGCCTCTCTGAGGGTAATGAATGCAAAGCACTGCACAGAGCCCAGCACTCCCATTTTGTTCTTTCTTGAATGTTGTTGGTTTCCATGCATTTATGGACATAATGGACTTGGTGTTTTCACAGTGCATTCATCTTGATATCTCTGAAATGCTGGGCCTGAGTTAGGGAAGTAGGCATGGGCAGAGCTTCTCTCCCTCCTGCAAAATTATCCACCAGGCAAAGGGAATAGCTGGAGTGTTTAAACCCTCTGAACGGTGGATTGCATGAGCTGTTGATGCAATAGTTGTAATGACATAACTAATCAGATACTACTTTAATAACAATGCTTTTCTTCAAGGATCTTCAGGTATTTTTAAAAAAAGAGTGATTTGTGTCTGGGCACAATGGAGTTGGTATTGCTCCTTATTCTAGTTGTATATATTTCACTACAGAAGCGTAGCTTTTTCCAGGTTGCCCTAGTTGTTTGGGTGCTTAGCAGAAAATAATTGAAGGCTGGAACACTGTCTCCTTAGACCCATCTTGAATGTTAATGCAGGGAGAGTTTTGTTGTTCACTCATTCAAAGATGTGCTTCCACCCAGGGCTGTCGCAAAGGCAAGTCCTCTCGTGATTTCATTATGCAGAGTTCTAGCATCAGGCCAAAGCTAAACTCTCTGAAGCAGAGCTTTTCTGAAAGAACAGCTTCCTATCCAACAAGTGTGGCTTCATCACTATGAAATATTTTGCAGGAATGTGTCAACTATTATGATGTTTTCAAAGATAAGTTGAAATGAATAATTGCAACACTATAGTTTTATTTTAGTAATGCTGAAACATTTTGTTACAGTAAGACAAAATCTTTCCTACCTTCAAAGATAAAAAGGTTTGCTATGTCACTGGCATTTCGATTAATTTTATTTAGACTCTTAGGTCATATCAACAACTGTTAATACTATGCTGATTGTTTTACATGTAATACTTAACAGACCTATGCTGGGTATCATTCACATAAAATACCTTAATGGTGCTCATTAATTTTTTAAAAATAATTTCCTTTCTGTGACAAATATCTGCTTTTTGTTCCAAAAGAGAAAATAATTACAACACTAGGATTTCCCAAAGGATGGGAACTCTGGTCCATCACTATCATTGATATCATCACATGAGGGACTCTCGTTCATGACTAGGACATGTGGACTTGTTCCAAGTGCAGTACAGGCTCCAAAAGTCCCAAACCCCCAGAAGCTCCAAAAGCCCCAAGAGCTTGCAATCAAAGTAGAAGGCAAGGGTCACCAGATGGACAGAGACAGATGGAGAACTGCAAAGAAACCAGGAGACACAGCAGGTCAGCCTGATGGCAGCCATCTCAGTGGTTTCCTCTTCAGCTCAAACTCAGATCTTGCAGACCTGTCTTCTTTACGTTGTCTTTAACACTTTCATGTCTGGCCATGACCAAAGAAACTCTCATCTGACCATTTTGAAAGGACTGTGTGCCTAGGTCTTCCAACAGTTCTGGATAGGGTTTTGATTCACCTTTGCCTTCACCTCTGTGAGGTCAGAAGCTGTTGATAAGAGATAGGAGGCCCCATGTGCAATTCCCCCCCCCCCTCACATGGCTCTTCTATGATGTGTGAGAGGTTAAGTCAGAAAAAGTATTACATGCATACAGTAATTAGTAGTAGTTGTCTGAAAAATGCCAGAACAATGTACTTTTTTTAAAGTGGAAATGTTGAACTAAAGACCTGTGTTTTATATAGATGTGGCATGCATGGCTGGCTAGTATCTAACCCATGACCAAAAGTTCTGGGCTCTCAGAGAAGATTGAGGCTGTACTGTTGGTCAACACCATTAAACACTTTCATTTTCCTATGACAAATGACCACGGGGAGCTAGAGATTGTGTTGCCTTACAAGACACAAAGGTAATTTTTATGCTTGTAAAATTCTTTCCCTAGAAGGGATTATTATCAACATTATTTGGCCAACAGTGAACAAAAAAGCTTATGAAGGAAGAAAACAAAAATGTGCTTTACAATTGTGAAAGGCCCTATGGAGAGCAACAGGGTTGATGCTGGCAACATTGCTGACAGCATCAGACACTTTAACAGCAGGAAAATGTGAACTTTCTTACTATGTGGGTGAGCCATGTCAAAAACCAGTACAGACTCTGAGAATCGGAAAATATTCACTGGCATTGTGTATGTCTGGTTTGATGGCATTTCAAATGACATTTCTGTAGGTAACAGTAGATTTCTTTCCTGAAACACTGTGCTACAGGAACATAACCACAAGTCTTAGCCGATAGTTCATTCCCAGGTGGGATCTTCTGAAGGGTATCCTATGGAAATGAGAGATGAAAACTCTGAATTTCACTGGGGTTGGCTTTGCTTCTGTGTGCAAGTTTCCCTTACAAGCTGATATAAGGCTGATGAAGTGGCAGCACCAGACAGGATGTATTTCTTCAGTTCTCTTAAGCTTTGGCCTAATGTGACTTCAGTGAGAGCTCTGTGTATGTGAAGGCTTGCGTATCATAATCCAAACAAAATACACCATGGTGAAGTCAGTTCTGGGGTTAACCATGTCACCCAGTTAACCATGGGCATAGTCTATTGTGTAAAGAGACAAAGAGAAATGCATCCATCCACAAACTGAAACTGCTGCTGCTATTTTATTAAACAGCTGCATTCCGAATGCCAGCAGAAGCTGCTGTTTGAATGTTTTATTGGGATTAAATGTTAAGAATTAATTAAAGATTGCTTCATTTTAAATCTACTACAGGAACTTGGCAGGTTGAAAAAAATCAATTTGTCGCCAGAGATTTTCATTAAGTCAGTTATGATGAGAAGATGAGGACTTCTGCATCTTTAGATCAACAAAAGGAATACATTATTGCAATAGCTGGAGTTTAGAGCGCTTAGCCCTTGCAACAATTTTTAGTGGGACAATAATATGTAGCCATCAGCTGACTTGAAAATGCATTTTCACCAAGAAACCCAAAGAGCAGTTGAAGCTAATCTTGGCAATAAGGATTTAGTCTGTTTTATTGTACATTGGTTTTTGGCCTGCATGCCATATCACTCGATCAGGAAAAGCTAGATGAGCTATGTAATTACATGCAAATGTTACTCAGGATTGATGTTTCATTCTGTCAGACTGAAAAAAAAGATATGTCTTGTTCTTCAGATGCATTCATTAGAGAAGTAGCAACTTCTTATTTTTTTAAGGGTTTGTTTTAGGGAACTCCATCCTCTGAAAACCAAAATCAGCCCTGGAGATTTGCACGTTTTCTTTGAAAGAGTGCCTCTTCCAACGGGTGCATACATGCCAGCATTTGAAAGCAATTATCAGAGACATTTTAAGAGGAAATCGAGGACATGTTGCGGGAATGGAGGGAGATTATTTCTCATTCCTCTTTACTTCTTGGGTAATGTTGCACAGACAGATCTCACATAGAATGAAATTCACCCCTGTGCAGAAAGTCAGCACAAGGCAAATGGGTTTTGCTTAAGCTGAGGGCTTAGATGAGAATTAAGCGGTGAGCAGGTCTGATGTCGTCCCTTAGCACAAGCGTGAATTTTATTAATCAAAGATGTTTCATTGTTCTGAACCAGCACTATCCCACTAATGCATCCAACACAACACTCAGACCTGTCTGATGGGGTACAAGTTTTGAAAGCCAGGAGCATTAGATGAGGACGTCCTGTTGTTCCTTGTTAAGATAAAGTCCAGTTTGGGAGAATATTCAGATATGGGATTTTCTTAAGTTGGGGTTAATCAAGTTTTGACTACGCTCTATTAAAAGCTACTTCAGTTCCTGCTCCTCATAGAAGGTGTTCCTTCTCTTGGCCACATTTTTTTGTTGTTTTTCAGTCAAAACAGACTCTTCTCAGTCAAAACACATTCTCTACAGATATAACAGGAGGATAACGGAGTTTTTGTTCTTTGTATTAGAGGATTATTTATAGAGGTTTATGCCCTATTTCACTGCTTTATAAGGAAAAAATCAGGGCTTTGAATTTTCTTTATTTCTTTCTCCCTTCTTATTTGTTACAGACACAAAAGTATGGAGACATGGGTACCAGAATATGGCTAAGTATAATAATAAATTCATTTACAACTAATCGCTGTTGCAGTGAAAGTTACTAGCTCAAACTACCTAGTAAGACTTCTTCAAGTTTGTTTTTTAGTGAGCAATAGTAGGCTGTGGTAGAATCTAAAGTTGAAGGTGGCTGTAAAGACTTTCTGTGTCTTGAGATTTACGGAGAAACTCTGTAAGGCAGAACTGCAAGCATCAGCTCTTCTTTGAGAGAAGCTAAAGGGAATTAGAGCAGCTATAGAAGATGCAGCGCCAAGCCCCGTTGGCATGCCAGGGCTCAGCCGTGCAGCTTGCAGCCATCTCAGTCAGACACTTTCCAAGCCACCGGCTGCACTGGAGCCTGTTGATGCTGCAACCCTTGTAATTAAAGTGCTCCCACCCAGCCCCTCTGCAATCCAGCTGTGACAAGGGAAAAACTTACACAACAGCATTCAAAACTGCCATGTGGAACAGAAACCTTCCAGACCTCTGACCTGACAGTCAGCCCCATCCCAGCTGGCTCTGCAGCCCCAGGATCCAAAAGCCACCCCCCCCAGCAAACGAAAGCTCCAGCTGGGACCGGCAATCTGAGCTGGCTCTTGTGCAAGTGCAGCAAGTCGTGCCACCACGTCCCTGCCAGGACCACCTGGTCACCAGTGCCACCAGCATCACACAGCAGGGGCAGGGCAGCAGGGTCCCCACGGCACGAAAAAATGAGGGAGCCAGGCAGAGTCTTCATGGCTAGGGCCCGTGGCTGCCATCGCTGGGGAAGCTCTGCCAGCATTAACAGTGGTGGGAGACTTCTGTCACCTGAAGTGAGTCCTAAAAAGTAGGTAAGATTCATGGATAAGAAAGCTTCAGAAGAAGCACCTCATAGCTTTGGCTACATCCCACCCAAGTGGCTCTGTCCAATTGAGAGGCAACCAGCCATGTGGGGAACCATGGGTTTGTAAGCACTTTGATCTGCTCCCATCGTGACCTCCTGTCAGGCATCCCAGGCTGGGCTGGCAGGGCCAAGTATGGTCTAGATAAGGCTATTTTAAAAATATCTCCATTAGCTTCAGGAGTAATAGCATGTAAATGAAGAAATCAGTTTCCCGTTGTGAAGCAAAGAGTTTTTCTGGGAAGTCAGGGTGAGGAGGAAATAACCTCAATGGACCAATTGATCAGGCCTAAGATAACAGGCATTTCAGTCTAGAGCACTTCCATTTGCTTTGTTAATTTGTCCTCATATCCAATAAAGAAATGAGTAATTCAACAATGAGTCATTATTAGGCATAACAAGGCCAAAAATGTATTTGCAGGCAATTTTTAGGCAGTTAACAGTCATTTGGAATACTGTTCTCCCAGCAGATGCTCCCTCTATTTGTGTAATTTGTGGAAATTCCTGTAGGGAAAAAAAAAAAATTAAAAATATTTATGAGGCAAAATCCTCTGTAGGAAGACTGAATATTTTCATTCTGTTAGCATTGTTACTTTTTTTTATTGGCTTGTCCAGGTATGTGTGCTGCTTTTAAGAGTGAACTTGCTAAAAGGCTGAACTATGTACCTTTAAGATAAACCACAGGGAATTAGTATCTAATCAAGTAATGGATTGCCTGAGCACTGTTTGTCCAAGCATTACACAGACAACAGGTAACCTCTCAAGAAATTTCTTTCTTTTCTTTTTTTCCCCCTTTAAAAGATTGTGATTTTTTTCAGTAGTCAAGCCCAAACATTTCATATGATCAAATTAAGAAAATGTGAGATTTTGTGCAATGGGGAGGAATAAAGAAGAATTGCTACACAGACAAATTGTTTTAAAGCTTTCTAGGGACTACACAATAGCTCTGGGATCCCTTGGGTAAAAATGAAATAGCTACACCTTAGGAATATAATGGAAAGATATTATCAACCGTGGTTTACAGGGGATAGAAAGAGGATCCAGCCGGACTTCCCACAGAATATGTGAATAATCTATGAGAAAGACTGAGCCCATTAAGGGTAACTACACAGTATATGCTAAACCTTGATAGATGTTTTACCCTATTGGAAGTCATCTACTTTTCTTTCTGGATAGCCTTTTAATTTATGCTTTAATATAATCTTTTAAAAATAATTCTGACTGTACTGGCACTTCTGACACTCAGACCATCATTTCAAATCCTTTTATCAGCACATGTATCATTTTGTCTCATACTAGTAATAGGATGGGAGTCAAGGAATATCTATAATTTCACCTCATGCCTCTTAGCAATAATGGAGTTATGTGTTGCAATGAAATACTGTATAACTCGCTATTCATTGGAAGAGACTGGGATACTGAAGAAATTTGCTCCATGACTGTTTCATGCAAAGAACATCACCAGTCTTGGGATCCAGCCAAGGGCTCCCATGGCTCACTGAGCTCCCAGATGCATAGGCTGCAGTCTTGTCCCCTCTGGTGTTTTCCTTCTGCCCCCATGAGATGTGAATCTCTGTCACATGGCTGGGGCTAGAGCACTCCCCTGCACGGGGAACGTGTTCACTATGCTGCAGTGGGAAGAGGAAAGCCAGCGAGGGTGTCCTAGGACTTGGCCAGGTTCATTCATTGCTTACTGTGGCTGCAGATTATGTGGGAGGTGGCATCGCAGCTATCACTGCTGCAATGAGCTGTGCTCAGTCCTCTGAGAGTGCCTCCAGGGAAGAAGTCTGCAGTGGTTGACGCTGTGAGTGGGGGATGTAGGACGGGGATGTCAGACTTACCCTGTTCCCCTTGCTTTCCCTGTTAAGTCAACTCACACTGGTGCTGCCTTAAGTGCTTCTTGGCTCAATGTGTTGGCAGTGCTGGAGCATGTTCCCACAGTCCCACGTCTCTTCAGGCACTGGACAGGGCCTGAAGTGCACAAGAGAGGATTTGACCCAAGGATCTCTCCTGGATTTAATATTAATTTAGCTAAACTGTTTTGTCTGTGGTTTTACTGCTACTTTCTGGTGCTACAGACTACAGAAGCTAAGGATTCCTATTGCCTATGTCCTCCTAAACACCCAATCATCCTCCTTTCCTCTTTTTTCCGCACTCCTTTGAATTTGTACCTGCTTTTCTGTACCTGCCCTTCCCCATCCAACCTCCCAGAACTCCCTACCAGCCTTTCCCCTGCTCCAGCCCAGCACTGCAGGTCCCCTCCTGCTCTTTGATTTTCCAGTACTCTACATTAATGCCAACTGTCATCATTTCCTAGGGCCAGGGAAATGTGGCCACAGAGCCCAGATGGGGAGGTGCTTTTTTATTCTGTAGGACAGCATCTGTATGATTTGGTCAGGGTGGGAGGACTGAGGTGAGGAGGAAACCACGTGGTGTGGTGGAGTTCTTGAGAATCAAACTCAAGCATCTAATGAGTCTCCATGTAAACTTGAGCAAGCCATAACTTTTCAAAGAACCTCAATGCAGTCAAATTTGAGTGGGTTTCCATCTTCACTGGAAAAAAGTAAACTTACCCAGCTTTCACCAGTGAGAAAAGGCACAGGGTTATGAGCTCATAACCCCACCCAAGTGTATCTGTTCCTGGGGAGGACCCAGCACAGCTTCCGGGAGGAAAAGTATCCAGTAATTCATTTACTACAAGGGGAAAAACAATGTATATCCTCCTAAGGCCTTTCAGGGAAATGGCTAGGTCATTTTTGTTGAACCTTTACACAAGAGAAGCCAGCATGAGGTGGGCATTTGTTGAATATAATCCACCCAAGCCAGCTACATTTTGGAGAAATCTAGAAGCTACCAAAATAAGGGGTTTACAGTGAGAAGCTCATCAAAATTTAGCTATTGGCTATACCAATTGTAGTAGCAGTGTTGTATCTCAGTTCTCACAGATTTCATTAAAAGTCTTTGCTCTAGAAAGTCTTAAATCCCGTTGATCAGACTTACTAAAAAAAAAAGCAGCAGAAAATCAGATCCATGCAAGATATTGAATATACTCAGTAGGAATTAAAAGCAAGGGGCTTGTGGCCAGCTCCAGGATTTGGTCTTTTTCAATAATCAGAGTTTGATCAAAGATGACTTTCTAAACCGGTGCTTCAGAAGGAGTCTCTGCGACATGATGATGCTGAGGTATCTGTGGGGAAACATATTGGTCATGTAATCTTAGCTTGTCCTCATTTCCAACTGACAAAATGTATTGAAAGACACTAAAAATATGTGGCACAGTTTCTTAAGACCTTGTTTCTTGGAGCTGATTGCTGTAGTTTCTACAGGCCTATTACATGGCTATGAATGAAGTCTAAGGGTTTCTTATTTAATCAAATGTAGGGCACATGATGATCTGCAGAAATATGCTGGTGGCAGCTAGGTGGGAAACATAACAATTTATTGTTTTCAAAACCAATCCATGAAGCCCACCAGATGTGAACATTAAGGCAGAAACCTGCACCAGGGAATACAACATGATGCATTGCAAAAAGAAGTTTGTGTTGAAGTCAGTTGATGGACAGTGTGTTCTGGAGCTATGCTCAAGCTTTAAAACAGGTGCCAGCAAAAAGAAAGGAAAAGCCAGAATCCAGCTGACAAAGGCAACAGCAATTGGGCAATGAGACTACTGATAACCTACAGGAAGAAAGGCAAAGGGCAGTAGAAAAATATTGATTTATTAGTGTGAAGTGGAAAGTACATGGGCCAGGTCAGAACCACTTGCTTTCCCAAGGAAGTTTTAGTTTCATTAGTCAATTATTTGCCCTGGGAGTAAATGTTTTAAGGCAGTGGATGAAAATGCAGAGCCAGTGGTTTCAGATTTTTAACAGTGCTTGCTTGCTAAGCATTCATTTTCCACTTTGATTTCATGGCACTTCGATAAGAGAGTGTAGGTGGCCTTTTGGATTTGAGGAAAACCAAATAAATTGTGCTTCTGTTTGTTAGGACAAAATTTGTCAAAACCATCTGTAATGCGCTCCCCTTTGGAGCTGGTGGAAGCTTGGCAGAAGGAAGACAGCACCGAGGAAGTTTCCTAGTGACAGAAACTAGTATCTCCCAGTCAAGTAAGGCCTAAACCAATCAAAAAGTGTGAACCACAGATGCCAGTGTATAATTCCAATCTTTGTACAGTAATAAGATTTCATGATTACTGCTTTGAAGGCTGCACTCTGGTCAAGCAAGATAAGTACTGGCAATTTCCCTGAGCCTGAATTCAGTAAGATATCACATGTCACTTTCAACGATGCTCTCTGTGTGCTGTGTCGAGATCAAAACCTGGACTAGAGTGTATCACACAGATCACATCGCTTGTTAGGTGATGGTGCAGTTAGGATGGCACAGTCTATTTCAATATCAGGAATATTCAGGTCTTGGACATTTGTGGGTCTGCAGCTATAATTGCGGTGAGGTTTTGAAGAAGTTGCAAAGACCAGATTTTTGCTTGGTATAAATTGTCACAGGGTGGCAAGGATTCATTCTACTTATATATGGCAGAAAGGTTTAAGGTACAGGAGGAAACTGCCTTTGCAATATCAGTAAATAAATAGCCCATGTGGGCTCTGCCCTGTGCTCAGCATCCTGAATGATGCTTGACTGCCAGCGAGGTTGAGGACCATCTCCTTGTCATATTTTCATTGGGGCGTGACGCATAGCTGGATTTGGGATCAGATGTGTCTGAATGCTCAAAGAATAAAGTTGCGTTTGAATGGCAACACAGGAGTAGGCATTTCAACAATAACCTGTGTTAAATCTCTGGAACAGGACAGAAATCAGCCAGCGCTACATACTTCTGAACCAAGCCTATTACCAGCAATGAATTTAAAGATGTCCTACTATTAAAGGGGAGTCTGCTATAGTTTAAAGTCTGTAAAAGCGTGCTCAGTTCCAGACTTCGTCACAGCCTTCCAAGTAAAATGACACAAGTTGCTTGAACTCTTTGTGTTACTTGGATAAAATTGGGGTCTTACATCTTCCATTGTTTCTTGCTCTGGAAGAAGGAGAGCAGAAGCTTCTCTTATAATATGAAGAAAAAGGAATGATCTGGATTGAGACTGCTAGTTGTTGCCATGGTACAAATAATAAGTACTTAATCCTTATGAAAATGCTACTGAGTTCAGTTGCAATAAATTAGCACTAGTTATTGAAATGTTAGGAAGGTTTTTCTTTGCGCTACACTGATTAAAGCAGATAAATAAGAAGCCGGACAATTTTTTTGTGTGGTTACTGTGTCTTAGGGCTGCCTCTAATAGCCCCAGTGATCTTTCCATCGTTGTTAATGGGTATTTAATTGGGATTTATTTCCATGGAATTTTTGTACCTTCAGATCATTACAGCACCGAGGGAATTTTATAGCCATGGGGATCAACATGGTCTCTCTAGAGGTTCTGTTTGATGAATGAAGTTGGAAAGAGTTGACATATAGTTAGAGACCATTACCATTTAGAAACACTTACAGGAGTAAGAGGAATCTTTTTCAAAAGGATCCTCTTTGTCCTATGCTGTCTGCCAGTCATCTCTTAAAAAACAGTACGATGAATGCATCCAATCTTTTCTTCTGTATTTAATTGATCTTTCCTTAAAATTCTATATGCTTTTTTCATTTCGAGCAGTGAAACCGAATGGAACAACCCATCTGTGGAGGAGATAGCTATTGTATTTTGTCCCTATCTTTCCACAGCTTATAAGAGAAAACATTGATCACAGGTAGAGAAGAAGAATAGCTGGGAAATGGCAGCACTGGCACGTGACTCAGGAGAGGTGAAAGCAATTCTTCTCCCTGCCACAGACTTCCTGTATGACCTTGGGTAGTTACCTGTTTCTCAGTGCAGAAGGAAAAAACTGGGCTTTTTCTACTTTGCTAGGTAGAAGATCAAGTCAATATTTAAGACTTTGAATGAGTGGTGTGTTCCATAAAATCACAAAGGCACAATAAATAGTTTATCCTGTCCTGCAGCTTCTGCAATAGGATTACCCAAAATACTCACTGTATTTCACCCAGATGAATCTGTGTGGATGGGCTATTGCCACATATGTACAAGTTTGGTGTCTTTAATGTTTTCAAATATTTGAAATTAATAATGTAGCCTTTATGACAAATCTGTATCTTGATAATGCCATGTTTTCCCCCTCATTTAGCCTTCAGCTATCCCTTGTTAATAGAGTTGAGCTGACTTGGCTGGGTCAACTTCTTTTCTCTTGATTCCTTCCCATCTTCAGAGGGCTTTGTGTCTGTCTTCTCTAGTGATTACTGTCTTATTCATGTGTGCATGCTCGGGCATGTGCAAAGCCTACAGGAAGGACCTTGTCATGAGCAGCCACTTTGAAGCATCCCCCTGCTCCTCAGTACAGCTTTGCTTGACATGCAGTTAAACATCAACTTCCACACTTCCACTTGGCAACTGGTCCTTTTGTTTTTTTTTTTGTTGGCCCTGTGGGTGAGCACTCAAAGATTTCCTTTCTTTTAATTGCTCCTAACCTGTACCACTCCCTGCAATTGGGCCTGAGGAAAGGTATTCAAGGCAGCAATCTCCAGGCCTTTAAAATTACCCATTCTTAAAATTATTTTCATATTAAGTCTCAGGTCTTAAAATTATTTTCATATTAAGTCTCAGGTTCTCTGCACTGGGGTTGTTGCATTTGAAAACCCACCACCTGGTGTGAATTTCACTATGGCAGGATGGGCTCCAAAGTCACTCTCTGCACTTATGTTTTAACTCGTAAAACACCAATGCATTATCATGGATCTGGAAATTACTATACTCACTACAACCTCTTTTCTTACTCTTAGTATCTGCAGCATTTCCTTGTTTTCCCTCTGCGTTTAGCTGAGACTCCATCAGGTTTCTTCCTCTTCAGTGTATCCTCCACCAGGACCTACAGTTTTCTCTGTACTTCCAAAGCCACCATGCCTCCCCAAGCAAATCTAACCCCTGAATCCCACCTTCAGGCCATTTTAATTCTTAAACCACTGTGAGGTGAGGGCAATCAATCTGATTTGGCATTTCCTCTTTAGGCTCAAAGACAGGGTCCCACATCAATATAGGGTGTGCTTTAGGCACACAGGCTGGGCAAGAAAACCAGCTCTGTGTAGCAGGAATGCACAAGGACCAGTTTTACCTGGAAATCCTTCCCTGGGGGGAAAAACAAATCCATAGTTCTGCAGTATCCATGCCCAGGTGTGGGACAGACACCAGGGCTCAGGGCACAAGGTGGTAGGAAACCTGGAAACTACCTTTTTCTTTCTCAGAGATTGCAATGATAGCTATGTACAGGTTGCAATGGCAGGTATGTTATATACAGTTGTAATTTCACAGCCTGCTTTTAGAGCATACCCGTACCACAGCTGGGGCAGACTAGAGAATTGCACATGACTCAGTTACCTCTGTCTCCTCCTTTCTGTAGGAGTAATTTATCCGTAATTCCTTTGTGCAGTAGTGCCCACCCCATTGCACCGTGCCCTCCCTAGATCACAGACTGGGGCATCAGAGGAGCAGCATCCCCTGCCCAGCTGGATCCCAGGCTGAGCAGGACCACGCAGTGGAAAGGGAGCCGTTTCTCAAAGTCTCCCAGCAGCCCTGATCTAAGGAGACAAGACAAAATAGGAGCTAGGCCACAGGTGGCTGAATTAAATCTGCAAGAAACTAACAATAGTCACCCAGGAAGGCTGCGGGAAGAAGAAATGAACCCAGATTTGTCCATGCCAGCCCTGCGTCCTAACCACCACCAGAAATGGTTGGTGCTCTTGACCCGGCTCCCCGCAGTTGGACAGGTCAGCTGGAAAGGGTTGTAAGTCACCTGTATCTTTCTTTGTGGGGTGTAATTTATGTAGTGGAGGAATCATTCACAACGTTTGATGCTTAGCTGCATAAACATTTGGTGTTCAGGGAGAACTTAGGTACTTGTGATGTGGAGCTCTGGAGGATGCACTGCTTCTGGCTTCCTGGATAGATGGGAGTCTTCTCATGAGGAAAGTCTTCGTTCTTACTCCTGGGACTGAGAAGAAGATAAAAGGGAAAAGGACACTTCATGTCCCCTCTCTGGTGCTCATCAGAAAGGATGCAGAAAACCATCTAGTCAGGTGAATGAAAAACATAAGCTGTACAGGCAGAGATACAAGGAAGAAAGGTTTAAGTGGTTCTTTGCTAAAAATTATGTTCTTGTTTGTGGGATAAAATGGATTTTTAAAGAATCTGTTTACAATTGGATGAATTATATAAGTATCCATTATGTAATTGAATAATAGCATAATCTTCCATAATGACAGGCAGAAGCCTTCTAATGTTTGGGACAGGACTGCTATTTTCTTCTTACTTGGATATCTTTCAGATCCATTGTTATGCAGTTCTTTACATGATGTTTCCTTTCTTCCCTCTTTGAAATTCATCCATGCTAACTGGCTGTATTTACTCTATTATTATGCTTCCTTGAAAATGTCTTTTCTTTATTACTTACGTCTTGATAGCATTCCAAGCGTACCATGCTGCTATGCTTTTTTTCTTGCTATTGCAGTTTTGAGCCTCTGGATCCAGTACTTGCACCTCTACACCTGTTAGAGCTCACTCTAAATACAGGATAAAACTATCTCCATGCAAGGTGAAACAAAGGTCTTTGAAGGACAAAGAACTTCAGTGAGGCTGGTTATAGGCTTACAAGGGGTTTTTCCTTTCAGTGGTTTGAAAGGACAAGAAAGGCAACTCACATGAGTAAGCACTTGCAAGTTCAGTTCCTGAATCAAATACTCCATTGGTTTTTGAGTCTACTTTGCTGCAAAGCTGGTTATATTTTTCTTTTAAACACATTTTTGCTAGAAATTTTACTGCTAATGTGTTTTTTCTTGTTTCTTTTTTATTTTGTTTGTTCCTTGGTAATGTGGCATAATGTCCAGATAAAAAAATATCTTACATTGAATTAGCAATATGCTTAACACTGATGGCATTTTTCATCTTCCTTTCAAACACTGGTATATGGATTTTGTCTGTAGAAGGGCAGTCTTGCAGATGGGATTTGGGGGGGGATGCATCTCTTTTCAAAATTATGAAAAACATCTCATTTTATGAAAAACCCACAAACCCCTTGGGAAGCCCAGAGGCTTTAATTTCAAAACTGAACTGCTTCTGTCCACTTTTCTTGGAAAATCTTCAAGGAGTCTCCAGATTTTCAGTGTTGATGTTTGCAATCTCCTGTAAAAGAAAATACCCCTCCCCTCAATTTTTTTAAACACTGAATTACATACATATTTGAATATTCACATTTCAGTGAATTGCTGACCACAATGACATTTCTGTGCCCTGGAAGAAATTATGAGTCTTTTTTTTTCAACTTCTATTTCACAAAGCCACGTTAAACATTTTCTCACAGCATTTGTTAATAACATAAGCAGGTTTATTCCACGACTGGGGATTTGTTTAGCCATAGGCTAAATTAGATTGGCCACATGTGGTGTTCAGAGTGCCACAGTGGGGTCCGTGTAACACCCTCTACAAGTAACACTGCTGAACTGCTGAAAAATGAGGGAGAGGGACGAGGGACAGTTTAGTAGAGTTGATAATTTTGCAGTTTAGCTGGGTTTCTGGTGTCAGCGGTGGTTGTTGTTGTTGTTGTTTTGAGTGGCGCATACTACTTTTGAAGAGAAAGCTAGGACTGGTTGGAGCCTTAATAAGAAATAAAAAAATCGGAGGTGAAAGGGCTCACTGATAAAAGGGCTGCTTTCATTTACTGCTCCAGGCATCTGCTGTAAAGCAGCCAAAGTGAATGTGCAAGCATCAGAGACAGTCGCAGGAGGGAGGAGGCAACAGTCAGAGCTGTGAGTAACTGTACATAAACATAATTTAAATCAAAACAGCTGAATAACAATTTAGGACATAAAAGGAAAGAGAAAAGGTGGAATGAAGTAAAGAAAAACAAACCCCACAAATCGACCACAGTCAAACGAGAGAGGAAGGCAGAGGAGCAGTGAGTGGAAGACGAAAAATCAAGCAAAGCTATCAGGGTCCAGTAGTTCATTCCTGTGGTACCCTGTGGTTCCCAGCTCAATTACTCAATAAGGTCTCGTGCTTTCCAGGCCAAGAGGAGCCCTGAAGTACCAAATCTCTCCTTCAGGCTTCTTGTCTTCAAACACAAGGCTCTTCACAGCTCAGCGTCCCCATACTCGCCTCTTTATGCTGCTTTCTGTGCCACCTCCCAGCCCCTCTGCTCCACCAGTGACCCACCATGCTCACTTCTACCGCTGCCACCGTTCCCACTTGCCTGGAGCCACTCGCACCCTTTCCCGACAGGTCCTTCTTTCCCCCAGAAGCCCTTCCCAAACATCGCTTGCTCCTGCTCAGCCCCTGCTGGTACCCGCCAGCTGGAGACGGCCAGTCCCAGCGCATCATCGCTTGTCATCTTGCCATCTCAGGTCACTGCTGTTGTCTCTTTCCCTGTTCACCCAGCTCCTTTTACAAAGGGGTTTTCATCCGCAGTTAAGGCTCCTGAGTCTTAACAGATGTTGATTCTCTACAGCCACCAAGGCCTTTGTGTCTTCTGCCTTTTCTCAGTCCTGCCCGGTGTCACTGGCTGGTGTCCTTACAAACGGGTAAGTACAAATTTGGATTTTTTTAATCGTATTAAATATTTGGCCTTGATGATACCATGTGGCAATGAGTGCCACTGATGACTCAGTTTTTAATGTGTTTTCCTGACATTCTTATTAAATGGAGAGAGCAAGCAGAACATTGCCAGGTCGATGTGGCTAATGGAGAATGTTGTTGATGGGCTTCACAAAGACTAATTGCCCACTCCTTCATATCCAAGAGACGTTGTTGTGATGGAACAAAGACCCATCTTTGTTCAGTGGCTGGAGAAGAATGGCAAGAGCAGAAGAAAACAGTAGGATAAAAGAGTGTCTCAAGCGGAGGCTGTTACTCCATACTTCTGAGGATGTTATTAAAGGCTCTGAAGTAGACCTTTCGAGAAATGTCTCCCTGACCCCAGTGCTGAAGCGTCCTTTGTGCCTGGAAGAATGAGGGCTTAAACCCTTTCCAAAATACTTGGGGTTTTGCTTTCTCATTAGTGCAAACTTTGCTTTGCTTGCATGTTGGGCATGTTTCATTTCTCAGGTTTGTGATATGAGAAAAAGCTAAGAAACAAAATAATCCTCCCTCCTTTATGAGAGACAGTGTTATTTCCCTCCCTGATCTATATGTCCAATTAGTCCATAAAAGTTCCTCTCTGCTAATTTGATATCACGTTTTCCAGCTTTACGAACATCTGAGCCATCTGATGTGTTTGTGAACATATAGTGGGATGAGGATATGTGACAATATTTTTTCCACAGCAGAAATGTGTATATTTTTTCATGCATACATAATTAAAAATGGTTGAAAGTGACTTTGATTAAGCTTTCTCAAGAATTCAAACTAATGTTAATCATATTTCAGGAGAGATCATGCAATAATATTTTCAGCCAAAAAAAGGAGACTGCTTAGGGAAAGCCACCATATTAGTAAAAAAAAAAATTACCAGCTTGTGACTGGAAACATTTTGCTGTCTTGTCTTTAGTCTATACTAAGAAGTGACCACTGTCAAGCAGTTACTAGGATAAATAATACATAGTAGTAAGGCAAGAGAGAAATGAAGAGTCATAGACAAGGGAAGAGAATATTGTTTCATCTCAGAATTGAAATGAAACAGAGGCCAAAATCAGCAGGGTGGGAAGTCTGTTCCAGATGGCAGGAGCTGCAGAAGCTATTGCACCAACAGTAGCCAGCTTGTAGGAGGAGGCAGAGGGAAATAATCGGGTTTCATCCAACAAAGTATCAGGTAGTGTAAGAGGGGGACTAACCCGTGCCAAAGCTCTGACTGATGCTTCCTGAAGGGGATAGTCCTGCAGTAATTGGGAGGGTCACTGTGACTCAGAAGCTGCAGGGGAGGCGGGGGAGGTAAGGGGGTTAACACTTTTTTCCTAGATGCAGCACTGAGTCATAAAGCCTTTTTCTTGTTCTTGTTCTTTTTTTTTTTTTTTTTTTTTTTTTTGGTCTCTTCTGTTAAGTTAAAATGATCTGGCATGTTCTTTTTCCAGAAGATTTTGAAGACGACATTTTGGAGAAGCGTTTCACAGAGCCCTGCAGACAGTCCCACATCAGCTTGGATCTGCATCCTCAGGCAGCTCCCCCTTTCCCAGTCCAGGCTCCCCACAACCTCCCCGTCCTGCCCACAGCCATGGGATGCCATGGTCCTGCCTGCAGACCGGTGGGACCGGAATAAAACAAGACAGAGACAGGGTTTATCATCGGCATCCCATCTTATGAAAGGGATTAAGGGAGGTGCCCAAAGTCACCCATGGACTCGGTGGTGAGGACAACAGCAGGGCACAGGTTCCTGCAGCCACAGTCTGGTGTTTGGACTGTGGGGCCACTTTTCCTCTCCAGTGACCTACTGAGCAGGACTCATTCTTGGGACCCACTAGTAAAGGGGTCAAATATGTAAAGGAAATTAGAAGTAACTTTTTTAAACTAAGAAAAAATTGCTTTAGCTCAGTATATGCCCTCTTGTACCCTCTGTTCTTATACAGAAGATACCATGTGTAATAAAGAAGCTCCCGCACATCTCACTGGCTTCCAGCACTTGGAGAATTTCTTCTCATGGTCCCTGATGGAAGGGTAAGAAATGCATCAAAACTGAGGTTTTCCAAGGTCCACTCTCCCAAATAGGCCCCAGCTGGCACTGCTGGCTGCTCAGGCTCTGAACTCAGCCTGACATTTTATAGAGGTGGTCATCAACCAGCAGTTTATGGCCAATCAATGTGTAAGTAGGGATGATGTGGGGAGACCTTCCTCCATATTTGCTTCACATTGAGGATGCAGTTGGTCTTACGATTGATTTCTGAGGTTGAATTAGGGTAAGGTTTGGGCTTGGAGGTGGTAATCCACGGGTCATTGTTCAGTGATTTCAACTGCAAGATGTCAAAATCCTTCATGTTCAGAAAGCCCCTTGCCAGTACTTTGCCATGTTTCTGTCTCAGAAACCAGTTTGAATTTTGGAACTAAATCAGTTAACTCATTTGGGGCTTGGTGATTGGGCTTTGACTTCACATAATTTTAAAGAAGCCTGGATATAAACACTAGCTTTTAAAGATGCCAGGCCTAACAGTTGGTTTAAAAACTGAACAATAAACACGCTTATTAACTTGCCACAGAAGATACACACATTGAATCTGCATTTGGCAGCATCACGAATACTTTCCTCAAACTGATTTGATGACTAAACACTGTTTAGAATAGCAACTGATCCTGCTGAGAAAAATGTAACTTTTAGGGCTAACAGTTTCTTAGTGTTCACATTCCTCCTTGAAATTCTGTTCAGGTTTTGGTCTAAATTTTTCATGGCAAAAAAATTAAATGAAAAATGCATTTTGGGGCAATGCCAAGATCTTACAAGGTTCTGCTGGCTTTTGTTGTTGTTGGTGTTGGTGGTGTTTTTTTAAAATCTAAAAGTTATTCTTATTTTTAATTACAAACTCAAATCACCTGATGAAAAATATAAGTTTTGTCCAATTCAAGCAGATTTAAACAGTTCAAGAATAAGACTTTTTGACTAATTGGGCAATTAAAAGTATAATTTTTCTTGATGCCCAACAGGAAGAAACAGAACAAAAGTTCAAAATGTTCAATGAGCTGAAAAATCTGTTTTCTACCAGTTCTGTTGATCAACCTTTAAAACCAGTCTCAGCCCATTGAACTGAATAGCACACTGTCTTCTTAAAAGGCCAGCAGTTTTCCAAGCAGATTTTTTGCGTCACCCCCAATTTAGAAAGCAAGCAAACATGCAGCTGATACCAGTTTTTGACCAAGGCATCTGTAGGAAAGAAGCAGAAACCTTGCTGCTCTTGATCAGACATATTTTCAAGGCCACAGTGTATTTTTCAATAGCTGCGTTGAGTTTAGTGCTGCCATCTCGGGGAAATCTGAGAGGAAAAAGGTTGTTTTGAAAAAAAAAATTAGAAAGAGCAACTACTGTTTTTTGGCAAAATGTGATGATAAACAAACAGAAAAGGTCAAAAGATAAATCACAGTTGCTGAAGGGACCTCCAAGATTTTACAAGTTTTTCTACTTACCCTTTACCTCCTCAGCTCTGCCTTCTTTTGCCAAAAAGGATAGTTTGCCGATTTATTTTTTTACTGTTGTGGGCAGGAGGTCTATAAATTGATCTTTATAAGTCCTGGTAGAATATCTATATTATATCCTGTAGGTATTTCTAGGTTTGTGTATAATACCAGCGCAGTTCATCTTGGCAAACAAACACCCCTGAAACCTACAGGTGATGCCACTGGACTTCTAATCTCTGAATGAGTGACAAATCTTTGAAGAGAAACAGAACTGATGACACCAGGTGACACACTGAAAAGGGCTTCTAAACAGAGCTCTGCACACAGGGGCTGCGTGCATTTGCTCCTCTTTTTTTGAATTATTGGCTGATTTGAAGAACATTGTTTCAGGCTTACCTGAAAGAAATATTTATCCTTCCTGTAGCCCCCAAATGAATCAGAAAAACCAAACCATAGGAGGAATTAATTTCAGATTGGGAAAAAAAAAAATTTCATTCTGTTTCAGCTGTTATTGTTGTTTTTCATCCCCTCAAAAGGGAAATTCAATTTCCAAACAAAATGTTCTTTCGAAATGAAAAATCCAAACGTTTATTTCAGGAATGTCAAAGGGAAATGTACTAAGCATTCATTTATAAATTGGCTTAGGACAATCTGCTGAACTTAACCTTGATTCACAAGTACCTTTGCTTGGTTTGGAAAGGAGCTCTTTTCATCCCGTTGTGCAGAGTGCTCCTCTCAGAGCTGCTCCAGCATGGGGAGAGCTGGTGGGGATGCTGAAATGTCAGGTTGTGCTCAGCCTGATACTCGGTGCCATCTCCTGCTTGCTCCCGAACGGTGATTGATGGCACATGTCAGGTGTCAAGGGACACGCACCAGCCCGGGTGAATATTCAGTGAGAAGCACGTGGCCAGGCCGTTTTGCTGCCGTGGCAGCCCCGCAGCATTCCTGTGCAGTCACCAAGTGCAGCACCTGTTGTGATGTCCCTCCTCGGCTCCTGATGTCCATCCTTGGCTCACAATGTCCCTCCTCGTCTCTCCCTCACCCTCGATGGTGCTGACGGCATCCCGCTGGGCCCCAGGAGCTCCAGTTTTATAGGGCACTGATGGTGCCATGGCAACACGAGATCCCTCCATCGGCTGACTTAACCCCTCATCCTGCACGACAGCTCTCCTCGCCCACTCACGGGTGATTCTGACATTTGTCCCATACAAAACGTGAGAAGAATTGCTTGAGAGGAACAAATTTTGCCCTGACCAACTCTTCTAAGATGAAACTCGAGGCAAAGAGGTGGCTCTATCTACCTGTCAGCCTCCACCCCCTGCCACACACTTTTTACTGTTGACTCTCCAATTTTTTTGTCATGCTCTCTGCTTGTTGTCTGAGACGAGATGAAAGATTTTTAATAGTGATGGCATACAGCTCTAGAGACAGAAGGGTCTATTCTTTTCTTATCTTGGATGTGTTAAAAACACTCTACCTTCATCCCGCTACGTTCAAAAGGAGACAAAAAGTGAAATGAAGTGAACAATTTTTCAGCACCATTAATAAAACAACCCCAAATGATATAAAATAGCCTTGTTTCACATGACAAACACTGTACCCACGAGCTTTGGCTTCTCTCATGAAGAGAGAGAGAGAAAACCTTCAGAACTTTTTCTGGGCTCTCAAACTTCCAGCGTGGTTCTTAGGGGCTGTAATTTAGCCCCAGGCATTTGAGAATCTACTTTGTGTGTTTTGGCAATGACATGAAAATGCAGAGAGAACTGTACATCTTGCAGTTGTACGCTGAGCTAGGCGATCTGAGGGGCCTGTCTATAATAGAGGAATCATCTTTTCTTCAATGAAGTGCTACTATTGTTGTGATCTTCAATAAAGGATATAATGGATGCATTCATGTGGTGGCTGTTGTTTGTGTGTCATTCTTTCAGCGTACAGCTAAGCGCACAAGAGTCTTTTAAACTCTTCTCTACTCAGATCCAGTAGTGCTAGCATTCTGTGCCAAACTAGGTTGGTTTTCCCCCTGCAAGCTTCTTTTCCTATTATTTTTGGATAAAGCCAATTGACCGTGAAATGCCTCTTTATTGCAAAATGATATCTCCAAGCCCTCACTGTGGGATCACGGGTTAAAACAGCAGCGTAAATGCACATTTGCATGGAGGTGCTGTTGGTTTAAATATCCACCTTTCTAAAATTAGTCACTTTGGCCCATTGTAGGCGTGTTAAGAAACTGATATTCATCAAGAGTCAGAAGTAATATTCAAAGCTGCATTTGTTTCTGGGTACCATAGTCATATCAATAGCTGTTTTTCATATGAGAAGTCCAAACTGAAGTTAGGCTTTTCATGTGAGTAAACAGCATCCTCAGGCCTTCATAGGGTGACCTGAAAAAAGTCATTTCCTTCTGTTTGATTACAGAACAGGGCAGGAGAGAGATTTTCAAAGACAAAAGGCAAGGGTTGTGCCTGGAAAGGCAGAAATTTGCATAAAGCCACACAGCAACGGCACTAGCAAAGAACATTTTAGCATGCAGCGTGCATGTGCACTTAACTTATCGCAGATGCAATCACTAACGTGTGGTCAGATAGCGGGCTCTGAAGGAGGGGTGAGGCTTTGGGGAAGGGTGCTGAGCAAGGCTGCAGCCAGCAGCTGGGAATGCACAGGATGAGGCTCACGTGGGCCATGAGAGGATGCTCATTTTTCAACCATACAACAACAACATTTTTAGAAGAGGGGTAGGGGAGGAAATGTTACCTTGAATCTGCTCTAAAGAACTTACTTGAATCAATAGGCCTACATTTAAATAAGTTTAGATGTAATTATCCGTTACAAATCTGGTTTTCTGCCTTGTTAGCTGGAGATCCTAGGCACTTTTATTTAAAATTTGTACCAATCTCAACCTCATTTAACTACACAATGTGAACAGTTTAGGGGAAGAGGGAAAAAAAAAAAAAAAAGAAAAACACAAAACCTTCCAACATCTTTTCTTTTTAGGCAAGTTGAAAAGGATGAGCACCTAGCAAGGTTTTTTCTCAAGTCACTTTTTAAAGATTGTTATTATCTTTTCATATTAAAGTTAACATTACCATATGCTGTTGAGCTTTTGTTGATGGCAATGCTTAAACTGGGATGTTGTTTCCTTTGGAGATTCTTACTGCCAGTCATTAATTTACATTTTTTTGAAATCGTACAGCGAGTGCTTTGTTGATGCCTGTTTTCATTTTGTTTCTCTCTCTTTTCAGGTCACACATGAGGAGTTTTTTTCAAACAGCAAGTTAAGGCGATGGAATGAAATCAGTGACATCTGCCACTCATGCTCTCTCCCTCCACCCTATTTACCCATAGCCCCCCTTTTTTCCTTTTCTTTTTGTAATGCTGGTGGTTTTCATCCCATTCAATGGCCACCCCCCATTCTGCACCCCACCCCCCAGTTTCTCCAGTAATTACTCTGGGGAATGCATTTGAATCTGAATCTCTTTCTCTGCTTCATTCTTTGGCCCTTTTTGGCTGTTGGTTTGGGGATGTCTTAATGTTCCCATTTGAACTGAGATGTCTCCCTTCATAAACTTCTGTCATGTCCATTTTTATTTCGTCTCCGAGGAAATCAAAGATCATGTCATGAAAATGAAGTGTCCAGCACTTAACATGATCCCATGCTGATTGTAACAGGCTTCTAGGAATTGTCCTACTCTGTGCTTTTGGTTCCCTATTGTGGTTGACCATCTCCATAACAATCTAAATAAATGAAATCTAATTAAAAAGAAAAAGGACACAACTGCCTCCCCACTCCCTCTTTAAAAGCTGAATGAATAACATTGAATCCTCTCCAGTAGGAAATTTATGAGGCTGAGAGTTAGGGTCCTGATCCTGAAATCTTTACTCATGCACTAATCCTCACACACTTGATTTATCCTTTCAGCTTCAGTTCACACAATGACTCATAAAAATAAGTGATGTAGGATTGGGCCCTTCAGAAACTTGCAATGACGCAGTTTTCCCCAGTGTTTTCTTTCATTATTGTGATTTTTAACTACTGACTATGCAGGCAGAGAAAATATACTCAGCACAGAGATCTTTTTTCCATCCTTACTCCAGCAAGTAAAGAGAGTAGTAACTTGTTAGAGAAGGATTGGATCCAACAAGCATACTGGTATACGTTTTAAATCTCTTCAGTAATAGACTTGTCTCTCCTGTATCAGATTAGGACCACTGCCAAACGGGATCATCCCATTGTATTACAGTGTGGCTGTTCGCTATTACAATGCTTTAAACTATCTATTTAGGATAAGCTGCTTAAAAAAAAAAAAAAGAAAAAGAAAAAGAAAAAAAGAAAAGGAGACCTGGATGCTTGTTTGCTGGTATTGCAAACTGTTTGCAAAAAAGATCACCACCAAAAAGGAAACAAAGGAAATTCTAGACTACAGTAAAGCCTGATCTGTTTAGTATATGCCCTTAAAACTTAATGAGCACAGTTAGGATCCAGTTAAGTAAAGTGCTCTGTCGCTAAAACTTGGATCGAAGCAGCCCTGCTGTAAAGTTTCTTTCCTGATGTCATTTTAAAGTGAGAAGAGGAAAGAAGAGAAACAAATTGACACGTACTGTGATAAATTCCTGTAATGGATTAGAAAAAGTGCGTTGCTGATACTGAAGTCAGAAGAACAGACCAGTTTGGGAAACGGTTCAGAGATGCTGGCTCTGGTTATTTCTTCCAGTGGAGTAATAAGAATGCTGGAAACTTGCCTTGTGTGTGTGTGATCTGGACTCAAGTCCCTCTGGAAATGCATTAAAAAAAGGGAGGTCTCGTTGCTAAAGGGTATTGTTTGGAAAATTATACAAAACAACAACCAGCGAAAGAAACCGCTTTTGTAGATGATGGGAAATATCAGGAACGGATAAAGTTATTCACACTAGGCTGAATTCTCATGTCTGTCTTCCTATCTGAGAGCGAATAAGAAGTAAAGAGAACTTAGGATTTGTCCTATTCCTGCCTCCCCAGGTACTCAGCTCAGGAGGTCCTGTCAGGACTTTATAAAGGCCAATTTTGCGGACCACTGGAGAGGCAGAAGGCTGCTTGTTGACTGGTTGGATTCACATTTATTCTGTTTTCTTCTTCTGTTTTGGGTCGTACATTTTGGTATATTTAGGAGGTTACCCTCCAACATCTGGGAATCATTTTCACACCAAATGATGGGAAGACAACCCTCAATTACACCACTGAATCCTACCCCACTGTCGAAAACAGCACGTCTGCATGCATGTACCCCACTTACTGCCTGATCGGGGGCAACCTCCCGAGAGGCTCTCCTCCTTCACAGCCCCTTCTGCCAGGGCGGCTCTTCCCTGGGGCTGGAAGCCCACGTGAAGGAATCCAACTTTCCCTGCTCTCTGCCCCCCAAGCAGCTCCGGTTGTACAGGAAAATGCACTTTTCTGCCCCGCTCCCTACTCACCCTCACTTGGAAGGAGGTTTTGGAGGTCCTACCACTGCTGGTGATCCATTGCTTCCTTCTGCCCCCCGTCCAGTGCATCACACCCCTCTCTATGAGGGGGTTAGGAAGAGCTGTTGCTTTGGTTGGATTAAAATACAGACATTTTGCCCCAGACAACATGTAGCAAAACAGGAAGAAGCGACGGGATGGAGGAAGAGAGGGCTTTTCCAGAGAAAAGTCTGCCTGGTGGGTCTTAATGGAAGTGTAAAACTATACAAGTGTGAAATGTTATTATTATTATTATTTATGAACTACCCTGCACTCTGTCTGACACTGCCTGAGATATCATTTTACTGGCACATGCAAAGCAATGCAATTCTTTGGCTTCCTTCCCTGCTGTAAGTGTACCCACAGCCTGAATGGGGCATTCAGGGACCTGTTTTCAGCATGTGGATCTCTCAGACCAAAATGCACAACAAGAGACCAGAGGTCTGCTTTGAGCAGAGGCAGCATGCAAAGCAGTATTCCTGGCGAGGGATTTTTAGGGTGGTTTATAACCAGGGAGAGTTTGGCATCCAAGCTACACAGTAGAACACACACACGGTAGAGCATGATAGAGCACGAAGATACGATCAGTATTCCAACAGTATCTGTTGGAAAAGCAGCAGACATTTTCATACATGTCACGCATGCAATAACAAGCACCCCTATAAAATAATCTTCTGAGCAATGTGTACCCTCCGCTAACACATGCCTCTACACAACCAACAAATTGGGGGCAGAAGAGAAGGGGAAAAACCTAAGGCCAGCGGTGGGCAGAAAATGAAACTATTGAGAATCAGAATAGGAGAGTGTCAGAGCAAAACAACTATGGTGAGGGGCCTCATGGGGCAGGGGAGAAGGGCAATACCAGGGTAAAAGGACTCGGGACTAATCTGGCTTTTGCATTACCTGAATGCATGTGTTACCCACACTGCTGCTGAACTATGGGAAGCTGGAGCACTCAGATAACCCATGTGCTGCTCATGGAGGATTTCCAACTAGCAGCAGAAATTCCAGTTGTAGAAGGTGGTATTTCAGGGCTTGCAGCACCGGGTCTCTGGCAGAGACAGCCAAAGGTCTGAACAGCAGTACCCTTCCACCTATGGCCATATGTCCCGGCTTCTGTAAATTAGAAGGGGTCGCCTGCTCCCTGCTGACCTGAGAATGGTTTCCCTTAGATCTGGTGTCTCTAGCAGCAATGACTTAAGTACTTTTAGTGGAGGAACTGCTCTGATGATCCCTACTTTCCCCATATTGGCAGTATAGAGGAGCTGTCATCAGGATTCATCTAACCTACTATTGTTCACCGCCTCCCCCTTCAAAATAGTAAGATTTCCTGCTGCTTTCCTGTGAGTTAAATACCAGGGATTTAGGATGAGCAGAGCAGCAAATCATCTGTTGGCTCTTGCTTCCTCTCTCTCTCTCTGCAAGCAGCATTTCCTCCAGCACTGATTTATATTTGGTTCCACAGGAAGAGAAGCCGCCAGGGGAGGTTTCAGCCTTTGACACCACAGTCACCAGAGACCTGGAGCTAAGCTCATGCCTTGTGAGAGCAGCTGCATGGATGCCCAAAGAAACCCAGCCTACCTCTCTGTCCTCACTTCCACCCTGGTTCTCGAGGACTTTGGTGCCCACTGGTTGTCCTGATGGATGGGGAGTAAAGCCATGACTGTCACCTGGCAGTGCATCCCGCTCCCCTAGCCTGTTCCAGCCAGGAACCCATGATGTGGCACTGCTATAATATAATAGTGCCTACAGAAGTGCAAAGCTCTAAAATCAAACCCTTTGCCTCTGACTACAGCAGCTGAACGCAGAGCCTGGGAACTCAGTGTTTTCCTCCAGACTCTGCCATTACCTCCAACACTGATCATTCCAAAGTACCTCTTATTGCTGAACTTCCTAACTGACCTGTGCTGTGTGAAAAAATCCTTTGAGATCTTCAAACAGAAGGTGCTTAAGAATATCAGGTTGCTCTTAATTGAATGTGGCCTCCTGAATAGAGCACAGGTGAGCTCAGGCTGCACCCCCTAGTTTTAAGAGGAGCCCTGGGCATTTGGGAGGGGTTGTTGCTCTTTCCATCAGTGGTGACTAACGAACAACCTTGCCACCAAAGAAGCGGTTTTGATTTGTTCATCCGAGCAGATAACCACAGCATTACATATGTTGACCGTGTTCTATTATTTTGATGAGGTGATGCAAATAGCTAGCTGGCAGATTACTAGCAGGTCTGCCCAAGGTTTGGCTGGAGCAGGTAGATGATTACCAGGGGTGAGCCAGCCGCAGCTCTTGATTTTCATGCGGGGCTTGAGTGGCTCCCACCCTGAGGCTATCGCAGGTGACCTGCAAGGGGCTGTGCTGGCCCAGGTGAAGTTTGTCAGGTGATGAGCAGCTTTGAGATGATGTGAAGCAGCTGCTGCCAGCCCCGATTGCTCTCCAGTACTCTCTGGGAGCACTGCCATCACCTGCCTTTGGGGTCATCTCCCCTGGGTCCCCCCCCACCTGCGGGCTGTGCCCCGCTGGCTTGGCTGTATAGTACGGGATTGCTGAGTAAGCATCTCAAACTGGCTTTTGTTCATCTCTTTAATGGCTCTCCCCCACGTGTCACACTGGTCAGGAAAAGACTCCATTGATTAGCTCAGCCTTCAAGCTGAAAACCTTCAAGCGTTTGACTTGATGGTTTTCAGCCAAGTATTTCACCTAACAGAGCACTGGGTAGGGTATATGGATACTTCTGCTTGTCTGCTTCGACAGGTGGTCTTGAAAAAAATAGGTTTCCTAGCTGAACTTTTATTCTGACTTTAAAAAAAAAAAGTCAGTCTTAACTTGACTCTCCTAGGGTCTGTTTTATTTCAATAGGGAAACAACTTACTAATTAGGGTAAGACTCTTTAAGAAAATATGTTTTCTATTCCACTGATAGTCAGTTACAAGCGATAACACTGTTAAATGTAGTGCCTAATAAATCTAGAAAAACTACCCAATAAATGTAAGTAATAACAATGATTAACAATAAATTAAATGCAGAGAACTAGGAATGTACCACATTATTTTTAACTAGTCTGGTCCATCGGGTTCTTATTATTCAGTTTGTCCTCCACACCTGGAGTTTATTAGAGTGTAATACAAACTAAACAGTCCCTCAGAGAGGCCATTGGAAGGGCTTAGTATAAAACAATATACAAGTTTAATAGTGGTAACTGACCTTTTTTTTCTTTTGCAAAAACGTATCTTGGTAACTTGATTCTTAAGGAAATGTAATGCTTTTTTACATAATCCTAATGGGTAATTTTCTTTTTTGTTTAATTTAGATTATTTTTATTCACAAGACAGCAAGACCTATGGCCAACAGTTAGTGATCTCTTATTCTTCCAGATATAAAATAGTTACTCAAGAGTATTTTTCTTTCTTCACCCATTTAAAGATCAAGCAAGCAAAAGGGTTAATGCTGTAAGTTCTACAAATGATAAAAGTGTACGGTTAGAAATGGCTAAACTTCACTACAGTCATGCCTGGCTAAAGGTTTCAAGCAGCTTAAAGTTCAGGGTTGTTCGGACTCAAGTGGCTTTTGTTTGGCACAGTGCAGAGATAAGGTTCATTTGCTGCAATATGAATCCAGGCCTGACCTTTAAACACCTCTAAAGTTGGACTAGGGGCGTTGGCTCAAATCAGGGTTGGTTTTTTTTTTAATACATACGCATGAGTAACAACCAAACATTCATAGTGCTGCATGTTGTTTGTAGCTCGAATTTTTAGTTAGTTTTCCTTCAGGTTTTTATTTTAAAATGTTGGAAAATTATCATTGTCTTTTTCTTTCTCTCTTCCTCCTCCTCCCTCCCACTTCTCTTTTGAAACCACAAGCTATGGGCAATAGTAAACCCACAAGACAAAAGATTCTTTTCTAATTTATTTCCCTGATTTTCCATTGTTACACTTATGCCATCTAATGGACTACAGTGTTTTTCTGTCCTGTTCCCACTTTTTCAAATAAAATATGGTTTAATGTTTCTGAGGCTTTAAACTGCTTTTAAAACTTAAAAATAGCAGTAGGAAAGAGGCGTTTTCCCTACACAATGACCTGTAATATTCTGCGCTCTGTGAATCCAGTGTTGCACTATGGCTGCACACATACCAAACCCATACGTTGTTTCAGACTAAAAATCCCTTTGTTTAGATGTCTTTACATGCTCTCAACCAGAATTGCAGACATTGACATTGCAAATTAGCCCATAAAAAACACAAAAACCAGCTCAGAAACAATTAAGAGAGAACATTTAATTCAGTGCTGTTCAGAGGTGCAAATAAGTCAACTAACATATGGAATTTGGAGCAAGGACAGGAATAGTTCTTTATAGTCTACATTATCTTCAGACCTACTCATCTTGCAGGATTGGCTCCAGTTCTTACTCACTCAAATAGTGATGCCAAAAACCACATACAGCTTGCTCACTGTAAGCCTTCATTTTATAATCAAAACCATTTTTATTTTGATTCACTCCCCCTTCATTTTAAGGGATGAGAAAATATTCCTTGTTTCTGCAAAGATCATCTTTGCTTCAAACACAGACTTGTTCAATTGCTTGATCAAATGACCAGGCAAACACTACAAAGATAACTAATATTTTGAAACAAATAAAAGACAAGTACAATCGCCCATGATTTTTCAGGTGGGTTCTTGTTTTTGTTTGGGTTGGGGTTTTTTTCCCTAAGTATCTCTGGCAGGAAAAAAAAAAAACTCAGAAGGAATAATATTTCTGGATCCTTTTGCAAAAGCAGCCAGGAAAAATGGAATTTTCTGTTGCACCAAGAGGATTTAACTTAATGGATTATAAAACCATTGGCCAATAAAGTTGGATCCACGGCTCCAGTTCTTTATATGTGATCTGGTCCATATTCCTAAAAAGTTATAGTTTGAAAACTAAAAAGGCACCACAGACCCTGTGGTGAAAAGCCAAATCCAAGGTGCCATCACGTGAGGAATATGCACTCAGACAGGTTGTGTTCAGGGGAGCCGGCGGTCGAAGGCAGGACTGCCTCTGGCCTCCCAAAAAGGTTTCGTTGGCCAACAGGTTTTCTTGGCTAATGGACGTGCTGCTCCGCTTCTGCCTTTCCACCTTGTGAAGTGTTGGGTTTGCAGAGTGTTTTGTGCTGTCCTGGCCATGGGGGACCAGGGGCTCCCCACGATGCACGTGGTGCTCATTGCTCTTTGTGGGCTAGGAGACAACATGCGGCCGCAGCTGCCTCTTGCCAAAATGATCGAGTCCTTGGTACTGCAGCTTCAGCCAGGATGCCCACGGTGGGCCTTACTGACATTAATGAAAAATTCACCAAAACCAGGAGAAACTTGAAGGCTCCTTGTTGCTTTTGCTGTCGCTTCTCCTACCAATGGGGAAAACACGCTGGTTTTGTGGTACGTGGATCTGCTCTCATTTACACTGATGTTACTTTATTCAAAGAGGAAATCCTGGGTTACTCTGCTTAAGGTCTGCCCCTGGGAGCCGTCCTGAGTTCTTTTAACAAAGCTGTGTTCTCCAGGCTGTCATTTACATAACCGGCTGTCTGTCCTGCTTGATCCATGCCCTCATCAATATGCTTAGTGTGAATGTTATTTGATTTGATTTATTCTGCTTTCTTTGGAATCACAGATTGATCCCACACAAAAATTCCTAGGGAAATCAGGCAGTTTCTGTGTAGCACTTGATTTTCACTGCACTGCAGCCCCCTAAAAACTGTAGTCTGGGAAGGAAAGGTACAGAGGCTGAGAATCAAAGCAGAAGGCTTCCACAATAAGCTGAGACTCAAATAAAAATGCATAGACATAGGTAATGATGACTTGGAGAGGAACCGTTCTTTTGCAATTGAATGTATCGAGCATCCAAACAAACAGCAGATTGTTTTTTGGATTTCTTTCTTCTTTTTTTACATAACGTATCATTTGGGAGTCAAAGCCCTATACATAATTAAGGAAGTTTCTTTTTTAACCAGATGCATTGTGATGTTTGCTCTCTAAAAAAAATAAATAACCATTACAATATGAGAACTGCAGGGTCATTTTATGCCTCCTCCTCTCCCTCCGCTTTGAATTTTCTCTATGGAAAATCAGACGCCATATCCACTGCCTCCTAAGAGCAGCACTGTGATCTTGCAGGCTCCTGCATCATGGGAGCCCAGGCGCTGGCAAACAGGCAGCAGTGTAGACCATCTCTGGAAGGAACAAAGAGTGTATGGAGGTGGGAGGGTGGGCTGGGAACCAGGGAGCCAGAGCATCCCTGGGTGCGCTCCTTCTCGGGCTGTGTATTGGCATAGAAATGATTTCTCCTTATTGATTCCTGCCCTCGTTCTTGTGCATGTCCCATGAGGATGTTTTTGCTCTGCTTGTGCTCATGCTTTTATCTGTACAAGTCTTGGGGATCTATTGGAGAAAGGTGATATCCAGGAATGAAATGTCATTATGGTGTGACTATATTGGCATTTAAGAGGCATAAGCATGATGCTCCCTGAAATCACTGGCCCTCAGAAAGTGTTTTAATGGTGCAGGCAACAAGCTCTGATGAAGACAGAGGGTAGCAGGACACACAATAAGGAGAAAAATAAGTGCTACTATGGCCCTAGTGAGCCTAGGACTGAGTTTAGCCATGCCTGCAAGGAAACTGGATACCTGTGCATTTCTGTTGCTCTGCTCCAGCACAATCAGTGGGTTTGAGAAATTAATATGAAGTTTTAAAGAAAGATGTAAAACGTGGAAACAAATTACTGCTGATGTAAATGAACGAACAATCTACATAGGTTGAATGGGGACCGCCTAGAGGCAGAGCACTTCTGAATACCAAGCTGTTTGCTCAAGTGTAAATCCTGCTGTCCTTTACATGTCGCAGGCTGGGATTCCCTTCTCTGTGCAGGCAGTGTTGATTTGTATTTTTTTTCCCTGGGGTATTTACATGGAGAGCTCCTACCCCATATTTAAAGAAGAAAAATCCACAAAAGTTAAAATTCACCCTGGGGCAAAGACCCTGCTCTTGGACTTGCCAGATGTCTGGCTCCAGTCCAGGCAGTCTGACTTCTAGGTTGGGCTTTTGGGAAAGCAAGCAGCCCTCTGGACCAAGCAGTTAGGAGGGCTCTTTGCAGTGTCTCCCACAGGGTAAGGAGTGGGGGGAACAGACAGATGATTTCTGGGCTGCGTTCAGACTGGCTGAGCTGTTCTCCTGAGAGCCAGGATGGGATGCATCAGGGAGGCACTTCTGGCAGGGACTCTGCATGCCCAGAAATCTGCAGAGCACGTGGACATTGTGTCCTACCAGCTGGGGTGGCTAATGGACACCAGGGAGTAGTCCATAGGATGGAGAGAGGAAGGTATGCCCTTCCTCCATGTCCTTGGTTTTTCAAGATGGATTTTTCACGTCAAGAGCGTTCCTCCCTCACCAAGCAGGATGTCTGCGTCCCACCATGCTGACCCAATGCTTTTGTCATTCTCTTGGGCTACAAACAGTAAGACACCCAACTGCACTTAGACAAGCCACAGACAAGTCCTCAGTGTTTCACAGATGCAGAACCAGGAAAGAGTGACGGTGTCAGGGCTTCAGCATTTCCCATCCCCAGGCTGGTCCTTCAGTAGTCACAGTCTGGTGCCCTCAGTTGGCCCAGCAAGCTCCAGAGCCCATGCAGCTGTAACAGACTAATGATGTCCTTCGTCCTTTTTCCAAACCATGTTATTTCAGGGCCTGGGCCACTCTCTCTCTCTCTGGAAGCTGTATCCAAGGCCAGTGCCATGGGGCTGGCATGATCTACCAGGAAATGCTTTGAATCTTTCAATGTTGGAGCAATGGCAGGGGTGAAGGCACATCCCTTCCTACCCTTTTCCCATATTTTTTCATAAATGTGTCAGGGTGACCTCAGGGCTAGCCTGAGTCAATCTGTTCATTCCTACCAAGCCAGGAGATTCTCAGCTTTAATTTACCAACTTGGAGGCTTTCTGAGGGAGTGAGAGATCTTCAGATGAAACACTATATTTCAGGATGATTATTGTTATAGTTAATGGGAAAGCAGTTTATATGAAACACTCTGTTCTCTCTCTGTCCCACACTTCTACAGGACATGCTGGATAACTGGTACCATAAAAGTGTGCTTTTGGCAGGATTCAGATAGCAATAAAGTTATGCACTTTAGATTACATCTAGGAGAGAGAAGGGGGAGAAAGGAAATTCCTTTGAAAATTATAATTTCAACATGATAAAGTTGGCTGAAGAAGTGCAGCAACAGATAAAAATCAACCTTGGTAAAAGGCTGTGACCATTCAATATAACACTGAAACACTGAAATGTGCAGAAAGTGTTTTACCATGAATTAAAAGTGCAGAGAGTCCATCAGTGAACAGCAGTTAGCTAATGAGAAAAGCAGATGCATGCATTTAGGAAATGTAAAGAAAACTTAAACCTTGTAAATTTTTATGTATTGCCCCTTGCACCAAAATAGAAAAAACAGGTTAAAAAAAAAAAAAAAAAAAGCCAAAACAAAAAACTCCACCAAGTATGTCCCTAAAAGAATTAGGAGACCTAGCCAAAAAAGAAACAAAAAATCATTATAAAAAACCCACTATTGACATATTGAGAACAGAAATACTGAGACATAGAAAAATACTCATTTTTGATTCTCCTGAACATATTTTTTATTCCCCAGTTATAAAACAGAATTTTTTCCAGCTCTTTTTGGCAAGCCCAATCTGCTGGAAATATTGAATAATGGATATGTTCTATAGGTTCATCCTCAGAAAGACACCTAGACATGATGAAGACAGTTTTATCAACTGTCTATTGAAGTCTACAGGTAAATATTTGCCCTAGAGTCAACCAAAAATCCAGAGCAGCCTCTGGAAGAGTAAAACATGTAGGACCCTAGATTTTCATAGCTTGTTCATCACTTTAAGAAAATTCCCTTGGAAGGTACAATACTGGAAAATCCAATCCACAAATATGCCTTCAGGATAGACAAGAGAGTGCTTTTAAATCTAAGGCAGCAGTTGGTTAAACTGACTTAAAAGAAAAATACATGTGCTGTGTGGAGGCAATGTTAATAAAGTCCAGCTTATGAATGTATTGGTCTGAGAGGTAATTTTGCAGGATATGAAGTTCTTGAAAAATTTATTAAATACTTTCTTTGGTTTTTTCTAATCATGAGCACCATTGACACCCTCTATTCATGAAGGAGCAGTAGCTTTGTCTGACTGATGGACAATTTGAGGACTGTAGCTGGCTTCAAGTAGCTATAATTTAGGTGTAAAGTCTTCATCTGGCACAGAGGGACATTTCAGAGCTGCTCCATGCATTGCCTCTGTTAGTATTTTGGCCTTCAAGAAGCCGAAGTTTGAGGCCTCATCCCTTCTTGCTGGAGGCAAGACCCTCCCTGAGGTTGGCTGCCCTCCAGTGTGTTTGCAGAGCACGAAGCGCCATCCAACTCCAGGCTCTGGCTCGAGCACTGCTGCCTGCAATGTCCTTAATCATTTGACTGGTTGAAAAGATTTGAACCATGCATGGCCAAACTAAGTGTCAGCACCTTGCTACCAAGATCTCCCAGATATTAAAGCACATTCATCTCTGGGGATCAGTTATCTTGGATCAAGCTGAGATTGGTTTGAGGGAACTGCAGGACTGGCTGCATGACTCCCTGTTTTGCTGGCTGTGCAGAGTGCCTTCGGACAGTCCCTTCTCTGTAAAACAACCATGTAGGATCACAGGATAACTCAGGTTGGAAACTGCCTCAGGATGTCTCTAGTCCAACCTCCTGCTCAAAGAAGGCTCAGCAATGAGGTTGGAGTAGGTTGCTCAGGCTTTATCCAGTTGCATCTCCAAAAATTCCAAGGATGGGGGCAGCTCAGCCTCTCTGGGCATCCCGCTATTTGATTGTCCTCATGGTGAAAAGGTTTCTTCTTTCAACTAATGTCAGCTGTCTCTTGTCATCCTGCAGTGGCTCTTACCATTGTAAGAGCCTGATTTTGTCTTCTCAATAACATCCTCTTAGGTACTAGGGGAGGTTAGACAACATTGGAGGATGTAGATAGATTGATTTCACACACATATGCACCGTTGGGATAACTGAAAAACTAATCAAAGTCTACTGAGAACCTCTGGAAAGGCATTAAAACAAACCTGTCCTTTGCAAATGTGCTGCAGGCTTCTCTTTCCATTTCCCACCCAGATCCATTGGTGGTCAAGCCTATGTGTCCATCTCCATGCGCCCACCAGGTGCATACTGATCTACCCACAGTTCATAAGAACACACTCTGTTCTGCAGATTCCCCGCAGAGATGCCTGGCTGGGGCCTGTCTAAGATAACCACAGCTATCAGCCCTTCCTGATCAACCTGCAGGTCTTCCCAGGGTGTTGGGGACTGCTGTCTGATCAACTCACTGGGAGTGGATTTGGTTTCCTGGTCATCTTTCAGGGACCACTTAAAAGTCCAAGGATGGCAGATATCTCAACTTAAAAAGCAGGGACCTAGCATGATCAAGATCTCTTTAAATTTGAACCAGGCATCTGTAAATCACATAACTCTGTGGATGTCAAATCTGGCCTAGAGGACATACATCTACCTCCCTTCCTATATAATATACGGTAGCAGTTAACTGTAATGAGTGGTAATATAACTCAAGTGCCAAAGGGATTAGACATAGAGGGTTCAGCATAAAACACGACACTCAGGGTTTATTCTTTTTCTTTTTTTTTCCTTTAATTTTAATGTGGTGGGCTGGGGCATTTACATTTAATCCCGTTGTTGTATATACATTGTGTTATTTTCAGTCTATAAAATTTATATTCCTCTTCAATTAGATTACAGCTGAACCAAAAAAGAGGGGATTCTGCTCTGTGAATGCCATTGCAGTTCCTACAGAGCACAGGCAATTGTCACCTCTTTCCTCCCCTCACCCCCCCCGCCCCTGCCCGGCTCCTTTCCTTAACTCAGCTGTGCTGCAGCATTTGATCAATTGCAACAGCACTAAAAAAAAAAAAAGTTAGTCATACATGATCAGCAAAATGGCCCAAATGATGTCATCCATCAAGATGGACATCGCAATTTGCCAACTATTTTCTCATAAATCAAATCATAGTCCCACAAGGAAGAAGAGCAGCTCATGAAGAGCCAACATGGCAGCAGTTATCGGCAGACTGAGAGAAATGCTCCCTCAAGTATACAGTAATTATTTTTACTCGATGGGAAATAAAGAGGGGAGAGATGGTAGTGTAGAACTGGAGAGTGTCTGCCTCACTTCATTACTATTCCCTAGGCAAGGGGCGCAACATATGCTTTTCATTGTGAAGCCAATAATTTTGAATCTTGGGACAGGTGAAAACTTAAATGACATTTGCAAACCTTGATTTATTTCCCTGCTTAACTCTGGAACATGCTTTAGATTTAGCTCTATAAGTTTCCATAGATTAGTGGCTAGTGTCACTGTATTTGCAGTGACCTTTAGCAAGTCTTTACCTTTTTGTATCAGTTAATTAAATATTTGGGGTACTAATAATGCCTTACTGAAACCACCCTTGCGTTCTTTTTGTGTACACGTATGAAACAACAGGGGGATAGCATGAACACTTTAATTTTTTATTGAGATTCTCTCTTGCATTTTTTTTCCCTCTCTTTCCCTCGCTCTCTCTGTTTTTCCCCTCCCATGTGCGATTTTTCTTGCTGGAAATCTCATTAAAAGTTATTTATGAGCTGCTAGTGATCCCGTAAGGATTACACCTAATTCAGTCTGTAAAGCTTTTGAGTTACATTGCTTCCCAGGAATAGTCCCTACAGCAAGAAGGACCACCTTTTCCATTGTTTGACTTTTGTTATCATTAGTATAAATACTTCATGAGAGGTTCCTTACAAATGCAGAATGGATCATTGACAGGACTTAGGCACCTAGTGCCATTTGGTATGTTAAGATTTTGCTTCCTGATTCTTTGGTTCACCCCATTTTACATGTGGGGAAACTAATGATTCATAAAGGTGACATCATTTGTGCAAGACTCACAGAAAGTGTCAAGAAAAGACTGTTTCCTTGAAAACAGCCAAAGGTTAATAATATTAGGGTCTAGAGTTGTATTTGCTAATCAAATTAAACCTGCTAGTGAAACATCAGAGGAGTTACGGATCCAAGGCAAACATTCTTCATCTCCCTAGAAGTGAAGAATTCTCTCCTTTCCTAGCCTCTAATTTTATCGTCAGGCTGTATTTTTAGATTTTTTTCAGAGTGACAATGAAAATGTATCTAATATGTTCAGAATATCGCATACAGCATTAAATATCCTGATTTTTCTGGAAGGCTTGGGACTTTGTGCTCTTCTGTCGCAGTTCACTTTACCACTTGGGACAGTTATCATTATAAGAACAATAAGAAGAAAATTAATATAGGTTTCTTATTTTCCTCCAATAGATGGATAAGCTTAGGAAAATAGAGAAGTTAAATCACCTGCCCAGGGTGTGTAGTCAGGAAGTATGAGAATTAGGAAAATTAAGTGAGAATTAATATAATTTCTCACTAGACCACGCAACCACCTTGTTGTGCTGTGACATTGGAAAGGGAACAGGTAACAATCAGCGCAGAAGAGCTTTCCCAGGGACTAGGATCTGACCGCAGACACATCAGAATCTTTGGGCAACTGATTCACTTCACTGTGAATAAGCATCTGCTAAATTTTAGCATTTACAGCTCTCAAGCCAAATTAGGCCAGTTTATAGTGCTAGAGACTGTAAGCACAGCAAGAGATGGTCTCTGCTCCAATAAGAGAGGAAGCAGGAGTAAAAGAGGAGTGTTATCCTCTTCCTTTACAGATGTCGAGTGAAGAGGCTATAAATACCCTCACCAAGGTGAGTTGTCTGCCGCAGAGCTGAGAACTGAACCTCAGCCTCAAATCCCAGTCCTGACCTGTAGCCACATAAAGCCTGTCCTTCCTTCTACCTCTGCTAATTGGTTTACCCAGCCCACCTGGTGAACATCAAACCCCCTCCCAGGTCAGCTGTTCAATAAAGGGAGAAATTTCAAGGGGGAGAAAATAGCTCACTTGGGATGAAGCAGGTTTTGTTTCATCAGCTGTCAGGAAGAACTGCTGCTTTTGTTTGAAGGAGGGGTGAAGACAGGAAGAAAGTGAGATGAAATCCATGTTATTTTCCAACCAGTCAGAGAGGAGTATGAGGTGGACAGAGACTGAGATGACCTCATCCATCCACCTTGCTTTTGAGGGTGGCCCTCCACTGACCTCAGCTGTGCAGTCCTGGAGCTACTCTCTTGCTCATCCCGACGCAGGCTGATGTCCAAGAAGTCACTATGGAGTGCAGAGAACAGTATGTAACATCTTATAAAAAAACAGAACACAGAAAACTCTTGCTTTCCTAAAAGCAGTACAGGAGACAAGGGGGGGAGAAGACAGAAAGCATACCCTAACTGGGGATTTGCAACCCAGGCTATAGAAACTATGAAACAATGTTATACCAAGTCACTCTAGGGAATCGCTAATAAAAGAATAAACATTTTTAAACATGCCTTGTGCTTAAATAATTGTATAACTCAAGAACAAAGCCTACATTTCTTCAAAGTTCTCAGTTTTCCCTCTCATGTAGTGCAAAATCAGCACCAGGATTTGTAGTTCACCCATACTGGAGTACCACTTGGCGCTATTCCACTTGTAATTGGATTTCCAACTTTTCAAAATAATTTGTCCTAATAAAAAAAAAAAAAAGATTCTTTTCCTCCAGGCTAGCAGGAGCTAATAAAAAGAGAATATTTTCCTCGTTCTCTCCAAGTTGCTTCAAAATCACATATAATTGATTAAGCAAACAAGCAAAAACTTTAACAGTATCTTTGCAAAAGCCACTGAACGTTGCCCATGACAGACTTTACGATCTAGGTTTAAGGGCAGCAAAATTTTGTTTGTTCTTATCAGCAGAAAGGCTGTGTTGTCTAATGGTCAAGGCAGGATACTGGGAGTCCATCCTCCCGGGTTCTCTGCGGCTCTTGCCTTTGATTTGCCATGGGAAGGCCATTTTGGTGTTGACTTTGCAAATCCTTAAGCAAGGTAGCGAGAAGAGTCTGTGAGGTGGATGAGGCATGGGAGATGCAAAGGTGAGCTGGCTGGGGCAGCTCTGGTGTCTCTCCACTGAGAATTATGCAATGGGACGTATTAGATTGGATGGTGGCATCTATAGTGGTCCCCACTATCATTGTAGCTAAGGTCTTGCATTGTATTTTTTGTTATAGGGAAACCTATAAGGAAAAGCTGCCTTATTCCATAAACTTGGCAAGCTGCTCTACCTCTCTGAGTAACATATAGTGATTGGCAGAAAACAATGGTCGTTATTTGAGGAAAGTGACTGATTTTTACGTATATCTTCATTGCTTCCTTGAATGGGCACTGGAGACTGTAACTGAAGCACATGCAAGCCACCTCACTCCATCTCTCTGAGTGCCACGTTTCCCCTGCCCTGTTAGGTATACAGTGAACAGCTTCGCTTGCCTCAGGACCAGCCACCAGCAAACTGAGATAGCCACCAGCAGTGCTAGGAAGTCATCATACTGAGACAAGGGAAGTGGATTGTAAGACTGAAGAGGCATTGTCACCTGTGCAAGCTGCCCACCGAGGGCAGTGCCAAGCAGAGACGAATACAAATTCACCATTGCTCTAGAAACAGCGCTATTAAAACAAGGATATTGGCATTTCATTTAGGGTAATACATTTTTTATTACAGTTTCAAGGACCTGTCAAAAGATAAACATTACTTTGGGTTATGTAGTGTGGCATAAACATTTCACCTCAAAGGGAACAACATTATCGGTTGCACTAACACCTCATAGTTGAACCCATAGTGGATCCATGGTTGGCTCCATATCACACTAGACCTACTTTTTCTTGGTTCTTGGCATATCTACCGCAAGAGAGAGAGTGCTCCTGCTGCAAAACATCAGTTTAGAACATCCCACCTACCTCAGAAGCCACTGCTCCAGCTGGGTCTGGGGGCTCCCAAAAGTCAGGCAGAAGCCCAAAGTCTTCAAATTACAGCCTGATACAATTACCAGCTGGAAAAAGAGAATGTGCCAAGAATATATAGAGGTGTGGAAGCTACTAAAACAGGGGGGAAAGGATCAAAAAGGGAAAAAGTTCTCTTCCTGAAAAAACCCCACACATAAGAAGTTTTCATTCGAAGAACTCCAGCTCGTTCTGTGTGTTACAAACATCTCTCCCAGCTTCCCAAGAGTCTGACGCGTGGTCTGGAGCAGATTCGCTGGTTCTGGTCCAGTCAAGCTCCTAACAAGTGAGGCTGAAATCTGCTTAAAATTTCCCTTTTCTCATTTCCTATGACTCCACAAGAGTCTGCTCTCCGCAAGATAGAAGAGAATACCTTAATTCCAGCCTCTCTTTTCCTGCCTATCCCCAGCATGCTCTGCTCAAATTGATGTGAATGTTGGGGAGGTAGCGAGAGAAGAGAATTTCCTTCAGTATCTGTAATCCATCTCCTTTTTAGCCAAGTGAAACATAAATGGTAATCCCTTACATTTCATTTATAAAACGGGCTTCCACAGCTATGGAAAGCTGAAGTTGCTATTGTCGTTGCTTTTCATCTGTTTTCCACTAGGTCTGCAGTCTCTCCCTGCCAACATGACACCCTAAAATGAATGTGTAATTTGATTGCAGTCAGGCTAGTCATGGATAAGAACTTCCTCCCAATGATATGATTTCTTTGCATTTATGTTCCCAACATCTATTTACCAATTTTTTATTCAGTGCCATGTTCTGTGGCAACCATTCTTAGTTTTCTGCCTATTATCACTCCTAAAATTCTTTTATCTCTCTTGGCTTCTTCTTTCCATTAAATATTACTAGCACTGGAATATTTTTTCTTTCAGATCTTGCATTTCTTCTGCTTGAATCTAATTTTGTTGTGGTTTTAATATTTGGCTTGACAGAAACACAATTTCCTCCGTTCACAGGATGAAATTGGTTTTGTTTTATTGATAACTCAGTTCTTTTCTATTATCAAATAACAATTACACATTCTCTTTTGGTACAACTGCTCAACCACTTTGCACTGGCAATAACTAACAATGAAAATGTACTGGTAAAAAAGTGGAAAAATACTGGTAAAATAGTCCCTTCGCCAAGCAATTTTCAAAAAATATTAAGTTTCAACCTAAACTTCACATTAATTAAGATGTACTAAAGGGAAAACTTATATATGTAATATTTTAGTTACTTTATTTTTTAAAAAATGTGGGGGTTTAATACAAATGTTTCTAGCCCTAAACCATTGTTTTGGTCAAAAACTTGAAGTTTTCACGGTGCAGAAGAACGAACTTTGAGTTATATATACACAGTTTTCTGTATACAAGTGTGCACCTATACTTACACACATACATATATTTATTCTGTGAATAGTTTTTTGAACATCTGTTATAGTGCAGCAGGGCCAATTACGCTTCATTTCTGCCTGGGCGGAGAGGGTCTGCTCTGTGTATGTTTTTCCAGCGGCTGTGCCAGTTAATGTGCAGGATTCCTCTGCATTTCTTCTACCTCTGTTTGTTTTTTATCAAGCTGAACAACAATTGTATTCAGCTGCTGTTTTGCATGTAAAATAATCTTTGCACGGATGACTGCAGGTCAGACTTTTCCTTTCGCCATAATTTTAATGTTACATGGTAAGGATGCATTTCATCACCCCAGCGCATTCTGCTCTGGAATACTTTCCATTCACCCGGGGTGGAGGAGATGAGCCTTGCTGTCGTTGTAGGATGTCACTAATGGATCTCTCTCTGGGACTAGTCTCTGGTTTGGGGGGCTGGGATCAGATGGATCCTGCTGGATCTACTACAGCCATTATCTGTCAAAGATGGGCACTCCTGTTCAGGCAATAGATGTTCGCGTGTTAGGATGCAGCAGCCGTAGGCATCACCCCAGGCCCCGTCCTGGAGGATGTGAGTTTTGTACAGTCTCACAAGCAACGGCAAGGCAGTCACAGATCTAGGTATTTTGGGGTGGGTAGGGAGAACACAGCAATTTGCATTTGTAGGAGATTATAGGGAATGCTAGGGACAGCAAGAAGCCGGCAGGATGTTGTCTGCACTTGAAACGGTGGAGACCCAGCTGTGTAGCAATGACATGGGAATTGTATGGCATATCCTGAAAAGGATTTCTGCCACGGCTGTAACTGGGAAAGCACAGGCTGTAAGGTCTTCTTCGCAGCCACGTGTGGCCAAAGAACTGCACTAGAGGACTGCTCATGTTCACTCCCACGTACTGATTGGTAGGACTTGCCAGAGTGAAGTGGCTCACGTGCCTGAGCACAGCTAGACCGCACCAGCTGCAGAGCAGGGCAGACGTATTTCACCACTGGTTTGTCTTCTGCTCCTCCACGTTCTTGCTCTGCTCCTCCTCCCTCTGCCACGGGGGAAAGCCTTAGTCCCTGAGGGCAGCAGCAGGCTGCTCTCTTGCACGGCTCACACTCTGGATCCTTAGGGCACTTAGGGATCTCCAGGCACTATTACAAAACCAAAGAAAAAAACAGATCCTTCTGGTTCATCCAAAGCTCATTCTAAAGAGACAGAGTACAGACAAAAGATGGGCAATGTAGCAAAGTAAAATGGGCATTTTCAGGTGGGGAACCATTGCTCAATGACTTCTGTGCCCAAAGCAGCTCCAGTGCTGGCTGAGGGAAACCTGGAGTTTGCCTTGACACCTCCACTTATTCTGGAGGATCACTGAACCTGGAATCCAGGCCCAAGGTTGGATCCCACCATGTGCCAGGGTTCTGCCTGCTCCACAGCAGGGGAGTAGCCAGAAGCGGAGCAGGAGAACTCAAGTGCGGGAAGAACAGCAAAGTTCTGTGAAAAATGTGTAGGGCAGTGGAAACCTCTTAATTCCTTTATTTGCGTGACTAATCAGCTGGGATTTCTGCTTGCTCCCCATGCAGCTAAGTTTATACTATTTATTTTGCACATCACTGCATTTAAATTCAAGTGCAGAAGAGGGGAATATGGGCACGTTCATTTGTTCAGCATATTTATAAAAGGCACAGAAATGAACATGTGGCATCAGATGAACACCTGGCAATCAAAGCAGGGAGAGCCAGCTGTTGCCTTTGTAATCAGAATTACAAATTCACACCATCCACCCTCTTCCTACCATACCCGCACCACTCATGAAAGTGGAGGAGTTAGCTCTGGGTGCATATGCTCGAGAAGAATCAGCCAAAGACATTGCTTGCGCTATCTGCTAAAAAAAGAAATTCTCCTTGCCTTTTCCTATAAGATGTGATAGTTTTTAAGCCAGCTGTGCCTGCAACTCCCGGTTGCTACAGAATTCTGCCTGTGCTGGACAAGTCTTTTCTGCAGGGCATGCGACTTTCAACAACTTTGTGGTTTCCAAGTTGAACCCACTTCGTTCCTGACTTCCCTCCAGCTGATACATGCAGTATCCTTCATGCTCGAGTTCATAGGTCTCCCTTCTTCTCCTCTGGCTTGTTTAGCTGCTGAGTTATTGAAGACCATGGGTAATAAAACATGTCTGTGTTACCCTCCCTTGCACAGTCTGTACTTGAAGGCATCGGTCAGGAATCCTATACGTTAAAAAAAATAGGGAAGCAGAGGACCAAAGGCATCTTGAACGTACATACTGTACCTAAATGAAAATAAATAGTCAGAGCCACCACTTGAGAATGTGTGAGTCAATAAAGTTTTATAAAAGAAGCCCATAAAGCTGCCATGGAAGTTTAACCATTGCATGCATCTAGGGTGAGTGCAATTCATTGGTGCTGGAGGAGGACCTTGAGTAGTGTTCCTTTTATCTACCATGCTGGGATCCTTTATTTAAAACATATGGAGGAGGCTAAAGTTTGTTCTGAGTGACTGCAGTGAAAATAAAAATTAAAAAAAAAATGCTCACGTGCACACACACGCATACGTACCCAAACAGATGGGAAGAAATTAAGATGGACTGACAGACGGGGTTGCACTCGCCATAAAGCACATCTCCAGCGGCAGAGGGCAGAGGGGACCAGCTTCGCCGGTGGCAGCTGATAGACACGAGCACTTGAGCAGTTCACAGCCTCTCTGTTGTCCCCGTCATAAGATTTGTAGGTGGCTCTCAGCCAGCCACCGGGCTGACGGGTCAGGGGTCACGACCTGTTGATTTACCGAAGTATGATCAACTCACACAAATTATCGGCGTCAGAGAGCCCTGACAACTTCAATATGAAGAGCGATGAGAGCAATTGTTCGTGACATGTGAAAGCAGCGGGAGAGCACCATTCAGTGCGGCGAGAGTGGGGCTGCCGGCGGGGCTGCGGGAGAGCTGGGGGCAGCCGTGGTCCCCTCGCCCACCCCAGAGACCTGTCTCTTCTGGTTGGGGCCAAAGCAAACCTTGGGGTCTCACTGGGCAAAAGCATCTTCTCAATGCAGGCGGAGGCGGAAGGAAGCAAGAGGGGCTAGAAAGTGTTTCAAGGGATGGCTTGGTTGGTTTTTTTTTTTCTCACCGCTGTTACACTCAGTGCAAAGAGGTGTTGAGGGATGGGGGCTTCAAATCCAATGGGAAGCAGTAAGGGATTCAGATCTAGGAAAACCCTGGAGCTGGTGGTGTCTGTGCACTTTAATCAAATGGATGTACCAGCTTCTTTGAGTTATCTTTGGGGGCTGTTGTCAAAATCTTTTTTTTTTTTTAAGCTTTTTTCCCAGCTTCATTCACATAGGAAAAATTTTGCCTGGGGTGGGATGGGAAAATTATAGCTGCTGGGCATTTTGCCTTGATCCATCAATTCCCCTTAATCGACCATGCTATTCAGATGGGGGCAGAGGATAGCAGAGGCAGTTGAAAGGATGCAGGGACTGTCAAGGGGTTAGGGCAGGAGTGGCAAGTGTGTGTATGTGTGTGTGTGTGCACCTGCATGTGTGTGCAGGGAGGAGGAAGAGAGGCCACACTCCAGGAGCACCTTGGCAGGATTAGTCTCTGAGAAAATCTGAGTTTTTTAAGAAGATGTAGTATTCTTGCAGAAAATGCTCTTGCAGCGAACGTGCTCACTGCCTCCACAGCCGGACAGTGCTGCCCCTGCCTGGGGGAGCACGAGAGATGATGGGGACGGCCGTGCAGGTATCAGAGAGCATCTGTCGGGGAGGGAGCACGACCCAAGCCTGGCTCCCATCCCACCATCTCCTACTGCTCTGCCTGGTCCCCTGTGAGCAGCTTCTCCTCCCAATTAACAGAAATAAACAAACAAGAACTATTACAACTTCTCCGGTGTTTTATTCACAGTGGGCATATTATACCCAGCCCATTGCCGTATTTATTTGAATTCATTCATTTTATGTTGGGGAAGGAGATGCACAAAATAAGTATGATGATCAACTAAGCTAACAGATTTTAATTTCTCACTAAAAATCTTTAGAACATTTAGAACACCAAAAGTGGCCACAACATATGAGCTAGCAGAGATGAAAAGTCAAGATTTTTTTATCTATCTTTACCATAATAACCTTTTAAATACTTTATATATATATATATATAAAAAGTCAGAGGAAGGCAGTGTTTTAAAATATATACCTAACCTTGGGTTTAAACCAAACAAAATAGTATTTAAAGAAATATTGAATAAATTATTTATTACCCTGGTCAATGGTTGCAGAAATACAGTTTATATAAACACATTACAATTCCAGCTATTCTAAGTACTGGGTTTAGAAAAAACCCAAACCCCTTAATGCAATTTTAATAAACCTAAAAAAAGTCATGCTCTTGTTTCAAGCTGAATAGTTTGCTGTTTCTGAATAATAATCATTCAAGACCTAAATCTAACCACAAGAGTTTAGTGCACAGATGAAATATACTTGCTGGAAAACCCTTAAGAAATGGATGTTTGATTCAGGATCTGAGTCAGTAAAACAAGATGTGATGGTTTAGTGGGACTGATGTTAAATAATAGAAAATGAGGACGACCAATCTAGAAAGAAAAGGTGTGACTTTTTAGGAGGATTAATTAATAAATTAATAGCTGTGTGCATGGATGGAGTACAAACAAGTCAACAACAGATCATTATTCCTGTAAACGAATATGATGAGCAGATCCCTCTAAAAGGAACTTATTTGTGCTGGAGTAAAGACCATGTGTAAGTGGATGGATGGGTGGATGGATGGATGGATGGAGAGATAAGATATACATGGGGTACACAGTAACACACACAAATGCATACACTCGCACCCATACATTTATATAAAGCGGATTCTTCAAGTGTATCTTTTATTGCTCCCCAATGGTCAGACTGTAATACTCTAGCATTTAATCATATTTTTGCCTCACATCATAAAATCTTATCGTGTTTTAGTGGGTGAGTCATGGTATATGAAATTGTACTAGATTCAGTTATGCTGCATCAGGAGTAGTTAAAGATCACCCCTTTTCCACGTCACATTTTTATTGCTAGAGATAGTCATGGCTTTTTCTAAAAAAAAACAACAAAAAACAAGCCTTTTGTCAAAAAGTGCTGATTTCTTGCCATCAAGGCTTTCTGTGGAAAATGTTTATGGTTTTGCATTTTTAATTAAATAGGGTTTTTAATTGTTGGAACATAAGTTTCAAAACACAAAAAAATCCAGTTTTTCAGTTCAAAACAAGATTGTTTGAAATGTACGTTAATTAGCATACAAAAATAACAGTCCCAGTACTAAAATGAAATGTCTCGGAATGATCAAAACATAAACAGGTTTCCACAGCCCTGAAGTGATATAATTTTTTTGCTTTACAGAAGTTTTCAGGCTTTCCATTGTTTGTCAAAATGAGAAAAAAAAAATTTTTTTTAAATACACAAGAGATTAGGAGAACAATATTTTGCCCAATTTGAGAGTACTGCTCAGAATAAGTAGGAGTATCAGAGCCTGGACAGAATAAATGAATAAATACATTAAAAAATAATAGATCAAAGCAATGTGGTTTTGAGCAAGAAAGCACTTCCAATTTAAGGGTCAGCAGTTTTGACATAGATATACAAAATATTAATGTGTGTATTAAAATAAAACCAGTAGGGTATATAAATCTATACACACATGCACATCTACCCTCTCTAATCACTTTATTTGATTTTTGTATTTGGCTTTTTCTTTTCCATGCCGATGTGCTACACAAATTTCATGTGGAAACTTCATAGCTAAAACAATCACCACAAAAACCTGGATTAATGATTAACTCTGAATCAAGAGTTATAAGCACTCATCAAGGTAATACATGATACAACTTAGCCATTTCCTTTCTCTTTTCAGTTTTTCAAAAGGGGCAAGGGAGCATGAAGAATAAAGCCAGGCATCCTTATTTGGTTGAAATAATAGCCAGTATACCAGAACTTCAGACAAATCCTTCTTGCTTTCTTTCAGTGGCCTTAACCATTTTGATCTCATTTCATCATTGAATGGACCCCTTAACAGAGAGTGACCCCATATTTTAGGACTGAAAACATACACCTTGTTAGTGTGAGTTTATTTTTTTGTTGTTTGAAAAGTGGGCAAATGTAGTCAAAGCTCTCACAAAACATCACAAGAGGCTCTTTCTTCTTTCATGGCACATTGAACATGTAAAGTAATCATTGTTTACAATACAGAGGCAGATAGCAAAGACGTGTTTGTTGTCTCATGCTGTACCTAATTATGCATTAGATTTTGATTTCCATTGCTTTGCCTTTCCATGTTGTTTTAATTTTGAATGATGATCACTGAAGGGAAAAAAAAAAAGGGAAAAGAGAAGACGGGGATGTGTCAGCAAGGCAGCAGTCGCCCCATGTGAAACACGTGTAGGCCGGACCTGGAGCACCGTGCTTGGCACTGGTCACCTCATTACTGCAGGCAAATTGGAGGACTTGGGAACGGCTGTGAGCACGATGAAGGGGCTGCTAGGACTGACTTGGGGAGAAAGATTAAAAGACTGAAATATGTATAGACTGGGTGAGTGACGAGGCAGCCCCCTTCCCCACGCAGCCCCCCTGTGCACCAGAGGGAAGGGAGTCATTTCCAGCGAGCCCGAGGGACTCCGCTGCAGAGAGATGGGGCCATACGGAGCAGAAGGGAGACGCAAGTGCAATCTCAGAAGCTTCTGGGTTTGGTCGTGAGACAACAGCGAGCCCTGGAATAGCATCCCCAAAGGAGCTGCAGAAGGTCCCTGTTTAAACAGGGCTGGGCTGAGCGTGGTGAGGTTCCCAGTAGAAGCAATCTTGGCGATGCCCTGGGTGCATCAGCACGCCATTTGTACTCCTGCCTTTTGCTTCTGTGTCCCTCCCTGTTGGCTATTTTTCTGATTTACTCGTAATGTTCACATAATTTGAAGCTTCCTAATACTATAATCCTAATGCCTTTTATCTGCTCTGAAGGGCCTTTACACCCAGCCAGGGAGCTCTCAGCCTCCTAGCCCCATCAATTCTGCTCTCGATGCCAAGGGAAAGATTGCAGCAGCCTGAGATAAGTGTGGGGAAATTAAGTGTGGGGTGATGAGAGCAGTGCTAATTCACCCTCTGCCTTCCCATCTCCTCCAGAGGAAGATCTAGTTCAAGCAGGGAAGAAGTTTGAAAGAGGGTTCTCGTGTCTGCCTCCAAGACTTACTTTTGTTTGACCCATAGACAAGACCATGCTGTGGGTTTTCCTGGAACCACAGCACTCAAAAGTCCTGCCAAGGCTTCTCTCAGGCATAGGCAGCAGCAACTGGGATGTGTTTAAATACTCCAATGATGTGGGTAATCTTAGGATAAGGACTGAGGTTGAAACTGGCTTCTGCTGGGCAGGAGAAGGGTAAAAGTGGAACCTTTTGGGTAAAAAAACTGCTTTGAAAGAGTTGGAATGTTACAGATATTTTTTTCTCTAAAAAACTTCCAACTTTTTTCAACCATCTCTAGTGAGCATATTAGATGAAGAGGATTAGCATAAGAAATCCTGCTCAGTGCAAAACTTGTAAATATTGAACAAAACCTGACAATTAGCCAGGAATGAAAAGGCAAAATATAACTACAGAGAAAAAAGCAGTTAAAAATTAATTGAAATTGCCCCCAAAATAAGGACATTCACTGATTTAAAACCCAAATATTTCGAGATAGTGGAAAGGAGAGATCAGACATCCGCATACAGATATCGATAAACAGATAGCAAAATAAATGAGAGCTGTGTGTGGGTGAGCCAGGGGCCTCGCTTTGAAAAATGTCAAAGGAAAGACTCATATAGATGTCAGCAGACGGTGGATCAGGCCCCAAGCCCTAAGTGGACAATGCAGAATATTACAAATTACTCTTGGGATCAAGTTGCATCCATGTCATCTAATTATGGATAAAACTACAGAGTATTTAACATCTTGTTAATTTAAATACCTGGGGCCATATCATGCCATCAATTTTTAAGTAGATGTCCCCATTGATATCAAAGACAAGTTTACACAATACGGCCCACGTAGCTGATCCTTAAGAGACAAAGCAGACAAAGAGAGGGAGAGAGAGATGCAACAAAATATTCCCCTTTCTTCCACTCCCCTTTTCAAGCTCCTTCCTTTCTCTATTATTGGCTTGGTTGCCTGCACATTTTGTTAGCTGGTCCCCAAGTGTGATGTCTACAGCCATCATTCCATAGGGATGATGCTGAACCATGTTCACAAGATGAGGATCCTCAGGTTCAGTCTTAAGCTCCCTTGCCAAAATGAGGTCTTCAGTAGCAGGAGGGTTATCACGTTTCTCTTTCAAGCTGTCAGAGGTTGTCAGAAAGATTACAGATTTTAACATTTGTTCTGTTTGGTTTGGTTTTGTTTCTGATCCTGACTAGAAAAATGAGAGAAAATGCAGATACTGACATTAGATATATCAGAGAATATTTTACAAATTTCTCAACAAAAAGTGGGTTCTTTATGAAAACATTTTTTAAATCAGGTTTTTAACATTTTTAAAATATCTTTCTAATTTTTTTCCAAAACAGTCTCAAGTGAAATGCAACAGAAATAATGTTGCTTTTGTTTTTTGAGAGTCAGAACATTTCAAACACCTGGGATTTTGATTTTTGCCTCTTTTCTTCTGCTTTCTTTTCTTGCTGACTACCAAGAAGTACAGATTTATACTATCATTGTTATGATAATGGTTACAGTTTCCCCGTCATCTCCCATTTTCCTTTGTATTTTTTTCAGTTGTGCACCTGGCAGAGAAATCTCTTTTAAATGTTACAAATGTGGTAAGAGGAAGAAAACAGAATCACTGAATAGTGAAGTTGGAAGGGACCTCTGGAGGTCATCTTGTCCAGCCCCCAAACAAAACATGACAAAATGGGGCTTTTGGAAAGTTAACATTTTTCTTCCAAATCAAGCTTTAAGAAATGAGAATAGCTTCAACAGTTTTTGGAGGGATGAAATTATTTTTGCATTTTTTGTCCAGCTCCTGTTAGTAACATTATGATAACAATAGGACAGGCGCACAAATCCCGTAAACCCAATACCTTTGACTTCAGTGGACCTTTTCATACTTCCACAGGTGGAAGACCTGTTCTTATGTTATTTAGTGTAATAGCGATACTGCGTACTGCATCTGAGCCTCTCTTTCAAAATTGTTTGAAATGTTTACTCTTTCCTTTGCCCTTAAAAAATGCTCACGAATATACATAAAATTGTGTCCATGAGTTTTCCTGCTGAGTTCAATGACTGTTCACAGACATAAAATTAAACCTCGGTTGAAGTACCTTGCTAATCAAACCTTAAAATCAACACAACTACATAGACTTGATTCAATTTCCATTTTAGCTGGAGTCAGACACTGAAATGTGCTGTGTAGGTATAAAAGAAAGAATTTGGTCTTTGTCAAGAAATACAAAAAACTTTTTTGTTATTTAGTTCTACACTTCAGAAGAACAAAATAAAGAAAGCTCCGTTGGGTGTACCATGTCCTATTCTTGAAGAATCTCTACTTAAGAGCTTGTGGAGGTTAAGATACTGTATGCTGAAACACCCTTTCTCTCCAACTGGGAATTTATTCCAGGGTCTTCATTAAAGTTGAAGGATTCAGTTCTTATCACATAATAATACAGGTGTCACTAACAAAGTAGTCAACGGAGAAGATGGTGACAGAAAGGCCACACTGCAAGAAGACGACATTTCTTTTGACTCTCAAGACTTCTGCTTTGCAAGTAAAATTTCCACAGTAACTCAGATGCCACATTCTTTTTCTTTTTTGATATTAAGAATGTTTCACTATTACTATGATAAAACTCACTGCCTCTACCAGGTAGTTAGCAGGAATAAGCCTTCTTTGGCTATTTTAGGAGAGCTTCATGTTCTCAAGCTGCTATGCTTCATCAATTTGGGACTTTTACTTTCTGCAAAGAGCAAAATGATGAATGTGAACCAAAGCCACTCCAAGGGTCAAACAGAACTGCTGGGTTGCAATGAGGTGTCAAGTGACTCTGTCACCCCAGACTGACGCGTTTTTGACTTTCTCAAATGTTTCTGAAGCTGTTTTGGAAACTTTAATCATGAGAACATTTTTCACTTTCATAACATCATCGCTAATTTTGAGCTAACAAACAAAATGCATTGGTGTAAAGATTCAAAAGCAATTAGTGATTTGAGTGCTGTAACTTTAGGGCATCAAGATATTCAGCACATTAGGAGCTTTTCATAAGTGCTCAGCACCCGCAGAAATCATACCCCTTTCAGAAGTCACTAGGGATGCTTCCAAATTTGTTAGGAATGTGAAAAATAAATGAACAATGCCATTGAATTTGGAAGAGAAAATACCCAAGGGCAGAAGCCTTCTGAATCTAGTCTCTCCTCCAGGACAGAAACATTTACATCTGAAGTTAGATTCTTGGTTAACAATCCCATTCTATTTTTGATTCAGATTTTAATTTTGATCCTAAAAAATCCCCCCCCCTTTTTTTTCTTTTTCGTAATTCTCCAAGGTTGTGAGAACAGAGTCCCAAATATTTTGCAAAGTGAAATCCACAGTTTATAAATAGCAACTGTGAGCATGTGCACAAGAAAGAATCAGAAAGTTGCGTAAATCAGACCAAATCTTTGGAAGCTGATGGAGTCTTTCCATTGACTTCATCAGCTTTGGAGCAGGACTTAACGTAGGAGGTTTTTACTTTTATTGGACATTTAGGGCTTATTTTGGAACATGTCAGTAAGAGGTAGGATGGAATTAATTTGAACAGAAAGAAAACCAATGTACCACCAGAAACGGCTCCATAGAGAAAGTGAAGTTTTTAAAGAAATGGGCTGAAGGGCGAGGCCAAGATCACTGTTTACCAGGGGCAGAGACCATGAGAGAGGAAGAGGGTGCTGAAGTAAATACTTGGACAGCAGAGGAAAAATCTTAAGTGATGATACAGATAATGCAAGATCCACAGAGAAGGAAAAATGCGCAGAGAGAACATTAAGTGAAAAACTCAGGAAATGGAACAAAGGAAGAAAGGCAAAGATTCAAAGGTCACCTAGGAAAGTTTCCAAGTTGTCCGTATACAAATGTGAGAAGCGTAACAAAGGAACCAGGGGAAACAGAGAGACTGAGAGGTAACTCAGGTAGGATTCGATTGATCACTCCTTCCGTGAACTTTTCTAAGCATTTATTGTACGGCACTTAAGCGCATAAGTAGCAGCAGACACACAAAATGGTATCACGTGTTCTAAAATTACACACAGGTTTGCATCATCTGCTGGGTGTCCCTCTGCCGTGGTCTGCAGCAATACAGTAGTGGTGGAAAAGGATGTTCGAGTACCTGAAACAGGGAACATCTGCAGGACGTTGTCGTTAAGGATCTCTGAGTGGGACATGTGCTGAGGACCAATCTCTGCACCGGTGACTTCCCTCTGGGACCTCCAGCACCCGAGGTAGCACAGCACTGCCAGTGCAAACACCCTTCTTCCTACCCCTCTTCTACCCTAAACTGACTATTTTTTAAGTAGACACACTCCCAGGCTCCCTGCTCTGTTATGAGTGGAAAAATCAAAGTCCATCCATTAGGAACTCTCCTTCAAAGTCTTCACTACTCCTTCCTCCCCAGATGTCATTAACTATGAAAATGAGGTAATTAGGCACAGCTGGGCTGGATACAGCTGTAGGGGATTGCAGGGGGCCCTGTGGCTCCTCTATATAAAGAGAGGCAGTTATTCCTTGGGATTATGATATTAGGAAGTTTGTAGTTCTTTGAGAAGAGTCACCTCTCAACTCTACCCAAATAAGACACAAGTAAGAGAAAAGCCTTTAAAGATGGGCAATGGAATACCACATTTTAGTCACCCCTTTGCCAGCAGCAGTCACTTAGCTTCCCTGGCTGGAAATAGGGTTCCGATCAAAGGAAAAGTTTGTGGTTTAATCTTCTTCCATGAGAGCCCATGCAGCTTAGAAACATTTCTCCTCATCTATATGTTGATAGCTGTACTTCAGTATGAATGCCCTCTGCCTTCCATTTTCCAAAGGGAAATGTTTATTACAGGGGCACTGCAAAACAGGGTACCTATGCATCTGGCACTGTGTCAGTTCTCTGTATTTCAGAAGCTGCATTTTGAGCTCGTGGTAGAGCAGTAGTTAAGCATGGCATACCCCCAAAACAACAAGGCTTTCTTAGTTATACTGGTTTTCACAATTTCTCTGCTGTCTCCCCCCCCCCCCCCCGAAGGGTTTGGTGCAAGGTCTTAGATAACTGTGTATTAATAATATAAATAATGCACAGAAACTCTACTGCAGGCTTAATTGCAATCACATCTTCAGCACTGTAAAGCTTTAGAGCTTTACAAATGCGTTGAACAAATAGGACAGGGAGCCTTGCAACACTGAAAGATGCACAGCCTGAGGAGCTGTTGCCAGTTCTCTGGCTAAACCCTCACAAGTGTTTTAAAGGTCAGGAAAAGGTTGAGTCAAGCCAGTAACATTGTCCATGAAATTTCAAGACTTTAGATATAAACAAGCCTGATTCTCAGCTGTCTTGCTTGCAGTGAAGATGAGATTTTATAAGGGTGATTCTGGTAGAAATAAATGTTTTGGGCCATGATAATGTCTCATCTCACAGAATACTTGTTACTGAAGGATCCATTCAGGAGCTTACCCTTTTTCTCCATCCTACCTAACCATGTTATTTCTGTGTGAAACATATTATTAATACATTATGAATATGGTCATCCCCCATCCCAGTCCTTTTTATGCATTGTGGTTAAAGTCACACCACATTGAGTTGCTTGCTCTCGGCAGCACAGCCAAGTGCAGGAGTCTGGCGAAATACTGCCAAAGGGCTCCAGTAAGCGAGTGTGGTAATTCAGAGGCGGTATATTCCCTCTGCTTCAATACTGAGTGACTGTCTGCTTAGAGGTGGAAGAATTTGTGCTGGAGGCAACCTTTGATTGACACACAAAACCAAAATCTTATTGTTTCACCTGGGAGTTTCAGCAGTGCTTACTGTTGGCTTCTGTTTCGTTACCTTTTCTGTTAATGGGAGCAGATGTAGGTTAATACATAGGACTTTGAAAACATTACTATTTAAATATTTAAGGCGTTTGTGCCACTTTCTGCAAAATTGAAGAAGTAGTGACCAAAGTCCTACTTAGGGTATTACATTCTGCTTAAGTAAATTCCTCCTGTGCTTTCAATAACATGGTGAATTATTCACTTCCTAGAAAGTGGTAGACTATTAAGTTATTGCTATCTTTCATCCTAAAATGATGTAATTCAGGCGGAAAATAGATACCCATTCCTAAAACAATGGAGAATGCGATGCCTTACATGGCTCTGAGTTTCTTGCTATAACTTACTGTTTTGCCACAATGAATAAGGCGGCAATGGGGAATTGCTGCTGTAACTGCTGGAGCACCTCACCAGCTTTGCCTCCTGGCATGGCACTGTCAGATGGCAGGACAGTATGGAAAGGATGCTTTCTCGTGCCGCTGTTCAGTCCACGCTGTCACTAGACATGCTCACCCAGCTATGGGAAGATCTCAGTGCTGCCTGTGATGTGTGATGGAAGACTATCAAAAGTGCTCAGCTTTCCATTGTGTACTGCAGATGCCAATCCTCCCAGCATAGCCAGTTCTGCTAGAAATTCAGCCTATGTTTTTGCATCTATGTTAAAGACCTTTAACCTTGGTACCTAATTCTCAGGATGCCAAAATGAAATCCCTAGTTCCTGAAGCACCGAGAGCTCTTAGCACTGCTGATTTGAATCCCAGATTACTTTGTCTAGAAAGCAACAAACTTCCTACTGAAGGAAATCTTTCAGCTTTTACCAAACTTCTCTGGGTTTTTAAATCTAAGAAACAGAAGCACATTACTTAAAGGAATCAGTCTGCATCTGATAACTGCACCTCCCTTTCTTGGCTGCAGCTAAAATACTTACAGTAAAGTTTTGCTCTTTTGTTTCCTCAAGAGATGGTGCACACATGCCCTAACTGAGTGATTGTCAATAATTTTTGAGAAAAATTTCTTGCTGACCTACAGACTGCTCGTTCTGAGTATGATAGTCACCTCTAATTTGAAAAAGACTCCTCTGCAGCTAATGCCTTTTCTCCTGACTATCTGTAGTTCATGAAAAGCAATTGGGGTCCAAGTAACTGGCTATCTTTGTTCTACTTTGGTTTGGTCTTGAACCCTGCGGAACCTTTTTTTTTAATAGACTGTATCTTTAACATTTCCCAGAGCATCTGGAACTTGGGATAGATTTTTTAAATGCATGTTGAATTCTGAATATGCAAATATAGAATTAGATTCCTTATTCACTCTTAAATACTATGTTTTTTAAATCAGAGGAAGTAAGAGTCAGTGTTGACATGGATATGCATATGTGAACTCTCTCCACCTACATAATTAAGAGTTCCTAGTAAATGTGTTGCACACAGTAGTTCAATTTTCAAAAAACACATTTAAAAGGCACTGTGTTCTTTCTGTACAATATCTTTTTGAGAGCAACAATGAATGTATTTGGGGATAGAGGTTTGGCAGTAGTCCACATTGATCTGTGGAATATCATCCCTTGATTTTTTTTCTAACAGGTCCTGGAAGCAAGAAAGTAAAATCTTTTAAATGGGTCAAATACAAGAGAAGCAAGACTCACCCAGCAACCCACCCCAAGGAAAAAAACACATCAGAATAACTGAGATGAGGCGATTCTGATCCCTTGATGTTGGGATATTAACTATAGACAGACTCAGCTAGCACATAAGGCATTTGAAACACAACACTGAGGCTGTTCAAATTTATGATGATTCAGACACACATTAATGAACTCTGATCATATTCACCAAGTGCAGAAACTCACCAGCCGTCAGTTGACAAGGACCCTAACATGTCCTGTGCCTTGCCTGTGAGAAGGTGTATCACTAAGCAAGGGAGTTGCTAATACTTTAGTGATGAGTCTGGCTAAACACATTTTATGCTCAAGAGAAGGATAGGAGCTGGAAGGATCCAGTTGATTCAGATGTTCTTCAAAAACACTTTGTGGCAAGGGAATCTTTCTAGAAGAGGAATGAGAAAGCAAAGGTATTGGATCCACTCCTTTAAAAAGAGGTAGACTAGGGAGGGGAGGTGAAAGGGGAGGGAGACGGGGGGTTGAGGCAGCACTAGGGGAAGTTGGCTTTGGAGCAGAAGCTATAAACTGAAGAAGCGGAGCATTTTATTTCCTTGTGGAGAAAGGGGAGGAATCAGCATCTCGATGGCCTGGGAAGAAGCTTCATGTCTGCAAGTGCTGAGTTTCTACTTGGCAGCTGGTGAACTGTGACTGCTAGCGGAGCAGTGCACCTGGTAGGGGAAATCCCATGGCCTTCTCCATGCCCAACACTCGAGACAGTGCTTCTCTGTGCATTACCTGCAGGAAAATGCCACCAATCTCCCATAGGATGGTGTCCTGTTCCTCGAACCACTTGTGAACAACTGTCCTTCTTCTAAAGCTATCTTAACTGAATTGGAATGAATTTTGTTCCATCTTGATGTGTGTATGGCAGGTAGAGCTTTGGAGAGGTCCCAGGAGACAGCTTTTTGTTCTTAATGCTGCAGCTCCTTTGGCCTGCTGATAATTTCCGTTCACATTTATCAATCCAACAAGAGTTTCTTGGTGGCAATGGCAGCACTTCCCAGAGACACCGCTTAGCCTGGGGGTGCTCCATTGCTACCTGAGCAAAACAGGCAGTGTCCCTGTGTGTCCCCACCATGGGCTGGCACGGCTCCTTTTCACCCCACACAAGTGCAGGAATATTTCTCAGCCTATCACCTTTCTTTGTATAAAATCCTCTCATCATCCTGAAACTTGCTCTTCTCATACACATATAAGAGTTTGATAGGGTACTAGATTTCAGTGAAAGTTCATTTGCTTTTGTTTTTTTGCTATTGTGTTTGTTTCAAAAATCCCTTTGTCATCATTTTCACATTCTGTTTCCATTCAAACAAAGAGCAGCTTTACATGGGGAAAGAAAAGGTCAGGGGTTACTTAGAGCATGCCAAAGAAAATAAAAGGGTAGCACATATACAAATGTTTTCATCATTCTGGCCTGATTTTGCAATCTGGGACTGTGCTCAGCTTTCACTAACATCACATCTTAGGGCATGCATCCCACTTGCAATTGCTTTCAATAGAAGGCAAGGGCAGCTAGTTCCTTGAGATACTCAATCCTTTACGCATGTTTTATAGGACCGGAGTAACCACAGAAAGTCCACATCCAAGCTCCACGCTATGTTCTCTCACAGATCAGAGCAGAATTGTTATTGATTTCAACAGGAACTGTGCAAACTATCCGAGGGAGTATTTAATTCTTTGTAACATAACAGCATGTTGCCATGAAACCCCTTACTGGGGCAGAACCCACTCCCACACACCGAAACAGAGATCTGCTGTTGCATACTTCACCCCTGATTAACTGGTGGTGTTTCCCGTATGTTCGACACCGTGTTCCAGTATAAATCGTGCCACTGCCACTAAACTTAAGAACTGTACTTTCAAGGACCAATGATTTTCACAAGCAATAAAGCTGAATGTATTTAAACAACATCTACATACAAGGTCAAATACATTCAATATCCCGTTTGGCAGTGACTGAACAGCGTATGTCTGTGTTTAGGGACAGAAAAGACCTTTGGAAAGATTTGGAGAAGTTCCTTTATTTTAGGAAGAAGGGAAAATATGTTCTCCACAAAACTGATATTTTGAACCCTCTTATCTCTGCATGCTGGGTTTTTATTTCCTTTCATTTTTTCAAAGTGTGACTGTCTATAGAGGTGCAGAACCACAGCAGGATGCTGGGAAATGCTTGCTCTTTCCCTCAGACCTGGGGATATTCCCAGTTCACAAGTTGACCCAGCAAGATCCTGTTTAGGAAGTTGCCAAATTAGTGCTCCTGAACCCCATGGCTCTGTACGCTCATTTAAAATGATTTTTGCTAGATACTGCAGTATTAAATACAAGAGCCAGAACAAAGAACTTTTACTTATGTCCTAAGAAATTATATTCTTGAAAGCTGTGCATGGTCCTAGACCCGTATTAAATTCCTCCTAAGGCTTACCATCCAGTCCTCATGAAATCCAATCTAAAAAAGTTCGTATGTCCTGTGAGTGGGTCCCATACATAATCACTCATGGCAAATTACTCACCGTGCAAATGTATGCAAATGCATTCCCACCAGTTAATCCAGGGCCACAGATACAGCTGAAAGTGTGCCTTGCTGAACAAGGAATATAAAGGAGTGGTGGCTATCTTGCTTAGATTAACTGTACATGCCAGGCGCAGTTTGGTTTTGGGATTAATATCATTCTGTGACAAAAAAACGAGTGGGTCATGGATCATCTGTGATCCCTCCTTTATTTATTTATTTTCCAAGGTCCCACAGTTTCTGCTTCTTTGATTTGCTGGTATTTTTAGTGTGCTCAGGAATTATTTGGTAAGATATTCAAGATTTCTAGTGGGATTTCTTGATAATGGACAGATTCTTTCTCTTCATAATGATAGCTGAGCTTCTTGAGAGCAAAGAGACACTTTGTTCTTTGTTCTCAAGGAGACAAACTGTTATTTCTTTCCCTGAAGAAGCTTCTAATATGATGGGTGAAATATCAGGAATAATTAGACCAAATGGTGATGTAAATCCCACTAGAAATAATGCATCCGTTATTTCATTTTATGCCTATCGCTCTAGTTTCTGCCTGATTTAAGTCCATGTGAAGAAAGCTGTGGGTATTCCCTTTATAAGAACTACAATAAATTTCTTCATTGAATATTTACTAGTCCTGAGTTGCTCCTTTTTTGTTGGACCATCATTACACAATTAAAAAATAAGAAGGTAATTTAGCCATTTCAAGGGCTGGTATTGCTTAATTTCAGGGGAGGGGGGCTGACAGTTGAAAGGTTAATGTATTTCACTGATTGGGCCCCTGGGGTTCATTTTCTGGAAAAAAAAAGCTTTCAGTTTTTATTAAGAAACCCGTGTAATGAAAAGAGGAAAAGCATCTCTTACTTGGCGCACGCGAGGCAGCGGCTGCGGGAGCCCACGTTTCTCTCCCTGGCTTGGCACGCAGCCACCCCTTTGCCTCGCTCCCCTGCACCTGGGGCGGCGAGGATGGGGTCTGGGTCTGCCATGGCCTTCTCCGTGTCCTGACCCATCGGCACGGTGTCCCCGCGGAGGGACAAATCCCGCTGGGAGTGGCACAGGGACCGCGTGGTGTCCGTGGCGTAGCTCTGGGGGTGACGAGCGAGGGGTCCTGAACGCCACGAGAGTTACAAAAGGCCCAGAAGCAAACTTACTTGTAGGTGCCCACCTTGTGGGGCTGGGTGCCGTGGGCACACCGTAGGGACGCAGCGGGGATCGTTGACACAAATCCCAGCTCTTCTGGCCCCAGCAGGCAGCAACCCAGCTCCACAACCCGGCCAGGCTGCAGTGTCAAGTGCTGGTTGAACAACGCCACGTTGATGAGCAGGAGGAACCCCTTCTCCCCACCCATGGCTTGAAGGCTCGTCTGGCCTCCGGCCTCACATCGGCAGCTTAAAATGAGTAGAGCACTTTGGGGAATGAGAAATCAAACCACAAGAAAGCATTGTCAGTATTTTTCCTAAAGTTTTACTTTTAAACCCCCCCCAGACCCTTTCCCAGTGATATTCCTCTCTTGTGCTCCTGCTTGCTGCTCGTTTCCTACTACGATCTTGAGCGACAAGCGGCAAGCGAAGGGCTGTTTTTCTAAGGTTTAAGCAAACGCTGGGAAATACCCTCTTCATGCAATTAAATGCATTCATGCTAACACAGCCTTATGATTCACACAGTCACTGAAAAGCTGATAGCTCCACGGTGGTTTAAGAGATAGCAATGCTTCATACCAGCTTGGCATACACATGCTAACTATTAGTAGGGAGAAGAGATACTGGTCGTATAAATTACTCCATGTCGGTTATTTCTCACTGCAGTTAGCAAGCGAAGTTTCTTGAGCTGAAACCTTTTTAGTGAGAGTGCACTAAGTCTTTCCCATTAGGTAAGTTAGCATGCAAGTGACATTGCTTGACATAATTTAACTTGCTTGATTGTAATGTCTGCATCAGAAGATTTTAATCCATCAGTAAAAGAATTTTGTAAAACTTCCACAGTGCTGATGTCTCTGGCTGATATTTTTATTATTATGAAATCCCTGAAACTCAACATTTATAGGCACAATGAGGCAGTAAAAAATATAAAATATAAATAAAATCATTTCCTTGGGCTGGAAAATTCTGAACATTGGAGAAAAGGTTAACAAAATAAAACAAAAGTGTCTCAGTCTTCAAGCATCTAGAAGAATTTTAAGAATGTCCCTTTATTGTCTTTTTTTCATACCCCCTATAAAAATTGTTTCCCTCTCAACCCTTAATGAGATGTTTTTAGCAGTGTTTGTCTATCCCAAATTACCATGTGAGATGAGCATTGGAAGTAATGTGGTTTTAGTTTGGGGAGTTGTGCTGGGGATGGAGCCTGCGTGCACACTGCGGAGCGAGGCAGGGTCGGGAGCGCTGCCTTTGCTGCTGGGGACTGTCTCTCTGCTGGCTTTTGCTCTGCTTATCGATACACTTAATAGATTGAAATTACTCGAGAAAAGGGGGAGAAAAAGTTCTGTCTCTCATCACAGTGAAGAATTTGTATTCGGTTATTTTAACAAAAGTAAACTGCTCAGAAATGAATGAGAAAAATGGTATTTTATTAAAGAGAGAAAAAAACCCAATGAGTTAAACATAATTCTAAGCAAGAAAACAGAAGAATGGGCATTTCTACACATCCAGTTGAAAATCAGATTCAAAATTCATGCAGATATTTTGAAGTAGAATACCTTTCTGACTCCTAGTTTGGCTGTACTAGATTCATGGAAATAAAATGCCTTTGTTTTCTGTAGTCTGAGCTTCAGAAAAGGATTGCAGCCACAAGGAGAAATTCCGTATCCTGCTTATCTCTCTTCCCTTAGATGTGATGGGCCGCTAAAAATAAATATGTAAAATTCAACATATCCATAATCCTGGAAAAATTGGTTGTAACTAACAGATAATGACGACTTGGTTAATTAATGGAATAAACAGGGGAGGACCAAGATAAAGCTGTGGTAGATTTTGGTAATGAGCCACGTTCAAAGAAACCAGATGCCTATATGCATCGTGTAATACAAGTGAGTGATTTTTTTATAGTTGTTGGTGTTAATTTTAGAAACTGTTAAACACACTGAATCAGATGACTGAAGAAATGCTCGTTCCCAGTGGTTAGCAGTCGTCCCCTGCTCTCATCTCCATATCCAGTGATCAGAACATAGGATGAAACTCGGTTTTAAAATCAAACCGAAGATATTGCACCTTCTCCTGCAGCTTTCCACTCACAGTCTGAGTGCAGCAGTATTCTTGCACAGCTGTAAAAAAGCATGTTTTTCAAGATATCATAAACCCATTTTTCTTAAACAGAAATAGTTTGGTTTCTTTATTCTTAAAAAAAGGAAAAGAAAGAAAGAAACACTCTGGCTTCAAGGTTTTGGAATGAATGTACAGGAAAAATATAGCCTTCATTTGTATTTTTAAATACAGTCTAAATAATGTCTGAAGAAATAGTTACTTCAGCTTTAAATATTGGTTGCCAAGTGGTAATTATATTGTTTAATTTTAAATCATACGATAGAGTTATACCATCTGACACTGCAAACATTACACACAAACACTTTTTGTTATCACGAGGGAATGATATTTTAAAATGCAGAAAAGCATCTTTAAAAGCAACGTAAAAAATCTATTTTTATTATGAATGTGAACTTTTCCTATCTCCTTTTCTGAAAGTTACCGAGCTCTGGATTGCGTTGCCAACTCATCGTGCTGAATACTCCTAAATTTAGCCTTATGTTCTAAAATATGTTTATATAAACATTTTGCTCTATTGATACAAAGCTAAAAATTTTCTTATGGATATTATAGTTAAATCAACTATCACTTCTCTTCTAGGGAACTTCTGGTAGGAGAGGAGCTTCACAAGGAACAATCTTCTGTAAATCTGCAAAAACAGCAACTAGGTAAGACAGCAACATTACTTAAGAATGGTAAACATTAGCTTAAAATAAAGTGAAAATCCTCAATAATCTAAAAGGCTGGCATGTTAATAGTGCTTGAAATAGTTTATAATCTGAAACGTAGCTATGCATTATTCTGCCCTTCCCTCCTGGTTATGGAGCTGTTGTTTACGGAGTGCCAAGGGCATTTCTGTCTCATTATCAAATACATAAATAGAAGAATATGCATTTAGTGGGGGATCTATTTTATTGTCAGTCTCCCCCACCCCCCACCCCAACGCACACACTCATGATATTTTGTGATGTTTTCTCCTCCCTTCTGCAGCCTCTATATTTCCAAGAAACCATGTAAAAAAGCCTAAAACAAATAACATCTCCAGCCAAGAGGGTGCAATTTCTAAAGTAAAAGCGACACACTTTAAGCTTTGGAGAAACATCCACACTTAAGACACTTCTCTTTTCCCCTTACCCCCTGCATGAAGCATTTTTATGTAAGCTTATAATTTACTTTAAAAGCTGTGTGAAATACTTTTCATTTTTAAATGTTCTGGAGGGTATCTTTAATGCTAAGCTGTGCTGTGTAATTTTTAGGAACTGGGATCCAGCTCCCGGTTTACTCAGAGCTAAGGCTCCTGCGGCACGTCAGGGAAGCTGTGAGCGTTTACGCCAGCTGAGGATTTGCCCCACTGAATGCAGCAGTCCTGAGTCAGGGTCCGTTCCCTTTTCTCAGGTCAAACTACCATGGATGCTGTAAATGAAATCCCAGTGTCTTTGGTGGGAGCCTTGCCTGAGGAGGGAGTGCAGAACCCAGCTTGTAATGCCCAACCGGACTCAGGGACCCCCCCAAGTCAATTGGCTCAGTCCTCAGGGGACACTGAGTCTGACCCTGAAATGCTCAGCCTGGTAAATACTTCAGGCTCAGGAAAAGGAAAATATGTTTAAGAATAGTATTTCTCTGAGGAAAGACTAAAGGGATTGGGCCCTAAATTATTATCCTCGTGATATCTCATAGATCCAATAGTGGAAAATGTGGGAAAATAATTATAACATACATATATATATATCTTTAAGTTTAGGAAGTTAATGTCCCACGGGTTTTTTTCTAAAGCAGATTTTATGAATATTGAATGCAGTAAACCAAACACAAAGCAAAAGCCTGATTTTATTTGTTCTTTTTTGGTGAGGGAGAAGGATTTTTTTGAACATTGGAGTTATTTTAGTTTTAGGAAGCTAAAAACTAATGAAAAATCGTTCTCTTTCTGGTGGGTCATGTATTTAATTGGCTCACAGTAGGAAGTAAACGGAGTCAGGAATGTTTTTCTTCATTACCCTGAACGTGTGCTGTCCTTTATTTGTGAAAGAAAAGATAAGGATGCTGTAGCATAGTATTTGGGGGGAAAAATAGAATAAGCTTTATAAATAAAGACAAATGTGGAAGGAATACATCAATGTGAAAGTAGCCTATGGAAAATTTTTATTCCTATTTTTTAAATAATTTGTAGGGTAGTTGTTCAGAAAGAGTATCGCCATGTGTAGAGACATGCGAACGACTATGAACACATGCTGGAATTCTTACATTTTCAGCTCGCGTCGACAAAAGGTTCCTTGTTTGTTTAGGTTTTGTGTGCATGCATAAAACGGACTAGATCTATATTTGTATTTCTTGCTCTCATTTTCTTAAATGATTCGCCTGCTTTTCCCTTAATTTCAGCTTGATCTGCGCATTTATTATTTTTTTTTTAAAAAGGGCTTTTTTTTTTTTTTTTTTTTTTTAATATATACGGTTAAACTTGCTCGCCTAGACCTCAGGATTTAGAAACAAATGGTAAGTGCGGTACTTTAGCTAGACAGCCGCTCTCGGCTCTCCACAAGCGCTGGCGGCTGCTACATTATACTGCACTGCCACCTTCCGTCGCCCAGCCCGGCCCCGCATCGGGGCGCGCTCCCCCCCCGACCCCAGCTCCGGCCCCGCATCGGGGCGCGCTCCCCCCCGGCCCCGGCCCCAGCTCCGGCCCCGCTCGGTGGTGAGCTGGCTGGAAAGCAAAACTGCTCGGGAAGGACCAAGGAAGGGGTCGAAGGGAAGGAAGGTGGTGATGCTCCTCGGGTGGTGGACCGTAAGCCAAATCTCTGAGTAATTAATAAGGGGAAATCGAGAGCGATAAGGCTCGAAGGGAAAAAGCTGGCTGTGAGCTCCGGGTGCGGGAGGCTGCGTGGGGATGCTCCGAGCTGGCCCCGGTGCCACACGCCGGCCTGAGGGACAAGGCAGCAGTGTCAGGTCTTCACGAGCTTTCATTTCTGTAATTCACTTTCTGTACCGACAGCCCCTTTGTAAATCGTTTGTTGCTAGAATCTCTGCACTAGCTGCATCACGGTTTGGGTTTTTTTTCTTAAAGTAATTCTTATTTGCAGGGGTTTTAAAATATTTGGCCTGAAGCTATTTATTCCCCTTAGATAGCGATACAGAAAGTTTGATCGCTGCTATTTATATTCTGAAAAAACTAATGTATTTCGGGTTGCTCCCTTTCACTAAATCTAAGCCCCAGACTGAAGAAGAAGCATCTGGCACAATGAAAATTGTCACAACACGGGCTGCAACTTTGACTGGTGAGTGAAGGCTTCCCTTCGATGCGCCAGTCACAGAGAGGAGACTGTTTTAAAGGACGCTGCGGCTACGAGGCAGCGGCACAGCCATGCTGTTGAAGGCAACGAGGAGCCTCAACCTGCGGGAATCAAAAGCAAAGAGAACCACGCTCCCTTGGTGCCAAACCCATTACGAGTGAGGCCAGAGCGAGCTTTGCTTATTATTTTTTGAGAGGAAATCCCTTAAACACATCCCACCCTCCAAACCCAAGGTGGGTGATGCTTGTGGGGGCTCCCCCGGTGATGCCCCGTCCTGGGAAGGCTGCTCTGCCAGTGCGGGGGTGCCCAGCAAGGAGCGGTGCTGGACCAGGTGACTCCCTGTGGATTGCTATCGTGGCTCCCGGCCGATCCCTCCGACGGCTTCGCTCCAGGTGCTTGGCAAAAGCACGGTCCCCCTGGCCATAGCCTTTGCTATTTACTTATTGACTCCTCTCGCCAGCGGCTCTTTGCTTTTGGGAGGCCGAGCAGAAGGAGAGGGAGAGGAGGGCTGGGGAGGAACGGGAACTCTTCTGCACAGGAGGTGGACCGTGTTTCTTTCATCTTTACCAAAGGGGAAAGAAAAAGCCTCAGGAGGGTATTCCCAGGGAGGAAGTAATTCCCTTTTCTTCCACCCAGCAGGAGAGCGCATCCTGCCTTCAGCTCTCTGCTCCCCAGCTTCCCAGGCCAGCGGGGTTACACGCTGCCGTCTCCGGCCACAACAACACACAGGGCCCACACGCTGGGTTTAAAGGTCCTCACGGCCCCTTCGGGGCTTTGACAAGGCTCATCGCCCTCTGAGACTCTTGTAGGATGGGCTAGGGATGAGTCCGTGTGCTCCCCTGCTTTGGGTGCTGGGACCCTGCCCAGCGCTGCCATCCTCATTTTCTGAGCAGGACAAGAAAGCATCAACGTCCCTGTGCTCAAAGGTGGCAAAGCCTGGCAAAAAGCCCATGTTCCTCATCCTGGGGGTAGGTTCCAGCATCAGGGACCTGGAGGATGGAGGTGATAAACTGGGGATATCCCGACCCCCTCTCTTCTAGCGCAGACCCCTGCCCGCAGCGGTAGCAGCAACACCAGTGTCAAACAGGGCTGTGAGTTCACCTCCCACATGAAGGCATTGCTCTGCTGCTTAGAGAAACATTATTGTTAGGTACTAATTTCACATGAAAGAACTCATGCCTGGGCAGGCATTTCTCCCAGCACCAGAAGAACCTTTTAAAACAAAAATAGAAAAAATTAGAGATGTCTCCCTTGCCTGTTAGATGTCTACAACCTTGCCTTGGCTACTACTGTTGGGAACCCAGGATTTTTTTAACACCCAATTAAATTAGTGTAATTGGGATAGAGTTGCAATTTCTTTGCCTCCAGCTGTGAGTCATAATCTGTTTAGCACCTGAGTGTTATTTCACTTTATTTTTAGTACCTAGCCCATCGTTTGGAAGGGGAGAAAGCAAACCTACCCGTCAGTCAGGATTTTGGGAAGGTGTAGATTACTTATCGTTAATTTAAATGTGGCATTTAAATGACCATTCACAGGTGGTTTTAATGCTGTTATTAACTTCTTTTTTGGACCTTGTAAGGGATACATTTGAAAAGAGAAATGCCAATGACCTTGAACCACAGGCCATGCCAATAATACATTGCTGTTACTACGTCATGGGGAAAACTGTAGAACAGGAGGAGAGTTTCTAGTGAGGAGAAAAAGAGAACTTTATTATAGTAAAGAATAACAACAAAAAAGGAGGAAAAAATGATCAAAACCTAGTCCTGTTTGGGCTACCAGTTCAGCCTAAAGTACATTTTGAAATGATGAATCAGCTGGAGAGAAAAACATATTCCAGATGTTTTCTGTGTTTGTCTCCGGTATTTACTTCACCATGCTTTATCCAGAGGGGTTACTCCACGGAAATAAATGATATACCAAGTGTGATCAGTGAGGAAAAAATATCGATTGTAGCATGTTTAAAAGAGAAACTAGCACTGGGCAAATAGGTCAGGATAAAACGCAAACCAGCCTGAAACCGTCTGCAATTCAGACCCTTGGTTATGACTCAAACCAACACATCCACCAGCCTTAGAAAAATCCCTGTGAATCATGGTTGATGAAAACTGTGAACAAAAATAATTTTGATGTCTTGGGAAACCAAGACCACAACAGTCCTGCAGTGCTGCATTTCAGTGCTGCTGGGAGGGGGGGGGCAGAAGAGGGAATCCCCCCAGCCAAGCCGTGGCAGCAAAACGCCTGCTGTGTCCTGTTGCATGGTGGTGGACGTGGGCTTTGGCTTAGCTGGCATCAGTGTGTTTGGAGACCAGTGCTGTGGAGCAGAGGGTGTAAGGCCAGGAGGCAATGATGCTGGGCTTGCCCCAAGGGAATGGGAAAGGGGGGCTCTCCCACTATGGCCAAACCAGCATCGCAGAAGAGAGCTTGGTGCCAGATCCTCTAACTCATGCCCAACCTAAAGGGGTTTCACCTGAAATGGTAAAAGATTTACGGACATCAGAGATTGAGTAAATCACTAAGGTAACCATATACTGCTGGCTAGCAGGACAGGTCTAGTAGTGCTCCCACAACTGACACGGGAATGACAGCAGGCCCATGCCGCTCCTGATGGTCTGTCTAATACAAATAACAAAATTCATGACTCTTCAGGCAACTTATCTAAGGCGATGTTTATTCTGCAAAGCAAGACTGAATGCCTTAAAAAAAGAACCCCACCTCATCTTATCCATCTATCTGCACTCTCCAGGTTGAGGTTTTCTTTAAAAACAAAATAGCCAAAAGCTAATTGCATGTAAGTTTAGACTTAAGATATTTTTGTGACGCTTAGAAGGTGGGGAACAAAAACCCTGTCACTAAATTGAAGTCTCTAAAATATCTGCCAAAACAGCTCTTTAAAAAGATATTTGCACCTTTATTTAGTTCCTTCTTGTGAGGAATGTTTACTGCAGTCCGTAGATGTGGTTATGTCATGTTTCCACTGTGTTTTCATTCAGTGCTGCTCTGTATTTGTGGTTTTCTCATTTGTGACAGTCTAGTAACTGGAGCCATTTGTACCTGAGCAAATAATATCAAATCTGAATACTTTATAAATATTTACAATATTTGGTGTGTCTCCCACTCACATCAAATGCAAAGTATAAAAAGCAAAAACAAACAGAAACAAACAGAACCTGTGTTACGTTATAATAAATATTTACTGTATGTACTATTGACTAAAGAGTCCCATACAGCTATTGAGGAGGCATTGTTTCTGTCAGGCTGTTCTATATTAAAACACTCTAAATGAAGCTGTTTGAGAATAAAAATGTGCATGTTAGAGAGTGATTGATGCCTATGACTTATTTAATTTTTTTGGCAAGGGGAAGTGGTTCTTTTTTTCTGCCTGCACATGTGGGTAGTGAATTAGGCAGGAGCCTGGGACTCTCTGGCACAGCTGCAGAATTCATTGGAGCGAGGTCCCAGTGCAAGACTTGGGGGGAATGTGACCCTTTGGGCCCACCGGTTTTAAGTAGAGATTCCAACTGCAAACAATCTGCACTGAAGACAGGGCAGGCGGCGGCAGAGCAGCAGCCGCGTTCCCTGTGTAACAAAATCAGCCTTAAAGCAAGGAGGAAAAAAATGTAATGTTCATAGAATGATAGAATCATAGAATTATTTAGGTTGGAAAAGACCTTCAAGATCATCGAGTCCAACCGTTCACCTAACACTGCCAAGTCCATCACTAAACCGTGTCCCTAAGTGCCACATCTACACATCTTTTAAATACCTCCAGGGATGGTGACGCCACCACTTCCCTGGGCAGCCTGTTCCAATGGCTGACAACCCTTTCAGTAAAGACATTTCTCCTAATATCCAACCTAAACCTCCCCTGCCACAACTGGAGGCCATTTCCTCTTGTCCTGTTTCCAGCCACCTGACAGAAGAGACCAGCACCCACCCCACTACACCCTGCTCTCAGGTAGTTGTAGAGAGCGATCAGGTCTCCCCTCAGCCTCCTTTTCTCCAGGCTAAACAGCCCCAGCTCCCTCAGCCGCTCCTCATAAGACTTGTGCTCCAGGCCCCTCACCAGCTTCGTTGCCCTCCTCTGGACACGCTCCAGCACCTCCATGTCTTTCCTGCAGTGAGGGGCCCAACACTGAACACAGGACTCGAGGTGCGGCCTCACCAGTGCCCAGTACAGGGGGACGATCACCTCCCTGCTCCTGCTGGCCACGCTGTTTCTGATACAGGCCAGGATGCCGTTGGCCTTCTTGGCCACCCGGGCACACTGCTGGCTCATACTCAGCCGGCTGTCGACCAAGACCCCCAGGTCCTTTTCCACCAGGAAGCTTTCCAGCCACTCTTCCCCAAGCCTGGAGGGTTGCATGGGGTTGCTGTGACCCAGGTGCAGGACCGGCACTTGGCCTTGTTGAACCTCATACAACTGGCCTCAGGCCATTGATCCAGCCTGTCCAGATCCCTCTGTAGACCCTTCCTACCCTCGAGCAGATCAACACTCCCACCCAACTTGGTGTCATCTGCAAACTTACTGAGGGTGCACTCAATCTCCTCATGCAGATCATTGATAAAGATATTCACAGGACCAGAGCAGGGAGAAGGAAGCCTTTCAAACTCTTTGGCTTCTCTGGATTCAGGGAACAGCTTTACCAAGCCCTGGACATGCTGATCCTTAATGAACAAGCAGAGACTTTTCAGTGTCATCAGATCCTGCTCAGGGAGGGACTCCAGACTTGTACCTGGAGGCCTGGTGTCATGAGGGACCTCCAAAGCTTTTTGAATCACTTAATGGAAGGCCTCCCTCCCTCTTTATCTTTAATCCTCTTTCCTCTGCAGCCCCTTTGTCCTCTTGTTCCTCTCCCATGCAGGAGCTTTTATCTTTTCTCCTAACCTCATGTTATTTTTCCAAGTTACTTGTCCCCAAGCACCTTCAAGCCTTTGACATATTTATTCTTACAAGACTGCTATATCCCTTTTTTACCCAGACTGACGCATCACAGATCAGTTTAAGCCTGGGATAGAGTTTGGGAGATGGGTTCAGTTCTAACTCGGCTGTTCCCTAGCCACCGTGGCTTCCTTTTGCTGTGTCCATTCCTTATCTGTCACGTACAAATTGGCTCATATTCTTAGCCACCCATCTGCAAAGGCTTACTGGCTTGCTGGATTTTAAAGAAGTTTATTGAACTTATGGCTGTAAGCAAAGTTCAGTAAGTGGCCATAATTTTCAAGCCATATTTTGCCTCAATTCAGCTCCATGGCCAGTGTTTTCTCGCTGGTAGGGGCCAGATTCTGCAAAGAGGATCTAAGCAGACGTGGTGCTCTGCAGTGTTTGAGCCTCTGCTGAGATGACAGGAATCAGCAATATTCAGAGGGGTCTTTCCCTCTGCCCCACCCCACTTAGATCCCTGCAATGAAGCCCTGAGGGTCCCTGGGATTTGGGATGGCAGGGTCCTTGGATGGTAGGCCATGCTATGGGGCACAAGGGCATCTTTGCAGCCTGCGCATGTATGTATTTAAATTGAGGAGCTCACTGCTGCAGGGTGTGGTGAGGGGACATGTGCCAGAAAAGAGGATTAGATGAAGACATGGAGGGAAGTATCAAGGGGTGCTAGTAGACACAATACTCCAGACAGACATGCCACAACCAGTAAGTGCTGGAAAAGCCTACAGGGGAAGGAGAAATTATAGGAAAAATCCTGCCCTTTTATTTGCATGCTTTCCCAGAGCATGAGACTCCCTGTCAGACATGGGCTGGACCTTTAGTCTGGTTGTTCTTATATAAATGACCCTAAAAGTTCTGCTCTTTGTGTAGGCTGTTGCACATAACTGCAGATGCATCTAAACAATTTCCTCAAGCAGGATTTTCAGGGACTACTCCTTTACCCACCTCCTCAACCTCTTCAAGTTGACTAAAATCCCAATTCTTGCAGCATGGGCCGTTACCAGGTACCCTCTGTGGCATTGCATTGAAATCTGTGTTTGAGTAAAAGAACAGTACTTCAGAAAAATAAATAGATTTGGTCTGAGTAAAACCTTGTAAAAACATCAAGATTTAGCTTGGCCTATTTGTAAAATACACGGCAGATCCCCTGCCCGAGAACAACTTAAATTGTCAATATAGAAGTTAAAAAGCTCATTTCAATTGGAAATTCCAGCTAAATTGTTCCCAGTTAGCACCAGAAAGGAATGCTTTAGACTAAGACAAAACAGATGCAGTCTGTTAGGTTCCCATTGTATGAGCAGACTTCCCTTGCAGGGAGGTAGGTAGCTTTGCACAAAAGCCCCCCTCGACTTGTAAACAGAGATAGAGCCGGCTGCCTGTACACCAGCAGTTTTGTTTCTTCCTGGGACTCTTCCAAAGCAGACAGGGCAGGGAAGGAATAAAACCAGCCTCCCAAGCACCACCGTCCAGGAGCAGATGAACCCAGCATGCTTCAGACACTGGAAAAAACTCTAACAACTGGCTTGTTCCTTCGCCAGGCGCAGGCTTCAGTGGCCATTTCAAGCAATATGCCGCGAACCACCACCCGGCTGGAAAATCAGAGGCAGCTCTTGGTTACGCTGGGGCCCTCCCTGTAGCACTCCGGCAGTAGAAAGCAGCCCCTGAGCATGCTTCTTGCAAAGACTGCCCTGCAACCTCCCCAGTTGCTGCAGGTTTTTTTCTGCAAGACCTCCGCATTAGCCCTCCTCCTCATCCCCAGATTACCAGGCAATGTAATTACAGTCTCTTTTGCAGAGCACATTGGGTATTGGAGGAAACAGCTGTTATTAAAGCTCCCTTTCACTTGCATGAAGGACTGGAAAGAGCTGCCACAGAATACGGGGAGTAGGAGAAAAAGGAATTAAAGATACTTTACAGTCTCTTCTCCCCTCTCCCCCATATTTGTCACAGTCTTGGAAAGGGGAGTTGCCTACACGTGGCATCATTCCAGATTAACTACTTATGAATTAATTCCTTGTGTGCTTGCTCCTATATCCCAGAATAAGAGTGCATTATTCCAAATCTCTTACCCTAGACCATGCAGTTTCTTAGTAAGGGGTTCTAAAGTCAGTGGTAAGAGCAACAGTGGTAATCCCTCATCGTAGGATGGGCCAATATGTGTTTAATCTGGTTTAAACCTTTTGACATAATGCACTTTGTCTCTTACTAACTCCTTGTATGGATGCTGTCGTGCCCACGTGGGGCATAGTCGAGAGAAGCCCTAGATGGACACCATCTGGTTTACACCAGTAGGAATATTTTCCCCTCACCTTCTGCAGATTATTTCCTACCTCAGGTGGAAATATTTATGAGGCTCCAGAATTTAATGAGAGCCTCATTTTGTTACTACCCTTTGTACATTGTGTCCATCCTGAGCGTTAGGCTGTGTTGGAGTGAGTGTTCCCACTGACCCCTGTGTTCAGGACTGGTCCCTCCAGCCCCTGTCACAGCCACCACCAGCGGGGCTGCAGCAAAAACTAGTGCGTGTCTCCAGCAAGGTTCATTAGACCAAAAAATGCCATTGTCAATGGATGCTAAACCTAGGTCTCCTGCAGTCTCCATGCCCACGACATTGGTAGCTCACCACTAAAAAGTCTTTTAGTGTCACTCACCCAAGGTAACCTGCTATCCCCCTGCACTGTGTGGCACCTTCAGGGCACATGGAGAGCCTTCTCCTGTCCCCAGAACAGCTGGCTCAGCCAGAAACATTGTCCCAGGCATCGGCACATTGACCAGCAGCATGTGTTATCACACGGGTAAGGTGGCCTGTTCAGCAGAAATGATGCTCGTGACACAGCAAGTGACAGCCGTCAGGCTTTGGTGGGGCTGGCTCTGTGCTGGAGGCAGGCAGCGGAGGACAGAGAGCGGGTACCAGAACCTCTGATCTGGCTGCCTTGAGCAAATTCAACACGCTTTTTGTGCGGAAGGACCCCGGAAAGGAAAAAAATGAACACACTTACAAGCTGAGAGGTAGTGAGGAGGAATAACTGTCGAAGCGAGTCGTGGTGATGTTTGTAGATGTTGAGACTCTTGGGAGTGCCAAGAGGTCCTAAGGGACCGCAGCAGCTCAGGGAGACCCATGTCCGCAGCGATGGCAGGGTGGGCAGCAGGAGAGCAGGGCCAGACTTGCTCAAAAGTGGGGTGACCCTAATGCCAACAGTTTCCTGTATCGGTGCCAAGGACCAAGGGAGATATTGCCTCTACCATTATAACATAAAATAATTCTTCAGCCAAAGAGGTCATCTGCATGATTACCCCAACTAACCTAGGCCTTGAAAAGGGACTGTGCAGGGACTAGGAGTGCCAAGACCATGGTGATGCCTTTTGGGATTCTCCTGGTGGGGAATGGAGTCTGCACCTGATGCATTCACATTGCATCAGTAGGCATCAGTGCAAACAACGTAAGTAAATAAAAAAAATAAATCCTAACTAACATGCAATACATTTAAATATATTTTGGGATACATAGTGTTGGAAGAATTGGGGTCCTATAAACTCCTAAAGCCCTATTGAAAGAAAACGTCCATTGTTTGAAAAATGTCTTAGGACTGCCCCCTCTTGCTCCTTCACCCTATTGTTTTTGGAGAGGAAGTGATTCCAGAAGCTATAAAAATGTGTTGATTTTGTTTAAATGGATTACTTCCCATCTTGTGGCACGAAAACTGGCTGACCCCACTGACGGGCAAAACACATTTACAGCAGTAGTGAGTGACTGAGCCCAAAAGGTAGTCAGCAAAGCCTGGATTAGGTCACAGCTGGTGCTGGAAGGAGTGCTGGGACCCGATCTGTGGCGCTTTAGGCAGGTGGAAGTCCTGTTTGCAAGAATATTAGGTAAATTTGTACTTTGTAAATGTGTCTTTAAAGATGTATGCTTAAAATAAACCGGCAGCACTGTAGGTCACACTTACAGGGTGTTCAGCAAGCCCTGGGGGTGAGCCACATACCCCCTCAAAGAAAGCAGGCTGCAGCCGACCCAAGCCCAGCAAGGGCAGAGAGGAGCCTCCCAGCGCCTGCGGACTCGGATACTCCCTGAAAACATGGCAGGACTGCAAACAAGTTTGGGATGCCCTAGCCTGTGTGTGCACTCTAAGCCTATTACGTGTCTCAGATACTGTTTCCAAATGCTGCTGCTGTTCTCCTCTAACAGGCTGTGGTCACTATGCTCTTTCATTTTGTTGCTTTAAAACACCCTAGTTAGAAAAAGTCAGTTTTAATGAGCATTGTGGAGTTATCTGAGCTGCAGAAAGGACAAGTAATAAAGCATTCATTTGCTTTGCAAGCATGACATTAATTGTGCATGTGCATGTGCGTGTGCGAGGGTAAATTCTTCTGGTGCTGTCTTTGTCTCGTGCTGTTGCAAAGTTTGCATGTAGAACATGTATGACTTGTATACTACTGTTGCAGCAAAGAAATGTATGAAAAATCCTATACCTGGATCCACTTGTATAGTGAATCCCGTACACCATATATGAACATGTATTCTTCTGAAGGCATATATTTTTAAAGACATGCTTAAGGAGATAATAAAATTTCTAAGTATCTTTTAATATTTTTTAAGCAATAAGCAGTTTTTGAAGATTTGGGGCTCCATAAAACCCAAAGCCTTTTTGAAATAAAAAGGTAGTTGTTTGAAAAATATCCTAGGATTGCCATCTCCATCCTTTATCTGTTCTTCAACGCCATTGTTTTTTGCGAAGGAAGTGATTCAAATGAGAATGCAGAGGATACTGAATAGTACATAAATGGCAGTGTGCAGAGCAGGGGCAGGATGAACGTCCCCCATTGCCATTGCTGCAGAAAGAACCAGGCACTTCCCTTCAGCCAGACTGTGGTTTCAGGGAGGAAGCAGTTTTCAGAGGTTCTGTAAATATTTTGTCTTCTTTGCAGACATGTCCATTTGCTCAGAACACATCTGTATGCCTATTTATCAATTAGGTCATTAATCCCATCTTGAAATAAACAATCACTTAACTGTCAAAATTCACATGACAATTTTATTATGGACTTCTGCCACCAAAAGGCCTCTCATCTTCTGGTAGCTGGCTGACTGGAAGATGGACCATTTCTTTCTTATCCCAGTGATGTGCTGCAGTGTCCCACCATTTTGCGAGTGGCCTTGTTTCAGAGTATCTTCTGAGGAGCCGTGCCCTGGTTTTTACCTCTCTGCATCCCTCCTGGTCTCCTATGTCACATGTTGGCCCATGAAAAGCTAAAGCAGGGACATTGTCCTGTGGGCAGCATCTTTAACCAGTTAGCAGAGCTGGGGAGGTCCCTTCCTGCAAGGCAGCATCTCTGGTCCCTGAGATCAGCCCAGGACTTGGGCTGCTGGTGCCCCAAGCTGTTCAACTTGTGCTCTCTCACTGGGCCCTTCCCTTCGCCTCTTCTCGAGAGAATCAAAATGCTGAAGACATTTTCTCATTCATTCCTATTGCCGGCTCAGAGCAGAGAGTAACCAAAATGAACAGCTATGCTGCAGATGTCTCTCTCACTGCTTAACAGCTCTTCTCTTTCTCTGTCTTTTCTACAGAACTGTATTTCCCAACCCTTTTTCCCTGGAGACACCCAGCTGAGCTCCCCCTATAAGTGTTTAAATCCCCTGCTGTCAGCTTGAGCCCTGCTGATTATGTGGGTCGGATAGAGCCTGCAAAAACTCAGTGCTCTGGGAGTCTCTTTCCCTTTGCACCTTCCCTTCCCTCCTTCCCATTTCCCACTGCATCTTGCCCCTTTTGTCTCCGTTTAAACCAAATCTTGCTCATGAAGAGTAGCGCCGGTGCACTCCATACAGGGCGTGCAAGGGAGGTTTCTCCGAGGATTCGTTGCATTGACTGGCTGTGATGCATCATCCCTTAGCTGAAAAAATCCATCATCTCTTGCTTTGCCTTGCCTTCCTCCCATGTTGCCTCTCCCATCCCCGTCTCCCTTTTTCTTTTCTCTCTCTTTTTTCTTCGTCCCTCCATCCCGAGGTGGCTCCTGCCCACCGGAGCTGTGCGTGCGTGTGAAGCCCTGCGCACAGCTGTGTCCCTGACATACTTTCGCACAGCATCCAACAGCGTGTGAGAGGTTAACTTACAGTGGCATGTACAGTATGTGGCCCAGATGTTCCTGCCATCCCCTGAACTCTCTCATGCGATTCGTTCCGTTGCTGATAAAGGTTATGGGCTTGAGATACGGGGAAAGTGAAGTACTGGATGGGAGGTGAAACAAAGGCTAGCCCTGACCCTCGTGAGATCATCTTACACTCCTGCGTGTTCCTGTTTGAGAACTGGGGATGGGCGAGGGGGAGATGTTTGAAGGGGGGTGACTAAACCCCCCTCTTCCAGACGTGGGTCTCCTCCATCTCAGAGAGAGAGCAGAGGAGGATTTCTCTGAGTGAAAGTCGCAGTTTCTTCCCAAACCACCTTGCCAGCTCTCCTTTGGGCACCATCCTTGCCTGGGCAGCAAAAAGGGGAACCTTGTGCTTTCCAGCTCTCTGCTGTCGTGTGCAGGAACATCTCAGCTGATATATTTACAGGGAAAATCCTGTCCAACCTCCAAGACATCCTTTGCCAAACTCTAGCATGTCCAAAGAGATTGCCTTTTTTTAATAAGCTTGAAATTTGGCCCAAGCGTAAGGGGGAGGAAGAGAGGGTTAACAGCAATATTGAAAAAGGCATATCTCTAGAACAGAAACCTTCCATACAAATACCAAAGCAATGAGGTAAAAAAAGAGTTTTTCAATAAAATCCTTGTAAGTTTTAACAGGGGCAAAAATAATGTATTTTCCTGTAAACTCACTCTAAAAAAAAGGACCAGTCTGTCTTGGCAGAAATTTCCAATATATACTCTTCCTGAAGCAACTATTCTGCATGGAAAAAAAATCAGCCGAAACTGTTAAAGTTTGATCAAGTAGGTTATAAGCAACTGGACCAGGTCTTGTATGGGAAAGTATCATGCAGGCTTAGCAATCGGTGTTGTTAACAGTGCCAGCTATAATACACACACACAGAGTTCAGCATGTATCTCCAGGAAGGTTTTTATGACTGATCAAATATACTTTCCATGAGAAGTTCCCTTCCAAGTCATGTGCTATTGCTGTGCAGGGCATAGAAATCTCGTCTGGCTTCCCTGCATTCAGCAAGTCAGGGCTAACAATGGGAACCGTGTTCGTCCCGAGGAGGCCGCGGCGTTTGCAGGGAAGCTGGGCTCGCTGTACAATGTCAGACACATTTTATGGGCTACATTTTTCAAAACACCGCAGGCGGAAAGAGGGAGCATTATCTGCTAAATACTCCAGGGAGGGCCTCTATGGATTTCTCAAGGGGGCTCAGAACCGCTGATCTGAAAAGATGCTGGCGTTTCATTGTGCACTTTGCCTTGCCTGATTTGCATGGCTGAAAGAGGGGGTAAGAAAATGGACTCTGTGTCAGAACCTGAGACAATACACAACAGTAGGAAACAGCCCGAAGTTTGTAGGAAAAAATTCTTTCCTCCGTTTTATCTTTGTCAGGATGGAGTTTGGACTGGGGACTGTAGGATTATGTCTGAGGCTCAAGCCAAGAGGTTTCCACCTCTGTTCTTCTGAGTGACACCAGTGCTTCGAGAACACGCTGCAGGAAGGAGGAAAACTCACTGGATATCTGGAATGTGTAAAAGTCCTGACAAAACCTTTTAGTAGGTTATTCTCCTAATTCTCCCACAAATGACATATTAGTAACTTCATTTGGACATGGACTACCTAAAGCTGAGCAAAGCCAGTATTTTTTAGCTTGCATGTTGGATGTTACTGTGTGCCGGTTCAGGGAAGCAAACGCAAGATACTGGCTTGCCAGAAACACGGAGTACCAAGTAGCAAGTGTAAAGAAGGATGTTCCTTCTGCAACTCAGCACCCTGATTTAGAGGGGCCGCTGGAGGATCAGCATACCTCTTCCCCAGGCCTGTTTCACCAGTGGCTTGCAGAGTGCGTGACTAGTTAGGAAGGTTTTTTAGAAAGATTTCTGCTAGTGTGCACAACCATTTCATAGCCAGCATTGGATCCCTTCAACATCATGTGGACTTTCTCTTCCCAAGAGCCTTCTCCCTTTATTTAATTGATTGTAAAGCCTTGCCTGTTTTTATTTAGCCTAACCCTCAGCAAACAGTACAGAAGTTTTGGAAAGGCGTTCCCTGATGAAAAATTAGGGAAGAGTATTTGCACACGACAAGCCTCCTTGATAAGCAGGTAGCAAGAGTTGCCAGTGGTAGGAAATCTGTGGGCAGATGTGCTGAGCAGAAGTCAGGACTGGGGTGCAGGAAAGGTGGATCTCTTCTTCTCAAGTCTTTTCTCTGTTCAGTTTCCTTGCATGAAAAATGGAAAATAATTCTATAACCTTATTTAGCAGAGTGCTCTGAGACCATGAAGAAAATACATTGATGGATGCCAGTACAGGGAGGTTATAAACATTAACAGTAAGCTTTGCAAAGGAATCTGAGGATAATTAGGCAGGCAGACTTCAATGGGATTTGGGCACCTGTCGTGTTTTCCATACTCAGGAAATTTTTTTTTTCCTTAGAAGAGTGAAAAAATGAAAAAGCCCTCAATTTGTAACAACAACAACAAAAAAAAATCAGACCAGGGACAATAATAAACTACCCATTATAAAGGCAGAAACAATGAAATTCTGATAAGTCCAAGAGGGAATATAAAATATTAAAAAGATATATAAATGATTGCATTACTTCATTGATCCTAATATTTAAGTGCATTTTTAATCATTATTAATTGGTTAATTGGAAATCAGACTTAAACCACAAAACGAATCTGAGGGGGAAGACCCCTGAGTAGGGGAAAAACATGGTTTTAGTGACTGACTTTTATGGCACTGTTGGGTGAGTGTCTCGTGGGGTCTTACCATTAACTTGGGTGCAGTTGATTAGACTCCAACACACACACACACACACACGCACACACACATACAGTTCCTCACTCTTTGACGAAACCGAATCATCTTTTTCCCAAAATGCTTTTGGAGGTTTACCAAACCAAAACATTTAGTTATCTGGAAACTTCAGGTAGGGTGGAAATGGTCCAGGTGCCACTCCAGAGTCTGGATCTAGCCTGAATGTCGATCTCTTGGAGCCCACTAACTTTTCTTCAGCAGAGATGGGGATCAGTGAGGTGTTTGGTACCAGAGGGGCTGCTGCTGGCTCCACAGCCTCCCCGTGCTGTCAGGGTGATGCATGCAACCCCACACCTGGGGTTAGAGCTGGAGGTTGGCTTCACCAAGTCAACACAACCCAGAGGAGTCCCCAAACTGGAATGCAGCCCCTGGGAGTGTGGAGGTTGGGCAAGCCTGTAGGACACCTCCTTGCTTCATGACAGGCAGTTCGGAGCTTTGTAAGAGAATCCAAACTTCATGTGGCTTCCCTGTACTGCGCCTAGACACCAGCCTTTGTGAGGTTTGCACTTTGCTGATTTAAACCTGCCCACCTGCTGATGCTCTGAACCTCCTTCTGTAAAGAGGAATGAAAGGTACCATTTCACTTAAGTCTGCTTCCATGAAGGCAAAATAGGAATTGTTTCATCTTCAGCATTTCATTAAGTCTCATAAGAATTACATAAAACTCCCTCTTTCTTACTTTCCAAGGAGAAATCCTTTGCCTTTGTGTATTTATACTTGCAATGGATGCAGCCCTAAAAAATGAGCTTGGATTTATTATTCATTATGTTTATAATGGCACAGATGTGTGCAGAACTGAGCAATGGGGAGCAGCAAATCAGCCAAAACTCTTCTCATTCCTGCTCTTTCTATAACATTTTCTGCCTCATTGGGGAATTTAAGCTGTTACAGAGTCTCTGCCCAAGAAGTGGCAGACCAGAGAGACAAGATGCAAAGTTAGGTTGTGAGATGTCTACTTAGGTCATTATCTTCTCTGGGGGAAATGCTGGAATAAGAGATTCCAGAATTTAATTTACATTTGACTATTAAATGATCTGTAGATTATACCAGAGCCTTAACCTTACTTTGGTGTCTGGACTTCTTCTTTAGCCAAAATATTTAAGTAAACATCTTCTCATTTTCCCCCAGAACAAGAAGACATGAAATACAACTTCGGGCTTTTTCAATTTTCTAGTTCAATATTCTGTGTTGCCACCATGCTTATTAATAATTCGCTTAAAATCTTCACTATCCCCATGAATCCTGAATTGTGAGAGGGCACTACATTGAGACCAACACTTCATTTTTAAATACAAAACCCAGATATGTTTAAACCCTTCCTCCTCCCTGGGAGCCAAGAACATGCCTTGACTGTGGAGCAGGAGATATTTTATTTCAGCAATTCTTAAATGGAGAAACACCCAATTGATTCAGTAGCAGAAGTGTGAAATCATTTACACAGAGAACAGCCAACTGAGGCCATAATGCCGCTGCTCCTGGAGTGTCCATGCCTGAAAACAAGCCCAGCTTGTCATTTATAATCATTTTCTACCCTCTCAATAGGCAAACAACGCATTTGTCAAAATCTTATGCTGATGCTTTCAGATTTAGTTCATTAGCTCTCATTGTGTTGGTGGGGATGGATCACTGCGAACCAACACCAAACAGCCTCCTTATTTTATATTAATTGTGTGTCAGCAGTAAGAGGGAAAATGCGTCTTTTCCTCTCATTTCATTACATAGTTCCAGGGCATATTGTCAGTTCCAGGGACCAGAAGTAAATCCTCTCTCCCAACCCTACTTACATGTTTGTACTGGGATCCACTGGGTTTGTTTGGTTTAAAGACAGTTCCTGCTTCCATTTCTAAACTCTTTGCTTTGTCTTATTGCTAGAAAAGCTGGAGATCCTATACTTCATGGGCTGATTTGCCCTAGACACAACCAATGCAGTTGTCCCTGGAGGAGAAGTGTCCTGAATTTCTTGGCTACTCTCCTCTCCTCAGGAAGGATTTTCTGTTGTCTCAGAACTTGTCCACACTGGGTATTCAACACTGAGTTTAGTTGCAAAACTCTAGTGCAGATACAATTTCACTCATCCCACCACGTTTCCAGTAAAAAGCTATCAGTTTTGGAAGCGGGGAGGACAGATCCATTCCTAGTCTGTGCTATGCTGATACAAATAGGGGTGTGCTTCAGCCTTGGTAGAGGTGATGTGCTATCAACAGACCCTAAAGAAGGAGTCTTTAAATCAAGACATGAGTTGGGAAGGAGGTGGTGGCATTCACCCACAAGAAGGAAAGCAGACTGTATTTTCCTCTGTCTTTCATTTTTTCCAGCTACTGACAAACTCCTAACTCTCTGAACTGTGCTTGTCTTTTCCTTGGTTTAGTTTCCCTAATTAAGCTGGCACGTTGCATCCTTTGCCCCATCTGCCATCATGGCTGGAGTTACAATTGCAGGTGATATGTTTGTGAGTTCCCACTGTCATGCAGAGGAGGGCTGTGGACAAGACATCCTCTCAGAGGGCCTGGTGTTATTGAAAATAAATTTGTAGGGTAGAGTCTACAGGCAAAAACTAATTCACTTTTCTAAGGCTTAAAAAAAAAAAAGACTCACTTTAGTGATAGATAGCTTGAGGTCTCTGAAGCTAGCATGTTTAGCAAGGTCTATTAAAAAAATCACTTAGCATATCAACTATCATATTTCTAATGCATGCACCGCTAAAGGCAATATTAGCTTTTGTGACATGTTGTTGTAACAAAGTGCTGTTTGAGGATGTATCATCTCTTCTGCACAGTCGGTAGGGAGGATGCATTATTTGTCAGGCAAAGATCTATCTAGAGGTCTTAGGTCTGACTGAGGAAACCCTCTGGTCAGCACATGCAGCAATCCTCCCTCTCCATACACAAATAATCTTCCAGGGAAAGGCTTACAAACATGTTGAAATCAAGGCATTTAGCAAAAGCAAGATTCTGACTTTTTAGGACAGATGAGACTGTCTTGGGTACTTACCAAAGACATCATTGCTGCTATTTTATCTGCCGCCATGTTCAATCCCTACTCTACTCTCGTGGGAAGAGGATGTTTCATAGTTTAGAAGAGATATGTGAAAGTTTAGAGGGGTATTTTATGACTTAAAAAACATATGGTTACCAATCCAGCAAGGCTGAAACACCTCAATTGCCCTCTTGAAGGCACTTTGTCATGTGTTTACATATTAAGGATTCATGGCTTGTATTTGTAAGAAGCATATTTTCTCCTCTCTGCTGCACAGGGAGCAGAAGTTTCCACTTAACTTTGTGCAGTGATGCCCTGGTCATCTTCCAAAGTGGCAACAGTTAATTTAGAAACCAGCAGTGTACATGAGGAGCTGGAGTGGTGCCTTCCGCTGTGCCTGGCCCTGCATTGGTCAGTAAGGAAACTCTAGATGACTTCTGTGTCCAACTTTGTCATGCACTTGGAGTAATGGAAACTCTAACTAGATGAGGAAATCATTTATATTATCATTAGATGGGTCACACCTCGTTGCAGCTACAGAGTGTAACCACCACCACTCCTCTCACACAGCTGAGAGAAGTCAGTTGTGGACCAGTTGGTGGAAACAACAGGAATTCAGCCAAAACACAGACCTTTTGCTGCTGCACAGGCCTTTTGCTGCTGCACAGGCCTTTTGCTGCTGAATCAGGGGGGTGCAAACTTCACTGCCAGTGGTTTAGTGGAGGGGAGCATGTCTGTATTAGAGAACAAGACAGACAGAAAGAAACCCAGCAGCGCCGATATCTTCTCCTACTAATAACAGAAATAGAGAGAGCTTTCAGGCCAGATGCTGATGGAAAGGACTTGGTTTTGAGCTCATGAACTACCCTCTGTTCTTTTAATACCCCCTCTGTTTAGAGGACTGGGTTTTCAAATGTTCCTTAAAACTTTGTCATTCCTTCCTCCTCCCAAAGCAAACATCACAGGGAATTTTGCCTGGCCATTCAGATCAGAAACAACAAAAATGACGTGTTAATGGTGAGAACTGTACACATGTCTACAGATAACATCTGCAGTATGGTTTTACCCAGGATGGCCATTCCTGTATCTGATGTTGCAGTTCGCACCTAAGCCAAGATGCCACTGGCTTTCATTGGTCTTCTTGCTAAAATTTTTTGCTTCAGTGGGAATTTTGCTTAGGAAAAGACATCACTGCCAGTCCTTGAAAGTAAGACGAAATCCCATGGATCCTGTTTTATAGTTTGTGTTTAATGTTGTCACGTTAAACGTGAGAAAAATCTCTCCTATAATCTATCCCTGTATACACAGGATCCTCACACTACAGTCCTGGAAGATTTATGATTAGAAAAAAGAGACATTTTCTTAGTGGAAATGAGCTAAGGCAATAAACAAATAAAAAAGCTTTTATTAGAGAAGGATACATTTAGCAGGAAGTCTTGGAAATACTGATTTAATCTACTGTTCTGGAGGGATATTGCCAAATCTTGGATGGAGTGAAATTCATGCTGTTTTAATTCTCTGTTCAAAAATGCACATGCAGTAGCAGAAGTAGAGCAATTATCCCATCTAGCCAAAAGCCAGGTTTAGTTGAAAGAACCCTTCAGAGTTCTCAGTTTGTCCAGCAAATGGCCGAAAATATGATAAGCTTATCAGAAAGTGTAACCGAGGGCACGCGCACCTCTTAAAACTGCATTTTTTGGCTCGAAATCTCACAAAAACAGGCTTTTCTTGTGAGATCTTATCTGCTTCCCACTTCAGACTAAGTCAGAAAGATGATAGAGAAACAGTTTGTTTGGGCTGTAGTGGTGTTCCTGATGTCTGTAGAGATGCTCAAAGTATTTTGTCCATTATGACAAGTTTCCAAAATGTCTGTGTGCTGAGCATCCTGTAGCACTTTTATAATACAGCATATGTTTTGCTCCAATTCAGGGGAAAAAAGCTATTGAGGGAACAGAAGATTGTTGAGGTGTTAAGGTATTGAGAAACAAACTCCAAGCCCTGGAACAGCATCATTCATTTACTATCTTACTACAATTTTACTTCTACAGTCTGAAATCTTTGCATCCCCCAAAAAAGAAATCATTACTTGCTCAAAATGAAGCTTATTTATCATAGATGGGAGAAGTCATACTTCTGACCTCATTGATCAAAAATGACCACATTACTAGAGATATAGTGTTCAACTGTTGAGGGAAAGACTCATGACTGAAGAAAACTTCAGGCTTTCTCTGACTGAAACTTCACATAATTCATGGCCAGGAATTAACCAGACCCATTAAGGGTTGGTGTCAAGTTGAATGACAGCCATGCAAGCTGTTCAGTGCATGGACTGCCTTTTTGTAATGTATACTCTTAGCACAACGCCGTTCTGTTCCATGACTGAAGCTCCTAGATGCTATTACTGTGCATATACTGGTAAGAATTTAAATGCTAAGGCAAACAAATTAATCAGAAAACAGAAAAGATTGATTCTACATGCACTTCTTTTGTATTTGTCCCAAACTAATCAATTGCAATCAACTCTAGCAATATCAGCCCCTTGTATTCACCATGTGAAATTGATCTTAGAAATGGCTGGAATTGTTAAGTTTTGGCAATACTTGAAAATTTGAAATGCTGAAAAATGTCAATGAAATGTATTGCTGCTTTCCATTCAGTTTTCAGCCAGCTAAAGAATTGCTAGCCGTTTCTGGACAGAGGAGGGGAAATATTTTTGTTTCCCTTCCTCCATGCCCTGCTAAACTGTTTCCAGAGGATCAAGTTTGTTCAGAGAGGAACAGAAAACTGGTTGTCTTCTTACATTGGATTTAAGATGATCATTTTTCACATATTTCAGAAAGGAAGAAAGCATGCAGCAATAATCAACCTAGAAGAGCTCATTGTGATCATCTTCTCTGTTACTCACTGATCTAGTTCCAATTGCAAATAGAACATATATATTAGAAAACCACCTGACTTAGGTTTAGAAATTATTAGTGACAAAAATGAAGCAGAAACTTTGCTGACTTTTCCCAATACTGACTTAAAATTTACAATTTTAAACAAAACAATAAAAACAATACTGTTTAAAATTTATACCTGGCTTTAATCTGAAGTCATCTAACCACGAGTGTTATGGTCTTTTGCAGTACATCCCCCTGGCCTAGCAGTCTCAAGCTCACCTGCAGAAGCAGCAAGGAAGGGGAGTTCTTAAAAATTTAGTTACAGGCTTTAGTACCTTAAAATAAACTCAGATCAGCCTGTACGTGAGGTTGTTTTTTTCCTTTTTAAAAACCGATCACCACATTCCTACAGTTATCCAAACAACAGCCCATTATATAGTGAGCACTCAATGGTCCTTATGAGAGCTACACAAAAGGCTGATCTTTTCTAAGGCTTGTAAGAATTTATCATCACTGTCATCCTTAAATTTACTCTTCTATTGGAATTTCCTCCTTGTTTGACAACTGCTTTTTCCTTCCATCTATCACAATTTAGGGTGACTAATCAGGTTAGTCACAAACCCTTCAGAAATATACCCTCCAGAGCACTTTTTGTTTTAGCTTGGGGAGGAAAGCATTTCAATTTATAATATTTAACAGAAGCCTCTATGCAGTAGCCATGAGGATTTCTCTTTAGCTCAGATTTGCATATGTAAATTATCCAAACGACAGTTCAGTTCTCCCTTTATACAGCTGGATGAGATTTAAGGAAAGGAGAATGATCTGGAGATTGGAGGAGAAGGCAGCTCAGGAGATCTGTCTCTGCTCTGCTACAGCATCATTATATGACCTGCAGCACCATAAAGTTGATGTAATCAGCTAGACATTAATAGTCATTAATTAATTGGTTGGTAAGGTATACAGAACAATTATAATCAAGTTTGTTAAAAAGTACAGACAATTTCAGAGCTACTGTTCAGTGAAGGGAAGCAATGAAACTGCAAAGAACAACATTCATTTCACTTCTGAGACATCACAAGTGTAGAGGATACAGCTATAGTACCTGGGAATCTGGGCATCACCAAATTGTAGCAAAGGAGATGGGCACGAACCCCTGACCCAGTTCCTGACAAATGTTTGTCTAATGCATGGATTCCTAAAGACTTCTGCGTTTTTGTGGAGCACATCCTGGGGGGGACTGGTCTCAGGCAGATCTGAACAGTAGAAATCCCATTAGCCCTGGGCTAAAGCAGCTGTATGTGAAGCCCTGTGAGGAGTAATGCTAGGAGTTCACAAACTGGAAAAGGCTACAAATTAGTTGTGTAACCTATGCTTAAAGACCACAAATTCCCAACATAATGCATTTCTGGTCTTTGCTGTTCTAACAGGTAAAATACTTTTCCTAATGTCTAACCTGCATTTGAAGCTCATTATTTCTTGTCCTGCCCTTGGTGGCTGTGAGAAATAGCATGTTCCTTTTCTCTTTGCAGTTCTCTTTTACATATACGAAGAGTGAGTACCAAGAAATTGTTCTACAAATACATTTATCATAAGATGAAAAGAGAAAGGTAGCACCAGATGATACCAAGGGGGTGAAGTGTTTAAAGCCTTTTTTTGTATCAGTGTTCATTTAAAAGATCAGTTGAGAGCAGGAGGCTAACAGGATCGGAAATTGAATCGAAAAAGGATAGGAGTTCAGCACAGAATAAGGAAAGAAGTGAGAAAATTAGATAAGCTTCGTGTTTTATAATTGGCTGAACCTGATGAACTTCATCCTAGAATATTTTGAAAGTGGACTGAAATGATCTTAGATACCTGTGGTTATCTTTGAGAAGCCAGGAAAAGCTAAGCAAGATACCAGAAAACTGGAAAAGGGCAAACGTGGTACCTATCTTCATACAGAGGAAGAGGAAACAGAGGAACATGGGAATTACAGACCAGCTCATCTATATTTTCAGCTCCAGGAAATATCAAGCAATTTAGTTGTTTGGAAGCACCTGGGAAAAGGAAAGGAATAACAGCTGGTGTGGGTTTGTAAAGAAAAAATCATGTCATCTTATTTCCTTTAACACAGGAGTGGTGAACAGAAACGAAAGTTTGATTTTGTTTAGGAATTGACCATGGCTGATAAGACGATAGGCCTTAAACTGAAGAAAGTATGATTCAGAAAAAGCTGATAAGAAAATATTTTAGTAGTGACACTCATGAAGCAGTAAGCCAGGTTGCCTTGGGAGCTTGTAGACTGTGCACCAGCGGAGATCTCTATGAACAGGTCAAAGCAGTATCTATCAGGAGTGATTTAGATATTGCTGAGATTGTTTCAGGGCAGAGGAATGGATTGAATGACCTCCAAAGATCCCCCTTAGCCTTATTTTTCTGTGGTTGTCTCCCTTAAACCTCCTCTTCTCTAGACTGAATGAGCCTCATTCTTTCTGTCTCTCCTCGTATCTCCTGCTCCCCAGGCCTCTGATCACTCCTGTTTATCTCTCCTAAATGCTTTATAATTGCCACACTTTTCTTTCTTGTGGTGTGATCTTAAGAATTACCAGGTAGATGCTCTCAAATCCCCAGCATGTGCCAGAATGAGGGGAAGGGATGCAGGCTCTTCTGCACAGCCAGTTCTGTGAGCAAAACACCCAACTCATCTTTAGAGCAAAACCCACCACAACCTAACACTTCATAAAAAGTGGAATTTTTTTGTCATATCTCCTTGTTAGTTAATATAAAGCTACTCCTGCATTTCCTGCTTACCAGCTGAGGAAGAGATGTTTGAACACTCCAGTACTTTTGGAGATGTCTTATTCTCAGAAATTTCATATTTTAAGATAATGTCAGCATTCCTCTCTGCCCCAGTTTCCTGCTTTTTCAGCCTGAAGTGAAAGGAGTCCCAGCAATAATAAAGCTAAAAAAGTAAAGAGGGCATGAATTACTATATTCTTCTCATGGTACAATAATGGAGAAATGTCCCCATGTTAGGCGGGGGGAATGCATGTCACTGTTTCAATACTTAAGAATCAGAAGTGATTCACTGCACAGAGCAAAATAGCAGCTGTGTTCAGATCTCAGCCTTTCACTGGAGAGAAAGAATAGTTTTCACTCATAAAAACGAGTATGTGTCTTTATTCTGTCATGGGATAATGATGCACCTTGGGCCTGATCCAAAGCTCCCTGAAATTCGGAGAAAGACTCACATTGGCCTCTGTGCACCCTAAACCAAAGAGAAGAATCTTTCAGAGTGGGAAGAGCTTCCCCTTGCTCTTTTTTTCTGTCCGCGCTGGAGTCCCACACCACTGCTGGCCTGCCCTGTAAATAAAGACCACCAATAAATAAAATCTACAAGGCTGGCAAAAAGATATTTAAAGACACATCAGCAGTTTAGGCTGCAAATTTCAGTGCTCGCAGACACAATACGTGGTATAGATGTCCAAGGCGCAGCTCTCTGCCGTGCCATCCCTGCAGTAGGTGACAAGTACCCCAGCACCTCAGGGCCTCAGGGCCACCCACCTGCAGCAGCTCCATATGCACAACTGTTTGGGGGGGGGGGGAATATGGATGCTGTTCTGCAGCTTGCTGATCCATCAGAAAGCAGTAGCATCTCTTAGGAAGGTCAGGTTTTAATCACTAGCATCAGCCCATTCTTGAGGAAAACAACAGGAGCGGGAGAGAGGGCAGGATTGCGTCTTTTAGTGGCAGACTGCCCTGGATTGACCTAAAATTCGTCCTAAGACTGCACTTGTAGTCTATGTTGAGATTAAAACCAAATCACCTGCATTGTCTTGAATATCCCTAATCATAACATCAGAAACCTGTGTTATTTATCGCTACAGAACTATCACTGGGAGAACAAGGGTCTGTGACAGACCTTGCTTGTAATATACTGCAAGAAACTTCTGCCTTGGATTTTTCTTAAAAAAAAAGAAAAGAAAAAGAAAAAAAGAAAGCAAACTGTTCTTCTTGTCTAAGTGAAAAAGAAAAAATTGCTGCTTAGATCGTTTAAAGAAAAGAGACTAGTTCATTCTTTTCTATTAGGGAGAAAAGAAACCCTGTTCCACCAAAACTCTTTGAAGATTCATAGAGGCACTTCCAACTGCAGTCCAAGATGGCCTGGAAGAGGAAGACCTCCAGAAAGCTTTAGAGCAGTAGCCCTGTGACTGCATTACAGCATACCCTTGGCTTTTCTTTTTCCTCTGTTTTTTTCTTTAGCTATTCTCTTGCAGAAAAGTCACAGGAAAGAAAAGAAATGAAGAAACTGTAACAGCAACCTTCCCTCCCCCAACTCTACAGAAAGCCATCTCACCAGATAAAGAGCAGTCTTGGAAGGACTCTGTACTCTTCTGCCAGAAGCATTTGAAAAAACATTTGGGCTCCTGCAGAACAGGGTGCCTTTTCTGAATAGGTCTCTGCGCTGTGAAAGACAATTGATATTCTTCTTTTGGCCTCTTCCCCATGCAGCAGTGGTTTATAAAGGCAGAGAAACAGAGACAAGGATCAGATCTGAAACAGAGCGTTAAATATTTCACTTTCCTGTTAGCTGAGAAAATCAAGTATGACACCTCTCACCATCCAGGAGATTGCTTCTGGCTCTCTCTTGTTGTCTTGGGTTTGGGGTTACATCTCATGTTAAAAGGTTTGGGGCAAGGAGGTGATGAAATTAGAGGAAAAGTTGATCTGGAGGTCACCTGAAACAAATACCAAGGAGGGAGGTTGGTCTTATAGCTGGGATGTAAAGCCAGATTTGCGCTAGTGATTTTTCAGGTGATGGGCACCTCACTCCTTTCCCTGACTGTTGGGATCCTGAAACAGAAGGTACCCAAAGATGTCCAAAGCCTTCGTGCTTGTCTTGTTATTGTAAATGATGCGTGCAAGCTATGCTTGTATTGGCACCCAGCACTGTCCTGGCTTGCTACCGCATGTGTCTCACTCCCATGGCCTCTGCGTTGTCCTGAGTCACGGAATCCTGGGAGGTATCAGACTCGGTAGGTCAGGACTCAGCTAAGCAGCTGAAGGGAGGGTGTGCTTGCTGCCCAGCAGTTGTTCAATGGCTCATGCTTAGAGGGACCATTTTGGATATTAGCATCAAGGTGTCTGCATCACACAAACTGTTGCAACTGGAAATAGTTTTTATCCCATGCTGGAAGCAAAACAATGCCCAGACTGGTAGGGGCTATTCTGTGACACTGGGAAAAGAGGGCCAGATGAGACCAGCCACAGGTAGCTTACGCCCTGGAAGGAAAGACCTCCCATTGCACGGTGATCACCCCATCACCTTTCACAGTTATTAGCCTTTGATGGATAATTCACGTGACATTTGCAGAACTGAAGCCACGTTAGGGAGTCACACGGAGCTGTTCCAAAACATGGGAATGCCTCCTCTAATTTGCAAGAGGTGTCAGTTTTCTTTAAATTTGCCCCTCTCTTTCCAGCTGTGTGTGTGTGTGTAAGTGTCTGCAGGGGAAGGTGGGAAGCAGGTACAGCATGGACTTATTTTCCGCCCTTGAGATGTTGCCAACCCATTTCCTCTGAGGACTTTGGCAAATGTTCCTGCAGACTCTGTACTGTGAGAACAGGCTCTGCTTCCTCTGCTTTATGGCAGCAATGGCCTCTTATTTGGCTGCAGCTAGACTTTTTTATTACTGGAAATTATTGCATGGAGATGCTGGAGATCTAAGAAGGACGAAAACATAGGCTCTTGCTACCAGCCTGCATTTCTTTTGTTGCAATAGGCCTGGGCAAAGGGAGTTAGTAGTTTGCTGGCTAATTTGGCTTTAAGAATCTGCTGATCTCCTCTTGTGCATCCTCATGCCTATGCATCAAACCTTATGTTTAGTCCTCTGAACACACATATAAATAATACATGTGTGTGTGTCTGTGTACAAACACACACACACAGAGCAACATCTACATATATTGGAGGCTTGATTGAGTATTGCATGCTGCAGAAAAATGTATATTTTCTATGATCATAGACATTTCAAGGGAGCTTCATTGTGCTCTGCTCTAGGCCATGGCAGGGGGAAGGAGAGTAAGCGTATGGGTCAGACCCGCTTGGCCAGAGAAATTCATCTGGCTTGTGCGGCCATGGCGAATCACTCTGTCAAGCTGCTCCCCCATGGCCATGGCCCCTCTGGTCCCTCTCCTATTGTGTAATTAGAAATGTGTCAGACATGCAACCAAGTTCCCGTCATCTTAATCAGTAATTATCCACCTAGATCATGTGCTGGGACTGCTTCCCTACCCCTGTGATGGCCCTGCACAGCCTCATCCTGGGAGAAGGAGGCTGCATCTTGGTGATTAGAGAGGCAAGGGGTGAACCGTACAGGTTATCACATGCTTCCAAGAGTTTTCATGGTTTACCCTCACGGAAGGGTTGGTCCCTGCTCACCTAGATATGTTTCAGCCCAGTTCTGAGTCTGAAATCCAGAGGTAGCCACGTCTGAAGTATTTAATGTCAGTAAGAGACTTTCACAATGGTTTGACAAGATCATACAGCAGCACTGCTTTGAACTCTAGAAGATCAGTGCATAGGACTTACTTAAGAGAGAGATACATACATATATGTGTGTTTTACCTGAGAGGTTAAAGATTTTTCCTTTTTTTCACTGTGTAGAAAGATAACAAGTTTTGTTACTTCAATGGGAGGTTTGCAATTCACTTTTTTGCTCTCACAATACTGGTGATACCCCACCTTTCTAGATCACCTGAGAGAAGTCTTGGTAGTGTTTGCTTACGCTGGTCATTCCTTAGCACAGAAGTCCTTTCTCCCAAATGCTCATTAGGCATTTAAATGAAATAGTCCTGCCCAAACAAGCAAAAAGCTGTTAACTTGCTCACACTAGTTGTTCTAATCAAACCTCCCTTTTAGGGTTTGTTAATGTAAATCAAAGCCCGGGTCTGAACCCTGCCTCGCGTCATGTTCAAACTGCTAACGCAAGGCTGCCGTGTCCCAAGCTTCAAGGCCCCCGGCGTCCCCTCCAAGGAGAGGACGTCTGGCTCAGCTGGAAAGCCCGGCTCTGCTCTGTGGTGCAGTTCAAATGGAGATGAGGAGGAAGCTCCCAAGCACTCCTCAGCCATTGCTGCTTAGTTTGCACCAGGCTCCCACTTTGTCCGATGCTCCAGCCCTCCCCAGCACAGAGCAGACAGACAGAGGAGCTTTTGGCTGGAATCACAAGGTTGTGAAACGCTCGATGCCTTGACCTGTAACATGCGACTGTAAATTCCTCTGCTCTTGTTATGTTTTCCAGGGGTCACGGTCTTTAACAGTTTACTTAGTGGAGGAGGAGGAAAGAAACCCTTTGTATTTTTGAGCAGCGGACGATAGTTTCCCTCATCCTGGCAGCTGGCGCTGACACAGGGCTGTTCTTCAGGTGTTACTTTGATGGATGGTGCCCCCGACGCCCACGGAGCAGCAGGGGTGGTGGCAGCCTCCACTTACCCAGCTTTGGTTGAAGAAGAACCTGTGGAGTCCGCCCGAGCAGGACCCAGCACAGCTTTTCCAGTGTTTTCATTGCGTTTCAGACAGAGACTGAGCTTTGCTCCAGCCTAATTGCCGATGGCAATGGCCTGCTGAAGTGAACTTTTGCTGTGATGCAGCACACGCACAACCGAGTGCTTGCAGTGACAGGTCTGCGTTAGTACGAAATCCAGCAGCAGATTAAGCGAGGATGGAGTCCTAGGGCTAAAGACCTTTAGTATCTCCAGAGAGGGGAGGAGCAGATGCTATTTTATTGTTCTGTAAACCGTCTTTGCACAGCAAAGCAACCTGACACTGTGTGATCTCGGTGAGTCACGGCTCCCTGCTTCAGCCTGGGATGTTCCTACATCCATGATTATTTTGGTGCTCGGGGACACCACGGTGCTGAGATGGCTGCTTTGAGTCATGCTCCCACTACCAGCTCCTCTTTGGCTGGTGGCAGTGCAAGCCTGAACTCAGTGTTCCTAGAACTGGTAAAAATAGCACCAGGATGCTTCAAGTGTCCCTGACTGAGCCAGAGCTGAAAGCTCTCAGGCCAGTCAAACCTCCATCGGGGACAGAGAGGGGCTGACAACTGGATTTTACTCTGTGGCACTGTGGTTAAGAGGAGGAGAAGAGGGTTCAGACTTGCAATGGTGAAGACTCCAGGGCTTTCCATGCAAGCAATTCACCCTGTTGCCTCAAAAAATGTTGTCTTCTGGCAACAGCTTTGAGATTACAAGGAGCTGTGGCAGAGCCCAAAGTGACTGCTGGCAGCACTTGTTGTTCTGTGACTCCTGGGCTAGGAAATACATTGTGTGAAACTAAACTCCTTTCAGATGAGAGGAAACAGGAGCGTAGCCTGAGCATAGCCAAACATGACCCCCAAGCCTGCTCATGCAGTAACCCACATCCAACACATCTCACAGATTTGCTGTCAGGTCCTGATCCAAGGTCCATTGAAGAGAAGTCATTCAGTGTACTGCCATAGGTTTGGCACGTAAAGGACTTAAGCTTTTTTTTTTTTTTTTTACTATTTGCACTATTTTTTCCCCAGGAGAGGATAGTCCTGCCATGTTAGCATTTTGGCCAAAGAGCTAAGGACAAACACACTGCCTGTCATGTTCTGACACCACTTGTGTTCAGAGTATTTACCAAACTGGTTAACCCAGCCAGCATTAAAAGCTTAACAGAAAAAATTAGGAAGACAAAGATACACAATTTCCTCTGTGTGTGCCTGTATTATGGAAAACAAGGTGACACAAAAGGCACACATGTAGAATGGAGGTGAAGGCAAACTGCTAGACTTCTCCAAGGATCAAAATATTGATAAGATGAAGGTTTCATGTGCTTATATTTCACATGGAGGGTTGAAGTGAAAAAAAGAAAGTTTCTGGTGCAAACATATAAAAACCCTTCTTGGTTCCCATATCTCTTTTTCTGTGTCTTTAACCGCATGTCTTTCCACCTTTTTAATTTTAAAACGCATGTGGGTTAAGCCTAGAATTTCCTGTGGCTAAGAGGAATGGGGTCTGATTGATCGTAATAAGGGACAGTCTAAATGAAGTGTTTGGACTTGCCCCGGGCGCTTCTATCTGCAGGTGCTGGGAGCCCTTGCCAATGCGAATGACTTTTTGGAACACAAGTGATTATTTACTGCTGAACCAAGCCAAAGGCTATGCTTCTCCTTGCAGCTCACAGCCCTCGGTCTCCAACAGGAAATGTATTTAGTTTTCAAATCCCTCTCCGACCAAAAAGAAATTCCAGCAAAATAGCAATAAACATCCAGAGAGTCTTCTCTTCTGTAGGAAAAAAACATGAGCTTGGGTTTAAAATGAAATATCCTGTGACTAATCTATTCTAGGACCGGGATGGGGTCAGGTTGTTCTGTGTGGGAGTCAGCAAGAGGACCCGGGAGAAGGCTACCCTACCCCATTTGCCACCCACCCCCTTTTAGAAACTCCGATATCACCAACACGATGTTTTCAAACAACGATTGCAAAAGGGTTCACTGCTTGATCCTCCTCTTCTCAGTTTGTCATTGATTTCCCCCATCAAAATAGTTTGTGCAACGAATCCCAGCTGTATCGCTGGCACAGTGCTAGCCAGTAAATACAATCCAAATGTTAATTCTTTGGAGCTGAGAGCTCCGTGCCAAGAAATGAATAATCTGTGCGAGGCTAAACAAACAGTTTATTGACAGGGTGGGGTGGGGTGCAGGTGGGGGGTGGCTGGGCTGAGAAGCAGGCAAACCCGACCAGAAGGACATCAAAGCTGCTTCTGTCAGAAGACTCAGTCACATGTGATTTGTTTTCTCTTGCCACTAATTCAGTTACGTGTTAAACTACTAATATTCCCAGGCAACAGTGCGAGTGCTTTCCAGACCAAATGCAGCAGGCAGGAAAAGCAGATGTTTGCACCCTGTCCATCTGAATTTGCCCTCGTTGTCTTTTTCATCAGACGAGCGCGGTGGGTGCACTCAGGTCCAGAGATCCAGCAGCCAGGGAACTCGGTAGGTTCATCTCTGCTTTATAAATGGAGGAAACGAGGCAATTTGGAAGTGGCATTTCTCTGGCAGCTGATGGGAGTGTAGCAGTGCTATTCTACTGAAATTTAAATCGAAAGATTAAATTCCCTTTTTAAAACTGCCCCTTCTGCCTTTTTCTTCCAGGTTATCCAGGAGGTCAAGACCAGAAGCAGGATTAGAGCCTAAATCCCCCGAGTCCCAGGCCAGCTACAGTGCAGACCACTCATTGCAAATCCTACTGGACCCTGACCCCAGCTACGTTCTGTAGTAATCCACTTTGCATATTTTGGGCCAAAGCCAGGGCAGGATCCCAGGAATGCCGCCCAGCCATGTCTCATCCCTCTTCCAACCTGCTGCACCATTACGGCATGCTGTCTGGACTGGTTTTTTGGAGAGAAGGACTGGATTGCTCTTGAAGCCCAAACCCAGTAAAATACACAGACACAAATTTGAGTCTCAATTTTAAAAATAAAAGTTATGGTCCAAATTTACATGCTGGGAAATTATAGGAACAGGTCATTGGTTTCTATTCCACTCCTCAGCTGCGCTGAGAAGGTGGGTATCTCCTCTTTTCCATTCCTCCCCATGGCAAAGAGGGTCCCTCCCACCCGGCAGTGTGCCTGCGCTGGCAGTGTCCCTGTTGAAGACAGAGTCACCTCACGGGTGGACCTGCCCAGGCTCAGAGGAGATGGAGCCGTTCCCTGGCCACCAGCACAGCCCTTAACACCCAGCATCACACAGGCAGGGGAAGGCGAGGGCCCACAGCATGATGGTTTAATAAATAAAAGGCAGGAAAAGTCACCGGTGATGGGGTTGTGATGACAGGTTATGGAGTCTCATGCACGAGTAGTTAAGTCTGTCCGGGGTTAATCTAACTCAGATACCGATGTGGGCATTTAGATAGTGGATAACTCATGCTGTCATTAACCTGTCAGCATTACAGCAGGAAGATTATATCTTCACAAGAATATATTGATCTGGAAAGGGACGTGTTAGGCATGACCAAGCTTTTTCTATGCTGTCTTTTACCACCTGCTTTTCCCCTGATCAAAGATGTTTAACGTGTGTGGTCAGTGCAAGGAAAGCCATGTTTTCCTCTAGGCTGGAGAGTTGTATCTCTTTGTCCTCTTCCCATTATCTTGGGTGCAATCTAAATATCTGGTTACTTACACAGCCCCTTCTTTTCATGCTGATGAAGTAGTGAAGACAAGATAGTTGTCTCTGTATGTCTACTGCAGCCTTTTGCAGAGAGACTCGCACTTGCTGTGTGTGTCCTCCGAGCAGCTCAAAGGCAGGATGGCTCTGAACTGGAAGCTGAGTGCATAACATAGGACTTTGCTAGAGCTGGTAAGTCTCTTCTCAGCAGATGACTTACTGGCTTAAGGACTGCAGTGTGGTGAAGCAGATCCCCAGGTTTTGGATCTGAATGGGTTCCTCCAGATATTCAGACCTTGGCAAAAGTTTGTCAAGATGTGCTGCCTAGAGATGTATTCCAACACCTGGTTTCCTCCAAAACCCACCAGAAAATGACAGCTTACAGCCTCCATTTGGGGAAAGGCTCGACAACAGCGTGCAGTACACAAAGAGAGGACAAGAGTTACAGCCATAAATGTGTTGATATTTAAGTTCACTGAAAAGGTAAAATTAGGACCATTGCACGGGCAAATCCACCTAGTAAATGGTGTTTTAATGGCAAGAGAGTTCTTCTGATGGCATGGCATAGCATATCCATTCCCAACAGGGATAAGTTGGTCATTCCCAGCCTGGGGCAGGTGGACTAGACATGGTTTCCAAAACCATGGCACGGTAATGTCTGCAGTACTTTTAGGTGACCACCTGAGGATAGGACTATGTGGTAGCCCATGGGAAATCTGGGCAGTCGGCAGACTTGCAAGGACTAAAAGTGTAGAAATGAGCCACACTTGACAGGATATATTGTGCCAGTCCTGACTGGCATCCAGATTTCTGACAGCGTGGTGGTGTCAGCTAAAGGTAGGATTTTCTCCCTCCCTATTTCCTGTAGATTGGTAAAACATTCCAAAGCAAAGTTTTGCAGCTTGAAATCAACAAAATTCCCTAGCATTGGCATAAAAATGCTGATATTGGTATTCCTTACACTGGGTAGAAAACTGCATTTCTGTGAGCTGTCCTGATGAAACTTCAAAAGGCAGGTAAGATTTTCTTTCATGCTCCTGGTTCCCTAGCTGTGGGAATGGGGACAAGAAGCTAGCTGAGTTGAGCTGAATGGTTTTTGCTCATTGCTTATGTGAGAAAATAAAGGTAACCAATACTGGAGACACTCCCCATTGGCCCTGCACAGACTGTTGCCCTCCAGACCTGCTCCCGGCAGGGACCGATCACGGAAAGGGAGAGGAAGCAGTTGTGCTTCCTTTCCCCACGCTCACCCCAAAGCACTGCCTGAGATGTAAGCAGCATTAAAACACTTCCCTCTTTCCTGCGAGTGTCTGCTCAGCACAGCCTCATGCTTCCAGGGTCTGACTGGAGATACCCGGGGAAGCATGAGAGGCCAAAAGTCTCCCAAGAACTGTCAAGTTTGGCATCCAAGTGTTGACAGTGTTTAGACAAATCCTTGCTCTAAGCCTCCTGAGATGAAATTGTTTTCAATACTGCAGTGGGAACTGGCAGCTCTTGGTTAAGAAGCAGGTGGAGGTTCAATGAGTGTGTGTGGCTGGTCCTAAATCCTCCTGCCTCAGACTGGGAGACTCTAGCATTTATTGGCAACCAAGTGCTGGAGAGCTGGTAGATTAGGCACATATGCACACGCATGCACGCACTGTTCAAGTGCTCACAAAAAGTGCCTGCATTTTATTTATTCAAGCAGAACCAGGGTTGTGGGTAAATGACAAAGTGGTACTTCATCTCCCCTTAACACAACCACAAATTAGGACTCAACGTTAAGATCAGAGCAAAAAGCTCGCTAACTTGTGTGTCTGCACATGACACCCTTGGAGCAAACTCTTTCTCCCCAACCTCCTGGCTAAACCGGCCCTTTGTGAAGAGGCAATACTGCCTTAGCAGGGGCTGTACAATCATGGCTATTCCTTGTGCACTGGCCACACAATAATATACCACCAAAAAAAAAAAAAAAAAAAAAGGGAGAGAGGAAGAGAAACGAGCGTTCTTAACAAAAGCAGAATAATATGCTAAGGCAAGGCTCTCTGTGATCTGCTGTTTGAAAGCAGGCGGGCATTGAGTTGTCGTTACCAGCCTCCATCATTTGAGGGCACCCTAGTCTTTGATGTTGGCTGCAATTAGCTGCGGGAGTAGTGTAGCAGCCATCTCTCGTGATGGCAAGTCTGTCTTTCATTGAAATGCTCTCTTTCCTTCAACCCTCCAGGTCAATGCTGCTGGGACTTGCTTCTTTACTGATGGCAGGAGCACATGCTGGGCTCGCAGATCACCAGCCTTATTGGTGTGTTGGGGATTGGAGGTGAATTGCCTAAAGGAGGGATGCGCTGGCATGCCAACACTGCTATTGATTAATGCTAATTATCATTTAATTTAACCTCCAATTAGTTTTAATCAATTGTCACATTCTCCCCGAGTATTACTGCAAGGATGATGTACAGTAAGGAGGATAATTGTCTTGAGCTTTTCCTTGCTTCCCAGATGGTTATTTTCTATCCCTTTATTTTGCTTTTAATAGAGCTAGGTGAATAATTTATTTGCCAAATTTAGCTGCTGCTGCTTCTTGTGCCTCGGAACTGTCTGTAAACATAGTTTGAGTCTGTTGCTTGGTCCAAAATTTCTCATCACAGAGTATTGGTTCTTGGTCTGTACAACGCGTTACAGCCATTTGATCCTGGAAATTCAAGCAGGGCAGTTTCACTTTAATTGGGCATGTGGTGGGGTCGCATGGCCCTGGCCCCAGCGTTGCTGTCAGTCGTAACTCTGGGGATCCAGGTTTGCATGAATTTTCCATAACTGTTTCTTAAAAGAATGGTTACATTCATGTTTCTGTCACCCAGAGTATTTCCCTTCAAAAGGGAAAAGCAGAGAGAAAGAGCAGTTACATCTGTCCATCTGGGTGGATCATCTCCAGGTCTTGAATCCAAGCTCTAGAAATCAGCAAGCACCAAGTCAACTTCTTCTCCCAAGGGACTAATTCCTCTCTGTTACAGCACCAGCCCTCTTAACACTCTCCTATGTGGTCTTCCCACTGGAGCTGGAGAGACTGGTTTTGTCTGAATATCGCTACGACAGCCCGGCCTTTCCATGGCAGAATATGCTTTCCAGAATCAGAATATATTCAGAGGTACTTGTCCAATGCTAATAATAGCTCTGTCTGTCCAAGTGAATTACAAAAAAAGTATCAATTCATTAATCACCCCCACTGATTTTGTGTACATTGCTGATGAAACATCAGGCAGCATTCCCTGAAGGTCAATAAATTAGGGCAGTTATCCAAAATTACCTTCTGAGATCTCTCTGAAAGCTGAGGGAAAAGTGAGCAGAGCACAGTCCTATCTATTCTTGCCGAGGATCAAAAGCAACTCAACAATACCTCAGGGCATCAAAGACAGCTGATAGATCTAACAATAACATCTTGGAGCCCTGATATTCATCTGTAACCTGGACTGCCCGTGCAGTGCAGTCTCTGTGCTGTACTCCGTCTGTACCCAGACCGACACGGGTCAAGAAAGGCTGAGACAGTCAGGTACTCAGGGAATTCGCTTCCCTTCACAACTTTCTCATTAACCATGCCCACACTTGAAGAACAGAAACAACACAGCCAGATTGCCAGCATCCAGTAATAGCTTGTTTGGACGCCTTTTCTGCACTTTCCAGAGACATCCTGCACCCGCCGGCTGTCCCGATTTCAGGTGGAGTGGTTTCTTGCCCCTGGCCCTGCCACCAGGTATCTGCGGCACTGATCAAAAGCCATGGTGGATAATGCGGGTTGAGTTCGGCTGGTGGGCAGGTCACGTCCCTGCCACCAGTGCCGCCACTCGTCTTTGAGCCTCTGCCGCGACCCGAAGCGAGGCGGTGGTGGTGCGGGAAGGGGGCTGTGCCCCTGGCCCCGCTGCTGACTGTTGGCAAGGCTTTCAGCGTGGGTGTCTGATCTCCAACGGGTTTCCTCTCTTCCCTGCAGAAGATATGAAGAACCTCGTTGCTGGAGGACTGAGAACCTCCCTTGTGATAGAAGTCAGGAGGGCTCAGGTGCCTTGTAGCAAATATGTAGTTCATCGCAGGACCGTGTCCCGATTTATTTTTTTTTTTTTTTAGTTTTATTTTAGAAAATAAAAGATCAGCTTATGTGTACAACTGAGCTCTTCCTCCTCCTACCCACCCATTCATCCCCAAAGGGTCAAGTTGCATGGGCTCAGATGTCCCAAGCAGATAGTTATGACTTGGTTCAACATTATTTCATTATAACCACTTAAGTTACAGGAGAACTTTAGTGAAAAATAAAACTATGGTAAAGCAAATCCTTTGCTCCATAGAAACGAAAGCTGACCCCATGCTCGCCTTTGTGCATGGGCTGCATAACAAACCCATTGTAAGATTAAAATGAAAAAAGAAGGAAAGCCAAAGCTTGTTTTGTTCATATAAACATGGGACTTTCGATTTACTTTTCACAGAGCTTTGACTGGGCAACAGAAGAAATGTGAGCTATCTCACAATGTTCCCTTGGCATAACATGGTGCTTTCAGTCTCATTATTATTGCATTATATGTAGCACATCTGTTACTGGTCAGGAGCCAAACTATTTAATTCTATTAGATACATCTATACAGCTAAGTGATAATCTACACCAGGTTTATGGAACAAGCACTTAATTCTTGGCAGGGAGCAGCTCAAGACTTGATACAAGAGCAACAGAATATATGCAGTGTAGTTGTAGATCAGTGTCAGAAACTGGCCAGAAATCATTTCTGCATTCTTCAGCATGCAGGCATTCCAGTGTGGGAAACTATTCATTCAATTTATTGTTCTAACATCTGTAAGTTATTGGATGGGGGGGAGGGGAGAGGGAGAAGAGGAAAACGCTCAGAGGGAAAAACGTTTACCTAACAAAATACTAACTCTTTCAGGGGGTTTCATGTCAGCACTCTGTAAATAATAGGAGCCTTTTAATGCACATGTGGTAGTATTTACTTTGTGGAGAGGTACACAGAATCCTGTCTTGTTCAGAAAGTTTTGTGCCCCAGTGCTGCTCGGGCATACAGCTTTTGCTGTACTTATTTTGTCTTAATCCATCTTTTATCTTGCTGAGCACAACTGCCAAGACCCAAGTCACATCCCGTCACCTCTGCAAGCACCCACAGCGTGAGCTGAACCTCCGGAGCTCAGCTCCTCCGCTGGTGCGAGAGGGCTCTGCTCCCCTCGCAGGGCACACGGCAGCTCTGACGTTTGCCAACTGGCGGTTTGGAACCTGGAGCTTTTTCTCTCCCCTCTCTGCAAGACCCTTCCGAACTTTGGGAGGGAGGAGCCCCTAAACCAGGTGTTCTTCTCAGAAAGGCAAGTAAACATGGTTTTACCCCTGTTTTGGAGAGGAGGAGGAAGGGCACTGGGAGGTGATGACTTGCTCAGGGTTGCACAGGATGTCTGCAGCAGAGCTGGAACAGGGGCCAACTCTCTGAACTGTCAACAGTGCCTCTACCTTTATCCACCAGACCATCCTTCCTTCCTCTACACTGAAGAATTGAAACAATTCTGAAAAGAAAAAAAAAAAGAGAGGGTCTCCACCTGCAGAGTTTTCTGACCTTCCACTGACAGGGCTTTTCTTTTCCTCTCCCCGCTCCCCCCTGCCCATTTTTTGGTCTCTCAGTGGAAGTAATTGGATCTATTTCTGAAGGAAGTGATGTCAGGAGACCTGGGTGTTCCAGGAATAGTTATTTCCATATGATCTGAACAGGTTCTTACATACTGTGACACATACATTGTTGTAATTTAAACAGACCTGGTTCTTTGGACTGAAGACCATTTATAAGAGTCTCCAGCTGGAGGGGAATTCATTTACTCATGGCCTTTGGGGAGCAGCAGCATCCTTAACTCTCTGCTGTCTCTCCCAGCACCAGGCATCTGAGATTTCCATGAACCATCTTATCCTGAGCCTGACCCTACCCAGGTAAGAACACCTATTGATTTCAGAGGTCCTGCTCTGCTGTGGGTGAACGTGGCCGAGCTCCACTGGGCATTGCAGTCAGCAGACAGATAATACCAGAGAAATCATTCCTGGTCGTCACCGGTGGTACTTGAGTTCTTATAAGAAAACCCCAATCCTTGCACCTGAATTTACAAGCTGAATCCAGGAGGATAAAAACAGGGCTCTGAATGAAGGGAAAAGGCTGTAACACTGTACTATATTTAGGCTGTGAGCTCTGGGGACAAGCGCTGCCTTTCTTTTTCCTGTGGAGTTGTACATCTAATACCATAGGGTCCTGGTCCATGACAGAGGTCTGACATACGACTATAGTGCCAAAATAATAGCATTAAATACCAGTAATAACATAATGAGGTAATAAATAGTAATAAAACCTTGGAGGGAGGCCAAGTAGAAGGATCTTCAAAGGCTGTGCTGCCCCCTACTACTCTTGATCCCGAATTGTACATGGCCTTCAACCCTAGTGAAGTGGAGAAGTGTCAAAGAAAAGAGGCTCTTGCTTAATGTGGACCCGCAGCACCCAGGGGCGGGATGAGGAGGGAGAAAGGTCTGTGCCTTGCTTAGCCCCTACAGCTTCCCCTCCTGCCCGGTACAATGTCCTTCTGGCATCCAGAGCAATGCCAGCTCTGGTCTCTGGGTTGAGGACTTTCAGAGTTCGTTTTAAAATCATCTCATGATTCAGCATTTTACTTACATTTCCCAAGTGCTCCCTAAGTCAAGGGTGCTCAAAGCAAAGCCAGTGCCTGGTTTAGGCTTATTAGGTCCCAAACACAGCCCTGACCTGTCTTCTCCCTCCAGCTGAAGACCATGGGCAGAGCCAGTCAGGAGGAACTGGTCACTGCTGACAACAGCAATTTGTACCACATTTGTCAACGTGTAGACTTGTAAAAGTTAATTTCCCAGCACTGTTCCTTAAACAAATAACTCACACCCCCACATGGCCTGGAGACACCTTTCAGGGGGGCTGACTGATGGAAGGAGTCACCAGTGGCTGAACATCCAAATTCCAGCCAGGATCTTCAAGGTGAGCTTTGCTCTCTTAGGAAGAAGGAGCAGAACATCCTTTATACCAGCCAGCCTGCTCCCACTGCTGGCTCTCTGAGCTACTGTGGGGATGGATTTATGAAGACTTCAGATGCTTTCTTGAAAATGGGGAAGGAAAAAAACCCAAACTCAAATGGTAAGAAAAGTCACATGTGGTTTTTACTGTTTATTTTCCATTAGCTTTGATAATTGCTCCAGAGTGCTGTACTTTATGGCAGTGTCCACCAGAGTTACTGGTACACATGCTGAATGTACATACTGATATCGGGAGGTTTAGTTGTGCACAGCAGCAGCTCCAGCATCACTCCCCTGTGCACAGTGGAGTCACACAAATTAGCAGTAGTAGCAAAACTCTTGTTCAAAATGCTGAAGGCATTGCCAGCTACCCCACCAGAATCACTCTGTTGCTTTTCATGGCATCATTTCTCTCTTTCTTGCTCACAGCTCCTCAGCTATGCCAATGAAGCATCCTGGCATTGTGCTGCAAGCTGGGTTTTTGCACTTAGCAACTTTAAACTTTCCAAAATGAAGGATTTTTTGGTTTGGGTTGATTTGGTTTGGGTTTGATCAGCGACATTTCAGCAAGCCTGGTAAGATGCTGGTAGCACAGGCATTGCTTACTAAAGTGAGGTGATTTCTGCAGGCAGGGAAAAATCTTAAATTTATTACAAAAACCAACCTCTTGGCGGTGGTCCATGACCTCCTAAAAGTCTAAAGTTCACCAGTTTAAAACTACTGATGTGATAATACCAATTCCTGATGCTGAGCTTCAAAGAAAGGACTCTCACCCCTCCTTCTGTGCAATCTTTCTTTTGCATGTTATTTGCTTATATACTTGAGAGGCAACTGTCATCCCTAGAAAGTGCCAGCAAACAAAAATATTTTGCCTGGTATTTTCTTGACATAGTCAGATCTTGCCATTGTCCAGAGCGGAGGACCCAGGACGTGGTATTGGAACACTATTGCAAAAAAGATGAGTGACAGGCATTTAATTTCCAATGCTGCTCATCAGATAGTTTTTCTTCCACTCTTCCCATGAGGGAGAAAATTATGTAAGTGGAATACCCCAAGGGGAGTAGTAGCTTGTTGTAATTTAAGATTAAGCCTGAAAAATGGATGGAGGATCTAAGCTACAGGTATTTTACCTAGCAGAGCACACCACGTTCCTGGAGTGATACATGGCACCTCGGCTGGGCTGAAGCCTTGGCTTTGGTACCATCACAAATCCACCTTTGGGGAAGTTAAGGTGTTTCTGTCATCCACTGTTGTCAGTTATAATCCACCGGGACCGTTCGTAGGACTACAGCCAGCCACGGTAAGAAAATGTTCATCTGTCCGTCTACAAATACAAGATCCAGTTCCCCTCAATAAAACCAGCATGAGACTGCGGAGGGAGCACCAGGACAGAAAAAGCCAAGCAGAATAGCCCCTGGGGCTAGTGCAGATCTGCTGACAGTTCACACTGCTTGCTGGAGAAAACCCTGGCTAGCAATAGCTCAGTTGTCGTGGTGTTGGACAAGATTTTGAGAGGTTTGAGTTTGTTTCCTGTTTTTCCATAATGTTTCTGTGCCCCAGTTCCCCACTTCTGAAGGCAGAGTTGGTAGGGGATTGCACATCCTTCTTGAATGTGGTGAGGGCAATGGCCCTATAAATCCCACACAGTTATAGACTCAGTCACACTGCACTACCTTCTAGAGCCTAGTAGTTCTCCACATGCAGTATAAAATAACCATTAAATCATCTGTAATGCAGCCAACTTAACTGTAATTCTATAAGGCGTGGATTGAGGACATGTAGCTAACAGAACTGGTTAGAGAATGTGGGAATCTTTTCAAGGGAAAATTTAAAATAACTTTTGCATTTATTTTTCTGAATTTGCTTGTTTGTTTTTAGTTAAGTAAACTTTTCTTTCTTCCTTTAAGCAGCTTTTATTCTCTCCTTCTCTCCTCTTTCTCATTTTGTCATTAGAAGAAGTGAAGGAAGGGAAGAAGGGGGTGCAAACTGATAGGGAAGAGTAAAACCCCGAAAACCTTGAAACCTTGCTGGTTATTTTTTGGACACCATTGTGGGTGTTTTGTTTCAAAAATGAAAATGTATGTAAAACCCAGACATTTCTTTTTCTTGAAATAGGTTGTTCATCACTGGAAAGTATGGCTGAATTGAAGAGGCCAAATATCCCAAGGCCTTGTTTTCTCCATTTGCAGCTGGGAAAACTGAAGCGAAGCACCGAAGTGATGACCCTGAGGCCACAAAGTGGGACCCAGTGCCAGAAGAGATATTTAGACCACAGGAATCCCTGGGTCCTCTCCCAGGTCGAGACCATCACAGCTACATGAGGTCTCCTACTGTAACACAACCGCGCTGTGCACAAGGAGAACCCAGAGGGCTTCACTCTCGCCCTCCGCATAAAAAAAGTGCCCTTACATCTCAAAATTATTTCTCAGAGCCCCTGCTGCAGCAGCGTGGTGAGGCAGTAGCACAGCACGGGGCTTGGTGGTGGGTGCAGGAGAGCAGGTAAGGCTCGGGGCAGTGGGTGGGGGGACAGGGGACCGGAGCGGGACACGGCCAGGAATGTGGGGAAGGGCTGTTCATAGATCTACAGACGCTTGAATTAATTGGCTGCTGTTTACAGCTTGGGTTTATTGCTCAGCTTTTAATTAACTGTTTCCGGATTTAATCTCACAAATGTTCTGTCTTCGTCCTTGTTTAATCCGGCAGTCTAATGGCAAGCTTATTTATGCAGATCAATACTGTTTACAAACATGAAAGCCGCCTGTCGGTTTTTGAACTTTAGACGTGATGGCATTGGTTATCAATAGCTGAAGCAGCCCCAGCAGGTGGCATGTCAATATGCAGCCAGTCAATATTCATGGAGCAGGCAAGATTAAAACTTTTTTTAGCGGGAGTGGGAGGGAGCTGCCTAAACTCTTCATCGTATTCATATATGGAGGATTTACTAGCCGCTCCTGCCCTTGCTTTCTTTTATTTAGTTGCAGCCATCCGAATGGAGCACTAATGAGAATAATCAGGTTATTCAAGCACATGCTTGGTGGTGGGGAAAATAACTGTTCCCACAATCTGCTCTGGACTCTGGCCCTCCCTGAGCCAGCTCACCTGCAAAGGTGTTTCCCTCTATTAAAATATTTTAAGCAGCAACCAGGAAGACCTGGCTTGCTCTCTGCATCTAGTTTACCGTTGATTTAAATTGAAATTACTGAAGGTATTGGATTGTTTTCCACTTACTCTATTGACTTCAGTAGGCATGGAAGAACAATTCAGAAAACGCTTCCTTGAAAACAAAGTATGAGAATCCAATGACTGGTAACTTTTGGTGAGGGGATGCATGGAGAGCAGCTCTTGATGTGAGCCCGCTCCCGCGGCCTTGTGTCCCCTTGGAGCTGCTCTTCGGCTTCTACCTTGGACAGCTGTTGGCATAATTGTGAAGGGAGAAAAGGGTGTTTTCCACCTGACGTGCACAGGTATGAATAACACAGCGTCCCCGTCCTTCAGGGACTGACAGGTGCTTATCTTGTTGCTTTAGATGGTAGTCTCTGTTAAAGTCACTGGCCCAGTTTTTAACGCGCCGGCTTAATCACATGCAAATCTCTGAAAGAGCAGAGCCGAAGGTGTTAGTCGGTCACTAGTCAGGGCTAGTGGGAGCTTTTCTTAGGAAGAATTATAAGCATAAACATGGAAGAGAGCCCCTCAGCCTGATTTCATACGATATAACCTTAACCTACCAAGGCAAATGAGATCAGGCTTGCCTGTGCCTCCTATTTATTTGTGGAGTACTCCCATCATGAGCTGCATTCAGGGACCAAGCCCCTGCTGTGCTGGGAATGGTACAAGCATAGCTAATTGTATGTTTGCTATAAACACGGCTCTTACACAGTTGTTACACCTTCCATAAATACGTTTCTAATAATCAGCAGACAATAGTATGGGCAAGCCAGAAGCATAACACAAAGCATAAGAATAAATTGCATTTAATTACAAGGAGAATCTAATTAAGCCTGATTTTCTTAGACCAGTGTTAGATTGGGAGTAACTTCATACACATTAATAGAGTTGTAACACATGTGACCCGTGGTATAATGACAATGACTACTCAGGGGTGGATTGTCAGATTGATGCACGGCATGACACTAACTCCGTTCCTTAATTTCAAAGGTGCAGAGTAGATCATTTCTATGCAGAACGTAAGGGCTCCAATCCTCTCTTTACCTTTGTGCCTTGGCTTTATATTTTTGGCCATTTGCAGCATTTGCTGACATTTTCCAGTCTGTTTGTTCTAGTATTCATTGTCGATTATGTAGCCAGGAACAAGCCTCTTGGGGCAGCAGCCGCAATGTTTGCATTGGGGTCCCGTGGCGTCCTCGGATCGAACACCCCCCGTAGCCTCCCAGGGGGGTATTTTGTTCTCTGGGTTCAGAGAGAATTTCATGACGGTTTAATTTTGACTCTTCCCTGATGACTCACAAAAGGGGGAAAATAGGACATCAGGAAGGGGGAAACGTGGGGACATCATGGGAATGCTGGACCAGCGTCAGGCTTTGCAAAACCAAGCTGGATTTCGAAGCGACTCACCCTTGTATACAGGCGGGCTGGTTAGAAGCTGCTGGTCTGTTCTCTAGCAACTTGTGGCACACCGCAGCCTTTGTAAGGCTGGCAAAGTCGGAGCAGCTAATCAATTCTGCTTTATTCTCCTAGCCACAGACCCTCGCCTGCAAAGCGCAGCGCCGGTTTTAATAGTGACATCTTGAGCGCCTTTCAGAGTCTGCTTGAAAGCAAATATAGGCCTTTTAATAGGTTATTTTAATGCATTAAACTACGGAGATGAGGAAGAGAAGGGAAAAAAAAAATAAATCCCTGGCACATACATCTCTGCAAAAGTTTCAGAGTCTGGAAGAATCTGATCCAGAAACAAAAGCCCTTTGAATCTCTCCCCTTCCCTGCTCCCCCATGCCTGGCTCCCCCTCCCCTTCCTTCCTTCACTTCTCCCTCCTCCCGCTGAGCAGTAACAGTGCCAACTTATCAGATACTTTTAGCTGCCAGCTTCCCAGATACTTTCCTTTGAATGTGACCTGGCAGCAGCTCGCTGCAACTTTTGAACTGCTATATATGTCATATGGTAAGAAGAAGAAGAAGCAGCTGAAGTATAATGACTACTGGAATACGCGATTCAAGACAAAGTCAAAATGCTTTCAGTGGGGAGCGCGAGGCAATTTATTTTAACTCGTAAGGCAACTTTGCTTTCCAACGGGAAGGGGGGTGGGGAAGCAAGCAGGATAATCGTCATATTTTATCTTCACCTGAGGGCTACCAGTCCATCACCAGCATCCACATAGTGCCCCTTCTGACAGCCCTGAGGTGCCAATAAGAGTTTGGGGTGAGGAGGGAGAGGGGGAGCAAGGGCATGTGCCCAGCTGGCAGGGAGCAGTTTGGAAGCACCATGTGTCCCCGGCCAAGGGGAGAAAGGGGAAACTGAGGCAAACTGACTCGTGCTGCTGCAACAAGTCCGCAGCAGAAATAACACTAGGGATCAGCCACCTGGCTTTCCACTTTCTGGGTCAATGGGATCCCTCTGTTATATGAAGGAAGAAAAATTCCCAGCAATCCAAAATGCACATGGAAATAGGCAAGCAGCTAAGTCAGTACTGGTTCAGGAAGAGGCTATTGTAGGAGCAATGGTCATTCCAGGTTAATTGGATCTTTTTTCCTTTTCTTTAGAAATGTATGGATTTTAAGATGTTGCTTTGAAATTGCACAAACCAGTTCTGGAGGGAAGCATCTGATTTAAAAAAAACCAAACAGCATTAACAAAAACCCCCTTATTTCATTCAGAAGAAATAGTTTTGATTTTTGAACCAAAATAGATTTTCTTTTAGGAAGGCAGAAATGAATGGAGAAGATTACGATGCTGAGACATGGTGCAAAGCGGTATGGTTTATGAAAAAAATGTTTCAAGTGCTTGGGCGTTTGTTTTTCAACTTTTGCCTGGAAGGAAATGTTTGAATTCCCAAGTATTTTGTTTCAGGACAGAGCGGATGCAGTTTTCATGGTCTGCGGGGTATTCTGCACAGTGGAAAAGCTGGTTCTTGAACAGCTCTAGCTCTAATACATTTAATTGCTGCAATGCCAGAGATCTTTCTGCATGTAGCTGCCAGTTGAGGCTGTTATTAAAGAAGGAGCGGGAATGCTGAGACTAGAGAAAGGCGGTTCAAGATGTTCCCTCCAGCTCCCAGGTTGTATTGCTGCAGGAAGCCCCCGAGTGCTCCCTGCGCCTCTCTGTACCCCTCCCTGAAACAGGTAGAGTAGTAATTATTTGTTATAAAGTTTATTAGTGTCCTTGGCACATTTCAGCAGACGCAGATTAAGACTACCTTGGCCCCAAGGAGTTTGCTGGTACACTGCCACCCTCGCCGGGGCTTGGCAGGAGACTTAATACAATAATTTCACAAAGCGCTTTGAGATCAGGGGATGAAAGCTGCTATAGAAGTGCAAAATATAATGATTAATTGCCTTTTCTTGGTGGGAAGTTGCTATCATCTCTTCACTTTCTATGACTGGCAAACCGGAGGGAGTATTTAACTTTTAAAAAAAACAACATCTTTACAAAGTAACAAATTAAGATGCAAATCTGGAGGGGTTTTTTCCCTCTTCTTTTTTTTCTCTCTCTTTCTCTTTTTTTTTTTTTTTTTTTGCTAATTGGCAGAAAATTAATGACTGTGTTTCTGACTGAGCAGATGCTCCCGTCAAAAAAGGCAGATTTGGAATTTCTCTAACCCTCCTTTTAAAAACACATCAAGAAGGCAGTAGCATGTGGCAGGTCAGAAATTAAGCGAAGGTAACTGTACAGATTGTAAAGAACACAAAGGCGGTTTTGTGTGAGTAAGTGAGTGAGTGGGGGGTGCTGTTTTTCCCCCCATCGCTCCCTTTTGTTTTAACTTCCTTGCATCGGATTTTATGGGGGGTTTGGGTTTTTTTTTGTTGTGGCGTTTTTTTGTGTTTTTTTTTTTTTTAAACCCGTATTCCACTGCAGCTCACAATTAGCAGCCAGGCCTCTGGGACCTAATTAACCAATTCAATTAACAAAAAAAGCATACAAGTCACCCTGACATTTGTCAGCCATTAGGAGGGATGTCAGGCTGGCAGGTTCTACCGACACATTAATGATGATTAGCTCATTTGCAGCTCACTTTTACCCCAGGTGTCCACCTGGAGAGACTGGCACGAAACACTCAGCAGACAGGGAGAGGGACTGGGGCTGGGAAGAGCTTTACCACAACTATGGTGACCCTCAAAGGGAGTTTTGACCTTTTATTGAACGTATAATCAATAAGTTTTTTGCCTCAGTTAAGAGAAGCTGCTGTCCCCTCATCTGGCTCCCGCGCTCGCTAACCTTCAGAGGAGCGCTCGCCCAAAGAGCCAGGGGACCAGCACTTGCCCCAGGGGCTGAAAAGCCTTGTTTTTCAACTCCTTCAGTGGGAGAGAGGCCTTTAGAAACATTTTCCTTGTAGATAGCACTGTTTGCTTGCTTACCGCAGCAGGGCTCCTTCACTTGGCTGGGGCTGTTTCTTAGTTCAAGCCAAGCTCTTTGTTCTCAGGATTGATTAACTACAGTACTCTATATAATATAGGCAGATATTTATATAGACAGCGCTTCCGTTCCTGCCTCTGATCTCCCTTAATTTAACTCCATTTCCCCAGCAGCTCTGATTTAATAATAAGTGGCTGATTGTTAAAGAAATGAAACCGAGAGAAACAGTGGCAAAGATCGCTTCCAGGATGGAGGGGTGTTTGACCCTTTGGGGTTTTCTCCTTTTTTTTCCCAGCACCTGAGAGCAACTTTCCTTTCCCTCCTGGGCAGCTGACTCCAGGTCACCCGAGACCACTGGGGGTTCTTGCTCCCATCGAGGACAGTGCCCAGGTGGGCTCCCTTGGGCTCGGTGGAGCAAAGGCATCACTGAGTTTTGCTCCTGGGGGACATTTGTAGGACTGGCCAAGGTTCACGGGCAGCCCCTTTGCCCCTTGGAGGCTGTGAGGATATTTCAGGTGAGTGAAGCAGGCCACAGCGACGGGGACACATCTCCGACACGGTGCAAGAGTCAGTCCCCCCACACTGGACCCACAGGGATGCTGCCAGCAACTTGCTTCACCCTGCCCAGCCGTCCTGCTTTCATTCTCCTCCACCCCAGGCAGCCCAGTCCTGGCTGGGTGATCACGGTGTTGTCCGACATAAAATGAGAATAAGTGACTTGTACAGGAGTCACCAGGAGCCTTTGTGACGGCATTTGCAGCTCCCCTCTCCTTCAGACCCATCTGACTGTGCTTTTCCAGGAGGCCAGAGTGTATCAGTTTCCTTCTCGTTGCCTCTTATTCTTGTCCGTTGCACTGTTGGCCAGCCCCAGCCAAGAGCAGACCCCAAACCGCTATCAAGGAGCAGATTTCTTCCTTGATTTAGGTGTTTTGCAAGTTTCCTGCCCGCAGGGTGAACTCCTTGCATCCAGAGGCAGTGATGGCAAAGTGAGAAACCCAGGTGCACCATCTCCAAGCAGGGAAGAAAGCCCAGTGAGCAGTTCAAAGGCAATCAGGTGCTTTCCTTAATTTCAATTAAATCCTAACTGCACCTTCACATTGACTAATCACCAAGGGGCTGATTCAGCTCCCTCTGCAAAACAGGACCTATATCAATAGCCAGAGCCAAACACTCCTTCCTGGAAATCTGCAGCGCACAATAGTAAATACAGAGAACTGGGACTATTCATGTATTAACAATGCAGCGGCAGCAGCCCTTTATTGTCACACACATTGTTAAACCCACAAAGAGCAACTGGTAGGTTAAATCTATTTTAGCTGGGAAAGCTTGACAAAAATCCTTGCCACCAAGCATTTGATACTGATCACAGTGTCACATCAGGGAACAGCAAGCTCAAAAGAACGAGTCATTTTTTTTATTTCTGAACTTTAGAGGCAACGGCCTCTCCTCTTCGCTGGCTCCCCAGGTCTTAGTCCTCTTAGTAGGAGGTGGGCTTTTTTTTTTTTTTAATTTTTTTTTCCTTCATGCCACTCAATGAGAGCAAATTCGGGGGGGGCGGGGAGAAAAAAAAAAGCAGGAAACATACAATGCTGTATTGAGGCAACACAGGTGGATGGCGAATGTGAACACAAGCTTCTTTCTCGAGGGAAATCAAATCCAGACCTCGGGATGGCAGCAAAGGGTACAGCTTGCAAGGCAGCAGGACGGCTCCGCAGCAAACAATCACAGCTTAAATCTGCTCTCCTCTCATACAGAAACATCCAACCTAGAGCATCTCTCTGAAATAAATATCTTGGAATTAACACAAAAGGCTCAATTCGGGTGGATTTGTTTGAGTTACAAACATTACTATAACCTATTTATTTTTCCTGGGAGTTTTCTATGCAAGGGGACCAGTTTTTTACCTAGAAACACATCTCCATCTGCAATCATGTTAATTTTTGTGGCTTCACAGGCAGACTCCACAAAGGTCTCTGTTAAAAAAAAACACTTTGGGCCTTGAGAAGGACAAATCTCCCATAAAGAAGATGGGAAAAAAGTCTGATACAGCACCATTTGTCCCCATTAGAGGGGTCACTGAATACTGCCAGGAAGGTCTGGTGGGACAAGGGGACGTTAGTGCTATCCAACCGGTGGAGCCTCTCAGTTGCCTAGTAGGATATTATTATTCTTATTTAGATGGTGGCAATGAGTGACTCCCTAAAAGGGTAATTTAAAACCTCCAAAATAGGATCCTATATTGATTTTATAACCCATGCACTGGTTTTATAGGGACCTTGAAGATAGCTCAGTAAATGTAGATGCCTTTCATGTTAAGGTGCTCCTCTTAAATTTTACAAGTGCACTTTCCCGTTAATAGGAATTATGAGTCACTGGAAGGATAAAGTCCAGGGCTCTTAGCACAAGGCTTCACCTTTTTTTATAACTCCCATGCCCCAGAGTAGCAGGATCGGCAGTGGATAGGAAATTACACATTCTGTATTTGCTGGGAAAAGCAGATGACATTGGGTCCCTGGAAATCCTCCTATGTATACATGGGTGAAGAGGGGTCTGGATTAAGGTCTTTGGATTTAAAAGGACCTTAGAAAATACCAATAGGCAGGATATTGAACTACCCACCAGAGGTCATTGTGGCTGGCGTGCCATGCGGGGGAACCTGGGATTAATGAATTTGCAAGCTAAAAGAAACTTCTCATCCCAGAGCACTCCAAAAAGATTTTTCAAGGAAAAAAAAAAAAAAAAGGCAAGATCTGCTTCAAAATCAGGGCTGCATTAATACTAATGCAGACCTACCCAAGCACCATCTTGCTAGATAACATCACATTAACAGTCTCAGCCACTTCCTTTCCCACCTGCATCATTTCTGCTCATCGCATCGTGCTTGACAGGAGCAAGTCAGGTGCTAGAGCAGTGTCCCTCTGTCTGTCACCACCAGCGTGGCGAGGCTGCGACAAGAGCGTGGCCTGTCTCCGAGTCTCTAGGATTCCTGCCAAAAGGGCAATCCTGTAGCAACATGTCAAACCACACATGGAAAGACAAAGTTGTCTGCTGCTTTGCCACACCTCCTCCTTTTAGTTCACCCTGCTGCATTTATGCTCTGAGGACTTCCATGCCGACACCAAGCTCCAAATAAGCATCGCCAGCCTCGGCTCGAATGCCGGGTGCCTTAGAGCTACACCAGAGCCAAGGGGAAACAGAAACTGTGCCTTGATCCTGCTGCCGGAGGCTGAAACTCGGATGTAGTCCCTGCGCTGAGTTTCTCTGTGGTATCGCCACTCTGCTGTGAACCTTATGGCTCAATTTCATGGATGAATTTTATGCCATTGAAAGGCAGCCAGACAGTGTGGAGAGGCTGTTTGCTCAGACATAGCAGGAGTATCTGAAAACACTGACATCTTGTGACAGTTTGGAGTGAGATGACAACAGAAAAGAGCTGGAGAGCCTGTGGGGTGTCCATGCCTTTTTAAGGACTAGAAATTTTAAAGAGGCTTTTACATATTATTGCCATTTTTCACACACCTTCTACACCGCAGCCCTTTTGCGGACCCTCCTGCTGCCAGTGTGAGCAGGTCCACATTAAGCACATTTAAGCCCTGAGTTTCTGCCCACCTTGCTGCCGATCTGCACCGTTACTCTTCAAATGAAGGTATGACAGTCTGAGGCTTGAGATAGTATCCGCGCAGAGAAATCCCTCCAGAAAAAGCTAGAGCTCCCTTCTACACGAGGTGTGCAGGAATGACAGAAAAATCTCAGACAAACAGAGGAAAGGAGAGGGTCAGATGTCTTCAAGGCTCGTGCTCAGCTGTAGCTACGCAAATGCTCCTCTTCCCTCCCAGCGCAAAGTCAGACTGGCTCGCTCGCCCCTGGTTGGCTATGAAATGGCCGCCCGGGGATGCTCGTCAGGCCCAGGTGACAGGGCGACCAGGCAGGCTGATGGGAGTGCCCGTGGCTGACTGGATCCCCTGCCTGCAGCTGCCCCCCGACACCCCCCCTGCAGCCCTGCGCCCACCCACCCCTTCCTGCACCAACGGCTCTGCCTCCCCGCAAGGTGCCAGGCCCCCAGCCCTGCTGTGGGGACGGTCCCCTTCCCACCCCCTCCCACACCATCCAGCCTCTTCTGTCCCCCACAGCCCCCTCCCCAGCTGGTGGCGGCTCCCACCAGTGCCAGGACTTTCCGGGCACCCCCTGCACCCCAATACACCTACACGGGCACCTCCAGGAGCAGCGCAGGTGACAAACCCCGTACCCAAAAGCCGCACGGAGCGTGGCGGCAGCCCCACGTGAATAAAACATTTCTGTGTCACAGAAAACTGGGTTTAGCCTCTTTAATGCTGCCGGCGCAGGAAACATCTGGCTGCCGCTGAAGGGAATGTTTACCGCCATCGATGCGGGAAGCGGGGTAGCAGCGTGGTGCGTATGACTGCGTCCTCACCCAAATATTCATCACGGCTCCAAGGGCCAATTGAGCAGCCGCCCTCCAAACCACTACAAAGGGAAGGGTTCTGTCGGGAGAAGCCACACAAAGTCCTTGTGCCCAGACCAGGCCGTCAGCATCTCCAAGTGTTCATCTCACGTTCAAGTCTTTGCTTTTTGTTGGCACTTGAATTTTGAGGGTCTATTTATGAAAAATAAGGATTTTTTAAGCCCACGCCACTGCCATGCAAACTGAAGGGGCCCTTTCCCCCCCAACCAGTTTTTCCTTCCACAAGGGAGAAGTTCAGTCTCAATACACCTGGAGACTGCCAACCCCAAATTTTAAAATTCCAGAATCAGGGGATTTGCTTTAAAATTATAAGATGAAAAAGGAAATGGAGGTGTTTATTTACTCAGCTATTTGCTTAGGTCTTTTGAGGAGTGAGTATTATGTTTTCAAACTACTGGCAACCACCTTGAGTGATTATTTTTTTGAAAAGAAATGTCAAGATTTTCATATATTCACATGACTCCTGGAGCTCGCAATTTAAGGAAAGTTATTCAAGATTCAAGATAAAGCTGTGAAAGCTGGTATTGAGACTCAATTTGAAAGTTGTCTCTCAACTTAGCTGCATAGTAGAAAAGCAATAAAAATAATATGATTATAAGCCATTAATTATTCCCCACTTAACAGCTATATAAATGTAATTAAAAATAGGAATTTTATGTAACTAGTTCAATTCCTCTTCATTTGCAGGAATATGTCATAAAAAGCACCAAAGAAATAGAAGCTGAAAATTGTGAGAAACAATTTAAAAGACTTGCTGTGAAAATTTAAAATTAAAAAAGTTGTTATATTTTGAAAAGAAATAGCTGTATGCTGGTTGAGAAACCAGTCAGCATTTTCCAACTACTTTTATTAAAGAGAAACTAGACTGTTTTCAAATTTCTTTCTTTGAAAGAACCTGAGGTGTTACGAATACTCTGCAAAGCAGAGTCCAGGTAAGGCTGATGAACTGCTTTAACCAGCCTCTGTTTCCAAAATTAAAGTTCTGTGGGCAGAAGAGGTCGTCAGGGTGGCTTGCTTTTTCCTTATTGAAGTCGTGTTTGGGCTTCGCAGATTTTAAAGCCAGAAGGGACTATTATGATTCCCTTGCCTGACCTCCTGCATAACACAGACTGCAGAACCTCACCCAATAATTTTCGCATCAAACCCATAACTGCTGTTTGATCTAGAGCATATCTTTTACATCAAGACTGGATATCTTCTTAAAGACTTCAAAAGTGATGGGGAATCTACCAAGCTCCTAGATAAGATAGTTTGAATTTGTCTAACTTCAGCTTTCAATCACTGGATCTCATTATGCCTTTTTCTGCTAGATTAAAGACCCTTCTTCCATCAGAAATCTCTTCCCCATGTAGGTACTTGAAGACCTTGAGAGGGTGATAAGAGAGGATGATATTTCTTGAATGGCTGAAGAGAATGTGTCATCTTAACAAAGGCAAAAACTTATCCATCAATATTCTTTATTTTCCCCCCAGTTTAAAGCTGGTAAAAGGTGAAACCAGTAGACTACTCTGGTGAGTAAAGATTACTCCCAAAGCATCAGACTCCAACTCACTCATTGTGAGGTGTATTACTGTGGATTTGAAAATGTCTGTCAATTAAATTGCACTTCATTCTGCCAGGTAGCGATGTTATATAGTGGGACACACCATCTGCCCACATGATCAGAGACTGTGTTTTTAACAGGCATTTACAGTTTTAATCCACTCAGGAATGATTCATTCCACAATTTTTTATCCCTTCCTTTCTAAACACAAGTACAAGAATAGCGTCACCTCAGGCTACGTCTGTTTTAGAAATGTTTACTACAGTCCCAGCAAAAACAGTCTATTTTTTTGTGTGAATCTACATGAAGGGCTAATTTTTGCTGTAGGCTAATTGTGAAATCACATAGACATTTCTTAAAAAAAAAACCAACAAAACAAACAAAAAAACCCACAACAAAATGCAGCACCTCCATTCCCAAACAACCTCTTTCCTGTCCATCTAAAACAGTCTTATTGTTGGAAAATGGGAGGGAAGAAATGAAGCAGAAGAAAGAAGTATTTGCATGAGGGTCAGTGTCTGCTACTTCTCTTCATAGAAGCCATTTCCCCCACCCTCTTTGGACTACTGACAAGAAGCCGCAGTAATTATTTGGCCAAGGAGTTTACAGGAACACTACACTTCATTGCTTATTGTATATCCAAGGTGGATATTGCCATAAAGTGTGTTTAGCTGGAATGCCCCACACCTTTGTGTGGAGGAACAAAGGAGATTATTAATGATTAGTGGTAAGCCGCGTGCTCCTGGGATTCATGTTATAAACTCTGTCCTGCATCCTTTTTGACAGGACACACCACTCACTTCCACACACGCTGGCTGACTTGAAACGCCTGGAAACATTACTCTGTTCAACCCTGATGTCACCGACTTCTCTTGATTTGTCCTTCTCATCTTCAGCTGTGCGCATTGCTGTCTTTCTCTTCCTTTTCATTTCAGGGGAATTGTGTTTGCAGCTAGTATTGAAGAGCACACGCGGACTCATCTCTGCCATGCAATTAGAAATCTACATTTGGGTACCTGAATAGGTGGTTACACTGCTGAAGGCACAGCTGCTCTGGGTCACTAATACCAAATTGCAAAAGCTCTAACCACCCTGTGTGGCTGCCTGAGAAGGTGCAAATGCTCTCCCCTTCCCTTGGCAGGGCACAAAGGCAGAAAGACTAAGCACCGTGGCTGTGGCCCACTGGGCATCTGGGCCGGAGCTGGAGGCTTCCAAGCTCATGTCTAGTGCCCTTCCTGTGCCATCTCTTTACAAAGGGAATGTTAAATAGCATGTTAGCAATGGCCTGAAGATTAAGGAAAAATTGGGGGCAGGGGAATATTTCATTAGATAATTAAAACTTGACATCCAAAGGTGGTGACGAGCATGAGCCAGGGGCAATTCAGGATCAAATCCTCAAAACAGAAAATGGATACAACAACAAGAACAAGCCCTGCCCAGAGTAAATCCTTTCTTACGGCTGAAAAATAATCTTTTTTTAACATCATGTTTCACTTCTTTTCATTGTGTGCATATTAGGGATAAGGATGGAAATAGCTAATGGTATTTTTGGCCCAACTCAGTGATATTTTGGATAAAGATCAAATTCTGGATGTTTCAGCAGAATTGGCTTTATCAACACTGCAAAGTTCTCCAGCCTCTCCTGTGGGTTTAGCCACAGGCTCGTTGGGCAGTGGAGGTCTGGCATTCAGCCAGCGTCATCCAAGGAACTGAAAGGATCTGAAGAAGCTGGGAGGGTTACGTGCATATGGACAGGTCTGTTTTATTAAAGCAGGCAGGGCACACAGTTTACCTTTTGGAGCCAGCATCTGCCAATACAAACTAAACTTTCCAGTGCTCAGCTGGGAATTAGCTCACAGGACCCAGTTTCAAAAGCACTGCTGGAACAGGAGCTAAATGAGCCCCAGCTCAGCCCTAGACTGCAAGCATGGAGCAGGAGAAGGGGCTGTTTGCTTTTTAACACACTGCGTGACCCTGCCTTCTCCATGCTGGCTGGCCACATTGTACTATACTCCAGTCACAAGTGTGTTTAAACAGCTCTTTAGCCTGATTAAACACCACTGTCTTTGGTTATACCCAGGCTTTCTTAAACAAGGAATACTAAGCTGACATTGGGTAAATACATTTTTTAAGCAAAGGCACTTGTAAAGGCCAATTACCATCCCAAAATGTTGCATCAGCTCCCCATGGACACTGTAGCCTGTCTCCTCACACACAGGTGACAGCTAATGTTGCTCAAAGAGATGAAAAACCTATTTGAAAACAGGTTTCTTTGCACCTGCCAGAGGGTGTTTTGTTGAATAGGTTTATGTAAGTATGAGTTTTCTTCTTCTCTTTTTACAAAGAAAAGATTTGCCATACACCCTCACTCCAAATGCCTGAGCACACCTGTGGGAGTGCAGATTATATATGTAACATCTCCTTACATTGCCTCCACTGCCACAATTTCTTAGCGGGAGGGAAAACATTGATTTCCATTGGCAAGTAAAAGCAGTCAATGTAGTTTGCCTCCCTTTGTGCTCCGCAGTTTCTCAGTCCCTAAATTATCAATCTTCAAAGACCAAATCAAGGAGTCCTTACATCATGTAACACTTCAACATGCTATTCTGTGCAGATGGTTAGCACACCCAGATCTTTATAACAAATGAGAGATCACCAGATATTGCCTCTACTGGATGATGCTTCAGAAGCTACCAAAAATCTGCATAATGACCTTCCATCACGAGAAATACTGAATTGGAACCAGATTGAATGGTGGCATTAGGACAGACCAATACACTGCATTAAAGAGCAGGCAGTATTCACATCATCCTCTAATTAATGCTTTTATTCACACTTACATTTAAGGCCCTCCTGCATGTTTCCAACTCCTCATCTGGTCTCTTCCATGTTACTAAGTCATTTCTCCACTGGGGCTGTCCTCCAGTGTCATGGAATGAGCATTCTCCAAGGTGATAGAGCTGCACAGACAGACAACTGAGAGAAGCCTGGAGTTTGACAATTAAATGAAAAATCCTGTGCACCAGAAAGGGGCCATTTTTTCTCTCCCTCTAGGCTAGTAGAACTTCTGTTTGGCAATGAAATGGAAAACTGTAACATTTTAGCCAAAATTCAAAATAATTTGTAACAAAAGTATCATTCCTCTTTGGAACCATATTTAAGGTTTCCAGTATTTAAAAAAATGGTATCACTATGCTATCTTCTGGACAAGATCTAGCAAAGGCCAGGTTCTTGACTCAGTCCTTTCTCTTTCTGCTGAGAACATGCAGATCTGAAGTGTCAGGAACATAAATACAGATTTTGTCTTACCTTCTGCAGCAGGACTTCTTAGTAAGAAAAATGCTGGCTTCTTGATCAAAACTTGAAAAAGACAGTAGATGGAAGAGCCGCTATATGTTTTTTGAAAGCAGATGCAAGCTTACTGCACTACACTAATGCTCCAAGCTGAGCAAAAGCTATATGTTAGCTTGGTGTCTCAACTGAGCTAGTATCACCACCTCTGCACTCAGTTCTCATCTGCCTGCAGATTTCTTGGAGGCAAGACCTTATCACAGGTTTGGGACAAGGATGGAAATAGAGAAGATTTTTCCCCAGCAGTGTAACATACATAGCATGAAACAAATTAAAATGATCAAAGACCACCCTGATGAGCAGAAGAAGGAAAGGAACAACTGCAGGGGGTTCCCCTGGGTTATCTCCTTATGCACCATCAGCCAGTAGCCCAACATAGACCCCACATGGGATGGGTCCCACTCAGGCAGGTGCTGCTCATCTAGGACGAGGCACGGTTCCAGAGAAGGCAAATAGGAGAGCCTGGCAGCAAGCTGAGGTGCTGCTAGAGGAAGACTTCAGAGTGCGTCGCTTCTGAGGGTGAGGAGGTTTGGGCTCAATGGTTGGGGGTTTAGGGCTTCCTTGGTGCAGGCTTTGCTGAAATCATGCTAGGTTGTATCCTGAGCTGGTGGTCTTGGATTCTGAGCTGAGATCTTGCCCCTAACTAGGCAAGGAAGGGGAGTTCCCCAGATTAGGTACTGGCACATGGTCTAATGAAAAGTATGTTTTCTCTGCCTTCTGTTGTACTTGGTTGTTCTCTTATTCCCACTATGCAGGAAAGCTTTGCTAAGGGCTCATACAGTAGAGCGGCCATGGTACTCTCTGCCCTGAGCTGGTAGCGTTTGTGAGACTGTAGTAATCCATTGCTGCCTACCAAAACACCAGGAGGTACCAATTAAGTGCAGAGTCACGCAATCATCTCTGATGCTTGAAGTAATCAGCCTGGCAACCCCATTGCCGTTCTCTGGGGCTCTGAACTTCTCTCTCCTTGCACAGAAAAGCCCTGTGTTGATGAAAGCAACTGGTCTGCGTGCGTCTGTGCCAACAGAAACCAGCAGGCTGATTATGTCTGTGTTGAACACCGTCTGTCCCGCACTCCATTAGCACACTGACATCTTGGCTCAGCCCCACATCCTTTCCAGTGGCTGGTTGTTGGTAGGGGTCTCCCTCTGTGGTCCCCACTTCAGCTCAACACAGCCCTGCTCTATCACACCCCTGATGGGGTTTACAGCTACAGAAACGGGTGGAGAGCCAACAATAAGAAAAACAGTGGCTCAATTAGTTCCCACTGGCACAGTAGCACCCTGAGCACAGCTAGGAAGGTGGCACCTGGGTGACTGTCACAGCCTCTCTGTTCTCCCAAAAGCCTCCGCTAAAGGGCTGGACTCCTCATCATGTCCTGGTTGTCCCCCTTGGAGGCATTCTGCACAGCTGCCGGCAATCTTCCCAAGCACCCAAAGCTGTTGCTCAGCTTGGTTTACCTGCATATGAAATGCAATGAGCAGAAGTAGCAACATGTTTCACAGACAAGCTGTGAGATCTCCTTAATGAATGTGCGTGAAGGACCCAGGGTGGGTAAATGCAAAATAACAAATAAATAAAACCACGCCGTCTCAGAGTGTTGCTAAAGGAAGCTGAGCATGTGATGAAAACAGGTTTTAATAGATCCTGACGATACCTCCCTATGTTGCAGGCCTGTGAGCAAAATCCAGTGTGCCTCATGCCATGTGTGAGGAGACTTGGAGAGCCAATTAAAACCATAAGCAAAGTCTTGAAGTTTCAATGTTTCTTCTTTTTTTTTTTTTTTTCCAAGCATGAGGTTTTTAGGATGTGTAATCCTAGGCACATCTGAGTTGTACAGCACCTGTGCTGCGCTGCGTTTTGGTGATCTAGTACTGATATCCTGGGTGGTAACATAAAATATTCACAAAGACAAATGTGAGCTGAAGCCGCTACAGGCTTCCTCTGCCAGCTGTGTGGACAAAAAAAAACAAAACAAAACAAAAAAACCCCACCAAACCTCAAAAAAAAAACCCAAAAACCAAAACCCACCCAGCTAAACTAAATGTGGCAAGCAAGCAGAAGTTCCTCTGCCTGAGCCTGTGCATATGTGAGTTAGTCTGTGTGCTTTAAAAGCCAAATTAGAAGGGGTTTGTGAACAATGTTCTCCTGACAAGTCAGGTGAATTTTACTCCTTGCTTTCAGCTGCTCTAGTGAATTTTACGCAGCTCTCCAGAGGCACTCAAGCTTACAGAGCTCCTTCCAAAAATGTTGTCTTTGCTCCCTCTGTTACATCCCTCTCCTTGTCAAACTTCCACTGCTCTAGTCTCCATCTCTTTTAAATGGGCTTTTGCTGTTCATTTTTGTGTTTTAGTGACTGCACGCAGCCAAAAGTTTCTCTTCCAGTCAGCCCTGAAACAGCCGTGAAGTTAAACTGCTTCCCTTTGACAAAAGCAGAGGGGCACAGAGACTTATAAATCTCCTGAAAGGAGAGAATAAACCATCAGGACGGGACTATGGGAGGCTGGTACTATGGGTGCCCATGGGATGAGATGTCCCTCAAGGTCAGCATCCCCTGTGGTACCTCTGCGGGATGGGGCATGAGTTCCTATAATATGTAGGGTTTAGACAATGGTGAAAGAACAAGTAGTAGCAAAGAGAGGGTGTGGGTTTTGTTTTGGGGGTTTTTTTGTTAGTTTTGCTCCCCATGACCCCATCGCGTATAGGATTTGAGGTCCAAAGCAGAGGCTGAAGGAGCAGGGGTCTGCTTGGAGGGCATGGTCTTTGCAGGAGCTGCTGGATGCTTCTCGCTGACCATCGTAGGCATAGCAGCTGCTCAGGCTGGTCTTGGATCTCAACACACTTGCCCCTGCAGGGCAGGCTTGTTTCCCACTGGTCTCTCCTGGCCTCACCTGTGAACCATGGTGTGAATTAATGCCGCATGTAGTGCTGGGGACACCTGCCAGCCCAGCCCACGCGGGCCCAATGACCCTGCGATGGCAGGGGACTGGTGGGCGCTCCTGACCCAGGGAGGATTTCAATGACAGACCCAGAGGCAAAAGGCTCAGTATCCTGTTACTAATCCCATCATCCAGCCAGATCCCCATCTCTTCCTTCTTTTTTTCTTAAAGGGCATTTGCTGCACCAGCTGCCAAAATATCTCAATTGCATCATGTCAACAGATCCCTCTCAGCCTGACGTTTTTTACTAGGAAAGGCTGGGCTTAACTCTTCCATTAAACAATTAAAGCCATGCGCATCAAACTCAAAACAGGCTCTGTTATAAGAGAACAATAAATATTGATGACTTGAGGCAAGTCTGGCTTTTGTGACGTTTGATGACAACTGGTATCACTTACAAAAATTACATCATACAGAAAAAGCAATGAAATTGCATGTCATCAGACAACATTAAATGTCAGAAGAAATATGTTTATCCTTTGTTTTCAGATCCAAATTCAGTTCTAAGATTTAAATGAAATCTAGGGCTGCTCTGATATTTATCAGGCACCATTACAAAAAGTCCTGGGGTATTTTTGTTTGCTAACTTGCTCATTGCCAAGGGTGGTGTTTGTTTACGTTCCTGTTCTTTCAAGCCAATTTGTGCCTAGTAGAGCATCCTCTGAATTGAAACATCCCCTTCCTCTTTACCCCACCTACCTTATTTTTGTCTGTTCTCATCCTCTGGAGGAATTATGGGCTGCCAGCTTGTTGAAAACCTCAGGGTAATCAATGGCAATACTGGGCCTGGGGATGAGATTCACAGAGGTCTGGTATTAGCAATAAACCATGGGTTTGTTGAAGATGTTTGGAGATGAAAACACTTTGTCTCCTGTTTTTTTCCTAAGGTAAATAAAATTAGGACTGTCTGGACCACTGCACCACAGTTCTGCGGTTCAAACAAAACAAACCCTCCCTCTGGATGTGAACCTCAAGATCCCATATATAGCCAAGGATGTTAAAATAAATGCTATTATTAAGCAATGGTAGAATTTTCAGCTACTCTGAGTGCTTTAATATCTATTGCTATATACATTTAAAAAAAAAACACACACAGAGAAGTCTTAAAATACATGTCTTTGTCATGAGGTCCTTTTGCTGGCCAAATTCTCAAAATGCTTCCTTATCTTTGCACAGAGTGATAGATCACGTGAGAAATCTGGCCCAGATTTCTTTACAATGTTTGTCTGGTTTCTCTTTTGATAGTTGAGGCAAGTGTAAAAAAAGTTACCATTTGGGGCGGAATAGGCGGAAGAAAGTAGAAATGGCACTCAGCAAGCCTCTGGGAGGGTACAAATGTCATTTCTCTTTGAAACAGCACCCAACAGCATTCAGCACATCTTACAGCAACCTACATCTCTATGGCATCTGAAAATGAGTGAGCTGTTTCAGCAGAAGAGCCTCGCTATTGCTTTCATTGTTACCAACGTCTCCTGAGGTCTAATGTAGGGGCAAAAAAACACCTGCTCAAGTTTTTTGACTCAACCTTACTAGATGAATGTGTTCCTGATTCTCCTGTAGCTTATATGCAAAAGATGCAGTTGGCCACTGTGCATCTTCAAGGTAAACTGTGCCCTGAACTTCAGTGTCTTCTCAGACATCAGCCAGAACTCTGGATTTAAGTACTTGGAAGACTGGGTAAACCCTGCTCTTTATTGTAAGCTAAACCCACTGAAGATTTCAGTGTTTTTCTTTTAGATGTCTGCTAGAAGGGGTCAGGGGAGTTGTTTTCAACTCTGGGGATCTAAACCCAGACAATTAAATTATGCAAAAATAGCATTTCTGGAACAATTTTGCAGTAAAAGTTTGTCACGCTTTTACTTCTTGAGCTTTTGGCTCATCCCTGATGAGCCAAAAGAGGAAGGGGGAAATCTCTTTTTTTTTTTTTTTTTTCTCTCCTGAATGGCACACAGACTGTCAGTTCATGGGAGCTGAATAATCATTGCTGGGTGTTAGGTCTCAGATTTTCTGACTATTTTAAAGCAAGGCAGGGGTAGCTGCAGTTGTTTTACACTAAGGAATTTCAAAGAATCATCATATGTTTTTTCTTGTGCTTGAAATGCTTAAAATATTCCTGTTCCTAAAGTAAGCTGAATTTACACACATCTATATGTATATATAAACAAACACACACTAAGGCTCTAAGTCTGCTGGGAAAAAAAATTGTAGCAGTCAAAATAGGAATACATCTAAGTTATTCTGGGGGACTATGAAAGCATCAAAAAGTAAATACAACCTATAAAAAAAAAACCACACAAAAATCGGGCATTCATAAGGACTGGAAGTTATTCCGTTGGCTTTGCTCATTTGCATGTCAATGCCACAATGCCATGCCAGCGCAGAGCTGCTTCATAGCAGCACTGGTGTCTAAGCCCAAGGGAACAATGTAAGAGGTCGTATCAGCACATTTGTAGGTTCACTGATTTCTTTTCAATGTGCTCTGGAAAACAAAACAAAAGTGGAGAGACAGGAGCTGTATCCTATGTGGTGATTTGTTGCTGACCTTTCAGGTCTTCAGCACAAGCAGGGTTGCTGGTTTTCCAGCCTCACATGCTTTACGTTGCACAACATGGTGGAAGGAGAAACCCTTGAATTCCACTGTGGGCTCTGCTGTTGTAACACATTGCTGTAGCTTCACGGTTAGCACAGCACCTATCTAGGTATGCTTTGACTACCAGCTTTTCCATGCCTGAACTTAAAGGTCAGGATGTCTTTGGCTGAAATCGGAGCAGTCAGCTTTAATTATCACTCTGTCAACTTCTGTAAAGCCTTTTATCTGAATGTTCCAGGGCATTTTACGGATGTTAAGAGGCAAATTTGGCTGTTACACATACACAGGCTTCCTTCACGGAAGCTATATTTGTGGCTCTGATTTGAACCCACTAACGAAGTTTTGTACTATCACATCAGCAGATGGTCTTAGGAGGAGCAGCCACCAGCAGCTGTGTGACTTGGAAAGCAGACTAACCAGATACGTAGGGTGAGAAATAGGAAGGATACTGAGTGTGCACATGGAAACGGTAAGCAAGCCTCATGAGAAGCTTCTGCTTCAGTAGTTACACAGGTGAAGTACTCTTGAAATACTTGTTGCCCCCATATTGGTTTTACATAGGGCTCCTATACCTTTTCTCAGCACTTGGCACTGGCTCATGATCGCAGCCCTGATTTTTGCGGTTCATGCTCTCAGGTTGGTAGTGTTCCCTGCAGGCTTAACCTGGCCAGGACTACCACCTTCATTAGATAGTTAAGAATTTAGAAGCTGCAGCTCCAAGACTCAATTTTCTTTGTGGAGCTTGCTCCAAGTTATCTCACCATGACTTAAGACAACTGCTTAAGCAAGTCCAGCTGTTGTCATGGGGTAAACATGAATAAGTACTCTGAATTAGCTCTCCCACTACAGCTACAACTAATTCTATTTATTCATTTTTTAGATGCCTGGGAACTTATGCTAGGATCCCACCATGCTTTAATACCAAAGCAACAACAGGAGACTGGTGGAGAAATCCAAAATCTTTAAAACTAAAAATAAATTCAGCAGCTGGGGGATACCGGGAGGAAAAATAAGAGCTGCCAATATATGCAGCATTTTTCGGCCTAACACTATGTGCCAATTTTAGCTTGTCAACCATTGCTGGCAGTAGACAGAGAATGTGAGTGATTTTCATTAATTACCATTTCTCTGCCAATGTAGATAACCAGAACTTTCTTCCACCTCACTGATGTGCAGTGTGACTTTTCTTTTTTTTTTTTCTCATTTATAAAACTTCAAATTATCTTTTTACCCAGGAATTTTCATCAGGCTTTAAACCTATAATATTTTTTCTGGATTGAAACTGTGTCTCATTGATTTCAGTTCTATTTTACACTTGCATGCACCTTCTTGGACATTGAATGCTGAACAGCCTTTGTGTGGTTTCAGCTGTTCTTAGATGACAGTAAAACCTTCTTTTCTCTGCACTGGATCTTTTTTTTTTTTTTTTTTTTTTTTTTGTATTTATAGACAGCTTCAGATCCAGGTAGGGAATCCAGAACCCCAAACTTCCCTTTGTTTGCCTTGGCTATGGAGTATGTGTGCAGAAAGCTGAAACAAAAAGGGGCAAAACTACCTGACTGGGGAAGATGACATTGCATTATTAATGAGGAACACTTTGTGGAAGTACCTATAGCTTTTTAGCAAACCAACTAGAAACCAGATGTTGCTGTTGATCTATCTAACATTTGGTAGTAGCCCTTTCAAACGGTGACCTTTACCTTCCACGCTGTAGCCATGACTGTCGAAGTATATAAGCAAGGCCTACAAGGACAGGCAAAACCATCTGGCTTAATATAAGGTAACTTCCCTCCTTACTGCTCCTGTCTTGCTTGTGCTCTTAGACTAGCATTAGGACTACAATGATGCTAATCCTTTGTCATTAGCAAGACCTTAATTATTTTGTTCATGAGTTAGGAGGTGACTTTGAAGGCTACAGAGGTTTTACCCAGATTTCCTTCATGATTCAGTGGTTGATTTCTTTCTCCCTACTCAGAATGTTTATTCGTGGTTGAACAAATAATGGATAAGCAAGTTTGAAAAAAGTGAGAGCTAATTTAAAACATCAATTCAAGACTGCTGATGTATTCAGAACATTTTGTTTAATGTTTTAGCTAAACTTGTTTTGTTAAACAATCATATTTCCAGCACAAATGGCAAAAATGCTAGAGTCTTCCATAGAGATGTGCTCAGTCACTTCACCACTTTCTGTGAGGATAAGTTAATAGTTTTCCTCTCTTTAAAGGATAGTATCTGCTCTGCGCTCTACATTAAGGCTAACTTTCTGAATTAATCCCTGCAGTTCTGTAACTTAGACTCTGACTTACAATATTCATTTCACCATCTGTGTTGACATAGAAGATCAACCTGTGTTCCACATCTTTTTGCAATCTGTCGCTGAAATCAGCAAAGAGTTTAGAACCAAACCATGTTTTATCTTAATGGTGGGAAGACAGTGTTTAGAGAAAAGTTTTTTGATGGAAAAACAATGTTATTATCTAGCCTTACATCAATTATTCTAAACATATCTAGTTTCTTTATAAGTCCTTAGGGTGTTAGTGGTCTAGTCTGATTCTTTTTCTTCTCTTAATCACCTGGGCATTAGCAGTTATGAAAAAAAGTTAGTCTTGCAAATTGGATGGAATGGAAATACAATTTTTAAAAATTAATAGCTTTGGCATGCTTCTGTCATGCCTCCGTATTATTCAAGGCAGTTCTTAAGTAGTTCTTAAGCTTTTGTTGGGTTTAACTGCAGCTTTGTTCTTCTGGTCTGTTATTAAATAAAATCTGATTCATACAAGAAACATTTATATCCAAGTCATGACACAATGGAACGTGCATGTAAGCTTCTGATGAATGACCTACCTGATGAGGTGCCCAGATCAACCATTTCATATGCATTAAGGTCCAGAAGACTATTCCTATTCTTCACATTAGGCTCCTGCTTCTGAATCAGGGTCTGGGTGTCCCTTCAGGTCATTTTTGTAGGCAGATTGAATCTCTGCTCTTATGTCGTCAGCCTAGGTGAATTATATCTTCACTAATTCTGCCTTGGGACCCTGAAGCCTTTTGGGTTTTCTTGCCTTCAGTCTGTACCACAAAGAAAACTAGCCAGGCTTGCTCTTGTAACTCACTGTCAACATTTCTGAAAGTCTGTGAAGAACCCCGCTAATTGTGCTTACGTGTTTGCTTCCACATGATTAAGTTCAGCTGTTTAGCTGAACTCTAGGAACTGTCAAGCCTCATTAACTAATCATACCTTCCGTGAAAAAATTGTGTCTGACAGCTTCATGGACATAAATGCCCTCTAGTGACTGGTGGCCACTGTAAGGAGCTGTACTTTGTGTAGAGCCTGTGTATTCTTTGGTAAACATCTATGTCTGTCTTACAGTACTGGTCTGTTATGGGAAACTTTAATGAAATTTAGTTTTGGAGAAAACATTCACCCTTTATTCTTTCCTTTTTAATACTTATATTAAAGATACTGTATGTGAGAAACCCCTCTAACACTGCCATGTTTGTTCAGCTTTTCCTTCCATCTCTTCCCAGATAGCAGGAGCAGGTAATAGTTGTCACTTTTCCCTGATAAACCTTGATGCCACATTTGACCCTGGAGATGGTCTGGAGTAGCGCATCTGAAACTGGTGTTACTTGGTCTAATTGTGTTTCTCCACAGCTGGAGTAACCTTGCTCTCCCTAGTGAGCAGGAAAACTGGGAACAGGAGGATTGGGACTGCTTGGTTGTGTTCCCAGCTCTCACAGCGAGATCACTTTTACACGTAGATCTTTTATGTATAAAAAAGTACTTGGATCCCTAATTCCTAGTTTCTGCTTTTGTTAGCTGTGGTTCAGGGATCCAAGGAGCACTGCTGCACAAGATGCCAGCTGCCTTGGGGACCCTATGCCTTTTAAGCTGGATAGTGCCAAGCCCTCTGGAGACGACCCTAGCACCGCTGCTCATTGACCCATGGATGGATAGGTCTCTGCTCCCAATCCATGCTCTCATTAGTGTAGACAAAGCTCACTGAAGTTGCACTTAACCAGCACTTTCAATCTAGACCTCATCCAAGTTGTCATCAGATTGAGAGGTGTCTTCCTGCCACTCGAAAGGGAGATACAGGCCTTGTCCGTAGGCAAAAGGCATTAAGGCCACAAGCGGCATGATTTGTTGCAGACTTGAACCAGGCATCCTCAACACTTGCAGAGTTGCATTCCTCCCCTTGGCTAGCGATCGCCCAGGTTGGGTCTGCTATGGTTCCTACAAACCCCCCTCTGGCTCGGACTCCTGGAAGTCCTCCCTCCCTCACTGTTCATCCTTATCTTTCTGTCTGTACAGGCTTTCTGGGGCTGCTGGCTCTTTGTTGCTGGCAGCCCCCGCTGAGGTCCCACGTGGACAGCCGCTGCTGATTTGCATGCATGTGCGTTGCTGCCAACAAGCTGCCGCTCGGCCGCCTCCGCTGACCCTTCTTGGTTGGGTTTGGGTTTTGTTTTTTTTAATGCTGCTAATCCCCAAATCTTATGTAGGACGAATACAGGACAGCTAAAGAATGATTCTTTTTTTGGCGAGAAAGCCTTGCAAACATCTGTAGTCAGCATGTGAATGCTATCTGGAGAGGGGAAAAAAATGCAGCTGATATTGGCTATGTCTCATGGTGACTGAAGGTTTCACATTAGTCTGGGCTGACTTGTTTGGGGCTCTTTTACACTAGGGTATTTGCAATATTTGCTATACAAACATCTTCTGTGTGCTTTCATGCACATGTATGTCTCTTTTCCATGTTGCTCTTAGAAGGATTTCTCATCACAATTCATGTGCCTGTCGCTTTTGGGTGTCATTGCCTCCTGCCACGCTAATTAAACCAAAAAGGAAGGAGGGGGCAAATAGCCATACAAATAAAAAATACAGGCTTGTCATATTTGACAAAGGCATTGACATTAAAGCAGAGGTTTTCAACACCATGACTGCTTCCTTGTTACACCTAGCTAAGGGAAAATGCAACCAATGTTGTGGGTTTTAGTGATTAAGTGGTTAATGATTTAATGAACTAAAAAAATCTCATTTGTTGCATCCCTTGGACTCAGAAAAAACCTCAAAGAGCTGATTTTCTGTGTACCTCAGTCCAATATTGCTACCTGCTGGGATATGAACACAATCTCTAAATAAATTGCAAGTGGCCTTGGGCAAATGGAAGAGTTTCGCTTTGATCTTGCTAGAGAGAATGAAGTCAAATGTTCAATCAATCAATCAAATTCATAACTTCTAGCTACAATCAGCCTGACAACAGCCTATTATTTATTTTTAAAATCATATATTTCATTATTGCAAAACACACAGTCTCTCGTGGGGGGAAAAGACTAAATTATTGATAAGCCTTATATGTGACTGAGTTTGTTGTTTTTGACATGCTTGTCACTAACTATTGTCAGGAAGAATTTACTAAGATGTTTAGTCTGAAAAGTTGGCTGGGAATGTGTGTTGTGCCACATTTAAACTGGGTAGAGGAAACTCTAATAGCTTCTTTCTTCTTGAATTCCTAGTTGGTAAAGACAGCTGAAGGCAGACTGGGCTTTCTAGTGTGAAAACAATGCGCTAGAACAAGCGTTCTTTGTTTTAATTGCTGCAAACCAGATGATTCAGGCTCTGAAATTATCCATGAGGTGGGGATATGAAACTTTTAATTGATTTGTGTATCTCTGGAAATAGCAATTCTCAGTATGCAGAATACTTATGTAAACAGAAAAGGGAGAACAATTAACCCCACACCTCAAGAGTCTGTTTTCACTAGTGTTTGTCAAAAGCATCTGAAGAGTGGGCAGAAGAGTGTATCAGAGAAGTCTGTAGGGAGACTTACTTCTCATAGTCATCCTATTATACCAAAGCATTTATAGAGAAGTTATAATGGGTAGTTTTTCCAACCCAGCTGGAGTTTGTGAGGAAGCAGTGCAGACACCTAGCTGCAGCTCCCACGTGGCTGAGGGGACCCCATGATTCACATATTGCCATGTGCCCGGTAATGGAAAGAGTTTTTGTAGAAGAGTCATGACCTTTTCACTCCCCTATTGCTATTTATGTGACCCTTATGGGTCTTACATGTCTGTAAATAAAACAGTTACTAGTACTCAAGAGACCTTGGTCCCTGTATGTGTCTGAGAGCACTTGCAGCAATACCTGAGCACCACGGGAAAGAAAGTGTTGAAATCCTGGCCCTTTTGAAGTAAATGGATGTTTTTTGTAATGGACTTTTTAAGGTCAGGATTTCGTCCGCCTGTGCCTTTAGTCATTACTGGGCAGAGCAAGGAACCAAGGTGAGTGCTATGACCCCAATCCAACTAAGAGATCCACCAGCTTGTACTTTTAATACAACATGAGGAAAAATAGCAACCAGTGTAGAGCAACTGAGGAATGGTGAATCTAATCACTATTAAAAACATCCACATATATATTATATGTATATACATATATGTATATTATATGTACATACATTATATGTATATTCATATTCTTGGTGCACTCCTTGTCTGCATCCAAAACCAAGTCATAAGTAAGGACTTAAGCATTTGGGTGATTAGCATGTAAAGCATTCAGAGCCTTACAAAGATGCTGCATAATGCATCTCTGTCAATACGTAAAAGATACAGCTTCCACTGTACACTGTATAAAAAATTAATGAAATTACAGCTGTCTGAATTTTTTCCAAAATAGAAATTGTTATCAACTTCTGCCTTGCAGATTGCCTGAACACAGAGAATTTAATTTGCTCCTTCTTGCTGATAGAACTTTTGAACAGATTGAGGGAGGCAGATTAGTAATACTGCCCTAGTTTTGCTGGAGGGAAAGGCAGGTGTGGCTTCTCCAACCCAGCAGCCTGGGTTCAAACCCAGAACCTTCAGGTCTGGCGCTCTGTTCTTTCCTGCAGTGTCTTTCTATCATCCTTAGTGGTGCAGGCTGAAATTATCCCTTCTGATCTGCAACACAGATCTCAGCTATCCTTTGGATCTGCTGCTTATTCTACACCCATTCCTCAAGTAGAAGTTTGGTGCATAAAAATGGTGCAGGATACACAGAAAGCATCCAAATGGCAAATGAGACCTGTTGTTTTATGTGTAATTCCTGCACTCTTAAGTCAGATAAGTAAGGGCTAATTATTTGAATCTATTCCTATTATTACCTTTTAGCTCTGTAAAATGGATTCTGTGTTTGTAACAGGAAATTTTTTGAGCAAGTCTGGTTTTAAAAAAAAAACAAACACAAAAAAATTTCTGAGGTTAAGATGGGCTACTGTACCTGCTTACAGGTACTTCATTTCAAGTGGAACTTCAGGGTTAAATTCTGATCCATGGGTGTAATGAAAGTAGAAATCTGCAGAAGTTTAGCATCGCACACAGTCATAGGGCTTGATAGAGAATTTTGAGGATCATTTTAATGGAAAGGTGATGCTATTACAAAATCAAAATGATTGGAAAAAACTTGCTTTCCTTCTAAATGTTGTTCTTCTCTCTTCACAGTCTAAATAAGACATTTTATTTCAGCTTAGTACAACACTGATCTAATTTTGTTTTGGTTTTGGCATGTCTTGATTCAAAATGAAATATTTCAGGTCAGTGAAAGAAGAAAAATTAAATGTTGCCATAATCCCCAAAATGTTGTTTTAGTCAGATATTGAAATTAAACATTTTACTACTTCTGACTGTGTTTGTTCCCGAACAAGTTGTTCCATGAGCTTTTTGATGATATTTCAACATCTTATATTGATTTCCCAACAGTGGAGTATCCCATGGGTTAGAATTTCCAAGAGGAGGTGAAGGAAAAGCTGAGCAAAAGGATTGATTTAACCAAACTTTAGTGATCTGAAAGTTGAGCATCTCACCCAGATCCTCTAGGGTCCCTCTGCAGGCACTGACAAAAAGAAGCCCTTCCAGTAGACGGTTTGTCCTATGCTGAAGCAGTTGAACATGGGCTATCTTTCTCCTCGGGAATGGAGATGATTATCTCCATCAACATTACTAGATTAGATTAGAAGCCTTGTACAAAAGGACAAGAAGCAATGCTTAGAGGAAGGGAAGTTTTGGACTAGACAGAAGAAAAGCCATTTTCACAGCGAGAGTGTTCAAGCACCAGGACAGGGGCTGGGAAATTTCCACCCTTGGAGACTTCATTGGGCAAGGCCATGAGCAACCTCACCTGTTGAAGCTGACCCTGCTGTGAGGAGGAGGTTGGCCTAGAGACTTCCAGCCTAAATTATTCTGTAATAATAGAGCATGTCCTTGTAGTTTTGCTCAGCAGATTTGAGTCTTAAGCTTTGTTTCAGCAGCCAGTCTGCATTGCCAAAATGGGATCCTGCCTCTGAGTTTGCAACTTTAACGAGAAGTAATGGATTTATCTTAGCATTTAGACCTTCTGTAGGTATAAAGCACTCATAGAATCATAGAATAGTTTGGGTTGGAAGGGACCTTTAAAGTCTAACCCCCTGCAATGAGCAGGGACATCTTCAACTAGATCAGGTTGCTCAGAGCCCCGTCCAACCTGACCTTGAATGTTCCCAGGAATGGGGCATCAACCACCTCTCTGGGCAACCTGGGCCAGTGTTTCACCACCCTCATCATAAAAAATGTCTTCCTTATATCTCGTCTGAGCCTACCCTCCGTTAGTTTAAAACCATTACCCCTTGTCCTATCACAACAGGCCCTACTAAAAGTTTGTCCCCATCTTTCTTGTAAGCCCCCTTTAAGTACTGAAAAGCTGCAATAAGGTCTCCCTGGAGCCTTCTCTTCCCCAGGTTGAACAACCCCAAGTCTCTCAGCCTTTCCTCACAGGAGAGGTGTTCCATCCCTCTGATCACTTTTGTGGCCCTACTCTGGACCTGCTCCAACAGGTCCATGTCTTTCCTGTGCTGAGGACTCCAGAGCTGGACGCAGTGCTGCAGGGGGGGTCTCACCAGAGCAGAGTAGAGGGGCAGAATCACCTCCCTCGACCTGCTGGCCATGCTTCTTTTGATGCAGCCCAGGATACAGTGGGCCTTCTGGGTTGTGAGCACACTTTGCCAGCTCATGTCCAGCTTTTCATCCACCAGTACCCCCAAGTCCTTCTCCTCAGGGCTGCTCTCAATCCCTTCAACCCCTGGCCTGTATTGATAGCAGGGGTTGCCCTGACCCAGGTGCAGCACCCTGCACTTGGCCTTGTTGAACTTCATGAAGTTCACATGGGCCCACTTCTTGAGCTTGTCCAGGTCCCTCTAGATGGAATCCTGTCCCTCAGGCATGTCAACCACACCACTCAGCTTGGTGTTATCTGCAAACTTGCTGAGGGTGCACTCGATCCTGCTGTCTATGTCACTGATGAAGATAATAAACAGTACTGGTCCCAATACACACCCCTGAAGGACACCACTTGTCACGATCTCCATCTGGACTTCGAGCCATTGACCACTACCCTCTGGATAAGACCATCCAACCAATTCCTCATCCACCAAACAGTCCATCCATCAAATCCATATCTCTCCAATTTAGTGAGAAGGATGTTGTGAGGGACCACGACAAAGGCCTTACAGAAGTCCAGATGGATGACATCCATAGCTCTTCCTTTGACCACTGATGTAGTCACTCCAGCATAGAAGGCTACTAGGTTGGTCGGGCAGGACTTGCCCTTGGCGAAGCCATGCTGGCTGTCTCGAATAACCTCCCTGTCCTCCATGTGCTTAGCATAGCTTCTAGGAGGATCTGTTCTGTGATGTTCCCAGGCACAGAGGTGAGGCTGACAGGTCAGTAGTTCCCAAGGTCCTCCTTTTTACCTTTTTTTAAAAATGGGTGCACTAGTTTCCCTTTTTCCAGTCACCAGGGTCTTCACCTGACTGCCATGACTTTTCAACTATCACGGAGAGTGGCTTGGCAGCTATATCAGCCAATTCCCTCAGGACTCTGCGATGCATCTTGTCAGGTCCCACAGACTTACATATGTTCAGGTTCCTCAGGTGGTCATGAACCTCATCTTCTCTTGACAGTGGGAGGCACTTTGGTCCCCCAGTCCCTGTCTTGTTGTCCATCCACTCGAGAGGTGTGGAAAGAGAGGTCGACAGTGAACTCTCTTAAAAAAACACATTTATTTTCTGAGCAAGGTAATTTGTATGACATTAAACTTTAAAACCAACATTCAGATGATTTTTTGGAGAATATCGGGTGACAGCATTGAAAACTGGGTGGTTGTTCACTTTGCAAGAAAAAGGGGGAGACAAATCCCCTTGCAGAATGTGTTGCCTGGGAGATGGCTGAATCACTGAAGCAGAAGCAGCCTGCTTTGAGTACAATACCTGGGGTGGCTCCTTGGCTACTGAAGACATCTCCGTGCCACCATGGGCTGTCAGGGTAATTACAGGTAATTCGCTGCTTTTTTGTGTCTGAGTGCCAGATCAGTGTTGGCCAAAAAACTCTTGACGTTCTCTTAACTTGGAAGAGTGCACTGCATTTTAAAAACACAAATGGTCACGTTTGGGGACTTCAGGAAAAGGGAGCCTTTTAAAAGTAAAATTTGTTTTTTTGAAATCTTTCTTCATTTCCCAGTTTTAGCTGCTGTTGTTTCACAGTTTGTCAGAAGCAACAGTGCAAAACGCCTTCCAGCCTTTCCAGCTGCCTCTGTTCACTGTCTGAACAGAAGCAACACCATAGGTGCAACAGGCAGCCACTTCTGCAACACTGTGGCAATAAATCTGGGTGACGTTGAGGAACTTCCCTTCCCGGTGTTTGCTTAGCAACTCTGAGCATGAGCTCGTACCATTTGTCTGGTTTCTGTCACATATGATAGTCCTATTTGCACCTAGGCTTGGATCCAGATTGTGAATGCCTTTTAAGCCTCACACCAATTCACACTTGTTGCAAAGCCTGGAAAATTAAGCCTTTCCTGAGTTTTACTCCTGTGGCATCATTACACCATGTAATTATAGACTGTAATGTTATTTTATTATGAAGGTTTAGTGAGATGAGCAGTTTGGGACACTTAATGCCTAACGTGCAGTTCAGCTTGGCTTTGATTCCTGTTATGAGATTTATTGTCACAGGGAATACGTGTTCCACTTGACACTGTCATGTGCCCATCTAAGCTGAGTACACAGACTTTTTTAAGGCTAGAAAGATTTATTTGTTCTTTTTAATGTCTGGGACTAAATTTTTGCATGGAAGGAATGTGTTGCATAAATATACTCTGATCCTTCCTGGTGTAAGAGTGGGATAGAATAATTTGCTTTATTTCTGTCTTTCTCAGCCATCTGAAAAATATTTCAAAGACCTTTTCTGCCCAGATTTCCATTGGGCTATAAGTGACTATTGTCTGTTTTCAGAAGTTCATAAGTACATCAAAATGTACGAACAAATATCTCTTTCCTCTTAACAAGCACGCAGGCTCACATTATTGTGGGAGGGCAGTGCCAGTGTTGTGTACTTTACCAGATGTGTAGCTGCTGTGATAATGAGGGCTATTAAGGAAGCAGGGACATTAGATGCTGCAATCTATGATAGTGGGGGATTGTGCTTGATGACTCAGAAAGGTCTCCTCGGCTGCTGTGTTTCTGTGTTTAAGGGAGGTGGTGTTTGTTACCTGCCAAGCAGCCTGTGATTTACAATCTCAAAGTACTGTGAAGTGTCAACACCAAATTAATTTCTTTGTGTGTCAGTTGTGATCTCAGATGGTCCCTTCTAGTACTTGGTGGTTGCAAAACGGTGGTAAATTCAGCTCTAAGGTTGTTTTGGTTTTTTGGCTCAAGTGAACATCAGAGGAAATCCTTCCCTTTTCACAACTGTACTATTGAGAAGAGCAGGGAAGTGGCTCAGTTATGTAGCTAGAGCTGTTTAGAAGTGTTTTCAAAGGAAAAAGATGGCACTTGTAAACTGGATTGTCCTGTAATTTCTCTTAACCAGGTATATTTTGCTGTTAACTGTAACCACGTAATCTCAAGCATGCCACATAATGTCTGTTTGCCAATTTGCCCATTTGGAAGTGAGCACACAGTATGTAATACTGCTGCTGTAGGTGGATCAGCCACTGGGCCTCCAGGGCCGATAATTATCAATTGCTTCTGTCTGAATTAAGATACCCTCTGCACCAGTTCTGAATAGGAGCAGATATTGAAAGTTAACTACATGTCTCTGCGCAGAGGACTGTTTAACACAGGTACATCACACAGGGCAGGATCCTGTTGCCATTACATGTGTCAGAAATTTTCCATGGACTTCAGTAGCCCCAGAGTTTCAGCCATGGCTTTGAGTGCACTTAGAGAGGGATTGTTTATGAAGAGCTTCGATAGCACAGCATACCTACTGCCCTTGGGCTTGGGAATGTTACAATTGGACATTTTCCCAGTGAACTGATACATGCTGCTGCCTTATCCTGTGTTGGTTTCGATTTCCTGTTCTAGTCATTTAATACAACATTTCATGATCTTGAAATTTGGAGTTACCTTTTTGCTCAGGCAGGCAATTGTGTATCTTACACATTTACCATACTCAGGCACTTCTGAAGGAACCTGAAGTGCCATCTGACTGTTTGCTTCTGGATTTTGCATATGAGAGGCTTCCCATTTGTACACTGGCATTTTAACATACCAGAAAAGAGTGTCTTCAGCAAGCAGAAACCACACAAACAACATGATACTGTCTCCAAGTGGAAGATGGAAGTAAACACACCGGGCAGTGTAGGATGTTTCTGTTTCTTTCTCTGTCTTTAGCTATGTCCTTGCTGTGAAGGCTTTTCTGATCTAATTTCCTCAGGTTCTTGGGGTGCTGCTCATCTGCATCTCGGACTTTATCAACACAGAATCATAGACAATTATCTGTTTACTCAAAAACATAATTATTGCTGCATTTAATGTTCAACCCTATAAAAGCCTGGCCACAATAAATTAAGGAAACAGAGCTTTATCCCTAAAGACAAGCTAATTCATTCCAGGGGTGTAGTTGCAATAGGACTCTCTGACCTAACAAAGGCAAAAAAATGAAGCAAGAAGAGGATAATCACTACGCATGGGCTGGAAGAAAGGCCCACACACCAGGTTTAGATGGCAGCTGGTCCAGGCTAGCATAAAGCAGTGGATGCTTCAGGGCGCGTGGGTTCCCAGCACAGCTCCATCCATCCCTGCCTGTGACAGCAGCACTGGGTGCCACAGGCGCAGGGCATACTGGCACAGGCACTGCTGGGCTCCTGCAGGGGCAGCAGCTCCGGAGTCTAACTGCTCAGAGCATTGCCAGATCCGGCACTGACACTTATTCTGGTTTTCGCCGCACACAGGAATTCAGGTGTGATAGCTCACTCTGCTCCATGAAGGTCCCCAGGAATCCTGACTGTGCAGCATCGGTGCTTATGCTGCTGCACTTCCCAGTGACAAGCAGAAGACCTTGGGTTTTGCTGTGCTGTGGTGTTGCCTGGATCTGTCTTGCTCCCAGGAAGAGCAGCATCTGAGAGCAGCACCCCTCATCAATGTCCATCCTCATCCTGACACTCAGTTTAGTGTCTATCCACCAATTTTAAATTCACTGTACTGGTGGGGGACATGATTTAACAGGGGCAGTGGAAAAGATTTTAACTTCATGCTTGACTTTCCTAGAATGGCACTGACAACAACTGATGGACAATTTCTGTTGGTCTCCTTGTGTTATTTTAGTCTAACTTCTTAAATCACAAAGTGCTTATATTCCCATTTTTATCCCCATGGTAGCACAAACTGCATCTCATCTTCTGGATATAAGACGTAGTTATCTATAAATGCATGGGAGACAGTGGATTATGCAAATATGCTTATTACTCTGTTATGGTGCTGGTAGTGGTTGGTTTGTTTTTTTTCTTTAATTTGAGCTCATTAACACTTGAGGCAACATGTTTTTTCCCTGCAGTCTCAAGACAAAATCATAGAAAAAAAATTGTTGCCACCTCTATTTTGTCTGGGCTGAGACATAAAAAAAAATAAGAGGCTGCAAATTGTTGGCCAACCCCCCCTTAAATCTCCCCAGCTCCCCCCCCCCCATATCAGTCCTTGTTTTCTTACTCCTGAGCTGAAAGTATCAACCAGGAGCAAACGTACAATGTTTTTGTAGTTGTTTCCATAGAAATTAGGCAGTTCTTCTGCTACACCTTAATTGCACATGTTGCAGATCATGTCATAAGTCATTCTGACAAAAAGGCCAGGGAACCTTAATATTTTTGTTTACAGTATGTTAAACAGATGTTTTTTTCAGTGTAGAGATAAGACTACATTAAATATGATTTTATAAATAGAGCCTCTCACAGCTCAGCTCCTCTCGGGACTGCTCTGATTTGCTCGTTGGATGATTATAATGGGTTTTTAATTACACCTGTGAGCCAAGGTGTATATCAGAACTAAATTACAAAGCACCTTATAGTCAAGATTTTTCCAGTGTACAATGAGCTGAAAAAGGCTTTTTGTCCATAAGGACAAAGAAATTATTTTTCACATTATTAAAATAACAGAAGCTTTCTGGGCAAACATAGTGATAACACAGAAGATTAAGACAGACAAACTTTTTATTTGTTTATTTTTTATTATTTATTTATTTTGGAAGGTGCTTAGCAATTTCTCCCAAGCAAGCTTAACTCCTTGTGAGCAGCTGACTGAGCCTCTGGTGTTTTCATACTCATTGAAGCTTACAGCAGGTTATTTTGTCTTGGTTTTGTTTCTAAGATTTTTTTGTTTGTTTTCATAAGAATGAAGAAGGCCAATCATGCCATTATAAAAAAAAAAAAAACACAAAAAAACAAAACCCAAAACTAAAAAGCTTATGTTTAAAAGAATGAGGACAAGTCATCTTCATCCTTGAAGGAAAAACATTTAAAATAGTTTAATCTTTTCTCAGTCATCTGCAGAAGGGTTGGACAACTTGAATCATAAAAAAAATCGCTATTTTGGTCAAAAATGGATGCTCAGTGAAGTAACAGGAGCCCAATAATTCCATATAAACACATGATTGGGGTAATATTCAGAACAGATTCACTTAGTACAGACTCTTAAATATGTTATTTCAAACATAAATATCAGTCTGATCCAAGGCTTGCTGAGGACAGTGGAAATAGGCCCAGTTTCAAAGTTTTGTTTTGATTACGACTAGATCTAATACCTTCTGAATTTACCTGAAACATGGGATGAAGTTCTTGAAACCGCTAATATGAATTAGGCTTCCAGTTGCAGAAAGTTATTGAAATGTTTTTGCTTGGAGACCCAGATATTTAGGTCTTAACCCAGCAAAAGGCAGATCTCAGCTAACCTGCAACCTCATTTTAGGCCATGGCAGCTGCTGAATTCCAGACCATCATCAGGAGAGGCTAAAGGAGGTCCCATAAACATTGTCTTGGGGACACCCAGGTGTGTTTGAAAAAGCTCTGTCTGCATTGAGGGATTTGCTTATTGGATGTTTTTAAGGTTCCTGTTGCCATTTTCTTGTTTTTAATAAGTTTTCTCAGTATAAAAGAGGATCAATGAAGTCATCATTGAGCTCCCATACTTGTTTTCCTCCTTCCAGCAGCGTTTCCAGGTGGCCCAGCACACAGGGACGCTGCTGGTCATGGGGGTGACACGAGTTGCTGTACCTGGGAGCCCAGCTGCATTGCACCAAGCATTTGTGTCTTTGGAGAGGGCTGGGCTGCAAGTGTGAAATGTAACAACACGTCTTGACTCCTGGATTACTGTCAGGAAGAGTCATTTCGTTGTTCAACCAAGTCTTTTGCTCTGTCTTTCAAAAGAAAGTCTTTGACTTATTGGTGGCTTTAGTGAACTGGCTACAGTACATAATTATCTAGGTCTACACTTCTCCAAATAGCACAAGAGCAGGTGCTCCCATAATTTGTCTCTTAAATGCACAAATCTGTTCAAACCATGAACATGTCTTGGTAGAGAGTAAAAAGACGTACTTTTTTGCCAACTTGCTTGTTAACACCTGGGCGACGCTGACCCTGACTGTTTGCCCCTTCAACAGCTCAGCACTTTCTAGTGAAGAGAACAAGAAATCTCTTTTCCTTATGTGTTTTGAGAAGGGGAGGGCTTGTTTCTTTTTAAAATTTTGGGAAATTAAGACCTGCTTTACAAAGAAAGGAGAAGGGCTGACGTCAAACAAAGGAATGGTCACCTATAGGTACAGTTATTGGGAAGCTGTGCAGTCCAAGAACTTCCCTTTAGTCAAACACAGAAATGAAAAAAGTGCAAAAAGCACAACAGATTGCTATGCTGGTCCTGCCTTGGTGAGCTTACCCACAGGGCAGCCTTCGCCGTTCAGTTTGCTGCCCATGGAGGTGGACATGCACTAAGTGGACAATATCTGTATTTCTGCCTCAGGTATCTTTCAGAGAGTGAACTTGCTGTGTTTACGAAGGTATTACTTAATGGCCCAGGGGTGAATGGACCACTTGAGATAAGCCATATTTGAACCAGCCATAGGCATGTTGTTCATGAACTTTTATTTTTCCCTGAGTGGAATTAGAAGGGAATAAGCTGAATGTTGAAAGGCAGTGATGGAAAAGTAACACAAAAGCAAGAGGTAGGAGGAAAGGCAAGGCATAAGAGGATAAGAAGAGGTGAGAAAGTGGGAAGATGGAAGAAATGGAGATGAAAAGAGAAAGATGGAGAGTTAGGCAGCTGGCACTAAATGATTCGCACTAGGATGTGCTTCCAGAAGAGACTATTAGCTTTTCTGCTCCAATTATGCAGAGAGCAGCTGACTGCAGCTACTGGCTTGGACACTGATTCCAGACATTGGTTTCACCCAACACAAGTGTTAATGCTAGTTTGAAGGAAGCACTTTCCACTTTCATAGAGAAAAATGGTATGTGATCCAACTGGCCTCTAATCTGACAGTGAATGGTGATGGTGTCCATCGTAGTGGCTCTGGTTCAAGCAAAATTCAGAGGGTTCACTCATCTGAGGTGACATCATGACATGCTGAAGCTCCTTTTAGTACCAGGTCAGAGACTGGCAAAAAGAGCTGCTAACTCGACTTCCAGGGTAATCTTCTCTCTTGAAAATACCAAAATACTGGCTGAATCCTGTTTGATTTATAGGTGGCAAACTAGAGCTGACATGGCTGCAAATGTCAGTCTCATTGGGTTAGGAAGTAATACTTACTATTGTACACAGTACTTGCATAGGACCATGAATGCAGAGTACAGAAGGCCAGATCTGCAACAGATACAAATTTTCTGTACATGATTTCTATTCCATTAAAACAAATAATTCTTTATCACTTGGGTGAGTGTCTACCATTTCTTGCCAGATGTTGACAGCTGAGACTCTTCCCAAGCATTCTCCCCATTGCTCTGCTGACTCTGGCCAGCGTGGGATGGCTTGGACAGCCCCTCCTAAGTGAAGAGAGCAGGACTGGCAGTTTCTGACTTTTTATATTTTTACAAAGGAAGCATGAGTGCAGTAACTGAATAATTTCCCTGACGTTGCTGACTTGAAACATACCCAGGTAGCATGTTTATCACAGTTAGTTTTCTTTCATAAATCAAATTACCTTTGATCTCCAAACCCTCCATTTATTATCATTCAAGACCAGAAAGGCTGATTCCTAAAAATGAAGGCACAACCATGTTCAAGAAGCTGGCCATGTCCTCTGCTTCTCCTCCCTTTCTGCGGTGTTTGAGCCCCCATTGTCCCATGCTTTGAAGGCCTCCAAATGACAAGTGAGTGTGCTTGCAGTAAACAGAGACATACAGTAGGGCTGTGGCAACTGTAGTACACAGCATTATAACAAGTAGCTCTCCAGTTGCTGTCAACCTTGACAAGTATCCTATTGAAATGCAGATGCCTCCTTCTTGCTCCGAATGCAGCAAATAGTTCAGCCAGAGTCCATTCCTCTGGCTCTAATGAGAAAGAGGGGAAAGGATGCGCTTTTGATGATACATAATAATCTCAGGTTGTCTGTGCCTTGGGGCAGGGCCACATCATGCAGGTGCTTTGCACATTATTCTGTTATGAAATTTAATATTTGGCCTATCCTACCCACAGCCCAGCCAGGAAGATGCAGGGGTATCTGAGGCTAGGATTTGTCCCCTTGTTTTTTGACTTTGTGGCAGTAAGTGGGATATGACCTCAGTCTTGACAGAAGATGAAATTTTATAAGCTTTTACCTACAGGTGGAAGATGTTAATAAGTATTTCTAGCATTCTAATATCCTTCCACTTAAGCATTATTAATAAAATCTCCCTTCCTTTAATCACCGGAGCTAGACATTTCTGAGCTTTGCCGTCATTTGAAAAGAAACAAACACGCAACAAATTGCACTTGACTAATTTTGTTAAATTCTACAGGAAAGCAAATGTGAAGTCAAGTCTCTAGAGGTCGAGTCTTTGGCAAGAAGAATTTATAAGCGGAGTACGTATCTATTTGTTCTCTGATTATTTGCTCCGCTGACAGTAGATGAAGAAAAGACGAAGCAGAAGATTTGTGTTAATTTAGAAAAATGTTTGAAAACGTTGGCCTTGCAAATCCAAATATATTAGCTAAATGTTATTGAATAATAATGAGAACAGGCGTGTATTGACCGAAGGACTTTGGAACTATGCAAAATTAATTTGTATTTATTTAACCCTGCCTTTCAATGGATCTTTGTTCATGTTTCTGCAGCTTGGGTTTCCTTGCAAGAGCTGATCTCTTTTTATAGCACTTCTTTAATTTAGTAACCAGCCTAAGTGCCTCGCTTCCCTAACAAAGGTTGAACAAGAAATGAAGTAAATATAAAAAGCAAAGGCTTGCTTCTCAGAGGTGCTATTGTTTGTACAATGGTAAAGCGCCGGCATCTCCTCTGAGGCCTGGGCTACCTCTTGCTGGATGTGCAGTAACCCCAAATCTTCCCAGACAAATGGCTGGAAGAAAAGAAGTCTGTTATCTCTGACTTGCAAGTGGTGAGCTGAAGTGAGGAGCAAGCAGGAGACCTGTCCAAGCCCCAGTTATCTGGGCTTCCCTGAGCCACAACCCCTTACCCTGAGCACGTTTCCTTCCTCTCATTCTATATGAAGCTCTCAACCTGATGCCTTTTTCTTACAAAAAGAGAAATGTTTCATCAGATTAAAATGAAGAAGGAAGATAGTCATAGGAAGGAGATCTGAGAAGGGCTTACAAGTAAAGGGTAGCTATTGAAAGCAAAAAATCAAGATCTTGCCCATCTTTGCTACAGAGATGATCCCCTTGTCCAGCCCATGCCCACAAACACCATACAGGAGATGAATGAGTTGACTGCATCATCTTCCTCCCTCTTCCAGCACCCTGGTCCCTTCCTGGTGTTTATGCACCCCTGCACAGCTGTGCCCGCGAGAGCAGCAGCGGTCGGTCCTGTGTGGTACTGCTCTCTGCTGAAGGACACGTATCTGAACGCCGTGCTCCTGCAGGCCAGTGCAGAGCACAGCCAGGTGCTGTTTTACAGATTGTGGCTGCAAAGTTCCCCATCTCTCCTTCCATATGCCATATAAAGAGCAGCTGGGCTAATTTCATTCCTGCACATACTCTGTGGGACAGCCTCGAGGGGCTGTTTAGTCCTTCTCCCTCGCTGAGATGGGATTGAGCACTTCTAGAATCCTTCCTGACCTGTTTCTGATCTCTTCCCTAACAGCTCCATCAAGGGCAACCTACAGCTTCCTGCTGCTCCAGGGGGCTGATGGCCCAAATTCAATTTGTCTTTAGCTACCTGGGGAACACAGAGGGTTGTTACTCATCCCTCTTTTATAACAGCCATTCCTATGTGGAAGATCTTGCCTTCTGCCTTTTTCTTTTGTGCTAGACTAAGCAAACCCATGTTTTTCTGCCTCTGGGCAGGGCTCGCAAGTTCCAGCCCATCTGCACACTGGTATAGCCTGAGCGTGAGTGGGGAGTCTCTGACCTCAAGTGCTTCCACTTGCCTCCTCTCCATCACTGGAGAGCCCATGTCCCCTGTGTGTCCTTCCTGTGCCCCCCAGGGAGGTTAGGAATCCCCCCCCCCCCATCCTTCCCGTTTTGGAAAACACTACCAAGGACTCTTGGAGATGTCAGTGAAAATTTTTCCCAGGTTCTGTATGGGTGAAAACCAGAGGTTAGGCAGCATTTGTCAAAGTGAACAGAGAAGGCAGAATGTCACGTTCCTCTTCTTTACGGGCATGGAAGTGTTAAAGGCTTTTAAGCTTTGCTGAAGACAAATTAAATGAAGTCTTCAGCATGTTCATAGTGATTGTACCATTGCCTGCACATACATGCGTTATCTGTAGCAACTCAATACTTTGCAGAGGGCTTTGGGAAGTGTGAGAATGAAACAGACTCTTTTTAATCTCATTTATTTCCTCAGGCCATCTGGATTTAGTAAACACTCAAGACGTCTGAAAGGACAAAGTTGAATCTTAGCACTAACAGGTTCATACGTGCATTAAGAGCCAGGACTGCCTGCACTTGGAGTGCTGGCTCCAGTGTTGGCTCGCTATGAAGCCTTAATAGCTTTTCTGCAGCTTATGCGCCTTAAAGTAGGCCCAGCTATGACTTCTTGCCTCATGGGGTGTTGTGAATGTTTATTACTTATTGCTAAGAGCGGACAGCATTACTGAAAAAACGCTAGCAGTCATATTCAAGGCTCATTAAAGTCTTGCAAATTTGGCTTGTGCAAAGTCATCCTCAGGAATTACCCGTTGGAGTTGCTTTACACCTTCTTGTGTAAGAATGGCAGAGCTAAGCCTTTAAAATGCTTTTCAGATGAATCTGTTCTCAACGTGGTCAGGAGAACCTTACAACTGGCTTCAGTGGAAGCACGGGATGCGGTCCAAAGTAAAAGAATCAGCGCTCTGGGAGTTTGAATGAAATCTGGTAACTAATAAATGAAAAGTACTTTTGTTTATCCACGCTGGCAAGCAGCCTGTCCATAGTGGGAACACCAGTGCCCAAGTATGTTCTTTATCCATTTGGATTTATACGATGCTAAAATGGGAGCCTGGCCAAAGCATGAGGTGCCCCTGCCACAAAAAGCAAGGACAAAATAGGAGCTTAGCTCCGAGAGCTGTTCGTGAAATCCATGCGAAACACAGATCCTAACTCCATGAAATCCCTCCCTTCGCAGCGGCGTATAACCATAGCTCTGTGTGTATTGTCTCTGTTTGTGTCTGTCCAGCACAGACTTCCATTAAAGATGCTGCTACGTTGCTGACCTCTGTGCAATGTTGATAGTATGGTGGAGGTATTTGGATGTAAATTGTACCAAACGTGAGTTAGAGGCCTGGATATTTTATGCTCTCTTAGTCCTTAAAGTCCCTGCACTGGGAGGACTCTAGGGTAGTTTAGTCAGCTTAGCTTTTTTACTGCCCTGAAGTAGTACCAAGCGTCCAAGCCACCAGCACTTGCATGACTCTATACCTGCCTCTCTACTCACCGGTGTCAGGAAGGGGATGAGTAAAGCATAAGTCATGTTTATGGGGTTTAAAAGGAAACGTTTTAACCTTGACTTATTGTGATGGGATGGTAGCAGAAGGAAGGTTAAATTGCTGTTCTTCCAGTATTGCCAAGCTATCCGATGCTTATCCTTATCTATAGCCGTGCTGCGAGTCTTGTGTAGTTTTATTGAAATTTGTGTTGATGGTATGTGTCTATGGCAAGGGGGTATTCCTCTTTATTGTTCTCGATCCACATGCAAATATTCTACTTAGGCTTCATAACTAACATTAGGCAGTGGAATAAGAAAGAGCTGGTAGATATGATGTCTTTTCCTGAGCTTTACACTCAAGATACTGGGTAAATTGGTAAAATTTGGTCTAATTATTGTATGAATGCGAAGCTGCTGGAGGGAATTTTAAGGAATCATTCCACTGAGCCACACCTTAAAAATTTGCTTAGTTTTTGTGAGTGAGCATCTTTGTTATGAAACCCTCCACAGCTAAAACCTATGTAAGACTTTATTCAAGTCAGGCGTATAATAATAGATGATACAGCATAACACAATGTGACAATAAGACAATCTCTAGTTGTAACTTCATGGAGGGGCTTTTTGAATCACAGACCAAATGCTCCCACCTATCACAGGGCATCTTGGTTGGCTGGTTCATGTCTTCCACTGAAGGGGGAGTGTGTGGTTTCATCCAAGCTGGTAGATCTGAACCCCGGTTTGACACCACTTCAGTCTGAGGTTGAGCCATTTGAATTTCACCCATATGCAAAGCGATTGGGATGGAAGGTGTGGGGGGAAGAGGCTTTTAGCTAGTTAGAGCTTTACACTGTTCTTGGTATGATGCCTCCTGATGGGAAGCAGTCTAATAAAGCTTCCATTTTCAAGTTGAGATAAAAGCATTACCTATCCAATAGATCTGTGTGTAGACATTAATGCCTCTCTGCTTTGTTTTCACATATTATATGTACAACTGGCATTAATTGTTGCATTTTTCTTATGTTTTTCCAGTATGTTTTTAATCTCTGCAGGCTGTATTGATTTTTTTCCTGTGTTGCTTCTGCACTTGCCACCAGGACCTCCTTGTAGATAAGGTGTTTCAATTCAGTGTGTGATATTTCTTGGGAAAACACTCTAAACCACTTTTTTTTTAATGTGTTTTTTTTTTCTCTCCCCCCTTTTGCGATGTATTAAAAGGAAGATGCTGGAAAAGAATTCAGAGCACAAAGCAGGGACTTGCAATGCCCTTTCTCTTTCAGCAAACTCTTTTATTCTACTGTGAGGAATGAAACGCTTCTGTTACAGCAAACACAGACTTGTGTTTTACAGCAAAAGCTGTTTAAAAGGTTATACACAGACTGTACACAGGGTTGAGCTTGGTAGAGAGAGTGTTTCTGTGTTGCTAATATTAAGAAGAGACCACTTATTCTGAAGTCACAGTTGTTACGGAAAGACCCTTCTTTTTAGTGCTTCTGTCATCTCTTTAATTCAGAGCTGAGGGGATTCTGTCTGGACAGCTAAGAGTTAAGGCGAAATTTTAGGCTGCCACAGAATTAGGCTTGGGGGCTAAGAAGAGGGTGTCCTTGGCCATTCCTCTTGCATGATGGATGATGACGGGGAATAACAAAGTTTGACATGGGGTGGGCAAATCCAGTGACTGCAGATAGATAAATCACAATATTTTCTAGGTTGTTAAGGCTTATGATGCATTCCTTTAAAAAAATAAATATTGTAATTCTTCATTATCTCAGCACGTACAAACACGAGACATGGAACACGCTGAAAATACTGGGGAGGTGGACTCAGCCACCGTCTCCGGGCAAGCAGCACTGCCAGAGATGACTTGCAGTATATCATGATCACCAGCATTGTGCAGACGTGATTTACGTCCCTGTCACTCACCTCCCATCATCCCACCATGGCAGGCAATCCGAGTGGTTCTGCCAGGAGGCAGCTTTACTCCCCAGCATGCTGCCTATCTGCTGCCAGACTCCACCTCTGCCCTCACCTCCCTAACCATAAGCTCCGCTGTTGAAACTTGCTATGAGCACAATTAACGTTGGCACAGCAACCTCATACCTTTCAGCGCATCTAAATTTATGCTATAAACTCTAGCCAAAAACTGACCCTGGCCGTGAAGGTCAGACAGAAGGGCAGAGTCGTTCCTGCCCCCCACCCTGGCTTTGGCAGGCAGCCCTGGTCCAGGCGAATGGGAGCCGCAGGGGTTCAGGGACAGGTCCTGGCAAATCCAAACCACTGTCAAGCCTTCTTCAATTACCCATAAATCGAGTGCTTCCACTTAGTTTGGGAGGCAGGACCTTTTTCTGCCCTGTGCACTCCACTGGCCACACTGGACACACAGTGTTGCTGCCCTCTCTTTTCCCGGTGCGGACCGCATGAGCCTGCTGCCCTGCCCGCTGCCCAGAGAGGATCCTGCTGGTTCCTGGGTATGGCATAAACACGCTAACCCGCATTTCGCAGTTAGCAAATGGCGCTCAGAGCATCATGCTGGGCACTTCCCACAGCCTGCATATATGATGTGCGAGCTGGCAGCGTCGTCTGCCTCAGCCACGCGTCATTATCTGGGCCCTTCAGATCCACTGCTGCTCATTAGGTACCTTTCTTTATCACAGCACTGTCCGCTGGTGCACCCCCAAAAGTGTCAGGGACCCCCCCAACTGAGCTGCCAGGGTGATGACACATATGCAAAATCAGTGCACACCAAGCACGATTTCGGCAGATTGCTTGTTGCTAGTTCAGCTCTTGGGAATGGAGGACAGGGAAACACAAGCTCCTCTTGCTACAGGGTGCACTTAGGACTCAAACCTGTTTCTCTGCTCTGTCCCCCCTTCTTTATGCCGTCGGTTTGGCTGCTTACAGACCCCCGACAACAAGTGGTGGGGGTGATTGCACCGCATCCCTCGCACTTCCCAGTACTTAGGTGGTGAGGTCGCTGCTCTGGCTCGGATCTTGCAGCAAGCTGGAGCAGAAGCAACTCCCTTTCAAAGCTCAGGGCCCAAAACCGGATCAGTATCTCCCATAGCATTTCATTGCCTGGGAAGCCCTGTCTCAGCTGTGCCCCATGTACTCATGCTCGAGCACCCAGCCTCCCCTGAGCAGGGAGAGGTGGAGCAGATGAACTTCCCATCGAGAGCACCAGGACAAGGGAAAGAGCAGCAGCCTGAGCATCTCCCAGCACGCACAGTGAAAGAAAATGCCACGAGTAGGTCAAAATGTCTAGGCTCTGTTGTCACAGGCTGTACCTCAGGCAAAACACAGCTGAAGGAAAAATCAGAAACCTTCCAACCCAGTTAACTTGGATCCTAAGCAGAGTGAACAATGCTACAGCAGAACTATCCATTTCCATTTGATGTCCCTAAATACAGCAATGATCAGTTCAAAAAAGAATTTAATATTAAAAATTCAGCCACCTTAATCAGAAATAAACCCTGATTCAACACAGATGTACAAAAAAATGTTTTGAATTTTAGGTCTACACCCCAGCCCCAGAGAGCTAAACACTGAATAGTCACCACTCTGAAATGCATGCTGTCTCTTGGAAAGTTCTGCAAAAGGTGAAATGTGCTGTGGTTTGTTTTGCTTCCAGACTGATCTAACTAACTGTTCGAACTTTCAAAGAAACTGTGTAGGAGCCTGACATTTAAAAGAGGGGAAAAAAAGAAGATGGGGAAGGAAGTCAAATCTTCCCAGAGAATTTGAAAAGATTTTTTTTTCTCCCCTCTCCCCTGAAGGAGAGTGCATCTCAAGCGCTGCTGGGCCGGCATTTGCTCCCGGCAGGCAGAATATTGCTTGGTGTGTTTCCCAGTGGTGCAAAGGAGAAGCATGTGTAGATGGGTGTGTTGATGTCAGGTTTGCTTCACTGGGTAGTTCAGTGGGAGGAAATCATTCAAGAGATCAGCTCTACCTGCATCGTGAGATACCACAGTTAAGAATAAGAAATACTTGCAAAGGTTTTTATGGGCCATGGGAGATTTAAAGCCGGAAAATACCGAGTGTGCTACAGACTAGACTGGTCATCTGCCTAGGAGCCAGACAAATCTCTACTCTCCTTAATCAATGTAACCAGGAATTTACCAGATTAAATGGGGATGCATTTTCAGTGTTTTTCTCCCCCTCTGTGGTAGGCAGAATTTCCATGCATTCATACATATATAGATATATAATAGAATCTTAGAGAATATATACTGCTTTGTAATGTGCAAGTATTGTCCCTACGCCTTTATATATTTCTTTTATATTTTGAGATACATTGTAGATGTAAATCAACTGTTTGGAAGCACAAGAACAAATTTTCCACAGCTTACACTGAAGCCACAAAGAGGTATTCCTGATGCATTTTTAGCTCGGTATGAGCTTTCTGAAATATAGCAGAAGCCAGGACAAAAACTATTTTTTCTTTGGAAAACCATCACCAGGCAATACAGATTCTTAGAGAAGGCTTTTTTCCCCTCCTACCATACCGGCACACACACACTGACATAAGTGATCTGGACTTAGATGTATAAAAACTCCAGAGGTCTAAAGGTTTGACGAACGAATGGCAAAATTCCCTGTAATCCCACCGAGCGGGTGTCTGTGAGTTATTCGGTATGGCTTTGCTCCCAGAGTCCTCGCAGCTGCTGACAGAAGCTGTGAGTCCACATGGAGTGGCAGAACGATGCTGTTACAATCGGGAAGAATTTAGCTCTCGGAAGTTGAAATAAATGCCTCATTCAGGCTGAACGTGGTGGATGTTACTTAGGCTTGTGGTAGTGAGATGTGGAAATAACCTATTAGGTTAAAAGTCCTCTCCCTTGCCAGCGTTAATGTGGACTGTTGTCCTGTGAAACCTTATTCACACAAATTGTTCTTACTTATGTGACCCTTCCCACCGAAGTAAAAACAAATTCCGACGCTATTCCTTCCTCCGAGCTTCCCTCTACATCCTGTCTCCTTTGTTTCTAACAGAGGTTGGGAATGCATGCTGTTCGGGTTCGGGGGTTTCAGCACTAAGACTTAAACTGTCATAAATAGTGCCATACTGGTGAGATGAGAGACGATGGATATAAAATAGAGATTTAAAAAATATATTGCCAGGGGTTTCAGTAAAAAGCACACTCCTAAGAGAGTATTAATTGATATAACTATTTGCAGAAGTTATTTTTTTACCTAAGTTAATATATTGGAATTATTGGACAAATGCAAATCAAAATCTCTTCTTCAAATAATTTTGATTTTAACCTTTTTCTCTCATGCAAGAAACCTGTGAATCTCCTGGTTTCCTCTTCCTTTTTTTTATAGTAAGATGAGCTAAGAACGCCTAAGAAAAAAAATTAAAAGAAACTTAATTTACATGAAGTAAAAGAAAATACGTTGTGTAAAAAAGACAGTAACAGGATCTCTTTTCATTCCTTTTTTGATGAGGTTGTCTCTTGGAAATTTTAAGGGTATATATTATTAAAATTATTTCAGGACTTACATATTCCAGTTGCATTTTTAAATATTTCTCATTATCTTAGTGGCATATTTTCAGTTCTCAAAAATGACAGTCTTTCAGTGCTGTATGTTTTTAATGTTGGGGTTTCCTACATCTGGTTTATATGTTAAAAAAAAATACGTGTGAACTGATTTGCACCAAATTCCCTCGTAACAGCAAGAGTTTATAGTAAAAAGGAATTGTGAAAGTGAGGGGGAAGTAAGGAAGAATTAAAAATAATGGCAGAATAATTCTTGTAATCACTCAGGCTAGGATAAGCATGAAATGCAGCTATAATATGAATTATAATCTGAAGGGGGAAGTAACAGCTGAAAGACTGAAAGAATTTCAATTAAAATATACTAAGCTTAACAGATTGTGCAGATAAAGCACACCAATACAGCGATGATGGACACTACATAAATGCCAATGCAGATTTCCAGAGCACAGCAAACAGTTTAATTAAAAAATGCATTTCAATACAATTATTGTTTTAGCCCAGCGAACAACTACAACAGAAAGTCATATTTCATCGTACGAGCTCCCGACGCATGAAGCGTTTCATTGTAGGGTATTTATGAACCCCGTTCTTCTTTCCGACCTCATAATGGGCAGTTGAAACACACAGCAATGAATATATCCTTGTATCGGTCCTTTGTTCTGGAATTTTATCTAAAGATATAATTAGGGGGAAGGCAGTGGCATCAGACGGGAGACCCCCCTTCGGCGCAGGAGCCTGAGCGCGTTTCGGCACTTCGGTTATGTTTCAGTGCCCTCTCGTGGCTCGCACGCCGCGGGGACACGGGGGACAGGCGGCCCCACGCGGGGACACTGCCACCCAGGGATGTCCCCACGCAGCACACACACCCCCCCGGGTGGGAACCCTTTCCACCCCACGTCGCCTTCCCGTGCTTTCGGCAGGGCCGCTCAGCTCAGCGCCCTACGGCAACCCTGCGTGGGCATCGCCACCGTCCCCGTGGAGCCACACGGGCTGGAGGGGGTCAGCCAGGATCCCACACGGGTCCCCGTGCCCTGGGTCGCACCCCCCGTGGGGACGGGGCCACCCACGCTGCGGGGTACGAGCCTCGCCGCCATCTGCCCCGGGAGGAAGCATGGCCCGTCGGCATGGTCTGCGGGGGATGCTTGCCGTCGACCCCGTTTCTGGACCGGGTTTGTTCTGTCCGGTCTCTCGCCGTGCGATGAGTCACGCTCCTGTCACGTACCTGGACACCAAAGGATGCTGCAGCCCGAGTGGTACCTACCTGCGTGGGGGTTCTGTAACAGTCAGGGGTTGCGGACTGTGGGATGGCCACTTCAATACTTAATCATGCATTTCAGAGTTCCCCTGTGATCTATAGGTACCTGCCATTTAAAACATCTTTCCTGTCTGTTTTGCTCTTCTAACATTTTTTTTTCACCAGCTTCTTCCGTCTGCCGCTTCCTTTCCTCCCACACCGAGTAGTGCCTCTCACAAACTGCAGCGCTTGGAGCTGGTGCGAGGGGCTGCAGGCTGAAGAACTAGCAGGTTACGGGCAGCTGCCAAGGGAGCATCCCACACGCATCACTGTCTACAACTTTCTTTCTGAAATTAAGTTTCTTGTTCCCTCCTAGTCCCAAAACCTGCTGCCAGTCACGCTGATTTGTACCAAACCATGCGGTACATGTGCTCTGATACAGAAAACCCCATCTAATTCTAAATCGGAGTCACTTATCTAAGCCTGGTTAGGAGTCAAGCTGTGACCATTACGTTCAGATCACTTATGACACAAACTAGATTTAAACACATACCTCAAGAAGCATAAACCCGTGTCTTCTGACTTTACTACAGTTTTAGATGATGGTAAAAGTCAAAACCACCACCATAATTACCCATCTATTTCTCATCGTGTTTTCTGTAGTGCCCATCATTGTAAAATCTAGGATATGATGTTTGAAAGTTAAATAAATGATGTGAAACTTAGATCTCTGTTTCAGCTAGGCATTTTTTACAGCATCAGAACTGAGTGCAGGCTGTAAGTCTTGTCTGTGCACTGTGTCTTTTATTGCTTCCTTGCTTGTATGGTGCAGCTTGGGAATTTTAAGACAGAGTGGGGTGTATAAATTGCACAGCTCTGTACTGCAGGTGAAACTGATCCCTGCTGTAATGCTGCTGAAGGTAGGAGAGCTGTAAATGAGAAGGACTTTTGCTCAATGTTTAGTATAACCATTTCACCATGCAGTGCGTTACCCAGCCCCTGAAGCCTTGTGCTGAGAGACAGCAGGCGGAGAATGCTTGTTGGTTTTTAGAAAAATTTAATTGAGCAACAGTCGTCTTTCCTTCCTCCATTTTTCAGGTCTCTGTGAGACTGTGTAGACAGCACTTTTTGTTTTGAGGAACACAGCAAAGCAAAGCCAGACCAGGTCTGGGTAGAGTTTTTCCTCTGTTACTGATGTCCTCCAAAGGTGTGGGAATTTCCCAGTAAGATGCTGTTGTATCACTGGTTTTATCTTCTGCTGATACTGAACTGATGTTCCTGGTGTGGGGAGGTTTCTTATAAAGGTGTTTTTGCAAAGGGGAGGAGGAGAGGTATTGGGACTCTCTATGCCTGTGCTGGTTCTTACTGGTCAGGGATTATAAAGTGTTGATGGAACTGAGGCAGGGTTGGAGGCATCCTTAGGTGGTACCCTGACAGCAGCAGTGACTTGCAGGTAGCTGCCACTTCTGCCTACTTTCCCAAGGAAAAAAACCCATTCCTCATGAGGTGACTGAGGGAGAGGTCCCCAGTCCTGTGCTTGTGACCCGCACCCACCTCTGCTGTCCTGTGATGCTCAGTGAGAAGGTTCAGGTGACCACACAAGCATGTGCTAGCCTCACTACTTACACTGCTAGGCATCGCCTATGGAAAGGGGTGATCTCCTTTCTTCCCTGTCCTTTATGTTGGGATTATGCAGGGTCAGCATGGGCCAGGTTTTTGCTCAGCGGGAGTCAGCAGTTTTCACCTCAGGATGCAGGAACCAAGATTTTGGGTTAAGGACGTGAACAAAGCCCTGTGAGCACCTTCACCACGTTCCTCTTTGTCAGAAGCAAAAAACTGCTGCATGACTGGTTTGCTCCTGGAGACAGACCCTCAAGGGAGCTGCTGGTGAGTTTGGGGAGCTACAGCAGAGACGCGGACTGAGTTGGGAGTTAGGGCTGGCAACACTCAATCTCTGTCACAGCAGGAGCTGCTGAGCAGGGCTGGTGAATGGGTCAGACAACAGGCTCGAGGACCACTGTCAGGGTCCACATCTTGAAGACCTGGGCTAGTACAGGTCAGAAAAGAGGAATCAGCACTGTCGGCCCTTTTGTTTTCATAGCCTCTGAGCTTCGGCAGCCATGTTAAAAAGAAATGTGTTTGGTCTTAGAAGAGGGCAGAGGGGAGCAGGTGGGGCCACAGGAGCAAGCAAAACTTCTAATGGGACCATCCGACAAGTCTGGCCAGAGAGTTCTGTCGCATCCATTAATAATAATACCGCACACAGGCAGTTCTCAATCCTGTATTTTGTGAATCACAAAACAGGGGGAGATAGATACCCTTTCATGTACGTACTAGGATACCTTCTTTTCAGACCTCAATATTTCAAATACCTCTAGAGTTGAGTCTGAAGGGGATTTGGCTCTGCTTTGTGAATAAAATCCCAAAGGACCGAGGGCTAAGAGATGCTGAGCACTCATTTCAATAGGTCTTCCTGGTGCAGACCAGGCAAACTTGCAGGTCATGCCACTCAAATGTCAAGTGTGTGCCCAGCAGTGGGAAGAGCGGAGGGACTTTGTGGCTGCAGCCCATTCCTGTGGCTGTGAGTTGAAGTGCAGATGCACCGTTGTTCTGCCAGTCCCCGTGCAGCTCCCTTTGCACAGATCAAGCCGGTGAGAGACAGTTTCTTTATTTGCCCAGATTGTGCCATGACCTTGCTTTTCCGTGACTCCTATTCTAGTGAGCCCTATCTTGTTGCTCACTGACATTTCCTTGAATGCAGCTGTTATTTACAGAATGAGAGGTGAATGCTCAGAAATGTTTTTGGAAGCCAGCAGCAAAGGCCAGGTTAATGGTTACTTGTGTGCTAACACAGACTCTGACCCACGCGGTGCAGCTGGAGCGGTGGAGAGTGTTGCTATCGTCTGCTCACACAGCGCAGGATGGCACAACACAGAGACTGCCTATGGCAGTGCTGTCTCCTCACTTTGCCTCATCTCTCATTAGCGGCAGACTCTACAGCAAGAGATGCTTCTTTCGAAACTTAAAAAGTGAGCGTGAATGCAGTTCAAAAGCCTGCTTGTTAGAAGACTAGAAACGAGTGGCAGCCTGAGCTGGAGAGATATAGAAGACTTAAAATACATATATATGAATCATATATACTAGCCTATAAGCCAGGGTGTATAGAAACCGACCTTTCTGTTTCATCATCGCAAAGTAAACAAACTGCATAATTTGCTCCATCCCACGAGTACTTGTCCCCTCTGTGCTGCCTGTCCTGATGTCACACGCTGCAGCTGCGTTTGGCAGCTTTGCTCCCTCCCACTTCCCTCTATTCCTTCTCTTTCAGCCAGCGCATCAGGACACCCACTCTTCTGTCTTCACTGTTTCTTGACCAGAAATATGGCCCAGTTCATTTGGGTGCAGAGATGAATCATGATCAGTTGGGCAGAGGCAGAGTAGATGGAAAACATTGGACTACCTTGTGGGACGGCAGCCAAAACAGTCCCAGTTTTACTGTATGTCTGTCTTAGATACAGAGATTTAGGTGGCTGGTTGCTTATCTGAAAAGGAAGAGTTCCTGCTATTGGTGGAGAAAAACGAAGCCATGTCATGTCTGAGTAGAGAGATGAATGTAAAGGTCTACCTCTCGAAAAATGCATGAGAATGGAGCTCTTAGACCTGGGCTAATGCATCTTCAAGTACTCAGCTTTGAGTTCAGACTCAATGTCATCGCATTTTTCACAGTCTTGTCTGAGGATGTATCTGTTCCAGCTTGAAGAGAGTCCTCAAGAGTAAACACATTTTTATATTTGCTGGCTACATTGCACAAAAAGTTAATGTTCTCCAAGCTGAAGATCTACATTTAGTTTGTCCTTGAGGTAGGCAATCTCCATCAGAATATGTGTGATCTTCACTTACAGAAGCAAACAATTATTCTACATGAAGCTGATGCATAAAATAAGCTAAGAAAGCACCCTCCTGTGAGTACAGCAGCCTGCTAGAAGTCCTGAGTAAGCAGCAGTAGAAATCTATTACTTCATGGAGGCTGGAAAAGATTTGCTTGGTATTCTTAGCCCAGTTGACAGTTTTGTTAACCCCTCTCCCTTTTGAACATTTTTCATGTAAATATTTTTAAATAGTAAGTATATAGAAACAGTGTGGTAAAGGAGCAGGGAAATTTAAGAGGAGCATGTGGGACTGGCAATGCTGGAACTGAGACCTGTCATGAAATACCAAATCTGCAGCCTGATATCCTGCTCTCTAGCAGGTTTCCACACTGAAAGACTTCAAAGTTCCCCTGTGCAACAGCACATAGTCCATCTCAATGCATTTAGCTAGGAACCCTGTCGCCCTAGACGTGCCTACGAGTGGGAGCACGTGCTGGAGACACACACCTCAGTGGTGTCTCTGAGCATCGGCCCCATGGTGCCTTCTGTGGTCAAACTCTGAAGGGCCCAGGTACCACTCAGTATAGCTGACTTCATTTCAATGTAATGCTGAGATCTAGTCACAAAATAGGAGTATGAGCTCTTTATTTGTTCTTGACTGCTGATTTCAGACATTCATGAGAGATAACTGTCCTTCTTCTTCTCACACATCCCAGAAGTTGATGGGCAGTCATTTTATCAGCCTTTTTCACATTGTTCCAAAAGACATTTTTCCCTATAAATTTCCAGATAAAGGTGAAACCGTGACCATTGAGAATTACAGATTATAGAAAGGTCAGCCTGCAAGAACACTCTCACCTGCATGCCCTGAATCCTATGCAAAGTATTTCCTAAGCCTAAAGAGCAGGAAGAATTGTAAAGACTCACTCTAATGGAAATTTTGAACACGTACTAAACCACCATGCTTTAAGGGAGCTTTAGGTGATGGGATTGAGGAAAAGCATCATTTGTGGGGAAATTGTGTCATAACTGGAAAAACCATCACTGACCCTTCCTTTGCGCTGAGGTCCAGCTTTGCAGGGAGATGGGCGCTGGAAGGGGCTGTGCTGGGAGGCTGCAGCATCTCTGCCGTGCAAGACCTCTGAGACCCGGCTAGAGGAGATTCTGACAGTGCTAGGGCAGGGGACAGATTGACAAAAACTGTGTGAATTTGTGTGATATTTCCTGATTTCTGACAGATTGAGTTGTTGGATGATTCAGCTGTGAGTAAACCTCTGTCTCCTCCCCTCTGTAACTTCAAATTACCTTCCCTTCTCCTCTCTCCCTTCCTGTGCTGCTCATTTGGATGGAGGTTAGGTGACCCGGCATCCTTTATTCATGAAAGAAGCCCCATAATATATGTACGTTTGTTCTATGTTCATGGGGTTAATTTAGTTTTGGCAAAATGTGCAGAGAAGCAGCCCTGAAGACAGAAATCCTCCATTTTCCTTCCCAGAAACAGACTGCGTCGTTCGTCCTGCAGAGTCACTGTCCCGCGGGCTTGCCTCCTGCCTTGCCTCGAACGGCACGGGGTATTTCAGCTGCTGGTATGGTCCTCGGCCTTGCTGAGACCAGCAAAACGGTGCCAGCCCAGTGGTAGACTTTACAGCTTCCCTTGCCTCCTCCTAGCTATGAATTTGGCTGGGAGAACCAAATTTATCTCTGGGGAACCACAGAGAATCACAAGTTGGTGGCTCATGTCCTCCCCTTCTCGCTGCCCAGCTGTAACTCGTGGGCAGAGGACTTGCTGGTTTCAGTATAAAATAAAAAGGTCATTTAAAAACTGGTTAACTATCCCTCTTAAAGAAGGAACTGTCCCCTGTTTAATTGTGAAACTTAATACCATCAGAAAATTCCTGTTTATCCCACTTGAGCTATTAGGCAACTTCTCAGAAAGAAACCACATTTGTCACTGGGGAATAATAAGTCTTATTTATAGAGTAGCCCATGCATGAAATCCTCTGGGCAACTAACAAAATATAGTCTGGCTTTAAAAAAAAAAAAAAAGAGTCTGAAAAAACATCTCCACGTAGTTCAATAAATGCCATGAGGGGTGAAATAATTTCTTAATGTTTTTAGACCAAACGTGGTCAGCAGTAAATGAGTGTCAAAGGGATTTTTAACAGACATTTTCTGGAGTTACATTACCATCCTCCTCCAAACAGTTGGTAGCTGTGTGGGATGATCAGAAAAAGAAGAGAGAATACAGTTGAAGAGGTGACTATGTCTTGACCTTCAGATCACCAGAGCAGCCCTTCTGTCTCTAAGCAGCTTTAATCTAAAACTACTGAAAAAAACTAATATGGAGGTGACTGTGCTGAATGCCAAGTGACATTAATTTTACCCTCAGATGTGGCAAATTAGGAGAATAAGCCTTCTGTTTAAAATATTTCCTAGTGAAGCCTCGAGGTCCCATCCCAAGGGAGGAAATCTTCGTTTGTCCCTGCAGCCCATGTGAGTGGGGCAATCTTCCTCCTCCAGAGGGGCTGAAGCCACACGGGGACCCGAGGGTTGCTGTGCCACCCTTGAAGATCTCCTGCATCAAGGGTGGGAGTCACTGAGCTTTAACCAGACACAGCACCGGGGAAAAAGTGTGAAGAAGGACAGTAATATCCAGCCCCTTTTTCCACCTGGCTGAAATATATGTGAAGTCCAGGGAGGAGACTGGGGACCAGAGCCAGGGTTGGTCTCCATGCCAAGGCTCTCATCCATACTTGCTTTTTAAGGAGAATAAGAGCAAATTCAGGATGCTATTGAAAACCAGATGATAATTTATGCAGGTACAATATCTCTTAATATCTTCCTTCCAACTACATTTCCTGTATGTTGCAGCTTTTATTTTAATTATTGCATTCCAAATGACTTGCCTTTCAGTCAGCAAGACTGAAAGATCTTGAAAGACCCCAGAAGTAATTTATGAGCAATTATCTGATATTCATTTTTAGCAGTCTGTACTGTTCCGATTTCTGTCACCTTGGAATATTCTTCGCCACAGTCTAGATAATTTAACTAATAGGAGGGACACCCGTTTTAAAAGGGGGCTTTCTAATGACAGGCCCTGCTGAGCCTGCTGACACTGGTGCGGGTAGTTGGAATTATTATGGTGATTCTCAGCATTTTCATTAATCTCTTCTGCATTCTCTGGGGCTTCTGAGCTGAAACTTGCCAGGCAAGGTCTTAGCAAAGTAACAATTTTTTTTCTCTTTCCTTAGGGTCTTTTTTCCTATTGTGAGAGTCTATTAAATAAGGTAAAAGTAGTTCACAAAACTACAAATGAAGATGGTGACAACAGGCTTAAGGCATGTATAAGGAGTGCAATGAGCATCTGCTGGAGCACTGCATTCCCTCTTACTTATACCCTCCACCGGAAAATCAGGGTCCAGCAGGGAAAGACAGGGTAATTTTTGGATGCTGAGCCTCCTTCCTCAGGATTATGGGTTTGCTGAGGATTGCTCTGCTGGCTCAACGGGGAGGTGATGGCCACCAGCAGGTCAGTGCAAAGAGGTGCTGTGGCCACATCCACATGTGTGACCTGTGACACGGTCCAACAGTAACCATGCTTGCCCCTGGGCTCCCAGAGGCAGTGGAAAGTGATGTAGTGTCAGTGCATGGGAAGAGAGGAACGAAATGCATGCAAAGTGCCACGGGAAGGCCCATCAGCTGTGGTTCCTCCACCTGACAGGACACAACGCAAAGCACACTTCTTCCCTCTGTGCTTGCCCAGGCACAGCTGAAGTGTCCTCCAACACTTGTGGGAGAGCAGGGCGTGACAGAGACTGTGGTCTGGGTTTACACAGCCAAGCGACCGTCCATTCTGCTGCTCCACCTTCACCAAGTGAAGGAAGTCGTTCAGCTCAACTGCGTTTGACCAGCCCTGAGAGCACAAATTGTTCATGGAAGAGCTGGTGGAACCAAAACTCTTGCATTCCTGAAGCATAAGGTCTCTGAAGGGTTCCCCCATGGATGCACAGCCCCACAGAGGTGGCAGGACTCAAATATCTTCTGTCACTACGTCAACAGCTGAGGAGAGTGTGCCCACAGCTCTTCCAAAGAGAATTAGCTCAGGAGCAGAGATGCCCTGGCAAAATGAGCATTTCTTCATCCTGGTCACTAACAGAAATTGTCTGTTTTCAACCCCCATGGGTCCAATTTGCCTGTTGAGACTGCTGGCGCTTCAGAAGACAAGAAAATCCCACTATTTGCCTGTTCAGCATCAACTGCACGAGGCCTTATTTTTGTGTGGAGCTTTTGGGCGCTACCACAGTCTGAATCACGAATGTCATTTTTGTGTTTATCTTCTCTTCCCTTTGATCTTTCCCACACTCTGATTGCTGATAGATTCAGCTAGCTTAGAAACAAATATTTATTGCAGCTATGCTTTTCCATAAATAGCAATTGTATACTTTTAATCAGATCAACTTTCATTATTTTTTTTTTAAGCATGTATCTGGAAGCTAAAGGGAAGGAAAGCAAAACCATTTAGAAAGGCACAGGATATAGGCATGTGTGTGTCCCAGTCCTCTGCACTACAGTGTGCAGAGCTGAGCACAAAAATGACTGCTGTTCTCAGCAAACATCAGAGTCTTTAGACACTTAAACATTCAGCATGCAGAGGAAGAAAAGGCATGGCAGCTACCAGTTAGCTGGGAGGTTTTGTTTTATTTCTCTCTCTGTTCATCTTGAATGCACTTAGAGGGGATGGCTCAGAGGATTCAAACTTCCTTGCTTGCTTGTGGGAAAAAAATCATCCCTGCTTTGGGTACCCAACTTCTCTACCCAAGCGGGAAGTCACAGATACAGCACATCAGTGGGTAAGAGAAATGCTTGACTTGCCCCCAACCCGACACATCAGAAGTGAAACCTAGGTCAAGTCTTTTCATGTGTTGCTCATAGCTTCTTTAAAATAGTGTTTCCACTGATGCACACCAACGTGATGAACATTTTTCATGTATTATTAATGCGTTTCTTTGTACCATGTTCCGAAAAAAAGTTTTGATTTATTCCACACCTTAAACCCAATGTGACAAACTAGTGAGATGGCAGCGGGCTGTCTCTTTCTTTCTCCAAGATTTGAAAACTGAACTTAAAAGTCTGGAATTATACTCAGATGCATTCCACTCTTGTAATATTAACATTTTTTTTATTACCTGAACTATTTTCCCTGTCTCCCTTGACTCCCACAGCAGGGACTCTCATATTATTTCCTGCAGTGTTCCACCCCCACTTTCAGAGACCTGGATTTGAGGAGCTGCCCTACCGTTTATCAAAGCTTTTCCCTTGGTCATCAGAGAGAGTCTTGTCTGGTTTGGGCTCTATGAAATTGTCTGCTTCTACTTTTTTCCTTGCTTTTTCTTCCTCTTCTTTGTATTGAGTTATCTGTTCACAGCTGAGTAATCTCAGTAGAACTGCGGGGATGGAGATCTTCTTGCCTCGCGTCAAAGATACAGAACCTTTTTCAGCTGAGCCAGGGATTGGCGATACGGACAGGTATTTATAAGTGCACACACAAAGTAGGTATGAGGTGTCCGCTGTGGCAATTCCTGTGCAATATTGTATTGATCATACATACCTCTGACCTCTTCTTCTGCCCTCTAACCGCACAGTTCACCTCCACCAAGACTAACTACTTCCAGCCTTCTTTACTGCTCAGTGCCTCTCAAGCAGCAACCATCTTTCTGGGAAAAACAAAACAAAACAAAACAAAATCAAAAGAAAAAAAAACCCTCACCAATCAGAAGAGGAAAGTCTTTGTTTCCTTTCTTCAGGATGTAGGATTTTCTCCCAAACCAGAGCTGTAAAATTTATAATATCCATTCTTAGATGACCTGACATGTTTAAAGCTCAATAGATTGTAAAACAGTTTAAATCATCACCATATTTATCCCACAGAGATTTGGAAATCATTTGTTTGAGAAGAGAGAAAAAACTGATTTTTAAGATCGAGGTAGGTTGTGAGATAATAGACTTTAACTTGTCAGTGTTGTTGCGCAGAGAAAAATCACAGATCATTTCCCAGTGAAACCACTGATACCAAATTTGTAGATGGACTCTATCATCAGCAGCTATTTTAAGTATACAGTATTAATATAGGTGCTCCAACTGCAGAGTGGTGTGATATGACTTTAAGCAAATGTTTTGGCTGGACTCGCTTGGGGGTTAAATTCTTTGTGTGTTTTCAACTGTCCTGTCTGTGCTTTTTTCCTCACAGCGTAAAGCCTCTATCCTGCCTGCGCTTTACTTCTTAAGCTCTTTAAAAACATTTCTCTCTGCAACCCTTTTTGTAGTACAGTGAGTTCACCTATATAGAAATTGTCGGTTGTTCCTAATCTCTGTCCACTTGTGTGACAGTCCTCTGAGTAGGAGCCTCGGAATAGAAATGAGTCTCCCTTTCCTGAGAGTTTGGAAATCATCTCACCCAAATCAGCATCTATGATAAAGATGCTGACACCAGTGTTGCGGATGGCTATTATTTATTTATGTTCTCATGACTGGGTAATGGAGTTCTCTCACCTGATATTAATAGAAATATCTTTTTACAGCAACGTTATATTTATGAGTACAGATGATGGGGACATTTTAAACTTCACTAATCACTTCCATGAATATTCGCTTGAACAGAAATCTAAATCTACTTTCTTTGTATTTGTTTTTCAATTATTTTGGGAAAAATCTAATATTATTTTTTTTCCAAACATCATTGCCACATTTTCCTTAAAAAAAAAAAAAAAAGGAGAGTGAAAGAGAGAGAAGATCCCTCTTCTGCTATGTTTCTGTGTTGCAACCCTTTCTGAGTGTACGCAGTTGTGGGGGAACTAATCACTTTCTGTGGCTATTCTAGCTGACAACTGTAATCACAAAAACAGTGATGTTTGCATGAGATCCTGAGCTATGCACAGAAAGCAAATTTTGAATGCTAAAGTGAGCGTAAGGAAACAAAATCTCTAAGAGTAACACTCGACAATCTGCTAATCAGGCAGTGAAAAGGAAAGCCATATGAGCCTATACACTGAACCAAGATTTACCAGCCCAGTTTAATCCACCTTTACTAGAGGGTTGTAGGAGACTGTTTTGCTAATGGTTACAAAACGCAAAGGCTGTAAGGTATTAATGCACATTTTGTAAACAGAAAAAGTGGGCAAATCTATAGAATAAATTATACATAATTTTTCCCCACTTCTTTTGCCTGCCAGCATAACTATGCCCATACTGTGCTGAAAAAAGGGTTTTCACAGATTTGTGATGTTAACTGTTGAATCTATATTTATGAGTTTCCATGATGTTTCTGTAATAATAAGATTATTAACATCTTTTTTACTTAGTATGAGGCACTAAGGCAATCAATGCATGAAACTTACCCGCCTGTAACAGTAGCTGGTTCATTGGCAGGGACTGCTGTAAAGAGTGTGGTGAACATTAAGGAATATGAATTTATTTTTAGCAGGCACTCAATATTCTGTGCAAATCCAGCATGGGAAAGGGGAACGGAATTTATAAATATCTCGTTGGCAAAGAATCCTTCCCAGAATGGCATCATTCAAGCATTTTATACTTTTTCCTTTTAACCCTGCACCCTAAGGTGCCAGTGAAAAAAACATGAACAGCACAAGTCTTAGGGCACCCAGAGATGAGTTGGTCAAACTGGTCCTCCATTTTGAGTGTTGTCCCCTGAGTGTGGTTCTACCAACAGCCGTGCCCATATAATATTTTGTCTAGTTCCCGTTTTCACAATTAGCTTATGAGAATATCATGTCAGGCTCTTTCAAAAGCCTCCTGCCATCTTCAGATGCTCATATTGAATTCTGCTCTGTCCTCAGTACCTCTTTTTCGTTCAAGTGAGACCAGGATAGATAGGGAGGCAGTCCTCAACATGACTAGCAGAATCTGGGTGTCGCTCGCCTTTAGGAATGCCCAAATTTGGTGACACCCAGATCCTTTGGTGGGGATTTGGTGGCCTCACCATTGGCGTATGGTCAAAGAGGTCAACTTCAGCACTCATATCAAACCTTGTCACTGCGAGCAATGGTTGCACACTGACACCATGGTGCTGAATATGCCGTTTTGACTAGGACAGAGTGTGAACATATTCAGTTCTTAAACTTTATTTAATCAGATTGGAAGTCTCCTTGCTCAACTGAAGAGCTTGCAACAGCATGTGAAAGTGACAGCTAGGGAAAATGCCATCATTAGGAGTATTTCCATCGTGTCTATGGCTCTCCGTCAAGCAGGCAGACATGCTGAAGTGATGCACACAGTATTTTCACATTAATATAAAGTGTGTATGAGTGGCCTTTGTAAGTTTGCTGTGTATTCAGAGAAAGCTCAAACTGAGGATCTGACCTGAATTTGGAATTGAGTGGTCTTTTCAGTTATGTAAAAGCTCATTTTTCATGACAAGAATCCATTTATTAGGTGAACCAAAAACCCCATAAGCAGACAGTTTTAGGATTTCAAAGTGCCTTCATACAGGTTCTAGGAAACAACTTGCAAAACATGCAGGAATTTATACAAAGATGTTTAATAAATCAAAGAGACACTTACAACAATGAACATCACTCAGTTTAGGTGATTAGTTCTTTACAGTCATTAGGATTGGAGACCAGAGTGTGTGGACTAGTCTCTTTTTATAGATGATTGATGGGATGAGAGAGATCAGAAACAATATTGTAGACAACAGATGAACAGAGAATATTAAAAAAGCAATGGGGGGAGGATTGAAGCCCTGCTGAAAGATTAAAGAATAGAAAGAAGTACAAATGAGCAAATCAATTATTGTGTGAAGATTTCTAGGATGTTGTTTAATTCATATTGGCCTGTTCTATATTTAGTTTCCTCACAGTTTCTTTTTTTATTGATGTTTCTTTTAGTTCCCTCTCTGGAATCTGATTCTAAGATGCATCATTGAATGATCCTTTGAGGGGAAATGTTACAAAATGAGACCCAATCTAGCAAACATTTTCTGACATGAGCCGTCTTGCCTTAACTAAGCAACATTCAATGATGCTGTTTTGGAGTATGAAGATTGCTCAAAGAAGCAAAAAGTTTGCAAATGTGGGCCCTGGAACGTGTGCATCTGCTTGGAGAGGGAAGGGCAAAGAAGGAAAGGGAAGGGGTAATTTCAGACATGCTTTTTCCTTCCCCGGGAATTTATTTTAGCACCAAATATATGGGTTGGGTTGCTGGAAGGATGGTCCCAAAGACATGCAGAGTGAAGGGGGTTTACGTGCAGCGCCTGCCTGTCAGACCCCTTTCGGGATGTGATGCCAGGAGTTGGGCAGCTCTCCCATGGGAACCTCGGCTTCAGGACCAGCTTCAGGGGCCAAGGTAGCTGGGTTTTCCAGCTTGTCCTCCCGCCTGGAGCCTCCTCTCCCAAAGCATCCTGTACATGGTGTGAAAGCTCTTTCCCTCATGGGGGTCATTCGCTTTGACTTTTTGGGTCCCGCTCAAATAGGTGCACAAGTGAGAGCACTAGCGTAGGCAAGGACAAGGCATGACAGGTTTCCTCTGGGAGCTGGAGAGGTGAACTGGAGCCATTGCCTCCACTCAGCCGTTCCTCGAGCCAGCCCAGCGAGCAGGGCATCTTCGGGTCAATGTGCGGGGAGCAGCAAGAAGAGGGGCCCGGAGGACGGGGACTGAGGTGGAGGTGCTGTAGCAGAGTTGTGTGCTGCGTGAGCGCCGTGCGCGGAGGGTGTTAGGGGAGAGGAGAGGAGAGGATGTCTGGGAACGGGTGTCAGAGTGGAGAGACCTTTGTGCTTATGGGAGGCACCATGGGAAAGGGAAAAGAGGAAATAAATACACATTTAAAAAGTGGTGCACTCTAAGCACAGACCACAGACTTTAAAATAATGTAACCATATCGCTTTGCTGGCTTCAAGATGTCATTATACAGCCGAGCTCAGGCTGTTCAGGAATCAGTTCTACTTTGGAGCAGTTTGAATTAAGTTTAACAATAAATTATTCAGTTTTGCAATGCCTGGCTTGGGGATGATTATAACATCACTGTAATTACTTCTAATGTAAACACTGATACATGCTGTCACCCATACCAGCACCTCAACATTCAAAATTTGCAGTGAAAAGTTAGGTGCCTGTCTAAACATATAAAAAGTGCTGCTTTCCACACAAAATGTCAACTTCCTCCCAGAAAGTTCTTTTTAACAACAGCCAAACAGATTCACTGATACCCTTTTTGTGAAGCATTTCATAGGAGCATGGTGACTCTTACCTCTTCTCTGCTTTTTGGGAGACTATGATGCATCACAGGAAGATTGCCAACCAGGAGGTCCATGTTGCTACCGAGGGTTAGGGGAGGAGGAACTTGACTATTGCTGCCATGAAACATTGTGATGGTAGGCTCATACCAAAGTTTCCCAACCTTAAAAATATTCAGGTTTTGGTTTAGGACTCTGAACCAGGAAAACCATGCTGACTTTCCAGTGAGCTGATACAGTTGTTGGTTGCTGATGAGAGAAGTCTTCCTGGACAGTGTCTGCATTTCCCTTTATGAACCCCAGACACTGATTTTTCATGGTGCTGGGTCTGTCCCTTCCCAGTCTGGCCCTTCAGAGGCTGTGCTAGTGGTGTGGGTGCAGTGACACCCTGGGCTGCGAGCATCTTGTTCCCTTTGCTTTTGCTGGGTCTGGCTCTGGGTACCCACTATCGGTGTAACTTTAAAGCCTGCAGGACAACTGGTTTGACTGCAATGAGAAGAATAGAAAGTGGAGAGCGGAAAAGGGAACAAAGAGATTTGGGAGCAGCTTAGTCAAAAAAGGGCCAGTTAAAGAGGACCGTAGGGAAGCAGGGAAATAGTGCTGAATGCAGTGAACAAGGGGGAGGAACAGTGGTTGGAGTTTTCAAAGGAAGGTAAGGGGGAATTCAGTGGGAGCGGGACACAAAATCCCGTAGGATCTGCTCACAATTCCAGTGACTAATTTACAAGCTATTAGCCCTGCTGCTATCGATCTGGAGCTCACATTTAGCATTGCTGCTCAAGAGACAGCTTTCTTATCCCAGACAGTCTTATAAAAGCCATAATCAATTTTACTTGTGGTTGCCACTGCTACATGGGGAAAAGTGCAAACAGTGCTGTGCTGCTTCTGTTATAAGTTTCAGAGAGACTTAAATTAAAAAAATACTTGTTTGACTTCAACTATGTAGAAAATGAGCTGGAATACTGGATCAGTGTCCATAGAAAAATTGTTTTTCAGAAAGAAAATCCAGGGTCAAAGTATAGATCTAAGGTGATGGATCAAAAAGAGGAATTGTAACCTGGGGAAGCTGGGCTTGAAATGAAATCAACATCTTTATGCTCAACCAAATTGGCCCCGCTCATCACGCTAGGCCAGCCAAGTTAAACACAAAGCCAAGATAAACATGACATAAGTACAAGAGCTGTTACACATTTCATCACCTCCATGTATGGGAACCAAGGAGGTAAGGCAGGGGTTACAACTGTGTGCTGCTTCAGTTGTGCATCCTTTCAGCTGGCCGTTCAGATGGCTAACTGTCAATGTGTAGTAATGAACATTAGTAAATAGATGAAAATTGGAAATCTTTTGTATATTCTTATTCAGAGTACTGCACAAGGAAAACTGAACACCTGAAGAGAATAAAGTAGTTGTGTAGTTCTTACTCAAGGAAGATTTGTTGGCTCTATCAGAACTGCATAGCTGTACGCATAACACTTGTGCATCATTGCACCTGAAGTTATTTGTCTCTGTTATTTTAGTCATTTAGACAATTCATTGAACAGCATACCAAATTATTCTGCCAAAGAATTCACAGATATTTAGTATATGTATTACTGTATGACCTCCTGTTGGATTCCCCTCCTGGAAACGGATATCTCACTGTCCCACTGAAAATGTGTGACTCCTGTTTAAAGTAACAACACTACAATGAATGGGGAGGGAAATAATTCAAAAAATTACAATAATTTTTTTTTTAAAGACCTATTTTGGAGGCACTTTTAAAAAAAAAAAATCCAAGTGTTTCCTAGTTTGTGCTTGCCTCTAAATGCATGCAAACTAGCATGGGGGTCAGACTTCATTATGGCTTTTCTTCTTCAACAGGAAAAAGGTATTTACCATAATGTTCATTACATTCAGCTTGTTTGGGCATTGTAAAAATAAATCAGTAATGAGGGTGGTGTCATCTACACTGCAGTGTGAGAGGAAAAAGACATGGATGCTGGCTGAAGCGGCACCAAGATGTGTGACAGCTCCTGCAGTTGGGCAGCAGAAGCGTTGCCCAGGGAGCTCTGGAGCTGCAGCCATTACAGCTCTGCAGCCCTGCGCGTCCAGCGGGCTCTGTGCCTTTCTCAGAGTACAGAAGGGAGATGGAGATTCCCCAGAAATCCATGCACCTCTGCCCAACCCCCTTTTGCCCCCTCTCAATCCCATGCAGCTTGTGAGTCTGTGAGCCAAGGACCACCTCAGGCTGGGCTGTCAAACGCAGCCCACAGCAACTGGTTTGTGCCACCGTACTACAAGGGCCACCTTTCGGGAGGGTGGCAGAGGGTCCTACCTTCACTTGACTTGCCAGCTGCTATTTGACATGTTTTGGAGGTGCCTGGCTCTAATCAGTGTGGGGTAGGTCCGTGCACCTCTGTGCAAGCTGCTGCCTGGTGCCCTGCTGAGCCCAGCCACCCTCCTGGGCTGCTGCTCCTCACCCCCTGGTGAAGAAAATCCTCATGGCTGCAGTGCCAGGCCCTAGTGTCAGGCTTTTTCAGGGCCAGGAGCACTTGGGTTTTGCTGTTACAGCTCCTTCTTTCCTTCCTATGCTTTTATTGCTGCCATCAGGTTAAAAGCTGAATGCTGCACCATTCAGAAAACCCATCTTTTCCCCCAAAGCAGCAGGATGGCACTGTCAGCTCTTGCCAGCTCTCCCCTGTCTCTGCTCCCACCTCTAACTAACAATCCCGTCAAAGATTACCTGATGGGGGCACGGCTTGTACGTGTTCCCTCGGACTGATGGTCCCTGTCCTGCACTTTGTCTGGAGAAGGACCAACGGAGCCTGTGGAGGAGGCATTTGGTAACCGGAGCAGAGAGACTATATTAGCTCTACCTTTGCAGTGTAAAAATATCCCTGGTTTAGGATGGTTGGACAGAATTTGGCCCTTGGGATTTATAGCCTAGGCAGGTTAAGTGAGAACTGTGCACATTAAATGCAGGCTTTGAGGTAGGCCATCGCATCTTTCCTAAAATGATGTTACCCTACGGTCAGATTTTGTTTGTTTTTAATACTCTGTAAATTTACTACAGGGGCTTTGATGCATGTTTTTCAGCTTGAAAGCAGAACTGTCTTCCTTCATCCACCACTTTACAATTTTAATGCTTTTAGCAGGCAGCTCCAAGACACAAAATGGGCTCAGAAAGCTGCACAGCTAACAAGAATATCTGGAGCTGTTATAGGAAAGATTTAAAAGAACACCCAAGAGGCCAAAAGAGGACAGAAAACCTTTTGGCCAGGGCATACGCCAGTCTTTGACTGAGGACAGGAACAAGGCTCCACCACGGCAGGTTGTTCTTCAGGGGCTCAGTGGTGTTTATGCACCTTCAGAGGAAGAGTCGGGTACCAAATCAGCATCAGAGAGAGGTTGCTGGTCCTGGTGCATACCGCTGGAGTGGGATTGCCTCTCTTCCTAACTAGCTGAGCCTCTTCTTGCACTAGCTTTGAGCTTGCATAAAGCCTTTGAAGAGTTACTTCTGGGTTATAGCGGCGGGGATGAGGGAAGAGCCCTTTTGCACGTCCAACAGAACTTTCTGCTGCCTGCACTTATTCTGGTTTTTGTTTGTTTGCTTGTCTTTAAATTTTTACTGTGCTTTTGATCTGCACCCAAGAATTGAAACCATCACTGGGAATGTGCTGCTAGAGAGAATTATGAAACAAAATGCAACCGCAACACTTTAAATGTTGATTTAAGTGGTGTCTAGACCTCATGCTGGCTTTCTGCACCAAGATGAATTTCACAAACAGAATACCCCTCCTCCCCTTCCCAGATTTTATATTAAAAGTCAATTCCCTATACTCTCACTCAACTCCGGTCCTTCTGTATAAAGAGGAATAATAGGGCTTCTGCCTTCTTATTTTCATTTGCCGTTTGAAAAAGGCTTGTATTTAATGGAAGTGGAGGGAACACTAAAAAGGAAGCATGAACATGTATAGGGCTTTTGAGTTAGTAAGTTAATTAAAGAAAGCCACAAAATGGTAGCAGTGGAAAAGGCCAAAGTCAAAGCATCAGTCTTTGCGTCTGAAGAAAGATGTCCTGACCTCAAAGAGACTGGCTTATGCTCTTGTGGGCATGGTGCTCATGTCTGATGCAGCAAGTATTTCTAGAACCACCGTTTTTATTAATGTTGCATAATAGATATTTTTATTTTTATTTTACCTTAGGAAATTTTGCTCTTCACTTACAGCTGTAGTGATTTGTTTCTTCTGGTGTTAGTAACTAGATCTGCAGTTAGTGTATCTAACACCTTAAAAATCCACACACACCAGACACACATAGGTAGATCCAGCACAGAATATTTATTCATGTTGGAGGATGGAGAAGAGTTATCAGCCAGGAAGGGCTTGAAATGCTTTCCAGGATCAGAATTCAAGTGTTGTGCACAGTGGCAGAAAAATGTCCAAGGGAAATATTTTTCAGTGGAAATTCCCATTTGGGGGGGGGGGACGGGGGGGGACAAAGTACTATTTCTGCTGTTTATTTTGGAAACCAAAACTACTCAAGCATTATAGAGTACAATACTTAAATATTGATAGTTAAGATATCAATAATAAATCATTAGACTATAGTCTTATAGGTTAATCTTTTCCTTCTTTTATACTAGACATCACAACCAAGACAGGGCACCTCTTGTGCTTGGAGCTGCTCATTAATATAGGAAAAAATACTGAGCCAGAAGAGTTTATTACCTAAACAGGCAACACATAATGAAAGAAGAGAAGTTACTACCCACACTCCTCAGGAGGGATTGATGGCATATTGAGAGTAAATGATTTGTTCAAGGCAGTATAGATGGCTATGCGGACACACCCCCCCCCCCCGCCACCACAGTTCTGATCCAGTACTTAAAACATTTGTTTTCATCTATTTATTCTCAATTTTAAAAGTTTTGATGGTTCTTATCTATTTTTTTCCTCCAAATTTATTGTCTGAAGACACCTAGACTGTCACAGAGAAATGCTTCATGTCTGATGAGCAAGCCATCAACACTAAGATGGGCTTGAAGATGTAGGGAATGGGTCCATTCCCAAAAAAGAACATCTGCACCCAAATCCTGCACCACCTTTGAAGTCTTTTGCCATGCACAGCAACATACTATATGCACTCCTGTGCCCTGAAAAGATTGGCCATATCCTGATGGACAAGGAAAGCAAGATGGTATATGTGGGCTCACAACTTTTTTAAGAATCAAAATGGCTTCAAAGCTTCTTTTCAGTTTCTTGAAGGTCCCTACCGACAAGACATTTCCACACATAGAAAAGAGGAAGAAGGAGTTTCACTTGTTTAAACTTTAGTCCATCTTCTAAAATCAGCAGAAGTTGCAAGCAGGTTTGCCCCTCCATAGGGTCTGACAGGAGGACCACTTTGCCACAGACCGAGGGGCAGAAGGAAATGGATCCATAGAACATTCTCATCGGTCAAAATTCTCCTGGGAACAAAGAGACACCCAGCAACCTTGTCGTTTGCATCTTATTCTGTAGATTTTTGTGGCACAAAAAGATATGAGCGTTGTGCCAGTCCTCTGCAAAGGCAAGATTTCACTCAGCAGCTTGGGAAGGTCAATTAAGTGTTAAATAGCACCCAGGATAACAGGGTAAGATGACTATGTGCCATGTAACACTTTTTACATATCATGAGCTGTGCACAAGGGCATATCTAAATAAAATGCATAGGAAATAGCATCACGCAAATATGATCTACATTTTTCCTTGATCAAAGAGGCTGAGGGAAAAAAATAATTAAAAAGTAAAAGCCTTATGCAATGAGATTTAAAAGAAAACTTTGGAGGCTGACAAGACGCATCTGGCACAACTTCAAAGTCCATCAAAGTACATATAATCAATGTTTGTCAATAGCAGTTTTGCATCCTTTAATTTATCTTTCATGGATATAAAGCATGATGTTATTAGGACCCAGTCCATACCTTAATTCTGTTTAAGTTTTGATGAATCAGGGCTCTATTAAAATTCAGTGCAAATCAGCTTACTCAAGGACACATTACATAAAGTCGTGTGTTATCTAACTCCTTTTATCTTGCTGTCTTTCTAACTAGTTAAAGAATCTGGAATCTCTTAAACTTGTATGTGTGGCCACCAACATACTAAATCTCAAACAAGTTTTGCTTGTAGGCACCTGCTTAAATTATGCACGTGTGGCATAATTAGCATACCTAAATTCTTTGTGTATTTTTTGATATCTGAAATCTCCTGTAGCATGTTCAGGCCCCAAAGTGAGGAATCATCAGAAATAAGGTTCCTTGACATCCAAATTTCAGCACTTGTCACAGAGTCTGTAATCAAGTGCTCACATCTTATCTTTTTCACCAGAAAATCCCATTCAGGTTGGGAAATGATGAGGGCCTTGTGATTTCACTGTTTTCTTCCTCATATTTCAACATGCAGACACCCCACCCATCTGTTTTATTTACTGTTCACTATTCAGGTCCTCCTGAGCAGACAACCATATTCATTTTTCTCCTGGTGTTGTGTAATGTGCTCAGCACTATCCTATTTAACTGTTTTATAACCATAAAGAAAACATATTGCTAGGGAATTCCTTATGAATTTGGGCTGTGATGTGAAAACACTGTATTTCTATCACCCTCTTCCTTCTTCCTACTCAGGCTCTAAACTATCTGGGAGAAAGAACATGTCTTTTCACTTGTTTTCATAACATTTAGCACAAACAAGATCTGATCGGTAAAAGTTTGCCAGCATTTGTCAGCATTGTTTATTCTTGCAATAATATTGTGATTTCCTCAGTTGCTACTGTTTTTACAAATGCTTCAGCTTCTGGAAACTGGGGGTTACTCAAGAATTTCGATTTTTATTAAAAAAAAAAATGTTCGTTTGTGGACAAATACTTGAGAACATGAACCCTGATATCTGAAATTTAGAAAATAATAAAAAGCACACTTTCATGTTTTTAAAAATCTTGTCTTTTATAGCTAGATCTGACTATTTTTTCAGGTGGAAGGGAGAGAAGTAAGTCTGATTCATACTTTTTTTAATTGACAATAATAGTCGAAAAATAATTCTGATAAAAAGAAAATATTTTGTTTCATTTTTAATTTATACTAGTCCTATCTTTGATACTTACTGATTTGAAACATTTACCAGTGGTCAATTCAGTGATTACCTGGACAGGATGCGCTTATTTGATCAGGGCACTCTGTTGAACATTAAACAGTATTTGAAGCCCGGTTAATTATTTGCACTGAATTAGCTCACCCTCGAATGATTGTGGCTTGTCTGAAAAAACGTAGGCAAGAAGAAAAAGCTAATTTCAAGAAAAAAACGAGCGCAAGGATGGTTAACAGCGCTTTGACCCTTCAGGTTCTTCCACTGGTCGTTCTCCTAGGGAGCACACATTTGTGCGTGAGTATGTTTTTATATTACTTTTCTTGCCACGTGCCAGCTCTGCTCCTTGCTGAGCCCTTCCCAGGCAGCTGGAGCATTTAGCTGAGGATCTGCATTTCAGGACACTGAGGTGCCCAAGCAAACGCTGCATAAGAGGGAGGCCCTGTGGTTTTTTTGGAGCAGATACCTACAGTGACAAGGAATGTCCCACCCGGGTGCGGTCGGTGGCCGGCCGGGTCCCGGGGGTGTGCGGTGGGGGCTGCAGTTGCTCCCCCAGCCCTGGGCACCGAGAGATGCTCCAAACCAGAGGGCTGCAGCATGGATGATCATCTTCGTGGCGAAGGGACTGGATAGATAGCAGATTAAACAGGTCAGGGGTCTGCGCTGGCTTGGGAGTTTTGCAAGATCTTTCGTGAAAGGTAAAATTTACCCCAGTCACGTGTTTTGGATGGCTGGATTGTCATTGCCGCTAACATTGAAGGAAGGTTAATGGCGAAATATTCAACTCAGCTAGAGGTGGTCAGAGCACTGCTCCGGTAGAGCTTGATATACTTTCCCAAATCTGTTCATGTCCTCTTTAAAGAAGACTGAAAGAATGACTTGTAACCAAAGCAAAGTTAAAAGTCAGTTTTAAAAACATTTCTTCTGTTCCTCCAAGCACTGTGATCAAGTAGCTTTTCTTATGAAGGAATCTGAGGTTCTTTCAAACCTCTGCTTTCTTAATGATGGTTCCTATGCATGCAGGTTCATATTTACTGAAATGCATTGAAAAATTTCAGATGTTGACATGTTTAAATCGAGTCCTTTGGGAAAAACATAGAGTGAGGGGTTTTAATGGGTTATAGATCTTTTTGAAGAGCTCAGTGAATTTGTGATCACTGATTTTTGCAACACAATAGGGTATTTATTAATTAGTGTATCATCAGGGCTATCTATTCTCTGACAACAGTGGATGTGGCACACTTGATCCACTGGTACATGTGACAGCTTACTGAGGGGATCACTTCTAGGATAGTTCAATGCCATTTGTACAGACATTGTGGGAACCCAATCTAATATAAATACGCTCATAATGAATTGGTTGTGTTAATTCACGCCCATTAAAGAAGATGTAGGTGCAGTCTTAGACAACACAAAGTCTTGCACAGATTTTTACTAACTAGTCCCAAGTGTTAGATTGATTCATTAGCTCTGACAATCCTTATCTGACTTTGCTCTAAATACTGCTGTGGAAAAGGTAGCGTATACCTCCCCCCGCCCCTGAAAATTCATTAACATTGCTCAAATGCAAAAGCAATTCTGCTGTCACTGAAAAGCAGCATGACAGAATATTCAGCAGGCTAGTTTTTAATAAAACATGTTTTTTCTTCATAATTAATATAACAAGGTTTTCTGGCTTAGCACTTGGCACGGATCCCAGAAAAAAAAAGAGGGGAATGAGTCGCCGTGACGTGACCATTGCATGACAAACATGTTATGAGAGAACATTTTTGCCTTAATGATTTGTTCCAAAGAAAAAGTTACACTGAAATAGTTCGAATGAAAAAAGAAAAGACTTTGTACTTTGCTGAAACCATGGAAAACACCCTTAAATTCCTATTTCTTCACAATTCTCATTTTTATTCGAATCTAGTTTTAGGAGGTTTTATAAGTAACATTCTGATTAATACATGTTATTGGTGAAATATTCCAGAAATCAAAGGCAGATTTAGGCAGTAACTCATATGGAGTCAGTCAAAATAGAACAGGAAAGCACTCGGACATTCATGGATCCGGCGGGTCTGGAGCAGGACCCTACAGCAAAAATTTCCATTTGATTCTTTCATATTACCTGAAGAGAAACTGATTTCACCTGCATGAATTCAAACTACTTCCATAAAAGGCATAAAGCAGCATGATGGGTGCAAGCGAGAACAAAATTTGGTCTTTATTTTAGCATATATGATGCAACTGAACCAAAGATTGTCTTCAGACATGACAAGACTTCTCAGGTTGGGGGGTTTTTTTCCACTTTTAATTACACTTCTGCTCAGCAAGATACTGTAGTAGAAATGTGCCTGCCATAAGATATTGGTTTGCTAAGTATTCCTTACTTAGCCAAAGAGAAAAATGAAGAGCTCTGCTGCAGCAGGTTGTGCAATTCAGCTGCACATCCTCCCTTACTTACACTTGTATTGAGGCAACTTTTCTGAAATACACATAGATTTAAATGGTATGCTTAAATGTTGTGCTGACTTGGGCTAGAGAAATCTGCAACAGGACAAGCCCAAGCTGGGTCCCACAACACTCCGGTGATGGAGCTGCTCATACACCAGGCTGCAGCTCCCATTTAACAATGCTCTCAAGTGCTTCAGCACATGCTCGCAGGAAAAAAAAAAAAAAAAGGGCTTTTTAAATCAACAGATGTTCAGATCAGGCTTTTTCCTCGTATCAGAGTTTTCCTGCAAACTCAACAACCCTGGCAGCAGAGAGGAAGACATGCAGGGGCATGAGAGCAGCAGAGGTGGCTCCTCACTGAATATTCCAGAACTTCAAAAAATTGATGTCAGCTTAGTTGTGATGGAGAGTGTTCTGAAGTAGTGACTAGCCATGCCCATCCCGATATCCAGTGCACTTAGTAGTGGAAAGGGAAAGATTAAAGTATCACATTAAGATCAAACAGTTGCAAAGAAAACTTATCATCGGTGCCTATCTCCTAGCTGGCCCACGTCAGGTAGGAAACTGTTACTAGCAGTACAGGTCTTTCCTTGCCTCAAGTGCTTGGAGACCAACATTTTAGGGTGTCCCAAAGCCAACTCTGTCTGACATCTTTTTGTACCCACCAACAGATCTATTCCTATAGTAAACTCCCACTTCTGCTCCCCTCACCCTCTCTCCAGTGCTGCACCACACGCACAAGGGCTTTACGCTCCACTGTGTCGCAAACCGATCACTGCAAAGAGAAGTGACTGCTATCAAGCCCGACTGGATTTGTGGCCCATCAGGTGTAATGCCCTTCTGCCGCGCTCGCCTAAATTTGCCTGATGCAGCAGGAAAGCGACAAAGCCTTGGGAGAGCCCCCAGCTAATTGTGCACCGTGCTCTCCGAGAGGGAAGCGTTCCTCACTGACCCCTGAAGGCAATCAGCTTATGCCCTGAAGCGTGCAGGTTGATATCCCGTGTAACTAAAGGGACTTAATGACTTTGCATAAGCTTTAAGTCTAGCAGTATAACCTGCATTCCCGGCACTGGCTGCAAAAGCGTTTGATAGTGCAGCGCGCTTGTGTTAGTGTGACAAGGCTGGCTCCTGCAGCCCCCATGAAAGAGATTTTGTAGCTTCCCCTTGCTGTGGCATCCAAGGCTGACCCCATTTTCCACCTGGGAGCACAAGCACACCTCATCCACCAGTAAGTAACTTTAAAAACAGCCAGCTGCTACCAGGTCATCCCTCACGGTACAAAGATTAACTTGGGAACTTTGATCTCTGGGAAAACAGGAGCAGGTAACTCCTGTGCAGAGAACCAAGCTGGTTTCAGCAGCAGCTCCAAGGGCTGTTGCCTTTTTCCTGCATCCCTATGGTTTTTGTATCAGGTGCTACCATGGGAAAGGTTCACAACCGAATAATCAGCCAAATAAAGACGTTAAATGTAAACTTCTCTGGGCACCCAGGGACCAGTCAGTAAGGACTCTGTCATTTAGTCTGAGGCACATGCTGCAGTTCAGTGTGGAGGCAGGAGATGTCTTGCTAGCAGAGAGGTGAAGAACTCGGAGGTTTTGGTGGAATCCTTTCAGAGAATGGTTTCCCAGGCTAAAAATACAACATGTGTTGCATGTGTGCTCCAGATGATAATATGCCCTGCTTTCATTATACTGCAACCATGGCCTTGGCTGAGAAATACAATGTCATTGCTGGAAAAGCCACTTTCCCTTGAAGTTCAAAGACTGTCACTACCCAAGATGGTTGCAGGCAAAAATCTGGCCGATTGTAAGAGCATCAGAACTGTCGATTCCCTCCTCCTTTGGCGAGAAGCCCAGACAAAGATTCCCACTGAGAGCTGTCAGCAGGATCAAGGGGTTCACTACGAAAAGGCAGTAGTTGTGTCTGCCCTCATGGCTCCTTCATGCCTTATGTCAGTCGTGGATGGAAGTTGATCAAATATCCATCCTTATTCTCCAGTTCATCCCCATCCCACCTCCTTCTTGGCTGCAAAGCTGTGACTGCACAGAAGAGCTAATGAAAGGGGTAATATTTGGGTTTTTGCTGCGGAGGCCACTTTGCAGTAAGTTGCGGGAGAATTTGCAGGACTTAGAGTAATTAAGTGAATAGGCCTATTCTTACCAATGCAGTTTAATGTTTGAACGCCTGTAGTGCTTTGTTGCAAAGTGTGTGTATGTGTAGAGGTAGTTTTCATCGCTCTGCTCGTCTGTCATGCCAGCTTGAGTAGCTACACTGTTTTCTCTAGAATTACTTCTGTTCTGCACACATGTAAATTCACAGCCTAACGCTGGGTTGTTGTCTTTGTGCTGCCCGTTTCTCCACCTGCTTTTGTGTTTTAATTATTCTTTTTGATTGTAATAAGGGGTAGCAAATGTACCCAAGACACAATAAACAGTTCAACTGCAGAATGCCGTTGGCAGCTGTAAATAATTTCCTTTGAATTTGAGGTCAAATCTTCCCAGCTTTATTCAGAAAGAATCACCTGAGATTAACTGGACATTTTTGTCTGAGAAAGAGCTGTAGGATTCTGTCCTGAGACCAAGAAAGCTCATGGTTCTGGCATTACTGTTTCAAATCTATTACATTTCATTCGTGTCTCTTTCGTGAGGAGTTGAAATGGAAACATGAAGAGTATCACGTACCTGCAGTGTTTAACCTTGGTACAAAACCCAATTAGCAAAGTTTTGATGGTTCTTTGGAGAAAGAAAGTTTTAGTGAAGTGCTAATCACTACGATGATGACGACAGACAACAAAGGTCAGGTGAAATTAAGATATTTTGAATTTCAGCCATTTTTCCACCATTTTTTCTAGAAGCCCTATAAATGTAATCCGCTCCACACTCAGCAATGCATCAGTACCCATATAAAATGTCTCTCCCAGATATCTTTTTTCTTTTTGCAAGGTTTCTTTTTTATGAGCCTAAAGTAATAAAATTTAAAATTGCTCTCCGCACATTTTTCCAGCTTCGTCCCCCATCTCTGCGGACCTGCTAAAAACAGGATCCAGCGATTTTATTCCCTCTTGAGAGAGCACACAAAGTATCAGTGTCGAGCTGCAGCAAGGAGACCGTTTGGTGAAACCAGCCCCACAGCCTAATTTCTTCTCTCCCCATCCACCCCCCACCCCACCCCCCCTTTTGTCTGAATCCTGCTCCTGGTTGGGCTCAGTATTGCACCTCGTCGGAAGGACAAGATCCTCCTCTGCTGGCCATGAGCAAATACGGCACTGCAGGCAGGAGGCCCTGCCTTCACTGCCCCTGCCTGCACCCCCTCCTGCAGCCCCCAGCCTGCAGCCCCCCCCCAAAACCTGCAGCCCCCTCCTGGACCCCCCACCCTGCAGCCCCCAACCTGTGTCCCCCTCCTAACAGCCTCCTTCTGCATCCCGCATCCCGCATCCCGCAGGAAAGGGCGAGCTCAAGCAGGCAGGAGGGAAGGAGGTGAGCACTTCTCCCTCCTCTGCTGCACACCACCATGGAAAGCTTCATGCAGGGAGCCAAAAGACTTAAATTTGGCCCTGTGGTGGCTGGTGGGGGTGAAAAGGCTTCAAAACCAGTGTGGTCTTGGTGAGTGGTCCAGTGGACCTCGAAAGGGAGGAGAAAAGTCTCCGTGCTGAGAGGTCAGCTCTGCCTGGGGTTTTGTCCCCTGTGGCTCCTCTGGTGACAGGCACACGACTGGGAAAAGCTCCAGGACAAAACAGGACACCAGAGCCTTAAGGTAAAGATTGGGTTTAACTCTTTGTCTCCCTGTGCCAGGTGCTCCAGGAGCTTTTGTTCCCAGTAACGTTAGTACTGTGGCAGCAGACAGAGGCTTTCATCCAAAAGCAGGAATCAAAATTCGGGACTCAGCCACCCTAGACTACAAGCGACTGCCTGCTCTGAAGGATATTATTGGAAACCTGCACGTTTTTTAGGGCCCCAGTTTATTGCAAGTGGGAGTTTAGGATATCTGCCCTCTTGCAGTCAGCTCTGCCCATTGGAAGAGTGCTTGGACAGGAGGGATAGGTGGGTAACCTGGAAAAGAAAGTAGTGTAGCAAAGTGCTTGGTCTCTCATCTTTCTTCTTTTCTCAGTGTGTGAGCCATCCCCTTGGGCACTGCGAGACTATCGTCTCTGCTCTACAGTGGGGGAAACTGAGGCACAGAAGAGCATGATGCGGTCATGTCCTGCACCTAACTCAGCCTGGGCTGAAACCCTCTGGCATTCCCGTGTGGTGCCGAGGGCTGCCCCAAGTGCAGGGGCAACCTCGCTGAACTCAAACCCTTCTGCCCCCAAACCCTTTCCAATCCCATCAGGCGAACAGCACAACAGGGTGCCGCGGAGAGCTGGGGGGGGAGATGAAATGTTTCTTGCTTCATCCTGCTCCCGTTGCTGCTTCCTTGCTCTTTGTTTCGTCTGTTCCTCCAAAAGAAAGGAGTACACTTGCAGGGTTTGTTTTGGTCTGTGTTTATGGATGAACGCTACCACTAATTGTAAATGGAGCAATTAGACCTTTTCTTTATACAGGCTCCATCGGGGTCTGGCAAAGGATCTGACGAACCCTGTACCTGCACTCAAGAAACACATACACCAAGGGCAGAGCTTTTACAGCCTTCTCATTTACTGTCATCTCCGCACTCATTCAGGAGGGGCAATTGTGTGAGTGCGTGTGTCCTTCCAGCTGCAAAGGATTTACTTATGTATGTGTGTGGCTCACTTAAGTGCACCTGGAAAGGGGCTCTGCTGAGCGGTTCAGGGGACATCGCTCTCATTAAAGGCAGTGGGAAGGGGAGAGCTGGAGTGTCTGTTCTCCCTGGCTTAAACACAAGAGGGATGCAAACGTGCCTGAAGCAAAAACTCATTTATATATTCCAGATAATATTCGCAAATGTGAATTCTGAGCATTTTTTGTCCTGTTTCTTATTCATTGCTTCTGATTCATTCGTTCCTAGTGACAGCCAGCGTTAACTGAGAATGTCTTTCTTCTGTATACCGTTTCTATACATAATGCTCAACTAACCAGGGCTTATATTTACAGTTAATTGTATCTGTAGCAATGCATAAGTGCACATAATGATCGTGTGTGAGTGTGTGTGTATGTACGCTCTCTTTATTACGCGTGTGAAATTGTTTGGAAACATGTTTTCTTCTGACAAATCATGAGAGGGATGAAGAAGAGCAGCTCCAAATCTCCTTCTTTACCTCCACTGTTAGCACGCATGTTCTCGTCGCAGGCAGGTAATCCTGTCCGCAGCTGGGATTTAGAGCAAGAGCTGAAATCGTCACGCAGGGGATGCATCCCGGTGTGGAGTCTGTGTGTCTCCTTTCAGACAAACCTCACTCACACTCTTCAAAGGCTGGGAGCCGTTTTCCTTCTTCTTCTGTTCCCTTTTGTCGCTTGCCCTTGATCATGAGCCAAACAGGAAAGGCTGGAGCCCCACATCGGAGGTCAGACACATGGCATTTCCTCATGGCAAGTGCCAGAAATGTTCTCCTCCACCCAAAGGTGGCTGACAGCCTTCCAGCTCGGAGGTCCGGATCCCACCGCCTGCAGCAGACGTAGGCTCCCGGGCCGTGCCGTGCTGCCCGACCTCCGCTCTGCCCTGCCCAAGCGCGTCCCAACCTCCAGCTTCGGCAGCTGGCTGGGGCACGGTCTCCGTCGGTGCTCAGAAGTTAGACAGATAGTCAGTGCGCGGTCACTTAATAAGAAAAGAGGCAATTTAACTTGTTCAGGACAGGTTTTTCCCAAACCACACCAGCCCAGCAGTGTGGGCTGGATGCTTAGAAAAGCCAGAGCTCCCACGCAGGTTGTTGGGAGCAGGGGGTGTTTTAAGACGTTTTGTTAATCTTTTGAAAGAGCTCTTAAAATCCAGCCCAGTTAGCTACAAAGTGGGTAATGAGCTTATCTGAATATCCAGCACTGGGGGCAAACAAACTTTGTGCCATAAACCTGGCTCTGTGCTGGCTTTTGTTTTTCCAGAAACTGACCCTCTGCCCTTTTTTATCTCATGCAGGCTTCCCATTTCTTCTTCTTTATCGACCTGCTGCATGGTAAGTGGTTTCAATTTCTTCATTTTAACTTCTGCATACAAAACTGAGAGGCTGGCAACCTGGTCCACCAAGAGTCTTCACTAGTGCCCAGCATTGAATTTTATTAACTTCATACACAGCTTTGCTGAGCTCAGAATAAGGCCTGTGATCAAGCAGAAAGTCTGTTTGACTTTGGACAAGTAACATGGTGAGCACTTTCAGACCTCCCCGTGTGCTCTATGTCAGTGCAGGAGACAGCCCTGCATCAGGTTGCAGCCAGGAGCGTGTCCAGCACGCTGGAGCCCAAAACAGAGGTACGGCAGCAGTACCAGCTTGCAGCTGATCATGGGGTATTCCTAGACCCCACCTGCAACTCACAGCTCCATTCCAGTCCAGGACTTTTCTGCCACTCTGCGGCTTCATGTGCTCAACACAGTTTTGGGGACCCATGGGTGACACAGTGGGTCATGGGCTGGAGGAGAGGTCATGGTGCTGGGCTGCAAACCTCACAGAAAGATAAGCAAAGAGTCTAGCTGTGCACAAAAAATTGAAGGTCAAATAAATGAAGGCTAACTTTCCCTTGCAGCATACAACTAACTGTGGAACTTATTTCCGCAAGGTTTTGTCCAAAGTGCAAGAAGGTTCAAAAGCTCATGCAAGTAAAAAATCATTAAAGGCTATGTAGCATTAAGATGTTGATAAGAGAAACGCTGTGATAAATGTTGTGTGAGGATGTGTAGATTGTGTGAGGATTTGTACATCCTTTCACAGCCTACTTGGTCCACGTAGAAGATTATGGTTTTATTGATAAATTTAGTATTTTTGCAAGTAAGCCCTGCTCCTCCTTTTCTTGATTTCAGTGGCTCTTAGATATGCGTTTATAATTTATAGCTAATAAAGTATTACATTAATATTTCTCATTTTCCTGCAAAAAAGTGTGTGGCTTTTACTATGCACTCATTACTCATCTGCGTTCCGGTTCATTCCAGTGGCATTTTGGCTTCCAGGACAAACCTGCAAGTCTAGCAGCCTTGTAGCTCGTACATGACTGCTTCTTTCCCCAAATCAATGTTACTCTTCTAACAAGATGTTTGTGGAAAACAAATTTCCAAAATATTTGTGCATCTGAGCTCAGTATTTGGCTTCTGCAAGTATTTGGCCACAGAGTCACGTCCTTGGCTTCAGGCTTTACGCACAAGCCTTGTGCAAACCGGTTGATTTGCCTTTTGATGGTAGAGTAATCCCTTTCACCGTTTCTTAATTCATTCCCTCCCTCGTGTGTTATGGTCCTTACCTCTGTCCCTCCACCGTCCCTGCACTCTCCCGCTCCCCATCTTCCTGCGAGTCCCCACTCCTTCAGCCGTCATCGGCCGCCTTCGCCCAGCGCCCGTCCCTCCAAGGAAAAGGTGCTGCAAAACTGCTTTTAAGTAACAGCCACAAAACTATTTGAAAGGCTTGCTGGCTTTGTTGTTAGCTAGTCTCACTTTTTTCACAAGTTCTTTCTGAAGCCACAGATAGTCCCAGCCACAACCTGCGTGGAAGGGAGGAAATACCGTGAGGTCTCATCTCTGCAGAAGTGAATGGGGAACATCTCGTTATTTAAAATACAGTCAGGATTTCAGCCTCATAAAAATAACACTACATTATTCTCAGAGCTGGAGACAAAAAGTATTTAGAGAGGTGGTAGAAAAACTCATCCTGCTTAAATTAGGCCAGATTTCAGTCAGTCCCCAGAGGTTCAGAGAGCTTGAATAAATGCTGGGTACTTTCTGGTGCTCTTGATGTGTGTTGGCAATATGCTTTAACTTTGCACATCACTCATCTTGACAACTGCAGTCCAACAAAGTTACCTCGCAATTCAGGTCACTCGATGGCATCCTAATGCATCACTTTCCCACTCGGAACATTAGTCATGACTTGATCCAGTGAAGGTTTTGAAAACAGTGTGACTGCCGGCGTTGGGATATCTGTTCTCTCCATAACAGAGAGCCCGTGTAAGCTAATGAACAAGGGGATATTGATCAGAAATCCATCGCTTGATTGACAGCTCTTGGCAATGTGAAAAACTGCAGATGAAAGCTTGAGCAGTTTAAAAGATCACCCAGACCTCAAAGCTGATTTGAAGCTTTAAAAGTCAATCTCTGCCTATCAATTATGGGGGGATTTTTTTGTACTACACAGAGGAAAGTTATTCTTTGAAAATTTGCATGCAGGATGTCTAATTTAATTTCATGTAATAGTCACATTTCAGTGACAAATGTCAGATCACTGCTTTTTTTAAGCATGTTAAGGTTTTCCAGCACTTACAAAGAATGAACACTCTGATTTAGTAATATGTTTAAATCAACCACAGTATCAGACTTTGTGCGTTAATTATGTGCTCAGATAAAAAAAAAGTGTTGTTTTTGCTTTACTAAACCTATAGCTTGTTATGAATAATTAAAAAAATGGAATGGGAACACTTCTTAAATAAGAGATGTGGAAGCCAAATAGTGATTTAGTGTTGAAGCAATGATAAATGAGAAGACATCTTTTAGTTTGATGTCACGTACCCAAGTCAGGGTATTCTGTTCTTTGTTTTTCACAGCTTTGTGTGGCTGGGGAGGACACGGAGTAGCTGGGAGATAGGAAGCATCACTCACGTGACCCGTAGAAGCTATTTCTGTTTCACAGTTTCATAAAGAGGGATGGCAATGGAGAAAGCAGGGACACTGGTGATTTCTCAGATTGGCTGCACTCTCACATCGCTGTGGCTGGTTTCCCAGCCAGGCAGCTCAGCTCCACGACTCCCACTACTCACACGAGGGGCCAGGGTACCCAAAAGGGTTTGCTGATGTTTTCCGAGCCCTTTCCGCGTGTGCCCTTAACTCCACAGCTTGGCCGTAAAGTTTCACTTAATGGTAATCGCCAGCCTACGAGGGGGTTGCTCAGTGCCACTCACTCGACTTTAGCCCTGGCCACCCAAAGGTGCTATCCTCGAGGGCTGCTGGGTGCCAGCCTGGCCTCAGGTGTGCATTAGCCTGTCCCAAAACTGCCCAGGGGTCATCTGCCTCATCAGTGCAAACAGGGGGTTGTGCTCCTCCACCTCTCAGAGCTGCCAGAAGCAGACATCCTGCAAAACGTGAATTGCAGCTTGGCCAACTTGGGTTTTACTGCAGAGATGCGCTTAAAATAGTCCATAATGGGTCAACAAGTAATTTCCTAAGTGTTGTTAATAAATGATTAATCTATTGCTAAGAAATTATGCCAGTGTAACAAAATGAAGTGACAGTCTTGTAATTTCTTAACACCATACTTACACTGAGCAGTTGATTTAAAAATCATGGTAGAGGCTTCTACAATGGCTTAGCTATTTGTGCTCATTCTGAGCACTTGTTTTTCCTCTGTCAACTCAAGAGAGTCCTCACCAGCCTCTGTAAAACATGCTGGGAGTCTTTGCAGTCTGCTTTTGACAGCTGTAACTCCCCTGTTCATCCTTCATAACTTTTAACAGGTATATCTTTTTTATACAAAGGGCTACCCCATCCCTCAGGATACTTCTTTAAAGCATCTGTGGAATAAAAGCGAACATTCCCCACTAAGATTTTGAAAATAAACAGGGGAAACAAAATCAGACTTGTTCAGACAGTTCCCTCAAACTCAAGTCCTCTTGCAAAATCTCCCCTCCGACAAAGTGAGCTTGCAGGCTGCATTTCAGGCAAAACCCTCTTTTTGTTTTCCTTTCTTAACTACATCACATTAAATTTAATTTTGTTCACTGTAGACAATGTCCTTATCTTCCAGTGAGATCCTTCTGTTCCTCAGCAAGGCACACACTTCTGCAACACTTGCACACTGTCGAGACTCAGCTCCTGTGGAAATAATGAGCTGAGGAAAAGGAGTCTTGACTTGACATAGCAATAAATGAGGTGAAACTTTCCTCTTTTTTTTTTTTTTGGTGAGAAATGAGAGTTGGCATGTAGGAAAAAAAGAAGAAAAAAAGACAGTTCTATTTTAATATGAAATATAAAACACCCATTGTACAAAAGTGGAATTTCTTTTTTTTTTTCAGAAGCAAAGAAAGAATAAAGATAAAGGCTGCAAGCGAATGAATGAGGAGAGAAAACTAAGATAATGCAGTCGATAATCAGTTCAAGGCAGAGCATTATCCATGGGGCCATCGGTCCGGCCCTAGGGGAGAGCTTTTTAAAATGTCTCTGTACGTAGCTTAGCTTTGCTCATTACCATAGCTTGTCTTTGAAACACCGGAGTGGCTTCCACCGGCAGCGGCCGTACCTGTGCAAGGAGCTGCCAGCCCACTTTAATCAACCGACCCCCCCAAACGCGGGCTGGCAAAGCTGCGGGTCCTGCCAGCGCCAGGCTCCCGGGGAGGACGCTGGCTGCTGGGAGGCTGCAGGCTCCGCGGAGGCAAGGTTGGGTTTTTCGGCACGTGTCTGCTGTGCCCGACCCTCGCTCCTCTGCAGGGGCTTTTGGACGGGGAGCCACATAGGCGTGCGGGTGCCTTGGGCCCTCATTCCCCTCCGATTTCCCCCAAAATGGGTTTCTGTGTCCCCACGCGCAGCAGGCACCCACGTGCTGATGAAGGTCTTGCCTTGCGCTGCGGCGGCGGCGATGCTGGTGGTCAAAGCAGCTGGACAAAGAAAAACCCTTCTTCTCGTAGGAATCTAAATCTCCTTTTCTCACTGTGCCGGTAATAGCCATCAGCACCTCTCCTGGTTGTGGGGCCGTGCGGGGGGGGTCGTGCCCGTGCCTGCAGAGCCCCCCGCCTGCGTCCCCTCCGGGGCATCCCAGTTGCCACCGCGGGAACTGGCTGAGCAGCCAGGGCTCCAGCACCCTCCAGCACCGGTCCGGTGGTGCACTGGGTGAGCTCTGTCCACGCCAAGGAAGAGCTGAACAGCACCCTTGGTCCTCCAGACAGTGCGAGCTCTGGACCCGCTGGTGTCCCAAACAAGCTGAAGGAGAAAAGGACTGGGCATCCCAGGGAACGGCTTCTTTGATACCCTCTCTCCTTCAAGCAGTTTTAATTCCTCTGTTCTTCCACCCGCTTCTCTCCCCTCCCTGCAGACCAGGCTGATGAATACGAGTACTACGACGAGTACACGCAACCGGACCAGGACCCCCTCCTCCAGCAGCAGTCCTCGGAGGACCCCGACTGGTTCGAGGCATTTTTTGGCTACAGCGATACTGGAAGAGGTACCTCTGAGGGGTGGGCAGGGAGGTGAGGAAGGGGTAAAATCCCAGCCCTGCGCTTGCAGCATGAGCGTGGCAGGCCTCGGCTGCCAGCCTGCTCTGGAAATGCTTGCATCAAAGAGATGAGTTAGGAGGATTGTTTGCAGTGTTCTCCTTTGTATTTCTCTTGTAAGGAGCCTGTGTTTTATCTCTGGGTTTCACAGGATGGATTCTGATAATGCAGAACATTTCTGATTGCTACTACAAAAAAGCACAGGCTTATTTGTCTATAGACACTGTAAGATGTAATTGCTGTTTTCATGGGATATATGTTCTGTATCTATGCTGGGAACCAAATGTAGAGCAGGCTTCCTTTTTTTTTTTTTATTTCTTCTCAGTTGCAGGGTCTCCTTTTCTCTTTTCTTTTCTTTTTTCTTTTCTTTTTTTCTCTTCTTTTCCTGTTTTGCCAAACTTCAGGAAAGCAGGAAAGGTTCCTTGAGATTGCTCAGGGAACACAAAAGGAGAGACAGGGAAGTTGCCTGTAACATCCCCTGGGTTATCCCCAGGTACAAAGAAAGCAGAGCTGGTATGTGACTGTCCCCAGCACAAATTGCTCCTGGCAGCCTGGAGTGGAGTGGAGAGGTTGAGCATGGTGTAAGGAGCAGCACTCCAGTGACTCTCAGCAGGTGCCTGCTCCCTTGGAGCAATAGCAATAACACCAGGAGGTATTACACGGTATAATGGTGGGGGATGGCTATTGCAGGGGAGATTTACTGCCCAGTTGTGACCAGGGCAATGCCAAATCCAGACCCCTCCACACTAAGTGCATGAAGGCACATGCCCAGGGCCAGCTCTAGTTTTTAAGGCATCTGCTTCTGCCGCTGCCATCGAGTTAAATCTGTCCCTGAGCAAAGGAAGGGACTTGCCCCATTACAGGTCCATCATAGACATGGCAAAGGGAGCTGAGGAGCTCCAGACCCAAAGCCATGAGCTGTTACAGCTTGCGATAAGCTCTGCAGCAATTCATAGCTGCTCCTATGGCTGCTGAGCTGATGCATAAGCACGGTATGTGTTACACGGGATGCTGTGCCCAGCAAGGCAGCCTTCTGCAATTAGAAAATGTGAGAAGAAAAAGCAGGTGATGGAGGTGGAGAAGCTGAAAATAAAACTAAAAGTTCTCCATCCTTACCCCAGCAGACCCATGCTCCTCCAACCCCTGCAAGAACAACGGTAGGTGTGAAAACAGAGGAAGCAGCTTCAGCTGTCTCTGCCCCGAGCCATACGCTGGGACTACGTGTGAGAAAGGTAATCGCCCTTTTGCTGATTTACACTCCTTATGTTGGCAACTGATGTTACCGTTACAGCTCTGTCAATGGAAGCAAACACAGGGCTTTATAAACCCACTGTTTGCTAGGCTGGGGGTTTTGACACCCCATTGCAGTCATGTTCATAGGTCTCACACTTAGTTCCTCATCCAGATCAAGGTCTGTCTAAAGCAGTATCCAGTAAAATAGACTTCAGGTGTGCAGGAAGCACTCCTCTATCCCCTGCCAGGTGGGCAGTGGGGAGCTGCTCGTTGGTCCTGCAGACTTTTTGCCATAGATACTGTGAACAAGAAGAGAAATCCCAAGTCCACACCAGCCAAATGAAAGCCTCCTCAGAACGTCAGCGTGTCTTCCCATGGTCCCAGCAAGGGCACAGCTCTTGCGCACACACAAATGCTGATGAAGTACCTCGTGTCTCTGTTTCACACAGTGAAGAACATGTGTCTGGAGAAGCGTTGCCATGGTGGAGACTGCCTGATTACATTAACCCCACCTTATTTTCAGTGCAGATGCAATCATCCCTACAAGAAACCCGACTGCCAACGAGGTGAGCACTCAGCAGAACGCTGAGTGAATTGTGGTGGGGACAGTACGGTGGGGTCACCTCACCACGGCTGGTCAGAGGTGGGAAATCACAAAGAGCCCACTGCAGAGGGTGGTCCTGCCCTAGTCGTCCAGCCTGAGTCTGCTACAGCTCCCATCCGTGGGGCTGGTCAGTGATGAATCATGCTTGATTTATAGGGTGGTGGTTCAGTCACTGGTAAAGCCCCCAGTGATAAGTGTTTTTCAAGAGTTCATAAGAACTTGATGCCGGCAGGCTAAGTGGGAGCTCTCCCAGTTTCCATTGGGCATGCAAATGGCTGCATAGTGTTCAGCAGAGCGACAAAGCTGTTCTGTGTTTTCCACATTGACAGCATCTTCACCGTGCAGGCCAGACCCTTGCAAAAATGGAGGTATCTGCATACGGCACAGAATCAGATCCAAATTCACCTGCAAGTGCCCTGAACCTTTCAGCGGGAGGTTCTGCGAGATCGGTATGTCACCACACCAAGCGCCGAACATACCCGGGGCACTGGCCTCCTTGGGGAGAGCGTTGGAGGAAGAAGCTGACTTCTGCAGCCACCATTAGCAAAGGGACTCCAAACAGTTCCCATAATGATGTTTTCTAAGTGTGCTTCAGCAAGGCCCCACTGGTATATAATGAATGAGCACATATTTCGCAGAGGTTGCATGTGTCTCATGGGGTAGGAGCGTCGGGCTTTCCTTAAACACTCGAAAGCTGATGTAGTAAAGATTCATGTCCAGTTGCCTGTGACTCCCCAGGCTGAGGGGACAGACACTGATACAGGATGGGTGGCCAAGGGCATGGGATTACCCCAGCCTGCGTGGAGAGCCTTCTGCCCCTGCAGCCACCACCATGGGCACCACACTCCACGCATGTTTCCAAGGAGAAGGATTTCTTTCTTTCTCTTTTAAAAGTTGATTGCACGTCAAACTCTAAGTACCAGTACGTGCTCCACATTGCAGGTGACTTTTCCTCCACCTCGCTTATACGTTAGGTTCACAACCCCACAACCTTCCTTTTGGCTCATCCATTGCCCTAGAATGATAGCAGCTCTATGCCCACTTCTGTCTAATCCTGCTGATACCATTTCTTGCCCAGGACACTGATGGACAGATTCAGCTTTGGCATTAAGACACCTCTTAGCTGCTAGGTCTTTACCAAGCAAAGAGGTTTCAGGCATTTGAAGTCAATCAAGCTTCAAGCTGGACAGATGTTGGGACATTACTCTTATTTCTGGCCTCTGTAGGATAAGGGATATAATTACAGGACCCAGTAGGTCCTTCTGATCCTCCATAAAATTAACATAGGGCAAGGAAGGGAAGGAAGAGGAATCACTTTGGGCAAGGAAAAACACAAAAATAATTTTCATATCAGCATTGTCTTCCTACAGGACCAGATGATTGTTATGAAAAGGCCTCCTCTAAGTACAGAGGAAGTGTGAACCAAGCGGTGAATGGCAAGACCTGCCTGCACTGGAATTCCCACGTTCTCTTGGACTACCCTATTAATGCCTTTATGGAGGACGCTGACTCTTATGGCATCGGTGAACATAACTTCTGCAGGTAATATTTTGAAGAAGCAACTGTGGAGGTCTATATCAAAGAGAGCACTGAGGAAAAACTGCTCATGAGTTTGGCAAACTGATGGTGTTAAGATCTCACGTCTTTCTAGACACCGCTTGTCTATAAAATACCAAGATGTTAGAGGTGCATTCCCTAAGTCACTGTACTGAGGTGAGGTTTCCAGAAGCAGCCCTCATTTCCCTGAATCAGTCCCTCATTTTTCTTAGGGTTAAGATGGGTATGGGAATAGTAAAATGGCAGAAGCCCTGCTTTCTTATCTCGGGTATCTTCCTTGTCAAATCTTATGAAAGAGTATCTTTGAAAGCTTGGCTGTCATATGGGAGCATGAGGCTGCTTCCCTAAGCATCCTCAGATCCTTCACTGGTTTCGTGGAGATTTCCCCATTCCTGCTGGCTGATGCTCTCAAATGTTCCCTTCAGGAACCCCGATGAGGATGAAAAACCCTGGTGCTACATCAGAAAAAGTCACAAAGTGGAATGGGACTTCTGTGACGTTTCACCCTGCTCAGGAACAGGTAAAGAATCAGAAGTAAGTTTGGCGGCATGTAGGTGGTCCAGAGCAGCAGGTAACTCCCTGTTACTTAACTCCTCCAGTCCGATATTATCTCTGCATAATGTATCTGCTGTCTCTTCCAATGCAGCTGAAGAGAGCCTATGGCCAACAGACAGCTCAACAGACCCACCTGGATCAAATGAAATATTCAAAACATGTGGACAACCAGAAATTCAAAGGCCACTCACGAGGATCTATGGTGGAGCTAAGACTACAGCTGGCAAACATCCCTGGGTGGCATCTCTGCAGATAAAGACTTCAAAAAGGAACACACATTTCTGTGGTGGAGTGCTAATTCAAGCATGCTGGGTTCTTACTGCCGGGCACTGCATTGAGTAGGTGCATGTCCTATGCCTAGGGTAGATAAATGTATAAAAATCAGGATGGTTATTAAAGGCAGTTTGGAATTCAAACTATCTGCAATCTAAATGATTGCTGGGAATCAAATTGAAAGGAAAACTTATATGTGAAAAAATGAACACGTACATGAAAATATGTATATACTTGAAGATGGTGCTTGCTGGAATAACAAATTAAACTTACCCCCCACTCACCCAAAATGAGCTAAAATAGTTGTGTGAGAGGAAAAAAGGAGGAAAGTAACAAAGTTTTGCAATGTAGAAAAGAATGTATGAGAACTTCAGGGGATATTGGGATACCATAAACATCATCACGTATTGCATCATAATTAATATCTCCAAAACAGCCAAAATATGCATTGTGCTTTCAATTGTTTATGTGCCAGCTAGCTTAGAATATGACATTCCCTTCAACATTTTTGTTGAATAGGTTGGAAACCACCATACTTGGAAACTGGTAAATTACACTCTGGAGATCATTCCAGCTCAGATGATTTTACACATGCCCAGACAATGGCAAGCAATTGTACCCCCATGGCTCCATGAGTTGCCACTCATCATCATAGCTGTAGTAACAGACCGTGTGCACTGCTACTCTGCCCTAAAATGCAAAGAAAACAATGTTTGTGCAGCTTTAAATCACTTTATTTCATGATTGCAGCAAGTTAAGAGCACATGTATTGTCCAACACCACCGCTTCCCTGACTAAGCCCTCCTATAACAATCTTAGGAAATCTTCTTGCCATGCTCTACAACAGGAAGCAATATCTTGACTTCCAGATACTAAAGGTGCAGGTTTTCACCACCACTGATAGACAATGTCTGCATGTAATTTACTTTTTTTTTTTTTTTTTTTTTTTTTTTTTGCAGGCAACCAGCAGAAAATCTTCAGGTAGCCCTTGGAAAGCAAAACCTCAAGAAGAAAGAGCATCAAGAGCAAATATTTGATGTGGAGAAGATCATCGTACATTACAAATACAGAGAGAAGGATGGTGTCCCACACAATGATATCGGTAAATCCCTTTTATTGAATATTCATGTGGCTCACCTCCAACCTCAGTTATTTGAACGCCTCTTTCCAACTCAAGTCAATGTACAATTTCCATTGAGACTATATTCTGGAAATAATTAGGCCAAATTGAGGTTTAGACCCATTTGAATCTTTAGGATGTGAATTGTGATGGGCAGGCAGAAGTCACTGTGTGGGAGGAGCAAAACAACAGGGACAGGTCCAGCATATAGTGCAAATAGCACGTCAGGTATATGCAGCTTTGCGTGGGGTTGTGTCACAGACTGGTAATGATGGTTAGGGATTAAAATTAGCTACAAATACTTTTTGTTGTTGTTTATCGTCTCTCCAGCACTACTGAAATTGAAGCCAGTTGATGGTCACTGTGCAGTGGAAACAAAGTATGTGAAAACAGCGTGTCTGCCGCACTTCTTCTTTCCCGTTGGGACTGACTGCTTCATTTCTGGATGGGGCATGACAGAGACAGGTATTTGTGGCCTAGCTGGATTTTGGTGGGTACTTCCATGGCAAGGTGGGCTGGTGCTTTCAGTAGCAATTGCCAGACCCAAATGTGGACCTAGGCACTTAGTGAAAACAAGAGATGGGATTCAGAACAAAGGACAGATAAACCCTGCCATGGAAATTACTCATTAGGAGAAATCTCCAACTGCTAGACCAACCAAACCTTTCAGAGTTCTGAAAAAATCTCTGATGCATTTTTTTTGCTTGCCATCTGACACACCATGTCATGGTTTCATCTGAAGCCAGCAATAGAAGCAAGAAGGTATCAAGAGAGAGGCTATTGTATAGTTTGTGTGTTTCAAGACAGGACCAAGAAAGATGGGAACTTTCACATGGTTTTCCAGCCCATTGGGTCAGATAAAGCTTTTCAGAAGCAGCATCTGGATCTTCAGATGCACTGAAAAATAAAAAATCCCAAAGCTTTTCAAGTTCAACCAGCTCTATCCAAAACCTTTCTTGCCCACAGTAAATCCTAAGGGGAGAAATTACTATGCTTAAAAAAAGATAATGGCAATTTTCTGAAAAATGCATTTTCTCATGTTCTGATTGATGTGTTGCTGTAAAGCAGCAGAAGGAAAATGTGTCACTGAGGCTGCAGTAGGTGTCCTAGTGCTTTGTGACTGATACAGCCTGATACGATACATAGGACCAAATTCTCCCTTCTGATGTAACTCTCATTGAAGTCCACAAGAGACAAGCGTGTTCATTTGATCAGAATGCACCAACAGAATTTAATGGACATTTTTTAAAAGTTCCAAATAAAAAGTCTCTCTTAAAAAGGGTACGGGGAATTTTTTTTTTTTCCCCCAACAAAGATATCAAGTACCCTGTACATGTTCACACTAGATGGCTACTTCTTTGAGCAGAGCTATTATTAGCATTTCAGGAAATCACTGCAGAAATGGAATATTTCCTGAAACTCAAGCAGAACCAAACTTATAAACCACCTTTGATTATCTACAGATGTAGTGCTTTGAAACTCTGGCTATTGCCTTTAGATGTCAAGTTATGTCTTTAGATTCACTGTAATTAATCATTGCCCTTAAATATTGTATGATTTTCAGTTTTCATCTGTTTCATTAACTTGTGTGTTAAAACATCTAATCGCACCAGTCTGAGAAGTGCTGAGCAGCTCAAAGCCCCATGGGGACCTGTGGGAGCTGCAGACAACCAGCACCTTTGAAAAGCAGGATTACACGGGTAAAGCTGATTGGAGCCAAATTCTGAATACTTGACCTTATGCTTTTATTCAAGCAACAACTTGGTATCCTGAGTGAAGCTTCCAGGCTCCAACTCTATCCCTTATCATTTCAGACAGGTACTTCTTTTCTTCCCAGGCTAGCACATGCATTCCCCCCCCGCGCCCGCTATTCCCCCTTCCCATCCAAATGGCAAGCAAGCTCGTATTTTGAACAAAGACAACATGTAACAGGATTGGAAGGAAGGTGACTCCATTTTTTTGGTGCACATCCTGTAGATGAAGAATCCCATCAGCTGCTAGATGCCAATGTCAAGCTGATTTCACAGAAGAAATGCAGTGCACCCAGAGCATATGATCACATACTGGATGAAAGCATGTTTTGTGCAGGAAATCTTCGGAGACCCAGAGCCGATTCTTGTCAGGTCTGTTGCTTTTTCTGTATTTGAACACTAATTTTTTGTGTAAATAGTCAGGCTGTGCAGAGTAATAGCTTTGGCAGGGTGCTGCATACGTATCTGTTTCTCCCATCAGTGTATTTCAACAGTGACCATCTTTCTTCAGTACAGTTTGAGATGTATATCCCTAGAGCTAATATTGTCACTGTCAGCCACAGGCAGATCTATGGAAGCTAGAGACTAGCCTGGAAAGTTTGGCTTCTGAGGCAGTTTGTCATAATAACCTGGAAACTTGCCTTTTTTCTCTCAATTTTATTATGGCCTCTGCTATGAGCACCAATTCTAATCTGATTTTCAGTATCAGAGCTAAGACTCGCAGGGAAACTCAGGACTGGTATTTCTTTTCACTACAGCCAGTGCAAATGTGAAGCAAGTTCATATTTATACTGTTGTAAGATAGGGAAGCATTTGAACAATGCTTCCTGACATGCAAACTACCACTGCAAGCATACTTCACAATAGAAATCACCAATAAAACAACAACAAAAAAAAGAGACCAACCAGCTCAGAATAAAGTTATTTTGAGGGGTGTGGGAGAGATCAAGTGTTTTCATTTATGTCAAGGATCACATCTTTATCTTTCTGAGGTCAGGTTCTTAATGCCTGGTACTTTCATGCCTGGGAAATTTCATGTGACCTTGTCAGATATACGTCACAGACTTGAACAAACAAAAACTTACATCCAAAAAGTCTGGTATCATTTGACCTGGTTCCAGAACTGCAAGCCTATTCAGGGACTGAGCAGCATCTGATAGTACATGTGATAGGAAAAAAAAAAAATCATTACAGCTTCAAAGCCTTATGATGGGAGGGGGACATTCTTATTCTGGTTAATGTCTTGCTCCATATTTTGAATGTGTGTGCTTTTTCTCATCAGGGAGACTCCGGAGGCCCACTAACTTGTGTAGAAAATGGCTCCTACTATGTATATGGCCTTGTGAGCTGGGGTGATGGATGCGGGTTAAAGAACAAGCCAGGAGTTTATACCCAGGTGACAACATTTCTCAGTTGGATTAAATCCAAAATTCAGTCTGAGTCAAGGTCACTTCATTAGGAGACAGCTTTGGAATGACACATGGTAAGCTTGAGATATTTACTTATTTTTATCATTTCCCCAAATGCCTCCTCTTTGACCAAAACCATTATTGATATTTCCTCATGGCCTACATGGAGCATCCTTCACCACCATCTTGAAAATAGCCTTAGAGCATTTGCTAGAATGCCAGTGACAGTTTTCCTGTTGGGGACTTTGAAATAAGCCCACATTTTGTATGCAAAACAGATCAGAGAGTAAAGCAGCTCCAGTTCTTCCCCAAATCAATCAGAGCCACAGTTGCCAATGTTTCAGTTTTGGTTTTGAAGCCTTGAAAATTCTGCAGGCTCAGCTGCTGCCACCCTGTCCCTCTTGCCCTCATGCCCCAGGCTAAGGTGTGTTTTTTCTGGACACATTGGACCCTGACACCTCAAAGCTATTGGTGTGTGCTCCTAAAGCCAGTACTGTTTTTCCCATATATAAAAATCATCATGTGCCTATGTTTGCAAGACTGCAGCCATTAGAACTTATCTGAGGAGGGACGATCAGGCAGAAGAATTGTTTTTAAAAGCACTTCTGTAGGACAAATTCCACCAGTGATGGATTCCAGATTGAAGAAGTAAAAAAAATTTCAATATTAGAATTATCCACTTTATTCCTGATTAGAGGATAATTACTTCTTATGCTCCAGATCTACAATGGTATACATGTGCTTAACTTCAATATCAGTGAGACTTAAGCGGTATTAAAGCCCATTAAAAAATATGGGTCTAAAGCCATTGGATAATTCTTGGGTTTTCATAAGTTTTGCAAGTCAAATTGTGTAAATTTTGCCCAATGATTCTGTACAGAAATTTGAAAAACAGAGGATTGGTATTAAATCAGGATATAAAGAATAGACGTGTTTTTGAAGAGTCAATTCCTTAAAATAGTAATGTCCTTTTCATCTGAATTCCAGGGTTTACAACCTTCTCTAAGCAGCTACATAATCTATCAATATCTACCCTTATTGTGATAATTTCTAACAAACTAATTCTGATTTTTTTGCTTTGGAAGATTTGAAAAAGACTGAAGAATTAATTGCAATATGAATACATCATGTTAATCAAGAACAAATTCTTTGACGTCTGCTAAAAGGCATGCCCTTGGTTAGTCAATGATAACTTTGCTTCCATTGGCCTTTGTCTTGTTTATCTGTTAAACCACCTGAATCACGCTTTTGTATTCTCTTAGGTCAATGGTGCCAATAATCCAGGAACATAAAAATCTCCAAAGATTACAAGTGTGGAATAAGATTCATCTGATTTATTCATTACAAATTATTTTATATTCTACCAATCAGGTTCATTCATCTGTAGTACAAAGCTGAGCCTGCCAGTCACCTAGTATTAATTTCATTTACAGCTTTAAATAAATATCAGATTCTGTAATACATACAAAGATAAATCACAAAATATCCACACAAAAATAAAACAATCACTTATAAATTGCAATGTTTAGGTTGCTTTTTAAAACAAAAAGTTCTTAGACGCCATCTATTGTGCTTCCCAGAAAACTGGAAAAGCTACAGGATTTGCAGGACAATATGAAAATCTATTTGTGTTATGTCATGTTTCTGTTTACTTCTGATACAGCTGCATTTTCCTTCTCTTGAATTGCAGAATTTCTGAAGCATCAGGGTTGACTGTGACCTGCTGAGATCCTTCTGTCTCCAATTCGTCCTGTAAAATCAAACCCAAGTAAATTGTGAGGACAGCCAGTGGACAGGAGGTTTTAACTATTATTCCATAAAAATATTTGCATATTAAAAATTACCACAACTGGCAAACAAGTGAGCAAAATCTGCATCACTGCTCTGCACTGAGCAAATCTCTACAGTGGAAAAGTGCAAAAAATGGAGCCGTTCATATAAGTTAGATACTACACATACCAAAGGACTGAATGTGCTCAAGTCCTAATTTCTAATTTGAGCCCTAAATAAAGAGCAAACTAGCAAACACCTGTGTTCCAGATGGATTGCACACCTGTAGATTTCCCTGGAACCATCAGATCATTATCATACGTAGGGCTTAAGATACTGCCTGCAGTCCCCACTGCCTGCATTACTCAACCACAGTTATAATTTATTTCTGGAGTAACCTTTCGGATGGGAATGTAAATCATGGATATGTCCTGTTTTTCTTGGGCTGGATTATTGTTTGACTTGTTGCCAAAGTTAAAACTTAAATGAAACAAGTATTTAAAGTGCAGAGCTTCTCTTTTATTGTAATTTAATGCTTCCTAACTGCAGGGGCTACAAGGTCCCTATGTAGACTTCTGCTTTCTTGTGCAGGTTAGGAGTCACCCCTGTGGAGGCAGGGTTCTCCAGGAAAACCTGGAAGATCCCAGGTTGTAATTTCTTGCCTCTTGATCTGGACAGAGATGGAGGAGGCTGGAGCATTCCCCCTTTGCAAAAAGCCTCCCACAGTATTGGGGAGCCTCCCACAGCACAGATTATGCTGTTAGGAGTCTACACTGAGCCTGTCAATACAGTTGCCAGTGGAGATTACATGGCAACATGTAATTACATGGCAACACATGGTGTCTTGCTGAAATTAGGAAAAGAGAAGGGGAGTTGTACAGGGAGTCCCTTCTGCCTCTACTTCTGCTTTGCATGGAGGTACCAGGACTTTTGGAGATCTGACAACATCCACAAGTTAAGGGAAACACATCCCATAGTATAAGTAAATCCTATTCTGTGGCACTTTCTAGTCCCTACAGGAATTCCTCAGCCATGACAGTGCTGAATTCTCTTGAGAGGTTCCTTCAAGTTAAGGTGTACACAAAGCCACAAAGCTTTGCAAGGGAAGTATACGTATTCTGTTCAAATAAAGGGGACAACTGTTGACTCCAGGGAGTATTCAAAAGCATTAAACAGGATGTGTGCCTGTCTGCCTTCTGGAGAGCAGTGCTGTTTGGATTTGTGAGAAGAACAGTCTACTCTACTTACAACTCCAGGTCCATACTGAGCAGAAGCACCCTGCAATCCCATTTCCCGAATGTACGCCAACTCAGCAGCTCTTCTTGCCATTTCGACTTTGTGAGAACCTGGGGGAGTCCAGCCAATGCCTCTGAGCCAGTTCAAGTCAGACTTGTATTTTACCTGAGAGAATGAACCATACACCAGTGTGCATTATTTTGTTTGGCTCTAATCAAACCACATGTCCTGGGTATTCAAGAGAGAGCATATAAAGAGCAACAGAGTCAATAATAAACAAGCTATTCATTTTCAGCAAGCAGACTGTAGTTCTTTCAAGAGTGTGATTTTGTTGATAGGTAAAGTCTGTGAAGCACATTGCCACAGGCAGCTCCTAGCACTTGGAAGGACAGTGTTGCTCAGCTATACTTACATCACTCTGCAGCTTGTAGGCCTGCTTTGCATGCTTCACATTCAGCTGCTCAGGATCACAAGTGTATTGGTGCAAAGGCTGCCTGTAGTTAACATTGCTTGCAAGCTGCTGGCTTCTCTTAGCATGAAGGAATCCTGGCTGGTTGATGTGACTCTGGAACTGTGCCCTGTTTTGGGCATATCCACTCCTGTATTGGTTGTCACTCTGGAGTTTCCCCACTCTGAGGACATGCCTGATTTTGGGATCATCATTTGCACTGAGGAATCCAATCTGCTGGCCTCTGTCTTTCAGGAAGGCTTCTCTGTATTTGTACTGCAGGAATTGCAGAGGAAAATCTCATTTTCACATTCAGATTACCTTCAAATTCTGTTATGAAATAACTTACCCTCCCCTAGCTACCGTTCATGCTCCTGTAGTACCCAAAGACCAAGTGTTTGTTTGATATCAGACTACATCTTCTAATCTAACAAGACACTTCAGAAGAATGCTCTTTGTTCTAATTTTTAAAGGAGTAGGAAGACTTAGGGACCCCAAATTACTGATCCCTCAAAAGCAATCAGAGGTCCTCTTATTGTTGCACTCGGGTGCACCCAATACACAGCTCAACCAATGAAGTTCCCCCATCTTCAGTTTTCTTGCCAACTGTGGTCTTCTGTGTTCAAAGGTGACCCACTTTATTCTAGACCATGCTTTAACTATTCATAGCCTAGTACCTATTTTATTTAACTACATCATAATATGCCTCCTTCCCAAGAATAACTCTTTGAAGTGAAACAGAGCAGCCTGGTATTGGACATTATTAATGGTAGCCTTTAGTTGGAAATCTTTGCACTTAACTCACATTTGGTTACACTGGGTCACCAATTTTCCAAACCAGAGCCAGAACAAGGTTCAGAGTTATGTCAGAATTCACCCATTTTTACAGGGTGGGGGTGGCATAGGAAGAGGGTTGGGAAGTGTGTGAAACAGAACAATTCTTACATCACTAGCAATCTCTCTTGAAGCCTTTGCTGTCTGGAATGGGATGGCGTCAATCCTAAAATCATAGCCAGATGCCCTTGTCTGTTCCCAAGATGTTTTATACAATTTCTGTGTTGAAAAGAAAAGAACAAAACAGTCATTTCCCCCTGCAGTTTCTTAAATGCAGTCCCATAACTGCAATAATAAATGTTTTATCCTACTGGGCTTATTTGTATCAAGAGTCATCAGTACCATCTCCAAGGTTTTGATCCAGTTCTATAGCACTTCAACTTCTTTTCCATTCACCATAATGATAAAATGCCTCATCTGAAAAGTGCCACCAGGGTTTCCTTTTGTACTTGAATGTGGTTGGTTTTGATGTGATTTAATTTCTATTAGAAACTGTGAGGCATCAGTCACATCAATATTGCATTGATATTGCCCTTATTCTCTCTTTTGATGCATCCACTTGCAGTGTCTTGGGTTTCGTGGCATCATAATTTCAATACCAGTTATTTCAAGCTTTTCAAATGATCCCTGTCTCTATCCCCAGCCACATGTGGCTTCATTAACTCATATGGAATAACAGCCGGTTCTAACATATTTAATGTGACTTTGAGGATGTGAAATACATTTACATCCTGAAGAGAAAATGCTCTAGATTTAGTTCTTCCATTAGTAGCTTTCTTAAAATAGCTTCCAGTCTGCAGGTCCGGCTGCACAGCCATGGTATCTTAGCTGACACTTTTGGCTTGTCCCTTTCTGATTTTATTCATCTGCTTTCTGTAATTCTTTGATTCATCCTTTCTGGGGTTTGTGACCATATGAAAACAAGCACAAAATCCACTTCACATTTTAAAAGATATTCTTCTGTTTCACTGGTGAATTTAGTGCTAGGTGGTGCTAAATTTGAAGGTAAACTGAGCTGCCAGAAATCCTGCAACACAGCCTGGGTAGAAGCAATGCAAGCATTACTGTACACCCTGCCAACAGGTCTAGGGCTGACCTTTGCCTTTTTACCTTCTCTTCTATCGCTTCAAAGAATGTAAATCCTACTTGTTTCTTTCACCTACAGAGCACCTATCACCAAACAAGGAGCTCAAAGCTTCTTACAAAGGTTGCTCTGACCCTACAGTTAAAGACAACAGCTAATTTAATCAGGGAACAGTAGATTAGGAATAGACTGAGTGCCTCTGTCTGGGATAATATGGAAGCAAAATCCCTTTAAACCTGATTCAGTTGCATCCAGGTTGATGACAACTGTGCCTAAGGGCACACAGTTCAACACAGTGTTGCAGCTTCATGACAGTAGATAGTCAAGGAAAGAGGATTCTCCCTCCTTCCCCACCCAAACTTAAGTAAAAAGATTTAAATTTGTAACTAACCATACCTATATTAAAGGACTGAAATCCTTAATAATAGTTTCCTGACCTAGAAAGCAGAACCAATTCTCAAAAGAAAAATCAACAGACTTTTCCTGATCCCTCCAGCCCAAACCTAGCAACATGTTGGCTGTCCACAGCCTCTGGCTTTTTTAGTTTTGGTCAGGCTCAGAGAACCTGGCTTCTACATATGTATGAAAGTTTTTCATTCCCAAGCAAGTTTACCAAGTCAGCTCCCCAGAGTAAAAGGCTTACTTACATCGCTGATGTGAAGTGCATTCTGGCGGGCTCGGATAAAGTCTGGATGATCAGGAGGCAGGGTGTACCTGTGCCTAGCTTCTGAGCCTCCAGCCTTGTATAATCTCTGTGGAGTCAAAAGTCATTGAATGCATCTGATACTGGAAGCAATGTCGAGATCAATTCTTTTATGCATTGTAGTACAACAAAAGTTAAGATTACTTATAGTAAAATGAAACCTACGTCACTGCACTGGAGATAGCTGGTTTTAGCATGAATCAAATCTGGAGAGTCAACCACGGCAGTGAACTTCAAACTTTCTGGCTTCTGGCGGTATTTTATCTAAGAGGGGGAGGAGGCAACAAAAACAAACGAAGGTAAAAAAAACACAGGACATTTCTGTTAATGATATGTCACAATTCCAAGTATGTGATAGTTGGAATAAAACATAAAAGCCACCTTCCTGAAGCCACAGTATTAAAAACATAATGTTCTGCTTTAGTCTCAGTTGCTCTTTCAGCTAAGGAATGGGGATGCCACTGTATGATTGCTGTGGTGCCCAGGCACCAAACTTCTTTTTTCGTTTGTGTGCAAGAAGGACTTCCCACTGAAAATTCACATGCAAAAAACTTTTGAGGCACCAAACTTCTTTTTTCGTTTGTGTACAAGGACTTCCCACTGAAAATTCACATGCAAAACTCTTTTAAACACTACACTTTTGACAGCTCATAATTTTTCTCCATTAATGCATGATACTGAGCAGGCAAATGCCCCTTCAGTGTGGTTGTCAATGCTGTATCTTTCTATATCACTTCCATAACCACCTGCTTAGAATTTCATAATGGAGTTTACTGCATTTATTTATTGCTACATGTCTTGTTTATACTCTTGTGTTTCATTCGGAATGGAAAATATTCAGCAGGTGTCACACAGTGGACTTGCATCTCCCGTACTGCTTCTTGGTAACTTACACCTTGTATAAACAGGCTCCCACATCAAAAGGAAATGATAAGCTACATTCGTAAGTGTCATGTAACGAGGAGCCTTGATGGTAAACAATTCCTACAGACGTGCTATCCCATGAAAGATTTATCAGTTACCTCGCTGATGAGCTCTCCAGCCTTCTTTACACTTTCTATCTGCGGAGATCTCAGAGCCATCCAACCAACTCCTTTCATGAAGTTCAGGTCTGATTTATAGCGATGCTGTTAAAAATGAAAATCATTAGCTATCAGTTTTGTATCCACAGCTATTAAGGTTTTTTAAAAAGACTCCCTGATTCATATTAACATTTTGAGGTTTTCATTTGCCATGCACATATCACATCGTAAAGCCAAACTGTTTGCATTTGTTCATTCCACTAGGAATTAAATAATGTATCATATGCAAGTTACAAGAGAAGGCCCCGTGAGTGAATTAGTATGACTCAAAGCAGTAAGTAATAACCTGTTTGTACTGGGCGTAAAAGAACCCCTTTTGAAATAATTTTTCTGAGGTGAGTTCAAGTCAGGAATACTAATTATTTTATCTGGTGCATGCTTCCTCATTAACCCCATTTCTAGGACGACACATTACTCTTTACTCACATTAAAGGCTTGCTCTACCTCCTAATCCAGTAAAGAAAACAAGGCAGACCCAATAAAAAGTGAAAGCCAGTAAAGTACCCACAATCCCAACAATTCTGACTTCTCCTTCAGAGTGACAGTGGGTTACTGTGTGACTTCAATCCAGCCATCCATTTTTTCAGGGTTGGGTTTTTTCCCCTATATGCAAAAGTACATAACAGCCAGCTAGCTCAAGCGTGTTGTATTTTACTCTACTAGATAGTGAGCGTATCAGACAAAACCACCTTCATCATTTCTCTGGATTCCTAACCTGTGGGGTCTAAAGGCAGGGAGCCAAGTGCTGAGGTTCTTATTCATCTTCTATCCTGTCCCTTTGTAGGCAAGCTCTGAAGTACATGCTGTTAGGGTCTAAGGACTGAGACCCTAGAAATGCTACTTTCCTATCACATGAGCCACGATCACACATCAGTAAATAGTAAAAAATCCTGCCTTCCTGGATCTAACTACCCATATGCCAATCTCTTAGCTATTACAGGAGAAGGCAGGAATGGGAGTTGGAAGGGCAAAGAACTGCATCTAGCATCAGCTTCTATACCATCTCAAGAATATCCCCAAAAAGTTCTGGCAATGAATAGTACATTTGGGATACCAGATAGCAAGTACACCAAGTAAGAAAGAAGGATACAAGCTCTCTGGTGCTTTGACTGCCACTCTGACTTTCATAGCTGGAATATCTGTTAATATCTGCTCATCAGATCTGAATAAATCCAACAAATATCCCATCACTTTGTCTCACAACGAAATCCTGAGCTCAGTAAATGATCAGCTCTCTAAAGACCTATAAAGAGTTAGCATAACTTTCTGAACAAACTTTTTCACTTCCCTGCTGAATGAGTCATTCTCTTTTCTTATAAAACAAAAAACACCCTAACAGAGCTTCCTGCTACAGAGCAGCTAATGACACTGGACCCTAAACTGTCAAAATACAGCTGTCTGCATCCATGCAGCTTTATGCATGCACTCAACATCTACATCTGTTTGAAAGCACATGCAGACAATGGCTTGTCCCTGGACAAAGGTACAGGCTAAGGCAAAGTGAGCATGGACGTGGCCCATGCTGAGATTCCATCATTTCTGTCATCAAAGTTTGTCTGAATTTACATTTGCATAAGAAATTTCTGCAAACACATCTGGGGAACTGGTTATTTGATATGACCCTTTCTGTTTGCAAAATGACCTTCTAACATATCCCAAATCAACCTCTGAGCGTATCCTAAATCAGCCTCTGAGCATTTAACCTTCTGCTCAAAGAATTCTGCATGTAGAGTAGTGGCTGTCAAATCACTGACTGGCTGTGATCCAAACAGCTGAGAGATGATTGTGCATATCCCTTGGCTCTACAATGAGTAACATGGACCACAGTGATTTTATGTCAGGTTCACAACACGAGAACCTCTGTGTTCCATATATTCCATATGTGAGGAGCAATCAGATATCTTGCTGCTACACATACATAAGTTTACAAACAGTCTTTCTAAAAACACTGCCCAACATCAATATACAACTCATGCCAGTCACACAAAGCTTTGTTATTGCTAAATTCAATTTGCTGTTAACAGAAGGAAAGTCTTTACCTCACTCTGTAGCATGTGGGCTCTTTTGGCCCACTTCATCTTCATGTCTTCCGGGAGTGCTGTAAATTCATGGAGTCTCTTTCTGTAATCTTGATCACTCGCTAAGGCCTGGGCTTTCCTGGCATGGACAAGATTCACCATGTCCATGGGCAGGTGGTACTGAGACCAGACTTCTTGGGATCCCTTCTTATACTCCTGTTCACTCTGTAATTTGGCAGCATGCAAGCAATGCAGCAACCTGGTGTCATCCAGAACACTTCTGGCACCAATGTGCTTTCCTCTCTCCATCACAAAGTTGTGTTTATATTGGTACTAAAAATAGAAAAGGGTAAAAGTGAAAAAGTGCCAAACTTAGACTGGCTACTTTAGCTAACTAACTTAGGGTAAGTCACTAAAACATCTATGCTGTCCGTAAGAACAGCCAAGGTATGCAGCGCTAGAAAGTAATTGTTTGAATCTCTCATTGCTCTCAAATTTAAATACTGCAGTAGCTGCAACATTAAAGTTAAGCACATCTCAATACGTTCTCTGAATATGCCCAAAGCATTGATCATGTTTAACCTCATATCATGTACTTTTATTATCTCTCATAGAATTTTATTCCCATCACTAGGAATGAGAACATAAGAGAAACAAACAAAAGACAGAAGAAAAAATCCATACAAAAGAGAAACATTATGCACTCTGTAGCCTTCAGATTTGCAAATGCCACCCAGCTATTTTAAAGAGTAAATTCAGTTTTCCTGGATCAATAACTATGTTGAGAAGCCTAAGATGGTGGTCTGAGCACAAGAATAAGCACGAGCAGCCCCTCATTCTTATCTTAGCTGGGACTATGACTCTCCCTATCATCTTGCATTTATCCTCTCTGTGAAATAGTGATGATGATGATAATGATTATTTATACAGCATCAACAGAGTGCTTGGAACTTTAAAGGGAAGGCCTGGGCCCTGAAGAGTTCATAATGTAGTTGAAATGGGATAATAACACTTATCTACCACACAAGAGAGTTGTGGGGATTAAATTACAGTAGCTAATGTTTATAAAGTGCTTCCAAGATGAAGGGCCAAATTCAGATCTGTTGTGAGTGGATGTAATTCTATTATGGACTTGTACCCTTTAGAGCAGATCTGAAGCTGTAACCAAAAGCACTCTGCAAAATATGTTTAAGTATACAACATAAATTACAGCTAGAAATAGTTGCTTCATAAAACAAATACATATGAAATATATTCATATTTTATCACATTAGAGATAAAATATGCAACTAAATACTGCACAAAATGAAGACTTTTTTTACTAAATTTAGCTTAATTGTCAGTGTTTCCTAGAATTTATTAAATTTCTTGTGAGGAAGGGATGAACTTAGGCTTTCTGAGAAATGCATACCACCATGTCTGAGTGTTTTGCAAACAGCAATCCAAATGAGACAATATTTTTACGGGTAAGAAGATTTGTTTCCTCTGTTTCAGAAATTAAGGGGACACATATTTATAGAAGCATCCACTGATCTTCACTTCTTAACCAGACAGGCAGTTTCTGATTTTCAGAGATTCAAAGAACACTCAGCTTCTTCTGACTTCATTTCAATTCAGGAGCACTAAGCACTTCCAAATGTCAGCTCAAAGCATGGTGGACAGAATTAGTGGGCACTTTATAATATGAGGAGCTGAAAGCCTGCAAAGGAGCAGAATCCCTCTGATTTGTCTGTCTGCAAATACTTTAATTCAGCTATTTCCCACTGGAAGATGTTTAACCAAGCTTGGTTCCCGATTAGCAGCGATTCTTCCTCTTCTTTTTTTTTTTTTTTTTTTTTAATTCACACAAAGAAACTCATTCATAAGTAATATATTCTGTCCCACACTTGTCTCACATGGTTATGGAGTTGCTTTAATTCAGTACAATCTGCTTTAGACATTGTTTTACATGAAGTTAACAGAAATTAGGCAAGAAGGAAGGTTGAATCATTCAACTCACATCACTGGCAATTTCTCTGGAGGCCCTGGCAGTCTGGAATGGGAGTGCTTCCGTTGTCAGCTTGTAGCCTTGAGCACGTAGATTATGCCAAGATTCTCTGTATTTTGCCTAAAGTAGGAAAGGCACATGTAGATTGCTGTTTCACTTTTAAATGCACAAAGGAACAAACAAAGGAACCCTCTTTCATTTGTTATTCTGCGTTACAGTCTCATTCTTCATAATCAAAGGATTTTTTAAAATTATCTTTGGGAAATCCTACTAACTCAGACAAAACATGTCTCGTTCTTTATGTAGATATAATTTACTCACAACCGTATATATGCTAATGGAGACAAATATCATTATAATCAAATCAGGGAAAGCATAATTAGAATAGACCTAAAAAGTATTCTACTTATCCATCTTCCTTGCCACTGCACAATTCATCCTCCATCCCAAGTGTAAGAAATACAGAACAAACTCTTACATCACTGAGGTTGGCTGCATTTATTCTTGCCCGTGTAAACTCAGGCAGACCCACTGTTGGTGTATAGTGATGCTGACTGTCCTCTCCCGCTGCTTTATACAGGCGCTAAGAAAGAGATCAAAAAGACAACTGCAATTAATTTTCTCTATTGTTTCAATAACAGCAGTACTAAGTTGTTTATGATTATGACAACTATAGTCAGCCAGCACAAAAAGCAGCTAAGAATATACCATTGCAATTGCAATTGCATGGGGTTTTTTTCTGGGCGTAAAAAACTTTTACATTAATTTTTATACATATATCATGATGCCAACCCACTACAGTCTTAGCCTTGCATTGTTATGTTCTCAGCAGGCCAAAAGTAGACCTAAGAACATTAAGGGCATCATAAATGTGTGTTAAACAAAAGGGTAGGCATTTCTGGTAGACTGGCCATATTTTCTAGCTTGGATTTCTCCTCATGTTATTATAGGTGATTTTGATAATCTGCCTGTGGGCTTTGTCTTGTTTTTTCAAAAATTAGAAAAGCAATTCTTTTTTTAGGAACCCTCTAAAGTGGACCATACTATGCAAATGATTGAATTGAACATGGTATTAAATGTTTGGAAATAATAAAATGTGATCTAACTGTGAAAAAACACAAATGAGTGATGCTTGCTTTCTTTTTGATGCATTTTTTTTGTCAGAAAAGGGTTGTCTCTTTCCCACTCCTCCATCTCTCGCTTGCTGCATTTTGAAAAGCATATTTTCTGATTCACGTTAGGAAAGCCTACCTCATTAGCAATCATATTGCTGAATTTTGCATGAAGGAGGCCAGGAGAGTCTGTCACCGATGTGTACTTGAAGGAATGTGGCTGCTGACGATATTTACTCTGAGTTCACACACAAAGAAAAATGAACAGAATAACTAAATTGTCTTGTCAGATGAGGGACTTTTTCCAATACCAGTGGTATAGTATTGTTTCTTAAAATTCTACTTTGCAAAGGGTATGTGTCTATGAACAATTAGACTAATTTACCTTTTGCTACTCTGAATTTGGTGCATTCAAGTCTCAAAGGGGAAATGAAAAGTAAATAAGGAATAAGGCGTTAAAAAAAAACCACCTACGTGCTGCTGTGCTGAATACAGTAATAAGGTTGTTTCACTCCTTCGTGTCATTAACCCTGGCTAGTGGAATTATAGTAAAGGCAATCCAATCCAGAGGGAAGGTGCTGCACAAGCACACTGAACTTTTCTGTGAGAAAAATGAGGTTCCACCTAGTCTGTAGTCCTATGTCAGAATTGTGAACAAAATAACTGCAAGATCACTGCAAGCAGGGATCTGTTCAACACAACTAGGAAAAGGACTTTTATTTTTTTTAATTTCACATCTATGTGACTATGGGCAATAGATTCAAGATTTGAAACTGGGAGAGACTGTAAGAAGAGAACATGGCAGAGGAAATAAAAATCCAGTTACAGAGGGGACAAAAAAATAGCACACAAAAGCAGGAAGTGAAAAACAGACTAACTGTAAAGCAGGAGCAGAGCTGAGGGCAGTGTAATATATTGGGCACTCCACAGGTCAGTCTAACTTTGGAGAAACGGTACGAGGTACGTATTAGAGAGAGACACAGCCCTTATTTTTAGTCAAAAAAGCCCATTTTAATTCTAAAATAAATAACATAAAATAATAACCTCCTGGGTCTGAAACACAGGAGAAAAGATTTGCAAAAACAGTTAGCAAAGTCTGCAAAACCTTGAACTCCATCAGGTTCACCCATCTGCAGTTAGGACACGAATGGAATGATCAAATGCAAGGGGAGGGAGCCTAGCATTATCCAGTGAGTCACTTTGCCAGCCCAGCTTAATAGAAAGACATCTGGCAAACTCTTGTTTGTAGTGGAGAAATCAAAACCCTCTTTTGTTACCTCACTGATGAGTTCAGAAGCTTTCTTCTTTCCTTCAATCTCTAGGGCCCCTGAAGTAATACATCCAACTCCTCGCATAAAGTTCATGTCAGACCGGTATAAATTCTAAGGAAAACCAAGCAGAAGTAATTACAAGTTTGCATTTGAGATGCCCTATATTTATTCATCCAAAACCACACAATAATGGTATTCAAATAAATCCATTAAAATTAGTATCTACCACAGAGAGTTCATATACATTACCCTGTGCTCTTGTGTTTATATATGTGTCCGTGTGCATACAGCCCTGACAGATCTACAGTACAGATGAAAGATTCTGAGGAGTACTAAGTCTCATGAAACACTGACTGATACTTGGACTCCTAACTTCCATTTGTAACCTTGAAAAAACTTTTCCTAGATACATGAATTTTCTTCATGTATTATACATAAATCACAGCTAGATATTATTTATTTATAAATATATATAAAATAAGACCAGTTTATAAAAGTGTATAAAAATATTTTTAAATAAATGCTGGTAACTTTTTAATAAGTGAAATTGCAGACAAAATAGCCTTGGTTTTCAACAGTTCTGAATATCATAATGTAAGTAGGCAATACTAAGGAAAAATAGCACTAAGTCACTGTACAGACCTTGTTAAAATATTTTCCAGACCACCAAACCCAGCAGTGACTCATTGTAAGTATTACTTTTTCAAAAGTTACCAGTAGGTTACTGGTAGATATATTCTGACAAATATTATTTCATTTGATGATGAGAAGGGTGAGGAGGAGGAGGATCATCTTATTTTCTGCTTCAAAAGAGCTATAAAGACCAAACAACTAGTTAGATCCACTACAAACAGATTTGCCTACTTGACGGATATGTGGAAACTGCTGCTGCTTACTGAGGGAAGAACTAGCTTTAGTTAATAAGGCGTTTTGGTTCAGCCAACCACTTATAATGGAAATGGACTATGCCTTCATTTTATTCAGCTGCCTAGGAGAACAGAACCAGCTCCTCTTCCATCCGGGTCTGTCCAGTGCTAATCTCTAGACTCAAAGGCATCATGGTGCTGTGTACAGGAAATATCCTTTGTGAGTCAGAAGGTAAGAGACGACAACACTAGCTCTTGTCAGCTATTAGCACTAGCTGGTAAGAGAGTAAACTCTGCACCCTGAGATGTATTGCTGCCAATCAGCATTTCACTCCCAACTGAGAGAGGCATGGATGGAAACCTGCCTCAGAATCTCTGATTACCTGTGTTTTCACCTGAATTGTGGGCAGCACAACTGGCAGGTGATGTTTACACTTGTTTGAGCACAGTCTGCCATCTTTAAGACTGTTGGCTGAAAGTGTTAAAGTGATATAAAGTAGCATTTGGGGGCCAGATGTGTTTTTAAGATACAGCCCCTCCTGAGGTCTCCAGAGGCAATGTAATCTATTAAAAGCCCTTTGCTACCCTTGAATTTGTAAGGCATTATCCGGTTAATTTTACTCAAGATTACGTAGAGAGCTAAACTCATCCTTAGAATTTCAGTGCTTATGTCTTGGGCCAGAGTTTGTAAGTCTCTTACAAATCAGATTTTTAACAATAGGCACCATTCTTGTGGAAGTACACACGAATTTCACCTAGATGCAAACCAACTCAAATACCACTTGGTAAACATTTTGCGTAGTTAGCAAGTTCTTAGAAAGAGTATTTCACCAACAATGCAATCATGCTCACTTGCAAGCGCTTCTCTGCCCAATCATCAAAGACTACTGTACTTTATCTCTCAGTATAGTGTGATCACACATGTTGTACAACTGCCCAATAAGATAAATGTCTCATTCCTGAATGTAATCAAGGGGGAACAGCCATTGTTGATCCCTCAGCTGCTGCTCAAATACATACTGTCAGCTGTCATGATTTGGAACAGAACTATCTTGCATGAGATCCAACAGGGAAATATCACTGGGATATTTTGCAATTACCTCACTCTGTAGTTTGTGTGCATTCTTGGCACACCGCAATCTCACATCATCAGTCAAAGAAGTGTACTGGTGTAGCAGCTGTCTGTATTCTTGTTCACTGACCAAAGACTGGGCTTTCCTGGCATGTACCAAGTTTATCATATCCAGTGGCAGGTGGAAGTGAGTCTTTGTATCCTCAAAACCTTGCTTATATTTCACCTATCAGGTTAAAAACAGATCACATAGATATCACAGCACAGTAATTAGAATTCAGGTTTTAATCAGAAGAGACATTCTCCATATTTCTTCCATTTTCCAGGATAAATTATTCTTTTTAGAAGTTCCCTAACTTGTTTAACTATACTGTGAATGATCGATACTTATAATTACAATATGTGGCAGCCTATTCTTCATCAAAATAGTAACCATCTACATTATATTCAATTTAGCTGAGATAGTATTTATAATTTTTTTTTGTTAAAACTGGATACATTGAATCTATAGAGTTACCAAACTGATAAATGAAATCTTAATTCAATGTATTTCTAGAAAGCACAACAAAAAGGTGAAGCTACTGCCTGAGGATAAAATGCAAACAGCCATATTTATATTAGAATTAGTACAAATCCCCACTCAAAATATTTGTTGGTCCCATTGATTTGGCCAGTTTCATTTCATATTTTTAAATGTCTTTTTTAGTGGTGGGGGTTTTTTGACTTCTTGTCTCTGTCCAGGAAAAGAAAGGTGTAGAAATCTTCAAAGAACATTTTTCACATGACATTTCCCTATCAGGTTATGCAAATTTGAGATGTTCATGCTGTTCATCCAAATAATGAACATCTAGAGTTATTGATGATCACCAAACTGACTTAGAGTAACCTGACAGATGGATTAATTCTTCGGACATTTATTGTTACCTGTATGTCTAAGCATACCATCACACAAGAAAGAATCCCAGTACAAGCCCAGCACTCACTCAAATCTATGAACACTCTTCCATCTATATCCACAATCCAGCTCACTATGGACAGTTTTGGTAAGAAGATAAATAGTTCTTAGATTATTTATGTGCTTAAAGTCAGACAAATATGTCACTGCTTTCTGGATCAAGCCACAGTGTTCAAAATGCACTGAACAGTTACAATTCTTATAGACAATGAACAAATTATATGATTCTTAGCATAACCCAAGACCAAGTGAGAACCATCCCCCAATCAAAAAAGTCCAGCTTGAAATTCCATACTCATTCATCCTTTAGTCTTTCAGGAAAACAGTAAATTGAAAATAATCACTGAATAACTTTGTATCTCTACCAAATTTAATTTACTTCTGTACAAAGACCACCACTAATTCTCAATTAGACCTGCCTCTGAGTGATACTTTTACAGAGTAAAATATTCTGTGCTAGGCAACACTGGTATGCATCGGGATCGTGCAAGAATGCAGTCTTATTTTATTGTCAAATTAACGTTATTGTAAATAATGTAAAAGAATGGAAAGAATATCGTATTATATCAAAATATCTGGAAAGTGGGAGAGAAAGCCCTAAGTTTTAAATAGTAAGCTATTCAACAGCTAGTCCACAGCTAAGTGCATCTTCCATGAGGAACTACTAACTGTTAGAACCAAATCCAAAAAGCCCACATCTTCTTTCTTTTACTTACATCACTCTGCAGCGATGCTGCATGGACTGAATGAGCAATATGAATATCACCATCCAGGCCACATGAGCCAACCATCTGTCCTTTCATTTTCTGAAATGCCTCCTTATACTTATGCTAAAAAGGAAATAAGAATAGGAGTGAAGAGAAGTAAGTATTAGTCAGATTGTTAAAACCTGAATAAAAGGTGTTTCATATCACAGAAAGAGAGCCATGGACAATAAAATCTGTCTATACTCAATATGATAATAAATCTGAATGAACCTTTACTGCATGCTAGGAAGACCTCATATGTGCAAACATTTTAATATTCTATCCTATTTAGAGAGAAACACACAAAAATACACCAACAAACACTTACAAATACCTGCTATTGCACAGGTCATGGAAGACAAGAACCTGGTGCAGGTGCTCAGAATCAACCTCTGAGGAGCCTCTCTCCATCAGCTCTCTAGCAAAGTCAGAACAACTGGTCCCCTACTCTTGAAATTAATCTATATATCTCAACAACCTTTAAAGGACACCCAAGACAAACCCCTAAGGGTAGAATGTCCTGAGCAAGATCTCTCTTCCAAAACTTGCCTAACTAACAGTGGCTGACAGCTCCTGAACAATCCCTGTGATTGCCCAGTCACTACAGCATGTTGGTCAACTTTGATAATGGATGTTTGCTTTTGCAAACCTTCCTTTGCTTAGTTACCAATAACACTTTGTTGTTGCTGCTCCACCAAAAGTACAACTAACTAGACCGAGGCCAGATGTCTCCCAGATGTAGAGTTGGCTGGACATGATGTTTCCATCAAGAGTCACTCAGCAGAGCAGAAACAGTCTGGAGTGACTGACATACCTACTGGACAATATCAGCAGTAAGTTCACTTACATCACTTATGATTTCACCCGAAGCCTTTGCTGCCTGGAAGGGAATGGCATCTAGTCTCAGTTGATAGCCACCATCTTTCATCTTTCCCCAGGACTCCTTATAGCGAATCTAGGAAACATGGAACAGGAATAAAGCAGAGTTGCTGTTCAGAGGGTTGACATTGCAGCATTATTGCTATCCTAGCAATGTTACCACATTGGTTTCATTCTATTCTGATGCAGAGGGCTAACATAAATCAAACTATCAATACACAACAGGAATAATCACATGACAAATGTCCATTGAAAAAATGTATTTGTTTGTTCATTCTTAATCTTTCTAACTTAGGAGAAGTTTGATAAGAAGTTTGATTTCTCATATTACTTCAGAAACATTTAGACCATAGTATGATCATGTACTGGGGAAAGAAAAGAAATTTAGTATGATTTCCTGTGTAGGACAAATAGCAAAGCACTATCAACTTTTTCACTTTTCTTTAAAGTATTAAACATCATATTTATACCTCACTGATATTCATAGAATTTAATTTGGCCTGAAGGATTTCAGGAAGATCTGTCGTTGGTGTATACTGATGCTTTACACTCTCTCCATGCTCCTTGTACAGCCTCTGCAAATAGAGGTGAATTTCAGCAGCAAGTACTTACTACACATTCGATCACTAGTTCAAACAAAAACATTAACAAATAGGTTTATGGAAAGCAAAGACTACACAAAAGTGACAGCAGCATTAATAAATACAGGCAATTGTATCAGTCAGAAAGTATTCAAAAAGCTTTGGGAGTCCGATACACCTACCAGCTAGAGTATGCTAGAGAGGAACTCCTTGAAGTTTTGAGTGTATAAATCTATGTATATGAAAATTCAGATATTTCAATATTAATTTGATAAGACTTCCAACATATGTGAATAGGGAGAGGGAGAATAAACAGCATTTATTAAGGATGTGCAGCCATGAGTGGCCCACCAACACTTTGAAATTCCACAGAAATCTGGGGAGTTGAAGTTCCCCAAACACATCTCTCCAAAGTTGTTCATTTTTAGCAGATAAATATGATGGTAATTATCTGTGCAATTAATCTGAATTTATTTCCAGAGCTAGTTGCAATGGGCTGCTTAATAGTCAGTGGCAAGAGGTTATAAAAAACTCAGAAGATGACTAATCCCATTGTAAAACAGGTGTCTATGTGAGCTACTCCTATCAATCTTTGGAGGAAGAATATAGGGTTGTCCCAGAACTAGCTAACTTTTGGATGTCTGCAGACAGATAAGAGGAGTTCTATGCAGTTAACTGGAACTTCCCCTACAATGGATATGCAGAGTTCACCTCTTTCACATTATTTTCCTTTCCTAGCTTAGTTTCTTCTTACATTGACACCGTAATTTTCAGATGACTACAGACAGCTACCACTAGTTTTGGCCTTAGATATGACCCATGTCTTGACCACCCGACTTGCCTTTCCCAGTGTGAGTGTTTGAGACCCTCTAGATTATGATGAACCTCTCCATTTCACACGGCTGCAACTTTCTTTAGCAAGTAGGCCCACTTGTATTGCAGCTCCATAAGAGGAAAATTAATGAGAACTCCATGTGTGAAGAAATAAAGCAGCAGACAGATTTTGACTGTGGCTCAGTGGAACAAAATGATTTATATTTATCCTGTCTGAGATGTAAGCATTTTGGATCTTATTAATTAAACCAAAGGCATAGACACTATAAGTATTACAATAGCATGTGTTTTACACAAAGTCTTTCATCTTCTTCTTCACTTTAAAAATATCTATTTTCACAATAAAACATCCTCTCATGTTTGAAACTTGTCTTTTTTGAGTGACTTTTGCTTATTATTCACTTCTGTATTATCCCAGTTAAGTCTACAATATTTTTAAATCGCTCTTCTATTAAAAATAAACATGTTTAAACACCAAACAGCCTCAATTCTTCCCTTTAAGGTTTCCCCTCCTGGATTTCTCTCTCAGCAGGATGACAGCTTGAAATAATTTATTTTTTCTTCCTTGTCATGCTGCCTTACATTTTGTTTCCAAAGAATATGCAGAAACTGAAATTTGAAAGATCCATTTGAAAAGAGGAAAGAACCCCAAATGTGTTCTTCCTCAATGAATATAAAAAAGCCAAAAGTCTCTAAAGGTCAAAGGTCAGCCTTAATCCTAAACTTTACTTCTGAAAAAAAAAATTGGACATGAAACTCCTTTTTACATGAAACTCCCATTCACTTCAGTGGGATCTCTATGACTTTCCATTCCAAGTTAGAAACATGCTCTTTGTGAGATGCACCACACCAGAACACAGAAGTTTCATGGTTCCCAATGATAATCTCAGAGAAAGAAAAAGAGAGAAAGCCAGTGCTTCAATCAGGTCGTTCAAAGAGGATACCACTCTTATAATCATAATGTATATACATTATAACTTACATCCACAGCCTGGTTATAACTAATTCTAGCCTGGATCATCTCAGGAGTGTCTTTAATACTGGTAAACTTCAAAGCATATGGATGCTGACGGTACTTCTTCTGTTGAGCAGAAAAAGATCAAAGCTGTGAATTTTGTGCTGCTCTTTCATGCTATTTGAAAGAGAAAAATCATAGGTTGCTGGAGATTAGAGTGAATTTGTGAACATAATTATTATTCCTCTTTCCTCATCTTTATGTCCTAGGTACTTTCAGATTAATATTTGTTTCGATTTAACAATAACCTTTTGCCGATTAATATTAAAGTATTTCTCCCTAAATATAAGGAAAACATTTCAAAATCAGATTCTGCCTACCTAAATACTCCGGAACTCAGGATTTTAAAATCTTTTTCAGATTACTTCAAATACCATATGACTGATTATATTTTTAATTTATAGTTTCTTTAAACAAGAAATGACATACAATTGTAGTGTGTTAATAATGGCAACCATTTAACTTACTGTTTCAGGGTTTAGGTTTCCTCCTAAAATCTATAGGAAATCAGCGCAGCCATTAACACTGTGCCTAATTGTTATGGTATGTCTTCTAGATAACGATATTGATTCTTCTTGCTTGAAAGGACCCATAGTAGCTTCTCAGAGATCTTGTTATATTTACATGATTAAAATGAAGGCTGTTTGATGGCAAAATGACAATTTTTCCATATGGCCAGGTAAATAAAACTTTCCCTTCCTCCATGAGTTGTCCTATACCCATCAATACTCTTATCTCTTCTCCAAATAGTACATAGCAAATTTTCCCAATGCCTGTAATGAACTCCCAATTCAATAAGCATGTCCATGACTCTTCTGGAAATTGTTTATATCTCAAAGTTCAAGTCTAAAGGGAAGTCATTCTCCTCTAAATTGAGCTGTGATCCACAGCAGTTTATTTGAGGCAACTTCTTGACTGTGGACTCAAAACACCAATGTAAAACACATTAACTCTTTTAAGGCATTACAAGCTTTTAAGCAATGTCTTGGTTTCAGAAAGAAATCCCTTAAAAATGAGCAATCTTACTAAGTTTAACTGGGGACAAAAGTGGTTTACTCTTTGTCCTGATCAGCTGTACAGACCAGTAAGAGTTGACCAGAACATCTCTACATAAAAATCCTAGAAAATATATTCTGGCAATTGCTTTGTAGCAGTATTACAAGGACTAGTCATTGTGTGTATATAAGAAGGGAGGAGGCTCATAGCCACCTAAAATTATTTAGTACTCACAAAAAGGTTGAGATTAACAACCTAGTAGGTCAAATTTCTACTCGGCAGTTTTCACTACTATAACATGAAAATGGTATACCTATACAAATTCACAGGTACTATTCCAGCAGCGTTGCTGTACTAGCTTTTATGAAGCTACCTTGCTTTACACTAGTTGAGGATCTAGTTTATTGTGTCTAAAAAAAACATCCTTCTTCACTGTAGATGATTACACAGGAAAAAAATAGTGTTAGCAATCAAGCAGAAGTGAAAGGATGACCATATTTTTCTGAGACACTACACCAGTGGTTTTGCTGTTATTGAGTGGACAGATGATTCCTGTATCACCAGTGATTATCTAAAAAAATCACAGGATTCAGTCTCCTGCTGCAGCAGATTTGGCCAGTAGGACTTCCTCTGAAGGAACAGAAACAGAATACTATAAACCTTTTAACCATTTCCACCAGAACCTCCTTTGAAGGCCTCATTCAAAGGATTCTGGAGTTCGCTTTTTCCTGTAAGTGATATTGCTTATAGAGAGAAATAAGGATGAAAACTACTTGGGCCAATAGATAGCTACAGACAGAGACATCTAATGAATTTCAATTGCTAACGTGAATATATATGAAAAAGGAGCAAGAAGGAATGTGTATCTGTACAGAAGAAGGTTCTGGGTCCAATGACTGCATCTTTTCATCATCTCTCTTGTTTCGCTTCATTAAAAAGGTAGGTTAGTGGGTAGCAATTGAGCACTGTTTGATTGCCATTATTATTCATAATATCATTTGTCACCTACTTTGTTTTTGCAAAGGCTATATGGACTCCTACTGGTGTGTGTTTGGTATCTGGTTTCCCTCTAATTACCAGTCCTATCCCTGGTTTTGAGGGCTTTCATGTGGTATGCCTTTTTCTTTCCCCTTTGAGTGGAAATTATTTTAATTTTATACAGACATTTTGCACGCATTATGCAGCAAATTCTGTTACATGCTGTCATGAAATCTCACCTCACTAATGAGTTCTCCTGCCTTCTTAGCCTGCTCCACATTTAATGACCCAGTGGCTATCCATCCAACTCCTTTCATCCAGTTCAAATCTGCTCTGTATCGGTTCTGACAAAGAAAAAAAAGTCCTATTGTTGGTGTTCATACACTTAAAATGCCATTAAAGGATTCAGACATCTCAGGAACAGCAACCAAATCAAATTAGTGCCCGCTTTTGTTTTATTCACTATTGCACAGTTGCAAGGAAAGCAAAAAAAATTACAGAATGAAATAGAAGTATCAAGACTCACTAGCACTTGTGCAATATGCTTTGCAAGGTAATTTTTAGAAATGGTCTACACCTTACTGTCATTTGTAATTTTTATTCTAACATGGCAAAAACTTCAGTTTTATTGTATATAGTGCACTGTTTAAAAGATTATTAATGATTTGCAATGATAAGAAAATTATATTTAGCATTTCCCAACCCCTATCCTTTTGTTATACGGGAGGGAAAGCATTTTGTTTTGCTTTGTCCATGTGTCTTTAGGGAGGAAGAGTACAGGAATACGTCTCACTTTCCTCACAAATCTTTCCTACCAACAGTCTACTGAATTCCAAAAGCTTATGCAAGCACTACAGCTGGGTTTCTCAAAGAAGCCAGAAGGGTTTCAGCAGCTATACCTCAACAAGACCTGTGCACATATCTATCTTAGTCTCCTTGAAAAGTTCTGACTTAAAACCTCAGAATGGAAAGTCTAACTGATAGTAACCATTTACAGTATCAGACAGTTCAGTTAATCTGATGGTTACAGCTGAGCATGTGGTCTCCATATGCAATTTTATCACCATAAATTATTTAACCTCCCCGCACATTAGGTAAAAAAAAAAAAATATACATCATATATGAATCCTAGTGTTTTATTAACATTTGAAGTAGGCTTTGAATAAGCCATGCTCATAAACAGGATTATAACTCTCCTCAAACACTGCAAATCTTAAATATATCTCTTGAGCAAATAAGTGGTTAATAGTTACTGTTTTAATATCAACTGTTTAATAGATGAAAAATTAGCTGCATAAATATGTCATGACATTAAAAGCATAAACATCTGAAGAAACTCAGCCCTAAGTGTCTGAAGGGATTGAGTGAAAGGGTATTGAAATATATTAAGCTCTGGACTTACATCGCTTTGCAATCCATAGGCCCACTTGGCCCATGCTACTTTCATGTCAGTAGGCAGGGCTGTGTAGTGATGGAGAGCTGTCTTGTACCCTCTGTCTGTGGCCAAATTCTGAGCCTTTTTGGCATGGACAAGGTTAACCATATCCATGGAGACATGGAACTGGTTCTTTGTGTCCTCAAATGCCTTCTTGTACTCCAGATCACTCTGCAACTTTGACATTTGAAGGGAATGAGCCATCTGCGAATCTTCCTCCACAGCCTTTACTCCAATCAGCTTACCCTTCATCTTTTCATAACCTTCCTTATATTTAATCTGTGAAGAAAAAAATAGACCATGAGTAAATGATCTAGGCTGCCAAACTGACAGCTCTGCTAGTAGTAAAGCAATGGTCTATCAGTATTGTGACATGGTTGGTCCTCAATACAAGCAAGTAAGAAGTCCATTTGCAAAGAGAAATTGAATGCCTTAGAAATTAGTGTTTATAAAGAATAAACCCTTTCTCAATAATAATATGTTCACAAAAATTGTTCACAAAAATCTGTAAGAAATCTTCTCTTTCTGGTTCTCTATAGGAAAAACAACATTCTGTAAGCACTGAGGTCAGATGGTTCTTTCAGGAATTTTCTGGCCAGGCATAGATGTACTAAGCTATGATGTTTCACAGGAGATTTCCACTTCATTTTGAGTTCTAAAATTCACCCTCTGGTCAAAATGAGAATAGGGAAAACACAGTCAGCATGTGGAGAAAAACTCTGAATTGCTCAGAGCAAACCTTCTGACTAATTACAGAATGCCAGTCACCCAGACAACTTCTCCATTGCTCCTTAGCACGAATTGAGTGAGGATGGCTCAGAGCACTGAGACATATGTGACACATCCCCAACACTCTGGTAGCAACCTGGACTGTCACCTGTCCTAAGAATAAAGAAGGCTGATGGAGTCCATACTCACATCACTTGCCAGATCCCTCTTTGCCTTAGCTGTCAAGAATGACAAAGCATCCAGACGAAGAACAAATCCTTTTTCCTTCTGCTTCTCCCAGCTACTCTTGTAGAGTTTCTAAAGAGATGACAATAACACAGTCTCTTTATTATTATCAGTATATTCTATTTGTTCTATAGTCACAGTGAAAGCTCTCAGGTAACATCAGACCAGCGTACACTCCATGCCCAGCAACCATATGTCTAAGGATCAGATAATGGTGTCTTCATTTACATACTGTAACTGTGGATATTGTGGATACTGTAATCCCATTATCTCATTGGTTCCAGTGAAACTGCTGATGTGCCACCCATCTGGAAGCATGTGGAAAATACATAGCTTCAAACTCTGAAAGTGACAAGTCTTCAGAACAGCAGATGTGACTCATATTCAATTAAGGGCAATGAATTAAATTTAGATATAAATTTTTTTACATCTAAAACATTTGGACCTTTTCAGAGAAAGAACCTAAGTTTTACCTACAGAAAAAACATTTCAACAGCAGCTGTAACTATTCACAAGAGTGAGGGAGTCCAAACCTCTGTCTTACACAGTACCTCACTGATATTGGCAGCATTTGTTTTGGCCAGTATGAAGACAGGATCATCTTTGCTGATGGTGTACTGATGAAGAAACTGCTCTTTTCCTGACCTGTAGGCAACCTGTACACAGAAAGCAAAGCACGGTTAACAAGCAGTAGTCTGTGTTTAATGTTGAAGGAATACTGATTAAAACACCCCAAATATTCAAGGATTTTTTACAGTTAATTTATTTGGTGAGTAAGTCTTTAGTATCATGACTTTTTTTGTCAAATATGAATTTAAAAGCTGACCCACAGAGTCAGGTTGACCAAATTACTCATGGTTAAATTTCAGGGAAGTGATGAAACAACATACATATCAGGATACTTTAATCCTCTTTCCTAAAGTTAGGTACTTAACTGGCTATAAAGCTGACAGTAATTCATACTCTCTACAAAATGTATGCAAAAATACATTTCATCCAATATTAAACTGCAGCTACTTTAATAGGACAGAGAAATAGTGAATTTTAGGCATGAAATGAAGAACACTAAACAATTGAATCTGCAGAGAAAATTTGTGACCTAAATGTAATTGCTGACATAATATTCCAGTGAGGACTAACATTGCAACTTTAAATGAAAATATCAAGGACCTTTTATAATCCAAGTAGCAAACATCTCCATCGCATATCCCAGGGTAACATCAACAGAGAATTGAACTGCTCTGTTTCAGAAGCCCATAAAACTGTTGGAGCAGCTGTTGAAAAGCTACGAAAAGATGTCCCATTTCACAAAGTGTTACGCTTCTTACATCTCACAGAAAAAGAAAAAAAATATCCCTACTATAAAGCTCTAAATTCATGGTTACTATTCTGACTGCAACACACATACAGAAAGGCAGCATTGTCCAGTACACAGGAGATAAGTAAGAGGACTCAGGAGACCAGCATTCTCCTCTGATTCAATTTGGTGTCATCTTTGATACACACAACACTCATACAAGTAAGTGCCAGGTTTTTATTGATGTAGAGGAGCAAAAAAAGGAAACATGGTAGCTGCCTAAAAAAAGATCAATCAAGAAGCAATAATTCTTCATTCACATAACAGCTGAGAAGCTGACAGTATCTTCATTTCAAGGCACAACATATTAAAAGTAATTTTTAAAAAACCTTGGCAAGTCACTACTGTCCCAAAATTAGTTGCTCAGCAATTTTAACAACAGGTTCCCCTTCTTTTGAAAACTTAAAAGTGAGTTGCTGTCAGCTAAGTCCTGCCAAGGAGTTCTAAGTACCATCTCAGCCCTGAAGAGGTCAGGCAGTTGGACTAGATGACGATTGTAGGTCCCTTCCAGCTGAAATAGTCTATTCTAGTCTATTCTATCTGACAGGGTCGCCCAGCCCCAACAAAAATAGGGAGCATTCTGAAGTCACCCAGTTTAGGAAAATATGCCAATTTAGCATTTTACCAAATCATAGAATCAAAAAGTAAAGTCTTTTAGTAAAGTAAGTAAAGGTTAAGTACTTCAATGGCAATAGCTGAAGAACATGTGACCTAACAAGGCTGATACAGCTTTAAGTAGTATGACAAGGCCCTCAGTGGAGAGAAACACAGAACCTGGGATGGATGTATATCAGTCCCTGTGCTAACACCTAACTAGCTTTGAAGGACTGCCTGAGGATCAGCTGGGAAATACTGTGTTTTCCCTCCAGCTTCCTTCCTCCACTTTTACTACCTCATGGATAACCAATTTTCATGCAGATGACATTAATGTCTCAGGAATACTCAGGTATCCTCTCATGAACGCATTTCAGCCATACTTGAATCCAGCCTGCACCACCCACAAGATTGTCACCAAGACTGTCTTGTAGAGGCATCCCCCCACCCACCCAGCCTTTGACTTCATTTATAAGAAGCCTCACTTGTCTATTTCCATTCCCATTGGGGTTTGATTTTTGTTGTTGTTGTTCTAGTACAGAGAATTCAATCAGAGAATTCATCAAATAAACAAATAAAAACCCTTAGAAATAAATCTCAATAAATTTCATACATTGAAAGGTTTCATGACTGGGTTCTCTTCCATCACCCACCCCACTCCCCAGTGTACATATCTAAGGAGTTGTCACATTATGAGTAAGCTACTTGCAAAGAGACAAATTCAGTCAAGGACTCACATCACTTTGCAGTTCCTGGCTTTTCTTGGCATGCTTGATCTGAGAACTGTCAGCCACACTGGTGAACTTCAGAGCATCAGCCTTCTGTCTGTACTTTTTCTACATCAAATTAAAGCAGGTTACACAAAAGTTTCTACAATATTTACCTTCCCCCCAAAAATGTAGTGCTTTCAAAAATACATGACTGATAGAGCCAAAAGTCTCCTGTAATTCCCAAGACAGTTTTAGCACAGGTATCAACAAAATAAGCTTCCAAATACTACCCAGTGCTAGTATTTTCAAGGCAAGGAGGGTAGTGCAAGGGTATGCCAAACGCATTGTTGCTGACACTGCAAGCATGGATACTCTTTTGTGCCAGATGTACTAGCTACATATCTTACAAGATCTAGGTTGCACACCAACCAATGAGTGTCCTTCACAAACCAGCTATGAATCAAGTCAGGACCCAAGAGACCTCATAAACTAGGCAGTCAATATTACTATCTCATTTTCTTACATGAGCTTTCTCAAGCATATGCATGTGTTGTTCAAATCACTGAACATATGTTACTGAGATATTTGTAAATTATTAAGATATTTCTAAACTATCAAATTAGAACAGGCAATTTCAGGCTCCTGAAAGTAACTTAAATTCAAAACCTTCCCCACCATCTCCCAGTTCTTTTCAAAGCAGAGCTCAGTGTAGACATTGCAGTCAAGCCTTCCTGGGAGCAATAGCTATAAGAGGCCTCCACAAGGCTCAAGTCTTGGATGTAGGAGAAAACATCGTACTTCATTCATCCTCTGGTACCAGTACTTACATAAAATCTATTTGAATGGACAAATTTGCATAGACTAAAGTTTCTAGTTTGATAAATAAGACTGCCCTTACTTTTATTCCATCTTACTTTTTGTTTTACATCTGAAACACACCAAAGTGAATGGAAAACTTCCACTGACTTCATTGGGCTTCGGATCAGGCCTGTTTTGAATCAATGTCTCTGCCTCAGCCTTTTGCATCACTCATTTGAGAGCAAGCTAAGCACGTCTTTCTATCTTTGAGACACTACAAGGAAATGCAGCACCCTGTTTCAAGACCACAGTATGATAGGGGAGACCAAGCAAACACCTCTTGTATACTTTAGTTGAATTCTTATTCTAACAGTTCAACCATGAATGAAGTGGGGTATTCCACCTAGGAAGGGTGTAAAAGCATTTTTTCATTGTCTGGCATTTCAGGAGGGAAATCCTTCTGTTTGAACTGATGGGTGAACAGATCAGTTTACACTGTGTCTCTGCTAGGGGAACACAAAATACAAGTTAAAAAAGCATGCAACACTTCAAAGAGGCACTCATGGCTTTATTTTAGGAACCTGGAAGGGAGGGAGGCAGATTAAAACCAGTATGTTTTGTCACATTGCATGGAACACAATGTAGTGACATTCTGCAAAGAAATGACAAAATGCCAGGCTCTGTATGGCAATAGAGATCTCTAAAATAATATCCACCAGTCTCCAGCTTAAGTGACTGTCAGCCATCTCTTGGACTTACACAGCACTGGAATGAAAAGGCAGATCATTATGGATTAAATATTTGTGGAAGTGATTATTACTACAGCACACCACAGCAGCAGATGTCAGTCTATCCCTAGCAAGACACCAGATCTGAGAGTAGCTGCTCTTCTTTTGTTTCTAAGATGTATTTTTTCCCCTTGCAGGAGTAGGGAGAGGATGTCAGAGACCCAAGGTATCAGAGAGTGTGATCTCCAGTAACTAACTGGCTTCTATTCCTTCCTCCAGCACTAAGTTGGATTTTATCCTTCTTGTCAAACTTCCCCTAATTTATTCTTCTATCTGTCCTCTAGTTTTCCTAGCACTGGTGAGACAACTCAACCATAGCCAAGCAGCTGAGGACGTGTCCTTCCATAAGGTTAATGGCAGTGCAAAACCATGAATTAATCAAGCGAAAGAAATGAAAAGCAGCACAAGCTGAAGCTGCCAGTAAAGCCACAGCCCTTATTTCCCAAAGAGCAAGGAAATTTCCAAACACGGTTAACAAATATTTAATTTTTCAACACTGTTCCTTAAAACTCTATGCACTTCATGTAGCATGTACCACAGGAAATTCTAATTCCTTTCAATGCCGCTCTGCAAAATGGGCAGGTGAATGAAAAGAGGTGGAAGCACAATTATGGGGACTTGTGCCTCACAAACTTGACACAATAATCATATAATGGGAAAACATATTTTTAACCTCTAACCCAGGATCTCCTAAACTGTAGAATAACTAAACGATGTCCATCAGTTCCTCCATTTCTCAGATTTTCCATATTAGGAATTCCTTACCTATTCCACATAATTAACCTTTGAATAAACAACAGACAGAAGCCTGAGCACTTTGCTTACCTCACTGACCAAATCTCCTGCCTTTTTGGCTTGTTGTATATTAAGACTTCCTTCTGTGATACACCCAGCGCCTTTCATCCACATCAAATCTGCTCTATATCGAAGCTGTAGAGGAAAATGACATTTATTGATATGGGGAACACAGGTACAATGTTTGCATGTGAACTTGTGCACCCTTTCCCGTTTCAAAGACATTGCAAAGGCATTTTAAAAAGGCATAGTGCAAATCAAACAGCGTCCATATGAAATGAGAATTAATGTCAAACTGAAAAAGGTTATAAACACTCATACTGCTTGTAACACTTAAGCTGAGTATACATCATCTTACATCACTCTGGAGACCATAGGCCTTCTTTGCCCATTTGGTCTTCATATCTTCTGGAACCACTGTGTATTCATGCAGTCTCTTTCTATAATCTAAGTCACTAGCAAGTGCCTGGGCCTTCTTAGCATGTCTCAGGTTTATCATATCCATAGGCAGATGGAAATGGCTCTTACTCTCCTCAAAATCTTTTTTGTAGGCAATCTAGAAATAGAAGGAATTAAAATAAGTTGTCTGTACTAGTGTATTGCAAAGCCAAAGCCATCTTAAATCTCCACTCTTGTTTAGGTCCTTATGCAGCTTAGGCAAAAAACACATGTAGCAATCAGGTCCTATGAGAGATCCACAAAACAGATGGCAGGATGAATTTTATCGACTCTGGAGACATCTTCTCTATTACAGTACATCTTACTTTTAAACATACCTTTATCTGCTTGAAAGTTTTATGTAGAAGTGTTTATACTGGGGTTTTAATAGGATTTTATTTTCCTGCCCCAAAATAAGGACACCATCAACCCAAAAGTCCCTATGAGAACAAAAATACTGTGCAATCATTGCAGATTAACAGATGGAGGAAGGAAACAAATTTTTGTTAAATGCTTCCAAGAATTTCTTATAGTGAAAGCAGTAACAGTGGTAGATTGCATATCGTTGCTGAAAGATTTATAATTATGAAAAACACCTTCTGAGTAAAAGAAATAAATAATTTACCTCACTACTCATCTTGGCCACCTGCAGAGAGTGCAAAAGTCTTGAATCTTTGGTTCCAATTGCTTTTCCTTTTGTTTTTTCATATTCTTCTTTATATTTAATCTGTGAAAAAAATATAGTTTAAGCCAAAGAACATTTCCAATTACCCAACACATAAGCAATATGTTCTCCACTGGCATTTGGATGGTTAAAATTTACAAGGGCTTAGTCTGATTGTCACTTTGTCACTTCAGATTTCCCAGATTTTCTCAGAGGTACAAGGTTGGTCTCATTTATGTTGTCATTAACCTAATTCTTTAAGGCTCACTCCTCTGAGGTGGATATGCTTATAAATTTAAAGTCTTCTGATTAGCTACATTATCTGATTCTTAAAGCAAAAGATAAGAAAACAATCATGTAAAAACCAAACAAGGAATTCAAGATTTTATTTTCTTAATGAGGTGGGATTTCAGAATCACCATCATTGCTGAACACTTTCCAGCTGCAGGAAAAGTTTCTTCTTTTTCTGCCTCTCCACAGGTTAAGAATCATGAGATAAGCTGCTTAGGAGTTTGTTTGGAAATTTTTTTATATACATGTGTTTATGTTAAAGAAGCAGACTAAAGAAATATGCATTCCTTTTGCAGTGGATGATAGCAGTATTTTTGAGGCTCTAAACAATTCAAACCACTGAATTTTACTAAGGGATTATTTTGCAAATTTTGTTTCCTTCTGTACACTTGTATTTAAAAAAATAATTTTCAGAGAGTGAAATTTCATAGCAGAGTCTGAGAAAGTTTCCAACTGTTCATCAGCCATTGAGAAAGATGGACAGCCAAATGCAGTACTTAAAAATCTAGATGAAGTGAGCTAAGCTTTATTGCCCTGTGCTATAGCAACTTATGTGAAGAATAATTCCTAGGTAATTAAATATAACATACATCACTGGCAAGATCCCTTGAAGCTTTGGCAGCAAGTAAAGGCAGAGAATCAAGTTTCATTTCAAAGCCCCGGCCCTTACTCTTCTCCCAGCCTTCTTTGTACTTAATCTGAGAAAGGAAAGACAGCAACATGTTGCTAACCCATGAACACACAAGATCTTCAAATGAACATGAAAATTACTAAGAGCAAAACAGAAGTACAAATATGCTCAGTCCACAAATTGGAACCTTCTTAAGTCAGAGTTCATTATCATTTTGAGCTAATTAATTGGCCAGGATTGAGTCAAGAATCTTATTCTTGGAGTTTACAGGCACTTTAAATCCCAGAACATGCACCAATAGCTCTCAATTTCAAACAGGCATGAAGGAGGGAAGGTTCTTCAAAAGTGCCTGTGGTTATGTCTACATACACAAATAGTGTAGATCAACAGGAACTGATCTATAGGCAGAACAGCTGGTGCTCAGAATCAGACATCACACTACTCATTTCAGGATTTTTCTTTCCCCCCACCCCCAAACTAGAGCTAGTCAGGTCACATGCACTGAATGCCTATTTGTAGCTTCAGTTCTTTATGTGAGCTCCTGGAGAGCATCTTTCGGTTTGGCTGCATTCAAAAGGAATCCAGCTCATGTGCGCTGAGACCACCCCACAATGTGAAGCAAAGCTCAGTGAAGAAACCCTTATAATCCCATTTGCTTCAGAAACACACTCATGAGGTACACCATATCACAAATGTAGATGAAATGCATGAGAATCACATGCTTAACTTCTGAAAGTTAATGGAAGTTAAAGTACTAGTTGTTTAAGCTCTTTTTCAAGGTTCTACTTGAAATTCTATTAGAGCAGGATCAAGTATGCCTTCATGCATACTATGCATGCACCTAATGAAGTATCCAGGAAGCCCTGATCTCTGGATTTGTCTTTTTGCATGGTTATATTTTCCTAGTATCTAACAATGAGCATGCATCCCAACACATTATAGCCACAAAGAGTGCTGCTCCACAACACTCCACCAATGCAACTCAAATAAAACTTTGGGGAAGAACACAAGGTATGAATAGGCCAGGAAAAACTTGCAGTAATGCCAACTCACAACCATGAAAAATTATGAAACTGGTTCAAAAATAACAGTCACACCGGTAATAAGTCTGGAGTTTTTTTCTGGTTTTGCCTTTATTTGTCTTGTTGGGCTTTTTTCCCTCCAAAACTATCTACAACAATGGAGGCCTGAAAAATACTTTAAAAATTAAATAGAGGTTAAACTTTCCCTGCAAGTACTTGACTTCAACACCCAGGTCTCTAAGTAAATCACTACATATTGTCATGAATTATGAATGGCAGCAACAGTGGGCTTGATCCAAATTCACTGAAGTCACTGTGTTTCTTTCCATTGACTTCAGTGGGCTTTGAGTTATTAGAACTGTGCAAATGTTGGTTCTCCATAAAAATACCATCTCAGAAGCAGTTAATTTTCTGAAGTGAACACTGATTTACTGAACAAATTCAAATCATCTGAAAAGGTCTTGAAAAAAAAGTCTATCAGTTTCACTGTACTTAAGATTGTATCCCTACCTATTCTGGTTACCATATTTCATTCTGTTTAGTAAAGACCAATGATAAACATCAACTGCTTCCAGAGACAGCATCATCATCTTTACATTTATTTCTGTCTATTAACAGCATCATGAATACCAATATTTCCACATCGCTTGGCTTACCTCACTGTATAACTCAGCATTGGCTTTTGCCTTGACTAACTGAGGTACGTCCTGAGGTAGAGTGTAATTTGTTTTTGTCTTCTCGTACTGGGCTCGGTAGTTCAACTGCCATATATTGAAAAAGTCAACAACAAACTCAGTTATTTTTAACTCACTAAAATTATGACCATTACACTGATTGACTGCTGTTGAATTTCAGGCTATTAGTGCCATATGTTATAGATACACTTATAGGTATGGCTGACATAAATATGAGGGCAATAAAGCAATTATAACTTTTACCTAGGTACTAGGAAGTAGAATAATTATTCTATAAACAGAATAGCTACTGTTTATCTATAAGTAGAAAATATATTATTAAAAAGCATGCATTAATAAATACACAGAAGTTAAATCCCTAACAAAGCACACTAATACAAATCTTAAAAATGGAGGAAGATATTAGATCTACTAGTCTGCTTGGCACATTTTTGGAAGTGATTTCATTCCATTAGTATTCTTGTTTTGGTTGTAAATCTGCTGATGAACTATCAAGAATAAAAACACTTAAGTGCTACAAATGCTATGAAATAAAATTATCTCATAATTCTAATAAACAATGATGGTTAATGGTGACAGAACTTACATCACTGAGCTGCTGTGCATTTATTTTGGCTTGAGCAATTTGTGGAGTGCTGGCAACAGAGCTGTACTTCAGCTTGTCTATACTTTGCCTGTAGTTTACCTAATTTAAGATAAAATAAAAGATTTAATAAAGGAAGAAATGTTCAGACTGGAAAAAGAGAGATTAAGTAGACAAAGTTTTGTTAGCTAATGCTCTGGATAAATCATTACTTAAACCATAATAAACTGAGGTGAGGAAAAATGCCAGGATCTGTTGGATGAGATCTGAGTTAATGCTCTGAAAATTTCCTAGTTTGAGGTCACAGTTTTTATTCCACTTTGAAAATGAACTTCATTTATAAGCCCTCCACCTCAAAACCACAAATTCTTAAAAAAGATGCAGTTTCAGCTGGTCCCCCAAAGCATTCCTATAAAACTGATATTCTTAACCATCACTTAGACTACTTTTATCTTTGTCAGACTATCTTTATAATGGAACATTGTAACTGCCTACTAAGAGTTCTGTCCAGTGTAATGCTGTGCAGAGTAAATGAACTGTCTTACACTTTGTCTTTACTGACTTTTAATATAATAATCACAGAATTTCCCTGTGTGGCAAGAGTTTTGTGTGGATGATGAGAGAAGAAAAATACATATTTATGGTACAAAAAAGGTCATTTTAATGTCAGCCATTGATAGGATTGGAGCCTACTAAATTGTTAACACATTAATATGGTAGCAGCAATAATAAGCTATAAAATAAATATATTAAATCCCCAAATTATGCAAGATAAAAAAATCAAAGAGAAGCTTTCTTTCAAACCTGTTGCTGCCAAAGGACTCAGTGCTACACTGCCGGACGCAATTATTATTCTCTGTAGGCCTTAATTAATATTCACTGTAGTTAATCACCACTTTGCAAACATTGCAAATCACATCACTTAAAACTAGTTTCTTAAGAAAACTTTTTTCCAGTAAAGTGGAATATATTTCTAGAGACTTTGAGTTACTGCCACTATTTTAATGCAAACCTTCTTATCTCAGGTACCCTCATGTAAACTTGTTCTTTCTGCCATAAGGACAAAAACTAGGAAAAAAAGCCTGAATTATCTCACAGGTCCAAGTGATCAAGGTACTTAAAGCAGTTCATTTGTTTCTTTACAGAGACAGAAAGAATTTTAATTCCACCGAACGGGATCATTTCTTTTTAACTGAAACTGTGTATTTATTGCTACTTGTGATTACTTAGTGTGTGAGAGAGTTCTATTCTTAGAGGTCAAAGTAAGCATGTTGGTTATCGGTGAGCAGACGAGTCCTGGGACTGTTTCAAAGTACCAGATGGTGATCATAACTAGTGCAACTGAGTCTCTGTGGCCAATTGATTTACGTGCTCCAAACCCAGATGCTGACTATGAATTGTAGAGCCCCAAGTAGTGCTGAAATATTTAGAGTGGGTAGAACTAATTTTTACACTTTGGACACGAATTCATGCTGACTTTGACCTCTTTAAGAGTTCTTACACACACTCGAAGCTCTCTCACACACTAAGCAATCAAACACTGAACTTTACTTTTCTAATCTTTTTCAAAGACAAAGCTGAAATTACTGCTGAAGAGGCAATAGTGCATCTTACAGTTGAAGTATATCAAGTACTTCCTCAAAAACTTCAGGGTTCTCAATTCTACCTCTTCATGCTACCATCTTTTTCTTGGAAGAGGTATTTAGGCCCAGATAAATCTCATATAACGTTAATGGCCTCTCTAAGGCATCTTGCCCCTGGTTTCTTGCAATTTCAATGGAACGACAGCTTATACACATCTTACATAGTCAGAAATGCCCTGCAGAGGTGCTGCTCTCTTCCTTTTGATTTTGTAAGTAATGCTGTGCTCCTAACTAAGGCACAGGTTAAGTTCCCAATGGCAGATGAGATCATCTCAGCCTTTAATGCTTGTGAGAGGTGAAAGCATGGTATCCTCTGCAGTCTGACGTCCTGCATTTATCTGTAGAGCACATATAGCTACAGCAGTACACAAATTTCTTCACATTGTTCCATCAGTAACTCAACCCCAAGCACAGAGGGCACCTCTCGCACGGACCACAGGCATAAGAAAAGTTATGTGACCAATTAGTTCCCCTTCAAAGGGGAACACCCACCTTCAGGGAATTCACAGATGATGAGAAGCCTACTTAAGTCTCCCTGTCCTTTCAGAGCTTGATGCTGCTGTTGAAGCTGCCCAGGATGGTGAGGCGTTTTGCAACACAGACCAGGGATAGGGCAGAACTCATTCATTTCACACCACTGTACAATCTGTGCTGAACTGAAGCCAATGACAGGAGGTGGCAGCACTTTCTATTCCTCTGAGCCCTCTTGACTCCCTGCACTTTTTTCCTTTAACTTTGTTATCACTAGCTGTTTGCTCCCATGATTAAATCATCATTTCACACATGCAATCTATCACAATCTCGCCTACAGAGAGATGATAAGCCATGCAATTCATAGGAGAAAAAAAAACCATAAAATTATTTACATCTTTCAAAGGGACCAACTTCCTTGTTGTCTGATATGAAGGAGTGAGAGTAGCTGGGTAATTGTAGTCAACACCGTCATGTTTGTAATCAGATTTATAGGCTATCTGAAACACAGGGAGAACAAAAAAAAAAAAAAACACATCTGTTTTTTTTAAGCTGTCATTTGTTTGAATAATTATCAGTCAAGAGGAAAGGAGAAACAATAATATTAATATTAAATGCAGGAAACAAAGTAAGTTCAATGTCATGAGTGACAAAGAAAATGAAATTATTTGCATAGTTTAGCCACTAATTGATTCTTTTTCAGCTCCTCAATTAATCCAATGCCAACAGTGGGAGCATTAAGTTAACTTCCACCTATGACACATCTCTTTTATCTTTCTGCTTAGTTCTCAAGCTTCTTACAGATTTGTAAATAATGTACTTGAAGGAATGGTATGTAATGAAATAGCTTCTTGACTAACCCAGTAAATTAAATTGGAATCCAGAAATCTTCATTAAAGGCTGTTTTTTCAGCAAAGGTCTGACCCTGAGGGTCAAGGCAAGCAACCTTCAGCATCCTACTGATGTCAAAGAAAACTGAAAGAGCTCAGTATGTTGCCAGATCACTGAATTTGCTTATTTTAACTTCTTCCACACAGTGAGCTATAAATCAGTACAAAAGGGTTTCCAGAATTTCCCCCCTTCTCAACATATCTATCCTTCAGATCTCCAGTACAATATGATCTAAAGTTTTCTATCAACTTAATTCTGGAAAAACTTAAAGATGGGAAAGCAACAACCATATAAGTGTGATTAAAAAAGACTTACATTGCTTGCCAAACTGCCAACTTTCATGGCATGTAGCATTCGCTTGTCCATGCCGATACCTACATAATGACCTTTCATCTGGTTCTGGTAGGTTTCTTTGTATTTTAGCTGTACAAAAAAAGCAAAAATACTCTCAGAAAATATATTTAGTTTTTCTATGAGTTTCCATATATTACAGCAGTGGGACAAATTACTACAGCTGTGGTCTACTAGTGTTGCACCACTACAGAAACTCACGAGTTCAGAACAACCTTTGTACTTTAAAAAATAAAAACTAAAACCCTATATGAGTTTCCTATTTTACAAGATGTCATTTATGTATTCTTCAGATCACCTGGATGCCACATAAAGGAGATACTTCCACCTTCCATTGCTGCTTATTATTTCATCAGAAATAAATATTAGAACAAAGTTGCAGGGAAGCACTATTTGTACATCAACAAATGAACAGATTATCATGTACCAAAACTGGACCATTTTGGTGCAGCTTTTACCAAGCCCAGAATAGGGAATTTGACAACAAGATAAATTAATCACTCTACCATCTCATCTGTATGGCAAAATATTTATTCCTCCTGGATTTCAGAGAATGGTAGCAAGCAACATTATACTTCAGTATCATGAGATACAAGCCATGTAATTATTAATATTGATTACTTTCCCACAGCAAACATGTTCCTCTCGCATGAACTCTGGTAAAGTATCTTCTGCCTACATTTCCAGTCAGGAAATGGACCTACACAATGAAATAAGTAATAATTATGATAGATAATGCTAACAATTGACAGCTACTTGTCTAGATTAGCAGTCCATTGTAAACAACCTCTCTTCCATATATCATAATAGTTGTTTTCATAATCCTATATAAAATGAGCCCCAGTTATCCATCAGGACAGACTAGGATAGGTGCTGTACAGGCATGGGTTAAAATCAGTTATCAAATTCCCAGCGCAGGCTTATCTGAAACACACACACAGGTGACTTGCGATTCCAGCAGCTACTGGGTTAAGCAAGCCACACACGAGGTACTGAAAACTTACATCACTGGTGAATTTTGAGATCTTGCTCACGTTCTTGAATTGTGGAGTATCACAGTAGTTCATGCTGTAGCCTTTGTTGTTTTCGAGATCCTTCTTATACTCCACCTTAGTGACAAAAATGCACAAGGGAAAGATATGGTAAAACCATATCAAGTTCCTTCACACACTTTTTATTAGCCAGACCCACTATTCAGAGATTTTGATACATGAATTTCATCAGACGGCATATGAAGAAAATTAATAAGAAGGTGATTTTCATATACTCACTTCTCATTTTATAGACAAAAGAAATGCAATCAACTTCATCCATTGGGACCTTAGCAAAGTGTATGAGACAGTGCCATAAGGAAAATTATTAACAAAAACAAGGACCTATGCAGGAATTTTGAGGTGAGTGTGGAGCAAATGAAAGCAGAGAAAGCAATGGGTATTTTTCAACAGGAAGGATTGAACACAGGGAAGTTTACTAACAGAATTCCTCAGAGGAAGTTTAAATACAGAACTGGTTTAATATTCTCATTAAGTACCTTTGCTCTGAAGTAGGAATGTTGAGGGTGATATTAAAAGGGGTAATAGAAATGGGACTAAATTCAACAATGTAGAGGTTAATATACATAGGGAGTAGCCATAAAAATTTCAGCCATCACCTGGAGAGGCTAAGAAAGAGAAAACTGTTTATATGTAGGCTGACCACAGAAAGATGGCAAGATGCCAAAGTTACACAGCCATGAAAAGGGCAAATGCAGTCCAATGCAGGAGCAAAAGACTTTTGAGCAGGCACTAGGAAGTGCATGTGCTTTATACCAGGTTCCAGCAAGACCTCATCAAGAACTTATGTACTCTTACAGTCATTCCTGTTTAAGGAACATGTACTCAGCCTGAACAGCTGCAGTGAAAGACTGTGAGAGATGAGAAGAATTTGGCTTGGTTAGTCTAGGAAAACAAAGGCAGAGAGAAGAAAATTATATCCATTTGTAAACATCTCAGAAAGGTAATCATGCAGGCAGAAAAACTTTTAAACTAAAGGGCAATGTTGGCACAAAACACAATATTAATAAAGTGGACAGGAATAAATGTAGGCTAGAAATTAGAAGAAGAGGATTACATGATACTGTGCCGAAACAGCAGGAGTCAGGAATCAATGGCCCAGGAGGCCCCTTCCAGTCCTACTTCCAGGGGTTTTTCATTATTGAAGGTTTTATACTTTGACATCTCAAGAGTATAAGTTTTTAAACTGCCATGGGGAAGCTCTAGAAACTCACATTTATTAATAGCTTTATAGCTGATATGACACTATAAATAAATCAATAATTCAGAATCTACTGAGAATTCCTCAGCAATATTCCCTTGCCAAGCAGAAGAAGAATGCATTATCAGTAACTCACAGTCTTTCACATGATGGAAGAAAACAGAAACCTGAATTAACAGAATGATACAAATTTTGGCTCTGTTGGTGTTATTTCTTAATTATCAGTAAACCCATCTTTGAAACACTCTAAGGTACACACCCAAGTCATCCTAAAGCATTTACGATTATACCTTCACTGCACATTAAAAGCACAATTCAGGGGTTTTTTTAGATCTCTGTTCTTCATGTGGCCAGAATTAGAATTAATCTTCTGGGGTTAATTTCCCATACTTTCATGCAGATCACTGGAAGTGCCAGATAACAGCACCTGAAAATCTGTTCTTGCACCTTTCTCTCCAGTTACTGTGCTACACACAGGTATTTTTGTTACATATGGGGCAATAAGAACAACAGCTTTTTATATCTGTAGTCCTTACCCACCAGACACAAATGTTTGTATGGGCTGCTCTCCTCTCAAAGTTGTTAACAGATCGATTTAACCCCTTACCTCACTGACAAGCTTGTTAACACTTTGGGCTTGTTTAAGGACTAAGTTGTCTTCAGCCATTAGGGAGTGAAAGTGAGCAGCACCTTTCATCTTGGAAAGATCTTTCTTGTATTTTATCTGAAAAGAAGTAGGGAAGATTATAAAATAGATGTCTACCTTTCCACCATTGCTATTTAGACTGACTTCATGAGTTGGGATAAGGTTTTTCCTGTTGTTGCTTTGATAAGCAAATAGAACTTGCTAAGTTGAAACAATGCAAGTTGTTAGTTCCTGAAATAAACCATATATAAAATCACAACCCTAACAATCCCAGTCAAGCCACTTCACTAGACAGCTTTTTTTAAAATCCATTTTTTACATAGATTGAACAGCACTGGTTGTTGTTCAGAGCTTGAACAGATAACTAGCAGATTCTTGGCTGGTGACTGGTTGAAGCTTGTGTGCTCTTCTATTACTGAAGTTAATTCTCAGTACTTTAATTTTAGATTTCTAGTCAGAGAATTACAGATAGTTATCAAGTGCTCTGTGAACTTTTCCTTTTGCAGAAACCAGCTTTTCAAAAAAGCTGTATCTTTTTGCACTTGCAATGTTTTTAAGGGAATTCTATTTCTCTACCAAATCAAGGCAGAAATAAGAGAACTGTTAATTTAATTTAGACATGAGGTTGTTGACTTAAATTGGGATCAGATGGGTGAAGAGAGCTAATACTTATATTGGCCTTTTTCCAAACTTTGTCCAGGAAAAACCCTGTTGGGAATACATTTCTATAGTTCTTGCATACAAGGAGATGCTTATGTTCTTCATCTTACGTTACTGCTTCAAAAATCAGATTCATAATGTACAAAATAAGAAATTATTTTAAATGTGTTGCAGCACAAAGTGTTTGGGGTTTTTATTTTCTAAGTCTGCACGCAGTTTCTCAGGCTTTAAAGACATGTAGCAGCTTGGTAAGTGCTCGCGTGCAAATGTTACTGCCATGAACCAACCCTTCTCCTCGCTCCAGGTATTACAAATTAATAAGTAAACTACTGACCATTAGCATTCTTAAAACCTATGAAACTGCTGTCTTCATCTGGGAAGGTTCAATATTTCATGTTTAAACAGGGCATCACTGAGTTTGTCATCCAAATAGGTACTGGTCACAGAAGGTTTCAGGTTTTTTATATTCTCTCAGTCATAAGCTCAGGTAACAGAATATGACTGATCCTTTCACTCTAGTTTACTGCTAGTGTCTAGTCCAGGCTAGTACAAGCTGAAAGACTCAACCATTTGTTAGCTCCCCAGAAAACAGACTAAGCCCATCAGCTCATATAGCCCCATGAGGGACAGGTGTCCACACTACGAAGGTTGTCAGTCACAGGAAACCTTCACAGCAGCCACATGGTAATGACCTACAGCCTGAGCCATTTTTTGTCACTACTAGAAACGGTCTCCTCAAATAGGACTGAGGCTCTTTTATCAACGGGCTGCATGCAAGAATCACACATCACCACTTTCTTTGCAGATTTTTTAGCTTACTACCCAAAACAAAATCCCCAGCCTAGAAATAAGCTCAGTCTTGTGAAGTGACAGTGTCGTACTCTATGGTTTCCTTTCCTCCATATGACTTGCTTTGCGCTAGAGGCATGATACATCAAAATATCAAAACCAGTTCAGCTCATTCATCCTCCATTTATTCACTACTGGGAATACCACAGTAGTCCACAGGATGATTAAGGCAGTTGAAGGTTTCATTAATAATACAGGTGCAGATCTGCCAGGAGGGTTAACCTAACAGTAGGGAACCCCATTAGTTGCTACATCCGTCTCCTCCCTCATGCAAGTTGGAGATGTGTCCCCTTCTATTAATGGATATTATTAATCCCCTGAGCCATCCAGTTCCCAGCAATGCAGTGAAATGTCGTTGTTGTTTACTGCTCAAGTGTAATTTTAGCATTCTCCTCCCAGGCACTGCTCTGACAAACTGCTGGTTTTAATTGTTTATGAACTGTATTGATTCAGGTTTCATACTTACATCACTTGCCAGTTCATTTGCTTTCTTGGCATTTTGATAAGCTGGAGTGATCATAGCAGGAAAGCTTCCTTTCCCTCTGCGTTCTTCATACTCATCCATATAATCCTGAAGAAAATTCAGAGTGTTTACTCATCATACATGAGCAGGTGGGGCCATGGGTGATTTCACAAAGCCCCATATTCCTTGTTAGTAAGAAAGTTCATTGCTTAATTTTATTTTGTTTTATGAAAAAGAGAATAAAATTACCAACTGTAAGAATAAAATCACCCATTAAATTAACTGTGCCTGTAAAATCATTTGTGTTGCATTGCAAGAGAAATTTAGGTAGCAATTAGCTGTAGTCAAGATAGCATTCAAGTATACAATGATATACAACCTTCTAATCTCACCTCAGTTCTTACAGAGATTATATCTGCTAGTCCCTCTCTTTGTCAATATGTGTTTCCCTGGAAAACTATAAAAATATCTAATGGCGTAGGCAGCCAGGAGATTTGCTTAAACTTTCCAAGTTTAATGTAGGGTCAGCCTTCCTCTGTGACGTGACAGAAGTCTCTTGATCTCTCTGTGGCCATTTCTTACACCATAACTGACCAAAAATAGTATTTCTCTAGTGCAGTGATATATTTTGAAGAGGGATTCATTAATGAAGCAGAAATACCTAGATATTAAAGTGGTAAATACCTGAGGGAACAAAATCACAAAATTCCGTTTGCTTGGTATAAGAAAATAATTGTTGTGGAATTAATACTCTTAAATCTATCTATAGAAAGGTTTATGTGTAAATGTTTGACAATTTGAAAAGCCTTTTGATAATTTAGTGACAAAATACTGGAGCTTTTTTCAAAAATGGTATTACACAATGACTATCCCAAAGCTTTCTATGGCAAGATCTGGGGAGAATATAGCAAGTACACAAAAAGGTAAAGATATAGTGTAATGTGTCTTCTCTGTAATATTTTGTAAATCCATTGTAGTAAAGAGCCAGTTTAAGTGAAAAAAGAATGCGTGGCATGTCAAGAATGTCATGGAAAGCACAGATAGAAAGGACTGTAAATATTTGGGGTATCTGTCTTGTGACTTCTCCATGCAAAACAATCCGTTGTAGGTCATTTTGTGCACCACCAATGTCACATAATAATAGGTCATATCATAAGTTTGTGAACAATATAATGTAATTATAGTTATTGCATCTAAATTATTCTATAGACAGGCACAGAAAACAAAAAATATCCCTGACTAATCAGCTGAGTTTCTTAAAATGCTATTTATGAGTCTGAATTCTTCAAACTAATTTGCCATTTCCTTTTTCTTCTTTCTCAAATACATTTTTACATAATTTCTAATATTGCTTATATTACAAAACAGTATTTTCAAAGTTCCAGATAATTAACATTAGCCAGTTCTAAGGTTTTTAAACATGAACAAAACAGGTGTTCAGCACACAGGAATTTTACAGTCAGATTCCTTACATCGTCTTATGTTATGTATATATCTGTATGATGTACCCTCATGATCTTGACAGTTAGAAATCTAATCCCTTTACCCGTGTTAAGTCACACTTCTCTCAGAAAGATCCATTAATTTCAGTGGCTCTATTTTATTTGAATAAAAATATCAGAATCCAATCTATGAAGATTAAAACTCAAATTAAATTTGAAGTCTCTGACTGAAGTTTGAAAGATACTTTCAAAGAAAAAAAAATCAAATTAATTCTAAAGATAGCAGCATTCCAATGGTTGAAAATGCAATTAGCGCTTTTTCAAATTCATTTTATTTGTTTATTCTTACTAAAACTTGTAGTAGTTCAAAAGACAGAAACTAATTGAAGGCTTCAATGCTACTTATTCTCAACTCATATTCTTGAAGGATGGTTTGCTTTTCACTCATTACATGGCGTACATTTGGGCAGAATGAAGAAACATAAAACTCCCAAATGTCTTATAACAATATATTCCCTGTTCCTTCATTTCTCCAAAGTATATGGGTCTTAGGAGGAGCTATGATGAAAAACCTAAGACTAACCATACAGTTCTGTTTATACAAACCCACTATTCAATTCCTTTCAAATTCCCTTTAGCTGTATTCAGTTCTATTTAGTGGTATTCTTTCTCTAACTTAATTGGAATAGAAATTTGGATGCATTTCGGGAGACCACAAAAATAATTGCATTCCCTTAAAAATTAAATAAAAGCAAAACAAATGCCACAGACCAAAACAGAGCTAAAGCCTATTTGGTTCCACAAATGCAGAACTACCATTTGTCAAGCTGACAATACCACTTTTGTAGAAGAGCTGAAATTTAAGAGATCGTGTATGATCTTTAGTGCAGTTGCACATATTTAGAGCTGCAAAGCTTCTAAGATTTCTAAAAATACTGGCAGAGGAAAGATGCTTAACTATCTACTAACTTTCTACCATTTCACAGCTCTTTCACTTTTTCTCCTAACTGAATTTACATTTTCTTTCTCATGGCATGGGAAAGTTTCCACAAGTAAACACATTTCAGCGTAATACATAAAAACACCACAATAGAAATGCATAGTGCATACATGTACACAGATAAAATTTGCCAAGGTAAGGCTTACCTTTTGGAAAGACCCTACCATAAGGATCACACAGTGACAGTGCATGCACCTTGTAGTCTCATCTTGTAAGTGCCAATGTGAAATATATTACACATTCAGAGCATGGTGCTGTGCACACCATCTTTTCCTTTGAGACCTTGCTTTCTCGTACAGGAAAGCAAAGTGAAAATAGGTCTCACTGCAGTTTCTAAAGTCTTGAGCAATCAGCCATAGTAATGATCAACATCAGCATGGGTATCTCTCGGATGTTGCATACCTGGCCATATTGATCTACATTTTCTCTTGCAGAAGTAACATCTGTTCCAGCTGTATGGCTGGCTTTTCCCTTGATCTCTTTTTCATATCTTAGATGATACTTTACCTAACAGGAAAAAAACAAAAAGGAAAAGAATCATCTGGATTAATTTAGTCTGGTACACAGATGCGGCATAATAAGTAATAATCAATGACATGCACATGTTGACAATAAAGGATTGTCAAAATTCCCATTGCCACCAATGTACAGAAGTCAAATAAGCCACTTGAAGATATAAAAACAAAAATAGTGGTATGCTTTTTAATAATGCAGTAGGAACATGGGACTTGCCATTTCAACCCAGACCATTAGTTCAGTGTGTTCAGTACCACCTGCTTGTCAGTGGCTAATCCCTGATGCTCCGGCAGGTTAAAAAAATAGAACTGATTGTAATGTAAATCCATGGTTACCACAGAGCACTTTTTTTACCACAGGGTCATCTGAACGCCATTAATAAATGGGCTAGTTTCTGAAAGATGCTGATCTCCCCAGTGATCAAGGGAATTTTAGGCAATGAACCTTCAAGTTTAGAACAAGATTTGCACTACCTTTGCTGAAGTCAAAATCATGCCTGTAACCTGATGCTGCCCTTTAATCACCATGTGTGCTTGCTGACACAAATGAAGGGTTTTCCACAGATCAAAGGCAAACAAAAACATTTAAATGTTTTAGAGTCAGTTTCTTTTGCCTTCAAAATTACAGATCTCTTATTTTCCTCAATGACTCTTAATAATGTTTTACATTCACTTCCATTGAGTTAGCACAATATGTTATCCTCTCCAACAGTCTTCCTTTCAGCCTCCAATGACAAAACACAATTAACTGTACAGTTTGAAGCAATACTGATGTCTTTTTACAATGCTTTTTAAAGAATACAGCTGTGTTGTGGTTTTGTTGTGTTTGGAGAGGAAAAGAAAGCCAATAAAGATCAGTACACCATGGAGTTTAAAAAAAAAACCCAACAGTAAGGAGAGTAAAATGAGCAGAATAGAAAGCTATGGTTTATAAATCTATACCTATGTCAAATGTATGCATGTGTTTGTGTGTGTGTATGTGTGTGTATATACTTTATATATGTAATTGCTATTCAAGAAGCTAGTTTCTTGTGTGCATAAAAGCCTCATCCTGCAACAGCACATAAGAAGGAACAGAAGAATTTGAACTGTAAGGACCCACTGGGAGCATGGAAAGTCACGGCAAAGCAGAGCTCTGCAAACACAGCCCTCCCCTGATACAAGGTCACCCAGAAATATTGTGGCTGTGTAAATTAGAGCTGCACTTCAGCCCCTCTAACTCAAACTGAGTTGGGCAGAATAAAATCAAAGACCTCTGGCTGACTCCTTATTCTCTTCCTTCTCGGTTGTATGCAACAGGAGGCTGGGTAAATCCAGAGTGTCAATTCACAAATGAAATACCTAATTTTCTGTTGGTGCATAAAACTCAACTTTGTCCCTGCAAAAGACAATCACTTGAAAAATCTGTGTATGACGTGCACTGCTAGCATAACTCCACAATGCTAAACATTTTAATCCAAAATTTGTGTGACAATTTATTCTTTTCTTCCCAAAAAGAGACTTTGCTTTGGACACTTACATCACTGGCTAATTCATTCGCTCTCTTGGCTATTTGATAAGCTGGAGTGATCATAGCAGGAAAGCTGCCTTTCCCTTTCTGTTCTTCAAAGTCTTCTGTGTATTTCAACTGTAAAAATCCAAGACAGTTCAGGAGCAATTAGATCAAATGTATCTTGATTGCACACATAATCAATTCTTAAAGTTGCAAAGTCAGGTGTTCGATGGCTGTCATCTCCCAAAAGGAAGATGAACCATGAAGTCTGAATCTTTATAGTGTAGCCTTCATCTGCATGACCACATATCTTCTGCAGGACCTCTGTGTCTTATTCAGAGTACAGGATGGATCGCAGTCACTTAAAAAAAATACTAAAGTTGTCTGCAAGATGCCTGCTCTGTTTATATTAGTCAGGCAGCTTCCTTCTTTATATTGCATGGCATCCAGTTGCTGGGTATAGAACAGACTAGTTCCCTGCCTTCAGTTCTGACAGCCAGCTAGTCCCTAAAATGGCCTGGAACTGAATATGTTCTTTATAACTGGAAGTATTAAATACTAAATGGTAAAATGAATCTGCCTTTAAAATATTATTTTTTTACTTTTCTCTATGTTCATATTTTTAAGTGATTTATAAATGTCCTAAGAGCCAATTGTGGAGTCAAAACCGGGTCAACCTATTTTGTTTCACTTACCCCACTTGAAAGCTGTCCTCCAACCTTTGCATGAAGTATATCTGGAGTGTCTACAACAGAGGTGAACTTGGAAATTCTCTCTTCATGTCCCCTCTTATATTCTACCTGAGGGAGAAAATATAAAATACACATTACAAACAATAAACAGCAAATATGCATTTTCTATCAGAAGGCTTCAAGAGAAAATGAGCAACAGCAGCCACGACACTTCCCACTGTACAGTCAAGCTATTAGTATATTTAAGGCCCAATTATCTTAAAGTGAATGCCAGAAGCAGACAGAAATGGACCCAGACAATCACATTTTCTAATTGTACTAGATCTTTGTGAGCCATACATTTGATTAAAATATCAACATAATAGTCATTAACGGCCCAACTAAGATCATACTACAATACCAATGCAGACAGTGTTTGCAGAAAACAATGCAATACTTTAAAATAATTTCTACATGATTTATTTTTACTTTATCTTTTTCAGTTGAATTGTTATTTTTATAATTAAGCAATTTTCTGTGTATATATTTAAAGTAGCTTGTATATGAATTAAACTCAGTATTACAGGTATTTAACTTCAAATAATAAAGAAGGCAAAAAATGTCAGATGTAAATAGATTAATAAAGCCATAAAGTGAAAATAAAGGTAATGAATTAAATAAAAATTTTAGAGTGATTCACAATCTTTTTCAAGTTGGGATAAATTACAGCAAGAGGTGCTAAAACTTTCAGGAAATATCTATATTGTCATTTATCCTATATGATTGTCCTCCCAAGCCAAGTAGTTTGTTAACCCCATTTCCTGTATCATGTTAAAGTTTTCTCACTTTGTAGAATTAACAGTACATCAAATATTCATCATAGAACTTACTGTCTAAAGTGAATGGCCTAAACCCAGGATTCTCCAAATTCAGAAGTCTAACATACAATTAAAAAAACTGCAACTTACATTACTGCTTAGTTGGGTGGCTCTCTTAGCAACCTGATAACCCGGAGTGATCATAGCGGGAAAGCTGCCTTTGCCTCTCCGTGGCTCATATTCTTCTGTATATTGAAACTAGAAAATGAATATTTTTTCGTTTGTTGTTACAGAAGAACCCACTGTAGTTTAATGTGATTCCTCTTTTAATGCCTGCTTCCTAAAAGTATGTATCACTTTATTTAAAAGTAAACAAATTAAAGAACTTATACCTTATAAGTTTGTTAGGTAGAAATATTTCCTACATACAACAGAAAACATCCCCCATTCATATCAGTTATCCACTGTTAATTGGCTATGTTGACTGGGCATAGACAATCAGTCATAATTCAGAAGTGATTTTAATCAGTCATGGAAATACAGTCAATGAAAGGTCTACTCTACGGAAAATAAGACATGTTTTCCATCACGAGTTCTGCTCTACTGAGGGAAACAGCACTGCCTGCTAGATCAGGTCACTCAGATATCATTGGTCAGTAGTTTAAGTGCTTCTCAATTACATAAATATATTAGTTTATGATTTCCAGGATGGGCAATAGCACTGTTATGTGACTTTCATCACTTACGTGGTTAAATACTGTTATTGACAGAAGTAAACATGTCAGTCTCTCCTTTAGTAACATCTTACCAAAGGTTGCCTTTGGTGCACTGGTAAGTCTTCAGAATATGATAGACCACGAAAATAGAGTTATTCCAAACATCAGCCCACTTACCTCACTCAGAGTCTTCTCTGCCTGTGTTACCTTGACCATCTCAGGATCCGGGATGGTTCCTGAGTACCACGGTTTTCCTTCCTCATAGGCAGCATAGTAAGCATTCTACAAAACAAAAATTAAATAACTAGCAATCTTCACCCTTGTTTTAATACACAACCATCTGATCTGACAGAAAAAAGGAAACACACACAATGCCGTGGAAGTGAAATTTACTCTCTGCAGACATACAGCACAAGGCCTACACTCCATTTCAGAATGCTAGGGCAGAACTTGTATAACAAGAACTGACATCAAGATGTCAGGACCTGGGATCCTGGAGTGAGACTCAAATAACTCCCCCTGGGAATCAGATCACTTGTTGTGAAGCTTCAGTGCTAGTAGAAAGAAGAGACATTAAGTATGGCTGTACACGCAGCAGTCCGAACAGCTAACTGTAAAGATACACTCTTCCTTCCTCATCTTCTGATTCTTGCACCCTAAGCTATAACCAAGCTATGCTGCCTTGAAAAGTTTAGCCAAATGAGAAGCAATGGCTTTTTTAGAATTTAAATGCTGTGAGTAAAATCCTAACAATCAGGACTGCCAAGGCCAATTCTTGGTCTCCTGAAGGCTAGTGGCTTGGAGACTCGGATATTTCTTACCTGGGTGGCCAGTTGTTGGGCTTTATAGGCAGCTTCAATTTCTCTGGACCTTACATCCCATTGAAAGACTGATTTGAATTGTTCACCCTCTTCTTGATATTTTATCTTAAAAAAAAAAAAAAAGACTTTGGATTAGTAGTTTGTTACTACAGACTAGCACACCCCCCTCATAGGAGAAGAACAACAAGGGAGAAAAACAAGGTGAACAGTCTCTCAGTCCACAGTGATATGGAGTCTGCAAGAACTGCAGCAACAAAAGGAGATGAATGCAAGACAAAACAACAAATACAGTGCAATTCCCACCATAACAAATTCACTTCAGTGCCTGCTAGTTCGGGCTGCACCTTAAACCAGTCTAAAGAAAGGCTACTTCCGAAAACACCTCTGGCCCTACTAGGTGACCCTTCTTCTTGTCTATCACACACTGACACCATCAGCCAGGCAGCCATTGGGCAAATTAGATCAGGGAATTAGTATGTAGACTTTTGGTGTGTTAGCTTTCAGCTGTATCAGTTCCTTCATCAGCCTCACTGCAAAAATCACCAATACCAACATAAGAGAAGCAGAGGAACAATGTGACTACACAGAACTAATTTTCTGGGTGACAGCATCAACACAACTCAGTTTAAGATTATTTACTCTGTTCATAATGTTTAACTGTGTCTGTCTGTTAGATCTCCAGTTGCTACAGACCAGCCTAGTTTTCAGTGCCAACTAATAATTTCACCCTGAAGACACATTTATATATAATATGAATGCAGAATCCAAGGGACTATGACAAGCACACATGATCTACCAAATCTCCACAACTCACAAGACAATATCAATCACCTTCTGAGAGCTTGCAAAACTGTCCATCTTTTCCTTCTTCACCCTCTTTAGATCAACACCACTTACACTCTGTTTGTGTACGAAAAGGCCACATCACCTGTAGCTCTATGCCATGCAAAGACTACACAAGTACTTCCTCCATGCCACCCATTCTTGGCAAAGGAGTTTTCATGGAAGAGAAGACTGCATTTAGCCCTAAGGTCAAAACGCTACTCTCTAATCCACACCCAACTTCTCCCTAAGATTTTTGCTATTATTGGAACTGCACATCTGTAAAGGAGCAGCATATTACACCTGAAATCTGGCATGAAGTTCTGAAAGAATATTTTGGTCTTTAGATAATACTTTTGGGGGAAATAATCTATGAGGATTGAAATCTCTAAGAAATTTTAAGCAGAACATATCAGTGCAGCATTAGATGAAAGAACTATTACCTGGTGGGCAATATTCTACTCTCCTATTTCCCTGCACAGTGTCCACGAAGTGTCATGACTGTGTATAAATGACTATTATATTTAGACCTGGGTCATCATTTTCCTGCTGTTACGTTTATCATGACAGCATACAGAAGTCCAAAGGAAATCACAGCTCTGCTATACAACTCACTCTACAAATGCAAAAAATAACAGTCCCTGTCCTGAAGAGTGCAAAATCTAAACTGACTGGACAGAAAAATCACTGAGCAGGTATACCATTATTCCCATTTTATAAATTAAGTACAGAGGTACAGAGATTTGAATGATTCGTCTGCTCACATAGAAATTCTGTGTAGAGGGAGTGAGCTGAATTTTTATCTCTGCATTCAAGTTGGTGTCTCAACATAAGACTTATGTGAGAACATCATGTTAGGATTGAAGAAAGATGTTACATTTTCTGCATAAGAAATAATCTTACTTAAAAAAACCCCAACAATTCAATTTAAATTGCTACAGTAGCAAGTGAAACCTTTTCCCAAGTTAGCATTATTTTCTACATTTACCAATGCAAAATTTTCCTGCACTCAAAATTTCTACAGAAGTACTCCCTTTAAGTAAGTACTGCAGAATCAGCTTCTTTACTACCCTTAGCAATTTTCTCTCTGGAGCAGAACCTCATTATGTGATTGAAAAGGACAGAAGGTGCTTTAGGTGTAAAAAACAAGGGAAAGTGATCTTTGAGCTATAATTTGTCTGGCGTGTATATTCACATGCACTGGAAGTATCAGAGTCTCATATCATTGCCTAAAAACAGAAATAGAACCTGCCGTAATCCCAGACTCATTCCTGACCAGATCTGTCACACACAGTTTAAAGTAAGTGTGATAGTCACTGCTGAAATAGTTACTGCCCATGATGTTGCAAAAACTGATATATAAGAATACTGTACAAGAATGATAAAAGATACAGTGTCCGATAAAGGCTATTAATGTATATCAACTTTGTACAGCTAATACAGAACATCAGAATTAATTTAGCATGCTATAATCTAAGAAATACAACTTTTTTATTTTATTTTAATGATGGCTAATGACATCAAAACACATTGGTTTGCCTACTAAATATAGTCATGCAATGAATAGTACTATTTTAGAGTATTAGAAGACATGACATTCAAGAAAATAGCATTACACATAGACGTGAGATAGATATCAATTATTGGCTGTTTCTGTATTTCTCATTTCATAAAATTCTTAGAAATGCAAGTTTGAAACAAATGTATCTGGAGGAAAACAATGCAAGACAGAAAAGAATGACATTTGAAAAGAAAGAAGACTTTGAGCACCCCTAGAGGTTTGCCGGGGCACAGCAGCCTTTTAGAGGATTGATGCAGTTAAAAGGGCATAGAAAGCTAGTCCATGCTGAACGCGTTAGCAAAACGGTTTTGGTAGAACCACGCAAAACTCCCTGGACTTCGTGTTTTGTCATCTCAGGTTTGCCAGAAATACTTGACAAAGTATTTATGAGAACTTTTGCCTACGTCCCACTGAGACAGAATTTATTTTTTGTTTCGTGCCCTTTAGTATCTGTTTCAGAAGAGATCATAGAGCAAGTAGGTCATTCTTGTCCCCAACGGCTGTGTAAACCCCTCTGATTTAGTTACTAGGTTTACATAGCTCTGGGCAGTTTATGCAAACAATGGCAGGTGAGAAACTGCTATCCATTTTTCTTTCTGAAAATAGAAGCAAATTCAGATCCAACCTTTCTTACTCATGAGTGAATGCATTTTAAAAATTATGATTCAAACCCAGGCTGAGATCCTACTGCTCTAAAAGAACACAGGAGGGTAAGTAAAGAATACATATTTATTTCCAAAACAAGACACAAATATGGTATCAAAATGCAAAACAAAGCTAAATACATTTGGCCCTCCAGCTTCTTACCTCACTTACCACTTCCGACAGTTTTTTTGCATTCATATTTATTGGTGTCTCAAATACACTTGTGAATGCATTGTTTTTTGGATTATGCCTAAAAAAGGAAAGTGTGAAAGTATATTAGGAATGTACGAGACAGCCCACCAGAAAGGTTCTCTGTAAGCACTCAAAAACACAATACCAGCTTCCACCCCTCCATACATAACTTTTCCCTGACTCACACACAGATTTCAGATTATATTCAAGTTATTATTGTATGGAGTAGGTGCCTAGAGCAAAATTAATTTTAATGATCGTCATATCAATGCTGTGTTTCTAATAACAAAAGAGAATAATAGAATAAAAAACAACTGTCATCTCTCCTTTTTCTGCTGACAAATTTGACAGGAATTGATCATTATAAAATAAAAACTTCCTAGAACAAACCAACTCCAAAATCTGCATTTTATACATTTTCCTGATGATTAGCTCAACCTTGTTAACTCTTAACCGCAGATTTGGAAAGCACTGAATTTTATGGTTTGGTTTATTTTCTTCCCACAATACTGAAATGGAACTTAATTTGGTATCTTTTAACAGACTCGACAAATGAGGAAGCTTTATACACAGTAACAAGAGTTTCCCATCATTTGTATATCCCAAAGATATGCATGAAGGCACTAACAATACATAATTTCACATCACACATGGGACCAGGCTGAGTCCAAATGGTGATCTTCTATTACATTAAGATGATTTGGCATTTTAAACCTTTGCTTTAAAAAAAAAGAAAAGAAAACACACTTACGCTTGACAGTAAGGCTTTTTCTCATGACTAACAAAGTTGTTTACTGTTAACATCATCTTGCATACTTCGCAGTGAAAACAGGCTTTATGCCATGTCTGGAAATACCACAAAACAGAAACCAAACAGACATGATTTGTATTTCATTATTACTCTGTTGATTTTTAAATCTCAGTATTGATCCTTAACATTCATTTCATGAATTTGAAGAATTTTTCTTCAAATATATGCCTATTATTAACTCATTTCAGTTCTGAACCCAGTTATGAGTAAAGAATTTTTGGAACCGAGAGATTTGCACTGTGTTAAAAGTGCCAATCTGTACATTTATTATAGTCCAAAATAATAAAGAAAGAGAACTGACCTGATCTATACAGTTAATCTTCTCAGCAGGGTAAACCCCATAGCCACATCTAGCACACGGCTGCACATTCATCTTGAAATCCACAGAGTGAAAAATATATAGGTTTATACAAAAGGTTCAAAGAGTATGAAAGTGACTTTTTGGCCTGTGCAAAGCACACTCTAGACACTCCAGTCAAGGCCTTTTGCTGTGGTCAATGGCTCCCATTAAAGCTCTGAATTGAAGTCTGTTGCTCCGTTTGCTGACCTTCTGTTTCAAAGTCAGCTGCGGGCTGGCTTTTAAAGCTGCCAGTTAGTAAGAGTGGTTATTTTGGCAACTGTGTCAGTGCGTAAGGGAGGGTAGCAATATCTTTCTCTAAATAGAAGAATGAACTCACAGAAACAAATCACGTCCATGTGAACGTTAGAGTCTGATCATTTAGTATTTCAGTTTTGCTGTAAAGCCAGTTGTCATAAGCCCAGGATGAAAAGTATATACAAGCAGCAGCAGCAATTTATCATAGTCTCTCATCACCTTGATATACAGCAAGTGACCTCATGAAGGACTACTCTGTGTTTAGGAACAGCCTCATATTAGAAGGAGGTACCACCAGAGACACAGGCCAGAGATGGGTTTGGAGATTCCTGACCCTTTGTTGGATCTAGAAGAGGTACACCACCATCGTTCCAGTCAAGTCACTACTTTTTTCCCTTGGTGCCAGCTCAGTTTCACCTTGTATGTTATGGGCAGCAGAACAGAGCACACTCATTTCTCATGTCTTTCTGTTTCATCAATCTATCACTACATCTCCAGGTGTAGGAGGACACACAGTGAAATGGGCAGAGCCTCTTATCTCCAAGAGTTCTAAACATGATGGGTACAAACCCAAACATCTATCTCCTACAGGAAAAACTTCAGAAAGGAACCATTTACTTTTGAATAGAATGAACAAAGCAGCTATTTAACAGTGTTCACAAAGAGCAGGCTGGCATAGATCAGAATATAAAAATTCCTTTGCCAAATAACGATAAGGAATTATTATGCCTGATATTAGGATTCAAGCACGTTATTAAGGTTGTGAAGTCTGCTCTGAACAAAAGAAGCTATTAAACTCTACCGCTACAAATAGTCAGAATTTGAGACTTACATCTCACTTAATTATAATACCTCCAGCTGCAGGGCTCCATAACCCTGGGACAGAGCTAAGAGTTATCTCAATCCAGGTAAAAGTCTACTTAGTCGTCCATGGATCCGCACCACTTCCCATGCCTGCAGCAGTCCTGGGATATTGCTAAGCACTTTCCTTTTCTATAAATTACAAACAATTAAAACAAAATAATTTCTGTCTAAACCTTCTGGTATGCTTAGAGAGCCTCCTATTCACCTCTCCACAGAGATACACAGTTCTGCTTAACTTATTATTACTACTTTTACTGAATGCTGACAATGTACTGGCACAACGTACTGTCAGCAACTGGTGTGCTGAAAATAGAGTCTCTAATCTGAAGAGCAATGGGTATGGCACAAAGTCCTGAAAACACTGGAGGCCCTTCAAAGTAATTAATATCAGTATATAAACAGATGTATTTTCATTTAAAAAAAAAACTTTCACAGAACATAATTCCTTGTATTAAAATAACTGCTGAGTTACCTCATGTACCTTTTGGGGATCAGGAGTTATTTTATGTTGACCAAGTTACATCACAATAATATCCATCCTGCTCACACCTGTGAAACAAAATAGTTTGGAAGTCTTCCAGTTCCCTTCTCACACAGGTTTTCATCTTGTCCCAGATTGCCATTCTGTTTATGCAAGTGACCTATGTTAGGGTCACAGTGGCCAGGCTGTCCCCTCCTTATTTAGCACTGGGCACACTACTAGCTGCTGCCTCTCATCTACTCCAAGAGTCACCATATTGTATATTTTCTCAATAGTCCTGGTTGTCTTCATGCTGTCTCAATCCATGCTAGAGCCCTTGTCTCACACTTTGGCAAGAACAAAGATGCATGACCTACTCCTGTCCCAGCACAGACAATACATTGTTTAAGGCCCTCCTGAAATGAGTTCTGAGAGGTGCTGAAAGGACGACATCCCTGAACCACACTAAAACATAAAGACTTGGCAACTACAGAACAAATCATTCATCCAGGAGTCACCTGAACACTGATGATCTGGACAGGACTCCAGCCTGGAGCATCAGTATATACAGCCCATATGCACTGTGCACCCAGAGAGCATACTAGAGGTCCTTGAGAAGAATGAGACCATGTGTTCCTTCCAAGAGGCCTGTCAGACAGCTAGAAGTCCTTTATTTCACAGATAAAACTTAGTTCGTTTCAAGATATACAAAGCCTGTTTGTTTATTTTCAGTGACACGTATTACCAGCTTGGCTGGAAGTCAGCAAACACATTTTCCAAGTTCTCCTGCTTCTCCCAAGTTACAGCATGTTCAAGAGAAGCATGGTAAGGCACAGTGCCCTATACAGCTACTGCCTTTCTCAGCCACGCTACTTCCCTCACATCCATTGTGTGACAGTTCTGCTGGAGTCTATTGAAGATTTTCCCATTTCTGAGCACCTCAAAACTGTCCTGTTGCAGTGTCTGTTCTTCACCACCCAGGATTAAAACTGATTTGCTAACAGAAAAGAGAGTTTATTGAAAAACAAGCATTGTATGGTCTTATTACAAAGTACGTACTGCATTTTGATCATGTAAGGAATTAAATCACAAAACCAGTGCAAGTTTGTTATCTTGACAAATCTTAGCAAGACATTTTCTCTTCAGTTAAAAGCTCATTGTGGCTTTTTTCCTCCTTTAGTAAGGCCCCATAAAGGCTTTTGATATCAATGAAAATCTTAAAAGGCTTTACTTAACAGTAGAACCTTAATCAATGCGGTTTAAAAGTACTGCAGTTACGTGTAAAGTACAAGGAGACAGTACCTTGAAAGTGCAAATTAGTAGGAAGAAACATTGTTACCTCTCCAACCTCCTTAAATTCATTGAATTAGCTGCATAGAAAACGGGGCATGTCTGCATCCTGAATGTGAATTTTAAAAGCACACATTAGTTACACAAAGTAACCTCTCAACAGACATTCAAGTCAGGGCCACCTTCTCTGTCACTCCTGAATAGTGGCTGTGCCCTTCCAGCCACATGACTAGTGGGAAGCCAGATACCACAAATTATAGCAACCCTATCTTCTCTCTGTTTGCAAAAAAAAAAAAAAAAAGCTTCTGTTTCACTACACAAACTGGGGGTGTTATCCACTGTTAAAAGCTGCCTGTAAACGTTCAAACACTAGACCAGACTCATCATAACCTTCTCTGAACTACGTGGTTAATTAGTTACCTGGTCTTGGGGCCTTTTACCTCATATAGCCTCGCCATGCTAATCGAATTTAGCACAGTAGCAAATCCAGCTTGCAAAAATATTGAAAGAAAGCTGGAAAAGACTTATCAACACCAGGATCTCCCAAGACTTGAAGAAAAATCTCTAAGGAACTGCCTTCCAAACTTGTACAGTAGCTTTTTACATTTTTGCTGTTTTGGAAACCAACCAACAACTGTTTACATTTCATGACTAAAAGGATTTGTGCTTACACTTTCCCTTTGTTGCTAGTGTCAGGAAAACTTGAGGGTGTGGAGATTTCGCAAGTGCTTCTAACAGAGCAAAAGAAAGCAAGAGAGGGAGTAGAGAGGAATGGAAAAAAGAACCAACAGGCCAAGAACGCATCACTGTTATAGAGCAGAGAAAGAAATGGTGAGGATGTGCCACAATTTAAGCTGAAAGCTTGAAGAAATGTGTGCAAAGCATGCACAGCAGAGCCCACATGCATACAATGAGACCTTCAGTGTCGATGTCCATTTATCATATATTAGAACCTAAAAAAGACCCAATTTTAAAACTTGTAAAACATGGCATGTGCAACAGATCACCTCTGCCTGATTAGAGAAATCCCACACAAACACATACACCAAACTGAGACACATTATTTTACTGAATTTCATGAAACTGTGGTGTGCCAAATCACACTGCACAGCCCCCATATTCCCCACAGCATATCAAAACCATCCATCCTTTCTTGCAAAACATATAAAATTCTAACAACTGTCATTTAGAAGGGAACACCTTGCAAGTCGCTCAAATCCTCCATCCTCAAAGTATCCCCACACCTGCCTCCCAGGTCTCAGCAAAGCCCCGTCCTTTCTTTCACAGATGTTGTGCAGAACACAGCACACAGTTATTATTCCAGACAGGTACTATTTAGTTGCCTCAAGCCTTCTAGTTTGTACCTGCCATCTACCTTTCAATTTCCCAAAGGCATGCTCCATTGTCATCCTGCAGCTGCTTACGTGGTAGTTAAAAACTTATTTTCTACAATGCAAATATCCAGTCAAAGGCTTCATTATTAATGTTTTTAGGGAGTATAGTGAGTCTCTGGGGATAAGAAAAGGAATGCTGATGCTATAGGTATCACATTGCTGGCTCTTCCCCCTGCCCAGTAATGCATATGGCCAGCTGTGCAATGTTATACATGAGAATTTTTTTCCTTCCTGACCCTTCCCCAGACAGCAATCACTCCGTGCCCTGAAGCAAGATACTTCCTTCTACTATCTTTTTAATTTCTCCCTTACTCATTACTGAAAACAAGCAAGATTTTCTGAAAAATCTAGCATCTCACACTGCATTAAAATTGGTTAATCTAACATGTAGTTAAGAAAAGTATTGCAGCATATGGAGGAATCAACCTTTCTCTTTGTAAATGCCAGCAACCAACCTGAAAAGAAAATAGAAATAGGAGGTTCATCAACAGTTTGAGTCAGAAATTCCCCATACACAATTCTGTTAGCAAACTCTTTAAAATTGGCAAGCATTATCAGATACAGTATCACTTTTTCAATAGCAATACAATGGCTTTTAGAAAAAAGCCATTTCTATGTCTGCTACTTCTGCTGTGAGGGCCAGATGGCAATGGATAAACATTTTCATCAAGATATAGAAGGTCACAGCTGGCAAATAGCTTCTGGATTTCCTAGATAACCCCCATACACATCATCAGGAAACCACATTTGGATTTGCTGAAGTTCAGGTGCCACTGCCAGTCATTGCTGGTGATGGCACAGTCTCCCTCATCTCCTCTACACGCATTTACTTGAAGATCTACACATTTCCAGCGTCTCTGTTGTCCATAATGATCCATTATGGATTTAGAAGTGGTGCTGTCTTCTTGAAAAGAAGCAGCTAACAGATGGCATGAGAGGAACCATGGGATTCTGCTAGTTTGATTTTCAGGAGAAAACTTTGGCTACGTATCCAACCAGGAGCTACAGGCATAATCCCACGAAGCAGAGACCGGCCCCAGCAGCAGCATGCAGACACACGGCAAGAGCCGCTGCGCCGTTCAGATGCTCCTCCATCACATTGAAGCAGTGACCTGTCGTGAAGCAAAAGGCTGTTTGTTACCATGCCTGTGTTTTGTGCCAATTACGAGGCAGTTACACTGAAAAATGTCGCTTTGATGTAAATCTCTTCAGGTAGTGAATGTTAAACACCACGCACTGCTGGGTAGGTGTATGATTTTGCAGGATTGGAGCCCGCATCCAGGAGTAATTAGCAAGACCGTGCCAGTCTTCAGTCCGTGTACTGGACTGCTGGGCCTGATGCAATGGCTACACAGTAGGATATCGTAATTAGCAGAGATGCAACACACTGAATAATTGGACAGATAAGGAAGTGCCACTGAAGTTTATATAAGGGAAAATATTGCCTTAGATCTAGACAGTGTCGTGTCGCCATGAAACTTAAGGCTCTTCTTTCGCGGGGGTGTGACGGAGCACAGCTGTTAAGAAGCGGTAATTTCCTTTTTGCTGTGAGGAAGCCGTCATTACCAGGGAAGCGAGGAGGGCCCGGGGGCAGCACCCGAGCCCCTCAGCCAGGGGGGCCCGGCTGGGGAGCGGGGCGGGAGGAGCCCTCGCCTCCCCCAACCCCGCACCCGCCCCACCGGGCGAAGGCAGAGGCCGAGGCCCCCCCCCTCGCCCCGGGGGACGGGCCCGCAGTCTTCCGCGGCCCCGCCGGGACAGGACCGGGCCGGCGGAGCCTGTCCCGTCCCGCCCCGCTGCCGGCCGGCGGGGCGCACACCCGGCCCGCTTTCGCTTTCGCTTCTGCCTCGCCGGAGCCCAGCGCCAAGGCAAGCCCCGGCCGCGGTCGCGGCTCCTTCCCAGCCCCCCTGCTCCTCCGCTTCGCTCCCTTGCCCGCCTGAGGGAAGCCCTCTCCGCTCCGCTCCCTTCCCGCCTCCCGCCCTCCCCTCAGCCGGCCGCCGCCTTCCCGCCTCCCCGCTCCTCCTGTCCCCCCCCACCCCGCGGGCCCGGCCCGCTGCCCTTACCTGACGCCCGCGGCAGAGGGGTGGGAGGAAGCGGCTCTCCCTCAGCACGGGATGCTTGGGCGGCCCTGGCTACACAACCGTGTCCCGAGCGAGGGCAGAAGTCCTCGCAGCGGGGCTTGCGGTGCGTGTAGGTGGGAGCGTCGGGGGTGCTGGATTCCTCCGCTCGGGGCTGCGTCTTCCTCGGCGGGGGGCTGCTTCCCCCCCCCTCCCCGCTCCGCGCTCCTCCTCGGCCGCCTGACTGCCCACCTGAGGCCTGCGCGCCCTCCGACCCTCACGGTTTGAAAAAGATGTATTTGTTTGTCAAAGCCGAATCTAGAACCCAGCTTTCGGGACCTGCTGTTACTCTCGGGGAGCTGAGAAACGCCAGTCAGTGACCCGGACGCCGGCTGGGGTGCTGCTGGTGGCCGGGGAGCCGCAGGGCCTAGCTGGCGGCCTCCGAGCTGCGGCAAGGTCACCAGGGCGTTTTTCGAGCTAGGTGTAAACATGTGCTTTTCTGAGTAAATGTATTATCAAAGCAAGTTTTATCTGCCTAAATATGGGGAAGGGGCAAGAATCGCCGCTGGTTTTCCTCATGAAAACCTGGAGCTGGAGTTGGAGAAGGTGGCTCAGTGCATCCCACCGCCAGCGAAGGTGGGGGTCCCGCGCCGCCTTCTCCACTGCCCTTCTCGGCCTCCGCCGAGCTGGTGCGGGTCATTGCGCTATCAGAAAAATGACTCCTTTCTTCTTGTCGTCTTCTGCCGGCTTAATGATCTAAATAAACTTCCTCAGTGGGCAGCTCAGTACCTGGAAGAAGAGGAGAGAGAGACCATTTTTTCGTCAGGAAAAAGTCACTAGGTCAGGTCTGCCTTGTTGTCTAGCGGTGCCCCGTGTCTCTTCTGAGATGAGTGAAGATGTTCCAAGCTTACACTGGGGTAAAAAAAATTGACGGAAATACAGCAATTAGTGTAAGAGGCTGCTTCATGTAATGAAAATACCTTTTAATTTCCAAGAAACACTTCACAACTGGTTTTTTTTCCCTAACAACTGTACACATATATTAGTTAATCATTAGAAGAATATAAAATTCATATTAAGTGTTGATATAGACAAAATGGAGAAATGAAAACCTAAGATCCCATCCATGGAAGGTAATAACAGGGGTTTTTCTCTTATGCACAATTGACTGTGTATATGCAAATGAAAACACAGGAGCTCTCTGGGTGTCTCAGTACTGGATAGGATTGCAGTTACAAATATTTTGATGTTAGTTGTCCTTGCCTTCTTCCCAACCTACTTCTTTCCAGACCATGAAAAATTTTCTGGGAATTAGTTGTAAGATCTCTCCCCATAAAATAATTTTTACTTTTGTTCTTATCTGCATATTTGAGAGCGGTATTAGACAAGTCACTTTTGATAACTGCCACAAGGTAATACAGACAGCTGAGCATGTGCAATGTCATGTTAATTCAGGGCCAGAAACCTATAGCCACTCTTACTTGAAGGTAAGTATTATACATTATACAGTATAACTGTAAGTTATACTGTAAGGTATAGTATTATATAAGGTAAGTATTATACATTATACAGTATAACTGACTAACAACCCCACATGTATCTCATTTAATGGTTTGGTTTATAGAAGTATTTCTAAAATGATAGAGTTCATTGAGGGACACTTACATTCTTGTACCTATATTTGCAGATGTCAGGAGATCAGCACGTTGATAGCTCTACTCAAGAGGGAGGTGATGAAGATCACGGTGATGTAGTTGATGCAAAGCCAGACAGAAGCAGCAGATTCTCACTTTTGGGAAAGTAAGTTACTACTTTTATTCCTGTTATTGTTGTATTGGCTGTCGTGCTACCCTTCTAATGGGATTTTGGTGTTCAGTTTGCCGTGTCCACAATGTCATGGATGGTCTGGATAGGGAGATGGTTTATGTTGTATAGGTTTAATGTATCTGGTCTGTACCTTAGAGCATCTCTCTATAGTATCTCCCTATAGCGAGACCTACAGTATATCCCATAAGCTTTATTTGGTAGTCAAGAGACCACTAAGTTCATTTAGCATCAATTATAGCCCTTCATCTTAAACATTGCCCTTTGGTGGAGCTGAGAATTAAATATGCCATTAATTACCTGTTTTACTGCATTCAGCTCAGCTAATCTCCTGTATCATTGGAATCCCCTGCTGACTATTTAAGTTAGTTTAAAGCCTGGATGTGCCATCTAGGTTGCAGCACAAAGAAGCCTCACTGAGTCTAGAGATGTAACCCATTACAGAATAAATTAAAAGCCTTTAATTTTAAAATATAGTAGTGTCACTGAAGCATAAGCTCAATTTCGTTAAATGTGTAGGAAGCAAGAACTATGTAATGCTTGTCTGTACTCCTGAAAACACTAGATAAATGTGATTGAAAATGAAAAAGATGAAAAATGAACATGCAAAATTTACAAATACTGTTGAATGTCAGCAAATGGCTACTTCACATTCTGAACTTTATGGATTTAGAGAGATTTAATTAGAGGTGTTTATTACAAAGACTATTGGATTTACAGAGAGGTTTTGATTTTTTTTTTTTACTATTGGACATTCACATTCAAGTGAACAGTATAGTTCAGAGAAAGTGCATGGAGAATATAATTTTATTTTAGCTGCTTATGAGTCTAATGGGGGTAACAAATCTGTGAGAGAAGTGAAGATGCTTTAGTCTTAGAAGACTTCTGATGTGCTGTTAAGCAAATCACTTTGCTTTCTCTGTCTCATTTTATCATTCCTCAAGTATGTTTTCTTATGTGTATTATTAATTTTAACAGAGTCACATCATGCAAAATAGAAAATGTAACATTTGTTTCTAAATCTTGCCAAACATTTTTCAAAGGTTTCTTTTAAACTTCATAAAATGTGTGGTTTAATATCTGAATTGGTCTTCTTTATAAGAGGCGATATGCTAATACTATTATTAAATTATGCAACTCAAAGTTAATAATTCCTGAAGGGAAGGCAATAATCACATTTCTATCACTTTTTTCTATAAGAAATTTTTCAAATAATTTGGCTATGCATCAGTTTGAGGCATTCATCTTTTGGGAACTCCTTGAAGATACAATTTGAAACATTTTTCTTTAGAAGTAAGAAATTGCTCAAATTAAATATGAGGTAATTGGGAAGATTCAACTTAGATTTTGTTGAAAAAAAGTAAGTCTGAGAAATCTACCAGAGTTTCTTGAAGAAGGTGATGATTGCTTAAAGAGGAATGAGCTGGTTGACAGCGAAGGTCTTAAAAATCCAAGCACAGTGACAAGGTCTTTGTCTTATAGAAACAAAAACTCTTTGGCCTGAAGGAAGATAGGAGATGAATGTGAGAGGATAAAGGAAGATGGGATATGATTTTAAATCATGACTACAATGGAGGAGAAAGTGACTAGAGAATGATCGTTCCTTGTGCCTCACTGGAAATCTAGGGCACATCCAATGAAAGGTTCATGCCATAGGTTTAAAACAACTGATGAGATGTAATTTTCACATAGTGCAGAATGCAATTGTAGAACTTAAAGTCACAAGATATGCAGATGTCAAGATTTTAGATGAGTTCAGAAGAGATTAGATGTATTTGTGGAGGGAAAGTCCAGTAGGAATATTGATGTTAAAATCTTTGGTGCAAGACGTTCCTGAATCCCGTTTCTGTGAGAATATATTCTATATCCAGTTTCTTTTGTTTGTTTTCTTAAAACTCATTACTAGTCAGTAGCAGATACTAGGCTAAATGTACTTTTAGCTGGAACCAGCATGGCTCTATGTCTTGATTGCTAAGGCTTAATTTTGGCAACATGAAATTAATAGCTGTAAAATAAGATGTCTAGAAAGCTTTAGATTGACTACAATTTTATGGTCCCTTGTTTTGTTTTGGCAACCCAGTTTTTACCAGCTGTGCAGTACTTTCAGTGAAATTCTACATTGTATTTCATTTATTATTGCTTAAAATATATAAACTCAATTGGTAAAAAAGTAACTTGTGTTGTTAAATAAGCCCATTAGTTTTCATTTAAGAGAACAGGGTAGTGAGAAACTGAATTCAGAGCTGTACAGAAAGACCAGCTGTTTCTAGTAGCTTCACAGCTCCAAGTCACCATTCTCTGGCTGTGACCGGAAATTTATCTAGCAAGAGCAGTAAGTAGAAATAAGTGAAAACCTTATTCACTACAGCGTATTTCTCTCTGACAAGTCCGTGAGCCTGCTTTACTGTGGAGGCCACGATGCTCAGAACAAGCCATGGAGTGGGCAGGTTCTTCTGGCTTCACCAGTTTAGGGAAATTATCTTCTATGTTATTTCTTTTTCTTTGAAAAAGTGCTAGTATGTAGTTAATGTTGGTGGGGGAAAACTGTTTGATGGGGAAAAACTGTTTGGTGGGGAAAGGAGTTGAAAGAAGTAAGTTTTGAATTAGCATCTGCTGGTGGTGTTTGGTTTAGGGTTTTTTTTAGCCACTAGATGGCAGGAGGGTATCAGTTTTGTTTATTGCCAAAAATGGGGACAAAAATTAGGGAGAGTTGCAGCTGAGCAAAAAGTTGTGTTTTAGAAAGCAGAAATAGCAGGATACACTCTGGCAAGCCTGTGCACAATAAAATTTTAAAACGTGGTTAAACAAAGATTGAGCTGAGGAGTTGAAACATGTATTTTAATTCTTTATGTCATAGTTAGAAATTAATAAAATTCTTCCCATAGAAATTTTTCTTTTCTGTGCTGTATGTGCTCCTGTTACACTTTCAAGGCCTTAAAAATATTCTCACTTCTCCACAGGATGATTTAATATCTTCATTTGGTATCTTTTGTCTTTTATTGGGGAACTCTGTTAGGGAGATTGATAGCAGCAAACCTATTTTAGCATCCAGGAAACATAAAGTAACATGAAACGGAATAAAATTGTGGTTCCACTGTATTAAGCAAAGCTAAAATTTCTCTTACTCCTAAGTTGTTTTTTTTGAAAATGCTCCATCTAAAAATTCCCAAGGCTTGGTAGACTCACACGTGCGCTGTCAATAACCATGACTGTGGGCTTCAGTGAAGAAGCATAATGCAGAAAAGGGTGGTTGTTAGTAGTATCTAGGTACCAGTTTTATTCTAATTTAATTGTATAGAACCATTTGGTCTCTGGTTACTTTTATCTACTCCAGCTCTACTGTCTTGTTTTACAGTCAATATTCCCCTTCTCATCTGGAAACAGAAAACATAATTTAAATATATATTTAAGAATTTTTACAAATACCTAGTTACAATTGAAACTCTGATTCTGTAGTGCCCTTAATGCAGAAACATGAAATATATTGTAAGAAAATCCCATTGAGGAATTTGAGAGGCTTGTAGGGTACACTGACATGTAGTTACCAACAGTACTACTTGTACTAGGGGGACAGCCTGCCTCACCATGGTCTTCACCACGGGCTGCAGGGGAATCTCTGCTCTGGCATCTGGAGCACCTCTTCCCCCTCCTTCTTCACTGCCCTTGGTGTCTGCAGAGTTGTTTCTCTCACATATTCTCACTCCTCTCTCCCAGCTGCAGTTGCTAGGGGTTTTTTTGCCTCTTCTTAAATATGTTCTCCCAGGGGCGGTACCACTGTCACTGATGGGCTCAGCCTTGGCCAGCGGCGGGTCCATCATGGAGCCAGCTGGCATTGGCTCTGTCGGATACAGGGGAAGCTCTAGCAGCTTCTCACAGAAGCCACCCCTGTAGCCTCCCTGCTACCAAAACCTTGCCACACAAACACAGTACACTGATCTTGTAAATTATAATTGCTTGCTCTGTAGAAAAAGTACTACTGCTAGCACCGTATGCTTACAAAGAAACTGTATTGGCCTCCACTGCATGAATGTCAGCTGTTCTTGCCTTGCAATTAACGTGTTCAAATCCAGATGATGCCTTGAATGATACCTCATCTTTTTTATCATAACTTTTACAGTTTTAAAATTAAAAATGCAGTTCTGTTACAGGTTTTTCAGAGACAGAATATTACAGACCTTTCAAAAATAAATATTGCTAAGTAAAGTATCTCTTTTATCCTTAGAATAAAAATAGCAAGTTACTTTAAAACAAATAACAGCTGATGAATCATTATCTGAAGTTATGCTCTGGGCTGCAACTCAGAGGTCTGAACTAAACTCTTGGTTCAGCCTCACATTTTCTATATGTCTCTAAGCAAATCACTGTGTGCCTTAGTCTGTCCTGTAAATGGGTAGTGATCTTTTCTCTTACTATCCTAACTCCAAAGTCTAGCACAATATAATTTTAATTTTGTTTGGAGTTTGTGAGTTCTGCTTTGCACAAGCTAAATATCAGTGTATTTTCCCCTGAAGCGCTGAACCTAAAATTTCAGAAGCAATAGGTTCTGACATCCATAGTCTGTTAAAGTTAATTCCTACAAAGACAATGAAAAGATTTTAACAAAGAGCAACATAGATGTTTCATTTTCATTACTCTCTTTTAAGCCAGAGGTTGGTGGGTTTTTTATTCTTTGTTATTGCAGTTTTTGTTAGATCTGGAACTCAACTTCTGGAGAACACTGCAGGAGTATTTAACAATTAGTGAAAATTGTGGTCAGTGCTTGTACTTTCCCTTGGACACTGACTGGAGGTACCGTACAGGAAATGCCCAAGTGTCTTGAAATAGTGTCTAGTCTAAAGTATAAGAACTCATTAATTCACAGTCAGTATTTGTTTCCACTCTCCTTAGAGACTTTGTCTTGTGAAGCATAGCAAACACTGGGTTAACCATGAACTGTAGCTGTAGCAACCACAACAGTGAGTCAAGTATCCTAATTCCTTTTCAGTGTAGTAATTTATTTCCTTCATTACAGAAAACTCTGGGCTGTCATCATACAAAATTTGGAGGAAAGCTATTCGGTAGTGTCATTTTTAAGCTTTCAAAGTAAGCAAAACCAAATTAAGCCAAATTTATAATAAACCAAAACTGTTTAAGGGTAAATATACAAGAAATAGTTCTATGAATTAGAATACAAAGAGGCTTTGTAAACTGTGCGTGTTCCTTTGCATTATTTTCTGAGAAATATTCATTGTGTAAATATTGTAGTAATGGTGGATCAGGTTTTGAGAGAAGGAAGAAAGACATATTACAAAGTGAAGTCTGCTGTCCCACCTCCATCTCAAGATCTGCTGTACTTTCCTACACTCTTACATAGGAACAGTGATAGAATCAGAGTGATGGGAGTGTGTTTTCCGCTTGTCAGCAAAGGTAGATCAGGCCTGCATGACCTCAGCTTGCAGGGTGATAGCTATGAGGGTTTGAATAGCCCCCATAGAAAAGTCCAGCGTGACCCACTGCTGACACATGCGAATCTTTGGGCCTGAACACAGAGAGCATCCTGTTTCACTCTCCAATGTAACCCTGAGCATGGTGGGCTCCTAGCATTAGCAAAGAAGATTAGACTTGCTCTTGAGGACAAGCTGAAGCTGTTTTCAGATGCAGTGTGGAGTACCATTTGATGATGAGCCAAGGTACTGTAGAATGTTATTTATCTCCTTCCTTCTCTGACACCTGTTTGGAAATCTCATGAATGAATACCCTAAAAGAGTGTAGTTTCAGCGCTTATATCAAGCTAATTATAACTCTACTGGCATTTTGCAATTGCTAATCCTAGCCAGAGTGTTCTCTGAGAAATAGTATTTGGGAGGGTTGCTTTATTTTGAATCATTTTCCAAGCAGTCCATATAGCAATATATATACCCGTTAATTGCTCTTAGTACCTATGATAGATAAGAGAGGCTTCATCTTTTTTTTCATGTAATTGGCAGTTGCCTATGTACATTATACTACTTAGGATATGATCATGCAAAATTTCAGTTTCCAGAACACCCATGTATGTGCAGGTTTTCTAGAAATGAGCAGAAAGCCTTTCAGCAAGCAATATTCTTTATTTGTAAAATTTTACCATTTGAATATTATGTTGCATGCAATATTGTGAGGCCTGCACAGCAGATACCATGCAACTAATTAGGAAGCTGAAGATGAATTACAAATTGACGGTTGAGAGTTAGAACTTACTCTGTTTTGGTCCTCTCTGCTGCAGGCATTACACCACAAAATTGTCATGTAGGCTGTAAATGATACTTAATATTTTAAGTGCACAAAGACTAGGATACTGCTACTTTACTGATACTGTTTCTTTTTCTTTCCCTCTTGTCTTTTTTTAACTGATGCGAAATGCGGACAACATTAGACATAATAGTCTGCATTGAAACTTTTTTTACAAAGTGCAGCTGGCTTAGCCCCAGTACGCTTTGTCTGCTTAATTTGTATGTAATAAATAAAATTGCAGCCATGGTTTTGATTTGAATTATGTTAAGACCATCACTAATATGCAGTTAAAAGGAGAGGAAGACATATTTAGGTGTAACTGTCAGAACTCCAAAGATATATATAACATGCAAAGATATATATAACATACAAAGTATGCCAGAAGTTGTAGTCTGAAGCTTGCTCTTTCAAACAGCTCAGCTGCTTTCATTACACACTGAGTTTCCAGTTGTCCTGGACTGGGTTTCTCTGTTTTCCAAGTTCCTAGAGAGGATTCTCCCTCCTAATTGGAGAAGAGTCTGAAACAAAAATGGGACAAAAAAGCTAAAAGAGTAGCTCAGGATCTGAAAAGTATCTTATAATGAGGGATTTAAAATGTCTTTAGTTTCTCTAACTGAAGTTGAAAGACAATTGCTTGTACTATACAAATATGTAGTGTACTGTACAAATATGTAGTATACTGTACAAATATATAGGTGATGGAAGATCAGAAGATAGGAGGCACTTTTTGGAAGAAAAGAATTCATAAATTAATCCGATGGATCCATAAATGGATCTTTTAAAAAAAGGTTCAGTATAAATCTAAAAGATGTTTTGCAGATTAAACAGAAGCTGAAGGTTTGTAGAAACTGCTGAATAAGGGTTTGTGGCTTGCTTTGCAAGAGATCAGATGAAAAGTGTGTTCACACTCAGGTGGGTCAGTGCAATTAGCATGTTGCAGCTTACTAGTTGATTTTGTTTATCTCTGAGACTTGCAGTTGTGAAGCTTTGTGGTAGGTGAGGCCTTATTGTGATTCAAGCTAATACACTCTAGATTGTGGTTTCAAAGGAACATATCAATAGCCATTGCTGTAGTTCAGCTGAGTAGCTGATATGTGATAAGCTCTGATATCTTGACCGTTAAGCCAAGGTCTCAGAGGCCTTTAGAGCTATAATATACTTTGGGGAAATGCCATATTCTGTGTACTGCAACCTTGTCATTTTTACAGTTGACGTTAAATAATCATGTGCAGACGACAGCGGTTTTATTTCTTCAGGGAAGCTAATGTGCAGTAACCAAAGACAGGAATTTGTTGCTGAACTGAGATCCGCTGTAAACCTCCACAGTGGACAGTAAGAATGTCTTTGTTTCAAGCATTTTTTTCCAGGAGGCACGTGGCAATAAGCTACCTCACACGCTCTGGACGTAAACATTGTACACATGTACAAAATAGTGGATTTTAAATTCATTCTCTAGTTTATTGTACACGACTATCCCCTGGAAAGAAGCCATGAGATCTGCAGTCGTTTTATGAAATAAATTTGTTTAGGCTCCATTTTGTAATGGAAAAACTAAGACCAAGAGATATGAAGTTATTTTTCCCAAAGTTATTCAATAGCAGAAGCAGTATTCATACTCGGTTCTCCATCTAGAGCACAACTGTCTCTTAGTAGATAACAGAACTTATCCCCCCAGCTGACCATTTTGGTTTGTTTAATACTTTCCATCAAGTTAACCGAGTAAAGCATAGCTAGCATATAATCTTAATAAATATTTTTATGACTTGTGTTCTACTGTTGGAGGTCATATTGCATGCTACAGGAAACTTAGGGAAATTCCAGGATTTCTTTCAAAAAATTAAAGCATTTATTTTGCGAATTTTCTGCAAAATCTGTAACAGTACTGCTATATATGTCATAGTAAGAACAAAAGTAGGTTTTTAATATGATACTGTTTTAATGGATGAATGAACTCAGTCCTGTCATGGGCAAAGAATTTGTTAATGGTAGCTTAGGCCTTCCCCAGCCCTATTATTATCTTTATAAATTCAAGGAAATAATCCCATTGTTTACCTAACTCCTTTCTTTCAAGACTGCTACAGCAATATTTTCCTTTCAAAATTAGTGTGCTTACAGTTATAGGGAGGGCTTGGGACATGGGTTTCCAAAGAAACAAGAAACAAAGAAACAAGAGGCACTGTCTCCATTAGCTTCCTAGTTTCAGGTTCATTCAAGCAAAAGGCTTTGCCCCTGGTGAGTTTTAAACTGGCTTTGTTTAGTCAGCTGAGGATCTAATTCCAAAGATGTCCTTAAGAAGTCATGAACTAATTGGTGGTTCAAAAAGAAGCTGTAGGCTAAATAATTACTATGGCCCTGATCTTGAGAACAGTTACGAACAGGCATTATTTTACTGTCTGACTAGTCCTGTTGCTTTTAGTAGGCCTGCTCCCAGAAGGAAAGCGGGGTGCATTCATTAGGGTCTGTGGTGTTCGAGTAAGCACACTTGCCATTTCCTTTTATTCCACTCCTTCCAAATATGACTTTCAAGGTTTTGGCACTTCAGCAGAGTAACATATGAAGATGCAAGGGTTGCACAGACATTCTAAGTCATTGATAAATATGAATTTTAGACTCCAGTATTATCAGTCTGGCATGTTTCACCATGATTTAAAATTTCTTTAACAGAAAAAACAAGACCATTAAAGGGAACAGAAATCTAGGACTGTTTGACTGGGTTTTGTGTTTTAATGTTTGGGGGGGGGGGGCGTGTTGTATTGTGTTGTTTATGTTTGCTATTCCAAATTGCAGCTGCCAGTTTTCATGCCTTTTGTGTAAGACACCTCCTTGCCATAATAAGCAATATAGGTGGAATAATGTTTAGATGCTTTTGGGGGAACTTTTATGTTCAGTTTTCTAGGACTACTTTTCTTGTCTCTTCTAAATTAAGACTTTCTATTATGTTGAAAAGATTCTGACTTTAATATTAGAAATTTTTAAAATTTTCTTTTGACATTTATCTGGAGCATATTTAAAAATAGCCTTCTAAGGACTGGTTATTTTTTTGGTGCTAGTCTATCAAAGTCAGCAGTCATTTGCTAATAACTTTAGTAGGGAAATTGAAAGTATGCCGTATTTTCTTGAACTTCCTCCTACATAATTAGTATTGCCACTTTTTCCTCAGGAGATTTTTGCTTCAACTATTAAGCTGATTTTCAGTTTATCTACTGGCACATAATTTGGAAGCCTGAGTAACCTTTGTTTAAAAAAAGATTGTGAGGGATAGTATTTATTTTCTTGGTTTACAATTATATTTAACCTCTTTCAAAAGAGTCCTTGGTAAGGTGTTTTCTGTCTGAAAAGAGAGAGATGGAAATTGCACCTGCCATTGGAGTATATTCAGGAGAAAATGTTTGTGAGGCCATAGCAAGTGACAGTCAGGTTGGAAACAGAACTGAGATCTCCCAAATGCCAACGTCTTCTGCAGTGGCTCCTGTTAGTGTTTATTGTAGGCTTCACTTAGTATTCTAGCATGCTGCCTTTTCAGTGTGTGACCCAGGATCACACCATCAAATGCAGTATAATACAGTTTTAGTATTTGGACTAGCCCTTATGGTTAACGCATAGTCCTTATCCCATATAATTTGTGCTTTCTGATTTTTAACAGTAAAGGAATATTAGGTTTTACAAAAGACAGTTCAAGTAATGACACATTCTTCTTGTCCAGAAATGTTGCTGCTCTGCAAACCTGATGCAATATTAATGGGAAAAGGCAACAGGATAATCTATTATTTGCATGCAGCTCTAAATCTGCGTGACACTTTACCAAAATGAATCTGACAAAGAACAAAGAGTCTGCCTTAAAGAACTTAAGATCTAAAAAGCTCTAGTCAGGTTTAACAAGTGTCTTTTGCTTGTTATTGCCAATAGGTTTCAAGAGAAAAAAAATTCAAAGAGGGGAGAGTGTACAGTAATTAGAGGTGTACTAAATATGGTGAAATTAGACTGGATAAAAGTATTAAAGCTGAATAGAAGTATTAAAGCTGGCAGTTTGGAGAGAAGGTTATGTAGGAGTAAGACATACTAATGCATAATCATCAGAAAGCATCAGACATATGAATAGACCCCTAATTATTGAGACTAAAGTAGAAACATAGAACAAAATATTGAACCTTGATTGTCTAATTTATGAATTTTGTTTCCTGTTCACTTCTTTTGGAAGAATAACTCTGAATTTGTCTCCAGCAGACTCAGTTTTACTACACATAGCTTGGTGATGCTTTGTGAATTCAAACACAATCCTCTTTTCATTTTCATTTTTTCCTATCTATCCTTTAACTACCTATTTAAAAAAATAAATCCAATCCAGGATTATTTCCCAGGAGAGCAAACATAGCACTTGTGATGAGCAGTAGTTGCAAATGCCATTTATACTGTGCATGCAATAATGGAAGGAGTGGGGATTTTTAGACAGAAAGAGCATCAGAGAGCTACACAAACTGCATAAAATTAAATCAGCAATATAGGCTATGTAAGTTTCTTCAGAGGTCTTAAAATTAATGTATCGTCCTGTACACTTACTCCACAGTATTGTAACTTAACAGCAAATTTATTCAAATGAAGCCTTTAAAGAGATCCCCAAATGTAAAAGTCATGAGCGAAACATGTCAGTTGTTTGTAATAGAATAAAGAGCATTGCAGGTTTAAGATACCTTGCATCCCACAACATTAAGTGTATGAAAGTTCCGGTGGATGTTGATGGATTACCTGAGAAGATTTGTACTAAGGACTTTGTCACTGTACCACTGCTATAATCTTCTTGCCTAGAGTCAACAGAAAGGCTGACAACATGACGGAAACTAGAATAAAACTGTTCTCCAATGTCAAAAAGCATGGGGACTCCAGAAGGGATCCTGAGGTGATGTGTTCTGTAAAGATAGCATGTTTTTTAATGCAAATTTTCTTTTTAACAGAAACCTGTTATCAGTCATTCAAAAATGATATATGATTGCACATTGTATTAAAGAAGCATGCCAGGGTAAAAACTACCACAATGTTCTGTGATATTCCTTATCAAGTAAAGCCCAAATTTACTGAACTTCATAGAGCAAGACAGAGTTCTCGTCTTTTGTGTGTGTGTACTTCAAATAGAAATTAATGTAATCACTTTAGTCTTTTCCACCCACCTCTGAATGTCAACTTCCTTAAATTGAATAGTATCATAATTGCAGAATTTTTTTATCTGCTTACATTTTTTCAGTACAGCAACAAAAGTCCCTAACTTTCCTAGGAGAGAAAGGGATTATAGCTGTTTTCAAAGCCCGGATATCCCTCTGTAATATCACTTTTAGAGTTTATTTGGATTGACACATTAATTTCCTCTTAGAAAAGCAAACAAACAGGAGAAAAACAAACAGGAAACTCCTCCCATCCTGTGACTGGGAAGAGATGACTGTAAAATTTGTCTTTACTCATCTAATCCTTCTAGGCAGATCTGTTTCTTCCATGTGCTGTCACATTGCTTTTAAGGCCAAGCAGCTCATGTTTTCAGAAGAGCTGTAAGGGCTGTCGGTTACTATCACCATCTTTTTAATCATTGTTAATGTTGAGGTTTAGTAAATGGATTGGTATAACTGTTTCTACTTAGAGATTGCACTTTCTTCTTAATGTTTCCCTTTCCTCCACTCTTCCCTTAAGAACTTTCCCTGCACTATGCCAGCTAGTACTGTTCCAAGGGGAGTCTATATAGTTACAGCAGACCAGCTTGCTTAGAGCAGAAGGTTTTTTTACAGTCACTGGCCTTTGCACCTTGCACAAAGGTAGGCAATACCAGACTACACAGCTGACATTAATTACGTAATGTGATGGGAAGTGAAGACCCTCCCCATGGAAATAAATCACACTACACTTTAAGTTAAGCAGCTGGTTCTCACTGAAATACTTGTTACTCTGGAGGGCTGGCAGACCTGAGACCAAGACCTTGGCTATAGCAGGTGAAAGAGATGATGAGAGACTGCAACACTCAAGGAAGAGATTCTCCTGCACGCACTCTCTTAGTGTGTTGGTGTGTCATACTAAGATGTGGTAGCAAAGAAAGTGCAGGATGATGCCAGTAGAAAGGAAGCTAAAGGAGAGGAAATGGCAGCTGCTGAGGCACTGCTTTCAATAAAATTGTTATTGAAAATAATCTTTAGGTATAGTTAAATGTTAACAGTGATATTTTTATCCTTAAATCTTGGTATCCCTACATACTGAAATCATAATTTACCCGAAGTGTAACAGAAAAGAAAGTTTGTTCTGATAAGTAGCAGTCCTTTAGACAATCGAGTTCACTGTTGGTGCAAGTGATGTATCTCCATTGACTTCGACAGAATTTTAGCCACTCATGGTGATAAGAAGCTTGGCCTTTACTATTTAAAAGTTCAATAACAAAATGATAAATAGTATGAGTAACTTTAATTTTATATTTGAAAAGTGAGACGTTGATAATAATGATTTTCCCAGGGTTGACACTGGTTAAGTCTAGACTTGAAGAAATCACATTCCCAGACATACTCTTGTCAAGCCTAAGGCATGGATTTACAAACACAGTAAGGGTGAAAATGTGCAAGCTATATGAAGGTGCCAGAGTGGAGTTTCAATTTTGCTGAACTCTTGACCAAAGGGAGAGAACATGAAATATGTGAGAGCACTGATAGCCAGAATATTTCTGTCTAAGGGAAAGATCAGTGACCACTAGTGGAGTGAGGAGTTATGGCACAGTTGTAACTAAAAGCTGAAGAAAGAGTAAACAGTCATAAAACTCAAGTTTCTATTTAGTCTGGGCAAGTTTGAATCCCAAAAGAGGGAAATTAAAGACACTGGATGTCAGAGAAGCAGGATGAAATAAAACTGAGGGCAAATAGTTTAAAACATTTTATAACAGCACGTAAGTAACCTGTAGAAACCCTTTTGGAAAATATGGTAATTAGAAAGCTTACTAAGAACAACAGCAGTAAACATTTATATTAACATGTGTCCAGTTCAAAGCTTAGAAAATAAATATTTAGCTGGAAAGCTTTAGGCTTTCAGTCATAAGCCAGCCTGTCACTGACAGAGCATTTCCCTTAAGGACTGATGATTACATATTTATTACTTTATTAGTCATTATTACAAGGTCTGATTTAGCTTGTTGAAACTGAAGAGTTGGACCTTATACTGTCAATTTAATCCAGTCAGGCAATTCCTATATTGCGCTGTGCTGGCACAGAAAACTGAATCTTCAAAAAAACTATTTCTCTCTGGACTGCAGGCCCAGGATATGTATACTGCACAACCTTTGCTTCCTTATTTGTTCAGTTTGGACAGATACCAAAAGATTTCTGGAACTTTTTGTTGTCTGCCAGTAAAGAAATGGTAGGCGTAACCCTACAAAGAATGCTCTGATTGCTTAGTATCTCATTAGCCTGATCAGCTTGGAAGGAATCATTAGAACAAAAATATACTATCCTTTGTAAAGAAATGGGGAAATGATAGAGTTATGTGTGCTACCGTGCTGACAAGGCTTGTCTGTGACATTTGACATTGACTGGCATAGAGCTTCTTGCGTACTTTTGGGAATACCAGCAGTAGTAGCTACATCCCTTAAACTCCCAAGTATTTCTGCATGAATGAGTGCAAACTATTGAACTCAGAAGTGAAGTGGTTTCAGAGAAGTTGTGTGGCTACGTTATTATGCCACTTAACCCTAGTTGCTGTTTTCAGTGAGGCTTTTTGTGGGATAACATGGCTACGTACTTCTGGACTAGAATTAGATTACTTCCAGCATTTTAGCAGAGCAGACAGTGCAAACATGATACCATGGTGCTCATGTGGATCTGTCCCGAGTGTTCACAACTGTTCAGGGGTTGAACATAAGCAGAAATTTGTGTACAATCCAATCCCCTTGAAAATATCCTATTGTGTGTAACAGCCATTGTTAGTCATACAGCTTTTTCAGGAAGTCAGTGAAGCCAGGTAAATCTGTAGAAACTTGAATCCAGTGTGGACTGAGGAAATTAGCCTCTTCATTGACCTGAGTGTTTATTTGTTGTTTTGAAATTCTTTTTTCTGTCTTTACCAGAGAGCTGTCTAGTGATGTAGGACCAGGGGGAATTTTAGGCTAAAATAAGAATCCAAGACCTCTTTGAAAGTCAAATGTAATATTAACATCATACAGCTGTGGATAATTCTTTAAAATGGTTAAAATCTTTTCTTGAGGCAAAGCATGTTTAATTATTGCTCCCAGAGCCCTCAAGAAGCAGTATGTGAGGGGAATACCAATACTTGCGACTTGCCAGGAAAAACTGTACTTCCAGAGTATCAGACAAAATCCTCAAGTAAATATGATTCAATACCTTGTTTTGTAGTCTCTAAGAGAAGTCTAAGAGAGGACATGATATTAGGATGGTCACATACAGAAAGAGTACAGAGAAAGCCTGCCAGCTGCAGCTATTTGATTTGGCCCTTTATAACAGACCACGAGGACACTCAAAGAAGCTGTTTTAAAATTGAATTGCAGTAGCATTTAAACACGATGAATCATCTAGAGAAGGTTTGTTGTAGTTTACAATTAGTCTTGTCCTTTAGTAATAAAAAAGAAGACACTTAAAGCTGAAAGACAACAATCGTTAAATCAGGAAGGTAAGAAAGTAGATTACCTAAACATTTAATCAGTTCACAGCAATCTCATGTCTACAGGCTATTATTGAAGCAAATAGCTTAGTAATTCTTTAGAAAGATGTCAGAGTGAGAATAGTGAAAGTACTTATATTAATCGAGATTGTGGGAAAAATCTAATTTTGTTAAAAACAAACTGTATTATACAGTTATTTGTGCTGCGAAAGTAGGTTATGTTTTCCTCTCAGACATCAGCAATAAATACTATTAGAAGCAGGATGCTGGACCAAATAAGTAAGAGACGTACTCATAACTTCTTCTGCCCTTTCCTGAGCATTGTTTTTAACTGGGCTTGCTCCAAAGCTTGTTTATAGTTCTGAGGTTGAATCAGACCCTTTATAGGCTCTCACTGGCTTCAGTTCTGCTTGAGGAGATCTTGCCAACATTTGAAGCCACCTGCTTGGACCAAAAAGTCCACCTTTAAAAGCAAGTACTGCAGAGTTCCTCATGCTTGTACTTCAGGTGTGCATGCTGGCTGTAATTGATTTGTTCTTAATACTTCAATGAGAATAAATTGCATCCCTTTCTAATCCAGTCTAAGACTTCTGCAGAAACATCAGTACATAGTCATATTAACAGATAATATTTATAGCTTGTTTTGGTTTGGTTTGGGTTTTTTAAGTGAGGTTCAGGTATTGATGATTACATTAAAATGTGCTTATTTATTTGCATAGGTTCAGACTGCTATTTGGCAGACCAAATTAACACAACCTGTTTGTATCTGTAACCTTTATCAGTAGAAACTACCTACTGCTCTGTCTTAATCTTCAGAAAATTTAGGCACGATGATGATTCAATAAACAAATCCTATCACACCATTGGGTAAACTGCATATCTTCCTGTGCTTGGAATAGTTATTAAGGGAGATCTGTCTGTCCTTCCATGAATTATTTATAGTAAAAGTGAAATATGTCCAGAACCATAGTTTGCAAAAGGTTACTGTCAGCCTGACTTCATGTTTAGGCCATTTGTTTTATCTGTAGGATCTGGGTATACTAGTGCTGGCTGCAGTTCACTCTAGAGTCGTTTTACCATTATCAGAATCCAATCACGTACAATAATCACTTCATGGCAATCACAAGATCTTTATGCCTTGATCTGAAATACGAAAGAAGAAAACAAACATTAGAGAAGAAGGAACATTGGGTAGGGCTGCCTGAATGGTTTGAATTAAGATAAATAGGCACACTGCATGTGACTGGCCACTGAAAATAATTTCATTTGGTTCACCTAGAAAAAAGAAGAATGGAGAAGAAGAACAGCCAAAGTCCTCTCTCAGTAATCAGTACCGAATTGTTACGCCCACATTCCAGTATAATATGGACTACAAGAAAGTTGGCAAATGTATTATTATAAACAACAAAAATTTTGAAGACAAAACAGGTAATGTTCTTTCTTTGATGATACTCATTACAGACTTTAGAATTTTTATACTTTCATTAAGCAATAAGTGTTTTATTTTTAGGACGTGAAATTTTAATGAATGTATTTATCTTTTTTGAGAAGTAGTTGTTCCTACAATTTATTCCTGTTCTTTAACACTTGTATTAGAGCGGCACTTTGCAGCATATGTTTCGAAGAGCATGTCACCTTGCTCTACCAACTTCAGAATAAACCTTTGTCCCAGAGTTTAAGGCTGTGTTGTTAAAATTTGAACTTTGGCATCTGCAGCCCATGCTATATCTTCTCTGTCCCTGAGCTACAGCTATGAGCTACAAAAGCTAATAGCTGTAGCTGTGCTCTGTTTACACTCCTGCATTTAACTTTTCAGACCATGTATGGTTTCAAAGCAGACAGATACTTGTGTTATAGTCAACTTTATAGGTCTTTTCCTATATACTTGGCAAACACACTAAATGACGTGTTTACTCCAAAGAATGTACATTAGTTTCTTTTATGTGGGTATCACAGGGACTCTTTTCAACAGTTTTGTCTTGGGGTGCTTTATGCATATGTTACACTGCATAACCAAAAAGAGATAGAATCATTCATAGAGGTCCTATGTTGCAAGGTGCTGGAGGCATGCCAACATTTTTCAGGGTAAGATAGGTGTTAACATTGAACCTTGCGTTATTTTGCTTTAAAACAAATCTCACAATTTGTTCTCAATGCTGAGAATACTGTTAGAGGATTGTTTTAAAATCATGTCACTGTGACATTGTTTAGTTTTATTAATTATAAACCTAAAAATTTACCTTTGAACACGTGAATTATTTTGAATTGTGTAATGTGCAATCAACCATATTCTTTGTTTTCTGGCAGGAATGGGTACACGCAATGGCACTGATAAAGATGCTGGAGATCTAGCTAAGAGTTTTAGAAACTTAGGTTTTGACGTTTGCATATACAATGACCGAAGCCGTGATGATATGGAAAAATTACTGAAGCAAGGTAAAAATTTAGAATCATAGAATAATTTAGAGTGGAACAGACCCCTGGAAGTCACCAAATCTATCCCCTGCTCAAGGCAGGTCAAATTAGAGCAGATTGCTTAGGCCCCGCTACATACAATTTTCTGTATAGAAGGATTAAGTTTCTGAATGGATTAGGCTTAATTCCCCACCTCTTCTGCCAACATCAATTCAGAAATACAGTTTTCTTGTCATATTAGGTGAAGCACCTGTCCTACGTATTAGGTGAAGAGCCTTGTCATATTAGATAAAGAGTCCAGCCTGTTGACTCCTGTGGGCTAGACTTGGAGTCAAGTGAAGGATGCATTCATGTATTCAAGGTACTCACCACATTACTAAAAAGTGGGTTGTGTCATCTTTATCCACTCCTTCTTAGTACAGGCCCAATGTATATGTAGTCTCAGAAAACTGTGTTTGCTAAGTATAATTTTAATTTAAAATGTTGCTTCCTTTTGGCTAAGACATATTTGATTTGTAGCTGCTGAGGAGAATCACAGTGATGCTGCTTGTTTTGCCTGTATCCTTCTAAGCCATGGGGAGGAAGGCCTCATCTATGGCACTGATGGACCCATGGCTATCAAGAGTTTGACTGCGCTATTCAGAGGAGACAAGTGTAAAAGCCTTATAGGCAAACCCAAATTATTTTTCATTCAGGTAATAGCCCTAAGGTAAATATAGTATCCTACTGCTGCAGTGAGGAAAACATGCTATGTTGGTTGTCTGCTCTGGAAGAGCCCTGTAGGTTAACTTACTGAACTTTGCTGGAGGTTTTGTGAAAAAATGTGTTGAGAGAAGTTGAGTATGGGTGACTTGTATTGTTTGTTTTTAAAAGATAATTTATACACAAGATTCACAGATGTAAAGAACATATTGTCATTGTAATTTTGTACATAGTTTCTCTTTATGCTTGGTAATATATAAACTTCAAAGCAGAAAGATAAACTCCCTCTTGTGTAGACAGAGCTGAGGACTGTCCAGGCCTGTTTGAATAAAGGCTGTCTCTACAAATCACTGCATTCTGCTAAATGAAATATTTTCTCTCTCCCTCAGTAGCCTAAAAATTTATATTGCATTATTGCATTATTGCATTAGCATATAATTAATTGTATATTACTTAAGCTTTTAAAGACAGCTGTTTCAAACAGTATTAACTGACATGCCATGGGTCTGAATTGCACTTTTTTATCATAGTGTTATGTATATATGGGAGTTGCAGCAGATGTGGTTTTCCCTAGGTTGTTCCATCAATTAATCCTCAACCTCAAAGTGAAAACTGTGTCTATTTTAGGCTCTTGATACTACTAAAGTGATGTTTCTTTTAATTGTAGGTTTAGAATGGGTATTTTTTGCCTTTAAAGTTATCTTAAGAAAGGCAACCAACTAAGCCCATCAGACTGCTATTTTTTTGCAAGAGCTGTCAGTCAAAGCTACTGATCAAGAGCTGAAACTTACCAACCTGGACTGTGTCTCCAGTGTGCCCTTTAGCAAAACCACATGATTAAGAGGAAATTAAGAATAAAAGAGAGAAATGGAAAAATGTTAAAAATGCAATATGCTTGAAATGGGTGGTCAAACACTGGAACAGGTTGCCCAGACTGTAGAGTCTCCATCTGTGGAGATATTTGAAACCCAGCTGGACATGTTCCTGAACATCTGCTGTAGCTGTCCTTGCTTGAGAAGGGGGATTGGACTAGATGGTCTCGGGATGTGATTTTGTTACTCTGTGAAATGTAGTGCTACAGCAATGCATGTCAGGAACCAAAGACAATGTGTAGTCGCCTGTAAAGAAAATGTCCAGAAGTCACACTGCAAAAGACATTATGTAATAATTGAGTGCTGAGGATGACTCTAGACTAGTAAAATTAATCATGGTTAGAATAAGCTAATGCTGACTTGGCACTTTGACAATCCACTGAGATCCACAGCCTGCAACACCATTAACTCCCTTTACTGTACAGGATGTATATTTTAAAATGGGTAAGCTAGTAACTTTATCACTGAAAATTAGATGTCTCCCAGAATTGCACTTCTGCTTCTAATACATGCAAAGTATTGCTTAAACTGTATCCATTAAAAAATGTTAATTAATATTTATTTTTATAACACCGTTTCTCCTTATTGGACAAGTTCTCTTTGTCTTCACTGCTTTCAGGCATGCAGAGGCTCTGAATTTGATGAAGGTATACAAACTGACTCTGGACCTGCAAATGACACTCTGGAAACAGATGCCAATCCGAGATACAAAATCCCAGTAGAAGCAGATTTTCTGTTTGCATATTCCACAGTGCCAGGTAAAGAAAAGGGAGTCAGGGTGGGGATAGAAGCCTAAAAATTTATCACTCATATTGACTTGATTGTGGACTGACGCTCATTGATGATACGTTGTACACTGATGGACAAAACACTAAGGCCCGCTGCATGTTGGGCCAGTGTGTTGTATCCACCGCTTTTACACTAGCTATAGCAGAAACAGAAGAAAGCCCAGATTTGGCAGGTGAGAAGACACAGACATTACAGGTTGCAAAGGCATTACTATTTTCTGGGAATCCTGACCTTCCATATCCTAGTTCACTGAGTATGTTGAATATGTGATGAAGGCAGGAGGAGGAACGGTTAGAGCACAGGACTTACTCTTAGAGAGGAAAAACATGAAATCTTTCTTCTTGCACTTTCCCAAATGCAGAATGGTACTTGAGTAGTGTGAGGTCTGGAGAGTTAATACACATTATTCTCCACTTTAATGAAGTAGGATATATGACACAAATGATAAGAATTAAACTTTGTGTGTGCAGTTACTCTTTGCTCAGAATCTTTCACACAAATTATTACATATCTCTCTGCCATTCTATTCTTCAGCACAGGATAATAAGAAAAAAGAGGAAAAATAACCCCATGTACTTTCTGATCTCTTCCCTGTAAGGTTATTACTCCTGGAGGAATCCTGGAAGAGGCTCCTGGTTTGTGCAGTCTCTGTGCTCTGTACTAAATGAGCATGGAAAACAACTTGAGATCATGCAGATCCTCACACGGGTCAACTATGTGGTTGCCACAAATTTTGAATCACAGTCTGATGATCCACGCTTCAGTGAGAAGAAGCAGATTCCCTGCGTGGTCTCTATGCTCACTAAGGAACTTTACTTCTGAAAGTGTATTTTAAGGCAGCCAGTGATGAAAGATCAGGATATGGTTTGGGGTAGAGATTTGATATAAACTGGAGTAACACATTCTTAATAACAGAAATGTAATTACACTAGATTTTTATATTGTATAAGCTGGGGTATCTGAGGGATGGACAATATGCAAGATTTTAAAAAGAAATAAATGCTGTGGGCCAGCCTGACAGCTAATACTAATTACTGTATCTTGATTTCCCTTAGTGTGGCTGTCATGATTTATGGCTACTGAAGATGTTCTGAGAGTCAGCTACCTGACCCATAAAGGTTTATTCCAGAAAACAGACTGTAAATTAAGAACAAAAAAATTTAATTGTGAGACTCCATCTTTTCTTTCACTGCTAGCTCATGGAACTATAACTTCCTCGGAAATTTGCAAAGACCATCATATTATGGGTATGTCCAGTGATGAAACAGTTTGTAGCTATTTAAAAGGGTGTTTCTTAGTCTAATATATTTCCTTTTTATGAACATCATTAATAAAGACTAATGGTTGCTCTGTGCTTAATCTGGAAGTCAATTTACTTAGGTATCACTCTAGCATAAGATGAATAATTAAAAAATCAATATTTGTAGATTATTTGCCTGAGTAGTATGGAAATGTAACAAATATAGAAAAATTAAAATGAAAATCTTTGTAAAAGATTGGCAAACTGTAATTGGATGATGCCTTATTAAAGTGCCATTGTAAAGATTTTTGCCTTGCAAATGACAATTAACTGACAGAACAGCCTGAAACAGTGGTATTGCAGTTTTTCTGCTTGCAGAAATAAAAATGTCTGCTTGTTGATTCAGAAGTTTTGAACCAACAGAAAGTTAATGCCACGGCTTTGTTATAAAACATTAAAAATTAATGTTGAAATCATAGAATTATATGTTCCAGTAACAAATGTATGTTTAGATATAGCTTCTATTTGTGAGGAATTTTGCCAAGACTGGAAATACTTACTTGAATCAGAAACCAGAAGTGCCTTTTTAGTTACTGCACAGTCTTGATTTTGTATTTTGGAGCTATGTTGGTGATGTTTATATTCCTACTTTTTATATTCTCTTTAAAGTTGGTAGCTAGCTCAAAAAAGTAAGTTTAATGATTTGTTTAAACTGATAAATGGTTAGTTGTTCACCCTTTTCCCAGTTAATGTACTCTATACTCTTTTGAAATCTTCTAAGAAAATAAGTGAATACTATTAAAGCCAAGTTACTGAATTATAAAGTTTATTTTCTTACAAATACTGTGGCATAGTGAGGCATTTTTTTTCATAAGTCAAATTTACAGTTGTTTGAATTAAATAAATGACTGTTTTATGGACATCTTGAGCATTAAATCAATAAAGACCTTTTTTTAAATTTCCTATGAATATCTGCATGTTTGTCACTCAATCTGGTGAAGTGAAAACCAACCAAAATACATCCCAAAACCTTTCTCAGCCAAGAATGCAGATGGTCTTCAGCATCTTTTCAAGATGAGGTTTACAGTGTCAGTTGAAAAGTAGTTTAGAAAAGTAAGCTGGCATTGGGTGACTTAGGTTAGGCAGGCCACATCCTCTCTTCCAGTAAACCAAAATTATTGAAAATATTTTAATGGAAATATCCTGACCTACCAGTGCTTAATCTTGCCCTGTATATAAAATGTCTTTATACAGTAAACTGTACAGTGGTCTAGCAGTTCTTATGAAAATGTTCTTCTTATTACTTCTGGCAAATAGCTCCATCTTAAACTATTTTCTGGCATTGGAGATATTCTTGTTTTACTGTGAGAAAAGTGTCCAGTCAACATTTCAGTATTCATTACTTCTCTGGAAGCTCTTTCATGTCTCTATAGTTCATTGGTGTTTATTTGCTTAAGGTTTAGCCTGTTTTTAAATTTCTGTTAACAGTATTCCCCTGTCTCCAAAACTATCCTTTTATTCAGATGCATTGTAGCTCTGAAGCCAGAGAGCCTTGGGAACAATAAAGGAGCAAGTAGGGGCTCTGAAACAGGTCATTTAAGTTTTTAATATAATGCCAAGGAATGTAACAGCATAACAGGTAAGGAGCACATTTCCTTTTGTGTAGTGCTTTTCTCTTAAAGGTTCTTTGAGAATGATATTTTATTTTTAAAAAGCTATAGCAAATTTGTCTTAGCATAAAAGCATTGGGAAAATATAAAAATTACCAGAAATAGTCCCTAGTCTACAAGGGAGTGCTGAGAAAGAATCAGAGGAGTTAATATTAGGGAGTTTCCTCTGTCAGTAGGAAAAACTATTTGCCCTATTGGACATAATGTCTAAAAGTAAAAAAAAAAGGTGGACGGAGCAGGTCTTTATCAGATTTTGTTGTACATTTACCATGACAGACACTAAGTAAGCACAGCTTGGGAATTTCCAACTAATAGGTGAAATGGTAGCTGTCTGTCTAAGAAAAAAGGCAAAGTAGTAATGTTATTTGAAGCTGTTCAGTGCTCTAATGTGGCAAGCTAACAAGGCACTCTCTACATTTGCAAGAGGTCTCCTGGTAGACCAAAGGTTTCCTGGAAAAAGATGATAGTGTGGCACAAAGGAGCACAGCAATTCTACCTGCTGACTTACAATGAAAGGAAGAAGTTGAGGCTGAATCTTAAACAACCTTTGGACTAGTTCTAGTATATGAAATATACAAAGATCAGCATAAAATACCTGAAGACACTGCCAGAGAGGAAAGCAACTTGGAAAGATAATTTAGAGTAGCAGTGAAAGAAAGAGAGAAAAACTCCCTTGTGTGGGGACCACTGTGTCTGCTAGATGGAGCATTGCTTTAGATCATGTCCAAAAAACATTAAAATTATTTAAGAAGAAAACTTCCCACTGACAGACATCATGTCTGACTGGTGATGTTTACATGCTGAGGGCTGTGCCAGCCCAAGACCTGAAGGAACCCATTCAGAATAAGGAAGCCTGACCCTTTCACTTGAGCAAGGGCAGGTAGCTGAATAGTGACTTACAAGCTGTAGGGCATTTTAGCTTATTTCCTGATCAAATTTATAACTATTTTCTGTCTAAAAGCAATTCCCTTGCCATCTGCAGGATTAGCCAAATAGTTCAATGTGTAAAATCATTATCATTATTGATATGCTGGATGTTTCTGGAGAGAATCAAAATAATTCACCTATAACCAAGACAGACACTGACCCTACAATGAAAATACGTTGTCATTACATAGGTAGCATGAGAAATCCTGCTTCACCGTTGTATGTTTTAGTAAATGCTGTTCTTTAACTCTGAACTTGGTTACATTTTATAGTATTTTACAATCTTTTAGGGTTCTTAATGTTGCTTTATCTTCCAGTCATGGGTGGATATTATATTTTAGACACAGCTCAGGGGAAATGAAGGGACTGTTTAGAAAGCTGAACCAACAAAAACAAGCTGTCTCCAGGCATTTTTTCTGCATGGGAGACATTCATGGCTGCCTCAAATGTGCATATTTTTTCATTGCTTGTAAGTGAATATTAATCTTCTGGATTCCCCTTTCAGAACAGTCTTTTATTTGCTTCTCATAGCAGAAACAGGAATTTCCTTGTGGGTCATATTTCAGGGTGTTTGTATTTATACACAGACTATAAGAAGGCAGTCACAATACAGGGCAAGGACACATCATGTTTTGCTGCAGGATGCAATACAGGTTATCTGGAAATACTTAAAGGTGTGTTTCTCTAAAACCTCCTACATCATAAAGACATTTTGCCTGTAAGTATTAACACAGTTTGTTTTCCTTATCTTGGTATTATATTTTTGAAGTTTTATAATAGCCTACATCTTAATAATTTGAAGCATTTTATTTGCATTTTTACTGAAGTGCCTCATTGCCTTTCAAAAGCTTGAAAGCAATCAAGTCTCTTAATGCCAGGAATACAAAAATCTGAGGGGGTATAATCATGGAATTGGCATTGTCTATTCTGAATTAGACATAACCTGTGTAAAAATGTTGCTTTCCATTGAAGAGAAAAGGCAATTAAATGCAACAATTAAAAACTTTTTACCAAAATGCAGAGTGAGATAGCACAACTGTAATCTCACAGGTTTTTATCTTCCCACCTGCAAATCTTGACTTTTACTGAAACCTAGAAGAGACTTTTATCCTGTTACAGGCTCTTGGAACGTTGTTTTGCAAGAACTGTATCATTTGCCAGTCACGGTGACTCTGTCAGTCACACTGAAAAGAATATTACATTGCCTTTCATTGCAACCCCAGGCATGTGCCCCTGCTATTGACACTAACAATTTGACTTTGTGTGCAGTCATTTTTAGTTTTGGAAGTTGCTTTTTTGTCCTTTTTTATGGTAGGCAATAGGTGAAAACCCTAGCAGTAAATTTTATAACAGTCTGTCATAGCATTTGTACAACAAATCTTTTTCCCAAAAAGGCAAAATCACAAAGGTTTCCTTAAAAAAAACCTAACAAACAACAACAAAAATACAGGCAGAAATGCTCTGCAAAGATCTCCAATGGACCTAAGTTTGCAGTGAGTCATTTTCATTTATAGCATGGTATTGCCTGGAACAGGATGTGTGGAAGTCTATAGCTTTAGTCATGTGTCAGAGGTAAAATTTTGTGTGTAACCAATCCCATGTCAGGTGAGTGAGGCCAGAAAATAACCAATCATTTCTGACCACCGCTTCTGGCCATACCATGTTTACTTCTGGCACCATGGAGTAAATCACTGAAGAAACAGAAGAAAGGAAACACCTTAAATCTCTTAGTCCAGCCAGGGAGCTCAGCAAAGAACTAAAGAACAGCACTTGCAATCCTTCAAATTTTCCCAGAAGAGGCTCTGCAGCTTCAGGTGGCACACATTGGAGACCGGGTAACCTCATTGTAGCTAACAGACAACTTCAAGCCAAGTTACTAAAAGGAAAGTATTTGATTTTGCAAGGAATGAGAGCTTTGGGGTAAGGCAAAGGGAAACTTTTGAAAAGTTTCCTAAATTATGTTACAAACAGACACGGTATTACAAACCAGAAATGTAAGTATATGAGAGAAACTAGATCTGATTTTAAATAAACAAGAAAACAATTGTGAGATAATAATAAACTGTCAAGTGTGCAAAATGTAGTGTCGTGCATGCAGTCTATTGGGAGGAGTGCAGAGGTCACATACAAATTGCAAAGAAATAGCAGTGCTTTGGGAGTCTGGCACTGTTATCCTGACACCCAAGTGGTGTTCATCTCAAAGGAAAGCATCAAAAGGCAAATTAGCTCCAAAAAAAACCCCAATGGAAGCCCATTAACCCACCTTTTACTTTCTAAATACTCCGTCTCTGTGTTCCTGCACTTATCAAATCCCACAGACTGCGGCCTGCTTGTTTTGTTAAAGGGTTATTTAACAAAACTTCAGAGAATTCCATGAAAATGCAGCGGTGCATTCTGCCTTCCTGCCAGCCTCTATTCCCATCTCTGCACCAGCCTGGCTATGCCAATGAGTAGGTTATTTAACTTCTTCTCAGGTTTACAGTAAGATTCCCATTTCCCTGGTAATATTGGAGGAGATGTTGCAAAAATAAGTTGACGTAAATAAAAACAGATACTCTGTTTACCCCTCTGAAAAATCATACTAAACCACCTCTTAGAAAGCTGTAAAGTTTATTTCATCACTGTTTATAAATTGCTCTGAGGGCATTGTATTAAGAATGCTACAGACTTGCAAATTATTATAATTACCATAGTATTATGACTAGATTTTCTAAATAGATTTTGAACTCTTCAGGCCAAGCTATGCCTGTTTTATACAGAACTGATCACACTGCTAAAGGCAGTGTCAGAAACATATGGGATGCAATATTCCTAGGTTACAGGTGTTGTGTCTATTACAAAGGAAGGGGCAAAATGAAGTTCTGTTGGCAGGTCTCGCAAGTTCCTAGGCAAATCATCTCTTTGGCCTATATACGTTTATAATTTTTATTGTTTGTAATTTTATAATTCTATTATAATAGAATAAATATAATATTATAGCATATAATGTATAATTTACTTTATAATATAAGATGTACAATAGTATGCTTAAATGAATAATAATAATTATAATTGTTTATATAGTTTATTATAGATTTTTTTCTATGTTCATTTTTTATAGTTTAATCATCACTACGAAAATAAACATTTGTGAGATACTTGTTATTTTCTTAGGCAACCGTGCGTGCAGTGAAATGCTGCTCAGCAGGAAGCAAAGCAAAAGGAGTTAGCTTCAAGGTTTTGCTCTGTTTACTATCTGGGTGGATGAAACAATCAGGATGGCTTCTACAAGTAAAAGAAATTCTGCAGGTATGAAATTTCATTTACTAAGATTTGTCAGTAATAAGGTTGAATCAGGTTTCTATTCATTCTTATCAATATACAATACCATTCTCTCTACCCTCCACCTACCAGGGATTTTGTGGTAAACAATAGGTGAAAAACAGGGGAAAATAGCATACTGAAAAATCTGGAGATCTCATCTGGGCTTACACTGTGTGTTAATTCTGGCCCTCTGCTTCCTTCCTTAAAGAATCTGTCCTAAATGCAGCATTTCCCTTTATACCAGATTTTTCTTGTCCCTGACACAGAGATTGAACTGACATTTGTAAAAAATGTTAAAATCCTTAAAAATTAACTGTGAACTGGAAGGTACAGTCAGTATCTCCAAGGCACTGACGATGAAGCCTTACCTCCACTGAAGTCAGTAGCAAATGGGATTTCAGAACCAAGCGTTTCTTGCATCACCCCAAAATTTGGTCATGTTATATTTCCCAGGACTTATGTATATTGTCTACTGTCCCTTACTGGAAGATCCAAAATAAGGCTGACTGTGCTCCTTTCAGTCACTGGATTCTTAAAAAAATCTTAATTTCCCAAACGTGGTTTATAGCTTAAAAAATTGGAATAAGATTGCCACTCCTTTCATTGGGTATTAAAGTGTATTAATAAGACTGAGATTTTTATTAGAAATTCATCAGTGATTAGAAAATGTGAATCTTAAACTACAACTGGCCACAGGTTATGCAGGGTCATGAACAAATACATTCAGGCATTCCCCCCTGCCCCCCCCCCAGGTTTTAGCTCATATTTTACTTGTAAGACTTTTTCCTGTTGTCACATCACAATTCATGGTGTAAGATGATCTATCCTTAGCTGTGTTTGCAACCGATCCAAATTGAATGTCATCTACAAATTTCATTAGGGGGCTGTTTACTCTCTTTCAGGAGTGGAGTTAAGTAAGACCATACTCCAGAAGTTAAATAAGACCAGTTAAATAAGACAGAGGCTCTTGATATCTTCTGACCCCCCTACATTGTCACTATCATTTGTTGACAGTTTAGGTCAGTTGTCAGCAGTAACACTGACATCAGGGAAGCATGGCCTGGCCCTATATTTTATAGCCTTGATTTGTGTTCATCTTCTCTAATTGTAATGTGCTTTATGGCCATTTAAGCACAGAAACCCGGTGCTCAGCAACAATTTTCAGTTCAAGCAGATCTGTGTAAGAGATTAATTGGCAACAAATTAAGTAATGGTGTTGTTCATTTCTCTTTGATTAGTGAGAACTCAAAATACCTTTTGCCCTGAAGGTGAAGTCTACAAGCACGGATTCTTCATCAAATCACCACCTCTTCAACTTTTCAGCTCACAGGTATGCTATCACAGATTAGTCATATTTCAGCAATCCCCCAACAAGCATCTGTTATTTCTGCTATCCTGAATTTTAATGAGAGACAAATTGCTTTCTCTTTGGCAGAATTCCTGGAAAAGGCGTTTTTTCATCCTGTCCAAATCCAGCAAGGGCAATTACATCCTGAAATATCTAAAAGGCCAGAACATAAAAGGCTCCATAGCTGTTGATCAGTATGTAACTCAAATGCATCCCCTTTTTATTTTAAGTCATGTATCAACACTCTTAAATGGCCACTGTACAGGCACTTATTCCTGATGGAGGTTCTTGATCCAAATCCCACTGAACTCCAGAAAAGAGTCCCTGGGGCTTTTGTAGGCTTTCGGTGCAACTTACAGTGTATGATATAGATAGAAGTAAATATCCTAAATTGCTTTGATGAAATTTGATACATTTATGTGAGTGATTGTCATGATGTGGTATCTGCAAACCAGACATCTTGGCTCCGTGATCCCGAAGGCTGTATTCCTGTAGTAGAAGATACTTTATCTCCTGTGAGGACAGTGCTATGCATTCACTCACATGCAAGTAAGGACGGACTATGCCACTCTTAACTGTGGCACACAACCTTTCCCACCTTACAGCTTTACAAAGTGCTTAGCAAGTTGTGCAGAGTTCTCCTGGCTTTCATGTGGTCCTTTGGGCTGATGCTGACTGCCCCACTGCCTTTTACTCCACCAAGAAATTGCTCTGCTTGGCTCATTTCAGTTGATCATTTCATTCCTCTCAGCACAGTGCCCACTACAGCAAGGCTGGGTATCATAGGCTTTGTACTGGCACCTTTTTCCATGTCACATGTGGTGTGAGATACATAGAAGGGAAGCAGTAAACGTAGAGGAAAATGTAAAGATTTTACCAGTCAGACCTGGGGATTAATACTCCAGGCTCCTGGAATTGTTAGGCATGGAGGTCACTGGACTCACATTGCTGTTGTGCTTCTTCTATTAAAAGGATTTACATTGTGAAGCTCTTGAAAAAATGCCAGCTTGCTCAGTGGTATGTGGTTACATTATTAGCATCATTATTATTGTTGTTGTTATTTTTACTTATTTAACTTCTTAGAAGTTAATGGAAGTAGTGCTTCTATTTAAGTATCCATTAAGAGTACTTCTTGTCTGTTCCTCTTCTCCATTAAAACACTGTTAATATACAATTAGTTTCAAAGCAAATGTATTGTTCTGTAGTGGTTCAAAAACATCTGCCAGGAATTTTTCTTACTGTCATTTCTTTTCAAGATTCTGTGTTAGACCAACAGCCCCTTTTTTCAGAAATGAGGATCCAAAATCTGGACACGAGTCTTTGCAAAAGTTGATTTTTATTTTTTTTTTTGCTTGGAAGTTTTCTTCATTGAAAGACCATGTGTTTTAAATGTGTGCACTTTTTTTCTTGACAATTTTTTCTGTGGAAAAATGTTTACCTTTCCCATGTAGATCTCATCATATTACGCTGTGCTTAGAGTAAAATATGCACATACACACACATATGTATGTGTGTGCATATGTTTGTATGTAGGTATGTATAGTTATATAGGATGTTTCATATGGTTATCTTAACAGAATCATAAATATCGAAGTTGGCATAAGCAATTCTGAAATTATGGAAACAGTAAGGAAGATGTTTAAATGCCTTCCTGAACAGGTGATGTCCATCAGTACTGGAAACAGATGTTACTACCTCATTGGCAGCAGCAGGTAGGCATAAAAAGATGCGGAAATGCAATATGACATTATAGTTATGCTAATGTTACACTAAGCTGCTGCCCCAAGGCAAGGTCCTACTCCTTCACAGCTGCTCCCATTGCTTCCTGTGTCTCAGCTACTGATGGCACAGCTCTGGGATGAAACAATTCAGCTGGTTGATCCAATGGAAAACTGCTCTTTTCTATGCCATTTTTTTCCCCTGTGGCCAGGTTAATTTTTGCTGGTTCAGACAGGTGAGCTAACCTTCCCTGCAGCCACACTGTTAGAACATCCCACAGGTGAAAGTAGTGGGAGCATGCAGCTGGGAGTGGGGATGGCAGTGGCAGTACATCAGTGTGGCAGTGCCATGTCAAACTGTACCGGTCAAGGGTCAAGGAAGAGCAGAGAGCTTTGTCTTCTCACCCAGGAGCTCCTGGGAGTTAGGAAAGCTTCTGCTCTTTATAGATAAATCACAGGAAATAATCTTGCCCTGGAAAGTAGGTTGTTAATCAAGGGAAGCAGACTGAAGGGGAAAATTCCCCCGAGGGAAAACAGATCCCCAAAGGAATGACTGGGGCCTTTACTGCAGCAGGGTGGTGTGCTCCTTGCTCTCCCAGGCTTCAATCCAGTCCTCAGCAAGGGCAGAAACTGCTGCTGTAGAGGTGATCAGCCAAAGCTCAGTTAGGTGAGAGAGGACATTTGGCATGGTGCTCCCGTGCTGCTGCTTCCCAGCTTCTCCTCTTCAGTTTCCCAGCCACAAGCATGTCAGGAGTTTTTCTGCCTTTATGCAGAAGAAGAGCTGATGTGTGAAATGCTGATAAGCATAGAAGAAAAACACATACCTGTCTGTTACTTGACCGTGCCACACTACGCCTTCCCCCAGGGCACTGCTCTCACAGCCCACACTCCATGGGAAGCATTCCAGAATTAATCCAACTAAATCCACCGCAAGCATGAAACAGGGCTTCAGGGGTCCTTTCATGGCATGTTTCTCATTCTGCTCACCCAAATGCATTCCCAAGCCTTGTTAGCTGTCTTTATGGCAGGACTTGGCAGAGCAGCATTACACACAGAAAATGAAGCAGAAAGCACCACCCCACCTCTCCCTCCCTCTCCCTCTCCGTGTCTCTTGCACAGACACACAGCCCCCCCTGCATATCTTTTAGCTCCCAGTCTTAGGCTGCACATCTCTGAGTTCAAACTTTGCCACCTGGCTACGGCCACCCAAGTACTCTCTCTTGAAAGGAAGGTGCAGATTTTCCCCATTGATTTCAGGAAGCATTATTTTGGGCCCCATAGGAAGAAGGGGGTAGGCAAATGGGTTTTGCTTGTGTTTTACCTGTGAGTAGGTCTTCATTTCTGTTGTTCCAACCTACAGGCAGGAAACAGAGGATTGGGTCACTGTGATATCTTTGATCTGCAGGGACGCCAAAAGAGGTGGATGCTGCCCTCAGGTGATACGTTACTGCACTTGATTTTAGAAAGAAAAAAATATGTAATTTCATTAGAAACCTGTGCAAAGGATTTTTCCTGATTTTGGCCTTGCAAATTGGCTCTTGCCTTGGTTAATCAGAAATTCATTTTCCATATAAATCCTGTACCCAGGCTTTATGCATTAAGCAGGCATTGCACAGTCTGTCTGCGGTGGGATTGATTTTACATTGAAGGAATCTCTTTGAAGAGTAAGCCACATGGAAATTAGGAGATGATTGACATTATGCTGCAATGAATTGCACCTTTGATGTGTCAGAATGAAAACTTGTGTGTTATTCTTACCGTGTGCTTTTTGGTTATATTTACATGCTGTTTTACAAACCAATCCACATCTGGTCTGTCAATGTTATGAACCAGCTGGAATCCCTGTTAGTTCAAGCTCAGGCCCAAGTTTCTGCACCTTGTCAGCCAGCCAGGCCTACTAGCTCAGACTCAGCACTGAGCTACTTACATCCCTGCAGCTTCCAGTCAGCTCAAAGTGCAAGCAGGGCAAATTTATGTCAGCCTAAAAAATGCCATGTAGACAACCTCTCTGAGCCATTAGAAGTAAAATTTGGACTAGTGGAATGCATTGGTACATGGTAGACCATGCCCATCAGGTGCCTGTCTTCTTACACTGTTGTAATCTTATTTCCAGAACCAAGATCTTCCAAATCCAGAAATCAGAAGCCGGCCTTCCTCTTTGCCAGTATTCTTGAATTCTGTAGATACGACCAGTTTCTCGGAAAGCCAAAGCTGCCAGAAGGTAAACAGATTAGTCATCCTTAATAATGAGTTTGCTCCTAGGGGTGACTGTGAAATTTGATTTGTGTAGTTGCTTGTTTTCATCAAAAGTTCTTCAGAGCTTGTGCAACGGGTGCCCAGGTGGTCTGTTCTGCTCTCTGGTGGGGTTCCTGAGTAGGACCTGGATGATAACATCAGAGAGTCCCCACAAAGGAAAGACTTTTGAGGAAAGTCTGCATGTAAGTAAAGGCAGGTGTTGATGGCAATGAGAAATGATATTCATTGGCTGTCTCAACTGACTGGCAAAGATTAGTGGGCATGAAGTAAGCCCCTGAAGATTTGCTTTCACATGCCTTGGCAAAGCCATGTGATGATTGTTTTGGGAGCTACTAATCACATTTCTCCTGTTTTATGATTGTGCTGTTCTTTCTCTCTTCAGGCTGTAAAGCTCAGAGGGGAGTTCAGGTCCAGTTCATCTGTGCCTTCCAGATCTTCCCCCTCAATATTTAAATAGAAAGGAAGGAAAGCATTGCTGCTGTCCCAAAGCAATTGCAGTCCCCCGGTGACAGGCTGAAAAGCAGCCAAGGAATTGTTGGTTTTCTCTAGTCACAAAGCTGTGTGCAAATGGCCCAGCTAGAGGAAACTGAATGCAGGTGAAGCACTCGCAGTGTATCTTTAGGAGGAGTCAACTTTTTTCTTTTGTATACAGGAGGACGGTTCCTCAGAAGACAAGAACAGGCCCAGTTCAGATCCTGGTGCTCATCAGGCTCAGTGTGACTCACCAAGAGGAGTTTTTCCAAGCCTGGTGAGCAGAACAAATCAAACAGCTCTTGAGTTGTTCAGTCTGCAGAAGTGATTATTGGCTCTTATCTCACCTGAGTATCTGTAACTGTAGATTATCCACCTATTTTCCCAGCACACTGGATTGGTTTTCACTGTGAAAGTTTCCTAAATATTTAGTCTGTTGTCTTGTTTAGCACTGAAAATAACCTTCTAAGAACTTGCTTGAAATACCCTTTGTTTACTTTGCTTCTTGGAGGCAGATCTTCAGAGTTTCTGTGCAGCAATTGCAACTTGTGGCAGCTCTCACAACCTCCATCAAGAAAACTCTGAAGTTGCACTTCTTGAGGATTTGCTCCTCCCATCACATTTCTCAGACGTGCCACAGTCTTCCTAAATGGTTTCTTTCTGCAGCCTCTTCCAGTAGCAACTGAATCAATGTAACTGAACTAGAGAACAAGGGCTTGTTAAATTGAGGCACACCTCAGGACTAGCCTTCTGTCAGCATAAATATGACTTCAAGTAGTTTAGTTTCCATATCTGGCAGGAATGATTTAAAAAGATACCACGATGAATGTTATCATGTATTATCGGCTAAACGTTCCGACCTGTGTTCCCTGAACAAACACCTGCAGCAGTTTCGAATGGTTTTCACCCATCCTCTGCCCTGGATTACTGCCTTTGCAGCAGAGTCAACAGAAGAGAAGCACAACCAAGGCTCCACCTCACCAGTATGCAGTTGACAGCTGAGTTTAAACCCATCTTTATTGGCAGTTTATGCATTGGACTATGATCTGGAGCGGCTGAGGTACAGGGAAAAGAATCTGTTCTGCAGTCATAACTAACAGGGTGGTAAATCACATGCTGCAGTCACCATCCATGTATATAAGCTGGCAGCAAGCATGAGAAAGTACAGCTAAACTTAGTGGAAAGAAGTGAAAATAGTTGCAACTACATTGCAATGCCATGGGCAGTTAGCGCAGCTCAGCTGATGCACAGAACTTTATGAAGCTGCAGTAATTCAATTGTGAGTCTGAGCTCTGAAATGCATTGAGTTAACCCTTAGTCATACCAAGATGCTCTGTCTCTTTCTTATGCATGCCTTTTCTGTCTCATTCATTAATTCTTCTCATACTTATGATGCCTCAGAGAGCATGTATTATATGCAGCTGTTCCAACTAGGACAGGCTGACCATGAGGGTTAAAAGATAAGGAATTTGGATTTTACCTTTTCAGCCTGAAGCAGAGGGAACAGCAGAAAACTCGTGTTTCTGTTTCAGCATGTGTGAAAATAAATTACCTTGCCATACAGCTAACAAGAAACAAAAATGTTTGTTCATTCGATAAAAATATTTCACTTGCCTCATAAGTTTAGCATCTGCTAACATCTCCATATCTATTCTCTGCTCAGTGATGTCTAGACAGCTGACTTCCACATTAATCCCTTGTATTTACTTTCTTTTAGAAGTATGACTCCACATTTCTAGTATCTGATTCTTTTTGCTTTTTATTGGTGGTTCCCTCATCCAGCCACAGATCCTGAAAACTCTGGTTAGTAGCCGTTACTCATGCAAACAGGCCTCTGAATGTTAGTTGAGTCTAGTCACGCAGGCAGGGACCCTGAAGAAGTCTGGGGACCTGGCTCCCTTTCAACCCACATTTTGGAGCTCCCAAATCATATCTGACTCAACATCTTGATACACAGCTTTCAATACCTGAAATACATCAAAATAAGGAGCCCTGACTTGCATCACCCATACTGTGCATTACTGTATTGCAGGCACCTAGGCATCCTTGTCGGGATATGTTTGGCACACCTGATTTTTTGTAAGAGAAGTTCCTCTGTCCAAGGGCCTAATTTTCCTAAGGAGCCTATAACTAACAAATGCTCAGTTGTTCTCCGGGTATCATTTCCATCTTGTGCTACAGCCAATTTTCTCTATAGTCTACTTTCTCTCTAATGTAAATCTGCGTCATGGTTCAACAGACGCTTAAAGAACTTGTTCAGCTGTACAGTTGAGAATAACTGTACACTGATGCTAACTGCACTTCTCTGGTGGTAAAGCACCTGGAGGAACAGAAATGTCGGCAAACTGCCTTAGGGAAACAGTGCTGATACAGCTTAACCTTCTCCTTCCCATTGCCCCTGTAATCTGCAATGGTGCCAAGGAGAAACACTATGCATTTGGCAAAAGGTAGCCAGTGTCAGTGACTGAAGGCTCAGTTTGTGAAGCTGATGAGTGCTGTCTGCTCTCTGAGATTTCCTAGGAGTTGGAGGATCTCAGGACTTCATAAAATCACCTCCTCTTCCCCGTTCTCCCCAAGTGTTTGTTTGTTTGATTCATCCAAAGCCCCTGAAAAGTCACTAGGAAACTCATTCATGACTTTAGATCATGACCACAGAGCCAGTCTTGTTCCTGCTGTGCTTTTGTTACACGCTTCTTGAAGGACCGTTTGCAGGTTTGTTCTGACTCTGACTGCATGCGTTGCTTTTTATGTCATTTATACCCACAAGGAACAAAAATACATTCATCATCTTTAATTTCTATTCAATGCCAGTTTCTTCTCTTTACATGTGAGAGAGTAATTAGTTTAATTTACTTTACCTTGAAAACAGTGATATATTCTGTGGCATGTTTAGCAATTATTAAAATGATCACCATGGAAACCAAGGATGTAAGTGGAGAGATAAAAAACAGTTGCATCACAAACATGGCACGGCGAATTGCATTGGGAGGCAGCTAAATACTAATTACTGTGCTCTTCGCTATAGTGAAGTCAACAAGGAGACATAAAAATAAATAATTTATCTTAGTGACTGAGAAAGGTAAACTTGGTGGCAGGATTAATTTCTCCTTGACTTACCAGATTGCCACAAACTTAGTATTTCAGGTATTTATGAAGGCAGAATATCACTCAGGACACAAAGGATTCAAAATCAGATCTCCAGACCTCCAGGTATGTTCTAGTTAATGGAGAAGTAGGAGATAATAGACTTCTCATTAGTCAAGGAAGCCCCAAATTCATTCTTTACTTGATAGCGGTTAAAAGGTGCTTAAAAAGGACAAATATATCCTGATCCAATTATAGATTTCCTACAGATTTTTTTCCTAGTGTAAGGACTTTAGAAGTGAACGCAAATAAAAAATCTTCTCCACACAAGTGACCCTAAATGCATGCGAATTCATATGTGAAGTGTTTAACCCACTTGATTTTTAAACAAAATAAGAGGTTGTGAACATGCAATCAATTGCAACTGCCTGGTTACCACAGATCCATCTATGAGAAGTATTAATACCAGTGGCCAGTTTTGTCTGTGTGCCATTGATCTCAAAAATAGAAGAAGGAGCACAGATACAGAAACCTTGTTTCTAAAACAGACTGGCTCTGAGCATATCTCACTTCAAGGAGATACATGTCTCCCATGTTTTCTGTGGGTATTTGCTGATTCTATTACTTCTCCATGTAAATGGAAAATACATGTTAAACAATCTGTATAATTGAACCTGTTAAATACAAAATGATTCTTTTAACAGGATAAAAATCTGGAAAAGAGTGAGGAAAATCTGCTGTCATCAGATACAGATGAAGACATCAAAAAGGATGAAGAAGATTATTACCAAACTCCCAGCAATATTTTAGCAAAGGTAGTTTATCAGTTGCGAGTTCTACTGGTTTGTTAACAGCCCCAAGGAGACAGGACATATTTAATGAGCCAAAGAGGAACTGGTATGAAGAACCTCTTTTCTTTGCAAAAGAAATACATAGATAATAGGTAGGTAGGTAATAGAGCTTTCATTTGTACAAGAAAAAATACACTAGATTCAAAGGATCTTTCTGGTAGAAAGCGGCATTTTGACAAAAACATTGCCGATTTTGTTGAAATTCCCCAAATTGACCATTTCATTGTAAATGGCTCTTGCCTATTGTATAACAGGTTTTTTTTTTCCGAAAGTGAAAACTTCATTTAGAAAATGTAACAGTACATTATTTTTACATATTTTAAAATGTAATTCTTTTGAGGCATCAGTAAGCTGCATAAAACCAAGCAGTACTTTAAAAACACTGTGAAACATTTTGGCACCTACATTTCATTCTGAAACAAGGGAGCAGGAGGAATCATACTGGTAATTTTAAACAAATTTTGACACCTAATTTGGGAGGCTAATTTCTCTAGGCTTCCCATGTAGTTAGTGGTCAGGAGAAGCTAAGTGGTCAGTCTTCTGCAGAAGCCTCTCTCCCAAGACTGTACAGCTAACTGAAGGACATTAACAATATGATTTTATTATATAATCTAAGTGCTCTAAGTTAAGTACACCCAAAGTACAAGACTTTTTTCAACCTGCTTAAAATAAAACATAACACAGTTTTTGTGGTAGTACTTTAGAATATAGCTGGTTATGTCCCAGTCTGAAAGTGTCAATAATACCAGAGAACATTAACTTGTAAGTTTCAACCACGTTTGTAGCTCACAGTTTCTGGAAATTGATTTATCGGGGGGGAAAGCAGGGGTATATTAGCCAATGTGTTTAAACAGCATGAGCACTGCACAAAATAAGGAAATTAAGAAGATTTTTTCTGTAGGCAGAGCAATGATATTAACGTCTTATGCTGTCAGTGTTTTCAGCAGTGCACTACTGAAGTATCAAAGCCTGACCCTACAGCTGAGTCTGATGTCCCTGTGCAAGAGAAACCAGTGCGGAAGAACCCAGTAAAGGACAACATTTATATGTCAATGAAATCACTGTAAGTAACAACTTCATTAAGGTTTTGCAAATTAAAAGTGACATAGTGGTACAGATAGAGCTGTCATCTGTGGTATTTACATAACAATATCTAGAGGCTGCATCTTGTATGAATGAGTCCCTCTTTGGTCTTGGTTCAGAAAGTTCAGAACTTGTGGGAATACCAGAGTGAAATTCAAATTCATCAGCATGAAATTTAAACTCACATTGCAAAAGCATGCATTTAGAAATGTTCTGACTGTAGGATGCAGCACTTTTTGTTGACTTACACTTTTTCTAGGTTTTCATGACATAAGAGCCCACCACTTTTCTCAGATACCGCAGCCAAGCTCCAAAAACCTTTCAGACAGGTACTCTCCAAAGCAGGCAGCATTATTTAGTGGTTAGAAGAGAAAGGTAGACATGGGGCATTAGTTCCCAGCTTTTCAGTAAGAAGTTACATGCTCCTGAGTAGTTCATCTCCTTCCTTCCATTTTCCCATCCAAAGAACGGGTCTGATGCTGTGTACTTTGAAAGTACAGTGTTTGGCATGTCACAAAGAAAGACCTGAACTTTGTGTCACAGTTGTAGTGCCACTTGGGAACTTTACGACCTCCACAATATAGCACAGTATACTGAAGAGAAGTGTGCCTACAAGGTAAAACCATACCTCCTGAGCCAGAGGACTGGTCATTAACTGTTAGCTATGGCCTGCCACCTACAGACAGTCAGGTCTTATGTCGCATAATGGGAGGCAACTGGAAATGCCGACCCACAAACTAGTTTATTCCAATAGATTTATTCAAGCTCGTCTGTGCCTTTGGGACCCCCTGGAGGGAATTACTATAAAAACCTCACAAACCTATGCCATCTGAGTTGAAATATACCAAGAGCAGCTTTTGCTACTAATCCCAGTTTTGTCTGGGACGTGGAGGGGAGTTGGCTTCAGGCATTATGAGGCTCATCAAATAAACCTAAAATACGTGCAAGCACATCTGAGTTATTGTATCTCCCAGGGGACAGCATTACATCCCTGCAGAAGCCAGTACAGCCAAGGCCAACAATCTGTACTCAGTTTCTTTGTCAAGGCATGTTGTTAGCTGGAATGTTTTCAGGCTTAATAAATAGTCTTTAAATACTGAAAAGGTTTATTTTGGGATTTATGGTCCATTTTTAGAAGGACTGTTTACTTTACTTAGCTGTAATTTTGTCCACTGGATATTCTACAAGAACTTGTTATTCTTTGCTTCACTGATGGCTATTTGATCCAGCTTCAAACACAGCAAGAATGCCTGAAATGGTCAAGCCAGTTCATTTTTTATCATCATTCCTCTGCAGTAGGTTGCTGGATGAGAGTTGTCAGCTCATGTGCAGAGGTGATGGGGTCCCATCTCCTCCCAAATACCAGGACAACAGTGCATGTCCAAGAGACTTGGAAGCAAACAGAGACCTAAAATTCCCAGAAAGTCAGCAGCCAACCCTCCAGAGAAGGAAAAATTCATTACCGCTTTCGGTGGTTCAGTTGTCTATACTGCTCAGGTAAGTGTCTTCTCCATTTTTGTTGCAGAGAAGACAGATGTGTTCATGGATTTCAGCTGAGGTACAGGTAGAGCGTGCCAAGCCTGTCAGGGTTCAAGGAGTGTCTGGACGACATTGTCAGTCATATGATTTAATTTTAGGTAGTCCTCCAAGGAGCAGGGAGTTGGACTCAATGATCCTTATAGGTCCCTTCCAACTTGACATATTCTATGATTCTGTGGTCTCTGATGTTTTCTCTCACAGTCAAATTACAGATGAGACCCAACTGCAGAATTTGGATATTTTCATCCCGCTGGCTGATATTAACAGTTACCTAAAACTTACTGAAGCAGCAGGACAAATATGGTAAGTTCTGGATGTCTTGTGATGGTGCCTGTCAGATGTGAATGAGTGACAGTCAGGTACAGAAGTGTACAACCATATACATCCATGTACAGTTTTGGCAGTGCAGAACAGGGCAGAGTCAGTGTGTGCTGGTACTTCAGTATAATCTTCAGGTATTCAGTGTAAGGAATTTCTGCTCTTTCTGACTCTTCATGTACTTGAGTTTCTATTTCAACTGCTGTTGAAAAGGGCTGTATAGAATTGAGATCCCTCAGCATGCTGTGTAATAATTAGCGATGAAGTCCCACCCCAAAAGCTATTCTTCTAATGTTGGTGTGAAATCACCTAATTACCACTAGTCAGTTTTGCCTTTGATTTGGTGAACCACAATGATTGTGTGTCTCAGAGATATAGTGAGAGGATATATCTTGTGATAGGGTAAATAGGGTGTCAAGCTGACTTGAGTTGGATGTGAGCACAAAATTATCTCTGAATTAATCCCAGCGGTGGTTCAGTGCTAGGAATCAGTGCTAGGCAGAGATTTTCACAGGTAGGTGTTATGGGCTAGAGCACATACATCTTCTTAGTAGCCCGTTGGAAATTATTGCTCTCCCTAGACCTCCAATATCATTGACTAGGATAAGGAGGATGCAGCAGAAAAAATGCTCAGTGCATACTCCTGTACTTCCTGTTGACCTTTCACTGCCACACAGCACTAAGACTGTGTTTTGCTGCTGCGCTCATATTCACACCGATTAGGTGCATGGTGTGCACAGCAGGTCACTTCGTTTCAGCCACTGTCAGCAAGAAGAAAAAATACCATTGCAAAAGGGACTGGAAATGGGACCCCACCTCAATAATAGGATCTACATCTAAATTTATAGAGCTTTCTCTTTTTCTATGGAAATTCATATTGAAAGAATTTGGAACAGAGCACTAAGTCTGACTGTCAGGTCAGCTAATTCTAAATAGCTTGTCATCAAGGAAAGTCTATCAGAGACCAGCAAGAAAGAGATACTGGAATTTCCATAAGGGTCCTGTCAGGACAGCAATGGATCTCTGATGCTCGCAGTTATATCATAGATAAAACACATGATAATAAGTTTTAAGTCCATTCTTTTGAGATGACATTGGAAATTAACTTAGTCAAACATAGGGCTAAAACACCTGCAGCAGTGTACATGTACCTGCAGCGAGTCTGGCTGACTGCTTTTGCACTGGCATCCCCAACTCTCACTGGTGACCTAGCTAGTACCAGTCTCACTTGTTAACAGGCTGCAATGTCAGTGTCATGTGCCCTTTTAGGAGGACCTGTTGGGATGGATGAAGCAGCTTGGTTTCAGCTAGAACCAGATCAAAAAGTTGCAAAGTCATTCAACCTGTGTATTATTTCCAGAGGGCAGTACCGTAAACACAATCCTGTTCAGCCATTGCCATTCTGTTAGCAGTAACTAGATATCCCGTATGTTTCCTTTATTGTCTAGTATCTCACAGTGGACTGGTCCTTGCCGACTGGGATGTTTGTTTAATCATGGAGACCATATAGTGGCTGTGAATGATCTGCAACCCCAGAACGTGGAGGAGGCTTACTTCTTCATCAGCAGGTCCACAAGAAAGGAGGTAAGCTTGCCTAACCTGAAGGTGATAGTCAAACGAATCAAGCCAAATGAGAAAGCAAGTTGCTTTTTGCATTTAAAGTGGCTCCATTCAAACCAGTTTACTCTGTTTTAAGTTTGGCATGAATAACTTCAGTACCAAATAGCTCCTCAGCATCATTCTGATGTAGCATCAGTTATTCCTGGGCTATTTGGGGAATGCAAGGACAGCACTGCTGTGTTTGAGGAGTTGATCTCAAAAAGTCTGAGCAACCCCAAGAGATACTACTGGGCAACCATAAATTAGAGTTACTGGTATTTTTTGGCTAAGGCCCGTGAATTGCAAACTTTGGGAAATAAATTATTGCCTCCAGTGGATGTGTAGTTGCTTATAGTGGTTTTGTGTATTGAGGGCAGAGCTCTAGACTCCTACCTCCTATTGGTTATCAAGCACTACACATCTCTTTGTGTGATACCACTTTTTTTGAAGAATGTGGGAGATTTCTAAATCATGCCTTAACACCACTGTGATCTACGACATGTTGCTACCTATGTTTCTTTCAGATGGACTCATATTTTAGTATCCAGGTTCTCTGTCCCATACCCGAACACATTCATATTTGAACTTTGCTGAGAAAGTTAAGATCAGATGCTTTTGCCATCTAAAGAAAAGAAAGACAGTCTTAGCAAGGAAAAAAATATTTATCTCTCTTAATAGGGGATTTTTATTTAGCTAGTTAAAATACAAGTCAGATGATAGTAGCACAAATGTTGATCAGATATAACAAGATATAAAAATGTCTCGTCTTTTTTTTTTTTTTTCAAGGTGAAACTTACTGTATGTCGGATTCCACATTCAGATATCTTCCATGCTAAAGGCTGTTCATGTTCCTGAAAAAAAAAAATACTTCAATGATTAAGTAAGTGCCAAAGTTCAAGGGAAAATATTGGGGGAAGAATGTGATATATAGTGTATGGAGGTAATCTTTCTCCTTTAGAGCTGCCAGACATCTTTTGTTGCTGAAGTAAAAGAATAGAGAACGTGGATTTCATTTTCATTTTATGTCCTAATAACTTGTTTTGTTGACATGGATGGCATGGGTTTGGCTTGTATTTCTTGTTGGCATGTACTTCAGTTAGTTACATCAAAAAAACTGAGGGTCAAATCATTTATGAAACCTTTGCACTGTGTATACTTTGTACTTCAGCAGAAAGTACTGGTTCATGCTTCTGCTTGCCTCTTTACACTGAGTTACACTGATTTATACTGAACTCCTAATCAGTTAGGGGTGTGGAAACAAACTACATTTGGAACAAAGCCATGTTTTCCCTTGTTTCCACTCAGCTATAGAAAGGCAAAAGCAAGCTGAGAGCTGTAGTGTTGGAGGGAAGACTGGTAAATAAAGTGTTGTGTAGTGATTCAGTGGGGCCTCCTTTTGTGTTATGCCCCTCTTGCGTTACAGCCACAAAAATACATTCAAGGGATGACAGGAAAAAGAGCTGGTTGGAGGAAAGGCATGTGGCTGGAGCACCTTTTTGTTCATTGGCAGCGAAAATAAGCCCTAAGTGAAGAATGAATGAATGGATTTGGGAGAGAGGAGGGCTGACCTGCTCTGTGGAAGTGTTACTGGTAAAGACAGCTGGGAAAACCAGAGGGACAAATGATGTATATGAAAGCATGTGCACTTGGCCCAATGCAAATGGATCACTGAAAGAGTTTTGGTGCTACCAAGTACTACCATAGGGACATCATGGGTACCGCAGCATTTCCAGAGCAAGTGCTTATTTGTTTCCCAAACAAGGATGTTTCCTGTAAATATTTATTTGTGAATGTGTCTTGCTTCCATTGCTATCATAGAAACATGACTGATTTTCAGCTAATATCGCACCAAAAGGTGCTGGTGCTTGATATGGAACTGCCTGCAGGGGTGCCTTTAGTGGATGCCAAAAGGGAACTTTGTCCTGTACTACAATAACCTCTGTTGCTTACAGAAACATGGTGTTTTATGGCACATATGCAGAACACGTACCTATTCTCTATATGGATATGTACACTTTTGTATATATGTGTTTATGTGCAGGTGTATTTACATTCATATATATTGCTGTAAGATAGATTGTATTAATATACAATGATGTGGCAACAAACCGAATCACTGGTTTTGAGTACAGATAATTTTATCTTGCCAGATACAACCAAAATAACTACTGGGTTTAGCAGGCATAGGATTATTGATATTAAGAGATTTATATAAGCTTTGATTAAGGTGGATTTGTCCCAAAGGAAATATTTGTCCCGCTTCCAATTGAATTAGGCCAAGTCAGCTACTACAGTAAGAAACTACACTCATTAAAATCAGCGTTGGTGCCATTTAGTCCAGTAATAATTTTGACAAATGTGCTTTGTATATTTCCTTTAAAATCCAGTCTGGACTTTTAAAAAAATTGTTATAAAATTTTACTTAGCTAAAGATGAAAACAGCATCAGTAACTCAAAACGAACACACACAAATATTTATACAATCTATTCAGACTCAGCTCCTGTTCAAAACATTAATTTCCAGACTGAATGTTTTCACAGCCTGTCTCTTCTGCTTTTGAGGTAAGAGTGTTTGGGACATGCTTATTTCTCAAGGTGGGAAGGATAACTTTTTGGTATTTCTGTTTCAGTGGTGTTCAAAGGCCTGTTTGTGCTGAACTCTGCATAAAGACAGAGGGGAAACCCCAGTCCTGGAACTACAGAGGCTGAAAATGGAAGACAAGACATTCCTTGGGAGCTCTTCTCCAAAGCTGCTATAGGACTCCTTGGCTCTGCACTGCCTCTTTGAGCACAACAAATCCATTTCTGCCTAAGGAGTCTCTGAGGGATGGGATGGCCAGCTATTACCATGCAGGGCTTCTTCCAGCTCTGTAACTGTGTCAGTCTGCTAGGACAGTCCTCTAGGCCTGAATCCTAAAGTCACAGATCATCTAGTTCAAGAGCATCCACTGAGGATGTCACTCTCGACCCTTCCTGCCCAAGGTTTGCCTAAGCTCTTCTCCTGAAGTCTAGAAAAGTCCAAATCTTCCTCTGTTGTTCCAAGACTCATCTCTCTGTATAATTAGGAAGTTTTTCCCTAATACTTATCCTAGATGTTTTTTTTCAGAAAATGAATGTGATTTTTTTCTTGCCCTGTTTTCAGTGGGCATAGGGAATGCTTGATTTCTACTGTCTCCAGAGAAATCTTCATTCTGGAAGGTGTTTTTTCTGCCTGTTCTCCCTTCTCTTTTTTTTCAGACCAAACATCCTGCATTCTTTCAACATTTTTTCAAACATTTCCTGAAAGTTCCTTCCTGAAAGGTCATATGTCACTGAACTGCGAGACAAATACCTAGTGTTTCCAGTTATGGGTGAACAAAGGAGGTGAGACAGCCGTAAAGCAATTTCCTGGAACTTCATAGAGAAACATTTCCAAAAAGAAGTGAACTAACGAAGAAGCTTGTGAACCATACGTAGTGGTGGGAGGAGAGCCAACACCGTGGAACCTGCACAGAGCATTGCTGCTGAAGCAGGTGTTTAGCAATGCATGCTGCACCTCTCAGCCATGGAAGAATGTTACTTTTGGACAAGAGTAGGATTTGGGTAGATATAACATGCATAGGAAAATGGCAGAATATTTCAGAAAACTGGGGGATTACTTCTGTACTTCAGTAAACAGTTACTGATGTGTTACCCCATAATTGATCATTATGTCAGTTTGCACAATGATAAATGCAGATAATTAATGTCACATATTGGGTGATTCATAACACTTACAGAGATACAATATGGAAATTACATCGGTACAGTAAATTCTGGTAGGGTGTGTGAAGTTGTCTTCCCACATACAATTAATAAATGTTTTAACACTCTACAACACATTGTATTCTGTGAATACCTCACTTCCTTCTGACACAGCCCCTCCTCGTCCTCCAAAAACTACCTGTAACTTCCCAGTAACCTGCAGCTGAGTCACCAAACAGCCCTTTTAAAAAAAGCTATACTTAAAAAAACAAGATCAACCTCATTCTGTAACATTTTCCCCAATGTGAAAATTTTACCTTTCTTCAAATGAGCAAATTCTGCTAAATCTCTGGGCTGCTTCTAGAAGAAACAGCAAAGGGAAACGCCTACATGTATGGTATTACCCAGTGCTCACTTTTAATCCAGGAAGACCTGAAGGGAATGTCTTTAAACCTGTGGCATCTGAGTGGTAATTTTTTAGTCCACCTGTAGGCATTTTAAATGTGTCATGTAAGTACACGCTCTTAAAGAAATAGGTGATATTGTAGCTTCTTGTTGCAGCATGCTCTATGGTGTCAAAATCTTTTCTTAGCTGGTTTCCAGGTACATTTTGGGCTATGGAGGGATCCTGACACGGATGCTTAATTTTGACAGCTGAAATTCAGTCAATCCACAGACTAGCAAATCTATGTAAAACACAGCTGGAAGAAGGCTGCAGATCCCGAACCCTTCTTGCACTACTGACCCCACGAAGTAACCTGCTTGGACGCAGGGGCAGTTGCTGGCTGCAACACACACCACTTTGAATCCCTCAGCATCTGCAAACTGGGTGTACAAGACACACAAAACCCAACCGACTGCAACACAGATTACATGATTAGCTAACAATTAACATGCTCCTCACTAACTCTTGTATTTCCTGTCATTGAATACGGCCAGTGTCTTTAGGTTGTTTTCCTGGCTGTTAATTCGTGGCACATTCCCATGCTGCACTCACTCATTAGTGGCTGCTAATTTTCCCCCCTGAATTCCCAAATATGAATCATGCTCTTTCTACCACTCTAGTACCCTTCTCCAGCAGGAAAATGGCAACTATCCAGGAGAAAAGCAAGTTCCGGAACAGAGAGAAAGTAATGGGAAGAGAAATCTCCAAATTGGTGTGAGGTCACTGAAGTTAAGAAAAATAAAAAGCCCATTGTACAGCAAACACAAACCAGAGCGCACAACTCCCACACTTCCTCTTGAGGACAACACTACCGAGAACTGGGGTTGGAGTCATACACTGACCAAGAGAGCACAAGTCCTGCAGGAGAACAAGTCCAGCACAAAAGGTTATCTGTGCTGTCTGTGTCCATCCTGAACTGAGCCAGACACAAGCTCTCCATAGTGCAGTGTCTGGCTGCAATGCATTATTTAGAGTCCCTCCAGCCTGGGGTACCCAACCAGACATGCTTCTATGTGGCTGGACTTTCAGCAAATTAAGTCAGTAGAGGAGCACCTGCAATAAAGACGGGCGATGTCACCTTGCACACTGGGGAGAGAGCGGATCAGTGGTGAGCTGGGGACACCGGGTGCTTAATCTATGTTTGCCCCAAATTTTCTGGTGACCTCAGGAGAGCCATTTTCTTGCACACACTCAGTAAAATTCAAGAAGTGATTTCAGGCAGATTTGCATCGTGCTATCTCTTATCACGCATACGATCTCCAGCATCACATTCAATACTATGGATTGCTTTCCCTCCCAGAACATCTGCTGGAAACACCTCCATCAGACCTGTATGCTACAGGCGTGGGGACTGGTTCATCAATGCCCCATGCTATGCAGAGACATTGATGTGCCCATTCGGTGCTAAGGGAGAAGCCATCCTTAGTGTCCTGCAGAAATGTGGCTTACCCTCCATCGCCCTTCAGGCAGCACCATCATGAGGGAACATTAGATTAGATTCCCTGCAAGGAACCGGCTTACTCCATCTGTGTGCTGCTTATGGAGAGCTGCACCAAGCAGGGCCTATGGAAATCTTCTCAAATGGATTCATCCAGTACTTCAGGCCCCATTAGGGGACATACTAATATTTACAAAGGTACTTCCTTGCTGGTGCTCCCTTTGTCCGTGCAGGGACTAGAAAGAGAGTGTAATCAATCCTCAGCAGAAAGTCTTAACCACAGGACCGTCTACCTTCAGGTTTGGGGAGCTGACGATGTAACCTGAGATGCGCTGAGGGCTTTTTTGGTTTGTTTCCCAGGGATGAACAGCCATCCCACGTACGTGCCTCGCTGTAGCCAGCCGCTTCCCTCCTGCAGGCCAGCCAGCAGGTTGCTGCGAGGAACTTGGAGCGTGTCGGGCAGTTCCTAGAAATGCCACTGGAATTTCAATGTTCCCTTTGGCCCCTTATCACTGTCTAATTTATTGCATCATTTAAAGAAAAGGAGAGGCCAGCCAAGGTTGATGCAGATCTTTCATTCAGCAAAAACACCTTAAGAGAAACCACGTCTCTGCACTGCAGCAGTGAGGATACTCAGTGGCCAGGAGCTGTTTGCTTGCTGCTAACAGCTGCTCAGTGACTCAGCCATCCCACTTCCTTCTTACACCAGGACCAGCTCTTCAGGGGCCACCAAGCTGCTATGGTGGGAGCAGGACTGGACTTGTAGCACCAAGTGTCTAGCCCTGTTGATTTTCCATCCTGGGGTGCCTGGGTCACTCTGTGCCCGAGAACTTGTTTCTTTTATAACCCAGCGGTGGAGGGCGAAGAAGTTAAGCAGTTGATGGGAGTGCTAAGACCATGGCTATCAGTGGTGCTAATCTTGTGTTTCAAAATGCTGAATGTTTGCTATTATCATCACTCCAGAGCCCTACTCACAGGCTGCCAGCCCAGGGGTCTCTTCCCCAAAGAACTCAACACTTCTGCCACCAAAGCAAACAAACCCTCTGCATGGGACGAGAGCTTCTGTCTGCAAGGTCTCCTTAGACTCCTCTTCCCAGTTCGGTTCAGTTCTTCCATCAAGGCGAGGAAATGGGATTGACAAAGCTGATTAAAGGAGATAAGAGCCAAAAGAAAAGTCCGGCAAGCGGTTCCCAGGTGGCCAGAGAGCAGATGAGCTGCCGCAAGCCTGTTCCGCCTTTGGCCCTGCCACTTCCAGCAACAGAGGCCATCAACGCTGATTGTGCCAGACAAACTGCTGCTGCATAATGCAGCTTAAAGTGTACATAATCCCAGGCAGTGTTGTAGGATAATTAAATGGTTTGTAATTGTAGGCTGAAAATCTGAGACAGCTGCTGCCATGAACACCAAGGATGCTGATGCCTCTTTCAGCAGTGTTAGAGCTGGATCAGCCAAATAGCTAGAGATGGAGACCGTCTTTCCTGGGAGCCCTCTTCTGTTGTAGCTCTGCTCTACATAGCATCTACCTGGAATCACCACGGTGTGCTGCAGGCCTGTCTCCAATGGCCCTGGAAAATGGAAAAAGAAAACACGCAAAAAATAAACCCAAAGCAAAAACTGATTCTGACCTTTCTCCACATGGCAGAAGTTCCTTATAAAAGTGAAATCCCCAAGCCCCTCCCTGCTGCAGAAGAGAAAAACAAATCAATCTAAGCCTCCATCTTTTATAATCCCAGAAGAAAAATGAGACGAGGGGAAAAAAGCTTGGAAGAGTTAGAGCATATGCCTTGTCTGCCCTTACTTTTCTGTGAAAAGCACTGAATTATTAGTTGTATGCTATGAAACCCATTTGGAAAGGCCCACCGCGTATTTGCATTTCTCAGACATGTCCTTTCCCACCTGGAAATGTTGTTCTGGCAGACTGAAAGGATCTTGTACATTTGCCCAGGATTTCTGGCCACTTGAACATCCGAAACCTGTGCACTGACCAGCTCCAGTGTTCTATGAAGCATCAGTCCCCGCACGCCTGTGCTGCAGAGAGGGTCTGTGCAGGTATGCGAAAACCAGCAAAGCACAGCAGCTGTGGGGTATGAGCACGGGGGCACGTCCACTAACCAGTTCCCGTGCACACAGTCCTGGCTAGGGAACCCCCCATCTGAAACTCCCAGCTCTTGAGACAGAGAGATAAATTTGGTGAAGCGATCATTTGACGGACTGACCGGGGGTGTATCAGAAGCAGCGATGCAGGCGGAGCGTGCAGGGATGGAGAGGACAGCAGGTGATAACACGCAGCCAGGCTGGCAGAGTGCGGGTGCGAATGTCCGCTGCTGCTCTGTTCGCACCGGTGCTGCAGGACAGAGGAAGAGAGCCGTGGGTTTTGCACAGCACGATGGACATAAAATGCCACAGAACATCCTTCTGAAACCCAGCTGACCACAGTGGTCATCACCATGGTCATCACAGAGCTACATCCACTTTTTTTTCTGCCTAAGTTTTCCCATGAAATCTGTTTCTGTCTGTGCCTATAAAGCACAGCATAAAACCATGATTTATGCCCCTCCAAGGACTGTTAGAAGGATACTACCACCATCAGCCATGAAGGTGGCACAATATTTTTACCCAGGAGGAGCCCATGTTTTCAAGTACTTGCTCCTCAGCAGCCCCTACTGATCAGTCGCACATTCCATACTGGGACACATTTTGTCAAAATAACCTCATTTACACACTAAATGCCCTTAAACAGATTAGATGCCCCACAGAAATTCTGGCCTTCTACCCTCCAATTTGCCCCTCTTCTATTTTATTCAATGTCCCAAGCCCATGTCATTTTGCTTCCAGGCAAGTGTCCTTGTGCTCTTATTTCTAAGAATAAAGGTGAATTCTGGCAGTGTAACATTTCTGAGAAATCCCCAGTAGTGGAAGGGTAGCTGAGGGGTGAACAAAGAGGAAGGAAAACTGAGTCACGAGGAATAGCTATAAATAGCAAGAGGTACTGGAGTTAGGAAAAAAATCAAGTTAAAGACTGTAAAACCGGAATTCTGCAGAAATACATTTTTTTTATATTTGGTGATTAAAAAAAAAAAATCAGCTTAAGGTTATTGCCTAGCATCAGACAAGTGGCAGTAGTACCTGCTTTTCAAGGTCAACTAAAGCATTGTAATAACTCAGAGTAAATATATGTCTGGTCTCTCTGGCACCATAATGAAACATCCACTGCTCCGTGGTCCTGGCACCCTGGGAGTTTCCATCCATTTATCTTTGTCTTGTTTAAATCCTGCAAATGGTACTCACTGCTGATGCTGATGATCACAAAGCTGGAATAGTGCAGGGGTGTTTTGGCATTGCAGCAAGAAGATGGGAGGATAACGTCACCCAACACGCCCAGCCTGCAGGAGGTTGTGGTCACCGCTCTTCTCCCTTCAAGGGACCCACATGCTGCCTCATCCCCAGGGGCTGCGGCACCATGTTCTGATGGAAAGGAAAGGGAAAGGGGAAGGGGGAAAGGGGGAAAGGGGGAAAGGGGGAAAGGGGGAAAGGGGGAAAGGGGGAAAGGGGGAAAAGGGGAAGAAAAGAAGCAGCTTCAAGGTGTACCTGGGGGCATGGTCTGAGCCACAGTTCATCTCAGCAAGTGGCCATCCTGCACGATGGGCTCCTGCTTGCCTTTGCTGCGTCATGTTTGTTCCTGGTGCTTCCTGATGACCAGCCCGGGGTCACGGCCAAATCTGTAGCAGACAAAGGTAAAATGTTTGCTGTCCCCAGTAGGCGGAGGAATCAGGGTGCTTGTTTGAATGAACATCCTGGGAGCAAACTGGAAGGCACCAAACCAGGACATGCGAGCCCAGACACCTGCTGGCTTTGACTGAAGTCACTGATCGTTCACTTCTGTTGCTGTGTAATTCCCTAAGTGTCACATTTCACGGCTGTTGCAGTGTGCAGCCCTCTCAAATCTTCATTCGCTCCAGCATGCTCTACCACTATCATATTTATTACAGATGCACATGGAGTCCTTCACCACCTTTTCTGTCTGCCTTTGGCTTAGACTCCAATTTGCATGCAAGGATCTCCAGTTGAAATTAGTACTCCTCCAAGTATTAACAAGGAGAGAGAAAAAAGGAAGAAAGAAGTGAGTTGTCAGCAGAAGGGAATGACTTGATTTGACTCACGTGGGGATGAGGCTTTTTATGAGCCTGATGGTGTCCCCCAGTTCTTTCCCAGAGCTTTCGGTTTCATTCACGGGTGAGAGCAGATCACTGGCAGCTTCTCACAGGCTGTGTTTGACCAAAGTAGTACAAATCAGGCAGTGAAAACCCCTGAGCGGATGGTAGCTGTCCCTTTGGTTGTGTTTGGTGTGGAAAACGGGTTAACGTGGGCCATTGGATTTCCTGCACTGTCCCATCCACGGACCCAAGAACGGCTGCCAGATCTCGAGGTGCCAGCCTCGCTGGAGCAGGGGAAGTTCACAGCTGGTTCCTGCCCTGATCCTCCAGGTGGGACATAGCCAGGACACTGTCAGCACACGGTGCTCAGCAAGTAGGTTTAGAAACGCTGCCAGGGCAGGTGAGGCAGGACAGACAGCCTCCAAGTAACTCCAGCTAAAGCTGGAGGGGTCTGCAGGCGGTGTTGGTGTGGGCATCGCTATGGGGAGGCTGTGGACCCCCGGCTCCAGCTGCTGGTGGCTCCGCAGAGCCATGCCCGGCTCACCCCTTACCCTGCTGTCCTTAGCCGGGCTTTTCCAGCATTGTGCATCGTCCTTTGCCAAATGAGCACAGGGGACAGCATTCCTGCTCCCCCCCCCCCCCCCCATTAATCTGTTAGGGCAGTTTGGTCATTTGTCATTACCTAACAAGCCATCACTAAGTGTACCACTGCCCCCCTCTCCCTTTGTCGCTGCTGCTTTCTCAAAACCAGAGGGCTCCACAGCAGGAATACCGTGTTGTTGCATGGCAGAAACCCAGAAACCTTCACACGCTGCTGGAAACATTTGTCAGGGCCCCGAGGGCACCAATAGTCCCTAATGGCCCTGCCCAGCCCCCTCTGGGTGTCCCCCATGGCCCAGGACCCCATTTCTGCCCTCCCCGGGGCCATCGGTCCCTGCCTCAGCGATGCCGGGGGATGCCGCTCTCCCCTGCCCGGCCGTGTGCCCTGCCGATGCTCTCCCCGTGGAAGAGCTGGGAGGAATGAGATGTGCTGTGAGTGACCATGAAGGTGTCAGAGAAAAACCAGGCTCCTGCTATTGCTGCAGAGCTCAGTTCCCAAGACAGTCGCTGGGTAGCAGCACAAAGAACCAAATTTCAGCTTTACCTCCCCTGTTCAAGCAATAGAGCAGGGCAGAGAGCCAAGCAAATAACACGGTTTCAGTCACAAGTGAAATCCAACCTTTCTCTGATCGAGGAAGCCCTGCTGAAATAAATGCCTCAACCCATCTCTTCCCCAAAGCAGGAGCTGAAAAGTGGGTTAGATCCTGCTGCTGGCAGCACTGCATTTGGGGAGGTCTCTGCTAGGAGCTGACAGACAAATAACTGGAGTGATCAGAAAAATAAATGTTGCTTCTCACAACAGAGTTCACTGAAATCAGTGACTCTGCACGGAGGAAGGTAGTGGGCAGCTGGGAAGGGTGGGAGGCAGTGGGGGTCAGTACCTGTAGAACCTCACAGCCAGCCCTGATCTTGCTGAACTCAGCTCCAAAGTCACTCCTGTTCACGTGTGTCCTTGTGCCACCTTTTCCTTGGGTGCACTGTTGGTATCTTTTTCCCTGAGATGGTGAACTTTTTTCCTCTTCCATCCTTAACAACCCACACAATGTACAGAAGGAAAGGTGAATAAAGTCAAATGCCAAATGAGAAAGCTTAGAGGTTTTAAAAATGTTTCTTTTATGTAAGTACTTGTTGGAAACTGGCACAAACAAGTCACTATCTATCTGCTCGGAGATACCAGAGCAGATGTGACAGAGTGGAAAAGCCTCTTCCCTGCCAAAGTATTTGCTGGAGATTCGATAACAAGGTGCCATTGCACAACAGTGGGTAAAGGTTCAGAGTAGAAAGGGGAAAGAGAGGAGGTACCCAGGCGGTGCAGGGCTCTGCCTTTGCAGGCTACAGCTTCTCCACTGAAACTCGTGCCTACGGACAACAGGTAGAGCTGGGTTGGATCCAGTGGGAAGGCAGCTAGCTCTTCGGCGCTGCCATCCTTATCTGCCAACACTGGCAGCCCGTCTTGTCCCTTCATTTCTGTTAGAGGGCTGTAAGCTCCTTCTAGCTTTCCTGGGGAGAGCATTACATTTAGCTCTCCAAATGCACATTTATCATCTGAACCAACACATAAAACTTAAGAGCTCCAATTTCTAGTATTTGTACTGACAAACTTTCAATAATTCCTGTGAATTTCATTCATCCTTGTCATAAATCCCCCTAGATACCAATACTGTGTTTTTTACAAATACTGAGTGTTTTGCAAACACAGTTGAGTTGGAATGGCAGATATCGAATACAATTTCAAATTTCACTATAAATCCTAGAGACCTAGAGCAGCCCATGCCCCACCCTCAAAAGAGATGCTCTTATTTGTTTTGATTCTGAAATGAGAAGCAGCTGGTTTTCTGTAGCTAAGGGGGAATGGGAACATTTGGGCTGCATTCTCTTATTCTCAAAACTCACCTGCTTTTCGTCCCCTACCAAAGAAAACTCACCAAAACCTATTCAGTAGACAGGGAAAACACATCAAGGCAATAACTGCACCTTTAACCTGACATGGTAACAAGTCTCCCACGTAATCCCCCTAAGCAGTCTTCAAATTCAAAACACAGTCTCAGTAAAAACCAATGCCAAATTGCTTGAAGGATATTATCTGAAGTCATGCTATCTTAAAAAACAAACTTAAACACAAATTTATCTTAATAGCCTTTACTAAGCACATATCAGTAGACAGATTTGATCAGATAAGAGAAATGCTTTAACCATCCCAATGACATCTCAGTTCCTTTCTCCACTCCAAGTTACTATCAGTCGTTTTGATGTCAAGGTTTAAAAAGCTACCCAGCACCTTGAAGTTCCCTTTAATTGTCCATATGCTTTTATTTTGCAGTGTCGTCCCAGAAGCCTCCTCAGTGACCACCATGGGGCATGGGTGCAGGTAGCTCCTTTCATTTATCACAGCCAGCCTGAAACCCATTGCCTGAGTCGGCACAGTGAGTGAGCTGCTTTCCTCCTCTCCCCTTTCCCCTCCCTCTACCCTTTCCAAACAGTGTTGCTTTTAGCTCATTTATCTGCCTATTGGGGCGATACGTAATCAGAGCAGGAGTCCTGATGGGAAATACAAAGTGATTCTTTAGAGTGGTTGGCTTTGAAAACCATTCTGGGCGCTGATCAAGAGAGTGTTGCAGCTGCCCCTTTCGTTTGCTTTGCCTTCTGCCCTGAGTCTGTCAGCACTAGACAAACTGGAAGAGCCTCCGGGATGTTCACAGGCCCATCTTGCTTTACTAAAATCTGATATTACCTATATCAACATGTGACACTCGTCTGATGTGAAGGTAAGGACACAGACTGACTCATTCACCCCACTGTTCAGGGAACTCTGGTCCAGCTTTAACACAGAGACCAAAAATCCCAGTCTATTGACTTTGAAAAAGTGGTAGATTTGCTGTAGGTAGAGGCAGCACTCTAAACCAAAATAACAAATGCTTTCACTCATGCATCTATAATGCCAACACTGCCAAAAGACTGAAAAAAACATTCACTCCTTCATTAGGAAAAGCGGAGCCACTCACTAATTAATTACACCTGTGCAATAATGCGGAAATCAGGTCTGTGCTCCCCAAAGGACTTAACCTGCTGTGGTCAGAGAGCTGTCCCTTGGAACAAGCTACACAAGGGAAGAGAAAAGATCCTGCTATAAATCTTCCCACAGAATTCTTGTTTAATTAAATGGTTTTCCACATCTGCTTATATGTTCTTCTTGGCAATCTAAACAATCTAATCCTGTTATTAATCTTCTTCCTTTACAATAATGAGAACAAAAATAGTAATTTCTTCCTGAGTTTGGATTCTGAAAAGACTTTTTTCCATACGAAGGAGGCCAAGTAACTGGATAACATGGAGATCTCCTAACACGAAGGTGGATGAAATGCTGCAGAATTTGAGTCTACCCACAAAAATCAGCTGGTATTAGTGCAAATACAAACCAGAAAGAGGGAGGAGTGAAAACAATGAGTGGGCTGATGCAGGAATACCTACAGCGGAGCAGGCAACTGGAAACAGGCCCCAGCACATAGAGACAAAAAATGGAACCCAGCACAAAAGCCATTCTGCTTTGCTGACTGAAGTGAGCCTATCACCATCTGTTCCAAATCAGGGAAGGATTAACTGGGTCAGTCCAGCAGATGCCAATGTCAGTGCCTTCCAAGATACATCATTTTTGTGGTTAGTTTCAGAAATAAGTTTGCTTTTAAAAGAAAAAAAAAAACCAAAACAACAACCAAACCACCCTTCATTCTGGGTAACAGGGTAGAAACTGATAGCAGGAAGAACCACAGAAAGGCAACAGCTGTCTCACACGTACCAGCTGCACTGAAAGCCAGATTATTTTGGTTCTGTGTTACTACTTGCATGCAGGCTAACTAATGGAATCACACACCTCTAACAGCATCAGCATGTTGAGAGCCCACAGACATAGTCATTCTCTGTAGGGATATTCATTCCTGAAAATGCAACTGTTGAACCAAGATGTTGTCAGAATTGCGATTAAGATTTTGACTTTGGGGTGCTTACTCCAGCCCCTCAAACTTGGTGCAAAACTAGTCAGGAAAAAGACTCAGGAGGCAACAAAAACCTCCATGCACAATTCCTTAATGATTCAACTGCTAGAAGCATTTGCCTGCCAAACAGAATCCTCAAATTGCTCTGACTTGTTCTAAGAGTCGGCCAGAAAATCAGCATTGTCTCAACATCATCATCAGGAACATGAACAGTACATTACCTGACAATGGCCTGTTCGGAGCGCAGCAGCTGGTCCCAAGGACGGAATGTGCGGTACAAGGTTCCTGGAAGGTACCTGGCTGGAACCGTTAGAGATAACCGCATAGCTACTGTCAAAAAAAGGATGAATTGCCACTGTTGGCATAACACCGATGAAGAAATCATGAACTTTAGACAAACTTTGCTTAATTATAATACCAAAACACACCTCCTGGTCGAAGGCTACCCGCCTCCAAGACTAACCACGCCTCGGACACTGACCCCGCGCCTGCATGATAGCCTCCCTTAAGAAGGGCAGAGATATGATAATTGTATTCTGAGAAGGGTGGAGACTCCTGAGGCAGAGGTGGAGCAAGGTGTGTTACTAAGCATAAAAGATGACTTCTGAACAACAGAAGCTTGAAGCTTCCCCACCAAGGACCACGACGATCGACAACGCAGCATCAGCTGGACCCGGGACCGTTAGGACGTCATGAGATCAGCGGTGGTAGCTATAACCTCTCTCTCTCCTCTCTCTAAACTTAACTTTACTTTTCTCCTTTCTTTCACCCATCTCTAACTATCGCGTGCCTCCTCACAGGCAATACAATAAAGTTTTACTGTGTGATTGCTGCTATACCCTTTGGTGTTGGTCACCTTAATTTTGCACTTTCGAGATCGTAGCAAACGAACCATCACGAGTCCACCGAGTGGACCATGACACTTGTACAAGGCATTAATTCAGGTTCAGTATTCACAAGGGCTGTAAAAGATTCTTTTTCAAACACCTACTCCAACAGGGAGTGGAATCCTAGCAACGAGCATGCCAATCCAAGACAGTTAGCACTTTCTGCAGTAAGGAGTGCTATAGTAATGCATTATGTAAAATAAAAACAATGCCATATTTCAGTGAACGTACTGAAAGAATTGTGAATCAGTACGAGAACTTCCCCCCCCCCCATTGGAGTTTCACAGTCATTTCTCTCAGAAGACAGAAATAAAACCAAAGTGACTTCACATTACAGAGCTTGTCACTCAGAGACAAGGATCTATGTATACTTACACTGATCATTAAAGAAACGTTTTCCCAACAAAAAATGGCACTGAAGTTTTCAGAAGAGCTGTTCTGGGAAGTTGGGGGATGATTCTTTATGTATGATGCAACTTTTGCACGTCCTGGAAGTTTGGAACAGTTTTTATTTTAGTGCTTAAAATTATACCTGTGTGCCTGCATGCAACCACACACTTCAGTATCACAAATACCAAGCAGATACAGGAAAAGCAGCACTGATAATCTGGTAGGATTCAGGGGAAAAAAATGCAAAGTGAAACTTACCTTTCTGCTGCCAGTACTAACATTTGCCTTTCTTGTTTTTCCAGAATTCATGTAACAACCCTGCAAACCCAAATGCATTGTAGGGGACTACATGGAGAGGAACCACTTCTGTGCTTTGACTACATTTTGAGAATTTGCACTACCAGGAAGGTGAAGCAATCTCATACAATCAACATATACAGAACATTCACCAAAGATATTACAGACAGGTTTCTCAGATTAACAACTAAGGTACTGAAAAGAAACACATTTTGCTCAGAAAGAACACACAAGCTTCATGTAGGTTCTTTATTTAAAAAAAAAAAAAAATCAGAAAATCTTGAGTGGAAAGTAGGTAGCATTGTCTTTTATAAAAATCATTCTCAGAAGTACATCTGCTGCAAGAGCCTGAGCCAATCCTCTCTCACAAGGTAAACTCTGTTTACAAGATTTGAATCACAATAGCCAGTTCTGTCTCATGAAACGAGCTTCTCTGAAGCCTGAATTGACAGCATGTGACATACGCTTAATACCGTCTCATTTATTACAGTAACTTCTTTTCAGAAATTATTAACCCAGAGGCAGTTTCTTCCTCAGTATTATACATCTGGGCATCTCTATAATGTTAGGAAAATTAAGAATGGAGAAAAAGGAGTAAATAAAAATAACCAGAAATATGCATTTGGAATAAAAGTTATTAATTTATGGGAAAAATAAGTAGTAGGTACAGGAAGAAGCAAGGTGCCTTTCCCCTCCGCCCCCCCACCCCCAAATTCAGCTTTCTCAGGAGATTGGCAGCTTAGTCCTCCCTAAAGAAAACTCCGTGGAAAAATGAGTTAAATAAAACTCACAGGAACTCACAATTCCCACTCCAGCCTACCTCCTTTGAAATATATATTCTTCCTTATATTTATTTATGTTTACTGCCCTCAATCATCCAGTCTCTAAAATGCTTCTCCATCAAGCTTCTGGCTCTCCAGTCACCAACATTTACAGTGGGGATGATTTTCTGTGGCTTCAACCATTGAACAAAACGCTTCATTTCCAGGTAACTGCTGTGTTCACTGTAAGGAATCCCTGAAATGAAACAAATCACAGCAATCTGTCAGTCTGCTTAGCTTCTTGCCAAAATACTTTTTCAAGCCTTCCAGCTAAGAAATACTGTAGATGATTTTTTTTTTTTTTAATTCATATTTGAGATCTAAAGTTTATAGCTAAGGTAAAATGAAAACTTGGGATTTTCCTTCTGGAAAAATTACCTTGCATTAAGTTACCAAGTCATTCATCAGTACAAACTGAGCGACACCAAGCATTTGGTTAAATGAATGTTAAGAGATTCAACTCCACCCACCGATAAGAACTGAGAGGAAGACTCACAGTCTCTCACAAATGAGTAAGGTGTGGAATGAAATCTTGGCTCTGGAACTGCACTGCCACCAGCATCAGCTGGGCCAAGACTTCACCCCTGAACTCTCTACCTATATCAGAAAAAAGCCTCTTTTTGCACAAGGAGGACAGGAGCAAAATGTATGTAAAAACCTGTATTTACAGTGTTCTCAATTATTCAGTTCACAGATCTCTCCTGTAGTGACCATCTGTTCAGTTTCTCAATGAGTTATCAGAGAAAGCATTGGTTATAAAGAACAGTAGGAGTTTCCAGAATAAAAATATGAAAGGCATCCACACAAAATTAAATGTACTGAATCTTTACCACTCTTATACCATATATGGTGATCTTTCCTCTTGTCTGAGGTTTGATATCCACCAAAGAAAGGCATGAATCAGAGTAGGTCCACCCAGTAGGTTTGAAAGCCAGAACTTGATCAAAATTCTCAGAAAACTTATTCAAGTGATCTTGCAAGGCCTGTGAAAAGAATATAGCATATACTTAATACCATTAAATAGCTCATTAGTCTAATGGTTGGAGATGTCATGATGGAGAGACTTCAGACTAAATTTTATTTACATATTTTGATATTAACTTTTTAAATACCATCTGCCTTGAAATTACTAATGATACATATTTACATCTACAGAGCACCTTGTACCTTAGGATCTCAATTGCTTCATCTGAATAAGCACATATTAACAGCTATGCCTTACAGATCAGAACACATAAGGCATAATCACATCTTATAGATCTTGCTCCCCAAATCACTCATTTTCTCTTCTCAGCTGGAGGTCAGCACTCTTGCAGCTGAGTGGTAATATAAGGTGGTGAAAGCCTGCTTCAGTGCAAAATCATCTGTTTAAATTAAAGTGCCACTGAGATCCTGACATCTGCTTATGCCCAGAAGCGCTCAGAGTTAATTAAGCAAGCAACCCAAAATATCGCAGCAATCCAGTGCATGAGTTGAGTATTACTCTGAGCACTAAACCATGTTTTACCACGACTCCATTCATGATAGGAAGGAAACCACCTCTCATCTCTTCACTCTAAAAAAGTTAACTTGAAAAAGTTTCCAAGCTGGCTAAGTTAGCCTTCAGCGTTGTTTAAGCTAGGATCGGGAAAAGGATGAGAGGGAAGCTTAAGGAATGTACAATCCTATTCCTGGATAAAGTGAAGTCAGTATTATTTCAAACCAAAAATAGAAAATCAATTTCATGTGTCCTGTATAAAATCTTAAAGGCATATTCTCCATTTGAAAGCCTTACAAGACTATAGAACTCAAAATCATAAACTTTTTATCAGCAGCAGGAAGAAGAATACAAAATAAAAGATTGATTAAAAAAAGGTGGAGAGAGGGGAATAGATAGGCCATGATACAACACTAACTAACCTGTCAGACACTTGAAAGTTATTAAGCAGGGAAGCAGAAAGCTGCCTGTGACACTGCCACATTTAACAGCACCTTCAGTACAACATCCAGTAGCAACATACAGAATCCATCAAACTAGGCATGTGAAAGAACAGAAAAACGCTACCACAACACACTTTTCATTCAGCAACAGCAATTATGGCTAGCTGCCATGACTCCTAATAGGTTGCAAATGTTCAGTACTCACTAGATTAACAATGTAACTGCAGCGGCCTAATTCTCCTTCACACTTCATTTTGGGACGATTAACACAGCTTAAGGTAGTAATGCTCATATTTGCTCCCCTTGCTCTACTGAAATCTAAATACAGTACTTCAAATACAATGATTATTATATTAACCAATGTTAATCTGCTTTCAAATTTTGTTATAAATCAAACTTTCACATTAAGGATGCAATTTCAATCTCATAAAAAATTATTTGTGCATTTCAGTCACAGGCACTTTCGAAAATCTCACCTCAATGCTAGTACAAAACATTACTGAGCTAAGCAACATAAAAGAGGTGCACAGACCTGAAGACCCCAGTTCTCTGGAAATCTTCTACTGCATATTCAAGTGGCAGAAGCCTTAATTTTTGACTGTTACAAAAAACTGTTTGTTGCAAAAGAACCATGCATGCATTTTAAAAAAGATGGCCTCTTTCCATAAAAGAAAATTACTACAGTATTTATTCATAACAAGTCCACTTTAAATACACATTCTAATTTTTTCTTTTATTGCTTTAGCCAACACTGTTCTAAACCATCATCCTTTTAAAATGGAAAATATATTTCACTGCTAAATCAACCTCCTTCAATCACCATGGCAGCGTGTTATCTACAGTGTCACTGAAGTCAGCAATACATGTGAACAGATTCCATAAGGTAGAAGACTCAAACATGACTGAATAATTTACAATCAGCCCTAACACCACTTAAACTCGTTTGGCTTATTCAAGAACAGCTATTATTCAGTACACACAGCAGACATTGTATTTTACTGGAGTAAAACCAAGTATTGCAGTGAAGTACCACAACTCTTTTTTTTTTTTTAAATCTTTTCCTTTTCATATATCAAATCCACTTGCAATATTGCAGCACTTCATGTTTTGTTTTTATAAATATTTTAATTAAAAAACCCACACATATAAAAAGTATACATATTTTTTAATTTTTAAAATTTATGTAAATGTTATCCATTAACAATAGCCAGAGCACGAACCTAGAGCATGACATCTCACTTTCGAGCCAGGCAGCGCCTGAAGAAAGTTTGATATCAACTCCTAATAAACAAACTCCTCAAAAACCCAGAGCTATACATAGGAAAAAACCAAATGAACAAAAAGAACCCCCCCAACCCAACAGTAATACAACGCAAAAAACTTACTCCTCTGCCACTGTATTTTCACTGCCTCTGATCCCCTATGGCTTGCTCTTTCTAGTTTTACCCTTCAGACTTCACACATCTCAGTGAAACACTCATTTCAAGTACTGGTTCTTTTCAAGGGGGCAGTCATAAGGCCTAGATAACATATATCAAGTCTAGTGATACCTGGCCAGGTATTCAATATTATGAATGGGACTGCTTTCATCCTAACTACAGATCGAGACGATCTATGTGAATTTATAAAGCAGAAAAGATATGCTTTCTTCTCAAATTTGAACTTGTTTCTTCAACAGGTTTTTGGGACAGTGACACAACTCCTGATACAGCAATAGAAAATTGCCCAGAATTCAATATTCAAATACACATTTGAAGATAAAAAGTGATGGAAACATTCAAGCCAGGCAGCACAGTTTCCCTCAGTGTGGCTGCATGTGTATAGAAATGTGCACACCTTGACAAAAGACAGCTCAAGCAGAAAGGGGAAACGCACCGTACATTATTGTCACCAAGTCTTTGGCCAAGTGAAAATCTAGGGTATAGCGCATGTTCTGAGGATGCTGTGGGTTTACAAAATCATCTTTCAACCTGTCAGAAAAACATTCACTGATCCACCTGTTTTTCACAGTGGATTTAACACAATTATGGTCACTATTCATTTTTGTTTGCTTCAGTTCTAGGCAGAAGGTACCAACATCAGTCTTTAAACTCTGGTAACTAGGGGAAAGACAGGGAGAAGTTTCTCTAAGCATCTGTGGCTTTTAGGTGAATGACGTTCCCTGCTGAATCAATACAGTGTTTATAAATCATATATGAACAGCTAAGCTAGTTGTTCACAAATAATAAATCAGCTGACTCCAAAGTGAAAAAACATGCTTGATATTACTCCTGAAAATCAACATGGAGAAAAGCAGATTTCAGATAGCCCCAAAACTGGAACTAAGCAGCTGGACAATGCCATCAAAAGGAAAAAAATATTCACAACATAGAGATTGCAAAAATACTTCTAAAATTCCTGAATATGCAGTCAAAAAAAAAATCAATTTTATTAAAAAAATTATAACATTTTCCAGCAATCTGGAAACTCAATGATTGGGGGAAAAAAAAGCCCCTGATCACAGTAGAAAGCCTGTGAACAAGGAAGTACATGCAGGAGCATCTCAAAACCATGAACTCATTTCCTTTCCATTGTGGGTAGAAAGCAAAACTGTGGGAATCTAGAGTTAGTCTTGGGAGCAGTCAGCTATGGAAACATGGAAGCTTTCCTTGGGCAGGCACAGTTTTATCAACAGTTACTGCAAACCAGGCTTCAACTGTGGTAAGCACATGTACTTTATGCAGCTTTTTTTGGTTCTTTATCTAGAACCAGACCAGAGAAGTTTTTCAATAATAAAAGGCAGAAGAATCATGCATACAGTTCTTAGGATTATCAAGTCCGGAGCACAGAGAGGTTTGGGTTTTTTCTATTGCTGAAGAGCATAACAGGGACAAAAGGGTATAAAACTGGGGCTTCTAGGAGATACTATAATATACCATCAGGGTTTGGCTATTTGCATTCTACTAAAAAGGCAAGTAATGTACAAGATCACAAATGTACTCAATTTACTAAATAAGGGCTGAATCTGAGCTTTTGAGTAAGAATACTCCCATAAGGATTTCATGGATTTGTAGGTTCGCAGCTGAAACTACACAAACAGGAAATTAGCCCAAATTAAGAAGTAGGATTGTGTTTTTGAGTACGGCTAGGGATCAAATAAAACAAATGAGGTAGGAGAGGCCCAGAAGATAATGAAGGCATTGGCATTTAGTGATGAGGATGACTAAAAAAATTCTGGCTTTCCCAGTAATGAGCCAGTAATTCAGGACAAAAACTGTATAATCCAGCACAAGACAAAAACATGCAACTGGAGATGATGACATCAACATTTACATGGTCTGCAAAACCAGGATGATATCATTCATCATTCTTTAACTAGAACGAGATTACAAGTGATCAGATAATCTTAAAAAATACTGTCTTTTCTGAGATCATGTTTAGTAATGCTGCAGGAGCAGAAATAACATAAATGGTCATACGAACTCATTTTAAGCATTTAACATTCTCCACATTTTACTGATACTACATTCCACCTGGTTATGCATCTAGCCACTGGCATCATTGGATGTTTAGCACTCTGGAAGCCTACCTAGCATGCCTAGCTTACAGGGACACAAAATTAATAATGACAGCATGAGACCACATTCCAACAACCTCACACGTGAAGTCAAAGCCCCAGTACAGAGGCCCATGGCTGTTACACCAGGACTCTTGTCCACTAGATCAGTGGCTTTAATCTTTCCTGGCCCTTTCCAGGGTCCAGGCATCACTTCTGGCACACTGTAGATTCGTCCAGAACTTCCTATTCTCAGGGATGAGACCCTGCGCATGATACAACTGCCTCTCTCTGAGAAGCAAGGCTGTCTAGATATGCTTGTGGTATAACCACACCGTCTGTCTGAAGAAGACCAACTACGCGACTACTCCATATGCGCTAGGACACGACAGTAGAATCACATAACGACACAAAAGTCTGCAGAAGAAACTAATATATCTTACTGTTTAAAACATCATACCACACTAAAAATAAATTCATACACATTTCCGTTACTCATTTTCTGCCCCACTGTGGAAAAGATTATAGAACAACATTCAAACGTTAAGATATTAAGTTCCATCTCCTGCAGCTCCCATCCCAATGATATAGTCTCTTTTTCTCCTTTTTAGGTCAACTCTGACCTTGACTGGTCCTGCAGCTAAATACCATCTTGCTCTGAAGGATTTGCTTGAGATGGCACAGCAGGCCCGAAGCAAAGCAGGAAAATGAATCCAAGTCTGTAAGGCGTAAGCAACCACTGTTTTTCTTCCAGGCTACCTTTAATCTAGAGCCTGCTGCTTTGCCTTAATGCCACTCTGTTTTGTAAAAATTTACTTTCCCCCAGGAATTAGTCACCTTTCCAAACTAAGAAATTCCCATTAAAGCTCTCAACAACAAAAACCCGCTGTCTCAAATCTCAACTGAAATGTGCATTTGAGGTCAATTTAGATGAAACAATGTCTTAAAATGAACTGTTTTACTTGCTTTTGCTACAACTATTAGAGAAGATGGTGTGTAGAAAAACTAAAATATATGTATATATGAGGTGTCCTTCAATTCACTCAGTGTGTATATTTGTTTATGTGTGAGTTTTCATCGACTTTCAAGTATCCTTATCCCATGTAAATCTTCAGCACAGAAGGAGAGAGAATATTCTTTTAAAAGATGAAAATATGGTTATAAATACATGGAAATTGAACTGAGAGGAACATGGAGAACCCTATTCCTTTTTTATCAAACACCAGACTGGAAGTTTGCCACGTTCACAGGCTGCCTCAGAACAGAGTCTCACAGGCAGAATATCCTTTTAGGCTTTTCCTACATCATACCAGGTAAAAGGCTGAAAAACAGGGACTCCATGTCACAACATATTAATTGCGAATAGGACAGATCCTGCAGTCGTTACATAAATCTACTTCAAAAAGGCCCGCAAAAAGCAAGCCTTTGAACAAACCTCATCTTATCTTGTAGAAGCACCGCATTGAAGTGAAATTACACTTTCTGTGCATCATGTTTGGAGACAGATATTAATGTTTAATTGCATTTCATTTTCAATGTATTGCTCCATGTCAAAACTTTGCTAAATAAATATGATCTGACAAGAGGTTAAAAAGCACCAAACACAACACTGCTTGGGAGGAGCCAACAGTAAGATTCGCCAGCAGGTTAATCAACAGAGTGTATTTTCTGCACTTACCTTAAAATTAATCTTCATCATGGGAAGAACGTGAAGCAAAGTACCATCCCAGTCCACACTGATGAGGGAATTAACAGCTGCTGACTCCAAGCACTGCAGTGTTTTGTACTTATCACGGGACATACTTGCTTTTGAGCCCAGGACTTCAGCAATTGCTTTAAGATTAATTGAGAAGAAATCAGATAAAGAAAATTGTAGGAGTTCATTTTTTGCTTGTTTTGGAGATATGCCTAATTATTGCACTGGATCATTTTTACTGTTGAAAAAAAATCCATATTCAACAGGATATAGTGTTTCATATTCTAAAATTAAGAAGAGAAACCTGTAATAGCTGTTAAAAAACTCTGGCTCCTGTATTTTAGCAGCAGAATTGTGTACAACAATTGGAAAGAGAAGGAGAATAGAAGTACTTTGATAAGTTCTAAGTCATACTTCTTTGGTAGAATGTTACCGAGGTGAACCAGTATTTATTTCAAAGATGCCAGAAACACGTGCAGGTTTTGGAATATGCGACAAATGGCCCACATTAAAGACAGACTAAATTTCAATGAAAGTTAAGTCTTCTATTGATGACTTTAAATATACTCAAAAGCACAAATGGTACACAGCTGCTTGCTCTAGAGTAGACATTTGGGCAATCTTGCCGGTTCCTAATGCTGTAACCGAGTGAAGCATAGCACACAAGATTTTCATTAAGTCAGAAAAGATGTGTTTTGGTTTGGGGAATGCTTTGTCAAAATTGATTTCATTAAAACTGATTACCATAAATATTTAGGAAGATATGTAATATAATCCTGGAAGAAAAAACTGTTAGCAAAATAGAAGTTTAAGAATAATTATATCCCTTTGCTGCTTTTTGACAACATAAAATTACTAACACCAAAAATGTCATAAAGACCTCATTTTTTTTTTTAATTGCCATCAGCTATTTTCTCACCACAATCAATTAAATAGGTTTGTTCATTTAGTATCCAAATTGGCCTTCTAGATATTCAGGGGGTTTGTAAACATGGCAGAAAAATATTTCTTTCAGAAAGTTAAAAATTATTGATTAGAAAACTAAAAAACTAGCAGTAGAATTATTATATTTAATTTCTTTACACGATACCTGACTATCAAGACTAAGCGACCCTTTATATCTTCACGAAAGAGGTCTTTTAACGCTGATTTAGATATTTACTTAGTTATTTGATCCAGTACACTTTTTTTACATACCTAAAAAAACTTTTTCTTTTCCAATGGAGTAGGTGCCACAGACGACTAGAGTACGCGGGTTTAAAGTCACTGTCTCAAAGGCAGTATTGACAGCAAACTGGATAACCTCTTGTTGAGAAGGAAAAGTGTATTCAGGACTACAGTATCTGGGGCATGGAAACAAGATACACGCTTCGTTACACAAGATGGAAGATATCTGAATTCACCAAGAAGGCCCTCAAAACTGCATGCACACAATAACAAAGTAATGAAGAAGATTTATTAGAAACCACTGAGGTGCCCAGATGAAACTGTTGCAATAAAATTTGCATTGAGTATATCAGTCTTTCCTCTACAACTATTCACTCGTCTGACACTGACACTCAATTCTGCAGTTTTTTCTCTATAAATACCAATTGCTCTTTCAAGCTAGATATTTGTATCACATACTAATTACATCCTTATGTCTATTTTTTGTCATGCACACAAACCATAACATAAGGCATTATTCATTTGCAGAAACATATGGAACAGAAATAAAAGACTGCAGCTGGGCATTAGTCATCATATGCAGAAAAACAATTTTATATACATGAGTCAAAGAAAGGTCTAATGAAAACCTGGACGAATGATTTAACCATTTGGCATTCTTTCACTCTTTGAATTCTTCCACACCCCTCTTCATAATATTGTTGAATCCACAGAATACCAGTGTTCATGAACCTCTTGTTTTAGAGCTGAACACTCAATGTATGAATTCTGACACCCAGAATTTAATACCACTTATAAATAATGTCATCTCAGCAAATACTTCAGCATCTTCTCCACCACCCACTTTTATTCTCCCATGTAACAGCATAACAGATGAACAAACTAGACATACATGGACTTTCAATAAATATCTGATCTTATTCAACACTAAACAGAACAAGTGTTAAAACAGTAATGTCATTTATACTTATGTTTATTTGGTTCATATAAAGTCTTACTAAATTGAAAAGAGGGTTATATGGAAAAAAAAAAAAAAGATTAAACACAACTTACGTGGTATCAAGGTAAAGGGTGTGGACTTGTTGACCAATCAAAGCAGGGTAGCGCTCCATAGAAGGATCTGCCCTGAAGTCTCCTGTGTGCAGAATAACACTTCCACTTGGTAGACGGAAAAGGATCATTGTTGCACCTGGACAACTGAAACAAACAAAAAAACCCATACAAATTACGTTAGTTCTCTATACTAATAAACTGCCTTAAGAGATATACCACCCTTCAGTAGCAGGAAGGTGTGCAGAACAGCATTTCAAATCACAGCTACTATGCAGCCTAATTTAGCTCGAAATTCCTGATTTCTAAAGGAATTCTGAAACTAATCTCATGGCCATAGACAAGCTAGACTTGAATTCTCAGCTGAGATGGAGAGAAGGAAAAAACCACACCAACAGTAAAGTAATCAAGCATTAGCCACCTTTTTCGGATACTCTGTCTTCTAGGTACAACAAAGATGCTGCCTCAGTTGCAATCTCTGAGGTTCTATTACTTGATTGAAAGAGGAAACAGCACACCAAAGAGAAGCAGCATTCTTATTCAGGAGAAACAGAATTGTGTTATTGCAGATGCATCTTCATTCCTGCAGGACTTACTGAAGCATTTCCTTTTAAATTCTATTTGCAGATTTTAAACATTATCCTCCATCCAGAATTCCCTGGCTAGAAATACAATTCTCCTATTGGCCACAGGAAATCCATTGTACCTTCTGCCGTTCCTCGCCAAAGCTGGCTGAAGGGCAAGAGCTCAGACTGGAAAACCAGAGTGGTACTATTTTGGACATGAATCATCTGTAAAGAGTAAATGAAATCTCAAAAAAGGAAAAACTGGCATGAATCAGAGCTAAGATGACAGAATTGGTGGACTCTTCAAGAAGTTGAACGTTGTACCTAAAGTTTATATGCCTTTTAAATTGAAGCAGAGGATCAGAAACACAAACAGGAAAAAACGAGAAGTGTCCAAATTACATAAGCAACAAGGCTTCCTTCATTCCCAGAAAGGATCCTCAAAGGACTTCATGGAATCTTATCTCTCCAACTATAAACAAATCCTACGATAAGTAATATTCAAACCAGCTGTGACACAGTGCTGCATTTCAATATATACTTCAGGGAAAGGACTTTTCTTCTAGCCCATAGCCAAATAAGGTACCAAGAGGCAGAACAGCAAGAGCACACAGCTGGAAGTCAGGTGCTACTGAACTTTAAATCCAGAATCACCACACAGTGCCAGCGTAACGCCAGACAAAAACCTCAACCTTTATCACCGAATCCAGTAGAAGTCTTGTTGCACTTTTCAACAGGCTTTTCTTTAAAGTTCACTTTTCAAAATGTTGGCTAGGTTTTGTCTCTCCCGGAATCCAAAGGACCACATTTTTCTTTAGCTGAAGATTTCACTATCTTCAGTTGAAGCTACAGAAACCTAACATACCCAATAATCAAATGTAGGACGTTCCCTACTAGACACCAAAAACTGAAATGTCCAGACCACTAGAAAAACCATTCAAACAAGCTTAAAAATTATGGAGGTATGTGTGGTTAACACTACATACGCATTACAAGCAAATAAAATAAAGTTAAACTAAAATTATCAAAAAAGCCTAAGTTTCATTTTCAAAAATAACTCACCTATTTCAAAAGCTAACAACTTGCAAGAAATTTAGGCTCCTACATGCCTAATTCACTTCTGAAGTGAAAATGTACATTACTAAGCCGACTCAGGTATAGGAAGTATCTTTACCCTTTCATTTTTTTCATATCCACTGAAACCTAAAAATCATGAAAACATAAACTGTATCTGTACAGCTATTCATCTTTAATATTCTATACATACAAATATTCCACAGCAAATGCAATGACACATACTGATTGGCATCGAGCAACATCACTTTGATCCCATTCACTACACATTCTGTGTCCATCGGCAGCATGTGGATGTACTGCTCTTTGACTCCAAGTTTGCTCTTCACCAGATTGCCAGTTATCTGTAACAGGGAAAGGATTTAGTATGGAATATGAACAAAATCTAAAAAAAGCCTTTGTTTATTTTAGAAACAAAGGCTCTCAAAGCCAGACTGTCTGGCTTAGAGAGAAACTATGAGATCCTGGGTATAATCAAGCCTTTCAGTAGCATTTCATCTCTCAGAAAGCAAACTGAAAAAAGCTGTCTTAAAAAAGCAAACTTTTAAAAACCTGTCAACAGGTTATGGATTGGAATCAGAGAGGAGGCAAACAAGGGGGAATAACATCTGTTACAGACTGCCAAGTCAAGAAGAGGAGGTGGGCAAAGACTTCTTTAAACAACTGGAGAAATTTCTAGGTGATAGGCCCTGGATCTCATCATGGACGACTGCAGCCACCCCAACACCTGCTGGAAGGGCAAAACGGGACACAAGCATTCCAGGAGACTTCCAGAGTAAACCAGAAATAGTTTTTTGATGGAGGTTCTGGATGGTTTGATTAGGCAAGGTGCCCTACCACGTTATGAGTAAAGAAGAGTTGGTTGGACATATGATAGCAAATGGCAGCCTTGGCCATTCAGCAGCCTGAAGCACAGGACACACAGGACTGGGCTAGAACTACTCAATGTACATAATGTGGAGAAGAGATGGCTTAAGCAGAATCTAATTTCAGAATTCCATCACTTAAATAGAGTTATAGAGAACATAGAGACAGATTCTTCTCCACGATGCACACAAAAAGAGCAAGTCACAATCTCAAATTGCAAAAAGGGACATTGCAATTGTATATTAGGAAAAAATTTCAGAGTGGGTAAGCACTGCAACAGGTTGCGAGGAGATGTAGTGAAATGTCCTATTTTCAAAATTTGACCAACAAAGGCTCTCTGCAGTCTGATCTAACTTAGACCCACATTGCACAGGAGATAAGTCTATATGACCTCTAGACATCCTTTTAAACTTGAATTTTTTCATGGTATATAGACAGGGAATTTTCACTAATATTCTTCATCAGTCAAATCAGGGTAAGAATTTCTTACAAGGGAAACCCAGATTCCCCTATACATATCCAGTGTGCCTAACTGACCCAACAATGGAACCTCTGATCTTCTATTTACTTTCATCAGTATAAAAGTGATTATAATTGCATATGGATTTGATAATATTTAGTAATCTTGGAAAACCTTACCTTATTACAGTAGATTGGAAACATGAAGTTTTTTGTTAACCCACAATAGTGATCAGAGTGAAAATGAGTAAGGAAATAAGCTGTGCAGCCTTCAATTTCTCCATACTGGAAGGCATCAACTGTAAAACCAGTTCCTATAGCAAAAAGGGAAAAGAAGCCAGTCAGTAGACATGCATAGATCAGAACTAGTTTCTAATTAAATTTTCTTTTGTTCTTTCTTCCAAATTAAAAGGGAATACAGTTACACTGCATACAGTTGAAGGAGCCATTTAAAGATAAGCATGGTTTGCACATGAGTCAGCAGTCACCAAAACCATTTTCACTTATTAAAATAAAAATTTAAGTGTCCACACACAAATACTTTCACAGGTCTCCCAAATATCTGTTGTTCAGCTGCCATCCTACACAGATGGCAACTAGTTAAGAAAATAAAACACATTTATCTGCATTCAGCTGGTATTTTTGAAAGTTCATGCAGACTAAAATCTAATACCAACATCTTAACACAAAATAAAACAGATAACCACAGCTTAACATAATGAATTTTGCAATCAAACTGCAATTTTTCAATTATTCTACATTTAATATTCCTCTTAAAACATGCTACCATATAATTATCAAGCAAGCAATCTGGAGTCTTTGAATATATCCGCTGAGATAAAACATGACCAATATGCCATTGTATGCTTTCAGTAAGGTCCTGTTTGTATAAAGATGTTGCATAAAGACAACTGCATAGAAGATACCCTTTTTCTCTGCAAACATAATTTTTTTAAAATGCAAACATACTGACAAATGGTCCTTTCACATTGGGTTACAGTTTCATAAAACCACCAAATAGTGCATAGAACTAATTCACCTGGCGGCACTCAAATATTTTTCATTTTATGTTATGCAAATTTCCCAGATCTTCTAGAACTAGAAATAGTTTTACCTGAGGCTAGAACTTCAGGTATTTGCAACTCCAAAAACATAGCAGTCTGCTAACTGAAAATCACAAACCAAAAAATCCCAAAGTGTTTGAGAGGTACCAGACTCAAAACTTCAGGGAGGCTGAAATATACTAGGCCACGGGGATAAACACATATCATTAGCAACATAGAAAATACAGTCAAATATACTTCAAATGTAGAAACAAAATTCAGAACAAAGTAATATAGATAATAACAAAGCAACTTTAAAACTACATCGTAGGCATAGGAGTCTGCTCTTCAAATTTATCGTATATGGAAAATTCTCTAAGCCCATGGAAGCCATGATACTGGTGTAGCCCCACAAAGATTTACAGGTCAGTCTTCAAGCAGCAGCTTGGCACTTAGGATCTCTAATATATTTCTATTTGGCTTCCTCAAATATCCACCTAAGACTAAGACAGTCCTTTAGTGGTAAACAGAACTATGAGGATCTGAAGCCTTTTAAGCCGCTGATCCATCATCCTGTAATTTATGTAATTGCTTGAGGATATTCTGAGAAATTCTTGGCTGTTTCCTTAAGTAAACTCTTCTGCTTGGTTTTCATTTCTTTGTTTTGACAGTTGTAGTAAAAAATTTTTCTAATACTATTGAATTTCAAATGCAAAATTAAACTCAATTCCTTTAACTTAGTGTGAGGAAATAATTGCTATTGACAGCCCTATTTTGAGGCACAACTGAAGTGATGTAAAAGATTAAATTCAGGAATTAGGACTGAATATTAACAAGGGATATATTCAAAACCATTTAAGAAAGTAGATCCATCTTTCAATACTGCTTATGCCTTTTGGTCTGTCAAAAACATTCAGAAATCAGTCCCTGAAGTAATTTTCCTGAGATAACTATTTCACCAACTATTTTCAGCCACTGCTGACTGGTTCTACAATCACCTTCTTTCGGAAATCTGCACCTACACAAGATTTTATCAACTTAGATGGAGGAAAGAAAATTCATTATGAGCTGCAGTTTAAATGGGTATGAAGAGTGAAGAATACTGAAGCCTAAAATTAGGTAAAAAAATACAACACTCAAGCCAAAATTAACCTCTGCAAAAAGCAACAGTTACTTCTCACCTGGTATTTTCTTGTAGAAAGGGCAGTGTTTTTTTCTTGTTCCTTCACCTGTAGTAGATAATTCTTTAAATTTTTTTCTCCACCTTTGTTTGCTACCAGAACTTACATCTGCAAAGGCTCCATTTTTACTTGAACTTTCTGTAACTGCTTCTCCATCTTCCACAGACCCTTCAGCTTTCCTTTTCTGCTGTCTGGGCCTCTTTCCATTGGGAGTTAGTGAACTTGGTATCTGCTTTCCCTCACTCAAACATGTCTCTCCTTTGCTTTCCTCTTTTACTTTGGGTTTTAACCCAAAGAAAACACCAATGTCCATTTGTTTGAGTTCTTTGGCAGAACTGGATTTAGCATTCATACTTGCTAAAGAAAGAGATGGTACCGTTTTAGAGATTGGGCTGGGAAAGCACACTGCAGCTGTATTAAGATTTCCTTCTTTCTCCACTACCGACTGCAAACTCTCCTGGAGAGCTGTTTTTTCAACTGCATTGGCAGTCATTTTATCTGTATTAGTTAAAGTATTACTTTGGTCCCTGAAAACATTACTTTTCTGTGTCAGAAGAGACCCAGCATCTTCTCTGACTAGCAATGATGATGTCTCAGTAAAACTCATGTATGCAGAATCCAAAGCACAAGCACCAGTATCTTCTGACTCTGCGTTACCTGCTTTAGCAGCAGAGGAAATCAGTTCTGGCTGTTCAACCTCCTCACAATTAAAAAGAAAAGAGGATCCGCTGGTTAGCACCTCTTCCTGATGCTGATTGTCTGCACATGTTGAATTACATAACTTGCTGTTCATGTGACTCTGAGAAACAGTTTTTACACTATGATTTAGATGGTTCAATGTATTTGCTTCCTCACAGTTGTTTTTTTTAATTATGAAATTTCCCATTTTGCTATGCTCATACTGAGGCTTCTGCTGTAAGAGAAGTCCATCAAATGTTTTAAACACCACGGAATTAGATTCTTCATCTTCAAAGTTCCAGACTTTGAATGATTTATTTTGTGATATTTTTAATTTCTTCTCCTCTTCCTCAGTTTCCTCTTCACTTTCCTCAAAAGTACTAAGTGGAGAATAAGAAATTTCACAATCACTGAAGTCCGCTTTTGACTGTAGTAGACTTGGCTGATTTGTATCTTTCTGACTACACAGGTCTTCTCCTGTTCCACTTTCTTGAGAAGATGCAAAGTCATAAAACTCAAATTTACAACTATCATCTGTGGTCTGTGTAAGCTGAAATGTCTGTTGAGGCTTTTGAATATCTGCAAAAGAGGAAGTACTTTCACTGATTATATTTAGAGACTTCATTTGCGGTGATCTCTGTACCATCAATGTACAATCATCACTCGGGACATTTGTTACATTATTAGATGGTTTCTTATTCTGTGAGATTTCCTCTACATGACTTGGGGAACAGCTGAGCTTTGCAGTAGTAGAACGTGTCATCTTTCTCTCCAAAGTGTTTGCTGAAGAGTTTACAAGATAATCTCCTGCCCTGCTTGCTGCAAGTAGAAAATGGCTGTAACGCTTGTAGTGGGATGGAATGGTGGAATTGCACAGTAAACCATCAGGACACTCTATGAAAAGAGTTAAACAGAGAAATAATGTCAGTATTTTTGCAAATACAGTTGGCATAATTATTAAAATAAAAATCACACGTGACACATGATTTAAAAGCTTTTTTCTATAAATGCAGCTCTTGGGGGAAGGCAGCACAAGTAAAAAGTAACTTTCAAGCCACCAAGACCTCCTGCCCTGAGCTGGCTAGAAATGAGAATGCTTCCAAGCTAAAACCAAACAGCTGCTCATACAGTCCTATGCCTGAATTATTACAGCCCTCTAACAACAAGAGTACCTAACCTTGTTTGAATGCTGTGCTAATGCAATCCCATGGTTTCTAGTTTAGAATTGTCTCACATGCAAGCAATGAGCTCAGAGCAGTAGCACCAGAAAAGGCCAGTAGACATGTTTCAAAATAAACTCATATCTCAGTTCTGAACCAACCTGAAATTCCATTTCAAATTGTCTGCTGGGTTACACATTAAATTAAAAAAAGGAATGTATTTACTTATGTGAAAAAAGTATTCAAGATTGAGATGCCAGCAAAAATCTGTGGCTGTTCCCTAAGCCTTCTTTGTTGAGAGTTTGCTAGCCTAACTTTTGAGGACTTTAAGGTGAATGCATAAATCAATCAGAAGGATTTTTCATCTGTTAATTATGGGAGTAAGAGAAGGAAATGAGGTGTTAACACATCTGCCTTAAGTTAAAACCACTACCAAAATCGGGATTAAAGGACTCACATTTCATTGTTCTGAAGAAGAAACTTCAAGGAAAGTTACAAAGATACAAAAAGGGAAGTGACTGTGTGACAGCCTTTACTCAAGTTTCCTGACTGTATGCTTTCTTGTTTTTCAAAAGTTATGAGGTGTATTAAGAACTTAAGTTGGATACCTGGATCTGTTCAGACATAGTGTTTCCCCACATGAAACTAGCAATTGGAATGAGTCAGTTTTACTTCTTTTGTACAAAACTCAAAACAAAACTGTGTTGTTTTATGATACAGGAATGTTCATGTAAAATTTCATATAAATTTCTAAAGCATACTGGACCAGCGGCTAACATTTCAAGAAAATTAGCGTAACAGACTGATTTCAGCTTCCAACTATTCATAGACAAGTGGACAAATCACACAGCAACATGGATACAGGTTAAGAAAATTTATACCTAAGGAGAAAGAAATTTGGTGTCAAAAGTAGCAGCCTCTTAAATGAAGGGTTTTTTGCTGACACTGACTTAGTAACTGAAACAGGTTCTATTATTTTAGTGGTAAACATGCGCTTTCAGTTTCTTCAATAAACAACTAAAACTGGAGCTTGATAAACAACCATGAATCTTTATCACCATTCTACAAAGTTTTGAGATTAGATTCTGATATGAGATTTTCGTGTCAGATTTCCATGGTCTTCACAAAGAACCAAAAATCTCATACAAAAATAACACTGATAAATGATCAGTAATAACATTCTAAAAATCATACCAACTACCACCTCAGATTTTGAGCTAAATATGAAAACCAAGGTTTACAGCAACATTATGTGACAAGCCTTTAACTTTTCTCCGAAGGCTTTTTTCTTACTCTATTCATACCTTTTTCAATGGATCCTGGAGTATCCAAACATTCAGCAACATGCCATCGAGGTGTCTGGACCAATAGCAAAGAGAAAGGCATCTGGCAGCTCGGGCAGTATCCATCATGAATAGGCTTTGCATTTGGTGAGCTCTGTTCCGTCAGGCTACTCACGCTTTCCTGGGAGTGCACACTGCTGTCATCTTTACATTCATCTACATCCTGATTTGGCCTCGATCTCTGCTCAGTTTTCTGAAGCGTATCAGTTTTTTCTATGGATTTTTTTTTATTTCTATTTTTCTTTCTTTTTGGCCTGCACTTGCTATCACTTACGTTCTGCACAGGTGTAGAGATGCTCTCTGAATTACTCTGACACTTTTCCTTCCTAATGGACTTGTACTCCCAAATGTCCTCTTCCAATAAAGCATCTTCAGACATGGCAACACATGAAATATTCTCCTTCCTTTTAAGCAACAGTTCACAAATCTACCTTTCCCTCCGTTAATATGTTTTCTCTTCCCTCCCCCCTTCACTAGCTGAAAAAAAGCACCTGAACTCCATTTTAAAAAAGCAACACTGGGCCACAAACCAAACAGCAGTCCAGGATGGGACAGAAGCATGGTGGATCCTAACCCAAAAAAGTAATTTAATGAGAGTCTCTTCCAGTATTTGTAACTACACCTGTTAAACAAAACCCAACTCTGTAAGATGCAGAGAGACTTGCAGGGTGAGCCATTTCCTTCAGCTATCCCTCTCCTAAGCACCCAGCCCGGCCTCGGAAGGTGAAGCCCAGCTAGCCCCGCACCTCGCTGCCCCAAAACACGAAGATCTTAAAAGAAAACGACGAAGAGTTCAGCTACGGGCTCGCTGCTGGGAGTCACCACACGGCGAAGGCATACACCGGCTCGGCGCTGCCGGGCGGGAGGCCCGCGCTTACGTCCCGCCGCCGCGGGCACCGAGGGCGGCTGCCTCCCCGACAGCCCCCCGACGAGGCACCGAGGACGGCTGCCTCCCCGACAGCCCCCCGCCGAGGGCACCGAGGACGGCTGCCTCCCCGCAGCCCCCCGCCGAGGACGGCTGCCTCCCCGCAATCTCCCGCCGCGGGCACCCAGGTTCGCGGGCGGGCGCCTTCGCGGGCGGGGGCCTCTCCTCAGCCGTTTGCCGCCGCGACAACGCATTCGCTTCCGCAGTTTCGTCACCACGGCGGTCGCTCAACTTTCCGCTTCTCTCATAGCATTCCCCCCCCCCCCCCAAAAAAAAAAAATCCCACCGTTTAAATTATTGGTGCTTGCTTTGGACTTTGTCCGGTGCTGCCCGATTTTCACATCTGTTCCACTTGCAAATAAAAAAAGTAACTGGGCGGGAAAAGCAGTCTGTGTTGAATCTGCTGAGCTGGAATCACCGCGAGGGATTCTCCTCACGGCTGTGCTTCTGTGGATATCAAAGCTATGTAAAAACACGAAATTAATGAGAAGACAGACGAGTTATTGCGTATTTGGGGTTAGGCTTGGGGGTTTGTGTTTGGGTTTTTGTTTGGTTTTTTTTTTAGTTACAGTTTTCCTCCCCCGCCTTGCGGCAGGTGCCGAATGTGCGGCGGCGAAACGGCAGGCCGGTAAACAGCGGCCCGTCGCGGTGGCGGGCTCGCCCAGGAGGCGTCATGGCGGCGGGGGGCCTGGCGGGGCTCCTGCCCGCCCAGACCCAGCTGGAGTACGCCCTGCTCGACGCCGTTACTGCCCAGGAGAAGGAGAACTTGGTCTACCAGTACCTGAAGAAGATGGACAGCCGGGAGCGGGACCTAACGGTGCCCGAGCTCGGCGGAGGTGGGTGGCGGGGCCCGAGCGGGTCAGGCCCCGCGGCGGAGCGCGGTTCGGTGTCCCGGGCCCGGCGGCTGCGGGGCCTCCCCCGGTGGAGGCGGCTGAGCTCTGACGCTCACCGTGTGGCGTTTTCCTTGCGGTGCCGCTGCCTGCGGGGGCCGCGTTCGCCGCTTTTTTCTAAAAGGCGCTTTTAGTTACAGGAAATGTCACTCCTGAGAGCACCGGGAGCGAAGGACAAGAAAAAAGAAGCCCTTTATAAAGGCTCCCCTGCTGCTGGTCCTGTCTTCTAAATCTCTGCTAGCTTCATTAATTTTTTTTTTTTTAAGTAAAGCCTCTCCCTTCTGTGCAGTATATTGATACCTCTCTCCTCTGGTCATAGTGAGAACCTTACCAACTCTCGCAGCTTTCCCCTGAGCTCCCTTGGTTTCACTGCAGCCGCTCAGGATGTTTCTCAGCTCTTTCTCCGCATGACTTACCTGTGCTTGTCAATTTTCATGTCCCCGGAGAAGTCGCCCTCCTTCAGTGGGGCGCCCATTTCCCTTTCACACATTTCTGTATCTCTTCTTGTGCTAAGTGTGAAATCAAAGGTTAAGTCTTGTAAGATCTTGCAAGTCCTGCTCAGGATCCTTTTAACCTCAGTAAGGCTCTCGGCAAGTGTGGGAGCTCACATCTGACTGCAAGACAGAGACCTCGGGAGGTAAACTTCAGGGTTAAAATCACATACCTATCGTAGGAATGAATTCTGACTTTTAACCAATGGAGCAAAGTGAATGCTGTTTCTGTCTAGATTTGGACCCTGAACTGAATTTTCGCTTTTGTCATTAATATTGTTTCACTTTCTGTGTTCTGTCAAAGCTTATTTTCTACTCTAAAAAGAGCTCAAATAGGTAGCCAATATTTTTTCCAGTATTTTTTTATGAAAGGTATTTTAATTATAGTGAAAAGGGGAGCAATGCCATAAATAAATAACCTTCTCTTTTCTTTTAAAAAGTAAACAGTAAAGCCCTTATACTGTGGAAATAATGCATACACTTGATAAATTATTCTCATTATTGTCACCAAATCTGAATTTGTGTGCATCTGTTTATGTTTATAAATGTATGGAGGTAGAGATCAATCCTCCTCCTAGTGAAAGTGAAAACGAGCTTCCTGCTGACTTCAGCACCAATAACTTCTCCTGGGGCAGTAAGAAATTAGTTTGCTGAAACTGTTAGAGTAGAAGTTTTGAGGATTTTTAGATTAGTCAGAATACATTTTTAAAAAACAGGTTGTCAAAAATTTAGCTCAGCTTTGCATTGTATCACATCTATCTTTCCCCCACCCTATTATTCTCAGAAATGTTAAGTGATAATAACAGCAGACCATATTCTAGGATATTTCTTTCTCATCTTGATACCAGTTTCTAGTGGGATCAGAGGAATATCAGTTACCAATGAGAAAAGAATGCTTTCATGTCTCTCATCAAGTGGTTAAAATAAATGACCAGGAGTACTACCGGGAATATCTGAAAATGTTGTATTTCTTCCCATGTAACAGGATTAATTTATACCTGTCATTTCAAACTTTGAAAATCAAGATCAAAACTATAAACACAAAAACTTTTTAATCATCTCTGAAATTAGCTCTTTACAAAACTGTGGAAAAAATCATTAAGAGTTTAACAGATTTTTACTTTACTAGCATTTATGTGAGTTTTAAATAATTAATTGTTACCCATATGACATCATTAGGGGTTGAATAATGTAGATCATGTTTTAAAATGCATGAAAATTCTTCTGAGGCTTGCATGTTCTTTCAATAAAAAGGTGCCTATTTAAATATATAAACTGGACTTTGAATATTACATTAAATCTTGTTAATAGTATTTCTTTTCATTTACTAATTATGAAGAATTAGGGAACGTAAGGATGAGTTGGATAAATACAAGACTTCTGGTTTGCTTTTCTACCTGTGTGGAAAGGAATGTTGAACTTTTTTTTTTTTTTTTTTTTAAGTGAAATGTAGCAGGAACGTTTGGTGGTGTGCAAATTAGGTATAAGTGTCTGCCTTTCCCTACACTTCCCCTAACTGGGTATCACTGTTCTCTGAATTCCAGATCTACAATGGTTAAACACTGCAGGTCCTATTTCTCTTCACAAAGACCTTTGTGGAAAAGTTGTGGTGTTGGATTTCTTTACTTACTGCTGCATCAATTGCTTGCACCTGCTGCCTGATCTCCACGCATTAGAGCGCCAGTACTCTGATAAAGGTAAAAGTGCTTTGGCTTGCTTGGAATAGAATTTACTGGCAGTGTTGCAGGCAGAGTAGCTGAGTCACTTTGTTGCTGGTTACTAAACAGCTGGCAAAATTTCAGGGGTGCCTAAAAATGTCTTCTAATCTTTTAAGTAGCCTAAAAAAGGTGACTGTGTATACTCCCATCACATTTTTAAATGGGGTTAAATAAGGTATCTGTTGTGTCTGTATAATTAAAGAAATAGTATATGTGCTTAAAGCCCAAATCTGATATCCTTATAAATAAGGCTATTTGCAAAAAGCTACACAAGGATGTAAGATACAGGCTCAAAGTTAATGTAAGTATGTAACCCTCTACACTTGACTTAGGAACCAACTCTGAGAAGACTATAGTAAAGGTGGTAGAATGGATATAGTTAAGGTTACTTGTTTTTTCCATTCTAACTGAAACAACAAAATATGTAAACTTGTTTTAGAATTTTTTTGGTATTGGCATCACATTATATGCCATTAGTAGTCTTGTATTCTGGAGAGGAAATTAAGCTCTTTAAATTCACATCTGAGATGAAATCTATCTCTCTGAGTGAATAAAAATGCAGGGCAATTACTATTTAGAATGCAGTCTCTTGTCATCATGATGACTTGTCAGAGATAAGCTGTGATCGTACACAGAATGTATCAGCTACTCACTTATCTTGGATATTTTAATAGACTGAACAGTAGGATGAAGAACAGTGTTACCTTCAGCCCTAAAAATATTGTATTAAATGCAATATATATATGTAGTAAATAACATTATCTTATAATGTTTAAGTCTCTGATTCTCTGTTGGCATTTCTCATCGTTTTTAATTTTGGCAGCATTTATTTTCATGTGTTACCTTCTTTCACTAGAAAAAGAAATTACAATGCCTTTGAAATTTCAAGTTAACTTTAAGTAGTTCACTTATATATTGTAGGTTTACATAGTGCTTTAGAGAAGACTCAAACTAATTTTTCTACCTTGGAAAGCTTAGCTGTTTGCTTTGGAGAAATTTGAGATCTGGTTTAGTGTTTCAGATATGAGGAACTTTATCTAATAAGGAAAAACTGTCATGGCATTTTTGGGGAAGGGAGGCAGTTGTAACTGGAAGCTGATTAGCAAATGATAAATGGACTGCTGTGGATATCAGGCATGCTGGGAAGAAGGTCTAGATTGAGATTTCAGATTACATTGATCATATAATGAATAATATCTTTAAATTATAAACATTTTATAGTATAGTGTTAATATATAGTATTAATAGTTAATAGTATAGTATTAATATAGCTGTCATATCCTTAATCTGTTTTCTAAGACCAAGCTGTTCAATCAGTTGGTAACAAAATACTCATTTTAACAACCTCTCCCCACAAGCTTTCTCTTTAAAGTATTTGAACATCTCTATACTGGTGTAGAAGAGGCTGCAGCACTCTGAACTGAACTGGAGTCCACTTGGAGACACATTTTTTGTTTGACTTTTATTAAACTTCCTTTCATAGGAGTCCTTACTTGAGGAAAGTACTTTGCTGATAGGTGATAAATTCTTTTTGTGTTTGAGCTATCCTAGTAAATTGGTTTTGGATTTGAGCTATCCTGTTCCTATAGGAACCGGAGAGAGAAAAAAGATAGTTGGGATGAGAGTGGAGGTAGAAGGAAAGAAGAGCAGGTGTGTGCAACATTAATCTTAAATTTAATCCATTAGGAAACAGAGGGCAGCAGTTTGATTCAGGAAGAGATTAAAGTGCTTGATGGTTCAAACAAAAAGAAAAATACGTGGGTTTTTTTCACTATGAATCTCCCTTTTGATTGTTTTCTGCTGTTTTCATGTTTTGATTGTCAGCCTTTTCAGGATTATTTAATCTTTCTTTGCTGTGCGAAGTGTGTAAATTTTAGCATTACAGTAATACATATAAATACATCAAGGCAGCAAGGGTTGTGGTTTTTTAAGCCGTAGAAAAATACTTCAGTGGATGGTCTTACATCAATGTGCATCTTTTTCACCAAAGGCAAACATGATTTACTAATCACTAGGAGAAAGAGAGCTGTTGACTTGAGAAACTTGAGAAAAATAAAAGTTTGAAGAGTAAAACTAAAACAGAATGGATGTTGAACATATAAAAAAACGCTTTAAGAATGTCTAGATATATTAATGCAAGTATCTTGATATTCAGCCTTATTCTGAAGTTTCATCCTATTTTAACCTGCTCTTTTATTTAGTTAATGGAAGTCCCTTCACTTTTGTTTGGGTTAGTTCCAAAATCTATCACCTTGCGATTGCAAAAAACCTGATTTTGGTGCAAAAGATGAGCAACATTTCTTTTGGTAGCATCAAGTTGGATTAAATATATAGTGAAACTACAGCTTTACTAAACTTTAGATTTGTAAACATAGCATTTACTTACACGTTTCATGTATATATTTACCATGCTATAGAAGTGGGAGAGGGTGCTGACCTAGCAGACAATATTAGTCAGAATGAAAACAAGCTTCTCTACTCTGAGAAAGCATCTATCTCATAATGCATTTGGATCTTCAATCTATTGTTTGAATATTTGAAGGAATGTTGCCTATGTTTTTCTGCATAACTAAGAACAAACCTCAATATTGATATAATGTCTTTCTTTGATTGTACATTGTATACATACATTTTTTGATACTGATTACTTTTTTTTTATGTGGTTCAGTGCTCTCTTATGTGGAGTATATTGAAACTTCAGCAGTGTGATCATCAGTCATGAGAAGCCTGGACACAAGAAGTTGTAGTTTCAGGGTGATCCTAAACCATTGTATATATCATTGTGCATATGCACATAGTTCTATTGTCTGGAGCTTCAGGAGATCTGTTTCAAAATGAAGACTGCTTTCCATAGGATTAAATGTCGCCTAGCATCTTTAGCTGATATGTTCTCGCTGCTATCTTCAGTGGTGCTATTTCTGTGTTTCAAGTGGCATTCAGAAAGTTATTTTAAACCCCAGTGCATATTCAGTTCATGTTATCAGCAGTCCAGAAATGACTTCTATAAGAGGGAGTACTTTTTAATATTTAGAAATAGCTTGGCGTAAGTCCAGTGTTGTGCTCTGTTATAATCATTCAAGTAAAGTGTTTTAAATGGTGTGCATATTCTTATGTCTTAGCATAGCATCCATCAGTTTCCACAGGAGTTTTCTTATGAGAGGATGTTGTAACTTCTTTGTGCTGTTCAGGTGTTCAGTATAGAATTGTCTTTCTAGCCTGAATGCTGGTTTTGAAGGACAAATATAAGCACTGCTGCTGATCCTATTACGGTTAAAATATTTGACCTACTGTTTGGAGAGCAGTTAATGATACTATAACTTGAGCTGTCTGATATTGCAACATGCTGCACCTATAGAATTGATAAAGACTGTATCAGTTATAGTGATTTTTTTTAATTCTGTATCTGTGAAATTGTTATATTCAACTAAGTTTTTTACTATGCAGCACTTTCCTGTTGTCACACTGAAGATGTTCTTCTGCGTTAACACTGTTTTGTGGTTGAGGAGGAGGGCTAAAAGAGAAAAATACTTTTCAATTTCTCTGTAACTGAAAAAAAGCCCTCTGTAACTGAATAAAAAGGCAACTTAAGATGAAATCAGTTTCTTTAGAAGTAAACAAACCCGTTTGAGCTCAGATAATACAACTATTTAAGACCTGAAATAATTGCCATTGTTACATTTCTACCACAAAACCAGTGGTGAAGGTAGAACAAAGATGTCCAGCTAGCCAGATTGCACCTCTACCATAAAGGTAGAAAAGCATAAAAGTAAATACTACATTCCGTTCCAAACCATGTCCTTGGATGCAGTTGTTTACAGTTGTTACTCTTTGGGCCCTGGTTTAGGCCTTCTCTGATCAGAGGGCTGGTTTCACCGTTCTTGTAATGCCAAACTCCGCTGACTGTAACTGCAGGGCTTTTGGCGGACTGTTTTACAAAAGCATTTTATTTTTACATATTTGCTTAGTTTTACAAATAGTGAAGCCCTTTAATGGATTAGGTAGTAAGTGCCAAATAACTGTAATGATCTGATACATAAATTTCCAGTTTAGAGTGAATTGTTGTGTGACGTAACAGTTTAGACTAAATGAAATAAAATGTATAAGATAGGTGAGTTACTGCATAAAAAAAGTACACTTCTTGTGGATTAAAAATTAAAATGCTAGAATGCTAAATAAATAAAATTATTTTCTTTGATAAGGAGAAAGGTACATTATGCAAGCTGCAAAAAATTATTTTTTTGTGTGGATTTCCTTCTCAGAGAGCTAATTCTGGATTTTGATAATTGTGGTTGCAACTGGGAGAGTAAAGAGAGAAAAACTGGGGGAAAGAGGGGTACTGTTCTAGCAACTATGAGAAGCTAGAAGATGAGAAATAAATTTGTTAGCAAGGTGATTGAAAGTATTTAGGTTGTGTCCTGATTAGATTTGTGATAAATTGATGAAGTCTTTTCCTATTGTAACAAATGGTTATATTTGAATTGAAAAAAAATTACCTTCTAAAAATAAAGTATCTGCTACTACAAGTAACTGAAACAGTTTATACTCTCAAGTCTTCTTAAAACTTTGCTGAGAAAACATTTATTTAAAAATTTGTTTTGTCCAGATGAGTGTCATTTCAGGAGGACTATTTCCGTTGGCTGTTGTTTTGGATAAAGCATAACAATATTAGAGTAAGCACTAAATGACAGAACTTGCTTACTTAGAGATATACGTTGTGCATCTGCCTTTATCTTTTATAACTAAATTGTATCCTGCTTATCTAAATTTAATAACTGTTCAACCAAACCTATTTTGTCTATAGTAGCACAACACAACATTTTCAATTGCAGTGATTATTTGTACAAGCACAAATTAGTCTGATTTAAGAACCTTATGAAGTTCTTCGAGGATCTACACTCATGTTTCAGAGTATAAACATCATCAGAATTGGATTAGATGGGATAATGGCTGTTCTTATTCCATGCCACCTTGTACAGACTCCAAGTCTTCTTTGCTTTTTGGTATTACTTGTATTACTGAAAAAATATGATACTATAAGGAATCCACCTATAGATATTGGTGACTGTGGGAAGGAAGGAAATGCCACAGATATTTGAATGCTACTGATAAAAGGGTTTATAAATGCTAAATGTTTTTATAGACCTGACTGGGGAAAAAAAAAGAAAGTACTTTTTTTGTTGTCAAAATAAATTCTAATACTGCAGTAAAATTAACTCATGTGGGCGTCAACTCTAAGGATATTTTCCTTTCCCATTTAATTTCACTCCTCTCCTCAAAATAACACAAAAGATCACATGCAAATTTAAAACTTTTACTTAGACGAAGAAGTAGAAAGATCCCAGTTGTTATTTGTGGTTACAAAATGCTTGCACTATGCAGAAACATGAGTGATTTTTGGATAAGTAGTAAGGTTAATGTCTAATGATTTCCATTAGATTAACAGGTGTGGTTTAAAATTATTGTATTGCAGGTTTCTAGAACTGCATGGTTACTGTTGTTATCTTCCTTACTTCAGTTAGAATTGACAAGTTACTTTGACTATAACAAGATTATGCTTATGGCTAATAGTATTCTTTAAGTACAAAGTAAGACGAAGTATGGTATTGATGTCATGCACAGTTTATTTCATTTGGTGGAGGTTATGCTAGTGAAACATAATTTAAAGCCCTGAAAAAGGATGTAGGTGGGTTTTTTTGGTTTTTTTTTTTTACTTCCCCTCCTAGAAGCCACTGAAAAGTGGCTTGACTAAAGGAAGGCTCTTTATTCTTTCTTGGGTAGGGAGGGGGAGTGGAAAATTTGGGGCTGCTTACGTAATTGTCTACATGGGGTGGAAGCAGATTTATTTCTTATCACAAGGGAAAAGCAGCTGAAGTCTGAGCCATGGATTTTTATTTCTGTGTTTGAATTTCATAAAACTAAGAAAATAAGCAAACAATTCAAGGAAGCTCATAATTGTGTGCTTTTGATCGATTTCAGGGTTGGTATTATGTATGCAATGTATATAAGCAGAATTATATTACTTTACGCTTATGCAACACCTTTGTACTAGGATTTGAAGTGCAGTTATCCCTGCTATGGGAAAACCTGAACTCTTCATTGTCTTTATTAACCAAATACAGAAACTAAGTTAAACATTTTAAGGGGAGGGACAAAAATCAATTATTTAATCCTCCCCCCCCCCCCCTTTTTTTTTTTTAAGGAAAAGGGTTCAAGCCTGCCTGCTTTGTAACAAGTGCTTTTTGTAATTTTGTCATAGTTGTCAGTCCTGGCATTTTTATTTGAAATATAGAATACTGTATTGATTTCAGAAGCCTATAGTTTTTTGGTTGTTTTGGGGGTTTTTTGGGGTTTTGGGGTTTTGGGGGGTTTTTTACTGTTTATCTAGAGTTAGATATGCCAAGGTAACTCTGGACTTCTGGAGTTCAGTGTTATATTTGTGAATCCTAGTTAACTGTGGAAAATAATTAATTTTCTAAAACACCATAGTTGTGTACAGGAATCCAAAGAGGTGTCATAAACATCTGAAAAAAAACAAAGTATCAGTTGAGCTGCTACAACTTACCCATAATTATTTTGAAAGTATTTCCTACCTTACTATGTAGAGGTTCAGGAACTAAGAACGATTTATGACATATTAAATGTCAACCAGCTGGGGAAGTAATGGTCCTAAAGTTCAGTAATTTTACTGAAATGTTATTTCTGAGTTTCAGTATTTTGTATACATATCTATCTGTATTCCTACTGAGATATAATTGCTTTTTGTTTGTTCAAATCCTCTTTCATTCTGGAAAGCAGTCAGTTACATTGTGAGATAAATGTGCTTCATTTTTACTTTTTTTTTAATTCAAATACAAATATGTATCAATGCATGATTTTATTTTTCCTTTCAGACGGTCTTATTATTGTTGGTGTCCATTCAGCGAAATTCCCAAATGAAAAAGTTCTGGATAACATTAAAAGTGCTGTTCTGAGGTATAATATTGTGCACCCTGTAGTAAATGATGCAGATGCAACACTGTGGCATGAACTAGAAGTGTCGTGCTGGCCAACTCTGGTCCTTCTCGGGCCTCGTGGAAATATGCTGTTTTCGCTTGTTGGAGAGGGACACAGAGAGAAGTTGTTTTTATTTACTTCTATAACACTGAAATTCTACAAGGAGAGAGGACAAATCAAAGACAACAACATTGGAATAAAGCTATACAGGGACACCCTCCCGCCTTCTCCCCTGCTGTTTCCTGGCAAAGTGACTGTAGATAATTCAGGAGAAAGGCTGGTAATAGCAGACACTGGACATCATAGGATTTTGGTTACTCAGAAAAATGGACAAATTCTACACACTATTGGAGGTAAGGCTATATAAGTTTATTATAGTAATTTTAGTTTAGGAGTAGGGTATGTTTGCTGGGCATACTAGGCTGATTCTTTTCTTAGAGGACGTAGCAGTTTATAAGCATTGCCAGAAATATTTTTTCTACTAAAATCACTTTTACTGGATATAGGGGGATATAGTATAGTACCATCAGTGAGAGACTCTGTTACTGCAATTGGTTGAGATTTTTTTTCTTTGTTCCATTGACTAAAGGTTGTCTTTTTATATGATGACCAATATGAATTACAAAAAATATGTTTTGTATTCCTCTGAAAGAGATGCAGATGGGTTTAGATTTAAGTAACGTACATCCACATCCAGCAGCAAGGTAGGGAAAAGAGACAGTAATGCTTCCGTTTCCAATAGAAGAAATGAATGTTGAATTGTGGCAATGGTGTTGTGTGGGGAGGTTTTTGGGGTGTGTTTTTTGTTTGGTTGTTGCTGCTTTTTTTTAAAATGAAGAGCATTCCTGTATAGGATCCTCTTCTGGTTTTTAGAGGAAGGGAGAATTATTAAGAGCAGGGGCATTGCACTAGTAAGTACATAGGCACCTGAAAACAAAGTTGCCTTAGTGTGTATTAAAAGGCCTGTGTTCTTATCAAAACTGAGGTGTAACGTATAAACAAGTTATGAAAACAGTGAAAGTTAAGTATTTTAAATTTAGTTACATTTGTTGCAGAGTTTATATTAGTAACATTTCAGCTTTAAAAAAACTAAACTCTTCAATGGTTTTTGTAAATTTACAATCTGCTTTACAGTGCAAATTAAAAAAATTGCACACTCTTTGTATGCTTTACTCTTTCATAAATGAAACATTCAGACTTGTTCTTTTTTTTAATCTGTTACAGTGGTCAAAGCTACATCTTAATGCACCAAGTAATAGCTGTTAGGACAGTCCATCTGTGACCAACCATAATAGACAGATTTAAGAAGTGGTTAAATCCCCAAATCATTTAGAACAACGGCTCATTTATGTCTCAGAATCACAACTTGTATGCTGATGTGTCGTATATTAATTAGTCTGGTATTGACTAACACCTCTGCCATGGCAGGATCCTACAAAGCTCATAAAAATACTAGTGGCACTGCTATTTAAAGAAAGGAAGAAAATCTCTTGCTATTTGAAGTAACGGTGCATTGGATAGACAGACTAATTATCCAAGTTAACCTGATAAAGGCATTAGTCTTAATACCCATCTCCTATGGGAAGTACAGACAAGATTTCTTATGACAAAAATAAGATAATTTGGTTTCTGTTTGATATGTGTGATGAAGTCTCTGCAGACAAGCTACCCTTTAGTGTTCTGGGATAGTTAGTAAACAGTAATTCAGAAGGAGGTGTCCTAACCTCTGAACTGGTACCCCTCCTTCCTCTGGCACTCTGCTAATCCCTTCCATGGGGATGTGCACCCTGACAGTTATAAGGGGAACTACTGGAATCTTGACACACCAGCACCTCAGTCATTGGTGTCTGTTAAGGTCTAAATTGTCTTCTGACAGTAGGTTGTAAAAGTTTGTGTATTTCGGTGACTCAGGTAAATGAGTCAGTGGGCAGAAAAGAATGTAATGAAGTTGATAATACAGTAATAAATGTGGGCATGCACAGAGGTTGAAATTACTATATTTGCATCATAAATCATGATGCACACATAACTCATATCTAAATGTCTTCTGCTGACACATACTGCTAATGCACTTTAAATGTTACTCCCTCTGAAATACGATGCTTACCTTCATACTGTTATGTTCAGGACATGTTCCTTTCTATTTCTTGATTGTTCTGCGCAGAAGACTGACACTCCATCATTCTCACTGTTCTTTTGTGTAATTAGTTCCATGTTATCTTTTTCCTAATTATTATTAATGAGAAAATGCTGCTAATCAAATATTAGTTTCATTTGTGATTACAGCAAAATCTAAACCATTAAAATGGAGTTGAGTTCTGGAAATGAAAAGTTTTTCCTGCTGGCTTGCTTTGATGTAGTTAGGAAGAAAAAAAGATGTAGTTTTTTATTTCTGTCTTCCATTGTTGCTGTTGTCCTTTAGGGCAAGGAAACAGGAACAATTTAGACCCCTATTAGGACTTCTATTTGGGAGATGAGCTTAAAGAAGCAGAGAACTTGTGGAGAATGAGGTCAAAACTTAATAGCACCAGGCTATTGTAATCACATAGCACAGTGACTAAAATGAGACTACACAATATTAATAATGTAAACTTTACAAGGTGCTGTGAAAGCATCTCTTAGAATATGTCATTTTCTTACAGGTTTAAATGTATGCACTTTAAGTGTTTGTGGTTTGGTTTGGTTTTTTTTTCTAAAATTACTTTTGAGTTTGCTTTGTTTCATTTATAGGTCCAAGCAGTGGAAGGAGAGATGGCAGATTTTCAGAGGCAGCTTTCAACTCACCACAAGGGATCGCTATAAAAAATAATGTTATTTATGTAGCTGATACAGAAAATCACCTAATTAGAAAGGTAAATTTCCCATAAGGAAATTCAAAATTTAATCTCTTATACCTTATTCTGCTTATACAGGTCAAAATTTACACCAAATTAATTACTCTCCAAATACCTTCACCATTAGGAAGGAAATTTGGCCCAATATCTTATAAATAAATGCTGTTGTGTAGTTTGTTTTCTAAAGGGCTACATAGACTTCTGTGCTTCCTTTCAAATGAAGATGATATGCACTACTCGTTGTAGCATAACTGATTTTTTTTTTTTTTTCTTTAGTGACTCTTACTTTCCTGTTATGAGAAACATCTATTCTTAGTACTGGAAGCAAAAATTGTTTTTGTTTCACTTCCGGTAGTATCAGATTCTTATCTAAAGTTATTGTACTACTATGGTTCAGTGAATATCTAAACTTCTGTTAGCTGTTTAGGTCTCTAAAGTACAGGTAACTGCTTTAATATCAGAATTTTCTGCATGTGGATTTTTTTTTTTTGATTAAATGCTTGCAAGGTTTTAGCACATAGGAGTGTTACTCTTTCTATATGTTGTCATTGGATCTTACATTTGGTTAGGTCAAATTTAGAATAATCAGAAGTTAAGATTGTTGAAGCAATATAATATTAGCTTATTATTAAAAGTATTCTGTGCATCTCAGAAGATCTTGTACTTGGATCCTCACCAATATGACTGATTTGTGATCAGAGGAGGTACATCCTTACTCAATTTGGGGTGCCTTTATACTGTTAATTAGGTTCATTCAAAGCACTAGTCTACAAAATCCCTGCACTGGATTCATTGCAGTTGTCTGCCAGGTTTTATTCTGGAAAGGACTAAGGCTCCCTGTTGGTAAAGAAATATTGTTACTAAAAATGAGTAGTTTGCTCCAGGATCCTCATCTTACTAATACTCATCACTGTAGCATGGTGACTGCAGGAAATAAAGTTGCAGGTAGCAAAGACAGCTCAGAAACTCCTGAAGATCAGGATCATACTGCTTCAGCATTTTTCATGATAGTTAGCTGTTCCCTTTCATCTAAATGTGCCATGAGGGTATCCAAGAATTAAAGTAGTACAACAGCTACAGGATATGTTTTAAGATGTTTGTGCAGGCCACGGGCCTTGCAAAGAGTGCGTTTACTGCTACAAAAGTTAGAAGATTCTGTGCGTGAAAGACTCCCTTTTTACATGATCATCATGATAAATTCCTGAGAGGTATTGGAAGTCACTTAGAAAATAAGCAGAAGGGGAAGGAAAAATAAAGGGATTTACATTGCATAAATGAAATAAACATTTTTTTGCTCTAGGGCATGAAATAAACTGCAAAAATTATTTGCTTTGTACAGATTATTTTATATAGAGCTAGGAGATACTGTTACAGTATCTGAATTTTTATGTCATATTCCCGTAGAAGTTTAAAATAAAATATCCACATCCATTGTCTGAGTATTTCTCTAGAAAATTTTGATGCTTTCTTCTACAACTGCTGAGCAAACCTTGACAGAGCAGTGTCAATTTTTGTTACGTGTGGAAGAGAATTCCAGGCATGTGGTTTTCCTGCTGCCTGCTGCTTCCCTCTCCCCCCCACCTACTCCCCCATCAGCAAGCATTGTGGTAAAATTAATTATTTTCCTAAATAAACAAATAGCTGAAAATTGTTAGGATTTATTTTTTATTTGTCAGCAAAAACTCTCTGGTTTTGACATCTAGCTCAAATTATCTGTAACTTCAGTCAAGTTAATTTTGTACATTCAGTGTGTGTAATTTTGGTTCTTGTAGATTGACCTGGAATTAGAGATGGTGACCACTGTAGCAGGCATTGGGATACAAGGTGTTGATAAGGAAGGTGGAGCAAAAGGAGAAGAACAGCCTATCAGCTCTCCGTGGGATGTGGTCTTCGGAAATTCAAGTATTGTATCAGTCGAGCTTTTAACATATCGTGTTTACGCATGCATTACTGTTTGCTAGATGTTTTCCTGTTTTGGTAATAATCTGAGATATTAAAAGTTAAAGATTTACTTTACAACTGAGTCTAAAAATCAGTGGTTTCATTTGCAAGTGATAACTGCAGTTCTGCTTTGGACCCTGAAAAATGTGAACTGTTACTTGATGGAAGAAAAATTCTTTTGCACCAAGTTATACAGTTACTGGGTCCAAATACAGAAGGAAGTTGTGACTGCCTTTGTTAGGCCAGTGCTTATGCCAGGATCACTTAAGAAGCAGCTACATTTTACAGGAAGTGAGCATTGTCTAGAAGTTCCTTTCCCTGACTATACAGACATGTCTGACTACTTGTAAATATTTGAGTTTACAAAATAAAAATAATTTTAGTTGGGGGCGTCTGTTTATTCCTGTTTAGGTGACATAGAATCATTAGACTCAAGCTCATGATAGAGTCAATCAGATAGGAGAGGAATATCACAGAAAAAACCTTGCAAGTATCAAGGGGTAAAAATCAAATCTTTGCATAATAGGATGCAAGAATCAGCTTCTGAGGATTTAAGTAGCTTTCTTTCCTGGTTCTCCTAACACACACCTGAGCTTGACGTCGCATAACTGTGTTTTCAACCGTTACTAACTGTGAGTTGATACTCTATTTTCTCGTGTTTCCATTTCGATATAATTTAGAAGTTGCAGATGCCAGTTTCTTAACAATGACAGAACAATGCTTTCATGTGGCATAAAACCCTTAGGTCAATATTTCAGGCATAAAAATTGACTTCCGATATTGGGATTTCTTGGATTTGCAGATGAATGGGGTGGGGAAGTAGCATGATTTAAGTCTAATATCTTTAAATTAGAGGCGCTTTGCAAGATTAGTAAATTACAACATTTTACTGACCTGGAAGCATTTGTTATAATCTTGGGTCAGTTACAAGGGAGGAAAACACACTCAAATTAAGTTTAAGGGAATGTGAAGCTAGTTCATAAATGCTGGTTGTATAGAAGTCTTCTGGAACTAATACATTGTCAGTATAGGCAGTGTACTACCAGCAGCCTTGACTACTTAAATAAGCAACCAGCATCAATTTTTAGATTTAACGTTTTTACTAGTGTCTTCTACCAAAAAAACCTCACTTTTTTCAAAGGCTTTGTCAATGACCCTTACAATTGGTGTTAAGCATATGGAATCCTACTTGCAAGAGAAAAGAGGAGTAGCTGAAAGAGCATCTCACCGGATGTGGGCTGCTATTAATGAAGGCATGAGCTTTGCTGAATTTTATCCAGTCTGATTTTCCTTTTGTGATTCAGTAGACTGTTGTGTGACTAGATGGTATAGTTTTCAAGGTACCTTGAACCAGCAAGCTGAACTCCGTGGGATGTTATTGCAGAGCTGTTTTGCAGATCAGCAAAGGAGGAGACTAATAACTCATCACTGCTTTAGAAACTTAAGCTGGTTAACAGAACTATTCAAAATACCGTATAGTTTTACTTTTCATTTTTCATGATGCTTCCTTCTGCTTCTGCCAGTAGTTGAGTATCTGTTGATACGTTTTATTTTTGAAAGCTCTGTTTGTTAAATGTTAATTGATATGATTGTTATCAATATGAACATAGTAATCACTGAATTAGTCACCTGTAAAGGGTTCCTCATCTGCACTGTTTAGCACTGACTGCTGAATTTTTATAAGCATTTACATAAAAATCAGATCTTCTGAATGCACTCTGTTCAGACCAGTATAGATTCTTTCATACTCAATTAGAACCTATCAGTCAGTTGTCTATTTAGATCTCTACAAAATATAATATAACCTGTCACTTAAGAAGGGGTTAAATCAATTTAAATTCTTTCTTTGAGAGGGTAATAGGCCAAATAGATAACATGGGGGGGAGGGTGTGCTTTCAGTTTCTTTTTAAGATTTTTTTTTTATATGGTTTTGTGTGAATAAAGTAAGCTAGGAAAATTGTAAATTACTGTAATAGCTATATAAAACTCTTTAGAAAACTATAACCAGAGACAGTTGTCAAAATGGAGGGTTCTGTTGAGTAGAATGCTGACAAGAGTCTGTCATGGAACATGAGGAACCAGGACTGGTGTCTTGTAGTCTGCAGTGCATATGTCTTACAGTGTAGATACTGTTAGGAGCTGCAGTGACTTCAAGTTTGTTGCCAGCCATCAAAATAGTTTGTCAACGCTGCAGCAGAGTTTGTCAAAGTTGTATGGTTACTGCAAATTGCCTGAGCCTAGTAGGATCTTCTGTTACTATCCATGGGATGCATTTGTTTTTCAATAAATGCACGCAAAGTAGTTTTGAAGGAAATCTTCACTGTCCTGGGCGGAGACCCAGCCTTCTGTTGGTAATTCTCAGTATGCTGTCCTACAGGTAGATACCCTGTTGTCAGTATATTAAAACTGGTGCGCCAATGCCTGTTTATGCATTTGGGTGGATGAAGTAATTGATGAGAGTTTTAAATATTACTTTTGTTCAGATCCAGTGCCCATTTTTTACATATGCTTATATGTATCTTGTGCAAGTTGCAGGAGATAATGTACACTTTAACAACTTATGTTCATTATTACAAAATTCGTAAGTTTGACTTATGTGTTAACTGGTGTGGCATATGGGAAATAACATCATACTTTCCCACTTTCCTTAGATCTATGTAGCATAAACTGTGTACAAGAGGCATTTTTTCTTTTCAGAAGGTAGATTTGTGGATTTTATAGTTGTTAAACAAGTGATGCTTCTGTGAGCTTCCTTTCAATGCCCAAAGCCATGCTATCCAGAACATGAAAGGGAGAAAAAAAGAAGTTTAAATGTTTAAGCTGTTTATGTACTACACTAAATACTATTGAACAGCTTATGCTGACCTTTTTCAAAGTCTCAAAGGGAAAGGTTACCTCTCTTTAAGGTAGGGGAGTTAATGGAGACAAAACACTTGCTAGGATTCAGGCAGACAGTATTCTTCCTTGTCATCTTTTTTATTTCTTTAGTTGTAACCACTGAACTTGTCTTTTACCTTCCCTGTTTAAAATTCTTGAATGAACTCCATGGATTAAATTCTGGCCTCATTGAAGTTGGTGCTGAAATTTGCATTGACATAGATCATGCAGGAAATACAGGGGGAGGGCCAGCAGCTTAAAAATACGTTATTAAATTACTGTGTGCTTTTTTAGCTTTCTCTGTTGTCCCCTTCTATTTTTATTCAGTGGGTGTTGAAAGCAAGTGATACTTAAATGCACAGTTGATCTAAGCGTGAAATGTTCTTGATAGCTGCATTCTTGCTGGAAGGAGGAGGACAATGACCTGTGCTTGGTGACATAACTGTGTGTTTCACATTCCAAAATCTGGTCTTTATTTAATAATAACCTATTTATAGAAACTCCCAATAACTCAGCAATAAGCATTTCCTGGGTGAGCTGAGACTATGTATGAACTGTTTATGTCTGAACTGTCTGTATCTTGAAAGTATCCTTCCTACATGTCACTCTTCTTTTTCCTTCTAGTCTGGTCTCATTCTGGCATTGAGGCTCTAGCCTTCACTGTCCTGTGAAAGGCATTTTCCTTGGTAATAGCCGGAAATGGAAGAGCTGCTTTTGTGATCATCAGTGATTAATTAGGAATCATTTTTCTGGACAACTCAAAATTTGAATTACTCTAAACATATGTTGCATATGTAATATGCCTGATGTAGCAATGATGTGATGTGCAAAAGGCCTTCTCATCTCTTTAGCAGTTTCCTATGCAATGTACAAACTCAAAGATACCCCATTCAGCTTTGGGCTGCATCTGCCCTCGAACAAGTTCAGTTCTACAGAAAATCATGTTAGAGACGTCATTGACACGGAACAGCATTGTCTGTCTTCTCTCCTTGAACTAGATCCTAAATTTACTTGTAAATGGTAATTATTTTTTATTTAAAATATTGGGAATTTCAAAGAAAAGGTAACTTCTTAATTAAAGATAAGGCTGAAGTAAAGCGGAAGACTTATCATAGGGTTTTACTCCTTGTGTAAGAATTATTTAAGGAGAAAAAGTCTTTTGAGAAATATGATATTAAGAAGTTACAGTGAAGGACTGCAGTGAAGCAGGACGTTACCCAGTCTCGCTTTGGGAGGACTTCTGAAGCGCACTGTTTTCTTCTGTATATTGTTTGAGTGGGTTAGCCAGCTTCATACTGTTGGCAGAATCAGAGGGACAAATAGAATTAACTGAAGTTTTCACATGTCGTCATATAATACAAGTACAGGTTCTGTCACCCCTAAGCAGCTTTCATTCCTGGTCCTAAACTGGCATTTATGTTGTTTTTTTTCCTTTAAGCTTTTGAGAGAAAACTGAGGAGGGATAAACTTTCAGAACTAGTAGCTTTTTGTGCTATCAGCCCAACAGACTTTATCTCTACAGAAACCTGGCTGAACTGTTGACTGAATGCTCTGATTCTGTATTCCAAGTCAAAACTAAGAGATTAGGGAGTTTATGGTATTGCTGAATAGTAATAGCAACAGAAGTTATTAATGTTTCACATGTTCACTATAGAAACAGATCAAGAAATTACAAATTTATGTTAGTATTTTAGTATAAACATGGCTCTGACAGAAACTTACAAAGACTAAAGTCTTAACATAAGGATGTAATGGGAGTTGTGACTCAGTCACTTGTTGAGATCCAACAGTCATCCCACGCAGTTTAGTTTAACAGACTACATTTCTAGTAAGTTGGACTTCTCTACATCTTGACAAAATGGTTGATGATTACTTTCTGCAGTAAAAAGATGCATTTGGATTAGAAGAGTTGCCATCTTAACAGATGTCAAACTTTGTAACATTTTGAAGTCCATGACTTGAAACTGCCCTCTATAAAAACTACAATATTTGTACCTGGAATGATGATTTCTCATTCTCTTTGTTCCACAGTCTGTAGTCTTGTTCTGTGAATTAAATGTATGCTCATGACAAAGAAGTTAAAACTACAAATCAGATTTCTAAACACTAGTTCATGTATCAGATACTGTTTTTAATGCAAAATTCCAGATGCAGAGCCGCTGAAAATAAACATCCTTAACAAGTCTTACAGAGGCTTTGTCAGGCATGCTGGGGTCATAATGAGACACAGTTTTTAACTGTTCTCATTTGATGCTGAAAGTGCTTTCAAACATGGAATGTGGGTGTTGGGGGTCAGGGGAGACTGCATTGCTGAAGTACCCTCAAGTGTATGCATTTGCTATGCTTAAATAGGAGTGAATAAAACGCATAACCAGACTTAGCTTTCTAGTTATAGTGATGTATCCCAACACTAAATAATCTAAATTAGTTCTTTCATGTTAACAAATGCTATCACATCTACTTTGGATTTTTTTGAAGTGTGTACTGCCATTACAGTCAGAAGGCCTGAGTTAGAAAACTTGGGAAAGAAAGAAAAAATATTTAATTATAGTCATCATTTTCAGCTCCCTGTTATCTCCCACTGTATGATATCCCCTTGGTATCTATGTCCAAGGATTTCCCTTGATGAGAGGGCAGGTATGTTAACTAACGAGGAAAATTCCAGAAGCATTTTGTTTCATAAAGGGTTATGCTGTTGGAGGGCATGTCGTATAGCCCTTTTTGCCTCTTGTGTTTTTGCAGAGGATGAGTGTACCAACAGACTTCTTCCTTGTTACTTTTTATAAAGATAAAATTAGTAGACAAGAATAATATTTTCAAACTTCAATCTATTTAGAAAATGTCAGTGGTGCCAGCCACAAAATGTAACTTTGATTCCCAGGCTTTTAATTCCCAGACTGGAAGCAAGCATGCAGTCCCCAGACAGGGAAGCTGGAAGTGCGGGTAGTCCTGGGAATGGAATCTCTTCAAACAGATATTGCTGTCGACTGTTACAAAATAAAGTCTTTTCTGTGCTTTCAGATTGATTCACAGTTAATGGTCAGCAGTATTACTGAACTGTTTAAAGTTGTGTATGTGTACAAACAGGACTGTGAATTCTTAAAACACAGATACATAGCAGAGGCAGATTCAGGAACTGCATCATCATGTAACAATTGAAGCATCATATAATATGGAACACCAGTGCATTCGGAGCTCTACTTCATTATTAGTGAATCTTTATAACATAAGTATATAACATTTGCAAGCCATACTTTGCTTTGATACAGGCAGCACTAAAGATAAGAAAGCACATACCCTAATAAGGAGAAACTACACTGGATTTTTAAAACAGCTCAAGATAGGTCGGAATGTGGTGCTTAATTGAATAAATGTAAAAGAATTGCTTTGTTCTTTTACGTTGTTTTATAATAAATTCTTTCAAAATAAATTCTTTCCATTCAAGGATGATAAGGAGTTATGATAACGATGGCATTACCATAATTTTAGCATGCTGGTTCTCCTGCAAGAACAGTACAAGGATGACAATGGTGACATGTCCTCAAACTGTTCTATCCTGAAAGAAGAGGTTTTCCTGTCTTTTGTTTCAGAACATAAAGCATTAAACTCTGTAGTGTCAGGACCATTATGTGATAAAATATCTTAGCTGTGCAACTATAGGCATTGTTTTTACTTTTCTGGTTTTGTATAAATTTTTTTGTTAAAGTTCTGACGTATTTTCCACAATTCAGTATGCTTGTGCTGTTTCCATGCTTGCATCCATTCTCTTTGTTCTAATTGCCATCCAGTAGAAAATATTTAAGTTGCATTAAAATTTATGATGGTTATGGAGCTCTTGCTTATTTTTCCTGTCTTGTTCTCTAGTTGAAGAAAGGATCTTCTGTCTCTTGATCTTAAATATTCAGTAAAATTTGAAATTAATATTGATACTTTTTTCCCGTGTCTCACATTTGATAAGACTTTTGGTCTGCAGAATTAGAGTAAGAAACCTTTTCAATTTTTCAACGTATAGCTGTCACAAGGGAGTTTTCAGTGGATGGAATTAGAGAATTGGATAGATGAATGGAACAAGTTTTTCTGAAGTGCTCAGTTCAAGTCTTACTCCTTCATTTCATTGGCGGATGAAGTGAATATTAAATAATTAACAAAGCACTTTTTGAGATCCCTCAAAATGAACTGCACTGCATAGCAAGATAAAAAGCTCGCCTTCTGAATTGACCAGTGATTTTAGCATTATTCATTCTGGGGTACTCAGGATAGAGGCATCTGAAAAGTGCAAGGTATGCATCATGGAAATATAAAATCCTGAAGTTGAACATGTACTATGTACAAAGTAGTAAAATGATTTCATAGGCCATTTTCTGAATTTAATTCTCTTAGAAACAAGCTCTAATCAAAGGTGATTTCATAGGGGGGGAGTACTTTGGTAACATCTCTGGTGACTCATAAAATGTGCGTTTTCCAACTCATTTTGTAAACCTTTCTGCTCAACAAAAAACTTATAGGTGCTTTGGAAGTTTGACTTTTATTCTCGGAGCTCTAGCTTGTGTAAAAACATGGAGCCGTGTGGACGTGCAGGAGAGAGTCAGAAGAGTTCCTTTGATCACAGTCTTGGAAACTTGTATCTTGATCCAAGAAACAGAAAAGGCTGAAGATAAACTGTGTTAAAATCATACCAGTACTACTCTGAAGAGGGCTCACAGTATGAGGAAATTGATTTTGGAGACAGAAGGATGCTTTTTTTCCCCCTCTTGCAGGTGTAATGTAGGAAAGGTTTAGGATTAGAATTAAAACAGCAGGATCTCAGTTGGGGGGATGGTGGTAATTTCATTTTAGGAAGACTGATTTGGACTAAATTCGCAGGTTTAAAATGCTTGCAAGTATTTTGCATATAATTGCTTTTATTTTGAAACTCCAAAATATGAGGGGGAGAGGTATCCATTAGGTTGTTTGCAGGAACAGTTATAAGATACATAATGTTTTATAAGTTCATGTGAATAAAAAGTTTCAGTGAGCAATTTGAAAGTATTTTTCTGTTGACTGGCTAATAGTTATTCCAATACCTGATACATTCATTTAGAAAAACATTTTACTGTTGTCTCTGACTAGATGGGACAGTTGTATACAGTGTGCATAGACTAGTATGGTGTTAGATAACAGCATCCCCATTTTAATGCAGTTTTTAAATGTCAACTTTCTGTTCCTTAAGATTTTCAGAAAAGGCCAAGATAAGTAAATTTCTTTTGGGTTTGGGTTGTTGGTTTTGTGGGGTTTTTTAATGGTCATTCAGAACCTGTCTTCATGCATTCCTTCTTATGCTGTAATGTGTTATGTTTAAAGCTATAGAGCACTTATATGTTCTTTGCTTTCCATTTGGATAATTTTATTTGTGAAGTATTACCGAGGCAAACTTTGTGTAATTTATAGATTTGGATTGGTGAATAGTAGTTTTATACTTTGAGTTGAAAAAACTAGATGCTTGACACATACCTGAACACCTCTTGATCAGGTCACTGTTCCGCAGATCTGCATCTTGCATTTGTGATACCACATGTACATGTGCATAGGGAGAACAGCTTGGAAACTGGATGGCTAGTGCAGGGGGAAATTAGCAATTGCCCACATCACATCTAATGTTTGAATAAACAGCAGTTGTTGCTCTCCAGAGCATAAACCTACATGACACGCAAGCATCAGTTACCCTTTTCTTAAAACCATTATGTACTCTGTATATATTGTACAATGGTACTGCCATGGTTATTTCTCTCAAAACCTGTAAGCAACTGCCAGTAGTTTTTTGGAATATCTAATTTTGTCATTAGCATAGTTTAAAAAAAAAAAAAAACACGAAACCAAACACATCCCCCGCACCTCCCAAAACCATACTTAGCAAAGATATGTACATATTTGTTGGCCAGTATGAATCCAAAAATAACAGGTGAAACATGGACCCAATAGGAAGATGTTGCAAAGAGCAAATCCCATTTGAAGCATTGCCTTTATCAGGCAGGGATATTAAAAGCACAATTTTTATATCCTTAGGAAGAGAACAGAAGAAAAATAGCAGAGGTTTTTGGTAGATTAAGACATTCTTTCTGTCCTTCTCTTGCTCTGTTTTTTCATTGGGTTTTTTTTTAATTCCCCATGGCAAGTGAGCTGGACTAGGGGGGACAGCAGGGTTGGTTTGTTGATTTCTTTGTTTTATAAAACATTCCCAAAGTGGTTTTTTTTCATCTGTTTTTATACATACATTTTTAAAAGTTTCAGGGACCCAGGAAGGTGATGTTTTATGGATAGCAATGGCAGGCACTCATCAGGTGTGGGCACTGATGTTGGAAGGTGGAAAACTACCAAAGGGAAGGTAAGCAACTGTAATAAGAGACATGTGAAATTGCTGTTTGTCTTGATAAACAGCTTTCAAATCCCAAAGAGAGAGATAATCAAATTAAACTAAAAATAATTTTTCTTGACTGTCCTTAGCTTGAAGCTTGCTGCTTCTGTTCAGACTTAAAAGGCGTGTGTCCTTTAAAGTCTGCCTGCTTTTTCCCACATCTGTTAGAGAAATGAAAGATGCTACTTATGCTATAAAACTATGACTTGGTAAGGTACATTCATATAATTGTATGTTACTTTTCATTGCATTTGCTGAATTGTCTAGCGATGAATGACATACTAAGGTGAAATAAAAGTTAGCACAAAGGCATTGAATAATTCCTTGTGCTGTGGTACAGTTGGTTTTATAACTCAGAAGTGCTTGTCCTGTAGTTTCTGTTTATGCATAGTGTCTGAAGTATTTCAGACTCATTCTTGAACTCGGGTACTATTTGCCTTTAGTGATTTAAAGAAAGGAGTCTGCCTTCGATTCGCTGGGAGCGGAAATGAAGAGAACAGAAACAACGCATACCCACATAAGGCTGGCTTTGCACAGCCTTCAGGTATCTCTCTGGCTTCTGAGGAACCATGGAACTGCCTTTTTGTAGCAGATAGCGAGAGCAGCACTGTGCGAACCATCTCTCTGAAAGACGGAGCAGTGAAGCACCTTGTAGGAGGAGAGAGAGATCCATTGGTAATCACTTCAAACTTCCCCACACTGCCCTACTAATATTCCTCAAGCCTGACCTGGAGGAACCACTTTTGGGGTGAGAGGGTAAATCAGTTTCCATGGCCATCAATTTCTTAACTTCACTGCTTGGAATGCAAATGTGTGCCAGTTGTGACACTGAGGTTGTAGTGCAGATTGTTGCTCCTCAGATAACAAATTACTTCACTTATTTTTAAAATAGCCAACTTGATTCAGCATTGTGTGGTCATTAAAGCCAGCTAGATTCGTACTGAGAACTTAAATGTGAGAGTTTCCATTTCCATTGTTAGCATCCTCACTTCCCAGTTTTCAGTATCCTTGTTTTGAAGTTGTCTTGATTTTTTTTTTTAAGTCAGTGAATTTCCATTTAATTACAATCATTTAAATTCATGTCAACGTTGAATAATCAAATGTATTAATTTAATAAAATACTTTTTCAGAATTTGTTTGCCTTTGGTGATGTGGATGGAGCGGGCATAAATGCAAAGCTGCAGCATCCCTTAGGAGTAACGTGGGACAAGAAGAGAAAACTGCTCTATGTGGCAGATTCCTATAATCATAAGGTAAGCATATAGTAGCTTGATATATACAGGCTTTGCAATTTTTACTGCTACGAAGGATTACTTCAGGAACATACAAAGATTGTGCTTGGTGCGGTTAAGCTGAGGAAACAAATGATATGAGTTCCTTTGTGGGTTCTTTTTCTTTTCTTCATTCCCTTATGGGTCCTTCTCTTTACTATTGTTTTGCTGTCACATGCTGCCGTATTGATATGATGGTCCTTTAGGGAAGGTGAATTTGAAGTGCCAAGTTACAGTTCAGTCTAAAGACCCTTTCCTTGTATCTTCCCAAAGATGCTGAACTACAGCAAAAGAGCTGGGAGTGCTTAGTCAGGAATACTGCAGGTTTGACAAAACTGGGAGAACTAGAGGACTTGCTTTTCCCTTAAAAAAGCCACCCAAGTTTTGAGAAGAAGTATTGTGGGTTGCCTCCGTGGAGGTCTGAGATGAGAGATTGTTTTGTGTGATTGTTCTTACGTGATGTTGTATAGGCTTCCATGTCTAGAAGGTTGTTAACTGTACATTGATTAAATGCATTAAAAGAAAAATAATTTGTTTTAATTTGAAGAATAAAGTATATAACACTAAATGCTTATTGAAAATTATGTGGCAAATGAAATTTTGCTTCAGGTATTGTATAAAACATTATAAACTTTTTTGCTATTACTTAAAGAAAAAAAAAACTTCATCTATTTTTAGGAAAAAAATTATACAGAAGTTAGCCTGCCAGTTTTGTTATGGTCTTACTATCTTGCAAATGTTTCCAGAAGGGCAACAAACATTAGAAAAACAAGCCATTCAGCATACTTTTATACCAGAGGGGTAGGTGCCTTCAAAATTATGAAAGGGAGCACTGAATAAAGACCAAAGAAAGAAGTGAAGTCCAGCAGGGAGTGGGGGGTGAGGAAGATGGGACATGTCATTTGGTAAAGTATGATAACTTAGCTTCTAGGACACACACTTGGTAGCTAAGGTACTCTAAGTTATAGTGCTGGTTTCTGAAAATGGGGCATAAGGTAATGCAGAACTTCTAAATCCTGGTGGGTTTTTTTCAGTAAAGTTTTTTTGTGTCTTTGTTTATCTTAGATTAAGGTTGTAGATCCCAAGATGAAGAACTGTGCTACCCTGGCAGGCACAGGAGAAGCAAGCGATGTTATTGGTTCCAGCTTTGCACAGTCAACTTTTAATGAACCAGGAGGTTTGTGTGTTGAAGAAAATGGCCGCTTGATGTATGTTGCAGACACAAATAATCATCAGATTAAAGTTCTGGATTTGGAAACAAAAATTCTTTCCATGGCAAGTAATACTTATTAAACAGGCTGATAATGGTGTTTCTTGATATGAATTACTATTACAGACTCTGGCAAGTGGTATAAAAATCATATAGCTTATAAACTTTTTGGATACAGTAGCTATATTCACAAAATGTTTTGTGATTATCTGGCAAATAAACATTGCCTGTTAGCACAGTTGTTGAAAGCCTTAGTCTTTGGAAGGGCAACTTTTGCATGAAAACAGAAAGCGATGATCCTCTAGAAAAGAACAATGCAGAAACATGAGTTATTAAAAAATAGAGCCCACTTTTTCAGTATGAAAAGCATTTCATGAGCACTATGTAACAAATGGAAGTTAAAATCGATTACCAAGTCCTGTAATTAAGCTGTAAGAGATGATTTAGGGAGGTCAGTGACTTAAAGCGGGATACATAGTGGGCTTCCAAGTTGTCGAATCAAAACCACTGTCATAATTGAGCACTGTTGTATTTGCTTATAAACATGAAGGCAAATAAATTTGTACTCCTGTCTGTCTTACTATGGCACTATGTCTTAAAGTTTTCACACACACACACACATATATATATATATGACGTAATGGTCCAACTGTCTTCTATGTTTCTTGCATTTAATAGTACACAATCTTAATGTGTGTTTAAATTTTCATATCATATACCATGTTGGTGGCTTTTCTGGGAAATTATCCTTTACTTTAGTGTGCAATCTGCATGGTTAAAATCTTGGATTTTATTACTGAAGCATGCAATTTACTACCAGATTAGAAGAAAATACCTATAAACTTTGTTTAAAGTAAAAATATAATGCAACTGTTAACATTTTAGTTGCAGATTTTATGGTGTTAATAGTAAATATTATTTTTATTTGGATTAATCAGTTTTATCTTTTTCATTTTAAAAAAATCATTTTGTCCTTCCCTTTTTCTTTGTCATTGTAGTATTGTGGCACTCTGTCAGAAAGTTTGAGTCCAATAGCCATATTATCATGCGTTTAGTTTTCCTAGTCCATGTCAGCTTTGAAACTGCGATTGTATTTTGAAAGCCTACTTGCTTTTGGTACAAATAAAAATAAATATATTGTTTGATTTCTACCGATAGTTGCCTATCCTGAATCCAGAAGCATGTGATGTTCCAGATAACCTGCCTGTGCAAAAGGATAAAATAACAAACCTTCCAAAACTGCCTAAATCTGCACCAGTTCTTCAACTTCCTTCGCTAACTGTAGCTCCTGGCCAGACAATTCAGTTTTTATTAAAGTTGACTCTTCCTCCAGATTCAAAACTGAATGAAGAAGCACCCAATTCCTGGTTTATCACAGCAGAAGGTAAAGTGCCTGTGTTGTTTTATCAGTTGAACAGGAGTGGGTAGGATACAAAGAGGGTTATATCATGATGTGCCTGCAATACAAGGGATCTCAGTCTGATGAATCAGTGTGTCCCTCCCAGTCCTGTGTTCCCATTTGACCTTGAGATGGAATACATGTTATTTAGAGTTGATACATTTAAGAGCTGGCCTGTGAAGATTTAAAAAAAACACCTGATAGGCTGCTTTTTGCTTGAATTAATACATGCTGCCGGTTTTTTGTTTGGTTGGTGGGGTTTTTTTTTAACTTTCTTGGAACAAGCTGCCAGTGAGGGTTTGCAGAGGTACTGATCCCCGTTAGATGCTTGCTCTCTCCACTGTCTCTATGATCAGCTTATCCCAGCCTGTCAGGGATGGAGTGAAGCACTTAACTTGTAAGAGCAAAGTAGCAATATGTTTATTGATGTAAAAGAGCGATTTAACAAGGTTTGATAGTAAATACCACAGTGGTTTAACATGATTTGATGGCAAGGTTCACTTGATACTTACAGCATAGAGGACAGGGTCAGACAAAACTGTCAGGAAGACCCTCCCATTGAGTCATGAGGTTCAGAAAGGACCCCCTTGCTTTCTAAACTCCTTCCCAGAGGGGAGTTTAGGTGCGGCTGGATCCACTCCTAGTCCCAGACTTGGTCAGCAGTTTATGTCTAAAGGACTATATGCATGCAATCAATCCTTTATATCACTTAGCTAAAATTTCAAAGTTTAGCATGCTATTAATCACTTATCCAGAATCTGTTGCGGCAAGGAATCTCTCAGCCTACTTGAGGGGAGATCCTGGCGTGCAGCCCACTGCCGTGCAGGAGAGCTCAATAGGCCCTGGGCTGTCCACTCTTTATGGAGTAAGATAATTGACTCGTAGTCATATTTGCATACTGACTACGGATGTTAGCTTCTTCCAGATTTGTCCAGCACTGTGGTTAGGTGGGCGCATTGTTCGAACTAGCCCTTGGCTATTGTTATCTGTCTCCCCCAAATCCACTTTGAGCCAGATCAGCAATCATGACCAGATGCATCATTACAAGCGCCACTGGTGGTTATCACTTGAGCAGGATTATGGGAAATACAGGCCAGGTCAGGTTGGGGTGAGCGGGGAGCACACCGCCACGCAACCCTACTGTCTGTCTCTGGGAGAAAGCTCACCATGAAGCTGAAGGATATTCCTGAAAGAGATTCCTTTTTTTTTGCTTTTGTCTCTTCCAAAAAGTATTTGAGGTACAATTATACCTAACCACTTTGAACCTATTTTGTTATCATTCATATGTGCATATTTCTGCTTTTAAAAGCAGTCAACAAATACTGTACAGGCACTGCGATTTGTTTATATGCCTCATGATTTAAAGTAGTTTCTCATCCCAGTTTGTGCTTTTGGAGTACAAATAGACTATTTCCAGGAGAGTCGGCACACTTTTTGGCCTAGAGAATCTCCAAATATTGTTGAAGTAAAGATATATGTGATAGCTTCAAGGGTTAGTAAATTTGGAGAACATAAGCAACCTAAACTCAACAAGTCATTTCAAGCTCATAAATTCTAGAGCCAACTTTTAGTTATTTTCTGAAAAATGCCAAAAAGAGCACTTTATCCATCTCACAGTAAAATGCAGAGTACAATGCAATGAGCTGGGTACATATATTGTGCACTTCAGTTCACATACTCTTAAATATTTAAATAAATGTGAAACTCAAGTTCTGTTGTAACAGTCAGCCTGAACATTGCTAAACTGCAGCAACCCACTTGTAAAACCAACACTTCTGTTTGGGAATGCCATAATTACTTTTTTTTTTTTTTTTTTTTTGTCCATGACTGGAAAAATCAGGAAGGAAATCTCCCCTAATGTTGCATATGGAATGAAAGTCTTAAGTTGTCCTATAGGTAGAATTAGTGTTTTCTGTAGGTTTCAGACATGGTGTTAAATATCCTAATGATAAAACTTGTTCTTCTTTTACAGATAATACCTGGTTGCTTCAAGGACAGTGTCTGTCTGGAGAAATAAAAGATGTTTCCTGTCAGATTATCATTCCCTTTCAGTTACCCAGGAGCTGTCTGTCAGCTGAAGCTATCCTGGCTGTCAAAGCGTGCCTCTACTATTGCAGCAAAGGTAGCAATGCCTGTATGATGAAAGGAGTCTCATTCAGTCAGCCTTTACAGATAGCTAGTACAAACCAAGGCAGCTTGACTCAAGTTGAACTGATACATGCTTTTTTAACCAACTAACCCAAAGCCAGCTGATTTCATACTTTATTTTACTATCCACCATTTTGTAGGAGAAAAACTTTTCTCCATTGTTCATTTTCCTGGAGCTTATGACAAAGCTAAGAAATAATATACTTGGTAAAATGAAGTAGAGTTCCCTACAGCTTAATGTGAAAATTTATCATCACAACCTCATTTCTTTTCATTACAGTAACAGCAGTAATATTGTAATACTCTAGACTCTGTTGCCAATTGTGAATATGTTGGATGTATGCCATTCTAAGCAATGAGCAACAATTTTTAGAGTCCTTTTGAAAGAGCTGGTGTTACTTTGTGATGTTACTGTAAGAAGTTCTTTGCACTGTACATAATGTTAGAATAAGTAGATCATTTTGGACTAACAGTTACAAATTCCTTTTGTGCCCTTATAAATTTTAATAGAATGTTAAAACGAATAGTTTCTTTCTCCAGGCTGTAAAAGAAGTATCTTGCTTATTTTTCTGTAATGGCATTTATGACACATGTATTTTGAAAATACATCTTAAACTAGGTGCAGCTCTAATTTTATGCAAACCAAGTGTTTTGCTTAACTAGATATGACCGCCTTATATGAAGTGCATAGTTTAATGGAGAAATTTCTGTAAAAGGAAGTGTTCAAGTTCCTACAGAAGAATTTCATGCTGATTTCTAGCAAAGAATGTGCCTCTCTCTAATGTCTATGTTTATACAGAAAAAAAAAACCACACCACAAAACCATGCTGGAGTTTTTCTGATACATACCAATTTACATTTTATAGTAAGTGGTAGGTAATGGTTGAATATCTAAACTGAAAAAATTAAATGTCAGCCATTTCAAGCAGGGTAAATCACTTCCTACTTTTATGATTTCTCTGTAAAGACTTGTCTGAATACTTCCATCTTGAAAATACATAATATTAAGAAGAATATTATACTCTTGAAGGCTGATTCAGAGTCTTTTGAAGTCAATGTTAATTCCCCTATTTGTAATAGTGGCCACTGAACCAGAACTATACATTTAATAATGGATTATTTGCATTCATGTTTAGAGGTTCTGAGCTTTTGCTAGGAAACTGGTAACCTAATCTCTGAGTAAGGTGCTTTAAAACTGTATTACAGAACTCTGCCTTTGGTGGTTAAGTGTTTTGCAAGTAAAACTCCTTCAATTTGCCATAGTAAGTAGCAGGAATCCAGGAGGGGGTGCAAGTTTTTTACTTGAACTGAAAGCGTTTCCACAGTGCTTAAGTGGTAATTGGATAAGGCTCCGTGCACTGGTCATGAGGTTCGGTTCTGAGAAGATGACTTAGTTTTAAGTTTGAAGTTAGTATTTTTGCATATAATATACAGTAGTGAAAGAATTTTTGTATGGTCTTTTCTAAAACAGTCACCATTGTTCATGACATCTCTAAGTAAATCCCCAGTATGGTTTGTTGTTGCTCTTTCTTACTTAAAGGCTGACTGAAATGTTGGTCATGAACCCGAGAGGCTTTTGTTTTAAGGGAACCACATGGACTGGTGTGGTTTTTCCTTCCATTGAAATGCCAGTCTATCTGCAAGTTCTCTGTGGTACCAGAAATGGTTATTATCTCACCTGTCAGCAAGGCAAGGGCTGAGCTGTTATTTTTCTCGTGTTTGTTTTTTAAGCAATTTTTCTAATTCAGTGTTTCAGCTCCTTTGGGTAAGCCTCTCAATTCTCACATGCCATTTTGAAGAAGGAGAAAGCTTTGCTACTTTGTTCACAGATTGCAAATGCTATTGGAAGTATGAAGGTAAAGAAACTGATTTGGGCTTTTACCATTTTTTACACTTTACAACTCGCTCTTTCAGAATTTTTTGTTTGTGTTTACTTTGGATAGTAGCCAGGAAATCTTAGATAAGCTTCCAGCTAGCTCACAAATTTTCTGTTGCTTACTGAAAAAAAAAAGCATTAGTTTCAGAAGTTCAGAATAACAAACCAAACTGTTACAGTTATCTTGAACATATAATTTAGCAGATTAATTTTTTTCTCTCATTTTCAACTAGAATTACATTATATTTGTCTCTTTCAGTTGGATGAGATCATCAAATTCTGCCTGTATTCCAGTATTCAAAAAAAAAAAGTCAATAGATCTGTTTTCTTATTGATACTTTTTAATTTATGTATTGCTGTAGGGGAAAGTCTATGTATTCTTAACTTTATTTAACTATAGCGTGTAGTGTTTAAATACGGTGTTGTAGATACGTTTTCTAGCTAAACGTACATATATAAATGTGTGTTTAAATGTCATACCCTTTTTGTTTTCAAGTTTCAAGACACACTCAGAACCACTATAAGCTTATGGGGAAAAGGCAATAGAAGGTACTAGGAAAACTGTTGCATAAACATCAAGCTGAAGTCCAGGATCAAACTGTAAAGGACCTTTAAATATTTAGTTGTAGCCGAATTTTAAACAATTGTATTTCAAGGAAAACAGTTTCAGCTTTACTAGTGGAGAACAGGAATCTATCTGTTTGAACCAGTTTTTTCTTTGTCTTTTTAAGTCCATGTCTTGTGCCAGATGACTGAATCTTATAAGAACTAGGGGAGTGGGGGGTGGTATACTGTATCTGTGCTACTATTGCTCCTTCTACAAAGCCTCAGAGCATTCCTTGCTACTAGACTGTAATAGCTTTATGCTAAAGGAGAGGCAGAAGGTGTGATACCATTTCAAAAAGACACACAGCCCACTATTTACAGAGAAAAGCTGTATGTCCCAAAATGCTTTCCCCTCACATCCAGTAAGTCCTAAACCCTTTTAGGCAATAATTCCTTGGTTTGCAAGGGAGAGGTGCTTTTCCTGACTCATCTTAGTGGGTTTCACACAAGGACACTTCTCTAATCGTTCTCCTTCATCATCTTAGGAGCAGCTGATTCTCAGTGTGCTCCAGTTCTTGCTGATGAGGTTACTAGGTTTCTTCTGCTCCTCGCTCAGTCTGTGTGTTCACTGTGATTGGCCTTTGATCATACAGCCTAACGCAATGTTTTGTTTGTCCAAGGAATAGCATACTCATTCCTGGAGTCACTCCTTCTGTTTCCCTTGTGGTATACAGACATTTGAATGTTCCATAATTAGAAAAACATGGGTTTTTAAAGCTTATGATGTTTAGGGATACTATTTCCATTGCTTCCTCCAGGGTTTACAAGATGCTCTTATAGAAAAGCCACAAGTGCCATAAATGTAACCAGACAGGCAAACAGAATAGCATGTACAAGCTACAGAAATTTATTTCAGTTAAGTACCAGAAAGCATCTTCAAAATATGATTCAGAAAAATAGAAAATGTTACTACTCTGTCCAAACACTGAAGAATCAGATACATTGATGACTGCTATCTCTTTGTACGGTAATTTAGTTTATTAGTGTTTCCTGATATAAAAATTCTAAGCAGGTTGCTATGGCTCAGCACTCCCAGATTTGTGTCTTACAGTAAAAGTATGTAATTCGAGGCCTTTTCAAAACATGTCTTTCTACTGACTTTAATAGGGTTTGCATCAGACCTTAATAAAGTAATAAATTACTAGAGCAAACCTCTAAAGAATATTGGTCATGGTTGTATTGTATAATGGAAACAAGTTCAGTGGCATTTGCAGTTTTTAGTTGTGTTTCCTTTTCTGAAACAGCTTTTGGTTTTGAATGAATATATTAATAGTTTTGTGAGATGTTTTCAGAAAATTTATTTAATTACAGTACAATATTCTTCATTAGACTAGGAAAAAGATAATGTGGTTTCCAAGAGGGAGCATAATGTGTTTTAATAGCTTTTTCATGTTGTTTGAATTCAGTAGTATCTTTCTGTAGTTTGTTCCCTCCTGTTGAAGGAAGGGTAGGGATGCTGGCTGTGTAAATCTATTGATGGGCACGTATTTTGTGCATACATTTTTAGTTGATTCCTTTTTGTGTTAGATGCTCACATGTCATTTTGGGCTTTTCTACTGGATGCAATTCTTCATAGTTCATGTTTTGCCTCTCATGTCTTCCACTTGTAGAGTATTATGTTTGTATAATGCTGTGGTAATGTGATACAAAGCAAGTACAGACCAGATGAGTAATACATGAGAAAGTAGTTTTATAGCATCATGTAAATGCCTTAGCTGCTTAGCCTGAGAAAAGGTGCATATGGCTTCCAGTAATGTTGTATATATTCTTAAAGCACTTTTTTTATTCCAATGGGCAAATCTTGTAGCTCAAACCATGAGTAAAACTATTTCTTGTGAGAATGTCAAGAAAAACATATTCCTTATCTCTTGCTCAGAGGAGGGTGATGATCAGAATGAAGGGACTTTCCTTCTCATGCAGGGGCGTGTCCTTCTGTTCCTTTAATTATTGACTATTTATTTTAGGAAATGGAGTTGTATTATTGACCACAAATTCTCTTGAATTCTTTATTCCTAACAAGGTTTTCTATATACATGGAAGCTTTAAATGTCTGACTTTGTAGAGTTATGAGTGATATATCTAGTTTAAAATGGCTTATAGTTCAGCAGACAATAGCAGACATCTATGTACATTCGTAAGATCTGTATTTTTTTAAAATCACTGTTACTCATTAAGACTTACCTCAAAGACACATTGCAGCTAAACCCCCACAGAAGTGTGTTCATAAGCTTTGTATTGCAACTCAAAAGTAAGTTTTCTTCCTTGTATAATGTGCGAGAGATGCTGTGACACATTGTGTATATGTCTCCTCCAGGCTGCAGTTGTGTTACCTGACGAGAATTTACCATGCACAGCAGCTTATCAACCACCCCCCAGTAACTCTCCAATCAAATCTGCCAGCTCAGTTGTTCATATAATCAATTAAAATTACTTATTTATGTTAGCAAAGATTTAGTATTTAGAATTAATCATTATAATTTTCATTTAAATCAGTTTGTCAGGTATTAGAGGAGCTTCTCTGTCCCAAGCAGGGAAAGTATAAGAATGGTGACAATTAGTTGGAGACAGTTGTTGAAAATGTGGGACCTGGTTATTTCTTAATTAAACTACCACATCTGTCTTTGTATTCTACAACAGATCATGAATTTAGAAACTATATTTCTAATATTTTACATTCCATTATGTTCATATAACCAAATTTGACTACCGACTTCAATCAGAAGCAGCCGTTCTATATTTTATGGTTTTTGTACTATCATGCGTAAAACCACTACTCTCGTTAAGGATTAGGATTCATTCCTGTTCAGGATTCAGCATGCCTACGATTGTGTTTCCAAGTTTATCTTAGTTTCTTTGTCATAATATTATGGGGGATTTTGATTAGGGTTTTGGGTCTATCTTTTCCTCCTGTAGTTTCCCCAAGAATGAAATGCAGCCAGTGTCTTGTTACTATGGAGGGATGCAAGGAGGGTAATTCCCTCCACCAGCTTCTTGTCCCACCCCTCCTTTAGGGCTGGGGATGTAAACAGCAAGTGCAATAGGGCTGTCCCATGTGAAGATAAGTTACCTGGCAGCTCACTCCAAAAGGGTGCAAATGAGGTGAGGGTTTCAGGGTGAGCTACCCCATAACACTGATTCTCAAAATGGATAGACATCATGCATACTGGCTTTCTGGGGTTACCTGCTTCCTAGGTGTACTTCTATTTACGGCCTATGAAGTCTTGCTCTGTAAAGAGGGGAAGAATTTTGCCCTTATTATTCCTGCAAAAATCTTCAATCAATTGATTCATTAGTACTCTTAAGATAACCTGGTAATAATTACTGCATTCTAGGACCTATCTGGATGCTCCCCCATGATTCTAGGTAGCATTAGAATTGTCCTCAGGTCAGCTTCATCAAGCTTTACACTGATGCAGCTACTGTCAAAATTTTTACCTTTACCTCTGGCCCTGTCCAGTGAGGTCCTGAAGTTTTTTCTAGATCTCCCAGAACATCCCATCAAACTTGAGTAGCCTATCCAGGGATTTTGATGGCTCTTGGGTTCAGGAAACTTTGATACTATAGATTAGATACTTCGGCTATTATGTAATTTGCTGTCGTGTTGCAGATTGTGCTTAATAATTATCAGAGTGTAACAGATTTTTGTTGCAGCTGAAAAGCTGGAAACCTTGGATATAACTTAAGGAGTGTTTTGTAGCTGTAATTACTTATTGCTTAATGTACCTCTTTGTTGGTCCGTTGCTTTCAAGCATGCCAGAGAATTTTGTCCAATTGCAGGCCCTAGGGCTAAGCAAAAGAATTGAAAGTATTTTTAAACTCTTGCCTAGTTCCTTTGAAACACTGACAATTTTGAGCTAAAGAAATCCCATTTGTAAAAAATCTGTTCATAAGTCTACCTTAATTTAATGCTCTGTACTCAACCAATGCCTCAGCAGAGCAATATTCCACACTGTATTATTTCCCCTTTTGACGAAGTATTGAGAAACTCAACCCATCTGGCAATTGTCAGGCTTCATAGAAAGCAAGACAATGATCCCAAATTTGATCATACATTCATGTTTTTAAAAAATAAGAGCTTGTTTTTCAAGCTTTTGATTAAACTGAAATACCTGGGTTTGAATCATACATTAAAGGAATCTGTCCCAAGAGTTGCCTATATCAGATTGCTGGCTTCCAGATTTTAATAATTTTGAATTGATAGTAAAGTGGAGGAACAGAATTGCTAAATGTTTTATATTTTGAATATTTAACTTCAAAACTACCCAATTTCACTTTTAAAGGAGAATTAATGCAATTAAAACTTTCTCTTCTGTAAATCATTACCATTGATGTAACATTAATCATTGTATCATTAAAACCTGTGATGGATCTATGTGACTTTATAAAGAAATTAATAAAGAAAAATAAGGTAGTTCTAAAACTGCGACTGGGTGAAATCCAGGTGCTCCAAGGTTAGTGGCAAATATCGTTAGGGCCAGTAGTTTAGCCCAATGTGACAGAAATCCTTTGTCTTCATTACATCCTGATGGCTGAAGGAAAAAATCAGTGCCTTCCATAATAATACTTGAAAGTGTATCTTTACAGAAATGCTGGAGTACTGATTGAAATACGGTATTTGACCTTCATGGTTTGCAAGTTTTAGGGGGTTTTAATTCTACTAATTCTACTAATTCTGAAACTGTGAAGAGTTTTCATTCTCCTTCATGTTTTTTAATTAAGTTGATATTAAGGTGCTTTTTGTTCAAGCTACTCTTCTTGCGAAGTACTTTAAAATGTTTTTTTTTTCTCAATCTTGTGACCTTACTTCTGAAACTAACCTCTTTTGTGCACTTCAGAACAAACTGAGCAAGGAGATTTCAAACAGCTTGCTGAAATTGTGATATGAGTGAGATGGAAGGCAAAACATTCATTGATCTAAAAGGGCAAGGGTGATGCTTCTTGGTATTTGAGGGGTGGAGGGTTGGTCTTTGGTTTGGGTTTTTTTTCCCCTGTTCTACAGATCAGCAAAGATTCTTTAAATGGCAGAAGGTTGTGTAGAGGCAGCTAGGAAGGGCCAGGTTCTTTCACTGTGAAACCATATAACTTCATCTAGGTTCTGATTCTGGGATGTCTAAAAATCCCAGCAGTATAATACTAGTGAAGAAAGTTGTGTCTGAGCACTTAACACCTTAATAAATGTCTCCATATGGTTTAAGGGGAAAGACAAGGATTTTTTTTTTCTTCCTTGAGAACTTCAGTGTTGCTTTGTGGACATTGGAATATTTTTGTCTGCTCTTTGAGATACTAAACCTCTGTTTTTCCATTACATGTGATGCAAAGCCTTTCAAATATCTGAACATTTAAAAGATGTGTTTTATATTTGTTGTTACAAAATATGCAAAGAATTAAAACTGCAGGCACTTCATCTACAGCTGATGTAGATTGTGTAAATTCTTCACATACAGCATTGCCCAATAGCATTCTTAACAATATTCATGGATTATGATCCTTTTTAAATAAAAGGTAAATGTCCTGTAATATTATGAGAACAAATAAATACACTGTAGAAGAAATGTCAGCCTCAGATATCAATTCAACAAATAAACAGTGATTAAAGAATGTACTCTATCTCCTGTGAAACCTCTTTCTCCTTGTAAAGCTTTTTCATGGAAAAATAAACATTAAAAATTTTATCTTTTCTTTCAAGTCTGCGTTTGTCTGTCAATCTTTATATGAACATAGATGTGGAAGTTATGAAATGCATCTGCTGTAAGGGGTTACAGCTTGATTAAAATCCTTTAATTAACAATTACTATTCATTTCACACTCCCTTTCCCACAGGGCTCTGCAGTCATGGATGTCAGCCGGCCATTCAGTGACCTGAGGGTTGGTAAAACAGTGTACAGTCATGAGGACTCCCCAGCTTCAAGGTTACCCAGTGGTCTGAAAACAAGAGATCTGGTTTTATTCCATTTCTGCACATGAGAGAGATGAGAAATGGTGTACTGCATGAGTCATAGACTGACTGCTTCTAGCCTTCAGTTTATTGCAGAGATCCGAGAGTAAGCTTAGCTACTGGAATAGATCTCGCTGGATTGAGCTCCACTTTGAAGCACTGTTTGTTAGCTGCATTACTGAGGCTAAACTGTGCCAGAGTTTGCAGTATATGGGGGCCTGTTTAATGATTATGGTTGAACTATATTTTAACAGCAGCTTCTAAAAAAATATAGTTGTTTTGTTACAATTGTTTTACTTGAATAACAGTTTTGCAGCTTTGACTAGGACATACGTATACAGAGTACTAATACAGGCTTCTTGTGTGTACCAGTACAACCGAGGACCAATACCAACATACCTACAAAGATAATCCCTTATTTATGCAGCTCATCATGTTTTTATTGATACAATGATTTATCTGTAACGAAAGCATCGTGTGCCAAAAATTCTGGCATATCTACTATAGGTGAGCCCCAGCAATAGTAGTGTAGCTATGTTGATTTCCCTGCCCCTCCCCTTGCTAAAGATTATTCCTCATGTCTATTCATCTATTCAAATATTTAATTATACAAACTACTTATAAAACTCAGCTAACTTTCTTTGATTTACATCCAAATTAAATATATTCAGCTTCGCCTGATGCAGTAAGTCTGAATTTGACAGACATTCAAACAAATTTATTTTTTCAATTTCTGTGTCTTGTTATAAAGTGCATCTAAATCTTCTGCCCAGCCTAAGTCATCAAGCTTAGGCAGGGTCTCATCATCTCTCAGCATCTTGGTGAGCATTTGCCTCGGATCACAACGCTGAAAGTTTACTTGCATTCAGTCATCACCTCTGAAATGACACCTTCACCCCCAACTTTTACCGAAGTATTCTTAAAACAATGAGCCTGTATGTACACAGACTTGTACATTCTATGTGCAAACAAATCTATGATGCTTATGGGTATAATGGCATTTGTGTGACTGCACTGGACTTGCACATTTTGCTAGAAGCCAGGGAGGCACTGCCCGGTAGAGATTTCTGTGGTCACAAACTCACTGCTCTAGGAAACAACCAATTAGGTTGTTTTAAAAGGCAAGGGAAAGGAGCCTTTCATGTGAAATTTGCTAGTGGGGCCAAGATATTTTCTTGTTATTCCAAGAGATTCTGCAGTCTCCTGCCAAGAGGAACTTATCCACAGATTGGGTAGATGGGGCTTTAAACAGCTTCTCTCCCTGCCCTGTCCTTCCCATCTGAAGTAGTTTCCTGTGGCTGTTCAAAATAATGATCCTGCTGCCTTATCTGAATTTCATCTTTTCTGCCTGTCACCCTGGTATTTCGTGCACAAAATCCCACCAGAAACTGAAAATGATACCTTATGACTATTTTATGTGCTGCTGTGTGTAGCAAAATTCTACCCTCACCGTAACTGGGCTTTCTAGAGCTGGTTTGCTCTCCTTTGCCTCTTCCTTAAGCACAGAAATCAAAACAGAGGTGAGGATTTCAGCCTTCCAAGTGTACAAGAGTAGCTTTTTAAAGTAGTGCTACAGCAGCACATGTTTCTTTTTTTGGAAAAGCATTAGCAAGTTGTAACCCTTAGTCAGATGTCTCCATAGTTTTCCTATCTCGGGCATTTCCTTAAGCAGAGTATTGTGGGCTTACCAGTGCTCAGAGCTCTTAACAACAGGCTGTAAATGGTGGGTGTATTTTCCAAACACTGAACAAAGCTGCAGTATTAAGGAGTAGTTAGATATTAATGAAGACGTTCCTTCAGTAAAACCAAATATTTAGTCAAATTACCCTTGTGCTGTATGTTCACTTGTGAATTCCATCCACCATGAAACTGCAATGTTGGTTTTGATCTTTGAAACTATCGTTGCAGTTATTGTCCTTAAGAACTGAAAAGTTGTTCTAACACCATCTTTATTTACTAATGAGAAGGCAGCGCATCAGGTTTAATTTGTTCTTTATTGTTGTGGTTTAAGCCTAGCCAGCAACAAAGCACGATGAGGCCGCTAGCTCACTCCTCCCCACGGTGGGATGGGGAGGGGAAAATAAACTGAAAGGCTCGTGGGTCAACATAAGGACAGGGAGGGATCACTCACCAATTATGGTCATGGGAAAAACCCAGACTCAACTTGGGGAACAAATCAATTTAATTTGTTACCGATCAAATCAGAATAGGGTAATGAGAAATAAAACCAAACCTTAGAACACCTTCCCCCCACCCCTCCCTCCTTCCCGGGCACAACTCCACTCCTGATTTTCTCTACCTTCTCCCCCGCAGCGGCGCAGGGGGACGGGGAATGGGGGTTGGGGTCAGTTCATCACACGTTGTCTCTGCCGCTTCATCCTCCTCGGGGGCAGGACTCCTCACTCTTCCCCTGCTCCACCGTGGGGTCCCTCCCATGGGAGACAATCCTCCACGAACTTCTCCAATGTGAGTCCTTCCCACGGCCGGCAGTTCTTCATGAACTGCTCCAGCATGGGTCCCTTCTGTGGGCTGCAGTCCTTCAGGCACAGACTGCTCCAGTGCAGGCTTCCCCACAGAGTGTCGGCCATCTTGGGGGGCATCCCCCTGCTCCGGCGTGGGCTCCTCTCTCCCCGGGCTGCAGGTGGGCATCTGCTCCCCTCCATGGCCTGGGGGGGGGACAGCCTGCCACTTCACCACAGGCTGCGGGGGCATCAACCTCCTCCCCCTCCTTCCTCACTGACCTCAGTATCTGCAGAGGGGTTCCTCTCACATTCCACTCCTTTCTCCGCTGCAGGTTCCCCTTCTGAACTCTGTTCTCCCAGAGGCGCTACCACCATCACCGATGGGCTCAGCCTGGGCCAGAGGCAGGTCGGGCTTGGAGCCGGGGAAGCTTCTAGCAGCTTCTCACAGGAGCCACCCCGGCCGTCCCTCCCCTGCTACCAAAACACCCCGCCACACAAACCCAACACGTTTATGCAGCAGGGCTTGGGAAAGCACATCATTTCCCGAGCAAAGGTCTGATGAACCCATCTGAGGTGACAGCACAGAAGTGTGACGTGCTTTAAGCAAAGCAAAGCAGAGTCGTCAGTTTAATGGCCAGCAGCAAGCGTAAGCAGTCGTTACATCGAGGCCTCTGCGCTTTCCTTCCCTCTCCTTACACTGACACGCTCATGACTTGCCTAAAGCTGTGATGTTTTCCATGTTGTTATCTGAGGTTGATACCAAAAAGCAGAGATCACTAAGAATGAGAGAGGTAACTTTTTTCAGAATCTTAAGACGTTGAGCAAATGGAATCGCAGGAGAGAATATAAAATTGAAATGCACCAAGCAGTGCGTGGGAGCATCAATGCCTAAATGGCAGTTAAATCCAAGGGAAATTTGCTGGGGGCTACTGAGAAACCTGTCATTTAAATTTTTCTCTCCTTTATGCAGTTGAGTGAAGAAGATGGATTTAATTAACATTTTTGTCGTGCTCTTAGCAGTGGAAGTGCTATAAAGTGCTGTTGTTATCACAGACTCAAATCACAGGAGGTGGATGTGACAGAACTTCTTAGACCATATGAGGAAGGTGCAGAGAATGTACTGGGATACTCAGAAATGGAGTCCCTAGTAAAGAGTGACAAAATTTGCCTCACGAATTCACTGGTAAGTGTAAAACCGAAACATTTACTGAGTCATAAAAGGATTATTTATGAATTTAAACTAGCAGGAGATTAAAATTTTTTATTTACTTGAGGATGCTGAACAGAAAGATTCTCTTTCCCATAGGCTTAAGTTACATGGAAATGCATAAAATACAGGAGAAATACCGAGCTTTACCAAGAGAAGTGAAGTAGGATGGATGCTATATTTTATATAGAATTGTAAACATCTTTCTTCTAATATACAGCAAGCTTGCTGATTTTAAAAAAATAAATATTTTTAAATGTTAGTGTATGGAGAGTCTTAGCAACTTTGTGACCTGCCTCTGGTCTATGTAAGTGTATCCCCTTTCACATGGTTATATATTTTTCTTATACACTCAGTTCAGGGTCTCTCCTGCTTTCACATCCTGTGGTAGCCTAATCACCATGATGCCCTCTGGGACTCTTCATATCACAGTTTTGGTCTTGACAGTAGGAGAGACTACCTTATTATAGTATCTGACAGCAGGCATGCATCTGTTTTCCAAGAACAGTCTAGCTCAGATGAACCTGTCATAGTAATTGTTTTCCACCTTGTCCTAACATACAGAAAGCTTGTGGAGTACCTTGTACATCAGCAAGCAAAAAATGATCAGAATTCTTTTGGATTTAATCCATGTTGAAGCTTCTCACAGTCTTGAAGGAAATTCATATTTATGATTAAAGTGGTCCCAGGAAAGAGCTAATTTGCTATTTGCAAAAAAAATCCCAGCGAGTTTATGTTGTTAGCCTAGAAAACTTGTATATTTTAAACCGAGAAATGCTTACAGTCAAGTAAAGAAATTTTCAGAAGAAAGTGATCAAGTTATTCTGAAGCAATTCTGACCTGTCAGCTTAACAATATGAGGACTATTGTAAGCAGTGATAGATCCTATCCATTTTTTTTGTCAGCTAAGGAAATTAGTGATGAAAATCCACTAGGATTATGTTCCAGCATGGCACTTCAATAGTACATCTCAGCAGTAAAGTCTACTGAATTCTCCTCAATTTGGGAAAAGACTCAGATTCAGTAGTAAGTTTGGCCCTGTGATATAAACCATGTGAAGGCTGAACCCTTAGGTGGAATAAATTTTCCTGCTTCTAACTGGACGGTGGAGTCTATACATTTCTCCCAGGCAACAAATAGATGCAATTATCCTTATGTTGCTGCACTCCTCTCATTAATCTCTGCTGATTTACTTCTTAATGACTATCACTTGATCCTTTTCATGCTAACTTCATCCCTCTAATTAGTTCTCCCGAAGCTTGCAGCCCATTGACTATCCACTTGTAGCTCTTTTCACTCACAAAAGAAAAATAATTTAGTTTCTCTCATGTTAGAAAAAAATATTCCTAACCTGTACATCCCTTTCCCTTTTCTTTTTACGCTGGTGAAATGTGCTATTAGCAAGAGTTCCTGCTTCCTCTATTTCACTTCTGTATTACATCCCACTAATTTGGCTGTCCCCATGCTGACCACTGAAATTGCTCTCAGCAAGGTTTCTAATGATCTATTGCCAGCCAAATCTCATCAATCTTCTTGGCCTGCCAGTTGCCTTCAACATATACAACCAGTCTTTTAGTTTTGAAATTTTCCCTTTATTTTCTTCTGTACTTCCCTTTATTCCAGCTCTCTGCGTACTTTGGAAACTGCTCCTTCATCACATCCTTGGCTGAATAGTCCTTGTCTTCCATGACATGGTTTAGTGGGCATGGGTGATGGTTGGACTCGATGGTCTTTAAGGTCTTTTCCAACCTAAATGATTCTATGATTCTATGATTCCCCGTCTCCAGCTTCTGGTGGGAATTCCCCTGGACTGTTGTCACGACCCAGACTGGACAGACCAGGGAGTTGTGTTTAACTCGAAATTCCCTCAAGCTAAATTAAGGTGAAACGACACCAAACGATCAGTTAAAGATTTTATTCATGACAGAAGCAAACTGAACTGGGGAGGCGTGGTAGTAGGTGTCAGGGTTTCTCACAACAGGAATTGGCATAAGACTAATTCTGTAAACTGTGTAACCCAGGGTAACCATATACATCAATTCAGGGAATAAGGAGATCCCTCCGGTTGAGTCAGGAGGTTCAGAGCAGACCCCCTTGCTTTCCAGACTCCTCCTCAGAGAAGGACCCAGCGGCAGCTGGATCTACTCTTAGTTTCAGACTTGGTCAACGGTTTATGTCTTGAAATGGATGAGGTGTAGGCATTGTGGAAAAGGAAAAGGAAAGAGAAGACAAGAGAGAAAAAGGAAGAGAGAAAGATTTCACCGGTCCTGGGTCCAGCGTTGGTTCAGTCAGCCGAGGGGTCCAGTTCTGGTGGGCTTGTGCACCCGGGGCTTCAGTTTGTGTCCTTTTATCATCCTTACCCCTCTTTTGGGCGGGCTGAGCAGTTTGTGACCCTTTGGGTTTGGGGGTCGTTTGTATCAGAACAGCTTATCAGAAGAGGGAGCTGCGCACCCTCCAGCACGCCCTCCCCCTCCTGTTGCTGATGTCTGAGCTGATGGGCTTTTCACCTGGGTTCCTTGCTGTGCGGGGTTTGTCTTTAAGCAGAACTTGCCCCACCACAATGTTTGAGACATCAACTCTTTCAGTCTCTCACAACTGCCACTCTTCCTTCCCTCTTCCCATTGCACACTTTGTCTCTGGATGGTACAAAGTTCAGCAACCACCTGTGCTGAGGAGTCAGAGTCCTACCTCTCTCCTCCAGAATGGTCTTTTTGTATCAAACTTAAGTCTCATCCTTTATCTTCCTTTGACTTTATAAAATTTAATATAGCTGAAAACTGCTAATCATTTCTTCACTATTCCTTCATGTTACTCCTTTTCTTTACCAAGCAATCCTGCTGATTACAGACAAGCCTTAGAACTTCAGCATTCATTCAGATTTCAGCATCACATTAGGTCCTTGAATTTGGACAGTATCTGAATTTTTGCAGTTCTTTCCACCTTTTGTCCTCTCTCTCTTTAGTCTGAACATTTGTTCAAGGTTTTCTACCTTATGTCTCAATCACTACAACGTGCCATGTTAGTTAACAGAATCTTGTCCTACTCTTACCTATCCAAAATGCAACTTTATCAAGTGTTGGTTTTGTAACCCAAAGGGTGATAACTGAAACATTACTTTCCTGAATCTAACTGCCAGCTCTCCTTACTTGCTAGTATCAAGCATATGCTGCACCTCCGCATATTTCAATATGCCATTCACAGCATAGTCATATCCTATCTGTGAGGTTTTATTAAATTTCAAGATACCAACTCCTGCCTCTGATTTTTTCATCTTTCTGCACCATTATCCACTATTAATCTTGCAAACATTGCAAAAAGCACCTCTGAGGCTTCCCTTAATTTTCAAAAGGATTTCTTCATTAACGCTGGCAAAGCCTTTCTTACAACACTGAAATATTGTCAAGATTTAGGCTCTCCTGCACTAAGATCACTCAGTCTTGTTCGTTCATCTCATCTCATTGTTCACTGTCAGGCCCCGTCTGCTGGCTGTACTGTATCATTTGTTGCATGGTGTTGTACATCAGTTGTAAGCTCTCAGTGGATACGGGACCTTCTTCTCCCTATGTGTTTACACAACACCTAATGCCATGGAATTTTTCTTGAGAAGAACTCCTAGACACTATGGCAATATAAATGATAATAACAGTTGGTATGACAGGTTTATTTCCCTAGCAGTGCTTAATCTTAGCAAAACAGCTTTTAAAATAGAATCAGAAGCTAGAAAAATAAAATAAATGACTTCTACAAAATTTGAAGTTCTGCTTCCATCATTCCAATGTCTTGCTCTTGCCTATCTGTTTGTAGATGAATCTCCCATTGCTTATCCCGCTGAAGCTTCAGCAATGTACAAGCAAATAAATTAAAAAAAACTTACTGAACTGGGGGGATTATGTCCTTAGTCCAGGAATTCCGGAAGGGTGCATGGAGTTCAGCTGAGCTGGATGTCTCTCCAGGTTCAAGTCCTAAAGGGTCCAAAGATTTTATCACACTTTTTATAGGGAAGTTTGATCACATGCTGAAAAAATGTTGAAGTTGGCTAGAGATGCATCTGTCTTCACAATATTTATTGGCTTTTTTAGTTTGTTTTAGTGGATAAAGAGACGATTGATTGGAACAGATAAAAAACAAAAGAGCATCGGACATGGGGTTTGATCCTGGACTGTGGTACCTCTGTCTTCCACCAAAATACAACAGATCCTACACACATGCAAGTGAAGGGATGAGCCTCTCCTTTGTGGGCTATTGCAAAGGACGCGTTTGTAGTGTCTGTAGGAGGTGAGGTTTGTGCCTATGTTTAATTCCCATAGAATTCATGGCTTTGTACAAACCACAGGAATGTCTCCTGAACTGCTGGTTGTTACCCTTATAATGGAGATCTGAGTGACTGATTGATGTTCTTTCTTAACACCTACCTGACTTTTTTATGTTTGGCACTGAGAATCTGGAAAGTCATGAACAATTTAATGGATTTTACTTGATATTTTGAGCAGAAGGACTCAATCTCCTCAGCCACAGGTCTAGTCTTCTGTATAAGCTGTCCTCTCCATACTTCTCCACACTCAGCACTCCTCTGCCGGGGGAGGCTTTTGGCTGTTTGGACTGTAAGCCCTTTCTTCTGAGGAAAGGCAGTGGTCTAAGTCCTGTTAATGCCGGTTAGATGGCACTCTTCCATGGGAAACTTGTCTCAGTAGAGGAGGGAGACGTGTAATGACCTCTCATTTGCTATTGGGACACTCTGCTGTGCTGTAACTTTGCTGTAGTTCATGAAACAGTGATGATTTCATTTTCAGTATTGCACAGCTACAGTCGAGGCAAGAGGTAATGAAAGGCATTTATAACTGAGGCCAGCAGTCTGCCAGGATCAACATCTCCTGGTCAATGAGAGAAGGTGGAAAGCCTTGCCCTGAGATGGAGTAGTGTGAGACTTCAGTGTCAGTGAGGAATCCCAGAGTACTCCAGGTGCAGTGGGAATACCCAGACAGATAGATGGTCAGGAATCCTTTTCTTGGGGGACTTCTGCAATCAGACATAAGTATTCTGGCCTGGCCTGGTTTGTTTTTACCTTTAATCCTGAAGAATTCCTGTCTGATGTTCTAACCTTATTTTCTCATGTTTTGTTAGAACTAACTTGCAAAGCCTCATTCCAGCATGCCTGGGATTCTGAGCTTAGCTTTTCACTAAAAGTTGCCTTTTTAACTCTTTCACACCTTCCCCTAGCTGATTTTCTTTTATCTAAGTATCTAAGGAAAATATTGGAAGGAAAAATGTGCTCTTCTCCCTTTTCTGTAAAACGGAGGGACTTGAAATGTAAAGCACCTAGTACCTGACACTAACTTTGGGAAATAGGCATCTAACACCCATAAAATTCAGCAAAAATTTTAGGATATTACCTTAGGAACCTTTTTTTCCCAGATTCCCTAACTTTGCTTCATTTATTTTACAGTCCTAAGAGAGCTGCACATATATCTTTTAAGATTAAAAAACCTTATAGCTAATGCAATTAATATTTTAGTCAAGAATGTAAGGCTGCATAACCAAAACTATCATAAAACACAACAGAGCACAAGCGGGGTCTTGTCCGTTACAGCAGTAGAATTTAAGAGTACTCAGTTGTCTGTGATGATTATATATCACCTTCCTAATCCCCTGGACCATAACTAAGCACTGTTCTTGTTGGTACTGGCTTACTAATATTTTTTGCAAACTTTTCTGCTTATTGTTTCATCGAATTACAGATTTTTGTGCAAAACTGACAATTTTAATGGCATTTCAATTTTTTTTTTCAGTTAGAAGAATGTAAATAAGACATTTGAGCCAGCTTTCTAGAATATTTTATCTGTCCCACCCCATCCCCCCCCAGATATCTTTGAAAATATCTTTTGGATTGGGGGGGGGGGGGTGTTCTCAGTTTTGACTTGTGAAATCACTTCTAAATCAAAGTAAAATCATTTTCATATTATTTTTCCTACTGAGAAAGAAAACTCATTTTTAAGTGTCATCATTTCCCCAGAGACAAAATTGCGTGTCCTGATGAGCTGTACATGGCAGACATAGGGGTACTGCACCAGAGCTAGATGCCCCAGCCCAGCCATGGCAGGTGAAGACTGTGCATAGCAGGAACTGCCTGCCCAGAAGAATCAACACTCTGAGAATAAACTAGGAATCTGGACATTACACACAGAGGGAGCGCAATAAAATAAAAGTGAGACATTTCAGATCAGCACAGTAAGCAAGAGCAAGTTGTTAAAGCAGCCCTTGGCGTGCCTGATGCCTACAAGTACCACTGCTCTCAAAATTTCCAAGGTAGGGTTGAGTTGTTGGTGGGACCAGGTACCTTACAACAGTGAGTCTAGTAGCATCTGTGCTCTTCCACGCCAGGTCCTCTCAGTGCCAAGGAAAGGTCCTGCACAACTTTCAGTTGCTAGTATAGACATAGTCTCTGTGACCAAATACCCTAGAAGACAAATCCTACAAAAGATTTATTATGGAAGACTATGATCTTTGTAGGGTCTACTTGTTGGCCCCCAGTTTTTCAAAACTATGTAGATGCTTCATCGTCCAGGCACATTGCTGCTGATGGCAAAGAGCTTATTCACTGTAGTAGAGGTCTGCCCATAAATAAACACATAGCTGCATAAGCACACACTAATTTTTTCATGTGCCTAGCACAGTGGGGCTCTAGCTCTAACTTGGGGTTGCTGAGTGGTGCTTTAATAGAAATAAATTATGAAAATTACAGATTTTTTCTTAGATGTCCATTATAGACTTTTTAAAAATCCTACACTCTTACTTATTTAAAACCTTTGACTGCAGATCACCCTCTCTCCAGGAGAACTGACAACCTGTTATAAGCAGGCCTGTATGATGACAGATATGTGATTATATTTAAATAGCCCTGTCATAAAAAGCATTTCCTAGATTGTTTTTTTCTTAGCCTGGTGTTTGAAAGGTTGCATTGCATTTTCTGCCTTCTTAATGAAAACCTTCTGCAGTGTGAAAAAGGAGTTAAAAGCTCTAAATTAAGCCTGTAGGTACCATTTACCATACAAAATAAATATGTAAAACTTTAAAAAAAAAAAATCTATAATGTGTCTATGAGAGTTTCTCATGGTGGCAAAAAATGTTCCAGTCTGTTCAAAGTACAGTTGAATTTGAATCTCACTTCCAAAGAAAGGCTCATGTTGCTAATCTCCCATGTCCTGCTGTTTGAACTCATCAGCTTCAGAGATGATAAGAACATGTTATTATGCAAACTATCAAAGTTTATTTACACAACTTCTTAAAACAGATTCTTTCAGTGGTGTGGCCAGGTGGTTAACATCTATTGTCAAATTTTTTATGCATGCCAGTTCAGTAGTACACATTCTCCATCCTGTAAGCAAGATATTGTTCACTGTGTGATGCTCTGTCATCCTAAATCTGAGGGGTTAACACGCTCTCATCTTTAATCTCCTGGAATCCTTCTCTTCCTTTGATTTTAAAATCTATGAACACTTTCACAGAGCACATCCTTCAATAAACACAATAAAAAATCAAATAACCTAAGCAGCTTTAAGTTCAAAATTAAATTATATATCAAGCAGGAATCTGGCAATGCAGTGCTAATCTACCATAAAGTCTTTCATCTTTGCAAATCCTGGGAGAACTCTCGTGTTCCCTGATTGTCAGGTGAGCTCTCTGTTCTAAATACTTTTAAGTGGCTTAAGCACTTAAGCACTCAATTCTGGGACTCCCAACTTAATGTTCCTTCAAATGGATCTAATTTTCAAAGGATGGTTGTTCAATGCTTTCTGAAAAGCAAGCTGTTTTTCTTCTGGTATCTATAAACTGAGGCAACAAAGATCACTCATCTCTTTTTTAAGTGTAGAACACATTTTTAACATGTTTAACTACAAACCATTTGTAACAGCTGTGCATCATTAGGTTTTCTCCTATATTTAAAAGGCTTTGCTTCTGTGTGGGATATAAATCACAGAATAAAATGTATCAGGAAAAATGGGAAATGGAGATACCAATTTATATACAAAGGAAATACTGCAAGATTTATTATCAGTGATTTTCTTAAATCTGCTTAGACAGCCAGGACAACATTTTCCAGAATGGATATGGCTGCGGTTTTTCACATCCATAGGTCAGCAGTTTGTGGGGGATCCTTGGAGAGCTCAGACTCAAACTAAAGGGCACTGACAGTAATGAAATGTCTTCCAGAGAGCACCAAACTGCCAGGGGCTGCTGGAAATCACCACCCCAAAAGAGGGTCTTGGCATCACACCTAAACCTCACTGAAGTGGTGGAGGTGACAGTGGGAGCTTTCGTGCATGTTGCGAACATCGCTGACAGGGATCAAGCTTTAACTGGGAGCCCTTGGCACGTCGGGGTATTTTGGAAAAAAATAAATATTCCTATGTTCTAAGTCAAGTTACAGCAACTTAAGAAGATCAGTTGGATGTTTGAGGCCTACATCACCAGCAGGGTTATTTGAGTGAGCCCACACTGTGAAGGCCACAGTAACTTAGATTACTTTGCAATTGCTGTGGACTAGAAGACCACAGCTTCAAGGTGGCAGCAATAACAGAAGCAAAAAGTCATCTGGATGATATTGAAAAATCTAGACAAACTCACTGAGAAATTTTAAGCAACTTGACTGTTTTTCACAGGAAAAAAAACCAAAACAAAACAAAAAAACAAACAAAAAAAAAAAAAAACTGGGGGGGGGGGGGGGGGGAAGGCCTGATAGTAGAATGCCACTTTTAAGAGCCTTGCACATGCAAATACTTAACAAATACTTCCACTACCAGGAATCCAAAAATGATTTTCACTTCTCTGTCTCTCTTGACATTACCTCCCCTGACGATGACAAGTGCCTCAAAACTGATATTGCTTTCCAGCTAAATCCTGACCTTTGCTGCTTTTCTTCTTCAACAAGTAACACTGCTAAAATTATACAGCAGACAAGAAAATGAATGAATTATCCAGCTATGAAAGACTTATTTTGAAACTGTAGGAAAATACATACCTGGGCATGTGGTTCTGGAGCTGATTAAATCACCACATTTGCAAATCCTTAGCTCCCTGTAAAGTTGATTTAAAATTCTGAGAGCAAGACCACAAACAAAGTTTGCAGAAGAGCGTGCAGCAGATATGCAACCATATCCATGAACAGTAAACCCAAGATTTCTGATCGTTTGTGTGGTGTTAAGGAGGACAGAAACAGTTATGGAATATTAGAATCATAGAATATCTCGAATTGGAAGGAACCCATAATTTTGCAGGTTGCATTCACATAGATAACATTTTCAGTCAGGTTACAGCTACCAAAACTGCTCATTCATGTGAGGAAACCAGAACCTTTGTGGCCAGAAGACTTCCAAGTAGGAAGCAAACAAGCATTGCCCGCCTCATACCTATTTAATACCTATTATTAGTGGTGTCAGTCTACTCAGTGGTCATGCAGCCACTCTCCAAAAATACATCATCATAGCTAAGTGGCATTAGGCTGACTGCAGAAAGGCAAAATACTGAGAGTAGTTGGAAAGAGAAGTGCCTTTAAGCAGGTCCTTCCAGAACTGAGCTAAAGCACAGTGCTGAAGAGGCAGTAACAGCCATTTTTATGCAGTACATTTCATCCCCAGATGTGGTTAATCTCGAATAGCTGCTGCCAGGACTGGGTCTGTTCTGTGGATGAGAGGACTATACCTCTCTATCCCAAACCAGAAAGAATGTGCAGAAAGCAAAGAAACAAATTAAATCCAGCCAACATGTTCATGGCTTTATTTATGTTGGGAAGGTGAAAGACAGAGCAGACTTTCTAGACTATTTTGGTAATTAGAATGATTTAGAAATGTGGTTAGGCAACAGAGTGTACAGACCTTAGGCTGTTCTGCCAGCTCGTCTAAGTCATCATCTGCAGCACCACTTGCTATTTGGTTACTGTACATCCTTGGGGTTGAGTGCTTCTGTCATGCTGCAGTATTCCAAAATGTTTCATCTGGGTTTTTTGTTTCTCATTAAAAAAAAAAGACACGTGCCCGTAAAGAATATAATTGGATGAGCAACTTAATTTGGCTTTGTGGTCTGCTCTTGAGGTTGGACCTAGGATGCAATGACAAACCCATGTTAGATGCACATCAGTTGCCAAGAGAAGTCATTGGGAGGTTCTGCAGCTCGTTATGGCTTGGCCATGCCATTTGAAGGTGAAAATCTTAGCTACTGTGACAGGGATTGAGCAGCAGAGAGGTAACAGCCTGGGCTTCTGATTTTCATTTGAGACACACTACACAATGAGGAAACATTTCTAATCCACTGCAAAGTGGGACGGTAAATTTCTGTCTGTATGTCAAGTGTGTCTCCTAGAGTTAGGGTCTGGAAAGTGAGGTAAGACACTAATAATTGCAGTTGTGAGCTAAACTTTCAAGCTAAACTTTCAACAGAGCTGACTGAGACAAGGCTTTGTGGAAGTAATATTGCTGTTATTAACGTGTACATAAGTTTACATAGCACCTTTCATCTGAGAGGTCACTTAAGGGCTATACAAATACAGACCAGCATATTAATGTACCACTTAATCATATGGAAACACAATCCTGTGGCACATCATACAGGAATATGACATACATAACCTAAAATGGATTGCTCCCTGCCATACTATCACATGGAAAATATAGGTAAAGTGAAAGTAGCTGCCTTAGCTGGAATCCAGAGATAATACCCCTGTTGTTAGGGCTTTTTAATGACTACAGAAGAGCAGAGCCTTGAATTGGAGTATCATTTGACAATGGAATAATTAATGTAAGAGTGTTAAGTTAGATGCTAAATATGTGCTTAAAATTGACCTCTAAGCAGACCCAGTTGCATGAGTTGTTCCCCAACATCCCCAGTGCATGCATCTCACTTCAGAGACCAATAATCCCTAAAATGTAGAGATGCCTCAAGTGCTAACTGATACCTATGCCTGCAAATGATTGAGCATACCTAAACAAAATGCCAGGAATTCTCTATATAATTGTAGGAAAGGCCAATGGTACCTAAGTAGGACCCTCTTCTCTCCTCACAGACTGCACAGGAGGATTAGGTGCTTACAAATGCCTTGTGTGGGAAGTCTGTCTAAAATCCTCTCCTCCTCTTGTCCATGAGCACCGGTCAGGACCTGTCATTATCCATTTGCCTGCTTGAGATTTAGAGCATGAATGGATTTCACTCAGATGACAGCCATCTAACTGAGCAAGGACTCAGCCAGGGCTCCCCGGCATAGCCCTGCAATGGAGCAGGAGTGCTCAAGCAGGGGTGGGCTGTGGGGCCACTGCTGCTGTCCCACGGGGAAGGGAAGCACTAGCACCTCAGTACCGTGGCCCTCCCAAACACATATGGGTGCCTAAACTTACGTGCAGAGATTTCAGCGGTCAAATATGGAGATGGTGGTTAGGTTCTTCTGGGGCTGGGCACTGGTGGAGTGCAAGAAATCTGATTGCTCTCCAAGACTAGACTTACACACCACCTGAGTAAGCAGTCTGAATTTCACCCTTAAGCACAAGTCCTTCTTGAGCTTTTAAAACCTTGCCCTGAAAACATACTCTCTTGATAAGATACATGATTTAATACCCCTTTTAAAAAGTAATAAGAAAGAAAGAAAATTGAGAACCCAAGTTCTGCACAGTAAGGTCAAATACTCAGTTCCTTCTCCAAGCTGAGCTCATCATGCTTGGAAAACCCAGGACATAGCTGTGTTGGTCCAGCTTTTCTTTAGAGAGTTTTAACCTGATGTCCAAAACAAAGCAGTAAATTAGATGAACCTGTCAGCTGAAATTCAATGTCCTTAGCTGAAACTTGGCATGTAGCTTTGCCAACTCAGTTATAGATTTTTTTTTTAATGACTATTTGGCTTTTTATTTCTCTCTGTGCCTTTTTTTTTTAAATCTCCTCCTTCTTTCCTGCCTTAAAATGTACTTTCCATTACAATAGTTGAGCACAGGAAAGCACCACCTTACTAACTTCTCTAATGTAGCCATTTTACTTAAATATTCTAGACACTGGAGACATTTTCTATTAAACTTACAGGTTTCTTTCTTTCTTTCTGTCATTGGAACATGCTTTTAAATGTAAATTATTTTGTTTCTGAGGTGTATGGAAATGAATGTAATGTGGAAATTCACTTTACTCAAATGAGGCTAAACAAAGCATTAAAAAAGATACAAGAGCATATGATTCTGATCAATACAGGGACATCTACTTAATTTCCATTGCTGAGTTCTGTGATTCTAGCACTGGTGAAATTAGGTTTTTGCCAGGTAGATCTTAGTTCAAACACTGGATAACACAGTGTATTGTGAAGATTTAAGTTTTATCAGTGCACATTTTAGGAGTCACTTCACATCAAAGTCAATAGTACGTTGTTTAGAATTACCAAGGAAATTTTTACACAGCCAGTTTTTTCCCTTTCCTTTCTCATCTGGACCTCATAGTGATGATACCAGCACTTTAAAAAGCCCTATTCGCTGCTTGCTCATAACATTTGAAATATTACATTCTTACTTGACTTGCAGGTCATTACCATCTTGAGAGGTGCCTGAAATGGCATGGGAAAAGGTAGCTTGAATTTTCACTCTGTTCTCCATCCTCAGCTGATTGAGAGCAATGCTGATTACCAGGAATAGTCAGAGCTGCTTAGAAATTTTAAAATTGCTGCCCTTTCTCCGGCTTCTGGATTTGCTGGCTTGTTGCGAGCAATTCTAAAGAAGTCATGGCTTTCCAGCCCAGAGAGAAATATTTACCCTCTTTTGTTGAACTTGCCATGTTTTCTTCTCAAATTTCCTTCAATATCAGTAAAGGAAGCAGAAACAAACAAAAAAAATCTAAATTTGAAAACTTTTCTTGGGAGGAAAAACAAGGTACAGTAGCTTTCTAAAGAAGTGGAAACTGAGTTGAAGAAAGTTGATTTTCTTAAATTTAGCTTTAAGGCTTGACCTTAAGTTTTACAGGTCACATGAACACCAGCAACATTTCTATAGGCATTTTATGTATGTGTCCTGTTGCTGACCTAAGTTCCTAATAAACCTCCAAAAGAATGACATCACACACTTTCATATGGCTACAATGGGAAGTTTGAATCTCCCAGCATCATGCATTTGAAAGGTTTCCTGCAAGTGATATTAACCTACAAGCAAAGCTTTATACCCCTATACTAAGTGAACGAGAATTAGACTGCCCAGCCCTTTCATACTTATAGTCATTTCTTAATCAAGATGGAATCTCAATCTTGGTTTTGATACTAAAAATCCAGAGTAGCCCCACTAAACACAATGGCATTAGAAGTATGTATACAAAGAATAGTAATCAGTGCAGTAATGATGTGTATATATCTTAGTTTAAATGCAAAGCTATTTTTCACATCTAGTTAAATACCTCTTCAGACATGAATGCATCAAACTTCAGCTGTATCATGGGTATAGCTGTCTCAGAAGGATGTACCTCAGGTAATGAGACACAGAGAGAGAAAATAATTGGCTCACAAAAAGAAAATATTTAACAGAATTCAGAATGGAATCCTCATCTGCTTTCCAGCCCATGCTTTTATTGTAGCACCTTCTTTTCTTTCCTGAATCATGGAACAATAGAAATGTAGCCTAATGCAGATTTTCTCTTCTGTAGAGTAGCTGTGAAATAGCAGCTCCACAAAATCACTGTCCTTTACACAGCGGGAGTGAGTCATTAGCAGTGTCAAGGATTGTTTGCTCTTCTAATCTGCTCATTTACAGAGCTGCATCCAGAAGCCTGTTTACACAGGACTCCTTCCCTATGTTTATTGGTTTCGGTTAATATAAATACTTTCTCTTCATTGCCAGGAGCCAGCTGTGAGGTTGTACCCAGCCACTGGAGGTCCAGCATTCACTGAGGCTCCAACAAGAACAGGCAGATGGTCCATGTAGGTGGGATGTTGAGTGGCATTTAAGAATATCAGCAGTTATAAGAGCTAACACTGACATTCATTTTGAAAGTGGGACAGACCCACTCCATGGGTTTTCGGTCTTAAAGCCATCTGTAACTTTCCAGAGTTAGCTTATATTTTCCTGGAAGACCATCCAGCACATGCCCACTCCAGGGCTCCTTGGCTCTTCATCTGTGTGGTTAAGTGGATGGCAGACTTCGTCTAAAGGAGCAATCCCTCTGTTGCCATCATTGAACAACATGCAGTAAATTAAAGAGTTGAGGATAATCTAGTAATTAGGAACAACCTGACTCCACGTTTTTTGCCATATCAATCTTCCTACAGAAATGTATGAATCCACGTGAGGAAAACGCTACTCTTTGTGGCAATCATACATGGTGATTGCTCAAAATCAGATATTATGAATAAGATGCCTCTCTAAAAACAACAGCAAAATGGATGAGCTAGCAAGTAGAGCTTGACAGGAGGAGGGAGAGCATCCTCTCTCTCCATCACACTTCAACTAAAGTTGGTTAAATTGCATGTTACTAGTTTATCACAATTCAGCCTAAGACTTTAGAAGTGCAATTACTCATATGGCCTTTCTCCTTTCTTTCCACTAAAAAGTCCAGGCTAGTTATTACATGCTGTTTTTATTCTTGCTACATCTCTATAGAGTTTTCAATGGGAGACCTTCAGCAGCACCAAATGGATCTATTTCTCCTTTTACAACTTTTTGCTGTGTATGTGTTTAGTTACTCCAAAGTTTGAAAATGAGAAAGCAGCCTCCTATTATACATCAGCATTCCCAGCTGGCAGACTGTTAGAGACGAAATGTCAAATCACAAGTACTGTACAGAGATTTAAAAGGGAAAAATTAAAAGCTGCATCCTTTGATTAACCTCTGTGTCTCACATTTGAAAATTAATGATAATGAAGTTTACTTTCATGTAAATCTAGCAATACTTCTCAGAGCATTTGGGAGCCCAGAGCACTGTTGTTTACTTAATGTTGAGATTCTCCTATGCAGTTTTTAATAGTTTATACACAAATCCATGTCTTAACTGTTTTTTAACATCTTTACAAGATAGTATCTGCAACATAGATCCATATTCTCACCGTAACTGCTAACTACTGCTGTTCTACAACTTTAGTATTGAACAAGCCTGAAATGGAAAGCTGATGGGTTAGTACAACACTATAATTAGGTGATGGCTGAAGTCAAGTCCCTGATTTTCCGGAGACTCTGTCCTATCCCTTTTGCTTTCTTTTCTATTCTTTCCATTGAACAGAAAGAATAGAAACTTCCAGGTGAACAGAATTGTCTAAAGCAAATTAGTTTAATGATGATGCCTTTTCCACGAATCAATGATGCACATAAAAGATTCAGAATGCACTTTAGAGCAATCAAAAATGTGGAAAATACTAAGGTACCAGGGTGATGCCCCTCTAAATTATAGATTGAGAATTAGATTCTGCTCTCAACCGTGCAGGTGCAAATCCATTAATTTCAGAGCAGCTGCTTCAGATTGACATTGAAGTGACTGAGATCAGAACTCGGCTGGGGAGCTGGTTCTTTCCCATTGCTCACACCAAGTAGTAAGTACCTGATGCCTTGAGTTGTCCTACCAAACACCCCCTTCTCTACCATGCTGAATTATAGCATGCATACTGTGTAAACTATGGGATATTATAGGTCCATTTCTTTATGTTGCAGCAGGATGTGTGGGGAACTGATGAATGTATCTGTGGGCAGCATAATGAAATATTTGGAAATCTAGTTCAGTTGCTTCCACTTAATGACCTATGGGTCCCTGTGGTTTGGTGGAACATCATGTGGGGCTCTTTGAAGGTGTTAATCCTGATGTGGGTCTGCTTCAATTTGCAACAAATGGATCTGTGCATCCACTGGAAAACATTTTACAAATACACAAACAGAAAAAATATGTGAAACTAAGGTTTAGTTCTCTTCTTCTCCACTGCATATTTCATTTTATTTAGCTTTAGTTTTCAACTGTTCTGATAGACCCCAAAGAAACTCCAGGTGGTTTTTAAATGCATGCTAACAAATAAATCTGTTCTTAAAACACCCTTTCCTGCATCCTTCTGAATCAATGAAGCATAGGATTTTTTACTTTGTCAAGGGACAACAGAAGGACACACCTAAATTATGCATTGCTGGTGAAGGAAGAGCTATTATGAAAAACTTTGACACTTATTTGGACATATCCTCAGCTGTGGTAAAATGAGAAAATCAGCCAGAAGTTAATACTCACATCACATCTAACTCATACACTCTACTGTCACATCTGAGGAATTCAATGTACAGGGTAAAGATGCATGTTGATCTATCATTTTAGATAAAATAAAATTGAATTATAAAGAATTTGCAGGGTTCCCTCCCTGCAGAATTAAAAAGGGGCAGTTGGGAAGAGAGACCAGGAAGCTGTTTTTATAAGTGTAGAGCACTTCCCAGTATGAGAATTAGACTGGGGTGGTGTTCGTAAGCCTCATTTTGCCAGCCTTTGCCTCTATGAGTGCAGCAAAGGGGAGTTTTCGAAGGGCCTGATGAGCTTCCTGGCTTGAAACATCTAAGCAAATGAAAACCTTGATGTTTGCATTCCCTTATGCAGCTAGTCCCAGGCTCCTTCATCCTCAGAGAGCACAGTCTGTATTTGCAAAAATTTGCAGATAGATTTAGATAAATTTGTCTGAGTAACAAAATAACACGAGGATTAAGAATTGCCTATAAAATGTGAGCCTTGGTAGTAAACCAGAATGTGTGGGAGTTCTGCTCTAAGGCAGCAGCATGTTTTGAGGCAAGGAGCCTCTGAATAAAACCTTCTCAGCATGGTATTACAATGAAGTTCTTACTAATTTCAGCTTGGCTTCACATGTATGTGATGGATGAGAATACATTCATTATCCATAAGCAGGAAAGCCCTGTGTGTTTTCCTATCGGTAGTAATGGAAGTGACAATACATTAGAGGGCTTTAAGAAGGCAGAGGGAGAGAGCAGCAATCTGTCAGTACTTTTTCATTTGAGCTGCTCTTTGTGCAGCCATCTGAGATGATGCTGCCCCTTCTTACTCCAGGTTATTGCTTCAATGGTAGATGATGCACATACTCTGAAAGCTGCCTGATTTGTTTGTGGCAGTCTGTCCAAGAAAAAGAAAGAAATTCACGGAAATTAATGGAAAAGAGCATTACAGCTCTGTTGTCTTGCACAAAGTATTTTATGCCTCTGAGCTTCATCCTTCTGCTATCAATGAGGACATTCCAGATAATGTGATTTTATAGGGAAAAAGATGTAAACAATTTGCTTTGGTATGCCAGAAACAGGCCTAATTATCTGGAGATTTGCTGGATATGTCTGCAAACCGTTACAGGCTGAATTAAATCCTTTTGAAAAGCCAGGTCTTACTCCTCTTTACTGTTCCTTACATCTAAAGACCCTGATAAGCCATACATATTTGTGTTAATTAGGCAAGTGTTCGGCAATCTCTTTGTTCCTTTTTTGTTTTGAGGAAAAAAGCCCAGTCAAGAAGGAGTGTCCCAGGAGACCAACCTGTTCATACCTCCTTCCCGATGAGCATCAACATGGCCAATTACAGGGGCCCCCAAGCTTGAACAAAAGAAATTACAGCAAAGAAGTAATGGGCTCTAAAAATATCTGTTGTCTTTAATCAAGGTGAAGCCCCTAAGTGATGGGGCACATGGAATAGGAAGCATAGGCTGTGGGTGATGAAGTTCATTAGGAAGAACTTCATTACATGATGGTTCAATTCAGCCTGAAGGTTTGTTCAAACTGCTGTGGAAATTGACACCTTTCATGTTCCCTCTGAACTTTATCTTAAATGGAGCTTAAACTTCTGTTTGGCAATTTGTATTCACGGTGTGTGCATGTTGGATCGAAGTGATACTTCCCTACCAATGTTTCTCCAGTGACTCAGCTTCCAAAGAGTGTAACTGAAGTAATTATTCACATCCTTTTGTGTTGCAAAGAAAACCTGAATATAATGGAGGGGCTTCCTTCTCCCCAAGCCCTAGCTAGGTAGAAAGACTGAAGTGAGTAAGTGCTTGATATGGTGTTTCTCCAGCTCTGCCAAGAGGAAACAGAGCTTGAGAAGCATGAATTGTCCCGCTCTGTCTCAGTCAGGCATGGATTTCAAAGCCTAGCTAAAACTCATCTTTGTACGTGCATACTGTGCCGGCCACGGACGTATGGGGCCTTCTGCTCCCACGTGGTCTCTTTAGGGTGGGGGTCTGTGTTATCAAAGCTTAAGAGATCTGATCATCACCCGTGTTTTATTCACCACTTTTGTCTGGCAAAAAAAAAATTTGTATAACCAGCAATAACATTTCTAAAGCATGAGGATGACAGCAAGTAATACTCAAGTCCAATCACACATAAGAAATTAACCTGATTTCTGAAGGGCTGTTTCTGTGCTGCCTCTGCCACTGCCTTTCTCCTGTCCCTCACTCTCTGCTGCTGGAATTCGTGGTGCTCCTTGCCAATCCCACCCGCCTTCCGCAGCTTCCTCCATGCCAGGGAACTGCCGAGAGCCGCTGAGCAAGCTGCAGGCTCAGCGAACCTGCTGGCCTGACTGCCGGGGCTGGAAAATGTTTTCTGTGGGTTGGTTCAGCTCTGTATCTGTGATTTAATGCTGTGCTAATATTAAACATTTAACATAATAGAATGTCGTTCTAAACCAGGCAATAGCCTAGGAATATGTATGTGAAGAAAAAGCTAGGTTTTTTTCATTTTCAAGCCAGAGGCAGGTTATAAAATAAGTCTGGGAACAGTTGGTCTCCGGCAATGACTTAGGAACAAGAGACAGAAGTCTCCTTTTTACAACCTTTTGATAGACTATTTCATTAAACAGCTGGAGATCTGCAGGGATAGCAGCTACACTCAACCTGCTTGCTGTTTTCCACATATTCAGAGAGAGCTGGAAAGGACTGTCTACACCACCCCCAGTGACAACGAGATACCACTGTTGATTTAATACAATGCCTTGTATTTCTACTGCTAAATAGAAATTTGAGGCGTAAAGAAGACATTGTATTTCAGAAGACTTACATGTAGATGAGCATGTGCAGAACATGTCAGAAACCAAGCTAGGATGGACCTGTGCCTAGGTCCCCATTAATATCCCCATTTATGTTCCAAAGAGGTACTCAGATCAGAAGAAGCAGGTTTTCCATCTTTTTCTGCTCTATTACAGAAAGCAAGTTGCAAAGAAGGTCGATATAAGGATCGAGAAATCAAGATCAATCTGAGATACCTTCCTGAAGTCTAAGTTTGCTCCTGCATTAGTCTGTATACATGAAAAAGTGTTTAAATTCCAGGTTCCTGTTAAGCCTTTTAGACAAAATCATGGGATTTCACAGGCTTTGGAGCTTGTGCACTCCCAAATTGCTAGAATTTGACAAATGACCAAGGTGGGACCTATTCCTGGATTTATAGATCTGGATTTGAGTCTGCTTTTACATCAGCCATGAGCCAAAGTTCGTCCTGCTTGGTGGTCTGGTTCAGGCCTGTCTGTGATCCAAGCATTAGGAGAGAGCACGCTCTCCTCTGGAAAGAAGACATCAGTTAAAAGAGACTTCTTTGGTTTCTGCTGGAGAAAGCCACGCTGTCAAGTAACCACAAACTGTTCAACTCACTATGATTTAATTCCTTTGCTTAGAAAAACAGTTTTGAACCACCTATATTCCTACAATAATGGACACTGGCCATGCTTAATCTTTCATTTTAAGCACGAGCTATTAATTATAGGACCATCCCAGATTTCCTGGTCTATCGCTTACTGTTCTAGCTAAAATGTGACATGCATAGCAAGCCAACCTTTACGGCACAGCCAGGCTGACTCCTGAGGATTTCCCTGGCCATGCCCAGGTCCACTGCCCTGCCTTGAACTGGTTTGTGCTCCAGCTTAAAGCTGTGCTGCAGAGCACACCTGAGACTGGGACAAGAGATTGATCTAAGGTCAAATGACAAAGCTGGCCCTACCTGATCTCCACTGGACCCAGAAAACAGAGATAAACATCCTCCAGGTTTTTATGCTAAACTAGTTAGATCAGGTGTTCATAACGACTCAACAACACTGTCAGTAATCTAAATCCTAGTAAGGTTGAAACTTAAAGTACTTGAGGGCTGTGCACTGAAAGAAAATTGATTTGGTCAAAATCAACCTGCTGGGCCAATGGTGATGTTAAAAATTAAAGCCACTGATTTCCAGAATCCTACTACACTGCTTGTCTACTAGGTATATGGGGAAGATGTAGGTGTTCACATACACACACAAACAATATATGCAGTCTCCTCAATTATGAACCTATAAAATACTATGTGAGGTTGCTATTAAAACCACCACTCTCCTAACATTTTTCAGTACTCCTTTAGACATCTAACAGATATGCTTTCATGTTGTTTTAGAACTGTTTTCACATTACTGAATAAAAATGAAATGCAGTGCATTCCACACACACAAAGATTCCCCTGTATTTATATTAAATAAGACCATACTGACTGATTTGCTGAGTAAGCTGTTGTGACTTCTTCATGCGTTTCTCAGCTGCATAAAAAGTTACTAAGCCAAACTATTGATATCCAGTCCGTATAGAGAGAACTGATAGAACTGAGTACCTTTTTTGCTTCGTAACAGGTACAGAAAGATACTGATTTTTATAGATACTGTCATGTTGTGGTCTTTAGCTATTGGGTAATTGGGATGTGAAGAAACCACTCTCTGTTACACAACAGAAGCCAAAATGAAAGTTTTTCAAAAAATGGTGTCAAAACATAACGGAGGAAAAGGACCTTCTGATTTGCATTTAACATTTATAAATAGCTCTGCAAATCCCTAGATAAGGTAGGTAAAAATTACTGAATAGATCACTTTGTCCATAAAGGTCTCGGGACAGTTGTACTCCATAACACAGCACAACCAGAGGTGGTGTAGGTACCTCAGCTGATATCACAAAAGAGCTCTGTGAGACGGGGACAGCCTTCTAAGAAGTGTAAGAGCTTGTCTAGCTTAGAGACGGAGACTGACATTTTGTCACCGGGTTACATGACACAGCGAAGGACAGATTCAGTGACTCTGCAAACTCCTTCTGGTGATTGAATGAAGATTTTGTGGATCAAGTGCCTGGTTCATTTAGTGGCAACATGGCTTAAACTTGTGCTAAAAATGTAGACAGACGTTGGAGATGATTGATATACCAGTGTAGTGTACTCATATAATTATATATATGCTAAAAAGCAGAAAGTGTCAGTGTGGGAGCCCAGAACTGTCCTTTTACTTTCTTCAATGATCTTGAGGAAGACACCGTGTCCCGTTCTTACTTTTCTTTTCTGCAGAGTAGGAATTCATATGAAAGGTAGTAAGTTAGTGTGTACTTAGCGCAGTGAGTTTGCAAGTAGTATACTATAAGTCCAGTTTTCTGTTCATATTATTTATTGCCACTGAGGTTTAATTAAAAAACAAAGTCTACTTCGGTCCAACTATCTGAATACACAGTTAAGTCTGGGAGAAAGCGTCTGTTTAGTTAGTAAGTCTAAAAGCAACATGCAGCTTTTTGCACCCTCCTCCCCAAGTATTGTACATCAAGAATGCATGCAGTAAAAGTAAGCTTCTCAACTACACTGTTTTTCAATTATATGAAACCCCAAAAAGTCAAGTCTTTACCACTGGTTGTGTTGATTAACACTTAGCTTGTGAGAAGAAAAGAGCCCTAGCACATACAGCATCTTCTGCAGGAACAATTTCCATTGCTGATCTCCTCCTGCGTACTCCTACTGCCAATGACAGACAGTGTATCATCTTTCCAAGCCATTTTACTTTGGTTTCCTCAAACAAAATGATCTAAGAGTGGCAAGGGTGTGTTTTTGCAGTAGTCTCTGGAAAGGCTTATTGCTGCCATCTGTCTCTGCTCAACTTTTGTAAAGCTTAACCTCCACTCATGTTCTGTAACATTATTGATGTTCTTTACTCTGTAGGAAAATACAGGAATTTTTTCACCCAGTGCATTCCAACTCTAAAAAAAGTCAGAGGAAAGTGCTTTAATTCTGCATAAAATGAAGCAGGAATGTTTCAGGGATACAAACATTTTATGTTTCATTCCCTTTTAAGCTCTTCATTTTGAAGAATTCCTTTCGTTTAATGCTCTTTTTTGAGACATTTAGTTTTAAATACAATTTTAGCAAACTATGCCTTTACAAAAGGGGAAGTTTCATTTGGAAAACATCAAAATAAAAAAATGTTTCACCATTTCCAAGAGGAAACATTTCGTTTAAAAAACTGTCAAAGGAAAATGTGTTTACATTTAATAAAAAATCCTTGATCAGCTTTTTCAGCCGTAAGGTATAATCTAATTCAACACAAGTTTATAGTCCCCCTAAAAGTAATCTCATCCAGAAGTAGGCGCTGACTATGTGATACCTCAATCACCATCCTCCTGAAGTTTTCCAGCTATCTTGTCTTATATCTTCACCAACCTTAAACCAAAAGTAAGGCCAGACTGTATCACTGCACCCAGTGCTATTTCTCCTTTTTTTCCCTCCTCGTAAGCCTTTGTAAGCACTGCACGTGTACACTCAGAGCAAGCATCTGCCGTCACTTAGCAGGTCTCTTTGCCACCAAGGCTCAGACGTGCAAATTCAGCGTCTCTCACCCCCAGTGGGCTGTAGCGTGAAGAAGGAAATTGGTTGGCTGCAGTTAGTGGGAGAGTGTTGTATTAACAGTCATGGAGGCACAAGTCTGTTGCTATTAGACCTGGCTAGGACCACTTGTCAGTGCAAGCTTCACTCATCTGTTTGTGGCTCTGTCTGCTTATAGGAGGTGACAGGGCGGTTTAGTTTTCCTGCCTGTTCTTCCTTCAGCCCCTCTGCTAAAAGTACACCATGTTGGATAAAATCTGACGTAGTACAGACAGATGGCCATTAAGAATTAGTGTAAATTCAACAAAGTTTCAATGACTGGTTTGCAGCCTCAGATGAAAACAACTGTTGACCATAAGGAAGTGGGATAGCATTCAAACTGCTGCCCTGACAGCACAGTATTTGGGTAATGAGAGTCTTTTTTCCCGTGTGTAATGACTTTATGGCCACCAAATGCCATCCGTCTTAATATAACTAAAGGCACCTGCTGCTTCACTGTTGCTGGAGGGGCATGATAAGGATAAGCAAGTATCGTGGCAAAATGTACTCTGAGGACCAGTAACACTGCTTCTTTTTCCCTGAGGAACAATTTTTCAGTTAAAAACACCCCAAACTTATTTTCTTTTTCTTTTTTTAACTGCAAGTATCTCAAAACGCAGATGAAAGCTGCTCACCCTGATCCCCAATGCAATCAGTGCTTTGCTATGGGGGGCTGTATAGGCAGACACACCATCATTTCAGTAAATTTCTCATTAAGAAACAGCTAGATGCACCAGGTCAGCTTGAAATGCAAATTTTGTTTGTGTGATTCACAGACATTGGTGACAGTTTTCTCCCAGCTCAGCCTAGGTCTTCCCACTCGCTCAACTGGGATGAGTTTACTGCAAAGACACTCTAAGTGAGCTACTGTCACCTGAGAACCTCAGAGCTAAATAAAGGCTTTCCAGATACATGATGCATGAAAGAAAAAGAAAAGGGATTTTAGAGGAAGAAGCAGGATCTACCGAGGACTTGGATTTATACCTGATCCTACCATCACTGCCGAGCCCACCATTTGTCCACTTCTTTTCCTTCATCTGCCTGATGTATGTAGATGCTAAGAACTCCAAGACAAAGGGGTAGGTGAACAGCTGTAAGTGTGGTACCAGCACACTGGGTTCTGGTCTTCATTGGTCTAGCAATAATCCTGGAGTGACTGAGGAGTGAAGGAGAAAAAGTGAGCAAAAAGCAGTTGCTGCATTTAAGAATGGTGAAGCACTGGAAAATGCATGGGGAGTTGAGTTTTAGTTTTGTTAAAGTGATTTAAAAAACAGTATTCAGACAGGAACATTAGAAAGACAAGTAGTAGCTAGGGGCTGTATGAAGGTCAGGAATGGTGAGTCTATTGTTCCATGCCCTTATTCTACGTAGCACCAAGAAACACGTTCTGTGAGATGTTTACCCACAAGAACTAAAGTATTTTGTTTAACAAACTGATCAGATGTTGGACGAGAATAGAAGAGTGGATGGGATTGAGAAATAAAAGAATGAAATGAAAGGCTGCAAAGAGAAGGCTATTTTTTTTCCACAACACTCAGTTGTGTCAACCTGGTCCGAGCACATTCAGGCACTTGATATTTACTTTGCTAGAGGTAGAAGAGCAGTATCATACCCGTTTCTGTTTGAAGTTGCTAAGTTATGAAACCACAAGTTCCACAGCAGACTCATAGATGAGTAGGCTTTGCTGCCACCTCAAAAGAGTCATGCAATGGTCATGAGGAACAGCAACTCCACAGTGGCTGTACCAGAAAAGGTAAAGGAAAAAGAAGAGCTCAACTCTACATGGCAGACATAGACAAGACAGTATAGTTACGCCTGAATAGTGTTTCTGTCTGTAGATATATTTGTATAGAGCAATTCAGATCGTGGGAGCATGGAGACATTAGAGATCCTTGAATGAAGATGCCTGTAAACAGAGAGTCCCAGAGCAGCCTTTTTGCAGTTCTCGGAGTTTTCTATCACATAAATGTTGATTCAAAGTGAATTATTTTTCATAATAACCCACGGGAAGTAAAAAGAGAAGGACACATTATATATTTTAAAAACACTAAAAATGTCAGATAAACAGTTTACTCTTTTCCTGGAGATTTCTGGAGGAATTCAGTAGTTCTTTTTCATCTGTGGATGTAGTTCTTCTAAGAGGGACCCAGGTGCTGCCTCCTTAAGAAACAACCTAAAGATAAAGTACATAGTCTTATACTCACAGATGAAATAGTTTGCAACCCATTGTCTTTTTAGAGGATTATTACCATGATATTTAACTTGATTTGAAACATTTTTCAACTGAAAATTTAATAAAAGTGTCTTTGCATCTGACCAGAATATTCTCTGCAGAAAACTTGCTGTTCCAGTACCAGGAACAACAGTAAACACTTGAACTGATACCTTTGTTTCACAATTACACTATTCATAGACACAGTGTGCACAGTCCTTTCTGGAGAGTTGTAGCAACACTCTGGTAATAAAGCTAGGATTGAGGAAAAAGCTTGCTGAAATGTCTGATGGTTCTGAGAAGACCTGCATTACATAAGTTGTTTTCTCCAGACCTTTTTCAGTCTCTCCGTATTTTTGAATGACTAAAGAGATTTATCATGTAAGAAAGCTTCCTGATAATCTACTCAACAAGTTATCACCCTCCTTCAGTATGCTATTAGAAATGGATGGTTTACTTTTACAGTTCACTGGCATTTACTGCTCCTGCTGAGAGATTTCTGACAGTCTTGCAATAGTATAAGACCTGTGTGGAAGTTCAGCTAATGTAACACAGGGAAATAGCAACTTTTAGGTGAGACAAGCTTAATAAAGTCACAGTTTTTCAGGTTTCAGAACAATTGGACTTCATACGACAAACTGCAGCTGGAGCCTTTCTAAAACTCTGAACGAGGCACCTTTCTGGCAAGTCCTGCCGTAAACACTCAAGTAACTCATTGATGCTATTCTTGTCTCTTGGTATGAGTCACCAGGCACATTGGTCATACCTCTGTACACAGACAAAGGCGAAGGAGACAGAATACTGAATATTGTGCGTGGTTAAATTTAGTAAAAGATTTTACTTCAGGCTGTTACTCAGATTGACGCCTTCACTTTGACAGCTATGTTGGGAGGCACGTCCAGTCTTTTGCGGCATGCTTGAATACGTGCAGGTGCAAAACAAGTGACCACACCTGCCAGTGCTCATTTGCCTGTATGACTTTATATTCTTCTTTAACCAATTTAGGCATGCAAGGAAGTGCCTCATCTGCACCCATGTAGAACGAAGACATTTTGGACACCGGCCTTTTGAGGTTTGTGGAAGATATAGCATCCTAGATAATACACTGTCACGTAAACAGTGCACGTTGTCACAGGACTTTGAATGATCTGGTTCGGGCTAGGTGTCAGAGGTAGGCAGCTTTGTAGTCTGTCTTCCTTGGGCCTCTGACTCACAATTTTCAGACAACTGGGCTCTTCAAATTGAGTGAGAACGTGAAGTGACTTTGACTCCCATCGTCACCTTTTAGAATAAAAAGGAAGAAGAATGGTGTATGAATTGAAATACCTGCACTAACCACAAGACAGTTTCCTGGGGAACAGTTCTGTTTCCTTCACATTAAACAGTTGCTGCATTTTGCCTCACTAAGAGAACAGGTATCGCTTTGTACCTTACAAGAGCACAAGAGGGTTTCAGTACCCTCTTTAAGTTTATGAATCTCTGTGTGCAATGTTTATCCTTACTAAATATAGATATGAAAAGCACCCATCCATTTCACAGTATTTAGAACACAATGGCTCTTCAGCCTCTTCAGCTTTTCTCCTATTTCAAATGGGAAAAAATACCCACTCTGCTGTATGTTTGTTGCCTCAGAAAGATGTATGCATCTACAGTAAAATCATAAATGCTTGGTTGCCTGAACCTTTATAAATATTGTCCTCTTGCGCACTGCAAAAGTGATTACTTCATTAGCCCAAGATATACAGCTAAAATAAACATGATATACAGTGAGGTTGTTCTGATTTTGGCTGCATTCTCAGTCTGTGGGGTCCCTTTTACTCTGGGAAACATAAGATATTCTTTTCTGTTTGCAGAACTAGTGATAATTTACTCCACAGAGGACAGAAGACTTACGTTGAACTTGATTTCAAAACATTGCTTAATCTTGGGGCACTATCTAGAATGGTCTCTGTTTCAGCTGAGGTTCAAGTTCATGTCCCTTTGATGCTGTAAACGGAGCATACTGGACTGGCTGACGCAGTATAAAATGTACTGTGTGCTTTTCTAAGAACAAATTAACAAATTATCTGAGGGTTAGCATGCTCTGCTTTACATGCTGAAAATTCAGAGGTAATGACTTTAAAAGCTGATTTGTGTTTTCTTTCGTGCCCTAGAACTTCATTCACTTGTGTTGTCATTCTTGTTCCTTCTGCTGATCTAGAACCTCTGGTTATCTCAGCAGAGGTTATACACAAATGGACCACAAGGCTCAAGTGAGAAACAGGGTGAAAACCCTGTTGAAAGCCAGTGTTGATCCCCACAGTAGCAATTCACGTGGTATTTGAAGTGGACATAATCCACTGGACATGGTCCTGGACAACCTGCTCTAGGTGACTCTGCTTGAGCAGGGAGGTTGGACAAGATGAGCTCCAGAGGTCCCTTCCAACCTCAGCCATTTTGTGATTCTGTGAAGTCCGCCCTCCCCCAAGGATCAAAGTCTTGCACTTATTCTAGTATGACTAAAAGTAGCAAGATTGCTGTACCAGATATATTTATGTTGTCTTCCATCAACAAATGCTGAAGATACGGGTGAATTTTTAAATGATATTGAAAGAAACATAGAAGGAAAATTAATGGTACCTTTGCAGTTCTTTACCTCTTTCAATCATTCATTGGATCAGTTGAGGGTTGTTTTCTTCTTTTTCCAGTTACGGTACATTTTTTAATTTCAGTAGGAAACTGTTTTTAATATTTCAGGATTTGGCTTGTTCTTTTCTGCCTACAGGCTTATATTTTTACCATATTTTTACATGGTATCCCTTCCCAGTAAAGGAAAAGGAATATCAAACCTTTCTCTCTTCACTGCCAGCGTCAGTATAACTACGGCACGATTACATCCCCAGGGCCAGTGAAGCAGATAAAAGAGTTGTTCAGCATGGGACTCTGTTCCAAGGCCGGTTGCTTTGATACCTGCTTTTCTGTTCCTCCAAAGCTTTCTGCCTCGTATCTTCAGATCTCTCTAGGCTCTGTTTCTTCTCATAGATCATCTTCAGCATTGCACATATTGTCTTCATCCAGGAAATACAGCACTACACAAACTTAACAAGCTTCTGAAACACTTTTTATATGCCCATTTACAGTAGGTAGTGCTTCTGGAGTAATTTTTTTTCCCACATCCAAAACATCCCAGCAAAAAGCAAAAAAATTGCATCAAATATCAAGGAGGTGTTGAATTTTCAGCAGTAAGCTAATTGCTGTGTGATCTTTTCTCCATGCTTCTAATGCTAAAAAGCTAAATATTTCCCAGGTACCGCAAGAAAAGATTTGTCACCCTTTGGAGAATTTTCCCATGTGCAGCTGGTTCTATACAATGCTGTGGGAGGACTAAATCACAAATTTGCTGTAAATTCTCTCTTAAAGAAAACATATAAAATTCTGTCTTAAAGGCAAGATGTATTTTGTGGAAGGCTGAAATACTAGAACACTTGTTGAACCTGTCTGGTTCTCATATTAATAAAGTGATTTCTGTTATGTACCTTCTAGTTATAGGTACTTTTGTACAGCTTCAGAGTAATTTTTCTTTCGGGTAAGAAAATTCCTGTGGCTGAAAATAGTACCACGGGCTGAGGCACATATGTTGAAAAGATATAGACAATAACCTAGTTGCATGGCAGAATCATCAAAGATAAGAATCTTGTCTTTCCCTTCCAAGACATGTAGCTGATTTGTGATGGACTGCCTTTGGATTTCATTGCTGCACCATGAAAAAAAATCCTGTCCCAGAAAAATCAGTAATATCTAGTCCAGAGGACTGAATGCTGAACTGTGGGGTCCATTCCCACCCCAACCTGGATTCCTTGGGTCATCCAGAGCAGTAACTTCATTCCTCTACACCTTAACTCTCCTTGAAAAAGAAAGAGAACAAATCCTTGTTGGAGAGGGATTAGAGAATAGCTATAGGAGGTTTTCAGATGTTTATAATAGAAGGACTGTCGACTGACACCCACACCCAAAAGAAGTGTCCAGAGAAACTTAAGCAAGTTCAGCTGCAGCACTCAGAAAGACCATCTGCAGAGAATCCTGTTATGATTCAAATGCCCACTTAAATACCAAAGAAAGCTTCAGTCTCTGGTTCCTTCCTATTCTGGAGTAAAATGCATGACTAGAAGAATAACATCTGTAGCCATAAGGGTGTATTGCTTTTTATGTGTCAATGTAGGGTTTTTTATGGAGAGGATTAAGGAGACCAGAGAGAGCTGCTTAAATTATAATGAGCAATCCAGGCAATATCAATTTGGGGTTATTTTCTATTCTTTTCTACTCCTTAATGCCTAAGCTCTACTGCTGATCTTTGCAGCAGGCAGATGCCAACATAAATTTCTATTCTCTTTTCCTTCTTTAGTTAAGTCTGAAATACCAGAAAACGTAATCAGCTCAGCAGATGCAACATTACTAGTGCTGCCACAGAGCTGGGAACTTGCCCTGGTAGGATTACACAGCTGCTGGGGTTGACTAGCCTGTCAGCCTGCTTGACAAATTAATTTTCTTTTAACTGGTTAAAGGGGATTGCCTTTTAAACCCTTAGCTGCAGAAGTTTGCCCTTACTAATATTACCATATGGGGAACAGTGAGATGGTGAAGGAAGTGGGAAAGCTGGTGTTTTTAGAGTAGTTTGGGCAGTGGCTGTTTTTCTTTTGTTATGCAGTTTACCGTATTAAACTCTCATCAGAGATGGACAAAACAGGGGAAGGAAATAAACCTCAGAGAAAAAACACTGAGCGATTCCTGCTTTGTCTAGTACAAATCTGAAGAAACCAGAATTCTAACACCTCAGAATGGCGCAAGGTTTACCCTGGAGAAGAGGAGGATTTGGCTCTTCGTTCCTAGGAATCTGTGTGTATAAAACAATACAAGTGTATTTGCATGGTTTCTTAAATTGGAGCCTTAAATCACAAAGCTTAACACCCAGTCAGTCTGATTTGGTGCTAATCTTTTGGTAGTACAGAAGTTACAAGGAAGTTATTTCTGCCTCCCAGTAAGGTCTCACGGAGAGGCACAATCTGAGGTGACACTGCCTCAACATGAGAGTTGATATTTCCTCTAGCATCTTGGGGCTGCACAGGATTGGTATAGCCTGCGGTGCTGGTGTTTACCCATATGCAGGTCCAGCATCCCACCCTTGGCTGAAATTACAGCTTGTGGTGACGAGCTCTCACCTATTAAATGTGTCAGGTATGCGTGTGAAAATCTATGTTGAAGTTGCTTCAGGTCTATGCCTTTGGAAAGCAGAAGTCATCTGACATGACAGCATGACTCAGTAATAAATGTTTTGGGGGACAAGCTGTCAAAAGCTTATGTTGACTGAAAGGGTTGTGCTGTGTACCTTCACATGATTTTATTTGTGAGTAATGGTAACTAAAAGACACCGTGAAGCCAACTACAATTAAAGGAAAGAGAAGGGAGTCTCCATGTTGCGAATGAAAAATGGAAAACGAATACTTTGGATGTCAGGTAACCAGGGTGAGAGCAAATTTCTCTGTACATCACTCATGACGTAAGTAGATGAGTACAAACACATTTTCCACATATATTTAATCACGCATTCACAGTGCTTTTTTTAGCTTTAATTGACATATGGGGAATAGAATAGAATAGAATGGAATGGAATAGAATAGACTATTTCAGTTGGACCTACAACTATCATCTAGTCCAACTGCCTGACCACTTCAGGGCTGACCAAAAGTTAAAGCATGTTATTAGGGCATTGTCCAAATGCCTCCCAAACTCTGACAGGCTTGGGGCATCGACCACCTCCCTAGGAAGCCTGTTCCAGTGTTTGACCACCCTCTCGGTAAAGAAATGCTTCCTCATGTCCAGTCTAAACCTCCCCTGGTGCAGCTTTGAACCATAAGCGAGTGAAGTGGCTTCGTATCACCCACCTGTGATGTTTTACTGCTGCACAGCAAGTGCTGTGTGCATTAGCCAGCTCTAGATATTAAATGCCTTTGTAACCTTTGCAGCTGGCACAGCAGTTGTCAGCTGTTAGATCTACAGCTGAGGTGAGTTCATAAAAAGCTTATCTGAGTGGCGGTAAGCTGGTGAGAAGAAAACAGTGGTCTAGGGATTTGGCACAAGGACCGTACAATATGGCGAGGCCACGGTGTCAGTCATGACAATTTTCTGGTATTTAATTAGCCTTCTAACTGTGCTCCTGACTCACCGTAGACCTGGCTAAAGTCCCGCATGAAGAGATGCGTTCAAAGTTAGAAACAAAGAGTTGGGACTCCTGGGTGGTACTCTGCCTTTCAGACCGGTTTGAATCCAGCTCTCAGAATCTCAGCTTTGCCCCGTCGCAGCAGAAGAGCCGAGTTACCCGGCGGGCGTTGCGCCCGTGCGCTGGGCTCTGCGACCCAGGGAGCTGCAGACCATCAGCGTACCAAGTTCCCAAGCTCCTGCCTGAACGCTGAAGTCGGCAGAAACGGTCCCAGGTTGCAGAAAGAGTCAATGTGATGGAAATAGCTCCCTGAAACATTACGAGCTCTGTTATATTCTGTCCGCAGGATATAAATTTTGCCCTGTGCTTCAGTGAGGCCTGTGAGAATTTGACACACTCATTAACTTTTTTAAAATTGGAGAGGGGCATTGGTTTTTGGTTCTAACTTCTTGTGACTTGCAGTTTAAACATCATCATTTCAATATTATTGTGCGACGTAGGTGTAATAGCATGTTACTCTACACAGAGGTTCTGATTTCTGTTTGAAGGAGCATTCAGAAATCCTGTATATTTTTAAAATCGCACATGGCGACATTGTAAAGCTTTACAAAGTCAGTTATTAGGGAAATAAGTGATATTTTAACTTCGCAGAATGTAAAACCTATGCCATCAATTACAGATTAGGTGTAGTAAATAATGACTAGCTAATGGAAAGTAAAACTGCAAATTATCTTTCTGTTTTTGCAGTGGGAGAAGGTGAGGCAAAGACCAGAGGAGTCTTCCTGACACCTCACGGGCTTTCCTGCGTTGCTTTGTGTTTCTGTGCTCTTCTAAGAATTTTGCCAATTCAAAGAAGCTATGTGGGCAACAGACACTTGGGATCCTAATTACGCCTTCTGAATTATGTTCTAATTTTGTTTCAGTGTTGTAAGGGTGGAAATAATTTAGCTTCCTGGACTAACTGCAGCACCATTCCAAAGACTTAAAATCCTCAGCTAGAAGGTAGGGAATCAGTCCTGTCACTCTCCTACCTTCAAACTGCCCTCTTAAGCTTAAGGAAATTTGTTTTCCTCCATCACTTCTTTGGGACAAACAACGAAGAAAGGGCCAGAAGAGGTTTCCCACTCCCTGCCTTCATACTCCTCATTTCCCAGGGTGGAAGTGAACAGATGCAGCTTCTGGCTCACGGCATCTCTGTGGCCTGTCAGGATTGCATTTAGCTGCTGTTGGCAACTTCTGGGGCAGTGTGAGATACACAGACTACATTTTTCACCAGCTGCTGATTATTTTTATAAATAGAACTGGATGGGAGAAACATACTCGCTTCTTTTCAAAGATCCTACTGGTTGATAGGACTCAGTTTCTATTGCACAATTCACAAATTCAACAGAAATCACAGAAACGTTCCAAAGCAGGCTTGTATTCTCCTCTCACAAAACCCCCTAATTTCACAATAAACATACATCATGCAGACAAAATGTGATGCATTCCCCCTCACACTTTCTCCATGTCAAAAATTTGAGTTAAAATCAAAAAGTATTTTTAAAAACTGTATATTTTGTCTTCATAGATTAAGTTTTCAAGTTTCTTTGCAATCACAAAAGTTAGGTAAATGGTCTTTTGGGGAAGGGGGCTGACTGCTTGTTTTTTAATTGATAGTGTCATCCTTAATACCAAAGGTTCCCAAATCTCATGTGCCAGCCACACTTTGGTAAGGATGACAGCTGAATTAAATTCATTCTCCTCCTCCTGTTTGTAAGCTGACTTAAGGCAAAAAAATTATTTGGGACAGACTTTTTCTTAATTCTTGTGTTCTAAAAGTATCTTGCGTGATTGCCACTGCACCATTAATAAAAATGTGGACTAAGGCTGCTAGTTCTCAACCATGAGCCTCACAGCAAGTGTGGCACCTCCTTCTCCTCCATGGAAAAGGCAGACTAAAAGAATATCCATGGTACTTTAGAGGTGCTTGGATTTAGTGTTATAGTAGAAGAGTGGCAGGGGTTATACTCTTTCTGCATAGAAACACAGACCTCAAAGTCTTATTCCTTTGATAATCTCGTTTGATGTCTCTAGGCCTGACTGTTATTAATTATTCTTATCATTGTTATACGAATGTAAATATGTGCCAGGAGTTAACTCTTCATTAGCAGAACAGAGTCATGCAAAGTTTAGCATTAGCTGGGAAGTGCTGTATGAATGGAAAATACCTATGAGTGTGTGCATGCATAGGACATCTACATAGGTAGTCTAGGAGGTTATCTAACATCTCTCTCTGCCAAGTCCTCCTTTTTAAAGTTTTAAACTCCTTTGTAAAGACCTGTGATTGCCGGTGTTACATAAACATTGATATGGATAATATTTGTTCATGAAAGTAATTAAAAGCTTTATGTTATGTGAAAAACAACTTTAAGATACCAGCAGCAGAAACCAGTTGTGAAAGAGGAATTTGTGACTTGGATGTTTGGTGCTAGTGAAAGTTTTACTACCCACATAATCATTAATAAAACCACACACTTTTCTGCTTACATGAAGTGCTGTATACGTAAAGACAGTGTGACTGGAGGTGAGATAACTCATTGTCAAAGAATCTTGAAACCCTGGATTTTACTTGGTGGAAGAGTTATGTTAGCAATGACAGTCTCCAGCTGGCGTTTGTTGTCCTGTTCTTCTGGGCTCTGTGAAGACTCGTAATAGGAAGAACTTTCCAAACCGTTCTCAAGGTGCTTACCAAGACCACGGGTGGGAGGTGAAGCAAAGGTGCTGGAAGATGAAGACTGACCGTGTCTGTAGGAAGAAGGCAGGCAGATCCAGGCAGTCCCCCTTGCCGTACAATGCATAGTGCTGTAGGTACCACAGCACCACTTCACACTAAAAAGAGACCCTATACCAAAGTCCTCACCAGCACTCTACAAATCTCTGTTGTAGCTCTTTGTATCCGTCAGCATTTGTGTCCTAGTCCAGTTCCTAATTTAACGCCTCATCTTTTCACCTTCCTAAATATTTGCTAGTTTCTGGTGAGTGCTCCTTTTCCTAAATGGACAGTACAGTTGCGTTCTGCTAAAAGCACCTGGCACACTGATGGATGGGTAGCTACATGGCACTTAGGGCTGACGCAGCATCAGCATCCTTTGCTCCATCCTTTCCCCCCATTACACAGGGGAAACACCTCCATTTACTGCTGTGAGATAGCTTGAAGGAAATGTAGAAGATGAATTGCTTTAGGGAAAACAATCCATTTAAGTATAAAGGCACCTAAACCAGATAGTTGCTTTTGTCTGTAAACTCTCTGATACCATTTCTGCTATTCTAAGCTAAAATTGAATTTTTAAAAATCACAGGTCAGTTGAAAAAAAAACTGGGAAAACACAATAGAAAGTGCCAACTGTATTTTCCCCCCTTCTTCTCCACACAAGCAAGTCCAGAGGTTCAGATAAGCTGGGGAAAAAAAACAGGAAATCAAAGATCTGTCATCAAGGGCTCCCAGCAGTTCCCTTTCTAGCCACGTCCCACAGCAACAGACAGCATCAGTCCCCACGGGCTCTGCGGAGACGTCGCTGTCCCAGAGCTTGCCGGGGCTGCTGGAAGTCTTGCTGGGAGTGTGGGCTTTGTGTCACACCGACTTTTGCCGATTTGAGACAGTTCAGTTTCCTCGAAGCCACTCACAATATGTCACAAAAGGCCCTTTGATTTGAATGGCCTGAATAGAGCGCTAACCATTATTGGTCCTATTTCCTTGGACTCAAAAGGTAGGACAAGGTTTTGTGACAGTAATTTCTGGATATTTAGGAGGCTTTAACTCCACGTGTCTGAGCTTCACCTACAATTGCAGACAGCAGGATTTGCCTGTGTTACACATATCTCAGGAGAAGTTTTGAGAGTATTTCATTAATAAGAATTATAGCAATATTATCCAAGGAGTGTGTCTGGGAATAAAAACAGTTTCCCAAGTAGCTCTGACCAGTGTTCAGGAGAAAGCCAGCTCCTTATCTGACTGGGCAATGAAAATAAGTAAATGTGATTGTGCCCCTTATAAGAGAAACGAACCCGGATTTTGCCCTCTTGGTAACATGTTAACAGAATTTTTTCTAGCAAGTGGCAAATGACCATGGTATTCCCCATGAAAACAAGTTTCTGAGAGCGCTCACACATAGCACGTTTCAGAGGTGATGTAAACACAGGAATGCTTACTCCTTGGGTTAATCAATCCTACAATCCTTTCCATAAAGCTGAGAAATAATGAGCCTAGTTTCTTAACCAAACTCTATGAGTTTTAATAGAAATATCAATATATTTTTTATGTAGCCCAGTGAACAAGGATTAGATTTTCCTGTGCAAAGCCATGGTTTTCCACTGCTAGGCACAGCCTCTCTGTAACAACACTCCATCCTAGTGTAGGTTACTTCAAGGATGATCTCCCAGCTGTGTAGGAGTAAAACAAGAGTTTCTATTCTATGGGAGGCTATGGGAACTGTATGGCCAGTATTCCTCTGGTCACTCATTGACTGGATTGTTTCTGGCCTTTTATTGCCATTGAAAGATAACATAAGATGGAGCAGCTCTGACAGTTCAAAGACAGCACAGGTGAACCAGCCTGAGCTAAGCGGGAACAAAATCAGAGGAATATGACAGCAATCTTCACGCAGTTTCTGTGCATGACTTGCTGACTTGTGCACAAAGCATCTTGACTATAAATAAGAATCCGTCCCTTTGTTTATGAAGCTTGATGCTATAACATTGGCATCTTAGAAGAAAAGCACTAAATCATCAGATCATTAATACCTTTCACTTTTTGTCAAACCATGGGTGAAAACTCTAAACAGAACTTGGGGCGAAGTTCATTAAACTGGCAACAATCCTGGGAACACAAGCCAGGAGCTTAAACTCAGACTCCAGTGAATTCTGTTTATTTGTGTCATTACCCAAAATGGTCAGAGATGGAAAACAGCAGTGGACACCATTGCAGGTTAAAACTCTCTGTTTTGAGTTCCTTCTGCATTAAAAAAAAAAAAAAAAGTGCATTAGCAAAGGAAACGTCCATGTTTAAAAGCATAAGTCTGTGTTTCTACTTGTCTTGAACAGTCAGCAGCTTGAACTTTGGACATACAAGTTAACTTATTTTCCCCCTTTTGAAGATTTTGTGTTCTCTACACAGAGATGGAGGTTTCTGTTTCATAATTTTCTGATGTTCGTTATGACACAAACCCCAGGAGCCCAGGACCATGTACAGAACACCGTTCAACAACGAAGCTCCAAACTTTAACGCATTCTAGCTGTATCTTCTTGCAGCTGCTGCAAGTCATGTAATTTTTTTGTTCCCATCTTCAGCAGGTGTCTTACCTAGTACTTGCCTGCAGCAGCAGAGCATAAATCATACGGGCCAAATTGCCTGCTGATGTAGATGGGTGCTGTTCTAGGCACACCAGGGAGCCTCATTCTTTTGTACAAGCAAGTAGCTGGCACTAGAAGCCTATGCGTGTGCATGTGTGTGCGCATGTGTGTGTGTTGCAAAATGAAAATAGTACCAAAATTCAGGTCCTTATGTTCTGTTCCCTGCAAACACCATGGTAACTCCCAGTGGTGCTGAAGTCCTGTGTCCCTGTAGTGCACTACATGATGCTATAAACAGCTATGAAGAGCTAACACATAATAGATAAATACCAAAGAGCTATAAATAGCTTTAAGATTTGTCTGAAGGAGGAGACAGTTTTATGTCGTTTTAATATCTTTCAAGCTACATGCATCTACAAACAGCTGCTAAACATTTTTTTCCACTCAAATATCCAGTTTAACAAGCTTCTGTTAGCACTACGGTGACATTTCTGTGACAAAAAGAATCAGGTTCTCTTAAACTAACAAATCTATGAAAATGGTTTTAAAAATCCGGTGACTATGAACTTGCTAATAAAGATATGGGCTACTGAGAGTTTAATCTCTCCTCTCCTCGGATGGGGAAGCTGAAGGCTTCTTGAATGCCTAGGAGAGATTCAGTGGCTACTAAAGAATTACTGGCATAGCTAAACCAGCCTGTGGGTAGTCCAACTTGCAGACACCCCTGGAATGATTCAGTCAGGCAACCTGGGGACTTTCTGGAGTTGCAGGTTCCAGCTGGCCACAGATCAGCTCCAGCTACAACAGCAACCTCTGACTGCGATGGGCTAGTGGTGCACATTTTTATGCAGTAGCACCCAGCATTTGTAGTACGGCTGGGGTAGGTGGCTATCATGGGCTATACACCATAGTCCAAGCTCACACTGTCACCATACCTACTGAATACTCACAGAGAACTGACACCTCTTTGGGTTTCTAGAGCCCCCAGGTCTAGAAAAGTGCTATACAGAGGCTCCTGCCTTCTGCTTCTACCATGTCAAGTGATATAGACCACAGGTAATAATATTGGTAAGGCAGGTGCCAACTGGAAAATGGTAGATTAAGCAAATTGTCCTGGCAGGCCACATGCAGGAAGAGCCTCCTCATGATGGGACTCAGCAGAGCATCAGGAGACCTGCCAGCAATGTAAAGTTTTGCAAATTTGTCTGAGTTGTGCTCAGCTGTCCATGAATAACAAACCACAATAAATGGTGAAAGCTGAAATTTTTCATGTTGGCAACTCCAGCCAGAACATTTGGTTTCCAGTTGGAAATGGCTCTTCATTTAGAAGTTTCATTCCCCTTTATTCAAGAAAATAGATGCTAGAACATCCTACAACGCCTGAATCTGAAATGAAATGTTTTCTTTACATCAAATCCCAGAAACTTATGGGGTGGGGAGTTGGAGGGATTTTAATAATTTTTAAAAATAAACAAAACCATCGATCATTGGAAAAGTTCTTTTCCTGGCTCTGCCTCCGACTTCTGATGGGATTTGGGGTATCTCATGACATTCACTAACCCTTTGTTTTGCCAGCTTAATTTGGAGCTATATCTATCCCTGCCTGTGTTTGTGTTAAACTGGCGGGTTTCTGGCCTCGGATGGGCTCTACTCTAACGAACACTGCAACAGTTCACCTTCTCTCATTTTGTCCTCCAAGACCCACTATTGTCTCAGCTGCTCGGCTTCACTAAAACCATTGAAGAACCATGGATAAGAGCTTGTCTGTCTTTGGATGCCATGTATCTTCTGCCTTCTCCCTTGTTCTGCTTGCTGCTGCCTTCTGCAGAAGACTGCACGAGAGAGCACAGATAAGTTGCTCTAAAAGGGCAAACAGGCTTCCTGTGCTGATGCCTCCAGTGTTGTCCCCAGAGCACCACAATCACGGACAAGCCAGCCCTGCCAGATGGGACTGGGTCAGCGTAATCTGCCCCCATCCACAACTCTCATCATAACCAGTGCAAGATGAGCCAGGACAGATTGTTCTCAATGACAGACTCTAACTTCTGCTACTCTCTAGTGCCAGCAATTACTTTAGCCAGAGCATGACCATATTCACACACAAGATTAGCCTTTCCATGAATACCAGTACAGTTTTCCCTGTAATCCTCTAGTTTCTTTCCTCTTAAGAGTCCTGAGAAAACTTCTGCTGGCACAAATTATCCTGACTCTACAGAAATCAACAGAGCTCTGACAATTTTTATTCCAAGTCAGGTTCTTCTGCCACTTGGCAAGGAGACCCACAGGGCATTAGGGTAACCTGATAGGAGAATTCAGGTCTTTGTCCCTGCCCTTGGACCTGCCTTACTAAGAGGCAAAGTAGAGTCCAGGGAACGGGAGTGAAAGGGCAGTGCATTGTTTAACAGAAATGAATGCCATCATAATGTCATAATCATCTGCAACTGCAATAGATCTATCTTAACTGCAACGAGTTTGGAGTCAGGATTGCATTGACTCAGTTTGCATGACCTCAAGAAATTCTCGTTTAGTTTCTGCTTATTTTGAGTAAGAACAGTCAGGAAGTGGATAGAATACTGCTTTCTTTCATTTGGTGTTTTGGGAAATGTGATTGATGGGCTAGATGGATAGCATTATGGTTTGTGCTGTCACAATAACTCTTCATGCCTGATAGTGCAGGGCTGCACATCTCACAAAACCTTGTCAAAGTGATAGTAAATAGCCTCTTCGAATTAAAAAAAGAGTAAAATCAAGATTAGTACCAGGAAGGATAGAAATTCTTCTTGGAAGTTATTTCCTTAATATTTGGATATAATCTACCTTATCCAGAAACATCTGTCTGTGTGCATAAGAAAGAAATACGCTTTTGTCCCCTGCAGCAGTGTCTAAAAATGAGGTAGTAAGTATTGCTTCCTGATCATACACAAATGGGGTTTTTTATCTGTGCCAAGATCATAATACGAACACTGGAATAAAACTGCGAACAGACGAGAAAAAAGGCACACACCTGAAAGCCTTTAGATAGCCTTTCCATCCCCTGAGCTTCACTAGTCTGCTCTAATAAAGCTTTGCTGAAGCTTTGTTTTCTGAGGACATTTATATTCTATTAGGAAAGTGCAAACATCTCTAACAATAGCTTTGTGTCAGGCCACAATTGTATTCCCTGATGCTAATGCAGGCTATTAAATGAAAAAGTTCAGCCAATGCCCCTTGGGTTCTGGGAGAGGTGGACAGTTTGGATGTCAGGTTCACTTCATGTTTCAAAGCTTTGCTATATAGAGGATTTCAACTTGTGATTCCACCAAGAGAGACTATACCTGCTAAATTTGCAGAGGCCACTAAACTGAGAGGGGTTGCAAGTCAATCACAGTTAAAATATCAAAATTTCCTGGCAAATAGGAAAAAGAAAACAGACTGGAAAAAAGATAATTCTGTAAGGACTAGAGCAGGGCAGAAATAATCAAACAGAACTGCAGAAAAGGGGGCAAACTGAATTACAAGCTGAGCTTGATGTTGTCCCTTTGCAAAAGAGGTGAGCAGCATGCCGGGCTGCCCAGTCTGCAAAGGCAGGTGGAGTAACCCTGCTGCACACGGGGCTGGGAACACCTGAGCTGAAGCATCAGTTGCAATATGGGAGATCCAGATAAATAGTTATGAAAAATCTTGTAATTGAAAGTGGAGGGAAGCAGTGCAGTAGATGGCTTGAGGATGACACAGAATCTGCATCACAAGAGATTTTGAAAAACAAGTGGGGAATAGGTGAGAATGACAAAGGCAAAGCTGGTTGTGTCCTAGAAGAGGGGCAGGGGCCGGCGGAGCTCTCCTCTCTTACTTTCCATGGTCATGTCTTTGGTTGCTGTGCTGGAGTTTGGGCTTGAGTTCTCAGAGCCAGCTGGGGTTAGAGCCAGTTGTGTCCACACAACTTGTGCAGGATCATGGGTTGTGCAGGGAAACAGTGTGTTTTCCATGTACTTCCTCAGAGTGTCTTCATTTTAATTTTGTGGTGGGTTGACCATGGCTGGACCCCAGGTGCCCACCAAAGCTGCTCTATCACTCCCCCTCCTCAGCCAGACAGAAGAGAGAAAATATAATGAAAGGCTCATGGGTCGAGATAAGAACAGGGAGAGATCACTCACCAATTACCATCACAAGCAAAACAGACTCGACTTGGGGAAAATTAATTTAATTTACTGCCAATCAAACCAGAGTAGGGTAATGAGAAATAAAACCAAAACTTAGAACACCTTCCCCCCACCCCTCCCTCCTTCCCAGGCACAACTCCGCTCCTGGTTCTTTCTGCCTCCTCCCCCCCAGCGGCGCAGGGGGACGGGGAATGGGGATTGGGGTCAGTTAATCACACGTTGTCTCTGCTGCTCCTTCCTCCTCAGGGGGACAACTCCTCACTCTTCCCCTGCTCCAGCATGGGGTCCCTCCCACAGGAGGCAGTCTTACATGAACTGCTCCAGTGTAGGCCCCTTCCATGGGCTGCAGTCCTTCAGGCACAGACTGCTCCAGCGCGGGTTCCCCACGGGGTCACAAGTCCTGCCAGAAAACCTGCTCCAGCGTGGGCTCCTCTCTCCACGGGGCCACAAGTCCTGCCAGGAGCCTGCTCCAGCGCAGGCTTCCCATGGGGTCACAGCCTCCTTCGGGCATCCCTCTGCTCCGGCGTGGGGTCCTCCCTGGGCTGCATGTGGAGATCTGCTCCACTGTGGTCCCCCCTGGGCTGCAGGGGGACAGCCTGCCTCACCGTGGTCTTCCCCACAGGATGCAGGGGAATCTCTGCTCCGGCGCCTGGAGCACCTCCTCCCCTCCTTCTTCACTGACCTGGGGGTCTGCAGGGTTGTTTCTCTTACATGTTCTCACTCCTCTCTCTGGCTGCAGTTTCTGTGCCACCGCAATTTTTTTTCTCCCTTCTTAAATCTGTTATCCCAGAGGCGGTACCACTGTCACTGATGGGCTTAGTCTTGGCCAGCAGCAGGTCCGTCTTGGAGCCAGCTGGCATTGGCTCTATCAGACACAGGGGAAGCTTCTAGCAGCTTCTCACAGAAGCCACCCCTGTAGCCTCCCTGCTACCAAAACCTTGCCATGCAAACCCAATACAAATTCATTGCCCACAGGGCTGTACAACATAAAGAGGAAGGCAGCACTCCAAGGAAAACATCCCTGACTGACCTTCAGTGCCCCCAGTTAATCCCTTTGCTCAAGAGGCCAACTCACTCCAGCCTAGTGCCAGAGCATTGATCAGTTCACAAGCAACGAGTTTGGGTTCAGTTTCAGGACTTAAGCCAAAACAGCAATAGATGCAACCACTAACTCCATGTCTTCTAAGAAATGTAGACTTGCACGTAAGTGACCATTATCACATCCATGAGATATGCAAGCCTATAAAGTCTCATATTGAGCCAGATCAGTAGCCCATCTAGTTAATCAGACTGTGACTGCTATTTGACGGCCCCCTGTATATTTCCCTGTAAATCAGCTCCTTTCTCCAGAAAGGTACCTTTGGAGGTAGTTCCAGATACTTGCAAGTGGCAGGAATGCAGCAGGGCAATAGTGGCATCTTGCAGTCATGAATGGTTTTGCCCAGGTAGAAGCATTATAACTTGTATGCATGGAGTTACAGGAAACAGTCAATTCCCTCCAGCCATCCTAAAATCAAAATATCATACCCCTTTCAGAGGCTGAATCTAAATGATATTTCACATCCTATCATTCCTTACAGAGCTAGGAATTGGGGAAAACAGACTATTTCTCTTAAGAATTCTTTCTGTTTGAAAGAGCATGCTCGTTAAGGATGTCTTCATTTTTCCTCATCATCTACAAGACTCTATGACACGCACAGGAGGGAAGCATTTTAAGTAAATCACCCCAGCCTGACTTCAAAGGAAAGTGAGCTGGACAAGATGTGCCAAAGGGTTTAACATCTGCGCCATTCCTCTAAAGCATTGTTTTGTCCTTCATACTTAGTGAGGAGACACCCATATGTGTTTTCCACTTTCATTGTGAAAGCAGGAAATGTTTAATTAAAATCAAGCTTAATCTACTTTGTTTTCTCTTCATGCCAAAGTAACATCAGCTGCTGAGAGGGAGGATCTGCGAGTCTTGGCACCCAAATGGCCTCACCCAGCAGAGGGACAGAGCTGGAGAGATCCAGACAGATCTGCTGGGATGATATCTGTGTCCCTGGGGTATGGGAACAAATTAGGTTGTGTACCAGGAAGGGCAGAACTTGCTGTGTGCTGGGGAAATTCAACACGGATAGTTGTACTGGGCCAAACTCTATTGTCATTTATACAGAATGACAGAAAATAGGGATGGCACAAACCTCACCAGGAGATGCGGTCCACGTGTCTTACTCCAGTCTGCCACCCTGAGGAGCCACAACTTGAAGTTATCAGAGCTGATTGAGGGCAGCTGCAGATGTTCTACTCCAGGACCCTCCCTGAACCCAGCAGCCACGGCTTGAGGTACCTAATTAGATTAAGAAACTCAGAGATGTGACTGATTTATGTCCTCACTGGATCAGGCCAAAGAAAGTATGCTCCATCCAACTTAATATCCAGATCTCATTATGCGGTACCTTTCATTTGCCAAGGGCTGAAAGGCTTTTCCGTCCCCTGTCGCTGGCCATATGGTAACACAAGTCTTTGTGTTATGTGTTAGTAATGCAGAAAACAGTCCTATGGTCATGAGCGGTTTGGGAGGAAGTTTAAGGTTGCAGATTGTTTTCCCAGAGACAATTCCACTTCCAATTACATATCATTATATGTCAAACACAACTTCGCTTCACCACGGATGGTACTCTGAAGTGCTTTTTGCTATCGCACTGCAAGTGCCAGGAGGGGCACTAGTTCTCTTAGGGAAAAAAAAAAATAATAGTGTAAAGGGAACTTTCTATGCAGTGATCATAAGTAAAGTCCCTGGAGGCATCCACCAGGCCACTTTGGAAAACTCTGTAGCATCAAGGTAGGCTCTGATCAACGTATACTAAATAACATAATTCTTTCCCTTAAAATTTTCACCAATTCAAATATTCTTGAAATTGAAGTATTCTTCAAGTAATTCAGTGTTTTGGGTCAAATATCTCTGTGCAATTTTCTTGCAGAAGATGAGTGACCCAAGTCAAGATAGAAGCAAAATAACATTTGCAATTTTAATAAATTTCCCAGCCAGGTGTTAACTTTCTCATTTGCAAGGAAATTTTGAGGCAAGCTTGTTGAAGCTGTGAAGTGCTATTTAAAACCCATTGGGACTGTCATCTTTATTAACGTAATCACTGGCATTTTTCTATAATTTGGATGGGGTCTTTACTGCTTAGAAGAACAGCAGCCAGAATATAGTGTTAGTCATGATCCCATTATCGGAAGACACACCCTGTCCATGGAAACATAATTGCTGGCTCATATAGCATATTAAAGTAGGCAAAAATTGCTTCCTCAGTTACAGATGGGGAAACTGAGGATAAGAAAGAAAAAAGTTACTCAGAAAGTAGGACTTTCTTCTTCCATCAAGCTGTAACACCTTGCAGCAAAGGGAAGGCTGAGAGACAATGGATTACCTAAATATATTGTCATCCTTATACATCCAAAGTGAGAAAAGGATGGGTGGATTTGTCCCATATATCAGTGCTATGACAGTGGAGGTTTGTCTCAATTACTTTAATGCAACTTCTTGTTTTCCCTTCATTCCCCCTTTGGCCCATACCGACATCACCCCATACTTTTAATTGTTTGGCCCCTTCCTCCTGTTTTCCCCAGAGAAGGGAAAGTAAAGAGAAGTTGACATGAGCTCGGGAAAGAGCTCAGGGCAGAACAGAAATGTAAAGTACTGTGGCTCATAGAGTTGAAGTACAGCAGTGTTGTTTCCTCAGCTTGAGAGACTATAAAATGGCAAGCAGCAAAGCACAAACCTGTTGTCATGACAATGAATGTGATAAAAAATGGGGGTTTCTCTGCATGGTTAATGTGTTGAGACAAAGGTAACCAAGACAGCAATAAACACTGGATAGATTTCACTGTGTTGAGGAGGAGCAAAACAGCACAGTCCAAAACATAAACACTAGAGACAAATTATCTGTTATTGATGAAATGAACCAAACTTTCCTATCTGTATTGATGGACACTAGTGCTCTAGGGCCATAAGGCACAGAGAGGCTCTGTGTAGGCTGTTTCCACGGTCTAGCCTCAGTCTCAGGGACTAATCCAAAGTCCTCCAGAAAATCAAAATCTAATCTACATACTAAATGCCAGTCTGTAGAATGAAATATGAGGGTTACAGTGTCACCATGCAGTTCTCCACCCAGAATGTGGACTGGGTTATTGACCTTATAGGGAAGAAGCATCAGAACAGATTCCTTGATGAAAATGATTACTTGGGGGAAAAGTACCATGTGGCAAACCTCGGGTTGGCTGGTTACAAATGGGCTTAAGAGGGGAATTGTGATAGTAATGGTAGTTGGACTTTGTTTACCCATCTGCCTGCTTACAGGCAGTAAGTAGTTTTTTGCAACACCATCAGCTATAGAAAATTCCATAATACCTCCCTTATGCCCCCCAGCACTTTCAGTCAGAGGCACTTTATTCAATATCAAGCAGTTATGTGTCCTCCCAGTGATAACAGACTCCCTGTCATGCAAGACTCTCCAGAACCAGGGCTGGTCAGCACAAGGGCTGGTCAGCCATGCAGCGAGTCAGCAGCACCTGCCTGGTCAAGATCGCAACTCCCTGCCCTACCTCAGCAGGCTATGGGTAAACAGAGATGAATTAGGAAGGGCAGGCATGGAAGCCCAGGACCTACAGACACATCCTGCCCTCTCTCTTCACGCATCCACTGTGTACAGGGGAAGTTATTCCAATCTGACCTAACACCTGCACACTGACTCTTCTGCATGGTTGCAATGCCACACTCAACCCATGCAACCAGGAAAGGTGCAAGAAGAACCTCTGGATCAAACACATAGCACAGTCTAATGCCTTGAGACTGTAAAAGAGGTGGGAAATGGAGAGAAGTAGAAGAGAATTCAACAAAAGTGCTAATAAACACACATGCCAAGTGTGAGTCATGGCACAGTACTCTCCACGCACTCAGGCTGGGTGAGCTGAAATTGAAGGGACAGTGTATAAGTCTGACAGTCACAACATGAAGACCCTGGATGCCAATCTCTTCAAGAAGCCAGTGCCTATGAAAAATTCTGAGCTTATTCTTTTTTTTAAATCTATTTCCCTGTTTAATCAGACCAGTGACAACAGGAACACCATGCCATGACCTGACAACAGGCTGCCTCAAAATGTACAGTTCTTGGGCTACAGGATTCCTTTTTCCTTTTCTCTTGTGTTCATGAACTATTTACCTTTGATCTTAAGGAAGCAGATAACGGTTCTTTTTGAACAAAGACAAACTGATAGTAATAGACCTCTCAGTTCATAGAAGGGTTTTCTTTGTTTTCAAGTCAAAACCCACTGGCTCAGATCCAGCCAGCTGTCTTGAGTTTCTTTGGCTCTTAAGCAAGGTTTTAACACTACATCCAGTATTGTTTAATTGATGAAGATTCATATTTTTGAGCTTTGCAGTGAAGACAAAGCAAACAATAAGAAACGGAGGCCAGCCTGCCGTATTTAATAAACTGTGTGGATCAGCATGTCCATGGGTCTTCTGCTTTTACAAAAATAAATCTCTAGCTAGTCTCCTCTAGCTGTTGCTATGTTGAATTCCAAAAGCAGGAATAGTCCATACCTTTCTGCTTGAGCATGACTGATCACACTTGTGTTCTGCTTTGTAACATTGGGGATCTCTGCTGCTTCTCTAAGACTACTCCACAGCCTACTAGATCACCCTAGCAGGAATTTTTGCTTGATACTCCTCCTTTTCTTCAGCTGGCCTAGATATGTTCAAGTGTCTTGTTCAAAGCCGTTCTTCAGGGCATCTCCCATTATGTTGCTAATCCCACTCCCTTTCACACAAGTTCTTCTCCATCCATGTTCACAGCAGTCCTCTTCAGCAGCACAACAGGGCTGCTGTCTGTCACATAGTGTTTATTTTCTTTCCCTTTGCAGCTCACCTGAGCCCCTTTCCTTCCTGCAATCACCTTCCCGTGAAATTAAGAACACATGCAGCCAATCAGATTTTCAAAACCAGGTCCTGTTTTGAAGGCACACCTGCTCTCAAGCTCAGTAGGGCACACTGTGGCTTACCTGCTGTGGCTGTTGAGAATGGCTCCTGCTGGGCATCCAGGCACTGGGGAGGGAGTCCCAGCCCTTCTGATCTTAACTGGAGGTAAGCTTTCATCTCTGATGAAACCAGAATTTCCACGCTGAGAATGTGTCTCACTTCCCCTTGGACAACACAAGTGAACATTGGGGTCTTACCTCTCAATTTGGCCACAAGAGCCCTCCAGGTATTTTGACTCCTCTCTTTAAAATTCCCTTTTGTTTCCCAGTTGCCATTAAGAAATGTGCCAACTGTGCAGGATCCCAAGGACTTGGAGGTCTTGTGTGGCTGGAAGGATTTCCCTCCCTGGCCACCTTTCTCCTCATGGTGGTTCAAAAGCAGTCACGTGCCACACAGGTGGCCATTGTGAGCACCCCATAAAAACAGCAAGAATAAATGATCGTTACTTACCTGGCACATCAAGCTACAAATGGTCATGGTGTTTACCCAGGGAAACAAGAGGGGACTCCCTCGTTTCAAAGCAGGGTCTGGGTTGCGTTGTGAAGGCAGAAAGCCAGGCTGATTTGTTGTGGGCAGCACCCACTGACAGACCATCTCCGTTTCACTCACTGAAAGGAAAAATGTAGGAACTTCTCAGCTGGGAAACTACTGATTTATTTGGGCATTTATGCTATGTGCATTTATTTATGCATCTAGGGAGGAGAGACAGCATATATTTTTTTGTAATGGAACTACACTATCCCATAAGTAGCTCATGGTACTAGGACTAACAATGTCCCAGTTATTAGCTTACCACTCATATTGGAGGGACAAATCTTGCACTACAAAAAAAATGCTATTTCTTCCTATTCTGTCGCGCATATAAGGAAATCACTGGGAAGGTTTTTACTTCTCTTTCCTAAGTGGAAACCAAAGCATGTTTCCCATTTGTCTGGCTGTTTAGTATACATGTTATTTTTTAAAGGTATTGAAGTTCACCACCTCCAGACAACAGGCTACTGTTCTTACACAAAATTTTAGTGCTCAGACAAGTCACACAAGGGTTAAATGACTTGTCCAAGGCTGGGAGCACATAACCAAGTGGGGATTGTAACTAAGGGGCAACCAGGCTCCTTTCCTGTTCAGTCACGCTGCAGTCTGCACTGCGATGATTTCATTCACCAAAACATGGTCATGGACAAAGAACGGACTCTGCAAAAACAGCCCCTTATCTGCTCCTGCCTGCCTCTTGTCCAAGTCATGTGTGATTAGTTTACTGACACAAACACCCCTCTGGAGCCAAAGCAGCTGCAGGAGCAAGCTGTGCTCTGATACAGTTCATGCCTTTACAGCAGTGTAAGAGTAGTAGCTGCGGTCTAGCCGAGTCCAGGAGCTTTGCTGTTTATAGAGCTGGAAGAAAAATACAGCTTGATTATAAGGTATCAGGTAGACCTGGTTGAGCTGGTAATCAAAAAAAAAAAAGTCAATCCTGATTCGTAACAATAACTGCAGTGAGTATGAATTGAAGATTAGTTGTAGGGAACAAATACAGGACAGAGAAATGGAATTCCCAGGAGATACTTTAACTTGTCTTTTTTTTTTAATTTGTCAATAGAAAGCAAAGGGATTCAAAGTACTTGGGGTTGGGGGGGGCTAGGAGTAGGTGACAGCAGAGCCTCTACAGGCCATAACTCCAACCAAATATCTTTTAAGCAATTACTCTGTGAAAATTAAAACTGTGGGAAGCCTCATTTCCGATAGGTCTCTGCTGCATGGGCTCTTTGATACCTGCTGTGAAAGGAGCTCTGCAGCTGCCTTTCCCTCAGTGAGGCACAAGTAGGCTCTCTTCACTCTTACCCAACTACTGTTTCCATTAACATTTCCAGGAACTTATTCTACAGGAGATCTTCTGTCCTCTGTCAACCTTGGCTGAAATTAGCCAACAGGAGGAAAGACCTGTATGTGCACACATCACCAAGAGTGTGAGTTTATAAGTCTTGTTTCCTTGAGAAGACAGGCTAGAAACATCATCACGCTTTGTAGTCATTCCATCAGCGTTCATTCCTGCCACTAACAGGGACCGTGGAAGCATGGGTATAGCATATGCCATGTTACAGACCTTCTGTTGTGCTGCAGCAGCTTTTCCAATGCAAGTGTTTTGATTCCAGTTTTAAATCTCAAGTCCATGCTTTTCCCAGTTTCAGCTCCAGAAAGTTCATTGGAGACCCTCATCTTTTATTTCCTTATAGGCGTGTGAAATGTGAAAAACAAAGCAAGCACACCCCAGAGACTCAGAAAACAAAACCAAAGAACAAAAAAAACAGAAAGCATTTAAGACAGACCTCAGTTTTTCTAAATGTACAATCTCAAGAGTTTTAGGCCAGTATGATTATTCCGGGGAGGGGATCTTTGAACAGCTACAAAACAGTGTTTGGTGTTAATTAACCTAAGACAATTCCCCAATACTGCCTTAGTCCACAGTAATGGGGTTATAGATAGACTTTTTTTGATGTTACATCTTCCAATCTGATAGGACAGTCAGATTATTAGGAAGTTGCCATGGTATTTTTTCTAGTTTTTTACTCTACTTGATCGTATTTATAAAGAATCTTTGAAAACAGACTAAAATCTATATTCCCTTTATCTGGCTTTTTAGCACTTACACTGGAATAAAACCCACTGGGTAAAATGTTATTAATTATCAATTATTTTAGAAAAGAAATGGTTTAGCTGCTAGAGCCTTCAGAATCATGTTTATATATTCAGAGGGCAATTCATTAAACAGTTTGGTGCAGTAAACAAATATTTAACCATCCTGAAGAACAAGAAATATGTATTACGCTAAGGTTGTTCAAACTTCTGTAAAGCAGAGATTTGCTGCTGAATGCGGCAAGGAACCTGAAAAGCAATGATGAAAGCAGAAACTGGAGACCCTGACATAGGACCCACAGGGTCTGATGATGAGTCATAGGGTAAAGGCAAGTTACTGAGGCCCAGATACATCCCATTTAACTTGAGGCACTTAAAAGAATTGGCTAATGTAGGAAACTGGGCTCCCTCACTAGTCAATGTAGAGATAAAAGCTTCTTCAAAGAGAGTTGAAGCACAGCCAGAATTAACATCTCTCTTTACTACATATAGAAGAAGTCTAAACTCTAAAATTCAATGATGCTCCTAACCTGGAGACCTCACTTAATTGCACAAAGTTACTCCCTTCCCAGGCAACCCAGAACGGAGTCCAGCTGTCTTCACTGCAGCCTAAATGGCTCTTGCTGCAATGTATGTCCATTCCTTCCTGTCCTGTATCCAGCAGAGAATAGTTTGTTCCCTTCCTCTTTGCATGAACGTTTTACACAGTCATTGTGTCCTCTTAGTGATGTCTCTGGAGTAAACAAACCCAGTTCTTTCAGTCTTTCCACTCCAGCCACAGTGTCAAGGCCTCTGGTTGTTCTCACTGCTTGCTTTTGGGATCATGCCACTAGGCTCACACATTTCTAAAAGTTGGCACCCAAATCTGGACACAGCCATTGCCAGTAGACTAATGCCAGGCATTGATTCACTATTCTATTTTCAATAGAGTGGAGGGATTATTTTATGTCTTGCATGTAACTCCTGCTTGCGATGCTTGTGTAAGAGCGGTCACCGCTCCCCAGAGACCTTACGGCACGTCAGGATTATCAGACCTTTTCACTGAGAGAGAAACAAGGGCCCTACCCTCTTAGTCCTACTCCCACAAGAATGTCTTTTCATGGTACAGTAGCTGGTGCCAAGAGTAATAAGAGCAGGAAATGGGTATAAAGAGAAAAAGAGAAGGTCAGTGGAATCGGTAGGCAGTAATCCCACAGACAGAACACCGACGGAGACGCTGAAGTTGTGAGTTGCAGTCCGACCTTGCAACGGTCCTTCTGGGTGCCACTGGGAAAGTCATTTAACCTGTCTGTCCCTTTGATTCCCCCCCTAACTTTGACCTAACTAGCCTGGTTTAGGTCTGCAGGAGGGCACCCGTGTTACCATGTGCCAGATTCAGTCACTTTCCTATCTCACTCAAACCACCAACCTCACTGTAGTACAACTGCTAGTAGCAACTGAAGTAAAAAGTTGAGAGCGATGCCAGCTGCTCAACCCAGTGTCCAAAAATACATGAGAGTGAATCTGCAATCTCAGAAACAGTTGAATGAGAGCTGCAGAGACCTGGAAAACAGCAAGATGCCCTAATGTTCATGTCAGAAGCTCTCCTGTGCCTTCCAGAAATGCCTTTTCTGGGTTTGAGACTCATCAGACAGAGAACAAAAGCAATGCCACATGATATGGTTTGCAGCGATTCATGAGTTCTGTAGACAACACATGATGAACAGCAAATACACGAAGCAATTAGGAAGGCAAGGAGTTCATAGAGAGCCTGTGGCCTGAAATACGTTTGCATAAACAAACTCCTTGAATCATTATGAATAATTAATGTGTAAAAACCCCCTCAATCTCATTCCTGGATAGTCTGCAGAATAAAGGGATAAATAAATCATGAGGAACAAGGTGTTTGCTGAGTGAGAATAGCTAAGCTAACTACAAGCTTAGCAGTTTCAGATTTCGAGGCTGCAGTGAATAGCCTGTGGTTACTGTCAAGAACAGCTTGAACACAGAGGTGTCTCTATAACAGTTCTGCTATTTAAAACAGTAATATTATTCTGTCTATAGGAGACCTTTCAGATGAGGACTGCAAAGTGGTTCACAGCTGTTCAGCTTCACAACAGCCCGGCGAGGGCAGAGAGAGTATTTATTAGATGCAATTACGGCATTGTTACTAATGCATTACGAATTTATTGGCAGGTGTAGGTTTTTGCTACTCAGATATAAGGGAGTTATATGCATTAAGTATAACAGCTAACAGAGAAAACTTTAAAAAAAAAAAGGTTAATATCCCTTTTTGTCCAAAGGCATTGTATATAAGCAGCAGGTATATCAAGAATTTCTTGCAAGTGTCACTTATGTCACTTGGTCATAAATGAATTTAGCTTGAAGCCACGGGGAGATATTTGTATATTATTAGATGTCTTGCTGACTGAAGAGGAGGAGGAAAAGGGAGGTCTAGTTAAGCTGAATTCAAAATTAGGCTCTTACAATGAAAATTGAGATAGGACTCAAGAACGACTTTGTTTCATCAGACACTGAACAAAACTAGAGAAGCATAGGACTGGCAGAGCTATGTTAAATGCCTCCAGTAAAGCTCCAGTGAAGTCACTACAACTTTGGTGATTTACCCATACTGACCATCTACCCCTCTCTCCGCACCTTTTTTTAATCGAAAAGATATACTTTCTAGAACTCAGGCAATTTTCTAAGCATAAAAATGGGTAGGATGGTTGAGGTGGCAAATACTGTGATCTGCTGTCAAAGGCAATGTCATTTCAAGAGAAATGCATTTTGTTCTACTTGGGACATCCCCATGAAGAGACAGCACGTTGAGGAGGTTACTAACACTAATGCTGCATGTCACTTCCCTCCTCTTTCATAAAATAATTCAAACTAATTACAGCTTGAGGAGTCTGCCAAGAAGGCTTTGTAATTTTCAGGGGCGGTGTTCACTGATGGCCTGATCCTGCAAGGGCTTAAGTACCCTCCAATCTTCCCCAAACCCCTGGAATCTGATCTAGCACTACTGGACCAGAGCCTCCCCTCTGCCACCTCTTTACTTTTAAGACCTAAGATTATTAACCTTATTACTTCACCAGTGTTGTGGCTTCACCACCCGTGAAGGAGCCCTGAAGTCTTTGGCGATTTGGCAGCACCAGGGCAGCTTGTCAGGAAAGGCGTAGGGATGGACTGGAGCTGCCGACACTGGCCTGACATCTGGATCGTGGTCTGTTGTTTGGGAGTTTATGGAGTCTGTAACAGAGAGAGAAAATCAGATGATACAAATTTCTGAGCAAAGACTACAGTCAGACAAGATTATTGTCAGACTCTGATGCCTATGCGACACAGGCGTTTAAATGCAGGAGAGCAATTTAGCTGAAAAAAGACTTTGGGATAAGTTATGATGAAAAGAAAGACATCGAGACCAAAGCCAGACCCAGGGTCACTTCAGCTCTATTTCTAGTTATAGCTGCACTTTAACACCATGATAATTTTATTGCAAGATGTAGTTACATACCTTTAAATTCTGGCCAGATTTTCACAAGTACAAAGCACATGTTTATCCACTTTACCTCCAGGAAACCGGGGAATGCTGAGCACATCACCTTATCATACCAGGTGTCTGGTGCTAAATGCAGACTGAAGAGATACTTCCCAATGGGTGGTACCTAAACAGGATTTGCCATCAGAAATATGCCATTACCTGCAGAGCCAGAATACCATAATTTAATTTGTTATTATAAATCAATAAGCAAACTGGTGAACAGTGAGGCAATTTATCACTATCTCAGCATGATTTTATGGTAGATAGATACAAAAAAAAAAAAAAAAAGTGCATGCCCTGGTCTGCAACTATTGAAGAGCAAAACATGTATAGGTGACAAACAGCTTAATCCAAACCAGCAGTACCAAGGCCACCAAGAAATGGTCAGCAGAGCTGTTTCGTAGCCAGTAGAAAGAGGTTAGCGGAAGCAGATACGTTACTTTAAGCATTGACTTAAACACAGTGACTGTGTTTAGAAGAAGAAGCTACAAGATTCCAGCACTTCTCCTTTCCCACTTGCCAGAAGACTCTGGTGCTCTGCAAGTCAACCAGGGCAGTACATTAATTGGTAGCAGGCTAGTTCACCCAGATCTGAGGTAGGTGCAAGTCAGCGAGTCGACCATTTATTCTGTGACAATTGAACCACAGCAGTTTTCACTCAATGACATGCATTGACTAGAGCTAAGGTTGATGTTAAGGATGGTTAAACTTTTCCAGCGGTTTCCAGAACCAGATATTAAAGGCATTTATCAGAGAGATCCAAAGCAACAGGCTAGGGAAAAAAAACCCACAGAATTAGACCAAAGCTGTTGCAATAGATTTCCATGGAGGAATTTTTTTAAGATAACTGGTAGCTTTTTGGTTTTCTCATGTTACATAATAGCAACATCAGGTGGCTCTGCAAGCCCCCTATCTAACACTGATGCATCCAGCTGTTTCTTCCTCTTTTAGCTAATCCTATGATTATTTGCACCAAATAAAAGCAGTCAGGATCCCTTCACTTTTTGTAGGGGCACATCCCTCATTACTTTAAAGTAGCTTTGCTCTGTTCAATGCCTAGTAAAGATAATATCTACCTGAGTATGCGGCATGGCAGGTTATGTTGTGCATTTGGTAGCTAGCTGAGAGGACACACAGGGCCACAGGTGGATGCTAATAGGCAGTGATAACTGCTTATGAAATCTAAGGCAAGACTTGTTTTTCCTCTTAACCAAAAAAAAAATCAAAGTTGGCTTAAAAGATACCAAGGCAACTTAGGAGGACCATTACTTAGAAAAAGCCTGTCACTGAACATTATGAACTGCCTGAAAGACAGGTTTGAAAAATAAAATTTGCAACTCAGCATCCCCCAAAAGCTTCAAAAGGCACTCTTAATGCCACCAAAAAGGAATAACCATTCAGTTTTTTCACATGTTGTGACATAGTCTCAGCTATTCAGAGCTCTTTCCCAGGGTACTACCCTAAGTTAGCATGAACTGCAATTGACTTCTCTTGCTTTTAAAAAAAAACAGAATATATTTTCTCCCAGTGGGAGCCCTAATCCATCTCCCTACAGAATCCAAAGCCTCAGTCTTACATCTGGAGACACTCAGCCAGCAACACTGGGCTGCCCAGACATTGAAATCAGTCTTAGCCACGCATCCACCATCAGTCAGCTGGAGCTGGACCCCCAGCCATGCTGCTCAAGTCAGTCTTTTGCCATCCAGAACATATATACAGATTTCCCACACATCTGAAAATGCTGGTTCCACCCCAAGACATCTGAATTGGTCTTTTTGCATGTTCTAGCCACTAGCTTACATGCTCTAGTCCTCCACGATGTGAAGGAGAAAGAAATGGCTTCTTGACTTACACACTTCACAAACTGGCATGTTGCTTGACACCAAATCACTGTCACTGTGCCTTTTCACTGCACCTGATGTCTGCACCTCAGTGGGTGCTTGTAAAGGAGTAGGGTTTTCTTCCAATTAAAATTTGAGATGATATTTCCCAAAGCATGCAACTTTCATCCTACAGATGGGTAAGCTTCAGGATGGAGAAATAAAGCAACTTCTTGCAGCCAGTATGCATTGAAGCAGGAATAGACTAAAATCTCAGAGGACTTCTAGTCATCACTCTTCTGCTCTGGTCTCTGACCACATTCTCTCTGTATAAACAAAGGCTCTGGCCACCGCAGTGTTTTCTGGCCTGCTGTAAAATATTTCACCACCCTTTTCAAAGGAATCGCTGATGCTTAAAAAAAGAGGCAGCCTTAGTCAGGCTTTTCTCACAGTGCCAGTGTCTCTGCCTAGGAGTCTGGTTGTCAAGAAGGTATAGGGACATGCAGACAGTGAGACTTGGCAAACTGAGCATGTAAAGGCAACTCTTAGCTATAATCTGGATTAATAAATGCACTATTATTGCTCCAGATTAATATTAGTCCAGATTGTAAATAAAACACCTCTGTCAAACAATTATGGGTATTCAGTTTAAAAAAACTGCATCTGTAGCAAAAGAACACTCTGCTCCCAGAAACACCAAACCTGGCTCATTCTTAACAAAGTTTGAACATTGCTTTTGCCCAAGGAGAATTCATTCCTGCAGGGTGAATGGTAACACAACAGTAAAAGCACTCTTTGAACTGGGACATCAGTCAAGGGCCCGCTCAGCAGCAGCCAGTCTAGATCATGCGGATGGCAAAGTGTCACTGAGAAAGGCAGAATAGGAATTTCTCCTGGATGAGATACTTCAAAGTTCAACTACAGACCTCCTCTGAGAGGGATGGAGTGAGGCTGGGGGAGGGAATGTTGAAAACTATCAGCTGGATAGACGAAGGGCCAGCTCTTCAACTAGCATAAATTGGTGCAACTCTTTTTGTATTAAGCTACTGTATGACAAACGAATATACGTGGCATGAGTCAGAAGTTTTACTCCCAATTCAAACTTCTCCTGCACGTACAAGACCAAGCCCATTTTTGGAAAGAAGCACATTTCCAGAATCACAACAGCCCCTTCCTTCACTCCCCTAATAAGACCTCGGTCCAGGGCCCTACACTTTAAAATTGTGGGTACGATTATAAAAAGCATCACATTCTCATGAAATGCAGGAAAAATGGAGACCTGGCCTCAATCCTATGGTGGAAATCAGAAGATCTTTAAAATCTGGGCACTTCTAAAGATCACCAGGAAAAAAAGAGTCCTCAGTCCCTTCTGAGAGGATTGAATGGAGTTGAACTCACTGGTCAAACTGGGCCTTTTCCTGAGTTTTAACTTTTTAGCAACAACACAACACAGATTTCAGGAAAGAAGGCGGCCTTGGCTTGGCTGTTCTGCAGCATCTTTTTACTCAGTGTATGAGAGAGACAGAAAGACAGGTAGTCATTGCATCTCTTTTCTCACCTGACGGGAACTAATTAATCAGCATGCTTGTAAGAGGGTCTCCTGAAGAAAAAATGCTCTAAACAAGGGTTGAGTTACTGTGGCAGGGAATTCCAGAGCATCAGGACTTACTTGTGTGTGTTCAGATTGGTTTAGAGCTTTTCAAAATGTTGATACACCCGGTACTGTACATGCTAACTAACACATCAACCACAGCCCTCGAGTCAACAGGAATTAATAGGCATTCACTACTTTGGACCCCCTAAGTCAAACTCAGACTGTGCTTACTAACATAGCACACACTACTACATAGCGTACCTCATGTAATTATGGTGTCACACACGCAATATAGGGCTGGAAAGTATGGCCATTTCTGTTATTTAATACATTTGTTTTATATTTTCATGGCATTGTTTAACTAAAAGCAACTACATACAGTATTTGGCGCACTTTCACATGTAATCAAGAGATAATGTCAATGGAATTGCATGTTGTCACAGGATAACAGCCTCCCGCTGTTGCTGAAATGCCAAATTGAAGCCGAGGCATTTATGGAAAATAAACGTCAAGTCAAAGCCAAGATATTTATTTTAAAAACAAGAGACATGGATCTTGTGGCAATGTTCCATCATGTCTCTATTTCTCTAATAACAAACGTCCACTGCGAATAGAGCCAAGTGACAGTTTCTTCCTGGGACAACACGGAGAGGGTGAAGCCTGATCACTTCACATGAAGACTTGCAGAGTTGTTTCTCATCTGCTTTCCTTCAGTTCAGGTTTTAGTCAAACTGTCCAGGTAACGAACACAAAATGGTTTCTCAGATGTGTGCAAAGTTTACAAAGAGAGGTAGGAGGACAGGAGGAAGAAAAAGCGACAGCAAATGCATTTTTAATTTGCTTTTATGTAGCCCTTTTTCTCCAGAGAAAGAATGACAATAACATGAAGCTAACTGAAGTCAACGGGAAGCCTTCCAGGCATTTCAGTGGGCTTTGACTAATGCCTTAAGAGAACAAACAGTTAATATTTTAAGAGGATATTATGTTAATAATGGTGGTGTCCGAATTTGCTTGCGATGAAGGCATGACTGGACCAAGGCTGGACAAGGAAGACAAGATCCTTCTGGGTCATAAGTGGCATCACGGTCACCCCTTGCGCCTGGCAGGCAACCGCTCGTCTCAGCTGCTGGCCCACGGGAGATTTCTGCTTTGCCCACGCCAGCCTCACAGCCACAGAGAAACTGTTCCTTCACTTCATTTCTCCAGTAAAGCTTCCTTAAATCCAGCTGGTTACCCAGTAGGAAAGATGACCGAATTTATTTTTCTTTGCATGGGGAAAACTGAAGGTTACTTGTCAAGAGCCAAGTTGCTGAGATATGGTAAGAAACGATGCTAAAGCTAAAAGTAAGAGCTGGAAATGTTTGGATCTTAGACATGATGCAATCTGATCCAAAGTTGGGAATTAGACTTTTGTCAAACCTAACTATAAAGGCCCAAGTGATGAGACATCCACTGCTACTCCTGGCAACATAATGGGATTGACATCCTAAAAGCCCTTGCAGATATTCATACCGCATTTTCCCTTTCATCACGATACCACTCATTAAATCTCCTTGTATTCATCTAAATTATTCCTCTCTCTCCCTGACAATTTTTTCTTCCTCCAACTACATTAAGAGATGATGTATCAAGAAGCTAAAATTGCCTCTCCGCTCTCCTCATCTCCTAACCCTACCATCCATCTTTAAAGGTTCATCACCTCTCTGCCAAAATCGTCCCTCTCCAGCCACCCTCGCAGGCCACGTAAGAGTTCCAAGACGTGGTACACAGAGCTCAGAGCATCCCTGGAGATCCAGGGATGATCTCCAGCAGCAAGTGCCCTGCCTGTCCCCAGGACGCAGAGCTGGCAACAGCAAATCCACTGCCCCCGGCGCTGCCCTAGCCACCGCGACGACGAAGGAAGGGGTTAGCCCCAGTGCCCAGCCCCATTCCCAGTCTCCTGCCCCACTGCTGCTGCTGACATTGCCCGGGGCAGCGCTGTGCATGTAGAGTCATACCCATGCAACAGGACGCTCATCTTGCAATCTGTTTTGCGTGGAGAGAGAGAGGCAAGATGACAAGCAGGAAGCTGTGCAAAGCATCTCAAAGGACTGGGTTTAAAAATATACCTAGATAACCCACTTCAGTTCCTGAAATGTTGAAGCTTCACAGCTCATGCCAACAGGGTTCCTCAAATGCAATACATTCTGATTTTCATCAGATCCGTCCATTATCCTCTATGCAATATAAGACCTTTCTGTCCTAATAACTACGGAGAGTTTGGGCTTCTTTTTTTTTTAATGACTTCCAAAGGAAAAAATAAATTAGTTGCTCATTAAAAACTGTGATCTGGAGAGCAAGAAGAAACAAACCATTTCAGTTCTGGAAGCACTTCTCTTGACCTGACATCCTTAAAGAATATGCAAACAAAGAGCTATATTAAAATCATGTTAAGAAGCTCTCTGAAATGCAAAAAAAAAAAAAAAAAAAAGTAAATTTTGAGTTAAAGGAGATTTGCAAAAGGTAAGGCTCTGAAGGGGGTTAAGCCTACAGTGATCATTTGGCTGCTCTGTGCTGCAAGGGCCAGAGGGATGTTCTGTACAGAAATCGTAAATTTGCTTCTTTTTTCCTTTGGAGATGCATTGTTTCCCAAAGACATTCTGGCTCCAGCTCTGATCTGGCATTCCAGATTGATGCTTGTTGAACCAACAAAGATACTGGGAAGCAACACATGATTATGCGTCTTCTGGTTTGTTGCATATTTGCTAGTAATTTCCTTTACTTCTCCAACCTTTAAGCTTATCTTCTGTTACGGTGGGATGAAGATCTCCAGCTGGAGATCTGATAGGACAGCTTGATAGGCAAAGAGCTGGCACTTGATTAGGTTACGGTATTTATTAACTGTATAAAGATACTATAGCAATAATGGATCTGAACGGATGACAGATGGATGATGCTCCAGGAATAGCAAGAAAAACAGCTATACGGTACCCCCAACACTGCTTCCCACTGTCAGTGTCATCTTGGGAAAAGCATTTAAGATTTTATCAGATTTTTATCTGGCTGATTTTGTGCTAAAATGGACTGTGCACATTCACAAAATTCAGCCAAGCATCTCGGCTGTGGAGGCTTTGGTGCAGTGATGCACCGCAGGGCTCGTACCTACTTTAAGTGTTCCAGCTAGATGTAGAAAATAAAAAAATTGTTTCCATCCCACAGCTCCACTGTCCTAGCCTGGTTTCAGATTATTATTTTTTTAAATTAGGATTACAGATATTAGTCCTGGACAAATATTCCCAGCCACAGTCCTTCTGCTCTTTATTCAGCGTAAGGTCTCCCTCTATTCTTGATGATGCCATGCCTCTCGCCCTTCCCACCAAAAAGGGTCACGCTTTGGTCCAGCAGACAACAAGCAGCAAAGCAAGGTCCATGGGAACAGGAGGGAGTGGTTTGCCAAACAGCAGGTCCGCGCTGGTGTGTGGCCTTTAGTCAGGGTTAAATAAACAGCGTGTAAATAAATAAATAATTTTCTCCCAGGTTGTGACCTTGTAAATCAAGTCTAAGCCTGGAAGGGGTTTTTATGGTCCAGCTGGAACAGCAGAGCAGTCTTAGCAGAATAAATATATATAGGGGAAAAAAAATAACTGTGCCTTCCCATTGCTCCCAGGCTGCTGTGGGGAATGTTTGATGCTGCTGTGAGACATGCTGATGATTAAGAAAAAGGAGAGAGGGGACATCGCTCTCGTTTGCCCAACAGCTGTTTCACATTATTTTAAGAGGTTTAAAAGAGGAGTAAAACAGTTAAATGCACCCAAGAGTAATCCTCCAGCTTCGGAGCCGAATAGAGGGCTGAGCAAGTAAATGAAAATCCAGCCCAACTAGTTCCTAGCAGCAGCTTTCATGGAAGTGGATAGGAGCTGGGCAGGGATTTGCTCGGAGTCTGTTATCTGGGCATTACGGCCCTGGGATGCTTCGTGTACTTTATTGCTCATCACCAAATAACAGTAGTAAGACCTAGAGCAGTCCCTAGATTTAGTGTGGTTTGACCAGACTGGGTAAAAGGCACTGGCTGCATTTTAAAAAGTCCGGAGAGACCTGTCTGGTGCAACAAAGGAAAGGCAGAAACGGGAGCTGGGACTTCCACCTCCCAGCCCTGCAGTGGCTTGGTCCGGCAGGGCCAGGGAAGCCGGAGCGAAGAGGGCTCGCGATGGGGAGATGCTGGGACAAGCCACAGCCGCGGTCCCTGCACAGAACTGGCAGCATCATCTCCTGAGCCAGAAGGTTTTACGTGGGGTCCCGGCCAGGCGGTCTCTGGGGGTGCCCGGGCTGGGGCAGGAGACACTGGTGACGGGGGGCTGCAAGCGTGGGGCTTGTCCCCGATGGGGATGTCCCATGGGAGGCTGTCCATTGCTTTGCAACGGAGAATGATGCCGACAGTGCCGGTATTTGGTATTTTACACTTTCCAGGTGTAAAGAGGGGAAGCACCTGCTCCAGCAGCTCGCACGGCTGAGCTTGGCCACGGAGGCGTGCGGGGCATCTCTGGCATGAGTTGTGTCCCCCCGGCCCTTACCCCATCTTCCAAACGTTGGGGATTCCAAGCCCACCTGCCTTTGGGACTGCCGGGGGGGGGGGGGGGTGACGCAGCCTGGCTTCGCCCCAGGGTCCCAGCCTTGGATATTTTGGGCTGCAAACCTGCCTTCTCCCAAGCCCCATTCCGGCCCCTGCTACACCTGCCGACCACCTCCCCGTTGCCCCCAAGCCCCCTCCCACCCAAGCATCGGAGGGGACACCGAGACACCGGCAGCCGCTGCGGGCAGGAACCCACCCCCCCGCACACCCCCCCACCCCACCCCGGGCCACCCACCCTGCCCACGGGGTGGGGTGGGGGGTGTGCGGATTTTAGGTGGGGGGGGTCCGCTGCTTGGCAAGAGGAGCGCGGGCAGCGCGGTGCCGCGGGGCGCGGGCAGCGCGCGGGGCGGGGCGGGGCGTCTGGTCTCGGCTCCTCCCCCCGCCGCCCTCCCCCGGGCGCCGATTGGCGGCGGGCGGTGGGTGACGCGCGGAGGGGCGGGGCGGGCCGGCGGAGCGGCGCGGCGCGGCGCGGGGCCATGCGGCAGCCCCGGGGCGGCGGCGGCGGCGGCGGCGGCGGAGCCGCTTCTCCTGCCCGCGGTGGGGCGGCCGGAGAGAGCCCCGCACAGCCATGGGAGATGGGTGGCTGCCGGGCGAGTGCGGCCCCCAGAACCGCTCCGGCGGCGGCGGGGTGACGGCGGCGGCGGGCGGGAGCAGGCAGCCGTCCGCCGCCGCCGCTGCCGCCGCCGCCGCCGCCGCCGAGCTGCTGTCGCAGCAGTGGGCCGTGGGGATGAGCCTGCTGATGGTTCTGGTGGTGGTGCTGATCGTGGCCGGGAACGTGCTGGTGATCGCGGCCATCGGGCGCACGCAGCGGCTGCAGACCCTCACCAACCTCTTCATCACCTCGCTGGCCTGCGCCGACCTGGTGATGGGGCTGCTGGTGGTGCCCTTCGGGGCCACGCTGGTGGTGCGGGGCACCTGGCTCTGGGGATCCTTCCTCTGCGAGTGCTGGACCTCCCTGGACGTGCTCTGCGTGACGGCCAGCATCGAGACCTTGTGCGTCATCGCCATCGACCGCTACCTGGCCATCACCTCGCCTTTCCGCTACCAGAGCCTCATGACCAAGGGCCGGGCCAAGGGCATCATCTGCACCGTCTGGGCCATCTCCGCCCTGGTCTCCTTCTTGCCCATCATGATGCACTGGTGGCGGGACGAGGACCCCCAGGCGCTGGAGTGCTACCAGGACCCCGGCTGCTGCGACTTCGTCACCAACAGGGCTTACGCCATCGCCTCGTCCATCATTTCCTTCTACATCCCCCTCCTCATCATGATCTTCGTGTACCTCCGGGTGTACCGGGAGGCCAAGGAGCAGATTAGGAAGATCGATAGGTGCGAGGGCCGATTCTACGGCAGCCACGAGCAGCCGCAGCCGCCCCCGCCCCCTCACCCTCACCACCAGCCCATCCTCGGCAACGGCCGAGCCAGCAAGCGGAAGACCTCCCGCATCATGGCCATGAAGGAGCAGAAAGCCCTCAAGACTCTGGGCATCATCATGGGGGTCTTCACCCTCTGCTGGCTCCCTTTCTTCCTGGTGAACATCGTCAACGTCTTCAACAGGGACCTGGTGCCGGACTGGCTCTTCGTTTTCTTCAACTGGCTGGGCTACGCCAACTCCGCCTTCAACCCCATCATCTACTGCCGCAGCCCCGACTTTCGTAAGGCCTTCAAGAGGCTGCTCTGCTGCCCGCGGAAAGCCGACCGGCGGCTGCACGCCGGCGGCGGGGAGCTGGCCCGCCTGCCCGGGGGCTTCGTCAGCACCGTCGGGTCCCCCGAGCGCAGCCTGGGAGGGACCTGGTCCGACTGCAACGGGGGCACGCGGGGCGGCAGCGAGTCCAGCCTGGAGGAGAGAAATAGCAAAACGTCCGATTCGGAGTCCAAGGTATAGGGGGGAGGACGTGGGGGGCCACGTCGGGCCCGGGGCAGGGGGAGAGGCAGGCAGGGAGGCACACGGGAGCGGAGAAATCCCCGGCAGCTGCCTGGTGGTCAAGCTGATGGCAAGCCAAACTCATCCCTGTCTTAGCGGGGAGAGAGCGGCTGTTTACTTAGGAATAAAAACAGGTGAACTCGTGTACGACATACCTCATCCGAAACTACAGCAAACAGGAAACCCACTGACCGGAGAACAAAGAAAATAAACAGCCCGTCCCAAAGATAGCCAGCTTATGTTTAGGAGAAGTGCTTTCGGAAGGGGCTGTGGTTCACTCGGGTGAGTTGTCCCAGGACCGTGCCGGTGGTTGAACCTCAGTGTGGAGGTGCCGGCTCTTGGCCGCCGAGTTTGGCCGCAGCGGGGGGTCCCAGCCGTCCCCCGCCTCGCCCGGGGCTGTCGGACACCCCAGGTTTCACTCCCTCACCCGCAGCACCGGGCGGTTTTTGGGGAGGCGCAGGGTCCGTGCTGCAGGTGCTCCAGGCGGAGAGTATGGACCCGCGGGCAAGATGAGTTTTAAGCTCGGAGTAGCTGTGCTCCCCTCTTCCGCAGAGTAGCGATGGAGAGAAATAATGAGTAATGAGTGAGGAGCACAGGTATATTTCGAAAGGGGGTAAAAAAAAAAAAAACAGTCCACGCTCTTGTGCTTTTTCCCTCTGCATCAGCAAGCAGTGAGTTATTGTGCTTATCTCCTTCGGCCAGACAATAGCAGTCAGGCTGAGAAACTTCTACCTCAAACTGTGCATATTGTACAGGGGAATAAACAGGCCATGTTTATATTAAACAGCATATTTACATACCACTAATAGTATTTTATGAACGGGGGGGGGGGGGTAGCGAGGAGCCTTCTGAAGCTTGTTCATTGTAATTATGGATGAACGGGGGGGGGGGGGGGGAATCCTGGCAACAACAAAAATTTACTGCACATTTTTTTGAAAATGGCGACAAAGCCATTTTTTGCACAGTGTTAAGAGTCGTAATGTTATTTGAAGATGTTACTTGCACACACGTACACACACGCAAATTAAAAATGAAAGGGAGGTTTGAATAACGCTGACCCTGAAACTGATTTCTGGTTTTGTCTGATCTGTTACAGTTTGATTGAGAGAGTGACTTTTTCTATATTAGTTTATGAAGGTACTGTAAATATATCCATATTATAAATTAAAATATCTTAAGAGACTTTATTATTTTTATTATTTCCAAATGCCCACGTGAATCTGCTGTTATTTTAGCACTTGTGTGTCATTTCCATTTTCCTCTCTGTGTGTGTTTTATAACATATTTATACTCTGGTGCAATTTACTACTGTGTAAGTAATTGGTCTATGTGCAATAAATACCATTGCAGCACAAGCAAGCGTGTCTCTATAGGTTTCGAAACAATACCTACCTATAATGGGAAGAACAGCATTTGTTTTTCTCCAAAGATGGCTCAGATTACCAATACAACTCTATCTAATGGCTTTTCCTGACACAGTATTGTAAAAAACGTGTTTGAAACCCAATAAGGTTGTGTTCCTGTTGCACCGAGGTCTGCTGACTTCCCTTAAAATTAATGGCTAAAGACAAGGTGTTTCCACTCTGATAATGAATACACTCATTTTCTGTAAATGTTCCTTTCTAGAATATATTCTTTTTTGTTGTTGTTGTTGTTAGGAGTACGCAGCTGGGAGTCAGGAGACCAGAATATTTAAGATTACAGAGGATGTTTAATTTGAAAGCTAAAAATGGGCTCGAGTAGGAAGAAATCTCCACATGCGGTACACGCTACCCCACAAGTAAGCCCACCTCGTGCTGATGGTGGGCCCGATCCTGCCCGAGCGAGGTGGGTGGTGTGTGCTCAGCAGGACTGGGTCCCGGTGCTGAGCGTGGAGGTCGGGGGAGACCCCTGCCCGAAAAGCAGCCGGAGGAGGCTCATGCCCTGTAAGGGGAGATGGCAGCCAGGCAGTCGGTCGCAGGACTCCAGACTTTGGTTCCGTCTTACTGTAAGAAAGGAGTTAACCTCTGAGGGAATGGCTGGGGCATAACTGGAGCAGGATCGGACTCCGGGACAGACTTAAGCGCCGCTGAAACCTTTTCTGTGTCACTGGGTGAAATAAAACTACCTAGTTTGTAGATCATAATGCTAATGGTCATGTGCAGTGTGGCTTCAGTGTGCTGCTGACAGTCACATATTCCTTGGGGGCCAGATTATGATCACTGAATGTTATATTGTGGACTGATCCAAGTAAGGAGATACTGTGAACAGAAGGGCTGCAGGTTTGCGTCCCTGGTCCAAAAGATTGTCTTCCTTTATTGCTTTATGAAGGTATGCTGTATCCTTGTGGTTTCATGAAGTTTTTCATTACTGCAGTGAATGCATGGCAGATAGAGCAACAAGAAGGCAGTGCAGAATGAATGTGAAGCCGTTTTTAGCTTTATGAAACTCAAAAGTATAGTTAAATTAGAAATCAGCTCCCAGGAAAAGCACTTCCCAAAGCGAGTTCTTTAGGGTGGTGGCCAGCGGTTTGTTTTGGAAACCATTTGTTCATTTTTTTTGTTTTAAAAGTTAAGGAATTTGTCCTTTGCCATTTCTAGTGATGTATTTTCAGGGAGGAAAAAAAAAAAAAAAACAAACAAGTTACACTTTTTATGCAAGGACAAAATGAAGGGACCAGGGAAGTAAATAATACTTTTCCATTGATGTTACTGGGGTTCGGTGTGAGCTGCAGTTAATGGTGTCTCCCTCGATAATAGTGAAATGGGCTGCTTAAAATGCTGGGGTGACATCAGACCAGGTGCTAAGTGAAGTAGGCTCTGCCACCAAGTGATTTTTTTTTTTTTAATCTGTTTTTGTCTGCGATTCCACCAAAGACATCAGGACCAAAAGGGTGCACAGGATGGCAATGTCTGATGCCAGCAACTGAGGTGAGACATTGGCTACGCATGTCGGGATCGGGATGGGATGGGGAGGCAGCAGTGCCCTCCTGTGCATTGGGCATCACATAAATCAGTTCACATACTTAATTTTAACCATCCAAACGCTCGTGTCCTTAGATTTTAAAAAGTGATGAAAGTTTCGGCTCAACAGGGTCTGACTTTGGTGGGAAATTTTTGGCCAGAACCGGCTCGGCTTTTGCCGAATAGCTGTGCTGGCTCATGCTTCCCCTAGACAAGTGTAATGGCATTGAGAAGGTGACAGGTAGGATGAGTTTTGCCCATCGGCCTCTGTAGGGCCCGCTGTGTGAGCAAAGTGGTCGGGATTTGTCTGCCGTTGAATTTTAGCCAGTCGAGGACCTGCTGGAAGAGTCTGGAGGCGGGCACGTTGAGTCCCTTCGTAGACAGCTAAGATAATCCACCTGGCAGCGTGGATGGCGGATGCCGGTCCGTGTCGCACGGTGTAAAAAGGCGGTGGCACGGTAACGGTGCGGACGGAGCAGGACATATGGCACGCACGTGTGCGAGGAAGGGGAGGCTGCTGGCGAGCAGTCTGCCGTGGATCACGCTCAGAACAGGCTGTTCTCCGCGGAGAAGAAGGATACTCTGAAAAGTGTTACAGGGCAGCTGAAATACTCCGGAGGCAGTGAGTCAAACACTCACGATGAGTATTTTTTTCTGACGAAAACCAGACATGGATTAGCAATTGGAGCTGCAGGTCAGAAAGTATAGGTGGTAGGCATGCAGCTGCACACGTACGTGGGCAGGAAAGTAACAGCAAAGAGCCGCAGGCCTGCAGTGAAGGGAGATGCAGGTAAAACAGAAATCCACTCAGAGAAAAATGTCCTGTGTCTGCCAGGACCAAAATTACTTGGCGAGGGTGCCTGAGACTTCCACATGCAAGACGCCTGATTCTCAAAGGCGCCGGCTGCACGCTAAGCGGTGTTTGCTCAGCACTTCTGAAAAGAAGGCTGCATCTCTCCACGTGCTTAAATGGGAATATATTGGGTGGAAAGCCTGGCTTCAGTTTTCCCTGTGTTCAGGAAAGTTAAGGATGTTTCAGACATGCAGCGGGCTGTCGAAGTGGCTGCAGAAGGACCTCCGCACCGGTGAGAGCTGCACAAAAGCTCTCCTGAAAATTCACTGCGCTTTGAGGCCGTGACCCTCAGCATCAACTGACTGTAGCTCCAAGCGGTAACTGGTGAACGAATGAAACTATGTGCAAAAAATGCGGCTTAAAATTGTGAACTGTGCCCATGGCGCACACAGCATTTGACAGCATCAGCCGGGTGTTTGTGATACAGCACGCACCGGTTCTTCTGCAAACTCTGCTTTCCCTTTTGGGTATGCACGTGTTTTCAAGTATGAGGACAACTTCTTTATCAGCTTCCCCCCCCCCCAACCCCTATCTGAAGTCGGTTTTATTAATAACTTTTAAGTGGCTATTTTGCAACCTTCCTTATGCTGCACACTTTCCTAATTTATTGTAATTTCCCGTCCATTGGAGTGCACTTACTTCCTTTATGTAATATATCAGCTGCAGGGCTGGAAATTGTGTAGCTATGAACTGAAAGAGCAGACTTTCTTGAGGCCAAACGCGGTCAGGCATCATTGCCACTGGGAGCAGAATTTGACCTGATAATCTAATCTTATACGAGAGACTATCTCCAGAAAAGTATTGTTACCAGCAGTAAATGACCTCTGCTAATGAAGCTGGAGCAATTAGTCCTATTCAAAGCTGTCAAGAAAACATTAACTGCTAAACAACAGTTAACATGGGATAGCTCAAATAATGAGTGTTTTGTTTGCTGGTGTGTGTTAGGTGATGTGTTGGGAAATAATTATCCTTTGACTAGCAGCCAGCTTTGTACTAATCAGAAAGGAGAAGTCATGTTCCCTTTGAAGGATTATACCTAAAAATAGTTCTGTTGCCGCCACATCAACAAGCGAAATGAAGCAAATTCGCGGAGATGTACACACCTTCTTAACATTTCAGTTTTCGTCCTAAAAACTCATTGTTCAGCTGGAACTTTCTGTTTGATCGTGTCAAAAGCACTAAATGTGATCTCCTCCAATAGTGCTAAGCACACTCCCCCCAAGGAGCATTACCCTATGCACCACTGACTTGCTTTCAGAGCCTGCCAAGTTCCCAAACACCCCAGGAGGAAGTAAGGAGTCTTTCTCTTTATATAAACAACCGCATATAATGTAAGATCAACAATATTTGTGATAATCGTCTCACAGAAGAAATCAATACGCTTTTTGTTTGAGATGTTTGTACGCCTGCCCATCCGTGAGGAGCAGCCGTGGTAACAGCAGGTGATTTATTCGTGCAATTCAGTTACTTCAGGCTGTCAAACTGTGCTTGAAAAAGTGACCGAGATGGGAAAAGGGTAAAAAAAGGTGATGCTGGCAAGCAAACCTGGGATTATCATTGCGAACAGCAAAAACTGGGGCATCTTTGGCCATGCTATAGGTGTTGCCTCTTACTGGTAAAGTCTATTTTATTTGGTTTGGATAGGCACGCACCAGACAGATGCACTGTAGAAACACGGGTTAAGAAGTGTGAGAGGTAAGACGCTTTCCATACAGGACCGTGCGACCAAGAGACGGGCAGCTGAAACATGCCCCAAAGATCCCTAAAAGTTCTTCTTACTCTTTTCGGCTAACAGCAGCAGACTAAAGCACACCCGAGCAGCTTCTCGGACGGCGTAAAGCCGCGCAGCTCCCTGGCCATCCATGGCTCCCGGGACACATACGTCCCTCTTAGCATCACCCCCTCCCCTCTGCGGGGCTCGGGTTGGACCCGGAGCCTCCCGCATCCCGCAGCCGTCATCCTCCTGCGCGGTGCCAAGCAGGAGGTGGCCCGTGGCACCCCGGGGTGCAGGTGTGCCCGCGCTGCCTCGGCTCTGCTGGGCGTGCTGGTGCAAGCTGCCGGCCGCACCGCTCCGCTGTGTCATTGCTCCATCCTGCAAACGCCAGCGACAGAATCAAGCCCGCCGTGCTGGAAATGCAAGAGTGTTTGGGTTTGTTACGTAAACTGGCGATCGGCTTCCCGGTTCATGAAAACTGGCAGCTTGGTACGCACGTTCGCTTCGCAAACTGCCGTTTTTGTCTTCCTGCCCACTTGGCTCCCACGTTTTTTTTGTGGCGGTCTTTGCTTGCTTGTCCTTAGCACCCAGCAGCACGCGTTTTTCAGCTGTACCCCAGCAGCAGTCTGCATGCAGACGTGAACGGTACCAGATGCTGGGCAGTGTCTGGGTTTGGTCATACCTATTCCTTCCAGGACTGATACTCAGAGTTATTAATACCAGCTGCACCAAAGTGCAAAAGTGCCAGACAAATAGGAAATGAGTCCTGACCTCCAGGTCCGCAACCTGAAGGAGGAAACAGAAGTTTACCCAGACTTTTGCCATCGCCATGGTTAGCAGCACATCTCAGACGTAATGGTGTGCCTTTCCCCTCTGATCCTGTGTAATGCACTGAATCCTGTTGTCCTTAATGAGATTAAATGAGGATTTTCTACTAGTTCAGTGCTCCAGCCATTAGCCACTGTTGTGCGTCTCTAGGCAGTGATGTACCTTTGCATGCCTGGCCCAGTGTCTCTCTAAAGCCATGATAGACTTCTTCCTAGCAAAATTGTTTTGATAATTGGTCTTAAGCTCGTTGGCTCAGTGCTTTGAAAGGCAGATTTCAGTGTATACACCGAAGAGGCAATCGGACCCACTGAAGAGCTCAAAATCTCAGCAGCTGCTAGGTGTATAAATATTTCAGCTACCAACAAGTCATTCCGCAGGGTCAGGCGAGTGCTGCAGCCCCCTCAGAGCCTGTCACCTGCCCTCCCTCAAAGTGGGACTGCAGAATACCCTGCCACTGTAAGAAAAAACTGCAGGGACGGTGCAATAGCTCACGACAAAAGATTTGCCAGGTGGTAACATTTAAACAGTGCTTTGCGGCCAAAATGTCAAGAGTGCTTGTTAAGAAGAAGGAATTGAGAGAAGCCCCTGGCAGGACTTCCTAGCCGGGAAGGGAGAACAGTGTTCTGGGTTAAATTTTCTACGTAAGGAAGAAGAGCCCCTCGTTGACTGGTCCAATGAGAGTTACAGATGCTACCAGCACCCTGTGGAAGCCACAGTGGTGGACAAGCGCCGTCCGCCCCAGTCACCCCTGGGGACAGCTCACGGTGCCCCCAGCCGCCCTCCCTCTGCTCCCATTTGGGTGTATAACATGCCCCCCGCTCACCTGCCCGAGCATCAGAGGGGACCCCAGAGGTGTCCTGCGCCACAAAGGTGTGTGCCAGCCTGCGTCCCCCCCGTGGGGTTTGCCGACCCACCGTCATTGTGCTGCGGAGGGAGGAGCGCTTCCTCTTGGACTGGAGCAGGTAAACTGGGAGACGTCCCACAAAGCTCCCATTGTTTAACAGCTCGCCCGCTCGCAGAGCCCGCCTTCAGCGAGGGATTTTTTGTTTGTTTGTTTGTTTGTCTGTCCTTCCCCTAAACACTCGCTTGGGAGCCATCAAATAAAATCTCAATTAGCTGGCTTACGACACGAAGCGTGGTGTGGGGTGTGTTCCCTGGCACGGAGCTACCCTTACTGGGGTACGGTGGCAGGGGGGGGGGGAGGCAGGAGGGGCCGCTGAGGGACCTGTTGCTCACCCCCCCTGCCCCGACTGAAGCATCGCTGGTACCCTGGCAGGTTTCCATCACCAGACTAGGACAGCCACAACACCAGTGCACCCAGGCTGCGCCTGAAATCCCGGATCCTGACACAGGAGCATCCGATCTGCTCACAAACCAGCTCACCTCAAATCCTGGGGCTTTTCGGAGCTTTTATGTAATACTCAGTGCAAGGCAGCTGCTGCTGCAGTAATTGCCAGTAACAACTGGTATTGTAACGCCGCTCTAAAGCACCTCCAGAGCATCCACGGGAGAGGTTTTGTTCCTGTTTCACTGCCAGGTGGTTCCCAGCTAGCTGGCAACGGGGTGAACGCATGTCTGTGGTTCTCAGCATCAGCCCATCCAAGCCAGGGCTGGTGCTCGCACTCTGCCCTGCACAGCATGTCCCGCTGCCCGGACTGGGTCTGCTGCCTGTGCAACCGGTGGGCAATGGGCTCCCCTGGCTGAAAACCAGCCCTTCCAGAAAAGGTTTGTTTCAGCTGATTCACGCAGGTTGCATGAACACAGGTAATGGCACGAGGGGCATGGGAACGTGCAGAGCAATGGGGCTGAGATCATGTTTTGGTTGCAGCCCCGATTTGGATCCATCACTGTGATCACAAACCTCATGTCTGGCGGTGATGCTGCAGAAGCTGAGACCCGGACCAGCACCCTCTGGCCTGTCATTTTGCCTGACCTGCATTGGAAAAGCGAGACTCACCACCTAAACCTTCCCTCCCTTCAGGGGCCACACTGAACATTATATTCAGAAGCTTAATGACTAAGCCATTAAGCTTCTCATTGCATGTGAAAAGTGAAAAAAAAATTAGTTTTGCACAAGTATTCATGCAATAGAAGAAAACATGATGTAAGTCTGATTATCCACTGGGTAGCTATACCACAGTGAAGAGTGTGGGATAGACTCCTCAGCTTCTGGCAGAGATCTGGACCAAGGCAGCTGAAAGAGCAAGTCAGGTACCAGGTGAGAGCACTAAGCTGTCCCCAGCTGCAAGAGGGTGACATGGCAACAAGCCGCGGACAGTGGAAAAATAATCCCCCAGGAAGAGCAGCTCTGTTTGCGAAATGTCTTTGTGTGCATCCCAACGCTGATGGGCACAATTGAGCTGTTAGTGATTTGTGAGTGATCCCCATCGTGCGTGTCTTCTGGCGGATGGTGTTTAACCACTTTTATTCCTGCACACTTCACTTATGTGGAAGCAAGGAATGCAGTGATAAAAAGGCTGGAATAATTTCAGTGCTGGATAGTTTCCATTAATATATTTCTCGTTATATAACACTGCCATCAGTGTACAAAATGTGCTAAGGTGCCTTTTAGGAAGGTGGAACATTTCTACATGGCCATAATTAAGAAAGTTGTGTTGTAGAGCAAGCTGGGCTTTGATCAGAGACTTTTTAATTGCACTGGATGTGCTTGGGCTTTTGCATGGTATGGATTTCTTTGCCTTTACGTTACGAGGCACCTCATAAATTAAATGGTTGATGTTGTCAAATGCATGCCATTAGCACTCTGAACAGATAATCCCTTCGGTGGCCTCATCGCAGTCTATCGCAGGGCCTGTCTCCAGATAAGGGCCTGGAAGAAGAACAATGGTGCTCCGAGCTCCCAGGGACCTCCACTCTTCAGTTCTGCACTTCAGAAGAGAAAAATTATCATTATCTGCATGGCTCAAGCTCCCTTTGAAATGCGGTTATTTTTTACTCATACACTCCAAGCATTTTTTACATGATATCAGTGAGAAACTTGAAACCCCCTTTGAGAAGGGAAAGATTTCCTGCAGCCCTACTACTAAAGAAAATGGATAGATCAAGTAGTAAAGTTCAATGACTTACTTAGCATTAAATAAGAAAGAGAATAATGAATTGGATTTTGTGTGCCTGTTTTTCCTCTGCAGGGAACAGTCAGGCTAATGGATTTTCATTGCCTTCTGCTTCTGTTCATCAATCTAGGTGAGTTCAAAACACTGCTGCCTTTTTGCGCTCTCCCTTAGCTGCTCACTTGTCACAACTTCAAGTATTTGGAGCTTAGCAAACACATGGGTTTACTACCATCAACGCCATCCTGACTGGTGAGGAGAACATGCAGGATTTAACCCCCTTCATCCAAGGATGACTTGTGGCCTGCCGTGTGGACATTGTGTTTTATGTTAGGTAGCTGCAAGAAGGCAATTCCTTACTTAGGGTGGACACTAGTTTCCTACTATTATGAGCTCAGGCTTTAACGTCCTTCAAGAGAGACATTATTTCCCCACTGGGTTCACCAAAACCTGGTTGGGTCTCCAAACCCCTCCTTTGTTTACGGGCTTTGCCAAGCACGCCGTAGGGAATTTTATTGGGGAAGGAAGGGAGGTGGTGTAGGAGGAAACTATTACAAAGCTATATAACATAAACAACTTTCTCATGTAAACTCCAAACACCGCTTGGCACGGAAGAGGTTAAAGCTAGGGGTGGATGGGGGGGCTCATTAGGGCAAAGATATAAATAGCAAGTCGGGAAGCCTGGGGAGGGACACGGGGGAAGGGGAAGCGATTAGTTGACCCTAGGTGGGGTGGGCTCCCTGGGCTTGCTGAAAGCCCTCTGCTGCTCTGCCCATGGGGTTAGGACCTGGGTCCTCCCTGAGGCATCCCAAAGCAGGTGGATGCTCAGATGGAAACCCTGCGTAACTGACCGGGAGCCATATTTGTTCAAAGGTGAACCTGAAAGGTGTTTGGGTCACCTCGAGACTTTCTGCAGAGCCAGAAATTGCTGCTGCTCCTGCCTGCACCTTCCTGCCCCAAACCTTCGCTGGGCTCACCAGCGCCTGCCCAGAGCTGGGGAGCTGCTTTCTGCCTGCTCGGATGGTCAGAGCAGGATTTCCGTTTTCCTACCAGCCTTGGTGCTTCAGGCTTTCTGGTCTGTTTTTTGTCCAAATGGGAAACGCATAATGAGAAACTGTTTAAACAACTTATGGTACAAGGAAACTCGCTGGAGTAAAGTACAACATTATAATTTATTTCCAAGGAAATGATGCACTCTCCAAAAGCACTCCACTCAAGCACTGTGATTTAAAGTTGCAGGATAATAGCTGGCCATCTTCAGTGCTGCCTGCAGCCCTCATCTAGGTCTGAGCGTGGTGCACGAGGAGGGCAGGAGTCTGCCAAGATCATCCGTGCTGCTGTCTGGTCTGGCCACCAGCAACCATTCATCAGCAGGTTATTGCAGATCTTTGCACACAGCGAGATGCTCGATGTGGGTATAACTCTGCTGGTGATGAGGCACCAGGCAATGTTATATAAACTCTGTGCCAACGGATACGTTAAGATATACACAAATGTTAACAAGGGCGTTTCCTTAACAATGTTTTAAACCACCCATAGCAGCTATGTGGACCCAGATGACAAAGTGCAGAGAGTGACCAAGCGAAGGACCATCTCCCCTAGCCCCCAGGCTGTGAGTAAGGTTGGTACCTCGTCACAGTTGAATGCCCAAGGTTCAGGGAGGGTCAGGCTGTTAGAGCTGTCCTGACTGTGAGTTTTCTTGCATGGGTGGGTCTGGACAGCCTGGTGCTGGTGAAGGAAAGCCCAGGAGCCACTGAAGCCCCAGAGGAATTCTCTTGTTCTATTTCCAGCCCTGCTTTTTAAGATAGGCCTTCAGATCAGATGCATTTCTGAAGCTTATCTGTGTGAATATTTGACTGCTTATCCAAACAGAACAAAAACCTCCAAACCTTCTGAGGTCCATCCATCAAAAGCCTTATCTCCCCATGTCACCGTTCAGCTCCTGGCCGCTGCCACTGGGAGCCTCCCACCGTCCGGGGCTCGGCTCTGCCCACCAGCTTCCCATCTCCCCTCTCCGGGCGGCTTCGCGGCATTATCCACGGTCACCTCCTTGGCTCCCTGCTGCTTCAGTGATGGCCTCTGCATTGCATGCAGGAGCGGCAGGCCTGGGCTGCTGCATGGTCTACAGCCAGCCAGCATCCCAACGGGCTGCATTTGCGCTGCTGTATCGCAGCCCGTATCGTCTCCATCCCACACACGTGTAGCCATCTGGGCTGTGGCCACAGCCACGACCGGAGCAGAGCATACTGACTCTGCTTGGCCCCAAGAAAGGAGAACATTTGTCTTGTTTTTATGGGATATTAATGAAGCCTGGATAAAGAATGCAGTCTCCTCTATCTGAGGTTCAAAGACCGAAATATCCAAGAATATTTCTGATCCCTTCTCTGATAGGAGGTTTTGTAAGAGGCTCCCTAAAATCCCAGCTGTTGTGTCGGGGAGGAGGGGGTGTCAGCCCTCACCACCTGTAAGCCACTGGTCTCCTCTGGCAGAGGCATCCTCACCGCTGCAGTGGGGCTGCTTGAGATCTCAGATAGCACCCCTAAAAACCCAGGTGGGCTCTGCCCTTTGGTAGCTGAGCACAGCACGTGAGCTACGGGATGCACTGGGAACACGGGAAGCGCACAGCAGGGGCACCAGCATCAGCAGCCCCGTGGAGGTTCCTGGCTGGGTAAAACCGCTGCACAGTTAGTCTTATGCCCAATTTATACAATATGTTATTCAGCCTTGTCAGAAGAGCCTTTGCAGGCTTGGTATCGGGGCCACAGGACATTTCTTGCTTTGAAGCTGAGCTGGCACAAGAAGTCGTCTGCAGTCCTGCTGTCCTGTCAAAGCCGTGGCCAAAAACAACAGGGCGAAGACTTTGGAAGGAGCCACCCATCCACAGCGTAAACGAGTTTAAATGGGGACCTGGCTGGCTCAGTGCTTGAGAACAGCTTTTAAGCGCATCAGAGGTTGAAATCCTGTGCACAACGGCGGGGATCAGAGGTCTCTGCTGCTTGGTACCGCCTAGTCTTGGCCCAGATCTAGACAAGCTTCAGCATCGGGGTGGGCTTTTCCAATGGGGACTGTTTTCCTATGGTCCTTTTCACAGGAGACTCTGACCCGTGGCCTGTTGTTCCTCTCCTCCCTGTGGTTTTAATTTTTTTCTCTATTTTGGTAGTCAGAAGGGTAAAACTAATTCCCATCTCATATATAACAATTAATTTGACTCAATAGCGAGAGGATAAATGTACTTTTTATACTGTGGTGTCTGATAAGCTATTTATAAATATCATAACACTTCTGGGTCATCTTTAGGGTTTAAAATAAAGTTTTAATTTAAACATAATTTTCCAGTGTTGACAGATATGATAAATACATTTTTGTTCCAATAAAACCTAATTTCAACAATGTTTTGCAAAAATCGTTACGAGCTGAGGATTATTCCCCTGATATTTTTTTTTTGCTTTGTTTGTCTCCATGCTCCAGTATTTATTTTAATGTTACATTCCATTATAGAAAAAACCATCTGTGACTGCAGTAATTCGTTCACCAAGCCCTCTGCTTAAGGGATGAGAGGATGCTCCTGAGAAGAACGATGGAGAGAGGTGTTACCTCGTGTCATAGAGGCTGTGGGGAAGTCGCAGCACCTCTCTGCACCAATAAGGGACACTGTGCCTTCCCTGCAGCTCCATGGGGGACTAAAAGTTACCGCCACTGGGAGATACCCTGCCTTGAAGGGATTCAGGACACTTGTTCTGGTGCTGGCACGATGGGAGCAAAGGGGCTTGGTGGCAGCTGGAGCTCCCAGGCCTCTGTGACACCAGTGCAGCGTGATGACAGCAGTACGTTAGCATTGCTTCAGGGAAGCACATGTTTGTCCAACGGCCCAGGACCAGAGGAGCCTTTCCCTGGGATCCAGTGGTACACGGGACTTCTTTTACACTCAGACTCCCCTACTTAAATCATTCCTCCAGGTGTGAAGATGGTGGCCACCTCCTCCCCTCCAGAGCATTGCTCCTCTGGTCCAAAGGCTCCTTTTCAGGCTTCGAGACCCGGTGGCAGAACCAGCCCTCAGGGCGCTGCTGCAAAGCCTGGTGGCAACTTCACAGCAATTGAGCTAACCTTGATATTCAAGGTGATCCCAAAAGAAAGCCAAGAGGGCACAGTGGGACAGATTTTGTGTCTGGAAGGTGAGATCAAACAGAAGCCCTCCATCTACAAGAGGGCTGCATTCCTGTTGCCTGAGCTAAACATCCATTGATGAGCTGAGTCCCTCCAAAATTTTCTCTGGGCTTTCTCTGGTTTTCCTGCTTTCCCATGTAAACAGCTCTGAGGAAGATCTCTTTTTCTGCAATCAAACATTTTCATTCTGCAGTAAAATAGCTCTTACATCAGCTACCATTGTATTGTGGATGCAAATGCAGCACAACAGAGCCCTTACATGTTGTGAGGTGAGTGGGTCAAATCCTGGGCTTGAACAACAAAAGTACAAGGAATGATGAGCAGGAAAACCAACTTGTTTTAAAGTGATTTAAGGTTGCTGCCTATCTTCTGAGCCCCACAGCTTACAGCCCATACTCCTCACGCTGCCTCCCTGTTAGACAGTCAAACAAGAGCTGATGCTATTTGGAGAGCAAGTCTGTGCTGGAGACATGCAAACACCGACGCTTGTATCCGCACGGACTGGCCTCCATCTGTGAGGAGCTCCCAGCTGCTGTGCTTAAAATACCTGGGAAAGGGGCATGCAGAAGGGGAGAGAGGTCTCTTTCTGACGGGTTGCCATGTCGCTCGGGCTGCTTTCATGGTGATACCTAGAGGACATCATCCGGCACAGCCAGTTGTGATAATCCTTTCAGTGGAAACAGGTGCTGGAGGATAATCCTGCTGTTTTTCTTGGTTATGGTTCTCTTCAGTCACTAAGACTGAGCAAACAGGATTATCACAGCAGCGATTCAGGAAGAGAAGTTACTGGTGCTGTGGACATTTGTTTCCAAGGCAGATTGCAGCTTTGCCAAGCAGCCTGCCCCGGCGAGGGCAGCGGGTGAGCCATCGGCACCGAAGGGATTCGCCGGCCGGCTCCTGTGGTCCTCGCTCAGATCTGTGCCATGCCCCTCGGGGAAGAGAGCCAGATCCCAGATGCAAAGCCCGTGCTCCCTACAGCTCTTCTGGAAAAACGCCTCCCCAAGCCCACCCATTGTGAGTGGGATGGAGACCCCACGGTCTTGCAGCAGCTAGAGGCATCGCCCCAAAACCTGGCCTGGGCCAAGGCACTGGCGGGGAAGGCTTGAGGCACTGTGGACCCCCCCGGGGTTTACGGTGACCTAGCCCTTCCCTGTGATACTTCAGAGCGAGTCTGCCCCTGTGTAAGCGCTGGCTCGTGCCTCCAGCAGACTTTAATGTATCGTCAGGTTTTGTTTTAAATCCCTGGAGCGCTGCACGCATCCATCTCCTCTCAGTCCTCCTCCACTGCTCTTGGAGACCAGCGTGGGCCCTGGTGACCCTCCTTGCTGTGCAAAGTCAGTGCCTCTCTGTTCCTGTTTTACCACCTTTTGCTTCTGCTGATAACAGCCCCTGACACCCCTCCCCGCCCCGGGCAATTCCCTTCACCACCAGGGAAGGAGGATGACACGTAAACTTCATGGCACCAGCCCTTACGCAGTGTCTATGCACAGACGTCTGCTCCCCTTTACTGGTTTGCTTCAGGACTTAGCTGACACCCAATTTCAGTAACAGCACAGCAATTGAGCTTGGCTTCATGGTTTTGTGGCAATCTTGACCCAAATCTGTTTTAAATAACAAATTGCAAAATAAGCATACGTGTACAGAGGCAAATACCAAACTGTAGGAATGGGAACTAGAGATGTGCAGCTCAGGAAGGGTTGTTAAAGCTCCAGCTTGTAGCGGTGCTGATAAGGCAGTTTCCAAGAAGTCGCCCAGCCCTTAAATTCTAGAAACTGTCTCTTCCCAGGTCAATAACCTTTTAGGGACTGAACCCTGGTGTCATCCTACAAGCAAACACGGTCCAGGCAGGACCTTCTGCAAGTGATATGAGAGAACGGAGAACCTGTGTTGCTAAAAGGGGTCCAGAAACTTTCTGGTATAGAAAAACACACAGTGAAAAGCACTTTTGGTAATCCTGGTAGTTTGGGAAAGCACAAGAAAATGTGCTTTTGACTTCATTCTTCTCTGGCCAAGTCTCCTCCTTGCTTGAGAGGGGATCGAGGTGCCCTTTGCTGAGCTGCTGCTCTGCCCTTCCCGTGCTGCGCTGGCAGCAAGCTGTGGTGCTGCAAGGCTTGGACTCCCTCCAAAGTCTCCCTTCTTCCCGGGGAGATATCCATCAGCCCCGGGAACAGGGCTCTGCACCCAGGCTGCTCCAACACCAGCTCACCTGCAGCTCCACTCCCTGCTTTTGACCAGCCTTAACTTCAGACCTGAACAGAGGCTCTTTGGAGAGAAGATTTTCCATATCATCCTGCAGCTCTGTTAGCAAAAACGTTCAATGCGGCTCTAGTGAGAACACCAAGATGGGGCTGATTAGACTCACGCAGTTGTTTGGCTCCCTCATTTCATGGGGATTTTTAAAAATATCTTATGCAGGTGCAGGAGTTGACATAACAGAGCATGCACCGTGTTAGAGTCCGTCCAGCTTGTGTGTAAACACCGCTGGTTCTTTTTTAAAACTCTTAGGAGCTGTTTCATAAACACAAAATATTTTGCTTAATTTCCAAATCATGTGCCATTTCCTTAGCAGGCCCGGTGGCGATGGAGGAGCCACCCATGCAGCCGCCGGCTGCAGCCCTGTGTCCTACAGAACAGTCCCTCGTCCCTGCCAGAGCTGGCAGCAGAGCCAGGCAGAGGCTACCACCTGCTGGACCTTTCTCATTGACTTCTTGCTCTGAACCTCCCCATAATGCCATTGACTGACAGCACTGACCACTTTCTGGGCAACTGCAGAAATGCTGTGTGCTGAGCATCGTGGCGCAAACACCTCTCGCTAGCTCTTCTTTGATAACAGAGTTATTGAGATGAAAGCCGCGTAAACAGCGAGGATGCTGGATGAGCAGCTTTGTGGGCCTGTTGTTTGTTGCTCATTTGGGGTGCGATGTGTGTTTTACAGAGTCTGGGTGTGCTCTTTTCCTTGCTGGCCTTCAAGAACAGGGGCACCTTTCTGAGCTGAGGCAAATTGCTAGGGGTTTGCCGAATTCGGGAACCTGACATTTCCCCATCGAAACTTGCTCCTACCAAAAACAAGAAATTGGTCTTCCAACCAATTTAACTTCCAACCAGTCCTTAAGAAGTGGGAATAAAATTCATCCATACTGGATGGGCAGCTGCCTGAATTTGTGTGGGATCCCACACTTGCATGGGGGGTCTTGGGGGTCTTCATGGGAAGCACCCTTAGAGCATGAACCCAGCTCTGCTGTGCAATTGTGCATCATCATGCAGGCACCATTCCCGAGCAGCCAAGTCAGGTCCACAGGGCTGCTGCTTTTGTGAGGGTGCAGGACCTGGCCGGTGTAATCCAGGCAGCCCAGGGTCATGTTTGTCCCACTCAAGGAGCTCAGCCAAATGAGTCCTGTAGCTCACCCTGACTCCCGCAGCCTTGAGATTAAGGGACTTGGCACCCGCTTTGGATGGGCAAACTTTGGGGAACTTGCAGGGCTGAACACCCACTGCTGCCGACATGACCGGGGGGCTCGCGGTGCTGCAGCATGTGCATTTCTGGGGCAGAGACTTTGTTTTTGCACCAAGCACACTGAATGCTATCGGCGTAATTTCCTCATCTAGGCTTTTTTTGATTGACCTGCTCTACTGAGCTGCCCTGAGCCTCGGCAGGTCATGCTAGCTCGCACCTACAACGTGTCAGGCTTTGGCTGCCCAGTTAGCCAGGCTCCGGGAAGGTCACTGGAAGGACTCCAGTGGCCTCAAATAGGAGTTGACTCATGCCCCATGAGATCAAAACAAAATGTCTCTGCATATGAAAAAATATTATGGAAACTGTATCATTCATGCACAAAAGCCGCACTTCAAACTTTATCATATAAAATACATAATATTGTAAATAGAAAGAAAAATTGCATGAGGCCTGGTGCGCATTAAAATTGTTGGCATGTGAAAACGTCCTTTCCCATAAACACAGCTATTTTCTGGGGTCTGGTACACAAGTAGGCATGCAAAGCTAGAAAACTTGGACCTTTTCTGCACTCCTTCAAAGCACTCGTTTTCCATAGCAGTAATTCATTTCTAGGCTCATCCCTTGTCTTGACAAGAGTGACCCAGAGCAAATGCTTACAATGAGGTCATCAATATGAGGCGGTGTGACAGGTATGCTTCAGGACCTCATAAATACAGCAGCAGCACCAGAGAGTGCTGCCTGGGGGCAGAGAGAGATGCTGAGAGCACCCCATGGGCAGGCTGCAGCACTTGGCTCGCTTAGGTCTTTGTGGGACGTCTGACTCCGTGGTCAAATCCTGCCCCACTGATGCTGGCCAGGATTTGACCGTGATGCTCAGCAATGTGGAGTCTCTGCAATTCCCACAGCTGCCATCTGCGGCTTGATCGTATTCCAGTAATAGCTGATTGCCATGGCCCAGGGAGCAGGATTTAGCATATCACCTTCAGCAAAAGAGCAGAGGATGGCTTGGCATGCACGGCAAATGCAACTCTAAGGGAAAAAATGAATTAGTGTGGGTATTAACCAACAATTTGTCATATAGCCTCTCAAGCCAGCTTCTGATGCTGTGAAGTGTGCAGTGAAAAGCGACGGACGCCTGTGCATCTCCTCTGGCTCCTGCGAAGTTCTTCAGCGCTGGGAGCAGGTGAAGACCACCAAGGCTGTTTGCTGCTCAGCAGATGGGAGAAGCCGTGATGAACGCTTCCAGCTGCTGACTGCAAGTGGCTCTTTCCTCTGACCGTGGGGCCGTGGGGCAAACTGTAGCTCAGCCTTTCCCTCTGTGCTGTGCTTCCCTCCTCGGGCAGGAGCATCAGGAGCTGGCTGCGGGCACTGCAGAAGTGCCGTCTGTCTCCCTGTAGGCTGGACCTGAAGCATGTTCCCTTTATCACCCTGAATGCAAACACGTTCAAGCTTCAAACGATACAGAAAGCCAAGTGAAATAACCCACCTTGTCCGCTACTGCAATCAAATTACCCTTTTTTTTCCCCAAAACACATGCAGTTCAGGACAGCCGGTCACACCGGCCCATCAGTGATCCGCATGCTTACAGAGCACAAGAGCTGTGAGATGGCTGATGGGCTCTCATGCTCTCCTGCCCCAGTATTATGGGTTGGCTGTGGAATGTGGCTCAGCTAACTGGGCTATACTGGTTTCCTGCTGGAGTGTGTTCCCCTAACTGACATCAGGAGACATCCAGCTGCAATGACTAAGCTCTTCTTGCATTCCAGAAATCCGACAAATAAATGTTTCTTGAAAATACACTGGTGTTTTGTTCTGGGAAATGAGTGAACCATCAGCCTGGTTCCTTTTGTGGGGCAAAGCTTCACAAGGACCCGCAGGGCACTGCGCAGTAACACGAGCATCTTGCTTGCCCGCCCTCCCAGCTCGCCTCTCCTCCTTTGATGGGTTTGGAATGAGCTCTGGAGGTCTAACCTCGGAGAATAATGATGTGTGAAAGATCACTTTCATTTTTCACTCTACTTTTTTGGAAGGTGGAACATTTTACAGTTGACAGTACCATGCTAAAGCCTTATGAGGCAAGCAACTATTTTTAACCAGACGGAGACTATCTGAGAGTCTACTGCTGAATCATTTTAAACAAGGAAGAAATCATGGGATCCAAAAGTGGTGCTGGGGCGAATGGGGGTGGAAAGCCTTTCATGATGCACTTGTTCCAATAACTGTTCAATTACTTCCAGACTGTGATGACAACTATCTGAAAGTGCCTGTGGGCTCACTTCAAGTAGTGGCTGCATTTTACAAAATACTTCTGCTTTGAAAAAGAGGCAGGTGCTCAGGTTAGAGCAGCCTGAGAGGCTACCTGTGTTCGCTAACCCCCTTTGCACCCTGGACCATCCTCTGAGCCATGCCAAATGGGAGAAGACACTTGAGCATCTTGGCACTGCCCTTCTCTGAGCCCCCATCACCCTGTATTAGCTGGTTGCAATATATTGAACGCTTGTGGGACCACAGCCTGGGGTGAGAGGGGAAGGGGTGGCCTCAGCCCTGGTCTGGATGTCCTTCCACCTGGCAGCGAAAAGCACCATTTCTCCCTCCTCTGCCCACACCAGTGCAGAGGTGGCACTTCAAATAATGTAAGTTTGCCAGGTGAAACGGGCCTTGTGGAAAAACAGAGGAATTTTCTTCACGTTTCCTTTGTCTAACATATCTCAGACTCGCAGCAACACCCCTTCTCGCTGGAGGGCTGGCAGCTATGGACCAAGGCAGCTCCTCACATGAGGAAAGGGAGAGCCAGAAAGTACATCTGGGTTACAACTGCCCAACAGGCCACGACCCAAACCGTGTTAGAAGCCTATCAGCCTGTTTGTGTGAATTAATGCATAGCCTATTTATACTCACTCAGAGCACAAGGGTGGTAAATGTGTACGTGGTGTTTAGCTTTGTTCTGAAGTTTGTAGCTCCATTGCATGTGCAGCATTTGGCCTCGGAGCTGAGCTGAGTCCATGTAGAAACACAGCACTGCTCGGGCACACCGTGGTGCCAGACTAAGGGCTGGGAGGAACGTTTCTGCATTTGACCCTGCCGTGGTCTGCAAGGCTTTGTGGTCTGCGATGTTTTCCCATTTGGAAGGGGAAATCAAACCTCCTTCCCTGACCTACTTCACTACTTGGTCACTGGCCTGTCTTCTCAGTATCATTGAAACCATGGTGGGACACGTGTCCTCGGCCCCCTTTAGACCAGTCTCTTGGTCTGATTTCCCAAAAGCTGCTGCTCCGGGGTTCCTCTGCATTGAGAACAAAAGTCAAACCCTGTCCCGGGTTGGCACTGCAGCATGGCTGGGGCAGAGCGTGTGGAGATGACACCAAGGCATCATGGAGAGGTCCTGTGTCTGCTTGTCGCAGAGCAAAACTTCGTGTCTGGCTTTGGGGGACATGGGTAAGTTCGAATGAACTCTTTCTCTACCAAGCCATCAATATCATTTACAGGAGGAACGAGTGCATATCAAGAGTAGTTTTAGCTGCCAATTTGGTGGCAGCCTTGGATGAGGAGCCTATTGGCCATGGTAGGTAGGTTGCAGCTCTCTCTGGAGCCTCTGCTGCACTGCGTTTGCATTTGCAAACATCCTAAATGTGAGCTATAAGACCAGGCGGACTTCCTGGTTGCAAGGACTCACAAGCAAATTTAGCCAAAGGGACTGGATACATCCCCTTTAAAAAGCCGCCAGGGTCAGTGTCTGCAGCATGGGGAACGGAGCTCAGAATAAATGATCCTTGAGCTCAATGTTTTTAAGAGCAATTGCGAAGCGAGAGGAATGCAGCACGGCCTGCTGCGACCTCCGCCAACCTCTGCACAAAACCCAGAGCACTGCAAAGCCCCGGCTCCATATCGGGTAGTTACAGCTGTCACCATAGCTGTCACCTTGTAGTTTTTCTTTTACTGTGCAATGGAAAGAAGTGAGAAGCAGGGCTTGCATCGCTACCCGTGATGTTAAACGCAGCGCGAGCTGCCGAGCTCACACATGTTATCTGTGGGGCACTGGGAAGAGAAGACTTGCGTCTCCCATGGGACTCAGCTCCCATGTAGGGATCTCCGTCCCTGGAGAGGCCCAGAGCTCCCCTTCCAGATCCTCCTCTTCTCCCTTTTCCCCCTGGTTATTTCTGATCTCACCCATCCTCTCCGGGTACCGCTGCGGGGAAGGGATGGCTCCCTGCCCACCGCCAGCCCACCCAGCTGGGGCACACTGCAGCCGCATCCAAAGCTGACCCTGGCCTTCTGCTTGAGGGAACGTGCGGTTCAGCTGATGGCACCGATCGGCATCCAGCATGCTCAGGCTTGCACGCCACGCGTGGCTTATCCTGTCCCTGCGCTTGCAATCTTGAGTAATGGGGCCTGACACGTGTGTTTTTCCAGAACGCAGTCTCTTCAGATCAGATTAATTCTGTGATTTCCATCTGCTTCCTCCTCTGCATAAACGATGAAGATTTCCTGAAGCTAACGGCCAAGCTTGCTCGAAGCTGGGACATTAAAATTCATCTGCTGTCCTTGGGTACTTTCTGTAGCCTGATGACCCTGGGTGCTACTTCTCCCTTCTCGCCTGCAGACCCGTAGGTCCCAAAGCTGTAGGCAAAGAGGCATTTTGGGGGGGGGGGAGAGGAGGGCAGGGCAGGGTGTGAAGTGACTTGTCTGTGGGTTTGAGCCCACCTGGAGGCTCACAGGGAAAGGTCTTTGCCAAGAACCTCCCTGTTGAGTTGCTGCCTGTGCGTGGGGCGAGGGCAGCGTCGTGGGTCCAGCCTGGGGTCCACCACAAAGGGCCTGGAATGAGTCTGCATCTGCACCCCGCTTCCCCGGTCCAAGGGGGGGACCGGCGGTCACCCAGGCATTCCTGAGGACATGGTAACTGAGGGCTGTGTTTAAAAACACCAGACAATCCCTCCTTCCCAGTTTGAGGGGGTGCTCATTGAATAGGATGTTTGTATTTGAGCCCTCGCAACACAGTGTCCTGTAGGTCCTCTTTGCATTAAGAGGAACTGAGATTTTGATGGGAACATCTGCTGTTGTGCATGCATTTCCCCTCTCCCGCTTATCAGGGGTTGCACCATGTTGCTTATATTAAAGTCTGAAATACAGATGAAGCTGTGAAGTGTGAATAATAAATGCTGCTTGTCAGTAGATATCCCAGAAGCACATCCCATTAATAAAGGGTATTGGGTGAATAAAATGCCTTTTGCACCCTGATAAAGACATTTTAGTTCAGTGCTTTTTAGCAAAATATAGGGTTGGGTCTGAGACAGGATGTGTGGATCTACATTTGCATTTTCTCATGTCTAGTTCTATGACCTGACTGCATTGCTAGTACAAGTAGTGCTGGCACCACAAAATTTTCATAGCCTATAAAAGTCACGGAGCAGAAGCCTAGAGAAGATACCCTGTATCTGTGTCCCACCTGCAGTGCAACCACCAGTACTATCTTACAGGTAGGATATCTCTTGATCGGAGATCTCAAAGCTCTTAGTGAAGTGTATTCCTTCTTTTTTAAAAAATGCTAATCATGTCCTTATCCAGCTTTTTGTTTGAGGAAGATGTAGCGTCCAGGCGCCCAGCTGCAGCTTTCTTGGCTTGCTCTGCTCACCAGTTGGGTTTGTTCTAGTGGAATTTTTAAGTGTGGTGGATTTAAAACTAATTAGTTAAAAATTTACAAACCTGAGCGTGCAGTCTTTGTGCTTGCTTCAGTATCACCCCCCAGGGACAGACCTGGTTGATGCTTTCGGTAAGGTCGAGTCCCTCCCTTGTTCAGAAGGTGTGTTGCCTTGCAGTGAGAAGGAAAGCAGCTGTAGCCACATCTGCCCCATCGGGCCCCTCTGTTCTAACACTGGTTTTACTTGTGCCTGCTTTTATGTCCTTCCCTTGCCTGCCAGTTGTGAGGTCTACATCCCTGTTACACACACAAATGTTGGTGCTTTCCTTCTTGATTGTTCTGCGTGTAATTTAGATTCCACTAGCAGCATTTAGATTATGTCATTGCATCATTTTAATGGTGTTTTTCTTGGCTGCAGGTTTGATTTTCTTGGCACTGCAGTTAGGGCATCTTTGCAGACATGTACACTTGTTAGCCGTACAGTCCATTTCCCTTTTTGTGCACCTTGCGCTTGCCTCTGCAAATCCCAACTGCAAAGTACTTGTTTTGCAATTCTTTCCTTGCTTGTTCACAACAGCTAACGCAATTTCTCTTCCCCTTTAATTTTCATACATCAGTACTTATCTTGGATTAAAGTTGTCCTTATACTACACGAAATCTTTAAATTTTTATTTTTGGTAGCAGTGCCTAGAAGATCCAGGCAAGGATCAGGAACGATTCATGCTGGTTCTGCACAGGCAAAACCCAATGCTCCTGGTCCCCAAGTGCTTCTGCTCTAACCTTCACATGGGACAACGGAGGGATACGGACAGGAAAACAAGAGCATCAGGAAATGATGATGCAGCATTACCCAGCATGATAGACCTACATGCTTGGCACAAATCTTTTTCAGACCTTTGTCAGCAGCTGTGCAAAGGGATTTCAAATGATCTGTGAAAGATAACTAGGTACTTTTGAATGTTTTTTGCCACTGCATCCACAGCTCTACTGTCACATTTTGCTTGTCCTTCTCTGGATGCAGACCTTCCCAACAGAATGGATTTAGGATTGTATTTTATCCTGGGCTGTTTAGCAAAGCCCATTCCTTACTCCTGGCAGTTCTGCTTTCAAGGTGTCTCTGGCTTCCCACAACAGTAGTGCAGGGGTCTTAATGGATTCATTCAAATCCTCACGTTTTTCATCCCCAATACTATTATAACACAATTTTCCCTTTCTTGCAAGAGCTGACAGTCAAACTGGACATGTATAGTTTGCCAGTACAGAGTTGTGTTTTCTTATATTACCAATTATATTTCTTGCCTGTGCTTTCTGTAAAACAAAACCAAAGCAATCACCCCCCAACAACAATCTTTTTCTCCTCTAAATTCATCAGAAATCCTATAAAGGCCTTGTGTTAGAATCTGCATCTTCCTTTTCTCTCCCCCTGCCCATATATTGCTATTTCTGTGCTCTCTGCCCCTGCACTCCCAGCTCTTAGCTGCCACGGCCACAATGCCTGGCCCCAGCAAGCCCAGTGCTGACTCCCAGAATAGCCCCGTATGCTGGGGGCAAATACGGTATGTGCCATACTCCCCACCACACAGAGCAAATTTGCCAAACTCTTGGCCTCCAGGAACCTAGTAGCAAACTAGAAACACAAGCAGCGTGCTGCCCTTGTGACTTCTTGTCATAAGATGTAGGAAGAAACAGGAGAAAAAATTGACCCAGCGATTACTCTGCGAGAAAGCGGTGCTGGAAGCGCAAGGTTTAACTCCCTGCACTGCCGTCGGGTCCTGCTCCTCGGTGGAAACGCAATGTCAGTAATCACGGAGCTGAGTGAGGTCTGGCAGGGGCTGGGGACCCTGGCTCCTGCACAGGCAGCAAACTCCCAGAAGCCTGGAGAAGAAAGAGGGGAAGGGAAAACCGATGGGGTTGGGAGCTGACACATAGCCCTGCACAGGCAGACGTGTCCCAGAAGGAACCCCCAAAGTAAATACAATCGTGCAAGCCATTTCTGTGCCACACTGGCAAAGAGAGCCAGACTTCTCTGTTTCTTTTTCATACATACCCACTCAAAAGTGCATGTTCTGGATGCCCCGGGGTTAAATAAGGAGAAGTTAAGATAATGCTGTCAGCTGCGCTCCGGATCTGGGCTTGCAGCACCCTGAGTTCGTTCCGTGGAGGAGAGGCCGTGATGCAAGCAGGGTTTGTTCTTGTGCCAGGACGGCCTGTTTTAACAAAAATATTTCTCCCCCCGCCCAGCCCCATCTCTTAGCCTTTCACCTGCTAGCCAGTTCCCAGCCCCTTCCTCTCCCCTGTACATTGATTTTAAGCCTTTTCTGCGTACGGGCAGCTCCCCCCAGCCCGAGGTGCCCAGAGGAGCAGCCGGTGAGGGCTGAGCTCAAGGCAGTGCTGGGCAGGGGGAAGCAGACGCAGGGGCTGCTCGCACCACTTCTCGCTGCTTTTGCACACCCAACTAGACCGTTTCCCTGAAGCTGTAATTAATAGTGCCCAGCCCAAGCCTTCCTCTAAAACCCATCAAGGGTGCAAAACCAAACTGAACCAGGGAATTTTTTTTGTAAGCATGATGTTTTCATGAAATAAAGTCTTTGTTCAGGCCTAGACGCAACGTGTCACGGACCAGCCCAATTCCTCAATTCACGGGCAAATTGCAGGTAGGAAAGTCCCCCGAGCAAAAGTCTCACCGCAGGGTCTGCTCCACCTTCCTGACAGCACAAGCTGGGTTTTCTGGTTGCCTTCACAGCCTCAGCTAACAAAGCCAGGTCTGGCCTCTCTCCAGGGAAGACCAGCTCCTTTTCCAGTCCTGCCTCGACTACTCCGGCTGACTTTGTCCCTGCTCAAAGGTTTGCCCTAGCTGATGAGCTGGCACGTTGGTAAGGGAACAGGAGCTCCTTCAACGTCCCTGTGTTGTTGCACGCATTGGGTCCCTGGTGGCCAGAAGACTGAAAAAATCACAGGAGCCATCTCATGTTGGAAACCACATTAATTTTTCATCTGTATATATATGTACATGAGGGATCGGGAGCCCAGCTGACCTCCCCGGCAGCTGTGTCTGAGATGGGCTCCTTGCCGTTCCAAGGTGCCCGCGCAGAGGACGGTGCCCGGCCGGGAGCTGCTCCCCCCTGCCCCGGTCCAGCGTGGCGGGGACGGGGGGCCAGCGCAGGAGCCTGCGAGGCTGCTCTGAGTCACCCTTTGGAAGGGCCTCGCTTCCTTGTGCTCCGATCCAAGGCTGCTTTCTTGGCAGAAGCCTCCCCCAGCCAGTCAGTGGTAAACTCGCTGCTTTGGTTGGCTGGTTTGGGTTTTTTCCAGTGTTTGCTCCGATACACAATTAATTAAACGTAAGTGCCTCCATTTATTGCTCTCTAGAGAAACCCTGCTGGCTTGTGAGCCCTGGCCTTTAGGGACATTCCTATTGTTTCAGCTACCACCAAAGCCAAGGGAAGCTAAATCACGCTCTCCTTCAGTGTGATGGGAGGGAGCGCACCCACCACCGTGCCTTGGCATGGCTTGCGGTTGCCCAAACGTCTTCAATGAGACACACGCTGCAGTGGATTTGGCATTACAAGGTGACCACTACCAGCAAGGTCTGTGCTCCGTCACCAACCCAGGCAAGGTCAAATCGGTTTGAAATAGTTGACTGGTCTTTCACTGTCAACAAGCAGCCTTGGAAGATTGCAAGGAAAGTCTGAGAAGGAAATGGTTTGACGTAATTCAGGTAACAAAAAAATGTAATCTGCAAGCCTCGTGCTACAGGCTTATGGCCAAATCTGTCACATCTCTTTTCCAAGGGCTTCACCTACCTGAGGAGCGAAGGTAACTTGATCCAACCCGTGTTTTGCCAGGTCCTGGTTTAGAGGTGCACCTACATTTTTGAAGTCCCAGCGTGGTAGTCATTCCCTGCCGGCAGCCCATCTCGATGCATTTGGTATCGGGGTTGCATGGCCCAAGAAAAACCACGAGAGCTTCAAAGCACGGCATCCAAGGCCACGGGTACCCAGACTAGTTTACGAAGCAGAGGCTTTCCCCGCCAGTCCTTGCAGATGGGAAACGCCTGCTTGGCTCCAGCTGGATCTTTCTAGAGTCCAGAAACGGCTGATTAAAGCCAAGTGAAACAAGGGGCTGTGGATCCTGGGGGAAGGTTTACCTGGAGAGTTTTGCTGCCAGCCATCCCACCTCACTCAGAGATCTCCGTCTCCGCAGCACGGAGGACACGGGAGCTGTGCAACCACCTCTGAAACGCTGCAGGTCACAGCACAGCATTGCTGGGGAAAACACATACTCCTTGCTGTGCCTCAAAAGGCTGAGCAGTTCCCTGCAGTGTGTCAGGAGCTGCTTCAACTGTTGAATAACAGCTTGGGAGCAGGTGGACAGCTGTGGGCAATAACCTCACCCCTGGGACAGTCCTGTCTCCATCTGCACCGCAGTGGAGACCTGTCCCCTACACCAGCCACCCCCACTGGTTTGATTGAGCCCTAGGGCCAGATCAGACGCATGGCAAGGGGAAGGGACCAGCAAAAGGGCATCGCCAGCACGGCTGCCAGCAGCCTGTGTCACTCCTGATGTTAAGCCCGCGACAAGCTGACAGCAGCTCGCTCCCGATTTCTCACTTCACCTTATAGCTGAAGATCACTTCTCCAGAAGGGTGAAGACCTTAAATATTTTCCAGAGTCCGTCTAATCAATATTTCTCTGATAATCTAATTACTAAGGTGAAGCCAGACCAGCTGATTATTACAAGCCACTTAACAGCATTAACAGGTCACAGCTCTGAGCCCAAGTTCAGTGTTTTTCAACCTCTTTGACTTGCCAAAGTTTCCAGGGAATTTGCAGACCCACAAAACAGGTTTAGGCTGACCGGCCCTAGGCTTGTTTTTTCAGCCCGTAACTTGGCCATAAGCTGCTTTTACCCACAGTGTTGATATAAGGGATTCTCACCTTCCTTTCCCCTGTGCCAGGCCCTGACTGGAGTTCCGATCTAATCATTTTCGGAGCATTTTTAACCAGCTGCTTTCACAGTGCAGCCTCACAAGCCCTTCCATCAGGATGCAGACCACAGCTTGAAAAACATTGCCCTGTATTCACACCTTGCTTCGAGCCACCTCCATCTTCAAAGTTCTGAAGAACTGCAGGTTGAAGGGCCCAGGGCAGCATTTAAGGACCCACCAGCCACCCCAAAGGGAACGGCTGTGGCTGCTTGGCTACCTCGTGTAAAACACCAGCATTTTGGTTAGAGCTCGCAGACTTCTCCGTGCTTTCATCTGCTGCTTTTCCTTATTCCACACACATGGGATTATTTTTTAAATAGAAGCTTCTTAAGAAGCCCACAGGCATTCAGACCAGAATGGATTCAGCCTTTTAGTCAGCAAGGTGCTTCGCTTGAGGCACTAGAGCAGCCCCACTCAGATCAGTGGGCAGATGCATGTGGTATGGAGCCCTGCAAAACCTGAAGGCCAGAGGATTTCCTGACTATAGGGCATCCACCAGAGCAGAACAGCAACAAACACATTTAACAGCATATTTATACACATCAGATGAGAACAACTTGTTCAGCAGCACTCTTCTACTGAAACAGTTACACTTATGCATGCAAAGATCTTGCAAAATCTGGCACCGACCCACTGTGGTTTAATGCAAAATAGCCTAAAACCAACCGCAACAACAAAAACCCAGCCATACTTCTCCATTAAAAAAAAACCAACCTTAAAACAGAGCAGAGAAAAAAAAATAGCAGTGCTGATTTCCTATTTTGCAGTCAACTAGACAAGTAAACTGCTAGCATTGGGTTATATATTCATTACCCAACAGCACCAGCATGAGACTGGCTTGCTTCAGGATCAAGTACTTCACGCTACTGTGCTGTGAGAACCCTTCCTCTGCAAATATAGTGGTGCCGTGTCAGCCTCAAATACAGACCTATCTGTAAAATGGGGGCAGGAAGCTGTTCACCAAATGGCTACTTGCAAATACCACCAAAGCCAAGATCTATATGTGAGCTATCTGTATTAGCTTCAGGCTGTTGTTTCCAAACAGCAGTGCTAAGTACTTGGGGAGCACAAATAAATCTTGATTTTTGGTCACATCTGTCAGCAAGAGCTGTATTTGCTATCAGTGGAAAGCTGGAAGAAAAACAGTGAACTGCAAAACAATTCCAGCAAGGAGTCATACAGGTAACAGTAACCAGAAAACTTAACTGGAAGCCCTCACCCTGATCCTAGGAAGCTAGTGGTAGTTTGCCATTAAATTTCAAGAAAATAGGACACCTCCTTGTCTCACTGAAGGTACTCTGGGAGATACTAGAATAAACTCCATAAATCATCCCCTTCATGGCATTCTTTTTTCCCTTTTTCTGTCTCTCTACAATCAGGTTGCAAGGGCAGGTCAACACATACAAATCTGATTCCCACACTTTTAACATGAGCATAGCCACAATGAACTGCCAGCAACCGGACAGCATCACTTTTTTTTTTTTTTTTTAAAAACAATATCATGGCTAAAAACCAAGCTAAATTAGATCTCTGCAAGGGAATAAACCAGAGCAGCAAATAGTGTCCCAAATGTAGAGCTGTGGCCAAGGGAACCAGCCCTTGCTACTGGGACTGTGGGGTTGTCAAATTCACATGACACAAGGGAAAAGAGGACTCCAGCATCAAGGCCACTTACCAGGACTGGCAGTAGCTCACAGCAGTACTTACTTGCAGCATACCTATCACCTGTCCTTAGGACAGAAAAGTCCCACCCCCGTTTCCAAGAGATGACAGTATGAAAGGTGTGCAGCCCTGTTTTCCCTGGCTTTGCTGTTCAAGCTGACCTGCAGTACCAGAGGTACATGGCAAAGATGCACTGCCACGTCTTGTTTAGATAGCACAAGAGAAAAGTATGGGCTGGCAGCAAGCATCGCCCTGCTAAGCTGTGGGTAGCAGCAATGCCTCCGACTGCAGATCATGTTATATAGTTGTATCTACTTGAGGGGAAACAAGAAGGGGCTTTTATGGTGCCCTCCCAGCACGCGTGCTGGCTAGAACAGTTTGCTGGCAATTAAGCTGCTTTTAGCCCAGAGCACTTGTTTACAAGCATCACGAGGACATTTCTGCACTGTGAGAAGGAGAGACTCCCATTCACTGAAGATGACCACCCAACATGCAGCACGCTGGTGCCACCACCACAGGCCTCTACCGAGAGCTATCGGCACAATCCAGAGTTAAGCAGCAGTAAATAAGCAATGGTACAAACCACAGACCCAAACCAGACTGTCATACATTTGTATGTTTATTATTTCAAAGTACAATATATACATAAGGTATAGTGATATCTTCAAAAACTTTATACAGAAACAGGTATCTACAAAATTAAATCAATAGACATTCTGTGTATATTCAGACAACATACATACATATATTGGAAGATTCAACATAGTTTCAGTTAGAACACGAAAATGGGAAGGAAACCCCCATCCATCTGGGAAAAGCTCTAAATACCACCCAGGTCCCCCTGCAACGCTTGACAGGTTTCAGGTCGTTGTGGAGACACGGTAAATCTGATTTCTAGTGCCACCTACTGCTGACATTTACCATCACAGCCGGTTCCATTGACAGCGGGAAGGGTGGAGGAGGCTCATTCAGACAGGCCTTGTTCTCTGAACCCCTTCCTAGATTTGGGTCTCTGCAGCATGCGGGCACTCAGCTTTACACTCGGTTCAGTGGAAGCCAGAGATCTGATTTTTTAATTTTTTTTTTATTTTTTTTAGTTATGAACAAAAATATTATAATGAAAAATATTTCAAGAGAGTGTAACTTCAGTTTTAGTAGCTGGAAATACTGCAGGTGATGCCAGCAACAAGTGAAGATGATAACTTATCTGAGGAATAAATCGGTCTCCACTGCCTTCTGGAGACTAAAAGAAAAAATATCGTACAAGTCTATATGGCAGAAAACGAGTGCTTTCTATAGCATAAAATGGTATTCTTCAGTTCAGAGGGTCTGGCTTTAGACAATGACAGTGCTGGATTTAACAGAGGGTGGAAAAGCACAGGCAGCTTTCCTGTAGGGCCTCTAACAACAACTGGATGTGCAATGTTTGAATTCAAAGAGCACCCTGAATATTTAAGAAACAGATGTTTAAGCCTGTAGGACACAACTAGCTACAAGCTTGGTATTTTCAAAAGCAGCCTGTGGCAGTTACATGTCTAATGGACACTGAATTTCAATGACAGGTACGTAGCTAACTGCTCCAGGCTGCCTTCAAAATTAGTTTATCAGTTTCTCTCTAAAATTCAGTTTATCTAAGGACAGTTTTCAATCTCAGGCTCATAATATAAAGTTTCCAAAACAAGGGTAAGTGAAATGCGATTGCTATGCAAGCCTTGCACCCACTCTGCACCAGCTCGTGCTCACCTGTATGAACCGCCCCGCAGAAGCACATCTTTTCACAGAAGTGTTCTTGTGAACACCAGCACCGACAGTATTACACTCCTGACAATCTACCCTATGGAAACAACAGACAGGTGACTTGCCAGCAACATTCTTATGGCTAATACACCACTGCCTCTCAGAAATGAGCAACATTATTAAGCAAAGTTGCTGGCTGACCCTGTCAGGCATTCATCACATTTTGGGCTTACTGGATAGAGAGTCATTTGCCACTGTGCGAGCTAGAATGAAATTTTCATCTATAACAGGTATGTTTAAAATAATGCCTGCAGAAGATGACTTTGGTCCATGAAGACACTGCACAATAAACAACGTAATATTTTGGCTGCTTTGTGTGTCTCCATAACCAAGGAAAGTCTGAGAAGCTACTAGTGCTACAGAGAGGAAGCAGCATTTCCAGCAGGGCAGGACAGCTAACTAGGTTTCTCAAATAACTTAAAAGGAGAAACAACCATGCCAAAAAGAAATAAGAATTTCCACAATGTCATTGCACTTATTCCATCTGCATCCACACTTCTCCTTCATTCACATTGTACACCTGGAGAACATACATTAAATGATTACAGTATTAACATGGTATCGAAAATACTGGAGTCATTCAGCTGAATGCTTGAAAATATCCAGAGATCTGGTACATTAAAGCATGAAAACACAAACATACAAGAGCTAAGCTATGTTTTAACATGCAAATTTTTCTAAATACTTTCAGCAGAAGGTCTAGTTCAGTCACGAATAACTGCCTGTTCACTTCCTGGAAGCTGGTGACAAATCTGTTTCAGCAGAGCCAGGTAGTTTCCTCTTCACATCACTTAAAAAACAGTAAAGCAGAGGTAGTCCCATGACTGCACTGGTCCAAATTCCCTAACGTTTCAGATAACCATTGCTCTCAGGAACTAGAAAAATATATGTATAAAAAACCACCCAGATTAAAGGCTCACAGTTTCTACAATGCTCGGTCAGGTTTTAAGTAGTTTGTTTCCACCTTCCCTTTCTAAAGAAATACTTAATCCTTTGACGCTGAAGGGACCTGCTATCCAAGACTCCTGAAGCTCTCTAAACCACAAACCAGGTTTTGATCCCATGAGGACTTTCACAGATGCCTATCTTTAAAGTAAAAAGGAAGTCTGTCTTGAATCAAACTACTCAAACCAAAGCAGGCCCTTTTGCTCAATTTGGTTCATTACAAAGCTCAAGTGACTCAGTGGCACCTGAAAATGAGTACACACCCTTAAGTCACCTAGATGCTTTGATAAATTATCCTCCTGTGTGTGCTGCCAGATTCAGGCCCCTTGTTTTGTGAATGATGCAAATGGTGCCTGTGGTAAGACAAATTCTGTGTCCCACCCCCCCGCCCCCAAGTATCCTTTCTAATTAAAATAGCTGAAGCATTGCTATTGTAAATGTACATTGAATCTTTTTTCATGATAATAGGAAGTTCAAGTATTTAATAAAAACCCAAAGTACATATTTACACTGTGATCTGGTCAATTCATTTTGGTCAAAAGGCAATAAATACAGAAATCTATGCATTTACTGCTGGAATAGATATTTCAAATCCTGTAAATTACTTATCCTGGAATTAAAATATGAACATGATGTCATGACTAACCAGAATCTTGTCACCTTGATACTCTTCCTCCATCACCCTCTCAGACACTGAAGGATTGAATAACAGTTCTCAGTTCATGCCATTTTGACCAACTAATTCTTCACAACAGTAGAATTAAGGAGTTGTACTGTGAAAGTGGCACAGAAATCTGTACAACCAATAGATTAAAATCCCATTTAGATATATTTCCTATTTCTTACTATTACTTTCACTAGCTGGTCTAGCCACAGTTAATGAGAAAATTTAGTTAGCTTCCATTTGTCTTTGAAAACAGATTTTCTGACCACGCGAAAACAGATGCAATCACGATGTCTACCTGTACATACGTAACAATGGGCAGTTAAAACTCCTTACTTTTTAAATGCTGTTAGTTATGCAGAAGGCCAGTGAACTTTATTAACCAATTATCTGATATCAGACTTCTTTAGATCTGTATGTCTGAAGATCAAGGGTTTACAGGATTTATTGAATTGACATTTGATTCAATTATATATACTCAACAACTGAGTTTGAAAGCTTCTTAATCCCTTAATCTTACTGTTGCTTCTCTTCTTTTGGATAAAGAAACAAGCCATTGAATGTTAATCTAAAGCAGAAAATACGCAATATCATGGCCACCACTTAAAAACCAAAATTTTGTTACAAAGCATTTTTCCATGCGTATGTCAAAAATGCTTAATCAACCTAAATATCACAAATAATATGGAAGAAAGGAAATAATGTCTGAAAGCCCTTAAAGCTCATTAACATTGGATATGTTCAACAGCAACTAAGACAGAATTTGTTGTATTTTTTCAAGCTCCATCACTACAAGACTGATTAATTATACCGGGCAGAAATTAAAATCTCACTGCAACTCACTCAAAACATAATATGCACTGCAAAGCATCTGTATGTCATTTCAAATAAAAGTTTTAGATAAATGTAGTGTGTAGTAAAATTCAGCAGCACCTCAGGCTGGTATTGAGTAGACAGAACCACACTGATGCCAAACCCCATAGATCTCTCACACAAGTAAGGACAGCCTGTATGGTTAAAGGCTGTATATGCAAAATACCGGATGCTTGTGCTGGCAGGCAATCAAATTTCAGGAAACATGTAAAAAACAGTGGTCTGTAGCACCTGCCTTTTCTGCATCTTCATGTTGGTTATTCCATAAAAGTTTTAGTTATGTCTGCTTTATTCTCTGTTCCAGTTCATGCTTGTGTTTAATAAGCCGTTCTATTTCTGTTCCTAGAGTTTGAAGGTTTTCCTTTTGGGGAGGAAAAAAAAAAAAAAAAAGAAAAAAAGATAGGGTAAGTTATACAGGGAAAATGAGCCATTTGGCACAAAATGCACTAGTAAGTTAAAATTACTGTTTATGTCAGCAGGTTGGTACTTTCAAGTATCCAGAACAAGCACGAATGATTAGACAGAGTTGGAGAAAACCAAGCTCATTTCCATAAAGGATGCAAAGCTCTCAGCAAGTCTTTTTTTGCAGTTACTAATACTCTACAGGCCGCCTAGACAGCGTTCAAGGGGAACGATAATTACAGGAAGAGATCTCCAACTTCTGCAGAACACTGCTGTCTGGCTGGCAGCCTGCACAACATTTTCCAGCCTGCCATCTTTCCCGTGCAGCAGACATGCTGCCCCAATAGCTCAATAGGGTAGCCAGCTACTGGCACAGGGCGAGCATGTAGGGCCCATGCCCCTGGCTCCAGGTGACTGGGGAGAGCTTGGAGAGGCCCTTCCCCGCTGAATGCACAGGCAGCCCAGAATTCATTTCAAGAAGCAGCCTGTTAGTGCAGCATACTACACGGGTCCCACAACAGAGCTTCAGCATGGATCATGTTACATAACTCTCTGATTAACCCAGTGCTATCAGTGGCACCAATTCACAACGAGCTGACTTCTGAAAAGCCTCCTCCTTTTAACAGCATGCATCTCTTTGAAGGCAGTATTTCAGAACCTCAAGAATGTGTGGAAGAACTGGCATAGCTACTCACTTTCAATGTAATATTTTTCAGTAATGTATCTTCCAACACAGCCTGTAGCTTCCTGTTTATCTCTAAGGAGAGTTCCAACGTGAGACCACTATCTGCAGGATGAGATGTGTACAGAGATGCCATAATCCCACCCCGTCTACTCAAGTGTACTTTGTTGAAGTCAGAGGCCTCTGATGATAGCGTTCCAGCTTCTTCCCGCAAAATGTAACTCTGAATAATTCTGGGGGGAAAAATAATTTTAGAAATATAACATTACAAGGCAGTGAAAAGTCAGCCATGGAAGTAACTTCAGATTCCTGACATAAGAGTAATTTTCTTTTCAAGCAGTACTGTATTAATGAAAAGGCAGTAAAAATCAACTCCTGCAATTTCTAGGTCAGAGGAAAACCTGGGATACCAACAGTGCTATAGGAGATGCTGGTAAGCCGAGTCACTACAATGCACAAGGTTTACATATTTAGAAGTATTTTGAGAAAGTAATATTGCTACTGGAGCAAAAAGGTACTTAAAAAATGCCTCTACTTTTTCTTTGCTGAAAGACTCCACACAGGTAATCTTAAGCTTTCTACAGATGAGGCAAAAATTACAAAGTCTCTGCTCAAGAGTCTTCACAAGCTGTGATCATGTTCTGTGGAATGGTACCAGATGGGCATAAATAGGCTCGTTAAGCAAAGGCTAAACTTAACAGACAACTGTACTTTCCAGAGGAAGGTATATGCCACAATTTCTTCCCCTCCTAACTGAAGTTCCAGACATCATGCTGTAAGACAAGATTCCACTTACATGGAAATCCTGTCTCATGTTAAATATTGACCACTTTTGGCTCAGATAAATTGTTTGGTATGCATGCCAGACTACCATCTGGAATTATGCAAATTCTCCTTCCAAAACAAACACTTATAATCAGCACCCTTTTATGCACATGCAGAGAATGGACTCTTCTGTTAGCCAGTGGCAGCAGTCCACCTCAAATCAGCCACCTGGTGACCATTTTGCTACCAAAAAAACCACTTGCACCAGCCTATTCCTCCTGAAAAATTTTAGTAATAAACAACTTGACAATTACTGTAACTGCTGGGGAAAGATAAGGAAAAAAAAGGTCAAGACTAATCCTACCTTTGAGATCTACTTTCACTGCAATATTTTTGTTGTTTTAAATATTTCCATTTAGACAATTACTTGTCTTGCATAAAATCCAGAATACTTGTCTAGTGTACCAGCTCAACACTGAAAAACTGTACGAACAGAATCCAGAACATACTTTGTTTTTTTCCTGATTTCCTCCACCAGTTGTTTAATGTGATCCTCCATAAACTCCATCTTTTCATTTTTTCGAGCATGTGCCTTCTGCAGCCTTAGTATTCTTTCAACCAAGATAGACTTGTCCACCTCTGGGAAGCTATCCACAGCTACTGAAGATCCAATATTCTCAGGTGACCGATCTTCATTGCTGCTGCGCGCATTAAGGGACCCTGCCAACACATACATATTTGTAAAAGCTCTTTCTGCTTTCATACCAGGTAAAATGTCTCTGCTAGTGCAGTGCATGCATTCATTACATTTCAGTAGCTTAGGGTATTTTTTTCAAAATGTCGGTTTCCCTTATATGTTTGTGGGGTTTTATATAAACAATCCTTATACCATTTAAATGATTCATGCTGAGACACAGCAGTGTAGTCCCCTAGCATGGGCATAGCTCCTTTAGTATAAGCGTGCTTACTTCAGTAATGCTTACTCTTGCATAAGTACCTTCATATTCATTAATATTGCTTTGTACAATACTAAGCTGATTTTAAACATACCTGATTTAGAGTCCACTAAAATTACAACACCGTGAAAACTGTACTGACTGGCTAAAGCCTGATGTATAAACACTCTGCAGCACTGATCACTTAGAATTAAGTATTTTCTTTTCTTTCTGTTCTTCTCTCCAAGTATTCCTCTGTCATACAGTGAGATTACAGGACACTTTGACAGAACTAACCCAACTTAAAACCCTGTCCTGGTTTCAGCTGGGATAGAGTTAATTTTCTTCCTGGTAGATGGTACAGTGCTGTGTTTTGGATTTAGTGTGAGAATAATGTTGATAACACATTGATGTTTTAGTTGTTGCTAAGTAGTGTTTATCCTAAATCAAGGATTTTTCAGTTTCCCATGCTCTGCCAGCAAGGAGGTGCACAAGAAGTTGGGAAGGAGCATAGCCAGGACAGCTGACCTGAACGAGCCAAAGGGATATTCTATACCATAGGACGTCATGCTCAGGATATAAACTGGGGGGAGTTGGTCAGGGGGGGCTGATTGCTGCTCAGGGACTGGCTGGGCAGTGGGTGGTGAGCAACTGCATTGTGCATCACTTGTCTTTTCTTGGGTTTTATTTCTCTCTCTCTCTCTTTTTGTTATCTTCCTTTTCATTACAATTGTTGTTATTATTATTATTATATTTGATTTTCTTTCAGTTATTAAACTGTTCTTATCTCAAGCCACAAGTTTTACTTTTTTTTCTCCTGATTCTCCTCCCCAGCAGGGGGGGTGGGAAGACTGAGCAAGTGGCTGTGTGGTGCTCAGTTCCCAGACGGGGTTAAACCACGACAAACCCAAAGATACTGAGGAAGAAAACAGATGTTGTTTTCAGATAACCACTTCTAACTGGATAGAAAGTAATGAATTTTACACAAATACACTGATGCCTCTAAACACGCTAACTGATTTATCATTTACACAGTTGCAACTGTCAACAGTGCAGTTAAACAACGTTGGAAGCCACTGCTCATTTTTGTTTTGCCTCTGGCAGCATTTAAGAGGGTTCTCTATAAACGGGAGTCCTCTAAGCTTCCTGCAAACATAAAAGCAACAAAATACAAAAGGTAGGCATTTAAAAAGAACCAAAATATATAAACATTATAAACATTAAACTTTAATCTTGTAATAAGAATAAGCACCTACAACTGCATTCAGCCAAGTGCATTTTGGTGCTTAAAGGCTATTTTGTCAGCTTTAATGGGAGGCTGCCCACACACTGCATATGCACAAACCACAGAAAGAGCAAGGATCATGGCAGCACACCACGGCAACCTTATTAAGATCAAAGGATTGTTTTGGCCACCCTGCTATGTGCTACATTACCTGATGAACTGGAACGGCTCCCCATGCTGCTTACTTCTTTGTCATAATTACCATTTTCCATCTGATCCAATTTCCTCCGTGCTAAAAGTATAACATAATTATGGTTACCAACAGCAGATTAAAAACCAAAAATCATAGTGTTACACAACATACAAAAACTCTAATCCTCTCTGATCTGCACCAATTTAACATGGCATGACAACTGAAAGGTAATGGTAGCAACTATAAAAACCCCAAAACCAAACAGCCCCCCTCCCCTCCCTGCATACAACCATGAAGCACCTGGATGCAACATTCACCATGATCCCTACACCCTGCAGCAGTTGCCAGTTGAAGCAGGTAATGTCGTACATAGGAGTAACTGGGAACAATAAGACTTAAATTTGGTTTTACTTTTGATTAGGACTGCCATGTAAATAAGTACTGAATGACAGAATGACAACTCTGTTCCTGGATCTCATAACTATATCACTATGGGGAGCTCAGTGTAGTACTTGTGCCAGAAACATCACTCATTCAGTTGGGATCAAGAGGGAAAGTGCACAGCTGTTCATATATGTACAAAAAGAGACATGGAACTTGTCTTGCACAATACCAACAGGATCTCTTCTTTCAAATACATTTTGAACAGATTTGATTATATTCAAATCTATTTGCATTCAGAGCATATGCATTATCAGGTATTTAATGATTTCTGTTTGTTGACAAAATTAGTCATCAGTCTCTCCACATTCATCTTTAAAAACTGAAGCGCTCTGTTTAATATACTAAAAAATAACTGTCACCAGCGATTTCTGATACAGTCAGCAACTAGGAAACTTCTAGCAACCTTTGAATATACCCTTACACAGGCCAGGATCCATATATACCCACAGTGACATTTCAGTAGTCCCATACATGGTAACAAAGACTAAGCTCTTTTGAAATAAATCTTCCATTTTATGTCTAAATATAACTTTTAAAATGTATTTAAGACTGAAAATTGACACTAAGGCCTGTTTCCTATAACTGCAGTTTCCACGAGATCTAACTTGCTTGTTCACTCTCATTCTCTTTAGGGACAGGGAGAGCTTGAAGGGCTACACTCAAGCAGTGGGCATACGCAGACAGTACCCTAGTCTCTACCAGACACTGTGAAGTGGCTTACAGATGGGGCTGACTCATTATATCTGAAAATAATTTCAACCTAGCTGAAGTTGCTTTGTGAGATCTTTCAGGTTTGCTGCATGCTTGCGCTTCTGGGTAGCCAGTTCATCTTTCAGTTCATCCACGTGGGTCTTCAGCGCTGTTAGTTCTTTCTGCTCTGAAGCTAGCTGAGCCTGTAGTGTCTCAACCTCTAGCTTTCGCTGATCTTCCTCCTTGTGTAACTTGGTGGCCTGAAATTGTAGTTTTATTTTCAGTCATATACAAAAAAATTCCAGCCTAACCATACTGTAGGCTCAACAGCCTTAACTCTGCACTTTTCACCTGAGAATCATTCATATTTTACATCTATTATTTAGGCTAAACACTACCACTGCAAATGAATATGCAGCACAGTGCAACACTACAGTAAGACTCCTGAACAATCTCCAAAACTTCTGCACGATACAGTACAGAGCCAGGCAGAGCTGTACAGTGCAGTCACATTACCTTCTGTGACACACTAAGTATATTAAAAATGCCATTAATCTCATAGTACAAACAGGACCTAAGAAACAGTTTATAGTAATAAATTTCACAGACAAATTACAACCTTTTGATTGTTTCAGTGACACTTGCACAGAGAATAACTCTGTACTCCCAGGAAGAGCAACACAATAACACTCCATTCCAGTGCAGTGTGCCTCAGGATTTCTCTCCTCTTAGAAACACGAGGTGTTCATATCCCGCTGCTATTATTCTATCAAACTGGCAAACTCAACAAGAAATTGCGATCAGGTAAAGGCACAAGGTGGAATTCATGTGCCACGTCTTTATCGGTAACAGACATCTTACTAGTGCAAAAACGAAGCTGCACACCGTACTCACCAGATCATCTTTAGCCTGTTGAACGCATTCCAGCTGATTCTGCAGCTCTCTTTCACTGTAAGAAAGCTTATCCAACTGGCTCTGTAAGGAATTGTTTTCAGACTGAAGCTGTGCATTCTTACTGGTTAATTTTTCAGTGAATATCAATAGCTCAGATTCTCTTTTCCGACTACCTTCAATGTCCTTCTGGAGATCAGCTACCAGAGAATTGAAACCATCTACTTCTTCCTTTAAAGCATTGATTTCTTGTTCATCTCTGTCAAAACAATAGTATCTTATTAGGGATAACCTGAGCTTAACGATATGAAACCTTACTGAAATAAAAGCATTCAGGTCAAGACCAAATAAGGCAGAGGAACAATTAATGGCCCTGGGGCATCTGTTAGTCACTGGATGGCTTTAAATGCCAAGGGAGTTTGCAGATTCCATTTCATGACATGTGCAGTGCTAAAGTGACAGATAATTGTAACCCACATGCAGAAGGACATGTAGTCATTAGCTTCCACAAGGAAGATCATCTCTCTGTATTCAACTTCATGAGCTTCAGTATAGGGCATAAACAAAACCCTCAAAAACAGATGCTGCAGATAAGAGGAAGGTCTGCAAACCCAACAAAGGCAGTCATTCTGTAAGAGGACTTGTCTTTAAGAGATAGGGAAATACTCCGTTTTGAGCTTCTCCAGGACAGCAGTATAGTGACTTCTGAAACATCCTTATCCAAGCAGTGCAGCTCCGATTCAAAGGACCTGTCTTACTCCATTATTCCTCCCCCAATCCTCTACAAAAGTTCTTGCTTCTACTGAAGCACTCCCATTAGGAGACATTTGATCTATCACCTGCAATCCATTTGAGTAAGAAAGGCTGTATCTTCAGTTATGATCAACATTTTAGAGAAAGTGATTTAAATTAATTCCAAAATTAAACAGCTGTTAAAAGAGTTATGGACTAAAAATGTCCTCCTCATTTGCTCTTGTAATATTATTTCATTAGTTATTCAATCATAGGATGTTCTACACCTTTCTAAAACCTTACGTTCCAACATCAGCAGAAAACCCCTCACCTCTCTTTCTCACAGGGAGCATGTATATTCAATTTTTAAAATAAAATTAAAGTTATACAAAGCAAGGGCACACATCTTACTTAATTCCCTGTCAGACAGGGTAATTACCAGGAGGCTCAATTCACCTTAAGTCAACAACCCCGTATCAACATGTTTCTTCAAGTAGAGGTGAGGCTCAGGCAATCCAAATAATTAATAATTCTGAAAATGAACTATAATTTTGCAAAACTAAGTAAGTATATTCTACTAGAACTCCACTACTATAAATTATATACTTCCAGCTACCAAAATGAGGAGTTCATGTGGTTAATGACAACGGAAGTTAGCTAGCTTTGCACTACCAAAGGATAACGTCAAATATATTGCACCCTGCATTTATAGTCTGTTTTAGGCTAAATCCACCTTTCAGAAGACTTAAGACTGAACAACTACACCACTGATTTTTTCAGCCATTTATGCTGCAAAATATCTCACCTATAGTTCCCATTTAAAAACCTATGCCAGAAGGCTATGCTTCTATTTTACATTTCCAAATTATGTTGTTTCCTTATGACAGAAGAAATCTCTAGTTAACAGTCAGGGTTGAACCAGACAAAATTAAATGTTTAGACCATCCTAAAAAGAGACCTCTAGTTTATCCTTAAAGTTCTCCAATGAAGGGGACCAGGCAACACTGGAGGTAATCAGTATCCAGCTCAGCCATAAAGTTCTTCCCAGCATTCAATCTAAAATCATCTTTCCTGCAAAACTCTTTATTTTTATCCTTCCTCCAGTGAACAAGGATAACTGAACATTCCCTTTATAATGGCCTTTTACACATTTAAGGATGTCTCCCTTCCGTCTTCTCTTCCCCAGGCTAAAGAAATCTGCCTCCTCTATTCTCATCAGGAAAACAGGTAAGATTTTGTGTGAATTAAGATGAAATTCCTTCCATTTGCTTCCAAGAAAGTGAAAGGCTATAAGTTTATTTATTTTACACAACAATAGGAAAAACAGAGGTCAAGATTCCAGGATTTCTTTTTCATAGATGGTAACAGGAATTTACTGGTCCAAGTTTTAAATCTCTGGTTGAGACTCCACAACTTTATCAAACATTCTAAGGAGTACTGGAAACATGTTAAAGTCATTCTAAAAGAGAAATAAAAGACAATATGAAACTTGATGTAGGGATAAGTATCGTACAGGAAGGATACTTAAAATAAAAATTTATCCAAATTAGACAGGAATGACAAACAGCTATTTAAACATGTCTCAATTACTGAGAGGAAAAGATAATTGGAAAAACACATTTGTAGTTTCACACTGTGATCACAGTCATTTAAATTCATTTGGCAAGATCCCAAGTGAAAAATAACTGTTATTGGTCAAAGTGTAAGCTTCAGTTGTCTCTAACATATTGCAGTTTCCCTAGAAAGCCTGATGACACAGTGCCAATACAGCTGACCAGCACACAGCAAATGGAAAATGCTTCATTCTCTAAACCCTGAGGAAGGCATATAATCACTGAAATATTTTTCAATGATAAATAAGAACTGTTTGAAAGCACAGGAGGCACATATGGGTGGTTATACTTATCTGACATTTGTCTATCTCCATTTATGTAATGCCACTAGAATCAGTGAAGTGGATTACATTTATATATTCTAGTCCGTATGTACCCTATACAAACATGACTATGTTCAGACACTCCTGAAGTGTCCACAAACCCAACTCTTCTCTGAGATTATTTCCCTTGCATTCTTAAATGAGCACTTTGACACAGCAGAATGAATTCCAGTCCATTAGAAGTACAAGTGGTCCCTACTAGCTGAATGCAGCATCTGTCAAATAAATAAAATTCTTCTTGTTAAATACTTTCATTCATCCCCCACAATTTTCCAGCAATCTATCTTTCCAGCTTAGTTGCTTTTCCCCAATCTTTCAATAAAACAAGCACTGGGCTGACACCTAGAAGACATAACTTCCTATAGAGAATGCCAGAAATCAAGCACTTCTTATTCTAATAATGAAAGATGTTGAATTAGATTTATCCATCTCAATCGCCTCATCTTATAAGAGGCTACCAAGATTATCTCTACCAAGAATATCGAGCAATATTGATTTAGATTAGAAAAACACTTAAATTAGGACATGGATTCTTCAAATTACAGTACATTTTAAAGCATCAATAATTTCAATACAGAAAAACTTTCCACATCCCAGATAATCTTTCAAATCATTCCTCAAAATGCATAGCTGTACCTCTGATGTTGATCCTGCAGACGATCTACAGTTTTGACTCTGTCCAGCAAATTCTGAATTTCAGTTTTCTGTCTATTAATGATTTCTTTATACTTGGATAACTCATCTTCTGTTCTTAAACGCTCATCCTCTAGACACTTCACCTAAATAGAAAAAAATCAGAAACTATTTATGCTCCCAAACTTCAGAGCTGAATTATTCTGATCAAATGTCTAGATTGCTGTACAAAGCTCCTGTGTTAATTCTAGTGGTTCCAAGTAGCTTAGAGCAATATCCCAAGTACTTCACATCAAATACAGTCAGAAAAATAAAGACCAAAAAAAAGAAAGGAAAAAAAAAATCAAATTAAACAAGTGTAACATTATTTTTGTCCAAAGACTCACACTTACCAGTTTAATGGATCAGGATTCAAAGACATCATCTTTCCCCAGTTACCAGACCAACCCTTTACTATGTCTTCCTCCCTTTTTCTAAGGTCCTATTGAGCTAAATCCCTGCTCCGGAGAGAGGGACTGGCATGCTAATCTATAGACTGTTCGGAAGTTAAGGATAGTATATACTCCTCATCAGAGATCACATGTATGAACTCTACAAGACTAGTCTCACAGGTAGGAAAAGTTTACAAGTATTTCTCATTTTCCAAAGTTACTACCTTTACAAGATGTTTACTAAAACGTTTCTCTCAACTTTTCAGTCAAATGAGGTGCATACCATGAAACATTGCTGTACTATGGATCAACTGATACTCCCTAAGAAACGCTACCCAAAGTCAACAGTTACATACCCCTTCTAGTCTCATGCCAGCCAGTCTCTAATCACAGTTTATTCCGAAAGACATAAAAATACAGATTGAATAGTCTTGTTCCAAAACCCAACACTATGCCTTTAGCCCCACTGCAATCCACCGCAGCACACATTACCTTTGTTCTCAGTGTTCGAAGCTCATCCATGCCTTCTTTAAATGTCCTCTTCAAGTCTTCCAGTTCTTTTATTTTTGCATGATGCACCTTTTTAAAGAGTGAGAAGCTCCTTGAGAAATCTAAATGGACAGTGGCATCTCCTGGGATGTCAAAAAACATTTAGGCCAATGCTGGCCACCACAACAGCTGAGATGGCTTAAGGCAGAACAGGTGCCCTAAAGGTTTGTTTTACTTATTCAAAAAGCAAGGTCAAGCCTAAAAGCTTCTTTATTCTCAGAAGAGCTGAGAACAAAAAATGAGATTACACACTCTATTTTCAAGTGTACAAGTTTCTGGTTTTAGGTGTACAAATCTATGCCACAACAGCCCCTGGGGAAAGTTCTAGGCAAACTGACACTTGGTTAACTCTGAAGATGGCATACGCACATATTAGCTGTCAGCAGGTACTAAATCACTACAGAATTTAGCTTTTGGCCTAGCAAATCTCTATATGGAACAGAGGCTGCTCCATGTCTCTCCTTGCCATATAGCTTGGCAAAATACTGGTCAGAGAAAGGCCTGCCTGTCATCTGAATTTGTGCTCTAAATTACAGCAACTTTCACGTTTATAAATGAAAGAGCAGTTATTTCATCCTCATTATATCATACTTTTCTCATAACTTTGTTTTTAAAAAGTGAATCCAAGGTAATAGCTATATACATCCTCCAAAAAGCAGGGCTGGAGGCAGACACCTGGGATGTAGTATTAGGCCAAAAAGAAAAATGTTTGGCAAAAATATGAAGCAGCTTAAGATAAGATTCTCAAAATTAAAAACTCATGGCATTCTTAACTACTAAGTTGCCAACTGTGTTGTCTCCACACACCACATATTTACCTCCAGGTGATCAGACTTCTCCTGAATTTGTTTCTCTAGTTCTCCTTTAGTTACTCGGAGTTTTGCATCCAATTCATTTGATTTAATTTCTTCTGACTCCTAAAAGGATTGAAGAAAAGTAAGTAGAGTTTTAGAGTTTTATGTTTCCCTTTCTAGTTGCTGAGCAGACGGCTTTTCATATCACCGAGTCTTTTCTGTAGGTACATAATTCTGAATATGCCAAGAAAGACCCCCACGCTGCATGCCAATCAAGACATACATTTTCCCTTTTTATTTAACAATTTTCCAAGTAAAGAAACCAGTGACTAGTCATCTCAGCTTTGTAGCTCGCACAGGATAATTCTTCCCTGATACAGCTTAAGACAGAAAGGGAGGAAAAGACGACTCAGGTGCTAAACACTAATTTCACCTCCTGAGATAATGTGCCTACTTGATAGGTTTTTATCATTTCTTGACAGTTTTTCCTTATCTGGTCTGCTTCTTCTTTTGCTTCAGTTAATTTTGTCATTGCGTCTTTGAGGCGTTCTTTGGTTTCCTACAAAAACAGTAATAAATAATGGCTTAAACATATTTATCTAACTTAATCTGAGAAAAGCATTTCTCATAATAAAAGTTTCCTATTTCAGTATGGAAAGAATTAACAACAACAAAAAAAAAAAGTATGTCCAGCATTATTTTTCCTCTTGCTTCCATTCAACTATTACTTTATGCAATTTTGTTTGTTCCAACACTGGAAGCACAACAAAAGGATCTCTCAGTTATGTGCTATGCACATTTTCAGAGGATAGATTTAACTCTATCACATAAAAACTAAACTAAGGGGAGAGTTAATTCATACCAAAAAAAAAAAATTAAAAATCTGATCACCAGATTAAACAGAATCCCCCCCATACATTCTCCCCTCACATCCTTTCAACATTTCCATTTCAGTATCAGTATCTTTAAGAGCACTATTCTGACTTTTGCTGCAGCTATTCATATTAAACAAAAAACACTTCAGAAACAGATTTTAATACTATATAAAAAGTAAACAGTATATCAACTATACTCCTCTGACTATATTTTCATGTCATAAAATCAGTACCACTTCACTAACCTTGTGTGAATCCATTTCTGTTTTCAATTTGTTCTGAGCCCATTTTACTTTGATAACATGAGAATTGATTTCTTCTTTCAATTTTTCTATTTCTCTGTTGAGTCGAGTGGCTTCACCGTCCTAAGAAGATTTCATAGATACTATTTTATGGATTAAATCATCCAGTGCATCTACAAGACTCCTGCTCAAGTGTCACATGCAGGGTTGTTTTTTTTTCTTAATGCCTGAATTTTGCAAAAGCATGCACATACTTGAGAGTGCTTGATAATGCTTTAGCCCATAATCCAGTGAAAAAAAAACAACATTACTGTTCTGGTTTGAATAGCAAGGTAAGGCTGCATCACTGTTAGTATACATTAACGTTACATATCTCTTAAAAGACAAAGCACAGTCTAGAGTTCTGATCTAAAATAAGTATCTCCTGGGTAAGCTGCACAGTCCTCTTTTTCTTCTTTTCTGGCAAAAGGATGAGGAAACACAGGTTCAAAGTGGTAAGGTCGTATATTATACAATGCTACAGAAAAAAATTGTGACACCAATGGCTCGGTATTACCAGCTATACAGGTGCAGACTAGTGTGAGAACTGACAGCGAAATGTATGCAAGTCAAATCACTAACCCGTGCCAAGAAAGGATGTTAACAGAAGCAGACTGCTGGCAAAACGTTCTATACCAGTACCCACAAACCACTGCATTAAGCCAAATTTCCAAATTGTGTTTCTGAAGTAATAGGCTCATCTTACCAAAAAAGTTTAAAGCAGCACAATTCCTGTAAGGCTCTAGTGTAATCCTCAGGAGTTATGAAGATAGATAGTATGTTAAGTTTTGTTTAGGAAACCTCAAGTCAAGCTGCCACTTCCAGTTCATGTGTGAGAGGACACTGAGGTGATTTTTTGTTTCAGAAGCGTAATTTTTGGGACTTCTATTAAGGTGTGTTTTTCTGATCCTTCTGTGCACAGTACAATCACTCAGAAGAGGCCCAAATCAAAGTTTGAACCCTATTTATCAATTTTTTGATCTTTCACATGAAATAAAATTGTGAAGCACAGCTATGAAGCACAATACAAAAGACCTGGAAGAGGCTGGTGGGAATTTCTTACTGGCTTCTAAAAAAGAATGGCTAACTTTTGGAATTGGGCCTGAAAGATTCTATTGCTTTCTTACCAATTTTTAGTAGTACAAAAGAGAAAATACAGAGTGAAAACAGAAAAATAGCAAAAAACCCTACAGCCTTTAAAAAAAAAAAATCCAAACAAGCTAGAAATTCCCTCAAAATCCAGGCTCTGCAACAAGCAGTCTTTTCAATTTTGTCAAAAAAAACCCCTAATGTTTCACAAACTAATATTTAGGGAAATATTAAAAGGAACTTCAAAAAGATGACAATGAGAACTCAGTAACTTCTTCCCCTTCCCTTGAAGGAAAGGGGTTTTCACAGCTATACAGCAAACCCAAATGAAAACAGGTTTCTTTCCCCAAGTACAATAGCAAACAAGTGATAAGGTTGTTCTGATAGTGCTTTTAATCATTCACTCAAGCCATACAGCAATACTTAGAGCACCTTAGTTTCATAGAGCTGGTGCAATCTTCCTTTTTCCTGGGAAAGTTGTTTGATTTTATTAGTATGTTTTTCTATTTCTTTGTTTGCATCTCTCACTCTTCTCTCAAGTATCTCCTTTTCCTTTCGGAGGTCAAGGGACTCCTTCTCCCCTCGGACGTATTTCATCACCATTGTTTCCTTTTCATGGCGTGCTTCTTCACATTTCTTGTTTGCCTTGAAAAATATTAAAATAGAATGAATCAATCTTGTATTTCATAATTAGCTTTTATAAGACACTACTGGATATTTTCAGTATCGCAATATAGTAGCATAACAAAGTAGGACTCAAAAGCTCCAGTTTTGCAAAGGCTAATGGTTAGATCCCACTTGAGTACTAGAATTACTCATACTTCTAACAGTAAATATATATCTAAGCAGTTGCAGTTTCACAGCTAAACATCTCAAATGAGTTATCAATACATTAGTAATCTGGGATATAATTTGTTGTTTCAGAAGGAAAGAAGTGTATTTGCTAAGTTTTAGTAACAAAATAATTTTGCAAATACCCAGTACCAGTCCTCTGTCTTCCCTCATCCACATGCCAACTGCACAATCATTATTCAGTGGCTTATTTTCAGTGGCTTATTTTTACACATTCCCCCTGCCTCAGCACTAACAAATTCAGCCTCAAATAAAAGAAAGAATCAGAAACTGAGCTTTAGAGTTTAAACAATAGAGAAAATACTTGGCATAATATGATACTAAGGAAAAAAATCATCTCAGTTCTCAGTAATACATGAGACAAAATAAGAGCTTTGTGCTGGAGTTGAGAAAAATATTAATTTTGTGATAGCCTGCCTGAAAAAAAGCCACTGCCAGCTTTTACCGCCTTTTGAATCAAGATCAGCTTACAGGCAAGGAAAATGAGATTTCCTTGAGGGCTGAATCCCATACATATAAACATACACATTAAAAAGAGTTATCAGGCACTCTAGAATGTTAACAGTTATTTATACCTTCAGTGATGCCAGTTATCAAAAATGCTACTACATGCTAGTAGTTCCAATTTTGGAAATTTTTGCCTTACCTAGTGATCTAACAACTGAAGCTACATTTCCTACAAGAACCAAGTTTGTTCATAAGATGTTCAATAACAGTTTTTTCTATTACCTGTTCCATTCGAAGGGCCATCTCTTTATGCAACTGCTGAATAGCATTTTTGGCTGCTACATCTTGAGTTAAAAGTTTGTCTTTACTGGCTTTCACTTCTTTATTAAGCTCTTCCATTCTTGCTTCCAGCTAAAAGACAACATTATGAAATAATTATAGGGAAAATAAGACTTTGATCATGTCTTGTACAGGCAGGAACATTCCAGACAAAATTAGATGCTTCAGCAGATATTCACCTGTATTTTACACTTCTCAAGCTGCAACTATCCATATCAAGATCTAGCTTTGCATTACAGCACAAGCATGAAATATATCAATTCTCATCTTCAGTGAGACTAAAGATGCATCAAACCAAGTAAACATGAGGCATAGCAATTTACTACACAAAAAATTAGACTGACAGCAAATGCTGAGATGCCAGAGCAGAACTGGCTGCTATCTGAAGTTGCTTTACCTTCCACCCTTTTTTCGCTATCCCTGTGCCATATCCTCCACCATGCCAGCAAAGCAATCATGCATCCATACGGAACTGGACTAGGAATTAATTGATTGAAAAATAACACAGCAAATAAAGAGGACCTTAGTCATTATCCTGGCACTTTTTTTAGCCACCTAGTGAACAAAGTCGGAGACCTGATCCAGCTGAAGAGTAATTACAAATGTTCAACTGGAACACTTCCCAGTGCATGTTCACTTCACAGCCATGCAAGTCCAGTACAAGAAGCAGCAGCACTAGTGCAAGAGCAAGTGGTGGCTACATAAGCTGTAATGCTGCCCAAAGGCTGTTCAAATTGTGCCTTAACGACTATCCTCTTGTTCCAGGGCAAAGCCAATTCACCAAGGTTAGGTTTTTTTGGTTTGGTTTGGGGGGGCATGGGTGGGGTATAAAAAAGTACACAAAGTCTCAGGGTCGTTATCTTACATCTTTGTGCAATTCCAAACTGCTACATAAAAGGCAAGAACAACTTAAAATGCTTCTGTTACCACAAATGAATTGATCATACCCTGTTCAGCTTTGCAAATGAATCATTGCTCATAAGCAAAAAAAGTTTTACACATACAAGCATGCACATACAGTTTGCTTACAGTTGTGACTGCAGCCAAGCTTTCATTTACTTGAAAGCTACCAGAAAACACTAATTCAGAAATCGTAACAATAAAACACTCGCACCACAAATGAAAAAACTCAAGTGTTTCACTACAGTGTATCTTACAACTCCAGGTGCTATCCAACTACAATATAAAAGTATAACACTGAAAACCAGTATTTTCTAAAATCACTTGCAAGCGTGTAATCAGATTCTAATTATCTGACCAGAAACAAAACCAAACTCCTTCACAAATATTTGTTTTCAGAATGGGATAAAGCAACTGCTGCATGATACAGTTTCACGAAATCATACAGTGCTATCATGGAAATGCAGACAAGAAAGAACAAGTAAGCTGCTCATACCGATTTATTCGGGCATATGCAATTCCAATTTGTAGCTTAAAAATAAGACTTTTCAATTCCATTTTCAATTACATCATGGATTTTCAAAGATTCTTTGAAATTAATCAAAGACAGACTAAGCTTCTACATATGTGAATACATTCCTCTGGAACACTACAAGCCTGACACACTGCTTTGAGAACAGATTTCTGTGTGATGCAGACATTAACAAAGAAACTGGACAACGAGGATAGTATCACCAGTACTTTGACAAACAGAAATTAGTATTTTAAATGCTATCTCTTGCCAGATTTCTAAGCTGTAATCTGTAAGGAGTTTATAAAGCTGAACAACAACTGTTGGAACATTAGCAGATAACTTTGTAACAGACAAGCAGTGACACCTGATGTGATACCTTTTCTTCCCACACTAAAACCAGCCTACATCAATGCACATTCTTATGCTCCTCTTTGGCCTGTCATGGTTCTAACAATTCCCTGAGGAAATGCCTGTATATAGTAACCAATAATATCAAAATAATGTGCAAGACCACAGTTAATATGCTCCACACTCTATACACATTCCACATTTTGTTAATATTTAACAACTGTAACTACACCCCCATCCACTTCTGTTAGCAGACACAGCAGTTAACAGAAGATAAAGATGACGAATTAAAAAGATCTCCTTTATGACTGTGTAAGAGAAATAAATCATCCTATCAGGATAAAAGACTGAATATGTCATTTTTTGTAAAAAGGTTTAAGAGGCCTTCAACATGCACTGTCTCCAGCAGGAAGCCAAAGTACACAAAACCCACTTACCAGGGCAACCCACAAAACAGGAACTCTCTTGACTTGTTCCAGATACACAACACTTAAGTGATGTCAATATAGAAAGTCAGTTTATCCAAAGACACTAAATGCTTTTAGCCAATGAATATTTCTTGGAATGGAAGAGCAGATGTATCCTCTTAAAAAGCTTAGGATAATAAACACAGGTATTCCTTCCTTCTCCTTTATGCTACCAAGGGTGTCTTGTTAAACAGTGGCAATAGTGACATTGTATACAGGTGAGATACTAACCAGCATTTCTGTTTTGTTATCTGTACCTGTTTAATAATGTTGAGGTGCTGCTTTTCTGTTTCTGTTCGTTTTTTCAATTCATCTTTTAAATTGTCCTTTTCTGAGCAAATATCCAAAATCAGTTCCTGATGTTTTTTATTTTCTTTTATCAATCTGTAAAAACAAAAAGAAATTAAAAACAAGGTACAATAGTACTGGGGTTTTTTGTTTGTTTTTAATTTTGAGATATATGGGTTCTGCTCTTTGATCTGCAAATTTTATTGGGAGTTACAGCCAGAAACACTAATGAAATCCACAAAAGCCTTACAAAAACAAAACAGAATTATGTTGTACATGTGAAACTGAACTCCAAACCAGCAAGCAGCATCTTTCTTGTGACGAAATTGCTTGTTTCCAGCACTTTGGGGTTGTTATGGCCCATGGTGACATGAGACACTTGGTACCTCTATGCAAGGACAGAACTGTAACTGTTAATAATTTTAAGGTACTTGTAAGACAGTAACTTCCAGTCAGATAGCTCTGCAAGTCAAATGTCTGAAAACACAGATACTGTATTCATTTCATGGATTGCTCAGAGTAGGCCTTGAAGTTCACAACCTGGTAAGAAATGGAACCCTGATTTTTTAAGTCCTAAGTAGGTATGTAACTACAATAGTGTCCATGCTTATACTCCTTATAAGGTTCAATTTTTTAGCAATAGTTTGTTCCTTTGCAGCTCAGCTGTTTGCAGCCTCAGTTGAAGCTGACGTATTTAGTCTGACCTCCTAGCACAGCAACAGAAGCTAGTTACACATAAAACTCAGAAGTTACACTGTCAGAATTGGTGAATAAACAAGAGTCTCAAATGTATTTAAATGTTTGAAGATACAGTTAGATGGTGGATATTTTAGGCCACCAATTGCATGAATTTATGGGAGGCATGCATTTACCTGAACAAGATATTTAAATATCCCTTTACACATACACTTTCATCTTTAGCTCCTTTCCTTTGGAAAAAACCCTCTCTAAACAAACTAGTCTCCTAAATTACAAGGAATTCAAGACCATCAGTGAAGGAGAGCTTAGCACTTCTGGTTTTCAATCTATTAATGAATATTCCAGGATTACAAATTCTTCATTCACACAATTGCTGCTCACCTATATATCTTAGATCTGATCACAGGAGACAACTGGGCTATTTCCAGAGCCATGTTACAAGAAATTCTGCTGATCGTAAACTAAGGGACAAAATCAACCCAACCCAGAATGCCCTTTGGAGCAAACATAACATGTTCCACAGCAGTTTTACACTTGAGGTGAGTCCCCAAGAATCAAAAGGGTGCAGCTGGGATAGCAGCTGGCAAAAAAAGATACCAAAGACATATTTATATAAAAAACTTCCTGTACGTATACATAATATATACATATATCTATTTATATAAAAATTTGTCTCTTAGAAAGTAATTGGTCCATAGCCAAAAACAGTGACTTGCCTTTCAGTTTACTGTAAACAAGTAAAACACAAATATCTCGTTAACTTATGATCTCCTGGAATGACAACCATCTACACACCCACCACTTCAGATTCCCACTCCTCCTCCGTAATTAATTAATGTCTTAACTATGCATTCCTAAGCTTTCCTGTCATCAGCTGACTTTTCTCACATTTATGATTTCTGTCAGAGGTTAACTGGTGAGATGCAAGAGAATACTTTCCCTCCTCTGCTTTTTGGTCATCTCTTCTCCCTCTGCCTGGTTTCCCTCCCTTTGATGTCCTCCCATACCATGGTATCAGAGTGCCTTATATGAAGAGTAGGACACTCATTTCTAGCTCTGCAAGCAGGAATAAATTTGAAGTCAGAGGCTACATTTTGTTAGCAAAAAAACATTTCTAAAGGGGTAACAGAATATGAAATGCCAAGCAGGGAATCAAGAAATCAAGCAATGAACTGGCTTTTGATGAATATAAATATTCTCCATATAGCATACTGCCTGGCAGAACTATTAAGCCCAGTTTATCATAGCAAAGTTTATAAGCCATGCATTTCAAACGCCCTCCTATAAAATGTGGTAAGACAGTAGTTTATGTATATATGACATTTCCAACTCAAAGAATAGCTCTCAACTGATTAACAACTTTGCTGGATTATGACAGGAGAATGAATACTACTTGAAAAAGAAACAAGCAATTTCAAATTCATAAATAAAATGCACATTGCAGGAGTTAGTAATTACAAAGACTCATTTCTCCAAAGACATATATGGACTGAATGAATCCTGGACTATTTTTATATCACCGTTACTTTTACAATATTTAAGTAATTCTAGACATTGGCAGGCTATTCAACTGAACAGTTAGCTATTCAGTTGCTGCCAAATTCCACAAGAATCCAGAGATCCAAGGACACATTTTTATTTAGAAGTACATACCACAAGTAAAAATAATTCCTCACTTAAAGAACATAATTTAAAAAGCTCATTAACTGTCCTTATAACAACTCACAAGAGACTACATGTTTATACCAAAATGTTGTATGCAGTTGTACAAAACACACAACCAAATTTTCAGTACACACCTCCAATTGCGATGAGCATACTCAAATACTCACTTTTTTATAGTTTGTTCTTGCTCCAGGTATTTATCTTGCACACATTTTTCAAACACAGCCAAGGCATGTTCACCCTTCCGCACACCATTTGGGAATTTTCGTTCCTTTGAAAAATCTGTAGATAAGAGTTCAGACTCTATTTCCTTTAGCAAATCCTCCTGTGAGGAAGTCTGATGTATTGTGGAAATAAGCTTCTTTGTGCAGTCTGTGTCGTAAGGGCTTTCTGAATAGATTTTATCACTCGATTTTTTCACAAAGTCAGACTCCTCCCTTAGGTCCTGTAATATTTCCATTAATGACTGTTCTGTCTGATTAGTTTTTGGATCTTGTTGTTCAAATTCTTCACTAGATAAATGTTCTGGTTTTGTGGAGCCTTCTACTTTTCTTTCAGAGCAGGTATTGGCACAGCAGTCTGCCCCTCCACACGGCTGCTCCTGTCTTTCTGCCAGGTCCCCATTGCCGCTTACATCAATAGCTGTTGAATCGTGGTCTGAGGGCAACAACCTTGATTCCCTTTCCAAGACACCAGCATCATCTCCAGTATAACTGATGCTTGAGCAGTCCTTCATTCCAGATGTTTTATCAGACTTCTTATTATCTGGGGACCTGGAAGAGGCATCATCTGACAGATTGACTGGCTCCACCTTGCTTTGCATTTCTGGTAAATATCCCTCCATCATTTTCCTTTGGAACTCTAGAAGTAGAATTCACATTACACAACATATTATATTCAAAATCAAAATGAAAAGAGACAGAGAGGGGAAGAAAGGCTACTGGAAATTAAAATTCAAAGGGCAAAAATATTTAGATATATAAGTGTCTAAAGTTGTTGATATTCCAGCCTGACTTTAAGTAAACGCTTCAATACAAGTTTTTCTAAAAGAAGGTGAGAAATCAAGGATGGCAAACAGGAAGTAGTAGGGTAGTAAATGCCAAGACAATAAAAAAAAAAGCAGAGCTTTTTAGAATTTATGATTCTATCATTTAAATCCACAAAAATTCCAAGTAGTCACCTCTGAAAAACACTTCAGACATAAAATAAAAACAACAACAAAGAATCTAGAGCCTTACAGCTTTCATTTTCCTATACATGATTTGAAAGCAACATCTTGACTTACTAATTTTTACAACATAGGGTGAACTCCCTCATCCAGCCAGAATATTCAACTTCCTTACCATCATGTCCTCATTCACCACCCAGACACCAAAATGTATCTGTACCCAGCAACCTAAAGGAAGGGGCTGGGGGAGGATGGTGGTGAGAGTCTCTTTTCCCATCTGCTTTCAAGCAGCCAAAATCCCTTGCTGTAAGAGCACAGATGGTCTGCAGCACATTTGTGCTCTCAAAAAGTAGCTTGCAGAGCAAACATTTGAGGAGTCGAAAAGCTATGTAGGAAGTGTTCTACTAGAAGGACACCATATTGAGATCCAAAGAGCCAGAACACTTATGGAAGAGCCTGAATATAATGCTGTATCTTCTTTTTCAGGAATCCCAGGTGATCAGGTGTCTGGAAAGACTGCTGGCATTTTTAGCAAGCACAAGAAGCCCTTATATCATTTCCGTTAGCAGGAAATCATTACAGCAGTCATAAATTTTAGATGCAACCCTATCCCCCGATACTGGATAAATTAGACTATTTAAAAACAAGGGAATTTTTTCATTTATAAATTCCACTCTGCTATTCCAACAATTATATCAAAGGAAGCAGTAACACTGCCATCTTGCAACATCAAGCTTGTTTTCATACTTGCTTTCTCATTTGTTTAGCAGTCTCTTACACTGTCACAACAGACCGAGTCATTCAGCTACACGCTGCAGGCCCTGCACTTTGACTTGCTCTGAAAGGAAACCCTTTGTGCTGCTTGGCTCCACTCCTCCAGAGTCCTGCCTTATTAACCAACACTTAGTACTGAGGCTTACATTGTTAAAACAGAGGGATACATGAATCCCATTAGGTCTGTGACTAATTGCTACCACTATCATCTTTCACTATTAGGTCTAAAAAACAGATAAGGAAAAAAACAACAGCCTCAGCCCAGCTGTTTCTACCAGGAAATACCATTAAACAACCAACCTACCACTAGTACCTGAAACCAACAGTTGGGCTACAACTGCCAGTTAATCAACAAGAGGAAGGCATAAGGAAAACTGAGCATAAGGCTGAAAGTATGAAAGGAAACATATCACGACTAGACAGTCACAAATCATCAAATGACAATTACACATGTTTAAGTAACAAGCAACCACTTTTTCTTTTTGGTTTCAAAGCAAAAAAACTCAATGCTACAGCCCCTAAAAACCAGTACAAATCAATAGGAACCAGAAAACAAATGGGAAGGAAAGCTACAAATTAAAAGAGAGATGGCGAATGTATGAATTTTTATACAATGTGAAACATTTACAATGACTCCCCTTTCTACAAACAGATCTCCTCTGATACTAATAAAATCCCTGACTCCCCCTTCCTTCAAAGGATTTATGCTTAGGTCAACACTGGAGCCAACAAATCCATCTTGGTTTGTGCAGCCAAAAACAATTGCTCTTTTGGTACCTATCCACTTTTTGATAACTTCTGCTAGTAATGAAAGTTCACAATGTACTACTGTTATTCTAAAATAAACAAAAAAAAACCCCCCTACTGACAATCTCAATCTGCAAGCAAAAAGAATGACCATAACTGCACGAAAACCCATTCAGTTTGATAGTAGCAGAACACACTAGTAGTACCTACTTCATTAAAAAGCTGTTAAAAAAGAGTGTTTTGAGACTGGTGCATCTAACACAGTCACTAACCATAAGATAATTTGCAAATGATTCAGTTAAAAGGCAAGATAAATTCACCTTTTAGTATCTGTTCCCTCTTGTTACAGGTAGTTTATAATCCACACACTCAGCTGTAGAAAGAGACTGTATTAGTATAAAGCTGAGGTACAATTTTTTTCTATAGCAGTTACTCTAGTCTAACTTCTTGCTACCACTTTCTCTGGAACGATCAGAGGGGGTTTTTGGCTCATTTTAAGCCTTTTCTAAAGTCCTTTCTAAAGCGTTATAAAACCCCAAAAATGTGCTATTGTTTGATGTATTACTGCCTCAAAGCTGCTCATCACTGCCCAGATGCTGAAGTTCACCACTGCCACAAGAAAAGAAGTGGTAAAATCAGATATATGAACATTCATTTTAGTTAATATACCTAAAATCTCCAGTCCAGTCAGCAAACTGGATGGTATTTCTCTTCATATGAAAGCAACTGATGAAAAAACACAGCCCAGTTAAGACAGTACATTTGGGAAGGATACTGTTTTCATCTTATTGTGTTACTTTCTTCTGTAAATAATACTGTGAATTGGTATTATAGAGAAAGATTAATATTATGTGGAAGCAGAAACACAATTATTTGCATAACTCGATTAGTCACAGAGCAATAAAATGCCACCAACTCGGTATCCGTGATATCTTACACTTAGTATCAATCATACATAAAGTGTAGGTTTTGTATCAAATGCATAGGGAATTTGAATAGTGACTATACAAATCAGTTAAAGCATGAAAAGTAAATTATGATGATTCAGTGTTCCCTGCAGACCTACTCTAATTTCCAGTGGTACCCAGAATATAATTTACCACATTAAGAACGTTCACAGACTTTCCAATTCCAATACACTTGATTTTAGCTCTATCTGCCCAAATCTATCTCAATCTGTTCACAATCCAAGATTTTTTTTTTCCCTACTGCCACTGGATAGTACTTGTGTTCTAAATACTAACTTTTAAACAGAAATAAAATGTAACAATTCATCATAGGATCACAATTTATCTTCATGTCAGAAATATCCAAAGAAACCATGTGGAACAACTGTCAATGTAAGTTCATCTTGATATTCAAATGTCTCTTGAATACCCAAAGTTTGTTGTGCCTACCTCAGGCAACTGAATATAGCATATACCTCCTTCATAAGGCCAGAGACAGAAAACTAAAGAAAAGGCTACTGCTTTGTAAGCAAAAGGTTTTGTGTGAAAATACCTTGAAAAAATCAACTTTGTCAGTACGTGACTGTTTCACATCAAACATACAAATACAGCAAGTCACAGATAATACCTGGACACCAGGTACACATTTGACAGCAGCTCCATGTCTTTCCAGGTTTTGTATTCATCTTCTATTATCTTACCCATCTCCTTGTAACTGACTCTCCCAAAATCAGGGAATTAATAATGTTATAATATCACTCTCTTACAAAATACTGCACTAGAAAAACAAAATAGCTTAGTGCCTTTTATGATTTCTTCAGAAAGCATTAAAAGCAATCATAAAACGCAAATCCTGACTCAGGCAGATCAACCTTGTTAATGTGTCAGACAAGCAAATCATGGTAGATCAGCATACAGCATCTTGAGTGATAGCAAAGTGCCAGGTGAACACTGGCCAACCTTCTTGCACTGTTTTGATAAGCTTCTACCTTCAACGAATTGCTCTGCTCCTTCCTCAGGGTTGATCATCATCTGAACAGTATGGCAAAAGTGTCTTGCTCCTCAGTCCCTTCCACGTGATGTTTGTCTTACCCTCACAGTGTATGTCCCTTCTGCTGCCTATGCCACAGGAGAATGCAATCACTACCAAGTCAACTTAAAAATGCCCAGGGTAGGAACTTCTCAAAGTACTATTTTGAGATTAGCCCAGCCCAAGCTTGCCTGCCTGCATACCTTGAATAACAAGCCATCTTGTGAAACTGCCACACATTTAGTGTGGCACGTGAAAAGCTTTCTGTCGCTGACTTGTAACACTTTTTGCTGCTGTGACAGGACTCTTACCACCCGCACAACTGGTTTGACCAGTCCTCCTCCTCCTCTGTTTTACAGCTGACAATTAATTTGACACTCTAACACACCTTCCCTGCATTCCTGCTGCTATTGTAAAGCTAAGGAGACAGCCATCTGTGTTTCCCCACAATGCAGTAATACAAAGCAAAGCAAGTGGAAACGCATCAATTCAAAACCTGGTGATGTGGGTAGCAGAGAATGAGCAACAGGAACACAGCTCAGCCAAGCTTCCTTTACAGCAATAATGGGCCCACAGGCCCAGTTTGCACAAGCAAACAAAACACCTCTCTGCATATATACATCAGAATATAGACAAGTTTTACCCTTCAAAAACAAAACCTTGCCTTTTTTTTTTTTAAACAGACACTGTTTTTCTCATCATAGATGCATTCTTCAATGAAGCAAGGAGCATGCATAGTTGTTCCTCATCATCCCATGGTACGCAAAAATTTTAAATCTGCATCAGCACATATTATGTCTGTTTTAAATATTACATTAGTATTTGGAGAAGTAGTTAAACTGCAGCCACAGGACAGACAACATTAAAGGCTAGTACAGGCAAGGGTTGCAACCATTTCTCACACTACTATAACTGAGATGTGCTTATCTGCTAAATTGCTGATAGCACAACTGACCGGAATCAAAAGCAGAGAGCAGAGCCTGCTGATACAATGAGCGGACAGCACACCAACTTTTTAAGGCAGAAATGTCTCACAGGTAAGTAAGGGAAAGCAAACACTCAGGAAATAGTATCTTTTTTATTCACTTACTTTGTTACACAACAGAAACATCCTCTATTAACTGCTAATCAAATGACAAAAATAAGAACAAATATGACAATCATTCATTTAAGCTCTTCAGTGAAGTATCTGATACAACATAAGTATTGAGTATCTAGGGAGAACATCAAAAACCTTGATACCTGGTCCTGTAACACGCCAAAAAAAAGAAGAAAATGTTTCTTCTAGCTACCTTCAGTAGCAGTCATCCTAAGTGTTCGTTCAGCCCTTGCCCCATGCATAGATATGAAGTTACAAACATACAAAACATCTTGAAGAATCATTGCATATAAAAAAGGTAAAACTTGCAGGTGAATAAAATGTACAAGCTGCTAGGATTTATCTGGGTACTTCCATTTACATTCTATTGTCTGTAAGTAATCTATCTTAAGGTTTAAAATTACTTAAAAATTAAGTCAAATAATGTTTAATACTTAGCTATTTTAACAGTATAGACCTGCTCTGCAAACTACCAGAATACAGGACAAAGGTTCTTGCTCTACTAAATCAATCTGCTAAGTGGACAAGTCAAGTAACTTTTTCTTATGTAAGATTTGGTCTCACTCTTGCAAGCTGAGTATGTACTATGCTGCATCATGTCAGTTGGATTTCTGGAATAAAAAACTCTAATAATGGTACTACATCATTGCTATGAGAATTATGGCAATTAGGTACTTGTTTATAATATAATTTTTACAGTGAAATGAAAATAGAATTTCCAGAAGAGCCATTGATATCATGTTTGAATGCTAATTTGACTGTTTATTAATCCAAAATTTATTAAACTACATAAAATAGCTGTATAAGAAAGTATGTGATCAAACATTCATATTCAGTTCCTGCACTAATACCATAGCAATTACCTGGAGAAATAAAAAGCCAATTAACAGCTAGAAGATACATGCCACTAATTTTAAAAGCTCCTTCAATTCAAATTCTGATTTTAATACAACTATACATTCTGATAAATTAGGTTATGAGAATTAATCTTCACATGCAGTAACAAAGTAATTTTAATTATTCTTGGTTTAGCATCACTCTTCCAAGTATACTGTTAGACATGACATCAAATCCACAGATGTCAGAACACAAGCCAGGAATGGAGAGCTTCTACAGGTACAACTCTAGAAACAAGATTACAAGTAAAATATATTTCAAGCAATACCTACACTGAATCACCACACTAACTCCTTTATTCAACTTCACTGGAAGAACACTGTCTGAAAATTTAAGAACTCTGTGCTTTTCTGTAGTAGCAGACAGCTAAGGCCTATCATTTTAACATCAGAATTTAAGCCCTTCCTCCCTCCCTCTCTCTTCTTTTCTTTCCCCTCTTTCTGCCCATTACCCACTACAAAGTGAAAGAAAATGCTGCAATAAAGATGGAAGACAGAGAGGGGGGGAAAAAAAGGAGTATCAGAGTTGTTCCTTTCCATACATGCTTTAAGAGTAAATTCTCACTTCAGAGTCCATTCACCGGCATGGAGAAAAGCAGTTTCTCTAACAGTCAATACTCCTCCTTCCTCTGCTGAAAAGTACATACACTTTTAGTTTTTAAGGAGGCTGTTGACACCCTCATCCCTTGGCTGTCCATCAGGTTACCCACTATACCAGTTGAAAATCTTACCCCCAATTCCAGTACTGCTAATTCCCAGCCACTAGAAGGTAATTCATGATGAAAGCAATTCCCTGTATGCTTTCTACTGTCTGCACAGATCTAATTAGGAACACATCCTTTCCCAGCTATAACCTGCTATTCTGTTATTACAGGCATGCACTGAGAACCTGGTACATTTTAATTCAGTATTATGCCATTTCAAACTGCCTGTCTTTTCAATCTTCTTATGGAGCACAAACATGATTCTTTTAAATCCCTGACTACAAAGGACTTTCCTTAAGCAGATGCACTATTAATGCTAGCATTTAATTTCATAAAATAGCTTGACCCAAGCTATCAACACTCATGTAAATAGTCAAGGAGGAAATGACTTTGTTTCACCCAATTTCAAAATACATGCGAGATGACATCTAAACACACTAAATGACAACTATAGGAAGCATTTTCTGAGGTGTAGCTGCCTAGAAGAATTCACTAACAACAAGGGAAAAAAAGAAAGTGTGTGCCTTGTCACCTAGTAACTATCACAATGGGGCTCTTTTACAATAAACAGATTAAAGAATGACAGAAGTGTGTGCCTGGGGTTGTTCTGTAAGCAAAGAGATTGACTGTCAAGGTCCTGAGAAATAACAATCACTGCTATAAGAGAAAAAATATATTTAAGCTACAAAGCTTAAACATACTGCAGAGAAAGGGGCAAAAAAGGCAAGGGGGGACTAATGCTTCACAGGTATGTGCATATACAAAAACTTGTTCAAACCAGGGTGGATTTTGAAAGAAAGTGAAGAGCATTGAGGTAAGTGACTCTGAGGCACAAAACCTTCTGAGAGGGGAGCAGTAACAAGACGTTAATACAGTAAATGCAGTTCACTGGACACCAGGCATATTGAACCATGCATTATGTAATATAATGGCCAGTAGCAGTCAATTGTGTCAGTTCCTTTCAACAAGAACGGGTTTTGCACCGTCTTTGGGTAGATGTTCTTCACTCATAGCTGTGCTCCTAAGTGAGACCTTGTAGCAGAGTCACTGATGAAGAGGGAATCCCCTACTGTCCAAACAAGTATACATGCAATCCACAAAATAGTGAAAACACAGTTCTCGCATCATCAGCTAAGACCATGCATGGTCTTCTCCTCCGGATATGTAGAAAGCATCCAGACAGGTTTTATAGGACACGAAACAAGCTCATTTTTAAATAGAGGTACTATTTAAATTTAGAAAGCCATCCTCTTTCCCTTTCCACTTCATATCTGTCACACCACAGTACTCAAATTTCCTTTAAGTAATAGACCAAAGTCTCAAAATGACCCAAAGCTGTAATACAGATATGATGCATTCCAGAGAGTAGGTGGGGGACAAGGAAAGGAGTGATGAAGCACTCCATGGCTCATGGGCAGATGACCCCAACAGGCAGCAGGGACCCAAGTACCATGACCAGGCCAGGCAAGCAGCTAAGTGACAAAAGAATCTGGTGACACCAACACAAGCAGCCCGAGTTCCTGGAACTCCCTACCGCTCTTATTTGGATGTCACCCAGCACTCATATAGTTGCATTGCCACTGCAGTCTGTGCTCTAAACTTGCTAAGGAAACACTGCATACCTCTAAGCAAAGTCCAAATGTTTACATGAAAAAACCTAACTAGAAAAGAAGCCCCTTGAAATTGCTTCAGAGCAATTCTCTTTACATTGTCATTTGAGATCCGTACTTCCTGATTCTTTCTCAAACTGCACTGGATCATAACTCACAAAATTGCTGCTGTTACTCTTCATTTTGCTTGAGAAGATGTCATCTTCTCAAGATAAGCTCCACTGGAAATTCATCATAATCTAAGTAAACACCCTTAAGCAATAGTCTCCTCAAATGCTCTGTAGTACTCACTAACCTTCCATATTGGTTCTGGTTTCTGAACTCACAGCAAACTAAAGTAAATTAAACTTCATTTATCTCCTTTACTATGCAATTCAGGTTTAGTGTGCAGCTTGCCTGTCAGTTACTGGGAGAAGTGACACTGCTTGCCCTTTGGCCGGCTTCTTATGAAGATAGCTAGAAAAGGGGTTTACTCTTAACACCCTCAACCTGCCCAGTGAAAACAAATCGCTACTTCTTTTTCCTAGTCCTAGACCAGAAGACTTGGGCAGCACTACATAACTCAAATAACCAGCTGTCTATTTCAGGTGCTGTGTTACTGTTCCCTGTACCAGATTCCAACTTATCTTCAAACACCTCTGCTCTTCAGTGTCTTCCTCTCCAATTCAACCAACAGAATGCTCATTTATCTTTTTTTTTTTTTTACACAGATTTTTTTTTTTGCTAGCAGATCCCAATGTTGTGGGAGCAACTGAGGAAAGAATAGCTTCATTCTGATACTGGAGGTGCCAGATGCAGACACGTACAAATCATTCCAGTTTTGGCAAAGCTGGCTTTAGGAAAGCAGATGTACAGCTTGTCTACATATTTAGAAAGTTGTGGGGTTTATCTCTGTATATAACCCAGGTGATAGATGAACAAAAAAATCTTTATCTCAGTTAAACCAGTTAGAAATTTAATGCTTTCATGACGACTGCCCTGTTTGTTCACCTGCAATTCTCCAGACAACAAAGTGAGCACTGAGGCACCTGAAACTAGCTGGTCTCAACAGATACCAGAAACTGTTTCCCCTACTTTCATTACTCTAGCTATCAAACATCAAGAGGTCAGTTCATTGATATGCGTTATAGCTGAAGATATAAATAATATCAACTAAGCTGTGCAATCTTTCAAAGCTGATCCAATAACAAAAATAATAATTAAAAAAATCAAGACATACACACACACACAAAAAGGCTACTAAAAAAAAATCCAAACTAACAGCTAAATCTAGAATTGGGGAGTCTGGAAGACAGACTTCTTTTAAAAGTGAGAAGCATTACCCCCATGGACTTATAGCTGCCGAAGAAAACACTGAATTTTTTTCTGTTTCACCCAACAGTAAATTAAAATGCAGTCTTGTGAATTTCCAAGAGGAAGTTACACACATTTTCCAGTTACTTTGAAGATTCACTCTTACACCTCAAGTCACATTGTAATACATTGTCCCATTACTCCAGCCCTCCAACTACAAATTAAAGCTCTCAGCAACACGCCCAGACACACCTATGGACATACACTGCTCTCCCAGACTCAACTACAAATGAAACTTCCATTACATGTCTTACACTGTTCCATGTCTTGACCTGTAAAAGCACTGAGCACCAGAAGCTCCCCTTCTTTAGCAAATACACAACTTGGACATGAGCTGAAACTTCAGCTCTTTTTGCTAGGACAGAAACTAACATTTACTTCGCATGCAACTGAGGACTGACTTTTAAATTCAGTCATACTGAGCAATATGCTTCAAAACGTGCCTTTTTTCTGACATGATTTTCAAAAATTCATATAAAGGAGGATCAGCAGTGTCCTATATCTATCCTGAGATGGCAGGTTCACACTCATCCCTTGGAAGTTGTGATTCAACAATCATTGTGATTTTAAAAAGGAGTAATATGACACGATAGTATACATGCAAATGCATAATCAACTTAACTCTGTCTCCTGTTCACTCATGTTAAGCACATGTAATATTAAATTCCAATCCACAGACTGATTTTTACAAGTGGTTCATTACACTCAAGCAGAACCCCAACTCAGAAGCACCTCTCTTCATGTAAGCAGCTACTAAAGCTCGTGAAGCAAAGACAAATACATAACTTTAACAAAACCACATTTATCATTTATACTTCAATAATGTGTTGGCTCTTTCCCCAATCATTGCAGTATAGACTAAAGGCCCTGGTAAAGAGATTTTTTTTATACTGCCTTATGTTTCAACTCATGCATCTATGAAATGAAATACCATATGATTGAAGTTTCAACAGTCAAAAGGCTTTTCTTGATACAAGTTCTGATGTTCATCAGAATACCCCCCAAGAGAAGCAAAAACTGCACATCAGCACCTTTTGAACAGTTCAGTTACAGACTCACTTCCCTCTTGCAGGTTCCTGGGCAACAAAAAAAGAGTACAAGTGATTTAGCCAGTCTTCAAATGCAAATTCAAGTGTTAACACGAGATGCAATATAATCCAGTCTATCACTGGAGATGGACTTTATTTCAAAGAGTTAATTAGGATTTACTGGCGGAAGAATACTGAAGAGAATTATAATGATTTTTAGAGTTTTCATGACAAGTCCCACATGTATGAAGCAACCAGCAAAGACTTGGAGTTCCATGCAAAAAACTTCACAAATGCCATAGCATTTATTAGGAAGACCATAATTTATTTGTCTGAACAGTTTGTTCCACAAAGGACTACTCCTCTTCTTTAAATATCATGCTACAAAATATTCTATTAGAAACATAATCTTAGATGAATCATAATAAAATAATAACTACTTTCTATTATCTTTAAACACATCATCCTAAGACAGATACATTAAAGTAACCATTAACAACAGGACAACTGGTAAAAATCACAGGAACTGCCACTTCATTTCAATTCAGGTTTAATTTCCAACCTATTACACTCAGGTAAGAGATGAAGCTGCAGGACAGCTTACATGCTCTTACATGTACAATGACAGTCCAACAAGACTGCTGAAGAAACAACTGATTTTGGGGCATGACTTTTTTTTCTTCTTCTAGTTGTGTTGTCCATTGTAAAACCCAAGATGCATCGCTTCAAGAACTTCTCACATCTTTACTAGACAATAATCATTATTTGAGCAAACTAAAATGCTTTTCCAAGTCAGTGCCAACCTGTTGGCATTGCACCAGAACTCTTGCTAAAAAATTTACACGACAATAAGACTAAAAATAAAATGGAAGAGAAATTTTACAATTTGTGTCAGCAGTTAGCTGTAGTGTAGTCCTAATAATACTTTCACCTAAACTAATCTGGACAGACTGAACACACCTTTCTGTTTCACTTGTTGGGTGAGGTTTTATGTTTCTTTTTCTAAGGCAAAATATCCTCAAATTGTGTCTACTGCTCACCACATTGACTAGCAAAAGAAAATTTCCTGTTGTTTCCAATTAATACCCAACTTATGAAAGATATCATGCAAAATAGAGATAAGAACTCCATCACAAATGGCTTTCCTAGACTAAGAATTATGCCACCAGATAACACTGCAAAAGAGGGAAACTTAAATCCTAGAGATAATTCTATTTTCAACTGAAATTTATAAAGAAATGAGGATTCAGCTAAAGAAGTTCTGTTCTACATGAAAAGATATAAAAAGCAGCTCTACTGTATACCAGCTGTGTAGAGGGACAAATCAAAGGTTTCAACTAAATCAAAAGGGACTGAGATAGAAAGGTCCAGAAAACCAGGTATTTTACATAATCTAACGTTGAGATGTATAAACGTGAAGCCAGAAGGACTGTTTGAAATGTGTTTGGTTACATCTCCACACATAGAGGTAATCAGAGCAGCAAGCCACCTAAGTTTAGAAGTGATGAAACGATAAAAAGAGATGAACTGGAATGAAAAGCATCACAACATCTAAGAAAAAGTCAGAAAAAGAACAGCTTAAGAAGAGATGAAGTTGATCAGCACTGCCTGTATTCCATACAAAACAGAGAGGGTGGCCATGAAGTCGCATACACTGATGGCCTTCCTGTATTTACAGATCACACATATAGGAAACAAAAGAAACACACTTTAGTCCCACCTATACTAGCTCTCCTAATATTAATTCACTTTTGCCCAAGACCAACTACAAGATACTGCTCTAATTTAGAAAAAAGATTATTGGGGTATCACCTAGTACTGCCAAGAAGGAAGATGGAACATAACATGGTCCCATCTACACAGAAAAGCTAGAGGACTGCAATACAGATAGGGCAACTGTGACTCACAGTACAAGTGGTAAAACTGGCCGTGTACTGGGACACAGAGTCCTCCAGCCCAGGCATAACGACACAGCTCCCTGATTCAGCTCACACAAAGACCTGCTTTGATGCACATGCTTGAAGGGAGGGGAGTGGAATGGTGCATATACACATTGGGTACTCTCAGGATTTCCTTGCTTTTAACAGTTTAATACTTATATCAATTATTTTTCTCTTTTTAAATCTGACTTTATATAAACACGGATTACATACAGTGTCAAGGTGCAAAGCTCAGCATTACTATCAATTCTTTTAACGAGTCAAGTACATTAGAAGACAAGGTTTACTCAAACTTTATCATTGCTTTTCTTCATTTATGTCATGAGTTAGACAGTTGAACAATTCCTTCAAGGCACCACTAGGTTTTCTACCAATCTCATGTAAGTAGTTAATATTATGGTCATATTAACTCCACATACAGAGTCAAGTAACAGCACAACTCCAAAATTAAGTTCATCAGTTAAGGTTTAACAAGAGGGACTGGATTTGTTCCCACCACAACACAAGTCACGGGGTACACCTTGAAAGTGTTATTTTTTGTCATACTATTCCCAAGGTTCGAAGCTCATGTCTTGGGGAAAACAATATACTAGCAAGAGCATTCTTTTACTGTGAACTTCAAATGAGACTTGGATACTTAAGGGTTTATGCACAGACTTGTAATCTCCTGCTAGTAGCATGTCTTCAGCACAGAACAACTCTTACTCTTCTAAGTAAAGAAAACCAGTCTCACCTACACCACTCAGCAACTGATGAAATACGACAAACAGCACTACTGTCACCTTTCAGAATTTTAGCATCAAGCCTTCAACTCTGTTTTTCTTCTCTCTTCTGACACAGATTTGTTTCTGATGAGATTCCCCCCACCCTCAATTTGAGGCAGCAGGGTCTTGGTCTACAACTTGGAGATAATATTGGAAAGCATTACAGGTAATTCTTGGTTTTGGTAACAGGAAAGTAAGTTCAGAACAAGCCAACTCAGAACTAAGTACAGGATACTGCCAACTACTGGAGCCCACATGTTAACAAAAGTTGCAGGCTACTGCTTTAACATATTTGTCCTGCTTGGTAACACTACTGCATCCAGAAAAGCATTTACTTTTTTCCATAGCTCTTTAAAAAGCCAGCTTCAGGAAATTCAATATTAGCCTCGGTAGTGATAAGCAACATCCCTGCTAATTAGGACCAAAGAAACCATTCTTGGTATTTGGTCCTTCAGTCATTTTCTCAACACTTTGAAATAGTGACCCTCACAATATTAACAAAAATCTGTCAACAACCCCAGATCAAGTCTTATAGAATCATAGAAAATATTGTTTCAAAGCCAAGGCAAGAAAGAATGACTGAAGAATTTCAGAAAAAGAAGAGGACTCAAAGACAATACAGAACAAGTTTACTTTTTTTCATAAAATGGATGACATTTCAAACTGACAGTCTCTTGAAACATCTTCAGACTTTCAGTTTCTCATACTTCTAGAGCTTAACCATCTCCTCCTAAAGTCAACGGCAACATAAGCATTCATGCCAAACAGTAATCAGAGTGATTGCACTTCCTAGTCAATATAAAAATGCAGCTGCAGCTCATGCTGTTTCAACAATTTTCTTATACAACAGAACATACGGGGACACTGGTCACATGTGGTTTTTTAGTGTATTCTGCTTGCAACATTTTAACTTCTGAAAAGCAGTTTTACAAGATAAAGTAAATCAACAATAAAACCAGACTACCGTACTTCTAATCTTACATACAGATTTCAATTCCACAAGAGATCTTCTCCTGGTCTGCACAGAGTCTCACTGGAAGTATACACATATCGGACTCACCTGTGCAGACTATTTTCCAGGACAAGAGCCAAAATCCGCAAGCCTACATCATAATCATCTCGCTGAAGTTGCAGTAAAGCTTCCTGCTTTCAAACCTAGAAGGGCAAGCAGCTTTTGCAAATACCACCTCCAAAAACAAGGACACATAGTCTACCGCAACACTGTGGCCGGCTCTAAAAAATAACCTTCATACTGGCGTAACAGTTGCTGGGTTTTGTTATCTAATTATTTAACCGTAAAGTGAAATCAACATACGACCAACGAAACAGGACAACCTAATTAATAACCTGGAGAAGAAACCTGGCAAGAAACAAAGAGACTACGAGCCAGCACAGGAGACAGAGCTACCCGCTCGGGAGGTCCTGACTTAGAAGACGCTGCTAAGGCAGGACTTTACCCCCCCCCGCCCCGGACCTCATGCCACTTCGCCCCTCTCCTCCCTGCGGAACCCGAGCCTCACCCACAGACCTGCCGCGACCGCTGCCGGCCAAGTGCCCCCACCTGCCACAGGCAGATCCCCTCGCAGCGGCCCCCGCCGCCTCAGGGCACCCGGGGGAAGCCTCCCTCCGCCCCCGCGGCCCCTGCGAGGCCGGGGCCGGCCACGTCGTCGTGTTCCCCCCCGCCCGGGGTTTTACCTCCCGCTGACTCCGGCACGCCGCGGGAGGCGGCCGAAACGGCTCACCGGCACCGCCGAGCACCGCCGGGGAGCGCCGAGCCGTCCCGCCTCGGCCGCGGGTGCCCCCGCGCCGCCCCCTCGGGGACCCCGGCAGCGCCTGCGGGGCCGCGCAGGGCTGAGGGGGGCCGCGCAGGGCTGAGGGGGGCCGGCAGCAAGCAAGCACCCACGCTCCCGCCCTCCCTCCCGCCTAGCCTTTCCGCCCGCCCTCCGGCGCGGCTCCCTCACCCGCTCGCTACGAGGCCGGCAGGGAAGGCGGCAGCTCCCCCATGGCGGCGGTACGCCCCGCCGGCCGCCACCGTCCCGGCGAGCTGACACATCAACAAAGATGGCGGCGGCGGGCGGTGCTCCAGCCCGGCAGCGGAGGGGCGGGGCGGGGCCAGCCCGGCGGCCTGCCCGCAGTGGGCGGGGCCGGGGGAGCCCGGCGGGGGCAGCGCCCTCCCTCCGGCCCGGGTCGGCCCGGGCGGGCTGCGGCCCCCGCGGGGCGGGAAGCGCCGCGGGCCGGCTCCTGCAGCGTTGCCGTTCGGAAGGGGCGATGGGGCGAACGGCCGCTCCCGTCAGCGACCTGGACGAGCAGGCTTCTTCTCCAGGTCTCACCCTCAGAGGAAATCCCCCCCACACACACACACACGTTCGCGGTGAGGGCGGTCCGGCGCTGGAGCCCGGTGGCCCGGAGAGGCTGAGGCGCCTCCGTCCCTGCGGGTGGCCCGGAGCCGTCTGGAGCAGCCCGGAGCAGCCCGCGGTGACGGCCGGACCCTTCCGGCCGCCTTCCCTCTCTCCCTTGGACCGCCGGTGCGTTCCCTCAGGTGGACGGGGACGAAACGGGCCCTCAGCTGCGGGTGCTGACAGCTCCGGGAACTGAAGCTGCTGGATTCCACACCCCAGACCGCTCGGAAAAGCGTCTGTCAAGATTACTTCAACCGGGAAGGTGGTTTGGTTTTTTTCTCTTCTTATTTAAAGACACTACCTTTCTGGGCAAGGGATCTCGTGTCGGGCGTTTTGTGGTGCTGCCCGAGACCGCTGCCATATAGGAGGAATCCTTCACCCCAACAGTTTTTGGAGAGATGGTCACAGAGGTACCTCCCTCCCCTTTTTGCAAGATTGGCACACAAGTAGTGACTAATAGAGTCTCTTCTTCCCTAAATAAACATCTACTTTTTCCAGAACGAACCCCCACACACGATGTCAAAAGCCTCTGCACCCACATGCCATCTAAGAGTAAATCCAGCAACGGTAATAAACAGAGTCCAGCTTCAGTTAACACCTGCCGGTACTTCATGCCTTATTCTGACAGGATTAAAAAAAATGTGAAAAATTTGCTGGGCATCAAAAATCTGGAGTACATTTCAGTGCTGGGAGCAGCAATTTTTCAGTGGAACACAAAGCTTTTTTGGAATCCAGAGCACTCCATAAATGCCACTTTATTTTATTTATTTCATAAAAAAATAAATCGAAACAACTACCTTAGCAGACAAGCTGTTAAGTGAAAACACTTGCATTTACTATAGCAGATCAGCTACAGTTAGGCACTGGCATCTTTCCTGCAGGTACTTCTTAAACATGACAATAGAAAAGCAAGTTAAAATCACGGAATAATTTGGGTTGGAAGGGACCTCAGGAGCGTATCTAGTCCAATCCTCTACCTGAGGCACAGCTAACTTTGATGTTAGATCAGATTGCTCCTTTATTTTGGCTAAGTTACTTATATATATGTATAAAACCATATGCATACCTATATGCTTTATACCTATAAAACCCAGCGATGATTTCTTCAGTTCGTACCTTGGATGACTTTGAAAATAGAATGTGTTGCATAACTTTATGTATTAACATTAACTGGAAGCGTTATTTCAGAGCAAGGTATTTTTCTCCTTATTCTTTCCAGGCATTTGGAATTTCAGAGCCACAAATGCAAATTTTGGGGTCCTAGAAAATGTTCCCTTGAAACCTTTTTACAGATCCTTAAAAATAACACAGGAATCTTAGAGAAAATCAATGTACAAACCAGTCAGAGCTATCATATCTATAAACCTTTGCATGTTCATTATTTGGGAAAAGATAATACTGCTTCCGATAATTAAACAATATCCTAGCCATCACCTCTAAAGCAGCACAGGAGTCAGATGAAGGCACATGTCTTTAAAAACATTACTTAGGTGAGAGCATAAACGAAAAGTACATTGTGGAAAGAACTCGTGGCCTCAGCTTTAACCTCCAAATAATACTTTGAAGGCAAAAATCTCACCCTCGCTTTGCTCATAATATGCTGTGCATTCCATATTGCTAAAAATACATTAAAAAATCAGGTGTGGAATAGAGATAAGCAAAACATGTTCCATTTTCAGAAAGCAGTGCCATGCAACACTCATTTGCTAATTGCCATGCAGCCCAAGTCTAAGCTTTACTTTCAGAAATGCTCCTTTGCCACTCCAGCTCCTGTTCTGCACCTGAGCGGCAAAATTCACCCAGCCTTGCTGCTCTGTAACAGTCACTTCAGTGCCCAAATACTTCTTATTTCGTCTTCTCTTCCAGTTATGTAAAGGCAACTGCAGAGATACCACTGTACTCCGGCCCCAGTCCTTCTAACATTTATGCTTCTGCTTTGCTGTATACTTTGTCTGCAGTCCCACTGACGTTAATCGTGTGGCTTAGTGGGTCCCACCAGACCTGGCAGAATTTCAGCTGATTTTTGCCTTTTATTCTGGATGGTTTTTTCAGCAGGACTGAAACCAGGTTAAGAAAATTGAGCCTGGTTAGTGGAGTTCTTCCTTAAAAGCAGGCAAAAAGGATTTTTTTGTACTCAGCTAGACTCCCTACGACTCTAGTCCCAGCACTGATGGTCAGACAGTTCTGATTCTTGTAATACCTGTGCTTAGGCCAAATTTTCATCTGAACAGTATTTTATCTCCAGGAGGCAGCCACAGATACTTAGGGAAGGATAATGACAAGACATTGAGAGCGCCCCTTCCCCAAACTGTCTGCATTCATATTAAATAAGAATGACTGAATTACTGTACCTCTTAGTTAGCCAGCCATAGCTCTCATTTGGCATGTACAAATGCTGAGGAAGACAATTTCTGAGTGAGAGAATTTATCATCTGAAATACAGACAGTCATGCACAACAGACTTCTGCTGCAGACATAAGCCTGCATTGCAGAGGCAGAAGCAGAATTTGGCCCGTATTTTCAAAAGGTTGTAGTTCTGGCTTTAGGCTTGTGCCTTCTTATCTAAGAAGAAGAAAAGCAAGAGTTCATGTAATTGCTCAATTTCCAGCTGATGTTTGTTAATTATACATAGCATTTTTATAGCTTTGCCCACTGAAGGGGCTTACAGTTCTATGCTTTCTCCTTCAACTAAAAAAGTGTTAGCAATTCCACTTCAAGGGAGAACAACAAGGTGGCTGAAGCAGCATATGTGCTGAATACCCCCCACTCCTCTGGGACCACTGTTTTTGGAGGGCCATGGCTGGCATTGCCAAGGAGGAGCTGGGAGCAGAGTCCAGGTTGCCTGACGCCCATCCTCTGCATTCGTCAGAAGGCTGGTCTGTTATAATGTAATTACGGCAGGCTGATTTGATTCCTGCATTTCACATCATGGCAAGACTACATAAAGAGTTATTACCTTCTTCATTAGGAATCACTCTCATTGTCGAAGTATTTTATTCTAAGCAAGAACGGTTTGCCAGGGGTCTTCAGGGAGCACCATCCACAAAGCCCCAGGAGCCCTGTCTTCCCTCCCTGTGTGAGGTAGGAACAGCATCTCTGCTGAAGCTGCAGTCCCAGTGCTAAGGCCTTGCCACCATGATCATGTCTAATCTATGCATGGTAAATCCCAAGTGTGACTGTGATTATGCAAGTCCTCTGACTATGTTATACCTGGAAAAACCTACTTTCATTGTATGTTGTTTGGACTGTCATTTGTTCAGCATGTAGCAGAGTGGTGTCCCAGCTTGTTCCTGGGCCCTTAGATCCTACAGATTAGAGCTAATGACACACTGGTAGAGTTATTACAGAACCTACATGTAGGCAAGCCCAAAGCTCTCACTAAAAATTGCAGGCAAGCCACATCAACCTCCTGCAGCTCCTGTGATGTTGCTTCTGATCAGCCTCCATGCTAACAACGCTCTCCCCAGTTACCTCTGACACTCCTTCACATTTATCTTTTTCCACCGCTGCAGCCAGACCTGTTATTTTTTCTTTTTATAATTAATTTTACTGCTGTCATTTCCTGCCCTTTCTTGTATCCTGAGACATGGGAAGTCCCAAATGACTGACATTTAAAAAACAAAAACAATGAAAACAACATTTGCCCTGGCTCAATCATTCTTTGCAACTTCTAAATGCAAGAAAACTTTGTGCCAGTTCACCTGCTGATAAAGTTCTGTCTCCAGTGGGATACTTGATTTTCCTTTTCATTGCATCCTGTCAATATACTTCCAGCACAGTCTATAGTGTTAATTAAGTGTCATTTCAAAAGACTGTTCAGACTGGCAGCATTGTTTTGATTCGGCAGGCCTGGGGGATTGAAATGGCTAGCCAGCTAAATGTAATAGAAACGTGGATATTTTAAGTCACAGTCTAAATTTTTTCCTTTTTTGAGAAGTTTGAATGACAGAGAAGTATTTCTTAATGCCTCACTAGCATTAGTGCTGCTTAGGCACGAGGATTATTGGGCTAATCTTGGGGACAGAGGAACAAGGTGCAGGGAGGTAATGGAGGCTGTATGATCATAATTGCCCCATCTCCCCACATCATCCCATGTGCAACTGTGCCTACTCTGATATGCAATGCTGGGCATCTTGGCAGATAGATTTCCTGAAATCCCACCTAATCCTACCTAATTTCCCCTCCTGCTTTCAGAGCAGCCTCCCATACAGTCAGCTTCTACTCAGACTGCAGCGGAGGGCTGGAGATTCATTGGAGCCAGGAAGAGTCTTTCCTCTGACTTTGGTAGGGAGTATCTAAACCACCTAGCAAAAACTCAGCAAACCTTTGATGCGTTGTTCCCTTTTCTTTTGAGAATGGTCAGCAGGGAACAATAGTTTGGCAGACAGGATCCTAGACTTAAACATGGAAGATTTAGACTGAAATGCCATCACAGCCAGATTCCAAATTACTTGAAGGCAAAATAGCTGTGCTTCAGTTTCTTCTCTGTGAACAGAGATAATTATTCCCTGCCCCACAGAATGTGTAAGAATAAAATCCATCACGGATTTTATACACTTTAATAATAAGTACAAAAGTGTAGGCACTAAAATAGACCAGATTAATTTAATTTTGGTGAAAGTTTAATTGCACAGCACTGGAAACACCTGAGAGCATGTCTAAGTAGTAGCATAACTGCAGCAGTGTTGAGGATGAAGTATGTTTTCCAGCGTAGGTAGAGACATGAGAATGGGAAACAAAAGAAGGAAAGGGAAAACACCTTGTATAGAAAAGAAAGAGGAGAAAGGACAAATGAAAGCAGAGAATAGGTTGGAAATGGAAGATGAAGTGATGTATTTTCCAGGCTGCAGGGCAAAATTCAAATATTTTAGAATACAAATGTATCAATTTGATGTATCAAATTTCATCATTCTTGCATAGATCTTACAGCCAGCTTCTGAATTTGTATGAAACAAGGTTGTCTAACTGATGTCCTGAGAGAATTTTGATTTTATTGGAGAAATTACAGAAAGCAGCTATACACCTTTCCTGCTGCTGAACTATGAACACTTGGCCCAAGGTGCAGGTATGCCTGCTGCTGTGGAGCACTGACAGGCCAAGTCAGGAGAAGCCCAAGGCTGCTCAGGCAGAGTCAGAGAGGCGAGTATAACCTGTAGGTTTTTCTGAAATTAAGAGCTAAGGACAGTGCTACTCATTGCTCTCTGTAGCTAGTATTTTGTAACTCTTAATTATTTTCATCTTGTTGTGTCACTAAGAGCAGTACAGTACACGGATCCCCAAGGAACGCCTGGGGTTACTAGTGCAACCATGGATGTTTCACTGTCCGTCACGCAATTTTGCTGAAGACTGAGAAAGCCACTGGTGCTTTGAGTAATAAAATAAAAGCAGCCTCTTGCAACACGCCAGGTGTAATACAATTTATGACTAACATGTTTTTTTGGCCAGGGCTCTGACAGCCATGCCACAGTTCAAGCAAAAACCACACAGCCAGCCGCCAGGACCAGCAGGGTACTGATGAGCAGGTGCCAATTAAGGCGCCCACCCACCCACCTGCCCCTCCCGCAGCTGGGCGTCTCCTCAGCCCCTCTACTTGTCGTTTAATCACACAGGTCGCTCTAAAACACGCGAATCCGGGGTGTGTGTGTGGGGGGGTGTTCCCTGGCCGTTCCTTTCAAGGTAAGATGGCGGCACAGCCAGGTGAGCGGCAGACAACGGCGCGCGCCGGCTCCCGCCGCCTCCGACTGCCCGGCAGCACGTGCCCGCGCCCCGCCCTGCCCCGCCCCACCTGCGGGCCGCCGCGCGCTGAGCGGGCTCCCTGCTGGGCGGGGCCAGTGTGGCGCCGGCGGCGGGAAGACGGCGGGAGCCGCCTCTCTCCTCCTGTGAGGGCCGGTGCTTCCTCTCCAGCCGCCGTCGGCCTTCGAGTGAGGTGCCGGCCCGGCCTCCCGTGTGGCGCAGCTCGGGCGGCGGAGGGTGGGCGAGCGAGCGAGCTGGGGGAGAGCTCTGCTCTGAGGGAGGAAGGGGGCTGGGGGGGGGGTGGTGGTGGTGGTGGTGGTGGTGGTGGGGCCTGCACCTGCCGAGCCGTGGTTGGAGGCTGTGAGGTGGGGATGCTTAATTTTAATCTGGGTTAATGAAAATAGCATGTACCGGCACTACTCAGTTGCGAAAGCTGATTTGTGGTGGAGTTGACTTCAATGTCAATTCAAAGACTGCTCTGCTTTATTTGCAAGTTCATTTTAATTTGATTTCACCTGCATCGTGTAGCAAGAGAGTATTTTTATATCTAAGGTGATTATATTGCTTGTTAACGTTTGGAAAGCAGGTGCCAAAAGTTCATTTTGACAGAGCCAGGTGCTGGAGTTTCCCCTCAGGCATTGACTCTGCCCACTCAGAAGCTGGTGGTTGTCCCAGGGCTTTGGGCCTTCTTGGCCTGTGGCTGCGCTCCTGGTCAGGAGGAGCTGGTGTGTGCAGCTTATGCTTCAGTGGAGGGGCGATTTATCTAGAGTGAGACACATCTCGTGTGAGTCCGGCAAACCTAATGTGCAGGTGGTGACGGCCACTGCTGCTCGTCAGTGCATTCATCTCCTGAAGGACTTCTTGTCATTTCATCTGGAGTGTTTGTTGTTGAGAGTGTTTGTTGTTGAGATCTTTAATGCAGAAAGTATTTTACTTTTTACTGTGCAGATTATAGAAATAGACAGTCAAGAATTAGCCTTCCAAAATGGATGTTTAAATATACCTTCAGAACATGACTTAAAAATACTTTGTGTGCCTGCCTGAATTAATCTTTAAATCCATGCTTTCTTCATACTCTGATGTGAACATTTACATGATAGTGGAACTGCTTCACATGAAGAACAAATGTAATAAAGTTGTTGTGGAGGTTAAACCAGCAAAATCACAGGTGCCAACTTCCAGTGTAAAAGCTCTCAATTTCGAGGCTGAGTTTCTGAAACACCTAACAAAACCCCAGCATTTTGTGAACAAACAATACAGGGTATTTTTTGCCAAGTGTAGAAACGGTACAGAAAGTTTTAGTTGCATCACAAGTGCAACAAAAGAGAGCCTTTGTCCAAAGCTTGACAAAGGTATCTTGACTTTGTTCTTCTGTAATTGTGTATATGTTTGATTATCAATAAACATAATCAGTATGAGTGTGGCTTATAAATACAGCTAACTCCTAATTATCCAAACTTGTGTGGGCTGGAATGTTTCAGATAATTGAAAAAACAGGATAATTGGAGTACTAGGGAATTTGGCACAGATATGTGCAGTGGGAGTTGGAGTTCCCTCAGCAATGTTTCTTGCCTTCATCAGTGCCTTGGGACTGTCTGATCCGTGTTCTCTCTTTCACCCCAAATTGTGAGGGAGGGGAGATGATTCTGGGAGATCTGAGATAGCTTGGTATGCAGCCATCTTGGGTTTGGAGAGTTCATGAAATTTGATTTCATGTTAGGCAAGAGTTTTAGCTTAGGCAAATTTTACAAGATTAACTTGCTTTCAGGTGGGAAAAAAAGGCCATGTAAGCTTTGTGTTGGCTCGGTGGAGATCTTGGGCTAATAAGCCTTCCACACTGAAAAAAGTTCCGAACGGCATGTGTAGCCTACAACTGAAACAAATTTTTTGTAGGTAAATGAGTTGTACGCTTATAAAAACATAGTTCCTGGTATATTGGTATGCAGGCTTAGCTGAATGTTTGTCTTGTAAGACTTGTTTGCTAAAGAATAAACTCTCTGGGAAGACCACAAGGCTTGTGAGGCAGTCATTGGAAAGTCAAAATCTCTTGTTTCAGAGTGTTTTGTTTTTGAATACTTGCTGATGTGACAAAACTATGCATAAGTATAAACTTAACATAGGCCACATGTTCAACAATATTGAAAGAAACTTGTACTGTTTCAGCTACTGTAAAATTGCCTATTCTGAGTTTTTGCCCTATGGATATTGGAAATCCTGTAAATTTTGTTGTACATGCTGAACAGCACTAATTGAAACAAATTTATCGATGGAGGACATTAAGACTTATCAAGTGATAAGCACAGAGCGGTGAAACTGTTGCTTTCATAATACCACTGATGGTAAGTTTAAATAACATAGAATCAAAGTTATAACAAGAAGTGACTTCCAGAGGGTATCATGGTCCTAGCATCTCCATTTGCTCCAACATGGTAGCAGAATAGTAGGAGTAGGTAAGAGCCTTGTGTCTTACTGCAAATACTCCATAACACAGGCCTGCATTAGCATTGTTAATCGGATCCCTTTGCAAATACTTCTGCTTCTAGGAAGGTCCATGGAAGGCATAACTGGTAGAGGGAACTTGCTGTTGAGAACTGCAGCTGATAAAGGAAATACTGTGAGTTACTGCACTTTATAATTGCCCCAAATACTCTTGAGCATTTCTAGATAGCAGAAATGATCGGCATGTATTGCTCTTTATAGAACTTTGAAATTTTGATTCTCTTTGCTACATTTTGGTATATTAGAATATTCTACCTTAATGGGCAGCTTTTTATCTAGTAAGGATCACTTAAGATTTTTCTTCCACAGGTGTCACATTCTGATTTGATTCATGAGAAGCCGAAGAAATTGCAATATTCCTCTGAGAATGTTTTCTCTATTGGCTATGATAAGAGTCTCTTCAGTTCGTTACTATTACCCCCTCAAATGAGGACTTGCCATTATTGCAGTCTGTTTGGTAAGTGCCTATTGTCCTGTAGTCTGTGATGCATAGTATATTTATCAGTGAAACTGGATCAGAAGGTTTGCTCAGACATGTCTTAAAATGGATGTATATTTTTATCTCTCAGATGCAAGTATAGTGACTATTCAGAACATAGTTCTGATAAACAGAAGAGAGCATCTCCTTAATAAAAAAAAATATTTTTTTTTTCCTTCTTAAATATAGAAGGAATTTGAGACATCTGGGGCAGTAATGTCTGATGGCTATATGTGAATACAAATACTTATTTGTATGTGCTTAGTACTGTAGTGGAACCGTCTTGTAAAGCAGTTATTAAATAATACACGGAGCCTGTATCTTAAGAGCTGTTGTCTCTTCTGATATAGATGTTTCTCTCTGACTTTTTTTATTTTTTAGGATCCCTCAGATGTTCACAATGCAAGCAAATATACTATTGCTCTGCAGATTGTCAGAAAAAAGATTGGCCAGCACATAGTGTTGTATGCAAGCCAATTAAAGAGAAGTAAGTTTGTTAAAAGTTCTGCCAAATAATCCTTACAGAAAGACAATGTCCGTCCCAATACAACTTAAATGACCATGTAAAGGCACTATTACAGTAAAATATGCTGCTTATTCTTGGGCTAGTACTGCGTTATCTCATACCTGTCAGAAAACTCAGCTCTGCTGCTTTAGAAGGGTGACTTGAAAGGTATTGTTGGAGTACTTAAGGTGTTCTGTAGTGTGACTTAAAGCAAAAGCATTATTTTTACTTGCGTGAGAGCTATGTGAGGATGCAGGAAGAATACCAGCTTGTCACATGACTTTGTTATTGCTGTCAGTGACGTAGGGAAGGGAGGAGAAATGAGACTGTACTTTTCAGCAGTGGCATGGTTAATGGATTGCATTTAACAGGCTCTGAAGAGGCGCCCTTTGAATCTAACTGTAGCCTCAGTGAACTTCATGGATGTTTTATCTTTGAGTACAGCTCCAATTAGAAGAAGTTATCTGAGCCAGGCCATTCTCTAGCTGCTCAGTATTGCTTTTTGACATGCCAGTTTAGAAGTTCAAGAGATCACTCTGATCTGTTTCAGTTAAAGTAAGCACCATTAGGTTGTGACATGGTACAAATTGACTGGCTGACTTTGGAACAGTTTAGGGGAGTGACTCGGTGTTTAAGCTGACAGTTTCTAGCAAGGAGTGATGATTGCAGTTCAGTGAATCTGCAACCAGGTGTCCTTAATCAAAGTTTATGAGAGATTTTTTTTTTTCCACAAGTTTTGTGACAGTGACTGAATGGGGGACACACAGGGACAATCTGTCATATATGTTATCTGGGTATTGCTTATGTAATCAACTGATACAGCAACTTTTTTTTTTTGTGATTTTATAGTTCTTAAGGTTGGCTTGGGAATACAGTGTTAGGAGAACTCTACAACAACAGTGTAAAATTTCTTCTCCATTTTAATCAAAATTAATGTATTTTTTGTTGAGGGCATCAGGAAAAACACACCAGGTGTTGCATGACAGGGAACTAAAAAATTTGCAATCCTGCGTTTTCTTGGAGGACGAATAAGGGTTGACAAAACCCACATACTATGAACACAGCCTTTTTGTTCTATTTGCAAGTAGGTGTTATGAATGCTACTTGTCTCTTTTTGATTCTTCAAAATTAATATCTTTTTCTTTGATTACAGTGTAAGTAGTAACAATGGAGGCAAGTTACCTGCTGAAACTGAGAAGGGAGTTTATCTTAAGGTATAGAATACAATTTTCACTATGTCTTGAATGGATCTGCTATGAGCTAGTTGCAATATGCTTAATTTAACCTGTACAGGAAACGAACAAGTTCCAAAGATCACAATCTACTCCTTTTAGAAAGATCAGTGCTTCAAATAAAAAGTTACTGGGAGAAGCATTAAAAATGTGTTACTTCTAGAGTCCTTAGCAACACTATCAGACAATTTGTTTTTTGTTTGAAAAAACACTTGTGAAAAAGTTAAAAATCAAAACATATATGATGTTGCTAGAGAAATATTTTAGCTTGTAGATGTAGCTCGTCCAATTCAGAAGACTTCTGGTGTCTTGTTTTCTGCATAGGTCATGAGCTGATGCTTGGAGCCTTGTAAATTATCTGAGAAATACATTCAGTGTAGTATTGTACAGTAACAGATGCAGATAAGCTTTTGTTTCTTTGCTGTAGCAGGAATTAAACATGATGCAGTTCTCCTTTGTAATGTTTTGAAGCCTCTCTTGATCTACTTTCAGCCAAACATTTCCTGTAGTGTTCCTATGAACCCTTCTGCAGGAGATCGTTTTGCTGTCTTCGTGGTTTCTTAGGATGATACTTATGAAAGCGAATAAGTGTGCAAACCTCCAACTAGCCTCATGTTTGCACTGTACAAGAAAACTCCTTTGTCATGCACTACTTTGAAGTAGCTCATTCATCTGTTTAACTTTTTGAAGGAATTTAGGAAGGAGGCTTCATCTTGCATCATGAGACTTATGTTAGTTCATCCTGAATAAGTTTCTGCTGTGTGTGTACTTGTGACTGTGTTCTAATAAAACTGATCAACTGATAGTGAGGGACCTTTATATCAGGAGGATGTATAGTATGAATAAAGAATTTGTAGCCAATTTATTTTTAAATAATAGAAGGTTTTATTTTTCCCTGGTTCATCTTCTGAAACTCAAGTAAGTTCTGCGGAAGTAAGAACTTGTATTGCATATTGAACAATATTTAATGTATTTTGCTACAGTACTGAGAGAGGTGTTTTTATGGAGAATCTTCTAGAAGGATCTTTGTTGCAAGTAAACAATTAATTTGGCAGTTGCAACAGTAGTCTCGCTCATCATGCGTTGTCTGCAGTATGTTGGTCCAAATGGAAACGAGGTTTTTGGTAAGGATGTGTATGAGGTTATTTTTCTAATGTTTTTAGGATGTCACAGACACAAATGGTGTGCATTAGGCACTAAATGTTTAGACTTTTTTAAAAAATGGATGCCAACAGTTAAAGCAGCAGCTATAACCTAGTCTATGGTATTAAGGCTACAAGGAAGCAGGTAGAATTCAATTGCTCTTATTTATGAGAGCATCGTAAGCAGGAAATATAGTTGAGTTGTCCTGTAAAACAGATGTGGAAGGAAAGGGTGAACGTGTGAGACTTCAGCACTTGTTTTTCATTGTCTGTTCAGTGTATCTCTGTGATAATCTTTATTTTTAAGAGTCATACAAAGTCTGTAAGACTTCTTATTAAAAGTCAACAAAAGCACCTTTTTACATGTTTCTTGAAATGATAAGAAGTTCTTTTTTTGTTTGTTACTACAAGGAGCTACAGCGGAACAACTCCATTTTAAACTTAACATGTACCTGTTTTAAATAGGGTAATTCAATTTCTGTGGATTCTCTCAAGACAGAAGAGCGCATGAAGAAGATAATGCTTTCAGATCTCCAGACTCTAGGGATCAAAAAAGCTATGGAAGTACAGGTCCTTTTATTTTGGAAGTTTCCTACAATGCTTTGTTAGGTTGCATTTGAAGCCTTGTTAAGCATGATAGCTCTGTGTCACCTCAGCTCTTTGTCTCATTTTGCTCGTATGTAAAATTCCTTTATTTTTATAAAGATGAGTAAATGCAAGTAGGGCTGGGGAGGAGTAAGTAAGGAAGATTATTTCGGTGCAGGTGAACATCACTGGTTTTGTTCCCTGCAGTTAACTACTGCTAGATTCAAAACAAAAGAACAAAATCAGGTATATGCATTTATTGAAATGAACACTGGTCCTGAATAATGTACTGTAGGTTCTTCTTGCTTAATTATCATCTGCTATGGCTTTTCTCTTTAGGGTGTAGTAACAAAGTTCAAGAGTCCAAGTGAATTTTATATACAGAGGAGTTCTCCAGAAGTTTTAGACCAGATCAGTAAACTTTCTGTGAAACTAGAAGACTGTTACGCTAACACAGTTATTCAAGAGCAACATACTGCTATCAAAGGGGAAGTCTGTGTTGCAAGGTGTTCTTTGGATCAGGTAACATCTGAATGTCCATAAAAAAAACATTTTATGTTGAGCTTGTGTTTTGCATGTTTTGCTTTTATGTCTCTGCCAGTGAAGGCTGCTAATTAGAGATCAGTTTGTTGTGGTGGAATTGTAGTAGTAACTAGTTTTGTAACACCTGGAACTCAAATTTTAAGGTACTGATTTTTTTTTTTTCCTCCCCTCTAAAAAGTTCACTTCTGTTTGTTCATGTACTTGAGCCCTGTAGGTGCTGTTTGTCCTACTGTTGCTTGAAGGCTGTGTGTGTTCTTAGTGAATTTAAACTACTGTAGTTAGAACAGTTTGGAATACAACTCTGCTTAATTAAGGAAGTTATTCTTTCTTCATTTCTGACCTGAGTTTTCTGATTGCATTTCTATAGCCACATCTAGTTCCTGCTTCCCTTCCCACCCCTTTCTTGTATTTCTTCCCCTTTTTCTCCTCCATTGTTAGCAGATTCTTGATTTACTGTATGGTAGCCAAGATCCATAGGAGTAGAATTTTATCTTCACAGCAGTCAACACTACAGTGAGTTGTGTTCATCTGAGTCGCTTCAGAGTTGGTCAGTGCCTTTATTCATAAACAAACCTGATGAAGTAAAGCAAAATACATTGTGTTTTTACTAAGATTATAATTTATTCCTGCACAGACCTGGAATAGAGCACTGGTAAAAGATGTGGATATATTGCAAAAGAAAGCACAAGTATTCTATATAGATTATGGAAATGAAGAAAATATTCCACTCTCCTGGATTAAAGCTCTGCACAAAGACATTGAACTGTTGCTTCCTCCATGTGTGAGTTCTATTTTCCTAACAATAGCTGAGGTATTTTAAATGAATAGCTCTGAAATGAGTTTAACTCGTGTCTCAGTGTAACTGTCATTATTACAGTATTTTGTGGTTAGTGAAAGCGATGCATAAAAACTGCTATACTACACTAAGTTCACCTTCTGAAATGTTTCCTAGCTATTTCATAGGAGTCAGGAAGGCTGCCTGGCTTTTTTCTTCCTAGTCCCAGAATTCTTGGGTTCTGAGCTGATAAACCCTGCAGGGCGGTTAGGTCCACAGGTCCTTTATATGCTGGAGGACAGCAGGGGAAACATTCTGCCTGTGTATTCAAATCTGGTCTCATGCAGTAATGAAAAATCACTTGTAGTTTGGGCAGACTTTGTTTGGCATAAAGACAGCTGTTGGTCTGAGTTCATTGCCACACTGTGTGATTTCTTCCATTACAAAACAGATGGTCTTGCTTTAATCTGTGAGTTAGACTAGTACGTTTAACTATGCACAAAGAAGAACAGAGAAGCATTTTTCCAACCAGTGACAACAATGACTAGCTGCTATTGGAGTAGTCTTTCATAGCTTGTTCACATGACTCTGCTGGGTCCATAAAAAATTTTGAGAGCTGTTTGAATCTTGGCTTGAAGCCCTTGGTGTCTGCTGAGGGCAAGTTAGGACATGCACCTGTGGTCAGATGTGATGTGTGATAAAACCATGCCTTACATAAGACATCATAAGTAGTGGGAGAATCGGGGGAAAGGTAGTTTACAGTTTGAACTTAATTTCCTAATTCTTAACTCTCTTGTAAAGAAGTTAGTTGAATTGATAGTGCTTCAGATTCCAACAGCAGCTTTAACTTTAATATGCAAGGTGATGTTTCTGAGGGCCTTAATTATTTAGTCACTTCTTCTACAGGGCAAAAAAGCCCTTATCCCCTCTTGTTCTAATTGTAATTCTTTCCAGGCCATTAAGTGTTCCTTTGCTAATTATGATCCAAAAGCAAAAGGATGGAATGAAGACATCACCAGCTTTTCTTCCCAACTCGTGGGAAAGCACTGTTCAGTAACTGTTGTTGATGTATTTGAGGAAGAAATGATGTTGAGTTTTGCTGTAGATGTTGTTCTTCCAGATTGTGGTACGTACTTGGTAGTGTGGGTAAAAAAAACCACCACCATTGATAAGTCTTACGTGTTCACTTTCCCTCCCCCTACCCCTGCCCAATATCTTTAAAAGAAGAGATTTTTTTCTTCTGCTCTCCTCTCTCTTGTCACTCTCCCAACCTGCCCCTTGATTTTTTTCTTTTTTTTTTTAAATTTTCTTTTGTTTCACCTTTCCATATAGAGGTCATTTAAAATGTCTGTACCTGAAATATCTTGTTATGCTTAATAATCTTAAATTTTAGTAAGGTTACTTTTCCAGTAGAGTTGTAATAACTTTGGCATTTTCTGGATTATCTTGTTTATTTTTCTGTTTTAATAGATGGATGCAAATTTGGGACCACATTGTTCCTTTTATCTCATGCATTTTTAACTCTTTAAAAATGATAGTATCAGTTTCTAGTTTCCCTAAGGATTTTACCAGCTTTTGTTATATTTTGTACATGCTCACTAAAAAGGTATCCCAAAGAAAGCGCAACCACTGGATATTGTTGTATCTAGTTGGAGAACTCTAAGCATGTTTATATTTCTAACTTAGCAAGCCTCAGTGAATAGACAAGCAAAGCACCTGACCTTTGAGGAGTCTGAATTCAGATTTTTCAGTTGAGCTGGGGTGTGGCTTTGATTGTGGAACCAGATCAATACACAGAAGGTGTGCCTGTTGTCATTATTTGGAGGGCTGATTTGTTTGTGTGTTTTTTTCTGGCTGCAAAGCAAGAACAATATAGTGCTAAGAACATACTCTTTTCATTGATATGCAGCCCACAGAGACTTTGAAGGAAGTGATGGTTGATCCTTTTAGCTTTCTAAAATTCCTGATGTGCAGGAAGCTTATCTCCACATCATAGTCCCTGCAGTCTATAAAATGATGGTTCACCTTAGTCCTGTGTAAATTCAATTGATTCAGGGTTGTGCTGGGCACGTTCCATATTTGGTTGCTTTACAGTACACTAATGGCAAAGCAATGTAACTTGCCAACGTCTTGGAGAGAAAATCACAAAAATCTCACTGCATTCATGAAGTGTTGCACGCATCTATTCCATGACCTTACAAGCAACTTAAACATCTGTATTCAGATTTTCAGTTGAAATAATTATATTGAAAGCTTGGAATACTGCTTCATGTATCAGAAATGGAATATGTAGTAGCTAAGAAACTCAAGATTTCTTTGTAAGTCTTGATAACTCGTTGCATACTCAGTGTTGTAAATATGGAGGTAAGTTGTGAAACCTTGTGTGAAAAGCTGTAACCAGTTTTTCAGCCAACAGTCTTTAGTGACTATGAGTAAATGTTGATTGTTACTGCTTTGCTCATTTTATTTAGTCAGTCTTGGAGCTGTGAATGTCTTCAGAAAACTCAAGCAGCTGAATTATTCTGAAACTGCTTTTATTTTACATTCTAAGCATATTAAGTGCTCAACAAATAAGTAGAACATTCTTACCTTGTGATAGGAATATAGGTCAGGCTCAGAAGATGGTTCTGAAATAAAACTAAATTATGACTGTCTTGTATAGTAAATTATTTTGTTTCTTACATCTGTGTTTTAGGGGACTGCCTAGATAAAGTGCCTTTAGAAATTAGGTCTGATTTAACTCCAGGAAGTAATGTCAAAGGGGCAGACACTCCAAGAGGTAAGCAAGCCAGTCAAAGCTCTTAGAGATGGAAAAAACTTGGGGAATTTTAAGTCTTCCCATGTTGCATGATATTCTGCATGTTTTAAATACTCTAGCTGTTCACTAGCATCACCTCCTACTTAAAAACATTTGCTAGTGGAGCTTCCTTTGGTTCACTAGTGACAGCACATATGCTTTTTAATAGTATAAAGTACTTGTTTAGTGATGATTATATGAGCATTAATTTACTGGATAATATGATAGGAGCCTTCAAAGTCCAAAGAGTCAGCAAAAAGAATAAACTGCTTCAGCATATTTAAACTTTGTAGTTTAATTTAGCACAGTTTTTAAGTGCCTGAATCCTGGCTGGTGAGGTTGCACATTTCAAAGTCATCTAGCTTTTGAGCAGTAACCTCTTGTTTTTATTGTGTGGTTTGATTTTTTTAAATTTTTTTTTTAAATGTACAATGTCAGACAACCATTCTAAGGGAAGTAAACAAAAAATACCTGAAGATGAAGAATTTCTTCACTGTGCTAATTCAGTTGCAGAGTGTGTCTCTGTACATATCGGCGATGCGTTTTCTGGTGTGGTTTCCTGCGTTCAAAATCCAGAAGAATTTTTCTGTCAGCAGATACACAATGCCCGTAAGTGATGCATTGAAAATGGGTTGTAAGATATGACATTTTTCTCTTCAGTAGAGAGTGGCTGGAGGGAGGTGTTGCTGGTCTTGTAGTTTGACCTGAAATGGTGATTCCCAGTGGCATTAGGCCATGCCTCAGTCAGTTAAGAGCTATGGTGTTGTAGAGGATGTTTTTGGCAGCATTACCTGTTAATATTTCTTATGAACCTGTCAGGTGATAATTTGTGGGCAGTCCGAGTAGTGCAAAGTAGAAAGATGGTGTGGCATAGATTTTAGCAATCTGAAGTCAATTTGTATCACAAATATTTAATGTTAAATATGTTCTTTCATGTGTTCCAGAAGTGTGTGTGAGTTTGTAATTACTTTGTTTATCTCTATGATGCCTTGTGGCTTTACCACTGGAGGGAAGTGTTTCCTTATAGGCTGGGCGCATGGACTGAAATTCTTTGTTACATAGTGTGGGGAGAATATATGAGTGTGAGAAGGGCAGATAATAGTGCCTAACACTGCTTTGGTGTCTTCTAATACAGTAAAACGTAGACCCTAAGTAACACTATAGTGGGCCAGAGTGCTAGGCTGCATGGACTTTTGGTGCATCTCCCACAGCACCCGTAGATTCAAGTCTGGGGAGAATAAAAGCAGAGTAAGTTTGTGGGTTGTGTGTTCCTAGAGCTATCTGAGCCAGCCTCTTTTTTTTCTTCCCCCCCCGGCTAAAAGGGCTTTTGCAGCTGGATGTGGTCTGGTGTATCTCCTACAGTGGATTTCTCTGTGTACTTGTGCAGCCTTTTAATTCTGGGTAGGCTCATAGCATAAGCGTGTCCTTTGGCAAGAAGTGACGATCTTCATCTGCCTGTTGTTGAAGAGCTGTCTTCCTTGGTTTCTTTCTAGCATGCCTCTCCTAGCTTGGTTTTAATTCCTATTGGCTTCAGTTTTGTTCCTGTGTTGAAAAAGTCTGTGACTGGTTTTCCCTGTCCGTTCTCTTTACCACTGTGATTCCTCAGACTCACTTGAGGACTCTCTTCGATCTTACTGATTGAAGACTTCTAGTCTCATCGCTATTTGGCATTATTATGTGAAATAATCTCCATTGTATTACAAGATGTTCTTCCAGGCTTTGAACTTAAGATTTGTGTACTTTTGTAATAATTACAAGATAGCATATGTTCCAAAACCTGTATATTTTAACATCAGGTCAACTTGCTGAACTTCAAGTGTCTCTTAATGAACATTGTGACAGATTTCCCAGTAGTCCAGCTTTCCATCCTGCTGCTGGAAATGTGTGCTGTGCCCAGTTCACAGGTAAAAATGGAGTGAAAATATGACTCTTAATTTATGTCACTTTATTACAAAATATAAACATGTTTTATAATTATGTTTAGGAATGTTTCATATAGTTTATTTTATTTGTGTCTGGCTTTAGCTGTGAATAGCATTTGGTAGTGATTTAAAAAAATTATTAATAGCAAATGGTGACATCTATAAAATACTAGTTTAAAAAAAGACCATTAAATGGTCCCTTCATTGAACAAACGCTTGACACTGGGTTCATTTTTGTATAAAGGAGCTTTTTAAGACACTATGAAGAAATTTGTTTTTTTATAGGTTGGTGAGCGCTATTTCCTGTGGCTGGAAATAAATACAGGCTTGAAATTTTAGACCCCAGTAAAGGGACAGAAGAAATGGGATTATATGTAACGATGCTGCTCTGATAGACAACTTCTCAAAACATTATTTAACCAGGACCTGGTAGTCCTGAACTGTATGTTCATAACTTAGTTTGCACCTGACAGTTATCCCTGACGTCAGGGTTCTACAAGTCTCATGACAAAATTGAATCTTGCCTAAACATAGGCTACTAGTCTACATAAAGCAGTGTTTTGTGCTAGGAATTGGTAAGTCTATATGAAAGAAATACTTTTTATTTATTAGAATCTGAAGTCCTGTTTGCCTGAGTGCAGTAGGAAGATGAATGTCTTTTCCTCACAGATCATTCTCCTTTTCATCCAGCTTTTAACAAGGAAAAAAAACTCCATACATTGCTGTTCTTAGGCCTTTTTTCTGGTCAGGAATGTTGCTGCTGTAACTTCATGTGATTGATAAACATTTCTGGTCATTTATTTCTTTCCATTTCCTGTGGTTTTGCTACTTTGAATAAATTAGCTGTGGTACTGAACAGATAAGTCAAAATGAATGGTTTTTCGCATGTTCAGAAAAAGCTATTACTGTCAATGAGCTCTCTTGGCATTTGAGTGGGCACTGGTTCCAGGTGCCTAGCTAGGGAAAGCTATCAGTTAGTACCTCAGATGTCTTGATAAACTTGAGTAAGCTTGTACTTCTATTTCTCAAATATTTTAATTGAATTAAAATACTTAAATCTGCTGTGTGGCCTTTGAATTGCGTGTCATCGTAGTCAGCTGACATACCGTTTGCTGTTTAAATGTGTTGAATTTAAGCACTACAGCCACATAATGTAGTCAATTATTTGTTGCAATATGTATTGGGGGCAGGGGGATGTTCTTTACAGAAAGAGTAAGTTTGCAGCACTCAACTCATACCAGGGGCGATGGTGGTAGATATTGCGTCCGTAAGGGTTTTGTGAAGGTTTGTGTGAACTGTAGTGCTGCTGTTTTATGTTAAAATTGATGTTATATTTTTATATTGGTCTGCCCCAAAAATGATTCTGTTCTCAGAAGTTAAAAGCAAGTACAATGAACATCTGTATCTTCCTTTGTAGAAGACAATCTTTGGTATCGTGCTGCTGTTATAGCATATGTTTCTGAAGATACTGTTTTGGTGGGCTACATAGATTATGGTAATTGTGAAGTCCTTCCACTGACTAGACTTCGTCCTATGATTCCAAGATTAATGAACTTGCCAGCTCAAGCCATAAGATGTACCTTGGCAGGTATGAAATAAATAAGCTATTTCAAACTGGATAGAGGCAAAATAAGTGGGGTTAGGTAACAATCACACCTGTAGTATCTTATATTGAAATATGGGGAAGGATGGAGATATTTCTGGAATTCTTAATTGTCGTAGCATATCTACAAAACGTGACAAATCTTTCCTAATGTACCTGGTGACCTGCAGTTGTATGTTTGGAAAACTGTTATATTAACATACCTGTTAGGTCTTGCCTGTGCTTTTGTTCTAAGCAAAATTCGGTCACCTACTGGATTTGTGGAATTCTTAAATCTGTTGTGGTTCTAACAATGCAGGGGAAGGTAAATTTTCATTTTATATCTTGAAATTCAGAACTGTATCTGTTGTTCTCCCCTGGGGCAAATCTAGTGAAACTACTAGTAGACTTCTCTCCATACACTTGTGAAATCTGTGAAGTTGGAAAGGATGTTGATGCTTCCTAGTTCATCCTTCTGTCTCCAGCCAGGATCATAATCTGTTTTTATTGACATACTTGTTTAACCTGCTGTTGGAAACTGTTTATTTTCTCTATCACTATGCAAGATAGTCCCCCCACTTTGCTTCAGTACCCACCCTTTAGAATACTTGATGTCTATCTTTCCTTTACAATACTTGATATTTAACCTGATTTTCAAATTTTTGGTAAAGTTCAGAGCAGTGTTCTAGCTTCTTACTTTGGAGGAAAACATGAAACTTGTGTGTAGAGATGGAACTAATGCATATGGAATGTGACCTAAAGAAATCTGTTTTCTGGGGCAAATCATGATGCTTATAGCTGATAAGGAGTATTCTAAGACTAAGAAAGGTCCGAAACACAACATGGACACAAAAAAGTGATCAGATAAGATGTTTCATGATAAGAGTTAAGGATTACTGCTGCATAAAATATATCTTTCTGGAAGGCAACTTCTGCCAATCTGTTACTATAAAGTTCTGGTTATAACTTGCCTTTTAGAAATAAATTTAATAGCATAGAGTAAACGTTTAAGGAGGAAGAAGCTTATAGTAGCAGATACAGTTTTGAACATTAACATTGGCTGTGAGATGGTAAGTTGTAGTCATGAGATGCAAAGACTGACAGTTCTTACAGATATTCATGCTAAGGAAGTATTAAATCTGAATTTACACTTCTCTTTGTATAATAGACTAGTTATACATGATATTTGTCAGATTTTTATTAAATCAAAGTACTACAAAAGTTCAGAATCTAAATAATTGGGGTTGGAATCTTGCTACAAGCATAAGGAGTGGGGGTGAGTTACTTGGTATATCTGCTGCTTAATCTGTTGTTTTAAACAGTGTTGTTGTACCTTTCCACATATTGTTGAGACTTGGACTGTCCTCAGAACCTTTCCATACTATGTGACTTTTTAGGTGTAAAGCCACCATTAGGAGCCTGGACCTCAAAAGCTATTTGTTTTATGAACCAACTGGTGAAAGACAAAGTGTTCACAGTAAAAGTAGTGGATAAAGAGAGTTACAAATCTGTGGTGGAGCTTGTAGATGCATCAGTTACTCCAGTAATGAATATATCGAGCCATTTCATAGAGAAAGGCTGTGCAGTTCAGGAATTGAGGATGGCCCTACCAGCAATCGGAATGAGTAACGTTAAGCAAGCAAATGGTGAGTACGAGCACATCCTGCTGAACTGGCTTTATTTAACCTCCTGCTAGAGTGTGTACAAGTTCTTAAGTGGTAAGAGCTTTCCAGTCTGGCTCATGAAGTCTGGCGTTCTTCACAGCTCTGAAGTTTAGCCATGGCAACTTTGCCATGAAGAAATTGTGTGTTTGCTTGTGTGTCTGTATGTGCGTATATATATATATATATGTGCATACATAACAAAGTTGCAATTGCTTACTTTTGGAAGACAGTACTGGTATTTCACCTTCTCTGGTTAGAAGTCTTTACAATTTCCAGTTGCAGTAGAATATGACTGGTTAGTACCTGCTTGTTCTTATGCCCTTGTTCTTTAGCTCAAATAGTATTTCATCTTCGTTGTCCTGTATTTTACACCTAAACCCACATATTTGGTTCTTGAAAACTTGTTTGATTCCAGTAGCCTACACAACTTCAAGGCTATGCCTAAATTGCCTTTTTTTGCATTTTTAGTGACCAAAGCTTCAATTTGAGAGATTTTCAAATTTTATGTCAGATTTCTTTGTATTGTGGGAAGGTTCCTAGCTTCTCTCATATGAAGCATGTTAAGCCTCTCTTGTCCATCCTGTGTCTGGTAAAACTATATATTCTCTCCTGATCTGTCTGTACTGAAAAATGGGTAAGTCTTTTTGTCAAGCCTATGTCCAAATCCCTTAATTTTGATCTTCCTCACTAGATGCTTCGTGGCCAGAACATGGTTATTCCTTACCTTTGTTCAGAAGGATAAGGAATCTTGTATAAAATTCAAATGAACAGTAACTTTCATGGTTATATTCCAACACGCGTTGATCTATGGCCATCATCCTGGACCTGTTCTGTACTTCCTAGGTTTCTTGGTTACTTCTCACCTTTTTTTTTCATTTCTCACACTGACTGCGAGCTTTTGAATGCAGGTTCTAAACAGATTATCAACTTTTGTCGTACATGTTTTAAAACTTGTGCTTTCTAAATTGAAATTTCAACAGATACCTTTCTCTGTCAACTTGCAAAATAATTCCTCATTAACTTGTTTGCTTTATTTAAACTTAGTGATTAAATCTGTGACTGCTGGATCCAGCATGATATAAGAGTAGATTTTAGTTAACTAGCCAGAAATTAAGAAACAATGCATTTTTTTGGTTTAGAAAACTACTTCGAAGAAATCTCACCATTACATGAAAGAGTAAACAATTATATTTCACAGTTGTTAAGTATCCTAAGGCTTTCTCTAAACTTTGAGCCATTTGTTAATTTTTATTTTTCTTGTGAATCTTTCTTCCTTCTGGAGTGGAAAATTCAACCAGCTTCTACATATTTGAGCATATTTCTCAAAATATGCCAACTGTGCTTTCTCCCTGCCAGTAGGGATCTGGCAGTTGCTTACAGTGTGGAGGACAGTCTTGTATTCCACTGAAGATAAAGAAGATTTGAGACCCTGTTTTGATTCCCCCTCCCCGGGGTGGGGGGATGTTGTTTTGTGGGTTTTTTCTTTGCCTGTAGGCAATATGACTTTCTAAAGTAATCTACTGTCAGACACAATACTGGGCAGATGGAACAGCATCTCAGCATGGCCATTCCTGAAGCTCAACACTTTCTTGAGCTTCTTTTTCAGGAACAAAACCAAACACTTAAAACTAGAAAGGTCTACCAAAGTCAGAGGCCAGCCACTTGGACTCAAGTCTTCAAAAGGCTGACAGTATTTCTGCATGCTGCTGCTGCCTGCCACAAGCTGTAACAAACTTAGCAGCTATGAAAACTACAGGAAGATTTAATAATACACTAATGGAGGAAACGATGGCTTCTCCAATGTGCCATAATGTAGTTTTCACATGATCTATTCTACAACTTGTGCTAAATAATAAGCTTCTTTCAGGTACTTCAGTATAATATACTGTGGTAATTTCTGCCACCATTCTTTCTCTTAATCTTTTTGTTCTTTCTCTTAATCTTTTTGTTCTTTCTCTTAATCTTTTTGTTCTTTTCAGTACTCTTGGTGACAGCTGTTTCCCTCTTCTGTGCCCCCTACCATGTTTCCCAGGAACCAAGGCTCTTCAGAGTGCCTCTTGCTCAGGTTATTGCCACTTAGTCTGTACTTCTTTGTGTAACTACTCTTCCCTGTTTATCTATGGCTTGCTGTTCTCAGTAATGATCAAATACATTAAGCAACTGGCACATTTCTCTTACTTGCTTTTATTCTGCAAAGAGGCTCTCAGTGGTAATTAGTCTGTTGGATTATTTATAACAAGAAATGAGCATTCAGGATGTATAACTTTTTTCCCTGTAAAAATTATTTTAATTCCTCTTCCTTCCTCTACTTCTCTCTTCTCTGTTCTCTCTAGAGGACACGACAAACAAAAGAATTTGCAAGTGGAGTAAATTAAATCTTAAACAAACAGTAGATGTCGTAGTGTGTACGCTGTACAATCCTGGAGAATTCTACTGTCAGATTTCAAATAACAGTGGTAAGTTTATTCACCTTTTTTCTTGCTGATAGTTTCTTTGCTTCTTGATTTGTCATTTATTATAGTTTTAATGCATTAGTGTTTCAAGTGAGCTTATAGCACCAAGGTTTACCTCTGAGGTTTTTTGATCTAGAATGTAAGTGGAATGATGAAGAAATTGGATCCTGGTATGTAGTGACTCTGAGATTGAAATCTGAAAATGTTGAAGCTAAGCAGTTGAATAAAACCTAATCTAAGAATGTAGAGAAAAGTGAAAAAAGCTACCATAACCTAGGCAAAGGATATCTAGACAAAAGATAGCAAATAAGAGACATGTTCCCTGTGCCCATACAATATTTACTGGAGCTCTCATCGAGTAGTCTGTCCTGTTCTAATTTATAAAAACTTACAAAGATTCAAAAGAGATAAAATAACATGAAAATGAGAAAAAGCAGGTTTTGAAACTTGAGTTCCTCTTGGATAAGGTTAAAAAAAAAAAAAATCTTCTATTTGCACGTATAAAGACTTCTGATAGCTACTGGCTTTTTAACCTGCTAGAAAAAGATCGTGATGAAATTCAGTGGTTGGAAGTGGAAACTAAATGCATTCAAACAAAAAATACAGAGCACATTTTAAAAAGTGAGGGAAGTTTATTCCTTGACTTATCTAGGGATAGTATGGATTCTTCATGGCTTATTGCCTTTAAAACATGACTAAATTCTTCCTTAAAAGTGATGTTATAGAGCAGGCTAATGGACTTGATATAAAAAAAAAAATAAGCAAGCAGGGTGAGATCCCATAATGTGTCATATGCACTGGCTGAACTAGATAATTCCGATGGTGTTATCTGGCTGTAAAATATACTTTAGACTTTGGAGTGAAGGGTGCTTGTTGGGTTAGCAGGAAGAATTGCTGGTCATTTTACTATCACACTGAACTAATTTGTCAGTAAATATCAGCTATCTTGCCTCTTCCTGCTAATAAGTCTGTCTAGTAAGATAAATAGTTAACTCAGTGTCAACAGTGCTTTTTTTGTGAAATTCTAAAATTCACAGAAATCTCTCATCAAATCTTTTATAAGTAAGCTATACTGCAAACAGTATTGATAGAGTTCAAGTCAGCTTATTTTGTTCATCTTGCCTTTGTTTTTTTTTCTTTCTCATTTTCAGAGTTACTAGCTCTAAACTTACTTAACAAATCATTGTCTGAATACTGTCAGAAAACTCCACCAAATGTTTTTAAGCCTGAGAATGGAGAACCTTGCTGTGCTTTTTTCTCTGGTAAGTAACAGACTAAAATTTTTTTTGTTTTTACAGGGTGAACATAAAGCAAAGAAAAAGAAAATTAGCAGATAGTTTGCATTGGAAGAGAATAGCAAAGAATTGGAATTATTTACTAAAAAATAAATGCTGGTAATTTTTTATTAAATGTGTGAAGTAATTTTTTTTAAAAGAACTTTTTTAAAATTAGGTGATGGTAACTGGTACCGTGCCTTGGTGCAAAACATTACTTCAGATGGAACTGTTAAAGTGTACTTTGTGGACTATGGAAATGTTGAGGAAGTACCACTGGATAAAATACGGCAGATCTCATCCTCATTCCTAAAACTTCCATTTCAAGGAATTAAATGCTGGCTCTCAGGTGAATCTTCTTATGACTTCTTTCTCTTAAAAGAGCTATTGCATTTAGAGATTTTTTGCTTTGGGGGAAGGAGGTAATGACAGGCTATATTTCACAGAACTCTGTTTTTTGGGGGAGTGAGTTTTTTTGGGGGTGGGGGTGTTTTTATAATAAACATCTGTGTTGCTTCCAGCCTCTGGAAATCGTGGGAGCCATTGTTTTAGCCCTACTACACAGCAGACTGGCATTTAACAGAAAGATGGTGCCTCTTCCCTGAGCTCCTGACAGTGCTGTGGAGTCATCTGTTTGGAGGTTACTTACTGATTTATCAGTCAAAAGGAACTTGTCATTTAGTTCTGCTTCATCTGTAGCGCTTACTAGCTTTTGGTTGCTGCCTTGCTAGGAGTAAACGTGCTTTTGTGCAACTTAATTATTTCTCAAAATTTTTGCAGGCAAAGGAGCTCAGCTGTTCTTATGAAGCAAGTTGGCCTTTCAGTTCTCTGTAGGGATGTTTCACTTGATTCCTACAGAATTTGGCACCGTACTGCTGTTTCTCAGTCTTCTACCAATTCTCTGCCTCTTCCTTTTCCACACCAAATCACTCAATTCTACAGAATTACTCTTTCTTTCTAATGTAGTCTACTTGGTTTAAAAATAAAAACTGTGGAAACAGGTGTCTTCTGCTGTTTTTTTTTTGTTTTTTCCGCTCCTTTAATAAAAAGGCTGTATTAAACTGATTCATAAACAGTCTTAACAGTGTTATTTGTGCTAAGGCACAAGGATTTACTTGGTAGAATATCATAAAACGTAGAAAACAACTTGGGAATGCTGAGGAAATGTGTTAGTTTAGAAGAAAGGAGGAAGAGGGAGACCAGTTAACAGGATGAAGTACAATGTGTATCCCTAAGGCAGTAAAAATAGCCCTGGTATTTCAAGTTGTGCTTTAAAAAAAAGGGGGTGTGTGTGATTTTTTTTTTTAATTTTTTTTTTTTATTTAAGGAAAGTATAATGTTGAAGAAAGTCACTTAATGGAGGTATTTTGAACAGTTCTCCTACTTCCTACTACTTCCTAGGTATAAAGCCTGGTAAGAGCAAATGGATTCCAGAAGCTACAGCAAGATTTCGTATGTACACTGCAGGAATAAAGCTTCAAGCCAGAGTAACTTCCCTTTCCAGTGATGGGGCCGGTGTAGAGCTTATTGACAATTCCACCGGTCATCCAAAAGTGATCAATGAGATACTGGCTTCTGAAAAATTGGCTGTAAAGCAAGTTCTACAAGATAAAAATAACTTTCCAAACAAGTCTGTTGACAAAAAAGGTAATTAAACAAATGTGAACTTCTAGATTGAACAAGAATTTTCAGTATTCCAGCCTTTAAGCATGATCTTGCTGTTTAGTTAATATCAATAATAAACATGCATAGTTTTGATTATATTATCAGTTTTTACAGTTAAACACAAGCTGCCCTGCAGGTGGCATTATAGACAAAAAGAGAAAGATAAAAATCGCTGGGTTTGTCTTAAATGAATGCTATTTGAATATTTGATAGTAGAAAATTACAAATTTGCTACAACTGAAACTTTTCACATGTTTACTTTCCAGTATCTTATTTTCCTGAGGTGTTTTTTACTTTTAGCTACTTTTACATGCTAATAGTTTATGAACAGCAAATTAAGCAAGAATTATCTTGGTTTAGATTTCTCTTCTTGAAGTGAAGACATGCAGTTGTCTCTCAAATTCAAAAAGATATTCCATAACAGTTACTTATATGTATGTGCTTGGATGAAAGTGGTACACTGAATTTTCTATTTCTGTTAGAAACCTCACTTGGGCACTGGAAGTTGATTGAATTGGCTATAGATGAAACCGTATCTGTCTGTGTAACGGAAGTTGTAAGCCCAGACTTGTTCTATGCTGTACCAGTTCAAACTAAAGGTAAGAAAAAGCATTTACTGTTCTAGCATCAGTAGGAAGTCACTCTTCCAAGCTAGTTAATAAAATGAATGCCTATAGCTAACTGAACCATGTGGAAATGTAGGTTGGACAGTAGAAAAATATAAAAAAATGCCAAAGGTGGGAGCAGGGGAGCTTAAAAGTAAGTATGCTCTTCATTATACCCAAATGGCTAGTTATCGAACGGTTTTTTTTCTGTAGATCGAGAGCAGCTACATAGGCAGTTGATTGAACTAGAAGGCTATTGTAAATCTTGTAAGAACCAGCCCTTCAAACCAAAACTGGGTGAAGCCTGTTGTGCAAGGTTTTCAGGTGAGGCAATCATTTGTTCTTACATTTCCTTGATGAGTGTAATGCCCAACTTTCATTTTTTGCTTTAGAAAAAGTAAAACCACCAACTTCAAAGTGCTTATAGATCTCTTAATTCTGTTACAAAGAATAGCCTGGATGCATCTTTAGAGTAAAGAAACTGTCTGACAGTCTGGGAAAGAAAATAAGGAATAGGTTGTGCCCTGCAAAATATACAGAGCTTTAAGAGGAAAGCAAGCTAGTTACTGTTTAAACTGAAATTTGTTTCTGTTTGAGTTACAGGGGCATGAAATTCATGGCAGAGCAATAGTGCACTTGCATCTCTACAGAACCACTTCTGGTTTGTGGGTGCCTGGGTGTGTTTTTGTTGTTGCTTTGTTTGAGCATGGAGAGGTGACACTGGCTATGACAACTGATCATTCAGTCTTGTTAGCCTAACAGACTATCCATGCTTAGTGAACTGTTATTTCAAGTCAAAAGTATTCTTAACAGTGAGGGAACTTTAATTTATTGTCTTTAACTTTCAGAAGAAGGGATACTCTGCTGATATATTAGCTCAGTATTTAAAAAAAAAAAGTAGCATTGACTCATAAATATTAAATGTTGACTGCATGTGGATTGTTACAGGAGATCTGGCTAAGTGCTGAAAATGAACTTGGGTGCTAGATCAGATAACAGCTCATGGAAAACAGGATAGATGAAATAAAAAAAAAAAAAAAAAACAACTAGCAGACCACAAGAGTATACCTAAGTGTTTGACAGTTGTTTTTAACTTCCATTGTTTTGTTTTTGGGGTTTTTTTTATGGCTCCTCAGGATAATTGAGGAAGAAGGATTTTTTTTTTCTTTTTAATTTTGGTTATGTTTTGTGAGGGAATATGGATTGGAAAACAAAGATAAGGAGCTAGAAATACAGTGTGCAGACATCCTTAAAATGGTATTGTAGTAAAAATCTTATCTGTATAATTTGAGCAAAATTCTGAAAGCAACACTTACATCTTTATGAATACAGCAATCAGAAACTATTCCCTTGTTCTATGGGGTTGCTTCTTGTCAAGTGGCCTTTTGTATATACCAGAGTATTTAAAAATTCCTGGAAAACTATACAGATTCTTGCTCTCGGGATAAGCTGTGTCTATAAGATGGTACTTCACATGTGATTCTTCTTGTCCCAATCTTTTCAGGTGATGGCCGTTGGTACAGAGCTCTTGTTCTAAAAGCTTCTCAGTCTGTAGTGGAAGTACTATATGCAGACTATGGGAACACAGAAACTTTACCAGTTTCAGAGGTGCTGCCAATCACCGATTCCTACTTAAAGCTGCCTTTTCAGACAATTATATGTTCACTTGCAGGTAAAAAAAAAAACAAAACCAAACCAAACAAAAAAAAACAGAAAAGGCAAACCCAAAAAACCCCACCCCCAGAAAACGCCAACTGGTTTTCTTGAATATTCTAGATCTGTATCTATTCTGATGATAATGTTCATTCCTTAATACCGATAAACAACATGATGATCTGCTGAAATAGTATACTGGTTAACACTGAAAGCTGTTTTAGAAATAATTGTCTGTAGATCTAAGGTATTTATACTGAAAACTTTAGCATCATATTTTCAAAAACAATAATAGCATTACATGTAAGCTTTGAGTCATATCATAAAGGAATTCTTTGTAAAACAAACTTGACTAATTTTTTTTTTCCCCCCCTGCAGGAATAGAGAAAGCTGAGTGGTCTCCATTGTTCCTTGACAAGTTGAAAGAAATGTTATTGAATAAATATGTCACAATTACAGTGAGAGGGATTAATGGAAATGTTACTTTAGTAACAGTGGAGAAACTTTGTGAAAATAGTAGTCTGAATGTAGCTGACAAAGTGGTAATGGAAGGTTTGGTCAAATCCTGCAATGCTCAAAAATTACATGCTGAACATCAAGGTACGTACGTAGTTAATTTGAAGAACTGTGGGCATGTGGGATGCCTAAGTGACTTTTCCTTCTAAAAATCTTAGAGAATTCCACATGTCACCTCTGAAATTAGGCAAGCAGCGTCCTTGTGTATTTTGCTCATTCACTTGCTTTGTTTTTTGTAGGCAATGGAGGTGAGACCAAATGCTGCTGCACAGAATTAAAAACGCAAGTAAGAATCAGTCCAAGCAATACTTGCTTTTTTACATTTCCAGAATTTAAAAGAAACCCTATGTGGGAAGCAAATGGGAGTAGGGAGATAATAGCTAACCAAAACATTGAAGATAGCAAAGTGAATATCCCAACACTTTTTCTCAGTTGTTTTATACATGGTAATAATTAGAGCACCCTGAAACTGGGAGAGGATAGTGTATAGATCACACAGACTTCATTAGTCTGTTTTGACACACATACAGCTCTTTTTTCTCTTTCTTTTTTTTTTTTTTGGTAGAGCATGAAGGGTCAGGAGTGTTACTTTTGTCTGTTGTGTAAAGGTAGTTGCAGTGTTTTGCATAAACTGTGTTATGTGGACAAAGGGCAGCTGGATTTTTTTTTTTTTCCAGTAATGCGGCTATGTTTTGCTGTGGATACAACTTGATAGAGCTGCACATGTAAGAAAATTCTTACATGTGTATTCTAGGTAGCAGAGATTAATATGTGCCACAGCTTTAGTCACGGGAGCTAGGGCTGAGAACCTTGCCAGTTGCAAGGCTTTTTTTTTTTTTATCTCCTTTTGAAAAAAAAAAATAAAGTGTCTCTTACAGATACGGCATATTCCTGTAATCTTTGAAAGCTTTCTGGTTTTAAGCTTTCTCATTTTTTATTTTAACTTAGGCTATTTATGGAAAAATTAGAACTTTAGAAGTTACTTCTAGTAATCTAGTATACCAGGAAAGATGCATCACTCTTTCTCAAAGTGAGGATCTTTGTCAGAGGAATGAGCAAAATTTTGAATGTTAAAGACAAACCCCTTTCAAGGGTGGTTCAAACTTCCCCCTCTCTCCCCAGCCAGAGGCAGCAAAGTCAAAAGCAAAAATATGCGCTATGATATTTTGGAGGTAGGAAAAGAGCATTGCTGTGCAAGGTCATTTAGACCTCTACTGCTTCAGAGTAAGTGTAGTTACCAGAAGTTTAGTGGCAGAAGGGCAGTAAAACTATGCTGTTCCTGAATGTAGTTGATTTCTCTGTCCCATTGTAGGCTTTTGAACCTTGTTTTCCCCTCCCCCTCTATATTTCTGTGATCTTTCGGTTTGTTCTTGCTAATGTCTTTTCTGACTTCAATTTGGTCAGTTTCTGTTTTCTGTCATCCTTCCTTACTTGGGTGAGTTCGGCTTAAAGTCTCCTAACGGAGGAAGAGAAGACAGAAGATTCCAATATAACTGAAAACATCAGGAAATGGATGTTGTGAATAACCAAATTTAAGATCCTGATCTCAGTCCTAGTTTGAGTATTTCATCAATTCAGGTCAAGGAAGTTTGTTTCTTCTTCAGGGGAAAAAAAAAAAGGACAGGGGGGAAGGGGGAGGTCAGCTACAGTTCTGCTGGCTTTTTTCCCCTCCAGGAGCCTTTACAGCAGAAAGGATCTGCATGTTCTTTGAACTAATATGGGACTTAGCTGAGTCTGTGGTTTTAGGATCTACCCTAATCTGAAATCAGCAATTTAAAAAGAATTGTATATTTCTAATTCTTTCTTCTTATTCCACAGCTTAAAAAGCATGAACAGATCCTACTCTTCCTTTTAAACAAGTATGGCAATGCAGATGGATTCACTGAAATGAAAAAACTGTTGGACCACTAAGTCTCTGACATGTGCAGTTTCATTTGTATGTATACCAGGTTGCTGCCGTTCCTTTTTTGGAAGAGCAAGTGTATTCATCAGCTTAAAAATGAGAGTCACTTTGTAGAAATTCTGCTGTTTACGTAGCTGTATTTGTCTGCATGCTTGGATTGTTACTGTGAAATGAGTATGTAACTCAAAGAATTTCAAAGCTGCAAGCTAAATTTTCTGTTCTGTTGTTGTGTTATACCACTGTGCGCTGCTAAGCTTTTTTGCTTTTATTTTGCTGTTGAATGCACATAACTTTATGGAATGGCCATTGCATTGCGGGTCTATTCTGCAAACTTACATTTGAAATTATTGTGATCATAAAGCTTACTTCAACTTTGGTGCCATTAATTTTACTTGAAAAACTGTATCTTATCTTGATTAGTCTTCTTTCAACTTAATTTCCGGTCTGAAGTTAGACTGAAAATTGTTCTTCATAAACTTGGTTTCAGTATCATTAAAGGCTGAATCTTGGACTGCATATAGGTAGTTCTCTCTAAAATCAATGCACCGTTCTTTATGTACACTCACACTGTGTAATATGCATCTGTGAATATTGTTTTGAAGTAAATTGTATTACAGCTGTTTTGTCTGTAGCTACATTGTCAGGATTTCTACCCTATCAAGTTTTTTCACATCATAATAGAAAGTCCTGTTCTGAGATATGACAAAAATACTGAATCAAACTATTAACGGATTTTTAGTATTTCTCTAAAATGTAGTTGATACTTAATTGTCGTTTCTGACTAATCCAGTGGCAGTGTTACTAAGGGGCCACATTACTGTTCATAGAGCACAGTGGGTATTTGGTTATTGAAACTCAGGGTCAGCTTTTTTTGTCCACTTGAAGTATATATTTTAAGTTTGGGCTTTCTGCAGATTGGAAGGACCTTGAGAGTAAACTTGTGAAAGAGAAATTTTTTTGTTTGACTTAATGATTTATTACACTTAAATTGCCTCAGATTTTTTTTCCTGCCTCTTAGTTTTTGTTGCCTCGTATTCTTGCAGTATATAATAATTAGATGAACTCTTACACTTGGGTCTCTAGAGTTCTTTTTGTGGCCCAGGTTCTCAGCCAAGATTGTGGCCGTCTCAAGTGTCCTTTGACTATTTGCCCACAGGCAAAGCAACTCACTGATGCTTTAGTCCTCCCACAGCTTTTGTTCACTTTCACATACCACCTCTCCTAGCAACTAGCCATTGCATTTCAGAAGATGACTTTGACTGGACTGCAGTAGTCAAAAGCAGTCACTTTGCCTATGCTTTATAAGCAGGAGAAAGGAAAAGTGAATCTTTGCTTGTTCTGCTTGGGCAAAAACCCCTGGAAAGCAGTGTCTGGTGTTTCACTTAGAGATGTATGTATGGTGCAGCACAAAGGTATCTGGCAGTAATCCTTCTAGGCAGTGGAAGGAAAGGGGAGGAGACTTCATATGGTTCAAAGACAGTCCACTCCTTAATTTCATATGAGATCTTTGGGAACATTGATGTAGGGACAAATCAAGCAAGAAATATGGAAACCTTTTGGACTTCTTGATGTAGCCTTGGGTTCCTCTTGCTTTGTTTTTCTCTGCTACTTTTGATCTGTAATAGAAATCTGTTCTTGAAGTGATAAACTATCAGCTATGGATTATATTTATCTAAATGCTATTACAGAATCTAATTTCAAAGTAAATTTTCATGTGTGATTTATATCTGAACAAAGGTTATCATATGAAACACTTAAACTATAACATCCATGTCCTTAGTAAATAAAATTTCTTAATTCTTCTCCATCCTCTCTGGAGAAGAAAAACAAAAGTGAGCTGGAACTCCAGAATAACATAGCACTTCTGAAAGGGAAGTAATATAAATTTAATAAAAACTATATAGCACTGAAAAGCAACAGGTTTTCTTAAGCCTTAAAAGATCGTTTTCATTTATGAATCACTGTTGGAGGAACTAGGCTATACTTCGTTCATTGAGTTCAACTGAAATTTTGTATTTATTTATTTATTGTTCAGCACTTGGTGTTGTGTTCCATTCCTAACTACATACTGCGAGGTAGGCACAAGGGAGTGTTTTGTCTGTACAGATACAAAATTATTGATCTGTGTTTAGTTTTGTGTGGGAAGAGATGTGCAAGATATTCTTCAACTACATGTGCTCAGTCTTGTGCAAGTACCAGTACTTGCATGTTAGATGCTGGTTAAACCTGTCAGGTTAAGGCAGTACAATGCTTTTGAAACTCAGTTCTGTGTTGAGGCTTGGACTCTTGAGGTCTTGCTGTCTACTTTCAAACTCTTACTACAAGTGGGTTGGACACTTTCTCCCCTCCTAAATATATATCTACTTTTTCTGAAGGTACTTTTTTATTTACAAGAGCATTGCTCAGTCACACTGTGTGCATCACAGTGGTCAGCTGCTCCTTCTGCCTGCAGTACAGCTGACCCTTGGGATGGGTCAGGGAGAACTTCCAAGTGGGATTCAGCACCTGCCTGGCTATGCCAGGCCCTGTTGGGTATCTCCAGCCAGGTTACTGTTCCCTCACGAGAACTGTGTTACCTTGAATTTCTTTTTAGATGGTAACAGCTAGGGAGTTGATTTAGATTAGTTAGTACTGTAATCTCTTAAAATTTACCTGGTAGAGAAGGGCTGAAAGTACAGTAACGGTGATCCTCTTAATGTTTTAGAATTACAGGTTTTTAACAGCTGTGTTGTGGTAACCCTATCATGTAACACAGAAATGCTCTCTCTAAGGCTGGACCATCCTGTAGTGCCACTGTATTTAAAATTAATTGCTCTGGTGCTGCTTTCTTCCTTGGCTTTTATTGTGGGAGCTGCTTTTTGGTGGTGGGTGTGTGGTGGGGTGGAACCTAGCTAGATTACACATCCTTTCACTCTTGAGTCTGACTGTTGCAGGACAGAGAACAGCTGAGCAAGCTGGGTGCTGCGTGCCCATGGCACAGCTCATCTTGTGTCCTTATTCTAGGATGAGAGGAAATGGCCTCAAGTTGTGCCAGGGGAGGTTTAGATTGGATATTAGAAAAAAATTTCTTTACTGAAAGGGTTGTCAGGCATTGGAACAGGCTGCTCAGGGAAGTGGTGGTGTCACCATCCCTGGAGGTGTTCAAAAAACTTGTAGACGAGGCACTTCAGGACATGGTTTAGTGTGCATGGTGGTGTTGGGTTGACAGTTGGACTCGATCTTAAAGGTCTTTTCCAACCCAAACAATTCTATGATTCTATTCTATGATTCTTGCTGTGGAGTTCTTGCATTGCTCAGCTTTCAAGGGTGAGGACTGTTAACAGGGCGAGTATGGTAGGCACTGCGTGTCCTGCTGGAGAAAAGCAGTAAAAAGCAGAATAAGGAAATCTGATTTAGGAATGGGGTCTGCTGCTTTAGTATAGCTTCTGTTAGCAGAATAATCTTATTGCATAATTAAATTCCAGTTTATTCTTAGAAAATGTAGCTATTTATAGCTCTAAAATATATGAAGTTAACACTTTTCAAAAAATATTAACTTGTAGAGTTCTTTTCTGTTCCTACAGTTGCACATCTTCAGATGTAAAAAAAACCAACAAACCAAACCAACACCACCCCCTATAACTTTTAAAACAGGCCCCCTAAATAATTCTTCTGGGTGTAGTAGGTGTGAATATGGTACATTTCACTCACAGGTGGAGAATAGTTTTCTGTGGAAAAACAAGCATTAGGGAAAGTACTGTCCAAAAAAAGTTGACTCCTAAATGAAGTTATGTTACAGCTGCTGGCGCAAAGTAACCTGCAGCTCGTGGGTTTACTTCTGCTCTGTGTTGCTGCCAGGCCTGTTAGCTTCGCAGCAGAAAGAGTGCTCCGGGGGTGCTGACACTTTGAGCTGTACTTTATTGGATGAGCTGGTACAACGGTGTCCCCCTTAAATGTAACCTAGAGCAATCTGGGTGTTCTTGGGTTTGGTTTTTTTTCCCCCAGATCGTAATTGTAGATGGCAGGATGTGATGGAGGAGGAGGAGAGGCTGTCGCAGCTGAAGACGATATAAACCCAGGCGTGAAGGAGGCTGCTCACAAGCCCATCAGGTGCACAAGGGCTACGCAAGTCTTGCGGAGAAAAGGTAAAACGCAACTCGAACCGCTTTTCCCCCCTTCTCCCTCCCCTTTTTAGTTGCTAACATCTTAAACCCCTGACTTGGAGGTTAGGGAGCGCGTTGGAAAGCGGGGGCGCTGGGTGTGCGGCGGGGGCTGCGGCTCCCTCCCGGCCCTGCGGCTGAGAGGAGGGGGGCAGCGGGGGGCGGGCAGCCCCCGCCCGGCTCCTCCTCCGGCTGCCCCGGCTCTGCCGGCCTCCTCCCAGCCCGGCCGGGTGCGCGGAGCCCGGGTAAGCACATGGGCGGCAGACGGGGGGGGGGGACACGGCTGGCGAGCGGGACGAGTAGGTGACTGCGCCTGGGTGAGTCTTCCCCGGGCGGCAGCGGCGGGGCGGCTCGGGGGGGTGGTGGGGTCCCGGCCCGGCCGCTGCCGGAGCAGAGGTCCTGGCCCCCGGCGGGCGGTCCTCGGTGAAGCCGTGCTGGCTCCTGCGGGGGTGGGGGCTGTGGCGGGAGACCGATTCTGCGGCAGGTAACTGGAAGCCCGTGTGCCGGTCAGGGTCAAGGGAGGGGGTGGGAGAAGGCACCCAAAAGCCCCGTTACTTAGCCGAGGTCCCGTCCCGGGTCAGGAGAGGAGGTGAGTTGAGCCCCAGCCTCTGTGAGTTTTGCCTTTGGTCCAGTTGCACGGTGCCCCTGAGAGAACAAGCTTTGCTGCCGTACTTAGTAACGGGGATTGGGTCAGACTCGTCTTGAACGAGGGAGGAATTCATTCACTATAACAAATAAATAGTGCCATGCTGGGGTTTTAGAATCACAAAAAAACCCCACCACCGAGAAAACCAGACCTAGCCCATGCTGTAATGCTTTCATTGACTGGTTTCTAGCAGTTTTGGGGTGCGGCCAGGTGAAAGTGCTGAACTTGCCAGGGCAGGCTTTCAGACGGGTTGTGTCTCATGTTCTTAATGAAAACCTTTCTGTAGAAGACACAAAGACAACTTGATCAAGTCTTGATCAAGCAAGAACTGAAGGACCTGGAATGATATCTGTAATATGCCCAGACACTTGTACTTCATTAAAGAAACTAGAGTAGCTCTTCTCTTTGAGTACATGCAGTAGCAGCTTTTCCTGATGTGGTGTAATGGCTGGAGGAGGACTCTCTGGCTGGTTCCCAGTTGTGCTATAACTTCATGCTCCTGTGAGCAAGTCATTTTGTCTCTCCGTATCTTGGTTTCAGTGTATGTTAAAGAGAAGTGAAGATGCCTTCCCCCATGGCCTGGAGTGAAAAGGAAACAGGGATAGCAGGACCCTGTTTCCAAGTTATATGGGAAAACGTGACCTGGAAATTGTGAAAATGATTTCACGGGGGCTTCTGCTAAGTTGACTTCTATTTTGTTTGTTTATTTTGCATAGTGAAGGTGATGCATTACCAGGAGACAAGTCCCACATACAACCATATTTTCCCACTTTCTTCAGAGAGGGCTGTGCTGGAGAGGCTGTTGGTGTGCTGACCCACTCCTCATGTGCTGTGTGCTGGGGAAGTTAACCACATCATTTTCAGTGTCTCCTCCTAAAGATCTGTGGGTCTTCTAGGAGGACTCTAAGAGGAATAAGTAGATGGAATGACTTAAAAAAATCTCTTTTGACCCAGCCCCAGTTCTGGAAAGAAAAAAAAACCAAAAACAAACAAACAAAAAAACCAAACCACTAAACCCAAGCATGTGGAAGATTCCCACTTTCTAAAGCTCCTTTAGGAAGGGCCCATGGACCACTGTTCTAAAAAAGCATGCAGGTAACAGCTTGTATGTATTTGCAGGGTGATGCCATGGAGAAAATTATCAGGCTGTGGCTTGTTTCTGGGGCTCACAGAGATGCAGCAGGAGGATAAGGTGTGAATTGGAGTTTGTTTTTTAAAAGGGGCTGGGTATGAGATGATCAGGAACATCTTGGTGTCATGTGTGCTGAGATGAGGACAGATTAGCTCATGTTCTGAGAGCTAAATTGAATACCAGAGATAGCAAAAAAGGCATTTTCCTCTCTCCCTCCAGCCTCTGCTGTAGGTAATCACTGCAACTGACTGGCTTGGAAAAGTAGAATTCCTCCTCTTCTGCAGTATGGGGTGAATGGGCAAGACAGATGAGAATTTTGTTTCCTCAAGAGAGAGGTTTGTCATAGCAATCTTTAAGTCCTTGTTTCTGCTTTTGGTACTATGAGGCTTGTCCTAAGGCATCTAGCAGGTGCCTATTCTTGAGGCCTGGCATTGTTAGCAACTGGCTTGATGCTCTTTGGCCAGTGGTTTGCTTCTGCTGCAGACAGCAAGCACCCCTTGTAGCACTGCTGAGGACATCTGCAGGGGAGGCTCTCAGGACAGTGATACCACCAAGTGAAATAACAGAGGATTTTTGTCTTGTAAGATGAGGTGACAAACCTAAGGTCTTCCTGTCCCTCTGGGAAGCCTTGGACAAAGGCATCTGTGTGGTACGGTGGTATATCTAAGGAATAAAGCAGAGAGATGGTGTCTTGCTGATATGCACAAGAAAGCTGCCTGGTGCAAGAAGCATGATCCTCACCCACCTCATTCTTTGGGAACCATTCACACCTACTCATGGTGTAGGTAGATCAGTAGTTGATCCACCTCAGGTGTGGATGTTTCTGGCTGATACAAGGCAATGCAGGTCAGGCCCTGAGCCAGGCACCCAGCTGTAGTGTTCCTAGATTTGCACAGCTGAGGGCAGAGGGGCAACAGGTGACAATTACAGTAATTACACCAGAACCCATAGCCTCGAATTAGTAGTTCTCGGCAGGGTATGTGACCAAGTTATCTGCATTCTTTTGTAACCTCAATATAATTACATTGTTTGCATACTTATTTTCTTATGGTGCCATTGGTTTGTCCTAAGACACCAAGTTCCTGCAGATCACTGTACCACTTCTCTCAGCCAGTCTGTAAAATGTTTCTTCCCAGCATCTGCACTAGCTGCCTGCTGCTGCGAGCAAGTTCTGAGTGCTTGCAATGCTGAGGCCGGCTCTGGCTCCCTTGGGTGGTCTTGCATGTGGCATCCAGCAAAAGATAAAAAAGATGAGGCATTCATGGGGACACTCCCGCTGCTCTAGCCACAGGCAAAGTCAGTAGCATGAGTGCTTTTGTCGGAACAAACTACACAATAAGTTTAGCACAAGCTCTTGGGTCAGAAAAGTGTCTTTTATTCCATAACTTGTGGGTCATACAGGACCTGATCTGCAGTATGTCAATTTTGACGGTACCCCATGTGAGCAGTGCTGCAAGATCAAGGTCTTTTTATATACAGGAGCCTTTATTGCACAGGGAAAAAGAGCCTGTCAAAACTGTGCCTTGCTGCAGAACCAGCGGGGTTGAATAAACAAGCTGGTTTTGCAGAACACCTTATGGAATTTTAATCTCGTTTATCACTTGGAGAAAAATATTGTCAAAAGTTTTAGACTGAAATTTGTGATGTTTGTTTTGAAGAGAAGTTAAACATTTCCCTGGTGTCTTCCTCCTCCCCCCTTCAGTTTTGGCTCCTACTGTTACCTGCCCCCAGCCAGGGCAGTGCCGGTGGCTGGGCAGAGGGGTCTCCTGGAGTTCCCAGTAGAGGTGGCCCACTGCCTCCAAACCTGGGCAAGAAGAAAAAAGTAAAATTTACTTATGGAGAACAGGCTGAGGGAGACTGAAAGGGGGGCAGCAAAACTGGCCTCCTCTCTTCCCTCCCTACACTTAAACATCAGACAAGCCCCTAGCAGGGACACCCCTCAACAAGCCGATGCCACGTCCTCCCCAGCAGACAGAGCAGCGCTGAAGGGAATCACAGAGTTACAACTGCAGTGATGGGGTCACTTGGCTTGTTAAGAATATGCTTTAAGGAATATGCAGCATAATCTCTTCTGCTTTCTCCCCTACTGTTAAATAAAAGGGGGACAGTTTGAAAAACAAGCTGGAAATGCCTTTTGTTGCAAGCCAGGTCTCTGAGATGAGAAGAAGTGGTAATTAATTAAAGCAGCTGACTGGCACTTTTAAGTATCTTCTACTTGTCCCAGTACAAGAGTAATATTTGCCCCAAAGTAGTGTACATGATATTAACTGTTGTGGTAACAGTCTGTAAAAATGGGGTGTGTTCATATGGGTATACACAGGATAGCATCTCATGGTGGTGTTTCGTGCCAGGCAAGTTTAGCAAGGTACATGACATCAGCTGCAAGCCTTTCCCCTTCTTACAGAGACACCAGCCCACAGTATTTTTTGGATCTCTTCTCAGCCAGGTGCTTGCCCCATTGTAGGCACAGCTGTGCTGTCATACCTGGTTCCACATCCAGGTGACCACGGTGGCCAGTGGTGTTGGGTTCACTGTGTTTTGGTTCTGTCTCATTAGTAAGAATAAGCAAGCTCAGATATTTTGCAGATGGTGAGGGACATGTTGGGAAGATACTTGTCAAGAAGAGCTTTTCCCCCCTCTGCCTCTCTCTCCCCTCTCTTGTCTCCTCCAAATAAAGTACATGTGGTTACACTCTTACTTAGTTTTGCATAAATTGTCATCACGTTTGTGTGGCCAAGTCAGAATCTAGGTGCAAACAATGCGAGTTTTGACTGAGTGAGGTTAAAAAAAAAAAGATTATTTTTGACTCGGTACTAATGCAGACATTTTTGAAATTCCCTTTCCTAATGGCCAGGAAGATAAAATGAAAAGGTTCTTCACTCACCACCCCATCCCCCAGAAAAGCTGCTGTCTAAAGTTCCTAGGCTGCTGCTAATCCTGGGCTAATGCTGATGAGCAGCGGGTGACAATGAAGCTTTCTTTTAATTTCTGCTGCTGAGAGTCTAGCTGTGCTGAAAGGCAAAGAATTCATCCTGTGAATTAGTTGATTTAAGTCCAAGATAAGACCCAAGTTGTAGAAACATCTCGACCTGTTAATGTTTTGTATGAAAACAACCTGAAATCCAACCCTACCTGTCACATCTGGTTGCAAGCAGAGGCTTGTCCTCCTTTGGGTGTTGTGTGCTCTGGAATTAGCTCCTAGAAAGAATATCCTCAGGGCATGGCAAAAGGATGACCTTACTTCTGTGGCATGTGCCAGGGCTTGAAGCTACTGAGGGATGCAAGGGCTTCCTTGATGAGGTCGTGTTTTGTGTTTACCTCCCTTTACTTAAGCAAGCTTGGGATCTGTTAATTTGGCAGTGGCAGTCTGGTGGGGGTGTTGGGAAGATACATTGAAGTGTGATGCTTGTAAAGCACCTGGAGCTGGGTAAGGAACTGCAAGACACAGAGTGTTCTTGTGTCTATAATCCCTAATGACACTTCCTTAATCCCCTCTTCTCTATGGACCCATGCAGGTAACTGAGCATGGCCTGCCACAGGTACCTTGCCGTGTCTGACGCGAGGGGTGTAAAGTGCGGGCAGCTGTATGGGCTTAATGGGCCCCTGCTCTGACCAAATGGGTCTGGGATGGGTGCTAGAGGTTCCCCTGGCAGAGGGAAGGGTGGGAGACTGATGCTTTAGTACAAGACAAGCCCATCACTTCAGGTGTCTCACCTGGTCTTCTGAAGAGAAAAGCTTGCCCAGAGGAGAAGGTTCTGTTGCTTAAAGCTTGGCTTGTGTCCTGGGGTTTAAAGTTTTATGGGTCCCTGGGAGTACACCTGTGTTTTGATAGGGTCTTCCCACCTATGGAAACACAGGGGGTGCTGGCACCCAGTCTCAAAAATTGGGGAAACTGAGAAAGCGAGACACCAGCACTGAACATTAAGTCCAAGGTCAAACAATAAGGCAGAGAGGAACCACCTCTTGGCTCCTTCCTCTGATTAAAAATGTTCCTTCCTGCAGGAGATAATATACAGAGATGTGTCCGAGGGCGATAGCAGTCCAAGGTTGGACTGGGACAGGCAGCGTGGGGGCCCCATGGGGCACCCTGGGAAGCCGTTTCCCGACTCCTGCTGCCCTGATTTGTGAGGTTTGCCAGATTACGCCTGCAAAGAATTGGCACCTGGAGTGATGGGAATGGGCCTGTTTTGGCAATTTCACTAACAAGCATCAGTTCTTCCTGGCTGCTTATTAAATATATCGTTTGCTGCAGAAACAAGTCTTTCCTGAGTAAAAGCCCTCTCTATTTTCATGGAAAAACAATTGGTTAATAGAGCTGGTTTTCAAGAAATGCACTTATTTGTCTTTAACTACATGAAGAAAGTCTGCTTTTGCAATGAGAGAGGCAGAGACCCAGCGTGAATCTGGTCAAATTTGCTCTAGTGAGTGCACTCAGTGCTTTTAATCTGGAGAAAAAATAAATATACGTGTTTTAAATAGAAGGCCATGGCCTCTGCGAGACATGCTTGGTCTAAATCTGGGTGTGCTTGAAAGTGTTACTGAAGTCCAGCTACAGTGTGATGGCAGTCTTGCTGATTTTAAAGGAAAAACGAGCAGAAAATTGGCTTTGCTGGACAGTTATACATAAAAACGTCTCCCCAGAAAGCTAGTCCTCGGAAAACGTAAGGCATGGAAGAGCCTGTGGTTGAGTGTTGTTGAAGACCAGCGATGAGGATGGGCAGCAGCGATGGCCGAGGCAGGCCCCGCGGGACAGGTCCCTCTCTGCTGTGGTCCACGGCAGGGACGTCTCTACCAGAGCCCCCAGCGATGGTGGGGCTGGGGGGACACGGCTCTGCCCTGTGCTTGATGAACCCCCGGAGTTTGGCTCTCTGCTGGCTGCCGAAGGGTGGTGGGGGCCCTGGTGGGACTTGGCTTTGAGAGGGAGATGCAGTGGAGAGGAAGGAGGTAGAGGGAGGAGAGTAGAGGTCCAGGTGGCCATGGAGGGAAGGAGAGGAGGGGAGGCTGGGCAATCCTTCCCTCCCCTGCTAAGCATGCTCTCTCTGGTTTTGGTAGGAAAGGAGTTGAGTACATAGGGAGACTTTCTTTTCTATCATTCCCTCGTTTTCATATTTTTTTCCTTCTATCTGTTTCCCACCCTTCTCCCCAGGGTAGGACTTGCTTTTGTCCCTCAGACCAAATGTTTCTGAACTCTTCACATCAGACAACCAGTGAGGAGAGATTATCAGCTGCAGGTAAAGAAACCAGCTTTAGGAATTGGATTAATATTCTTCTTTTTTTCTTTTTTCCCTTTCAGATTTGTCACCATGAGCCTCTTGTCGTTTGTGTCCATCTGCATTTTCCTGCTTCCCCAAAGTACGTTTCAAGTTGTCGTTTTGCATCAGCGTTTTCTGTCTCAGATGCTTCCCCGTCTCTGGCTGGAGTTCTTCGATCCCAGGAACGAGAGCTGAATCAGTGCCTCTCCAGGAGATTTACCGAAAAACCCTGAAACATAGTTTCATGTAGAAGGGGAGAAAATAATACCTGGGCAAACAGCTTTGCTGAGAATCTAAACACATGTGACTGATATGTATGTGAAGTGTCTAACAGATATGGGAAAAGCTGGTGGTGTTACTATGATATTAAAAGTTCATAAATTTTTCCAGTGCAATTATTTGGTGTCTCCAGTGCTTATGACTGTAATTTTTGGAGCCTAAGCCTAGCCTAACCTCTTGTTCCTGTGCTGCATCCTTGCATGTGGTGAGCAGAGGGACTGTCCTCCCCTGTGCTGGAGTCAGGTCCCTGGCATTTTTCATGCTCTCTGTGTCCCTGCTAGAAGGAATTTCCTCCCATAGATGATAAGCTGCTGTCCTGTGTCAACAAATTATTTTTTGCGAGTGTGAAATCTACACAGCAAAACAGCATTTTTGCTGCTATAATTAAAGCCTGTGTGTAATTATTTTTTTTTAAAGGCAGTTTCTGGTGTTGATGCGTGATTATCTGTTTGATCCCACAGTTTTGCTAGCGTTGAGTGTACAAGAAATCCATGCTGACCAGGAGATGATTGACAAGATCTCAGCTGCTGGCCAGTGTAAGTTTGTTTTTTAAAGCAAGTCATCTACTTTCTGAATTCATTCTTTCTTTGTTTTTCTCATGTTTGTTTTTTTTTTTTAATTTATATTTTTGTTTACTGGACCCCATTCAGTACGTGAAGTCCCCAGCAATGCTCTGGCAAGCACAGCAATGTGGCTGCTTCTGCCCTAGCCTGGCTTTTCCCCTCATTGGTTTTTAGCTCTTCTGGGATGCCAACCTACTCTGCTTTTCCTAAATTGTGTATTTGCCAACCAGCTGGTGTTTCTGTCAGTTACTTCAGAGCATGTTTCAAGCAATCCTGATTTAAGGACCCGTGTTTAATTACAGGCTTGATCTGCAGTCAGACCTCTCATGTGGCTGATTTGTTCAAGCTGTAAAGCCAGCACCAGCCACGGTGCGGTGAGTAGGGATGAGTGGGCTCCGGTTGGCCAGCAGGCTATGTTCACCTAAAGGTGCCTTGACGATGTCCATGCAGTCAGTTACTTATAAACTGTATTGTGCATTCTCCTGCTAGCCATTATTTTCTATTGTCTGCATGTCAAGTGATAAATTACATTTTTTTCCTATGCCAGGTCTGCCCTCCAGCCCCATTCCATAGTACCATGTGTTCAGCTCAGACTTTCCATCCTGATGTGGTGTATTTGGACATTTCTCACTGATGCACATCACCAAGAGCCCTTTGGTGGGCTGCAGACATCCAGCTTATGAGCCTCTGTAAGAGCTGCATTGCTGCAGCTGCAAAACACGGAGATCCCCGCTCCTTGTACCGCTGAACTCCAGAGCAACCTGAAGACCATTTCTCTGTGCTGAGCCCATACTGGGATGGGGGCACAGGAGTTTTCTCTGTGCATGCTTGGGCAGGCAGCTGGAGTCAGTGACTGTGGGCGAGTACCCAGGTTGTTGCATCTCCACATTCATATGGTCTGTGAGGGCAAGGCTGACAAGCTGGGAAGGCGCTGGCAGAGAGGCTGTGCTCCAGTTCGTCCCCAATACAGTGATCCAGGGCAAGGCTGGTTGCCCTATTAGAAAACCCAGTGACCCAGAAGGGAATGCTTTACAACTTTCAATCCCTCATAATCTGGTAGTAGAAAACCCTATTTATAAATACAGGGTTTTGCTAGCAGGACTGATTTGGAAAAAAGTAGTGATAATAAAATGATGATAATGGGGATAGAGAAAGGGCATGGGTCAAAAGGGCTCTTAAAAGGTTGATGTGCTTGCTGCCTGTATTGAGCTTCTGGATTCATTTTCCGTTGAAGTTGGTTCTGGTAAATGCTGCAGAGGTGACTTTAAAATTTCTGTGTAAATGCTTTGAAAATGTCTCTTCAGAGTCTGCAGACTATCTTTTTTTTTTTTTTTTTTTTTTTAATTTTTGTCAGTGAAATTATGGGTTTCCACTGCAGCGTAAGCATCTTGGAAACTTGTATTTGGGAGCAGTCATGTTCATGCAGGCAGAGGTGATACAAGGACACATCTCTGAAGATGGGATAAAAGGCAGATTTTTGTGAAAAGTCTTTCTGTCAGAGCCTTGGAGCTGTTTAGAGAGTTTGTGTTTAGAAAAATAAGAGCGTGTTTTGAAAAATGTGCTGCAGATGAAACACATCTGGCTCTGCAGGACTCTGTTTGCTTTGCAAACGCCTCCCAGATTCGTGTCCGTGCCTTGGGCTGGGAGAGGCTGCAGGTCCTGCCAGGCACGGCCGCCTCTCCCCACTGCTCACCCCTCCGTGTCCTCGCTGGGAGAGTAGCTCTCTCTGCAGTTAATGATATCTCTGTATCGGCTCATGGAGTTGTTACTCCCATGCTTTCACTGAACTGCCAAATCCAGGCTGGGGACCTGAAATCTAAGGTGAAAGTCTTGCAGGCTGTGAGGGCTGAACTGGCACTGCTGCAGGGCAGAGCAGGAGTGCATGAGGGCTTTGGGCTGTGAACACCGGGCTGCCCTGGTCTGTCCTCAGCAAGTCCATTTGTCTAGATTTTCTGCTCTTGGCTGTCTGCTTCCAGAGATTGAGACTAATAAAGTGCAGTTTCACAGCATGTATCTTTTTCTCCTAGTGATGCAGTGCTCTGCTTCGTTAGATGTCCTTTTCCTCTTGGACGGCTCCTACAGCATTGGCAAAGGAAGCTTTGAAAGGTCTAAGCACTTTGCAGGCAAGCTCTGTGATGCCTTGGATATCCATCCAGACAGGGTGAGTGTCAGGAATGTCTCATTTTAGTTGCAAGAAGGTTGGCAATGTGTGGAAAGGCTAGTGATAACGTGCTGAGTGAAATTGCAAAATTCAGCCTAGCAGCTACCATGGGGTCACAGTATCTATTCAGAAAGATGCAGTGGAGGTTTGTGAAGCAGTGGGGTTGGAGGATATTTCTTGACTCTTCACAGATTTTAAGCGGTTCCACTTGGTCTTGAGAAAAGACACAACCTGTCAGGTTAAAGATTATGATCTGGGTTTTTTTTACCAATTTTTATTTTGGTTTGGATGCTCATAGATTAAAATATTTGGATCTTTTTGTTGTTTTTCCCTGGTAAGTTGCAGAATTAGTCTCTGGGAAGTTAATCACCATTCTGTACAGAGGTAAGTGATACAGTCTGCTTGCTCTGCTTCTCCTAGAAGGTGTCTGTTCCAAAATAAGCCAAAAGGGCAGAAGGGAAGGAGTTCATTGCAAGGCACTAGCTGTATACTGAGGCATTTGGGGATCTGTAAGCTGCTGTAGATCTCCAAGATATCACCGCGCTCCCCATCTGCTAGTGGTGCAGTGCGCTTAATGCTGGTACTCACCAGAGAGCACAGAACTGGCCAGCTGGAGTCCACACAGCTGGTATTTACAGATACCTAGTATAAAACACACTAAGATAAATGGACAGGTGTGGCTATGCCAAGTTCTTGTCCACTCTATTCTGGACCTTGGCTCAAATCAAAGTCTAATTTTGGGCGCCATGTGTCTGCAAGGAGTGAGGGGAACTGTGCCACTGTAGCCACAGTCTGGGCTCCCTCAGGTCTTACCTGCTCCTGGAGCCATCCTTGAGGCACCTCTGGCCCTGAATGACACACCCCAGGGTTCGTCTGAGGGGATTTCAAGCCAGACCCAGCTGCAGTTCCAGCTGCGCATCCAGTCCCACATCACGCTACCCTAGCCAGGGGGCCTTGGAGCAGGCTGGGATGGTTGCTGTACTTGATTGCCTGCCAGAGCCTTTCCAAATAAATGTCAGGTCTTTGGAAAGGTTGTGGCAGGGATGCAAGGTCTCTGTGTAGCAGGAAGAGGAACGTGAGGCAGGACAGAGAGTGGGTCTGAGCCACTGCTGTGGCTTTGAGGACTCCTGGTCCATGTCTGATTCTCCAGAGGTGTCTGGGAGCAAAGGAACAGAGGCAGGTCTTCTGTTTGCTCCTTGTTCCCACAGCAGGGATGCTTAGAGGCACCTGAAAACCTCCTCCAGATCAACCATGACCACTGTTCCAGGCCCTAAAATCGAAAGCTGCTGCTCTGCCCCTGTTGCAGGGTCCTTTGGAAGCTGAAATCACCATTCCTCTCCATCATTTTCTCATCTAAGAAATCTTTCACCCTTCAGATCTCAGCTTACAGCCACACAGCACAGGAAGCTTTCCACAGCCTGGGCAGTGACGGTAAGGAGTCACAGTGTGTGTGCAAGGCTTTGAGAGGTGCTAGGTGGCTCAGGTTAAATGGGCATCCCCTTTTTGTCACTCATACTAAATTGACTGAAAGTAGAGACTTACATCTAGGAACCAACTGCAATGTAGGCTTATGCAAAAGAATTTGAGCATTTAATATTTGCAGATTTGGTGGGCTGTTTGTTGGGTTTTTTTTTAAATACCATCCTTCCCCTAGCCTTCCTCTTAATCCTTACATAGACTGGACTGAAAATTAGTAGCCTTTTCACCTTCGAAGCTGTCACATTCCATAAGACTTCTTGTATGACTTCAGTGAAATATTCTGGATGTATTGCCCAATACAGACAATTTAGTCTGTTTGCATTTTCAAGCATTTTCAACTATAGAAAATGGTTTTAGAGGAGGTAGTGGAAAAATAATTGGTTTGTGTTGCCTACTGTGCTTAATGCCAGAGGGAGCTGCTTTTAGTAATGGAAAGATTGCCTGCACAGGGTATAAATGGCTTGGTATAAAAGGTGTTATTTATAAACTTACTGTCCTTGAGGCTACTAGCTGCTCTAAATGGATAAATATAGATCTTGAGCTGCCTGTAACTGCAGCAAAGGCTCCTATTGTTTGCAGATGAACTTTTTCACCTTGTTTATAGCCTGTATAGGTAATGCTGTGGTTTGTGCTCTTTTTTGAAGTTCATTTAGAGTGCCAGTGGCTCAACATGGAAAACGGAGTTTGTCTCGATACAATTTAGTCTTCCCAAATCTGTAAATTGATCAAAAGACTAAAACTCTGACAGGCCCCTTTCATAATCTTTAACCTTTTCTTTTAGGTTCGCGTGGGAATGATACAGTTTAGCTCAACTCCCCATCTTGAATTCCCACTGGATTTGTATCTAACCAAACAAGAAGTGAAAGAGAGAATCAAGAGGATTGTATTCAGGTCAGCTTATTTTACAGCTCTTCTCTTTTTCTGGGCTATGAATGATCTCTGGACTGAGAGGTTTTTTAGGTCCAGACATCTCCGCCTCTGCTGTGCATACACCAACGTGTCACCCCCAGGGAGGGGGGTGGACAAACGCTGTCTGTGGTCCATAATCCACAGTCTGCTAAAAACATGCAACCTGGTCTTTGTCAGTGAAAGTTGATAGGGGAGAAAGTTGTCAGTGTCCCACTATAATGTGGTAAACAGGGGAGAGTTTTCCATGACCCTCCTGGCAGGCTTTTCTGGCCATTTGTGCCAGGCGGTGGGTTACATCCTTCCAGAGAAGAGCAAGTGTGGCATTCCCACATGGCTGCAAAAAGGCAGGACATTCTGCATCTTCATTTTTTGGTGGTTACAGTGTACTTTGTCCTATGAGGTAGTGATGAATTGCTGGTCCCTAGATATCTGTGCATGTGTGTCTGCTGAATTCAGGAGGATCAGGCTTTCAGACAGAAACCTTTTTTATTCCTGAATGTTAAGACTTGGATGTCTTCCCACGACCTCAGGAAATGGAGCCAGAAGCCCAAAGAAGCACTGTCCTTAGAGCCTCTCAAAATCCAAACTTTTCATCTTGGAGAAATACATTTAGATCTACAAAGGATCCGACAACCACCTCAAAATAACACTTGTTTTGATGATAGATGAGGTACTGGTATGGCCTGCGGGTATCTACTCTTTCTTGAGGTGATCTGCATTAGGGCTAAAGGTTAGCTCAGCATTTCTCATGAATGTCTCCTGCTCTCAGCATGCTGTACATATTGCAAGCAAATGTGATCACTTTTGACTTGTTCAAGCAAGATCAACTGCCTGAGTTTTGTTGTATTGCTTTTGATAAGTTTATCAAATCAAGAAAACCTCTCATGTAAAGTTAACAGGAAAAACTTGCCAGAAAACAAGATACACTCCTCCTCTTTGGCTGTTGGTTTAAAGTCTGTGGGAGCAGAGAAAGTGAAGCAGTGTTTGGTGTCTGGCACTGAAATTCTTTGATGACAACACATGGATGCTGACAGATCAAACAGAAGTAATGACCTTGTGCTTGGCCGTTTCATCTAGTTTAAATGAAAAGCTGACATTTCCAAGTAGATAAAATAGTTACAAATGGATTCCAGTTGGCTTCTGAAAAAACTTGGTGTTTAACATCTTGGTTGAGAGGCTCCTTGATGTGCTTCTGATGAGCCTTTGGCCAGCGAGACATTTCCTGACTTCAGCCCTGTGCTCTGGGCACGGAGCTGAGAGCACTTGGAAGGAGGCAGCACCAGACTGAAGCGAAGCTTTTGTGATTTATTCAGAGACTGTGGTCTCTTTCTGTGAATCTCACCTAAATAGCTTTTGAATTCGTTGGCCAATTTCAACCAAATTTGGCGGTAATCTCAGAAGCTACATTTCTTATTAATTTATTTTGTACAAGTCAATGGCTGGTTGCAGGAGAGAAACCTGCTTAGTGCTGTTCCTGAGGAAAGGCAGCAGGTAAAGTCCAGATCTCCTTCGGCTTCAGAAAATCCTTACTGGAGTAATGCCTTAAACACACATCTGCTGTGTCAAAAACTGGTGAACCTCAAAATGCAAATTGATAAGAAGCTGAATTTAATGAGCTTTGGTGCAGAGACTCTTTATTAACTTTTTCTAATACTCAGGGCTCATGTGGGCACAGCTTACTGCGTTCATCAAGATTTAGTCATCAGACTGACTATGCACAATATATTTTCCCTCATGCACAGCATCTGACATCTACTGACATCTGGTCAGGAAAGGCAGATTTGGACATGCTATGAACACACAGTCATTGAGTATGTTTTGAAATGGTGGAGTGCAGAGGAGGAAGTACCTAAAGAAAGAAGTTCAAAGCAAAAAGGCCTGGCAGGTACTGAATTAAAAAGTTTCTGTGAAAATCAGAGGGTAGATGGAAAATAATGACTTTGGGCATGATCAAATGTTTTTCTAGAACAAGCAAATCAGGAATCAGGTACTAAAGCAAAGGATGGATGTTCAGAAAGTAAATGGGGTATGTTTGTGTCAACACAGCCGAAGGAGAACATGATGCCTCTAAGAAAGGAGTAACACTTACGGTTTGTTTCCCTTTGCTTGCTCTGGATGGCAATAAAAGCAGCCCTAAAAGGCAATCAAAGGAAGTGATTTGTAGCACAGCTCCTTGGAAGAATTAGAAGACAGCTGGAAATGTCTTCTCTGATCTAGTGGCTTAATTATCAACAGGTCTGGAGCATGTTCCCGGTAAGCTGGGCTCTCTCTGGTATCAAATGTCCAGTTGGGGATGGCACATTACAGACCTCTCGCGTTGTGCAGATGGAGAACTACCAAGAAAGGAAAAGGGAGAGTTATGTCCATGCAGGATTTACCCCTTTGAGATAAGCAAATGTTTAGCCCTCCAACAACAACAAGAGATAATGTGTTGTAGGCAGGGATCAAAGCTGGTGACAACAGCTGAAGAATTTGCAGTGTAGGTTGCCCAGGGGACAAAAGGCTTTTGTGCAGTGTATTGTGTTGTAGCAAGGTCTTAGCCTGGTGATGACTGGGTGGGGAATGTAGGTGGTTGATGTGAAGCTTGAGTTGGTTGTGTTAGGTGGCCAGCAGCAGGGGCCGGTGTGCCTGGGTAGGCTAAGTCTCTGAGTGTGGGAGGCAGATAGGGAGTTGGGGCAGCTGGGGCTGATTTCACCGAGCCACCTTGGGATCCAGCTGCACAGTCCACCAAACCTCACCCTGCAAGACAGAGGTGAGAACATCTCCTACCTCGTCTCCAAGGTCTCTCGTAGGTTACCCATGGCTTTTACTTAAATAAAACTTCGGTGTTTGGCTCACAGTGTAATCATTCCTGCCTCAGCCTGACAGAGATGATGATTTTATATATAGTTTTGATGACATTTTGTGGTTCACAGAACATGGAGCCCAGTCTTGAGCAGGTATCTCTAACAGTCATTTACAGTTAAGCGTTGAAAGCAGAGGAGTACAGTCCCTGCCCCACAGAGCTCACTAGCAAGAAACAACAACTGGAGTAAATGTGCATCCCATAAAAATAGCCACACCTTGTCCTTCCCCTCCTAGACCTCTCTGTATGTATAGCACTCCCCTTTTTTTCCCTTCTGCTTTATTTTCAGCACCCTCTGCAATGAGGGGCTCCTTCCCAGTTCACATCCAGTATGCCATCACCAAAGAGACTCTAGCACTGTGAAGACACTGGCCATAACCCAGGGCAATCGAACTCTTTAGGTTGAGTAGGCATCCAGCAGTCATCAAATCTTATTCTTTAATAATCTCACAAGAAACGACTCAGGATTTCTAAGGCATCTTTGACTAAAGCTGTTCTGGCAAGCTGTAGCTTATTTTCTACTAATATTGCATTCAAGGTTGCTTTTCCTTGGGAGTTACTGCATAGCTGCAAGGCTTGATGTCTGCCATCCCCTAATGCTTAGCAGCAGCCAATTTTACCTGCTGATTTATGTCACCATTGGCATGTGTCACCGCTGGAATGTGCCCCCTTTGGCATCTGAGGCAGGGTGTGGGTTTAGTACTTTGCTACTGAGAGGATTGCTGAGTATTGAACTAATTGCTTTCTGCCTCAGAAACATTCCCTTCTCCAGGGCAGAATTCAAGGGCTGCCAAAATACAGAGGTGGCTGGTTCCTTGCACCACCAGAAACTGCTTTTGTGGGGCCAGGCAAGAGGGAGTAGATGGTTTTTTTGGGGAAGGACCCGGGATCAGCACTCAAATCTTCCTCTCTCATCTTTGTCCAAGATGACACTTAGTTTTCGTTCCTTCGGAGGTCAACTTGCGCACCCCTCCGTCCTGCTCCCCAGGCCCACTTCTCATGAGGAGCATCCCATCAGTCAGCTCTTTGGAGCGGATGGATATGTGCAGGTTTTCAGATGGGATCATCTGACGCTTTTACAAGTCTGGCCCTTCATCTTGTGATATCCCATTCATTCGTAAGCAACAGATGGCAGGACTGTCTTCATCCCACTCTTTGAGTTACGTGTATTGTAAGAAATTTTTGACAGGAGAGGCCCCCAGGCAAGCTCCATGATGGCACAAACCCCAGCCCCGAGGGCTCCCAGGCCCTGCCAGGACTTCAGGACACTACTGCAGTGCAGGCAGTATGAGGAATAAGGCAGCTTTGGCATCTGAGCCACAAATGAGCTGAGGTGGATAACTTGTGCCACATTTTAAATGGCCTTGTGCTGCTTCCAGGTGATCCTGTCTCCAAAATGAGAAGTGACGGGTACAGTTTGTGTGAACGTCAGTGGCGGGTGCACCTTCTCTATCATACCAGTGCTGCTGGCAAGCAACCTAGCAGATGAAAGTATTGCTTTTAACTGAGTTTAGCATGGGTTTAGACAATGGGAGCACCAGGTGGCTTTTCTTAATGTTTACTTTACTCACGTAAAAGGTATGGGTGAAACCCTGAAGAAAGCATGCCTTGTGTTCAGTCCTTCTGAGTTTCCAGGGATACACTAAGAAGCTTTCAGCATTTGTATTTTCAGGAGCTTTACTACAGGATGGACAAATGACTTTTTGTAGAAAATCAGATCAACCTGCAGATCAACCAGGTAGAAAAAGGCAAGGACTCTCTGCACACTGTTGGACTGCAGACTCTCAGTTACAAGCTGAGACGCATGGCTCCCTGCCTCTGCTCTTGGTCTAAGAATGGCAGAAGGTCCCATGGAGGGAAAGGGATGATACATGACAAGAATTTATAGCACGTTTATGCGTCAAGAGAAAGAAAACCACTTTGAAACCACTTTTAGGGCAACGAAGTTGGTGAGGGGTCTGGAGCACAAGTCTTACGAGGAGCGGCTGAGGGAGCTGGGGCTGTTTAGTCTAGAGAAGAGGAGGCTGAGGGGAGACCTGATCGCTCTCTACAACTACCTGAAGGGGGGTTGTAGTGAGGTGAGTGCTGGTCTCTTCTGTCAGGTGGCTGGAGATAGGACAAGAGGAAAAGGCCTCAAGTTGAGGCAAGGGAGATTTAGGTCAGATATTAGGAAAAAATTTTTTTACTGAGAGGGTTGTCAGACGTTGGAATAGGCTGCCCAGGGAAGTGGTTGAGTCACCATCCCTGGAGGTATTCAGAAAGCGAGTAGACGGGGTACTCCAGGACATGGTTTAGTGGGCATGGATGATGGTTGGACTCGATGATGTTGAAGATCTTTTCCAACCTAAATGATTCTATGATTCTGTGACATGCTGGTCTTTGTTCATTTTGCACACTTGTACTGTGTTTCTGACTGGAATACAAGAGGTTGTAAAACAGCTTTTCTACGGAACTCTTAAAGAAGGGACTGCAATTTTCAGATGGAAAAACAGAAGCAGTTGAGACATTTGTTGAAGCTGGAAATAAAACTCAGATATCCAAGAGCTCCGGTTCCTGCTCTAATTGCAGAAACACTCTGCTGTGTGTTAGAAGTCTTCTGGAGACCACTCTGGGTTGGAGGGAGGTAAGCGTGAGTAGATGGGACCTATGGATAGAACGATGACAAGAATGACAGGACTAGACATCTCTGTGGATGTGTTGTGTGGCAACAGGCAGAAACGTGCTAAGTTCCCCGTTAACAGAGGGTGGAAATTTGGAAATCAAATGGTAAATTCAATAGCAGGAGAAGGTCTGATTTCTGCTTTTCTGGTTTTGTCTCCCTTCTTTCTAGAGGTGGGAGCACAGAGACAGGTCAGGCTCTGAAGTACATTCTCCACAAGGGATTCCCTGGTGGCAGAAACTCAAGCATCCCTGAAGTCCTGATCATCATTTCGGATGGAAAGTCCCAGGGCAGTACCGCAATGCCTGCAATGCAGGTGAAGGAGAGACACATCACAGTTTTTGCAGTGGGAATCAAGTTTCCAAGGTAGGAAACTTTCCATGGAGTGGGAAATGGAGGCCCAGCTAGGCAAATGGCAAGTCCTAGTGAGCGAGGGATGGTCTTGTGCTAGATATGAGTTTTGGAAAGAGAAAAGGGGAATTTGTGGCATAACACAGGCATGGAGGAAACACTAATTTGGTGGCTGGTGTAGAAGGAGGACCAGAGTTGGTGAAGGAGGCTCTTCCACTGAGTAGAGGTATGCTACTGCCTGAGACTAAGCACACCAGGATCTTGAAAACTGTTTGAAGGGTGTCATGGTTTTGCATCAGCTCTCTCATTTGCTGCACAGGGTGTGTTTTGATACTCAGTTCTTTGGGGTTGACTAAGCGGTTGAACCCCTGCCTTGCTCGGCAGGTGGGAGGAGCTGCACGTGCTGGCTAGTGAGCCCACCGAGCAGCATGTGCTCTTTGCTGGAGATGCTGACGATGCTGCCAACGGCCTGTACAGCACCCTCACCGGCTCTGTCTGCAGTGCCACCGCTCCAGGTAACCCCCTGGCTCCATCTTCATGCCCATGCTTTGAGCTTGGACCATGTCACTGAGTGAGAAAGGTGAGGCAGTGTCAGAAAGCGTACAGGGGAATTAGCAGGAGTTGCACTTTGAAGTAACCTGATGCTGGTGCCCAGACTGGATGGCATGCTTGCCAGCTACCTCTCCAAATATCTGCAAGCTGCAGGATCCTAAATCTTTCTGTGCCTCAGTTCACCTCTGAAAATGGGAAGAATGGTCCTTGTTCATGTCGTGGGGGACAGAGGGATCAACACAGTTGTGTTAAATCTTCTAATGGACTTGGCTGTGTGTTAAGGGCAGGGGGCCACCAGGGGCTTGCAAGAGATAGAAAAGATAGAACTAGAGTTGTCTGGAGGTAGCAGAAAATCAAGTACGTGAACGATGAAGGCACCAGAGGGGCTGAAAAGTTGTCACTGAACCCTGAACTCAGCAGTGCAAGTTCTATAGCAAAGCAAAGGAGGATGAATAGTGAGCAGCCCAGAAAGTGCGGTAGGTTGGTGAGCTTGTCAACAAAAGATTTCTCTTCTGGGGTCTCATGGAGGGTCTCTGAAGTACCGTCTGGTCTGCTGTTGGCAGGTAGTTGAGGAAGACTAGCCCATTCCAGAGTGGTGCTCCACTCCCACACAGACTTTGTACTTTCAGGCAATTGATCCTAGTTTGCGTTTGTTCTTTGCTACAGGCTGCAAAGTTGAATCCCACCCTTGTGAACGCAGGACCCTGGAGACTGTGAAAGAGCTAGCTGGAAACTATATGTGTTGGAAAGGCTCAAAGCAGCCAAATGCAGTGCATGTGTCACTGTGCCCTTTCTACAGGTAAGTTGGACACCCGCATCTTTAAAAGTATGTGGGGCTGAGAGAAGATGAGAGACATGGTAATGAGGCTTTTATCTGACCTTGACTCTTCACTGGGATGAAGATCTTTCAGAAGACTGATACAAACATAGCCTCTAGACCTAGCAGGAGGCTCTCCCTGCTCTGACCACTGGCTGATCTGAGAAGCAAAGGATAGGAGGAGTTGCTGAGACAGTGAAGCAGAAGATGATTAGACCAAGAGCGCCATAAATACTGTAAATGGAACTGGGATTAGTTTCCTACCTGTTGAACAGAGATCCTTAGAAGTTTACATCTCTGTACCAGCTCTGTGCTGCAGAGGGTTTCTAGGTTTGGCTCCCTGTGTTGATGCTAGTTCGGTTTTTGCCACTCAGGCTTTCTTTCTTTTAGAGAAGCCCCTTTTCCTTTCTTTTTTCTTTGCTTGGCTGCCCTGGGGGGCTTAGAAAGGACTTTTCTGTGGCGAGGCTTCAGTGACTGGCAGAAAATACTCCCCAGTCATAGTGCAGCAGTGCCAAAACTAGGATGCACACAAACTGCTGCCTTGTCAGGTTGATGGCAGTGAGTTACGTGAGGGAAATGCCCTCTTGCTCAGGGAGAGGAGGCTGGAGCTGAAAACCCATAAAGCTTGTCAGGTCCATCAAATAATACTGTCACTGTGGTCGGTACAGTGGGAGAAATGCTTTAAAAATGAGCTGTGAAGGGCAAGGCAGCTTCATGCTCTTTGCTGATAAAAATAGCCGAGTGAAAATGGTGTCATACAGAAATTGGTAGGGGGCATTGTTTTTCCTTTGAAGAGATGCTTCATGTGTTTGTTTTAATATCAGGCATTCAGATTAATGTTTGAAAATCACCCCAGATCTGGACTGTGCCTTGGTGGCCTGCTGCATAGATGTAATGGGAATGATTGTATGGGTAATTTCAGACATGTCCTAATGTCTGTGAGTGTTTCCAGATACTGGTACCTCAGAGCCAACATGGGAAAGCAGAGCAGCTTGTGGCTTGCTTATGGCATCCCCAAAGTGATGGATTTGGCCACAGTTGCTGCAAGTTTGAGCAGCCCTAATGCAGAGCACTGGAAAAATCAGTGGCATAGTGAAGCTGCAGGTATTAGAGAAATAGAAACCTCATTAACAGGGATGAAAAAATGCAGAAATCATCTCACTGTCAGGAACCAATGTTACCTGCCACCTTACATGTGGCAAGTAGACACCTCTGCTCTAGGGTTTGGTGGGTTTTTTTCACGTCACCTTAGGGTAGGGAAATGAAGGAGGAAGTTGAAAAATCCCACTGGCAGGCACAGCTGAGGGCTGAAGATTTCTTCCCATTCTAAACCTTGGTTGTCCACTAGTTACAGCCGGATAAGTCACATGCTAGAATTAATAATGAATAAGAAATTCTCACTGCTGTAGAATTTTCTTTTCATTCCGATTTAGAGCAAAAAGTTTAACGTCTCTTCTGTAGCAACTAGAAAAAATAATAATTTGTAGCCTTAAAAATACATTCATAATCTTTAAATGTAAAACGTTAAAGTAGAATTAAAAAACAAAAGAGTAGATTTGATGAAATGATGTTTTTTCTTTTGCCACCCCACTCAGAATGGACATTTTCTTTTGAAATACTTGTTTTGAAAAATTCCATTTTCAAAGGAAAATTTGTTCCATTGAAAACACAGTAAAGTCAGCCTTGAAGATACCTTGTTAATCTTTACATTCATGATAGGTTTATTCTTTCTGTTTCAGATGGAAGACAGTCTTGATAAAACACTCATCCAGATGCTTCCGAACTGTATGTCCAGGTAGGACTTAGCCTTTTTAAAAATTTGATTTACATAGCAGGAAAGGTAATAACTAAAGAATAAAAAGATGGGGTTTTACTTTCACTTCTAAAAATTTTGTTCTGAGGGAGAGACTGTGATCCTTAACAAGAAGTTGATACTATGTTTTGTCTCAGGGGTATCCATGACCAGAGTTCTTTTGGATTAAAATATTTCCCCATCATTTCTCCTTCAATTTGAGGAGTCAGTGAATCCTCAACTGCTCGTGTTCTTGGGGCAGAGGCTTGCACTGCTTCCCGATGCCTGCAGGGCATCACTGCTCTCCAGCTAGGGGAGTATGCAGTGAGATGCCTCCACTCGTTCATTTGATAACCATGAACATCATCAGTTTAGCAGGGAACCTGACACTTGCTGATTGCCAGCCTGGGTTTGTGACTGTGGAAGTAGCTATGGCCCTTCAGTTCTGCCCTTAACCCCACCTTTTTGCTGTTTCAGGTGACAGTGGCTTTGTTTTCTTTTGTCAGTACAACACTGTCCAAGCAGCAGGCCACACTCTGATCCCTTCATTGCTGGTGTAAATCTGGCAGGGCTGCATGACCGTTAGCAATTCTGTATTTACATGAATGCAATTTCATTGGCGTTATTCCAAAGCAAATGAACTGAGGTCACAGCCTGGTTTGCTTTCTTCACCGCTACCTGTTGGAGAGCCCTCCCAAAATGGAATTGCCATGGAGGTGAGGGTGCACGTGGCCCTGCATTAGTTCAAACTCCACAGCAAGTGGGGCAGTGGTGTGGCCCCTTTTCCACTGACGGCGATGTTCACACTGGCACGGGATGGGAAGGGGCAGGCTCCCTGCTGACTCCCTGTCTTTCCCTTCCCTGGTCCCGTTTAGACCCTTGTGACTCCCAGCCATGCCAGAACGGGGGCACGTGTGTCCCAGAGGGACTGGATAAATACCACTGCCTCTGCCCACTGGGGTACGGAGGAGACATCCACTGCGGTAGGTGTGAACCTGTGCTCTCCCTCCTCCTTTCTTGGCTGTGTCCTGCCTCTGTGGTGCCTGTGCACAGCCATAGGGATGATTGGGCTTGGGCTGCAGCCTTTGGGCTTTTCTCTAGAAGACAGGCTGAGTTTTCTGTCATGCTGGTTATGACTGTGTCAGGCCCAGTGACTGAGTCTTGCTGCTCAGAAACCTTGTGGATATGGAGAGCACCAATACTGACAGTCTCACCCTGGTGTGGCTGCCTTTGTTTCTAAATGCAGGTGCCATGTGAGCAGCAGAATAGAGAAACTGGGAAAGACACGTAGGTATGTCTGTTGGTCTCCTCCCAGCACACATGGGCCCATGAGGGACTCCTGATTTTGGGGGTTCAGTGTAGGAAACCCAAGAAGCTCCTGATCTTCAGAAAATGCTTTGTACTTACTTCCCCAAGAATCAAGGCTCCCACTTTAAAGTGTCTCAGGGTGTTACTGAAGAGGGTCTGGTGCTTGGAGTCCCTCCTTTCGCTGATAAATGATATAGCATCATAGAATTGTTTAGGTTGGAAAAGACCTTTAAGATCATCAAGTCCAACTGTAAACCTAGCAATATACTGAAACTTAGAGTGTTTTCCCCAGAGTACTAAGAAAGTGGAGTTGTCATTTCTAATTTGAAGTTTGCCATCCAAAAGTTCAGGAATCCCCCCCAGACTCCCATAGATATTTCCTGTCTCTAAAGGCTTATGTGGCATCCAACCAAAATAAAGCGCGCTCCTGGCACAGTTGTCCTCCAGCTCATGACATGTCTGGCAAACCATTTAGGTTACTGGACACGATGTTCCTTCTCCACACCACAGGGCTTCCAGCAGGCCCCAGCTGAGGTGCCTAGCATGCTTGTCTTGTTGTTCTGCAAATGACAAATTGCTGTCTCCCTTTTCAGCACCAAAGCTGAGCCTCGAGTGCGGTGTGGATCTCCTTTTTCTGATGGACAGCTCAGCAGGGGTCACACTGGAAGGGTTCCTGCGCTACAAGGCATTCCTCAAGAGGTTCCTCCAAGCAGTGATGGGCCAGGACTCGCCAATGAATGTGGGGGTGGCCCAGTACGATAATGATGTCAGGATACCCATTGAAGTGGGCCAGCACAGGGATGCATTCAGTCTCATGAAGCGCATCGATGCTTTGAATTTCAGTGGAGGAGGAACTCTGACAGGCAGAGCCCTGCAGTACATTGCACAGCATGGTTTTAGGAACACCCCAGTCTCTGCAGACATGCAGGATGATCTCCCACGTGTGGTTGTCTTGCTCACTGACTCCAAGTCCCAGGATCCAGTGACAGAAGCCGCTAAGTACGCGAGGGACCAAGATCTCTTCTTGATCGGTGTAGGCAGCAGCTTCATGAGAGTAGAGCTGACCAAAGTGACTGGCAGTCCGAAGCAGACAATTGTCTACTCGGACCCCCAGGACCTGTTCAACAGGATCCCAGAGCTGCAGAGAAGAATCTGCAGTGTGGACAATCCTGAAGGTAAGGCTGTGATATGGGCATTGTGGGACGACTTTGTCAAGCCATGAGGAGTTCTTATGAACTCCACTGAGGAGGAGGGAAGGACAGAAGTATGACTGTGCTTGTTTTGTTTGTGTCAGTCACAGATCCAGGGACTAACCTTCCATCACTGCTTTTTATGATGGATCTCTCTTGGTGTGAAAGGGTCGTAGATCACCCTTCACAGTCAGTGATCAGCAGAGATGAATTTTGCCCACCATTTCCGCCCCCTGCTTTTTTTTGGTCAGAAAGGATTACATATATATTCTGAAAAATACTGTGTTTGCACTCTTTTATCCAGGCTGCCAGGTGCAGTCACTTGATTTAGCATTTGCAGTGGATGCCTCATCTGGAGTTGGCCTGGAGAATTTTCTGCGGCTGAGGGACTTTGTCAGGAGCAGCTGTTTGCATTTCAGCATCAACCGCGATGTCACCCAAATTGCCCTTGTGATCTATGGCAGCAAAGCTCACACTGTGTTCGCTTTGGACACCCACACAAGCAATTCAGCTGTCCTCCAAGCCATCGACCAGGTGCCTTTCCTTGGGGACTCGGCCTCTGCTGGCAGTGCCTTGCTGCATATTTATGGTGACGTGATGACAGTGCAGAAAGGAGCAAGACCTGGTGTCAACAAGGTGGTGGTGGTGCTCACAAACGGAGGCGGCATGGAGGATGCAGCTGCCCCAGCTCAGCAGCTGAGGCACAATGGCATCTTGGTGTTTGTGGTTGTCATTGGGGACGCACGGAAGGACACGCTGCTGAGGGTTGCTGGGTCTCCCAACTACCTGGTCCACATCTCCTCCTATGAAGACCTGCAGTATTACCAAGACCTTATCATTGAAAGAATCTGTGAAGGTGAGAGAATGTCCCATCCTCGTTCTTTACGCTGGTGCCACCAGCTGTTGTTATTGTAGGTTTTCTGATGCTTTACCGAGTAAGCTTGATACTATCTTTCACATTTTACAGAGGGGGAAACTATAGCATAGAGATCTGGTGACTGTCCAAAGCAATCCTATAGGAAGAGGAACCACCTTCCCTAAGATTCAGTCGAGTGGGTGAGATTGGGCTTAGTGTGACTGGCTCTTTCCAGCCCTGCCAGGTCGAGGTTCTGCCTTCCCTGAAAGAAAAAGAAGTTTACTCTTTTTCTGATGTTGCTTTAAACCTGTAGAATTTACTGTGCAATACTGTACCCCCTGCAGTGTTGCTGGGGGGGCTTAATGGGACACATTTCTGCAGCCAACAGTGTTGGTTCCCAAGCGAGGCCTCTGCTGTCTTGTTCAACAGGTTTGTGCCCAGCTGTTTGCAAAGTGCTGGGTCTGAAACCTTATCAATCCTGTTCCTCCTTAGTGTCCCGCTACTGAAGTTATCATGTAGGCTTTCAAGATTTTATTTGCGTTGCACAGGATTTAATCCTAAAATCAGAATCTGCCCATTTTGAAGCCTGTGGACAGTTAAACTGAGGCCTTCAGACAACTTGTAATTAATTTTGTTTGCAGGACCAAATGCTTATCTCCAAAGTGGGAGGGACCACTTTTCAAATATTCATGTAAAAGCTCATGTTTGTGCAAAAGGAAAAAAAAGTGCACTTTCTTCAAAACTTTGAGTCCTGAGAGCCAGTCTCCAGCTGGAAAAAAATTGACCCCAATACCAAGTTTGAAACATTTGCATGCTCAGTGTGAGTGCTTGTGTTTGATGGAAGTCAGCTTTTCAGAAAGGATAGCAGCCCTAGTTTGCAGGGATTAGTGGTGGCGAAAGTTCTTCTAGTTAAAATGCCATGCCTTGTTTCTCATTCAAAATAGTCTGAGTTTAACATCTAGCTATTTGCTTTTGTTATGTTTTTAACCCGTTTGTAAGATCAAATGAAGCAGCATATTGAGTTTCAGCACAATCAAAGGTCCTTTTCATCTCTGGGCATGCCCGTGGCTCCTTCAGGGTTAGAAAGAACTACAGTGCTGTCTCTCTGGGGTGAGGAGCTGGTCTCCTGGCAGGCTCTGCAGACAGTTTCTACCTGGAGCTTTTCAATGTGCTCCTATTGCAGTGGTATTTTCAGCTGTGTTGTTATAAAAACAATCTACTGTACCATGAAATTGACTACGGTGCCACGGCTGAAGGGCAAGGTTCAATGAGTCAGGGTAATAACATATAATTTCCTGAGACTGAATTGCTGCTTTCATTTCATGTGCAGGTAATCACTGTTTGTAGTAGATGGGCTGAGACCAAAGGCGATGTAAAGATAAGCCCTTCATTCAGTCTTCTACTCCCAAGTCCAAGGCTCAATAACAGAATCATTGCCTGTGAAAGGACTTTAAAAAATTTATGACTCATGATACAAGTATTTGAGAAACAGACCCTGCCTCTGGACACCTGGAATATCATATTCATTCTGTGGCTCAGCTGAAAACAGACTTGAAAGGAACAATCCAGGGTCTAGGAGAAAAGATCCCAAGCATTAAATATATGTGAATCTGATTAACAGAAACACAAGCTCTTGTGATCATCAAAGGGTATAATCCCTGAAGTGCAAGAAGCTTGTTGAAGTTGATACTGTGTTAAGAGTAGGCTTGAGTTCAGAGAAACAGCATCTGGGTGGAACAGCATGATTCCCCCAAACAGGGACCATGAGGTTATGCTGTGGAGCAGCTGTGGAGGGAGGTGGTGGATGCATGGCATGTGGAGCAGAGCACCATGGAAAGGTTCTCTGGGGAGCAGCCAGCACCTGGAAGATGAGTGGTGTGTCCAAGAGATCCAGCTTTCATTGTCAGCAGCAATACCAAACTACAGTGAAAGTGGCCATCCCTGGGGATACACTGTCAGGCAGGACTCTATCTGAGATGTCCCATGATGAGAAAATGGTGTTGAACACAACTTGGCTCCATATAAAATCAACAGGAACTAAAGACTGAGATGTCTCAGATCTAGGATTTGACTGTCAAAAAACTGAATTTCAATTATAATTTTGCCAATCTTGGGTGTAGTTTGAGAGTTGATGTGCACATATCGTTATCTGTACAGGGAGAATGAGTACAATGTGTGGTAAGCTGTAGCAACCGTCCTGATGGATAGGGGATAGAATTTATATTATTTCCTTCTCCCCCTTTTTCTACTCCCTCTGTGCATTTTCTACCGCAGAGCAAAGGGCAAGGCTAGCAGCTCCAGACTCTACACCACGTAGTTGTTCAGCAGAGGAATTTCACGCCCTTACCAACACTGCGGTGGTGTTGCCAGCAGACTGGAAGCAAATCCCTCTGGGATGCTGCTACTTAACCTAATGTATTCACAGCAAGGCAGCATGAAACACTGCCAGCCCTGCTGACAGCTGGGCTCTGCTGTGTTAAGAGGGTTGGGAAAGCTGTCACATACTGCGCAAGAACAGGGCTAATAACAGCTTGGGCTGTGGTTGCAGGGTTTTCTCTCAAACCTCCTAGAAAAGAAGCCCAGAAATTTTTCCCCTGTTGTTTTCCATTCATGCCATTCCTGCTTCCCAGCTGGCTTCTTGTCCTTGCTTCTCTCTGGTGGAAACTCACGTCCTCTCCAGGCCAAAGGGGTTTGAACTCCAGTGGCATTTGGGGTTGTAAACTGCTTGGAGCAGGGCATGTGTCTTGCTCTGCATTGGGAGTGTCTGGATGTGGAGGGCTTAGAGGTGCTCATGTGTTCAGTGCACAGCTCTGAAGATGCTCCATTTTGCTTTTCTTTGATATGCAGTCTAACATGATGCCACTCTTAAGCTTTATTATGAATATTCTCCTCCAGATTAGAACATCTAGCAAAGCTGTTTTTCTTCCTCTTCTCTAGGTTAAACACAGAGGAGTTTGTCCTGTGTGTCAAGACAGGGTTGTGAGCTTGCGCCCTCTGCCATGTTAATGTGGCTTTCCAATCCCATTAGCCCTAGATGACAGTTTTTGATGTCTGGAATATATAGTTGCTGTTATTTTTGCAGCACTCCTGATGGATGTGGGTCCTAGCTATTAATGCTCTGTAGAAGTGCCTGAGCCTGCTGTTCTGTTTGTGTTTGTTGCAGAAGCAAAAAGCCCCGTGAACCTGTGCAAACCCAACCCGTGCATGAACCAGGGCGTATGCATCCTCGGGCCTGGGAGCTACCGGTGCAAATGCCACGGCTGGGAAGGACCCCACTGTGAGAGCAGTAAGGATCAGCAGGTGGCAACCACGGCAGATGTCATCCATTCTGCCCAGCCCCTCTGAACGGATCCCACATCTCCACCTCTCCCTCCAGCAGAGATATGGCTGTAACTCTTGGACAGCTGTTTGGTGGCTGGGTCTTGGTGCTGGCATGGCCTTTGTCACGTGGAAAGTGGAGAGGTTTGGGCTGCTGAGGGGAACAAGGGCTTCTCTCAAGAAGCTGTGCCCTGTTTTACATATTCACTAAGTGAGTTGACTGTGAGGGGACCCCAAAAAGGTGTAATAATTTTGGTAATCTTCCTCCACTCTGTTCTGTTCCTCTTTTCCCTCTGCCTTGCTAGAAGAAGCAAACCCTCTTTGACCCCCGGGGTGGAAAGCTCTGGCTCCCTTTTAATGGGAGGGAGCTATCTCTGTTGGAGTGTGACTCTCTATTGCTTTCAGCATTTGCCGTGGCACAAAAGCCTCCCCATTGCCTTCCTCCTCTTCAGCAGGGGAGCAATGGCCAGGAGGTTGTGAGCCTCTGGCTCCCTAGAGGTGGTCCTGTGCCCATGGTGAGAAGTTCTCAATTAAGTGTTTTTTCCCCCCTAGTATTGTGCTCTTTACCTGAGTCTAGGAGTTCTGACTTCCACCCCATGGCCTCTCATGTCTGTCAGCTAAGGCCAAGTGGATGCTTTTTGGGTTGTAATGGACTGAGCATGAACTTATGACTTGGTCCTAAAGCCCCTATCCCACACCTGTGTTTCTGTTCCGCAACAGGAGTTCTCCGGGGCGATTCTCTGAGGTCCCCGGTCCTTCCTCCACACTCCCATGTACAGCAGAGTTCAAGTGGTTTGCAGCACTTCTCCAGAGCCCCCCGGCACACCAAAAGACATGTGGATCAGAGACACTGACACAGATGTGCTGGGTGCTCCAGTTCTCTGTCCAGGAACGCTTACTGCCACTCGCAGGCACAATCCAGGAAGCCACCACTGTCCTTGACATTGATTGAGTTGCTCCAGCACAGGGACTGTGCTGAAGCCATTCCCAGTTCCTGCATTGCACAAACTGGGCTTCCCAGTGCTCTCTTTCTTTTTTATTTGAAGTAAATATTTGTGTTTAAGTATTTATTACTGGCATTTTGCATTTCCTCATCCAGATTCTAGTGGTGTTTGATTATTTTTTTTAAACAGACTTCTTGAGAGATCTTTGAGTTAACCTGAAAATATGTAGAAGTCTGAACAGTTCTGGAGCTCCTGCTGAAGTGGTATAACATAGATTATGCACTAGCAGCCAGGTGCTGGAGTGAATGGCTTGTTACATGCAGAAAGACAAGAGGAAGGAGAACTGATTACGAGCTTCTATTCTGTTTTGTAAATTGTCCATGCCACTTTCTTCTCTGAATTTATTTGGAGTGATTGAATATGGTTTAGCTTCATAGGCATTTGGTAGCTGCCTATTTTTGATAAGGAGAGGTTTGAAAAGGATTGTTTTTGCAAGAGCATTTAATGATTTATGCAACTCCAGTCAAAGCTGTGACAGTCAGTGTGTGTTGCTATTTTTAGTAGGTGCGTTGACTATTTTTGTCCTAGATTTGACCCAGGTCAAATCCAGTTACCTATGCTGCAAGGACGCCGAGTAAGGGCAATCCTCCAGCCATTTGCAAACAAAGGTCCCGGCCTGTTGTAGGCTCTGGACGGAGCCATGGTTTGTACTGTCCCGCTGGTCTTTGGACCTTGGTCTGTCTGCTTTCAGGTTTAACTCCATTCGTCCCCTGCCAGCCTCACTCCTACCTGCCAGCCACAGTCTGACCTGGAGGGGACGGGACCCGGACAGCCTCCTGAGCGGCTTCATACGGGTGCTGGGAGCAAAGCACGGCAGGCAATGGGCAGGCAATGTGCAGGTCGGAGGAGGAAAAGGCCTGGACCTCTCCTCCCAGATCTCATTCACCCTTTCCTTTCTCCTCCTGCTGGCCACATCTTTGCTCTCTCCTTCGCCAGTGTGTATTTTTCTCTTGTTCCTTCTTTTTTGCCCATTCCAGGTCAAGTCTCACCTCTTCTTTTTGGTGCTGTTTCCATGGCTCGGAGCTTTGCCATTTTGCTTTGCTCTCCTTCTGGAGCTGGCTGGGGAGAACAGTGTGCTTGTCCTGGCCTGAACCTGGACGGGTGAGCTGAATGGCATTTCTGCCTCCCCTCGTTGTTTTAAGTTGATCTTGTCCCCAGCGCAGCAGTGGTCTCTGCAGCATAGGCTGGGCCTCTGCTGGGCTGTGATGGTTCATGTGTCTCCAAAGACAGTTTGGCCACATGCCTGCATCCTTCAGAGCATCAGCACCGATGGATCACTAGATCAGTTTGCCCATGAAGCTGTAAAATTTACATAATTTCTCCCCCAGGGCCCATGGTTCACACTGTTGGGTTTTTCTCTGCTGCCTTTCCCATGGCATCCGTCACCTTGGGAGAGCAGGAGCAGCTCTGGACAGGGCTGAGGCAGAGACATTAACTGTGACTGCCAGCACTTGTGAAAATAGCATCTATTGTTCCCAGAAGAAGAAAAACCCCTTCACCCAGATGTCCTGGCCCCATGTTTGAATAGTAACATTAGATGTACAAAGAGAGACACAAATTACTCTGCAGGTTTGTTGTCAATGGAAGAATGGTCTAAAAGCACTCCCGGGGATGAAAGCTGGCACTGAGACAGGAGCAGCACTGTCGTACCTTGTGGGACAAACAAGGCTAGGAGAAAGGAGAATTTCCTCTTTCTTTTCACTGTCACTTTAGTAAATTGTCTGTGTCCTAAGGCACAGCAAAATAGAGGCTTAGTTGAAGGGCTAACATTTGGGATAGAAAGAGAAACTAATCTATTAATGTTACTTATTTAGGCATGGCTGTAGCTAAGCATTGCCTCTGCTGTAAAACTGTCACTCATCTCTTGTAGGGAGAATGGGCTAGATCAGACTCACAGCTGACACCAAAGATGTGGTTCGTGTTTTATGGTGCAGAAGTGCCCATGGAGCTGGCTGGATTCCAGCCAGACTGCTCTGAAAACTCTCCCTGGCCTCCCTGTGCATCCTCTGTTGCGTGAGGGGTCAGAGAGACCGTGACTTCTCACCCTTATTGCCCTGTTGGGTTTGCAGCTCCCTGGTGGCTTCTCTGCTATAGTTGGTCTAACAGCATCGTTAGTTCACTCCTCACAGGCATTTGTCCTCTGCACGATCAGTCTTCCCTCTCAAATGGAAGCATATTTACCTCGTCTGGCACACAGCTCTGGAGCTGGGATGTGCTTTCCTAGCCTTGTACAGGTGCTTAAAGCCTTTTCTTTGTATCCCTGTTGCCTGCAGGACAGTTTGTACAGTGCTGCTGAGGACTTTGCCTCGTGGCAAATGTGGTTTGGTGTAATCTTTGTTTGTAAGTTCTCTTTGTTTTAATGCATAGCTAGTAAGTACATTTTTAGAGTGCATGGGCTTGACTGGGACAAAAGATGCTTGCCTGGGTCCTGAAGGGGGGGCAAACCCTGTGTTTGTACCATCCTGCTGGTTTTAAGCACAGACAGACAAACCTCTCTGTGGAATTTGGGAATTGCAGACTGTGAAATCTCATGCTGGAGACAACATTTTAATGCTGGATGGGATACATCTAGCCCTGTGCATCAGTTTCTCAAGTAGAGACGGTATGAAAGATTGGAAACTCGTGAAGGAGTTTCAGGAAAGCTGCTTCCTAAACCCAGCCCTTAGCCTCCCTCCGTGTGCATCTGACTGAGGTCTCAGTGCCCCAAATGCCCCAGGGATCCCCGTGAGGCAGGGATCTACGTGTGCTGTGACTGTGACCTTCCTCCTAAACGTGGCTGATTGCTGAAGCCTTGGATTGTTGCTCAGATGTGCTCTGGCAGTGGCAGCATCCACCAGCTCTCCTTTTGTACGAGACAAAGCACTTTGCAAGGTAAGGAGGTGTTGGGGCATTGGGAGGAGATGGGAAAAGCCAAGCTGATAACAAAGATCAGGATATATGGGATGCTCTTGGAGAGACCTGCTGATCCCACAGGCAAGCAGGACACTTGTTGAGCAGTTGTTGGAGCTGTTTTCTTTTTCCTTTTAAAAATTTGAGTTGAAGATCCTGGCTAATTTCTAGGCCCTTTCTCCTGCAAATCTTAATTTAAAAAGAGAGTAAGTAAGGGGCTTGGGTCTCTGACATGATCCCTTATTCAATTCACTCTCACAGACTTGCTTTGATTCAATCAGAAATACTTAATGAGAACTTACCTGATGGGAGCTCATTCCCTTAAGGCTGGGTTGATGTTTGAGGCTGGCACAGCCACCAAGGAGGTGGGGTCCCTGCGAAGCCAGCGCTAATCCTGTCTGGGATTGGGGATGCTGTCTGTGCCAGGTTGTCATTAGATGTCTGGGCTGCCGTTACTAAGGGAGCTGTGAATTATTCTCACTCCGTAGGATCGCTGGATGAGCCGTGGCTGGTCGCGGGCCGTGTGCTGACTTCAGGGGAGAGCCTGTTTCTCCTTTAAGAAACTGGGATTTAAGTAAGTACCATGAATTTCACCCTCTTTAGTCTTACCTTCCCTCAGCGAGCAAAACCATGCCTCTTTGTGATGAGTATATGTGTTCGGTGCCTGTACTGTAAAGGCTGCAGGCAGGGAGCTGGGCTTTGGACCCTGCTGTGCCACTCTGCCTGGGCACCAACAGCCGGGGCCAGCCTGAGGGAGGTACTGTAGCACTGGCATGGGGTCTGCTGATGCTCCCCTTAAAGCCAGCTGGCTTCTTCAGCTTGCAAAACACCTGCAATCTTACTCTCTTCAGTAGAAGTAATTTGATTCATACCCAAAACAACTTCTATAAACATTTAGGCCAACTTCTCCACCAGTAAGAAGTAGTTTTTTCCTTTAAAATCTGGCACTTGTGTCTTAGTTGGAAATCAAAGTGCCCACTAGCTCTCCTGATGTGCTAGGCAGGGTGCCCCAGTAGCTGTTGTATCCAAAGCAAGAACTGAGTGTACTCAGCACGTTTCTCATACCTAAGAAAAATGGTTTGTAGCAGCAAATTTCCTTCTAGAAGAATATGGGCTTCTGCTTGTGACACACTGCAGGCCCCATAGTGGCCTGGCTGCATTGTGCACAGGTGAGAATTATGCTGGGAATAACTAACAAAGCAATAACAATAAGCATTAAATTGTGTGTTAGATATCCAGTAGGAGCTCTGCCTCCCCTACACAGCTGTGTTTTTGGGCCCAATCCTTCAACGTGGTATTTTGTAGGATGAGACTGACTTGTGTCAGGCACGAGGGCTTTGTGGTGCTTGGGTGAGCAAGTTCTTCAATCTGGGTGCAGCGGTGCCCCTTGGCAGCTGTGTTTGCTACCACAATGCTCCATGGGGATCAAAAGGCAGAGGTGTGCTGGGGATAGGCAGAGGTGTGCTGGGGATAGCCGGAGCTGACGCTGCGGTGTTACAAAGCAGCCATAGGTGATGGGCAGTGCTGCTGAGGAAGGATAAAAGCAACTGCTGCTGCCCCTTGAGCTCACAAAACAGCAATCCCAAATCGAGTTATTATTTTGGGATTCCTGGGCTCAGAGGCTGACAGGACACCGATGGGCTTGTTGGCAGGTTTGTGTCAATGGGCGGACTAGGAAAGGCAGGGGAGCAGGACATTCCCCAGGATTTTGTGCTGTAGCTACAGTGCCTTCCCAAGCTTTCTGCGGGAGTGGAGCGAGTAGTGGTACAGCCACCAAAAGATATTTCACAGACGTGTCTGGCTGGGTGTCTGTTCTGTAAAGACTGGCCTCAATCACTTTCTTTAGTAACTCTATTCCTTTCCAGCTAAACCCCATCCTGGTTTTCCCTTTCGTGACTGCAGCAGGCACTAAGCATTGCACACAGTTGCTATCTAGTGGCCAGAGGAAGGTAGTGGATGCATTTTTCTCTGCTGCTTTTGTGCAAGAGGACTGTGCTACGGAGATACAGGTAGGAATCTGTTACATGTATTCATGATGCATTCATGCAAATTCTCAGGGTTATTGCTATTTTTCAGTGGGTTAGCTGTCCAAAACTTTTTTTTGATAGATGGTGCAGTCACTATAGAGGACTAAATTTTTTAAGCTGTAGTCTGTTGCAGTTGTAGAGTGCATAGCTAAGGAACTTCCTAGTAACTAACAAACAGTGTTGGGGGTTTGATGTACTTTAAATCTACTGGCAAGTAGAGCAGGGACAAGCCCCATTACAAAGAAAAAACACTGGTAACATAATATACTCAACATTTTATTATAAAACCCTCTAAAGCGCCACTTTATAGGTCACAGTTACAACAAAGGAAATGCCTTGAGTTAGGAAAACAATGGGGATGCAGAGACATTGTTTAACATTTCTTGTTTGGGGAACGTGTGTTGCTCAGGATTTGCCTATGTTTACCATCCCCTGATGGAGATAGCCCCGTGGGACCACTGAAGCTGACTGGGCTGTGGTGGGGAAAGCAGAGCTGCTCTCATCCATCGCTGTCTCAGTACCACTGTGAAATGTCTGGACAACTCCTGGAGGATGACAGCAGAGTGTGTACGGTAAGAGCATGTTTGACACATATTTAGGGTGTAGAGAGGCTCTCCTGCCAGCTCATCATGGGTGAAAACAAAAGCCTCACGGTGCCCATAGCCTCCCTGTGCTTTGGAGAGGAAAGTCCCCTGGGTCCTGAACCAGAAGTGTTTCAGTGGTTTATTTGCATGAGTTTTTCCTATGTGCAAACCTTGCACAGGGACAAGCCTGACAGCTGGGGCTGATGTACTCCTCCTGAGGCCTGGGATTAGCAATTCTTCAATCTGCACTGTAGCAGAGACTTTCAAATTAAAAAAAAAAAGGGAGGTCACCTTTCTTGCCTCCAGGATACCCTGACCAAGCTCTTTGTTGCACTCTGGCTCCATGGCAGTGGCAAGCAACCCCAGAGCCCCTTGTCAGCACATCCTCACTCACCCCAGTGCCACTGCTAGCTCTGGGTGTCACAGCCCCGCACTCCTCCCTGGCTGTTGGGCCTTTGTGTGAAGAAGGAACACCCCTTCAGAGGTGGTCTCAGGCCCATCAAAGGATTTCAAGGGTTAGGAAGGTACAACATTTTGCCTGTCTGTCTTTACCCTGGCTCTGGGTCCTGCTCATCGGTGTAGCTGCAGGAGCCCAGGAACAACCCAGCCAGGGTACCAGTGCTGCTTTAGCTTTGCACAGCTGGAAAACAGCTGCAGCCCTGGCACAGCCAACCCAGCAACTGAGCCTGGGCTCCAGGGCTGAAGGACCATCAGAGGAGACAGGCTGAGGAGCTTCCAGGCCATCAGACATGACAGCAGGGTACAGGGAGGAGAGGGTGCATGGATTTCTGAAACTCCCCTTACCCCCCTTCAAATTTCAATGTCTTTTAAATTTAGCGGTCCCAAATGTCCAACATCTTTCATTGGAAAGCTTGGCTAGGGGAGAGGCAGGTGGGCTCTGTGGGCCACACTGCCAGGGCCCAAAGGCTATATTAAGTTTAATAATTTGAAAATAAGGGTGATGGCACCAAGATGGCCAGCAGCTCACCAGAGATGTGGCAGTGCACCCTTGCCTGCCAGGCCTGGAGGAGAGCAGATCAGCCCTGCCTCTGTGGAGGGGCCCCTTTTGCAGAGGGATGTCTTCAGCAGATTGTACAGCTGCAGCTCTGTGAGGACCAGAGAGCATCAGCAAAGTGGTGCTCACAGCTGGGGCAGGAGCACAGGGACAGCTTTACCTCCCCTCCCCTGGGAAAGGGCAAGCCCTGAAGGATACACTGGGATCCAGCTTCCCCATCCAACAGCTGAGCAGGCCTGGGCCTTCAGTAAATTATTAACAAACCTTCAACTATGATGATTTTTTTTTTTTTTCAGAATGAAGTCCTCAGGTGAAGTAGACAAAGATCTTCAAGAAAGTTAACTGAATCTGCCCAGAGCTCTTGGTGACATCAGTCTGTAACACAGCTTATAGCACAAGAAGGTGAGCAGGGATCTTCCTCAATATTCTGGCAAATCTGCAGCAGCCTGGTAGAAGTAAGCACATGCTGGGATGCATCAGGACACTGAATTAAAAAATCCCCTGGACAGGCTGCTGTGCGCTTCTCATTTGTGTCTCAAGCACTGCTCAGGCATGGTTATTGCCCTTGACTGAAGGCTGGATGAAATGCAGCTGAGCGATGACTAGCAGCAAGACAGGTGAGACTTCAGTTGACTGCAATTTGCCACTACAGGTTGAAAACCACTGGGGTATAAAGAATAACAGAGGCCCCTTCTGAACCCACTACTGTCACTAATATAGAAACCTTAATAACTCATTGATAAACCTTCAGAGTAGAAATACACAAAACACCCCTATGTACAGTAACATTCTTGTTTACATCAACTGGGTTAGGAATCTGATGCAAGGATTGCCACTGGTTGTTATTGTTTTAGCTATGTGATTGGGACTTGTCTGGAAAGAGCAAGATCATTTGGGATAACTCGTATCGGCAGCCGTTGACTCCATTGCTGCATCTGAGCAGTTGGCGTGACATGGAGGAGGCACTTGGTGTGTGGTTGTGTTGCACACCCAACCTCCACCTACAAGTGATTGAATCCCCTTGGCCATGCATGGGCAATTCCAGTCTTTAGTCCATCTCTGAAAAACACGGTTCTAACTAGCTCCCTTCTTCTCCCATTCCTGCCAAGGAATAAAGGCAAATTAGTCAAAAGGCAAATGTGCCAAGGCATAGTAGCCGTAATGTGCACAGGATCAACCCGATCATCTGGTACCCAAGGTTTTTGGCTGTTATAAGCAATACACACATTTATTCATTTAAATTGCAGCCAGGGCAAGCCCAGGTGAAAAGACCAGAGGAAAACCAGGCTGGCCTGCTCCAAGTAGTGCTCAGTCAAGGGTACTTCCCAGACATAAGACCCCCCACAACCCTGTCCCACTACAGCCAGTCTGCTCCACTGCCAGAAGGGAAAAGCAGTGGCTGTCCCAGATGGATTTTTCACACATTACCTTAGCTTTCTGTAGGACTGTTCCCTTCCCCGTCACCATGACGGATAAAGGCCGGTTTTTTAAAGCCGTTGCTGAGTTGACTGGTGAGTTCTCTGCACTGTTTGCTGGACTGGAACTTTTTACCTGAATCTGCAATAAAAATAATAGAAATGGTGATGACTTCAAGACTACCAAGAGAGTGCTGCCATTCCCCACCATCTCCTAGTCACAGTCACATCCCACTTGCACTGAGGCACATTTTTTCAGAGACACACCAATTTCAAAATACCACCAGCATGTGTGTGTGGTGTGTTTGGGTGTTGAGGATACAAGCAGAGGTACTGAGCAGGGCTCAGGCGGTGATCATCTCCATTTCATGGGAACCAAGTTCCCAAGAAGGAATTTAGATGCCTGAATTTCCCCCCCCAAAACATCCCTTTGCTCAGCTGAGTGCAGAAGGAGCTGGGTCCAGACCTCCCTGGCCCCAGAGGGTGTTGCTCAAGGTCCCATAGGGAAATACAGTCCCTCTCCTGAGCCCCAGCCCCCTTTCACCTCCCCATCACTGCTGTTATATCATTATATTATTATTATTTTATGTATATTATAGATAATTATTATATTTATTATGTTAAATATAATCTATACATTTGTATAAGATGACATATTATAATAATATAATTATTATTATATTATAATAATTATAATTATTAAATATTATTATATTATTAAGCAGGCTGAAATAGCACAACTGCCCAGCTGCCAGAAAGCTACTGTGCATCCCAGGGGTGCCCCCCCCCCCCCACATACCCGGGGAGCTGCGTTCTCCAGGTGCGTGGTGTCCACCGCGGTGCCCAGCGTCACGGGGCCAGACTCTGCTTTCTTCAGGTTCTCCTTCACCTCCACTAGGCTCAGCTCCAGGTCCACTCTCCGGCTCTCCTTCCTTTTGCATTCTTCTTCCACCTCCTTCAGCCTCTGCTCCAGGCTCTTGTCTGTGAAGGGAGAGGTAACTTGGTGCCAGCTGGGAACTTGGGGAGCTCGTGAGGGGAGCAGGGACTGGGGCACATCCTGTACATTTTCCTTATATTTTGCCTCAAGAGGGACTGTGACAGAGCAAGCTCTTGCTCTACTGCAATTTGGGCTACCCGGTTCAGCTCAAAGCACCAGGGCTCCCCCCTGCCCCTTCTGGTCCCAGGTGGCCCAGGATCATTGCCCCCTCCTTCCCCGTGGTCCCACCTTGGCTCATTTCCACACATCACCCCTCGCCCTGCTCTACCTGTGCTGCTCCCCAGCATTTCCTTCAGCTCCCGCCTCTCCTTGCGCAGCTGGGTGAGTTGAGCCCGGATTTCATCCTTCTCCTTCTCCAGCCGCTCCTTCTCCTCTGTAAACCGCTTCACCTCTGCCTCCGTCCGGTTCTTGCCCAGCTTGGTTTCTACTGCTGCTGCTGGAAACACAACCCACCAAACCAAGCTCAGCCAGGGGAAAAACCAGGAGGGAAAACCTCTTCAGGCGCTTGGAAACAAAACGAATGAGGGTCTGGAAAGTCACCAACCAGCCCCTCGGGCCCTGTAAAGCTACTGTATAGCAGCAGCAAGCTGAACCACAGGGCAAAGCTCACCCACCCGCAGAGCACCAGCTGCCTCCAAGCCCCAGCTGCTGCAGGGACCCACTGGCCGCTCACCTGGCAGTGGCATCTTGGGCCGGTGTGCGGGCACCAGCTGGGGACTGCCCGCCGTCACCGGGCCCACCAGCAGCTCCGGGGCCGGCTGGGGGAAGGCGATGTTCTGCTGCTGCGTCTGGATTTTGACAGCGGGCATCCGTGGCAGCGCCTCGTCGGGTTCTGGCTTCTCTGGGTGTTTCTGTGGGGGGGAAATGAAGTGGGATGATGTGGTGTGGGGGGAACTGATTAAGCCTGGCCCCACACCACAGTTCAGGACAGTACCTGCTCCAAGGTCTCCATCGCCTTACTACAGGGCTCGGCTTCCTTAGCCACGAGGGCTGTCTCGGCTGCGCTCTCCGCTGCAGCCTTGTTGGCAGCCCTTTCTAAAGGCGGTGAGCTGAGGGGTGAAGGCTGGCATGACTTCTTGCCAGCACAGTGTAGGAAGGACTTCACTGGGGTGAGATCCAGGTACACTCTGTCTTGGTCCCCCTCCAATTTGTTCTCACTCTTGGGTACTTCCTCCTGCAAAAAGAGAACGTTCTGCTGAAAAGGGACCATCTGCTGCAGCCAGAAGTACAGGAAACATCTCACTGCAGAGCAGCATCAACTCAGCAATCTTCCATAAACCTTAGAGGAACTAAAACCCCATTCCCTAAGTCACTCCATACAGGTCTTTTTGGTGTACTGAAGGAAGGGCTCTCCTTCAATAGGTCTTTCCCATGGTAGCAGCAGCCCCACACAAGGATCTCACACTGTTGTACATCCAGCAATCCCTGCCAGATTCTTTGCCTTTCCCAGGATAACAGTCCCATCCCCAGCACGGCCCATCTTTCTTGTCCTTACACGCAGGACTTGCTCTCACAGGCATCAAAACGAATTTTGATAGATTAGGCTCCAAACAACCTGCTACCTATCACCAAATAGTGCATGCTGTTTACTAATGGAAACCGTGAGATTTTATCCCAGCTGCCTGAGGATCCCTACAGCACCCTACTGGAAACCTCTCCTCCATTCCTTAGCGACTCTCATCTCCAGCACTCACTTCTGCTCCATTGCAAAAGCCTGGATTGCCCCAGGGGCTGGGAATCCCCTTCACGGCTGTTGGAAAAACCTTCCCCCATCACTGCTGGAGACTCCCTCTGGCCAGATGTTTTTGGAAAAACCTCCCCCATCACTGCTGGAGACTCCCCCTGGCCAAATGTTTGCCGGCGGTCTCCACAAGAGCTCTCTGCAGCGAGGCAGCTGCCTGCAACACTGGGCGTCTTACCACAGGCAGGTCTGGCAGATCCACGTCATCGTACAGCTCCTCCTGCTGCACCCTGCCCTTTGGCAGGTTGTCGATGTAGGCGTTGGGCTCAGAGTACTTCCTCTGCATTAAGCTGTGAACAGGCAGCAGGACAGCCCATCAATCAGGAGGGATCGGTCTCGCTGTGCAGCCGTGCCATGCTGCATTTTGGGGCATTGGAGCATAGCAGTCCTGGGGTCTGGGCAGGGCCACACGGCCAGACGCAGGAGACAAGAAGGTAGAGCCGTGCAGCGATGTGATCGCTGCTGCCGCTGCCCGTTAAGCAGCTCCCACCAGAGTGGGGCTACATTTCCCCTTAGCTCTGTCCTTTCTCGCCCAGCCATCAGGCACAGCACCGCAGCAGCACAACCGCCCTGCCCCGCTGGCACGGTGAACCGCGTGGCTGGGTGCCCACCGCCCTGCACCCCCCCAGCCAAGCCCACCCCACCAACCTGCCTTTGCAAAAGCCACCTGGGCGCATGTCCCTAGCCCCATGGCAAGCTGCAGCTCAGGTTAGATGGCATCATGGTGAGACAATGACAAGTTCTCTGCTGCCCCGCACCGAGCTTCCAAAGAAAGCGACTGAGCTGCAGGTGTGAATTTACCCCCTATTCCCATGGCAGCCAACCTCCTGCAAGCAGAGGGACCCCCGCTCCAGCTTGCTTCCCTTCTACCAGCCTTGCGTAGTCCCACCCGTTACCGCTGACGTACAAGAAGGAGTTCTTCGCCGCGCTCACAATGCAGGAAACCCTGTCAGCATCCACGTAATCGTAGGTAAATTCCTCCGGGTCTGTTTTTGAACCTGACTCCGACAAGAGGAGACCCAGCCAGTGGCCCATTTCCTCCGAGGACTTTGCCTACAAGGTGACCAGACAGATAGGACAGGTTGCAACAGCAGTTTCTCTGCACTCCCAAGGCTCTTGCTGACTTCGCCTTGGGTCGGGAAGTATGCTGGCAGTCCTCTGGGCTCACAAGGGGAAAGATGAACTGCTGGGTATTTGTATTAAACGCAAGGCTGCATTAAAGAAGAAAGCAGTACCGCTCCGCTTTGCAAATTTGGCAGATACATGAATGCAGCTCTTTGCTTAAGTCCTTCCTAAAATTTCTAGTCAGTGTCCATTTTCCTTTCAATGGTGATCAACTCAGCTGACTATGAAGAGTAAGAGAAGTCTCTGGGGCTGGAGATGCTGGCCAGGAACCGGCTTTGGAGAGGAAAGCATGAGGGTTTTATTTTGCACCAGCAGAGCGCAGCAATAGGATTGCCAAACGCAGATGTGCAAGGAGACCCAAGCACAGCAGGGAGCCTGCGAGTTCCTTATGCTAGAGCCCAAACCCCTTCCAGGGCTGTTTGCACAGGGGAGAGGGGAAGGGAAGTCTTTAAAGTGGGATCAGAGATCATCAAATAGCCCCTCACTTTAACATGGTCAGTACCAAATTCCCAGCTGCAGTGAACAATCTGACATTTTGCAAAATGAAGAGTTAAATATGGTGCCTTGAAGTCAGCTCTAGCAAATAGGCACATGCACTTCACAGTAGTGGGGGATTTCTACCTGAAGCAAAAAGAAGTGGGCTGATGCAGCCATCTTTTGCTTTGATTTAAGGAGTTAGAGCAGTAAGCACAAAGTAAAATTCAGGGCACGTGGATCCCAAACGGGAAAGTATATTTTAAACTTTCAATCTGTTTTATTTAGCAGAGACTTCAGTCCCTGGGAAGCCCGCCAGCCAGCCTGTACGTCGAGTCTGACATCTCAACAAAATACAGATTCTTCCTTTCACAAAATGTAAATTTTACCAGCATCTCTTCTTCACATCTGTAATTAGGCACAATTTCTTAGACACAGACATACCCTGAATCAGAAGCTAAACAAAAACACCTTCAAACTTCATGGCAGGCCCTCAAAGTCAGTTGTTTAGCTATAAATACTCCACACACTGGAAAAATACAGGAAATTGCTCACATTGTCCACCTCCTACTGTAATCATGCTGTCGTCAGAGAGAACTAAGATTAGAGATAAACAGTTCTGGATGCAGGCAAAGGAAAGTAACAGATGGACATGAATTCACTTGCGCTTTCAGGGGCAGATCTGTGATCAGTTTACTTGGGATGCATGACCCGTGGCTTTGGGACTCTGTTTTCAGAAGACAAAGTTCTCTGTTCCTCCTAACCCCAGACTTAAATCCCTAAAGTGGCATTCCTCTCATCTAACATTAGCCCTCTGAAATGCATCCTGTATAACTTAATCATCCAAGGTTATCCTATAGTCAGTCAGTGGAGAGAGATGGGCACCTCCAGAGGACCCTTCATCCCATCCTAAGATGAGTGCCTAAGATGAAGGCTGAATGGTCCTCTGGAGGCACCAGCATCAGACACAGCCTGGATTACCAGCGAGGTGGAACACCTTCTAGGTGACCACAGGCAGATGAACCAAAGTCCCACGCTTCAGGTTCTGTTTTGCTGGACTGAGGGTTCCTCTGGAGGACCTCAATGGCATTTAGGCCTCCTAAGACACCCAAGCTGATGACTTAAAGCAGAGCTTTCTTGGAGATATGCACCCTACCTCCAGAATGACCCGTTCTTCTCCGTTGTGCAGGATGCGGAAGGAGTAGAGATGATCAGGGCTTGGTTCTGGGATAATTTCACAACCTGCCAAACTCAGGGGCTGCTGAGCCAGTTTGCTTCGGTTCTTGTCCTGGTAGAAATGGAGGTGACCGTCTTTTATCTGACACCAACGGGACTTCCACTGGCTGTTCACTAGCACATTCAGGTAACCTGCAAGCAAGAACAGGTTACTTAAGCACATTTTCCACCCCAGGGGGAGAGGGAATCCAAACTTATTTATGTGCATGGCGATGTCTGATGGGTAAGTTCCGAGATCACCACACAACACAAAGCCACAGACAATGACAAAGAGCAAGAGCACAACGACAAGCTGTCCTATCCATGTGAAACAGGGTGAAAAGGGTAAAAATCTGTTCAAAATGAGATCCTTGAAATTCAGGTTAGGTCTAGAGCAGCAAGCTGGCTGCAGACGGTTGGACAAAGTTGATCCCAGATGGTGAATACCAGCTGACCCACACAAGTCTCTCCCTGCTGACTCCCACACCCTGGGCTGGCACCCAGGACGACCAGCACAGATGTCCTCTGCGTGCATGTCTGGTATTGCCTGCCCTTCCTCTTGTGTCGCCCTGCGAGCTATTGCCCACCCTTGTAAGCCACACAGTCACCTTAACGTGTTGGAGGCACCACAATCTGCATGGATTCACTGGCATGGGCCAAGCAGGCTGTGGCCTCTCTGCCTCCCCCAGCAGGACAGCCTGGCACATGTGCATTCGAGGAGGGTGATGCCTGGGGCTCATCCTGCCCTGCACGCCGAGATCCAGCCCCGAGAAAAGTCCCTGCAGAGGGGCTCATGCTGCCACTTACTTGAAGTCTCCAGGGATCTCTCTGGGCTATCCAGGGAGCTAGATTTTTTCCTCCCGAGGTTCATCAGGTTGCTCAGTTTCAGGCCAGTTGTGCCCTTCTTCTTAACTATCAGAAAAGAAAGAGACATACACATGGCTTTCCCAGCTCACAGCCGTACACGGTCTGCTGTCCCAGCTGGGTGTCCTGCCCCAAAGCTGCCTGCGCTGCCATCCTGCACCCAACAGCACTGCGGCACACGCATCCCTTGCAGAGGGCAAACCTGGGACTCAGGGACAGGCTGTAATAGTCCACAGCCCAGGGAGATGATGAGCGAGATGGCGCCAGTAATCTCAGTTAAGTAATTTGCTGAAGATACTTAATCTATATTGCTTTAAACTTGGGTTAGTTCTGACCAAACACCAGCCTCAGCAGGAGCTGTGGGAAGACTGTTTGCACAGGTCTTGCAGGTGCCAACGTCCCTTCACTTTCTTACACTACAAAGAATTGAATTAAAAACCCTTACCTATAAATATTTACTGCATTCAAGTCTTTTCCTTTCTAAAAGAGGGACTCAAGGTGGGGAGGCGGAAAGCTTATGCCCAAAGAGCCTCTTTGCTACTGAGTATATCAGTCAGTGTGTGAATATGGCTGTGTAATCATCAGATAATCCTGGTAAGAAATCAAGTTGGATTTTTCTAGTCCAGATTTTCCTTCCTGCTATCATAACAAAATGATGAAGTCCTAGTGTAGAGGGACTCAGCAGCTGAGCTCCATCTGTTGGGTGACACCAGTGGGTCCTCAGCATGGATTTCTCTTTCTCTGTCTCTGTTACATAGATGGGTCCAACCACCCTTCTAAAGAAGATCTCCTCTTCTAATGTACTTACCTGCCCCATCTTATAGGTGGGGAATGCAGCTTAAAGCCCAGAGTGAGATGCCCTAGTGTGAAGGTGTAACTCTGCCATTGGAGACAGCTCAGCATTTCACACAAGCACTCCAAGTTTCTCTGCAGACATCTCTGAGAAAAGTCACTTAGGCTGCATTTATGCCATCTCAAACTGTCCCAAAGTGACTTGCCCAGAGTCACGCAGGATCTCTGTGGTAGGGCAGGTATCACACCCAGGTTTCTCAAGCCCTATCCTAACTCTGTAACTGCTGAGAAATCCCAACGTCCACCTGTCACTTCATTACAGGAAAAAGCACCGAAATCAAATTCACAGGCAGTGAATTCACACACAGCTTTCACCCTGCATCAGGCCAGTTTGAGGTGGCAGGAGAAGCTACAGAAACCCTCGCCACGAGCAGCATCAACGGCCCAGTTTCCCTGTTGTTCGCAGGGTGAGGTTTTACCATCTTTCGTCTCGGCTGTCTCTGGGTGGCCGTCTGTGCTGCTCCCGCTCTCGGAGGCTGCAGAGTACCTCTCAGATACCTCCACCTGCAAACAGGCACCAGACACAAGCTCTGCAGATGCACGTGACCCGTTCCTCCAGCCAGCACCCGCCACAAGTGCTTTTTTTCCCCCCTTCCTAAATGACGAGGTTCCACCCACTCCGCAGCAGATGCTTTCATGCAGACATCCCCCCCGCTGCCTGCTCACGCTGTGCCTTCCCCATCGTCTCTGAGCCTGGCGTGGGCAGATCCAGCACATGAACCGCCCCGGCTGGGCTCACCTCCGAGGTGACACGGTGGCACCACTGGTGCCACCCTACGGCCTCCTGCCCTGCAGCCTGGCTGGTGGGGGCATTTGCCAGTCCCCAGAGGAGGGCATGGGCACAGGAACTGGCCAGGTGCCCAAAAAGGTCCATTTTTGGTATCCACCGGAGACTTAGGAAGGTTTCTTTCTTCTCCCACGGTTTTGGAACAAGCTGCGCCCAGGGGAGTGCCACCTAAGCCTGGACTAGAGGCTGGCCCAAGCCCTGGCATCCAAGGGTCTATGTCCCTTTCAAAGCTCTTGGTGAGCACAACTGTCCCATGGGATGAGATAGTGGCTGCTGCCCTCTATGGAGGGGAGCCCAACGCTGAGTCAGCTTTGGGGGGAAGATGGGGCAACAAAATTAAGATTGCAAAGGAAAATTAGGATTTTTCCAATAATGCTCCTTTTTCAGCAGAATGGGGTCTGGTTACACTCCTACCAGTCTTTGCTCAGATAAAATTACTGCATCTACAACTATCATTTATTAAAGAAACAGGGTGGAAAAGCCTAAGTGCTAGTTCTCTCTGTAGAGACAAAATGTACCTTTGGGTAACTGAGACGCTGCGAATCTGGGATGTACTGGTTGCCTTCACTGCCTCCTTCGCACAGCACGCCGCTGGTCTCCTGGATTACCTGTGCAGAAGGGGAAGCCGCAGTCTGTGAGACAGCTGTAGTAATGGCATCAGTACTTCTTCCCCACCCAGGACAGGCAAAAAACCGCAGCAGCCTGGGAGAGCCGCGGTTTAGGCTCCCCGCGACCCCGGGGACTTTCCTGGTGTTGCAGCAGGCAGCCAGCAGAAACTGCCGGATCCGAGTCAGCCGGGGAGAGGCTGCCAGCAAAGGCAGCCCCGGCGCCTCGCAGCCCCGCTGCCGGGCTCCGCGAAGGCTCCCTTCTTCTGCTGCCGTCTCAGGGAAAGGGCCGTATCTCCCCGTCCTCAGCCAATTCATGTTGGGCACCCACCCCAGACGTCCCTCCTGCCGCAGCAGCGGGGCTGGGAGGTCCCTCCACGGCCTCCCGCGTGCAGAAGGCGTCGGGAAGCTGCGGGAAGGAGCTATCCTGGGACATGAAAATAAAGCGGCGTATTTGTATACTGGCTTGCAGTGAGGAAGGGAGCCAGAGCACACAAGGACAGGACTGAGATAAGATACGGTCTCCCAGCAGAGGCAGGGTAGAAGCACGGGAGCACCAGCAGGGCAAGCCCCGAAGGCGCCACTGACCCTGAGCCACTGCTCCGCCTGGTCTTTACTCTGCAGCCCCAGCACGATGACATCGGCGTTCGTGGGGATGATCTTCAGCTTGTGCTCTTTCTTCCTCACTTGCTTCTCCTTGTGAATGACCGTGCAGCCCAGCAAATTCACGTCGAGCTGAGGGCTGTGGTCTTTGGAGCTCTTGTAGCACTGGGGAAGGAAGATGGGAGGGCAGGTAAGAGGCTGAGGAGCAGCCTTCCCTCTCGCTTGCTGGTGAGAACTCATCCCTAGAAGTGGCTCAGTGCAACCACATGCATTAAGCGGGCTGAACACAAGAAGGTGCTATAGGTACTACAAGGCTGCAATGTCTACACAGACTATGCACAGGACATCTCTATATGTCTAGAGATACATGTACGTCTATATACATGCGTATATAGTCTGAAATACCTCTCACGGGTAGTGCTAGAGGGTCAAGTATGTGGTTAGCCGGTGGGATAAGCATCCCTTCTGCTTAACCACCTCAAAAAGTTTCCCCAAAAAGCATGTCTAGGCATTTTGGGAGTTTGGGATTTTGGCCACAAATGTGCCCTTGTGCCCCCCTCAGCAGCCCCATGCCCACATGCCTTCTGAAAATGGAATGAAATTCCCAAATCTCTGGGACATGGTTTTTGAAGCATTGTTTCTAGAGGTACTTTGGTTTTGCCAGCTAGTCACATGGCCTGAGGTGCCACTTCCCTCCCCAGCTCATGAAAATAGGTCATTTTAGGCAGAGAGTGGATGATCTACCCACCAGCAACCTGGTGTCCTTGATAACACACAGCTGTTTTGCCCACTGTCCCAGCCACTTCTTTCTCCACAGGAACGCACAGATGCGGGCATCCTTCATCAGCTCAATGGTGGCCTCTGTGGATGGCCACTGATGGGTTGCTGACTTGCCTTTGCTGCTCTCTTCTTCATCGTAAGATTCATAGGAGCTACTAACAGCTTCACCATCTTCTATAACAAAAGCAAAGCTCTATCATTAAATAAATTTCTAGGACAACTCTGAGCCTATTGCTTGCCTTAGCCATGCTCACGCATGCAAAAGCTTCTGTGAGGGATGTGTCTTTTGAGGCTCTGCTACAGGAGGATAATCAATAGGAAAATAACCCTCATAGATCCTTTTTTCTTCCTAGCCCAATATTAATCTCATTGCAATGTTTTGTGCCTAATAGTCTCAGTTAGCAAACACTCAAAAGACACTTCTCAGTTGACCACAAATTTGAAAACATTCCATTAGGCATTTTCTGATGTATGCTGCTTTTTTTCCCCCAAAAAAGATGCTTTTTCTACTTTCCACTTCAAACCAAACACTCACAATTTTTAAGGCAACAGCAAGCTACAATCAACCCTTGCCCTCTGAATGTCAGAAATAAAAACGGCATTTGCAAGGCCATGCAGCAAGCAATGATCTACTATATTGATGATAGCATTCCACTTCCCCTCCCTGGGCTAACAGGTCTCTCTCTCTACTCGGCATCTAAGGGACAGCAAGGGGCTTTGAAGCAATACACTGTTGCAGCAGCAAAAATTAGTCATAACTGGAAGCTTAACTATAAATCACAGTAATCACATTTTTCATGTTCATTCTTAAATGGATTGCTGTGTTATTAGGATGAGTTGGGATTTTCAACACCCCACTCTAACGTATTGTAGGTTGTTGGAGTTTTCAGCTGACAGGAGCAGCTGGTCATTGGTACCAGACTTGTCAGAAACAATGAAAATGTTCCCACTGGCTGCAGGGGAATTTGCAATGCTCTGCTGGTGCTTACAGGACAGCTCTTCTTCACAAGGTAAGCTCACAGAGCAAGACGGTAAGATTTGGGCAGTATCTGTGTAGGGTTTTGCATTCTTGTCCTACTAAACAGCACAGAGAAATATCGTTACGTTTCTCTCACCAGAATTTAATCTAATTTTGATTCTCATCTGTCCTGGTTTCAGCTAGGATAGAGTTAATTTTCTTCCCAGTAGCTGGTATAGTGCTGTGGTTTGGATTTAGGATGAGAATAATGTTGATAACACACTGATGTTTTAGTTGTTGCTAAGCAGTGGTCAAGGACTCTTCAGCTTCTCATACTGCCCTGCCAGCAAGAAGGCTGGAGGGGCACAAGAAGCTGGGAGGGGACACAGCCAGGGCAGCTGACCCAAACTGGCCAAAGGGGTATTCTATACCATGTGATGTCATGCCCAGTATATAAACTAAGGCAAAAGCTGGCCAGGGCCCGCTGCTTGGGAACCGGCTGCGCATCGGTCGGCCAGCGGTGAGCAATCACATTGTGCATCACTTGTTTTGTATATTCCAATTCTTTTATTGTTATTCTTTTTTCCCTTCCTCTTCTGTCCTATTAAACTGTCTTTATCTCAATCCACAAATTTTACTTTTTTTCCCCCTGATTCTCTCCCCCATCCCACAGCAGGCGGGGAGGAGCAGGGGGAAGCAAACTGCTCTGTGGTGTTTAGCTGCCTGCCGGGTTAAACCACATCATCAAATCTTGATATCCACATAAAAGTAACATTATCAGATTGGTGCAAAATAAAAAGAGGAAAAGCAGCCAGAAAAGAGGAAAAAAAAGCATTAGGAGCTTCACTGAAGAGCATTTCTTAAGTTGGGTTTATTTGTATTTAAAATAAAGGAACTGAGATGCAGTAACAAGCTACAGCCTCACTCCCAGTGAAATCTCACTCTAACATCCCTCAAGTGATCAAAGCTGTGCCAATTAAACAAACTCATTAAAAAGCAAATACTCCCTTTCGAAGTCTCTGAACAGTGCTGACAGCACACTACTGGCTCACCATCTCCATACCCCCAACGTATTGGGCTGTCCATCTTTTATGGGAAAACGTTACACCCCTATGCATTATCATTACACAGACCTTTTCCACAGGCACCCTGAGCATATTCAGATGGAATAAAAATGTTGAGGTTTCTCATCCCTAGAAATACCAAGAAGCTAGGTACCCTTCCTTATGCAGCAGCAAGGATGCCTAAGTGAACCTCATCTTTTAAATCCCCCTCCTTACCAACACAGGGCTACTGCTAACTGCCCCTCTGGCCCCCTTTGGGTGTCCCTCACCTAGGCATTAGGTCTCAGGATGCCACCTTTCTCCTGGGGGAGTAACACTTTTCTTCCATGCTCTCAGTGGGAGCCCTAGCTGCTCTTTTGTGCATCAGACACAACAACAAGTGCCTCATGAGATGAGCTCTTCTCCACCTGACGAGCTGCAGCCATTGCTGGTCCAGTGACACTGCTACGGCCTCATGATGGAAGGGCATTTCCCAGGCTGTGCAGTTGGCAAACTGGGACAAACCTTGCTTGGGTGGCTCGTGACAACACTCAATCCCAAGTCATACAGCTCAGGTACTCCAGTACAAGGTCTCCATTTCCACCTACTGGCAGTTTCAACCAAGACCACAGTTTTATCCTCTCATTGCCGTGACATCAGTGGCAGCCACGTTCTTGGATGTCTTTAATCCACCTCTGCTTCCCTGTTTGTCTTCCCACAACCTCCCAGGGAGCTAAATCCATACCATGATGCGGGAAGCCCCAACCGTCTTGTACGACAGAGCTGCCTCTGCCTGAGCGGAGCAGCTTCAACATTCACTGAACGGCTACTTGTCAATACAGCCAGCGTTACCACATATCAGCTCCACATCAGTGACCAGAACCAGGGGAATAAAGGCTAGGGAAGTTCTCTTCATTGTCATCTTGAGCACGGGGAAAAGCACAAAAAAAATGCCGCCTTGCATACATCCAGCACAGGCAGAGAGAGGGGAGAGGTACGTAATGGGCAATGCCAGGGGGAGGCACCTGATCATCTTTGCTAAAACCGAGTTGTTGTTTTGTTTTTAAAAAAAGGCACTTCAGGTTTGGAAAGCATGCCATACCCATCGTTATTGTGGCATAAATAACGCCCTCAGTAACCTGCAACCCTGGCCTGGGTCCAGCTGCAGCAAGCCTACCAAAAAGACCTGCACAGTCAAAAGGAAAGAGAAAGGGAGACAAAGAGAGAAAGCCACAGATAAGCAAATGTGGAGAACAAGGGCGTCAGTCCAGCTCAGCCCCGCGCTCCCCCCTCAGCTGGCAAGGCTGCCCCGTCCCTGCTGCCAAAGGAGGAGCATGCCATACAGTGAGACTTCAAACAGGGGCAACGTTTTCAACCCATCCCCTCAAACAAGGCAATTCCCTTTAAAACAGAATCATCGTCATCATAATTAAAATCAGCCAGGGCAGATGAGCTGTTTCAGCCAGAATAATTATTGCTCAGTTGGCAGTCATGTTGCCCCTTGTGTTTTCACTCTTTCTTATCGCACCCTTCAATTATGCAAATGCAGATGAGGATGAGGATGATAACGGTTTAACACATTTCAGCCCAGGAGGAAAGGGAAGCAGCAGCATTTGCTAGAGCTGTAAAATGAAAGGCAGAGGCATCCCCACCAGAGGGACGGGAATCCTGCTGATGAAAGAGGGACCCCAGAGACCCCATGGTCTCGCCCGCCTGCTTCATTTTAATTAATTCACCCATGGTTTGTTACAGTGCCTCGCAGTCCCACCTCTGACGCTGCACAAATCCTCTATCTCCTCAGCCCATCTGGAGGCTTGCTTTGATGTCCTTTCTTGGCAGTACACCCACTAATTTTAGTGGTGTTCCTATTTTTGTTTGATTTCACTACACCCATTTGTTTGGAGACACATGGGTGTCTTCCAAGGCTCGTGCTGCAATTCTGCCATAAACACCATCAGCAGCTCCCTGGAACGCCGGCCCCTTCCCTACCCAGCTTGTGGGGAGAGGGGGGTGAGCACAGAGAGTTTGGGGGGTTCCTGGGGTCAGGCTTTAGCATCTTTAGCCAGGGCAAACCTATGCACGTCCAGACTGCCCTTTAGCAACAGCAGTCACACCAAGGTCTCGAGACAGTTACTAGCAATGAGCATCACTCCACGTAGGACAGGTACAGGGTACTATTGCCATCTGATCAGGCGAGGGAGGGGAAAAAAGGGATAGGGACCCCCAGTTTTGTACTTGTTGAACCAACAGGCAGGACTGAGACCTGCAGGTTTGTCCACGTGCCGTGGGATTTGAAGCCTGATCTCAAGGCAAACTGGGGCACCAGCATCTTCCCAGCATCTTCCCAGCATCACTGCCAGACGTCCCCTCTGCACAGCACACCTCGCTTCACCCTCTCCTGAGCCCCTGCAGCCACCTCCTGCCACATACCTGCTGCTCCACATCTCTCCCTCCTCCTCGCTCACCCCAAGGCACCACCTCCAACACGAGGTTGCCAAAAAGCACAGACATTCCCGGTGACACGGTGCTGCCTTCCTTCTCACGCAAACCACCGTAAAAGCCATCGGCGTTATAGCACGCCAGGTGGTTTGTGTAGAAGAAGGGACCTGCTGGGGCCTGCAGAGGGGACCCCTGGTTGAGCAGTCACAGGAGGCAACGGCACCGCACAGCTCGGCGGCGAGGGACTGCCTGGACTTGCACGTCCCATCTCTGCTCGCTTCACAGCCTCCTATCTCCACTTACAGCTGCGATACTGCTCAGTAAAACACCGAGCCTGCTAGTCAAACAGCTATTCCTAGCAGCCACAGACTGCCCCACCGGCACCCAGAACTACCTCGTTTTGACAGTGCTCCAATCATACCAGGGTTTTTTCTCGCTTTTTTGCAAGGCTCTGATGTCTCGTTTCCTTAGGCATCTGACTGGCCTGGATTTCAGTGGATGGTGGGTGTATCTGCATCTTTGAGCAGCAGGTTACCAAGGAAAAGAAGAGGTTTAAGCAGGGTGTGTGCTTATCGCTCCTGCCAGCCAAGGCTCCGAATACAACGTGAGTTTATGGAGCTGCCTGGATAACATAACCTGGGTTTCCCAGCACACGGATCCGTGGCCTTACTCCAGCTAATCCGGTGTATGCCTTTACGTGCCATGGCTCTTAGCATGTTATCCACTTTCCCAGTGTGCAGCAGGGGAAAAAAAAGTTCATTTATTATCTTGCAGTGCAGGCAACTGGAAATCCTCTGTGGGGAGGAGGCTGCAGGGACCTGTGCTGCCCCAGCTGCAGGAGGGCTTCACCCCCCTGCACCTCGCACATCGCAGCCCTGACCTCAGCCAAACAGCCCAGAGCGTTTTGGCAAAACCAAGCTGGCACCTAACTACACGTGGCAGAGCTAGGGAGACCTCTCCTCCACATGTTTCGCCCCAGCCGCGATGAGCCTGCACCTTTTCCCACCTGAGCTGGGCACCATCTTCCTGTTCAACACTGTAATGCGGTTGCAGCCAAAATGGGATGGCTCAGGGAAACGAAGGTCTTTCTACATCTCCCTTTTTTGTTTAGCGCTGTAAATCCTAAGCCTTCATGAGAACAGCATCCCACACGGAGATACGAGCTGTCCAGGAGCGCGAGGTACACGCGTGCAGCGAGGGCTGTTCGGATACACCAAGCCCCGGCCGCTTCAAGCGGTGGCACCGCTGGTGCTTCCCTGCCAGGGAGCTTCAAAGCCCCATGGTGCTGGAGAGGACTCAGCTTCCCTCATAAGCAGCTCAGATTCAACGACCAAGGGTTGAGATCAAAATCTTTTACCCTTAACTCTCACTTCTTTGCTTGCCTCAATTCTCCCCTCTCAGCTCTGCCCCACGCCACGTACATTATTGTACCCACCTCTGCTGCAGTCAAGGCTGATGAGCAGAGATCTGCTTCTGCAGCAGAGCTATATAATCCGTCTCATTCGGGCTTAAATGGATTATAAAGCGATGACAAGATCGGCTCTGCTATCAGATCAGAGGAAGGTAATCTCTCACAAAGGGTGTTCACCAAAAGAAGGATGCAGGAATACATCTTAAAAAGCGAGAATGTGGGAGCTCAGCCTGCGTGCAGCAGTCTCGTCCCAAAGGTGTGGGGAGCCCACTGGTGACAGGTATGGGTGGCACTGCTGGGGACATTGCCGGGAGGTGCCGACCCAGGCAGCAAGCGAGTGTGTGCCGAGGGAACCCACACACCATCCCCTCACATTAAGTGTGGCTTTTTAATCAAGTTTACAGATGGTTAAACTGCCACAAGAAACAGAGCTGAATAAATAGCCAATTATAAAAACGGTTATCACGTCTAACAGACCAACAGAGTCATGGATTTTGAGCCCCAAAGGGATGATTAGAGCACTAGGACATGAATGCAAGCCACCACAGCTCCACCACTCACTCCTGAATAGAAACCCGCGTTTGACTACTGCCTATCTGCCAGAAAACCATCAAGACAAAGAGGACCCCCAATGGTTTATAACATTTTACAGTGATTTCTTATTTCTATACTACTTATTTCTATAGGAAAGTTAACAATTTGAGTAATTCAGTAGCCTTTTCTTTCCAATAGCATCAGATCTGAAATATCAGTGTGACCAGCATCAGAAAACAAATTTGTCACACAAGCTGTAAGAAGTGTCCACGCTTTTGTTTACTTGTTCTCATAAACCTCAAGTCCTTCATCTCCCACATGAACCTCCCCCCCCGGAGAGTTAGCGGTGATATACCATTTACAGAGACATCATATGGCTCAGCCTCTTCATAATATCCCTCTGGGGATTCGATCTTGGGGACCGGAGGTTGTTTTGTTTCAGGAATCTGCAGAATAAATAAAATAAGGATGATTTAAGGTAAAAACAGATCCTTGAAAACAATGGAGCATCGGGGTTTTTTTAGCACTAAAGTCTATCCTAGTGGATATCTTTTAGATGTGTACACCAGGATTTTCACATAAACTGGTTGAGATGACGGGGAAGAGAGAGACTGCTGAGGGTTTCCAGTGTACAGTCAGCTCAAATATAAAGGAGTTATTCAAAATTACTGTATAATTGTGTCATAAATGTTATTTTCTTTAATATTGCTGAAAGCCCTGGGAAGATCAACTCACAGGTTTCCTCAAAAGCAGCAATTGCAACCCATTGGCCTTACCATGAACTGGGACTTCTGCCCGCTGCACCAACCCCCACAAGCTGCTCGTTGTAACTGGAGATGATCTGCTGTGCTATTGATTATCGTAACAGGGAACCAGAAGGGCCAACATTTGGTGCAATCCTGGCTTTACACTGACAAGCATAGCCTGAGCGGTCGCTGGTTGTGTCTCCAAGTCTCTGACTGATAGCAAACCAACAGCTAAAAATCTCCACTTCAGGAACTCTATCAGGAATCTTTAATTGTGCTCTCAGCAAAAAATGAAGTAAATGGATAAACAACACTGATGGAAAATAAGTCTTTGAAAAGAGTCCAAGTGCTGGAAAATCCCTGTGGTGCCTGCCAAACCCCTCCCTAAACACAAGCAAGGGCTGGCAGGAAAACCAGTGCCTCGATCCTTTAGAAATACCAACACGTGAGAAAAAAAAAAAAGGCGGGGGGGGATCTAAGGAACAACCTTTTTACTTTTAAAGTAATTCACATAGCTGTTGAACGTGAGACAGCAGAGCCAGAGATCACAGTAGGATGAGCACACAGCTCACGCTCTTCCCAAAATATGTGGCATCCCACCTCCCATCAGGACCCGACAGGAGCATCTCGCTGTTCCCCAGTGAAATGTTCCCTCTCCTCGCCCAGGTCACACCATCCCTGGTCATCTGACAACGGTATGCTCTGGCTCACAATACCTCAAAAACTGGCTTCTGACCGAGACCTGTGCAAATCCTAGATAGGATGGTCAGTGCGTGCAGGGCTAAAACCCCACTCCTCTCAGGAGGACAGGCAGAAGAGCAGGTCTCTCTCTGTAGAGGCAGCAATGTTGAACGTCACAGATCATGCAAGATCCTTCATGCCAGCCCACATGATTGCTCCTGGTGGCCTGAAGAAGAGAGGCCAGCTGGGCACGAGCATTGCAGAGCAGTCTAAGGCAAGATCAGTCCCTTTGCAGGTCATGCCAGCATCATCCAATGCAGGTGCGAAGCTGCCCGTCCTGCCCTGTATATTTCCACCAACAGGTACTGCTGCCCAGAAGCGGAAGCTTTGAAGGAAAAGATTTTCTGGCCAGCAACTGCCCACAAAGGGGGATGCCACTGAGCCTGTGGGAGCTAGGTACCCTGACCGCGCTGGCCAAAGTCACACATCTCTGCTCCCACAAGGGTGAGCAGCCCGTGGCTCTGCCAAGCTCGCAAACTTCTCAAGTGTCTTGGACCAAAACTCCTTCCTATGTGGGTCTGCCAGATGCTGTGAGCAGACTCTGAGCTTGCTTTCCAGAGCCACGTAGGACACACTGCTGGAAAACACTTGCCTCCAAACACTTAAAGGTTTAGGAACTTGTCCTAATGTGTTAAATTAAAGAAACAAAAACAAACCCAGCCACTCCAAAGCTTTACTTAATCCCTTCCCTGACCAGGGAATGTGTCTGCAATTGCCATCTGTGGTGGCCTCCTGCCTGGAGCCAGCTCACGTTGCGCTACGACCATAAACAAATTGCCTACACAAAGAAACGCTGTGGGTTTATTTGACACCATCCCACAAGTGTCCGGGAAGGAGCGGGGCGGGAAAGGGGCTGCTCTGTTTTGTTTCCTACAGACAATGGAAGCCAACAGGGACTAGGTGGGACTGCACCTCAGCTGCCCCAAAAGCTATTTTTTTCTCTTCTCTTTCCTTAAAAGGCATGGAGTTGTTTTGTCTCTAGCTTAAGTGAAAGAGTATACACTGTGTTATCTAACCCAGGCTGGCCCTTGCAGAACATTTGCCTGTTGCATTACGGCACAACAGAGCATGCAAATAAAACCATCTTGGGCATCTGCATCCACACCCGTGACTTTCTCAGTGGATGGCTGCAGAAAGCGGCAGAGCTGCCAGGGCTACCGCAGAGGAAAGGTCACTGATGTCTGAGCCACAGCCTGCAGGACTCATTGTTTGAAGGTTGCTTTGGGACAAATCCAAATTAGTGGGATCCAGCTGGGCCACCCCTGTTGGGTTGCCCATTGACTGCTGGTGTCAGTGAATACCAGGAACAATCTCCTGTGCAGAGCTTCATCACCAAATTTCTCCTGTGCCTCAAAAGACAAGTGTAGAACAACACCACAGGGTGCCTTAACATCACCAAACCACGGAAAACTCCACAGAGCTAAAACAGATATACTCTGAGTCCTCTCCTAACCTCCCTCTTTCTGTGTAAAGAGTTGTGCTCCCTCCTCCACCGCCCACTGCCCACACCAGGAACAGCCAACACGGACAGGGAAGATTCATTTCCCCACAGCAGCAATTTCCACACACCTTTAATGTGGGACCACATTAAAGGTCTCCCCAGCCCCACTCCTTGAAGTATACTCAGACATCTTTGCTGCCCGCAGCTCACCGACACTCAGATGCTCACAGTGAGGAGGTGCTTGATTGCTTTATCCAAGAGGGGTTAGCTCCAGCGGTACGCAGGTGGGAGAAGGTAGTTCCCAGCCCAGGGAGAAGACGGGTGGCTTAGGTACCCTTCTCTGCTAAAATCCAACGCTGTTTTTTTTCTAATTCCCTCAATTAACTTCCTCATTTCCCTACAAGAAAGCTGGGCTGCACCAAGCACAAGTAGAGATGCTTTGGGGAAACCCAGCTGCCGCTTCCCCAGTCGTGCCTTCATTCCACCACACTGCCATCCTCCTGCCCACCTCCCTGCCACATCCACCACCCCCTCCGGCTTTGAGAAACCCAAAGCCAGATGGTGATTCCTGCTCTGGTCGCTGCTCCTAGGCGACTCCAGCTCCAGCACCGTATGGCTGGCTGCGTGGGCAGACCCCCCCGGGGCTGGAGCAGCTCCCAGCAGGCAACTGCACCGCGTCCGAGGGTTTGTCAGCTACATCCCATCCTACCCCCTCGTTTTCCCAGCTCCTCCAGCTAACTCCAGCTGAGCCACACAGCCTCCCGGGCAGAAGCCCTGGGGCCTCACCCCATGTCCTCCTTCCTGGGAAAGGAGCAGATCCTCCTCGATGGTTGAGGGATGCACCACCCCATCCTCCTCCACGGCTCCCCCTCCTCCCCGTGCACGCTCCCTGCCCTCCTTTCCTTTCACATCCCGAAATCCCAGCTACAGCGATTCCCACGTTGGATCAACTACCGAACAGCAATGTCCAGGGTCTCAAGGATGACCCATGTCTCTCGAGGACAGCTGGGCTGGCTTGCTGGCACGCTGGCACAGAGACAAAATCCCACTGAAAGCTGATGGTGAACTGGACCTCGGCTAGATTTATAGTTGCCCTACAGAAAAATCTACAGCGCCAGTGACTCCTCCTCGCAGACCTGTGGGCTGTACAACCAGCATAACGCCCAGCACGGTCACCCAATGCACAGACAATACCAGGCACTTCAACTGGAAGCAAATCTGATCTTCTCTGCTAGTGACCAAACTGTGTGGGGCTCTGCCAGCAAACGAGATCCTGGCACTGCCCAGGGACAGCCCCACCACCCCACAGCTGAAGGGTTTCTGGCTTTTATAAGTTCACGTCAGCAGCCCAGGCACAGCTGCTTTACAGTTCAGGGGAGATTTCCAAAGTAACAGTTGAGAGCCATCATCACCTTTGTTTCTTTGAAAACCTCAATTCTCTTCTTTCAGCCTGGATTGCCATGCGATGGGTGCAGGCTTCCCTGGCAGGGAACGCAGCCCATTTCACGCAGTGCTCCTGCACACGCATGGGAAGCCCAAGGCTCCCACAGCTGCCTGCTCCATCTGTGCATGAGCTTTGGGAACCACAGGGGTTTCTGCATGCCCAGCCACCCCGGAGCACGGCCACCCTGCCTGGGCCACCAGCCAGCCGCAGCGCCTGCACCAGCCACACACTGCCCTGCAGTGTTCATAAAGACCAAATGTACAGCTGGAAACCTGTACACCAGGGAGCCCCTAGTTGCGTATTTTATTTTTAATTTTTTTTTTTTTTTTTAAATAAAGCTTACCAGGACTATTTGCCTCACTAACATACATGAGCAAAGGTCTCTCCATTTAGTCATGCTGCACAACACATAACAGTGAAGCCTCAAGGGGTTCAGATCCCCAGGCTGAGGGCTAAGCACTGAAAAGCAAAGGACTTGCAAAACATACCTTTGGAGGGGGGAGGTCCGGCAGGCTCTTCTGAGGAGGGGATAAATGCAATCCTGAGTCTCCATTGGTCAGGGAGTTTCTCCGATCCAGCGCTGCAAGCCAAAAACACAATTATATCAATGACGTGGCATTTCCCAGCAGAGCACTCGCTACCCAGGGCTGCGCAGGAACAGTGAGGTGCTATTTCAGTAGGAAGCAGAGTGACAATTACAGGCAGCGCTGCAGGGCCACCATGTCATTTCAGGCCATGCCCAGGAATGTGGCGTTAGGAGACCCAGCAAAAGAGCTGGCCTCTGGTTTTAGGGCATGTTTATCCTTCTGGATGGAAAACTGCGAAGCCCAGACCTACTGCTGAAACTTTAAAGGGTCCTGAGAAGCAGCATGGGCAGACACTACACAGTATCTGGAAATCCACAGCACTTTTGTCCTTGCTAGCTCTGATCCCTGCTGCCGCAAGCAGACAGCTCAGTGACTGTCCCCACCTCTGCTGCCTTTCCAGAAAACTGGAGCTAATGCCACCCTGCTCCCAGACCGAACTGCAAAGGTTGCTGCCTAGCTGGGCTGCACAATGGTTTATCAAAGCCAGACAACAGCAGCAATTTAATTGCTACTGAAGGAAGAGTTGCTCTTGAAGCAGCTCAGGCCAAACATGTGAAAGGGCATATGGCAGCAGAACTGCTCCAGGCGATCTGCGTCTGCCTCCGGAAAGACAGATTTTTCCAAGCAGCTGAATGCAGAGTGATTCAGTAGCTGGAGGGTACGTTGAAGGCTCAGAAAACTTGTGTTCAGTCCCTCTTCCCCCACCACAGAACTCCTGGGTGGCCTCAAACAAATGCCCAAATCCCACGACCTCTGAGATAGCGCAATGCAGCAATGCTCAGGAACAAGTGGGAGCAAGGCACAAACGGCTGAAAAATGAAGGACTTTGAAGGCATTATACTGTGCAGAGGGGAAGTCCCCTTTTACAGTGTCTCTTGCCAAATACCTTGGGAGAAGTGAGGCTAAGGTATCCAGATATTGCAAGTCCAGAAAATTAAGTGAGGGAATTAGGTCCAAAACCTGCAGCAAGTTGATGCTCCAGCTCCCTTAGTCACCTGCTGATGCTCCAGCCACATTCCTCGGGCACACACAGAAACCGGCAGGGCATCGCGCAGTGCCCGGCAGCGGTTAGCACTGTGCTGAGAAGACGTGGGCAGGAACTTTGCTGCATATTTCTGGGCTTTAAAAATAGAAGCTGGAAACCACATTGCTTTGTTCACGTCTGGGGCTTGGAAGCCACAATGACAGCTCTGCCCTGCCATGCTGCAGCCAGCTCCTGGCCTGATGGCGCAAGAGCCCAAAACACGTCTCTTGTGACAAATCACTCCCTGTAACGCAGGTCTCCTGGTCACCAGCACTGGCTAACTTCAGTAAGTCAGGAGGACAAGGAGATCCAGGATCAATAGACACCAACTCTCAGCAGCTGTCTGCACCCCGCAAGGACTGCTGGATGTCTTGTAAGGTTCAACCAGAGTAAAGTAGGTGAGCCTATGACACAGATTGATCGTGGGGAGATCCATCTACCAAAATACCCCATGATTGTACTGCCAGAGTCATATCTACGGGCTGCTGTTAGAGGTTGGCCTTTTCTGTAAAGGACCAAGGAGATGGCACTCTCAGAGCACACAGCTTCCATCAACAGCAGCTGCTGAGGCCGTTGCTACTTTTGGAAACACCAGAAACGAGGTTGAGATTTCCCAAATCCCCAGTGGGCTACTCCCCAGGGGGGGATTATGTCCTCACTCATGGTTGTCCACACAGTTAACTTTTTAGGGGCCCCTTTAGCAGGGAGAAACAGACAGGCCAACTTGCATCCTCCTGCATCACGCAGAACCTCCCATGCTCGGCTCCACAGAAGAGAAATCATTGCAGCAGCAAAACCCACTGCCAAGCCCTTCACAAGTGGTGGCCATCTGTTCTCGACTCTTCAGCAAACCTAGCAATCATCCCACCGAACCTCACCGTGCCAGGAAAACGCTGTTTGATTTCTGTACCAGCAGTTCATCCTCCTCCCACCAACCTTGGAGCACAGGATGGAGACCACAGCTTCGGTCCTCACCCTGCTGGAAACCGGCCCACCTCCGTGGACACATGCCCATGTGCTCCAGCTGAGGAGCAGAGCAGGATGTGATGGAGCTTTGATTTTCAGGCTCCGTGCAGGAAGAACCACCCCTTTAACCTTCATCCTGACAAGACCCCTGGGAGGTGTTACGGTGTTTTCTGTTCTGAGGTTGCAGAGGGCAGCTATCGCTGTGCTCAGCATATGGGGACAAGCACCTAATGCACGCTTTCTGTATGGAGAGCCCACACAGCACGTGCTGTACGTACCCCTTCCTTCTCCTGCTACACACGTCAGCACCACAAATCACAGACTGTTTCCCTACTGGGGTGGGAGGGAAGGAGTACTTCTTACTAGACAAGCATTAACACTTTGTAGGTGCCTTCTGATAAAGATGTCTCTAAAACCTGGAATTTGGAGAGAATTTAGAAGAGGGAAGGAAGCAAGAACAGGCAAAAGCCTGCTAAAACTTGCATCTGTACTGTTACTTATCTGTGCTCTGCGTTCTTTGTAAAAGTGAATGTCTCCTGGTATTTAGGCTAAGGACCGCAGTGTGCACCACCGGGAGCCCTACACTGTGCATCAGTCCCACCTCCCAGACTCCCGCACCTCAATCCCTCTGTGCCAACTGAGATGGCATTTGGCTAACTGAAGAGCCCCATGGACTTTCAGGGTGGAGGCTTGCTGTGTTCCTCAAGTACAATGAGATCAAGTAAATGATGGTGCCTTCATCACTCACTGCAGTGAATTCAATTACTGTGCCATAAAAAGGCACCTCAAAAGCAGAGTACTGTTCAGCTTAAATCCTTACCAATGAAATTTGAAGTAGATACAAGTGAGCAGTGAAATATGGGTTTTGCAGAAATAGCATATTTTAAGGTTTGGAGGGGGGACTTTTGGAGCTGATGTATTATCACTTTGGAAAGCATTTCACTCTGTGCTGCTAGAGCACACCTGAGCACAGCTATAGTGGTGAAGAAACCCTGCAGGGCACGAGAGGTCCTGTTGGCCTCAGCCACAGTGTGGTCACCACGTCCCATCAAAAGCTTTCAGTGAAACAAAGTGCACGGAGCGGCAGCAGATAAAGGGGTGAAGGGAGCTGCATAATCACCGGGAGATCCATAGCACACCCCCCAGCACCAGTGGGTACCAGGGCCCCCTCCATCTGCTGAACCTGAACCTGTAGGTCCCACCACTGAGCAGAGAGGCACAGACCTCCCCATCCAGTTGCAGAGGCAGGATCAGGGCTGTACACCCAGCTGCAGCTATGGCTAAGATCCCATACATGTGTCTCACCGACTTCAGCATTTCCAAGTAACTCAGAAGTTTTACTTGGAATAGGGAGGTTGCTGAAAATGGAGAAAGAGAGAATTGCCAGGTCCCACGGGGAGCAACTGAGTGGGTAGGCTCACGGCCTTGATAGGGAAAAATCTGAAATAAAAGCACCAACTCTAGACATAAATCATCTGAAATTTGCCCCCGTGCTTCAGCATGGAGGATCAGTGCAAGCCTTGTTTTATTCACACAAATGAGAACCTGTATAAAGAGATATTTCTGTTGCTGCTCAGCTGCTGGGAGCTAGCCGGAGGCTGTGCAATCCTGTTATAGAGCATTACAGCATCACCCAGAAGGCCCTGGCTGGAGATCACACTGGGGCTGCATGTGTAATCTGGGAGGACATCCTGTCTTCAGGGGTATTTGAAGTTAACCTAAATTCAGCTGCAGGTAGTACAAAAAACCCAAAACACCCCACCGCAAAACAATAAAACCAAACCAAACAACTCTGGAAGTGGAGCTATAACTACTGCAGGACCAGCACGTCAACAGCATGCTGCACTGATGCATCCTCTTGTCTCATCTATTTGGATTGAAAGCTTTGGGGGAGGGTCAGCCTCTGACTAGGTCTGCATTAAGGAGATGTGTGTCACTAAATCTCACTCTATGCAATTATCAAAACCAGCTTTTGTGATGAACTTCAAAGAGCAGGAACATTTTTAGACAATTATGTTCTTTGCCATGTTACAAATTCAAACGCTGGGAAATCTAAATGAATATTTTATCTACGTTTAATTTCTTGGCTTGTACACTGCAGAACTCTCGCATCCCCCAGGAGATGAAGGTGCTCTGCCCACGCAGACGGTGAGGGTGCAGGCTGCACCCATGAACTCGCCTCACAAGGTTGTGAGGACGTGGACCCTCTGGGCTAGTGCAGAACAACATGCTAAAGACGACATGCTTTCAAGGTCTCAAAGAGGTGAAGTGACTTGTTTTGTGGCCAAAGGAAACATGAGGGCTTCCTTAAATATTTCAGGCACTGGAGCTTCAAGCCTTAGAAGGCAACATTTTTATCCCGAAATAACGCCCTCCAAAGTGCTACTTTTCCAGGAATAACCCCACGGTGTTGGCAAGGACCACTATTTCTAAGGGAACGTTATGAAGATGGCAGTCCTTCCACACCGTCAACTGCCTCAGCCCTCAGAGCTGCCAGAGGAGCCTCCACCGGTAAAGCAAGGCTCTAACCACGTGTGCCTTCAACACCCCACTAGACATGATGCAACCATTAATCTTCAGCTCCCTACCTTTGTCTTGTTTCTCCTGGTCACCCTGCTGTTTATGGATGGTCACTTTGTTCATATAAATATATTCCTCATCACCACCTGCAACCAAAGGGAAGAGTGAACTTTTTAACCACCCGCTGCTTTCACGTTGCTAAGTTTTTCCACAAAGACAGATGTAAAATGTGTCTCTGCTCAGTACATTTGGGGAGAACATGTTGGTTGAGGCAATGTGCAGAAAAAAACCCAAGCAATAATAAAAAGCAGAAAAATTAAATGCTTTATAGTCAGGAAATTCCATAAGTTAAAATTTCTACTTAAACATTAACTTCGCCAAACAGTACATCCTGTGTATCTTACAAAGTGGATTAAATAAACTTAAGGTTTAATAAGGAAAACAGAAAGGATCAGGAATCTTGGGAATCCTTTGCTTGTAAAGCTGGACACATAACTATAGTAATTTTACATAAACAATTTGAGGTCACTGCAAAAATAATCTCCATTTCATTTTCTCCTTTTAATTTTCATGTCTCCCCTTCCCACCAGCCTCCAAGAAAATGTTGCTTCAAGACCCCGTAGCAATTCCCACGAGAGCCCACCACCCCGTTCTTGGTTGTCCTTGCCCATACCACTGGACTTGGTGTAGACCCGCAGAAGGTCGGAGAGGAAGCTCTTCTTCACAACAGCAGTGCTGCTCAAGTTCTCCTTGTCCAGTATCCTCAGAAAATCTTCAAGTTCTGTGAGCAGCTGCTCGAGAGCTACAACAGCAACAGGGACAATCGTTGGCAAAGCAGTTGGGTGGCATGTCAAAAGAGGACATACATTAATGCTGTATTTTCCAAGATCCTTCGTATTTTTCTGCCCAGGAATAATTAATATTTCATTTTCCAGCTTGAACCCTCCCTCTAGTTTTGAAAAGAAAGTGGGTCCCAAAACCAAAAAGCCTCCAGCTTCCCTTAGTCTGTTCATACATCAGTAAATTCCATGTAAATACCTATTCTTTTTGCTCAAATGGGGAAAGCCTGGAGGGATTTTGAGCATTAGGCCTGAGATTACACAAAAGCAACTAGCAAGTTCTTGATACTTGCATCCTGAGTCCCAGCAAACATCATTCAAACCTCATTTGGATTGGGATCTACCAAAGACCCTGCTTTTTGCTTCCTTTTTCCAAGCCTCTCCTTATTTCTCTCTCTGTAACAATTTGAAAATGTTTATGTGTGTCTCCCAAAAAGAGACAAAAAACCCACCACCACCACCCCCCCCCCATACATAAATCATAATTCAGTATCTTCTCAAGCCATCTTGCTTGGGTAGTGACCACAGAGATCGTCGTACCACGTGGAACTGAAACCCAAGACCGAGCAGCATCTCAGACAACCTCAGGAAAACCTGCCATACCAAAGACATCCCCCCATACCCGCAACAAGCGACTCGGACACGCCGCTCCCCAGCACTGGCAGCTGAGCCAGGCTAATAGGTTTGTTTTCCTCCTGAGGAGGTGCTACTCAGCTCTGCCACCGACAAATCACTTCTCCGACGGAGCTCACGCTGAAGCAACAGGCATTTAATTGCTTGCTTTTGTTCACACTGAAGTTTATCATGGGCTAATTAGCAGCAGTGGCAGGAGCCTGTTCCAGGGAGGAAAAAACAGAGTATTATGCGGAGAGAGGAAGCGCTGCACAAGAATGATGGTGTGTGGGAAAAGCACAGAAAACTCAGCCAGGGCTGTTCCTCCCCTTTGGAGGCTCCCCTGCTACCCCACTCCATCGCCCCCCGATGCTAAGGAGCTGCGGGGCAGATGGGCAGCAAAGCTTAGGTTTGCCACTGCCAGGCTGCAAACCAGGCTGTGATTCCTCAGCACACCATCAAGGAACATGACACATGGAGAATTTAACTGGGGCAATTCCCTTCACTTACAGCATTTCCATGCCGTGTGTTCCCGTGGTACCCTGTGAGTCACAGTTCACACCCATGAACTACAAAAGCGTTAATATTTTGGTTTCATAGTGCAAAGCGCCTGAAGCAGATCTAGTTTAAGTGGTACCACCTCCAAGGTCAAAGAACATTTGTGTAAGAGCAGAAGAGAGTCATCACCTTACTCCCCCATCTTTAGCCACCAGGCAACCCTTCCTTGGGTGAATACATGTTAGAAGACCGATAAATAAACCATAAATTATACTGTAAAGGTTTATGTTGCTAGCCATTAATTGAAAAACATGCTACTGCTCTCAAACTGTATTAATCTCCACTAGCTTGACTGTAAAACAGTCTAATGACTCCAGATCAATCAATAACGGCTCCAGAGGAACCTACCAACTGGTAGTTCTTCACACTTCGTTTTATACCCTCTACACCCAATTAATTCTCTTCTCGCCTGATTTGGGACCAGTAGAGAACGGAAAATGCCTGCATCATGCTGTGTTAACTGGAATGATTTTGCTAGCTGCTGTTTTGCCCAGCTATAACCCACTGCAACCCAGAGAAAGCAAGAATCATTTCAAGAAACAACAGCTTTTTTCAAAAACTGTAAGGAAACGGGTAGTATTTGTTGACAACAATAGTAGATGCCACTGATATCACTAAACAATGACCTGTGAGCATTTGGTGTCAAACACACTCATAACCGGCATCTCTCAAGCTTCAAGGAACCTGCTGTTTTAAGGAAACTCCACTGGGGTAAATCACAGCCTTGCTATACTCACTCATCTGCTTCAGTGGCGCACTTCAGAAAGTTTAAATTGAGGTCAGTTCCTGCTGGTCAGGCCTGGCGGACAGGACATTTATGTGTCAGGAACGATAGCAGAAGAAACAAAACAAAAAATACCTAACCTTAATTTGAAGCTTCAGAAGCGACTCAGCTCCCAACAGCTGCCCACATGGATGTCACGATACCGGGTTTGCAGGGAAGGGGGTATAATTCCCATTCCCTCCTCCACCCCCATGACTGCAAAAAATGACTTTATTCTTCTCCCAGGCATTCACAGCTAGCACACACACAGGGCTGAGTGCTTATGAATAGCACAGCCCATACAGTAGGTTACATTTTCCAGCCCACCAAAGCTGAATTCAGGCTTCTAGTGACTCAAAGCAACTCATTTAGGACACGATCCTGGGGCCACAGAGGTCAGTGGAAAGAGTCTGTCAGGCTTCAATGGATTCAGACTTCAGGGACTCAAGAGGGATTCATTTTGCTCTTCTTCAGCAAGAAGCAGCATATAAAGCATCTGCTTCTATGCAAGCATTTCTTTGATCTCAGCTGGACATTCCCAATACAAACCTGATACCTGCAAAAATAAACTGCCATTGAAATGAATGTGACCATTTATTCTCTCATTTCGGAAGGAGAACAAGCTAATACTTATTGGAGAGTGATGAATGTGAGAAGTAAAAAGAATTAATACAATGAGGGTAAGATACTTGCGCAAGCAAGTATCGCAGCAGGTCCCAGCAGGTCAATAGGACTAAAAACAGCTGAGAGCCCATGTACTTCAAACCATCTCAGGATTTCAAATGCTGGAAACCACTGCTTGATCTCAGCTAAAGACCTATCATGCTGTGGTGATGATGTACTGAACATGCTCATGGCAAAACCAGGTTGGTGGTTATCCAAAGCAGCCCGAAACAAATGGCTCTCCCTCCAAGCTACGTTGTATTGCTCTCCTTATCTTAGCAGTTTAGAAATGAGAGCACATGAAGAGATGATTCCTGTAACTAGGCTTGCTCTGCAGGGCAGTAGTTACAGATTCAAGGAACGTGTTCGCAAAATCTGGGAGCTGTGAGCAGCAGGATGAGAGATCAGAAGTAGACAGAAGTCCAGTTCACAAGGCAGTGCAATTCTCAGAGCTGCTTTTGAGAAACCTCCTTCCACAGCTACATTACTCTTCTCAACTTTCATAGCACTTCTTTGTGAAGCCCTAAGTACAATGTGACTCAAGTAATCTTTCTGGCACCATCTCAAATAAATATCTCCACAGCACTTGCAAAAAATTCAGCCTACTTAATGGAAAACAGGAGATCAACTCTAAGGTTAAGGTTGACCCAGAAGAATTAAGAGACTTGGCCAAATGTCACTGTGAATACCTCTACTGAATCCAGTCTTCTCAAGCCCCACGATATGATCTACTCCATCTCCTTACAAAGCATGGCCACAGATATGGTGTACCGTTAGATAGCACAGCACAGCTCATATCATGCTCTTCTCCATAGCCACAGGCATCAGTCACTGGATAAAAACCACAAGGATTTCAAAACAGACAATAAAGAGACGTGTAGAAGCATCCTAGTCAATGGAAAACTTGATTGATTTGCATCTGTAATGAGTGGACAATCATCAGGGGGTTACAACTGAACTACCAGAACTACCAGGTCCTCTTGCATGCATGTAACTGGATGATGAGAGATGTTCTCCCTCCTTTTACTCCAAGGCAACGCAACCCTTTTTACAGAAACTCCAGGGCAACCCTCCGACCACAGCAGACTCTCTCTGTTTGAAGGCTGCAACTTTGGTCACAGCAATAAGCAAAGAATTGCTTGAAACACAACTGATCTGTTTCAACGGCAATTCAGTGGCAGTAGGACAGCACTGAAAAGGGCTTCTTTTGGCAGGAGTCTATGGCCTTTCTTTGCAAACAGAAAGTCTCTTGCACTGCAGCAGTGTCTATCCTAGTTCATGTGAAGCCAGAGCCAAAAATGCATCAGCCTGCAAAGCCCCCATTGAGGAAGCACATTCCTTACAAAAGAGCTGCCAATTTTGCCTGACACCAAGGTCACCGAAAGGTAAATGACCATTAAACTAGATTATAAAAGCCATTCCTACCAATAACCACTGATCTTTGTCATTGTGCTACAATAACAACCTATGTCTACATCTAATTACTTCATGTCTTGGCCTTATGAGGAAATGGAAAGACAGGCTCAGAATGAACTTTCATTCAAGTGTTTTAGTAACCACTGGGTAGGATTATATTAGACCATTTAATCTAAATTCAATTATTTATTTTATCAAGGTAGAGGGGCCCCAGCCACCGGACAAAGAACTGTAATAAGATACATACTAAAAGACAAATTCTTTCCTCTACTGGGATGAGAGGTGAAAGATAAGGAGTATCATTTGCTAACAGGAAACTAAGGCATAGAGAGATTAAGCGATTTGTCCAGGGATACAGGCGTATTCTCCAGCAGATCAGGAATACAACCTAGCTTTCCTGCATCCCAGCCTGCAGATCTCGCTCCCAAACCACCCTTCCTTGGATCCCGAAGCGTTGGGAGATTTCTCACCTTCCTGCCGAAAGCAGGATCTGGGGTTTGGTACTTTTGGTTTCACCCCTCCTAGGAGGGGCTGGGCTAAGCTGCTGGCGAACAGCACACATCAGACACCTGGTAAATACCTGCAGCCTGTGTCATGCCAAGCTTTTCACTTGAAAAAACCTTGGAAAGTCCAGAGATGGTGAAACTGATAGTAGCGCCGTGATTCACGTGAGCGTCAGGCTGCAGGAGCAGCGGGGTTCCTCAAGGTACCCACACATCCCCAGGCTCCCGGACTGCCTCCTCCGTGCAGTACCTCCTAGGGCAGCCTTTCGGCCCCCACTTCCCACTGACCAGCCCCAGCTGGCAGCACTGGGATTCCCCAGGGGCTGCTTTGGCAGAAAGCAGTTCCTTTCTTGCCCTGGTTTCTTTTTTCCTTCCCTGCATAAAATCAATAGAGCAGCTGATGAGCGTGCAGAGAGGACAGGCGGGCACAGAGACAGCATTCAGGCCGCTGAATAGCGAGTGCTGTCGGCAGAGCGAGAGGACCCAGCCCAGGCCTCCTTGGCTAATTTGGAGTCTTACAGTAACAGTCGGCCTTTGCAAGAGGGAAAAGTCGCCCACGATGACAGCTAGAGAAGGCCGTTCTCCCCAGCTGTGAGGAAAGGCAGATGTGTGGATGGTGACAGCTGTAACAGCTGGATGACCCCTCTACGGGGCCACCTTCCAAAACAGCAAAGCGGATCCTTCCTCAGGCAAACCAACCTTACTCATCCTGACAGCTTCAGGGTCTTGCAGGGGAGCAGTGAGGAAAAGGGCACAGGAATGCCCCGGCCCGTCTGCAGCAGTTACAGCCCCTCTGCCCTGCTCCGGATGCTGCTGGCTTTGGCACACGCGGGCCACGTAACGCAAGGGAGGACGTGCATGGTGAACGGCTCGCCCAAATACGGCGCCAGGAAGAACCAACATCTCTGCTGAACCCCAGAAGGCTGCTCTTCCAAGAAGCATCCCATGGCACTGAAATCCCACCAGCATTCACCCAGGGTGATGAGCAGAAAAAAGCAGACAAGTGAGGACTAAAGTTTACCAGCTTGGTTTTGATCATCAGAAAACAGGCGTTACTTCCCACAGTTGCACCTGCGATGACTGGCCAGCCTTCCTTCCTCTAGCTTTTCATGGGAAAAGAATAAAAAGCCCAGCCCATTGTTGCCCAGTTGAAACTCTTCCATTTTTTTTTTTACAGAAAAATAATTATAAATATAAATATTTGTAGAAAAAAAGCTCCCCACAGCAAAGTGAGAAGTGTTGTGTTTATCAAAGGAAAGGAAAGAAAAAAAAAAACCCAACCAAACCCCCACAAAAAACCCACCAAGCTTCTGGTAAACAGTGAACTTCCTTATTGGAGAATCACTGCTAGATTAAACAAAATGAAAGGCAAAATTCACAAGCCCGAGACAAGCTAAAATCCCTCAAGATAAGAAAACTGTAAAACTGGCGAAATTCTATCATAGCTTCCCCATTAAATCAGACAAGTGTCAGACAGTTATGACCGCTGTCACAAAGTTGTCTGATTCACAGACATAACGAGTGCTCACAAGGAGGAGAGAAAGAAAGAAAAAAAAACCACCCAGACTGCTTCTATTGATGTACCTAAAATTCAGTACCGCCTGGCTTCACACTCAAGTTGGGAACATTAGGCTCGTCTTTGTTGCAAAGTATGAATCATGGAAGGAGAGAGGCAAACAATGTGTCTCGTTCGTTGTGGGCTGTGAACTGCACAGATGAACCCAAGCAGCTCTGCGTGGGCTGCTCTGGAAGTTTGAACAAGACTTGTATTGAGAAGCAGCAGCTCTAACCTAGGAACTCTGAACTTGAACAAAACGGCAGCAGAAAATGCACACAAAGCTTTTTTTCAGTTAGCTGAGCAAACAACAGACTTCTCTTCCCTCCGCTGGAAGGTAGGAAACAGCATCCAAGAAAAATTAAGGAAAAAAAAAAAGGAAGGAGGAAGAGAGAAGAGAAGCAAAACATGAAAATTACTGTGTCGTAAGGCGTTTTTACTGAGCAGTCTTGTATTTTAGTGCCATACTGCTTCATTACATGCAATGAGGGCATACGCACGAAACTTCAAGGGCAATACAGTGATGTCTTTCTTTGCAAAGGGTCTCAGTCTTTCCATGACGGAGCAACTGGTGAGTCACTGGAGGTCTCACGCTGCCAAACAAATCTGTTGGATGACACCTGAGAGAAGCCAGCATCTCTTCCCTTTGTAGCATGCCGTATTAGCAGACTGCCCACCAAACTCAGAAGTCCCCCAAAGCTTTACTAGGCTACAGACTGCAGGTCTGTGCTGAGCTAGGCACATAGCATCAGCAAATGGGGACATATCACAAAGTGCCATGGAACACTGTGCCGGGACCCGGGGTCGATCGGACTGTCACCCTGAGGAGTGCTGCATCCTCAGCGTGCAGGGGACCAGGTCACATATCACCCGTGTAACACAGGGACTCCTGCTGGGGCAGGACCGAGCCAGGAAAACATCAGGGAAGCAACCAAAGAAACGTCAGCGCAGTAGCCAAGAGGGTAAGGAGGGATCAAACCAAATCAAGATAACTGTCAGCTAGGAAAAATTGGACCAAGTCAGGCAGGGCAGGATTTTAAAGAGGGTCCTCTTTCTAAGGTAAATATCACCAAGAGCAGGCCCTAGCGGGCTCCCTTCCTAGCAGGGAAGAAAACAATCCCAACAATTCTTACAAAGCAGAAATCGTGTTTGCTGCCAAGCCCCAGAGTTGAATCTTACAGTGGCGTGACAGAGAGACATAATTTCCTCTAAAGCTGCCACCATTGATCCCCTTCTCTCCCCACAGTCCTTTTTGCTGTTTTTTCCCCTTACTGCTTCAGTTTTCAGCTAAGATTGGTGTGTGGGTGGTTTTTTTTTTTTCCTATCTTGTGAAGATTTGCTCTCCTCTCCATCACATGGTTGACTTCACTGGGGGGGTTGGTGACCACCTGACCTGCAACTTAAAGGACACCCGCTGTTTGCTATCTAACGTAGCACATCGCTATATCCAGGAAGGGGCTACTAAGAGGCGTTTGATCAAATACAACAGCTGTCTTCAAGACAAAGAAACACGCAAAAAACTCAGCTACGTGACACAAGCACGTGGGGCTCTACTGCTCGAACCCAGCCAAGGAGGCATCCCACAGCCCCCCGCACAGCCCAGCCTTGTTCTCCTCTGCCTTAACACGGCCTTTGCTCCACGAAGGTGGCAACACGTGCTCCTGCACCTCAGCTCAGGTCTTTGCCAAGGCTCCTGGAGCCAAGTCTCTTCGGTTAGGGAGCACAACTGTAGTCAAAGTGCTGCAGCAGACTTTGCATCATCCTTGTTCATCACTCCGTGGGGCTACGTCTAGAGGAAAGCACATTTCCATCCTTCTCTGCATTACAGAACAGCAGCAGAAGAGAGGGCACGCTGCTGTCCTAATGCCTGCCGGAGCCTGTGGCCACAGCACCCCTCTTTCCCATGGAAAAAGGAAGCCTGGGACACCATGTCCCCAAAACAGCAACTGGGAAAACACAAGTTCCTAACGAGATTAACTATCACAACGATGGTGAACGACAGCCCTGGAACAACACCCCGCAGTTTGTACCACTGCAATACAAATAAAAGAGGTTAACTGCCAAAAATATTTGTAGATGGATTTCTTTCTCGCAGGCAAGAAACAAATTAAAGGAAGCTGCCAGATACATAGAGGCTTGTGTTGTTCTTTTTAAGAAAGGACATGCACACACACATACACATGCACACACCCTCTGAAGGCCTCATATCAAAGCATTTTCCCACCATTCTCTGTTGATTTAATGGCATCATTTCTCCAACGAACAATAGAAACATACCAGAAGGGGAAAGCAATTATGTTTGAGAAAGCAAAAGCAAGAGCTCTGGGGTCAGAGAGAAAGACAGACACACAGCCCTGGAGTCCCCAGTCTTTTCCTTGCTGTTTCCTCTGCAGCAAGGGCTCTTCAAGTCATGCCGCACACAACAGCCAGGGCTGGCCCTCTGTTCCTACAGCTGAAAAGCAGAATGACTGCACAAGGCTATTGCACTAGTACAGGGGAAAAACAGGTTTTAAAAGTATCCAGAAGTATATCAGGGTAGGCTGGCAAAGCCTACAGCAACATTGTTACTGATTGCCAGATTTCTTTCTTAATAATCTTGCTCAATCCGTTCTCCAAACATTGCATGTGGTCCTTATCCATCCTCTTCAGGGTAACCTGGGAGCCTAATCATCGGGAGGGAGCGTGCAGCTGAGGCACTGAGCAGTGTTGATGCAGCAGTGCGCAAACCAGAAATGTGCTCTGGAATCCCAGTGTATAACCATCAGCAGACAAATCTGCTCAACCGGCCCCCCCCAAAACAACTCGCCCCCTGCTGCAATCTACAGGCATCGCGGAGGACCAAAGCTCACCCCCCTTCCTAACACGTTTCAAAGCAAACCAGCATTTCCTAAACTTCAGTTTAGGGTTAAGAAGCGTGGAAAGGGAAGGTTTAGGAATGACTACGCAGTACTTCAGAGATCACGTTACAAACCCTCTCCTGCCCCGAGTCACCAGTGCTCACCCAGTATCTCCCAGCAGAGCTCCAACATCTGCCACCACAGGAGGCCACAGCTCCCACCCACCCTCCCACAAGCATGGGGAAGGCACAGATGCCAGAAGGTGACCCGAGGACAGGGCTGGATGTCCTCACTCTTACATTCAGGAGATGCCACCTTTATTCCTCTCCCACACCTCCAGCGTGACATTTCACTGCAGTCAGGGTGGAAGAGCAGCCACCCAGAAGCAGGCAGCTCCCCTGTTTGCTACAGATTACCAAAGCAGCTGGGCACCACATGAGCTGTTTTGAGACATATGCCCTGTGGAGAAACACCAATGTTGTCCTAACACCGCAGCGATGCTCCAGAGGAACAGAGGCTCTGCCCTGCTTCACACCCCAAACATCGCTTTCATCACTCAACAGGTTTTCAAATTCTTTGGTACCGTTTGGTATCTGTGTTATTAATCCACATTGCCCAAGAAACTCCCAAATATGTTTTCTCTGTAGAGCCTCTCTGTCCAATACTCATAAAAACAAGTATCAGCTGTCTTGGGGAAAACAAGTGTCACTCATGGGGAAGAGCCTCAGAAGAGAGCCTCTCCCAAGCCACCCAATTTATGCAATGGCTGCAGGCACATTACTCTTCCAACACAGGTCCCATTCACCACGTGAAAGAAACACATCCGTCCTGCTAAAACACAGGCGGCAATACTTGGAGGAAAAACGGTGATACAGTACTCCTCATAAGCCAGGAGTGTACTGGAATGGGTGATGCAGTAACATGCAAACCAGTGTGGAACCAGTGAAGATAAAGGGTCAGGATCCCAGTGCCATGGAGACTGCTGGCGCCGCACACCATTACATGAGAAGTTACAATGTGAGCTCCCGTTTGTCTCCATACAGATCCAGGCCCCACATGGTGTGATGATCAGCCTCACAGAGCAGGGATCAGAGAAGCCATGGACATGTATTTACCTACTGAGATAAGGAACACTTGCTGTGACCCACCTAATGGACGGCTCTTGGTTTGACTCATGGTGATGGACTTGTCCCACTGCCTGCAGCTGCTTTGCTACATGGGGGAATCTCTTACAAGGTACGGTAGGTAGCATCAAGCACCAGAAGAGCTGCCAAGACTGAGAAATAAACCTTTGTTTTACCACTAGGGTCACAGGAAAAGCCACGACCTGCACCCTACGCTTGAGTCTCATCACCGAGCAGCAGCAAGCCAAACTCGGAGATGCACAGGTGGGAAAGAAGAGGCTCAGGAGAAGACAACCGTGCCGCACCTCTGCCTTCTTCCCCAGCAGGGCCCCGCAGGAGGCCAGGGGGGCTGAGGCAGCGGAGAACTGGGACAAAGACTGGCGTTTCTTTTTTTCCATGTGAATTGGAAAACTTTTCCCTTTCTATCCTGACTGTGAGGAATGGGAAATGAAAGACAGCTCTCAAACCAGCAAAACAACCATTTACCGGATAAAAAAGATTTTCTTTCTTTGTCTGTCTTGCACTTTGTTTACATGAATGAGAGCCAGTTATCCAGACTGGGAACAATACTCTGAATTAAATCTCTGAAACCCATTACATAAATATGCCGAAGGTATCACTAATCCTATCACAGATTTAAGAGTTAGATCGTTATTTTCACTTACCATTTCAGCAGAAAATCTGTGACAAGAAACTGCTGATGAACGAGTTCAAGCCCTTCCAGCAAATTCAGCTTCCTTGGAGCTTTTCTAAACTCAGGTTTGACTCTTTCATCTCCCTCTTAACAGACTTCGGAGGCATCCTTGTAGCTTGGCTGTAATTTAACCAGCCTGGCCTGGCATTTCTCTTTTCTTGGCACTACATGCTAATGAACACTTATGTCACCCTTAGTAGCTGAGGATCCCTTCCCACCTGGCTTATTTGGGTAGCAGTGATTTGGGATCAGCAGCTCATGCCTGGCTCCCTGCAGTTAGGGCAGGCCACGGTGTCCTCGCTTAAAACCGCATTGCTGTGTTTTCCATCCAAAAAGTGAACATAATACAGTTAAGTGTTGGCACTAACAAATTAATAGCTTTTAATGAAAGTAATAACTTAAAGGAACTCTCTATTTACTTACCGCTAAGCGCAGCCTGGCTAGTCCACCGCTCTGCCTCCAGCACTGGAAGCAATTCAATCGAGGACATGATTAGCATCTTGCAAGCAGGAACTGCCCTCGAGATAGTTTTCTAGTACTCACAGGCATAAAAAGACACACATCCTCACAACTGCTGGCTAGCTGGTAAGGAACAGCCAGCCGCAGCCAACCCAGCAGCCTTCCAGTTCTGCAGAGAAGGTACCAAAAACCGCTGGCCATTCAATTTGCTGACAGCCCAGAGAAAAAGAGGAGGCAGACACTGCTTTGCCTACCCGTCTAGGGAGCAGTACATCTTGGATATTGCTTAGGGAGGGATTGTAGGCTGCCACTGCAAACGTCTACTCCAACTTTTGACTTTCCTTCCACCAGTTCTGCGCTTAAGCTCCAGCCCCAAAGGCGAAGCCGAGGCAGCCAGGGAGCACAAAGCCACAGAGCCTTTCAATCTTCTCAGGTTAGGAAAAACACGAGGATTGTTTTTGTTGTGGTTTGTTGCAATTTCATTTGTTTTATTGTTACCTGCTTGCCTGGGCTTTCTAAGAAGCAGACAGGCAGGTGAAGGAAAGACAAATGACTAGGAAAACACTACCCATTTTTAGGGCTAGCCATATTTTGTTGCAGGATTCACTGAAAGCAATAAAAAATGTGACTTTTTCAGATAAAGTAATTTTGATTTTACTCATTTGTTTCAGGAAAAAAAAAAAGAAAATAAAAAAAAGAGGGGGTGGTAGGAGCCTGGATCTCCAAAGACTAGGCAGTTGCCCTCTCACCCTCACCTCCGAGGTGTCGAGGTGGATTTAAATCCCTCCCGTGACTCAAGGGATTGGAATTAGTCTTATCTGCAGGCTGCTCCATCCACTTATGTTACTACAGAGGGGAAGGAGCATGGGCTGTCCCACCTCAAACAGCAACTGGGATGTAACCACCACACATCTCCTTCTGGTCCACTGAAAAGCATCTACTTATCGTTGCGCCCAGTCCTTCATCACTTGACTTTAGTTAAAAAGAAGAACAAACATAGTATTTTGTTTGCCCCCAAACAAGATTTCTGTCTGGCAGTCACCCCAGGGAAGTAATTTCTCTCACACTGGCATTGATGGGACTTTGCTGCCTACCCACAGCTGCTGCCTCCTGACGCTGGCCTACATGAGAAACTACCCAAGGGGGAATGTTTGGCCTGGAAGCCAGACAGAAAGGGCAGGGAGCAGCGGCTACCTCCATCTCAGCCTTCGGCAGGGACATCTGTTACAGCCTCCCGGGTAAGCTGCTGCACAGGTCATACACTGCATGAAACGCAGACCAAAAACCACAGGCACAAGAGCTGCCAAGCTCTCGAGCGCTGCTCAAGCCATCAAACTCCTCAGCTCCTCCATGGCATTCAAGAAACGTATGATCTAAATTTCCCTTCCATTTTGAATAACATCTGTCTGAAATTTCCAGGTGGGACATGCCAACTCATGCTTCTACAAATTCCCCCTCCTGCGGGGCAAGGAAAGTGCCGGAGATGGTTTCAGAGATGCGGAAGAGAAACTGGATCTATAGGAACCTCTCAGCAACAAAATAATACATTGTACTTTCCCCACCCATGGTTATCCATCCTCATCCAGACTGCTTCGGAGGCAACGCTCCAGCATGTTTTACCCACATCCTCAGGGTGTTATCTTAAAAGGGCATTTGAGGATGAATGCTGCACGTTGGTATAAAGCAGCAGAAGACAGGTGAAATCCTTGATGCAGGCTAAGACACCTCAGTGAGGACCAACGAGTCTACCCCTTGCTAGGCACAGGCAGATATAGTGGGGGATAATGGAGGGAGTGGGAGGAAGGTCAGTGAAGAAAAATACATGTGACAGCTTATATCCCTCAGTGCTGCAGCATCTCCACCTGGCCCTGAGCAGGCCAGCACGCTCACACAAGCTGGAAACAGCGTCCTGGGACAGCATGGTGCTCACAAGCTCTGCCTCCCTGCTAGCTTAGGTATCTCCGGGCCAAACTGCAGACTCACCTTTTGCAACACTTGATAAATTGGTCCTGCAAACCTGGGAAAGGCTACCGTGCAGTTAAATACTTCAGAGACTTTTTCAAAAGTGCTCTTGCTTCAATACTCACCCTTCATCGCAGGCAGCATTTTAGGTCAAAGCACAAAACTTCAGCAATGGGGCTGATAACCTAAGTTTCAGCGAAGATACACACCCAGCACTGACTGATGCTCACACTCCAGCCTCACCAAGACGTGTTTTTCTCTTAACACACCTCACCACATCTAGACCTCTGCCTCTCACCTCAGCCACCTCGCTTTTCAAATTTTCTGCCCAATTTTAGGTGGCTGCAGGAACTTGCTCTCCTGGCTGACACAAGGCATGCATGCTACCTTTCTTGCATGAGTCAGCAGCCAGCAACAGGAGAGATGTTCTTTGTAATTTAAAAGAAATTAAGTGATTTTGAAGCGGGGAGTGTTTTGGACTAGTTAGCTGACTGACAGCAGGAGCACTTCAGAAAAGGCTGCATTATGAGAAGCAAACTTCAAAAGGAGAAGTGACAAGGCCAGAGTGTTTGTGGTGCCTGAGGAAGTCATTAGAATTTAAAAAGGACACAGATTGGGCAAGTACACTAGGCTAAGATGAACTGCTGCCAAAAAAGTTTCTTTTGCTTCCCCAGCGCTCCTTAGCCCATATTAGAAATGCAGTTTCATGAGTATCTGTGTCTCAAAACATTTTTACAGAAAACCCTTGCAATTGCTGAAAACATGAGAAAGATGCCACCGTCAAAAACTAGATGCCTCCTGCTCCCGTTTCTCTTTTCGGCTTATTAATAGCTGTCTTGCTTTCATCATTCCCAAACAGGAGAGGGTTTCTGCAAACCTCTCAGAGATAAGACATTTCTTAGAGGACTGGTATATGGCACAGTCTATCTTCCTACATCACAGGGGGGGTTTGCAGCAAAGGCTTCAGGGGCTTCCAGCGTCCGTGAGCACTGATGCTTGCTCTGCTGGTGACTGACCTGCCAGGTCAGGAGCACTGCTCTAGCTGGAGAGGTGTGATGTTAGTCAGAGATCAAACCGAATGCAAAAAACTCAGTGGTTTCCAGTCACCAAGGATGCTTGCTGAATTTCTGCCGCTTTGAGGTCTCTGCTATGCCACAGGAGGCTTTGAACTCACAGTTCAAACAAATGAGAGGCTGCAACAGCAAAACTGCAGCTGAAACCAGCAGAAATGTTTGTTCTGGTTTTCCTCAGCAAGCTGAAGCAGCTCACAACAAACTCAACGTTTAGCCCCTTCCACCAGGAGGGCTCAACAATTCTGGGAAAGAAAAAAGCCAAAGCTAGAGGTCTGCAATAACACCCAAGGCCAAAAGATTTGCAGCTTTGGAGTGAAGCCAAAGCTGGTGTTCCACCAGGGCCATTTCCTCCCATCATCTGTTCCCTACCTGAAGGCTTTAATGCCCATTTTCTTGACCCTTTCCCCTACAGTAGAGATTCTTTTGCTCGACGGTTCATATCCAGACAGTGACAGAGACAACTAAAATGAGTCAACAGCCCTCCAAAGGCAAACAGGGCTCCTGTTGTCTCACCAGGTGCAGGTGAGATGTGGTGAGTCAGGCTGAAGGAATGAGCTCCAACAGCAGCACCTGGTGCAGCCGGTCCCTCCGGACCACCCCGCTCCCAGCTCAGTGGGTCACTGCAAGTCAAGTTAAGCACTTGAGTTGCTTATCTGTCAAGTGGGCAAGAAAAAAGTTTGCTGGAAGCTTGGCAAGCGTAAACAGGCTTCCAGTAACACTCTGAGGAAGCTCACAGGATGTCATAACACAAAGTATTTACTGAAAATTGTCTCAGCATTCAAATGCTCTTTGTGGATTTAGTTCAAGCTGTGTTGGATCCCATCCGCTTCAGGCTTGTGGACCCAACCATAATCTCAAAGGCATGGAAGTTTTCAGCCTATGTCACTTATCCCCACGGGTCTCATGGGCCCTCTCTTTCACAAGCTCCTGACATAATTTCGAGGGAAACAGAACAATCTTTGTACAAATACAGCTACTCCTGAATGAAGAGTTATCACAAGAAGGTCTACTAACAGTGCCACATTTCAGGACATAGTGGCGGACTGGCAAAGGCATCTTGCCACGGAAAACAAGATACCTCCTGGAGCAAATTTTGAAGTGGTATCAGTGGTAACATCAGCCTGACCCATATGCAAGCAGCCATGTGGGTATTTGGGCCATGAATCAAAGGCAACTGGACACACTGCTCACCACGCTCACCTCTGCAGTCACTGGCTGGAAATGGGTGTTCCTTAGCTGTGGCAGCTCAACAGGCTGGGCAGGTCTACCTGGATCTTTGGACTTGCACTGGAAGTGGGAAGGTTGGGTTTAAATAAATTGGGTTACATATAGAAGGAGCATTCCTTTGAGAGCATGGCAATGCTCAGAGTATACATAAAGATCACATTATTGCTGTGCAATCACCACGGATATCTACCTGAACTGTATCTTCATCTGGTATAGATCCATACAGCCCCACTGAAGCCTACCACAAAAGTTTTAATTAAGAGGATTTAAGAGGATGCCCTCTTCTCAGGAAACTTCAGTTTTATGCAGGCACAAACAGACAGTGCAGAAATTTCCCAATTCACATCAGATCCAGATGTCCAGCTCTGGGGATCCCAAAACACCAGAGAAAAACCAAGATGAAAGTGAAACAAATGCCAGCTGTACTTCATTGAAATGGGAAACCACAAACCACTCCACGTTCAGTGCGAAGCCCAAACTTTGGGATTTTGTTTGTTTTTAAGAAAAGACAGACAGAATCCACCACCCTTCAATAGCCAATAACCTCACCGGGCTGCCGGGGCTCTCCTCTAGGATGGGAAGGACTGAGGACAAAACCGAGCTCAGATTGTGCAACACCACAGGCGACTCCTCCTCAGACCAAACACCAGCTCCTCTGGAGCTGCTCTCTCCCATTTTAGTCATTCCTTACATATACATCTATACATGCTACTACTGTTCCTTGGGATAGGAGCCCCCCCAAGACAGAGGCAGTGATCTCTGAGGCTCAGGCCTGGGGACCTGGGTTTCCTGAGCAGTACCATCACCACAGAGGCTGTTTATGATCAGAAATACCATCCAGGACCTGAGGAACATTTTCTTGAAAAATATTTTTGTGCAGCTTCACTTAGAAAAAAGAAAAATAAGAAAACCCAGCAAGCTCCTGATGGGTCAGGATTTTCAGGGCTGGGGCGGGGAGTCCAGCAGAAAAACTTTCTACTTGCTGTAAGTGCAAGGATCAGACTTTTTCATGCTAGTAGAGTTCCCCTGGGCCAGATTCATCAGGACAGCACCAATGGTTTCATCCCAGAGTGGTGCTACAAAGCCCTACAGCTCCTGGTTAACTGCACTAGCAGACTGGGTTTATGGCCCTTTTGCATTAGCCCAAAGCAGCTGAGAATTACCAATAAATTTGGCCTACGAACTCCAGCTGTGTTACTGATAATCCCTTACTCTCCCAGTGACAGGAGAAGGTTGGAAATTTTTTAAGTTCATCTCCCATAGAGGCAGTGCTCTCTCCTCTGGCAGAGGGGTCAGGATCCTGGAGCAGCATCCCGCAGGGAAACCTGCTTTGGCGCACGGTGAAGGCCCTCACCTGGGGCTGCAGCTGGGAACCCCCAAACCAGCCTCTTCCTGCAAATCACAGCCCATCTCAGCAATTAGACTGCTGCAAAGAAGCCCTTCCATGATCTCCTTTTTCTTACTGCAAAAGGAAAAACCCCACTGATGTCCTAACCTGCCTGCTTTCCTTCCCTTCTCCTGCTGCCAACTGTGGTTCCAGCAAGCACACCCTACTGGGGTGAGACCCAGCAGCTTCTGCGAGGGCTTGCCCCGTGCTGGTATTTGGGTTAGGAAACAGCCGCTGTGTTCTCAGTCACCTTTCAGAAGGCCCTGTGGACAAGGAATCTGCTCCAACCTCCCCTTCATGCCACCCAACTCAGTATGAGCTGCTCCTGGTCCGACTGGTAAAACTCAGATCAGGATCTGGCCTTGTTGCAGAGGGATAGCCACAAGACCGAAAACCAACATTGAAAAACAAACAACTCCCGAACCAAGAGTCACAAGGCAACCCTAAACTTCTGTTTGAAAATATTTAGGCAGGATATCTCGCTGAGCTCACACATCTGGTTTCCAGAAGGACTTCAGATGGAGCTGTGCTGAAGAAAAACTTTTCAGGATGCCCACAAAAAGAGGGAAACAAAGAGCCCGGGATACACTGCTGCAGTCATGCAGCAGAGGGAGGACCTGGAGCTGAAGAGCCCCGAGGGAGCCATCCCCATGGCTACCCCCACTCAGCACAGCGGTTAGACTTAGATGTGACCTGAAGCAAAGTCCTCTAGCCCCTCCATGTACCAACTACAGTAGGCGGGTGATCTGAAGGCTGTATTAAATTCATGTATTTCCCTTAATCCATGACTAATAAGCCCACCTTTTAGCAACTCAGAAGGGCAGACATTTACAAAACGCTGTACTGTTGTGACTGGCTTATTTATGGCACTGGTTCAACTAAAGCCGAGCATGCGGTTAACTCCATCCCGTGATGGCGCGCCTTTGCGCGCACAACTCTCTTTTAAGCAAGTCTGTGACGGGATCTGAGCCCGTGCTCAGGCTGGGGGAGGGATGTCTCAGCAGTAGAGCAGGCAGGAGCAGGCAGGAGCGTGCCTGTGCTTTCCCAACGGGCAGTCAGTTTAACACCTGCCAAAGCACCCCAGTCAGCGAGCAGAGAGGAATTCCTGAGATGTAAGCTGTGCTCATTCCTAACACATTTCACCTTCCAATACAGGCAGGAAGCAGGATCCAAATTTTTCAATAGGACAAAAATACCTTTTCATTCCCTCGCTATGCTAGGTGTGGCCTGGGAACGCCAACCAGGTGAAAAAACCTGCCTGGTACCTGCACCAGCACAGCCCTCCCCACATGCTTCCTACTCAGACAGGCATCCCTTCTGCAAAAAGGGGAGAGGCGGGTAAGCAGGATGCATTTTGTCTCTTGCTTACCTAATAAAAAAAAAAATAGATCATAAATTATGGCTGGTTTCCAGGTCCTCATTATTGTCCAAGTAGCATTAACAAAGGCGAGAAGGCAAACGCAGCGCGTACCCAGGGGACCTAGAAACACCCAGCCGTTCCCAAAATAGGAGCAACTTGGCGAGTCGTGGCTGGAGCATGGCCGGGACCCCCCCTTCCCAGCACTCCGCTCTCCCAGGCAGCGTTGCAAGCAGCGGGTCAGGAGGTGCATTCCTCTGACAAAAATACTATGAGAAAAAACGACCGAGCGGCAGCCCCAGCGCAGCCCCCCGCAGAAGCCACTGGAGCTGCACTGGCCCCCTTCACCTCTGTGATGGTATTGGGACTGACAGACCCCTGGGAAAAGGGCTGCTTCTCACGACGTCCCCGCAGAGTGCCTGGCACTGCCTGCGGCCCTTACGGGATGCTGTGGTGCTGAGAAATTGTGCTGAGATCCTGGCTGTGTCAGGAAAGAGAGAGATATGTAGTAGCACTCATTGTAAAAAAAAAAAAAAAAAAAAATTAAAAAATAAGAAAACCCTGAAATCAGCACAAAACCCAACAGCAATCAGCTCATTGCCATAGGAACAGGTTTAGTGTTATGGCAGCCAGACAACTGGGTCCTGTAGGCTAGTGTCCTTCTGGTAACCTTGGGAAAATCATCGGCTCTTAATTACAAATCTGGGGGAACATCGGATATTAGTGTTTGTACTGCCACGTTACATCTTGGCTCTGGCTAAGGCTTCCCTTGGCTCCCAAGGTGCTGGAAGACAAACATATATTTTCTTTTCATTTCAAGATAGCTGAAAGCCACGGCCTGAGCAGTGATGAGAACTGTATGCGATTAGGAATAAATGAATAAAACATTCTTAAACAAACAAACAGAAATCCCCTGGCCTCAAATCCCAGACTAGGACACTGGGGAGCCAGAGGGATGCTGAAGTGGTGGAAACCATTGGGCCAGCAAGCCCGAATCGATACCTGGCACTCCACAGTGGACCAGCTCCACTGCAGCAGCAGCAACCGACCTGTGAAACATCCAACAGGGCTCAGGGCTTGGGTCTGCATTTTGGGGTCTCAGCATAGGAAGTTTTGGATCTCGGCATGGCACCCAATTCCAACCAGATAGGACAGCGAGCCTCTACTGAGATGCTGCCAGTGCACCTTACAGAGGGTCGTCTTCCACCCTGGGCTGCACTGGTGTTGCCTGCAAGACCACACTGCTCCACGTCAGCTGCTGCACGACTCCCAAGCCCAAGGAGCCCATGACACGCTCATTTTGTATTTCTTGCAACTGTGCAGATTGATTTTGCCTAGCCACAAGGCACAATGCAGACTTAACTGCTTTGAGGTCTGGCAGATTTGGGTTACGTCCAGTTAGCAAGCCCTTTCTAAAAGCTAGGCTAATAGCAGTGACTCTTTGGCCCAAGCAGCATGTCCCACAGCACTCGCAGCACGCAAAGGAGCCCTTTCCTTTATTCACTTCCCATTTCCTGCCCATTTGCTTCAGCAGCAAACTCCCCGGTCTCAGAGTGTGGGTGGGATACATGGAGAAGAAAGGAGCAATCCCTCCCCACCGGACTTCTCCTCCTCCACTGTCTCCACCTCCCATCATACAGTATCAGGACCACGAGCTGTTTCGCCCTGCCCCTTCCAGGAAGGACGAAGCTTGCAAACACAGCCCTTCTGCTGAAAAGCAGCTTTTCCGGGGAAAGCATGGAAAGAGATAGCAGCACCCGCAAGCAAAGATGGACATGCAGTTTCCACGTGAAATCAATGCAATAGCGCAGGGGGAACTGCCTCCCCTGCGTAAATGGCATCCCCAGGCAACTTTGCTCATTAAGAGGAGATCAGCTGCCAGAGAAGGTGGAGGAAGGAGAGACCCTGCAGAGCAACCCAAACCTCCCCGCTCTGATTTTGTTATTCCAGGAGGAGAGGGGACGGGAAGGAATGTCGGAAGGCTGCAAAACAACCAGCTAACCCTGAGGGTGCGGGACCATGCTAGGTTCAGCCCCTCCGTGTCACAGCACAGGCTGCACACCCACCGCAGCAGGCTACCCCACTCCAAAACAGCCCCGGGAGCAGCCCTGGTGCTCCCTCTCGCTTACCCTTGTGCGAGCGAGACCAAAGTTACATAGCTGCAGGCTGCAGTTAATGCAAGGAGCAGCTGAAATGGCCAGAGCTTGCACAGGCAGCCTCCCCATCACCTTGCGTACTGTGGGGCGAGTGCAACCAGCCCTCTTATCTTTGCTGCGAGCATCACCAATCTTCAAAGCCCTTCTCTGTGCAAGCCTTTTTCCATGCTTCTGTCCCTGCCTTGAGCTGACACGTGAGGTTTTTTCAAGGAAAAAGCAAGCAAATTCAGCCCAGCAGTTTGATGCCTCATCAATGGTTTTCTTGAACCGGCTCCTATTGATCACCTCACAGCTGAAACCTAGCAATCTGCATCAGCAACCAAGTCTGAGGTCAGGAAAGGAGTGTGGGGGGAACCCATCATCTCTGGCCAAGATCTTTTGTGCATCGGTTTCGCCTCCCAGCCTCTGCAGCATTCCAGCCTTTCTGTTTCGTAAATACACACGCAGCGCCAGATGACTCAGCCCACTGCTTCCCCTCAGGATTTACAACCGGGATACAGGCAGCGGTGCAGGGGAAGGTGAAGGGAGCGGTTTTACACCATGTGAAAACAATGTCGTTTGTTTTGCTGGGCAGACTCACAACCCTCCGACAGGAACGCTCCCACCGGAGAAGCAAAGCCAAGCACAGGAGCCACGCGGCATCCTCCGCGAGCAGCGGCGCAAGGCCCCTTGCAAGGTGCATCCTGCACGAAGCTACAGTAGACACGTGGGATCCTGCCCGACCAAGCCCTCCGTCAGCTTTCCAACACAGCTGGGGCTGTCCAAGCCACTGACTCAATATACTGTAATTTAAAACAAAACTAATCTCTTCAGTTAAAAAAAGAATCAGTTACCCTGAAGACTTACTCCCTTTCCCTCTCCTCCTGAAAAAAAATCAGAGATTACCGAGCCTTTGGCTAAGAACTGCTTTGCTGGAGGGATGGAAACCTTGACAGTGGTCACTCTTAAGGAGTAACAGATGTGCCTTTCCACTAGAAGTCCCTTCTGCCCAGCTGAACTCCAGTACGTGTAGGAGACCTGGTGTGCCAGATTCTCTGGCGAGGAACATCCCAGAGACACTTCCAGACCTCTGGAAATAGAGGGCAGCCAAGGAGGATCAACATGGCAAACACCGTGCTTGGCTGGGCTGGAAGGTAACCTGGCTGGCAGTTCTGCCCACACCAACCACGGCTGGCCAGGGGTGGAAGCTTACCTTTCACTCATGGCAAAGGAACAGAAAACGGCCGCTTGCGAGTGCCTGGGAAGCGACTGACCTGCCAAGGGAGACTTCATGTTGAACCAACCAAATATATAAATAAAATAGAGAGCATTTTCCCTCCAGCCAAGCAGAACTGTTGATGAAACCACCTTTCTGCATGACACATTTAGCAGTGCTTCGAGGAAATCAGAGAGGCAGTAAATCCATTAGCACAGAAAAGCCTCTTTTTCCAGACAGTACACTCTCAACACACAAGATTTTCATCTGTAGAACAGCTTAAGAGCCACAAGTTCACAGATACCTGGAGTGTGCCAAAAGTCGATCCAGCGCAATGGGATGGGTGTTCATCCACGCAGCTGTGTCACGGGAACACAGGCCCTGCTCCAGCAAGCTGAAACTCCCTTGACTGATACAGACTGTGCCTCTATGGAGAAGCATCATAGAATGGCTTACGTACGCTTCTGTTTAAAAGTTCCTCCTCTGTTACTAAGGGTGTACCTAGCACGAGCAGCTGCTAGAGCTGGAGTAATGCATGCTCTGTCCCAGATTTCTCACAGATCACTGAAATCCCTTCAAAGGGACTGCGCACTGTGCTGACAGCCGAGAGGTTCGCTACTCCCGTCGGGAGAGGTGGGCAGGCACCTCTGGAGACTCTAATCCAAGTCCCTGCTTGGAGCACGGTTAGCTGCAGCATGTTGCTCAGAGCAACCCATTCCTGTTTCTGACAGCCCTCAGAGGGAAAAAGCTTTTTCTTACATTTAAATAGAATTTTCCTGCATTCCCGTTTGTGCCCATTGCCTCCTGTCCTTTCACCAGATACCACCGAGAAAAGCCTGTCTATGTTCTTTACTCCCCGCGCTGGGCATTTATACATACGTATGAGATCCCCCTGAACTGACTCTTCTGCAGGCTGAACAGTCGCAGCTCTCTCAGCTTCCCCCCCTGTGACAGATGCTCCAATCCTTTCATCTTCATGGCCCTTTCCTGAACCAGTTCCAGTGTGCGCACATCTTTCTTGTACTGGAGAGGCCAGCACTGGAGCCAGCATTCCTCATGTGTCTCACCAAAGATGAATAACGGAAAAACCACCTCCCTCGACCTGCTGGCAACACTCTGCCTAACTCAGCCCAGAGGCTGTTGGCCTGTTGCCACAAGGGCACATTGCTGGCTCACGTTCAACTTGGTGTCTTCCAGGACCCCCAAGTGGTTTTTTTGCAAAGCTGCTTTCCAGCTGGTTGGCCTCAGCATGTACTGGTGCATGGTGTTACTCCTCCCCAAGGGCAGGGCTCTGCCCTTCTTTCATGAACTTCAGGAGATCCCATCCCTCCAGGCTGGTGATGTCCTTCTTAACAGCAGCACAACCATCTGGTGTACCAACCACTCCTCCCAATTTTGTGTTATCTACATAACTGCTGAGGACACACTCTGTCCCCTCAGCTAAGTCACTAATGAAGATGTTGAACAGTGTTGGCCCCAGTATCAACCCCTGGGGCACACCAGTAGTGCCTGGCCTCCAGCTGGATTTCAGGTCTCCAGTCACAACCCATTGAACATGGCAGTTCAGCCAGTTTTTGCCTCACCTCACTGGCCGCTTCTCTAGCTTGTACTTCATCAGGTTGCCTACGAGGTCGTTATGGGAGAGTGTTGAAAGCCTTAATGAAGTCAAGATAAACAACATCCACCGCTCTCCCCTCAGCCAGCAAGCCAGTTATCGGAGTTTTACACACATCAAGACTGTAAGATGACAGGCTGTAATAAATAAAGCCAACATTTTCCCAAGCTGTCTGCTCATCAGAAACTAAACATAAGTAGTAAGGTGTGTCTGCGGTTCTTTTTATAGTTATTAAGAGCAAGTAACATTGCATGTCTGTGGGTTGTTTGTGTTTCTGTTTTAGGATGAAAATACAGAGATAAGAATACTCATATATCACCAGACAGACAGAATCTGTTTCCCTCACCTGTATTTCTAGATGCTACCTTAAACCAAACAACAGTTGCAGTAGAGAGATATTGTGCGGAGTCATTTTAATCAGCATTCACCTGCATTCAGTTTACAGCTGAAACATTGGCACTGTATCAACTTACATCACACCGTTTTGGCAGCATCTGAATGCCTCCCACTAGTGCATCACACTTTCTCTCTTGGCCTTTCTTTTCATAAGGTTAGAAGAACATCTTGTTCAGAAATTTTGTATAGTGTATACAAAAATCATACAAATAGGTTGTTGCTGCTTTGTTAAAGTCTTGGGCGAGATCCAAGGAAGCTCTGGCCTTTTGCAGCCTGAACTTCATCCTAAGAGAACAAGTCACTCTACGTTAAAGAAACCTTGATTTGAGTTTCACCAACGGGCAGGGTTGCTACAAGGAGACTGGCCTATTCCAACCAGAGGGAGGACGTCTACCTGGAGATCCCTTACTACACTTGCAGCACCCGCAATCTTTGTCCCATTGTAAAAGCCACACACGAGCACCTCCTGGCCGCAGGGAAGAGCAGCTTTGTCCAGATAGGATGCTTGCGCAGAACTCTCACAAAATGGCAAAATACAGCTGACATAGCCTTCAACCATTCCCTGCAGGCAAGGGCCCTCCTCACACACCCTGAAGGCACCTGCCTAATGATATGAGTATCATGTATTTATGCTGAATTCAGTGTCTCGGTCATAACTATCCGCACCTTGATGAGGTGCGTCTATCTCTTCCACCAGGTCACAGATAGAGATAGGCCCCAGGACAGATCCCTGGGAAATTCTGCTGGTAACTGGTCTTCAGGTAGAGTAAAAACCACCACCATTTTCTTCTTGAGCCTCAAAATCCAGCCAGTTATTTACTCATCTACAACCCACCCATCCACAGCCCACCCACTTGGACCATAACATCTCAACTTGGGCACACATTTGGGCTGGACAAGGCTGTCGCTGTTGCTAAGCCCCACCACTCCATCCTAAGCCAAAAAACATCCAGTTTTCCATCCAGAGACAGGCTTTAAAACTGGGGCAAACATATTTCTTTTTGACTTACAGCAAAAAAAAAACTTGTTTTACAGCAGTCAAAAAAAAATACTTCATGTAAACTTTTCTCCATGTTGTGGGTGGGGAGTTGAGAAAAGCAAATCAGAACAGTTTACTCAGGGTAAAAAGAAAAAAGAAGAAAACTGAAAACCAAACCAAAACACTGACAGAAATTGCATTTGCTGGAGCAGAGTCATTTTGACAGAAACCTTCTGTCCACCTCTCCTTTAATTCAGCCTGCTAGGGCTAAAGTCTAATTTCATTGAAGTCAATGGGAGACTTTCCTCACTATAGTCAGAATTTGGTCCTCAGATTGAAAAAAAAACACAAATTATGGGTACAAACAGTCAAAAAAATCCAATTTAAGAACCAAGGTTTTACGCTGAATATTGTATTTCAAACATAGACATTAACAGCATGAGAGCCTTGGAGGGCTTGGACAGCTCCAGCCAACAGGCAGAGCCTAAGAGGTGCTGTGGAAATGGGGACAGTAAATTCCCCACAACAAGTTTATTTGTTGGCAAAGACAGAGCAATTCCCTTCTGATTTATTTCTACTTTGAAAGAGACATTCAACAGCTTCCCAGCATTAAGACATTTTCACACTTAAGTCCAAAAAGGGCTTAGAGCTACTTATGCCCAGTTACTGTACATTTCCACAACAGCACAGAGCCTTGGCAGGCTTCTCAACCAGCTGGTGAGCCTCAAATTCACCAGAATGTGAGGAATAAAATATTTTTCCTCCCAAATTTCTGAGCAGCTGTTTCTCAGGAAAGACACTGGCCAACTTTCAATGGATCTGCGTAGTTGCAGGGCAATCACTTAAACATTGCTCACAAAGCCAAGGGTGTCTTCACCTCTCTAGCACCATTTTAAGAGGGACTATTCCACAGCACAGAAAATGTTTCTTGAGCTAAGCTGAACAAGCTTAACAGAAATGCAGGAGTGTCCAAGGAACTGAAGATAAGTCTGTCTGCTCTCTTCACGTCATAGCCCCCTCCATAGCCCTTCCATGAGTTCACATTGGGAAATGTCAAGGTTATTTCAGGGACCCAGAAGCCTTCCAAATGAGGAATCCACAGAGCTAAAGAGACCCCTGTGCTCCTCTTTCTTTTCCCTACCTTTGTCAACATAGTTTCAGCCCTCCCTTGCACTTGCAACGGTATCCATCACACCCTGCATTGAGCCCTATCAACTCTAATTCAGTGGAAGATACCCGCAACAACAAAGGGGTTGGGTTTTTTTCTTTTTTGTTTTTTTTCCCTGCTAGGTTGACCAGATAAATTGGTTCAGAGGGTGGGTTGGCTGTCAGAGCAGGCATAAAGCAAGCAGCAGAAGTGCCTGGCTAGGGAAAGAGCTAAGGACACGCATGGCAGCCACCCCTTCCAGTGAGTGTGAGGTGTTCAGCAGCTCAGGTCCTCTCCTGTGATGACAGCCTTAGAGACCTCACACCCACTTCGCTCACTCTCTTCAGGCTCTCACTGGACTGGAAACTGTTGAAGGTCAGACTATCCCATCCCTTTCTCTCCCTCATTACGCTTCCCACCTCTGGCATCTCTGTTAATTCTAAACCACCCACATGCTCACTTCATGTAACAGCTCCATCCACTAACATTTAACAGCTGACATTCTTCCCCAACTTGTTGATTCAGAAGCATGTTTTCTTACACAGTGACACGCCAGAATATTGAGCCTATTTCATGCAGGGAAGAGTCTCCCATGAAGCCCCTTGCTTCCCAATAGAAGAACCCTTTTAGTTAGCATGGCTGATGCTCATCACTAAAATACACCTTCAGTAAGTCACAGTGCAGTGCCCTGATCACTATCTCAGTGTCCAAGGTACCCAGAGCATGAACTTCTCACCAAACCATTACATGCTGTTTCCCCATCATCACCCTCACTTACAAACCAGAAAAAAAACCCCAAACCACCACACTCCAAAAAACCTCCTTCTGGCTCTCAAATCAGCAGCAAGGATGCTTGGCTGGATCCTCAGGGCCAAAGCACCCAATAACCAGCGCTGTTCAAGATGGCCAAAGCGAGACTGCTCTAAATTGTGCTGAGCCCGAGCAGCTCTTCCAGGAGGGAGGCTCTGCAGCACGGTGTGCTTCCCCAGCTGTACTGCATATTCCCTTACACTAGCCAGAGCATACAAACACGTTTCTAGGAATATATGCGTCGCTGCCATTCCTTCTCAAGAAAGATACTTCAGTAACATCAACCAGAGCGTGCTCACCCCAGAGAGCGTGCTCTGGCGTTTCCTGCACAGCTGCCAGTCCAACGATGCCTTATTTTCAGGGACAAGCTGCAAGACTGCTGCTGCTATCGAGCCCTGTCACGACAGAAAACCAAGCACAGGACCATCCTGGGTGCCTCGGCCGCATGCCCCCCTCCAGGACACCTGGTGCAGCTGCAGGGGCTTTTCTGCTGCTCTGCACCCCCTGCCCACCGCTTGCTCTGTCTCACGGGACCACAGTCGCACCGTAAGAACGCGAGAAGGTCTTCGGCCACTTTTGCAACACTATCAGTGTGCAACCCTGCTGGAGTCTCCATGTCCTGGGCACAGGGGACACCCCATCCTCCTGGTGCCAGGTAGAGCCCTTTCCAGTCTGCAGCTGGGGGTTTGGGAAGGAAATCCCCACCTGGGCAGGGGCTTTCCGAGGCTGCTGGGCCACTGCAGCCCTACCTGGAGGGACGAGCAGGTAACCCGTAGTGCAAAAGGCTCAGATAGATGGCAACAAAGGGATAAGTTTCACCCCAAACAACCAGTACGAGGTAGACGTTCATCACAGGCTCTTGCTGTATGCCATCTTCTAAAGATCTTTTAGATTCAGACCCCAAATCAGTTTCAGGTTAGCAGAAACCCTATTTACTTCTGCTGGGTTTGGATCAGGCCCCTCCTAGGTAAAAAAACCCCAACAGTTAATGGAAATGCAGCATGCATGGAGCTTCCACTCCTATTAGCAGGTCTTTCTGAGAGGACACAATTTTCCAGCCATGCATTAAGCCTGTCCAATACTGACATCAGCTCATTTCCATTGATCCTGATTACATAATAGTGACTTAATTCTCCATAGAATTGAATTTTCCATATGTTTGGATCTTTTGCAGTTGCTACATGATTTCCTTCTTCCCTGCTGGATTCATTATTTATTATCTCTTTGTCCTATACTTAAAAATTCTGGTCTTCACTGGAAGCAGAAATTTCTACAGACTTGTTTTGGTTTTCTGATACAACATTTATCACATCAATTTCCTTCCATCTAAAAGACACCTCCACAACACTACTGCAGTACTGGACATTCCTATGGCTTTGAGAATTGCCGCCAACTGTGGACTGAAGTTACATTTTGTTTCAACATACATTAAGAATAGTTAATAACCATTATGGCACCCAAGTTTTCAGGTACTTCTACCGCTATTTATAATTCACGAACATCAATCTTATGAGATCAGGAAGTTGTGCAAAAAACCGCAACTGTTTGCAAAGATTACAGTTTTATAGCTGTAGATGAATATTCTCACTGTGTGTGTCCACCCAATAGACACGACTGTTTCTGTCAAGAGGTAAAACTATTACAAGCTCCCAGTGGCTTCACCCTGACAACAGCCAGTGACACCTCTGGTTAGGTACTTTTGGCCATTTCCTGGAGGACTGGAGCCCACATTTCCAACCTCTTTGCTAACATACACATTACCAGTGCTACTCACAAGAAAACGGTTTCTTCCATTTACATTCACATGGTGCCACTGGGTAAAGCTGTTAATTTTCACAATATTGCTTGACAGTAAAGGCAGTGCTGTACACTTACAGGACAGGAGTAAACTGAAGCATGAGAATATCAAAAGCACCACCAGAAACTAGGAGTGTATCTGTACTGCCATGCTACACACTGCTGGAGGTTTGCTTGGGATTAGCCAGAACTGCTATGCATTTTCAGTCCATCAGCTTCTCATCTGCTTACACGACATGGTCAGTTTAGCTCTGTCTTAATCTCCGTTGACACAATTAAACATAATCCCTTTCACATCCCTGCAATATCCCTTCTTTTCCTCTCTAGCTTCATTAACTTATTTTCCACCTTTATGCTAACTCTAATCCAGAAACCATGCAAGCCTCCACCAGAGTCAACAGAACTACTCACATACTTGAAGTTAGCAGAAGTACTTCAGCACTTCTGTAGATTAAGGTTTAAAAGATCAATTACAGTGTTGATCTCATCTGAGAATACTAGTCAGAGAACAGGCTAAATTCACCCAACGCTTCTCTTCCCATCCTCCCTCCCTATCTTATTTATATTCACACCTACCTCCCAAATTTCAATAGTCCAGGTGTAGGCAACGAGCACAATTCCTGGCAGAGCAAGGCTCAGATTTCTTGTCAGATCAGCACTTTGTTCAGCAGGAATACAAAAGCAGCCCTGATAAGCAACTTGAGAAAGTTGTAGGAAAGGCTACAGCACCTACAACCCCATGAGCAGCATCCAGCCCCTGGCACTAAGGAACTGATATGAAGCAGGAGGGCACAAGTGGCAGCTAAGCATGGCTTGCACAGCGTGGAGAGGTTTTTGGGGGGCTAAGAGCAGCACTCCAACACCTATGAGGACACCAACAAGAAGACCCAGCTCTCCAGAGAGGTGCATGGTGGGAGAACAACAAGTGGACTTAAACTGAAACAGGGAGGTGCCAACTGGATACATGGGAAAAAAAATTCCTCCATGAAAATCTGTTGTGGCAGCTCTGTCCTCTGAGGTTTTCAAGACCTGACCGGACAAATCCCCAGGTGACCGGGTCTGAGCTCAGTGTTGGCCCTGCTCTGAGCAGAAGGCTGGGCTTGAGACTTCTCAAAGTCCCTTTGGAGTCAGATAGTAAAGTCTCATTAAAAACACATTCAAAACTATTCTATTGAAGAGATTGGGATTTAGGTGAAAGACATAATCTTAAAGAAGGATTCTTGGGCTGAAGAAGTCTTCTCTGTGGCAGGGGAGCCACTGCCGCAGTAAGACTATTTAAAAAAAAATAAAAATTAATGCAATCATCTGTTCCTCAAGCCTTCACAGAAAGAACCTCCCTCCGTCTCTGCAAGACTTTGAAAATGGTGTCAGTTCCTGGAAACGCACCAGCAAAACAAACCACGATAATGGTACGTACAAAGGGAAGTTGGAAGAGGAAGAGAAGGATTTGGTGACGTCTGGGAGCTCTCATCCCTCTCTGCCGTAGGATGGGCAGCAGGTGCCGTCTCCCTCCCACACACCCCCAGGGCGAAAGCGCCCGTGACCCCGCTCCTTTCTCCTTGAGGAAGGGATGCAATCCCTCAGCCCTGCTCCATCCCAGCAAGAGGCCAGTCCCTCAGCTGCACGCCCTGCCAGAGGCAGAGCAGGGCGAGCAGAGCGAGCCCTCCTAGCCACAGCACGGTAGTCCCCGCCGCCCGCCCGCAGGCCAGCTCAGCGCCTGGCGGGGACCTTGCTTCCCTCCAACCACGCTCTCTCCACTTCGTTTGCAAGGCTTCAGCTTCTGAACCGCCTCCGAGCGCCCAACACGGTGCACGAGCCTGAACAACGGCGCGGTGACGTTCGAGGAGGACAGCCGCTGCCTGCGGAGCGCGGGCTGGCTGCGACGCTTGCGAGAGCCGGCACGGTTTCGATTTGGTGACAGCACGCAACGTGGGTAGCTGCACCCGCAGTACATCCCCTGGTGCAGACATGCTTTCTGCAGTTCTCACATCACAGCACTGGCTGTTCTTGGGCATCAGTGAAAATGGCTTTTTTTTTTTTTTTTTTGCCGCGCCAAGAAAGGAAGTTATCTTACTCTTCCATTACATACATCCAATACTAATAATTTGATGCCCTCGTACATCACACCCACAAGAGTAATGAGACCTCCCAGACCATGCAATAATCCCCAAGAGAACTGAGGCAAGTCACCTCACTGGGAATATTCCACATCTAAATAGGGAGAACACCAGAAGATGCACACTTTCTGGAACATGGGATAAACTAGATGAGCTAAAGGATGTTCTCCCTCTCTAATTTCATCGCCTCCATACCCGCATCGCTTGGGCCACCTAATCAGGCTACCGTTTTGTAACAAATCCTGTGACCAGGGCTACAACACAGAGCAGGCAAGTCCCTGTCGCCAGGCATCTCTGACGGACCTGCACATCCTCGACATCCTGAGTGAGCCCACTTGACGGTGCTTTGCTGCTCAACGGACTGGTCCCTCTCCCCAGCACACTGCTCCTGCTCCCATTGCTGCCCAGTCTGTCGGCAAGCCGAGCCAGCAGGAAGACAACCTGGTGAAAAGCTAGTAGCTGCCTGCTGGCGAGAAGGAGAACAAGTGCCAGAGATGGTGCAGGCGAGGAGGTGGGATTGTAAGGCTGAGGGCTGGGCCATCCTTCTCAGCAGGAATAAACTGTTAGATACCAGGATACTTCACAAGGCAACTGTGCCAAAGAAGTCTCCGTCACCTACTGCATGCAGCCACCAAAAAGAATAAAGAAGTGTTCCGAGTCCCTCTCCAGGTAGATAGCCATTTGTTCTTAGCCTATAGAGGACAGCAGCACAAAACAAAGTGTAGGTTGGTGGCTGAACGTAGAACAAAGCTGCAGAAATAATGAACACCAGTGACACTTTCCTTTCGTACTGGGAATTGCCAACAGCTTGCTGCACCAAGCCAGATGAGTTTCACCACATCCCCAGGATCCTGGCCACGCAGCACGCCAACCCAATCGCACAGCTCACTACGCATTTGCGCTGTGGCAGGCGCAAAGACCCAGACTGGGTCCAGCTGTGTTTATTCGGTCAGCTGCAGTGCCGCAAAACACAGCTGCATTGATCTGGGTCCGGACACCTGGCTCCAGATAAAAGCAGCTCAGTAGCAAGAAGCTGGCCATCCCTGCTCCACGCAACTGGAGCCGACCCTGGGACCGAGCGGGGTCTGACCGCATCTGCCTTCTCCTCCAGGGTGCTGCGAACGGTGACAAAGGGGATGCATCGAGTCAGGGTGAAAAGGAGGCAGCACACGTGGATTACGGAGCCCGACTTGGGGCCAGGAGATCCCGGTTTTCATCCTGGCCCCATCTCTGGCTTGAGCTGCGCTGCAGGAAGTCTTTCCCCTTCCCGGTTTGTCCACGTTGCTCATTATTCCTATCTCGATAGAAATGATCTTCCCCCAGCCCCAGTCCTTTCTGGCTTCGGGAAAACTCTTGGCAACCAACATCAGAAGTGTTTTTTCTCTCTTCAGAAAAGCCTCCACACTTCATTTCAGAGGTTATGGTTTTCATTTTCACATAATATACACTATGACTGACGTGTCAAAGCCATCATAGCCTAAATCTTCGGGTTTTATTTCTAAACTTGCTATAAAGAATTGTTCCCTGCTACTGACTGAGTCATCTCCTCTAGATCAAAGCTGCTCCTGCTCAAATTGAAACAAAACAGTTTGGCATTTGACTCTTTCATCTAGAAGCCAGTTCTGTCTGTGCTAAGCAGCAGCTCCCTTTACATATTCAAAATGGAATATTTTACTTTCTTCTGTCTGTACTATGGTACAGCAGGCCTGCACGTTTGGGAATAACAGACAAAAAAGCAAATGTATGAACGAGGGAAGGCAATCGTACAATCGAGGGTTGAAAGAAAACTTGAAATTCCAACCCAGAATCTGGGATTAGCAAACACTCTCAGGAGCACCATTTCATCAGCAGCTGAAAAGGCTTCAGCCCAAAGCATCAGAGGAGCTGAAGATGCCGTGGACCGGCAGGGTCTATGCTGCAGTGCAGGCTCCACTATCAGCTCCGCAGCCCTCGACAGCAGGGGCTCTCAGCCCTTGCCGAGGTCTCCGCAGATGATTTGGCTGCATTTTCATAAAGCGTGTCTCCAGTGCGGTAGAGCCTCCTCATCTTTCATGGTCCAAATAATTATGTCTGGAGCAAGGGTCAGCCGCATCTGTGCTATTAGCACCCGGAACCGTTAGCATTTCTGTTTGGCGAAGGAGTTGCCAGCTCCACATTCCTCCTCTATCACAAGTCGGCTTTTGTTATGTTAAAATTAGGTTTCCTGGCATGTCAAATGCATCTTTATCAGTTGCATCAGAAATATGGTTAAGTAATGTGTCAATAAAAATTGGTAAAACTTGCAGTAAACCTAGTCGATCTCAGATCCAGTCTGATCCTTGTGGTCAGCCCATTGACTACGCTGGAGTGACACCAGGAATGAATTTGGCCCTTCCCACCGCCTCTAAATGTGGGCCAACAGACATTTGTGTTTATCAGGAAAAACAAGAACATATGCTGAAAACAGAGCATTTCCAACAAAAACCTCAGTCCAGCATGGGAACAAAAGCAAACTAAAGATTTTGTAGCTAATCAGGAGCATCAGTGTGAGGTTGTCTGACCAGAATTAAACATTATAAGACTACCTTAAAGAAAGCATTGGAGTATTTTCCAGACCCACACATTTCTTAATGGAGACACCAAGCAGCCAACCGGTGTAAGAACGTGTGATCTGGAAGTGTACACAACAGCCCACAGTTCTTATCCTGGTTTTGGAGTAACGCTAGCTTCAAAGAGACAGTAAACAGCCTATGTTAACTGCAAGGATACTCCATTTTATTACATGCACAGCACTAATAGAGCACTCTACATATGATCTTCAAACCCTCTCACACAAGAGCCGTTCTCTGTGCTTGACACCCGGCTGTGCTCCTGTTGGTACCCATGGCTTTGACGTTCCTGTGGGATTTGTAACTGACCACCACAAGAATAAAAGACTCACCACAGCTGAAATGATATCAGCAGCAAATGAAGAAAAAAAAAAAAAACAACAAAAAAACCAAAAACAAACAAAAACCCAGCACATAACCTTAGGGGGATGTCATTATTTAAGTGAAAGAATTGAAGGAAGGCTGACGTAGCCAGTCCAAAGAAACACAAACGTGAGATCCCATGCTGTTTAATATAGAATTTCAGGCAGAGTCAAACCTTGCCTCCGGGTGCTGCCCCAGCAGCTGTGCCCAGCTGTGCCGGGCTCGCGGGCGGTGTGGGTGCCTGGCTGCCGGGCGTACCTGTACTCCCTCCCTACAGCACCCCAGGATTTTCAACCTCAGCACTGCCCCAAGCTCGCTGCATTTATTTCTAAGCAGTATCATAAAACTGTCATTGCTCTTTTGGTTTAAGAGCTCCAGTGAACTATCAGAATTAAAAATAAATCCTTCTGCTTTAGGGAATGCTGAGCCTCCTGGGTCTAGAAAGCACTTCTTTCTTTTCTCAGCCAGACATGGGAATTCAGCCTTTGGAATAACGCACGGGAATTTTGATTGCCATTTTGCTTCCCCCCACCCTGCCAACTCCCACTTCCATTTCCAGAAATAGACCTCTTCTACACTCAGAGAGCATCTGTTTGAACAACCTGATCCGAAAACTATGTTCACTAAGTTAACTAGCGCAGAGTGCTAACAGACACAGGCTTAAAGCAACTACATCCTTGCCCAGGTCTGTTCTGCTTCATATATTGCCAGTTTGTATGGGCTCAGTATAAGCTGGTGTAACCCATTTAAATAGATTTGATAGGTATTTTGGCATATACAGGTGATTAAATCAAGAGCCTGCTGAGCTGAAAGTGTGACTAGCTACCATGATCCAAACACTCAGATGACTGACTCCATTAACAGTGTCTCAATAGCTGTGGATCAGAATCACAGACAGAATTACAACTCAATATCCCACAAATCAAGAGTATAGGTTAGCAGAATGAATACACTTCAAGACTGATTCACAAAACTGGTGAATTTTCCTAGAACCAGGCCTTAGAGTTCACACAGACTCAGCTATAAGCCAAGCCACACTTGTCGAGCGTTGATACATTCGTTTGACACACTTTTATCAGTTATAGGGTCTGTACAATATCGCATTAGGGCAACCAGTACCAAACAATCCAATAATGCCTTTCAGCACCTGACAGGCAACCTAATTTCCAAGAAGTATCATCTCACTAGGGGAACAATTTCAAAGCTCTAGCTACAGCAAATTAAACTGACATGGCATCTAGGCAACTAGGTAAAATCATCAGCTAGCATTGCTCATTAGAGAAAGCTGAAAGACACGGCATGGATAGATGTGTATGCATCCTATAATAAGACTGGAAGAGAGAAGATGGGATAATGTTGAAGCAGTAATGAGAACCTGTGTTTATGTAAAATAATACCATGCTTAACTCAAGAGTAAATCATTTACAAGCATTGCTTTGCTAAATGGTAGCTGACTTGTGTTTTCTATCAGTAAGAAGAAACGTGACCTTTTGGTTTTGTATTAAGGCGAGTGCATCTCTGCTGTAAACCTCAGAGAATATTTGGGTTGCTCCTTATCCCATACAGCCCTGGCCCTGCAATAAGAGAGGTCCTCATTAGCAGAAAAGGGATTCTATTATTAACTCCTCAGTGTTATGACTAGTTCAGTTATAGACAGAATCCGGTACCACTTGATTAGGTTCATCATGAGAAGTTAGTCCTCACATTTTCCTACAGTTTTCTCATAGACCGGCCAAAGGAGGTATCGCCAGATAAATTGGTGGGGTGGAGGAGGCAGAGCACACACAAAGTTGCTCTGCAGAGGTGACTTGTTCCAGAGGTCACTGGCTTTTAGAGGTACCGTGACCGTGCACAGGCTGAGCATCACTGACAACCGCATTCGGCTCTGACACTGCTGCTCAGGGAAGCAGGACAGAAGTAAGCGGGCAGCACAAATACCGGGGTGCAGGAAAACCAAAACCACCCAAAACAGTCACACACGCATTTCACTGGTGACTTTGCACTGCTCTGGGGTACTTGTGACCATCTTTCAGTGAGACAGGCGAGACTGCTGAACTCCAAAAGCACCTACAGACCTAGCACTGGTTACACTTACAGCCCCAGGCACCAAGTGCCCCATGCCCCAGATGAGGCAAACCACCCACACGGCCTGAAAAAATTCAGGAGAAAAAGCACGTAGCCACCCTGCTGCCCAGCAGACTCGAGACCCCTGCAGCAGCAGACGGTGGAGCGAAAGTCACCCTGCTCGGTGCGCAGCCAGCTCTTCTGTGGCCTCAGGCTCGGGGAGGACAGCTCCCGGACCACAGCCAGCAGCCAGGCTTGCCTGCTTCTCAGACCTAGTTCATGCAATTTCACAGCTCGTCTTTTAGCAAAAAGATCTGCCTTCGCCCACGTAATGAATTCCTAATAGGGACCAGAAATCTGGCTGTGGCTAGGTGAGATAGATGCACATCCTACCCCTCAGCCCAGCTAACCACAGCAAGGTAAAGATATCTCAACTGATTTGTAGATTGAGCCCAATTAGTCTAAGCAGTTCTCTTCTCGAGCAGGGCTTTATCGTACTTTAGCAGTTGCTAAGATCAGGCCATCCTAGAGCAGATGTGGAACCGTACATTACAATCCCAGCTCTCTGCCTGATTCTGTATACCCCAGGGTGATGGAGAAGTCTGAAAAGTACAACAATAAAACCGGCAGAAGTTCCCACCATTCAAGACTACATGGCACATTTTTAGAGATTGCAATAAAACACAAAAGATCCTTGAAGACACCAGATTTAAACAAAGGAGACAGGACACGCTCCCCAGCCAAGCAGCAGGGATGAAGCTGCCGATGGGACGGATGGGGCAGACGCCCTCCAGCTGTCACAAGCTGCTGCAGAAGCCCGGGCTTGCCACATCCCTGCTTTTAAAGGCAGCCCCGATTTCTGCATTTGTGGTATTTTGCTACTGCAAGTGGTGGCCACCTAACTGCTGCAACTGCATACCTGCTACCAGCAGACACCAAAGAGCGTCTCTGCGTTACTACTGATTTCAGCTCCTTCACAGCGGGACCACCAGAAGTCGGAGCTGTTTGGCACTGGGACTGACCAGACACATGAACTGGCTTATTCCAGAGATGACAAATCGACGGCGCTACTGGAAGGCTGTGAGGCTGCAGCTGGCTCGGTTGCATTCCTCAGCAGAAGAAAGCTCCACGTTTCACACACACTTGTGGAGAGACTTTCAGCTGAAGCCACTAGTGACACCGCAAAACCTTGTGCAACTCGTGTTCTCTGCGAGCCAGCTCTTTCTTCCCAAGCCTTAGTAGTTGTCATACTTTGGTGACAAATAGCAATGATGAGATCTGCAGAGGGGACTTTGGATCAGAGATTTCTTCGCAGATACCTTATCTCAGCTCACAGGAGCCTGCACACACGCTTCCCCACGCCACCTGCCCGAGCTGGCTGCCTCGGAGCACACGCAGGCTCCAGGAAGGAGATCCCCTCCTTGCAGCAGCCCAAAACTTGCTCCCCACCTAACTCAGTCCAAGAGGGAAGGGCTCAAGCCACAGCTTGAGCATGAACTGCAAGAATCTCCTGGCTCGGACCCACCGCTCTCAAAGCGCTGCTGCCAAAGTGTTACGCAAACGTCTCCAAAAAGCATCCCAACTGCTTAGTTGCACACCTCTACACCCCAAACTCAGTGCTGACTCTGGAAAGCCTAGGTGCATTAATTATTAGCAAGATTGGGAGTCTGAAGATATTTTTTAAAAGATTCAGTCTCCTAAGTCACAAAAGCAAGTGAAAAAACACGTGCATCACCCCCGCTGGGGGCGGCTACTGCTCCTGGTTATCTCAGGAGGAGATTCCTACACTCAGAAATAAGAAGCCCACAGGCTGAACTGTCAGCTAAGGCTTGTGGATCCCTATTTCCCAGGCTTTTTCTAAGCCTTGCACTACCCTTTTATCCTAAGCAGTTCCAAAGGAAAAAAGAAAAAGAAAAAAAAATAGACATCAGAAAAATCTTTATGCAAGACAGAGCACAGTCCACCCAAGGGGGGAAAATACTGGCTTTTATTAAATTGCAAGTGGCCAAGTCTGTATGTTATGTGGGAGTTTCAGTCTGACCCCATAATTCTGAGACTATTTACTTCCAGACAGAGCTGTTTATAACCAAAGACAATGTTGCCATACACCAAACGATCCTCAGCCCTGCTTTCTATGGAATTTTGCCCACGAAGGCGGTGATAGGTCAGTGGGGGAAAAAAAGAAAAAGAAGTATTTTAGTGAGTCCTGACCCTTGTCTTTTGAACTTTAGACCAAACCAGCACGCTTCCCAGGCCTCTCCTCTGCAGCACCCCGCTACATCGTGGGTCCTGCGCTGCCACAGCTGACCTCCACCACTGCACCCCAGCCTGCAGCAGCATGGGCAATGGCAAGCCAAACCCTCCCTGCCAGCAGGAATTACCACGCTCACGCCTCCTTTAGCGACAGCTGGCTATCCTGGCCCACCAGCCGCAAATTTAACTGCTCTCGGCGGTTTCGGCCCCGATTTTTCTCTTTTTCGGCTGTGGCCAGAGCAGGAAGCCGGATTCAGACCTAAGGCTCGGTCCCACAGAAGGGGCGCATGCAGGCACAGTGCCAGCCCTGCTTCGCTGCAGCTTCTCAAAGGGCTCGGCTCTTCTGGCCACCCTTAGCAACTTGTGTTTGTTTTGGAGTTTTTTTTCCTCCTAAAGCTCTGCTCCCTGGATTCAAGTAATTTTTGTTTTGCTTTGTTAAAAAAGTAAGAACTTTGGGTACTGGGAGGTCGGTGTCTTCCTACTGAACGCTTCTAAACACATTTTTCTTTTGTGAACTTTTACAGTCATTCCTCTAGTTCACACAAGGTTTTGCCATGCACTGTAGCACACAGCAAGAAGTTCCCAAATTTAACCCCTCTTGTTCAAATTGCAGCATAGCTCTTTACAATGGAAATGCCTTCTCCCAGCTGGTGCCAGGGAACTTGCCTGTTCACTGGCACCTCCCTATCCACCCCCAAACCAGAGCCAAATAAGCGGTTCCAGCCCAGAAACTGGCTGTGTTGCCACCTGTACCAGCAGCTCCTTGGGGCAAGGCCGTGTCGGACACATCTCTGACCCACAGAGCTCTGCTGACAGTCTGCAGCACAGACTGGACCAGTCAGTCTCGTCTGCTAACCCAAGAGAAAAGCACAAATGACTCAACTTCCAAGATGAAGTAAACAAGACGCAGGTCGTCAAACTGGCTGTGTGACTGCAGGATCCCAATTTACTTGCTGGGTCTGGATCTGTGCTTCAGCCATGCAGCTTCAGAGAGGAACATCTATGTCCTAGGTGCACATGCTCTGCATCATCTTCAATCATAGACGCACCTCTGATTTTTGGTTCCCCAAGATGTCCCCTACAGCTCTGGGGTCTCCGGTTGCTATTGCCTGAAGATGCACTTCCCTGCCTTAGATGACTCCTGCCTTTCCAGAGGATACAGCAAATTAGTTTATAGGGACTTCTCAAGAGAACAGCATCCCTAATTTCCTTTGATCCAGGCAGGATGGTTGCCAGGAAGGCACTGGCCACTGGTTAAGGAGCTTGCTGTTCAGGCCCTGGATTTGCCATAAAAATCTTAAGAGATTCACTCAAGTCATTAAATCCTTCATATGTTCTGTATGTTGAGACAGAAACATTGTTGAACAAGTATGCAGCTGAGCAGGCATCCAGAATTCAGATTTAGAAGCCTGTGGTGCCTTGGTGCACAGCCCTGCAGAGCCTGGGCAACACAGGCTGCCCAGTTGCCTGCTTGCCCCCAGTCCGTCACCACTGCTGGGAGCTGAAAGAGCCAGCCATGCTCCAAAATAAAGCTGTACAAGCATTTTTGCATAGACACTCCCTGTGTTCCTGGGCTGTGGGTGTTCAGTGAAAGCAATCAGTGAAACCCCCTGAACAATAAACTCATTCACACGGCATCTCCGGTCCCCGGCCGGGCACGGTGTGCCCAGAGCCTGCTGCAGGGAGTGGCAAAGGTACGTGAAGGAATGGGAACAAGACTTGCCCAACACACTAGTCAACACCACAAGAGAAAAGTAAGGGCTCGTGCCTTGCCAGGAGCGCTCCAAAAGCAGGTGCCCAAAGGGTCACAGCTTGTGAGCACTGCTAGCTTTAGGAGCAGGCTCCTGGTGATTTTGGCAGACGCAGACAGGGCACAGACGCCGGGGTGGCGGGGCTACAGGGGTACTGCTCCCACATCCCTGCATGGATCCCTGCCCCTTACTCTCAGGTACGGAGCAAGCCCTAGTGACCATTTTGGGGGTAGCAAAAGGAGCACCCCCACGCCTGGCAGTTACCCCCCCCCCCCAAAAAGGACCATCACTGCTCATCAAATGGGGCTAAAGCCCCCATCCCTGCAGCCTCATGCCCATCTGCAGTGAGCCTGTCCTGGTCTGGAGAGCACCGGAGAGGCTCACGTGCACCCAACACAGAGCATCCTCAGGTGCCTTGTTTACATAAGAAATGCAGCTGTGCTAGAAGGGACAGAAATATTATACCGGCACAGATGACTGTGTAGGATGGCTTGGTAGGGTAGACATGGTAGATGTATAATTGAGACAGGTTGTGGTTTCAGTCACAGAAAAAGGTTTCATCTCCTAAATCCCTGCTGAGTAAATCACTCTGCACTCCTGCTGTCTATTCCCCAACAGAGTCCATTCCTTCCTCCAAAATCAACCAGGGTCACTGTCACATAAGTGAGAGTTACTGTATATGTTATGAGGTTATGCAGGACGTTAATTTTCATCTGCTTTGCAAAGAATGCTCAGCCAAGCAGCAGAAAATTGTATTGGATTTGGTACAGGGCAGTTTTCTCCAGTTGCCAATTACACCAAGACAATTAGTTAAACACAACAGCTGTGTTGATGCTCAGCTGAGGAGAAACCACATATGTTTGTATAGAGCCTAGATCATGTTAATATGAATCAATCCATTTCTGACTCTGATTAACAGGAGTTTATAAAGGGCCTCAGATTGTTACCAGGGCTCACATCCTTCATTCATGTCTCCACTTTGTGGTTTAATCCCAAGCATATCTCCTTGTATTTGCAAGAACTTGTTGAAAAGAACACGTGCCAAAGTGCCAAACAGACCCACACCCTTTTCCCCTCCCAGTTAAAACATGTTAACTAGCAAGCAAACACCTCATCTTTCTACCAAGTCACCATTTTAATCCTTATCAACACTAAACTGTCGGCTTCTGTTTAGAAGACATCATCTCCTCCACAAACAACGCTTGTCTCCTTAGGGGAGCACTGCAAACACTACCGGTGCCCTGCAGAGCCCTGGGAGACCCTCAGATAAGAGATGTGAAGCTTGTATCTTTGCTCAACAGAGACAGTAAAACAAGAATGCCAAACACCTTTCTTTGAAGAACCGGGCTGCGAGTCACTCCGATTTCCATTACAGAGCTCTAACACGTTAAAAAATACAGTCATAATCTTACAAGCCTCTCAAGGCTCCCATCACTTGACGTTTTAGACTACGGGGATGGAGCTGCATCACAAGGGAACCACCCGTGACTGCAGTGACAAGGGGTTGGTCTGAGACAACTTGACGGGAATGGCAGATAAGCAAGGGTGCCACCAACACACCCCTCATCAGTAACAGCGCGTTCAGCACCTCTTCCCTCCTCTCTGGGGTATGGGGATGGCTGGTCACAGACCACCCAGCCACATCTGACAAGCAGGACAAGGAGTAGGCAAGAAGCCATAGGGCCACTCTAAGAGGGAGCACAAGATGGGACAGTTGTACGTATCTCGTTCAACGGCAAAACACGTGGGAAGGAGCGGGGAGAGCACTTGCAGGGAACAGAGGAGGAGCAAGAGATGAGCAGCTCTGTCCTTGTCACTACATAGCTGTGGGTGCAGCGACCACCCTCATTCACACCTGCCCTCTGCAGGTCTCACTCTTGTCCCCTTGGGCTGTTGGGTCTGTTGCTCTTTATGCCTCACCCATACTTCCTAAATCGCAGGGAGAAGGTGGATTTTTAAACAGCATTTTCACCAATGGAAGACGCTCTTTACTGTGGCCCAGCAGAAAAAAAAAAGCCCTGCCGCACATGGAGATCATCCTTCAGAGCTTTAATAGCCTAAAAGAGTCAAGAGACAATGTCCTCCTATGCAGCTGGCCTTGCAACCCCATTTGCAGAGGCTGGGAAAGGAAACCCATTCCCAGGAGAGTTTCACAATCCCTCCTTCTCTTCCCACCACGCAAGTCCAACAGCCTGAGCTCTTCCCGCTCCACGGGTGCCACGCTGCCGGCCACCAGCCCCAGCCTCCCCAGCTCACACCCCACCGGGCCCTCCACGCTCCGGCCAGCCAGATCCCTGGGGCTGCGTCACCCTGCCTTTGAAGCAGGAGGGACACCTCTTGTGCGTGCCAGGTTAGAGCTCGGATTAAAGCACATCCCTGCCTGCATTTAAAGGAAAGAAATGCTGCTGTTTGCTGATGCTTGCAACCTTCTTTTCTTAAGTAATAGGAAAGATGTGTAGTCAAATTCCTCTTCCCAGCACACCAGTTCGTTGCTCAACAGCCCTCTTTGAATCCATCCTTCCCTATCATTACAGGCTTTCCCTGCACAAGAGCTCTGCCCGGCTAGTGGCAAGAATGAAGACTCCCCATACCAGCCACAGCAGCAACAAGATATCCCCACCAGAACAGGCACATATCCCCTGTGCTTATTAAATACCAACTTACCTGCCTGCTTTCTCCACCTGCTCCTCAGGGCTCTCCAGCCACCCCACCACGCTGGGGACACCTCCCACCCACTAAACGAGCTATTGCCATCACCTGCGGCTGCCCTGCAGAGCTGGAGATGCCTGGGTACCCTCATTAACACACACCCACTCCCACGTGTGCACGCTCGTTACCAGTAACACAAAAAAGACTGGCAAGGCTCCGCAGTCAGTTGCACTTGCTATTCATTACACATGTGCAGAACACATCCCTGCTGCTCTGCGGGAGCAGTGTGCATATTTAAAAAGACAATATACAAAACATAGCTGAATCTTAATGAATTTGCTTTGCTACTGGAACTGAATGGGATTGTACAGACCCTTCCAGGAGAGAAAAAGAAAAAAAAAAAAAAAAAGACTACACAATATTTGACTTGCAATATAATCTTTAACATCACTTTTGCAGTATGTTACTATTGTGCTTATCAGGCCTGTAAAGTACCGACTGTAAGGAGGAAAAGGATGAAAATACAAGAGGCAGCACAGTGCCAGCCCTGTCAGAATACTAAAGTACTTGCATAGTCATAAAAATACACAGTCCTGGCAAAAATTAACTTCACACAATAGGATACCTTGACATATCAAGTCCCCACCAAAGGAGGATTAGGGAACAAGGGCCATTAGCTTAAATGCATCTGCTGAGGCCTAACCAAACCTTGCCAGTTTGATAGTAACAAGTCCAAACGGGGTCAGGCAGGAATATATTTGTCTAGTACCATGCTCCCCGCTTAAATATTCAAGCTCCATAAGGAGGACAGCAGTTACGAGGAGCGACACGCTTGCTCTGAACAGGTAAAATTTACTGCAGACTTTCTCTGTGCTGGATCCACCTCCTCCAGGGGAGACTTTTACACACTAGCAGGAGCAGAAATTGCAGAGTACCCACGCACATCTGAGTGTCCCATGCCCGGGCACCTCACCCCACCTCCTCCCTCCTCAGCTGGCAAGGTGCACCGAAGTTTGAGAAGTCTCCCAGAGCTGCCCATAGCACCGCAGATCCGAGAGGAGCCATTCTCGGTGATAATGGCCAAGTAGCATCACGCAGGAAGCGCCAGAGCCATTGACTGCGGGGAAATTAATGGGCCGTGGGTGACCACCAGCCCAGATGAGATCTGCCAGAAAGCAAGCGGGGAGGATGCTCATCTACCCTCTCCCTAACCACCAAACGTATTTGCATTTAGACAGCAGGACACTCAATGTCGTGCCTGTTAAGCCTGGGAGGATGGGAAGTCTATGCAGATGGGCAATTTAGGAAGAAAGACGGAGCAGGCAACGTTAGTCAAATTCAGCGGCTGCAGAAAACGAAACGCGACGCCGCTCTTAAGTGGCAAAAAAAGGTCCCGATCCGCAGACGGTGTAAACCGAGAGATGTCCCCCGCTCCTCCCTCGCTCCCCAGTGCCCGGGGCAGGGACGGGACAGGGGGACGTCGCACCCCGGAGCGGGACCGCTCCCCCCGAGCTGACCACGGCCCCACTCGCGGGGACCCCGGTCCCTGGCCCCGCTCGCGGAGATCACCTCCCCCGGGAGCTACCTCCCGTCCCCACTCGCTGGCCGCCTCCTCCTCCTCCTCCGCGGAGCTGGACCCTCGCCCCTCGGTCCCACTCGCGAGACAACACCCCCCCCCCCCAAAAAAAAACAACTGAGCTCGGGTCCCACTCTCGGGAAACAGCCCCACCGGAGCAGACCACACCACCGCCGCGCATTTCCCACGCGTGGGGACAGCGAGCCGCAGCGGTCCCACGTCAGTGGGTCGGTCCGTCCGTCCGCCCCCAAAAGACCCTTCCCCACCAGCGCCGCCCCCGCAGGTCCCCGATCTGCCCCCGGCGGGCAGGACAGGACAGGACAGGACGGCTGGTCCCCGTGGGGAGCCGCCGCGGGGCACGGACACGCGTGGGGGGGACACGCCGCCTCACCTTTGTATTTATCCATGGGGGCTGCAGCCCGCCCAGCCGGCTCCCGAGGAGGCTCCGGGACACGGCGCTGCCCGCGCTCCGCTCCGCTCCGCCGCGCTCCCGCCGCCTCTTATTCCGGCGGCGCCGGATCCCCCGGCCGGCCCGGGCCGCCCCGCCCCGCCCGCCCCGCCCCGGAGCCGCGGAGCTGGCCGGGATCGGGGCTCCGCCGGGGGGGGGAACGGCGACCTCCGCCCGGGACGGACGGAGGGAGGGAGGGGATCCGGGCACCGGCCTCCCCCCCCGGCCCTCGCCGTGTCCCGCACGGCGCGGCAGGGCACGGAGCCTCCCCCTCGGCGTGGGTCCCCGGGGAAAGGAGCAGGGTTAGGGCCGGTGGCAGGAGGAGGGTGCCTGGGGTGCCGGGCTGGGGCTGTGAGGTGGCTCCTGGGGTCCCTTGCTGCTCCCCAGCGCTGTGCCCGGGGCGGGGGTGCCCTGTCTGCTCCCCGTGTTCGGGACGGTGTTTGCTCTGGGGCTTCGGGAACGGTCAGAGAAAGGCCTCGGTCGTCCCGCGATAGCCGTGCGTGGTCCCGGTGGGTCCCGGTGCTAAGACCCCCGGTGGGAGTCCGCCAGCGACCCACCTCCCGCCCTGCTCTGGGCTGGCAGCACGAAAAGTCGCGTTCTCCTTCCGCCTTCCCGGGGTTCTAACACCGAGCCAGTGGGTTTGCACTCTCCCTTTCCAGCGGCCTCATCAAAGGTAGGACCTGTCTCCTGGCTAGAGCAGGTCTCTCAGGACGATGCTCCTCTCCCTGGGTTCCAGTAACATTTTTGCCTGACTTCCACCACCGCAGACAGAGCTAGGGCGCCCAAAGTGCACAAGCAATAGCGAATGGAGAAGTGGGCGTCCAGTCTGACCTCAACACAAGGCACAGGTGACAGGCTGTCCTGAGGCCAGTATTTTGGAGAGACTGCAGGAATTTAATGTTTATATCAATAATGAAAACATCAAAAGTTACAATAGACAAGGTACACAAGGATTACAGAGGAAGTTTTCAGAATTCAGGTGAAGCCATCGGTGTGGGGACAAGGGAGCCATACCTGCCTATTGCAAGGCCTTTCTGGCAAGAGGAGAGGCCAGGCGTCCAACCTGGCCGGGCAGCTCCACTGTTCCTGTGGAAAGAGATAGAACCGTTACCTTGAAAATCAACCGCTCTCCTTGGGAGCTGAAAAATAAGGAGCCAGAAGTCAGCTCTGCATCATTCACCAGAGCTGCATCCACTGGGTCTCTGTGTGGGCATCTAGTCCTTCCACTGAAGGATGACGGTCACGCCAGGGTCACACCGAGCTCACGTTGGTCTGAAATTAATCCTCATCCCACTGCTTTGACGCTGAAGGGACTCACAGGCTTTGGGGTCTGGGCAAAACAGGGCTTGGGCCTGGCTCGGGGTTTGAAGTGCGGGCAGGGAGATGGTGGTGTGGCCTGGATTAGAAACGAACCTTTTCTTGGAGAGAGCAGTGGGACAGACGCGCAGGTTCCCCAAACCACGCAGCCCCTTGCACGTTGACTCTGCTCTGCAAGCCGAGCTCTTGGCCATCAACCCACACCTAAAGAGCTCGGAGTACTCACGAACGGGTAATTTCCGCATACCCATCTGAGTAAGGGGGTGACACCTCACGGAGGATCTGTGCGTCAGGTGGAACCGGAAAGTGACTTTTGCCGCATGGAAACTTCCCACATGAGACCAAGTTTAGATAAAGGGTTATTGCCGCTCAAGGAAGCTGAAGCTGGAGCACGTCTTGTCTCTCGCCGGTACATAACTACCGCACAAAAAGACAGGCAAGCCAAACGCCTGAACCGTCAGATCCAGCAAGCAGATAGCAGTCCTCAACGACTGGAGAAAACACAGGTTAAATAAATATATCTGTCATGTAGGAATATTTCTCTTAGAGCTCTTTCCAGCTACCTCTTGGCTCTAGCTTTCAAAATCTAGCAGAGTAGGCCCTGATCTTGCAAACTTTTGAAGTGTGCCTGTACCTCGAAGCAGGTGAGTAGTCATTCTGAACTCAGCGAGACTAATTAAGGATAATACCAGTTAAACAAACTAATTAAAGATGATTTGAAAGATCACGGCGTCAGATACCTGTGATTCCTGTCTTCAGGCCCCAGAGCCTTTACATCCCCTGCTTGTCCCTTCCTTCCCCTCCCCAGCCGTGATAAGGATGCTCTGGAATCCCAGGACTGCTGGTTAGGCCCATGGCAATTGCTGGGCAAGTGACAATGGAACGAATACTAATGCCAGAGGAATACAAGTTTTTCCTGTTTGTCCCCTTCCTCTTGCAGTAGGAAGTACCTAAAATACTTTGGGACATTCTTTTTCAAACAGGCTGTTGTGTTCTGGGGTTTAATAAAAGTGGGAAATACTCAGACCCTGCTTAGTGCGAGGAATTCACGTTCCCAGTGTTGGTGCTGAAGTCTAGATGTTTGCCACTACGCTCAGCTAGAGCAAATACATGCAAACTGGTTTTCCTGGTGGAGCTTCCTGAAGCCAATAAAATAACAGTCATCTACCCGTGTACCCATGTATTCCTTGCTTTTTTCCTGCTTATTATTAGTGACGATTATTAGTGAAGTTTATTATTAGTGATGACTCAGGTGTGACAAGCCTTGACAGCCAAGCTCACCCTGTTCCAGTCTTGTTATGTGGCTGACATCCTATCCTTCAGTGCAGAGGATCACACTATAGATTACACATTTTTATGTTTTTTTTTCCTTGCTTATTCATGCTGTATTAATAGACAGCCTGACCGGTAGTGACATTATCTATCACCTTTGGCTAAAGTTCTCAAGTACCATGCTGTGGCTTTCAACTCATGTGATTCTGCTTGTCTGGCCTTAAATCCTGTCATTTTAGCACTTTCGCTTCCTGGGAAACAGAGAAGGAATCAAGTATAAATTTAGAAGCCTAAACAAATTCTATAAAAAATTACAATGATTTGCTAAATACCTTGTGCAGAAGCATGATCCTGATCCTCTCTTTTATCCACTGGTGATGCTAAATGCTTTTCTTTTTTCCCCAAATATTGACACTAAGCGGGTGTACTTGCTTCATTAATATCATTGCTGTTAACACTTACCTTTTGCATCAGCAAAGTCTTCAGTGTCTAATATTTGCCTAAATCTTTGCTATGCCTTTCTTCTCTTTGGTTGCATTTGACTTGCTCATTCCCTGGTTTGAGCATGAGTCAAAGTCTGGTGAAAGTTATTGACCTCTCCGTTGTGAAAGCTGGGGGGAATCCTACCATGAGAGTTTGTGTGCAGGTGCCCTCCACCGACTTCAGGGAAGTTATGCTCGATGGAGACTGTCACGAAGAATCACACCTGACGTGTACTATGCGGATCTGCTCTCTGGGGTATTTTCTCCCAGAGGTTGATCATCCCAATTGCAGCAGTCCAGAGTGGTCAGGCTTCTGCCTTTCTTCAGGGAAAATATTCCAGCTGGTAGAAATTTCCTCCACACACGAAGGGTATCTGTCGTTTCACAGGGCTTTTCTTTCTCTCTTCCCCATGCACTTATGAAGGCTGTGAAAACCTAGTTCAGGAGTCTACTCAGCAAGACCAAGCTCAGTCAGAAGTAAAATTAACTTAGTCTTGTTAAGCTCCTGAAAGATGGGGAGCCATGCCAAATACTCCATGTGTGCAGGTCCCTGGAGGACAGATGGAGAAAGAAGATGGCTTGGCAGACCAGGGTTAGCAGTGAGATGTGCTCAGATCAACGGTGGTGCACCGGTGTCCTCTTTTCTTCCAAATATCATCTCAGGTACCCATTTAGATAAGGGCGTAATGTCTCTGTGGACAGTTGTGGTCAAGCAGGCATAAAACTATTTCAGAGCAGTTGACATGAGAGATCTGAGCGGAGGTGGGTTTTGTGACAGATCTGAGCTGAGATTAAAGCTGAGGTGTGTCCTGCAAAATGCCAAGGAACGAGGAAGCCAAAGTCTTCTTCTCTTTGACACCCCTGGCCACAATGCTGGGCTGTAATGCGGCCATAATTTGAGGGGGGGAATTACTTTTGTCCTTATGTGGATCCCTCTGAACGGCAATGAAGCCTGCGGACCTAGCGACAGCTGAGCCAGCAGAACAATATTGCTGTCTCTGAAAGGGGGAAGTCTCTTTCTCCTCCCCCTGCTTCTGACCAAATGATCTCTCTCTTCCTAGTATAATTTTCACAGTTATTGGACCAACTTCCATGATGAAACGGTGGAAAAATAAAATGGCAGATTCTTCTCCCAGCTGAGAAAGCCAAGCTGGGCCACAGTAGAGTCAGGGAGGACTGAGGCAGGACCAGGTAAATGGTGAGCACCTGCAGCTGGAAGGAAGGAGGAGACCACCTGAACATGTCCACACAAGCAGGTGGGTGGGACCACCCAGCTGGGACTAGTTAAGAGGGATCACCAGTCACAAGCTCACCTGTCTTCTTGAAAGTCCTCCCTGATCTTCCCTTTAGCCAGGAGCACAGAGCAGACACTGACAGGAGTTCAGTATGTTTATGGAGCTCCCACCAGTGTCTTTGGCCCGTGATCTGCTGAAGCCTGCCTGTCTTCCAGGATTTCTGATTTGGGGGATGAAGGGGACAGTTGGTGTTGGGAAATTGAACACTGAGGCCTCTCTTTATTCCCCAGGGAGGTCTAAATAGTTGGACTCCGCCAACTGTCCTGATTCATGTGGTCAAGGACTCCACATCCCATGCCAAAGCCCTAGGCCACCCAGGGCCCCAGAACGTGGTTTTGAGAGAGGAGCTGTGATAAATGACATTGCCACACGGCTTACTGCAGAAATGTGTTAAGGATCCCAGGCTACCAACTCAAGAGCATGAGGAGCAGTGAAACATCTTTCCCCAGAAATAACCTTTATGGGTGCTTTATAGCAGACCAGGCTAGTTCCTTGGTTCCAGGAAGGCACTGGGAGCCTACCAGGGCTCCATCAGTGAAGAAAGGGCCAGAAGAAACAGAGAGGCAGGTGGGTCACTGTCTGGGACGGCATGGTTGTTGCAAACAAAGCTGCTCAGTGCAAGAGGAGTGAATGCTCTGTTGGAGAAGGACAGGACATGAATCTTTCACCTTACGAGGTTTGCAAGCATCCTGTCTATGGATGTCCCTTTTGAGGTCTTCTTGCTTCCCTGTGAAGCGCTTCATAATTCTGGCCATAAGAGAGATGACCAAATTCTCCCCCAGCTTAAACTGGCCTGACACTGGTGTTGCTCCACTGACTTCTGTCCACCATTTCTGACTTTCACTGATGAAAGGCAAGACAATCACCCCTAACACAAACAAAACCAGAGCTGTTAGCTGCTCAGCTATACAACAGCTTCATGGCTGATACATTCCAGCAATGTTTCAGATTCTCTCAGACATTAACTGTTTCAAAAGAGCGTGGCTGGGAAGAGGGTGGCTGGAGGGAGGGGGGGGGATTTCCCACTAAGGACAGCAGGACCAGATGTCTTTTTGATGAGCTTCTCTTGGCTTCTCATTCTTTGACATTTCCTTTTCAGTTGTTGAGTCCAAACTGCTTCTAGACCAAATTACAGGGAGCTCTAATAGCATGAATTGTTTTCTTTCCCCTGACAGATAGAGTACCTTCTTCTGGCCAAAGCATGAGACATATTGACCAGACAGTGTGCTCAACAGCCAGGGCATTTGTTCCTCCTGGAGCCATTTCTTCCTTAAACTTATTTTCCACTTCAGACCCTCTCCCCTCTCCAGAGAAGCCCCTCAGCTTTCCTTTGACAATGTTCAATACCAGTAGAAGAAGTAAAAAGCCTTCTTTGTTCCCCCCCCCCCCCCAACTCCACATGGGGATGCTCACACCAGCAGACCTCATAGGGTATCAATACACAGCATTTCGGCATGGAACACTCACAGGCACCGCGGGACGTGGCTATCAGCTTCCTAAGAGTTTCTGATACAGGTTTCTGATACAAAACTAGCCATGGTCCTAGTTTTTGAGGGGATTGGATAGGAAATCATGGCTTTCAGCTGAACAAATATTAGAAACTTCATCCACACTTATGGATTTTACCAGTAAGCTAATATTGATCAAAATCTCTCCCAACTTGGTACAAAAAAACCTTGTGTGGAGTATCAAGCTGTCAATGGAGGACTTGCCTTGACAGAGCTGAACTCTTGGCGCCTTTCAGCACCACTAAAACTTACCCAGGCAAGAGGAAAAACGAGTTTTATCAAAATAAGGGAAAACATTAATTTTTAGGTCTTGCTACATTTTCACCGGGATTTTTTTAAGCCTCCCCCATCATCACCACAAACTGTGGTCTGATATCAACTGTGAGCCCACAGAATGCTATTTATTCTGGCATTCTCCCAAAAAGGAGGTTTTTTTCAGGCTACAGCTCTTCTTTAGGCCTAAACCACTTCTACTCAGCTGAAGTCAATACACAGAGCATGCTTCTGAGCTCAGCGCAGCTGATGAAGGAAAGGGAAAAGAAGGAGAACCTGTGGTCTGTACAGGAAAGCACCAGCAAACTGCAGTTTATTTCAGTGGGGGCTAAGTACTACGGAGGAGTCCAAGTTTCCTTCCTGGCCCCCACATCTACTATTAATATTAGGTGTTAGAGTATGTCAAACTACCTACCAAAGTGGAATTAACTACCAGGTAACAGATCTCACCCATGCCAGTTGAGTCTTCCACTTCTCTTTTTTTTTTTGTCCCTGTGAAAAGAGATTTAATTAAGAGTCAGGAAATCCACCTCAGTAAATACCAAAAAATGCAGTTTCCCTTTTCCCACATAGACCGGTGGAGCTGAATTTCTCCTGCCTTCCCGACTATCATTAAGTATTCTGTTTAAATAGGCCAGCTTCATGCCATCTATAATGAAGTTATAGTGTATTGCTCTGTTATGAATGATGAAGCTGTTGTGTCCTACGGGGAGAAAAATCGCTGTAATCGAACTTTCCTTTTGAAAAGGCCTAATGTATCCACATGAGATCTTCTGGCAGAGACAACTGAGAGAATATAAATAGAAGCTTAAAAGAAAGAAGGAGGGGAAAGGGAAAATAACTCCAACAGGGCTGAGTAGCTGAAATTCACAAGTTTAATAGGAAGATGGATGACTGAAGAGCCTGTTCTGTGACACAATTAGGACTTTATGTAGGCCTTTTTCAATTATTTGTAGCTGACAAAATATCACACAAAGGCTGTTTCACACTGCAGGCCAGGTGCCCAGAAATGGGTTTTTTGGAGGGGGGGAGCAACTGGGAGAGCCGCCCAGGGGCACAGGACATTAGGGTCGCTACCGGCCAAGTTAGGGAACGGTGTGAGTCACCTCATGCACAAGTGGCAGGAGCAAAGAGTGTCCAGCAATGCCTGAGGACCCTGTATACTCAAGCCATCATCTGCTCATCCCCAGGGAGCACAGAGCCGCAGCGAGAGCAGATGATGTGGGGTGGAAGGTACAAGTGCATATGGTCCATCTTGGACCATACCTTTCCCCACAAGCAGATAGAGTAAGGGGACATGTGGGTTCCTGCTACCAGGAAGAGGTTTCTGCTGTTGGGTGATTGTCGGTACTGAAGTTGTATCAAGAGATCTTGTCCAGGAGCCTGTTCAGTGCAGGTTCTGCTCTTTTCTTGCTTCTCGCTGGCCACCCACCAAATACTACCGCTGTTGTGGCACTTCGTTCTCAGCACAAAGCTACCACAGTTCAACCACCAAGGCCAGCTTCATGCCGTCTATAATGAAGTTATAGTGTATTGCTCTGTTATGAACGATGAAGCTGTCGTGTCCTACGGGGAGAAAAATCGCTGTAATCGAACTTTCCTTTTGAAAAGGCCTAATGTATTCACATGAAATCTTCTGGCAGTGACAACTGAGAGAATATAAATAGAAGCTTAAAAGGAGAAGGAGGGAAGGAGAAATAACTCCAGGAGGGGCAGTGATTAGTAAATTTAGTTTAGTTAATTTTGGGTAAACCTTCCTGGGTATCCCCATGAGGAGAAGAATGAGTTGAATACCAGGACCTGCAAAAGGGCTGATTCTGCTTTGGTGGAACTATGGTGGGGCAAGGCCAAACCTGTGGAAGCAGACATAAGACTGCTAGGAGTCTGCCAGGCAAAGATAAAGCAGGGTAATGGGCAAGTTTGTCCGTATGTAACAGCCTGACTGAGGAAAGAAAGATGAGATAAGGGGAGTAGGGTTTGTGGAGAAAGGAGAGTCGTAGGAATGTCCCTCCTGGAGGGAGGTGACTCCAGTGGCAAGAGCAGAATGGGGGCAGCCCCACCAGGCAGGGATCCTTTGGGCAGCATTAGCCCTTACTAGGGCAAGATGGTCTCTAGGGAGATGTTCTCCTGAAGGCTCACTCTTGACCCCAGTCTTCACTGAATGGTTTACAATTTCCTCTGAAGACTCAGGTGGCTCAGCAGTGCGGTCACCACGGGGACGGGGCGCGGGGCAGAGCCCTCCCTGTGCCCGCCGACACGGTGGCTCAGGGCACTCTTCCATCATGGCCTCGGCGGGATTGGGAAGGGCCAGGGCTGCCTGGCAGGAGAGCAGCAGCTGTGGCTTCAGCTTACGTGTCTACCGACTTGCACCGCCAGAGGTGTTTGCAAGTTATTTGAAAACACGTTGCCGCTGAATGGTAATTTCCCTCGCCCCTTCCCTTATGTCAGCACTGGCGACAGGTTGGCTGCACGTCAAGGCTGACGGGCTTGCTGATATGATGAAAAGCTACTCGTTTTTCCCTCACAGGGTCAGGTTTTCAGCTAGCTTTTCCCCTGATCAGATGGGTGATCTGCTTGCCCTGGTGGTAACTCCATTGTCGCTCGAACTGGCAGAACACAGGAAAATTCTCCGGAGGGTCCTCTGCTGGGATCGCTCCCAAGGGAGAAAGAGCACAAACGTGCTTTTCAGGAAGCTGAACAATTAGTTAGTTACGGAAAAACCAAACTTTGAGTGCCAAGAGTTCGGAGCGATGTTGAAGCATTGAAGTGGTGTGCTCAGGGCTGCCTGAGCACCATGGCAGACCATTTACTAGATCCAGTATCTATTGGCCTCAGCAGAGGTTTATTTTCAATTACCTACTATTGTTTTACAAACCTGGCCAGTAAGAGGATTAAACCTTTTTTTATTTTTTTTATTTTTTGGAAGGGGGGCAGGTAGAGGGAACAGCAAAAGCCAAAACATAAAACACACGCTTTTAAATGATTCAAAATATCAAACACTGGCTTTCCTCCTCCCACAATAACTGTGCTTTTAAATGCATCATTGCAAGGGGAATTATTCATGTAGTCACATCAGTAAATCTTACTTAAGTCTTTTATATTGCAGTCCGCATTCATCTAGCTGGGACTCCTCTGTAAACGATAATTAGGGTAAGAGCTAACTGAGGTACCACAGAGTTTGCTCCTGGCAGTCATTTAACATCCAGCATAGTATCAAGGCTGTAAAGTAGGCTTTTCTCAGCAGCAGTTCATTCATTGTAAAACCTGTTTCGATTATTATCTTGTCTCCTGTTTCACAGCAAACACTTAGGTTCGCATAAAGACCTCAAAGCATTTGTGAATGAATTCCTTGAAAGGATTCAGCTGCATTTTGTCTTCTCTGCAGTAGCTAGCCTAAACCCAGAAGAGTCAGCCCAAAGGGGGAGCGCCGTTTCTCTCTGGCAGCCTTACTGGGCTAGTCCTGAAGAGAGGGTTGGTCCTGCCATCCACTCTTCTCTCCAATACCTGGTGCTGTGGGGGCTGGGACAGCCCAAATAACAGGAACTAGATCACGGAACTACTCCCAAGCGTGGAGACCCCCAGCAGCAGAGTCAGCCTCCAAGTCAGTCTGCTCCTGCCAGACCTGACTTGCCTTTTGATGTTTCTTCACTGGGCTGCCCAGGGATGCACTATTAATTTACATCCAGCCCCTTATTCTTGCCAACTATGAAGACTGAGAATTTCAGTAAGAAGGGCTGTACTCTGTAGAGACCATCTTCTCCGGACTGAGATCCAAACAATATTGCCACAGTTTTAGCAAAGACATTATAATACCCACGAAGGCAAGCGTGCCTAGCAGAGGCTCTATCCCATCTTCTGCCCTGAACACGAACCTAGCACAGACTGTACGGCCCTCAGAACTCAGCCCATTCTCCTTCCACTCTAACACCCTTCTTCAGGCCGTCGCTCCCCCAGCCTTACAGGGGATGGAGACTCTCTAGCTTAGCAAAGACACTTGCAGAGTCAGTAATGCAAGGACAATGCAAAATCTTCAGCGCTCTCTACAGTTAACTATCCAACGTGAGCCTTAGCCCTCTGGCCCACAGACCCTGCCTGCATTGTCCCCTCTTGACCAGAGTCTATCACGGCAAGTGGCAGAAGTAGGCAAAAGCTTCTGGCCACACTTGCTGACGCATTGTTCAACCAAAGGCCTTAGCAGGGCTTAACCTGCCTTGCAGACTGGATTGATCCATGGGACACATGTTGGCTATCTCTGGCAAAAACAGACCACAAAGGGTATGAGGGAAACCTGAAGTGTAGAGAATTTCAGTAACTTGCCCAAGTTCAGAAAGCTGAAACCATTGAACTTATGTCTCCTGACTTGCTGTCCAGCCACAAGACAACGAGGAATACCCAAAGGGAAAAAAAAGACATCGGTATTTCATCGCCTTGCACTCGAGCACGGTCCTGGAGCAAGTGGAACACTCAGGACACAGGATAACATGCCAGTACAGTGGTTCTCCAAGCAGGGCCAGTCTGCACCTGGCTTACTCTCCCAGCAGAACAGCCATCTCCTCCAGAGGATGCAAGTCGAAGGTGGGGTTTAGTCCACCTCCTTGCTTCCCTCTTTCATGCTGGGGTGACAGCTGAAACACTCCTGACTTTGCAAAAACATCTGACTCCAGCAGTGTGAACCTTGAAGGCCTTGGAGACAATTATACCCTTAATTGACTACTTAGTAATAGAAGGTGAGATGGTACTGTTGGAATAGAAGGAACTAAGGGAGGGCCACCACCTGCCCTCTCTGCCATGGACTCGAGACTGTGATTTCATGACACAAAGTGTGCAATATCCCTGGCAGTCTAATGTGTTCTGCTCCAACTCTTTCTTCAGACCCCGTTGTCCACTTGTGCCCACCCCATTTTTCATGCCAGCCCAACTGCTTTGTGAGGCCAATGCTTAAATCAAAGCAGGGAACTGACTCCATTTAAAAAAGGAAAAAAAAAAAACCAACTCTGTGTGATGAAATAAAAAGTAAAAAATGTTTTTTTAAGCAGGATCAGTTCCTGAATGTCACTGAGAGCGACCCCACAAGCAGTCATGCTGACATATCTGATGGCAGGAAAAAGCTGTGGGGGCGTGGGAATACCTTAAGCTCGCTGAACAGCCCCCCAGCGCTTTGTCTTAGGAAATCACAGCCCAAGGAGAGGCTGCGCTGTGCCGTTTTCCGGCTCCCCCTCTCTTTCTTTCCCCCTGAACCCTTGGGCCCCCATCACTACCACGACGACATCCAGTCCGGGATGTACATTTTAGTCTGCAGCGTGTATATAAAAGAGAGCTGGAACCAGTGGCTGTCTGAGACCCACCTGACCTTTGGACGTACAGCAAACTTCCTGTTCCAGTGCTGCCGGCTCTTTAATCTCCCATTCCTTAAAAAATAAAAGTGAGCCTATGTGAAAAAATGCTTTGTAATGGGAACTCCTGGAACAAGTTTTCTCTCTCGCCCTCTGACTGAGCCATAGAAAACAGTAAATATCTCTCCCAAGAGTCCTTTTTTACAATAGAAATATGGCAGGCAAAACTGAAGTTTCATTTCCCAGCCTCAGACTCAGCAGCAGACAGGCACAAAAGCTACAGAAAAATAAATCAGCAAGGGGAAAAAAAAAACCCCACTCTTGTTCATTCAGAGTTTGGGGAGCTTTTTGGTGGAGAACAAGCTTCTTTTGGTGGGGAGCAAGTCACACTTGGGAACTGGGTTTCTCTTTTTGCAGGAGGAAGTGGTCTTGAGCTATATACTTGACAGCAAATTAGCATTGACATTTGACTTGTTTTGATCTGAGCTATTTACAGTGGTATTATCTGTGTATTTTTGACATGCTGTGAAGATTCCCATTGCCAGATGCCTTGAGATGGCTGTAGGATGCAGTGCATTCCACAGTCATTACTCAGGGGTCATAAACCTCACATTATTTGTGGGGAGGAGGGGAGGAGGGAAAAATGGTCTAACAATTAAAAAAAAAAAAATCCCCAAACCTCTGGACTTAGATTTCACTGGGCTTGTGTATTTAACTGGAGGGAAATTAAAAATGCGCTTAGCCTGGCTGGCACTGTCACACTGTGGGGCTGATGACTGCAACAGATCCTTGTGAATTTGCTCTACACACAGGAGTGCGTTCACGGCGATAATATTCCCAACTGCTCTGCGCTGGGGAAGGCTGTAATGGAGCAACTGCTCCGTTACGCTGCTGGGTCAAAGATCCCCAGCTGGGGGATTGCTGTTTAGGAGCTCCAGAGCTTGGGTTGGCAGGACACGTCCTAGGGCTGGCACGACACCGTAACTTGCTACAGGGAAGGAGCCGAGACTCAGGCAGTGGATTTTCAAGAGTAAGTGACATTGATTCAAAAGGGAGACTTTTTTTTCTCTTCCATGGTTGGGAAACTTTCAAGAAAATTTCCGAGGCCAAATCCTAGACCTATACTTGTGTTTTTTTTAAGCAGATACTCCATGCACAGACCTTCCCTACTCCCTAACTGTGTGGAGATGCCCAGGGAGGCTAACAGGAGATGCCTGGGGAGCACCTAACATGGAAGTGCTTGGGGGCTGCAGGCTGGCAGGCAGGGAATGGGGTCCTGCCCTGCTGAGCAGCAAGGAAACATCTCCCTGATGTCTGGTTGTCCAGGGGAAGGGCAAATAAGCAGCGCAAAACTTTTTTGACAGAAGGTTTCTCTTGGACTCTATGTTTGCCTTTCAGACTAACAGGCAGATGTTCAAAAATGTCCCTGTGTCTTCCTAATTCCTCTGGCTCAGGTTTGCCGAGCACTCCCCACCAGTAACATCCACAGCAACAAGTGCTGTCAGCCAAGGTTTGCTCACAAGAGGCTACGGTTTCCTAGAAAACCTGAAGTTTCTCAGTGCTGGTCCTGAAAAGAAGAGGATAGAAAATGGGTCATTATGGCCTCATTCATACCTGGTCTGACAGCTCTGAGGGCTGTGAAGTGGCCTGGCAGGAAACATCTGTAAACACGGAGGAAACAGAGTAACGAGGAATCGAGGAATACTGGAACACATGCGCCAATCTGCTGAAGTCCATGGGCCTACATGCCTGTTGAAAATTAGCCAATTAAATGTGCAACGCAAGGATCATCTCCACTCTGTATATACAGATCGTCCAGTTCAGGATTAGGGCTCTTCCAGCGAGGCAGTGCAGCAATATAGATAGCAAAAAACTTCTGTTTAAACACTCTACTGAAGAGGTGCTTCTGCCCCTCAACGAGTTGTATTTCCAGCAGTTGCAATAAATGAATCTGATTTTCTGATTTTGATTTGATTTTGTCCCACCTACAGCAAAAATACAATCTCTGGAGTAAGCCATCCACAGAGAGGAAGCATCTAACTGCCACCAGGTCGCTTTGCTGGATTTGTTCACAAAAGAGTTTCTCTTGTGCAAGTTCCAGCACACAGGTAACACAACAAAAATCTAGGCTTGGCCTGGGAAGTGAACGGGGCAGATATGAACTTTGCTAAAGGCCAACTTCATGGTGGTGCTGAATTCCCCACCTCTTGCTCTCCAAGCAGGAACCTGAGCCCCCATCTCATCTGAGACTCAGTCCTTAGATATACTCAACACAGTATATTGCAGTAAAACCCTGGGGAAACCTCTACCTTTGTTGTGAGGGAGAACCTGTGCACAGTATCGAGGTAGGGCAAGGGCAGGGATAAGTCTCAGAGGGCTGAGGAGCAGAACAGAAGATGGGGAACATGTTATCTGCAGGGCACAGATCCTGATGCTGCAGGGGCGTTCTGTAGGCTCAAGGACGCTGCGCAAGATGTGTGCTGCATCGCTCCTGCCCCTGAACAGAGGGCTGCAGCTCACATCATCAACAGCCTGAGGCACGATTCTTTCCCACCCCCTTTGAGGTTTTTTTAGGATGGATCCCCAGTGGCTTCACTTCAAATAGTAACACCGCCACACCTCTCCTCCCCTTTAACTAACAAGCCCAGAGGCCAATCCTAATGAGGCTCCAGCTCTGGTTGCTCCAGGTCCCATAACTGCAGGAGGCTCAAATTAATTCAGCGATGATGTTCAGCAGGTCATCTAGAGAGCTGTGTATGAGCGGCTTCTTTTCCAGGGGATATCTACATGCAATAATGAGTGAAGTCCCTTGACATGTCTTTCTTCTGACGTACTGACAGGAATTGGTACAGATTCCTCTGAGGTGCAGCGTGCTTAGGTCTGCTGCTACTATGGTCTGCTGGAGACCCAGGCGTTCAGCACATTCATAGGTGTTTTATAGCCCTATTTCCTTGAGTGGCATCGTCCCCTACCTTCTACACCCAGACTAAGACTGGGCAGGTTCCAGGTAATTAAGCAAACACCTAACTTTAATACTATGCATGTAAATATGTTTTCAAGTCAGGGACTAAAATTTTAGCTGAACTCGCAAGGATAAAGAAAGGAAACCATTTAGCCTATGAAGGTGATGCAACAACATGTCCTAGCTGACATTGCTGATACCTCAGGTCCTTTTAAACCACAAACTGACCACACAAAATTAACGCTCCTACATGGTTTCTATGAATATCTATTTCTAGTGACAAAGTTACAAGAAGCCTTGTGACCATTTTCAAACCTTCTGTGATAATTTCAATGAAGCTGTGTAACTGTTCATCTGTCCTGCTGTGGTAATTCATATCTCACCTCTCTCCTTCTTGAGAGCACATCCTGTTTTGTAAGAGGACTTTGATATAACTCTGCAAGATGAAAAAAAAGCCAAATAAATGAGGCAACATGAATCCAGCAATTAAGAATAAAGCTCCAAACTTTATTCATTGACTTGAATACAACAGTGATGCAGATTACAGTGGCACAGAAGTGCAATATGTGCTGTTTGCGGTATGACAGTGGAAACACTAATTGTACAGAACAGCAATCCAGCTCAACTTTTCATTATGCTTACAAGCAGACTTACTGTACAGACAAGACATTGATTCACTTTTACAGAGACTCAGAAAGAGAGCTGTCTCACAGATGAATGGAAAACACAGGGACACCTCCCCAAAACGCTGGTTTGTAACATGCGGAGGGAGGAGAAAAGAAAAATAAAATAATAAAAAATCCTATTGCCAAAATCTACTGATTTAAAGGGAAATATACCTTTGAAAAATTAGTTTCGGTTTCCAAAGCTTAAAAAAAACCAGACCCCAGCTGTAAGGCCCCCTTACAGGAAGAGTTGTCAGCAACCACCAAGCCACACTGCTTGGACAGGACTGATCCAGTAATGCAATACAGAGCTCCTGGCTGTGGGCATACACAGCAGTCAGAGACTTACCTGGGCTAGCCAGCTGAGAAAGAGCCTGCTCCAAAGCGTGCAGATGTCAGTGAGAGGCTCCACTGATTGCAGTGTTTTGCATTTGGAGGGAAGTGCTTTCTGGAGGGTGTTCAGTGACAAAAGCCCAGGCAAGTGTCCAGTGGGACCTGTCAAAGCGCCTAAGGGAGCTAGAGACTCAGCCTGGTAAGGCACCGCTGGAATTCCCATAGCTGCTTCTGCTGCTTGAAATGCTTCATTTCCTAATGCCTAGGAGCAAGTCCCATGGGACTCAGCTTTGCAAGTCCTGGGAGCAACACTTGTATTAACTGTGGTGATCCTGACAAAACAGGTTACTGTTTGCCTTCAGTCATGTCTTTCTACCTCAAAAGAAAGACTGCAATGCACGTGGAAGTATTATCTCTTCACATGGACAAGCATTTTTTAGGAAATCATTAGCAGAAATCTTATTTCCCTGCTGGAAGCCCTTTGGGCAACAAATAATTCATTTTGCATACAGGCAAACAACATTAATGGCCAATTACATTCCCACTTCCTGCACTGATGCTTACATTAAAATTAATAATACTTATTATCTCCCTGCCAAATGCAGGCATGACATAGCTCTTGCCAGCAGAGTTGTCTGACTAAAAACTCTGTATCTTTGCGTTGTGATAGATTTTTTGTTTCTTATTTTATTAAGCACAAAAAAGGTGTGTGGGAGAAATCACAAGGCAAAACTCACCAGCCAGAGCAGTCCTGCAACCCACAGTGATAAGGGTGTTTCTAAATTAAAAGAGAAAGGCGCATTGTACTACTATCACAGTGCTCAGTAGCTCTCTCTAGATCTTCGTTACATAGCAATGGGGTAAAAACATACCACATACTGTCAAGACCAGCCCTTGCTATGCAACTACCCTGAAGACTACGCTGGACTCTAGCAGGTGTGTTGACAGGGCCAAAAAGTTTGACAGGGCATGAACTGGACCATGACCTGGGGCTAACCGAATGGGGAAGGGGGCTGTGGAGTCAAGCCCTAAGTGTCTCTCTGACACGGAAAGATGAGTGGCTTTTCAGGACAGATTAGTTGATTTTCCTGTTTCCTACACGTGTTCTATTGCATCATCATTATCATTGACTGGTATTTTTCACTGTCATGGGTAACTTCCAGGACGTGGACATCCTCCTCCACAAACACATTCTGAAGGAAAGCAATGAATCGTGGAGTGGGAGAAAGGCCGGTTTCCATTTAGTCTGCTCTACGAGGCCACGGCCCAAATATGCCAAGATCTCCTCCTAAGTCAGGGTGAGCCCAGATAAGTCATTCCAAGAGGAGTTTAGAGGATGTTTGTATTTTTACTGGGTTGGAAGTTAATTTTTCTGTCACTTGTTATAACAGCTTCATACCATTAATGTCAGTATAGATGCTTGTTAGCCATGGGCTCCAAACTTGACTTCCCCACAATTTGACATAGGAACCGCAGGCTCATGCCCGCATTTTCCTCTAAGTCTGCTAAACACCACCCTGGCAAACGCTGGAGAAATGAGTGTATGCCAGCCCTCCTCCTTCCCAGAACTTAATCCTTCTCCATCCATTGATATTACCTGACCAGGAGAAGCATGGCTTGCAGAAAGGCATTTCACTTTAAAATGTGTCTAATTTCACCATAACAAACTTTTACAAAAGAGACTCCTCATGACCTCCCCTAAACAGCAGGACCTCTGAACTACACGGCTGAGAAAGGATTTCCCAATTGCAACAGGGAAAGGGCAGCAAGCACTTCAGTGCTAGGCCCACAGACTTAGGACTATAGGACTTTGTAAGGAGAGATGACATCTGTCTTGACAGAAATAAAAGCACTACTGGAGCCACAGAGCTATCTTGTCCCACATACAGCTATTAAGAAACTTACTGTTCTCCTAGTCTAACCTTTCACAGCACACTGCAGCTATGTCCATAATGCATCACAAGCCATATTTAATGAAAGGCTACTTACCAAACTGAAAACAATTATGTTTCTGAGATGCCTCTAAAACCTGTCTTAAATGACACCAGCATAAGATGATAATAAACAAAAAGAAAAAAAAAAAAGAAATTCTGTGAGCAAACTTCACAAGAACTTAACTCTTCTAGTTGTACAGAAAGTTTAGCAGGTTTGGGATAGGACGCTGGCAGAGTTGAGATGCTGTTCCTGAACTGAGGCCACAATAGATCACATTGCTTCATTGAGAAATAGTGGAGAGTTTAGTAATTTCCAAATCTGCTCTTCAAGTTGGCTTAATTCTACTATCGTCAGAGATGATGAACAACATATTTATTTCAACTTCTGACTCACGGTAGGCTGGAGCTTATGCTAAGTTAAGGCATGGGTATAGAGGGTATGGCCAGCTGTTCCCACTGTAACACAGACCAGTTCTTTACTTGTTCATATGGAAGTTATCAGACCAGTATCTGGAGCGGGCACAAAACCGAGTAAGTCAGATCTCTGGATTCCCTGTTAATATGAAAACTATTGCACAGGGTATTACCCTTCCATCTAAGCAGTGCCAGGGATGGGTGCTGCAAATGGTCACATATGCCTAAGGAGGCCTTTTAAATGATATCACTTGTGGCCAACCTGGCACTTCCATGATGTGGGAAACTGACCCTGCCTTTTGCACACTCAGTACATCTCAGGTATCCACAAGCCCCCCGGATACAAGCACAGATGGAAGTGACAACCTTTCTAACTTAATGGACCACTATCTATTCAACACTACATACTATTTCGAAATTCCAGGTTAACTACTCACATAGTATCTCAACTCCAAATGGGGAGTGTGCGTGCTACATGTGCACCTGTGTTTGAGAACCTGCATGTGTACATAATCCCATTTTACACGTGTGGTTATTTTGCAATGTTTTGACAGGTCTTTGCTCTTACATCACTCCTAAAGCAGAAAAGGGGGAAAAACCAAGACAAAAGCAATCAGTTCTCAGTCCTCTTAGCAATGACATTCTGTTGACAGCACTGAGTTTGATGGGACTTTATCAGAAGCTCAAATGCTTTGCAGGAGATAGAAGAATGTAAGCATGTACTTAAGGCATATTCACAGAATCATAGAATGGTTTGGGTTGGAAAGGACCTTTAAAGATCATCTAGTCCAACCCCTAACATGTCTCAAGGGTATACTGAAGAGGAGAATTACAAAGAACTGCCCAAGAAAGTGCTACTCGATAGATAACTAGGAAAATGATTCACTGCTTACACAGAAAATTCTCCCTGGGGCTACATTTCTGGTTTTATTAGGTGGGAAGACCAGATGAAAGAATAGAAAATGTTGCAGTGACAATCGCTAAGCCCACTGCAGAAAACACACACCCCCTGTGGCTGGATGCAGCATGGTTTTTATGGACAGGCGATCTCTTCAGCTGTGTCTACATGTAGATGGTTGGGATAATTAAGGGGAATTAACTATAGGCATGAAATTGAAGCTCAAAAAACTCTTCGTGTTCTTACTCAGAAATAATGCAGTATTAAGTCTAGTGCAGAGGGCTGTGAACTGACTATGTTCCACTCCAGTGAGATGTGAACCAGCAGTGGCCCAAAAATCCAGTTAGAGATTAATTGTTTCTGCAGCATCTGAACTGGCTTCTCTTCATTCCTTCCCAAGCCACAACTGCAGTTTTAAATTCTCAGTTGATGAAGCAGATACAAATTACCCTGTCATTCTTCACAGGCTAGGAGGTTGAGTTTTGGTTTTTTTTGTTGTTTTTTTTTTACTTTTTTTTCTTTCTTTTTTTCTTTTGGAGAGGAGAGAGAGGAGAGAAAACAACCTGGCTTAGTCATTTCTGAAATGACTGTGTACTGTATTCATATATGCTGTGAGAAATTCAATAGTGATCTAGAGATAGGGACAGAAAAACGCAGACCGGCAGCTCACATCCTTGAGAGAGCAAGTCTTCAGATCAAAAAGGTTTATTGTCAAGGTGACTTGGGCTAAAAGACCCGTGATGCCTACTATGTTTGAGAGGCAGAAGCACAGTACTGGCTGTAGGATGTGGGCTGGCAAAATTTGGAGAATTTTAATATTTAAGTGCACTAAAACTCAGTTAAGCCATCTCAAAGTTAAGCCACACCTTGCAGGTGACAAACACTGAATTTCTGAGACTCCAGCATTCTCAAAGCCTGTGACTGTAAAACACTGCTGTTCTTTTGTTGTATGGATTTGGTTTCAGCAGTCACTTAAAAATGCATCTCAAACTGCCAGTGCCCCTAACATTCTCATTTACTTCTCAGTGTTTCTCTAAAACCCTTTCAGATGCTTCTTCTGAAAAATGAAGGAAAACATGTTGAACTGATCCTTGCTGCAATCTCAGTAACATCCAGAGAGCTTACTCACAACTGAGTGTGTCACAGTGTTCACTGAGGGCTTCTTCTGTTCAGTGGGAACTGTGATGCTGTATCTGCACAGTAGCATATTCTCCAGCTTGTCCCATAGACTCACCATTCCCTTATGTCTAGGGACATGGAGCAGGTGCTGATCCCCTGTATCTGTCTCTTATATACTGAATTTTCAACTCAGATTTTATCAAAGGAACCACAGTGATCTGTTGCAACAGGACTTCCTAAACCAGCAAAGAAGAGGCAGGATTTGGGCTGTCCTGCACATTTCATGGTGAAATGCCATTTGGGGATATAGAGAGCTCAACACAGTCGTACTGAATCTCACAACTACACGGGACTGTTTCCCCTTCCTGACTTCCAGATTTTAACACCAATGTCTCATATAACAGAAAATACAAAGGTTCTGATGTCTCCAGTGCCAAAAGTTTCTGCATTAAAAATGAAACCTTGATATTCTTTGACAGACACAGAACCTAAATGACCCTCTCCCATATCAGGAGACAGGCTCATTAGTGCAGTATACATTGGCAGTTAAGCACCAAGGAAGAGAAAAAGCTGACCTTGCAGCCGCAATGAATTAATTCAATTACTTTGGTGCTCATGTCCTCCTCTGTATAGGACTTGCCCAGAAGCAGTTAAGGTATATACAGGCAGTTTTTTTAAGCTGCAGCATATTGGAAGAAGACTGAAAGCAATAAGGAGTTCAATGCAGCTCAGAAACTGTCTTGCATGATTACTCTGTCTTCAAAAACCAAGTCAGGCACAAAGGGAAATAAAAATAACCAAGGCTGGAGCTTTGACACTTCAAAAGAGGGGAAAAAAAAAAAAAGAAAGCCTGTGCCCTCTATTCCAAGCACAAGTGAAAAACTACATTAACTAAAAAGAGTGCTTGGCCCCATGCACTGTGCCATATTGACAACAGCAACTGCAATTTAATCAAAAAGCCTCTATTGGCAGAGCATGGCACCTTGATGGTACCTTTTAATTCATAAACATTCCTCCCTAAGAGGGATGAATTTGTGTGTTAGCTTGCAGAGAACCATCTTCCCTGCTGATGTAAAATCCTACGACTCCACTGCAGTCTGATGAGCTGTACTAGTAATTACTAGCAGGGAGTCTGTCCCGAAATCTCTGGGTGCGAACCAGGGCACACTTAAATAAGCATTTTCTCACTCTGTCACGCCCACCCCCATCCACCCATCTCCTGGACTGAATTACAAGAAAACTGACTCTTCTCCACCATTCCCATTACTTAAGTGATCTTAAATTATTCAAAGGACTGGTTAAGCTCCAGCCTTATTAATTCAAGCAGAAAGTGTGGAAGAGGGAAGACTGACAACACACAGCAATTCACTTCCTATATTCTAGCAAATATATACAAGGAGTCCATTTTCCAGAAATTCAACTGGTATGTACTGTAAGTGAGCAGAGTGCCCACATTTGCAGATTGTATCACATGAAGAAGATGCCATTTCAAAAGAGTGCCAATTAAGAAACAGTTGCATGAAAGACCTAATGTGACCATGTAGATAAGTTACAAAGGGCTTCTCCTTCACTACAGAGCATCTATCTTCCTCTCCATATATATACACATATATACACATACATACACGTACACACATAGATAGATGGATAGTTATAAATACATGTGCGCACACACGCAAACACACATACATATATATATATTTTTATATATATATATATTCTTTTCCAGTTCTTGGAGTGGTTACAACTACTTTAGTCTACAAGGCATCCTAAGGGCACTTCCTGGCTCTAGCAATAAAGTCCATCATATTGTGGAGAGAAGTAAAGGGAATATCATTGAGGGAGAAGAACAGAACAGTTTCCTATCTTGTATAATATCATGTAACAGGTCGACACCTCTGAAAACTATCATTGTTGTTTCTGAGCCCAGATATTTTCTCCCTATGTTCCAGGAGGGCAAATGTTCATCTTGTTCAATTGCTGTGTACAGAGGTGCCATTATGTGATTTTCCCTTTTTGGTGGATAAGTAGTTGCTTCCAAATAGTTTGGACTGTATAATACAATATCATTTTTTGTTGGTTTGTTTAAAGGGAGATTAAAAGAGTTTTGCTTTTTTCTTCATGTCGTTGCGTCTCCAGAGAGGTAACTTGTCGAACTCCTGTATCGTCATGCCAAATATTTCTTGAAAAACTTCAGGTGCTAAGTGACGCTTTAAAACACACACAAAAAAAAAAGGGGGGAAGGGGGGAAAAAAAAAAAGGAGAAAAGGCAATGGTCAGTCAAAGCTAAAGACACACAACAGGAGATAGGAGTGCCTTAGGGATTTAATGTCACTATCACTGTGTAAGAGCCATTGCAAGAAATAATGCTGCTTTGGCAATACCCATATCCAAGTCCTCGTGAACTCTTGTGCTCAACGAATCAATAAAATTTTGCAATTTGTTAAGTCTGAGAAGTTTGCAAAGGAAATCAGAAGAACTATTTCAGTTGCTGAATAAGCAAGAGACAGAAAAATGATTTGTCTGAAGTCACCCAACAAGCAGTGATAGACCAGAGAACAAAACCAGCTCCTGCATGCCCCTGTCCCAGGCTTTAGGCTAGTCACTTCTGCTTACATCTGGAAGTTCAAACAGACACTGGGTTTCAGGAGAGCTTTGCAGAGGGGCTGCAGGTTGACATGCTACATTTAAAGTTTTGAAAAGGAAGATGTCTGGCCAGACTAACTGTCCAGCACACTTCTCTACTGCCAATGAAACATTTTTTGGTGCTGTCTTGTGCACAAGTTACTTCTTGTTCAGCCACTTTACAGTGCACTGGATGGGGAAAGAGTCTCCCTGTGGCACTAATGTAACACACCGTCGAATTCTGATTAGTGATCACGTATCTACTAGTGCATAAAATGTGCATAAATGGTTACTTACCCAAATTTTTGTGGCCCCTTCCACTCACCTCCACAGAAGATTAACTAACTACAAATGACTTAAACATCCCCAGATTTCCACTGGGCTGCTTAAGTTTTTCTGATCCACAAAGTTGTAAACAATTTTTATCTGTTGGCAGAGATTTAAATCCTCGTTTTTTTGGATATCAGCCAGTCTAACTAACTCACAGGACTCATGGATGAGTTAAAGAAAGTTAGACTTTTGATCCTCCAGGATGGCTGACACTGACTCTTAGCTAAGAGATGATCCAAGATCAAAGAAAGTATTGCTCCATTCCAACATGGATCCTATGACTACAAAGCACTTCCCCAATTTTGGGCTTTTTAACAAATTTACAAGTATATAATTAATTGCTTGAAAACATAAGGGGGTTGTGAGAAGCTCAGTCCATAAGCAGGGAGACAGAGATGTCGGACTCCTGGCCCAGCACTGTTTGTGGAGATGCGGCTGCTTCCTCCCCCTGTCTGACTCCTCTTTCCCTGCTTAGTGCTGAGAAATCTTCCCAGTCTAACAACGACCCACACTTCAGTGTTTGAGCTTTCAAGTGTGCAACAACAAACAACTTCAGCAGGAACGAGCATTTAGGAACTTGCTTCTCTTACCTCAAGCCTGGTTCTGTCTACATCTTTTAGTATTTTATTTCGCCCTCTGTTGGTCACCATGAGCATTTCATATGGAAAAATCTGTTAACAATGTATAAAAGGGGAAGAAAGAGATGTATTTATATTCTAAAGCAGAAAGAACAAAATGTCTCTCATTTTCATAACCACACAAACATTGTTTTCTTTTTCAAAGGAAATCACAGCTTTTTTTTCTTTTCTTTTTTTTCCTAAAGTTGCACAAAAGACAAGCCAATCTGGACATAGCTAGAACTTGTTCAGTATCAAACTGTCTCATATTGTAGAGCCACTATGTACTTGTCCGTTCTGCTGATTTTTATCGTGTATATACTACATCAGCTGGCTTTGGTCAGACAGAGTCCTCTCTAGTCAATATACTTTCTCAGCCATCAATGTGTAAGTTTATTAAGGTAAATGTATTTCTCACTTACTGGTCTAACTGATGGTTGCCAAAGTGTGGACAGCTCTAAGGAAACAGACACTTAGTGGACTTTTAAAAGATGAAATAGATGGAAGTACATTAAAAAAGGCAGCAACTCCAAACAAGCAAGATATTAATTCATGTGGGCTATGGCATTCAATAGAAGTCATTGCATGATTTTTTTTTGCCTCTTTGGATAGTTAAAAAATTAAAACAACTGCCCACTGTGCTTGCTGGCTGTGCCATACATACATAGATTAAAGGAGATACTTTTGTAGACATATTTTTCTTATGCACCTTCATCTGCTTCAGAAAAGTATGCCTCTAGCACATTTCCCATTAACGTTCCCCTTGATTTCCCTTCACATTGCAAAGAATGTCCAGAACTTAAACATATCAGTTATTGGCCAATAATCTATTCCTGAAAGCATAAATGATTTTACTTTTGTTTTACGTGTACAGGTTCTTTGTTTGAAGTAAAATGTTTACTGTCAGTGGGTCTCAAATCAGTCTAAACCAACAGAAACAATGCTGCTTAGAAAGGATTTCAGAAAACCATGTGCCTTAAAATCAGTTTCTGTAATCATCCCTGGCAAATAAAATTCTGGTTTAGGATTTTTTCCCTCGGGCAGACACCTCCATAAATGCCTGGAATGACTTAGGAGAGCTCACGTTCTGACAGAGCCCCTCTGTAGCCCTTCTCATTGCATGTCTCTGCCGAGTAGGAAAACAGCATTCCCAGTGAGGTCCTTGTCCAACCCCTACTGAAGTCAATGAAGTTTTTCTGCAGACTTCAGTGGCAATTGGCTCAGCCTTTACTGTTATTTATGGGTCTTGTTTTACTTGCCCACTGGGAACAAGAGTGAGACACCAAAACTCTCCTCGAGAGATAGTTGAGCTATTATCAAATGCTACTAATTCAACTGTTTTAACATCAGATGAAATTGAACCTAATCAACTTTTGTGCAGTACTAGGCAATTAAGCTCATTGCATTGTCAACAATTATCCCAATGAACTTTTCAGAAATATAATAAATAAGATTCAGGCATCAATGAACACACCACTGAGTTTATTGTAAGTAATAATAATTTAAATAACGTGTGCTTACAAACCAATTGTAAGATAAGATTCTTAGGAGATTCTGACATTGCCACAATTGTACAATTAAGCCTGTACTTTGAATTACATTGTTTATGTTTGATACTGGAAATGGCTACCATATACAGCATTATAGGAAACTAAAATGTAACTTTTCATATTTAAACAGGCAGAATTTAAGTCAAAATCTACGGTCATAAGTACATTTTATATTTAGATATTCACAACAAGGCATGTCTCAATCTGGGGTGGCAGGATGCACAAATTCTGTCCTTTCTGGAGAACTGTTTGGTAAGATTTGGTCATTCTTGAGTTTACTGATTTTCACGTGTTTCATGCTGACTTTGAGTTGGCTTCTTTTACTTTATCAGGTTTAAGTTGGTGTTGGACCATTGACATGAATAAAAATACTGCCAATTCACACATGCTGAAGGTCTGGCATCACCCTTATAAACATCAACTGAAAGTGACCTATTGTCTCAGGAAAATTCCCATAAATTTTATCACTAATAATACTGACAGAATTTGTCACCCAAAATAACACTCCAAATCACCAGGTGCAGCAGCAGCAGTAGTGGCTTTAAGAATTTCTATTGCACTGAAAAAGAAATTATTTGGAATAAAAAGTAGTATCTCAGGAGTTGAGGATGTCCCCAAGGTCTTATTTATATAATATATAAAAACACTTGTTAATATATATTGTACTGGGGTCTCAGCTCATAAAGCTAGGGTTATTGCTTTGTACAGTTTGTCTGGAGGTGACTCGGAAGCACAAGTAGTAATCTGGTTTGCAAAACGAGCTCCTCAACTGCAGAAATGCTGATCTTTGTAACTTTAGCAAAATCATGATTTCTCGGAAGGTTCACCAGCAATAGAGAAAGTTATCGGATTTAAAACACAGACCTGGTTGAATCCCCTCTATATACTATGTTCATTTTTGACTCAGACATCTTGAGACATAGCTGCAAACCCATTTTAATTTATATCTTAAATTATATTCAGCTGACATTGCCTCTATTTCCAATAAATCTCCTGAGGAATTTCTTATATAGGGAATTCAACATTATTGAAAGGTGTCAGGCTAACAGCGCTGAGAGCTAAAGAACAGATCCAGACAGACATGTAGGTATCTAACTTCCAATTTGTAGCAAAGATCCATGTACTTCTTTAATTTTTAAATTAAGACAGCCTCAACAGCATGTTGTGAGCCACAACATCCTGCATCACTTTTCCAGCCTGACAGATCTGAGACCTTCCCATCAAGTTTGGCCTCCTGTTTTGGCTAGTGAAAGCCTGACAGAGAACTAGCTATTGAGCATCTTCAGTATTTTCATTTTGTCTCTAGAAAAGCCTCCTTAACCCAAGAAGCACACCTGGGCTGCCCTCAGCCTGCCTGAGTACTGACATCTGTAACAGGCAAAGTCCAGAACAAAAGGAGAGGTTTGGCACAGAAGGAGCAGGGACTGAGGTGAGGTAAAGAAAAACAGGGGAACTAAGATATTTCCCATATTTTATCTGCATTTCACAGTCAAATCTTCACTGTCTTGAAGGAAAGTGAATAACATCTGCACTTGCCTTTGGCTCCAACATGTTAGGCATAGATACTCCTCTGTCCATTCTCATTCCAGGGACATGACCATCCGGAAGGGACTGCATCAGATACAGGTACACATCAGACACACAGGTTACACACACAGAGGGTAAAGGCACTCAAGTAGCGGTGAAAACAAAGGTGACTTCACTCTAAGACTTCCTTCAAGTCTTAATATTTAGTCTTATCATATAGATCATTGCCATGGCTACCATTTACTACTTCTGTGAGGCATGCGGAGGGATCCTTCGATCCTCTCTGCCACCACAGCCTTCTGTCACTGCTAAGGCTAGCGACAGCTCCCCACTGAGCCTACCAACATCACCTCCCAGGCAGACCTCTGGACCCCAAGAGAGCGGTGGGCCCTTTCCCACCCCAGTGACTAAGTAGGGTTCTTCTCTGGACAAATACTCAGAAGTATTAATTCAGATCCCACCCAAAAACATACAAAGCACTCTTAACACCTCTGGGCTTTCCTTCCTGTCACTTACTGTATCAGCTGAGATACTTTTTTTTTGTCTCTATAACGGGACATTTTTACTACAACCACAAACAGGCATAGGGTAAAAAGGTGCTGTTTTCACACAGGTACTGTTCCTAATGACAGAACATTTTGAGCGCAATACATGGACAACTCCTCTCTCCTCCCATAATGTTATTCTCTTTCCAATCATCATGATTTTGATACACCATTAACAAAATTACCCAAGCAATTAAACCCTTTCTTAAATTGCCATTTTATATTGTGATTGTGCTAAGGAGCCATCCAGACTCAAATCATTCTGGAAAAAGCCCTGCAGACAGGATTTGGAATAAAAGGGTTTATATTTGAAAGCACACCTCTTACTGGCTCATCTGTAATGGCAGCACTGTAGAAAACTATTGATCAGCCATCTTGTCTGGAGGGCAAATTTCAGAGTAAAAATGAGGAGTTTAAGGCTCCTGGTATGGAAGAAAATTGCCTCCAGAAGAGACTTTATGTCTCTGGGGTCGGTATGAGAGGCTGGAAATAAACCCACCCTCAGCTGTCCAGAGAGGACTATTACAGATAACTCATGTATTAACAGACAGTGGATTTTACAGAGCAAGTCACAGAACTGGTGTGAACTGTCTCAACCCAGCTCTGGGGACGTAACAAAGAAGAATCTGAGGCTGTGCCTGTTTTTTTGTTGATAAGAATCTACACTGGTGGTTACGCTTAAACATGCAGGAAAATCAAAGCTATTGTCTTAAGAAACCCTTCCCTGCAGCAGAAATTCAGACTTCGACAAGAAAAGTAGATGCTTTTAGTTCTGTTGTCAGTTGATTGATGAAAATCTGTACTCTACCTGGAAATCTGAAAAGCAAAAGAGAAATCTCATCAGTTTTAGAGTGTGGAAGAACAGGAATCTGTCACAATCTACCAGATAATCCTTGTGTCTTCTGGTTCACCTGATCTTTTGAAAATCCCACCCAATTCTCTAAGGCCAGCAACCTTCCTACTTTTGGACTTTGTAAAGAGTCAAACACTCCAAATATTGCAGCCCTTTTCATTTCGAGCAGGCTTCTCATTCAGGAAAATCAAGTCACTTTTGAAATATTAAGAAAAACAAAACCATAATCAAGTGATTAAATAGTCAACTAAATTTCAAATGTGTAGAGCAGGGTTCACCTCACCTAACCTCTCCATCAGGTAGCTGTCTAGATTCCTCCACAGCCTATAGAGAGACGCAAGCAGCAACAGAAGATGCCTGATCATAGGGTATCTAAGATGATCGGGATCAATCTCACTTTGGTGATAACTAGCCTCCCTCTCTCTCAGCTCAAACCATTTCAAAACATTAACTCTCAAAGTTACATCACTTTCATAAATATTAATTGTCAGTTTTTATTAGGCAATGACTGATACCTAGCTCAAAGTCATAATGAAAATCATGAGCAGCAACAGGGGTTGGAAGGCATTATCCTCCTTTCTTCACTGTGGCACATTCTTTCAGACCGTGCAGTGGATGGTAATTTTCAGAGAAAGAAAACACCACAACAGAACTCAGTACATATTCCTGATAATATACATGTTACCTGCTTTCCATGTGCACCAATGCTAAAGCACTCCCTTGGCATAAACAAGGATCAGCTCCACATAGCAGATTTATCAAAATAAACCCAAACTTTTTAACAGGTATTTGCAGAGTTTGAGTTAATTGTTGAGTTTACCAGAGGAAGCTACAATGTACTGAGAAAATGCAAAGTAACCACATCCACAACCTTAAAATAAACCAGCAGAAATAATCAAACATGTTCAGCAATGAAGTGGCATCTAAAAAGGCTCCTCTTTTAGGTAAAGTTAGCCTTACCTCTAACACCACCACTCACATCCCCATAGCTGTTGTACTGACCAAAATCTGTAGACACCGGCTGTAACAGGAAAAGAGGGACATGCACATAAATTCACATTTCATGACTTCACAAGCAGGTTGGTATATGGGGAGAAATAAATTCCTTTAAGCCTTTTATTTCCCCCTCAATTTTCACAATGTTTCTTGCATTGCTTTCTTGCCTTTTTAACAATATAGTTTGTGGGAAGGGAAATTAAGTTTTGTCTGACTTCAGATGGTCTTATAAAAAACCTTGATCAAACTGAAAATCCAATACAGTTAATATGGAAATAAATACCATGGATAATTAAATCCACTTTTGCTTCTCAAAATCACCATCTCCTTACCCTGTGAAGTCCATTTTTTCCATAGCCAGGGAGAGAAGAGGTTTTGGAGGCTGAAGCATGTGCTGTTGAATGAGGAAGGGAAAAATCTTTTACTGGAGACATCCCATGAAAACTCAAAAACAATAACATTTGAGGAATCAACTGGCATAAAAAAACCACAATTAAAAGAACTAAGCATATACATAACCAACTAAGACACACTGACTTTAAGAAACTAACATCTCAGCCCCAAACACATCACAACCTTCCACACATTCTGAAAGTTACATGCAGCTTTATCATGCCATGGTGGTAGGTCATCAAGAAAGGACACTGTGATTTTGCCAGGCTCAAAATCAAAGTGGTCTCCACTGAGTTGAAAGTAACACTCGAGGATCAGAAAAAAGAGCAAAATAACTTTTTAGTCCTTAGCTAGATAAAGTATTGCTGTGCATCTTATAAAGGGACCAAGGTAAAGGACAAGGAGAATCTAAGATCAGCAGTATTTGACTGGATAGGTTCCCTGTTAAGTCTCCCATGCAGGTCCATTCAATTCCACTCCCATAAGTGGCACACGTGGTTTATGTATCATTATACCCTCTGAACCTTTCATGAATTTCCTTTCTATTCTTTCTACTGCAACTATTATTGGACTCATGCTCCCAGCTTCTGCTACGGCACAAGCCAAGATACATATGACTAGCGTACTACATCCTCTCTGTATTCAGATGTTTCAGTTTGCTATTTTTTTCTACAAAGGAGAAAAGGCTATTAGTTTTAGTCCTGTAACACTGTAATTGACAGATGTTTTGGTACTGACTTCAACAGGAGAATGATCAGAATGGGCAGTGCTGAGTGAATTCAAACAAGTTTGAGAATTTGGCATTCTGATCCAAAATTATAGTTATCCTGCACATGTGACACTTCTGAGAACATGACATGATTCAACAGAGCTCTGTGACCCCTGCTTTCATCTGAAATGAAAATGAAATAAGGTATGTAGGGGCATTCAACTTAGTATTTGCACCGACCTCAGACATTGCATAAGCAAGACAAAGACAACATGGGAATGTCAAGGGTGTGTTTCAAATACAGATAAAAAGATGTATAAATAGAAGGATTGTCAGCATAATGATCAATAGCACCTCTAGAGTTAATACAGCTCCTTCTGACAAGATCCTCCATATAGGAATGCAATTTTTGGTTTTTTAAATGTTATTTTTATGACAGAAGGGCATGGAATGTAGAACTTGAGGCACTGATGTTGCCAGCAATAAGCAGCTTTGGGAAAGGTACCACTGATTCCACAAAAGGCAACTGATGACTGCACTGATTACAACTGCAAAGAGGGATGGACACATCTCCAATAAAGGAGTTCTCCAACCTGCGCTAACGTTAATAAAAAAGTCATAAGCTCTGAGTTGAGCAGGTAGACTCCAGCCCTGTAAGAATTACAGATAGTTAGGGAGAGCCACAGACATCCTCTCCAAGACCATAAATAGAGGCAACACACTTATGCAACAGGGAACACAAGGAAATCTTAGTTTGCTTGGCAGCTACTCCAGTGGATGACTCCAAAGAGACTCATCTTGTCCCTTCTTGGCTCAAAGTACAGTTGCTGTGCTAAAATGGCAGGGGGATGAAGACAGTGAAATAAAACCCTCAAACCATTCTCTGGAGATCTGAGAAGGCCACAGATGTATATAAAAATCTGCAATGAGGCCAAGAATCTGAGCCACCAATTAACCAAAGTTGACTTTTGTGCTTTTGCTCTGGAACAGAATACACCCAATCAGAATGTCAGCCAAGGTCAAAACACTAGCTGTGTTCAGAATATGCAGCCCCATTGGTAAATGTTGCTGATTTTCTGTCCCTGGGAGGAGAGATTAAACAGTGATAGGAACCACCAGTTTAAGCAAAACGTGTTATTGTAATTTAATAACCCAGCCTATTAGCATATGTGTGATGTGACAGTCACTGAATATTTTACTTCACTGCTTATCTATATTAGAAAATCTCTCTCCTCAAAATTGCCTGAAAATTCTCAACCTCATATTTCTTCTAACTAAAAAACAACCACAACACTCCTCCTGTCACCAAAACCAGCTAATAAATTAGGCCACTCTTTGAGGGGAGAATACCACACATACACATACGAAGCAGTCTTCCCAGTGGTCTCTTCTGGGAGACCGCTTGATATGTGTATATGTGGTGTTCATTATCCACTGTTCATTATTAGCTTTATTGCCTACATGTATTACCTGGAGAATCGTAACGACTGGCAGAAAGGGCTGACCTATCGCGACTCTCCTTTTCCATCTCTTCTTTCAATATCAGTTGTCCGAGACCAGAGTTGAGCTATTAAATGGCAATTAAAAAAAAAATCAATAAAATAAAGCTGATCAGGGCATTAGTAGAAATTGCTTGCAGAAAACAAAGGGGCACTTTCTGGGTGGTGTTCAGAAATGGCATGAAGACAAGCTTATAACCACCTTCATGAGCTGCTCCTCCTGCAGCTGCCGGCGTCTCTGTAGCTCCTCATCATCTTCCTCTCTTCCACTTGATCTGCGTCTCATGTCAGCTCCTGCTTCCATAAAATCACAGTACAGAGAGAGCTTTGTGTATCAGTTCAACTGCAGCTTGAAGATTTCAATGCTAGTTCAAAGTACTGGTCAGTTTGATTTACTGTATAAACAAAGCAGTATTCTCTTACAGACTCAAAAGACTTTTTCAAAACTCACTCTTAATAAAACTCACTCAAATAGCCTGCCCTATGGCTATCAGGCTTCTTATAACATTAAGAAGTTAAACCGCACGTGAGTTCCAAACCAAGAAACAGTCCTGGACACAAAAGACATGAATCAATGTAATAGAAAAAAGGAGCTCAGATTGCTAGTTCTGGAACCATGGGGTTTAATTGCACCAGTAACTGTATCAGTGGCTGGAAACATAAAGTCTGATTTACATTTGTACTTCTATCTAGACTCAGAAAAGTAAATCTGAATTAATATTTCAAATGGAAAATTAAACTACATTAATCTCCTAAATGGGCACTCATATTTGGAATAAACAAGGCCTTATTTTTAGTCTAAAATGAAGCAAACTGATTTGATCCATTGGATAAAGTTGAGTTAATTAAGACACAGGTGTTCTACATTTTAGTTCCTTACTTTTTATTCAATAATCTTTATTTTCTTGAATTTTCTTAAGAAATAGTCCAATTTGGACACCAGGACACTCCCATGAGTGCACAGAATATGATATTGCTGCAAGCATTTAGACAGCAGTTGTATTTTTTTTCCACACAGGCTATATCCTGATATATTCACCAACCCTATGCTAGACAAACTGAGTGTTTTATTTGAATGAAAACTAAATTGTGCAACTAAAGTATCAGAAAGGTTTATATCAATTAAATGTTTTGTACAGCAGTTAAATTGATGCTAATATGGAGAGAGACAAAAGGTTATGGAGAAATTATTTGTTTGTATTTAAATTTTTTTTTTTGGTGTCTCAGGCTTTTGCAAGACTTTTCAATACAGTGGCAGTAATACTCTTTTTTTTTTTTTTTGACAGTTGAGCTCATTCTAGCTCTGTAAGCAAAATATCACACTCAGAAAATCAGACAAGAAGCTGAAAAACCTGGGGCTTGTGGGTTTGTTTTTTAGAGATCAATCTTGTGTGATACCGTCTTATTTCTAAATAAAATACTTCCATGAGCACATTTTTATCTTTATAGTGTCCAACCAGTCCTGTTTAGTTTCTCTAGCAAAATCACCTGATAGCCAATATACAAAGTACTTTTACTGGAAACAATTAAAAGTTGTCATCCACTGCCTAGAGACTGAGCTGAGAGCCAAAATTTCCAACAAAGGCTCTACCTCAGACATACAACATAATAATGCTGTAGTTAACACAAGCATTGTCAGGAGACTTTCAAGTATGTAGATGTTATCACCATGACTGTAATGTTTGTCAGGTTGCAATCCTATATAAAGGACATCTTAAAAAAATTGCCGCTGCATAAGCAGCCCCTTCAATTGGTCATTGAGCTCTCCCACCCTCTGTCTCCTCTCTTAGCACTTCTACAAAAATCCCATTGCGATGAAAACCATACACTCCTTCAGAGAAACCTGAAACAGGCAACACGTTCAGTGTTTCAGACATGACTTCATAAAGGAACTAGGTTAGATAGCTTATTTTATGCTATAGGGGTCAATAAAAATTAACAGAGAGAAAAAAGTACAAAACCAAAAAAAATTTTAAAATGATGATGCACATGATTTAAAGAAAAGAAAATAAGATACCTGTAGTGCTACAACACAGAAGAAAAATACAGTCTGTAGAAACAGTAACTCTGAAAATCAGGACTTTTTTAGTCCATTAATTTTTCCACTTCAGTCATTGCTTCTTGTTGGAAGCAATCATATTTTCTGTGGAATATTTGCTATTAGTTTAGGACTAAAAGATTAAATAGACAATGACTGAAAGAAGTCAGGCTTGTGTGACACACCACGTTTTTTAAGCTACTGCATGGCAGTTCACATAATTTGTCTATAGGTTAGTATCAGTGTGATCAGCCCTTTAGCAAAACCTCTTCTACTCAGCGCTATTCAAGAGTTTTAAATTCACAGACACTCAGAGGTCTCACCAGAAGAACTGCACTTTGTGGTAAACACCTGGAGTGGACACAATCTTCACTACTCATTTTTACAGCTCCAGTATTAATCTACTTTGGTTACCAGTACCTTTTAAGCCGCATCGCTTGTATCATTTTTTTTTGCATACCTATGGCCGCAAGGGAGGGAGGACCTGGCCAGTGGTCCGTCTCAATCTTTGGTATCTCGTTGGGTGCGGGTGCATGAGCTGCTGGGAACTTGGAGGACTTGATGATATCCTCGGAGGACTTGCTCTGTGCTGCCAAAGCAGCTGCATCTAGATGGCAATCAGGGAACTTAGCTATGTAATAATCTGTACCAATATAAAGGTTGTCCTTATTTTGGCAAAATTTTATACTTTACAAGAAGTTAATTTTCAAAAGCAAACATTTTCATGTTTTGCTTTTCTGATTGCAATTTGAAGGAAAGTAATGTCTTTCTCTTGCCAATAGATTGGAATCAAACCCTCCTATCTTCCCCCATCCCCACCCCCAAAATAACCTCAAATCAGCTTTGGATTTTACTAGGGTTGCACAGTGTTAGAATGATTAGGCAAGAGTGAGAAAATTCAGTCTAACAGTATTTGCCAATATCTCCTAAGGACAGCTGATTATTAATGAAGATGAAACCAGATATATGTACTGATCTGCCTTCCCTCTAGGGCAAGAAAACAAATGCGTCAAAGGAACAGCACTAATTTTAGCTCTACTGATGCTAATTATTTCCTATGTTTCTGTGAAAAGCTGCAAAACAAACAAAAAAATAAATCTGAAACAAATATATTTATTTAACCAGTGGATTTTTTCTGCTGCATGCCCTTGCTTATTAGCATGCAGTAGTAGTAAAAGCAGATGTGAATTTATTAATAAATACTAAACTCCATTCAGATCAACTTGGCAGGGAAAGGCACTTGCAATGAAATGAACCTCACCAATAAAATATCTCATCAGTGGGGCATCCACTTAAGATTCCAGTCTAAGCCAAAGTCTCTTAAAAGCATGTGAGGATGTGCATTATGGCTTTCACTTCTTGACATATAAAAAAATAAATTCCAACAGGATTCAATTTACATTAAAACCAGCCTTAACTACATCTTATCTGCAAACTGCTAGCTCAGATCACCTTCTCTTATATGAAGCTATTGGATCAGAAGGAAGGATTCTGGACTTTTTTTCCCCTTTTCTCTTTTTTTTTAAACAGAAAGACTTCTGTTAACAAAGTGAAGCACTGTGTTGCTCATCCAACATGTTCAGGGTAGTTTAGGAACATCAGTATTAGGTATCATTGGGAATTCTGAGCATTTTATGACTGGGAAACTCTAAGCATAATTGCAAGTACGGAGGAAGCTGGTCAGAGTTTACAAAAGCATGACTTCAAACAGTACTTACGTATTAGAATTGGTGATGTCAGTGGTTAAACATTCACATGTTAATGGGAGGTGAGGAGATACATTAAAACCATAAAAATAAACAAAAATAATGTTAAGACTTTTCCCAAAATTAGCATATGGTTTGAAACTTATTAAAAAAAAAGGAAAAAACCCTGACAAAATACCACAGCAGTGTTATTTGCAATGCTTGTTCCTGACTAGAGAATGGACTTCCTGGGCTTTCCTAATCATCTCAGCTCAGTGGCTCTCAGCCAACCCTTCATCTAAACCCTGTAGTACTGCTAATTTGCAACTTAACCCTAAATACATTTCACTGGATAAAGGGTCTGCAAAGGGATGCAAACTCAGTCTTTAAAAAGCAGTCATCCTTCTTTCACCCCACTACATAAAAATCATCTCCTATTCAAAGTTTTCTGTTCACAGCAGAAGGGAAGAATGAACACACTCCGTTATAAGGGGGACCTTGCTCTGCAGTACTGAAGACTGGCAAGGCAGTGGGCTTCTGCCATCATCGTCATTTCAGACTTGCTATAATGACGTCTACACCGAAAAGATTAAAGCACTAACACTACTGTCCAACTCAGAATCCTAACACCTGGAAAAACAAGTACAGCGTACTACCTGAGCTGTATCACAGGGCTTGACAATCAAAATAGCCCTGCCAGTGGTAAGTCACCTGTATTATCTTCAACAATTAAAGATTCTTATTTAAAGCCACAGGTACATTGGGAATTCCAGTCTGATAATAACATCTCCATCTTTGCTGTTAAAATAAATTATTATACTTTGTCTGTTTAAAATAAGGATATTCCATGAAGTCCCTGTCAGAGAACAGTCTGTTGTTAATCCATTTTAACATTGATCATGATCAATACCTGTATTCTGAAAACATAAACTTAAAGAAGTGAAATACAGGAAGGCATCATAATGCTAAAGAGACAGGAAAATCCCAGTTAATGGCAATTTTGCCATTAATATCAACATGGCCAAGATTTAAACCATATGATCCAAATGAAACAACATGCTTTAAAACATAAACACTCAGCAGGACATGCAATAACAGCTGTTTCAAGCTTGGACTACTAATTTTTTATGCTTACAAAGTAAAAACTGAATGCTTTTCACTAGTCTGCATGCCTTTTAATTTAGTTGACACTCCAGTTTTGAAATAAGAAGGGAAAGATCATTTACCGTGTTGTTTGTAGATGGGTGGTTTTCTGTAAATGTTGACACCTTGATCTGTGAAATTGAGAAACAGAAAAATGGGAATATGAAAACTACTTCAGTTGTAGATAAAGATAACTCCAACACTAAAACAACAGACAGACCAAATCAAGGATGTAGCACAAGAAAAAGCCAGAAAGCTATTTCTAGTATTATACAAAATCAGATTGTTTAAAGAAAAGAAAACATAAGAACAAGTGAAAAGTCAAAGACATGTGGTATGAAGTCCTTTGGAGCTGATTCTGTAACATGTGGATGCATCCAAGTCATGAACCATTAATTTTAAACATTCAGAAGATTATCGGTGGGATAAAAGATAGAGAAGAAATGCAAACAAGCAAGACATTTCAATGGTGAAGATACAAGCCATTTGGGGAAAACTACCCCAAATAACTTTTGTGGAAAATTGTGCTTCAGTCATAACAGCTCAATTTTCTTTCCATCTGACTGGCTGGATTGAGCAGAGGAGAATGCAGTGAGCCTACAATTCACTTAAAAATCCAGAGAACAAAATGGCTGCCTAATACACTGCTTTGAACAGTCAACAACAGCTATACTTCAGTGAGTCGAAGGGATGCTTTATGCACTGTTAACTAACAGACTACTAATTCTCAAACCACAAGGATAGATTTTATTTCTTTTTCGTGATTTTTTTTTGTAAGGCCTACCATGTTGCACATTATCAATGTAAATCAGAATAAAAGCACTTCCCAGAACTTTAATGCAGTAAATCTACAACATATCTAAAGATACCATATTTTTACAAATAATAATCTAAGACAGGAACCAGTTTGTTCTAAACTATCCTCCCACCCAGGCCCAACACTTCATGTATTCGGCACAGCCACAAATACAAAAGTTAATCCAAAATCAGTGCTACAGTGCAAAAATCTGTCAAAAACTTATTAGAAGACCAAAATGAGCTGCTGGGAACTAGAAAATTTATGTCAGAAACCCATTTTGCTACTTCATACTGCCTGAAAAAAGTTTTCAGTTATATTAGAATGAAAGATGAAAAAGCATTTTAGAAATACATGCTGTTATCACAGATCCAATTAAAGTGCTACAGGAGACAACTTAGCCTTTGGCATTAAGGAAAGCTAACTTTAAAACTCTATTGAAACAGAGGCAAATCTTACTCTGCAGAACCCTACATCCTTGACTAAACAGGCAAATTCATTGCACACAAAGACACTGAGGTGTCTTGCTAGCGATCTGTTATGGCTACTTGACCAGCAAACAGGTATAAACATTGCAAGGGTAGTCATGCAGTACTTCTGCGCACATCTACACCAGAAAGCTCTAAGGAGGACAGGAACACAGCTCCTTCTGTGGCTGCACTGCGCCAGCTGAAGAGGACAGCTCTCCCACCATGCTAGAGATTATTACTCAGAGCTATTCATGCAAGTAAGTGAGCTTTAGCTTACGCAAGTCAAAGTGAGCCAGGTTAGCTTAAGCAGTTAAAACAGCCTACTTTAGCCAAGCCAGGTCACTCTTATTTAAAGGGAAGTTCCCACAAACAGTTTATCTGCCAGATCTGAGGAAAGGAGGAAGAGCAGTAACCTCTGGCAGTGTGAAGGGATACTAGACTGAAGGGGACCTGAAGAATAACTGGGTACAATAAGCTTTCAGCTAGCACTGATGCAGTTAGAAGATGCATGTCCACAACGCTAGGGACAAACCCTACCCTCATCCCATCAAAATCCAAGACAGATGATCTTCTCAGAGGCTGGAAGAACTGTGTAGCTCACTTCAAAACAAAGCCTGCCCTTTATAGAAAAGGCATCCTAAGGCATACATATCCTTGTGGATCTGCAGGTCTCTCTGAGGACACCAAGCCATTGCACAAAACAAGTAAAGAAACATCCTCATCTGCTTTAAAAAAAAAAAGGAAACACTAAACTAGAACTGTTGGGTTCAAGACTGAAAGAAGTTACAACAATCTGAATGAAAAACATATGTAATGGCTCACTGGTCAACTCTTTTCCGCATGTGACTCAAAACCAACTCCTCCAAAGTTAGCAGTTATGCTGGTGCTCAGCTGGTGCAACTGGGAGAAAAATCAAGCCCTGCATAGCTCATATCCAGCTCACAGGCCACCGACAGACCCTGAAAACCAAGGCATTCTAACAGTGAAATACCTGAACAACAGAATAGGTAAAAATCACAATGACCCCCCCCCCCCATTTCTTAATGCACTACTCCTCTCAGCAAGCCCAGGAACAGTTCCAAACCCTAAGGGTGCACCCCATGGTAAACAGCGTGAAACAATGGAGACAAGACAGAAGTTACAAAGGCTACATTCTACACTGTGACAGGACACCGAGACACATACAGTGCCAGCTCCTACCTGGAACATGGAAATGTTTAGGGGCCTGAGCGTAAGTTGGAGTGAGAGGGCGGCTGTCGGGCCGATAGGGGACAGGGGAGTTCCGACCGCTGGACGGCTCATTGCCTCCAATGAAAGAATGGAGAAAACAAAATGAGAAGAGGGAGAGCAATAAAAAAAAGCAAGCCCAATCAAACCCAAACAAAACTGGTGGAATCAAAACGTCCAGGGAGAAAAGAAGTTGAACCAAAAATATAAATACAAACAATAACGAGAACTGGTAGCCCTGGTGACTTTTTTCCCCTGATATTCCTGCAGAGACAAAAATTCATGTTCAGGCTGGAGTTGAGGTTTGAGCAGCTCAGACTCATTCTGACGGCATGCAGGCAGGAGCTGTGTGCTCGTAGCTGGTGATTAGATGGGCAGCGTGGAAAAGAAGAATGGAAGGTTACTTGGCAATGATTTAGTACGGAGACTCATATTTGAAGTTAAAAGTTACAGACACAAAGTATAGCAGCTGATACGCAAACCCAAAATGAAACCAACTCCCAAGCAGATAGAAGCAGATGCTGGCAGTTACTACAGTTCCCTAAACCAAAAGCATACAGAAGCTAGAGATGGAAAACAGCTGTTAGGTCACTTGGCCCATATCAAAAGGCAAAACTGTTCCTTACACTCTTTCATTGGTTTAGCTCTCTGGTAGGAAATTTTTGATATGGCAAAATCATTTGCAAAGTAATGCAGCCCATCTGGTGGCTGAGCCCATATCGTTGATGCCACCCCAAATCTCTGTCAATGCCAAATTTGGCTCTGGTGACAATACTTCACCACTGCTGATTTAGCAAATCTGAATCTAATGTCTAAAACTTAAGTTCCATTTTGCGCACACCGTTTGTTCCATTTGTAGGATCGCTCTTACTAGGACTATTTCTTTGCCTCCTAACAATCCACCACAGCAATCCAACAGCCCTGAAAGTTCCCATGTCTGTCAGGGCAAGAGGGTTGCTGCAGAATCATGCTGGTTGATCCCCAAGTATCAAGGCTTAACAGCCAGATATCCAAACACATGACTGTGTGTACCACAAAATAATGTTGCTGCCTTTTACTCTGTCCCATTCTTCACACTAGTGCAAACTCATGCAAGCAAAAACCGTCCACATGGGTGCTTATTTTACATGGGTATGGGTGACCACAATGGTGAGAAGTAGGGGAGCATCAAACCCCTTCCATTTTTCAGGTATGCGCAATGGATTAAAAAATCCTAGAAAAGCTGATTAACAGAGTAAGGAAAAAAAATGGGGGGACAAGGATGACACAAGTACAGGAGGGCTATAAAACACAACAAAAAAGAAACTGCAGGCCTCCTTTCAGCTGCAGGTTTCCTATGTCCCATTAGAGGACCCAAAGCCTTGGACTCAGCACGCTTCTTATTTATATATTTGGGGCAGAGGGGTGGAGGTAGGCTGAGGGGGAAGGAAAAAGGAAGTTGTCTTTACACAAAAGTTCCTCTTTTACTTGAACGGTCATCTGTCAATCTAAAAGGCACCAAAAGGGAGAAAAAACAAAAAGCTCTGTACAAACCTCACTGAGAGAGATGTGCCACAGAGGCCTCTGCCAGTACACAAGTTAATCCATCTGCATACACATGTTTTAAAAATTACATGCACAGTTCAGGGGGCTTGGCTGTAAAAAATTCGTCCAGAAGAATGCATGTGCAAAATTCATTTACCACTTGGATAGTTCAGCCCTAAATGACATGATGTTCTTTCAGCCACATGAGTTGATGATGTTTTTTTATTTTGGGTACAGCAATGCTGAGCTTCTGGCCAGGTGACAGTAATTGCTAGGTTTACTAACTCTGAAAAGCAGTATGAACAATTATTTAAAACAATATTGTCATTTCTCAATCTATGGTCCTTTACTTGGCAATTCCAATATTGAGTTCTACTTGTCCAGCCTTTGAGATACTGTGATGGTGAAACACCTAACTTGGTTAAGCTGATTTTACTTATGTCTTTTGCTTCTATTTAAGTTACTTTTCAGCAAAATCATTGTTTTATAGGGAAAAAACCATCAATATTGAGATGGCCTCAAGATATAGTTAATTCTAAAATTTATAGCCTTTATAAAGACATGTCATTCTGCCTTTCTGCTTCCATTAGCAATTAGCATATTCAATGAAAGGGAAGAATCAAAAGGGATTTATTGACCTGTGGACTTGTCACAACAGAGGAGTCACAAATACATTTTACCTGTTGGGAACTAGCAGTCAAAATGTGAGTGTGTTCAATTTACAATGCCTCTATCATCACCACTACAAATACAGGGAAGAAATCCTTCCTATAGCCCCCTCTTTATCTCAACTAGACACAACTAAGTATGCTCACACCCATAAATATACGCTTGCTCATCTTGTATCTGTACATAGATATTTTGTTTAGAGAGAACTGGTAATGTTGTACAATGCACACAGTACCAGGCAGGCAATTAGCGTGGTATAATCCCGCACATGTTGCTTTATCAATGTCTCCATTGGCTTGTATTTCCTGGGGTTCCTGTGCAGTCTCTCTCTTCGTAATGACTCCTACTAGTACTGACAAATGACTCTCCTTTACACTTTCTAGGATGGCAGTCTCATTACCTCCAACCACTGTGGGAGGGAATGGTACATCTACTTAGATTCTCATTAGACCATCCCTGAGGAACCCACTCTTGTAACAAGGCTTAAGTGCTTCAGATGCAGCTGTAAAATCACCCACTTTTTATGAAAGCAGTGCCAACATCTGTAGAATGTGCATATGCACACAGGAAAGCAGAGCTGCTAGACTGCCTGCACCTGCCTCCCAGGGCCTCCTGGCCAGCCTGCTTGCAGCTTTACATAAAAGTAGCGGCTGTGCATGCTCTGAATTTGGGTTCCTTGCTGTGCCTGCACAGGAGAGTCTCTCTTACTATCTCAGATATGCCATAACTAGTGTTAACTCCACAAAGCAGCAAGCACTCCAGTTCGCCAACACTGTAGGAAAAACTGGTTCCCACACCCCTGGCATGAAGTTGAATGCATGTGTGTAGGTGGGTGGGGGATTTTAAGAGATAACAGAGTAAGTTTAATGTAAAAATCAATCACTTTAACACAGCAGCCTCAGAAGTGAAATTCAGAGCCTTTTTTTTCTTTCATTCTGTTTGCTCCACCGGGTAGTTCCCATTTTCTATAGCTTGATTTGTTAAGCAGGTTCCCCTAGCAGTCAGGAATATAACTGCTTGCCTATACACAGCACGGTGTAATGCAGGTTCCTGCTGCCTTCTGAAGTGTTCACCACTGGGCTCACTGTGTGATTCACAAGGTAAGTTCACAGGATCAGGCCAAAAAACCCATATGCAATCAACACTGAGCCTTCTGTCAACTTGCAACCAACACTGAGCCTTCTGTCAACTTGCAATTTAGTTGCTCTTTTTCTGAATACACGTAGGAAAAAGAGCTCAATACCACCTGAAACCCTAAGTCCTATTCAAGTTTTGTTCTGAATGATATCATTCATCATCTTGTCCAGATGTGTAGCCCTTATTTCCCACACAAAACCGAAAGTCATGAAACAGCCAAAGCACGTCTGTTTTCCAGAGGAGAGCTTTCAGCTGCATCCACAAAACCCTGGAAATAGTGATCACACACAGAGAGCATTTGATTTCAGAGACCTGCCTCGGGGAAAGAAAGCAGGAACCTGTGAAAACCAAGGCCCAAAATCACTACAAAGGTGGGTAGACTCCTTATAGGAAGGTCTGTGAGCAGAGGAATACACATTACTTCGGAGCTCTTTTTACATGGAAGTCTTACAGGGGCTTTGCAATATTCTTGAATGCCTCTGAAAAATTCTAGGCATGTGAGATGCAATCCTGGCTCTCAATGAGAGTTTTGTCTCTGATTTCAGCAGGGTCAGGGTTTCTTTCGTTCATGGACTTGTTTTGATTCTTTCATAGCAGAGACAGTGCTTTATTGAGACAACACCAAATTCAATGGAGATTAAATGAAGTCTGAGCTGATGCATATTACACCCTCTTCCAGCTCATTCAACATACATGTTACATCAACAAACTCTGATTAAGACCTTCTGAGGCATATTTAGCCCTTTCACTCCTCAAAGTTCTTTACATTTGGCCTGATCTACAGGGCTTGAGCATTACGCTTGTTTAAACATTATGTTTTATGAAAACTCACTGAAACTGGTCTAAATGTCTATTTTTGTGGCTTGATGATACAAAATAACACAGACGTAACGTGTCATATGCCACTTTCATTATCATTATGCTGTTTGGAAATTACGTTTGGCATGATCCATATTATCTGACTCCTAAAGGAAAAAAAACCCCAGAACTATAGCTTTATGAAATCTTTCTTACAAACTTACACCAAGTTCACCTTCCTGCTAAAAGTACACGTGGCTTTGAGAAACGCTGACCAAGTAAAAAGGAGATCACATGATGCCTCTTCTTTGCATCACTGCAAATGTATCTATCGCGTCTAATTAATCCCAGACAGTGCTCTAGTTCTCATTTCTGATATATTCACAAGGGTCCAATTCCCTAGTAGACACAGAAATGCTATTCTCAAGCTAAAATAATGCAGTTCTTTAAACTGAAAACAAACGCCTAGAATACCCAAGGCAAACAAACCCCTATGGATAAGAATATCAAGGAGTTGCATTAGATGCAGCCAGTGCCAGAATAATCTCCTTTTTCTGCCACACAGACATAAAAAGGGGGTACTTGGACAAATGTGGTATGCAAGGAGGATAAATGAAGAACCATGTGGGAAACCCAGATTAACCTCATCAGTTGATAACAAAATACCTATTTATGAACATGAAGTAGTGAAGAGGACAAACAATATAGTGCAACTGGACTTCACTCAACACTACTCAAATGTTAAAAAAGAAAAAACACACAACCCCCTCGAACTATATACTGAACAAGCTGTATTAACCCTTCCTATGAAAACACACCTACAAGTTGCAATAGTAGAGAGGTTTGTTTAACAAAAATATTACCAGTCCCTTCCCTATCATCTTGTCTTTCTTTAAGTGCATGTGCACTGTTGGTACATATACGCATATACACACTATATGTACTTTCAGAGTATATCTTATTAAGAACTATCTTCCATCATATTCCTTTTAGAGGACAAGCCAGAGCTTGCTCTGACTTAGGGAACATTCTGAACATTTGTTCATCTAATGTTTTGTGAGCACTTCGTTGATCACTTAACATGCTGGAAAAATTACAAAGGTCTTCAGGCCTTTTGACCTTTTGTACCTTTCAATATTTTGCATTAATGGGAAGACAAAAGCTTTTCCTAAGCTGTTTCAGTAGCTACTTATCTTCACCTTAAACAAGTCATAGAAATAAAGATGATTTTTATCTAATTTAAGTGTAACATAGGATCTTATTGTATCTTTGCCTGCTATGTGGGAGAACCTTCTGTTACCACACAGGTACATAGACACTGAATAAATCACTACCAAATCCTTCCATTTGATAGTGTTAATACAGCCATAACTTTTTCACTGTGAGATTTAGAATTATTTGATGGTCTTTCTCTGAAGCTTCTGCAGTGTTTCTTTTCAGAAAATCACGGATTCTTACAATGTCTTATGTGACATATCTGAGAAGAACCATACCCACCCCTTTGTCTACAGTGCTTATAATCCCACTTAGCCTTTTGTACCAATAACTGAGATACATACCTAATCTACATGCCAGGTAATTCTTTGAAATCTGAAAACAATAGGCATGGATTTCCAATAGTTCTTCTGATTTATCTGTTGAAGAAGCTATTTTCTCAACAGAAAAAGAATGAAAATGCCACTTGAAAGAGTGTGAGCATTGATTTGTATTTACAGCAAAGAAATGTTGAAATTGCAAGGATTATGAATTAACTGCATGCTGAAATGAGCAGTGTATCTATTTTTAAGGGTCCCAATGTTTTAAGTTTGAAGTGAGATTTTTTTTCTATGTAGTGACAAAATAGGAAAGTTGAAAGTGCATATTCACAAAAATCGTCTAAGAAAATTCAGGGGTAAAATTAGTAATGGTGATCGGAATGCTTGAAGAGTTGTAACATTGAGATGTATTAGCATTTCTTGAAAGTTCATGGCAACAACTTCTTTGCAACTGTTTTTGATTATCTCCAGTTTAAGATTATCTACATCAATCAGTGGTGCCAGAATAGAATCTATGTTCAACTTACTCAACTGTCTCTTTTTGAGCTCCTGTAGGTTATATAAGCTATGACCTTCTCCCCAACAGAAGAGATGGCACAGCCAGAGAGTGCTCCAATAGAAATAAAAGTAAAACCACATTCACAGAAAGCAAGAAACAAAACTAAAAGCATATTGAGCTGAATGAGCCGCTTGAAGGAACACAATGAAAGAACAACCCTCCCCCAAATCAAACCATGGAAAATAACAGATTGAAAAAAACAGAAATGACCAGATCCTCAGGTAGTGTAAATCCTTGCAACTCTACTGCCTTCAGTAGAGTCTGCTGATTCTCACTAGTTGAGGAGAGGCCTAGAGATTTTAATTTTACTTTGTTGGGCACTAATTATTGTCAATGGGATTAACAATTATTAACTTCCTTGTTGCCACTGATCTTTATATGAACTCTTTTTTTTCCTTCTCCATATTTTTGATCACCTTGTTCTCAGCCAGGCAGTATATGTAGTCAATTTTTAAATGCATATTTTATGAATGTGGAAATAATAATTAAATTTGATATGCTAACTGCTGTAGTGATTGTTATGTACTGCTTTAGAAAAAAGCTAAATTAGACACATATAGGTTCTAAATAGTAAATGAAAATGCTTTCCTGTATATTTCTAATAGGTAATGGCTTGATGACTCTTCAACTAGGGCCCTTAGAAATGACATATTTCCTCTGAAAAAAGGACATTATGTCTATTCTAACGTAGTTTTAAGTGTAACGGCACATTTCGAGGCATGCTCAGCTATACAGCCAATGACAACCTTACGGAGATACACCTTATTAGCTTTGACAGAAGGCTAATAAATCTCCAGCCTGGAGGGTACTCCCTGGGGAGGCCTGGCTCCTTACCTTTGACATGGGGGATGAAGTGGTGTCGGAAGGGGGAGTTGGGGCGGGAGTCATGGTGAGAGGAGCTGAGACTGCTAGTGCGCAGGTATGACAACCGCTGCACACCAGTAGAGAGCAGCTCTGCGGCAGCAGGGAATCGGGGGGCAGAACAAAATGAAAACAAAGAAAAACAATAAGAGAAAGGCAGGGAAGGAGGCTTCAAAGGAAGAAAAAAAAAGGCATTGAACAATTAGGATTCTGAAAAGAAGGAAGGAGAAAAAAAAAAGGTTAAAGACGTACCGAAGGGTTCATAAATGTTAGACAAAATTACAGGAAATATTAGAAGAGAGGCTCAGATTTTAACTGCGTCACTAATTTAGCATAACATTTATTGGCTTAATGAGCTTCTGATCTATGCCTTGTTACCAAAAAGTAGCCTGATACCACCATGCAAACATCACAAACATTGATGCTCAATTAGTTAAGAAAGCAGCTGTTTTGAAAAGTGCCTGACCAAAAAATGTTAGTCAAGAGGCATGCAAGCTGTTTTCTATTGTTTTAAGACATTCCAAAAATGCTGCCAACATCAGCTAGGGCACTGTGGGAGGAAAAGGCTGCAAACTTTTTCAGAACTTGTAGCACTCAAATTTTTGAAGAACCTTATGCTGACAACATCAACACAGTGGTTCACTTCTCTCTTAAGGGCTAACCGGGAGCCAAAGAGAAGTTATCTCGGGCCACTGGGTTTATTCACAGAGAAATTATTCTTGCAAATAACATGATGATAAGAAGTGCCATTAGGAGAAAAACGGTAAATATACATGTGCTATTATTCAACACGAATAACTACTGCAGGAAAATTATAAAGTAGCATTAACAATTACCCCAAAGCAGGGTAGCAAAGATGAAAATGATGAGTTCTACAGAATTCTGTGTCATATAAGAAACAGAAACAGGTGAGCCAAAGATGAGATCATCTGAATAGAGATAAGTTTGAACAAGTATCTTCTCAGAAAATCCCTCAGGCTGTGAACTTCTGAAGATTTTACATTTGGATCCAAACTCTGGCTTGAGCCCATCTGCCCATCACAAGTTACATAAACGGAGACTGCTTCTGGGGAAGGTCCTTGACTGAACACAGACAGTAAAACTCAAATTACAGTAAAGTGTGGAATAGGGCCTGGATTTGTTCATATCCTTGATACAACTGATACAAATGGAAAAATTCCCTCAGAATTGCCAGAATCAAGAGACAGAAGTTTGCAGCTTTTTCATGCTTTTAAGTCTCTTTCGGTTTCAGTTGTAACGTCATCTTAAAACACAGTCATGTTGTCAGCACTAAGTATCAGACACAATTTGCTTCTGTCCCACCTCCCTTGGGTCCTTTAAATAAGGCATTCACTGACAGACACAATTAGCTGCTTTCAGTCCACCCCCACTAGGAAATGGCTACAGCATTCAAGTTCCACAGTGGTGGCTCTATTATAAATCTTTAATTTTAAAAATGCAGCTCCTATTGTATATGGGCTTTTGGCATCCCAACTGTTCAGCTGTAATCACCAAGGAAGATGAAACTGCATGATTGTATCACTTAATTTAAAAGCAGATCACAAAGATTTAATTCACTACCATAAACAATAAAATCAGTCTTGAAAAGTCTTCAATGAATAGCATTTAGAGATACATTTTTATGCAATTTGGGTGTGCATGAACAGTTCATTTTCATATCTTGCTTTTATATACACAACCAATAATTTTGAACGTGCTGGGAACCTGAATGACCTGTACATTTTCTATACTGTACATAGAACTTGCACATCACTGCTAAACCAGTAAATGAAGTTTGTGTTTTTTAAATGTTCCCAGGCAGTTGCCTATGGCTTTAATTAAAGAAATCTATCTTATGAACCATGAATCTATGTTTAAAAAAATGACTAGCAATTTGGAATATCTGGGGGTTTTGCTGCTGAATCTGATATTCTATGGCTGCACCAAGCTTTAAATGAATTGGTTTTTAGGGGGGAGGAATCCTACATTACTAACTTCTGTGTAGTCAAGCCATAACTTTTGTTTCCAATATGTGCTAAGTTTCTCAAATTCCAGAATGAAGTTTGTGATTTGCTGCTGCAAATACTTCCTTGCTTTCAGAAACATACAAAGATTTAAAAAATAATTAATCAGAAACAAACCCAGAAGATCCATATTTATGATGTAAGAAACACTCATCAGCCTAGTACAAAAGACTGCATCAATCACGAATAAAAAACAGGTAGAAAAGGAGATATTAAAATATGGAACAATTTTTCAATTAATTTTCACTGCTAAGAGAAACAGGTGCTTCACTGTGCCACTAAGCGACATAATAAAGAAACAATAGTTTTACATATACTTCTAATGCAGTTGCCCTTACCAGGTCTGTGGAAATGCTGAGGGGAACGTGACATGGTGGGTGTGTAGCTATGACGACTGTACACTGGAGAATTAATGGAGCCCTGACTAGTAGACCTGTGAATCATGCGATCCCGAACATCTTGATAACCCTGCAGAATAGAAGCATTCACTAATAAATGTAAATGCACATTACACATTTTTAGCAGCACTTAACTTTCATGGATCTGAAGACATCAGCAGAAGCTACTGAAATAACAAAATCCCGTAAGATTTCAACCTACTGCATTATTACTGTTCTCTAATGATCTGTTCCAAAGACTCCAATCCATTTTTATAGTCTGGGTCAGAGTTCAGTCTTGGAAGGTTCCAACTCCAAATGTAATTTCTATTAAATTCTATATAATCCCAGATTTGCCCACATTCCTGTGACTCTATAAGAGAAGCTGCATTCAGAGTATCTCTCCTGCAGCATACTGCACAAGATACATGAGCTAGCCTTCATCTAGCTAACTTGGAGACCAGCAAGAATCCAATAGCTGCAGCACATAGCTCTCTGCAGCTTCATTTACCACATGTGTCAACTAGCTACATCAAAAGGTATTTAGTATCCAAATTAGATTCCCGTTGTATCTGAAAACATGACACCTTCTTGTATAGCAAAAATCAATTTACTTGGTTTCCTGGGGGAAAAAAGCCAATTAAAAAAAAAAACCAAACAGAAAAACCTCAAACCAAACAAACCCACTCCCCCACCCCCCCAAAGCCCCACGAAGCAAACCAAACCAGGACAAAAGGCGCAGGACTGATGTTAATGCATGAAGATTTACAAGAAATTTTAAGTAACTTTTTTAACATATAACAACTACTACAACTTTTATGTTGCAAATAAACAACACTCCCCCCCCCCAAATGATAATTATTCTGCAATGGCATCTATTGTATCCTGACAAATGATTTTCCAAATGTTTCATGTTATTGTGATGTTCAAATTAACTCTTAGGGAAAAGCGAAACCAAACCAAACCATAGTTATGCTTTCTTCAAGACAAAACTGCAAATGTTTTAGTAGCAAACATAGCTTATTACTTAGATGCTTAGAGCAGCATTTTAGCTCATGTAAATCACCCAGCTCCTGAGATCTGAGTCTGCCTATGCCACAAGAAGGATTAATGTACAAGAAGTGACCTCTGCTGGACAAATTACTCTGCTTTATAAACAACAAACGGGTAGGAGAGGTAGCTTCATTTTGTGTACAATCTGTCAATAAGAACGTAATGTTTTCTTTTTAGAGTTAATTTTTGTTAACTTTCAATATTCAGAAAAAGTGTCTGTGTGGCAAACAGAGATGGATCAGACTGATAACAAACTCAACACCTGCTGGAGTGAGTAATTCTAATTACAGTAAGATACTGCTCCCCCAAAGGTTCCACCAAACTTACTTCTGCAGAAGGGGTAGGTGATAATGTCCTTGGAGACTGCAAAGACATAAAAATAAGGTTAGCAAAACATCTTTGCATGTGGTGGGCCAGAAAACGGTAATCTAAACATTGCTGAAGATACACTGACATATGACAATGTAAAATGGCAATGCACAAATTACTGAGGCCAGTGCAGCACTGGAACTTGTTTCTTCCGAATTGTTCTGGAACTGGTCCATAAACCATTGAAGCAATTCAAGTTTCTGGGAGAATCTTTATAAGCATGATTAATTTGGTCAAATATCATGCAACATCATCTCTCAGCCATCTAATCATTGTGGTAATTAAAAAATAGCTGTAAAGATCAAAATCAGAAGGGTTATTAATTTAATAACCATGCCTGTTATGAAGAAGTCTTTAAAGTGGAAATCAAAAGTAAATAATCTTAACTCAGAGCTTTGCAAGGAAAATCAGAAATACAGAACAACTTCCAGGATGAAGCATGTTTTTCCTCCAGCACACATACTCCAGCAAAAATGTGCTTCTCCCCAAGGCCTCACATTTCATACCCATGCAAAGGAGTACGTAGTTGTGATCAACATTTCTTTGATATGATCTCCTTTTAATCTCTGTGTTCTTCCATGGTTACATAAGGAGAACAGACAGGAATTACAAGCATGTATATTGAAAGAACTGCGCAAGGGCCAGCAGGCAGAAATATTATGCACAATATTATGAAAAATTTCTATTACAGAGATAGGGAAACTGAGACAAGAAATACCTTTAGAAATCAAACATAGGATTATGCATACGTTGATGGTACAAACAAGAATAAGGACTATGTATAATTACCAGTTATGGGCCCTTTAATCACAAGACAATTTGAAGCTGGAAGATCAGGATTTAATTATTTTCTTTATGCACTAAACTTCAATATTATTTAATTGCCATAATAAACGAGGGAAAAGATTATGCTTTTAAATAAGACCACAATTATTATAGAACGATACAACTATTAAGGTAATGTCTCAGAAGCAGAACTGCTGATTCTGGTCCAACTATTGCAATACTGTACAACAGCAGTAGTGTAAAACATATGCAGAATTTCTGGTAATAAATATCCAGCTATACATTTTGCATTGAGAGACCATTAACTCTCATGGAGCTGGTGACACTGTGAATGCAAAGTATCCAAAAAGGAGTGACATTTTTATTTGGGTATAGAACATCTCCTTTTCAGCAAGTTTCCATAAAGCTTTTTAAAGACTGCTTTCATTTCTTTCCACCAAAGCCTTGAATGTCTTTTACGTTCTTGCCTCCCTAATCCTTTTAACTGCACAAGTTCTATACAGCAAACCACCATTTCATTATATATCTAACAGCAGCAGCTATAAAAACTTTGCTCCCCACGAAACATACCGTATACGGTGCTTTGTAGCATCATTCTCCACAAAACCTGAGAGCTAATCTAAAACTTTCAATATGAATGAAAAAAGCACATATTGTGATGCACGTTCCCACATTTTTCTACTAGTAATTTATGTGTTACTGTAAATAAATTTCCATAATCTGCTGTGGTTGCCTAGATGCTAAGGTAATGACTACTGTAAAAGGTAGTGACAGGAATCTAAGACTGGGAAGGCATCCCAGAAAGTAATGTGCTGAATCCATGACTAACATTTCATGTATTTTCACTCCATCACTATCTGACATCACCTTGTTGCTTTTTAGGAAATGGAACCACACTCTGCAGCCAACTTACTGCTTTATCATGCACAGGTGAACTGCCGTATCTCAGACTCTGAGTCTGCCAAGGAACGCTTGTTTCTTCAGGGTTTATGAGGTCTTTTAAAATCTGGTCTATCACAGAAGTCTACACTAGTCATAGTCGTAGTTCAAAATACACTGTGGACTTGACTGAGAAGAAACAGAATAGTAAGCCAGTGGAAATACAGAGTGATGACTCCAGATTGGGGGGGGGGGGGCGGAGGGGAGGCAGAGAAAAGAAGAAGTCTGGGTAGAGAGCCTGTTCTGACTAAATTTACAGTAAAACTTCTACTCACTGCAACAGGCTCAATGCTCTACCACTTTGAGATCTATGGGGTTGCTCTAATACCTTAAGTCATACAGGTCTTCTTGTGCTCTGGGAAATTTCTGCACACTTTTACAGGTGTCGTTTTATAACACAAGTTCCAGCATTTCACACCAACCTCATTTTAACTGTGTTTTTCTTGAACTACCAGGTAGGATGCTCCACTTTGAAGCATGCATCACATTAGAAAAAATCCTTTTCTCATTTTACAACAGCTTGTTTACTGAAAGCTGTTACACACATTCAGTGCTTTCAGCAGACAGAATACTAGAAACAAAGGACATGCAGGTAAAACGCTGCTTCTCTCATTATTTATGCAACAAAAGTCAGAGCTGAGAAAAGACAATTTCAGTCCTAATCAGTTTGCTGCTAGCAGGGCAGAAGTTATAGGACATGAAGAACCTGAGTAACTGACAGTTTCTGGAAACGTTATCACTACATTAAGGGTCAGCCTCAGTAGCAGAAAATTTATTTACAGATCTCATTTCATATGTCTTAATCTCTTTTATCTCAGAAGCTAAACCACCTCTTCATGAGCTCCTTTTCTCTTCCCCCGCTAACTGCTGGTGGGTCTATAACTAAAATGCCTGGTCCCACTAGATGGTGCTATGTGAAAACATTTTTCATCACAGACTTCCAGAAAAACAAGACTGGGATTTAACTGAACTGGAGTGAGAAATTTTCCCTTCCATTGCAATAAAGAAGAAAGTCTCATGCTGTGTTTTCTCACTTTCTATGGCTAAAGTATACAATTTTCTTGTAGCCCATTCCCTGTAATTAAGGTTTGTCTCCAGTACTGAATTTGGTGGCTCTTGCACATCTCCCTTGTACACCAGAAATCTTTCTTAGCCGAGTTTAGTGATTTTTTTCCTTTTTTTTTAAATCATGGTGAAGGGCATTTCTAGTGTATAAGCTTAAACTCAGGGTCCCCTTTTATTTAACACCACCACATACACACACTTTGCAAAAAGAATGCAGGTTAAATCACTCAAAGTCTGCAAATCCTTGCCATGACTAAACATGTCACCTCCTTTGCTTTTTAAAGATGATGGTGACTGATGTATGATGTACCAAGATTGTTGTCACTCAATTACCACAACACAAACACAAAGTAAGAGATCACTCCACCCCAATGGGCTTGTGTTCTCATTAGGGCAAGGGAAGGGAGGAAAAACAGGTACAAAGAGGTGAGGTAACTTGCCCAAGGTGACAGAAGGCAGCAGTAGCGTTGGGTGGAAAACCCAGATGTTCTGAAAAGAAGGTGAGAGCCCTTCTGTTTCCAGAACAAATTTCTGTAGTCACCAGAAATTAATTGGATTTAATGCTGGTGAAAATACGGGGTAAGAAAACCCCAAAGGCTTTTGCTTATCCCCAGAACAAGCATAACAGCAGACAAGTTCCAACATACTGCTTTGCAAGTGAGAAGCTTCCCCTTCAGGATTAACAAATAGTTCACCTTCTCTGGGTGAGATTAATTAGTTCCTCTTCTGTGACTAACAAGAGACTTGTGTTTGTAGAGGGTTTTGTGGAATGGGTCAGGCCTGTTGGAACTGGTCAGAGGTCACCAATGAATCTCACAGTAGTTTTGAACCAGATGTCAGCTTGATTCATTACCAACATAAATTTGAGGGGGAAAATTGTGTAATATTCTGACCTGTTAATCTCTTATTTTATTCCTGAGCTGAACAGTCTCTTGAATTTCCAACTCATGTTACAATTCAAAAGACTAACCCTATGAAACATTAAAGAACAAAGGAGAAAAACGGAGGCAGCTCTGATCTGTTGGTGGGCAGAACACTTTGCTAAGAAAGCAGATTATCAGTCACTGATCTGGGCATCTTCAGACCACTGGTGCGAATGATTTACTGTACTTCCTTTTTCCTCAGCTTGTCTTCATACTCCATTCAGTTACAGTCAGTAAAGTCACTGAGATTGCAAGAAAGTAAATCCATTTCCATGTCTATTTAGGTTTGGATTCAGGAAGTCTGATTTACAGTCAGATGGTATTACATGACAAAACCTGCTTCACTATCTGCACTGGAACCATATAAATAGTAATTGCAGCTATGGAAGTTCACCTGAGAAAACCGGGGGACCTTACAACCTGAAAGATATCTTTAAATACAAATTAAAGAGAATGAATTAAATAGGGGTTTTTTCCATCATTGCAGGATACAAGAATCCTTACTAAATGTGAGGCAGCTATTTACATAACACAACTAACTTGCTATCCCAGGTGGAAGAGCACTTCATTCTGACCCAGTTCAGATTTTATCCAGTATGTCTAGCAAAGTGCTCTGGAAATATATTTCCCTTCAATATGTGTAAGAGAAAGCATCCCGCTGCTCTTAATCCTTTTACTGCCCTGTATTCCTCATATTCTGTTGTGAATATCAGTGCTCCACAACACACCACGAGGTTGGGTTTTGCCTCACATTCTGGACTTTGCTGTACCCAAAGACTAGGATATCCATGTGAGTTACAAGAATGCACCTACAGACAGCCTGCAAGCCTCCCCCTGCTCCCCCGCCATTCCTCTGCCAGTGGCTCGTGTTAACGTAGGTGTTTAACTGTGTGATTAATTGTGCAGTTTCACACAAGGCATCATCATGATTGTTCCCATTTAAACCCAGATCAAACAGACAAAAAGCACTGTGAACAGCAGCAGCAACAATATCTAGGAGTGTCAATTAGAAACTGTTTCAAAAGAGGATAGAAGCGAAGCAGGCTTTGAATAAAGCATATAGCAGAATGAGTTGCTTGTCGGTTCATTACCTCTCCAAGACTCTGTCTCTCCTGTCTGTCCTCGTAGGCAGAAGTGTAGAATGGCTCATAAGTAATTAGGTCTGGACGTTCAATGTCATAAATGGCCTTGACTTTGGGAATGGCTGCTAAATCCTTGTAATCAAGGATTTCATTGTCTACTTTTGCCTGAAGGTCAAAGACAGAAGATAAATTAACTTAAACAAATGCACTGGTAATTTTTGTTTTACACAGAATTTATGATTTTTGTGTATTTGTTGTCGCACTGTTGCTACGGAAAACCCTTTCTGGCACTCTACTTGCGAAGTGATTGCATCTTGTTCTTCTCCAGCAAGCCTCCTCTGCAAAAGCACACAGTGTTTTCTCAGTTTAGGAAAGAAAGAACATGGCATATACAGACCTAATACAAAAGTTTCTTATCCCCCGTAGTCAGCTGTAAAGGTCAGCTCTGCAAATGACTCATTTTGTGGCCTCAGGCAAGTATTTTCACCTTTCTGCTCTTGTTTTCCCCATATGTAAAATGTGTGATAACGTCAATTTAGTTTGCAGATTACAGAGATTATGAGAGGATTCCATGCAGAAGACCACAGACAGAAATTCAACTTATAACTGTGCACATGAGAGGAAATAAAACTTATTACAAGGAAATAAAAAGGCAAGCAGGACTATTTGTCAGGACTGAGTGTCCGAACTCCAACTGAAATTATTATATTGCACTCATCGCTCAACCTATACCCAAGCTTCTGACTAAGGCATATGTTGCTTACTAACTGCATACTACATAGTACTAACATAGACTATTTTTTCCACTAAAACTGCAAGGACCTCTTGACTAGTTAAAAAATGGAAGTAGGAAATCAGTTCCAAAGACAGCTGCACCCATTAGAAGAAGCTAGAAAGAGACCTTGCATATAGTTTAGATAGCTAATATCTTTCCTTACTTAAAAAAGGCTTTTAAAAAAATCCTCATATATTCTTACCCACCTTACAGAAACAGATTTGATGATTAAAACTAAAAGGGAATATTCAAATTGGTTTTCAATTCTTCTACTAGATATTTTATTTATTCATAGCAAGCTGCACAAGGAAACAAGGCTGATCTGTTTCTACTCACATTCAGTTCCATTCTTGCTGAGTACTAGCACCTAGTATTTTCAGAGTAAAGTGCATTTGCCTTCCCAAGCTCTCATAACAACCACTGGTCTTGGTGGTTCTTAAGCAATGCCATAAATCAGAAGCAACACAAAACATTTTTTGATAGAGAAGTAAGGTTTGAAATAGTTAGGAAATACACGTTCTAAAAATAGCCTCAAATCTGTTCAGTTTTTATTCACCAGATATAACAAAATACCTTAAGCGAATTAACCCTTAAAATATGTAGGTATATTAAGGCATGTTATTTCTGTAATATTTTTACCACAGTCTGTTAATGAGCTGCAAATATGTCTGGATATTCTTAATCCAATATAAATTACCACAGATATTTCTGTAGACCCTGGTCTAGGCCACCATGTTGCCCTTACAGACTGTGCTGTTGAGCAGCAGTTAAATTTCATAACCTACAGCTTATGAAGTTGATATTACCAGCAGACCAGCAGTTCTCCAGGACATGCTCTGTGTTTTGATATTTGCAGTGTGAACATTTTTAATGTATCAGATAATTTTTGTTGCTGTTGCTGAAATGCACTGAAGAACTAGTATTTAACTCAAACTCAGGAATCGAGATTTGTAATTTTGGTAATTTTTCTGCATTATTATACAAGCAACTGATAAATTTGTGTCTTACACTACATTTTTACCTATGTAATCCTAAGGCTATCTGTGAAGTCAGTGATTCAGCATTATGCATAGGTAACAGAAAAGAAAGTTTGCCCTGTGGTCTGCCTCTTCCCAGCATACCTTCATCTTTGCTCCCCTCATAAGGGACTCTCTCTCACTAACTTGTCTTCCTGTGATTCTCTTCCTTAGCTGTTATCTTCCACTTCTACCTTGGGTTTTGTGCAGGTTATCTGTGAGCATGCTTTATATGAGAACAAAGGTTATATGGACTTTCAACGAACAGAATTCTTAAATGGATGTGAGTTTTTGGAAGTGTAGGTTATATGCATGGAAATACAGCAAGTTTGAGAAGGCTGAGTTGTTCTGTTATTCACCCAAGTACATTTGAGTTGATCTTCTTCCTCCTTAGAACCAGCTTAGTACAGCCACAAAAGATGACTTTTTTTTTTGACCCTGTGGACTTCTTTGCCAAGAAAAAAAAAGGTACTGACATTTACAACACTGAAATGCCTGGAAAAGTGGTATGAAAAGAGGAGAAAAACATTATTCCTTTGAAAATTTGGGGACAACCTTCTGCTGATGTATTTCCAATTTCAATTTCTAAGATCCTATGGGCTCAAAAGGTACCAATAATAAGGCCAAGAAGTGAAAGAGATCCTCTAAAATAATGAAAAAGGAGGCTCAATTACTGAAGGAATCATATTAACACTCTACATCTCAGGTAACCACAAATAAAATAGTATATCAATAGCTTTGCATTTTCAGCACCGTTAATTTAGTAAAAGAAGGATGCTTAGTATCATTTTTGTTCTTAAATAAAAAACACATTTCTTTCCACAACCAAACCATCTGACTTCTGAAACGGAAGGTATTGTACCAGCCAGGCTCCTTTTAGTGTAGCTGACCCTCCTCCCCATGTCCTGCAACTGCAGACAGCAGATCTCTCAAGAACTGCATATTGAGGTTCACACATCTCCTCACACAACCCCTAACAAAGTCAGATGACCTGTCTGCCTTCTGTCCCTCTTCACACCACCAAATGACTTCAAGAGATTTACTGTATCTTTCTAAGGGAAATGTGACCTGGAAAAGGCCTACCCTGCTCTTGGAATTCTGTAGTTATAAAAACTGCATGGCGAGAGTCTGAACAATTTAACCACTCGAATAAAGGCATTAGCATCAGTATAAAAGTGATTTATTTCAGCATGAAGTATTTTACATGCAAGCAAGGGATCGGCAGCTTATTCATCAGAAGGCATACTTACATAGATAGTGTGGCCTGGAGAGCCAGGTATACTGGAACCTGGTCTGGAATAAATGCTTTCCGATGATGTTCTTGTAGGCTGAAAAACAAAAAGTAACTTTTCAGAGCAACCTGAAGCCATTAACATTGGTAATTTGGGGTTTAAGTGAAGAAATCTGCATACATCTTGAAATTAACTGAATTTAGGAAAAAATGTTGACACAAATGCAAGCATTCTGGCAAATTTCACAATCTTGTGAGGCAAGTAGGCTTTTTTTTTTTTTTTTGGTAGGAGAAGGAGTGCTGTGAGAGGGCAAAGAGGTTTTCTGAATCACTCAATGTAAAAGACTGTTCATTAATAATAATGAACAAAATCAAACAACACCTGCCAGAGACACTGCAAGTAGCCATACAAAGTACAACCCAGGATAGTCCTGCTGCTCATTTTATCAAAACGTTAGTTCACAAACAGCTAGAGGTATCAGCAGTTCAGCAGACAAAACCATTGAGAAGAGCACAGCACACATGTTATCACTTTCCAGGTGTTCAATCACTGGATTTCCATTACAAATACAGAACTGAATTCAGTCCTTCTAAGTAGAAGGACCAGAAATCCTTGGCTTGGAGCTGTTCCTACAATTGCAGCACAATCTAGATGCAACATGAAAGCTTGACTGTTGATTGAAATTTCATGATTCCCCATACTGCAAAAGTCCTGATGTTTAATGACAATGTCTTACAAACTGAAATTCATGAGAACAGGCACATTCCTACAGAGCCAGTGCTTTTACACATTTAGTAGATTTTCCAACACTTCATCAGGACTAAACAGACTCTGATTCCCTGGGGAAAGTTTTGTGAGAGGAGACAAAATGACTTATCACTGAGATGTGGGGATCCTGAAAACTTGGTGAATTTGAAAAACATCTGTTCAATCAAAAATCACCCAGGCTACCCTGGCCATTACTCCTAAACTTGGCATACAGCAGACACAGAAGAGTAGTCAACGATATCCCACTTGCAACTGAGAAACCATGAACAATTTTTGCTCCCTAATTGACTGCAAAGACCAAATCCCATCACAAAGCAACGTATCAGCAGATGACTCCGATGACACTACTGCAGGATACTTCAAAGTCACTGAAAATTAAATCTTGGTAAATAGTCCTTACCTCATCAGCTTGTGACATTGAACTAAGGGACCTTCAGGCACACACTGAAGAGAAACAAAGCTTGACAGCCTGGCTTGCTGATTTTTCTTAGGAAATATCTAGATTGAACGCAAGGCTACTGGACCTTTCTTATCTCACAGCATGCATTTCCTGAAAGGATCTTTCAACAGACCTCAGAGTCTTTCTACCTTTTATTTCATAGCCAGGAAAGCTATTGGAACCATCCATATAAAAACTGCTGAAGACTACAAAGACTAGCAGGCTTTCTCTGACTTCATTTGTGGAAATGACATCACCACATTCAGGGAGGGTCAGAGGTATAAAGGCTTTGAACATGTTCCACCAAAAAAACCATGAAGGTTCAGATCAGAGAGCAGATGTGGCTATGGACTGACACAATCACAAATCCTCTCCAGAGCATGTCTGAGAACACTTTCTCAGCTGGACCTTTATGTGTTTCTTTCCTTTTCTCTCTGTAGCTGCAAATTCCTACATCCCAGAAGGGAACAGAAATTTCTCAGCTGCCCTTAAGCTCCTCCCATGATGCAATCAAAGCAACAAAACCAACAACAACCACCTGTTTCATGGAAATGTTACAAGAATTAAGCTGGAAAATCTGGCTGTTGTTGAGAAACACTTTATTCCCCCTTCCATTCTGCCATTTCACACCACTGTCTGTTTGAGTGGAGACACATGTAACATGTTGCTGCAGTTGCTATGGAAAACAATTGTTTTCATGACAACATACGGAACAGTATTAAGCAGTTGAGGTACTATTAGGGGTTTCTCTGTTACCTTTGGCTTTTGGCAGACATACTTTAAGAGTTCTGTCTGCTCAATTCTCCCTGTTGTAGGAAAACAAGCGTTAGAGGCAGTTATGGCTTCTTCCCACCTGGCAGGACCTCTGGGTTGCTCTTTGCTCTGGATCTTTCATAATAACTTCAGAAAACAAGAAATTTTCAGCCCTTGGTTCATCTCCTTAGTCTCATCTCTTAGTGTCACTGCTAAAAACCTTTCCAGCAAAGGAAAATTCACTTGTATTTATCACTTCAGTGAATTTATTAAATAAAGTTAGATACCTTGAGATAGTTTCAGCCAAATCCTGCTAACTAACAACTTACTTAGGTGCTCTTAACCCTGGAGTACAGGAGCAGTTGTCAGATGGACTGGCAAGTTGTAGCATCTGTTCTTCATTTCCTCACTGTGTTTCTGCTCCAAGCTCCTCATTACCATCCCATTAACACAGCCATGAGCCAGATATGACATGAGCCTTTAAAACCAGTTTTGTATTTTCTGTAATTCTTCCTGCTTACATCAGTTTTACCTTCCGTCTATTGCAAAGCTCCGCACTCCCTGGGCACGATGCCAGCCTGCCAGCCACTGCCTAAGCACACACCATTCCTCTCCTGAGGAGCTTAATCCAAGCAGACCTGGGACTCTGTGGCTCCTCTATTCACCTCCAGTCCTGTATCTTGCTTAAGTTCACAACACACCCCTGAAGACAGTGCATGAAAAAGAGAACTTCTACATCTCCTCTCACCCTTCCTGCCTCACTTTGCCCTATTTCTTGTTTTGAATTACACAGGCTGTTTCCATCACAGATGGCTATTTCCTACTCTGCTGCTCCCATATGGTCTGGAATCCTTCACAGCTCTGCACTTTCCCCTAAAGACAACTGCATTGTACTTAAAAACATTTGTGCTGCTTGCCTTAACAAATATACACTAAAGATTCCTTGATATAAGCTGTTCCTCTGGCATACTTTTACTTGCTATGGTTGGCTCCTCTCCTAAGAGACCTATAATAGCTCCTGACTGAAAAAGTGTGACAGGGTATGTACGGCTTTTATTAGATTGTACATTACATCTTCACTAGCAGTCGAGAATCCCTGACCCTGTGTACCACTGTTGTGACTTTATATCTTAAGCAGGTGGCAAGAGACACTTGAGGTCAAGTTCTCTACTGATGTAACTGCAGTGGGGTGTAAATTCCATCCTAGAGGACAGCTGATCAGAGCACAGGCAAAACAGGAATAGCAGCTATCCCTGATTTAACCTTTAACCTTCAGTAGAGATACCATGTGAGCATCTCTTGCACACATTATTGGAAGGAGACAGGTAAAGAAATTAGAGGAAACATCCTTTAATATGAATGCATTAATTTAGAGGTATTTCCTTCCATCACAATAGTCCTGTGACACTTGTTCTACACTCCCAGCAACAAAACAAGTTAAGCTGCTTACTTCTTCTACAAACAGATCTGGAACACTCTTTATATGATTGTTCTTGTTCTTGAAGGATTCAAATAGAGCTTTTCATAATGCCACCTTTGTGCAGAGAAATTTAAAGCAAACTTCTATGAAGAACTACAACTAATCTTTTTTTCTTTTCTTGTGGTGCATGGCCTTTCTCCACATTTTCTGACAGTAGAAAAGTCATCTTTTTTTTCTTTCCTCTTCCACCCAAAGGGATGTAACAGTAGTAAATATATCAATATGGGATTTCTCTACCAGATACAGGAAGTCTATGAAGTGTATGAAAAAAATCGACAGAAATTCAGTCAATAGAAATTCATGCAAGTCACTAAAGGAGCCAAAGAAAAGAATCAGATCACAAAGCATCTAAAGTATCTGCAAGACTTCTCAGTTATTTTCCACTTCATCACAGACTTCTTATCTTTATGTTTTTGTTCTTCATTCCATGCACTTGTCTTGAGTGCAAAAGTTCTTTACGAACTTCATTTGCAGATTGGCACAGGTAACACCGTCATGCTCATCCTACCAGGTTCACATGAATTATCGTGTCACCCATGCTTATGCCCCAAAATGATTAACTTTTCTATTTAATATTAGATTGCAAAGCTTAAGATGTTCATCTGCATTTACCTCAGTTTGTCATGTCATCATGCATGGCACATCATCTAAATAAATAGCTTTTAAAAAAAAAAATATCTGCGCTAGAGCCATTCACATTGTCCAGATGCTGCTACAATGTGGTGGCTCTGGCTTTCTCAAGTACAGATGTTCAGAATCATGCTCTATAAAAACTTAGAAGTGCAGGCAACCAGATCAAAACTGATCCCAAGAACATCTGGCCAAATGGATGCACTATTGTTTAACAAAGGCATCGTCAGCATTGTTTACAGTACCTGCCTTAGTTTTTTGATAGAGTTCATTATGCAAGGCGGTGATAATAGCTGCAGAAGAATGAATATGTTTTCACTTAATAACATTTAACATTATAGCTTAAGCAAATTCTCTAAACCTCAGAAGCTGCTTTAAGTGAAGCATGTTTTAAAATAAACTAATAGAAGACTAGGATGTAATTTATTCTACTAGGCAGACACAATTTTGCGATAGCAAGGAATTTGGCTTTCTCAGTACAACGCTTACTACTCTGACTACTTGCTTCATCAACTGCAAGTTTTTACAGTTATTTAGGACTTGGAACCAGGGTTCATGAAACACAGGCTTCCTACGGATTTCAGTAATTTTCAGTGGACGTGTACAAGACCAGTAAAGCACCTCAGTGTTACAGCATTCATTGTGCCTGTCTGCTAGTTTAACTGTACCCTTCTCCTTACAAGAGTGTTTCCTTCTAATGCATGCATTCATTATTTCTCTGCCTAAAAAACCTACACTATGTAAGCATCAAGACAAAAACTAGTGAACAGGTTAGTTCAAACTCACACAGACACACATATTAATAGGTTACAACTAATTTTTCTTCCTTTCTAGACACAAAGACTAGAGAGGAGAATGAATTTTCAGCACATAATCACTGAAGGCACATTGCTACTAAACAAACTTTTACAAGACTACTCATGCAAATGTAGCCTTCACCAAGGGTAAGTTAAGGAGAAAGCAGAAGAAAATAAAGTGGGAAGCCCAGAACATACTGAATTCAACAGGAAACTTCTCAGAGAATTCACAGGATTTCACCCCGCAATTTTCAACCTACAATTTTCACATAGATTCAAGCCTTTGTCCCATCATTGTAGCAACAGCAATGATAGTATCTTTGTGTCTATTCTGCAGAAGAACACTCGAAGCCAAAATCTGCCTTCAATTACACTTTGTATAATGATCATGTAAATCTAAACAGAATTTAATACTGACTAAATTTACACAAGAGTATATTCATCTGACCCTAAGCTATTTGTATCTTACACAGTCCACAAATCAAGAAGAACATACCTTTATTTTGACATGGGCTGCTCCTATTTTGCCTTGCATATTTTTCTAATACATGGGATAGGATTTGTTTTTTTAATCCTAAGGCTCCTGGATTTCAGCACCAGAAACTCAAGACTCGTGCATGCTAAGCTAAATGCAAAAAGCTACTACGCTTGCCTAAAAGGTGACTGAGATGGTCCCACAGTTTGCTGTTCGCAGACTCCAACACTCGATTCCATAAAGCCTAGGACTGCAGAGACACTGCCCTCTTTAGGAGCACTGATAACACATCTTTATAGCTGTATTTTCTTGATACATATTTCTGTAGCTAACAGAGCGCACAGCGTTCAAGAGTGGTTAATACATTGCAACATCCTAAGTTAACTGACTGAAGTACTGTGCTGGACAAAGGGCACAGGGCTTGCATTAACTCCTACTGAATCACAGCATTGGATTCAACCATATAATGCCACCCTGCAGACTAACACAATCTAACACAAATATCCCGCCCTGGCTGATAATATGACTACAGCTACTTTGCAATTAGAGATGTGAAGGCAGCACCAGGAAACACAATGGAAATCCAGTGGCACGGACTCTATCAGCCTGTCTGCCCACCACTAGCCTGTACTAAGCCCGTATCAGCACATTCTTTCTTTGTTATCAGCTGAAAGCTACCTCAGGTGTGCCTGCATGCAGTACAGCCACATGTGCCCCCACAGCAGACACAAGTAATAAGCCCTGAATAAACTGCCCTGAAGGAGAAGAAATGGAAGCGGGTGGTGTTTGTAGGTGCAAAGCAAATTCAAGGAAGTCTGAAAGTAGACATGTAGTCCAGAATCAAGAGGACAGGGAGGATCTCCCAACTTGGATGTGGATGTGCCCCAGATTAGAGAGGGGCAAATGCTCTTGGGCAGCACACAGAACATGGCCAAACCTGGAATTTTGTAAATATTTTCTCAACTAAAGTATTCATGTGTAGTTGGTCAATACAAATAAAAAAGGAACTTATTTAACTGATGGCATTTTTTTTTCTAAAAGCATGAGCCATTGTTCATGAAAACTACTTCTTTTTAACCATCACTTTAAAGTCAGATGCTTTTCACCATTTTCATTTGCTTCATATTTGCACTCCAATTTTTTGTTTTAGAAGAAAAACTTTCCGTAATGCTGGAAGAACAATACTACAGCCCCCCAAAGCTCATCTGAATCTAAAAAAAATAAATTAATTTAAAGCATTTCATTAAGCAAAATAAAAAATGTGAGAGTTAACAAACAACACTGCACCACATGATGCAAAATACAGCGTCAGTGCCCCTGGTGGCAAGTGATAGCAGGAAAGCTGTGTGGCAGAAGTAGTAGCAAGCACAGCAAATGACAATAATGAAGAATCTTCTCAATAAAGAAGACCATTATCAACACTATGAAAACACAACAGCAAACCTCTGCAGAGCGTGGCCTGCGCAGAACCAGACTCTTTGGATAAAAGAACTCAGATGAGGAATGCTGTCATGAAAAACAAAAGGGAAAAATGAGTGAAAAGGAAAGCAGTCTCACCAGCTCAGTGGTTAAGCTCTTTTTTCAACCAAATTACTAATATCTACTTGCTAGGTAATAATCTGTACATTATAATATCTATGTTACTTACTGATCCCTGCAGAATCACGAACAGCCAGACAGTTGTAAAAAAAACCCCTAAGCAACGTATATTTTTGTAACATATATATGGTTGCTTTATTTTCTGCTTGTTTTGGCTTTGTAATCCTCCACAAATATCCAGTGGGGGGAAGATCTAAAGCAACCATTGTTTTTATGAACTCCCTCTCAGATCTTGACCAGCTAGAATGACGATCAGTTTATATCACAATTCAGTTACTGAGAGAAAACAGAACTTGCTGAAAACTTCTGAAGTGACTTCAGTGATAAAAGGGCTTTTTGTTTTGTTTTGCTCTATAGGGTAAGGAAACTTAGCAGAGCAAATAGGCCATATCACTGGCTTTTTGCAGAACCACCAGAAAATCTAGGCCTGACCCTGAAAGTGGCTATATTTGTCAACTCATAAAGCAGATTCCAATTCTCACATCAGGTCTAAATGTGTGTCATAAGAAACTGAAAGTCAATCAAAGTACATAATTTAGTGGTGACATGTTTAAATAGCACATAGTTCCCCATTTCATTTGTTTCTGTACCTACCTGTTTGCTATTGCCTTCATTTGAGTCAGCAGAATGAAACGTGTGTCAACGTCAGCAAAGTGAACTCAAACTTATTTTAAAATAAGGTGTCTGACTTTGCATTGGAGTAGATAGAGATGATCTGTGATGGACAGCTGAAGCTAAAAATTCTCCATCTCTCCAGCTAGCTACAGTACAGTGTATTTGTCAATGCTTTTTAAAGATATTAAACCTCTGCATAGAAGCTCTCATCTAGGAAAAGGCAACCTTGGATAGCTGTGCCATAACATTTCTCAGATGTTCCCTTAATATGCATTCTTTCGCTTCACTTCATTTTCCTGCAAGAACTCACTTAGGCAAAGTCTTGCAGGTGGATGAATTGACTTACTTCACTCACTTCAATTAAAATTAGCTGAGGGAGAAGACGACTGACATGCTTGAACGTGTGATGGAAAAAAGGTAAATATTTGAAGAGGACTTTGGCCATTTCCATGCGGAATGGAAATAAGCCAACTGATTTATAAGGTCAGCTGGAGAATGTTCATAAGGGCTACAATGTAGCCAGGAGTGCTTTGATAAGATTCTTGGGTCCAAGTGAAAGGGAGGTATTGTACCCCAACTATTCACTACAAAGCACAAGCATTCTGACGCTTAAGCAGGGCCAAAACACTGTCTTACATTCAAACTGTTAAATGAGGAAGAAAATCCGGTCCGGCATAATTTTCCATTTTCTTATGGAAAGTCAGGACAGAACAATGTGCAAATGCTGAATGGTACCTACAGTGATGCTTGGCCATGCTAGATCACATGCCCATCTAGGGCCAAATATAATTCTGTATTACCGGCAGAGCCCACACTAACATGAACTCTGGTCAACAAAAATTTATCTGCACATTACCTACAATCATAGTAAATTCTCTGCAGGGGATGTTTTACAGACCAGTGCACCTGAATAAATTCTAAAGACTGTGGCTTCCTGTGAATAAGCCACATGTAGAACACAACCCACAGGATATCCTAGGTATCTCCATGCCAGTACCTCTTAGTTTCCTTGTCTGAAAGACATTTTATTCATACGCAGTCTCTAATATTCATATCCAGAAAAATTAGCAAAGTTCAAAGGACCAGCTGAGACATCAAAAAGAGAAAATTGTCCAGAAGGTTGTTCACCTGTACTCAGCACTGGTGAGGCTGCACCTCAAGTACTGTGTTCAGTTTTGGGCCCCTCACTACAGGAAAGACATTGAGGTGCTGGAGCGTGTCCAGAGGAGGGCAACGAAGGTGGTGAGGGGTCTGGAGCACAAGTCTTACGAGGAGCGGCTGAGGGAGCTGGGGCTGTTTAGTCTGGAGAAAAGGAGGCTGAGGGGAGACCTGATCGCTCTCTACAACTACCTGAAGGGGGGTTGTAGCGAGGTGGGTGCTGGTCTCTTCTATCAAGTAACTAGTGATAGGATGAGAGGAAACGGCCTCCAGTTGCAGCAGGGGAGGTTTAGATTGGATATTAGGAAAAATTTCTTCACCGAAAAGTTGTCAGGCATTGGAACAAGCTGCCCAGGGAAGTGGTTGAGTCACCATCCCTGGAGGTATTCAAAAAGCACGTAGACCAGGCACTTCAGGACATGGTTTAGGGGGCATGGTTGATGGTTGGACGCGATGATCTTTGGACGCGATGATCTTGAAGGTCTTTTCCAACCTAAATGATTCTATGATTCTATGATTCTAAGATGAATTAGTGAATATGGGCTTAGAATTGCCTGGTGCATGCAAAAAGCCAGGCTCCAGCATTTATCAGTGCAGCATTACTGCCATCAAGTATTTGATCCAGAAAGTTTGTCTGGATATGCTGAGGTGACTCCAAGGGTAACTGCGGCTCTTCTTGGCATTCAAATTAGGATCACTTTAGGCTGAGGTTTATTTGGATGGCAAAGGAAGAAGAGTCCATATTATCTAAATGCTGTAAATAACCATGCAGAACAGGGGTAACTATAGAGCAATTACACAGATGTGCAAAAATACTAAAATAAATCATAGCATTTGCCCTGTTCACATCTTCTCCTCAAGAGTCTCTCTCACAATAATTGAGATATGAAGTGCCTTAGAGACTTTGCAATGTCTGTATGTCAGTAAATTACACTACCTTTAAGGCAGTGCACTGAGACAGGTATGTGCAGGTTGGTGAGCCTAAAAATCAGAGCAATACCTCAGAAGTGCCTCCACTGTTTATTCTGCCAGTGTGGTGACAGCTATGTGAAAAACACATGGAAAAAGTCACTCTTTTAAAAACAACATTCCATTATTGTGTGCGCAAAATATCTGGTGTGTCATTGCCATGAATTCAGCTTACCCGTAGCTTATCTTCAGTCTTAGTGGATTGCTTACAGTCGGGATGCCAGACAGTGGAACCTGATGGAGGAAAAAAACCATCTTTATTCAGAGCAAAGCAGATGATTTCTGGTCATGACAAGTCAGTTATTAAAGAGAATCCCTTCATTGCATGGTGAATGTGTATGAACTATGCAAGTAATTCACATTCAATTCTAGCTCATAAGAAATACAAGTGAAACAAAAAAAAATTTCAAATCCTTGGCCCATCTACAGCAGCATCTTCCTGAGGCTGTCAAAGCACTTTGCACACATTCTTAATTAAAACTCAAACAGCCTCAAGCAGCAAGGAAGTCAGTAAGCACCAGCTGGAGGAACTGAAAGACAGAGGGTTCCTCTGGGCAGGATGGAGGGTAAGAGCAAAAGAACTGGGCCATGGTTACCTGATTTGTTCTCCCCTTACATACTGCACTGCACGTAAAAAGGAAGTTCTGATTATAAGTCCATTAATACTGGGAAAGTCCTGTGACTTCCTTGAGCAATAGGTGTCATTCAGTTACTGTAAAGCATTACTCAGATCACCTCTTCCCTGCAATTATGCAAAATGCAACAGGAAAAGCAAAATTAGAAAATTCACAACGCAGCACTCGGGGCTGTATCTCACCCACTGCACTGGGCTAGAGAAGCCCGTATGACACAAGTGGTACAAAGCAGTATGTGAAAGAGCCTCTCCGTAGATCACAGTGTACCATACTTGCCATTGGCACACATATCATTTCTACCCCTTGCTCTGCAAAGTCAGTGGCATGTGTTGCACTGGCACTTCCACACGGCATATTCCAGCTACACATCCTACTAAAAAAGGCAAGGTCTCTGCTGTTTGTGTCCCAAAACGTGGGATTCTCTCTTATGCTGTAAAAATGGAAATATCTGGCTGTCCCCAAGGGGCTGAGCAGTGTCAGGGGCAAGGAGCACTTCCATCCCATTTCAGCTCTCCTTTGGAACAGAGTGTAAACTGTGGTCACTGCTGGGAAGCTCCTGGCACGTATTAGCCAAGTTGAAATGGAGCAGAAGCTAATGCTGATTTTTAACACTGACTGCAGCTGCAGTCAAATTCAAACTTCATTCCAGTCACCGCAAAGCCAATACAGAGCCTTGTCTGTCTGCAGGGGGGAATGTCACCTCTTCACTCTCTCCACAAAGAAACCAAACACAGCAAAGTCCAGGTCTCCTGCTGGTGACTATTAGCTCAAGTGCAGTCAGAGGAAACCCCACCCTCAGAGCCCAGGAGAGGTACGGGTCAGGGCCCCTGGAAATTTTGTTCTAACGAGCCCTTACATGGCTCAGTACAGAAGTAAAGACCAGCAGGAATGATTTCACTTCTCAGCAGCACACAGTATAATCATCTTCAGGAGACTGGAGAGAACGCCGTGACTCTGGATCAAGGGTGTGAGATGTTTGGCTTTGAGTCCAAGCCGAGGAAGAAGAAACTGTGCATTTGGCAGGGGGAAACCATCAGACAACAGGGAGAAGTGTACCAACAGCCTTCTCTGTAAACAAACAGCAGCCTCAGAGCCAGGAACCCACAGAGCCTGCAAGATCAGGAGAGAAGCATGCCCTGTGCTTTTGTTTAGGAGGTCAAATGGATCCAAGCACTCAGGAGGAAGGGACTTCATGTTATAAGGCTGATGAACTAAGACTCAGAAGGTTTAGGTTCAACTCTCTAATTCAGCTGTGAGCTTCCTGTGTGACCCTGAGAAAAATGATCTCTGTTCCCCTGTACCTCAGATTCTTTTCCATTCAGCTATACCCACCATCAAAGAAAAAGCTGTCACTACATTTTTGGGCAGTATTTAGCACAAACTGGCACAATTTTAGGGACACCCCAGGAGGATGCTGCAGCTGCTGGAAGTGAATGAGAAATGCAAGAGAGTCTGCATGTCATTTTCAGGGTGAAACTTAGCTAATGGTTGTGAGTTTTCTTTTACAAAGTAAGAGGTTTGAAATACGTGAAATTAAAAAAAACCAATCAGAGCAGGCTTAAGAAGTTAAATGTAAATATTTTTCATGATCTTGAACTCTGAGCCACCTACAACTTGTAGATTTTATTCATCCAAACATGCCAATCAATTTGGAAATGCTTGGAACAGTGCAAATTCTCAAGCTGCATTGTCCCTCTTTTTCCTACCGTAAACAGTTCAGCAAATTGTGGTTATTCCCATTCTTAACATATGTTTGTTTGCTCACTTGGCAGACACCAACCAACACATTCATTTATTCAGCTTTTTACTTTGCACATACCATTGTTTCAATATACAGCACCCTAAAAATCAGTAACTCTGGCTATTATTGACACACTGAATAAGGCTGAAAGCCTGTGTGAGAATCAAGTGAAGCATCCCTTTAAATGCTGAGCAACATCCTAGCTCAGCAACAGTCTTCTGGGGCAGTCCATACAGTAATATATTACTAGGAAGTTAATGGGAAAGAGAAAGTTTCTGATGCTGCTTCTTTTTCCTGTGTTGGAGCAGGGCAAAGCCAGAGTGCTTCTGCTAGCATTATTCAAACCATCCTTAACATAGAAAGCCCCCAAATAGACAGCTTGTTTTCCCATGTTCTCCTTTTGCAGGTTTTCCACACCCTTCTAACACAAGTAGCTACCACAAACCTGACAGGCTTCTCTATTATAGAAAGCAATACCAACGCAATGCTTTCACATCCTGTGGAGAGGACAATTAGAAGTGAGATTTAAGCTGCCTATTTTCATATATTTTATCAATAATGTGATTTTTGTTCTAGCTGTAGTGTTGTGGTGTTGTATTTTTATTTCAGAGAAATGCTTGGAATGCTGTTATTCTGCACCCTAGGGTAAACAATTCGGATGGAGACAGGATATACATTTCAGCTGAGAGCTTTCCACAGGAAAGGCTTTTAGGTCCCTTACACTTACAAGCATGCTGAATTCAGCAAGGAAAGCTTTGGCAAGACAGTCTGGAACACACTCAGCAATACATTATTTAGTCAGAAAACAGCTTGTGGACAATAAAACAATGCAACTAGGGCTGCTCCTCCTCTGAGACAGAGTGAGCATGAAGAACGCTAATTCACAACCACAGAAAGGGAGATACAGCCAAGAAGAGAACGATGGCAGATCAAGGAGCCAGGTGTCTCTCATCTTTCACATCACCTGAATTTGGCCAGGACAAAATCTAGCCTTGTTTAACTAGAAGCAATACCTTCTGTCTTATTTGGATCTGCAGAAATTTACACTACAGCCTGCCCAATCAACATGAACGCCCACTCTCTGCTAGACTGGTGCAAACGGCTTCAGTTGCAAACAGCTGTTATTAATAACAGCAAAGGATGAACTGATGCTCACCTTGAACTCTGTCTGTACTTTATCATACTATGATGTGAGGAAACTAAGATTACCAGTTGTCAGATGCAGTAACTGCTGCTTTCAAATCAGTCTTTCCAATTTGCCATCAGAAAGCAGTACTTCCTACTCAGGGCTCTTCCAGCCTCTCCTTGCTCTTGCAATGCAGAGCTGCTACACAACTCAATATCCAGTTCTGTGCGTCACTGGAATAAGATGACTAAGGTATAAGGTCAGTGAGAGATGAGAGGGATGGACTGCAAGGGAAGACAAACTACAAAATAATAAGTTAGCTTCAAAGGAATTCCTTAACAGTATTATCTTAATTTTGGAATTCCTCCAGAAGGAATCCCTCCTCAGAATTTCAAGAGATGGCTGCCACCACACTTTCATTGTTTCCTTCCTACTCTTTTACAGTCCTTTCAGGTATACCAAGCAAGTTTTCTAACATAAGTACAATATATAAAATCCCAACATGTATCTGCCTTTTTCACTTTGATTTCTGGCTTGCATAAATGTGTATTATACATCTTTCTACCAACATTAATTAATACTACAGCAAGTAATAAAAATAACTCTAGCTTAATAGTTAACATGCTACCTTCTGGGAGAGTAGGTGGAATTCAGATCAAGGATACTTTTCAAGCAATGGAAAGAGCACACTCTTTTTTATGTGAAAGGATCATGAAAAAAAATGTGCTTGGCAATACCTGGGAGTGTGAGACTGTTAATAAGAAAGAGAAGATGAAAATGAACATACAAGAAAGAAGTGACTGTAGAAAGACATAAAAATAAAGTAAATGGGAATAAAAAGAGAGACATGACCAGATAAAAGGGAAATAGGCAAGGCAAGCAAATATGGTTAAGAACCAGAGGAGACAATGTCAATGCGCATGGGGAATGAGATCTGCCATGACTCAAGACAAGCTCACTGCAGCCTCTGGAAGTTTTTCCATTGTCTTTTACAGTTTGGAGTGTGGTCCAGAAACTGATCAGCAGAATTCAGGGGAAACCCTCTCACTTTGTTTGGTATCTCATATACCAGCCTGGGTACTAAGCTATCCATGAGATGCCAAATTCAGAGGCAGCCTAAGAAATTTCATTTTTGCTACACAGCTTTTGAAAACAGTCTGTCTCAGCTAGGGTGTAGAGTCACTGCAATGCCACTGTTATGGCCACCTACTAGAACGAAAGGGTTTCAAGTGAGAACACTAGTGAAGAGAGGATGGCTATAGTCCTCTTTGCCTTTATTACATGGGGATGGTTTATAAACTCCTGAGCTCTGTGACAGAAAAATTACGAAGTCCAATTTTCTTGTTTTGGAATGGAGACATCCTTACCTTGCAGATACATTTCTTCTCCTTCTGTGAACATTTGGTTGCACCTGCTGCATCGTGCACAGCTTGGATGATAATGCTTGTCACCTGCCTAAACAAAAATAAAAACGGGAAATGAGTGACCAACACATTGCATTGTTTTGTGAGCACTCACTATTTGCTAACAGACCACTGCCATTTTTCTTCTAGTTCACCTGTTATGATACAACATTGCCCTCATGATGTGACAACAGCGACAAGAATGTAAGATCTGCCATACTGCTTCAGTCCAGAGGTCTATCTAGTCCAGTATCCTGTCCTCAACAGAGGCCAGCAGTGACTACTTAGGGTAAAAGGCTGTAAGAAACAAGACAATACTGGAGGCTATGTCAAAATGTATCTACTCTTCATGATTTGCCCAACACCTTTTTAAATATCCGTCTATCCAACAGTCCAAGGCAACAAATGTCACACTTCTGTTAGATATTTGTGTAAACCTGCTGCCTCCTCGTTGTGTCAAACATTTTTTCTCAATTGCTCCATTGTTATGGATGAATTTAGACAATGAACGACAGTTTTCAACCTGCCATTTCATTCCTTGGCCTTCTTCCTGACACTGCTGGTATAAGCATTAATAGAGAGAGCTTTCTAGAGCCACTTCTGGGACAACTAACTTAACTCACAGATGCCTGACTTGAGAGGCTACACTAGCACAGACAGCTTGAGCTGAATTTGAACTATTGATGTAAAGATGCTAAATACTCTAGATCCTGTTATGCAAATCCAAATCCACTGAGCCATTCATTCTCTTAAATACATCGATACCCATAAAAAACAAAGCTGATCAGATTTCCAGAAACTAAGCATGCGATGACCACATCAGGCTTTTTAAATCAAAAAATAATTAACCCTAAAAACCCCTTAATAGTGACAAGTAATGAATTCTAAAAGTCTTTAAAATTGTATCTGGCTTTCCAAACAAGTTAACCTCAAATCCTTTTTCACAAAAGATTCCCTATCAACTGAGATGTTATATGCACAAAATACCTGTTTACTCTGTAGCTGACTTGTAAAATGTCATCAAATCCATTTCCTACTTCATTATACTTGAGACTGTAACATTACTAAATTCAACCTTTCCTCGTGTCTACTGAGATGAACAACAACATATTTTTGGTTCGCATTCAACATTGACTATACAGGCTTAGAATTTAAAAGTATTTATATGAGATGATGAAGTATATGGCTTAAAGTACCTGACAACTACCAGACAACCAGGTCTACCATCCAGCCCTTCTACAGATAAAGTTGCACCATTTAATTTTAATGTTCTCATTTGTTCCTTAGTAGTGCAGTACCTGGGTTTGATTTTAGGGAAGGTCAGGAAAGGCAGCTATTCACAGAGACAGTGGTGTTTGTGGACATGACTATTTATCTTTCATTATCACTAAGACCAATTCCTGTCAAGGAATTTCAGCAATACAAGGCCAGAGAAGAGGTCTCAGTGTACTGTTATTCTAGCCATGCACTCACTCTTCAGTTGCAAAAAACCTGCACTTCTCTTACTCAGAGAGCGCCTTTGCTGTTGATTCCCACTCCTTAGAGGGCAGCATCCACCAGACAGGGAGACTAATGTGATTTAGTATTTATTTTTTGCACAGCAGATTTAGACCTGTCAGACAAAAAAGGGGCTCTGGTAAAAGGGAGAATGAAAAGGTCACTACAAGATATGCCTATTCTGGGAAGAAAAGCTAATGAGGGAGGAAATGCAGAATTGATGCTTGACTTGCAGCAACAAAACCAATATTGAACCGAGAAGGAAAAACACAGTTAATGCTTATCTTCATCATTTTCATTATTGGCTGTCTTCTTCAATCTGACTCTAGCAATTATTTAACCCCTGAGGTGTCCCATCAGTTCCATTCAACACTGGAATTTAAGAAAAAGAAAATGAAGAAACTGTATCTGAAATGTAATGCTGGCATCAAACCACAGCTACTCTGATCTTGAATGCAGACGTGCAAAGAACAGGTACTTGTACATATATGAAGCTTAGGGCTGTGAATATTGAACGGGGTTCAAAGATGGATCTCCAATTCAGACAGCTCAGCACTCAGCAGAAGCCAACATCCTTTTCTGTACTTTCTGCCTCACACAAACAATATTGTACATACAGAGGAACAGCAATTTTATCTGTGTTTAGTAAAAAAAATATCCCAACTTCTGAGCATTCCTGAAGTTCTTCAGCAGAATGGGGCCCACAGAGCTGCTTGTCACAAGTGATTTCAGATGTATTTGATTTAAAGATGATGGCAAATCTAATGTCCTGGGAACTGCTCCCAGTTAATGAGATATAAAAAATTCCTAAGGTGGCTGAATCACTGCCAGAAAGGATCTTCTCTAAACAGGAAGACAATAATTGAAAAATACATTTGAAATAATAAAACAGGAATCTTTTCTGGGCTCTGCCTGTCTCATCCAACTAAAGAATATCTCTGCAGCATAACTGTGCTGCTGCTTAACAGAGCTCAAATTTTCAGTAGGCACATGGATTTTTCTGAAATAAAATTCATAACTTCTCAAAAGTTATTCAGTAGGGTAGCTGAGTAGCTACGTAGTCTGAACTGGAAAAAGTACAGGGCCTGTTATATTATTATTAATTAACCTCTGAGATATTCCATCTGAGGTGCGATTGTGTCTTTTGAGATGCTTCCCAAATTCCCAGACACAAAAGACTGAAACCTTGGTACATAAGTATTACCAGATGAAGTAGGTTTTATAAAGAAATAATTCCCTACCAAGCACCCTGATGCTCAACTAAGGCAAATGTAGTTTTAAGAAGGGCAGTTAGGATCCAGCAGAGATATCTATATTGAAAGGACCATGGCATGTGAACAAAGAAAATCATGCATTCACACCTATACAGTTTCAGCTTCTCTTCTTCCAGTCTGGCCTTTGAGTTGTGGTGGTTTTGGTTTGGGGTTTTTTGAGGGTTTTGTTTTGGTTGGGTGGGTTTTGTTTAGGAACAAGAAAGCCATATTGCACCTCTGTTTTAATCAAATGCTGCATTTCATTATCATAAGCAAAAGGTGCCAATCCTTTGGGTTTTGCACAGCTACTCTGGCTGTCCTACCCCAGGCTTCTGAGTTTCCTGTTCCTTGTTTTGCAGTTAATTCACAGGCCAGTTACTTCTACTAGCTTGGTCCATACTTTGTCCTAAAAGGGTCTGTATCTGGTCCATCTAGTGCCAATATTGATGAGTCTTTCACTTGCCGTGATCATACGATAAACATTCCACTTATTTTTCTCCTCAACACAAAGCTTTTCTTGAGGATCCTTTAGAAAAGGGCACCTAGATTCAAGTACTCGCCTGTTAATTGCTATAAGCAGTTTACATGTTTTTAAAAGCCAGGCTATTTATAGGAGAAACAAATCCAGAATTCATCACAATATTATGTGTAGACCTGTGGCCTCTCTGAAGATTTTTTTCCTGGAAAAACTTCTGATACGCTACTGTCAAGAGAATACAGTTTAAACAATGTACACCTGTCTCTTCAAAAGAGACCAATTTTATCAGATCTTTCCCCAAGGCTGAAACAACTTCCCAAATTTTAGTCTAGTGTGAGTGATGACGAATGACCACCACGCCCCAGGTAACACAACCTTGCTAAGTGGAAGTGCTAATACATCCTGCACAAGAGAGGTTTGGGGGGAGTTACATATCACAGCAGCTGCACTTGTTGCTGAATGCTTCCAAACCAGTTTCATGAGTTTTCTATCTCAGTAATATTTCTATGGCTCAGGATTGCAAGCCTTTCTTCAGTGGGTATGCACTGGAAAACAATCTGCATCTCAACTAACTTAGGGCAAATCTTGCTGTGCTTGATTTGCTGTTATCATCCGAGAAAACTAGTTGCTAAAAGTCAGTCATTTACAATGTATTAGGAAAACCTTTTGATCTACAAGGGGATGAAATATTCCACTTTTTAGACATCTGGTCTTGTCCATCTTGCTCTCAGGCTACTAAACCCTCATTCAGTATGTCCAATGTGCAGTTTCCTGTAATCTTATGCTACTGTGCTGTGGACTGTAAGGTTTCTATCTCAATCCAATGTTGGCAGTAACAAGTAACATTAATTCAGTGCACATTTGCCCTGAACATCCTTCAGCTAAAGTGCAAGAGGGTTAAAGGCACTTGCCTTCTCGCTATTCCTAGCTCTCCTTACCCCTTCTCAAGTCCACTTCATGTCCAGAAATCCTTTACAGTTAGCTTTGCTACACAAGGACTTCTCAAGTGGTATCTTGCACCCTGCCAGCAAAAACAAAACACTCTTCTGTTCAAAATACAGCTATTCAGCCACTAGGATTTGATATATCATATTGCTTATGATCTCTTCTGAATTATTTCAGCTTTAGTTGAAGTCTTTAGGACAACAAACCATCAAGTGCAAACTATAACCCATACCTTAGAGGACTGTCCCTAAACTAAGTTTGAGTAAGCTGAATTAATAGCTGTAAATACCCTGGTTTTGCTTAGCTAGAAGTGCTAAAACCAACCAAAATAATATTGAACATTATTGCTCTTACTTTGCATACAAATTCTTAAATGGAATTGAATGAATTGACAGCAGTTTCTTGTCAAATAGAATATTAAACCTACGTGTTACTGTCACTGCCTATACATTCTCTGTTAAATCAGCTGGCACTTGCATTTGAGTAGAAGCAAAGAACATCAGTTATCAATTTATAACAAGATACAATCTCTTCTGACTTTCCTATTTATCTTCTACCCACACTGACAAACCTAAAGTAGGTTCTCAGATTAAATCTCATTTGAACACCGTAGACAGAAAAATTTAGATTTAAAAAAGTGGTAGTATAGTCTCATTTACCAAACACTTCCAGAGTCTTAGAACTGCAGAATGAAGGAACAGTGGCCAAAGGTATATTATAAGTGTAATTATAAATTTAAATATACTGATGTTAAATTTGAGTAGCTTTCCATGGTTCTGCAAGTCTCACTGAACTGTGGTTGACCAGTGATATATGCATTCTATTTATTTTCTATATACTACTAAATACATACGCTATACACAATATGTGCATTATATGCATATTCATGTAAAGAAAATAGGTTTTAGCATTATTTTACAAAGTATTAAGGTTCTATTTATTCTGGTAATTTCAAGACATACTGGAATCAAGTCTTTAGCAACACTGAACTTCAGATTCCCAATCTACAAAGAAGGTTAATGTCCTTCATAAAATACTTTGGAGAAACACTACCAAGGAAAACCATTACAGAATGTATTCCTAATGACCAGTCCTGAGAATAAATCCACGTAATCGCCTCTCCTCTAAGGCTTAGGAATGACAGTTAGAGGTTCAGTAGTCAGGATTCACGGAGGATGGGCTACGTAGGGGAGCTGGATGTGTACATTCTGCAGAGGACATGTCCCAAGTAACATTAGCAAAAGTACACGCTCTATTATGTATCATAACAATGCCAAGACCTATATAATAGTTAAAAATAAGTAACACCAAATTTTCCTTAGATCACCTTTTCAGATTCAGCAGCTATCAATTTTCAGCCTTCTTCCAGCATACTATTCTCATAAATAACTTCAACTGGGACATACAAATCCTCCTCAGCCAATTAAACCAGTCTGCAATGCCATTTTGAAAGCCACTGTGTACTGTTCACAGAGGGCTTTGAAGGCTCCCTCTAATGGGGGGGTAATAACCCTGTACAATTGTCCAGTATGAGAAAGGTCGCAGAACACAGTCATTGCATTACACACTGCATGCATCAAGCTTAGAGACCTCTTGCAGTTTAAAAGGTAAACTAAAAAGCTGGGAGGTAGGGTGCTACTTGAACCACCAGTTAAACACAACGCACCGAGCTCCTCCACAACCCTTTCTCACACCACCGATGCTCCAACCTTTTCACAAATGTGCACAACACTCATTTGCCTTCACTTTATCAAAATGCCATTGGGGACCTCCTGAAGCCAAAACTGTGCTGTTACTCATAGGTGTCAAGGAAGGCAATGGTGGATATTGCAAGAACGATTCTAACCCGGGAGCTACAAATACAGCTGCATGCAAGCTGATACAACATGCCCCAGATACCCAGCATAAAATACAACTATAACCCCATGGTAATAGTACTTCAAAAGCCAAGGACTGTATTTTCTGAGTCCATCCCCTCTGTCCCCACTTGCCACAAGACTAATTTTTATTCTCTGAGTGCTTGTAGAGCTCTAGTCTGATTAAATAAATGTTTTCCTCTTTGGTGAACATGAGAGCTTAAGATTTCCTATTACTCATGCCTTCAGTTCTGTCCTTCCTTCCAGAAAAACAGTGAACAAGAGCCAGAGAGAACAATAACAAGAATCCCGCTAGGAGAGCTCACATGCCAGTGGGTCTGGTAGAGGAAGAACTAATTACCAACAGACATTTTCTGCTGGCCAAAGGACACAATTAAGTGCATATTTGTTGTGTTACATTTGCACAGCTGCATTCACTCTCCATTCAAAGATATCTCAGCAGTCACCTGACAAACAGCTATTAAACATGTAGAAAGCTTTAGTTTTCTAATACTATTTTAATACCACAAAACCTGCTATGTAGTTGAAAGAGTACCTTTAAGAGTAAAAGCCCCTCCCCCTTTTCTTTTTTTTTAAATTTTTATGAACAGGTATAATGGGCCCATTTGATGGCCAAACCTAATCAAATATTTAGTTCTACCATGACTCTGAGGAGAATGACCTGATTTCTTAACTCTCTTAAGGACTAAGGAGCAGCACAAAGAATAACTCAGACTCATCTTTGAAATCCCATAAGGAATGTTGTGAATTGTAAAACAGGAACTGTGGCAGTAGCCTACCATTTTCCAGCGAAGCTTTATTTTAATTACTTGCAGAGGTCACAGAACCTTCAACCCTGTTTGATGTTCGGTATAACATCAAATTCCATTGTTTCCTTCTCTGCAGGCTTCTGTGATCTCACGAGCGGCTGGAACAGCACAAACACTATGAAGACCAAAACTGGCCTCTAATAACATCCTGACCCAAACTGTCCACTCATTTTTCCCAGGCTCTTGTCTGTGTAGCAAGTCACTGCAAATATCTTTGCTCAGATATCTGTGCAGATCCTTTGCTTCCAAAGGACTTCAGAATCTACCACAATTCTCTCTGTTACTGCCAAAGGAAGGAAAGTGTAACAAAATTTAAACACTGAAAATATTCTAGCCTGATAAATCATTGTTTGATATGTATCTTTAAAACTAGGACCTTCTAAAGCTGTTTTTAACACTACTGTCACAACATCTCAATAGCAACAGCTCTCAGCACAGTCTCTGCCTCTGTTCAAGCTGAGACAGGACAGAGCAGCGGGAAGCAGAGCTCACACTGGCAGTTCCCAGGCTGATGGGGCTGCAAGACACAAGACACAAGACTGGGGGAAAGTGGGAAATAGAGCGTGAGGCCGTGACTGTAAATCTGAATGACAATGTGCATGCAAGAGACATGGAAGACCCTCAGAGTCTTCCATTGATTGCTGTGCTGCCTTGGGTAAGCCAGAACTGCAGCTGTCCTGTTGCTATGAACACCTGCACTGTTAATTCATGTCCAGTTTCTGATTCTTATACAAAAATACTTCCCAGCATTTCAACAGTGACTGCCAATCTCATGCTAATATATTCCTTAAGAGATGGACTGTAATAAACTTTGTAACTTACACAGTGTTAATTCCATCTGCATACACTATTGTTGTACCCATTAGTTGCTGTTAATAGCAATGCAACTATTAGCTGCTTGGAATATAATTTTTCCTTATAGCAAAGATGCAAGTAACGATTCAGGCTAAATTCCCAGCTATGCAACTGCTCTGCTGGCATGAAGAAACAGTTCTCAGGGCAGCTGAGAATCAACTGGACTTACTTTAGTAAGATCCTAGCAGTTACTTTTCACTGCACTGTCAGCTCTGCTTTGAGTTCTTACTTTCCTGCAACATCCCATGTTGAGCAAGTTGCACACACAGGTGAAATTCTTAACTACCAACTACGGTCTTTATGGGAGCTATTCATTCTGTCTTCATGGGGCAAATCCACCTATTGCTACACACAGGACCAACGTTAAGAACTTACATTAGCTACACAGTTAACAGCAGGAGGTCAGTACAAAGAAGGTAATTCCACTCAACTAAGAAACGTACCCACAGTAGCGCAAAGTGGCTGGTTAGAATACTGTGGTCAGTAGAGAGGAGCAAAGCAACAGCAAACACAGCTTTATTGCCTATTGCCAGGATTTCAGCAACATCTCTGTTAGGATCCTGGGTTACATTTATGCACAGAGAAACCTAATTCCAGTGACTGAACATGTAGTTAATCAGAAACAATCCAGAGGAAATATATGCACTAGAATATATTAAGTTTCATTCTAATCTAATTACAATACAAATCTGAATTCACTGCCTTCATTACCCTTATTTAGGTGCGTATGAGAGCAAAATCCAGCATCCGGCATTTAATTTTCTTTTAAACCATGTGTATTGTACAGATTATTTTTTTTAATTTTGAACTTCTCAACAGCAAGTATTTGGCAAGGCCTGATACAAATCCCTCCTCTATTTCTTAACAATGCTGGAACAGGTCCAGTTTATAAGTACAGGTGTGGACTTTCTACATCTTCTGTAATCTTTAGGCTTCACAAAGTATTAGAGAACTAAACATTCCTTTATCTTGTATGCATTTTGTCCGGCATGGATTTTTGACATTAAAAAATACACCTAAAGGACCTGATTACAGCCACGTTCATACTGCTGGATTAGTTTGGAACCAGAATCAACCAGCAAAGCTACTTTACAGTAACTTCACCATGGTGCCAAGGGCCTTTTCAAACAGCCTAATACTGGCATAACTATAACTTTGCCTCAACCAGCCAGCAAAACACCTCTACTGACTACCGAGAGTGTTGTGTAGGTCTGCTGAGCTGCACAGTTGAGTGATCGGTCTCTCTGCAGCAAGGCGAGAAAGCCTTTCCAGCTACAGCCTCTAGCCTGCTGAAAGCAAAGCCAAGACCTTAGCTTGGTTTGCTGCTGAGTGTTAGTTACATGGCACAGGTCAAGGGACAGCATGGAATCTTGTGAATGGATTATGTACCGGATGCATACGATATGCAATCTTCCGTAACACCAGGAATATTCCACTTTCCAAGTCATCTTCATGTTCTCTTTCATTAGGTGATAACAGGACCACTGAGTTATCAGGAATATGTGAGTTCAAGAGTGAAACACAACCACATTTCTCCTTTTAACACTCTGCATGAAGTGACTGTTAGTCCCTTGACTTGTCCCTCTGGCTGAACTTCGAATAACAGAGCTTGACGTGTATGCATTAGCAGATCACGTTAACTGAAGCTGTATTTGCAGCACTGCAATGATATCTCCAAAACAATGGGAAGTATCTTGGAAGACTGAGATATTACTAGTTTATTTAATAAGAAACAACTTTCTCAGTCAGTAGAACTACAGCTGACTTCAACCTGCTGAAATTTAGCTAGAGAAGTCAGTAGCATATCTCCTTTGTATCATAAAAAAACACCAACAGAATTATTTCATAAATCAGAAAGCCTTGTACCTGACAGCAGGTAATAAATACTAGATGTCATCCTAACATAAAAAGGTTATTTGCAATTCCAAAAATTAGCAGTTATCTCCATTCTGATCATGATTTGATTGCATTTGTAGACAGACAGAAATAAAGAGCAGTGTTATATATACATACATATACATATACATATACATGTGTATGTGGAATTTTAAAGGAACATACGTCTTCCTAGATCTTAAAGTAACCATAAAAGGATAAACCCAGGAATTTTTAAGACATCCTACTGGACGTCCCGACTCCTGTATTCTAAAATACAAAGAAAAACGTTATCATGGTCCATATGCTTGATGCACAGAAAAATTATAAGAACTGAGATACTATTAACATAAAAAAAAAGGCAATGACTAAGTCACTAAGTTAGAAATAAAGGTAACCAATAAGAAGGCTAAAGTCACCAAAGAAATAACTATGCGCTACATGTTTAAAGACAATAAGAGTCTTTATTAAAGCATGATGGGGAAAAAAAATAAAAAAAAAATAAAAATCACAGATCAGGCAAAGATGTCTTGTGAGCAGTAGATGAAAAATGATGAAAGAGAACACAGAAAAGGCAGGAGTATTCAGGAGGTGTATCCTTCTGGTCTGCATTTGACGATGCCGCAAGACATATTCTTCCTGTTTGATACTGTTTATTGAGCAAGATTTATCTAAATAGTGTTTGCCATAAGTCAACATTTACGTATTGGGAGACTTGAATAATTTGTACTTAAGAGCCTTCAGAAAACTATAGCTAGGCAGTTCTCTGACAGATGGATGTGTTAGCAGGGGAGGCTCTGGTGAGCCAGATACCTCAGAGATTACTTCCTTCTACCCACAGCATGAGGTACTTCTACTACTGGCCAAGACAAGAATATAAAACCTTTCCTGGGAAATCTGCTGATGAATCAAAGACAATGCTTGTTTAAGCTATGTAAACCCAACAAGTATGTTTTAACAGTCTAACGTAATATGCCTGCAAATCAAGAAACTGGGGCCCTGTGAGATTGAGGGCCATGTGGGCAACAGCAACTGAGGCAGGTGGTTTGAGAACATCATTAATAATCTCCCAGAGTACCTGAAAGGGCTGGCTCTTCTGATCATTTAATGTATACACAGAATATAAAGGAAAAGCAGAAGAAAGGTTTTGGTTTTGACTACAGATACTGCAACATCACCATTATAACACTGATGAGTGCATATGTGTGGATTTACAGAATAGAGTTAGGTAGAGAACCATCAAAACAATGTGAGTCTTCAGCTGTGAACCTGAAGGACTCAGAGTCAAACCCTTATTCAGTGAGAGGCTTCAGAGATGGCTAGATCACAACAGACAGGTGATTAAAAGCAAAGAAAGTAGATAATAGCAGAAAAGAGCATGAGCTTTCCAATCCCATTGAAAAAACTATGGCAACATCAAAAAGTTGAAGTTAGACAAATTTAACCTCAAAATGAGGTGAAGTTTCTAAAAAGTAAAGGTAATTTAAGCAGCAAGAGAGAAAATTTTTGGCCTTACAATCACTCTGCAGTCTTCATGACAAGGCAAGATAATTTCCCAAAGGATAAGCTTTCATTTGGTTTCTAGGGAACAGCTCTATGATTTTGAAAAGATAAGGTCAAGCAAGATGATTTTAGCAGTTCCTCTGACCTTAAAATCCATTCCAATGGGCTTTACATAGGGAGAAGCTTTTATACATGCATCAGGCTGCTCCTAGAGAGCACAGGTCTGGACCAAACCAGTAGAATAATTAGAGTCAGAGTCTAAGGTTACACTGGAAAAATTTCCAGTAGAGTTAAAGCAGTTCACTGAGACCTGTCCTGGCTAAGCAGCAAAACTCTTGGTATAGCAGGGGCTTTGCCGCTAGAAGGGAGCCTTTGTTGATGTGGCTTGTAGTTCAGAGAGTTCAAGTGCAGCGCCAGAAGTTCTGGTATAGGGTGTGCTGCACCAGCACCAGAATTGCTACTGACCCAGAATGTCCAGCACTGTGACAGGGCTCTGTAGTATGGGGAAGGTTGAGAAAACAGGTCACTGTAGCACTAGGCAAAACTCTTGTTAACCGAATCAGTAGGCAAGTGCAAACCACTTTCTAACTGATGAAGCAAGTGAGAGCTTGGGAGGTTAAGCAACTCACCTTGGATCAAAATTAATGCTTGCAGCAGAGCCAAGCAGAGAACTCAAATTCTCAGACTCCCAGCCCTGCCGGACCTCTGTGTAGTGCACCATTGGATCCAAATAACTGTAGCTGATTTTCTTGTTCATCTAACACAAAACTGTCTTTCCAGTTTTCTGTCAGAAGGCTGTTTCAGGAACCACGCAACCTTTGGCATGCAATTTAGCAAAGTCTGGTCTCCATTCTGACGTCTGCATTGAGTTCAGAGGGAGTGCCCCAAGAACAACAGTTCAAGTTGCGAAGGCCAAAGGAGGGGCGAAAGAAACTAAGCATGAGGTCAGACGCAGTACATCCATAGAAAATAACCGGAGAATATAAAACAAAGGTAGCCCGTAAGAAAAAGTAGACATGAAACACTCAATTTATGATAATTTGTACCTGGTAGACTCACAGATTGTTCTAACAGGAAAACAGGGAATATTTTTTCTTTTAGTGACTAGAGCCTGCTCTTGTAGCAAACTGATCCTAAAAGTCACTGTCATGCTTTAAAAAGTCTAAAGAATGGGGTTTATCCTTGATTAACTGCAATGCTACCTGCCACCTTTGGAAATCTCTTCCAGCAAGAGGTCACAACAAGCCACAGATGACAATCTAGGAAAGGGACAGATTTTCTTCAAATATTTTTCTTCCCAATCACATTGCTCTTAACTCCATAGTCACCCATATATAATTATGAGCCTGGATTTAACTACATCCAGGCATTTCTCAGGAATCCTCATGGTGTAATTCCGGCCAAAATGTTTATGTTACATTAAATTTAAAATGGAAATATCAAAGGACTTCAAGGTAACCAGTGGATAGACAGTGCAGAGAAATAGTTGTCTCTTTTTCAAATAGAGTAACTTTGAATAAATATCAGACTACCAACATGTACTCTGCTAAAAGCAGAGCCATTTATTTTTGGCAGAAGACCATTTTTTTATCCTATTTGTCAGTTTTATCACTGCTGATACATGTGATTTCCAATTAGAGATGCAAAACTATGCAAGCATACTTTTGAATCCTAGCTGGCATAAACATCCCATTAGAGTATGTTTGTCAGAGCCAAGACACGGGGATTTTACTCCCTACCTTGCTTTCTTCAGCTGTGTATAAAATCAAGATTTCTAGTTACCAAGGGAAAACTATTCCAACAAAATAACCATGATACAACATATTACTATGGTGATGAATAGGAAAGAGGTGATGGACATAAAGCAGAAAGGGATACCTAACATCATTTGCTGCCATTTAGTTTTCAACCGAGTACAGGGTCTCCACAATTGTTGCCTCAACAGCAGTAGTTCAAGGGTACTGCTGAGTCTGCTTAAAGTTTTTTACTGCCTCCGTTGTTACTCTCCTCATTGCTAGGAGAAAACATTTTCCAGCCAACATGCAACTATGTTACAGAATTCAAAGCAACAGCAGATCCATCTGTATGCATAACTAATGTCTCTCTCCAAATCCTACATGTAAAAGTCAATTTCTTAACATTTTAACTCATACTCACATGATTTATGATGCTCATTTCAGAGACCTCTGCAAACCACAAAACATCCCAAGCTAGTTTCACAGACAGTTGAAATGCCAGAGTATCTCTGTTGCTGGTGATGAAAAGGTGCATCTCTTGCTGTGTGCTATTTTTACCTCTTACAAAGAAAAAGGCTTGTAATAAATGCCATACATCCCATATCTATCCAAAGAACTATTAGACCTGTATGATGTTCTAATGTAGCATGAGCATGGAATTAAAATCTACCCCTTTTGTGCTCCAGGTGGTCATTTCAAACATTTAATCACCCACAAAATACCCATGTGTATCATATTTCTTCATCTGTAAAGCACCTGCTCAGTAAACACACGTGTTAATTCTGTGGACTTCAAAGTCCCTAAAGATTCCAGACATATCTTTTGGTTTTGCTTTTTCTTTCCTTCCCTCCCGTCCCACAAAAGCACCCTGACAAAGCAGACAAAAGAGAGAGGGAACTGAGTCCTGAGCACAAGACCTGGATGGAGCCTCTTACAAACAGGTGACAGCTATAGACTTGCCCCAACAGGTTCTTCTCCACTTCTCAAGTTTCAAACATGTTATTCCTGCATTCTTCCCAACAATTACTTTTTACGGGTGACAGGTCTAAGTCCTATCCTGCTCTTCTAGAAGTCAGTGGCAAGCTTTCCACTGATAGGAGAACTTAAAGCAGGACTTAAAAATGAAAGATCACAATCCTGCAAAAAAGTATTTCACAACTTAATCCATTTTTCATTGTGATCTTGGTCTGGGAGAAACAAAAAATAACTGGCTGAAATAATTCCACATTGCTACAGAGTGCATTCTCACATTCCCCTATCATTACATCCCAACTGACAGTGAGACTTTGACACCGAGGAACTTTTATTTTCAGTGTAAGTACTTTGATGCAGGGATCACTATTAATTTTATATCGCTGTTGTGAGGGATTGTGGCAGGTAGCACTAGCACAATGCAAGTTTTCCCTAAAGCAGACTGTTCCAAGAAGAGAACAAGACATGTTTGGCAGTGACAACCATGCAACTGAGTTCTTAATACAGCTATGTAACAAGAAAGATAGAGTCGTGCAGGTAAGGTACTCCTCTACTAAAAACTGGCGTGTGTTACATGCACCTCTAAGACATAAAAAAGCTACTTAAGTATCTGTTGTGTGTTACTGGCATACATGCAATGGCTATATATCACAAGGGCTGCTGGTGGTGGCAAGAAACTTTATACTAATATAAATGACTCTACTGAAATGTCATTTTAAAGTATTTTGATCAGCCTGCTAAAGTTTTTCAGTAATACTTAGTGCAAGAAACACACTAGAGTATATTTAACTAAATCAAAAAGGTACAGGCTAAAGATGCTGTGCTAGGCAATATAGATCCTAATCAGCAGCACCTACTCACAAAAGCAATTTATACAGATAAGCCATATTCTTATAAGCACCTGCAAGATTTCGCAAATCCCTTTGTGGCAATAAGGAAGCTTTAATTGGTTATTTTTTAAATTACTTGTTACAACTTGCTTTTCTTATTCACCATCCCTACATCCTCTTAACATTCCTTCCCTTCCTATTGATGTTCAAATTGACCGAAGGATGGTTTCCAAACCACTGCTGAGAAGTTAATGCCTTGTGATTATGCTGCCATAGCAACTGAACTTCTGTTAGGGCTCTGTCAACTTCAGATACTCTTTTGTCATCTTTATATGTCAAGTCTTTCCCAACTACAGATATCCCTCTTGCCAAATTCAATCTTGGGGGGGAGGGGGTGGGGTGGGGGGGGAGGCGGCACGTGCAATCACCAAAATCCTGTTAGAAAGATTTTTACATGAAGCAATGTACGTTATTTTTTCTGGAAATCTATTTATTCTAGATTTTTGACTCTGTGCAAGGTGTGGTGTTCCAGGCAATTATACTAGCATATTTTTCATCAGGGAAGAGTAGTCTAAATTAAGTTAAATCTATGCTGCTACTCAGCTACATAGACAATCTGTCTGAACCATTTACCCATATCCTGAGTTATTATTAAACTTTTCATTTCCCCATTTTTATGCAAACAAACCCCACATTAGGAGGAAAAAAAAAATCAGCTTTCTACATAACCGATAAAGCATGTTTCTCAGCAAAAAGGCAGGGAAACTGGAAACAAACTCTAACCTTATTTCTATGCGACAAATGTCCAGAAGTGATCAAAAGAGCCAACAAAACTATATCTAGAATTATTTGAGATGAAGAATTGTATTGTTCCTCCATACACCAGCAATCAGTTGCAATCAGAAACAGCCCAAGCTCTGCGCCATTCTCCTCTCTTCCTGGCAGTTTAGAAACATGTTATCTGTACTCCCCTTATCTAAACCACAGAATTACACACAGCCTTTTAAAAAAATCCTTCTGGTGCACAGGAACAAAAGTACAAGTACCCTATTATGATACCACTGGAAAGCTATTCAGTTACATCACAAAGTTGCACCTCCCCTCTCCCCCCCCAAAGCAAGCCATGACTCCTTCCAGTTCAGATCTAGTTTCACAGGAAAGGGTTTACCTTCTGATAATAATTCTTCAGTCTAAGTCCATTCCCTCCTCAGCCCAACGGGCAGACTCCCTCCACCTCTGTTCAAATTTGAGCACTACCAGAAGCGATGTGCAGACTGCTCGTGTTCTCACTGAACCAGCCCACAGTGAAGTGCCTGTAACTGCACCCAGCCCTGAGTCTCACTCCTCCTCTGCTCGCACTCACGCACTCTCCTGCACACACCCACCAAACCAAGCAAATAATCCTCCCTGCACATTAAACCAACTCCGGCAGTAACTCGGCCAACCCATTCTGAAAAAGGAAAAGGGGGATGAATACCGGCCCAGGCAGGGGCAGGACCATTTCTCATCACTCGTGTGTCACTATTTGACATTGACACAACTCAGAACATTTTTCCCTTGGGGAGAGGTGTCTCCTGAGTATGAAATTAGTGCTCTCTTTCTCTGGAAGTTATTACTTCCATGGCTTCTGAAGAATTTATACAGCCTCCAGGGTGTTAGTCTAGTTTTGTCACAAGCACTTAGTTACACTGAGATTGTATTCTAGTCCAATTCAGACTAATGCAGGCAGAGTGCTGGAGCCACTTCCCACACTGGTACATGTATCCCTTTCTCCTATTTGCACATTTTGGGTGAGATTACGCTTCAGACACACTCTATGAACATTTGATGAATTTACAGTGGGCCCTGTGCACTGGCCCTATCTGATCTCTCAACAGGTATTTTCCATAATGAAAAAGGTGCTGTGGTCTGCCTGTATATATCTATCTGACTAAGAGGGCAAACAATGACATCATGTGCTTCTGCTTTTTCTTATCACTTACCTGGGACATTCAAACAACATGTTCATTTTTCTCATTTATTCTAACAGCAGTAAAATTAAACACAAAGCAAATCACAGAACTAACAGAGCATGCACTAAACTCCACTGCTTCTTCTCATTTGCTCCATAGCCTTTCCCCCTGCATTTTTATGGTGTGTGAAGATGACAATGGTTAAGAGCAAAGACTCTCCCAAGCCTGTGAGACACCCAAACCAGTAGACACCAAGTGCTATGAAAACAAAATGGTAATACATTCTTCAGGGATATTATTTTACCACAACTTTAACATACTACCAAAACCAAACGCATTTGGATCCATCATATCATCAGTCTTTGTTCAGCTCAATTGCTTCATTTATAAAAGTGTTTGAATTTTTACATCACCTCAACCTGTACTACCAGTACAGGCTCCATCATTAAAATCCAGTAAATGACACATTTTGTGATACTTCCTGCATAACTACTATGAAAACAGCCTTGCTAAGTATTTTGTTCAGCAGAAGAATATGTGTTAGCCTTTCATTTAACATTTCTGAATGGAATTGAAAGAAATCTCTGGCTGTTTTAAGAGATTCTCTACATGGTTCCTCAATCTAGAAAGCGTACTGTTATTAAAACACAGGACCAGATGCATGAATGTACTGAAGTACCTAACTAAACTCTGTACTGCATGGATCTTTGCAGAGAATGGTGATGTTTTCATGTAAGCTATGAGCCTAAATCTCCTTAAAATAAATTACTTAAACGTGTAGGCTACTGAGCTTCCCTGAAAGTCAATCAACCGAAGCATCCGAATACTAATACTCACATGAGCAAAGTTGCTTGCATGGGTAAGTGTTGGCAGAAGGCATATCCTTGAACAACATAAACAGGCATTGTTCGAATAAATAATTTACAGTATGGGAACCAGCCATGTTCTGTCATCTATTTGTTATTTATTTATTTAAAACAGTCTAGACTCATTTACATGTAAAGAATCAGCAGAAACTTCTCTGAACCCCTGACAGCACAGGTTTCTAAATCTAGCTCTGAAAACAATACCTGAAGAAACTTACAGGCTCTTCTGGCTCACATTCTTTGCCTCTTAAATATGGATACAGTTTCTTTACACAACCATAGCAGCTTTTACTGTTTGTTTGGTCATGTCATCCCTGTCCTGTCCCCCCCCTCTCCTAATTATTGTTATTTATTTCTAACTTCAGAAGTCAAGGTGTCTCAAAATTGAAATCTTTCAGAGTTAGTTGCAGCACAGATGAGACACCTTAAAATGCTGGCACATTACAGTAACAGTATCTACAAGTACTGAATCTCCTTCACATTAGATACCACATCTTAAATTACTACTCCTCTTTAAAATCAGGGGAAGCTCAGCATAAATTACAATATCAAAAACACATTTAGAACTTGACCTTGCAGGCTGAAGTCAAGGGAGCCTTCTGGTGCTCTGGCATTTCTCTTTTCAGGTCCATCTGTTAAAATGGCGTTATGCCACTGCTTACAAGGTGGGGTGCAAGTTTCAACAGTGCACAGGAAACAAACACAGAGCAGGCAGCAGCCCATTAGAACAGGAACTTGAGCTATGCACAGTCAGGAGAAACCACACAATGGCTTTTTATTTGCAAATGAATATTAAGCAAATAGTATAAACATAAATGGGTAGCGTAGCAAGATGGTTGAGGAATTTGATAACAGATATATACATCTCTATCTCTAGGTCACGAGATCAAATCCTGTTCATACCAGTAACAGCCAAAAAACGTGAAAATCATTAAGACCTAAATCTTATTCTCAGGCTTTCTGTATGATTTCATTGAAAATATCCACCTGTTTCTACCCTAATGTCTTCTTTCTGCAGAACTAAAAGAATACTAATAGAAGTTTTGTAAACCACTTGAGATAAGCAAAGACGAAATACACAGATGTAGGCACGAGCCACCATTCTCTGAAGTCAATGGAAAGCTTCTCATTGATTTAACATATTTTGAATTAAGCCTTGGAGGAATAGTTATATTGTGTATGATAACCACATTAGACAAAAATTATTTAGGCCAGCATCTTTCAAATAGCTAAATATATGCTGAAGTTTACTTAGATTTGTGGAGTTACACATGTCAACACAGAAACTTGCAGGATTAGGATCAGATGGGCACTTTCAATAGGCAAGCCTTGAAGCTATGAAAACAATAGCTTAGTGGAAAGTCTATGTAAAAGTCCTCACTCTCACTATGCCGTTATTGCCCGATAAAAACGTTTTCACCAGAGTTAATGGAAAATGGGTAATTTTTCATAAATAAAGATTCCTATCTGCTGGAGAAACCCAAGGAAGAACACTGATCTCTGTTGCCTTGACAACATTTCCTGAAACACTCGAGTATTAAAGTATTTGGTATCCTCAAGAAAGTTGCAGTATCTATTTCATATTGCATAATACCACATTTATTGTGTTAGCATGCACTCATCTATTATCTGTGACTATTTGTCACAAAGTTCTGTGTCAAATAATACATGAGAAATATTTGAACTGACTTAAATGCACATGGTATTTTTCTTCCATATTTTCAGGGCTACTGAAAGTTGTTAGATCTATGGCCTAGAAAAAAGAGCATTCTTCCATGATAAGTGGATATTAGCAAAATGAGTACTGTTTTTTGAGTAATGCATTTCCTAACTGAGCAAAGGGGAGGGATCACCTCTACAGAATGGTTGGAGGGAGTCCATCCTCTCAAGGCTTGAATCTCAAACTTGGCCTTTCTGACAGGCTTTGCTGAGGGTGCCTACCAGGGGCACAGCATAGCTGCTTCTGAGATGAAGACTCAGGTCCACATCAGGAGTGGTTGTCTCTCTTGCTGGCTGCTCACTGCAGAAGACTGAAAACCTGATTTTTCAGAGGTGCTAAGCCACACTGAGGGACAAAAGTGAGCAGGAGCTGAAAGCCTGCAATGTTGCAAAGAATCTCTCTTTAAATAAAAAAAATTATCTTTTATTGGAAAAATAGATACCACCAGCCTCTGTGAACCCAAAGCTAACTTTCATGCTTTCACTTCCCTTCAGTTTTTCAGTTTTTCTTTAGACTGTCCCAGATGTAATAACAATAAGCAGAAAATAAAGCAGCACTACAATGGCATGCTGCTCATCGCTTCTGATCCATTAGAAGAAAGTGTTTGTATACAATGTACTATATACTTCCCTCCAATCTCTTTTAATCATTTCTTTGGATGAAGACGATGAAATAGTACACTCTGCTCCTGACATAACAAATTATTTTACTGACAAATAAAATGAAAGATACTGATCAGTGAATTTACTACTACCATTTTTATTAACAAAGGCAAAGTACAAAGTGTTTTGTTTTCTCTCCCACTGGTTGTCAGTAAGGATAACTTGGGCTAGTCAGTGATGCCATAACCTCTACCTAGACAGTTCCTATAATTGTGCTGCTTCACACCAAGAATGTAGTTTCCTTCCCAAGAGAGGCAGCAGGACAAGAGATGACCCACATGAAACAGATCATCAAAAATACCCAAATTTTCCAAAGAAATGTTGCCAAAGAAAACAAAAACGGAAGACAGTAATCCTCCTGTGAGAATTTCAAGCTTCATCTAAATTAAAACTTCAGGTGTACTGGAAGGCTGTGGGTGATTTCATGTACAAGATAAGGAGATTGTTAATTGTCCTGTCTCAAATAGGTCTGCAGCCCTCCCTGAACTGTGGCATCCTGCTTTATGAATTATTTTCCATGGCACTGTGGCTGCTTCCAATCTCTCACCTCCATTATTACCAGAGAATTTATGTCATGCTCTGACCCCATCCTTTAGACTACTTTTTCTGCCCAAAGGGAACACACATGCTGACACATGATTTTCTCATCCTAAGTTTTGACTTATTAGTTCCTTTAGTCTAATTTAGAGGCATTAGTACTGCCCCTTTGGAACTGTGCATCTCTGACAATGTAAAAGGTTTCTAGGATGAGCCCACGGTTCTGATAAATTGCTCTGATTATTGAATGTTAGCTGCTCACCTGTATCTTCTAATCTTTTCAAGCACCACTTAATGACAGAAAGTGCTTGAATGTCTCTCTTGCATCTGCATTCCCAGATGATACCTGGAGAACTCTATTCATATACTATCCAGGCTGCTAATACATACTGTAATGCAGTTAAGCCAATGTTTGAATGGCTTCCCTGACTACACAGTACTTATTTTTTCAGTGAAAGTTTCTAAGGACTTGTCCAATCTACACCTTTCAGATAGCAGTCAGTCTTCAAGAGTTGCACTGTATGAGTAATTCAACTTCCACAGGCTTTAGAGGAGTTTGGTCTTAGTTACATATTGAGAACTACTGCTGCCCTCTACTGTATTATTATGGGTTGTGCCTCTCATTATCAATGAGAGCCACAAATACTCAAGCAAAACTTCTAGTCTTACCCAGAACTTAGCATGCTTAATATTTCCATATATTGATAAGATCATTCATAGGGTCTGTTTCTAATTCATCAGCATATTCTGATTCTGCAGGGGCTAGGTCAAATGGAAAAATCTTTATCTTTTATACCTGATTTTGACTCTTAAGAAGAGGTGGATCCTTGCAAGAGGATGGACATGTTTCATTGCTGCAGCAAAATGTTCCTCTTCTTCTGATAATAAATAGCCATCAGAAGAGCAAGAACTACGGAGTGAGAAAGCAGCCTTGGGGCCAAAATGACTGCATCAGGGTTCTGCCCAGGACACAATGTCTCTGATAACATGAGCTTTAGCTTAGATTATGATGGACAGCTAAGTCCTAGTTTAATTGAACTAATCTTTCCTTAGTCTTAAGTTACTCAGTTCTGAAAGGATACAGATCATGATCCTCTCAAAAAGCTAGTTTTCTTTCTCACTGATGCTAGGAAGAATAACATGAGTGCAGCCTTGCTATATTCACATCCACTACACAAAAGGCTCCAAATAAGAATACCTTATTTCTTCCCAGCTCTCCACAGACTCCAATAACCTTCTTTTTTATAATTTTCATCTCCATGCCTCTGAATAGGTTGCATTGCTTGTAGGTTAGAGCACCTATCATGTGCATCTAAAATAATTTTAGAATTATTTTATGCTTCCCAATCTCAGAAATCCAATTACTTCTCTCCTCCAGTGCTTCCTGCACTGGAATGCAACTACAGTGCCACCAATACATAGTACTAAACTGAAAAACTCATCAGTAGATAGGAATAGGTAAGCAGATGGTAGCAGACCACTAGATTAAAGCCAGGGACACAGCCTTCCTCCTCAAGGAAAAACTCAGACTGTTCTCACTAATTATCTATGTGGGTTTCCAAAGGAACTAGATACACATTGCAAAGGAGGCAGACTAAGAGCCTGGCTAATTAAAAAATTGTACTTCCTCCCAGTAGATGCAGTGACAAATGCACCAGGTGTCCACATGCGTTCCGAGTCCCTCATTTGATGGCTACCATCCTGGTTAATATTCTGAATACTGAGCCAGAGAAACCTCCAGAACTAAAACCACAAGCTGTTACCACTTTATGTCAAACCTGAAACTTCTCATATGACTGCTGACATAGTCTTATATCTGTAGCAGATGGGACACAAAGAAGAGAACCTGTAATACACATTCACTAGCAAATTCCAGCTACTTTTATTTCCATAACACTTTCAGGTTTATTTCTGTTATTCACTGTAAAACATACAGTACATCCAGTTTCTTCTTCACAAAATACACCTGTAACCAAAGTCCTTTGTGGTTCCCCATTTCTTCCACAAACTATATTATGTAAAGGCTTTTTTTCCCAGGAAAAGTGGAGTATTAAAAATCACTAAAGCTGGAGTCAAGCCACACAGCCCAGCTCCAGACCTGGGCTCAAAGCTTAGGTTCTTTCCATTGAACAGAGTTTCCTACAAGGAAGTGAGTTAACAGTTTTGCTTCTCATATCTCAATGACAGTGTGACAAGGAAGGTCCTCTGCATTTTTGCCCCTTAAACATTTCAATGATGACATAGAGGGATCCACGCATAGTTCAAGGATTTCAGCTCAAAGGGGACTCATGACAGACATAGGAGATGGAGACCAGTAGTGACAACAAAAGATACACATCTCTATAAAGATTTGGTCAGTTTCAATGAGAACGCTGAGGACTCCAACTAAGAGTCAACAAAAGAGATGGTTCAGATGTTTTCTGCCTTCTTGTTTCTGAACATATAATTTACCACTCCAGCACATTTCTCCTTCTCACCTTCTCAGCATCATTCAGATCATCTGGCCTCATTTAAGAAGAGAAATCTCACGGTGTTAGTTTTGGCAAACTTATGGTTGCCAAAGGTGATTCCAATACTCAGATTACCTCTATAAATATATCACATCTGACACAGAATAAGCAGTGCAATAGACTTTGCATATCACCATTAAAAGAGAAACATAGAAACCACAGATCCATAGAAACTAGTGCAATTAATTCCCTATCACAGTTTTCCTGATGACTGCAAAGCTAAAACACTGAAAGTATTTCTGAAAATTAGCAACTTCACTCTAAAATCAGCAGAGAAAACTTTCTTATGTGAATTTTTGTATTCTCTGCAGTTGCATGAGGACATAACGGGGCATGGCCCAATTCCTAAACTCTAGCTTACAAAACACCTACCTCTAGGACTTTCCCAGTAATGAACTGGTGACATGCTTCACATTTGACTCCAAAAAGAACTTGATAGTCCTTTTCACAATAAGGAGCACCATCTCTGAAAAAGAAAATCCACGAATTACAAACCACCTTTTAATAAACAGGTTACAGCATGACTTACACTCTTCCCTTGTCTTCAGTCTGGAACTCCTACACACAGGAATAGGCAAATGGGAGAGAATTCAAGAGAAATATTTTGTAGTAGAAGAAAAAAATTCATATTCTCATTAAATTCCCATCAAGAAAAGGCATCCAGTACAAACCACTGAAGTAAATCTCATTCTTTAGAACAGACTCTCTACGCCTACAGGCAGTGCAATTCTAGGGAATCAGTGAAACTATGTCTATGGGGATGAGAGATCAGAGTCTTTATCATAGGCAGGTAGTTTTTGTTCACTTCAGCAAAAAATTCTTTGGTAGTCTTCAAGAGTATAAGCAGTCACTTTTTTTTTTAAGGTTATATAGTGTTTTAGTATGAACAAGGAACAGAGTAAAAGTGGAAACACTAGTCATCTTAGGAGTATTTCTCAGGCACTGAACTTCTTTTGAGAAATTACAGATGCTACTTTTTATTCGATATTATACAACCCTTTGTCCTGGTTTCAGCTGGGATGTAGTTAACTGTCTTCCTAGTAGCTGGTACAGTGCTATGTTTTGAGTTCAGTATGTGAAGAATGTTGATAACACTGATGTTTTCAGTTGTTGCTCAGTAGTGTTTAGACTAGAGTCAAGGATTTTTCAGCTTCTCATGCCCAGCCAGGGCACCTGACCCAAACTGGCCAACAGTGTATTCCATACCATGGGACGTCCCATCTAGTTTAGGAACTGGGAAGTGGGGGGGCAGGGATTCGCCTCTCGGGGACTGGCTGGGTGTCGGTCGGCGGGTGGTGAGCAATTGCCCTGCGCATCATTTGTACATTTCAATCCTTTTATTACTACTGTTGTCATTTTATTAGTGTTATCATTATCATTATTAGTTTCTTCTTTTCTGTTCTATTAAATCCTTCTTATCTCAACCCAGGAGTTTTACTTCTTTTCCTGATTTTCTCCCCCATCCCACTGGATGGGGGGGGAGTGAGTGAGCGGCTGCGTGGTGCTTAGTTGCTGGCTGGGGTTAAACCACGACACCCTTAATGACAGGTTTGTGAAACATACATTGTTACCCTATTTTTTGTCTTTGTTATATACCTGAAGGGGGGAAACAGAGACTGTATCTTCATTCCCTCTATCATTACACCACTTTTCCCCATTCTCTTCCTCTACACTTCCTTCCCCTCAAAACCCTCTTCATTAGTTTCTTATATAGAGATAAGAAACACAGTGCCAGGTCAATTCCTACTTTTTTTCCTCAAAATCACACATTGGAAGGCAAAATGACACAAAGCTTTATGTGGCTAACACAGAAAACACATGCAGGAATTCACCTAATCCTTTGTGGGAACCTGGAGATATATCCTCTTCCATATTGGTATTAAATATAGACTACTATCAGTAAACACCACCTTTCAGTTGCACTTTTCAGTTTACTTCTCTTTCCCAACTCAGGTCTCACTGGAAACAAAGATTTTGGTGTATACGGAAAGGTGGTGAAAACTCGATTTTGAAAGGTGAACTTTGCTGCAAGTTCTTCTTCATTGGCAACAAGAACTCATGCCAAGAGTGCAGAAGAGATGCAGAGGTTACTTACTTGCTGATGTATTCCCCAGTTAGGACCTTCCCGCAGGCCTTGCACTTAAAGCACCCAAGGTGCCACTGCTTATCCAGAGCTAGCAATGCTTGTCCATTTTTTATGTCTCTTCCACAGCCAGCACAATCTGCAAATAAACAAACAAATGCATTTGTTGTCAGTTACTTGGTTCATTAACCCTCATTAACCACACACCCACTGCAACGCTTGATAACCAAAGGAGAGAATTGCACAGCAATGAAAAAGGTACATCTTCCTTTCCTCAAACACTTCCCAGGTCCTGTACAAAGATTCGGTCTTCGGCATCCTATACACACTCAGTAGAAGACGGAAAATACCTCTTCGGTTTTTCATGCTGCTTATGATTCAAAGACTGCCGGGCAAGCTCTGTACAAACTTCAGATTTTTTTTAGGAACGAGCTACAGAAATCATCACTGCAAAAAGTTGCTGTCTTCTAAAGTAATCAGTGTTATTTCTAGTTTTGCTGTTAGCAAGATCTTGACTGCTTACATGAAACTAAATATAGGAGGCCTGAGTGAGCATCATCAGGATGCTGCACTTCCCCGTTGGGTGGCAGCAAAGCCCAATGTGTCCACCCAGCTCAGGGGCGGTGGCACATCTCAGCCAGGAACAGGAGGAGAGACCTTTTTTCAGGGAGAGCCCAAGGCACGGGTGACAGCAGTACGACAGCAGTGAAGGCTGTGTGGCAGGGCATATTGTCTTCCACCTGCAGGTATGGTAAACTGTAGTTCTCATGGACTCTAATCGGCATAAGGACTCTCGCTCAGGGATTTTGGTACTATCTTGGTAGTCGACACTCACTTTTCGCTGCGATTCTGAAAGGCTCTTTGATGGCAGAATGCAAACCTGAAGCCAGGAGCACTGAATGCCCTCTGTCCCAGAGGATGCCACAATGTCTCATGTCACATAAGAAATCTTTGGCTCAGCCCCAAGCTCCCATTCCTCTCCATTCAAACATAAAATACTCAAAGAGATTTCCCAGTAAGGGGCAATTCAGCACATGGTAAGATCTGAAGGGACTGATGCGGCAGACAGCACTGAACTGCAAGGGTTGTGCTACAGCTTCTGTGCCCAGCCTCAGGGAACAGAGGGACTGAGGGAAGGGAAGGCCTGGAAGACGAGTGAAGCAGAAAGGGAATGCCCATCAGCCAAGGCACACATGGAAACCACAGAGGAGACAGCCTGGAACAAAGCATTTTCCGTATTTTATTATCCCCAAACTCGGTGTTCCTTTGGTCAATGCAACATCCTCTCCACAGTCCTGAAACATCAACAAATAGCAACAAAGGGAGACCAACAGGAACAGAGCAATCTCAGCAGTTAAAGCCCAGGCACCAGGAAAAAGATCATCCTGGCTGCACTGCTCAAGCCGACTGAACAGGTACAGCCTGAAAACCTTCATCTCCTTGTGGGTTTACAGCCCAGGCAACATCACACCTTGCAAAAGGGCAAGTCCAAGTTCTTTATCACAACTGATAATGAGAGGAGAGTCACTCCTTTTGACACTAAAGGGCCTGACTTTTGTTTCCTGGATAATGGGCCAAGAAAGCCCCAAATACATGCTGTGCATTCCTGCTATCCAGGTCACTATTTGCAGCACATCCCTCTTTCTGTCAGCGTTCTTCTTCTCAAATCCCTTAAAAGAAAAAAAAAAAGGGGGGGGGGGCACTAAGCACCATGGTATCTTGTGATAAAATGCAAGTCACAGACTGCTGACATGACTTGGACTTGAAAAGCAATACTGAGATGTCCTAATACCAGGACTTTGCTCTAGAGGACAAATGTTACAAATTGAAATCACGAAATGACAAAGACTGACACCATGTAACGGATCTCTCAGCTCTTCTGTGCCAGCTCAGGGCTCCATGCCACTCTGTAATGACAGCAAAGGCTGGAACAGGTCACCAAGGGAGGCTCTGGAATTTCCAGCACGGGGCTGAGGAGGGGACAAGCAAACATCTGTGAGGATGGCTTTGGTATGCTGATCTTGCCTTTGGTTTTGGGAGGATAGATCATCTCTTGAGGTCCCTTTCAGCCTGTTCTCTTATTTCTTATCAGTTTTCTTATGCTAAATCTGAAACCATGCAATTTGCCTTTCGATTGTGACAACAAATGGGATCTTTCCTCCAGTCTCAGTGGGTGCTGAACTGCAGTTTTAAACAGCACCCATTTCTCAGCTTCCTAGCACTACTGCTTCTCCGTAGTGTGCCAGCTTCCACATTCCTGACCTGGGGTCCTGCCAAACTGTGATTTATTCCCTACTGCATTAATCCTAAAAAAAGCTGCTGTATTTTCTATCCTTTTTTCAGCTTTATCCAAGAAGCTTCCATGAAGCTGAAATTTCTCAGATATGGAACCAAGAAAGAGATTTTTAAAGCACTTAATTTTGCTTCTAACTGAATTTCTGAAGCAGTCAGAATAGAAAAATTGTCTTACACAAAAAGTCTACCTAGTCCAGTATCTTCATCTCTGTTGGTGCCAAAACTAGTTATGTGGAGGAAGTAGGGATCCATGAAGTATCTCTACCTGTTTAATTGCTTCTTTCTAAGCCAAAGGTGGTATTGCCGCACTTACTCTTGTGCTCATGTGTGACAACATGCTTTTATTATTCTATAGCAACAACGACATTTACTTACTCTTTCTGGGTTCCTTGAGGTATTTTGCAAGAGTAAATTAACATCATTATTTCCATTCTGCTACTATCACAGATATGTTGAATGTCTACAATCAAAGTAAACTAATAGCCCAGTACTGTCTTATTAGGCTGAGATGGCTTTTAACTAAACCTGATTTTAACTCTGGCAAAACAGTTGGGTATATACATGAAAAGCTAGCAATTATCATTATGTCCTAAAATAGAAAGCAAATGAGGCTGGGCTGGGCTAAGAAAAGACCATTTGTTCATCCAAATTCTACAAATAAAAGCCATTTATGATCTCAGGCCTGCATGAGGCACATTAAAGCCTTTGGCTGAATGTCATCAGCACACATATATGCAGGCAGGATCTCAGTATCACACTAAGCACAATCTGCATCAGCCTAACCTATAACCAGCACATGCTGCAAATAAAAGGGCCATGAGGTAAGACTAGTGGTCCACAGCCATATGCCAGAGCACACGTACCAAAAATCTGAAAACCCTTCCCCAAGTTTTGTGCAATGCTTCCCACCACGGTTCCCTCTGGCTTCATACCTGGTGGTCTAACAGACTGTATCCCTTGACCCTGAGCTTTCTTGTGCTTTCTTTCTGTCATATAACCCCAATTCTTCCCTACTCACATTCCTTGCACATCCACACATCTAGTTGTGGCAGGATAACGAAGAGGAGGAGGAGGAAAGTGCAGTGTACTGGTTAAAAGGCAGTGAGCAGTACAGTTCCTATATGCACTTAAGATCTAAAGAAAAGCATACCACAAAAAACACTGTGAAATTACATTTGATCTGAAGGAAGACTTAAGACTAGATATTCCACGGCACAGAATCTTAGAAGAAATGAGAAGTAACACACGTTCATATGTGTTGTGTCCATGCCTAGAATCTTCAGCTGTATGACAGGCATTTCTCAATAAAAGCATGGCAGTATGACTTCAATAAGGACCCAATCAGAAGAAGGTTATCCAGGAATGTCAGGAAGATAATGTATTCCACAAAATCCATCCTAAGCAGGGGAAAAGAAGATTGTATCTGTGAGCACTAGAAATATAGTCACCCAAATCATGGTGCAGCCCCCCTGGGCTTCCTGTGATGCCAGCAGCTGCAGCCTCCACAAGCAATGTCCACTTGCTCAGACATTGTGTATAAAAATTGAATTCACTCTCTCTCATAACAACAGCATTAGCTGACAGCACCATTTTTTAGCCAAGCAAAAGCTTCTTACACGATTCTCTGCCAGAGATGCTTAAACATACCTGTTGTGTCTTTTGCATACTCTGGCTAGGCCTGCTCAATCTGAAGATGTATCCTAACATATTTAAGCTACAGCTCTGGAATAAAATAGCCCAGAAGGGTGTCATATTTGTTGTGTCCAGATACAGAAGCAAATGCCAATGCCTGGACAAAAGGGCTGTGATGTGGAGTCAGCCAGCCCAAAAGCATGGAAAAGTGGGGGGACAGGACAAGGGAAAGTAGCATGGCACTATAATATTATATATGATTAAGACCTCTACCCCTCCCAAGCACCTTAAGCAGCCTCACTAAAAGATGTAGGCCAGGGTGAGCTGCCACACATGACACCTTGCTTGTAAATATATGATGAGAAAACGCGTTTCCCTTTTTAGTGTCTGCATCATCCCAGACATCCAGGAGTGAAGCATCCTGCACAGCAACCCATTCGTCACTGCCTAAATTAAGCGGTGGATTTTCTTCCTTTGCCTTCCTCCCCTGCTCTCAGCCAATAGCAGAGAGCCCTGATCACAGCACAGATGGTGGGCTCAGAGCTGATACAGCTGTATTAACCCTAACCACACTGCATATGACTTTACCCACTCCCATTTGGATTGCTTTGAAAATTTACTAGCAAATACACCTTTATCTCGCATTCTCTGCTCACCCCATATAACTTATGAAAGGGAAATCTTCTCTACCTGCTTTTGTCCTAATGCATATGGTTATGCAAAGTCATGTGCATGAGCATACCAACTCTGCTCCACACAGGGTTAGCTCTGTGAACAGAGTTAATAGCAGTCTGACTTAATTATGCATAATTAAGTTACCAAAAAGTTCCTTTCAATCCTGATGGCCATTAGTAGCACATGTCTAGATAAAGTCTGAAGCTGCCACAACCCCTACCAGTCACAGGAGTAATGCTATTATTACACACCTTTTGTTGCTGCTCCCCTCCCTCTAAAACACAGATACATTAGTTTTATAAAGACAACACCAGCAGGCTTCTGCCATGAAACAGGTAAAGCAGGGCAGAATGGGGGGGATTTTTATTGTTATTATTTTTTTTATTTTTAAAAGAAACAAACAAGTTTTCTTTGAACTTACACAGAAATACGTTGTCAAACATAGCTGGACCTAAAGAGCAAGTTACAAGGAACAGTGATTTGGAAGTGAAGAAAGAGCCAAATATTATCACTGGAGTCAAGGTCAAGAAATCCCTAATTATAAATAACTCTTAGCCACCTTGAAAAACAACTTAGATTGCAATAATTCTTCTGTGGCAATTTGAAGGTTGCACAATTATCATTTCTCATAAAGTTAGGAAGATCAGAGTTTTTCTTCAGTCACCCTTTAACCACAGATCAGGCAATGCCTTTTAACGCCTTGTTTTAAAATTAAAAGTTTTGATGATATCACGCAGGCTTTTCCAGATCATCCAGATATTTCTGTCAAAGCTGAAAATACAAACTCATTTGGTTGGTTTACAGTATGATAAATGCTTTTAAAGTTTAAAGCATAACTATTTGATCATCAGGGCAGTGATGAGTTCTGGAAGTCAGAGAAGGACATACAGTATTGGGAATTTTATATCCAGGATTTAGATCTCAGTATGTAACTCAAGAAATCTGCTGCCAGACCCTTCCTCTTTGCCAACACAAGGATGGGAAATGTTTGTTAGAACAAAAGGCACTATTGCCCTTTTGCTAAAGGCAAAACAAACCCATGCGGGCAGCCTTGTACTCCTGAAATCTAACAATAAGAGGCTGGGCGGATACAATAGAGGGAAATAAATTTCCCATGGGAAGTGGAGTACAACTCTGACAGTTTATTATAAATGGCAAGTTTGGAAAAATTGATATATTCAAAATAAAGAAAATAAAATTATTTTAGTTGATTAAATGTGGAAAAAAATCACAATGGCAACAACTGGCATCCTCTGCCTGCAACACAAGTCCCTGTTAACCATCTGTGAGTGCCTAACATTGACTTGCCTTTTTAAGAAACAGGTTAATATACATCTTGGATGTATTGTTACTGTAAATAGCTCTTTCATCATCTGATGTAATTTAAAGTGATTTGGAAAGATGAATGCTCTTCCCCAACTGTAGTTTGTTAACACGACATTATTTTATCAAAGGTGTTTTTATTTTTCCCTTCTGTATTGATGTAAGCATTTGTGTTAGTCTTCTACACAGGAAAAAGAAACGGTATTTCCCTTCTTTCCACATATTTCTATTCCTCCCTCCCAAAGGAGGCCAAACCAATTGACCTTATAACCTCTTACTCCTGCAAACTGTCCCTGCAAGCAACATACTACCAGGTTAGCCTTGTGCCGTAACATCAACCTCAGTCCCTTCTTCAACCCAAGCTTTCATACAGGTGTCTGAACTAAAAACCGAAGGGTGAATGAAATAGGAAGAGGAAGGATAAACAGACATGCTACAAACTGAGAAGAGTTTTTACTTGTCCTGTAAAGGAAAGATAAAGATTTTTTTAAATTTTTTTTGCCCAGCTTAGCAGCCCCAGAATCCCAGCTGTAAAACTACTCCGATGGATAAACCACAGCCAGGTACATCTAAGCTGAGGCTAGTCTTTACACTGTTATTTCTTTTACCACACTTCAGTACTTGATTCCAGCTGAATTCGAATTCACAATTCCAAGTCACAGTACCCCAAGTGAGTTGCTCAGTTAGTAAACGAGCTTCACTGTTTTAACACTCAGCTCATGGATAGCACATTGTGTCTCTTCATCTGCAGACTATTTTGGGTAATTTTCAATTGTTACTCTTGGAAAACAAGCAATTCCAACAGGGTACAACCTCCAACACATGGAATGAAACATATGACAACTTTTAGGAAGTTTTTTATGCCCTGATAACCCATGGCAAACTAAGGTCTAGCTGACAATTAATTCAGTTTTCACATTCTTTTTAAGTGACTACCTGGAAGGCTTTCTGAACATGACAATTCCCAGATACTCTTATCTCTGGGGATCTCCTCCTATAGTTGTGTTTTCCAAGCTAGTGATGCCTCCTCATGCAACACCCATTTACTGAGCAATTTCTTGCACTTTCCCTAGAACGTTCTTTGGAATTACCTTTTGATTAGTACTGCTCTGGTAAAAGCTAAGGACTTGGACATGTTTCAGTTTCCAAGTTCAAGATGGGGTTACACTTAGACAAATAAGAACCAATACTTATTTAGTACACTCATATAGTCTATTCATAATTGTTTCTGCCCAATTTACATGTAACACAGAAGTATACAAAAAAAAATGGGCAAACTGGACTGAAAACACCTTCCTGAAAAACAGCAATTTTTGTGAAGGAACATTTTCTGATAGAAAACTTGTAAATCAGAAACTTCCTTCCCTGCCACAACTATATTCTTAATACAGTTGCTGCTCTGTCTCTATCACCCAAAAGTTACTCTATAACAATGCTTTATACACCTCCAGAGAAGGATCTAAGGCAATTTATAAAGCAGCAGTGAAAATACCCGTCCTTGTAAAATAAGAAATAGCTGAGTAAATGGAGGCTACTCAAGTAATTTAGCCATTGTTATGAAATATAAGCGAGGACTAAAATCAATCCAATAAAGCAATTCAAATGATGAAAATGCCTCAAAAATTGCAAACATTCTTCAAAAGAATAAATCTTCTTGGAGTAATCATAAAAATGGGCCTGTATCATTGGAAGGATTTATCAAAGGAAGAGCTGCATATTCTTAGGTGTAATCTAAACACTTTTGCCAGGAAGGAACTGTGCTTGGGTTTGCATAATTTCTCTGAATTTTGTATCATTTCATGCGTGTTGATTTGTTTATTTTTTTCTTAATAAAGGGAGGCAGGGTATAATTTTAGATCCACTGTATGCTCAATATATTAAGTCATAAATGTAGCTGCTCTGCAAGGTTATTACAATCAAATTTAGATTAAAGTAAGGAGAATTAAATACTGATATTTAAAAATAAATTATTTCATTTTAAATCAGAATTTTAAATTTTAATTTTAATTAAATCCAAGTTAAAAATCCAAATGGGATCTGAAAACAGAGAGAAGAAACTTGTTTTCCTTTTCCTATCTATGAACAAAACCAGGAATGATAACGTCTGCCATTTTAAAAATCTTTAAAAACATGGTGATCCAAAGTAAATAGTTTTATAAGCTACAGACCCTTGACAAACCAGCAGTTCCAAAATTAAAATATATTTTAATGCATTTACTTTCTTCATGTGTCTAGCAGATTTCAGGTAGTTTCTTAAATTAAAAAAAATCCACAATGCTATTTTATGCATTCTAATTAAACTTCAATTTCCATTCAAACAGAGCTTGACGTAAATCATGAGGAAAAACAGTCATTAGGGAAAAATATAGATGTTAAAGAATATGACAAATTTATGCGGAGCTATATTAGTTTAAGTAAATGTGTACAGATATGGAATATCCCCATGCTTATCAATTAGCCTTTTATAATTAAAAATCTAAATGTAAAACAAGATTAAAATCAATTATTCTAATCAAGGTTTCCTGGGTTCTCAGGTAAACCATGATTAGAATCAGTGATTTAAATCACAGTGTTTGAAATCAATCCACAATGATGTCTGTGGTATGTCTTTATTCTATGGTAAATTAAAAAAGACATGAGTCCCTTCTGTCAAGTCCCCAAAATCCTCAACTGAATCTCCAGTACCTGAACATAGGTATGCAGGCTTTAATGCCACAGAGATATGTGAGTGTTTCTGTATCTTTAGCAAATAAGCCAGGAATTATGAAACAAGAAAATCTTTGTGTTATAGCACACAAAAAATATTAAACCCTTAAGGTTCAAAATTATACAGAGGATTTTAAAAACTACATTTTTAAAATGCATGTTCAAAACCATAATTGTTGAGCCCGTCTAAGTTCCCCACTGCATTCACTGAAGTTTATGGATATTGTGTGTATTAAGCCAAAACTGGGCTCAGTGTCTTACACTAAGGCCTGTCCACATCTGTGCCAAGTATTTGTACAATACCTATACACACTACGTAGCTTTGACACACAGTGTGAAATTGTAGGATATTTCCTAAGAATTAGCTCAAAATCCTGTGTTGGATGTTGCTTAATATCCTTTAAAGCCAAAAATCACTGCAGATAGCTTGCTTACAAATAGCCAGCCAACTCTTCCCCTTCATTTTTTAAGTCTTTTCTATGGACTTGAAGGAATTTTCTGACAGCTTAGGAAAGAAGGATAAAGAACAAAATAACGAAAACTGAGTCAAATGTGGCTAAACAGTCACAAATCTAGCTGCAGACTTTTCACAAGAACTAAGATTAAAAGGAATTTTGCAACCATTTTATCCACTCAGCTAACTTCTAATGGAGAAGTTTGTGATGCCTATAAATCAGCACACACATTATTTCTGAATACTGGCAACAGTCACCTATATCTTTATCTAATGAAAGGACATTTATGTCCCAAATATAAAACTGCATTAAGAATTAGAGAGTCTTTGAAGGAGGACTGCAAAGCAAATTTGCTGCCTCTCCATCCTCATCCTTCATTGTTTCAAAAACAATCTCGCTTCCCCCCGACTTTCGGGGCAGTGAGGAAAAAGATGATTCTCATTTTTTCCTGGCCACCTTTTTCTTCAATAGGTAAGGTATGTTGGCTCTGCTCTACTTCAACATTACCAGAAACCTTGCTGGAAGTTTCAGATATTTACTGGGAGCTTAGCTGCAGGTTATTTGAAGAGATATGGCTATAGAATAATTAACAAAGATACCTTTCTCCCACAAGTTCATTAAGCATTAAGCTCAGTATTTATATTACAATAGAGCTAAGATCCCCAGTTGTGAACCAGGATGTAACTCTGTTAGACTCTGTACTGATGGGCATGAAAACATTTGTCCCAGAGAACTTACATTCTTTGAACCAGAACATAATGTGCAAAACAGACAAGGACAAACATGCAAAACAGTACTGTGAAATCTCCATGTGGATGCCGGCTGGTCAGGGAACAGCTGCACCAAAGATTATTTACGCACATGTAACACTGGTCATTTTGAAAACTCTGGTCCACGTCTTGGCTGTACTGTAATGCTCTTAACTCACTGGAGAGGCTGTTACAAAGAAAGGGGAGTTGAAATATCTTCCCCGTGCTTCTTTCCAAACAGTATCATCACTGGATATCTTGGCATATACAGGACACAAGTATCTATTTCACTGAAGAAGAGGAAACTGTGAGAGTCTCCACCATCATTTTAAAAGAAGATTAATTTTTCAAACGAAAACTCTTGATAGGTAATTGCAACGCTTCAGTTTCTTTTGGATAGGGAGTTTTTTGCTATCCATCTAGAAAGCCCACTTTTCATTTGAAATGCAATTTCTTAATTAGTTCATGCACACCACTAAAATGATCCAACATTTCAGCAAAAAGGTATCAGAAATAACTAAAATTTCCTAACCAGCACCCAGACAATGAACCAACAGAGAAATGTCTCAACCTCAGGTAGGGAAGTAACATAACACTCTTATTACTGAAGTGCTTTATCATGGAAATAGTGAAGCGGAATGCCTAAGGGAAAAATCTCTGTTTGAGGAAGAGGGAAATTTATTAAACTGTGGTCAAAGACACATAGTCTCTTCAGAATTTCAAAGATGACCCCCGAGCCAGAAGACTGCTGGTTCGAGTTCCACCAGAGCAGACTGGTGGCACCAACTCACACGCCCACCCCAAGCGCGGGGAATCTCTCTATGGCTGCTCTGCTCTCAGCTGTACCTTTCACGACACCTCTTGTGCATTCACACTTCTCACACTACTCTTCCAAAGGTACCTAACCCTAAAATGGATGAAGAACAAGGATTTAGGAAGACCTTAGGTTCTTGAATTTCTCCTTATACAAGTTAAAACTACACAAATTTTCTAATTTTAATGACTTTAGCATCAATAGGTAAGGGTCAGGCAGTAGTACAGTACTTAGGACTGCACCATCTAAGCACCATACCATCTTCAATTTGCTTATAACCACAACATACTAGTAAGCTACGGCAGCGTTATTTTTTCATTTTGCTGGAAGAAAACCGCCCCTTGAAATTTAAGTACCAACTCTGATATATAAAATATGTATGAAAAAAACCAGAAAGCTACACTCACAATTCCTAGGTGCATGGGAAGTAACCACTAGATAAACATTCCTCTGACGACATGGAAACAATGAACCATGAATCCCCAAACAACATAAAATAACAACAACAAAAATTCAAAAGTTTGACTTTGGCTTTGACTCTTTTTCACTCTAAATTACAGCACGAAATTAGGAAAAAAACCCCATATAATTTGCAGATTTTTAAAGGTGGCCTTTGAAAACAGTCTACAGAATACGTGATACAAAATGCTGAGGGACAATGAAATAAGGCTGTCACGTATGGAGGAGAGATACAATACAGGAGACAGTAATTAATAGAAGGTAAAATGAGGGGAGGCGGGGGGAAGCAGGGCACCCATCACCAAATAGCCAAGCGCACAAGTTGCAGTCTTGCCTAAAATTCAGAAATAATAGATGCCTGTACAACTGCATCTCAGGAAAGCCAGTATGGACCGTAACAAACACAGGTGTGCTATTGTGTAGCTAAAACACAACAGAAAGTAGAAAGAGCTTAAAACAGTACAAACCAGGCAATCATGATGTTGTCTACAAAACGTGGACACTGTTTAAAACATAAATAGTAATTACCAGGATACACTACTTATATTACTCCTTTATTGGGCTCCAAAGAAAATAACTTTCTGTCTTTGGCAGAATCTTGAAAACCCTGAACTACCCAAGCCATCAACATCACACTTTTAGTCAGTGTTGTCTAGTTGTGCCCTGCTTCTGTGCTGCTCTACATCTGTCCCAGTCACTTTGCTTTACAGATCACATCTCATTTATCAAGCTGTCATATGAAATAAAACAATAACAAAAATGAACACCATCCATTTCATTTGTCTGCAAAGCTATTTACAGGTATTTGGTATTAGATTTCCTGCTGAATGAATGAAAATCCCAAACCTAGTACACTGTGTACTTCTAGCAGTGTCTAAGGAACAGGGCTGACTAAATTGTGAATTATAATTACTCTATAGCATCTGTATACTGAAAAAGACTGTCTTAGCAAATTAGAATAAAAAAGGAGTCACTGAAATGGTTCTTCAAGAAAATAGCTATAACTACTCCAGGTAATACATGTGCAGTGAAAGAAATAAATTATTAATATAAATAACAGAAATAAGTACCACGGACCCAAATAATATTAAACAAAAAAAAGGGAAATTAATTATTCGGTATTTTTGCTTCTGGCTTTCATTAGCATGCACTATAAAAGAGTGTAACAATATTCAGGTTCATGTTACTCACGATGTTAACCCCTGTATTTAGAGGCATTTGATTTTCCTTGAAATCATCCAAGAAAAGCTGTCAATAAGCCTTTCATTTATGTGAAGTAACAGACATTAGAAAATGGCATGTCAACATTAATGCAGACATTTTAGTGGATAGAAGGCTTCCTTTTACATTACATAAGCCAATCAAACCTGATAGACCTTCAGTCTGTTGAATTTCCTCACATCCAACTTTCTTTGTTTTAAGAAAAGCCTCCTCTAATAATCTACTTGGAAGTAATCAGGGGAAACTGACAGCAATATAGGATATAAAATAGATGCACAGCATGAATGAGATTCTCTTCTAAGAGAACTTGTATTAAAAAAAAACCAAAACTGTCAAAAAAGGGCAAAGCATTAGAAAAAATTGATGTGTCTGATTCAGCCAGCAGGAGAGACATTGAAGCAATCTGGAACAGCTTACACTAATGAAAATTTACTCTTCAGTGCCAGCAAGAAAGACTTCTCCTTATCTAAGTCAACTTTTGCACAAAGCTAAAGCAGTAGCTGGCATGTCTTTGAAGACAAAGGACGCTTCATTAGTATTCTTTTAATTGAGTTTTTCTCAACTTATAAACACATGCTGGTCTCACTTTTATTTGTCTGTTTTGGACAGACATTTGCTCTAAAATGACAAGAAACTCTATTCTATAGCTTTCTACAAGTCTTTATCCATAAAAGTACAAGATGCACAGTGGCAGGTACTTGTAAACTGTTAAGAGCAGGAGCTCTCTTGCTGTGTGTACTGGTAAGGCAGTTTGCCCAGCAGGATCCGATATTGATTTTAAAAAAAAAAAAAAAAAAAAAAATCTTATCACAAGTATCAGGGAAGATTGTTTTATAATCCTTGCTACCTATGGCTTCAGTGTGAAACCCAAGACTCAATTCTAGCAGAGACTATGGCTATCAAGAAGTGACTCCAGCTCTTTCACTTGTTCACTGTCAGACTACTTCAGCCCACCATTTGCTAGGAGGCATTTTGGCACCTGGAGTCACGTATCCAGGAAGCTGCCACACTGCTGGATGAGTGCGCCACTTTTTGAGAACCAGATGTAGTGTGATCCAGCTACTTCGATACTGAACACCAGTTGTTTGGGAATCAGTGCTGTGACACGCTTAGAAAAAGAACATCAGTACCGTCCAATACCTCTATGCCTGGCATTTCTGTGCCAATTATACCTCCTAAATATCAGTAATTCAAACAAATACAATTTCCACATCATTCTTTTATCTCAGAAGGATTCTCTGGGTGCCTGAAGTACCTCATACACCTCTATGTTGGATTGTAAGTTTTGTAAGGCTTTTTTCACGTTCCTAAATTCTTCCTTAAGTGATTAGGCCTGTGCATTTTCAGCTCCAAATCTACAGTTACAGCGGAAAAGTATCACTTAACAGACAGAAAGGCATGGTAACAAAAAAACAGCTCTCATTTTCCATTTTGCTACGTGTCTGATTACATGTTCTCAGGCAAATCAGATAACCTGAGATTCCCTTGACTTGCCCACTGAGCACAAACGTTATCCAACTTTGCCTTCACATTGCACTTTATAATCCTAGGATCTCAAACCAGTACAAAATACACAGAGTCTTCCTGAAGGAAACCAACACTGGTGGAAAACAACCTAGCGTCCCAAGGAAATCTCTAGCCATTCTGAATTATAATACTGTACTGGGTAAATCATTACAGATTAGAGTGTTGAGTACAATCCAGCAGTCACAGAAAGAATCAGAAATCCCCAAAGATTTAAAAAAATTAACTACCAGAGGCAGAGATTAATATCAGTAATTTACAAATTATTTTTTAAAAGCATTAAAACCCAACAGCAAACAAAGTTAATTTCCCTCCCAAACTTTCTTCATTCTCTCTCTTTCCCCTTAACTTGCTCTCTCTCTTTTTAAAAAAGGTTTGTTGAGGTTCTGATCACAGTATCATTGTGGTATCAGTCTACTGGAAGCATAACCCTGGTGATACTCCTTTTAAAGGATAATTTAATTAAATTAGGGTGTTAAATAGTACAAGAAAATTAATTTCCTCTGACTTTGTCCTCCTTTGAATACTTAAACCTGTGCAATTGTACATGAAAAAAATGGAATCTATCAACTCTGAAACCTCAGATTTCATCAATTAGATACTTTTCCAGTGCCTATAAAGGAAAATCAGGCCTTTTAAAAATCCAGTCTTTGGGGAAAAGTCATTTGTTCATATTGAAATGTGTAAGTGTCTTTTCCCACCTGTAGTACCAGACACTTTTAATGAAGGGAAAAAAAAAAAAAGAAAGAAAAAACAATGGTTCTCAGAGATAGTTTGCATTTCTAAAGGTGAGGAAAAATTAAAACAAAACAAAAGAAAAGATTGCATTAAGTTAGTTTCAACCAAACGTTGATGAACCTGGGAAAGTGAGAGGCTTCAGAAAGAAGATGGCATACTTACTGCTTGAGGGAGACAATTCTTTTGGACTGGAGGACATTGGCTGAGCACACATCTGACAGAGACAGTCCCTTCCATTAAAGGTAACTCGATCGCCTGGTGGAAATGGACGCCTAGAGAGTTAAAGAGAAAAATGTATTTTAGCAAAGGTTATGCCAGAAGTTTTCCTCTGTTCTCTATGCCTTGAGTTTGCTGCCTTTCGCCAGTGCAATCAGTACTTTACAGAAACTCAGATCAAATAGTTTCTGCAATGTGGCCTTGGCAAAGCCAGGCACTGGAAGAAATCAAACCTGTGGATGCAAGCAGAGCAGAGGTTAGACTTGCCTTGTATTTTGGTTTTCAAAAGTTATCAAACACACTTTATCTAAAGAGTAGACGACAGTGAAATCCGCTTAGACACAACAGCTACATTTATGATGGTCTCAGCATGATGTTGTGGATAGCAAATGGTACAGAAGAGAACTCGAAGAAGCGGAATTGGCCTTGAGGTTAGTGAAGGAATGTGGAGCTAGTCACTCATAAATACACTAATTTCATCTGTATTCAGCAATGAAATATATGACTACTTTACAGTGGATGTAGCAGTTTGCAAAAAAATTGAGATGTTATCCACATTCATTCTCCTAGAGATTTAAAATAGGTATCTACATTACAGAACCACCAGTAATTGCTACCTGTACAGATGGTGCTAGGAGAAAGGTAAACGCTGAATGCACTACAGAAATTTGAGATTATTTGCTGAACCCAACAAAACGTTGGATTTGCTTAACCCAACAAAATGCGTTAGGCAGAAGTTGACATTGCTGTTAACTCTTATTTGGTGTATAAAACAGAGGATGAACAATGTTTTTTTATGAGCTTTTCACTAAAATGAGAAGGTTTAGTAACTCCAAACCTTTACTAAGTAGCTTCAGCTGCTGAGTACAGACCCCCCTACACCACACCTCACTCCAAAACAAATGAACATCTGCTCATTTCCACAATATAAAATGTTTAAGGCATTGTTCTAGTTTCCTTTCCACTGCCATTCCTAAGTGGGCCATAAATAAATCAGCAGCAATACTGCATTTCATGAATCTATTCCAATGACTCATCTTTTGTTCATTCAACATAAAAAGATGGATGCAAGTCAATGTAGAGAATATTGATGTCATGTTTCATACTGTATCATCTACTTTCACACTGTCCTTGGGAAAATAAAATGGAAACATACACATCATATGATTACCAACATGCAGAAATTCACACACTTTTTAAAACCAAACGGAAAAATTATCAAAATATTTCCAATAGAAAAGGTGTTGAAAAACATACCAGGCTATAGGACAAAGTGCCACTCATCAGAGGTAGCTATGAAAGATTAAGGTAGCAGCTGGCAAGTCTGCCACACTAATACTCAGGCACGTCATATGATGGGTTCTCCAACAAGGTAATATCTCAGAACGTATGTTCTTGCCTTTCTTGTTCATATCATCCTCCTGCATTAAGTTTCAGACAATTCAACTGCTGTCAGATTCTGATTTCTAGAGAACTCCACTATCTCCCTCCAAGACTACAAAGGAACAGGTCCTGTCTTTTGAGTTGTGCCTCTCTATGAAATCTACCTACATCTCTATGTGATGCTTGTTATGTGTCCCTCGGCCATTACACTGAAACTTATTTAAGAAAACTTCTGTTTTATTTGCAGAGCTCAGAACTGCAGAAATGAACAACCTGATGGCCATCTTAATTCCAGCTTAGTAAATAGTAACTACACACATAACAGTTGGCTCTCTGTAGAATCATCATGGCACCATAATATCACTGTACTTCTGCTTTATAAGATTGTTTTTACTACTATAAAAATGTGCCACTTCTATAAAAACCTACAGAAGTTTTATTTCCCCTAGTGTATCCAAAATATTATCATGATCCCCATAGCAATAAGGTACATGCTAAGACAGCCTAAATTCTAGCATAGTCTCAGTGCCTACAGCCAGCTAATAGAGAACACTATGCACAGGGACTTTGGGTTGAGTTCAGGCTGTAAAGCTGAGCTGAGATTTTCAAGTATAGAACTGCTCAAATGAGCAGGCTATGAGAGCATGTGGAATATTTGTCCAGTAGTCTCCTAAATTCTGAATTAACATCTTAGTGAGACTTTAAACAAAAATACAAGTTAAAAATGCCACCTTTTGGTCCATCCACCCAGCCTCAGTTAACTTCTTTTTATTCCCTGTAGAACTGGGAACAACAAATAACATTTGGGAAGAAGAGGGGGATCACAGTTGTCCCAAAGCCATGTGTTCTTACATGATATGAAAATGAGTCTCCAGTATGTTTTCAATTGTTTAACTGTTCTTGTAGCCCAAATGACTTCTCTATTGTAGCATGCAGAATTTTGCTTTACCTCATTTCTCCCATCAAGCTCGGCTGATCATCTGAACTCAACTTAACCCATGTCCATTATCTCAACATGTAAGCCTGATACTCAATTCTTCGATATGTGAGAGTAACTTTCTGAGAACAGGGAACTATATGTAACAGAGAAGGTGTCCCCTCCAAATAAATGAGTGGTATTTTGAAGACCCTCAAAATCAGACTTGCAGCAGATCTTTTCCAACCAAACGCCTCCCAAAGAGAAATGTGTCTTGAGGCTTGTCTCTCATGGTGATACCTTTCTCCCTGTTTTCCTTGTACTGGTTCACGCCATGTTAGTTGAAAGGGATGACTTACTTGCAAACAGTACAGGCAAAGCAGCTTGGATGGTAAGTTTTTCCGAGAGCTGTCACTACTTCGCCTTCCACGAACTCCCCACAACCATTGCAGCGGGTACCATACATACGCTGGTAATCCAAGGTGCAAAGATATTCCCCGTTCTTAATGAAAAAGCCTCCTTGTGCCAAGTCACAGCCACACACTGGAAGAAAAAAAAAAACAGACAGATAGATTGGAAAAATATAGCTACTAAGGATGTCAGCAACAGCCTATGCTGCCGGCAAATGAGATGACCCTGGTGGTCTTGCTTCCTTCTATCAGATTTTTGCTTTCTCCTCCTGTCATTACATGCCTTGACATCCCAGGAGATAGTTGGTATTCTCTGGCTAGAAGAGAGCTTGTAATAAAGACTTTCCTTGGAGGAATCTACTTTATTGTAACTTTCGTGTACTTGGTCCTCACCAAGACCTCAGTTACCTCACATCACCCAGTTAATGCTGTTATCAGAGTTATTTGTACTAATGCAATCTTGCTTTGACTTCTGGGACTGGAGGTGAGCAGAAGAAAAGATGTGATTTCATAAATACAACAGATTTTACTATTTTATACACTAACATACATTTTTCCTGCAACCACATGCTTTAAGAAGCTTTCAAGGTGCTCATTGTTTTTGAAACTATGAATACTTCAGAAATGTTGTATGGTTCAGATTAACTCTTCCAGTCCTCAGATAACACTGAGTTGCTTCACCATCGTTGCATCAATAATTTTCATTTTGCTTTAAAAAGTATTATCTTTCAAATCTTCAGGGTGATTTTACAGTATTAATTTAGACATAAATAGTGGGAGAAAGCTGCAGTGAAAAGACAATCAAGCATTAAAAATATAGCCACATCTCCACTACATATACATTTCATGATACATGCAGCCAAACTATACAACAGTATACTGGACACTGAATAAAGCCAATAGGAAGAGTATTCCCCACCTGTATTCTCAACAAATTAATGTCCTAAGAACTACTATTACCTTTGAGTACCTAATCTGCATTGATCTTGTGTTAAGTCTTTTACATACTATACTCCCTGTACTTCATGAATTAGATAAACAACTCTAATATTTGGATATAGACTTGTGGTCATGTACAACTTTATTGGGAAAAAAAATTATATCAGTAAAAGGATGAAGGACCAGTCAAGGATTTCTGTGACTTGGCAGTTTTTCTACTGTTAAATGCTTATTCACCCAAACCAAAACACATCAAAACCAGGTGCCTGTTTTGCTTTAAGAAAATATTCATAGTATTACATTGGCATTTCTGGTCGACACAGGAGACAAAGAAATCCATCTTATAACAGCCAACTCTTATGAAGAGAAAGAGCCATAGGAGATGGGAAACTGAATTTCACACTTTGGCTTTAGCTTGAGTTGAACAAAGGATTTGAACCTACCTATTTAACATCCCACAGTAGCACCAAAAATACTACTTGCTTCATGCGAGCTTTAAAAAGTCCTCTTTATTCACCTCAGTGAGAAAGCATAAATAGGAGCTGCTAGATGAATTCTTAGACAAATATATACATGGCTGCTCCCAGGCATTTTGGTTTCAGCCACACCTACTGCTCCTCTGTATACTGTGTGTAATTCAGTAAGAGAAACTACTCTTCACAGCAGTCTAGGATGCTATCTTAACTCATACTCTGCAAGCAATTCCATCTCATCCCTCTTTGTAACATTCAAGTATATTCAGATCAAATATCAGAAATATCGAATATCAGAAATTCTGATTATTAAGGAAAAATAAATAAGCAGGATTCTAGGTCCCTGCAGTTACAGAGTCCTTGAAAAATGAAAATATGAAATACAGAAAGATTTTCAGGGGACCTGAGTTCAGTTCATCTCTCTGCCAAAAATTCCAAGCACGATATTATGCACAACATTCGTTCTCTCCTCCATTATAATTGGTTAATATCTTATTAACTACTGCCTTGAAAACTAAAATTGCAATGTGTTTGGGGCAGGGATTGCAAATTCTCTGTCTGCCTGTTGCCAAGCCCTGGAGGTCTAATGACTGTTACTGTAACAATAACTAACAGAATAGCAATAAACAGAATGCACTAAAATGCAGCTTACAATAAAAGCAGTATCAGTACTAGCATTTCTCTGGTTTCATATTTCTGCATAAAACAGTGTTAATATTCCATGTGCAAACAAATTACATTTCATGGTGGCATTAAATCCACAAGCAACCAAAACTCAATTATCAGTGACTTAGGAGAATTACAGAGAACTATTGTTAAGGCTCTATTATAATGCTGCAAAATGCTCCAAGCTGGTTTTCAGGTACACCTCCAGAAAAAAAACATCTTTCATTCTTCCGTTTTCTTCTACTGATGTCCATTTTGTTTAAAAAATTATTTTCAAACTAATGGTACAATATCATGTAACCGTTAGGCAGAAGATACTGTGACCTCTACACCACATCATCTTAGACTCTTCCTGAGTCGTGGGCCATCTAGTCATTTTCCACCGGAGCTCCAGAGGTGAAACCTAAGCCTAGTTACAACAGGTTGGTTTTCTAAGTTACCTCTGGTGGATCCTTACAGTTAAATCATGGAGTAACTGAGAATTCTACTTTAATGTCTAAAAATTGTTAGGGATTACTTCAGTATTCAGACTGTTAGATCCTGTGGTTACAGTGTATGAACTGGAATATTGTCAAGGAGTGGGGTCAGTACTAGATGCTTCAGAAGCTGCTAAATTTCATCAAGGGCTATGGAGTACTCATGCGCCTATGAGATTATTTAAATTACACTTTGCAATTCAGCTTGTAGCTTTAACGTCCAAGTCTATATATATACTTCAGCTTCAAGCTAAAGACACTCAGCATGCTGCTGGATCTGCCTCAGAAGCTGCATATATGAACTCTGGCTCTTTACTATGGTCCCCAGTTCTACCAATGAGTCACCTTTTGAAAAACTCATTTAGTCATTATGGCCTTCTCTACCTGCCTAGGCAATGGGTCTGATGAGGTAGGTTGATCAAAAGTAACTTTCAATGCAACCTCTGTACTAGCTGCTTCTGAAAATCCAGCTTCAACATATCATACGGAGGTCTGTGGTAGATCATTGCTTGCAAAAACTACTACAAACTTTGAATGGAAGGGTTCATGCACTCACGATTATTAAGCTCTATCCCTTTTGTGTGGCCACAGGGATTAAAGTCTAGCGATGAAAATGGGGGATAGAATTATTTGGCAAGTCTTTTAATGACCCTAAATGCTATTATTAAAAAGAAGCTCCCTCTATTGCTCTTTTCTTTAGGAAGTCTCCTTTCCACCCAATCTCTTATTCTTTTTGTCAATAACTCAGAATGAGTTAAATTCTCTCATACTGGCAAGTCATGAGTTCAGGCACAACCAGAACTGCTTATGATGTGAACCACCAGCAGATGCATCATCTTTGGCACACTCACAGCACGAAGCACACACCAACCTATACGAATTAAAGGCAAGTCCTGGCAACCCCATGTTACAACAGATTTTTGCAGTCAATTTAGCACGTGTTCCTATCACTAATCACAGCTTTAAAGTACATGGGCGAAACAAGGGTCACCCAGAGTATTAACATCCATGGTTGGAAAAATGCTGTTCCAGCCGGCTGCTTTCACTTTGACTCAGAGATCAAATCAGAAAGGATGAACATGACTGTATCCACACTTGGTGTACAATGTGGTGTACAAACAAGGATGGGATTTAAACAGCTTTTCTTTTTTTTTCTCCTTTTTGCAACAGTGCACAAGTCATGGTTCTGACAACAAATCCCCTCAAGCTTAAACATATTGCCTTAGCACACATATTTATGACCACTGTAGGAATACCACAGAAAAGATGGATGACGAATTGTGATTGTTTTTATTAAAAAAAAGACCATCTGCCCAGCATTGTTCATGCCACAGACAGCACAGGCAATGAAGAGAAAGCAGCTGTGATTGCTGCATACGTACAATAAATCCTAATAGTGTGATCTAGGCAAGTGCTGTGATACAAGTATCATGTCAAAGAAAAATTAGTACCAAAATGACGACAGTTTATAGGAAACATCAAATTATGTTCTTTTGGTTTTTTCCTATACTGATGGGAAAAACAACTTCAAAAGAATTACTTCGTGGAGCCAATAGTGACGCACAAATCATACTTGAGAAGGCAAAAAGCAAGAGGTATTCTGTAAACATCCGTCACGTGGAAATAGTTCTACAGGAGAATAACATTTCCCCAAGACCTTTCCTACTCAATATGATGGAAGAAATCCAATTTTACATGACCAGAACCTCCCTTCTGAAACAGGAGACACTGGGGAGCATTTCTATTCCCTGAGGTACCACAAACATAGAGATTAAAAAAAATCAGCATTTTTCTTTAAGTGAAAAAAGAAAACCATTATCTTCAACAGCTCCTGGAGGAACTCAGCCTTCTTCTCCGAGTCTGTATATGAAAGAATTTCATATTCCAAACAGATGATTCTGCGTCTCTTGTGAATGGAATAAGCTGGAACACAGTTCTGCCTCCCACTGTATGGAAAACACCAACCTACTAGCTTTTTCTCTCTTGAACTACTCTCTGGAGCTACTATTTTGCATCCTTGGAGCACAAAAAGGTAGGAGATACTGTCAGTGCTGCTGTCAGCTCTCAAAGCTACAGGGTCTGACAAAATGTAACTGCTCAAGTGTAATCCAACTGCCTGGGATCTCCAAGGGATCAGGACGGTTCTTAAGCTGAGTCACTTCCAAGCTTTAATGCAGATGATGAAAATGAAGAGATCAGATTTTTTCAAAGTGAATGGAAGTAGAATTTGATCCTACTGAGCATTATATGTAGGATTTCCATAGGGTTATTGTCAGTGAGTGTTGAAAAACCAGGCCCTTCATAAAGTAACTCCACGTTGACGTTCATTAAAAATTGAAAAATTGTTTCAACACTGAAGAAACAAAACCACACAAGCAGACTACAAGCATGGGCTCTCAGTTTGCAGAAGTGAATACTATTCATTAAGAAAAGTCTAATTATCTGTTTTGTCACCATGCATTAAATAATGTGCAAATTCAATTTCCTGTTGGGGTTTTATTCCTTTCTTATATTTCTAAGCTTCATAGAATAATGGTGCTGTTCTCAAGTAGGGAAATGTTCATATAACATTTATTTCTTAGGACATAATGGATTTCTTGTTTGAAAGTAAAAACTAATTTGGCAATGTTTCAGTTTATCACCTACATCTAAGCAAATACACAGGAAAAATCTGGTTGGGTTTTTTTTGCCTAGGAGAGAGCTTAACAAATCCTGCACTGATGAAAGCAAGGTTCATGTTCTTATTAAAATTTTAAGTTTCTACATTTCAAATGAACTAAGTCTTTCTCTGCCTTTGTTTTATTCCTCTTATCAACACTTCTTGATGGCATAAATCATTTAAAGAATGAATGTACGTCAAAGTATCATCAGAAGACCACAAGAACAGTAAATCTCAGAAGCCATGTTGCAGTACCACAATTGCAGAAAGATTACAAGCCACCATTAAGAAATTGCATACAGCTTTTTGCAAAAGCTGTAACAGAGATCCTGATAACTGTTTGTCACAGTCCTGTCACTGGAGATTTTTTTTGCCATACACTGATGAGAGATGCATTTTGATCCAAGCTATTTGGAACTGTGTCCAGCATTCCCAGTGGTTCTAGAATCTCTTCTCATTGCAACAGATTGACTTCTTTAAAAACAACCCTGGGAAGTCAAAAGAGCTTTATATACATGGACAAACACAGGTGATGTTAAAATCTGCTTTGTTATCTAGTGACCAGCTGGATGAAAGGATTAGCAGCTAAAATACCTCCTGAGCAAAAGATGAGGCTGCATTTCTTTCATCTCCTAAATCAGTCTGGGATCCCCCTGAGAAGCATCCTCTAGCCTCCAGCCAGGCCCCTTTCCTCTTCCCTTGAAAAACCTTGACTCTCCATTTCAAACACCTTGCCTGCATGACTACTGAGTGCCACTGTCATTATGACACAAGTAATTCTCAGTGGGGTACTTGAGTGAAACCTTTAAGCATTTAATGCAAGCATTCATTCACTGAGCTGAAACCACTAGTGATGACAGAGTTTCAGATGAGCTCAGAGTTTTAACTTAATCAACTTCCCAGTCAATGCCACGATGCTGCCTTTAGTCCTACGAGGTCAGCTTGCTTTGGTTTTCTCCTTAACGCTGGAGATAACAACAACACTGCACAGGGAAACTTTCCTGTCCGCACCTGACATGCATATATTTCAGTCTTTCTAGCAATCTAACAGACAATAGCTAGTACCTGAGTTCAACAGCAAGCAAACTACAGCCATATATAATGTAGCAATGTGACAGCTTCCCAACTGAAATATCAGTGTTTTGTGCACCAGGATGGAAACAATGGCAAGAATCATTCAACCATTTAAAACACCTTTCACATTAAACTAAGCACTAGGTGGAGATCAAAGTCATTTATGGGTCTGTGGGAAATGAACCTTGAAGAAAATGCAAACAGTGGAAAAATGTCAAAGTTTAACCTGGTATAGCTTGGCTGTAACAATCTAGATGAGAGATCTCTCTAAAAAGATTATAAATAAGCAAACCAAGGATGTAAGAATAGAACAAAAATAAACCTCATCCAAGCCAGGCAAATGAAAGATACATTGACAATAAACCCAAGCAACTTTCCATGTTTTCATAAGGATGCTCTGTACCACTCATCAAGCACCTGTAAAGCATCCTGCTGGCCCTGTACTTTCAAAGGGATCCAGTAGCTTGTTAAAATCTGACATGGCATCTGTCAGCATTCATCAACATCAGCCAAGCAGTGCAATTAATTTCATTCCCTGTCAAACGTTTATATGAAAGAGACTTCAGGCCCGACTAAACTAAGATCAGTGTCAACCAATTGCCATTAATAGCATTAAAACCACAAGCGCAAACCAAGGATCCACTTCAGAATGGGATGAAACTGCTTGGAATTTTTTTCCTGTTAACATCTAAAGCAAAAATTAACAATTCAGTGTATTATATGAAAATGGAAAGAATAATTTGGAAAAAAGACCCAAATAAAATAAGACATTGCTACTGAAAACAAGTAGAAGGGCAGGAAAGGTTCAGAGGATGGGAGAGCAGTGTGCAATAGATCTACGGGTATAGCTTGAGCCCTACTGTCAAAGCCCACAGACACCTCACCCACCATGCTTCTTCAGCAAGGAGCAAGGGATCCTCAGGAATTCTTATAGAGACTGTTTTCCACAAGTGTGGAGGCCGACTGGCAGCTTTCACTGCCAAGGGGTTGGATACAGTTTAAAATCTGCTGCACCTCTGAAGCAGCCCATTGCCATCCCAAAGGCTACTGCCACTAATGAAACAGAGCTCTCCCTGCTGCTTATGGGTTACGGGAGGGTTAGGGTCATTTTGCAGGAAACCAGCCTGTCTTACAGAAAACTTCCCAGGCCCTTACCTGAACCTGAAGTGACACACCAATAAGCATCACTGCAAGAAAAAGAACAGGCTTCAAGACACAGCAGCTAAGATATGCAGTTACTCTCACAGCTGCAACTGAGGCTTGCTTTCATATCAAGCTACCTGAATGCATGAATTCACATCTGAATCCCATTTCCTGTCATGGGAGAAATTTTAACCTCTGTTAGCTTCCCAGGAACAGCAGAATCCCATTGCTCCCTGTTTTTTCCAAACTGTTCTAACCTGATTTGCTGTCCTTAAACAAGTTCACACTGTCCCTTATTAGGTCTCCCTGTGCACACAGATAACAGCATGACCCCCTTTTTGCCTTTTCACTTATTTGTGTACTAATTTCTTCAGCAACAAGTACTTCTCTTTCATTTTCACCCTTAAAATCTCAACTTACTCTTCCTCATTCCCTTCCATGGGACTTTCTACCATGGGTAAAGGATGCAGAGTTGTAAACCTTCAAGATCTTGAGTCAGATCCCCAAAGTCCTGATGGTCCAAACCAGGATATTGTAATATTTCTGTCCTTTTTATCTGTATTCTGCTGTTTGTTAGAGCATTTCAGGTTCACATTTTTCCGAGGTTTTGTATTTTAATGACTAGAAATGCCCTTTTCTGTAAATGAAAGCCAAGATACTCAGGTTTAGGAAAAAAATGAAAATACAAACACTCTTGAGAAAAATCAAAAGACTTAATAATGTTAAAGGCTGTTTCAATAACCAAGCTGAAAAGGGAAGTTCACAAGCGGGCAAACAGTACCATGGTATATTGAAAGAGAATTACAAGCCTGGAGAGCTTTTAGATAAAGAAGGCTCTTTGGTTCAGTGATTCAGAGCTTCAGGGGATCTCGTATAATTTCCTGATGCTCAGGAAGGAGCACATTCTATCCACCAGTTACTGTGTCCACAGATCAGTCTCTGTGTCAGAAGTATTTGTGGAAATGCAGAGATCTTTTCAAACACTGCACTGGATATCTACTACAAGAATGTCCTCATATATAAACTTTCCATCCACTGACACCTAACTATTAATAGCACTAACTACCCAGAAGCCAGTTTGCAGCCTCCTCCTGCTGCCACTGAAGGAATCTGATGACAGATCAAAGGTCAAAGAACTAATAATTTAAAACACATTCCAGCCTATTGATACAGTGTCTGCTTACATGACCCTAACTTCTTCGCAGTCCTTCAAGGGAGGAAGATCCAGTTCAAAGTCAAAGATTACAGAGCATCCCAAAATCCAAACTTAGGAACCCTCCCCCTTCCCTGTCAAGCTCATTGAACTACAGATGCTGTAGCCTTGGAAAAGTCAACACATAAAAGAAACAGACCCGTGCCTGGAACGTACACATACCACAAAGGATCCTGGAAGTACATATTGATGTGGGGCTTTCCCAAATAAGCTTCAAAGACAGCTACCTCAAAAGAGGAAAATGAGTACATTTGTTCCATAATTAAGAAACTGCTTTATGCTGATTTATAACAATGTTTTAATAGAAGCTAAAAGTTTCTTCTCCGTGGGATACTCTGGGTTTGTGGAATGCTTCCTGTATGCCAAGACTTGGCTTTGCCTTATAATTACCAAGAATATTAGCTGGCAATTGCCTTTTGATATCTGATATTGCTATAGTATGTAAAACATTCATACACAGTGAAACATTTCCACCTGGCATAGCCTAATCACATTACAGACATTTATGCCACATAGTGAGGACTAGAAAACTTTAGGACACCATCCATATTCTCATGGCAGGATTACTTATTTTATTACTTTATTTATTTACTTTTTTTTTTTTTTTTTTTAGTTTAGGCTACCATATGGAAGCTAACTATGTTTTCCAATTTATTTTTGACATCAAGAACAGGGACACTGTCTACTATTTGAAATACTCCTACCACAAATACTACCTTACCTTGTTAAGATAATGCAACCAATCTCTACATGTACCAAAATCAAGCTATGTAAACTTTTACTTTGTTACTATGAAAGCTTAAGGCTTGTTCTGTTAAGCAATACAGAGTATTGAAACAACATTTCCCTCTAACCCAGAGGATGAATCACAGGCTTAATAATAAAGTCTTATTACAACAGTTTTGCTAGCCTCAAAGTTTCCTCTCCTAGTACATGCAATAGGGTAAAAGGAACTGTAATCAACTGACAATGACAGAAAATTTTCATTTGTATCAGATCAAAATTTAAATAGAGATATTAAAATCTCTGGTCATGCATATCGTAATTTAGGGCCTAATCCCTCACACATTTACATATGTAACAGACATTGCAGTGAATAGCCTTAGTTTTTCCAGAAAAGTTATTCATGTACGTAGATGCTTATAAGAAATTTTTTTTACCTCTTTATAAGCTACTAATTCATTCTTGTTAATGTCAATGCTTATTAAAGACAAAAAGTAAAACAATGAAGTCTCCAGCTTAGTCTGTTCTCCCTTCAACCTCCTCATCTAACCCTCCCTCCTCTCAGCCTGCTGCTTCCATTGCCTGGTAACCATTAGCAATTTGCTATGTAAGAGTAGTGTGCTCCTGGTAAAATAGAAATTAAGACTTATTACAATTGGAGGTAATGCAGAATCCAATTAAGCTTGCATTTGTAACACACTGTAATTCCTTAGCAAGGTAAGTGACTTTGTTATAACACAGCCAAAGACAACTGCTCTGAACAGTGCTCCTGCAGCTGCACTCCTAAATGTCTCTTATTCCTCCCCTGTCCATCATTCCCTTGTTAACTCCAGCTCCAAGTCAGCTGCTGACTGCCTGAGATTCTTTGCCTATCAGGAGGCTGGCAGAGCTCACCTTCTGGGGGATAGGCCACACCATTTTCAGCTCTTTGTTTTTTGATCAGCTCTTATCTGGAGCCACAAATAGAACTAGCCAGCCTTTCCAGGCAGATAGGACAAACCAGCTGTATACACTTGGTTCTCAACAGGCAGAGAGTAACAGCTAGCTGCATCTTATCATGGGGGTACGGGAACACATCAATCGGTGGAGGTTTTACTTGTCATCTTTTTCAGGAAGCAGTTACTCTATTCTGAGAAAGATTCTAGAGATGGACACAGCACCAAACTACAGGGATAGATGACTGTCTGATCACATTACATGACACATGAGCATGTCCTGAGCTGGCTGATGCAGCATGGAGCCTTAAGTCACCATGTTCCTGCAGTGCAACAACGACCACTGACACGCATGCCAAGCAATCACGGAGGGCCTATGTATCTCTGACATAACCTAGGGAAGCAGGATTATGATCATACCAAATACGCCTAACAGTATGATGTAGACACAAAGTTGATAGCATGGATGACAACTAAAAAAAAAAAAAAAAGGAATCTCATACAGAGCAAAGTAAGAACAGGATCACACCGAAAACACTGAAACTCTGCTACTATACAACTACTGTGACAGCTTTATGAGGGAATGGATTTTTTCCAAATCTTCACTAGACTATCAGACCAAGTGTATGGGTAAAAACTTAAACATTTCCAGGAGGTATGACAGCAGTCAGACAAATACAAGCTTGTTCAAGTCTTTCACACTGTAGATGTATGAGTTGAAGTCTCAAGATCAAACTTCAGTATACAGAAAGGGGAAAGACAACCAAGCCACCTGTAGATGCAGCTGATACATTCTGGTCCCAGTATCAGTTGTTTCCTCTAGCTAACAACATGCTGTATAAACTGAGGGGGTCTAACTCCATCTCCTGTAGAGTCACAGTCATGTCAGATTAAAAACCCATCAGACTGAGAGGAAAAAAAAAATTTACTTGAACATCTGTGTCCCACTTGTATGAACCATATGGTCAGACAACATGCAATATAAGTAAATAACTATATGGTTTAAACAAAAACTGCATTCACTTAAATATGACAGGCCAACAATAAATAAGCTCTGCAGCTTAGGTATAAGATTTGAAACAGGACTTGGAGCAACCTCCTATACACAGGAGGTTCCTTTCTCTCCGTGAAAGACAAATGGACACAGAAAAGATGACACTCACTTGCTGGCAAACCCAACTAATAAGGCGCAGACTGACTGAACAGCAAAAGTCTCTAAGATTCAGCACTGGCCCTCTCAGTTCAAACTGGGATGTGCAGATACTGCAAACAGGCAGAAGCTACACTGTTAGCCCTCCTCTCCTAAATAATAAGTGAACACATGCAACCCGTCACCTGCCACAAGTTCAAAGTTTCCTTAACAAGCTAATGATAAAAATCAGTTTCACTTCCATCAGAGAGAGGTATTTCTACAGCTCTCCTTTCTCTGGTGATCTTCATGCAAGCAGTCATGAGGTCAATAATATTGCAGAATATTAAACTGTCATCAGCTTGGAAATATATCCATAAACAGAAGCCACAACGAGTTTAGATACTGCCCTGGGGTGGTCAGGGGAGTATCCTTGTAAACCCAGCCTTGCAACAGAATAGTCAAAGCACAAAAGCAGTGTATGAGTAACTAACTAAAACACAAGTGAAAGAAGAAATTAGACCCCCCAAAATAAGCAAGATTAATGGGTGCATCAGCAGGAGAACAATTCCAGAGCCCTGTTCCATCTGCTCCCTTGCTTTTTTGGGAGGTCCCAGGCACACTGTTTGTTGCCTGGCCTGAATTACCATTCTTCTTCATGACTCAAAGGGTCTCAGCTGGTCTGCTGCTGGAAACACCCTAATCCAGTGTCTTCTATAAATTGAGACCACGACTCACTTTGGGCAGAAACGGTAGAAGAAACAACTCGTTGCTGTTTTTGAACTGCTTAGGGATTATACAACACCAAATACTGCCTGAAATACAGCAACTGTAATACAGAAAGACGAATGCATTTGCATTACCCCAAGCATTTCAGGAATAGTGCATGTAGTGCTCCCCTCTGCTTTCCATGATGGGCTGATACCATTCCAGTTTGACACATATGAAAGACATCAATATGCAGGAGAAAGTTCAGTATTTTTTGAGCTATCTAGCTGTATTAAACCAAAAAACACAGGTAACACAAAACACAGAATGTCTTAGATTCTAGCCATTCATTTTTCAACATGCAAATAACCCAAGTGACTTTTTAAAAAAAACGTTAGTAACATCGGAAGACAAGTATTTCTAATTTCTGCTATATCCCATCTATTTAGGAAGCAGAAGAACAGAGTTACAGCAATCACACTACTATACTATTCCACCTGTATTTGGAACATGAAAAATGTAACTGAAACTCAGGCACTAGGCTTGAGGCACTTCTCAAAATCTGGATCTGCAGTATACGTGCTAGACATGGACTTTCAGAAAACATGACTTAGCTTTAAAGGAAGCAAAAAGCTCCATAGTATAGATTCCGCTACTCTGTTTTAGTTACTCAATTACTCTGATTTACTCCAGCACCTTTCTCCATGTTTGCCACCAGCTCCACCACATTCACCTCAAGCCTGAAGCCCTTTCATTGTATCTATCCTACATTATGCTAGGACTGAAGGCAGCATGCACTGGTTGTACAGATGCAACTCTTCCCTTGTTTCACACAGGACTGTGTATTTCTCCATATTCTTACCTGTCATTCTATGTACTATGGTTATTTAATTCAGCCAACTGTATTGCTGTCCATTAAACAGAAACTGCATGAAGGAGTCAGGATTGCCTCCTGCTTCAGAACGCCCAACTTCACAGGTGATGATTTCAGAAAAAGTAGTTTTACCATTATTTAACACTTCATTAAGCCTCTTTTTTGTAAAAAGCCACAGTGAGTCCTTGTTGTGGTCAGAGGGCTCAGTGGCATGAGCTGGAGCTGCTGAGAGCCCCTCAGGTCCTCGCTCCGAGGAGCGGGCAGGGCTCTCCCCATTCCCAAGGCGGCTCCACAACCCAAAACCTTAGAACTCTTTTGCAGAACTGGGACTGACAGAAGGCCTCTCCTGACAGGAGACAAAGCTCTGCCAGGAACCCAGCTGCCCGCCATGCAGCTTTCTTACTTCTTTCAGGCAAATATAAATACAAATATAGAGATACTTACATCTGAGGGCAAGGCTCAGAGTGGAGGCCCGGTGACGGGCAGGGCCAGAGGGTGGGAGAGGCTCACACGGTGGAGGTCCATAAAATTACGAGGCCCAGGCCAAAAGGAAGGGACAGTCACAGAGAATGGCAGCCCACGGATGGGGAGGCCCAGTGAGAGGGGCGAGACTCGCACAGTGGGAGACCCATGAGTGTGTGAGGGAGGCCCACTGCAGGGTGGGGCGGGAGCAGAGCCCAAAAAGAGTAGGACGCCCGAAAGCAGGACAAGCCAATAAAAAGACGGGAGGCTCACACAGCGGAGGCTTGTAGAGAGTTGGGTGGCCCAAAATTGTTGGGAGGCCCCCCAAAAAACTGGGAGGCTCAGAGACTCAAAGCCCTCAGAGGCTGAGAATAAGAGAGTCAGTGAAGCGCTGAGCGAGTGGGAGGCTCAGAAGTGGAGCCCCCAGGTGAAAGAGGCTCCAAAAATGGGAGCCCTCCATAAAACTGGGGGTCCCAGAAAATCCCAGCCCATGGAAGGGGAGGCCCAGAGAGTCAGGGAGCCCCAAAAGCATGGGAGACCAAGCGAGGGGGAGGCAGAAAGGGAGGGAGGCTCACACAAGGAGGCCTGAAGCGGTGGGAGGCTTGGAGGATAAGGTCCCATGGAGGTAGAGACCTAGGGAGTCAGGGAGGGCCACGGCGGGTGGGAGGCCGAGAAGAGTGGGATGCCCGGAGAATCCCAGCCCGTGGGAGGGGAGGCCCAGAGAGCGCAGACCCAGCGAGAGGGGGAGGCTCACACAGAGGAAGAGGAGGCCCAGCCCCACAGACTGAAGGCCCAGCAAAACAGAGGCCCCCAGTAAGCGTCTGTGCGTGTATGCATATACTTATGCACACGAGTATGTATAGATACGCACACATACACAGTGTGCACGTCAGCACGCATACTGCTATTTCTCAAACTTAGGCAAAATTGAACCACAAGAAAAGCAAGTAAAGAAAATTTTTTCGGCCACTCAGCTTAAAAGCTCCAGCTCGGCTTTTTCTGAGGGTCACGGTATCAGCATGGCTGCTATAGATATCCCTTGTCTCCTGCTCCTTTCCCTTTTGTAACGATACTCTGCGCTGCTCGCTCACTGAAGGCACCTCTCCTAAAACGTGTCGCTAAGGCTCCCCCTCGCCCCAGCACATACTCCTCAGTGACCACCCTGCGTGTTTCTCTTGGACATCAGTATTCAGCAGTTTTTTGGTGGGTTTTTTTGAAGGCAGGTACTTACTTTCAGCAATCGATTCAGTTAAAAGGAGCTTAATTTTCATAACTACCCCTAATGAAAGGCAGTGGTTGCTATTAACAGTTTTAAAAAAATAATAATCTAGATTATTCAAATCCTTGAAAAAGCACTTAGAACAAAAACTACAAAAAGACAGAAATTTCTTAAGTATTCTTATGCTATATTCCTTTTCACCCCATCACACTGTATAATCTAAACATACTCTTGCCCCATATATGAAAATAACAGGAAATACATACAACACAACATTTGAAAGCAAGTCAAATATTTACACTGGATTTCTCAGTGGCTGCTAGGGCCATACTTTGTCTTCCTATCTTTTGTGACTCTCCATAAAGCACTTCATCTTGGATGTTTAGTGTTGGTCCATTGTTTCCCAAACAAACAGAAAAAAAAAAAAAAAAATCACCAAAGCAGCCAGAGTCTAATTATGGCCTAATTTACTATTTGGGAAATATCTGAAACTGACTGTTTACATAGAACTGTATGAAGCAAATAAAATTGAAAATAATATTAAAAAGAGCCAAGATTTTTTTTTTTCATCTCTTTCAGGTATAATTATCTATTGTGTAGCTTGTACCCAGTGAACAGTAGAAAAGAAAAGGAATGAATGCATAAGTATTCAGAGCAGAATGTGCTATTTTGAGTCTTCTAGTGGTGGCAAATTTATCACACCCCTCCCCAAATCAAACATTTCATATAATCTTTCCTTTCAATTAAATCATAGATGTTTGCATATTGAATTTGTTATGTGTGGTGCTGCTCACCTTGCTGCTTGTACATGTGCTATTCAGTCATTTCACCCCCCATTCTTTACCCTTCCCACCCACAAATTCTTTGGACACTGAACAACAAAAACATCTTGTAATTGGCCAACTGCAGGAAGTGTGACCTCTCATCACTGGTTCAAGGTACATTTGCGCAAATTGACTCATTTCTAACAGAAGAATATCAAGGTCTTACCTTTGCAGGTGAAGCATTTGATGTGAAAGTGTCTGGCCTGAACACGGAGTACTTCACCTTTACATGGCTCCCCACATTTATGGCAGTGGATGACTGGCTTTTCAGAGGGGTGGTGAGGCTCCTGAGGATGGGCCACTGTAAAAAAAATAAAAAAAAAAATTTAAACCCAGACAAAATGAGTATTTTCTCCTGTACAGACATAAATCTGTGTTCTCAGACACTTTTCATCACGATACAAATGTATCTGTTCACATTTTACACTGATCTAAAAAGTCACCACCATTTTTTTAAATATAGCCTTTTCACGAACCAGTAGTTTAAGCCATTCACATCAGCTACTACCGCCTTCCACTGAGGCTGCCACAGAAAGATGAGCAAAAATTGCCTCTGCATTTTCAGTGCCAGAGTGTTTCAGAATACCTAAGCTTTTCTTTCCAAGAACATGAGTGTGTGCAAACCATTCAATGAGCACACAAGGCAACAAGAACTGGGTTATTTTAATCCAAGAAAGAATACAATCCAAGCAAAAAGAATGAAAGGAAAGCAATTCCAAATCATGTTTGGGGAAACCAGATGAACCAGGCAGCCTGACTTTGCATGCAAATGACTATATTAAATACAAACTACAAATATCTCCATCTTGCTACAGCGCATACCTAACACAGGGAAAGCACATCTGAAGAGAAAAGAAGCCAACATTATTTGTTTCTACTCCCATTAATTCTAGCAGAAACAACTCTCTGCATGCAAATTAGAGATACTGTAAGTAGACAGAAATGACCAAAGCATCTGCAATATAGTCAGGGAAACAAATTTCCAGGTGGTGGTAATTGATCAGCTATCCCACAGCCCTGAGCAGAGCTTGGATAGGAACAGGAAAGGTTTCTATCAGCTTTATTGTATATTTCATTGTCGTAGTAAAAGTTTTATTGCTCCACATTTGGCTTCCGTAAAAAGTGTTTTACCTTCTCTTCAGCTGTGTCTTGTGGCAGCTTGAGGCCCCAATAGAAATGCATGGGTGTAAGCTACAGCAAGATTTAGTCTCAGCTGTACTGTCTGAAGTGGAAAATATTACCCAGAATGTTCCTGAACAAAACAACGTTCTTTCAAACCTCCCTCCCACATCCCATTCCAGCAGTAGAAAGTTGTTCTCCTTGTAATATTGTTCTCAAACTAGTGATGCTCATCAGAACATTTCAGAGAAAACATACCTCTCTACCGACGCCTCTGTCTTTATACCATTCCTGGCCTGCTTTTCCTGGCCTGCAAAGGACTGACTGCTGATACACATTACTCTCACTGTCACTGGGAATCATCTTCATTATTTTATCTTGGTGTTTTCTGGAACTCTTTTTCTTTCCTGATCAACTCCTGACATCTCCCCAGCCAGGATTATGCCTTTTTTCAGGTTACTGCTTATGCAGCAGCATAATGGATACCTTGCTCATATTTACTGCACCAGTTTCCTCCCCTTCCTCAATGAACTTCTAGGGAAAAAGCCCCATCGCTTCATGAAGTCCTTCCATATTACTCTCCTTTATAAATGACCTAGTGAAGAAACGCTGTCATCATTCTGCATTATATAAATGCAAGATTAATAATAAAAAAGCCTAATATGTGATTACAGGAGTAACAGCATCAAGAATAGAGGATAACAAATATTCCAAGCAATAATTTCTGCTGTAAGTCTAGCCAAACTATAATATGGCAGCTGCTATTTTGATCTTCACCCCCATACCCCCCTCCCCCCCCCAGTCTTCAAAGAAAATGGCTGAATTCTACTCAAGCTCAAAGTTTTGAATACCTCCTCCTCTGGTAGCCTCATTTCAACTATTTCCCTTGAGCAGTTATTCAGCCCATACTGGTGAACAGAATGCAGCTGGCAATATGAACCAGTATTTCAATTAGCAGCTCCATTTAAATAAGAGCCCAGTAAATGCCTTGCCTTGAGTGAACCTCATCTAATAGCCTGCAATGCAATACTATTTCTGGAGTGGAAGTTATTATTCTTCCAAACAAGACTATTAACTATTAACTTGTAACCAAGGAAACACATAGTTTATGCAATGAGAAAGAAAGAAAGAAAATAAGAGACAAACATAGAGACAAGTGCTAGCAAATTAAATTATTATGAGGAAAATTCCCTCTCAGATCCAGACAGCCTGAGATGGGCCTGATGCCAACTGAAGAAAAGGTAACAGAATTTTTAAGTTGCTCAAATGAGGAACTGGATCAAGGATTTGGACAAATGCTCTCTAGGATGTAAATGCTGCAATATGAAATCTGTACCCACAAAATTCTGCTCTCTCAAACTCACATGTGGAAGACACCCTAACATATTCTGCATGACGGCATCCAGATCTTCCATTGTTGATCTGAAAGACAAGTTTTTGCTCTTTACTAGAGAGTAGATAAATGTTTTCAAGACTGGTCCAATGATACAACTTCTTTCCAGTTCTGCCTTTACAGCCATTTAAATGAATATAAATACTGCTAGTTGCTATTTCCAGACTGATCTCTTAAGTGAAGCTAATTATGGTGCTTGTCTTACTGGCCTCAATTTAGCATTGTAGGTCAAGATTGAGTAATTGACTTTTGCAAGGAATTGCTTGTAAGCTTCTTCCTTTGGATATATGCAATACACACAAGGCTTCTCAGTGGCAGAGGTTACCCTTTATAGAGAACAGTGAGGACAGAACAGGGAACTAAAGAAGAAGAAAGAGAAATACCTTTACAAGCAACTTATTTAAATGTTTGTGGCTGAAGTCCAACCAGCTTACTGGACATGTAAATTGCGAGCTCCTCTGGGTCTGAAAACCCTGAGCTAGGAGCTAGGCTCACCTCCTTACAAGGATTTCATATCTTGAGACAGTAACTATTTCAGGCTCTGCCTGCTCCAACCCTCCCAATATCAACTGCATGCTAGAGGATATATTCTCAGGCATTATGCACCAGCAGCAGTGGTGCAGTAAGGAAACTATATCACGACTAAGACAGTAACAGACTAGCCAGTATAATTAGTGACAGGACATTAATTCAGGATCTGGATAACCCAGGTTCCAACCCCTGCTTCACAACAGATATCTGGGCTCTTTGCATGGCATGCCCCTAACTCTTAAAGGACTAAGGTCAGACAGTGAAGTTCAGCTAAGTCTCTGAGCCTGTAACCTATCAGCTTAAAATCAGGTTATCTGAATGTTTTAGTTTCTCTGTGTATTGAGTGCCCCTGCCTGTAAACCAGGTGTAACAGCACTGTTAGCCTTACCCCCCTGTGAGAATAAATACAGATGACAAGGTTCCCGGGCACTTGGATGGAAAGAGTCACGTAAGTACCTAAGACAGTAAATCAGTCCTGACGGATTACATATTCCACACCTGCCGTATTTCTGGAAGCAGCATTCATTGGAAAGTGTGTGAGTGGACAAACACTAACTTGAGGAGCTGTGTTGCCTTTAATGAAGTTTCAAATCCAAATATATTAACACCATGACTGTCTTCCAAATTAAAAGAACATGAATTAACAGCTTTCTGAGGGAGAGATGCTACCAGAGCAACACATTCTTGGTTCAGTACTAGGGCTCACAATTGTCTTCATACCATAAAGTACACACTTACTGCATGGGTAGTGCAATATGAACACAAGTCAAGTATTTACCAGTTCCAGTATACTGATGTGAACTGATACTTGTCTACATGTCAGATTAAGTCAAGACGGGATTTTATATCAGTTTAGCCCAACCAGTAGACGTGCATAGCTCACATCAGCAAGCTGCAAACGCCTACCAACACAATGGATCTAGTTTCAAACAAATGTCATTCCATCAAAAGTACCTAGGCTACTAAGTGAACTGATTTTTTAAACTGGCTCTAGTTAAACTAGTGCAGTGTCTACACTTGAACAAAGGGGTGCTGGAAGCAGGCATACAGATCAAACAGATGCAACAATTTCTTTGAATATTTAATCTTACTTTTATTCCTTCAGCATTTTTCAAGATTAACTATGAAAGCTACAGTACTTACAGAAGTCTAAGTTGTCATAGTCTTTACAATTTTACGGAGACTAATTACAAAAGATCATCAATAAAAATTTCCAAAGTTTCAGGTTGCCTTATAACAGTTTTAACTTGCAATGTTGCTGGGCACTGCCTGAAGACATTTTTTTTTCCTTTATTAATGAACATACATGAGAGATGTAAAGGTGAGCCATGTAAAGGTGTATAACATGAGGTATACACAGAAGAACTTTTCAAGACAAGCTAGGTTGAGACTTCCACTCTTGCTTACAAGACCAGCTTAAATGAATAATTAATGCTTTCTTAAGCTCATTTGGGCTTCCAATAAGACAAATCAATGTCCCATTAAATATCCAATTTACCCAGAGTAACATGTTCACTGACTGGGACAACTGGAAAGTCTGGATTATGTTGTTTAATTCGGGGGGGGGGGGGGGGGGGAGGGAAAAAAACCCAACACCAAACATCAATAGCACCTTCTTCTATGAGGAAGACAGTCTTTGTCACTGGAGTATTGCTTTGTGCTAACATCACTCCATAGACATATCACCATGATTTTTGTCATTCCTTACATTCCCCTGTGAATCATGCAAAGTTCATTTCATTGAATTTTGCAACTGCACTGTATCGATGTAAATTCAAAGCAACTCTACCAGCTTGAGAGTACTTGTTACTGCATTTTATCAAAACATCTCAAAATAATCTCAGATCTCCAAAGAAAAATAAACAATTAAAAAGAAAAAGAGATAGAAAAGACCAATAACAACCCAGTGTTTGTATGAGAAACCTAAGGCACTTTCTGAGCAAAATGAAGGAATTAATTTGCTGTGCAAAGTTTAATACTGTCCTGTCAGTGGTGCTTTATGCAGAGCAGACCATTGTACAAAGGTTTAAGAGCAATTAGATGTTTTGCTGCATCAGCCAGAAAAAGGACTGCAGTACTCATACCAAACCCTTCTGAAATGGAAATTACAGCAACTACCTAAAGAGCAACAGCTGCTGAATAAAAGAAAACAAGGAAAATAAATACTGCAGCCTCCCTTATTGATGATTCTCTCCGTGAACATAGAACTGTTAGGAAACCAAAGACTCAGGCTAAGTGACTCTTAGCTGCAGATTCTTGCTGGCAAGACTCCATGTCTCTGCTGCAAGCCACAGAATACTTCAGCTTTTTATTGGAAGTCAGAAAGAAGCTTCTGGGAAACGCCTTGCCATGCGTATGCTACAAATCAGAGGTCACAGCAAAATATGCTGGGTTCAGTTCTGCTCTAAACCGAAGTAAAAAGCAGCTTCCTCTAAATTTAAACAGGAGGGCTATTGTTCTTTTAAGAAGTGAATTTTTGTCATTTTCACATTTGCATGCCTACCTTCACAAATAAACTTGGAGTTATGTTCAGTCAACTCTAACCACGTTGTAGCAGGTGTAACTTCAAACTTCATGCTGGGATATACAACTTCTGTGACTTCTAGCTCCACAACCTCTTGGCTCTTTTGCACAGCACTGAGATCATACTGTGCCCATAGCAGCATGGACAAGGGGACTCTCAGGATTTCACAGCCACGTCCTTTATATCTTAAAAGTGGCCTAATACAGACAGCACGCTCTGAAATGCTAAATTTAAACTGGCTGCTGTGTTTTCTTGTCTGAAGACTATTAAGAAGGAAAAATAAACCAAAGATTTAACAGTGTGAAACTACTGCATAGTTTTTTGCTAGCCTGTTTTAGATTTCCTCACTCCTTACTGCTTTTGGGAATGAAGGTAAAATGACTGTGCTAGAGACTGCCAAGACTGTAAATGCAACCAAATCTTCCTACAGGCCACAGTGCTCTTTGCCATCTCTCTCCATAATACCTGATATGGCTTTGGAGGCCATCATTTCTTAAATTAATTTACAGGATTTGAAGTTCAAAACTTGAAGGTTTCAAAATCAAAACTCCCTCAGTCTCCGATGCTGTCAAGCGGCTGTAGTTATTCCAGCTGGGCAGCTGCTTGCTTGGGACAGGACGGAGGTAGGCAGGTAGGCACTGTGCACAGGACTACAAGCTGTGAAAAAAGCTGTTCTGGGATGAAAGGCGCTAGAGAGACACCAGAGAACCAAGTTCAAGAACCAGATCTGGCTTATCACTTCTTCTCCGTGCTCTCTTTGTAAAGAGAGGAGAAGAAGTAATTTTCTCCCATCCTTTGTGTTTCTCGCAGAGGTGAATGTCTGTAACCTCTGGTTTGTAAAGCCTGTCCGTCTATAGCCTGTACACTCTCTGAGGAAAAGCCCAGCACAGTGGAGCCTTGAGGAGTTACTGAACTAGCTATTAAGAAGAAGGGATGAAAAATGCAGTGTCATTTTGCTTATCTGCAGACTCAGTTCTTGAATCTTAAATCTGTAAGAATCCTATCAGCTAAGGTGACCAAACCATGACTGAGACTGAAATCAAACCTCCCAGCTGTCAGGGACAGATAAAGAAGTTACTGCAGTCACTACCCACAGGTATCAGACAAGAATCTTCAGAAATTCCAGGATATCCTGGAAGGAGGCACTCCCATAAAGAGATACTAATAAGCTGCATGCCTACACATGTATGAAAAAGCCTAAGGCAAAATCCTAGACTGTAGCTTGCTCTTATTATTGCAATTCAAATAATCTGAAGAATCATTTTAAAACTCTCTCTTCCTGTAAATTTATCTGTATCACTCCTACAGTGTACCAATTTGTCTTAAAACTATTTTCGCTGTCTACATATAATGAAAGTAGCTATTTTTTAAAAGGGTAGGAAAAAATCTTAAACTTCTAGTTATTTTCCATAATTTAAAATGTTTTCTGGTATTTTCCATAAAAGTATTGTTATTTTCCCCTTACAGTTAGCCTGCTGCTGAAAACAGCAGATGCAAACAGGACCACAGTAGCAATCAGAACACTGCTGGACAGTATCTCTTTTGGCACCGTAGAAGCTAGTGCCCTAATCATGGTGATACATGGTACACACATACATGTGAGAGCATAGTAGCTGGCCAATGCATTCATACTGATAGGGCAAGGCACCAGCTGCTCTCCCCCATGTTAACTCACGCTCGTTTTTATGGGTTGCTGGTGGGATGAAGGGTAAAGCTTATGAAGTAGGACAGTGAAGGAAAGAAGGTTGGATTATACAAGGTAGCCATGTAAAGATGGATAGCATAGCCCAATGTCTGTTCTGGTTTAGATCCAGAAAGAAATACTACTAATCCCCCAGTTCTTTGTCTCTGGTCTTATTCTCTACTTGTTTGACAAAGAGAAGGCCTAAGAAAAACCGACACTTTTCTGATGTATCCTACTCAGTTATCACCATAATGTATGCTTCCCAGCCATAGTTCTTCCGCTAGAATAAACAAAGTACACCAGAGGTATCTATCCTCAAAATAGCACCTCATGGCCAGAGGTAGGGCTGACTACAACATAGTAATGAACAGATTTGTATCAATTCTCTCCACATATGCCCAAACCTCTTGGCAGGTACTGTAGCAACTAAAAGATTTTCACAAAACACTAAGCAGAGGACAAGGCACATGTCCAGCCTAGAAATGGGCTGGATTGCTATCTTGAGAAATAGATTCTTTAAAAGGAAAAATAAGCTATAAAGACATTACCAAGTTTAACTAGTTAAACTAGGATGATAGGTTAGGGTAGTTAATAAGAAAACAGTTGAGAAAATATTGTAAGTAAAGATATCAAACTTAATTTGCACAAAAATAGGATGCAAAGATTTTAATACCAGAAATCAAGTTTTAAAAAGAAAAGATGAAACATACACTATATTAAATAAGAAAGCCAGTACTTAAATACTGTCCTAAATATTTGTAAGCATGCATAACACATGGATAGAACTAATGCAGCTAACAGAGTGAAATAAAAAATTAAGAGACAAGTGTCAGGTAATAACCCAAAATATTAACAACTGTAACTTGAAAACAAATTGAGAAGTCTCCTATGTTATTTACAAACAAAAATAAAAAGCTTTGTGCCACATACATACATATGTGTAAAAAGGCTAGGAAATAATGAGCTTTAAAATATAGCAGGGGAAAAAATATTACATGTTTCATAGTTTTAAAAGACAATTGGAAACACGCTTTCTCTCTATATTTTCTCTATATTTTACCTGCTGTTTTCTACCCTTCTCCCACCCCTCTTCTGTTATCTAGAGGTTTGATACGGCAATCAATTCCCCACAGAACAGCCTGCAAGATCAGGGCCTAAGGCCTCAGCCCTATAGAGATTTATGCATATGAATGTTTCAGTACTAAGGGAAGTATTTAACACCAGCACCTGCTTGATCCTGTCTGAAAAGTGATCACCTTCTACAACATACACAAAAAGTCTGTGTCCTAGAATAAATCTTGGGATTGTTCTGTGATTAAAATAAATGTGCTTGATGGATCTAGCTTACCATGCTTTTGATGGCAATGGAGAGATTAAGAAAATTTGGTTACATTTACTTAAGGGTTATAACCTTATCTGGACACACTGAGGATTACACCACAGATTCTGGTATTCTATAGCTTTAGTGTACAATTTTCACAGTTTCTCAGTGATAAAGCATAAATCTTACTGGTTTTCAGTAGGCACTTATGCCCAACTACCTAGAGGCACCTTGGGATATTCTACTCTTGCTTCAAACCCATCAGGAGCCTGAGCACTTTCTCAGTTTTTCAGGTACAAACACACCTTACGGCTAACTCAGTTCTACAATCCAGTTAAACTGTAGCAGTATTATTGATGCTGTTCTCCATACAAAAGCATCAGAGCTTATTTAGAAGAATTTGTCATTCTCTAAAACAGCACCAGTACTATACTTATTTGCTGAGCAACAATGACTTCTACCATGTCTGTCCACACGTTTGCCTTTGGTCACTTGGTAGGTGAACAAGAGCACATTCTGTAACATCTATACTGTAGAAACAAAATGACTTGACAAAATTATTGCATTTATTTTTTTACATGACATATATGACAATTACTGTTTAAGAAAAATTATAATCCTTTCAAAGAAAAGTTATGAACAGCTTGTTAACGAGCACGATCAGGAGTTGTTTTAAACTCAAACAGGGAAAGCAATAGGCAGTTTTAAAACTATTTTCAGTAATGAAAAGGCACTAATCTTTTAATGAAGTATGCAGCAAGCTAAGACGTGCTGTGAAACAGATGATGGTGAAACAAATGTTGACTGAGCTAAGCCAGTCTTTGAATCAAAAACTGCATTACTCACCATGATTGTTAACAGATGGATTACTGATGAGTGGTTAGCAAACCAAAGGGAAGAAGCATAAAGTGAATTTAGTCTGCCATATTTCTACATTAGTACAGAGTAATTTTTCATGAAACAGATCATGATACAAATTGGATGATAAAAAGATAGTGAACCCAGACTGTCTTATCTAATGTTCTGAGAACACCCTTATTGATCTTCATCACACCTGCAAAAGTTCTCTGCATTTACTTGCACAACCGACTTAGTAAGGGACAGTATTTCAAGATAGTCAATTCACCCTTCAAACTCCTTCCTGAAGGAGTTGGAGGATCATGCTAAGCATGTGTTTCTCACACTTAACATCTGCAAGTGTGTAACATGTAGCAACTGTTTATCAGCCTGGTAAGTGGGAAAATAATTTTGAGTTATGCCTTCAACACACCAGCCGTACATAGGAAGATCCAGTCACTATTTCAAGAGAGTATTTTGTTTGGGTTTTTTTTCCTAACATAGGCAGGGGTAGTGAGAAATTCAAGAGCTCCTAAGAATACTCTGAGCACCCATCTCATACACATCACTTGATGTCCATATCAAAATCTTACTCAAAACAATGAATAAACGGAAGTGTCAAACTATTCACTGCGAAATCCTCAAGGATCCTCAAGGCTGCACGAAAGCAAGTTGCTGAAGTTAACAGAAAAAGCAATTGCTTTTTCCAGACAGCATGGAAATTCCGGCTTACTGATGAGTAGTAGTTACCCTTAATAGCACTCAAACGTCAAACAGGCCTCTTAGCTACCTTAACAGCAACACACGTGGGGATTTCAGTCAGCAGCAGCAAACTCTAACTAGAGTTCCCCTATGCTTCCTTTTTGAGGCTGCCAAAAGTATTCTGTACAGTAAAAGGAATTAAATTCCCTTTTGAGGTAAGTCAATATAAAAATGCTAATTTTAAAAAGCAATTCTCCTGCTGTTTACCCCGAGATTATCTGAGGAGGACCACTGACCTATTTAAGACAGTGGTCTCCCAGACAGCTTTTGGTATCTTCATAATGATGTATCACTGCTGCAGTTTGATGTGTGTATGAAAGGGAAAGCCTGCACAGAAATAGGCCTGTCATAAAGATCTTTCAAAACAGAATCTGTAGGAAAATCTCCCCTCCGTTACCACCAGCAAACTCACCAAGGGTTTTGTGCAAGAACCTTGCAGAGACCTGTCCTCTAAAAACATGTTTTTAAACCATGGAAGCTCTGTCGCCCACACTTCGAATCTCCCCTTCAGTCAAGGATCTTGAACCCTCACTTCTGGCATTTCTAAGGACTGAGCTACGCAGCCTTAAAGTAAAACTAGACAGCCACGTTCATGAGCAACGTAACTCTTCACGTGGCTCCTGACTCCCAGGATAGCTTGCCATGTACAGAGCTGATAAACCTGACATTTCAGAGGCCCTGCCCTGTGGTTAACTGCCCATGTTGGCACCTAGACCTTACAAACATTTGCAGTATAGAAGTCAATTCCTTGAGGTATATTATTTCAACAACAAATAACGGTGTGTTCTGAAAGTCTATCAACTTTTAACACTATATGGTAAATGGACTATCATATAGAAAGCACTGACTGATACAGTCCTCCTGAATATAGTCTGTTCCTCTGGCTAGCACTTCAAGTGCTGGATAGCAAACTGATGCTCTGAAATCCATCAAATACTGTTTTGAGGTGCCCTTGCAGAGAAAAAAACCCAACCAACAAATGCAACAGCTTCTTTGAACAAACAAGCCATTTATTGACTCGTTTGACTCAGCAGTACTAAAAGATAACCCTCATTGTTCTGCAAGGCTGCATTTATATTTGGATCACTTCTTTAATTTGATAGTATTTTAAGATCCTGCTTCTCTACCAGATCCTGAACTAATACAAAGTTCCACAATACTGCCATGTAGATTATACTAACATCTGTGATATCAAACTGGTGCCAACAGCACTGGGAATTAGGGAGCTATCCCACTGACACTGTTTATAGAACCTTGCATATTAGGCTCTCACATAGCATAAATGCAACAACATGTCACTTCTGAACATCTAGCATTACTTGATTTGACCCTCATTTTAGCACTTGCCCCTTACTTTGCAGCTTTGAGGAGATTCCTCAGCTTTCCTGCTTCTGTTTTCCTGTCTATATGGAATATAAAAACAGATAACATACACGACTGAGCTACAGAAGGCATCTATCATTTCTCGGTTTATAGCACTTTATGATAAACCCATATAAAAGCCAGTATTATTTCTCTCATCTCTTACACAACAACGCAGCTAACATACAACACATAATGACCGCCACTAATAATATACATGACTTTGCTGCAAAAATATCACAAAGCCTCCAAAAATGGAGTCCAACTTTGAGACAACACTGAAGCACTTACTTAGCTTTAAATCCCAGTGATTCAATTAGACTCAACAAGATACTCTGCTGAACAGAATAAGCTTAAGACAATGCCTAAGTGTTCTCCTCAGCCAGATCCCTAGTTAGCCTGAAAGCTATCCAGGCTCAATGAAGGCAAGGATTAATCATCCTTTTGGGGATACTGACTTTTCTCTAGGTGGAAAACCAACTTTGTTATGAATAATCCTTTTCAAATTAGTTATGGATTGCCCCCAGAAACAACGAAATCCTGTTCTCTGGCTTCTCCCACTCAAAGGGCAGAGCACATTTTGATTAGTGGAACTTGGTCTTTTCCCCTGGTATGCATTAATTTTTCCACAAAAAGAACTGACTCTCCTACAGCGGCAGGCCAAATTATTGTCCTAACTTGCAAGTACTTTCCTACCAAGCTTCCTAACTCCTCTCTGGAAAAAATATTTCTTTGCCCTAGCTTAATGTATTTTAAACATGTACAATTTCACTATGCCAAGACTCTATCTTTAAAAGCCTTGCCTTTTGAATTTGCATCCAAGAAAACCAACCACATAATTGGCAGTCTACTCACTCGTATTCAACATAACCAGCAGGGCTTTGGTAGTGAGGATGCTGCAGCGGTGACTTGTGTAGGAGGTGGTCATGGACTGCAGTGTGCTGGTCACAGTTGGTTCCAGCCAGCTCGGCAATGGACAAAATGGACCCATTGCACATCAAAACAGAACCAGAGAAGCAAATAGCACCTCTGCAAAAACATATACATAAAAACAGGCAGTAAACCTTGAAAGGACAGACACTCAGGAGACGCAAGAGAGATGCCAGAGCACCAGGGATGCTGAAAAATGGAGGAGACGCAGGAGACAATACCACGGCAGGAGAGACACCAAATCACAAGTAAGGGAGAAATAAAAACAATGCCAGGGCAAGAGAGCCAGCAGGGCAGAAGAAATGCTGAGGCAAACTAGCTGTCCCAAGCAGGGACAGAGAGGAGACTCAGGAGGAGGTATGACTCTAAAAGGACCGTGGCCAGCAGAGGAACCCATGGTGAAATAACTGAGTAAGAAAAAAGAAGCATCAAAATGAAAGGAACAACAATGCACTGACCCCAGTCTCCTGCTCCACCCTCGCCTCACCAAAGGTACAGAGTATAATGTATAGCATGGGGACTGGAGACCAGGATGGGGAAGAAGAGTCCAGAGAGAAGCTGAGGTGTGTTTCTCCAAGCATGTGTTTGCTTGCTTTTATTTTCAACTCCAGAATCAGAAATTAGAAGTTTATTAATTGCCAATAAATTAAACTCAAAACTGTGGTTTTTGGCCCACAACACTCACTGTTTCAGATGGAGGAACAGCTTAACTGCCTCTACTGTGACCTGAACCCATGAACTCTGCGGTCTCAAATTTAATGACTAAAACCACTAAGCTCTCCCCTCCAGTGAGATCAACAGCAAAAGTTCTCCCATTTCTCAATATAAAATAGCTGCCATCGTACTTCAGAGATCTGGCTCCTACCCACAGCTGGGATGCAAGGAATGTATGGAATTTCACTACTGGGAAACATGGGAAGCCATTGGGCATGACAGGACTGCACACTGTACTTGCCCAACTCTTCAGATATGAATATTTATACCCTCGTGAACTAAGTTCTATTTAAAAAAAAAAAACAACAAAAAACCTCCAGCAAGCATGCAGTGCCTGAGCTGGCACCTCCTTCATTATTTTTGTTTCTCTCAGTATCAATGCTGCACACCAGAACTGCAATTTGAAACCTAATATTAAAAATAAATTTAGAAGGAGAAAGTACAGAATAAGCAAGACCATAAATTTGCCAATAAACACATAATCCCTTTACAGTTGTTTTGATTTTAAAAAGTAGTATGATGTTTATAAGATATTCACATACCACTGGATTTCTTTTTTTTTTGTACAAGTGGAAGTAGGTAACTCCCAAGACTAAGATTTCCTTGTCATAGCTGTGAAACAAAGTAAAAGAAACTCTCTGCTCCAAAGACCTCTAATTCAAATAATCAAGGCAGACGAGGAATGTTCTTATCCTCATTTTACAGATTAACACAAGGAGAGATCAAATTACTTCCCCAAGGTCACCTTAAGAGTCTCTAACACAGAACTGTTCTATAGTTTAGTACTTTAAGAGTATTTTTTTAACATCTACGACTACGCATATTTATAAAATGCCTTTTCTGTAGCTTGTACAAGGTAGCACATTGACTTAATCAAAACAAAACCCCAAATGTCCAGCCCCAAAAGGAAACTGTCAAGCAGAACTAAATTTAAAACTAAGTAAACTGAAGCAAAAAGAAAATAAAACTCCCTCGTCCTCCCCCTGCCGATGTGTGATTACATAATCTTGTCATGTGCTCCAAAAGCAACAAACTTGGAGACTTTCCCAGGTCACCTGGGGTTAAAAGTTCCAAAGTCATGAGTTCAGATCAAGACTATGTTTCATTAACCACCATGACACTGAGACAGTGTCAGGACTCAAATCCCATTTTTCAACATTTTCTTGATTCACATTGGGAATAAATTCACACTGCAAATACACAGAGCACTGGAAAGATAGTGTTCCGGAGAGAGAACACCTTTAACTTAACACATAGGTAACATTTTGCATGCTCTTCAAGGATAATCCCATGTAAAGCAGTTCCATTTACAACAAAAGAAAAAGTTAGACTAAAAGCTGCTTTGGAGCTCTTGGAATATGTGCATGGAAGAGAAGACAAGACTGGAGCTAATCCAAGCATAAAAACAGTCCTCTTGGTCATAACCTTAAGGGGTATCAGTACCATGCTTTATCAAAAGTACGAAGAAAAAACAACAGAGAACTAAATCTCTCTGCAAGACTGAAGTGGACCATAGGTCAAATGATGCAGGAAATGTTAACACTTTGGTGAACTACATCTTCTGTGTTGCTTACTGGGAAAGCCAGCACCAAGTGAATACCCACAGAGACAGTTGTGAGGACATGGAAACACAATCAAGCTTACTGCAACTTGGTACCCAGTAGGTGCCAGCACCTACCTTTCAACAGAATCACTATGTGAAGAACAGAAATCATAAAGCCTCTGTACCTGCTTCCTTAATCCAAAAAATCTTCAAACCTTCATCTTTTCTCCTCTTATCCTTCCAAGCATGGAGAAGTTTGGCATGAACTGATACTAATCCACTTTCATAGGTTTGCCCATGTATGATCTACTCCAAAAGTACAAAGCTGATTCCCAATAGGTTTTCACAGACTAACATGTGAATGCTAGGACAGCCTTCTTATCAACTGGTCAAGAAATCAAGAATCGGGGCCAAATCCTCAGTTCATGTGAACTAATGGAGGTAAAAATGAAGCTACAACACTTATGTATATAGCAGGCTCACAATTCACACATTAACCTCAACACAGAAGCACTAAGAATGCAGACAATTCAATATGGGTTTTAAATTGCAGAAGAGAATAAGACAGCATGCATATGGAAACTTTCTTTCTGTTAAAGGATATAAAGAGAGAAAGTACCCTTAAATGCAACACAGTGACAATAATTTAGCTGAGTTACTAGATAATAAGGGCTCTTAATTGGGAATAGATAAATACACAGTCAGAGACAAGAAAATGTGGTATCAGTCAGACATAATTTAGGAAGCGCCATTTGGTGTCAGCAGAAAACACCCTGGCCTCAGGATTTTTTTTGTGTATGAACTAACCAGGCAGACACTGAAATCATTCTACAATATGAGCATAATGAAGCATGCTAATTTGCTAAAAACTGTTACTAACCATTTTGCAATTCAGTGAATTGGAATTGCATTTTTCTAGTTGAAACCAGCCCCTCCAGTGCCCAGTTAACATGTTTATGAAATGACACTGGACTGAATGCATTTTCAGCTTGTTCAAACAGCAATTCAAGCAGTGGCTGGAAGGGAGGGTACCAGCTGTACTATACTGCCCTGCATTTTGGGAGAGTATCACTCTAGACAGTGATATTTGTAGCAGCTTCAACACAGCAGTAACTCTTGACCTCTGACTAAAGGGGTGGGAGGGCGAAGCAAGGAAGAAACAAAAGAAACAAATAATAAAAAGAAAAACTTTGCTGGAGAAATTATTTGAAAGCAATAAGGTAGAAAAGGAAAATACTAAACAGATACTATCCTTTCTCATCTGCAGCCATGAGATACGAAATAGCAGTAATTGTACAACAAAATTAAAGATGGCATTTAGATATTATAGTCCTATTGTAGTCCATTATCTGTGTGAACAGAAAAAAATAATTATATCCAACATCAATATTAATACCCATTGTAAATAATGCTTTAAACTTGGTGGGGAGGGGGAAAGGAAGCAATTTAAACACAAGTCTTTTGCACATTTTCAACCACTTATTGTCAACTTTTCACACTATTCTAGGAGGTTTTCTCCCTTGCATTTTTTATAAAACTGATGGGCTTGTTTTAATTTTCTTACAGGTATAGGACACCTTTCATGGTGTAAGATGCTAAAATTGTATTTACAGAGAACTGCTAAGGTACAGCCCCATGTAACACAGGGAACCTAACAAACTGAGCATCAGCTGGGTGGAGAGCAGAAACGTATCAAAGGATCAAAACTGCACAGCTAAAAAGGCTACGCATATTTTATGTACACTTCAAGAAAATCAGCAGCTCAATTTTAAAATGTATCTTAGAAAACAAGCAACAATTATGATAAGCTGAATGATAATACACTTATTTTTCTGAAAAGGTGAGTGGCATAGTTGATTCAAATGATTCTGAAACTTGCACTTTCAAGGATTTGGAGTGAAACTGCTAGTTAACCATCCCCGGTATGGCTTGATACCGGTAGCAGGTCAACAGTTCACCACTAACATTATGAAAAAGATCCTGTAAATCTGAAGTAATGGATCTCAAATCTGCTAAGTAACCAATACTATTTATGCTGGGCCACTGTTTTTCATCAACAAAAATCATCTGTAGACTATATAATGGTTATGACTATAACTCTCTTGATACATCTGACGCACTATGGAAGGCTATCGAGGCATTTGTCCTGCTCTCTTCAATCCAAACATCTGTCAAGCTAAATTCACTCATTTTAGTTCATTTACAGCATTAAAAAAAAACCCCAAAACTTAATGTGGGTGTTCAGACTTGAAAAACTGCTCACTCTTGCTCAGCATTACTACTACTTATTTTTCTTCCCTAGTTTGAATTTATCCCACATTATCTTTTACAGAGTCCTCAAAAGTAAAGAACACAGATCCTCCTCTTCACAAAACAAAGACTAAGTCTGAATCTATCTGTGACAACGTAATGCTCCAAAACCACATCCAATCCACTACTCAAATACAATTCAGAATGTATTTCACATCTTCATAATGGAATAAATGATACAGATCAATATTGCTGCAAGGAAAGACCTCACAAACATTTCTAAATCCTTTGACTAGTAAATGCTTCAGTAGGAGGCTTAAAATGTTATTTATAGGTAACTGAAACTAATACCTAATTTACTGCTGCAAAATTCAAACATTATGCAAAATCTCACATAATCCATTTTTTCATTAAAAGGTAAAATATGACCCTCTTAAGTCCAGACGTGCTGAATTTATCAATGTTTATCTTTAAAATTTTAAGCTAACTGCTTCATTGGTCAAAGCTCTTTGAACTGTAGCAAATACAGGTAAAAAACAGTCAACAGCAAATTTGGGCTAAATCACATAAAAAAAAAAAAACCAAAACCACATACACACAGAAGGAACCCAGCTGTGCAAACACACTAAATTAGGTGTGTTCCAGATTCTACCCTTATTAAAACAGGTACAAAGACAATCAATGCAATCCACTGCAGGTTTTGGCACATCACTTTTATAGAAAGGAAAACAGCAACTGTCAATCAAAGCATGCTTCATTTTAAATTTGAAGGTTTAAACCTCAGGTGATTATGGCTGGCACATTAGGTCATTTCAGTTCCAGTGCATCAATAAACATAATTACCTTTTTCTTTCACCATGGCTAACAAATTTTCTTCGTAGTGGAAGCAGCAAGAATTAGTTGAAGTAATTTAAACACAATCTCTTTTCCAGCAGTGTTTGGCTGAGGTGGATTAGACAAAAAAAAAAAAAAAGGCAGCTTATTCCAGATAATTATCTTCCTTAGTCGGATTTCCCACAAGAGCTGATCAGGTCCAATTGCTCGTCACTGTCTCTTTTCTTCTTGTGCCTCTTACCTTCTTCCACTGTGGTCTTTTCCTATGGCTAATGGCAGCTCATACCCTGCTTGCGGACTCTGCCTCTTGTGCTGAAACAACCAGCTACAGCTGCTGCTGTGGAACAAATGCTGAATTCCACCGTCCCTAATTTCCAGCCACTGACACCACCTTGCATTCCTCTGCCCTCGCAGAACTGAGCTGGCAATGTAATTTGCTCCCAAATGACTGGCAAAAGACTGCAAGCGAGAAGATGTGAGAGAGAACAGGATTGCTGTTCAAACACAAACAGAAAGCTAAAGTGGTATTTATGAGTTCCCTATTATTTTATTTACCCAAACTGAGCCAGGATCAAGAGGGGAAATACAAGATGAACACAGGCAAGTGCTGAGGCAGGCTGTGGCACGGTGGCTTTTCTGTGATGAGCACTGTTTATCCACTCCTGGTTTTACTTTAAAGCTGTTACCAAATGCCAATTACTAGACCACAAAGCATGCTAATAAATAGTCTCTCAGTGCCTTCTGATCATCGTACAGAAGACAGTAACATATAATCTGTGCAAACTGGGAATACTGACTCTATTCATTACCTTGAAATAACAATAAAAATAATAAAAATGAGAACTGTCACCACTCAGTGAGTACCTGGGTTTAGAAGCATAACCAGGGAGTACCAAAGATGAAATTTTTGCTGTGAGTCAAGGTAAGCACTGTATTCTGAAATACCAAATAATTGTAAACTACAACTCCTCTTATGTGACTCCTTTTGAGATGATAGCCATGAGTACTCATGGAACTGAGAAGACAGCACCTTACTGAAACAGCATCACTTACACATGAATTTCACCCCCCAACACACCCCCAAACAAGACAAAGCACCAGTGTTGGATCTGGGCAAACTGACCTCCCAATTTATAGTTTTCCAGGCACTAAACTCTACCTGAGAAAGGAGTGGTCAGTAAGCTGATGTTAAAAAACAAACCAACCAACCCTTTACCATATTGTCAAGTCTCATCATTTTATAGCAAGATTCAGAATATTTCTGTTTTCTATTAAAAGATACAGGTCAGAGACAGGTGAGAAACAAAGCTTTTCTTTTATAAGCATATGTTTATTCACAGTTATGAAGAAAAGCTTGGAAATATGATTCATCAAAACCCTGAATGCCCATTAAAAACCACTTAATATGTATTATTTTTAATATGTATATACTGCCTGTATCAAGATTTTGGGGAACCTCTATCACTACTACTGTATGCCACTCTTTCCTTATTTATAAATGACTTTATTCCTCATTTTAGCTAGCTACCAGTGACTTCACCAATACCAACCTATGCCGTCATGCCTTTGCTTGGACAGTAAATTTTAGTATTTGTGGTTTAGAGGTGGAGAAAATGACAAAGGGAAATGAATTGACTTGCCCAAGATAGAGATGACCTCAGTAGTAGAAACCTGGGTCAAATATAAAGATATTCTGGGCTAGATTATGGGCAGATTCATTAGGCTATAGCTTCAACTTGACCACAACTCAGTGCAAAATGTGCTTTGGGTTACATGATGGAGGTGCAATGACATTTATACTGCACCCTAAAGCAAAAGCTATGTTCAGCCCAAAGTCAGAGGAAACCCTATTTTTTGAGGGCTGGACTTGAACTGGAGCTCACACCTCCACAAGGGAATTCCTTCTCAATGCTTCTACTATATGTAGGGAGAGAGAAATTAATGTAAAGAAACAAGCTGTAGGCATCAGCCAGACAGAGCAGCAGATGGCTGATACCTGCTGGAAAAAAAAAAAATAAGAGCATGCACGCAGTGTTAAAAATATTTGCAGTAAATAAATTCTAAATGTTTTCTATAAATGCCACCCAGAACAACAGAAAGAAATTAAACAAGCCAGTCTGACTCGCCCGAAAGATCTCTCTTATACGGTGACATTCTTTAATAAATAAAAGAGAGAGAAAGAGAGACAGAGATTCAGGCACATGCATGGAAAAAAATAGTTATTCTATTCTAACAAATCTAGGCTGGCTTTCTATTGTTAGCAGTCTAACGTGTAAGAGAAGCACAGCTCAGGCAGTCTGACATTCTTGCTTCTATGACTCAGTGTGTTACTATTAATAGCATTTGAGGCTCAACTGGGGAGCCAGGCTGAACCCCACCAACACTGAGGCATAATCCATTATGTCACATTTCTGACACATTAGAGATGTCGGGTTGTAACTCAACCTGGCTGTGTTCTTTTTCAAACAGTATTTTGTAAACAGTTAGGGGACAGCCTCCTGAAAGGGGCATATCTGACCTTCATTCATAAATATTTGATCTGATGTGCAGAGCACAGCCTATGGATACACACACATGGATACTGTTAACCCCTTCCTGTGATCCTCAAACAACCTCAAAAGGCTTGCAATGATTATCATTCATTTTTTGTTCCAGCAGCTGCTGACACAGAAGCTGCCTGCCGGTATCTGGACTTTCTGTTCTCTGAGTTCATTACCTCCATTTTTCACATGTGCTAGAGATTAGCACTGCTGTATCTCATCTCACCCATAGCTGAATAGAAGCCTTTCCTCACATCATTCAGCCATGGAAAGCTGCAACGTTAAGACTACAGCATGCACATAAAAATAAATTTAAAAATACAAACTGCAGTAAATTATACTGGAGATTTAGGAGTCAAATGTAATTTACTCCTGAGTAAAGAGATACAAAGAGCTGGTATTGTAAATAAAATCTTTTTACACCAGGATGGTTTTTGGTTTTAATCTTACTGTTTTAAGTCTGAAGACTAAAATTTACCCTGCTGACCAATTCAGAATCTACTCAGATATCCTAAACTGGAGATGAAAGAAGAATAGATAGCAATTTTAGAAACAAATCCCTGGTACTTATTGTTATTTAGAGAAGTGTATTTTAAAGGTAAGCAAAATAACCTTTTTTCTTTAAATAACTTTTTTCACTGTACAAATTAAATAGAGAACCTCCCCTGAACAGAGTGTAGGTGGAAAAATCTCAATGAGTACTCTATAGCTAAACAACATGCTTATGTTACTGTTATTTTGTGGTCAAAAATATCCTGTGCATTCAGCAAGAGGCATGAGAGCCATACTGAGATCACTCCACAAAGGGAAAGAGTTAAACCAGTTTGGTTTGCTTTTTCTTGTACCTTAATAATGTTGAAAAAGCTTGTGTAAGATACTAAGCACTTTAGCCATGACTTAAGATTTGTTATTCTCATTTTAAAAGCTGGCTTTCATATTTTTATCTTGCTCTCATTCTTCACAGATGAGATCATGGCTTAGAAGTATCAGTGCACAGTTTTTATACAATTTCTTTAAAACTGACTGATACCTCTTGTTCATCAACCAGTGAAGGAAACAGTCTGCTAGAAAACAGAAAGGGAAAGGGGAGAAGTAGTTCTATTAAATAACATCCAGGAAAATACCCTCTGTTTAATGTCCTTGCTTACAGCAAAAAGCCTGGCACAAACAGTTTTGACAAGAAAGCCTGCCACCACAGGCTCCACATCTTAAGCACTATGCAACCTAGGTCAATTGAGAGCCATCACTTATATAAAGTCTTGATTATGGCATTTTGCAAAATGCTCCCTTCTCCAGGAAGGAAATGCCGCGCTCTCATGACCTAGTCTAATTGTTAGCCTGAGTTAACTGTGCCTGCTCAGAGGAAAATCAATAATGTCAATGTGGGATTTCTTGCAAAAGACCTGTGACCCAGCAGTGGTCCCACTGCCCTGACAGGAAAGCCTACAATTTCCAGTTTTAGCATTCTCCAAAGCTATACGATTAAGTATTTCCTGGCTTCTGTTTCTCCTGAACATACCCTGCTCCAGCAATCTGTTCTTCTGATGCCTCTCCCTCAGCCGCTTGGACAACTGACACGTTTTCCATGTTTTGAAAACAGCTCAAGCAGCAGTGCTTCTTAAGGACTGTAGTATAAAAGGCAGCAGGCAACCGACTCGGGCAAAGCTGATGACATCGGTGGAGTTTTTCAGATTCACCCAGGCACCCATCCTGCTGAGCGGAATTCAGCCTGTGCCTGACAAAACTGTTCCCCATACTAGGAGTAAGAGCTGGGTGTTTGCTCCTGAAGAAAAACATAAGGTTTTTGGTAAGGCTGCTCTTGCATGTGTTGCTCTTCTGTCTCTCCAGGTTCTTACAGTACCCCTCAGTAAATCTACTGGTCTCCCCAAGCCTGCAGGCAAGCTGCAGGGGAAGTTCCTTTATGGGAGTCATCCTATAGCCTTTCCATACCCTCCACACAGTTTTTGGTTTGTAATGACTTCATATTGCAGCTTGCGCAGCTGTCTTAGGCTGCCATTCTCTCCTTAACCCCATCTCCTCACCACACCGCCCTGTGTGGAACGAGCAGAATGTTAGGGAGCTATGAAGGCCCCACAGACTGACCTCACCACCTCAGACCCTCAATGTTGCCCTTTCGCAAGTTTTAAGCAGTCTGGAGGACCATACACAGACCCACCAGAGAGGAATATGGTTCTTTCTTAGGACATACTACGGTCCTGCAATCTTACATCTTGAGATAATCCCATTACCTTTACTGATAAGACTGATCCTCAAGCAAATAACGCCTGATGGCCTGGGTCCTACCCACAACTTTTCCATTATGCCGGGCTTTTCTTTGTAGCCTGTGTCATGCTATTCTGAATACAATCAGTCTATAATATTGGTGTTTACAATCATGTGCCATCATTCATTTAGAGTAAATGAAATTAAAATTTAGCAAATACTTCAATCACTTGATTCAGGAAACTACACAGTATATTCATTCTGAGCTGCCAGGATTTGGGGGTTTAGTGCTTTTTTAATAGAATCATTTTATATTCTTTCAAATTAGACTCCTCAGGAGTAAAACATTTCTCAGGTTTTGATCTCTTAAGAGGTCTGGATTTCTTAAAAAAAAATTTGATTTTCTGAGGTTCTTGCAAGCAAGCTTTTCTTAGTAGGCTGCTATTCTGTGTAACGGTAATACAGATAAAACAGTAAGAGTAACATCTAATTTATTGCAGAACAAAGTAAGGGAACAAGGACACTTGGCTTTGCTCTAAACATTAAGAAGCCTGTAACACACATGCTTATGTAAAAAGCACCCGAAACCTCCAGATCATCTTCAGAAACAGATGAGAAAAGATGGTTACATTATACTTCCTTGCAGTGGCCCCAAAAATACAAACCTCACTGATGGGTAATCTTCTGACTGTAGGTATGTACAAACATTTACCTCTGAACACATTTATGTTATTGATACAACAACTGGCTTCCAAACTGCTTATGTTATTGCTAATCCTTAGAAAGGAGATCATGTTTTTTTAACACCTGTGCAAACTTTTACACTATGCACACACCCCTGGCACTGAACTGAGATACAGTACAGTAATATGCTGTAGTGACAGTGGTTTAAACTCGAGTATTTTTTTTTTAAACTACCATATAAAATCATCACTATTCACCTGCTATAAATTGAATTCATCTACCCAAATCATGACCACAACCAGTACTGTTGCTGATAAAAATATGAGTGTACTGTCAGTAACCATTACTGACAGTAACCACAATTACTACTGAAAACCGCAAATAACTTGCATGAAGGCAGGGATCCCCAACAGGAAAGCATATATGCAAGTTTCATGCTTTACTGTGCATGCCTAAGGTTAAGGAGATTTGATATTGATAATCCACTTCAGAATTGGATTAACTCTGCAGAATAACCCCCACAGCCTGTCTTGGGAGTTTTGACTCAGTGAAATCAGCAGGAACGTAGTAAAACGCACTAGTCTAAAGAGCTTCTCCATAAGAGATCCGTAAAACACCAGATCGAAGCAGCTTCCACCCCATCAATTAATTTGCAGAGCAAAGAAACAAGTTCGTTTTGCAATCTCAAGAGATGTGACAGAATATCTCAGTAAGCATTAACCTTTAGCATATGCCTCAGCAATACAGCATACAGCAAAGCATGCAACAATGCAAGTCCACGATCCCTGAAGATGAGACAACCCATCATGTGGACACTGGATACATACCACCCTTACATTTAAACTAGACTAAACCAATTTTCACTGTGCCAAATGACAAATTCCTTCTCTTCTGATTCCATACTAAACTATAAATAGGACTCTAAAAAAGGCACCTAAATCTGTCCTGCAAACGTATCTCACTCCCAACAGCTATTTCCTAGTCCAGTGTCCTATCAAATGAACCGCAGAGAACCTCAAAGAAAAGATAAAAATATGTTTTCCAAGTAAATACGACTTGGCTACATAGTGTAATATTCATACATTCAAACAAGCTTTTACAACAAACAAATTTTTTTTATCACCTCACTCCAGCATCTGGAACTTTTCTCTTAGTGGCTCTGATTTTATCTGCTAGCTAGGGAGGTCACTTGTTTCAGCATGTAAAGATTTATAACTTCGAAGCTTTCTTTTAAATTATTTGTTGCTGTTTCAGTAGTAGGATCATCATAAAAATATTAAGCAGATATACAACAAATTGATAGTCAAAACAGAGGAGGCATAACTCATTCCAACTTCTGCACCGACTGGAATTTTTAAAAGATAACTACAAATGCTATTTTGCTGCTGCTCCATAAGAAGGTTTGCTCACAGTTAGTTTACACCAAACCGGATGGCTTACTGCCTCTGCTCCAAAGGAGAGTCACATATTTTAAAGGAGAGTTTGCCAACATAAAAGATAAACAAACAATATTGAACCTTCCAAGTATTGATGTATACTGATAAGCTAATTGGGTTTACATTTTTGCATTTTACAGTTTAATGCTTCTATGTTTTACATTGAAAACTGCACAGACAGCTCCACCGTCTAATTCACGTGCTAACAAACCAGTGATAAACATTCCCTGGTACCACAGCGGTTTTGCATCTCACCATAAAGACCTGCTCTTAAAGGAAAATAACTGAAAAATCAAAAGCAGGATAATGCAAACACTGTAATCACACTCCCCCATTCTTACACTATCTTTTTTCCCTCTAAGCTGCACCTTGTCTGCATCACCTGGGTGAAGAACATTCCTGCTTCCCTTTATTCCCTTCTCCTCCCATTAACTATTTTCCTTTTACTGAAAAAAATCTCTCAAACTAAAAGCCCCTTTTAAGGTCCTTGCATACAAAAGTATAATTCGTGATAGCCCCACCTCTCAGACATAAAGAAGAAGGAGTCAGCACCAATTAGTATTCATCTCTCCTCACCCAGTACATGAAGGATGTATGGGAGTGGATGAAGTGAGGGAAAAGGCCATGTACCAAACTTCTCTCTCCTCTTCTACCCCCTCCATGTCCCAAAGTCAAAGTCGGAGTGAGTGAGGACAGCCATTTCCTATGCCTTTCTCTCTGCTCTGAAGTTTTCCCACTTTTTCACCTTTTGGACAAGCAGAGCACGCCCAAGGAATGGCTTTCAGAGGAGAAGAAATAGCAATTTCTACTTCTCTTTTCCCCATCCAGTGCCACAAGTATTTTACTCACTGGCAGAAAGGCTAGAACTTCTCCAGCTTGAAATCAGCTTCCATTTCAGATTTACCTGTATTTTGCCTGCCTGCAAGAGGCTGAGGTGGCTCTGGGAAGAGGGGCCGCTGTCTTGCCACTTGAAGTGGTGGAGGGCAAGGCACACCAGCTGTCCTGCTTCAACCCTGCCCAGGAAGGGGACTGCATTTCTCTCTCGGTTGTTTGATTAAAACACTGAGGTTATACAACTGCAAGTGAGGGACACAGGAGAGGAAGTTTCAATCAGATACAGAACAAAAGCAGGACTCCCTGTAAACAACAGTGGGGGATGTGCAGCCACCATACGCTCCTTCCAGTCAGAAAACCACCTGCACCCATCAGTATTACGGAGTTACAGACCAAGTGAGATCTTTGCTTCAATTCCCCTTAATGATCTTCACACTACTGCTATTGCCTATGCACATAGCCACAGAGGAAACCACAAAATTGTCATTATTTCTTTCTACTTAAAGCTGATTTAGCTCATCTTTCTTGCTAGCATCTAGTAACAGTAGGAACTGCAATTTTGTTCTTGTTTATTGGATAACAGATAACAAAGAATTTAGGCAGAGAGGGAGCAGTGAGCCCTACAGAGGTGAATTCAGTTGCTCTAAACCACGCTACGTTAATGCAGATTAAAGCTAAACCGCTGATGTACTACAAAGCAAATTAGCTCGGATTGATCTCGAACACTGGCAACAACTTGTCCCACAGCAAATGGAAATCTGAAAGAGGAAGCCAAGGTTTAAGACGACATTAAATGTTCAAATATTTTAAGTGAAAATGTGGCAGCGATGAAATTGGAGTAGAGATACTGCAAACGGGCAGAGGATGAAGAACTGGTCCTAACTGATTACTTTTTAAATTTAATTTAAAAAACCAAAAAAATCAAGCTAACTCTGCATATTTACAGAAGCAAAGATTATTAGGGCCTAACACAGACAGGGAGTTTCAGCTATGCTTCTTACTCAAACACAAAACCACTATTCAGTATTTTTCACAAGCATATCTGTGCTTCTCAGGACAATGCAGAACACATCTCCATTTGACAACCCCTTATTCATCTGAAGACTGACTAAATCCCTCACTTATCTCCACTCTTCTAGATTGAGCAAACCTAATTCTATTAATCTTTCCTCATAAGTCTTTTTTCCTAACACTATTCTCACTGCCTTCTACTAGTTTCCCTACAATTTATCAGTATCTTTGTCAAAATGCAACGTCCAAACCTAGAGACAGTACCCAGCAGAGTGCTCTTCAGAAGAGAAACAGAGAAAAATTATTTACCTTGCCATACATATCTCCTGCTAACACATCCCAGAAAAAGAATAGCTTTTTTTGCAGAAGTATTATACAGTTGATCTATATTTACATTGTGATAAGTATCATTATCCTCCATGTACTTTTCTGGAGTAGTGTTAGTTATTTCCATTTCTTATCTGTGCAAGTCCAACACTTTACACTTTTAGTCACTGAAATTCAACTGCGTGATTTAAAACCATCTAGCTGACTTATCAGGACTACTCCGAATTGAGACACTGTCCTGCAGAAGAATAACATAACACTCCTAAACCTGGATTACCACAGACTTCAAAAGCATGCTCCCTATTCCATCATATAAGTCAGCATTATAAAAAAATAAAAAATTATAGGTACTGAGGCCAGGAGAGATCGCTCACTTGAAGGAATCAATTTGAAAAGCTATCAAAAAGAAGAACCACCTTATCTGAAGTACATGAACAGTCTGTTCAGCACCTCTCAGCATCTGAAGAGTACCACCTAGTACAATGCCAACAGAAACTGGTTTTTCCTCTCTCCTATCACCACTTGCCACATTCAAGATTGCTTAGCTTTGGACACCTGACAAGTTCACAGGGCACCATTAAAATCCTATGGCTGTAGGTTAATCAAGTGCACATTCTGTGGGGAGCTACTATGAATATTATCCGCAGGTAAGACCAAAGATTAAAATAAGAATTCTTTTTTTCCATCTGTGCCGTCCTCCTTTCTGTCCAGGTAACAACAGGGACTGCGGTCTTCAGACTGCCCGCTCTTGGGCACTCCTTGGTATTAAAAATGGAAAATGGGAATGGGGCACAAAACAGTGCCTGTTCATTTCTCTAGCTGGGGGGTCTAGCTTTCCTGCCATAACGCAGCAAGAAAACTCCACTGATGCAAGCAAGCTGATGTGTGGGAGCTTAGAGGTAAAACAGTGGGCAAAGATTCAAATATTTATGCTGCAGCTAGTATTTTAGAATCGGACCTTTTATTTCAAATCTGCAAAGCCCATTCCTCTCAAGAACACCCTACCTCTGTGTCTTCCCTCACATCACCATGTTCATCTCCTCGACCCCTCCTCCCTGCAAACATACACACAGAAAAATCAGACCTTCTTCTCCCCAGACCCACATTTCTCAAAGAATAGAATAGACTATTTCAGTCAGAAGGGACCTATGATGATCATCTAGTCCAACTGCCTGACCACTTCAGGGCTGACCAAAAATTAAAGCATCTTATTAGGGCATTGTCCAAATGCCTCTCAAACTCTGACAGGCTTGGGGCATCGACCACCTCTCTAGGAAGCCTGTTCCAGTGTTTGACCAACCTCTCGGTGAAGAAATGCTTCCTAATGTCCAGTCTAAACCTGTCCTGATGCAGCTTTGAACCATTCCCACGGGTCCTATCGCTGGATACCAGGGAGAAGAGGTCAGCACCTCCCTCTCCACTTCCCCTCCTCAAGAAGCTGTAGAGAGCAAAACAATCATAGAAACATTTAGGTTGGAAAAGACCTTCAAGATCATCGAGTCCAACCGTTCACCTAACACTGCCAAGTCCATCACTAAACCGTGTCCCTAAGTGCCACATCTACACATCTTTTAAATACCTCCAGGGATGGTGACGCCACCACTTCCCTGGGCAGCCTGTTCCAATGGCTGACAACCCTTTCAGTAAAGACATTTCTCCTAATATCCAACCTAAACCTCCCCTGCCACAACTGGAGGCCATTTCCTCTTGTCCTGTTTCCAGCCACCTGACAGAAGAGACCAGCACCCACCCCACTACACCCTGCTCTCAGGTAGTTGTAGAGAGCGATCAGGTCTCCCCTCAGCCTCCTTTTCTCCAGGCTAAACAGCCCCAGCTCCCTCAGCCGCTCCTCATAAGACTTGTGCTCCAGGCCCCTCACCAGCTTCGTTGCCCTCCTCTGGACACGCTCCAGCACCTCCATGTCTTTCCTGCAGTGAGGGGCCCAACACTGAACACAGGACTCGAGGTGCGGCCTCACCAGTGCCCAGTACAGGGGGACGATCACCTCCCTGCTCCTGCTGGCCACGCTGTTTCTGATACAGGCCAGGATGCTGTTGGCCTTCTTGGCCACCCGGGCACACTGCTGGCTCATACTCAGCCGGCTGTCGACCAAGACCCCCAGGTCCTTTTCCACCAGGAAGCTTTCCAGCCACTCTTCCCCAAGCCTGGAGGGTTGCATGGGGTTGCTGTGACCCAGGTGCAGGACCGGCACTTGGCCTTGTTGAACCTCATACAACTGGCCTCAGGCCATTGATCCAGCCTGTCCAGATCCCTCTGTAGACCCTTCCTACCCTCGAGCAGATCAACACTCCCACCCAACTTGGTGTCATCTGCAAACTTACTGAGGGTGCACTCGATCTCCTCATGCAGATCATTGATAAAGACATTAAACAGAACTGGCCCCAATATGGAGCCCTGGGGAACACCACTTGTGACGCACCTCCATCTGGATTTAACTCCATTCACCACAACTCTTTGAGCCTGGCCATCCAGCCAGTTTTTAACCCAGTGAAGAGTAAATAGGGTCTCAGGGCTTCATAAATTTTCCTGCACCAGTCCAGTCTGTTCCCTGGCTCACCACTGAATTGTTTTCATGCTCTCTGGATTCTCCCCATGCCTTTCTCATCCTCTCAGGTTCCTTCTATCTTCCTTTACATCTAATTGATCCAACACAAGCAGTCATTCTCACAAGCGCTGCTTTAAATTAAGACTGTTATATAAACAGTTACTAAACTCATACATGAGGTCAGTTAGATAATATGGTATATATCTCCTTTCCCTCAGGTGTACACTACTGTCGCATCCAGGAGGAGTGCATAAGGTGTCACCTGTACATGCAACAGATGACAGTATCTCATACAAGAAGCAACATCACACAGTTCCAAGCCAATTTTCTCTCTAAAATTCCACTGCTCTTTTGCAACCAGCTTTCAACTTTTGCTAGTCCTGAGTATCAGACATTCTTCCACCGAATCCTTTGTATGGGAGTCTGGCTTCCAGAGAACCGAAGCCACGTGCTGAACCAGGTCTTCTAGGCTAAGACAGATTTTGTTGCAGCAAACCACATGGCCGGCAATCCCTCTTGTGGGAATCAGTCCCTTACCACCTCCCCTAGAAACAGGACGGAAGGTGGCTCATCAGTCCTTGGCCAAATGAACTCAAGGGCAATGCAGAATGAGGGTCCTTTCAGTGATTCAAAGTCACTTTTGAACTCCTCTTTTTTAAGTTTTCTTCAATGTTTAGAGTACTTTTAACTGTCAGTATCACGCCACCATTTAACCTGATGAGTTTAACCACCAACATTCCTCTTATGAATTTCATGATATAAGTGCTAAGTAAAAACAAGTCACAGGTTAAATTGGTGAGACTCAGCTCCTGAATACTAAATAGCTCTGCACTTGTTGATAATTCCTGACCTTCCAAAAACCTAAAATATGCGCCTTTCCTTATGGTTATGATTCCACTGATGAGTAGCAAGGAAAATATTTAGTGAGTCTCCGAATGCCTTGAATAGGGTAATTTCTAATCTCTGTCTGTAAAGCCAAATACAGACAGCAAACTGTCTTTCAGCAGGGTATATAAGCTGCTAAATCTTGTAGCACTTGAGGCACCGTAATCCCCAAGCAGGCACATGGCCTAAGAGACAGACTCATGCGTTTTGCATCTTAAAGTCATATACAGCTTTTACAACCAGGCCGATTTCAATCATCATTCCACTATTTTTGTTCTAAGTAGGTGAGATTCTGATTCCAATTGTTGTAATTTAAGTAAAGCCAAGACACCAGACACCTTTCAACCTTTCAGCTAGTATTATTCATGGCACTGGAATGCAGCACCACAATACACATCCTATTGAATAGTAGCACCCAAATTGTAGGATGAAAGGAAAAAAAGCCCCAGTGGTTATTTGAATTATCTATTGCAGCATAATGGTAATCAGAACCTGTCCCACTATCTTTGTGATTGCTTACAAATGAGTGAAGAACTGCAAAACTGCAGATTTCTAGATTGATTTGAGCCCTATATAAATTAGAAGAAAATTGCACCTGTGCAAAAAGGTGGCTCCCAGCCTGCTACAATGGCAAAGAATTTCTTTGGAGTCCTGAATGGATTGCTCATATAGCTGGTCACTGTCCATTCAATTAATTTTCTATCCTAAATTGGGATTTATAAAAATACCTAAATTGTCTGTAGAAGTTTTCTCCAGAATACCAATGTGAAACAGCGGGGAGGTTGGCAAGGCAGAATGATAGTTGCTTTTTCTGGTTCACAGCCATATTATATATTTGCCTCATGTTTTAGCAATACCTTAATTAACATTTTAGTTTTAAAATAATTGATTACTCAGAAGCAGTAACTATCCAAACCCAGCATATGGGTTTTGGCCAGTATTACTCTTACAGTTCTAAGTTCATTTGGTACAGAGCTGACTAGCAAAAAGCTATCTGCCCAGAAGAAAAAGTGTTATCTGGTGGTGACAAACAAACTTGAAAGCAGATCTTTGAAAAATACTTGCCTACCATATACAATCACTCAGTATTAACATTTTGAGGAGCTGGGCAGTGACAAGTATGTAGCAGTTTTCTCAATCTGCTAAGTACAGGCAAAATTCCAGCACATAAGCAGTTTGGGTTATCAAAACTGAGGTCCATAAAGCAAGTCCTAGAATAGAGTATCTTTGAAATTTATCTGAAAGTTTCAGATTAACATTTAAAGCCAATTTCATAGATTGGAGTTTCCAGAAAACTTTTTTTTTTAACGTTTTTAATGGATTGTAACAAATCAGTTAAGCTGATGAATTCCACATATAAGTCCTCCCACCTTCGATAGTTCTATGAAGGAATAAACTAGTGTTCAATATTAATTCAAACCAACCAAATTTTAGGAACTACTGGGAGGAACAAAAAGGATTGTTATGACTCTGTACATATACCCACATTATGCTACATGTTGAATACAGTTCTATTCCCCAATTTTTCAAGGGTTACAGTAGAATCAGAAAAATGAAGGTAAAAAGGATAATCAAAGGCATGGACTGGCTCCTGCACAAAGAGCATCTAAATAAATTATGTCTGCTTAGCCTGGAAAAGGAGGTACCTGGATAAAAGATACAACAGAATTCTAACAAGCTCACAAGTGACAAGAAGGTGGTGAACACAGACTTTTAATCACCACTTCCAATTAAAAAATGAGGGAGCTTCAAATGAAACTGCTTGGCAATAGGTTTAAAACAAACAAAAGGGAACATAGTTTCATAAAACCCATAGGAAAACTCTGGAACACACTACCACAGGATGTTGTGCTTTCAAAAGGTATTTTTCTAGTTTGAGTACTTCTGCAGATTAAGGCCCCCTTTGTCCCAGGACGGCCATGTAGAGAGCGCTGCACGTATATCCATCATCTACTTTTGCTATTCAGATTCTAATTCGGCTTTTTATTCTTCTTTCCCTCCTCTCTGTCAGAAATATTTCTCCACACCTGAGCACACTTGCTGTCATAAAGCATCTTGCTGCTACACAAAAAAATAAGTTAACCGTAAAGCAATTTAGCCTATTCACCAACCAAAAATCAAGATTGGATGCTAGTCCTCACTTACCCAGATCCTCAGGAGTGTCAAATAACCTCTCGCATAAGTAGTAGTCATCTGGATTCAAGTATGGCAGTTGCTTCAGCAAGCTCTGCTTAGGAATGAGATACAAGACCTCTGCAATATCCCCATCCTCAATAATTGACATCCTTTTGACTGAATTTCGGAATTTCACCCTTTCCAGCACCAATTCTTCAGTTTTACTTGATCCACACAGCTTCCTAAAGCTGTTTAAGATGGGGAAAGACGGCATTTCTATTCAGAAGAAGCTAGGGAGAGGAACCTGTAGTGCATGTAGTCAGTCTACTACTCATGGGCACACTGCCCTTACCAATCCTTCTCTTTTTCTCTTATCCAGCAAAGCAGATTAAGAAAGATATATTTTTAGTGATTATCTTCAAGAGATTATGACAGTATGCTTGATCAGGTGACTGCCATCTAAAACTATTGTAATCAGTTGCAACTCATCCCTGGGAATGCAAAAATCAGAAGCAAAACCATAAAGAGTATCTGAAAATCAGATTAATATTCAGGACAAGAGAGAGAACGTAACTGAGTTATATAAGAGGATTAGTTTAAAATCAAAAAACCTTGCTGTGTCAAAAATCTTATTATGGAAGAATCATCATCATAAGCTACAAGTGCACATCTGTGCATTTAATCTACCATGCCCCTGTTCCATGCCAGGTCTGTACGTGAGTTACGGCAAAAAGGTTATAGTAAAGGTAGAGCACGTTGGTCCTCCTTTCTGAGGAAAGTACAAAGGCTGGCTAGCGCTACTTCATAAGCAGATTTCTTTGGAGAAATCCTTTCTGCAGCTTTCACTGCCTATTCCAAACAAAAGCACATAAGCTTTCCCCTAACTATTAAGGATTGGTTCGCTTGTGCTCTTCCTCTCCACTCTCCTGTGTGGCTGCCAGGAGAAGCTTTGCAGACACTGTGCCAACCCTTCCTGCTTCACTTACAAGAAGTATTTACATTAATCCAATTCCAGTGACTTGCTAATCTAATCATCTAATGAATATTTCTCCCTGGGTAAAGGCAGAGTTAATCATCAACTGGGCACTGGAAAGTCACAGGAAATTCCAAAGCGAAAGACATAAAAAAACCAACCCTAACCTAAAACAACATTCATCATCTGTAAGAGAAAGTTACAGGTAGACCTCAGACCAGGACCTGCTCAGAGACAACTTCAGATTCTTTACTCAGCCAAAATCCCAGAGGCAACTGCGCAGTGTTTGGCCCAGGCTTTCAACTCACTTTAACATACAGAAGTTAGCTATAGCTGCAAAATGACCTGGTGTAATAATTGCACTGCTTCCAGTAAAGCTTTTGCTAAATCAGAAGGTAAAAAAAAACACCAATAGGCTTACTGAGCACAGTGAGAAACTCATTTAATTCTTCCCTCAAAACCCAGAATTCAAGTACTACCTACAGATGGGGACAGGCTTTGAAGAGAAGACTGCTTTATTTACTATTTTAAAGAGAAAATATCATCTCACAAATCCAGGCTTTGATCATGCATTATTACACACCTCCTATGAGGTCAATTACTTTTTATTTTTCAAGTAGTACAACTTCTACTTTATCTTGAAAACAAGCCCAAAATCAAAGTTCCCCTTAAACAGCCATTCTCTTAGGTTTTAAAATCAATCATGGACACAGTGAGACAAAGCCAGAATAAATCTGCACCACTGTACTAATTTTAATGGGGTGATGCTAATGTATATTTGAGGAAGAGCAGGCTCAATAAATACAGCTATTCAAGTTCTGCCTTAGAGTATCTTCTATCAGATCAGAGATCTCAGCAAATGCTGTGTTTTAAGTATTCCCCCTAGGAAATGAAGCTTTGCAGCAATTTTTCAATCTCGCCCAGATTTCACAACCTACTGACCTGCACACCACAGTCGCTCAGTGGAAAAGACAGATCTTCTGAAACTCTACCACTTCAGCTGAAGGTGGATCACCATTCTGTGCTGAAAGCAGAGGGATGACTCACAGGAGACGGCTGGATGCACTGTAACACAAGTATCTCTCAGCTTAGTGTAAAAGTGTCATTTGTTGCTGGATAATCGGTGACATTGCTGATAATCTGGCAACAGCAGTGCCAACTATCCAGCCTCACCAACACGTCAAGGTGGACTTTGCCCTTTGAGGTAGGTGAGGCAAAAGCACAGGCTGCCCTGACATTAACTCTGCTGCACAAGTTAATCCTCAGAGAGCAGAAAGGTGAGCTCTGCAGTAACTTTTCAGACTGTTGCAACGTTTGCTACAGCTGGGCTGCCTAAATCCTAGAAGAAAAGCTTGTCCTACTTGGAGTTTGAATGCACTGGTTTAAGACCAACTGCTGGTTTTCTGTTGTAGCCATGCCAATTCCAACCTTCCAGCTCTGTTCACCTAGACAGTCGTTACACCAGCTATTGCAGTAAGTACTAAACCAGTATGATCTGTTGTGTAGCAGTAGTCAGAACAAACTGCAGTCTTCTCCCACATAATCAAACACCATCTAAGCTGTATAAAGCCTCTATCGACTCCTTTAACTCGCAGTTTGCCCAGAAGAGTTGCCACTAAGTGACAGAGGTGAAAGGGCAGAGCAGAGGCACAAGAGGCTGAACCCACTTTCACCCATGCAGGGATCTGTTCCTGCACTCGGCAGGCATGACTTCTTCAGGTACAGCAACTCCAGCGTTAGCTTGGGAGGCAGCAGAGATCAGTGCCCTTTTCCCACAGCGTCTCCACTACAGAAGCAGTCAGACCGTGACCTCTGTAGAAGGGTCCAATGTTATTGAAAACAGTGAAGTGCAATCCAGTCTCCTTCTGCCAGCAACACACATGAGATTGGTGGGAGACTATGGCAGCAGCTCAGTTTAGACTAGCGTTTAGTGACCCTAACATGTCACTGCAGAAGCATCCTGCTTAATTAAAAATAAGGTCCTCCTTCCTCTGAGAGTGACTCCTCTAACGATGCCCCTTTCCAGCCCTGCCTATTGCTGTCATTGTCTGATAACTGCAGTCTCAAAGACCACATGCTAGCTGCTGCTTATAACACAAAGCAATATGATTTATTGTTAGTGGGTTTTAAGTACAGGGCATGCCTTTAAGAGCCTCCATCCTGTTAATATGTAGTTTAAGAGGACAAGAAGTTTAAGCAAGCAAAACAAGTCCGGAAAGCATCACAGTGGCTTCCCACGTCAGACGAAGGGCTGTTTGGAGCAGCTGGATCCAAGGGTCATATCCTTGCGTCCGAAGTAAAGGACAAGGCCTGAGACAGCCTTGTACAACACACTGTTACCAAGCACTGGGATTCAGCCTTAGCCAGAATCAAAAAGGCAGTGGCGATCTCCTACCACTTAAGTCAAGCACTCGATTAAGTGGAAAAGATTGATTTCTCATATTCTTGCTGAAGAGAAAAGAAAAAGGCAGAAAACACAAGGGCACAACCCTGTCCTTATGTTTCTTGAAAGACATTCTCAGGAATCCAGGGCATCCAACCCAGTAGTGTTGAGGAAATTTCCTCAGTATCTGCCAAGCAGCAAAATATTTTTAAATCACTGCCAATTCAAAGCCGTGCCTAACCCAAGTATTCAGTGCTGGGGGCTCGAGCCTTCACAGAGCACAGTTTGAGGTATGGACACTTTCCAGACTGACAGTTTTCACAGGGGACTGGATATGACATAGAAATTAGGCAGACTAGCTACTTTAAATATTTTATCTCATTCCCAACTTCATAAATATTTTATTCATAAATATTTGCAGCCATCTCAAGACCATTTCCTATTCAATTCCCTCTGAATTCACCAAACCAATTGGTTGTCCGGATGATAAAAATAATACCTATATGTGTTTCATATACAACCAGGAACAGAGGTTTATGTATTAACACTGCTAGAACACAAGTAACAAAAATTGGACTGCAATCCACAAATAAACTGCACAACAGAATAGCAGGCACTGAATAATAGCAAAAATTAGACACCATGGGCTAAAATTATAGTAGAAGAAATATCCCTCCATCCTCCCAAACAACACTGAATATTAAACTGGCTCTTCAGCTAAATAAAAGGCAGAAATGTGTAGTGCACTAATGCAGTCTTTAATTGCTTCTGCCATCAGAACTAAACTTCCTGCAAATGCATTTCAGTGTGACTTTATTCTTGCATTGAAAGCAATAAAAACTCCAACCAAAAAAACAAGAAATTGAAGTCAGTCATACTAGTTGAGCAAAACCTATCTGCAAAGAAAAATCAAAATAAAAACAGAAAACAAGGCAAAACAAAACAAAATTTCCCTTTTCCCTCATACCATTTCACATTTATTGCACAGGTAGATAGCCCCAAATAACGTTTCATGCATCTGTTGAAGGTGACAGGACAGGATTATCTTCTTCTCCCGTGTAAGAATTCTCAAAGATATTGAGAGTAAGGAGAAAGAAAGAAAAGAAAAAAAAAAATAAATAAAAAGGGCCTTCACATAAATGAAAAAGGAGCAAGCAGTATGCCTATTTATAACAAGAAATATCGTTATCCAAGCTATAAAATAACTAAAATAGCAAGAGAGAGAGCAAAATATCATTCTAACATTCAAGTTCACACACAGATAAAAAAAAGAAACAAAAGCTTTCTACATGTGGTAACATTATTCCATACACGCAGCTTTTTCACTTTTGACACACACAATTTACTTACTCAAGACTGCAGGTTGATGTACAAAACACTCAACTGTTTACTGTAAACTTCAGAAAACACTTCATCCACATAATGGAGACCAAAAAATCCACATGCACATCTTTAATTTTTTTACCTAAATGTCCAAAACAGGCAGTCATCTTCTGGGCATACTGACACAAGCCATTCTCACCGTAGGGTTCCTCACCAACGACCTGTTCACTCATTGCTTCAGAAGGAGCTGCCTTTCTCTGCAAAGTCAACCAACTACTTGCTTGAGACTGATAAAACAACAGAGCTTCCTCTTCCCATTTATCTCCATTAATAATTCAGGTACTACATAAAATTTGCTGAGCTTTAAAAACCGGTAGTGCAAAGCTACTTTGTGGCTTTTGAAGTAATCATGTTTTAGTCCTTAAAAAGTACTTCAGCTTACTATATTCCAATAGCTTACAGAAAATATTTTCAAATTGCAACAAAATCCATTCTCTTGCTGCACAAGGGGAAATATTGTTGGGATTATGCTCAGATCAGTGAGACATTTAAAATATTCACCCAGCCCAAACCCAGAAACAGAATTACCACCACTACTGAAATGTGTTATAACTTACTCCAGGAAGCAGACATGTCCACTGCTATAAGAGCACCACTAGTTCATCATATATTACCATGCACCACTCCTCAATGCTATATATCTTCTGGGGACTGGGAAAAAAAAAAGAGCCGAGGTACTAGGATCATCATATTTTCCGGTACTTTCTACCACAATGTATTTCAGAAGAACGAAGGCACCACAGCCAGGAGCAACAGGAAGAGGGTATTTTCTCAGCTCACTCAGTGGAGCATGAAGCCCATCTAATCTCATTGTTATCTTGGCTGAGAAGAAAATACATGAGAACTGACTCTAGTGGTCCTGCTTCAGGCCAGCTGCAGTGGCCACACATACCTGTCTCTGTTCTGCTCTTCAGAGACAAAGGCAGAGTGCTATCAGACTAACTAGGGGAGAAAAAGCATAAGAAAATCCACTACAAAGCACACAATCAATGACACCTACTTAGCTAAATACTCGCAGAATGGTTTTGGCTATATTCTCTTGACTCAGGTGACCATTACCAGTGAAGAATAGGCATTCCTCATAAACAGATTTGCTCCTTGTCCACCACATTTGTTTTTTCTCCATTCACTTAATGCTTGCTGCTTCCTCACTAAGATCATATCCGTGTATGAAAAAATATTTAGTAGAGATCACATGACTGCTGATGTCCAAATTAAGCACTGTTACTACTAAGTAGACACTTTAAAAAGAAATCTGTCCTAGTACATCTGCATGGAAATTTTACTCGCAACAGACTGAAAAGCCTAGTTATTAATATTTAATATTACTTCAACAATTTATTGTCTATAAAAGCGTAAGATGTATTTAAAAAAGAACTCAGGGGCATTGGTATCTTTTATTGTGCTAACGCTATGAAGGATCCACATAGATAAGGATTTTACAGTCTGCAGGTCTCTACCAAGTTGGTTTACCGGTTTCAACCCATACAAGCTTCTATAAGGTAACCTACAGTACTGCCTATGACCAAAGAAATACAAAGACCACAAAGCCACAGGGCATCTCTATACTGGCAAAAAAGGAGTGGCTTAGTGAAAACAGCTAACTCAGGTTAAAGTGATATTAAGGTAAAATGATTTGTGTTATAACTCAGCTGAGCAACCCAGTTAAGCACAAGTCTCCCATATAGGCTTGTTGTTAAGCTGCCAAGTCAAGATTTTTTTCTTCACTGCTGTTAGAACTGACATTCAACTCATCATTAGCCAAATTCCATCGAAAAAAACACCTGGTTTTGCAGGACATGCATGCAAAACACAGTATTGAAGAACTGTTATGAAGTCTGTCAAGTCCATGAAGTCTGTGAATGTCTGTATGGAAGGGCAGTAGCAAGTTCAAGTCTGAATAGAATGAAGCTACATTTGTATCATCTTACACTGCATCAAACACCAACTCTTTGAAAACCCATCTGGGGACATCCCGACATGGCGCAACGCAAATTAGATCTCAGTTTTATACATTAACAGAGAGATTTGCATGCACAAACTATTTTGCTAAACGAATTCAGAATAAGAAAGCACATGTTAATTTATGTATTGATTTCTTGGTGTCCATTCCAGAACACACATGAAACATTGCTTTGCCCTTTATTCTTCCATTACAATTTGCAACCAAGAAAAAACACAAGAGAAAACACAACTACATTTCTATCTCAGACTTAACTAAGACCACATGGTGACAATTTCCTTTCCCAACTGATGACATTTGCAAAATCTTTCAGCTGAATTAAAGCATTGTGCTCAGCTTCCTGTTATCAACTATGTATGATAACTTTCATGGCACATGAGCCTTTGATAACAAAAGACCAGCTTTGCAGTGCATTGAAAAGCTGGACAGGCAGCATAACAAGCTCTTGGGAGTGCTTTTCCCTTTGCTGTACATTCAGAAATTGAATCTGACTCACTTCCCTAAACCCAGCATGCACCAAGTTTATCCTTCAGTGAAGCAGTGCACATAAAGATTAAACAAACAAAACTATCTAAACAATATGCTTGAGATTACATCTAATCGTCTTTTTCTTGGACAAAAGAGAGCAACACCAGCCATTTACCATCATGTGCAATTATTAGCTGGGCTGAAATAGTACACAGAAAAATCAATCACAAAATGAAATATTTAAATGATGTCAGGGGAAAAAAAACCCAATAACGTCAGTTAGCAAAGTACTGCCTACTACCTCTGGAAGTCTTAAAACATTCCTTTCAAGCATCAGGTATTGGCCACTGTCAGGGATCAGATACACACCCACTGGAAATGACAGAATGGTTTAAATCAGTTTCATAACTACATCATTTCTGTATTGGATAATCCACTTCCACTAACAATACTGCAAATAAACAAACAAATTGTTTTTAAAAAGCATCTATTAAGCTTATGTAAAAGCAAGAAACAAAGCTATCTGTAGAACTTCAATTTTACTAACATAAAACAAAATACCAACTCTTTCCACATTACTGTTCTGTGAAACTTGGAAGAAAAAAAAAAACAAAACACCTTTCACTTTCCTTGTAATTCCCAAACTCACCAGTTGAAACATTTTTACAACCTACCAACAGATTTCTCAAATGATTTTTCTACCTTCTGCAGGAAGCTGGCATCTATGAAGGTTATCCAGTTTCATTTTTAAAATTATTTCTTCTACCACGTTTAAAGCTAAAGCTGAGAGAGACAACTAAAACCTCAACCTGTGATACAAAATGGTCAGTGTCTTTGGAGGCAGAAAGCTGAAAATTCATATATTCAGAACTGGACATCAATCTGGCAAAGGAACCAAACTAAGCGGCTTCATCACTCCCTTTCCATCATTTGATATTCACACAAAATGAATTCTGCAATCAATTCTGGCTATAGCTGTCCTTTAACAAAACAAAACAAAAAACTTACATTTACTGAATCTTGAAGTGTCCACGCTTTCTAACACCTATGCCTAAAGGCATTTTTTGACCAAGGTCTCCATTCCATTTACCACTGTGCACTGTTCGTGGCTGGCTACTGCCACTACCCAGAAATGAAGTGCACTTTCTGTGGCACTGCACCTGCAATGCCAATTTATTTTCCTGTTAATGACCAAAGGCCTCAGGTAATGCTGCTACACTTAAGGCAAGTACTAGTGAAGAATGTCACCAACATCCAGATGAATTACTGCCACATCCAGAACAGCCTACGGAGATCCTATTCTACTCTACTGAAATAAGTAGCCAAACTATTTGCTGAAATCCATTTTTAGCATTTAATGCCATCACAGCTACCAAAGTATCTGCTTCCGTAATCAATTATTCAAATTATTAATAAATAGTGAGATTAATAGTAAGAAAGTAAGATTGAAGGGCTGGAATGCTAACCTGGGATTTGAGAAACATCAAGCCTTTGCTCTGCTACAGACTTGCTCTTCGTCCCTGAGCAATTCCCTTAACCTCTTCCATGGCATTTCCGGTACCGCTTCCCCACCCCCACCACCCCCAAGGGATTTGTAACAATAGGTACATTAAAGACTGAAGTTTTCAGATTCTATGATAATGGGAACTACAGAAGCACCACAGATAACAACACTAGGGAGTAACTGGTCAGCATTAAAAAAAGAGGTCATATAAAGCATAGCTGAGTGCTTCTCCTTGATCTTAATTACCTTCCAACTTCATTACCATACTTCTTAGTGATTTTCCAATAGATTGCAGCCCTTATTTAACACTAAAAGTGCTCATTTCCCCTGGAGAATCACGTTACCAGATAAGGCTAACATAACTAATTCTGTACATATTTTCTGATCTGAAAATTCCATTTTTAGCTATTCTGCCCCAAACAAGCAAAATGACTGTTACTCTGGTTGCTGTGACTAGAAGAGTACACAGTTATCAGGTTATGACGAAAGGCATGATTCAACCAAAGGCTATTTACCTTACTTTATCAATTCCAATGTTTATTTCAGACTAGTCATGGAAAAAAAATAAAATCTCTGTCCTCGACTATTCTCAGACACAAAATAACAGTGTGTGCATTAATGGATCTGTCTATTGCATTATTACAAGATGAGGTGGCTCAGCATTTTATTTCCTGGCAGCACAAGGCTAATCTATTGATCTATAATGTCAAGAACACTGCACCATGTATTCTTACAGCAAAACCAATCCTTTTCACTTACACGTAGGAAAAAAAACAACTGTAATTGCTGACAATTGATGCAATTTTATAGGTAGTATATTGTGAGTTATATGAAATATAAATATAAAAACTGCTGCACCCCCAAGACTCTGTATGATTGAACATCTGACTCAATAACACAATTCAAGTGCTTGCCTATCTCAAAGCTTATAAATAATCCCACGACTTCCATGGGGCCGTGCACTATGCTTGAAGTTAAAGAGACGCCTAAGCCACTCTAGGGAATAATTAGCAAAAAGGATCCTGGCAGAAGCTGGCAATCCTTCAGATATTCAGTAGGAAACTGGTTTTTTTCTACTCCTCAGCAATGTTTAGGCATCTTTTATTTAAACGGATATTTGAGAAGCAAGTAAGTACTGTGGAAAAACATTTAAAATTTTTAATTTTCTTCTACTTGTGGTCATTACTATGTAACAGTTCAGCCTGTAATAGCCTGTAAGGAACCACTTAAAGAACAACAATCAAAATAAATAAAAAAATCAAGACTAAATTATATTAGCTAGAGGCCTCAAGAGCTAGAGATGGTTCATTAAAATAGCTCCCCATTGTGCTTCATATTCATTTTGCTTTTCCAGACAATCACAAAGGTAGCTTCAAGTTAGCAAAGACTTTCAAGATAAATGTAATTCCTTTAATCAGACTTTTTTCTTTACTTTTCCTTTCTTGAACTTTGACATTTTTCTTCCAGCTGAAAGGAGAAACTCTTTGTAACATTCTCTTCACAATGTAGACTTGATAGTAACTGAGACAGAACTAAGTTGGGAAGCAAAGAGATCAAAGTTGAAAGCTCAGTTTTCTTTCAATCCTCGTGTTTATTTCTTGTACCTTTATAAAGAGCGATATGTTACAAGCATGACATCAAAGAAAGCACCACTCCTCTTGTTATGTATTAAAAAAACCTGGATATTATTATACTCTCCTGACAAGTCACATGATTACAGAAATATACACGCAACTTCACTCAAATGCTGAACAGAGAATTATATTAGAAGAAAGTCTTCTCTAGATCACTGCAGGACTTCCTGAACATCTTACTTTAACACTCCCCACGCTCTCCTAACAGTGGATCTTCTACTGTAGAGGCAGAACCAGCACACATGATCGTAAGAAAAATTAAGTATTTCTCTTGCTGCATCAAACCCTCGAGGTCTCCAATATCATAGCCATTCTTGGAGGATGGCATAACTCTAAAAGGATAACTTTTGCAGTCATACCGCCCTCTCCTAGCTTGAGTGAAGCCCTAAAAGAGATTCTTTTTCATACTATAAAGACTAATTTAAGTACCTACCAGAAACCAGTCGAAACTTTTTGTCCATGTCCGTCAAAACTAAGAATAGGAGGTTACCTTTCTACAAAGTGGAAAGTATGGCACTGCTACAGGATGCCAGAAATGACATCAGATCAGTTCATCCACTGCCAGCATTCCTTCTAAAAGCAGCTTTAAATATGCTGTGTTGGCTAATCTTTGTTTTGTAATTAAATAAATCCTACAGCACTGTTGAACCCTTCCTCTTGTGGTCAGCACTATCTTCTGGTTAAATCAGCTGCACGCACACACACAAGTGATCAAGAGCCATGTTAAAAACTAAGAAACTGTCGGTTAAGCAAAACTATGACTCTATGAGCAGCTCACTTCTCACACAGGGATCACATTCTGTACAGGCAAAAATGAGGCCTGGACACATCTGAAAATACATTGATGGGGCAGACGAAAGACTCAGAATTTAGTTCAATTTATTCATGACAGAAAATGACATATAACATACCATATAATCACCGGCATTCGATAAATTGAGGTTTTGGTCCTCTTGAGTATCCCATGGTCTCATTTTGCTTGTTTTTTCTTGATAGTTAAGAAGAATCTACTCAAATAAGCTCTGCAATCTGGCACCAACAGGAAAAGCAACAGTCAGAGAAACATGCCAAACTTCCAAAGCTGACAGGACATTAAAAAGGAAAAACATGTCCTTGACTTGACAACAGGTACAGCTGGGTTTGTTCTTTACCAGTGCCACTCAACACAGAACAGGCCTTATTTATGATATTCCCCTGACATGTACAACATTGTGAAGCTGTGCCTATCAAATCCTATGAGAGTTATCCAAAGATAGTACTAAATCAAGAGTCTTGATCCTGCAGTGGAAGTGGAGGGCATTTGGCATCTAGCAAGCTACAATTTTGGAATAGAAGGTAGGAAATAAGATCTTACAATACTGGGAAAAATCGTTCCAGTGGTATCATAAACTATGGGAATGGTGAATGAGTCAAATGGAATAGCTACAAAGAATCTAAGACCACTATGTCGACTGCTTGATTGATATTTACCATATTATATTTGCCACAACAATTTACAGCAGTATTTCTTCAGCAAGAATTTCTTGATCTTATCCTGCCACTGCTTGACCAAATGCCATCTATTGAGGTTATTTGGTTTTGCCAGTTAAGGTCATGTGTGTCGTGGGCTACTAACAAAAGTAGTTTTTCCAGGAGGTGAACTTTAAACAAAAGTGTGGGTTTTTTAATTCTTTCTAAATAAACTGTAACTAAAACATAATGTAAAGTCAAGATGGCCCTGGCCATCTTTGAGAGAGAATCTGCTGCTGCATTCTTAGTCATCATCACATACAGACTCTGTACTTAAGTACCAGGTACTTAAGATATATTAAATGTTGCAGCTAGACAGTTACTCCACAATGGCAGGTCTGATGCTTCAGGTAGTGTGCAAACAACTATTACTAGTGCATGCTAGGAGGTTGGTTTGGCTGGGGGGTTTTTAAGTGTAAACACTCCCTCAGTGTAGAGCAAAGCTTAGTTTTCTTTTATTTATGTTGACATTACCACTGTGGTACTTGTTTAATATACAGATTTACCACTGACACAAATAAATGACCAAAAAAAAAAAAAAATCCCTTTTCCATGCAGTTCAGCTCCAACATCCCTTCTGGTATTAACGCTCTCTACGCATCTTCAATTTTTTGGTAGGAGTTTTGCCCTGGTATGATTTAGGAATAGTTCTGCAATTGAGAATAGCAAAACAACAACAACTAAGGAAAGTAGGCAAGCCAGCCAATCTGTCAGGCTGTGCTAATAAAAATTGATTGATGAACTTCTAGTAGCACTAAGCAATATTTTCAGATGAATCAGTTAAAACAGGTGCTGACCACTACAGGATTTATCAGTAGAGAACCTTATGTTATAAACATATGTTGTGCATATTTTCAGACTGAAACCAGTTGGCAGCTTCCAGTTATTTCCTTTTTAACTATGAATGAATTACAAGATAATACATTGTTTTCTAGTGGTTTTCTGATTGTTTTGTTATTGAGTTTTTCCCTCTGCATTTATGCTTTCTTTGGAATCCAAACCCTCCCAGTACTTTTCCTAGAATCAATTAATTGATTCTGGAGAAGTAAAAAATTTCAGTTCTCCAGCTGTTTACTGGATTATTTATTATCAGAATAAGGTCAGGCCTTCCAACAACAAATAGCCAGCTGACAAAAAGAATAAGTGGATGACTTTTGTAGAATGTGAAAGCCAGCATGTGAAACTGATAAAAAAAAAAGTAAAACAAAACAATCTGTTTTCATTATCCACTTCAATGAAATGACAAATGTATAGCCCCAGAAGTATCTCCCTAGATTAGATTTCAAAAGAGCTAGACTCAAAACCTCCTCCTAACGCTAGGGAAGAGAAAGTGCAAACACCTACAGAGTAGCAGGGAGAAGTAATCAATCTTCTCTCCTGTGCTTTATCAGTGTGGCAGTCACGAATTTATCTACTAGGACCCAACAGTGAGAAGAGATTTCCATACCCGCACAAGAGGTCACCTGCACCAGCCAAAGCAGGCAGAGATATAAGACAGACTTATCCAATTCTCAGTATATTTGGTCGGGAATGGAGAACCAGATATTCAGCCCAACCTCACTGTAACAAATCCCCACGGGCCTTGGAAAAATGTTCATTTGATCACTACGTTCACATAATGATATGGTAGTTTCCCACATCACAACAACAACACAGAAACAGCTGATTTTAACCAAATGCTATGGTATTGTACTTCTGTGGAGATTAATTTATATTAATGTAATAAATCCTAAATAGTATTTTGAAAATAAAGTAGTAAAGAAATAAGGAGGGAAAAAGAAGTAATTTTGCACAGCGAAGTCAGCACGCATTGAGAGAAACAACAGAAATAGAACTGTTATTCCTAGTTAAACATTAGGTTAAGTGTTTGGCCTACAAAGACTAATTAGCAATGGAAAAATAATTTTTTACTGTTATAAACAGTTGGTAGAGAGTTTGGGTTGTGGGGTTTTTTTTAAGTTAAAGTGATACTTTTCATAAAGAGATTTACACAGTTCCTTAGTATGTCTACCTGCACTTTTTTTAAGCTCCAGACCCATAAAGATAGATGATATCTGTGTAAGACATTATTTTTAAGTGACAAATATTGGATTAGACAATGCAAAGAAAAAAAATAAGACTCTACTTCTTCCAGCTCTAACCCCTGAAGTCAAATGGGTATCCAAAGGGTTTATTTATCTGTCCAAGCGTAACAGAGAAAGCAACTACCCACACTTGAGTTACCAAAAAAGCTACATATATCTTTTTATGCTTACACCTCTTCCCCCACCTTTTTCTAAGATTGTGGTATACAAAAAGAGAAATGTTTACTAAGCAAGCTAAGATTTGCATACCTCTTGGATGCAAAGAGTATATCCACTTTGTTGTAACTTACCACCAAAACTGTGCTGAATGTGCTTTTGGTGTTGACAAGCAAAATGCTTTGAGTCTCATCTCCTCGTAACTCCCTGCAGGTTGCTACACGCTGGCATTCTGTACTGCACAGTCATACCTGCAGCACCTTTGAACATGGGAAAAGTGCTGCTCACCAGCAACAGCTGCTCAGCGTCCTGCTGCCTGCTTCTCTGTGCAAAAGCAAACACAAGTGACGGACGGTTGCAGGACAGCCAAGAACTGGTAGGTGTGCTCAGTCAGTAAATCACTGATTGTACAACGACGTTTCCTCAGGTTAAAAGCTGCCCTCGGGAGCACCCTAAAACAGGTCAGTTATCAGCTTTTCATTCAAAGCATTAATTAACAATACTTTGAACTTTTATGCCGTCTTCCACTATGAAAATCTAAAACCTCTTTATACAGAACCTACCCCACAGCAATACCACGCTGTCATCATCTTTACCTAGAAGACAGAGAAAATGCAAAATAGAGCAGTGAAGTACCTCTCACAAAAATACACATGGAGTCAGAGCTGGATAACAAGCCTGTTTAATGCCACCGAGTTGTGCTCTGCTCCTTATAAGAAAAAATCCAGTCCAGGGGAGAAACACATGGATGCATGCACACACTGTTCAGCCATGTAACAAAGTCCACTGTTCATAAAATACACCAGACTGGGAAGGTGTTTAACTGTTCAATCAGTAAAGAAAAACATACTAAAATAAAGAAATTGCTCTATCAACAAACATCCCAATTTCAGTCCAGTAGCACTTCCTCAGCCCGTTTTCCTTTGTAAATCCAAGAACTAATGCCCTGTGGATGGCTTAACCTATGTAATTTATCAATAGAGATTTTCATTGCAGAGCTATAGCCCAGGACAAACCTTTGCCGTTTGCGGAGCTCTGATGTATTTCTAGTTCCATTTGTGCTCTCGGGCAGTAATGTTTCTGGACCTCAAAAGCTACAGCCTTTCAGAGTACAGAAGACACGCTGGAGGAACAACAGAGATCCTTCAGAGGTGGCTCACTCTATGGCTTTACTCCTAGTATTTCCTGGGTTGAACAGTACTAAAGGGAGTGGCCCAAAGCAAAATAGGTGTGTCTGTGTTCCCAAACAGTTTAAAGGAAGAGTGAGTATTTTCCTCTAGATATGCCATTAGTCATCAGGACCACAGTATGTTGTCTTTCAAACAGTGACATGTTCCAACGTATTGACCATCTCAAAGTAGCTAATATTATTGATAGCTTTCTTTTTCATACAAAAGGATCCTAACCGGCCTCAAAGGTTGATGGCAAATACAGACTCGATCTTGTCCTGAGATATTTTCTTTCTATTTTACTCTGTGTGTCATCTCCACTCCACTGCTTCTCTTTTATGGATATATTGCACCCAAACAAAAGAGTAACAGCCTGTGGAAGATGGGGATCAAAGGAACACTGCTACCACTTTCCACACACACTTACAGCAGGGAAAGGCAAAGAAAGTCCCAGGCACCTTCCCCAGGCTCCCACAACACCCGACCCGGACAGAGGCAATTAGGCTGACTCTAAGTGTAGACTTCCAGGCATTTCCTTCTACGCAGTTGTACATATCCAGAGACAAACTGTTCCATGAGCAGCTGAATTAATGAATCTTTCTTCTTCTGACAGATTTGTGTCTCAACACCCGTCGGGTTTGCCCTACTTCCATGTAACATCCTCCTGGCAATACCATTCCCAGAAATACTTTCAGTTCCTTTCCATTTGTCTGCTTTCCTGGTTCCTCTCCATGTCCTTTAAATCCATCCACAGAACCCTTAAGCCGTCTTCCTTTTAACTGCTTCAGTATCTTTGGTTTCCACCCATACTTTCTAAACTGCACTCTCTCTTCTTTCACTCTCTCATCTTTCTCCTGTACTCCAACTGCTGGTTATTATCTTTAAATTCTGTTTCCCTGAAAGGAGGAGAGAGGGAAGGCTGACAGAGCAGTTGTATAACCCTCGTGTCCTAGGAAATGAGACTGAAAAGCAGCCAAAACAAGGTGCAGAAGCTGACAAATTGCAACCTGAAGCCCTCTCTAGAACACACTTACAGTACTCTGTACATTATTATGGACTGAGAGATGCTGCTGTAACAAGAATACCACTTTATCCCTAAGATTTCACTTTAGACAACAAAATACACTACTTCTCCTCTAAACATTTATGAAAAGATGCCAGAAACATACAAAAACTTTTGGGTTCCTGGGTTTGGGTTCCAGCCAAATTTTGGCCAACTACTTTTAATTCCCTGCTTCAAACACTAAATCCTGAATTTCCTGAACTCTTGACTTCATTTTCCCCGCAATGAACTGTCACTTTCTCAGCCAGCTTGTTAAAAATACACACTCATGCAGACGCATAGACAAATGTAAACACAGGCACAAAATCTGGTCTCTCTACCTTTATTCTCAGTCTGGCTTTCTCCTTCTCTGGCTTTATACTTTTTATGTGCTGCCAAATTAAGTGGAGTGCAGGACAGGGCGTTCACTCCATTTGGACTTTAACATGCCTGACTGAAAATGATTAGCTCATCAGAAACACTGCTTTCTCTCTGTCCCATTTTTCTTTTTAATAATCAAAGCACTCCAAACTTTAATTACCATTACTGCCACTCTGATGTGGTAAGCAGATAGAATTATTCCTGTTCTACAGACAAAAAAATTAAAGCACTATATTCCCAGGAAGTGCTGACCACTAGCATTTATTTATTTTATTTACTCTGCTCCTAGATACAATTGCATATTGTGTATCTGTCTCAGATAAAATTGTGAAGAGGAGCTCTGTGGGTCCAGAAATAAGGTTCTTCTGTCCTCTTTAAGAGACACATTCCTGGAGTGTGCCAGTGTGACTTCTGCAGTTAACCACATTTATATCTTTTTTCTTTAAGTGAAGAGAGGAAAGAGACGGAAGATGAGAATGATTCAATATACATCTACATATTGTACAAGTCATCACACTCACACTAGCTATGTATTATTAGTAGCTACAGCATTAGACGCTATATTTGAGCCACATACTAACTTAAGTCTTCTATATGGTTATGTATGCATATACACATCACCTCTGTAATACAACTGATTATATGTTGATTTTCATCTATGTTAAATTAACTGACCATACCTAGTAGTTTAGTACACCATGTAAGAAGTGATCACTTCTCACACATTGTACTAGCCCTGAGTCTCTCCTCAGTAATTTCTGTACATGTTTCCTAATGCTGAAGGTCTAGCCTCCAGAAGCTCTGGAGAATTTGAAATCTGCCAGTGTGCTGTCATAAACATTGTATGTTATTCCCATGAAAAAAACCACACAAATCTCGCCAAGTGAGAAGACTTTGAAATACTACAGTCTAGTATGCTCAGCAGAGAGATGTTTTTGTTTGCTATTAAAGCTCAGCAGAGACTTGCTGGCTATTAGTTCTGCAGCAATTTCATCGGATTTAGCTTACACAGTTCTCAGGCCTATTGTAATTCCTACAAAGTGACTGAGAATAATCAATCCCCATGCTGCAAGGGATATGCAGAACTACACTGGTGCCAGCCAAACAGAAAGACAACAGTGTTCTCCATGACTCCATTACACAGACCAACAATCTGACATTTCTTAAATTTAAGAGTTCATTTGTGTGCTTTTCATTTTCTTTTAATGCCTTTTTTTTCCCTCCAGACTTCATGTAACCCAAACAGAAGCACCCACAATTACAAACTACCTACTATTGGAAAACCTACTGATTAAGAATGTTATCAGCTGCTTCAGACAGCCATGGATCCGTGAGGCAGCACATTCCTGTTGTGTCTAGCGCGAGACACATAAGGCATCACAGTTTCTCCTTCAAGTTTTAAAAGCAGTTCTTCCTAGACAACATTAGACCATATTAGCTCAGCCTGCTCCCTGGAAGATTTTACCCATTGAGATATTCTTTCCATACTACAGATGAGGAGAACATCAGGCAAAAGAAGTGATCTGTCCAGAACCACAAAACTCTATGCCCAGCTTAGAAACTGAGTCTAGGTCTCATGAATCCCAACCCAATGGTCTAGCCATTACACCTTCTGTTTAAAGACAATTATTTATTTAAAGTAAAACAAAACCACAGAAGAAAAAAAAAGACAGAGACTTTAAAGGAGACCATTAAGCTCTTATCAAAGGAAATTAACTTACCCTGTTCCTTCATAGCTTATCTCCTCATTTCTTCTCACTCCAAGTCCCACATAATAGACAATGCCCCTATACAGTTTCTGCGGATGCCACAGCCTTTTCACCAGAGCTGGTTCTTAAGTGACGGCAGCAGAACCAACAGATCACAGGAGGAAAATTACAGGCAGACTCTTCCTCTTTACTTCAGCAAACAATTTCCCTCACCTCCTGATCTAGGCTGAGACTCCTGATTGCTAGTAATTCTTCTTCTCATTTACAGTTTCCAGTGGTGACTCTTCCAGAATTTTTTCCCCATCCTGTGAAATTATTGCATCACTGTCAATGCCTCTGTCTCATGGCAGAAATTAATTTACAGTAACTTCCCCAGAGCTTGTGTACAGCAATTATTTTCAAATGTAACCATTTAGAACAAGTGTTATGCCATGTATTCTGTGCTCCAGAAAATGAAACTTTATAGACATAGAAAGTATAGCCAGGCAAACACTCCTTTCTTGTGCATTGCTAATTGCATCTTAATTATAGCATTTTACATGTATTTATGCACCTTTCATCCTAATGTATCCCAGAGCATTTTGTAAACTGTCACATGGTTTTAAAAGGAGGCCTATATTAATACAGAACTACTAGTACCCAGACATCTCTAGAATCCAGTGCAGCAGCCTGTAGATAAATTCATTATGAGAGAGATTTGGGCCAACGGCAGAACACCGAATCTCTGTGGTTAGATAGACCTTCCCTACCCCTTCAGACATCATTTGAAATTCTCGCATATCCATTTCATTTGATGATCTCAATGTTTGAAACACATTAATTAACTTGTACAGTATTTTAATTAGGTAAGGCATAAATAAAGATCTAAAACCTGCAATGCCTCTGCTAGTAGTCAAGAGGAAGTGCTTAAGGGAAAAAGCATATGAACCAGGGCAAGTATTGAGCGATCCTTCTAGATCGCAGCAAAATGGTGGTTTGGCTGGAGACTGCCTCCAGATTAGTGTTTAACAGCTACCAGTGCACCCATTCTCTATATTTTCTTCTAATTCCTTTTGGAATACCTCCCTCCTTTTCATTGCTTTACAGTCTGAAGTAGTGGGCTCCATCCTGTATTCCAGTGCTATACGAAGAAACACTTCCAAAACAGCTTTATTTGCTTTTAAGCCTGTCACCTGCTGATTTGATTGGGTTGAGGCCAAAATTCTTACATCCTCAGGAAAAAAAAAAAATAAAAAAAAATAAAGAATCATTCTCTACATGCTTTCTCTGCACAAAGATTTTAGAATATTTATCATGCCTCCCAACACCACTCAGTTTTACAGGTAAACAAACAGAAGCTAAATTTCTCCAACAAAATAATCTGAAACAAGATTACATCTGCAAGAATACAAGCTGTTTATTTTTAGATGTCTAATTTTAGGCAGCTAGTTTTACAAATTCCACCCATATAGACGCCGAGTTATTTTCTGAGGTCACACACTGAGCTAGTGACAGCCCTGATGAGAAAGCCCAGACATCCTTGTCCTTACAATCATTATCGGAAGGCAAAGAGAAGGAGTAAATTGCATGCTCCCCAACATATCCATGAAGGAAGGAAGGAGGCCGAGTCAATTCTACTGGGATTTCAAAGTACGCTTGCAAGAAATGCAAATATTTCAGTTGTGATACACTGAGCTTTAAATAGTTTCCAAGACTAAAATGGCAGTCTCCCATTACACTTCATTTAAAGATTTACTTAACAACTTTGTCTTTCCTTAAGCTAAGCTAAGTGTTTGCAAAGCTACAATAACGTGCAACCTCCCTCTGCTTTTCCACACTCAAAGGCAGCTTGGGAACTTGCTGATACTGATTGCTTTACTCTGACTTGGCTTTTAATTCAGGCGCCAGGCAACGGATCACAAATGGATAACATGAAGATAAAACATTTGGCAGACACTTGTCATATGCTTTCTCTTGCCAAGAAACAAAATAGGACCTATTAAAATCATCCCATTAATTAACTTTTCTATCATTCCATTTTTTATTGGCATCTTGTTGGTTAAGCAAATGTTTTTTTCTTTCAGAAGTGTGTTAAGCTTAAAGAGTGATTTTTAGTACCATCAGAGGCCGGCATTTAACAGATCTTTACAATAAATAACTTTGGGCCAGATCCTCAGCTAGTTACGGTTGATTTTGCTCCCTGATACTAAAAACCAAAACCACCTTCTTTGAGAAAGATGATGTTAGTGGAGGGATCAGTTTACAGCAGCTGACAATCTGAATCCTAATTTCTTGCCATCTTTTTTCCTTCAGCTTTGGGGAGTTACTAAATTATGTGCTACAGTACTGAAATCCTGATCTGTTGTTTCAGTCATTGCCTTTGAAAAATTTACTACAGATTTTTTTGAATGGTCCTAATTTTGATACAGGTTGGTTGCAACTGTGATCCACTTGCCAAACAATTCTCAAGGAAAAGAAAAAGATTTACATTCTGCCAGTGGCAGAATAATATTTACATCCTTGACTTTTTCAAGGAGGACTCAACCCTCAAAGAAGTCAGCCAAGACCTAAATGAAAGGCCTGGCTGAAGGATTAATTCACAATGAGTAACAGTTGTAAAGATTGTCAGAAAGCAAAAAATTGGTCTCTATTACACTATAATAAAGTCTAGGCCTGTAAGCACTGTGCATGAAAGAAAACTTCCTGATGCTCACACACGCATCTTGCACAAGTGAATGTTTGCTACAGCAAGCTAAAACAGACCAGAAATGCAAAAGACTACTTTCAGTGTACGTCATTGCAGGCACAACAGCATTTTTTTTAAGAGAGGACAGTTTAAACAGTGCCTCCATTTTTCCTGTCCACTTTTTTTCTTTAATGTCAGGTGAAAACTTTTTCTTACGTTCTGAGCATTGTTCAGAGTGAGGCAGGGTTCTGTTTATGCTCTGCAAAGAGACACAGAAAAACAGGGAAGTAAAAACAATTTTCTCTATAAAAACCTGCATGAAAACGTAGAAGTTACTAGCGCACAGCATAAACAGTGATAAGCAGAAGTCAATATTGCAAATGTTCTTCTTCAGCCTTAACACAAGCAGCATTATCTGTGTCAGGATTTTTAGTACAATACATTACACCTGACTGTCAGCTCAGGAACTCCTCAGTCTGTGACATGATAAATGAGGACACGAGCATATTCAGTAATACGGGTATCTGAGACCATGCCCATTCTCAGCAGCTGGCTTCCCACATGACCTGGTGAGAGTCCTTAAAATGGAAGTTTATTTAATTTACCAGTGTCTTTGTGATATTACATCCTTTGCCAGAATGAAAATAATATGCTAATGCAATCTCTAAAGTGAAGACTTCACTGTTCTTTTTTATAAGAAATTTAGGTGTGGCACTGAGCAGAAGAATATCATATCCAGATGGAAGGAATGGACACAACTTTCCAGTGTATCACGTTCAGCTGTCAACAATCACAGGCTGACACAACTCCTTACAGAACCTGATCAAGCTCCAACTTAAAACATGTAACATTTACAAGGTCCATTGGAAGGCTGGTGTAGGGATTCATTTTCTTCTAGCTCCTATACTAAATTTGTTAATGGGACGTTCATAAACTTTTTTCTTGCGACAACATTAGTTAAAATAGCTCTTCTCTCTTCACAAGTGTCATTTACTTTTGGATGTATGTCCTGACAGGTACATTTTCTCTTTTGTTAGGCTGAAGCAACATGTCCTTGTTTAGAGACCTAACCACCACCATCCTGTCATCAAACAAGGCATCAACATTCTTCTCTGCTGTCATTCACTCCTGGTAAACTCCTACCATACAGCAAAATTCATTCTTCTTAGTCCCCAAGCACACAAAGGTCTCCTACTTAGTAAAAATGAATTTCAACCTTTTTCTATGACTTGCCCTAAACCCCTCTGTACAATATGCTAATCCCCACTTGACACTGAATATACGTCCCAAATGTCTGTCACCAGTACACTTCATTAGCAGACCTCTATGTTTCTCTTGTCCACCTTAGAACTCATGTATGAACTGTAATCTCTTGCAGTTTGATTAGTAATTTCTCAAGAAAAAATATTCAAGCTTATGAATTTGTCCATATTTCATTTGCCCTGTTCTATATTACCATGTCAAAAAAGACCCCTTATCAGTCACTCTTGCACTAAGCTGTGCTGGTGGCTCAAGTTGGGTCAAAAGCACTCTGTACCCAGAGTAAAAACAAAACAAAACAACAGTTAAGTTCTGTCCTTAAGAATTTCTTCAAATGAGTGTTCAATTCAGTTGACATCTTCTATATTTCCAGAATAACCACAGCATTGTTTCAGGAAAAAACAAGAAGTGTAGCCATTTTCACTTTTATTTCAATAATGCCTGTAGACTTCTACTGAGGGTAAGACTCTACTGGGCTAAGATCTGTAAAAAACAGCAACGTTCCTGTACCAACTAAAATCTTAACAGGTGAGATAACCACTGGACAGGAGACAAAATGAGGACATAGAAAGAAAGGAATTAATTACTCTAAATTTGCATACCACAAATCACCAGCAAAGCCAGACAGAGAACCTAGAAGGTCTTAGAACAGTCTAGGCGGGAACCCACAAGACAGTTTTTCATTTTTGTTTGTTTGTTTAAGTACAGATGCGCCTGATGGGAATATTAAAAATGAGAACAAATGAACAATATATCCAACTAAAAATATAATTGTCTCTATGATAACTGTTGCTTAGATAAATCACCAATATATCTGAAATCCAAGGCTCAAAAATCTGCTAGAAGGGGCAAATCTGAAACAGCTAAAGGCTTTTATAGACCTCCATATGCTTTAAGTATAAAGCACAGTTCATAGGCAAGAAGACTGGAAGAATTCAAATGATGCCTTGTAACTCTTTTCTGCAAGGCAATTTTATCACAGCCTATTGGACTGTATTAAAAATTCTTTCATTAAAATTTTATTACCACTGAAATTACTACATATGAGATGTGGCTCCAGAACAAGAAAATTTCTTATTGCAGTGATTAAAGCAAAGTGATACAGAAACATAAACAAAAGGGGGTTTTACAACTTTAAATTCAACACCTGTCTAGTCAATAGCCTCACTGGAAATATCAGGCTGTTAACCACTAGTGAATCTAAGTAAATAATGTTTGGGGTTTTTTTGTTGTTGTTCTTATTTTGTTATGGTATGCAAAGAAAACTGAAAGTGCTAGCATAACAGACCTCAGGAGTATCTGCACTCAGTTTATCTAACAAATAAGCAGTAAATAAAGTTAAGCAGTCAGAAATATGTAAGATTAAAATTGATAACAACCTCTATCAATTTTAATCCTGCTAAGTCAAAAGAAAGGGAGATTTATTCTTTTTTTACACTCACATTTACATGCTTTTATACCTACATGTTTTCTGTAGAAGTAGGGCAATGGCATTTGCTTCTAGTTAAAATGCATAAGGGATGCCTTGCAGGATCAGCAGTTCTATTATTTATTTATTATCTGTGTTTCAAAGGATGGAAAATGAGAACCATTTTCACTGCTACCTGCTATATCTAACCAGTAGTTCCACATTGCTAGTCCTATTACTCAGTGCCCCACACATTATAAACCACACAGTAGGAGCACAGAGAGCTCATCTGAGTGCAACTCCGTTTTCTGTTCTGCCCAAATTTTCTGCTAGAGTAAGCAGAATTCCGGTCAGGACTTACATGTGGGACAAGAGACCAAAGATATGGAAATTCACATTGACCATCACTCATTTGTCCGGTCATTCACCATCAGGAGGACAGAGTTGAAAAGCAAGAGCCCTGACAAGCAAGAGCAATGCTTGGGGGATGGAGAAGATCATTGCTTATGTGAATACTGAAACTCTTGCGGTGTCAGATTCTACCTTATGGCTAGTGCTTTATTTTACAAGCAGCCCACTGATATCCTTACTGTCTCTTAAGATATGAGTAAGGATGAAAAGATTTCAGCCTAAAAAAAGTACAGCCTGTGCCTACCGACTGCAGACCACCGTGTGCGGATTGGGTTGCCGAAGGGCAGCAGCCCCTACATTCAGCAGTCTACTGCCATCAGAATCCCAGAGTCTTACATGAAAATCACAGAATAAGTCAAGCTGCAAGGGACCTCTGGAAATCTCTAGTTCAATCTTCTGCCCAAAGCAGGGCTACTTTCAAAACCAGATCAAGTTGCTCAGGGCCTTCTTCCATCAACTTCTGAAAATCTCCAGAGATTGCACAACTTCTCTGGGTAATCTTAGCAAGAGCTCAGACACACTCATTGTGAAAAAAAGTTCCTTCTATTTAGCTGGAATTTCTCTTGGTGCGATTTGTGACTGCTGTCTTTCACCCTTTTGCTATGCACCAGGATTTGTTGGGGAAGGGGGCCATATAGCAAACATGGTTCCATTTGGGTAACTGAAGCCAGCAACTGCATCTGCCCTTAGACTTCTCTTCCCCAGGCCCACACAAAGCTGGTTCCTTCACCTTTTCCATGTAGGCCACAAGGTCCAGATCCCTAATCAGCACTCTGTTGCCACTGCTCATTTGTCAGTATCCTTCTTGCACAGGAAGGTGGGGGTAAAACTGGAAGAAAACTGGAAACCATTCCAGAGGAAGCCCTCAGTGCTGAACAGAGGGGAGCAATTGCTTCCCTTGATCTGCCAGCTACCTTCTTGCAAACCTCGTAAATTTTACTCTGCTCTGCAGTAAGCTTACAGTGTCACAACGCACACTGCTGACTCAAATTCAACCTGCCCATCAGGACCTGCTAGTCCTTTTCTGCAAAGGTGCCACCTGGCCAGCTGCTCCCAGTCTGCTCAGTTTTCCCATCCAACATGCAAGACCGCATTTGTCTTTGCCGAACATCCCAAGTTTCCTGCTGGCCCATTCTTCCAGACTGCTTAAGTCCCTCTGAACGGCGGCCCTGCTCTCCCCCCAGTGCACTGAGTGTTTCTCCCAACCCGGGGTCATCTGTGAACACGCCACAAGGGTGTTCTGCCCCACCGTCTCGATCACCGATGATGATGCTGAACAGCAGTAACTCCAGCAGCAAGCCCTGAGGTACACTGCTTGTCACAGGCTGCTAGATGGACTTCAAAACACTGACACTTGGAGCCTGACGGTCTAGCCCGTTTTTCACAAACCTTGTAGTCCACCCATTTGGTCCATAACCCCCGGGTTGACTACAAACATGCTACGCGAGATCAATTTCTTTGTACGCTGGCTTGGAGAATAGCAAGCACACTCAAGTTCAAAGCTTTACCCCTGCTACAGACACCAAAGTCCAGACAGAACAGGTTAAAGGGCAATCACCACTGGGTGAAACTACGAAAAGCTGCATCACCTTTTCAGAAGCCCAAGGTATTCATATGCACGCATCCCAAATGGAAACGCTCAACACTTGGGCCACCAACTGGGAATTCCTCCCTTTCCCCTGTATTACTAGTAACAATTTACTCCTTCTGTCCATTTTTTTCCTATTGTATTCACTAAAGGCATACCAGCAAGGCCTTCTAACACCTCATTCTCTTGTTATTAATTAATCCACTCTCCTGCAAAGAACAGAAAGCAGCTAAGATGTGGTCTGCTTCTTCTGTTTAAAGAATTAGCTGTTATAGCTAGCCATCCATCCCAGATGAATCAGAAAACAATTCTACCTTTTGGCATCCAAGAACCCATGGAACAATTTTATGAACAAAAATTAATACAAGCCAATGAGATTTAGCTGGCATTTAACTGAGCACTTAGTCAGCAATTTATGCACACTGATGACACCCACACACTAATTCTACTAATTTTTATCATGAGTTTCACATTTGTTCCATGACAAATCAAAAGTGAAAAAAAACCCACCCCACCCAACAAATCGTTTGGCCTTTTAGCAGGTTGATTATGTACGCTAAAAGGAATCAGAAGCCTAACTCAAGGTCAACTGTGTTGCCAAAGAAGGCAGTTCAAAACAAATTCCATCTAGAGTACGTATCTCTGATCAGAGATTTGAAAGGCTGGATAACGCATACCTTACAGACACCTACACTGGAAACACAAATCCTTTGTTCCACTCTGAGCATTTATCCTTTTTACGTAGACACCTTTACATGGATCACATATTCTCAGAAGCTCAGTTGCCAGATAGCTTTATTATAGTGTCACTAATTTTTCCAGCTCAGAACTATTTTCAGTTTCAGATCAAATGCTATTTTTAATTTTAAACTCTGGCTCATTGCTAGGATTAATTTTATTGTGTACTTAAAGGTGCCTTTAGTTCTCATGTTTTTGCAGTGCCAAGAAAATTATCCTGGTGATCTCTGGACTGAATTTACAATTACTATTCTTTTTTCATCAGTCTGAAACACTAAAATAATAAACAACTATGGTGTTACTCATCAATTTAAAAAAAATATAAACAAACCAAAAACCTTAGATGCTGTATTGAGTCTTAGACTCCATATTCAAAAGAGGTCATTTTGTATCACAAGATAAGAGACTTCATTTTCCTCATCTCCCGGCCACCTGTACCCTATTCCAAGAGGCACCACAATACCTCATACAACTGCCTTTTAAAATCTCCAACTGATCTGACCATACCAATTCCCCCCTCACTTCCTAGTCATCTGTCTTGGCAAATATAGACATACTCTTCACTATTATCATCAACTAATTTGCAAAGCAGTAATTCCTGGAACTCTAGAATGAAAGTCCCATTTCCCAAAAGTCAGATTTAACAAATTTGAGAGTACAAGCAGCTTCCAAACTGAACAAATGAGCTGGGTCATCACAAAAAGTCATTTTTATTTTTCTTCAAGTATAAGCACATAAGAAAAGAAAAAATCTAATCCTGGGAATAATCAGTGTACCTATGTCCTGATATGCATTTTACTCACACTGTCAGAAATTAAAAAGATTGCTCCTCTATGCAAATAGTGTTACTTTTGGGTAAAACCACACTAAAACCAGAAAAAAACCTAAGTGTTTCTGTCCCACTGAAGTTGTTTAAAAAATAAAAAACTTCCAGCATATAATGCAGTTAAAGCCGATGAAAAATCTTGGATCTCTAGAAGGCACTGCTTCCTAGTCAACTCTACCATATCAGAATACTTGCTCCTTTCCAACACAAACACACACCCCAAAATCTAAAGGCATCTTCTCATAAGTTTAAATGCATGCTATGAATAAAACTATCGTAAGGCAATCTGATGGGAGATGAGTTAGAAATACCTTGGAAATATTTTAAATGGCTCCAGTGCCTTGGAGAGGTAATTAACTGTCCTGTGCTAGAACTAAATAATACAGATGCTTATTTAAAAGTAGCTGAAATGCATGTTCCAGACCTGCCTGTAGTGACAACTCTTGTTTACAGCTCAGGAGAAAAAAAAATTCTACTTAAGGAAAAAACTACTCTTGGGGAAGATGGCTCCAAATCTTTCCTTAAATGAATTCCCACTTAAACTGCTTTCCATTGCACACTGGAGCAGTAAGGTCTCTGCAAACAAATACTCACAGACTCACAAACTAGGGCTGGACAAACAAGCTTGCATTGTTGCCAGTCCAAGTGACCTCCAGGTTATGTCCCTGGTTGCCCGGCCAGAGGACTAGAAAAAACAGCACCATGTTCTGAGATGACAGTATCTATTCCAGGACTGGGGACAAATGCCTCTGCCTTTGAAACACATGGGAGAAGATTTAGCTGTCCTCAGAACAGTATGAGAATCACCTACACAAGCCCCACCATGCTCTGGGAGAATGCTAGGAAGCAGAGAGGCATTAACCAGCCTGGACCACTGCTGGCACGCAGCAGCTGCTGACAGCCTGCCAGCACAAATCTCCAGCACTGCAGTAACAAAACAACTTAATTAGCGGGCAGCCACAGTCTACACTGACTTCAGCTTCTGGACAAGTTCCATATGTAACTCTATGCATGGGCTGTCTTTAGGCCAGTGTAGCTACAGCTTCACAAGCAAGGCTTTAAGGTAGAGTATTTTATGACTTGGTAGTGCCTATAACAATGGAGGCCAGCTCTTTAATTGCGATCCTAATGCACCATCTCATTGCAGCGTATCTCATTACTGTCATATTCCACAGCAGGACTATTGTGGAAACACTCAATTCAATAGCAAGGGACAGCGACTCTTGGGAAGCCAATGCACTTAGCATCTGATAAGACGGAAGATAAAAAAACACCTCTGCATATCCCTTAGAGTTACCCGATAAAAGCAGAGGCCTTTTCTAGGCAGCTCCAAGTATAAAAGGGCTGCTGAATTAGTGCCTGTGACCACCACAATCCTTTAATAATATCGTATGACAGGGCCCTGAATTTGAAGAGGTGTTCAAACAAACATGCTACTTCAACCTGCAGAGAAAGGAGTGTGTCAGAATATTCTCAAACAATTTTTCCATGTGGCAGAGTGGCACAGCCACAGCATAAGAGTGATATTCCAGCTGTAATTTAGAGGGAACATTACAAAGAGCTCAGAGCAGTTCCCATGCACCCATCCTTTCCTCATTTTTCACAACCTTCCTGAATTTAAAAAGGGAGTTACTGCTTTTTCAAAACAATCTTGGCTGAGTCACTAATAAGAACAGCAGCGACAACAAAAAAAATTACATGCTGGGACTAACTGGCAAGATCTGGCAGTACAGGAAGCCCTGGAGGCACAGAGCCAGACAACTGGAGCTCCTTGGCCAGGTGGTGCATTTGTTCCTTGGGGAACCTGGCATTGGTCTCACCCAGCAGCTGAACCACAGAATAATTCTGGCTTAAGTGTTGGAAAAAGTGTTTAAAGACTTGCTCTCTCAGCTGTGAGTGAAGGTGGCATACATCAGAGCCAGGGTAAAGCAAATGTAAATTACTGAACTGGGAGTGGGAGGTGGGTAAAATCTATCAGATTTAGAAGGAGTCTTTAGTCCCTGATGCAGGCTCGAGGCCACAGTTTTGCACAGAGGAGAGACTTGGACATTGGGGACATGGCACTGGGTGTAATACTGTGCTGCCTGCAACCCACTGGGATACTGCAGTGTCTCGCTTTTTATAATAATTACCTACTGTGGCACTGAGGACATGTAGCCAGGTAGATTTATTTTTGAGTGCTTGCCGTCTTTACACACAGACTGTAATGGGTTTTCTGCCTGCAGACTTTTCAGAAAATTATTTCAAATTAACTTTTGAAATGGATTACAGAAACTACTTTAAAGCCTTTTGTGGACACTCTCGTTCATAAGTAAGAGTGACCTTAATCAATTTCAGTTAGCTCATTACAAGAATAAATTAAGATCAATAAGAGCGCCTTCAACTCTGAATTCACTTCTTTATTTAATTTGGACTAATTGTTCCTATGTCTCTCCACCAGACTGTGTCAAAATATGAGGCTAGAGAACAAATAGAAAGAAACAAACATTCCTGCATTATCTTCCTGGTCATCACACCGTGAACCCCCTGTAACAGAACATGCTCTTGTGCAAGGCTGTCATGTCCTTGTTTCTAACACCAAAGTAACCAAGGCTGTAAAACTCACTGTTTTGGATAAAGGGAAAATATCCTTGTAATATCTGGAAGTGATATATTGCCACTGGGTTGCTTGGACACAACAGTTCCGCTGTTCCATTTGTATATTCTAGCTTCTTCTCTAGGGCTCTGTCATCTACAAAAGTTTCTGAGCTCTTGTAACTCCCCAAGAAGGTCTCAGGTCAATGACAGGAGCAGCAAACAACTGATGAATCTGTCATATCTAAAATCCTTCTGTCATCCAACTTCACTATCTCCTAATCCCATCACCAGAGCTGGTTTTGTATTGGTGATTATACCGATACACGTGGGACAGCACACCCAGCTACCATCTGCAACCACAGCTACCATCTGCAACCACAGCATTACAGAAAAGTGGGAATTGTTTAGTATTTCCCATGAATACTCGGCAGCAAAAGCCTTGTGTACTCCAGAAGAGCAACCACAGCAATAGCTAGGTGCTGCCTTTCTTCCACCCCCAGTCCCCTGGAGAAGTTAGGTTGTGGCTGGAGGTCAGTGAGGGACAATGAACACAGGGTGTCAGAAGTGACAGGGTCCCATGCCTTCACATCAGAAAAAACAGCAAAAGCAAATGACGCATCTGTCAGGCCTCATTCCAAAGGCAATCACAGCTGAATGCTGTGGATGACGCCAACGGTGATTTGAGCTACACTTGACAGCCCTCAGCTTCTCCTCAAGTGCAGACCATATACAGAGACTATGGAAGGAGCTCAAAGCAAATGAACCAAAACAGCCTGCATTTTACAGAAGTCTTCAGAGCTGGAAATAGGCTCAAGGATCAGGTAGCAGTTGCTGAGCACTGAGACTTTTCCTTATAACCAGGGTTGCCAGCTGCCTCATATGGGGACAGGAATAACCTGTTTTGACAGATTTACCGCTCTTGCCATTTCCCCCCGAAACCTTTAATGAGGTTTTTATGAACCATTTCCTTCAAACACCCCTTCACCAGTTGACAATGCAAGGAAGTTACATTTGCAGAGTGAAACAAAGTCAAGCAGACAGATGGGAGGCAAAACAAGCTGAGAAGAAACTCACACTACTTGCCAAGCACCTTCCTAATATTTTCCACAACAAGCTGTAAGCAGTATTCCCCACTTTCTCAAATATCACGTCTTCCCTAGGACCACAATTCTTAAGTCACCTTCTACTCTCTTACAGCATTACTAAAAGAACAGAGTTAGTCAGACAACTTTTTTGCCTAATTGGAAGAGTAGCCTTCTTGTATGTGCCAAGAATCTTTATTTACCCCCTATGCTTCTGTAAAGCAGTGAGCACTAGAGAAGCTGAGCAGCAGTCCACTGATCAAATCAGTGTGACACTGACTTCCTCAAGAAAATCAGCCTGGTGGTAGTGTGTTAACTGCAGGGTTCACCATCTACTTTGAAATTCATATGACTGTAAACCTTTGGGACCCCAGAGACTGAGCTGTACTCTCAGTGAAACTTGGAATAGCATAAACCCAGGAGAATTTGTCCTTATGTTGCGACCTATTTAAATTACTATAGGTTTGCAATATGCGTGCATGACTCAGTGTGTGTATTTAAGTGTGAGGGCGTGATTCTGATTCTCAGTGTCTTCAGCATTACTTCACTATGCATTGCTGTGGAAGTGCCAATATTACCAGTACATAGCTCCGAGTGGAAAGGCAGCAAGAGTGAAGCATGGAAGAGCAAGAAGGAGGCAGTAACAAAAAGCCTGCAATGGCATCCAAGATGTCTGAGCTTAAACCCCACCTCTGTCAGACTTTTTGAGGAATCTTGGGCACATCATTTCTATCTCACATGTTAAAATGTAGGTGCACTGGAAAACAATGGCTGTTTTTATGTGCCTTAGGTCTAACACTAAGACTGACAAAAACCTATAAAACCTGAAGAGTGCTTTGTCTTCTTTAATTTAATGTCTTCCTGAAAGTTCCTATGTAACACTCATGCAGGAGATGAAGGACGAAGAGACCAAACTTTATGCTGCATTACAGAATGCACGCCAGCAGGCCATCCACACTGTCCTCTGAATTACACACGTAGCACCATTTGTCCCAAAGAATTCAAAGAACTTTACAATCTTCAGTGGAATATGAAGTAGGCTGATACAAAGTCCTGACACACAGAACTCCCACTTTGGTGAGCAGGAGGAATTTCACAGAGATAGGACTTGCAAATGCAGTAGTAGGAGAGTACTGCTTGAGGGTAAATCCATACCCTGAGACCACAGCAGATTGTCTGAAGCCTATGAACTTCATGGTATGATTGAAAGAATTACTTTTAACCATGAACAACTTTTTCTCTTTGTTTTACTGTCCATCTACATTTTGTCATAAAATGAAAAGAGGTCAAATATTGACTCTCAGAAACGTGCAGGTACTCCCATCCCCTTCGAGACAAAAAAACACTGAAAATAGACCAAGGAGGAAAAGCAGAGATGAAAAGAGGTTAGGAACGAAGGTGACCTATCACTTTGCCGAGTGTTCTACCTGCATGCATTCAAATCCATAGCCTAATGAAGACAAGTTCAAGGAAAACAGTCTTGTGTGGAATGACTTCTACCAGTAAAATTGTAACAAAACAACAGGGAACAAAGTGGTGCATGCAATAAATGTATAAGCAAACAGTAATGCTTAAGACTAGAAGCTGTCCCTTCCATGGAATACAACAATTTCTTGCAACACTGAGACAAGAATTGGAAAGTACTATAATGAAGTAACCAGAGCCTACCATATCTAGAAAGTAAACTATTCAGTGATACATCTAAAAATATACCAAGCAGATATATGTGGATTAGGAAAACAAATAAAAACTACCTCATTAAAATTTGATCTGGGATTGCTGACATGGTTTCAGGAACTTCAGTGCAGTCAGAATCTTGTTTTCACAAGGTATCAAACAGCCCCTTCCCAATGAGCTCACTGATACACTGCAGTGCCATCTCAGCCCTGACACAGGCAGAAGACTGCACCCCGCAAAAATCTAGGCAGCCATCCCTTTTCACCTTTGCCCAAGCTATTCAAGAATGAGTCAGGTCTGACACTGCCTTACATTACAAAAATTGCATGAGAAGCGAGGTGGTGATGAGACCTATGATAGAAGAGATTCACAGAGAACAGAAGACAAAAATCTCTAAAATTTTTAAAGCATAGTTGACAAATATCCAATGTCAGTATCGACAGGCCAAGCATCCGTCATATTCCTTACTTGCAGCACTTTCCTGGTGAGAGCTAAAAACAAAAAGTTCAGAGTAATGTGTTCTGTGTAGTGGAGTGAATTTTATGTCTTCCTTCCCCTATCACGTCTGTTTATTATTCTAGTGTATTTCTAGCCTTGTCAATGGGCAGGCAAACATTTGTTAGAAGTACTGCTTCCAGACTGACTGGCTCTGGGACTCCAGTACTTTATGGTAACTTTCTCCTCTTGAAAAGACTAAACAAGGAAGGAAAGAAGCAAGCCTGGGGAAACTAAAATGCGATTTGTCATGATGAGGCCTCAAGAGAAAACAGTAAGTTTTATTTTCCTCCACTCTTGCATTGGTAATTTGCTAGTAAGTCTCCAATTCTAAAAGCTCTTCTAAGCACTACTGCTATTATCAATTTCAAATTCAAACTCAGTTGTACTTAACACCTTCGTTGGCAAAAAGGGAGACTGTCAGGTATATCTGCATTAAGGAAAACATATGTGATGTTGCTCTTCCTTTCACCTTATCGGTATTCAGCAAGCATTCAGGTGAAGCTGATAAGCAACCCTGCTCACGGGTACAGATTCATCTTAGGATATTTCTGAGAGACAGTTTCAGTTGAATAGGAATTATTTATTTAGAAAAAAAGGTTGACAGATCCAGATAGATAGGCCATAGTTCTTTAAAGCATTTGGTTTAAACTATTTTCTTTCTGTAAATGAATGTTTATATAGGACTGGATGAGAAGTCCGCCTGGAAAGCATACCAAATATAACACCATATTCATATTTCTGAGGCCATGCCTGATACTGCTTGTAACAGGCAATGCAGCGTGGTAAAGGAGCAAGATGGGGATGCCAACAGAAATGGAAAACAGAATTTCCAGGCAAATTACTGAATCTCTTGTTTTGCCTGATTAAAGACAGTCTGTGTGTCACCTCTCAAAAATCAAATTCTAACTATCTGAAATAGCACCCAAAAACTATGGTACCCAAATTTAATAGGCATCCTAAAGAAATTAGCCAAGTGTTTTTCAAAATTGTTTTCAGGGACAGAAAAGACCCATCCCCACCATTCCATTTCAATTAAATCAAAATTCAAGGCAAAAAACCTCACATACTGACAGAAATATAATTTGCAAGTATTTACTTAAACTCTTTAGTACTCCAGCTTTTTAATTTGTGAAGTGTCGCTCTCTTCTCTACTCCCTTACAACTTCATATAGCACTGTCACTGCATTATCCAACTACCAGAGTACCCAAATTTGTCCAAAGCAGCTTTCAATACTGAAATCTAAATCCTGCAAAATACCCTGAAATCTTTGGAGAAAATACATACAGGCTTATACATATTCTCTCAGCCCCATGCTATATACTATTATAGATATATTAGCACTGCACACTTGATAGCAGCTATATGCTTCAGTAGTGATAGACTAAAGCAAGTTGCATCTCTTTTAATTAAAAGACACCAATTATTTTTTTTTTTTAAATGGGAGAGAGAAGTCAGTCATCAACAATGGCAAGCCAGTTGCTCTGAAATGAAGAAAAGTGATGCTGACAACTGTCTAATTCTCCTCCCTGTTAGAGGCATTCTGGTAACTCCGTGGGGCAACAGCAAGGGAATTCTAACAGCAGAAAGTAAAGTCTTATAAATCTGGCATTAAACTTGTATATCTTCACTCATCAAGTGAATTTTCTAGACAAGATAAAATAACATAGGCACTACAGATACAAAGCCATGTAAGCAATGTCTGCCTAATTTAACCAGACAGATGAGAGGCAGGGGAATATTCTTAAGCCTTTCCGGTTTTCCGCTCCTTAGCTGACCCCATCTATTTGCCTATTTATGCATTGTTTCTCCTACATGAATTGTAAGGTTTTACCTTGGCTGCTTCTGTGACTTTGTAAAACTTAACTGTATAGTAAAACGTTGGTGTCTGCTCTTTCTGTTTGGTTTTTATACCACAGTAACGCAGTATAGCTTTCAAAACAAAAAGACAATTATTAAACACACAATTTTCACAACTCACAGGCTTTTGAACTTTCAAAATGCAAAAAAATTACTGCAGTTACAGTTAAAAAAAATACCAGGGGAAGCTTACTCTCTTTAAAAGAGAAAATGCTTTTTTGTCGTAAGTTTTGTACAGCTATGCAGTCCACGCTGTAAAGAGTCCAGGAAAGTTTAGGCCTCTTTCATTTATGACTTTGATGATTACTCAGATACAAGGTTTAAAACAAAAAAAAGAATTTTTAAAAATAAAATATCTTCCTAATGTCAGTCTCATCTGTCACCTAACCATGCAGCTACTGTACAGTCTGCCTTTTGCCAAATCCCTTTTATAATTGGTAAAGGAAATACTATTCATTTACATGCAGCTGCAAAAATAAAGAAGGTAATCTTCTTACTCTCGTTTCAATATGAAATAAAACACAATGGTTTAAAAAACAGAATCTCAATATTTTTAAAAACAGGAACAGATAAGATGTTATTGATTACCTACTGTAATATACTTTAGAGAACAATTTTTCAGAACATCAAGTTAGATAATTGCAGCTACTTGTAATGAGGCATGTCTACCATGGTCCCAGCTCTCATGAAGCTTCTACTCTGCTGCAAAGTTAGAAACAAACTGCAATGAGAAGGAATAGATACAGATGGCAGATGTAATGTTTGTACTCTTTCACCCAAATGAATCCCAGAGAGCTTTACAAACTTAACTAATTATTTTTAAAGTGCCCCAAATCTTACAAATATTTTGCTAGCTGAGAAGTCATCTTTTGGCATTATCTGCCACTAACGGTAGCTTTCCCTGGGCTAGAACAGTATGGCAATCTAACCATACTTGTAATTTATATATAAGTAAATAAAACAACAAAAAAATAATAAACCAGAACACTGGGCAGTGTTTAGGGAAGAAGAATGAAAAGAATACATAAATAATTCTGCATCAGAAATAGTCCAGAAAAAAACATTATTCTCTTCTCCCTCCTATCAAACAAAGGTCAATAAGAAATTATGGAAAATGTATGTCTGCTTTACATGTCTGTAATTCTAGGCCCCTTAGATTCATAAAAATTACTTCCAAAATCAAAGGCAAGTCAACATTTCCAAGCCTGTTCATTTCATCTCTAGTATTAACAACATCAATTATTTGACATAAGATGCAAACATTATCATATGTACAGATCAGTAGCTAAAAGGAAGTTTCTAAAACTAAGTTTCACACAACATAATTCCATGAAGATTTAACCTCTAGAAGAACATATAAGTAACTGAAATACACTTTGTATTTTCTTCTAAGCTCACAGTTGATTTTCATTTGATGGCATGTGGAAGTTTAGAATCCCTACATGGGCAACTCTTAAATGTAACTAACAGAATGAAGGCACCACCGTTTCAAAGTACCAGCAACTACCAAAGGTGGGCTTGCTGAGCTTCCTAATCTTAGTAGATTTAAGTTAGCTTGGAGCGCACCTTCCCCGTTGCACTGAAAGAGAAAGGAGACATAGGAGGGGATTGAAGAATTCACCAACTGCCAAGACACACTTCCGACTGCCAGCAAGTGCCAGGAGGCATACAAGCTTTCAGTTGATAAGCTCTTAGCCTGTGCATCCCATTTCCATGCAGTACCATCACTCCTAAAGCCCCTGCATGAACAGGAATCACTGGGCAAACGCAGCTGCCTGTAGGGTTCTGTACAGCAGGCATACAACAGCACATTCAACCACTTACATCCAGATGCGAAGTACACCACATTCATGTCCACACGTGTCCACAACATGTCTATGCTCTGCGAACAGAAGCATCTTTTGCACAGGCAAAAGGTGAATGTAATCTGAAAGTGGTAACAAGATTAATGCTGCTACTCCTTCAGAATACTCCAAAACCACTGACTGAGCAATATGTTCTTTAAGGTCATTAGCATGCTTGCCATCATCTGTTTTTACTGTATACAAAAGGCACTTTCTGCCACGACTTCCACAAAATACAGTTTATTTTAGTGAATTTAGAGGGTTGGCAACGGAGACAATTATAGGATGTCTACCAGTAAACTGCATTTGTCTTCAGGACATGCACACCTGTGAAGAGCATAACACGTTTTAAAAGATGTGTCACAAGGCAAAAATTGTGTAAGAGTGACATTTACAAAATATATACACTAATTCGGTCTTGGGGGAACAATCACAGAAGAAAAAAACCATTCTAAAAAAAGTAAATACTATATAAATACATAATATATAGCTTTTCTGGATTTTAAAGTAAGTTCTTACAATGAAAGGCAAAGCCTCAAACTTTAAAAAGAAAAGCAAAGGACATACAGAATTTTTCTGACAAAAAAAAATATCGTACTGACAATTCTCTGAAGTTTTAAAAGGACACAGAAAGTGTTTCTGCAGAAAAACACACTCCTAGGACTGCATTTCTTGTGATGCAGACAATTACATAGTTCTCAAGGCTCCACAAAGACAGCTAATATGAAGACTACTCAAGGGGATAATATGGACTGGCAATCTGTAGAAAAAGTACTGGCCTGATCAACTGCATCTCTGGGTATTTATTTCAGAAAGAAATGCAGCTCAGATTTCAACAGTCCTAGAAGCACAGGTGCCATGCCCAGGGGTGGTCATGGTACAGGCATCTAAAAATTGTTTGCTAGCACATATTCTTAACTTAAAAAAAAAAAAAAAAAAAGCAATACCAAATACAGCTATAGCACCTTCCCTTGCTTTCTTCAGTCTCAAAATGCTCTTAAGATAGTGTATAACCCCCTCACCTTATACTCAGGACTTCAGAACCTGCAATTTTCTAATGTCAGTAAAACTAGGCATTTGGATAGATTAGTCTCACAGACTCAATTTCTTTCTTTGTTTCATTAATTTCTTGATTTCATCAAAAGCCTATTGCAATGAGTCTCAAAGTCGAACCAAGCGCTCTCATTTTTTCCCTCTACAGGTTTCCCATGATGTGTATTTAATTGAGTGCCCTGATATTTTTGTTAAGAGGAAAAAAAATAGATGGTCTTTATCTATCTCTTCTATACCATTTATAATTTTAGCTACTGATATGACACAGAAGGGGGATGAAGAATGGAGCCTAAGACAATAATCCCAGGGGAGTTTAGTCTTTCATCACGTGTTTCCGGCATGGAGCATCTTAGTCTCCCTTTTCTGAACTCTCTTTAGTTTAAGATGAAGTAATCAGAACTGCAAAATATTCCAGGAAAACCTGAATCACCAACCAATATAAATGAACAGTACTTGTTATATGCCACATTCCCTACCCCCTTTCACTTGTCCCTTTGGTCCTTATAAGCACCCTAAGAAGAGCAAGTGTTTGAAAGATATTAATCTGAACACAGACTATTCAAGTCATGATGAGTATTTAAGAGAAAAAATGAAACTTAGTCTTTATATTTTCAGCGTCTACTGTACCTCCTAGCCAATAGTAAACTACTTCTAGTAACAGCTGCTAAGAACTTTGAAGAGTATTTTTAGGATGTAACCAAGCTCTGGGTATTTTTAATCTATGATTATACATTGTCTAAGTCAGATGAGCATTAGTTAGGGGGTTTAGCCAGACTCTGTTCTTGTTATCATAGCCTCATATAACTTGAGTCTGCTGCAAAACAAATCTTTATGAAGGGCCGCTTAAGAAAGGGTATAACAGAGAAAATTGAGCATTCCTATCATTTCTTGGGCAGGGAACATCTTCAGGGAACAGCATCACCTGTTCAGCCTCTGCGATAATAATGGTAACTCAATAGTAACTGCAGGTCGACAGACTGAAGTTTTCCTAAGTTCCACACACTGTGACACTGATTTTAGCCGTACTGGGAAAATTCATTAGTTTCACAAGGTTACTTCAGATTTTCTCCAGTGCAGCAGGAGATGAGAATGTGGCTGGTCTGATGAAAAACATAGAATTCTGCAGCCGTGAGGAGGGGGTACTGGGTCTTTTTTCACTTGTTTATTTCCTCACTGTTTCCAAATACTAAGCAGCTGAGGTGATAGAATAATATAGCCTCAACCTCTTGCATGTATTGCCAGATTCTGCTAAAGATTAAAAGACAATTTTCCAATTGTTTTTTCTTATCTTTGGGATTCTGAGAGAGCCTCTCATGGAAATGATGAGGTAGGAGGTAACTATCTTTGTCGGAAAGGCAAAGCCGGCTTTGCACTGAGCAGTAAGGGTATCTTTTCCACCTCCACATTAATTACTTTTCGCTTTGCGCAGTATTATGTAACATATTACTGTGAAACTGTCTTGCAGTTTAAGTTTCTCTACCCAAAACAAAGAAGGACCTGCTCCCTTACTGCCACTGAAATTGCTCACTGGCAGGAATATAGAGCAAATCAGTTGGAGATTTCCAGACTGCACTGCTGAGAGGAATGAAAGAACAAGTTACTGTTAAATGGCTGCAAGACAGAGAAAAGGGATACCACCCATGCCAGAGTGTTTAACCAACTGAGAGATCAAAAAAAATACTGCTTGCTTCTCTCCCATAACACAGAACTGAGGGCATATGAGAAAGGTTCCCAGCAGGCCACCAGCTCACACTGACAACAGAAAAAGCAATATAAGTGATTTTAACAATCCCTCTCACACCATTCTCTGCCACAAGCAGTAGCAACAGGATACGCATAGATCCAAACAAAACCTGTAATTGTTTTAAATTATTTATTGAAACTCTGTGAACATTTTTCTTTTCTGTTTGAAGACCAGCTGCTTTTATTACACCAAAGAATAGCAACAGGAAAAAGGAACTCTAACAAGGAAAAAAAATACCACTACAGCAACAGAGATGCAAGTACCTTGATACCCTCCCCACCCTGTTGCTTCAGTATGACATTATCTGGTATCTCAGTTCTATTTCAGCAAAGGAAAGCCCAACTCAATGGGTAAAGGATAGGGAATTTCAGCACAGTGTTAGTGTTTCATTTTAGGTTCACTGCCGTTTCCTTACTCTGTCCCCTGGACGCATGTGCAATTTCACAACTGAAGGAAAGGCTGAGGGTACCAGCCTAGCCCAGCCAGGCAGACTACTCACCCCGACACTTCAGTGTTAACTGGAAAGAAACACAGATGCTGTAGAAAATGACTCCTGCCCTAGGACACTGACCTTCTTTGCCAAGGGAAATGAAAAGTGATTAAAGGAGTTGGGAGAGTCAGAGAGGGAGCACAACTGAAAAATTACCTGAGGTGTGGACTCCCCACTCCAAGACTGAACTTGTGAAACACTGTGCAAAGATCTGTAGAGCCTAAAATTTCTCCTTATACCTACTATACTGTGAAATAAAGTACCTTCCACTGCCCGTTCTGCTGGCAGAACTTGACAGCCTCAATGCTCACATAGCCCCGAACCAACCTTAATTTGTGGCCAGTGTCTGAGGATGGCAAATGGCCTCCATGCATCAGTTTCAGGTTTTGTGGAAAATACGTTTCAGACCAACTTCCTATACCTTGTGATTCTGACTGCCTTGCTTAAGATCAGTAGGTACATTAGAGCTAAGATCATGCAAGGTGCAGCTTTATTTCAACATTCTGATCTGAATAAAGTCAAGAAATGGATTTAAAAATGCTGGTTTTACATGGATTCTCTATGTAGGAGGCTGTAAGGGCCAACGTTAAAAATGTGCTAGACAGATCCTGCAGTCCTACCTCACAGCCCTGCGAAGGCAGCACACCACCAGCACGTGCCTCCGGTTAAAAGTGCTCCCTGAAAAGAAGTGGCACCTCTCCCTTTATCTGCAACGAAGAATCCACTGCTCTGCCATCCAAAGTGCATTTTATTAACTTGATTCAGGGTCTGTCACTCATTTTTCAGCATCTTACGTGTACCTACAATATATGTCGTGGTTAATCCATTTGATGGAACTGTGTTTTTTTGTGCTTCTCTGATCAACTCTTGGCAATTTGCCTGCTGGTCCAGCCCCTTTACAACAACTTACCAGAGTCCAACTTATTAAAAAAGCTTTATATAGCTTGCTTTATTAATAAATACAAGTAAATAAATAAAGGCTACAAACTGTTTCTCTGCTTCTGCTGTCTATTTAGATTAGCAAGTCCTCTGGCACTGGTCTTTCACAGCGTGTAAATGGTACTCGGCACAACGCCCATCATTCACCCCAGCCTTGCTGGGCTTCCCAGTGCAAGTCTAATAATATAAAGCATTTTTTTAGAGCAAGATTCACATTATCTATCAGTAGTTGCCCAAAAGATAAGCATCTCCTCCACACTAAATCATCAAAGCTTTCTCTCCAATTAACATTAAAAAGTACCTATGAACATTAATATATCAGCCTTGTCATACATCTTTTGGGATGAAAGACACTTTTTACTCCTCAGCAACCATTCAGACCAGACACAGTAAATGCCACCTCAGTCATGTGTCAATGTATTAGTGTCAGTTTCCTCAAAGAAAAAAGTATTTCCCAAAATAATGCTTGCCTTAGATAGGTCAATTCAACACAACTAGTGTTAAAGGAAATCTGTACAATTTTAAAAATGGGTGGTGGGGGGGGAAATGGCTTTAGTGGATTTAAATGAGCTGAAATCATGTTTGTTTCCAAAAACATTTCTTCTTCCTCAAAAATGAAACCTTGTGACACAAGCAAAATGGTATTATTCCTCCCCAATTTTCTGTAATGAATTCTTAAACGCATGAGGCAAACTTTTCGTGGTAAGTATATTTCTGATAATCAAAATCCAGATCTTTAAAAAAGCCAGTAATTGTTAATCTCATGACTAAAACTATTTCTCCATTCAGCAACTGACATTTTCAGACTTTAATGCAGGGAATCACAACACACCATGAAGTAGCCTACAATAAAAGATTAAAACAAGGAGTAAAAGGAAAAGCTTTTTATGGTCAGTCCTCACTACTAGGCTACAGCAAGTGGAAAAAAACCCGAAAGAAAAAAAACCACAACTGTAGGAATAAAGACACGACTGGCAGCACACTTTTGGCCATGACCGATGGTTCCACACACTGCTCAGGCAAAGGACCACCATGGAGCATACCCAGCCGTAGGCTCTTGAGGTGGCCGGACCGCTCCAAAGGAAGCAATCTGTGCAGCATTTTCACACTGTGTGTATCTTAAGCCTCTTCATCTGCTGGGCAAGCGCTCTCTCAAGTATCACTGTCAAAATCCCTATGACCCTATGAGTGAAGCCAAGAGCAGTCAGGTGTACCTCAGTCATAAAATACCATTTCACTGCATGTGACCTCAACTGGATGCAAACGAACAAACAAAAAAGATAGTACTGAGAAAATCACTGCCTTCATAGATCAGATTAGTGTCAAAGAAGGGACAATGGTTTGGAAATTTGTTTTTTTTTTTTTATTTTTAGAATCTTGACCTTGATCACGTGCATCTTAAAACACTGAAATTACACTTGCTGTTTCGAAGGAAAGCCACGTCTAAAGCAATACAGCTGCAAACGGATCATTCCTGAGTTAGCTCTGGATTACAAGAGGCTCCCGAAATGCAGCACCAGCTGTCCCTAACACCTTTTTGGAAGCCTGCACTTAATACAGATCTCCTACAAATCTTACTAGTTTTGCAACAGCAGATACCAGGGCCCTTCCAGCAGATACCTCAGCAACCTAGAAGGCAGGATGCCAGGTCATTTTTTATTTTAATTTATCACTACAAAGGCAGGTCATCTGTAGCATGAGTGAGTACATCCCGGAGAATACTCCAAGCACGGGGCACTGCAAGAGGTTTTCCCAGGTAATAACACGAAGGTCACTCCAGGCTTAGGTGTGCTCCCAAGGACAGACAATGTAGACCGCTATTTTAGCCACAAGCCTGTCCTGAATAATCACTGGACACAAACCAAATTCTGCAGTGTCCTACTAATAAAACACAGCCCTCCCCTCCCCACAAGAATGCCATGGAAATCAGTTAATTAACAAACTAGGAAGAACATAATTACAGATTGTAGGATATCTTTATCGCTATGAATATGTCATCATATTTATCACTGTTTCCTGTCACCACATACAAAGAACATGTCTTCAGTGCAGTTAGTTTAATTTACAAGCTCCAAAATAATCATTTCACATCTCTGTGGACATTTCTGGAAGTTATTTTTGCCTTAGGAAAAGCCAACATGAGGATGTGTGAGGCACATTACACAAAGCAGCTTGAGGCTTTTATCTGCCTAAACAACCAAATAATGGTGTTAGAAAAGTGTTACTTCTGCTCCCAAGCACGTTCAGAATGAAATTTCCCAAAGAAAAAGAGTGACCCAGTTCAGCAATGTAAATATATGTCACCTCATTAGCTTCAAAGTTTAGCTGAAATAATGTTCCTTGCACTTCAGACAACAAATTCCATAAATATTCCTTATGATTAACAGGACCAGATAAAGAGACACTCAGATCATTGCAGGGGCGAACTGACAGAGGTCACTTCAAAGGCCACGTTCTTACAGCTGAGGCTTTGCTAGGGAATCCTATGAGCTGTATTCTTCAGATGTTTGCATTGCTTCAAGTAGCAGGTCAGCAAGCGGCACTAAGGAAAGACTAGCAACCCTACAGTGAAATTCCAACATCACCAGAGCAAGCAAACTATTCCCAAAGCCATCCCAGAAATAATCTCTGTACATTTGCCTAAGAAAGCCACTCCAAGTATCTTCAATTTATTCCTAATATGATCTTTCTCCTTCACCTGTTAAAGTTATTTTAAAAAATGTTATTAAAGTGGGATTAATTCCATTCTTAAAGCTTTTTCTTACAGCTGTACTGAGGAGTCACAGATGAGCTGCTTTTGTAGAGTTTGATGTGTTTCATATATCTTTTTTGGGAAAAAGCACCACCATGCTTTTGAAAACATGAACATATGACAACTGCACACTAGTATTAGGATCCCACAGCTCTCACTCCATAACACAGCTGAAAAGGGACTTTCAGTCATCAAAACCTTTCCATTTCTCTACAGCTGTTTATAATGAGAGTAAAGAAACACATCTTCTCTCCAATCCAGCCTGGATGATTAATTAACTGATGCAACAGCAATGCTGCAGCTGCGTTTGCCAAGTTATCATCCTCGGGACCATAATTAACACAGAGGAAGTTCCAGTGGGAATCAGGCTTGAATGACATCAGTGGTAACAATTAAAGCTCCTGAAGCTTTTACAGCACTTCAGAGCAGCTCTCAGTTCTCTGAGCAATCCTTCAGTTCTGCCAAATGCCTCTTGGAGGCAGCTAAGGCTCAGTATGTTTTTACTGGACTCAGGGATCGTCCTGGCCAACAGAAACCTCTGACCTAAGGTTTTGCTTGTAAAATAACAGTGCCTTGCTTATACTTCCCCTTTATCCCCATTTCTTTCATGTAAGCAATGAAAGCACAAGAGGGAAGTCCAGAACTAAAATGGGAGATGAGGGGAGTTTTTTCCATTCAGTCTGCCTTTTGGATTTGTTGGTAAATTCTGTAGTTCAAGGAGGCAAGAGATCCTAATGCTAAATAAATATACTTAACTATACTCTAGCATTGTTTTGGCTTTCTTCCCCCACTCTCCAAATCTTTACAGCACTTAGCCATGGATATTCATGCCTCAGCATAAAACCCAAACACCAGACTGAAGCAGTATGTTATAATATGATAACATGGTGGATTTTTAATGTTTTTGTTTTACCTAGTGCAGATACTCCCATTTTCAGCCTTGATTAATGCATCAACCCAGTGTGCAAGATTTCCCAATTCCTCCCAGAGACATCAGTCTTATCCCCAGACAGCAGTTCCTAATGAGGCAACACAGTTCTCTCTCCTCTAAAACAAATGCAAAGAGAGGACATCCTTGATCTTTTATTGCCTAAGTGTTTCTGGTGCAATGATCTACTTGCAGCTGACATTTGAAACTTGAAGCTAAAAAGAAATCCACAGATGGGATTTGAAGGTCATCCAAACACAGCTTTAAACCTGCTCTATTTTGCTCCCTAATGTAGCCTTGATATAAGCCTCTGGTTGTAAGTTATCCTGTACTTTTTTTCCTCCAAGTTGATCATCTGGTATATCAATTTATGACTGGGCGGGTAACAGCAAAAATGTATTTACAGAGATATTCCTGATGATATTTACTTTTAAAGCAGTAAAGCTGGAAAGCTTGATTTTGTCTTTTAACTTACCCTGTTCAAAGAAAAAAAAATCTTTTTCTCTATCATCACATGAAACCTAACTAGAAATAGATTGCATCACGAAATGCTGTAGTAAGTGCTTGTTACATCTTTTCAGGACAGCGTGTCAGAGACACTGGAATGCTCCCTGGGCTACCAAGCGGACTTAAAAAGAACTTGCATTTGTAATTCAAAACTGTTGATTTTCAGACCTATCTACATTTGACCAAAAAGGCTACCTATGTGTTTGCAGAAAAGGCTGACTGCAACCCCATGCAAAGGATTAGCCCACATCTGCATGACACTTAAATCCTACTTAAGCCTATTCCAAATATCATTAACGTTCTTCTTGCACAAATGAGACAGCACCACTGTGGATTAGGTAATGGGAGACATGCTTAGCGTGCTGGACTAGATAACAGGGAAGGAACAACATAGCATTACTAGGTTATGGTATCATCTGTGCTTTCTAACCTCCTTGAATATAATGGCTTCATCTTATACATCCTCTCCTATATCATGAGCTGCACCTGCCATCATAGATCACACTAACCATTGACACCTGGTATGTTGAAGCACAGAGTAGGAGAGAAGCTGCAGCACTGAGGAAAGTCTTCAATCTGTTCACCAGATTGGCATGACAGTTTGCACTCAAAGGAAAAGACCAACTTATAGATGACAGCTGATGGCTATGCTGGTGAGAGGTCATGCTCAAAATGTGTTCCATGACTGCTGTCTCAAATTATTTTCATTCCACAACTCACTGATTTTAAGGTATCTACAATCACCCAGTCTGATTTCCAACAACAAAATTTATGATGGTGCACGCAAGTCTCAGGAAATGCCTGCTAACTGGACACTTTACAATGAACTTCACTAACACTAGCACAAGGGTAAGCATGTTTTCTCACTGAGTGATTCTGTATGTGGGCTACATGATACTTCATCTCCCATAATTTGCACTTCTTAACCATTTCTCTTATACCAAATCTGAAAGTCCTGTAAATACAGGTGAGGTGATTTTGCAGATCAGCTTCTACACTCTGCCTGAGGATTTCTCAGAGCTGTTGAAAGGGAAGTTGTTCTGCAGCTCCTGACCCCACCGCATGGCAGCGGTCAAGCTCAGCCCACAGCTCGTCTGCACAAGAATAGAAGCACTTGTGTCAAGCCTAGAACTGCTCTTCTGGACATCAGGAAAGGCAGCAAACCACTATGGGCAATCATTTTAATGATTAAAGAGCTTGATCACCAAGTGAGGGAGCATTGATTTAACAAAGGTCCTCTACTGTATTGTGCATTAAAATCACTAATCCTCAAAGCTTTATAAAAAGGACCAACACAGCTGTTTGTGAGCAGCTGTCTTCAGCAGAGAAACCAAAGTCCAAGAGGAAAGGAAGTCACTAAGTGTTAGCCAGACTGCATGCTGACAAAATAAAGATAACACCTGAAGCTATACACATTTATAATCCTGCTGGTTTTCATTCTGTCCAGCTGTGCCACACATGCAGAAAAACTCAGTGACAGGCTGGGCAGCATAATGGGTAGAAATTTGCAAGAATGCAACCAAAAAGGATAGAGGAATTCTGAAATGAATCTCAGGGGCTTGCCTAGAACCACATCAAAAGCATAACCACAGCAGCAGTAGCCATACCCAAATGCATATGAAGCTTGGGAACTAACAACAATTAAGTTGCAGTGGTAGGGATTTCAGCTCAGCCTATTCACCAAAACATATAGGTCCTTTCCTAAAACTCGAGCCACTGCGACTTCCGTTGTACTGTTACCCAAACTGTCTCAATTAAAGATGTCATATGGCAAGTTACAATCACACCCCTGATCTGTAGACTGGAGCAACAGGTGGCTTTGATTCCTGCATACCTGGAGTTTAGCAACAGCAACAGTTCATACTGCTGTACGTGGCACCATTTCCAGTCTCCTAACCAGGCTCAGCCTTGATATCTGCCTTCAAGAAACAATGACAATCTCTTTCTGGTCCTAACAAAACACTCACAAGGCCAACTTGCAAGTAGACGGAAAGTGTGGTGAAAGTAATATTCTTCCTCACATGGAGATACACCTGAAACACACAATTGATATCAAAGGGTTCAGGTTCCTAACATAAAAGGGACAAGAATTCAAGCTTCTTTAAAGTTAGCAGATTGGAGACACAGGCCCATCGCTGCCTTGTTACAGGAGGTACAAAAACTGGTTATGGGCTGTTCATGTGACCCAGAAGGAAGCTGGACATCACAATCATGGAAGGATGAAACCTCACCAATAATAACGTTTGTGGAATATACACTTTTGCCCAGAAGGGTGTTGACAGTCTCGTTGTCAAGGAAATAGAAATACCGTTATATAAGGGAACTTGTGCACTGAATCCAATACCATCCCCTGTACCCAGGACACAAAGTCAACACACAAACCAGCAGTAAATCATTCAACCACTTAATAATGCTGTATTCACTCTCTTCTGCTTTTGGAGCCAGTCCTGGAAAAGCTGGGGCAGAGAGCCACAGCAATGCAGGGCTTGGGGAGATATCAAAGGAATAAGATGCACCCTAAATGCAGCCTAAAAGCATAGGCTGTGTAAGCAGTAGCTCTGGGACATCAGCAGGTCCCAAGTGCCCTACAGAGCATTACCAAGAGAAGTACTTCTTATTTGTTTTAACTTGGATAGAAACAAAATACCGGAAATTATTTGACTGGTTTCCATTTACTTGTCCAGGAATTTACTCCAAGCATCCCAGGCATCTTCACACCAAGCTTCCTCAGAGCGGAGAAAACAAGGTGAAATTTCTCAGTAACCTGCATAGCAAATAGCCACTTGAAAGACCCAGTCCAGTCCTGATGTAACTTTTCTAACTCCACTGTGCTTACTTTAGAGTTGAATCTGGCCCCTAGATCCTACATTGCTCCACTTAACACAGCTAACGTGTGTGACTAAAGCTCTGCTCAGCTCCAGATGGCCAAACGTCAAATAAATTGAAAAACAGCAATTGCCAAATGTCTGCTTAAAAAAAAAAAAAAAAAAAAACAAACACAAAAAACAGAAGAAATCAAAGAGGGACCACAAATTCAGCATCAGAAAACATAATGCAACACACTGCATTCCCTTTTGTAACTCACTTTTACAAGGTATTTACCTTGTAAAAGGTAATGAAAACATGCAATAAATCTCTGCCCCCAGCTACTGAACAACGTCTCGGCTCTCTTCATCCTGCCGACAGTGTTTATGTCCTCCAAGACAGAAAGCCACTATGCTCTAGATTAGGGGTAAGACCTCCATGCTGCTACTGGCACACAAACTATTCCAAAGAGGTATTAAAACCAAATAACAACTATACTCAGACACTGCATTTTCTTTAGAGAAGATAAGGCATGACTAGAAAGCAAACTATGCACGAGGCAAAAAAAATGGGCACTTGCCTGTGGTTCAGCTAACCTAGAAATTATGATCAGCAGCAGCTGATCACAAATAACTGAATAAAAACATCTATATACATGCATATACAACTTGTAGAGTTCCTCGTGTTTCCAGGGGTTTTCCAATGTGGCTGCCAGGATGGCAAGAGAATTCTACTCAGTTCAGAGCAGAGTTTAGCCTGGAGGGGAGAAGGGAGAGAGGGAGGAAGAGACTGCAATATTTTGATTAATATACAGAACTGGAACTCATTAAGAGTAAGATCAATTTCCAGTTTTATACAACTTCTCTTCCCGGCACTAACCTACATCTGACATCAGTCATAACAGTCTAGAAACAGCTAAAAGTAATTTTCACACCTTCCTTCTAGGATAGCATGTTATCTAGCATGTCCTAGATCAGATAAAGCAGATTGTGGATGAAATACAGACTTTACCTAGACTCTTGTAACTGCCAGGATGAACCATTTCCCATAGATCACACTGCCTACCATTATACTTCCAAATGGAGGGAATACTTATTCAGCTTTATGTAGCTTAAGAGTCACTGTATATACAATTAACATTCTTTTATACATGCCAAAGTATAACTGTCTTCATTATCATCTAAATTTCTAAATAACAATATATTGTTGAGGCTCTCTGTACTGCTGTCATATTCAAATAAACATGCAAAACCCCCTTGTTTTAAAGAAAGTCTCTAAAATAGGGGTTCAGACTGAACACAGCTGAATAAACCTGTACATCCCATAGCACAGAACCCTAAAAGTTACAAAATACTAATGGAGAAAGGGACTTGAAAAAGCTGTGTGCCTCTTCCTGCCTCAAGGCAGGATGAACTGTCACTACAACCATTCCTCTGTTCAATGTCTTCCTCTACCTCGTATCATTACCAAAAATCTGACCAATTCATCTCTCTGATTAGCACAAATCTGGAATTACTCTGCTGGCCTCCACAGTTATTCCAGATTTACACAACACAAGCGAGTATAGCTCATCTTCAAAGAGCTCCGCTACCAAAAAAGACTTTGTGTCAATATATTCTTTGCCCATAAAATAAGCACTGCAGTTTCTAAACAGTCGTTCAGGCAAGAAATAAATCAGAAATAAAAGGCATGCTGATTAATTTTTGAAGCATTTGGAAAGATCAAATTGCTGTGTCTCACCCTCTGATACTGCAGAATACTATGCTCAAGTGTAACCAACAGTACTGCCTGACATTTTCAAGACATGTAAAAGAGGAAAATAACCATTTCAGAAAGGCTTTTAACTTCCAGTTCCTAGTGGAAAATTAATTTGATGCTAAACATTTGCGCTCCCAAGATGAACTATTAATATTAAGAGTAGCATGCTTACAGAACCCATAAATATTAGCAGTAAATAATGTTGGACAGAATGAAAGTCTGAGTTAAAGATTTTCCTACTGGCTTATTTCACATTACAGAAATTAAGGAGGTGGGGCAGAAAATGAAACTCAGTAGTAGTCAAGAACTATTTCAGTCCATGATGAGTATTTTTTTCTGGAATACAGACTGGGGAAGAAACATCAATGAATGCTTTACTAAGAACTGCACACTTGAAAGAAATTCTGAGCTGGCACACTAAAATGCATTTTAAATGGACCAATACTCTCCCATATTGGTGTCAAAACATCTTTTTTTTTATCCTAGAACTTGGAAAAATCTCAGACACTCTAACCCTTATGTGGTCCCTTGGCCACACTTTTGATATAACATTTATTGCTGGAAATCAGAAAATGAGAACACACTACCTAAACTGAGCTTTCCTGCCAGCATGAAAGAAGATATAGTCTGACTAAAACCGTTAAGTTTGGGACTGTTGATAGCATTACTAGTATTTAGGTAGCAGCAGTGATTCCTCTGGACTTTATTTTCTCTTCCAGTTATTCCTTCTGTCATCCCAATTTCATGAAGTGTATTTTGCAATAGAAAAACTACTTGTTACATTCACAAAACACTTTTGATCAGTTCTGGCTGCATCTGTGGGGCAATTTAGACATGTCAGAAATCAAAAACACATTGTAGCTGATCTCGTAATTAATCCATTCCCAGTGAGTTAACAGAGGACTTCTGTTGGCCTTGTGCTTTCTAGTTTCTTTACATGCCCCAGCTGATGGGGTTTCCTCATTGCCCTAGGAAATCTCTTAATACTTCTGTTTGAAACATCAACTTGCAGTGCAAAGAAAGCATTAGTAGAAAAGAATTAACTATGTATTCAAGGAAAACAGCAGATTCCACTTTTAAGTAGCAACGCAGACTGTGTAACTCAGCAGGCTGGAAACGCACCAGGGCTGGAGCTGTTCAGTCTCACTGAAGATCAGCTCTTTGCTATGCAAACATGGAAATATGGCACCAAACTCAGTTTTATATTTTTCCCCTGAAAAGTCATATGCTTGTACACGTGCTCCCCCCTCCTTTCCAGGCCCTACGCTGGTGTGATATTGCTAGAGAAGCATAACTTCATAAAGTTGGGAGAGAAACCTAATTGCTTAAAAATAGGATCTGGCAGTGTACCAGCTCCTAGATCAGTCTGTGAAGCGTTCAGAGTTTTTAGGCAGCTAAGAGTTTTTCCTCAGGCAATTACAAGCCAGTACTTCCCTCTGCTTCCTTCAGAAAATCACAAAAATATTTGCAGCAATTGTATGCACAGTTACTCCAGCACACACTCCTCTTAACTGACTGCAAGGCTACTTGGGGTGTTCAAAAACCAAAGAAATAAAAACAAAAAGCTTTTTGACATCAGAACACTTACGTTTCTGTAACTCTCCAAATGTTCTCTAGTCCCATCTCTCTTAATCTTTTTTAGGTTCAGCATCAGTTCTGGTCTGTATCAGTTCTGCCTCTATACCAGCTTGGAGACGGATTTCCACGCACTCTCTCTTGCCTCACTCTGCTTTAAATATGTCTCTTTTGCTCACCACTCTCAGGTGCCCTTCTACTCCTCTTCCACTCTCTACAGCTCTTACTGTCTCCTTCACCCACTGCTCTCATGACTTCCCAACCTCCAGAAGAAAGCGTAGGAAGCAAATTTAACACGGGCAGAACAAGGTTCAGTCTTGACCTTACTTCCTTAGAAAACTGAGTCATAATCTGTATTAGCAGAATACAGATCTTGCTGGACCTGTACATTTGGAGGTAGGGTTCAGCTACGGAAACTGAGTATCACATAGAAACCATTCCACGTCACTCCGGTAATCTTTCAGGAAGAGGAATCGTGTGGAACATCGCATGAATTCATCCCCTCCCCTCCTTCACATGGCTGCAGTGAGCACAGGCGATTATAGTTTCTTTAGTTGTTTTCTATACGTAGACTCCAAACCTGTTTATGTGCGCGCACACACGCACGCCCACGACCACCGAAGGGATCTTTGCTGGGGTTACCCCTTCCCTGCAGTTCCAGCCATGGCACTCATTAGTTTCAGCTGGCTGCCTCCTGACCTACCCTCTCTCAGCCGCTCCCTTGGGCAGCAGGGCCAACAACCTTCGACTAAAAATACCTTCTCGGCATCATAAATAGCAAGACGGTAGGATTCTTAATCCCCCTTCAGGCACATAGTCTTTTTGCTTTTGATAAATACGGAGCGGCAATAATGGACAGAGAATAAAGTGCATCTTATAGTACTGGTCTGCTCAGCCTGCGTGCCTTGCAGGAAGGAAAAATGAGAACTCCCGGTATCCACAAATGCTGTCATCAGAGGACAAGAGAAAGAGGGGAAAATTGCTATTGCAAAAAGTCACAAAATATCCCAAACCTAAATTTGAACATGTTTAACTCAATAGGATTTACTGCCCAAAACACAAGACCAGTGTTATTAAAGAAAGCTTTAGAGCCGCAGATTATCTGCATCAAGCTGGGAGCCAGCCAGCAAGAAAACTCGGAGCAGAAGAAGGGAAAGGTTGACTCTTGCCCTGCTGAACTTCTGCACCACCACAAACTGTCCAGAACAAGCCAAATGCACAGTGCCATGCCAGCCTGGCCAAAGGAAGAACAGTATGTAGCCCTTTCACAGCACTTCACTCTTGAAACACCATACCAAACATTATATAAACTTCTCAAGACCCCTGCCACACAGATTTGAAAACCCCCTGCATTACCTAGGGACTAAGGTCATGTTACATCTAGATATACAAAATCCATTGAAGATCCTAAAATCAACTGCCATTTGAGTCTAAGTTTTCAGCCATTTTCCTTATTGAAGGTATTATGGGTAGAAATTCAAAAGTACCAAAGAAACTTTATGAGTCTGTCAGCTTTGTTGATCCTTACAATTCTGGTGTTTTTAAAAATCCTAATTTATGACGAATAAAAGGTTTGATTTTTTTTTTTTTGTACATTCTCCTTCAAGTTTTAAAACATTAAACCTGGAAAAATTTGCCACTGTCCAGCTGCAACTCTGAAGGAAGAGCGTCACAAGCAGAGTATCCCACACAAAGGTGTAGGAAAATATTTACTATGTTGCAAGCATGGAAAGAAATACAGTATCACTGTGGTAACTATAATACAGTCACAGACATTAGCCATTTAAAATCTTTAAATTTTAAATGACATTTTCAGAAAGATAGAAAGCAAGATAATGGCATCAGAATTTTATTGTAAATTAATCATATTATGTATGAACATAATCAGTTAACCAGAGCCTCTTTCTCTGAAACACTAGACTCCAAATGTGTATTGCCTATCTAAGCACACAATACATTTTTGTCATTCATCTCAAATATCTAAACATCTGGCAACAAAAAATAGGAAAAAAATATTTATAGACATTTTTGGACAGAGATTACTTCAGGTCAAGTCAGAAAGCATCCCTAAGCTTCCATCACCAAATTCTTTTATCAGTTATTTTGGATTTAGCCAGTGTAACTACGAGAGAAATATGACATAGGCTTTTTATAGCAGCTGCCAATTCAACAATGATCAAAGTTTTATTATTCCTCCTTAGATCAAAGTCTGGACTAGATAATTTGGGGATTATCTCCAGCTCATAAAGTAGAAGAAACAGTTTTGGATAACCACATTATTATACAACAATATTGTCTTATTGCAATAAGTTTTGTTCTTGTTTACATATGCCACAGGTTTTCAGTGGATTGTCCGATTATCATCTAATTGTTTTATTGGCTTACTAGGACAATAAAAGAGAAAATTATACAACAGCAGCAGAAGGCCATAGAAACATTCAAATCATGTCTTGTGTATCTACATTCATATGCAGAGGATATTAATGAGAACAGGTGAAATTAAGATTAAAAAAATAAAACTGGGCACAATTCCAGCGAAAGGTAATAGGCCTTAGAGCTCTGCTCATTATAAACAAGACAACTGCAGATCTCCTTTTTGTGGAGCTGAGACATTCACACACAGCTCGGCACAGCCTGTTCATGCATGCACACACCCTTCTGACTGCCATAAAGAAAGTCCTCAGCAGAGAAAATTAGTATACTTACATTATGTTGACTTTCATTAGTAGGCATAAAACATTACTTCACAGATAACACTCAGCACAATTCCTTTTGCAACTAAACCTAATTCTAAAGGTGCTTAGATTTGCGCTTCACTCAGGTGTGCTCTCATTCAAGAAGAAAGGGGGTTTCTCCTTTTAGTTTTCATTCTGAAAAAAACATTGATTTCTACATTGTCTATTGACCATCGGCTCAACTACACTCCTGTTCCACTGAATAAGGTATTTACTACTATCTTCAGTGAAAGAGCAAGTCCTAAATCCATCTCTTCTTTTACACCTTAATTCTATGAAATGCATTCACCTTGCACAGTCTTTATTGAAGCCAACTCTTCCAGAAATGTAGATTAACAGAAGTGGCAACCTAGGACACCAGAGAAAGCCAGTATTTTGACATAAACTGTTTTGCATTTTCTGTACGTGTAGGGTCACAGAGAGTTAGAGCTGGAACATCTTTTACAGAGCTGTTATTATACCCTCTTAGCTATATGCCTTTTATCATTAACTAGATTTCCACTCTTACCTAACCTGGTTGTCTCCCAGACTTTCTAATGCTAAAAATAAAATGAAAGCTTTCATCACTGGTTAAAAAGAAACTGTAATTTGAACAGCAGTTTTGCTGACTTCTCTGTTGATCAAAGATGCCTCATAGAGCCTGATGCGATAGAAACAAAATCAGCTTTATAATAACAGTAATTAAAGCAGAATCTTTTCATTGAGTGAAATCCCAGTCCTTACTCATACAAGACTTACACTGGAGGAAACAGTAGTTAAAATGAGAGCACATTAGAAATTACTAAGTTGAGGTTCCAGGTATAGCAAAGGGAATTATAAGTACTAAAGAAATGTTACAGAAACTGTTTCAGCTTCACACTTTGGATTGTGTCCACCTCTATGACAATACATGACCTGTTTTGCCACTCCAGAAACAGAATAAAATATCTTTATTAGTAAGGAAGCAGTAAACCAGAACTTCTTAGCATGCCATCCTTGTAAAGTCCACGGTGATAAGACCACTCGCTTCTCTGACCTATCTCCAAAAGGATCACTGCTAATCGCCATGCCAATGAGTTACCAAGAAAAAAGTCTATGAGCATGAGATAGAAAAAGACATCCTTGGCTTCATCAACGAACAGCAACATAAACTGCACTTTTCAGCACGCTCCAAAAAGAGCTAAAGGCTAAGTAAATTGCTAAAGGTATAAAGGCCTCAGGGAGTCAGAACCTCACAATTTGCTGGCTGGCTTGGACTGGTTTTCTTGCACCACCCTCTAAGTGGAAACTGCAAATATACCACAGGGGAAAAAGAGAACCGTTTGCCTCACCTTTGAGACCGTTGTCTTCTGGATGTTTCCTATTTCATGCTTCCATCCAGAGCTCCCCTTGGTCAGAGCTGCATCAGAGCAGGCATCTCTCCTGTGCATCTCTCACTGCAATCCTACCAGCACAGCAGGAAAACCCCAGCACCTCCTCCCTGAAGGCAGAGAGCATACTGGTGCCACAAAACACCCTGGCCCATCGTACATTTTACACATCAGTCTTTTTTACAATGATGACAACAGATCCTCCTTCCACTTCAAAAAAGTAGAGCTCAGAAGAACAGATTCGGTTTTCAATGAACGTAAAGTGCATGCTATCTTTTCTAGCCACGGGGAAGTAACTCCAAGGCTATGCAATTACACCATAGTCATCACCAGAACTGAGTTTGTTGAGACTGGCCGCAACAAACTGCTCACAACAGCACAGAAGTCAACACAGGCTGCAAAAATGCACACAAGAAATTGGGCAGGTACTCGGACAGGTAGCTCATATTCAGCTCTCGCTAAAGCTCTACACAATCAGCACCACGCTGAATTTAAGTCTAACTCCAACGTGTGCGCGTGAACAGCAGGCACTGCATTGTGGATGTGGCCACATTTCAAGGTTTACATGGAACAAACTGACTCACCAAAGCGCTAATTCTGGCTTACAAATGGGAAAAGGAGAATGTAAGACTCCTCCATCACAGGTGTACCTTGCTGAAGCCTGTCTTGTTTACAAATTAAGGATTCCCCTACATAACATATGGGACTGGTAAACATACCAAATGTAATGCTCAATAATGTTTACAGGATTGGGACTCTTACTTGGGTTTGAGCTTCCAAAAGTGAAGTTCTTTCTGAAAACATGCCACAATAAGGGCTGAGCATATAAAAAAATGCATGTCACACAGAGTTTTTTTCTCCTTTTACTGTATAATGTCTAGGAGTTTTCTTTGGGTTTTAATGAAGAACACCTAATTATAAAGACACTGTAGCCTAAACAGTATGTGATAAAAAAATTAGGGGCTATTTCCTGGTCTCAGAACTAACAGACCAAAGTCTGTTTTCCACTGTGTGTTCCTGCCTTTATACTGCAAAACTAAGAAATACTACACCAGTCACATGAACTAACCATGTGTGGTTTTCATTTTACTAACAGATTAGATTAAAAATAATTCAAAATACTCAATTCAAGCCTATTAAAGGAAAAAAAAAAAAAGAAGAAATCCCCAAAAGATTGTTTTCAGAGACCACAAAACACATGAGGTTCTGGTGTTCTTGACTAAAAGCAATTTTGCTGGCTTTTCCATCCATAAGCTGATGCTTATTTTCCTTCTGTGCAACTCCTTTCAAAGCCATGCATCTAAAATAGATTCTACCTCATTGTTCCAGTTTCCTCTTGTTGTTGCCATTAGTCTATGCAACTTTTTCCATGCATTCAGGACTAATTTTCATTAATCACAAAAGTTAAACAGCACGGACTAAGCTTTCTTGAGGGGAAAAAAGACGGGACGAAGAGGCAAAACTTAAAAAGGAGCAACTTAAAACAGATACTACTGTCTAAGTCGGATACCTCAGTAAAATATTCTTCTTCCTCATCAAAACAAAAGCTCTACCAGGCCTAAAGATTCAGCTGCAGCTACTGATTCTCATGTGCAAACAAGTACAGCTTGCAGTGATGATCCAGGTGCTGATCCTGGGCTACTTAAGCCACTAAATTGAGGTTCAAGCCCTAAAACAAGTAACTAAAGAAAAAAACGTAAGTCATTACTTGTATTTGGAAGAAATAAACAGATCAGATTAAATAACAGTATGAAATCAGTACTGAAGAAATTCAGGACAAAAGCTAGGGAGAGAAAAACCTTCAGAGTCAGTTCCAAATTCTGCACTGTATAGGTATTAGAAGTGGGAAACAGCTGTGTTGGCATGATTGCACACACAGCTCTGTCTCAGGTAATGCTGCAGAGCACCGAACCCTGCCAGGAACATGCTCCTTCAGGCTATGGAGACAGCAGAAATCACTAGGACTGGAAGCATTTGAAGCTACAATAATTAACTACTCCAAACATGCTAAAATTCTCTACTTCTAAGATTAAGGAAATGTCCAGCCAGCTCACACTGTCCCACTCTTCAGGTCGCTTGGCCTGAGAGCATTTGGTGATAGCCACATACTAGTTAAATCACAAATTAGGGATGTTATTACATGCCTGAAAGAAAAACCTCTGACAACAAGTCAGAGAAACATAGCAATAGATTTCAGAAAATACATGGCAGACAATATTGCCACCTCTTAAGTGGCTGGTTCCTTTAGATATGAGCAAGATTACTGTGAAAATCACAGACCATAGTAAAACATTGACCAGAAGCTCCCAGCAGCTAGTTTTTAAACCAGCTGGCATAGACCTCAACCAAAACCATCACTGCCAGCAGCAGCAGCCATGTCTACAGCTATCTGAGGAGTACGAGAAAATTTGGAAAAGAAAAATAAAGGTTATTGGTAGAATACGTAGCAGCTCAAGATTTAGTACGTAAACTTCTCATTGAAAAATCTGTGGTTTCTCACACAAAAGTTCACAACTGTGAGACGGATCAGTCAAATGACGTGCACAGTGCGGATGAAGAAAGAACTGTTACCAGAGCAAAACATAATGAGCTGAAGTTTATCACCTTCTGTTTGAAATCTATCATCAACTTGTGTAAGAACAAATTAGGAGCCTGAGAAGAGGTCCAGAAGGCAGAAATTCCCCTGTTCTGACCTGGCTCTGGGACTCAGGGAAATGAAAAAAATCATTTCAGTTCTTGTCTCACCTGTAAAATGATGACAAAACCTCCCTCTCACCAGTGTTACGGTGATTTATTTGTCTGACATGAGAAGTGTTCGATCTACATTTGTTAGAAAATCAAATAGGAAAAGACAAGGATTATAGTATAAAATAAATTCTTAAGCTAAACAACCCTACTACTTTGACTATTGAGTAGGCTAAAAAATGTAATTACCTTCTCTACAACACCCACATTTGCAGCATCAGAGTGGCACAGTACAACCTGTTAATATTAGACAGCAATAATATTTCTTTAACACTAGCTTCTGTCAAAGTTCAGTGATTTTTGTTATGGCACAAAAAAAGGCTGAGAAGACACCACTATTGGCAAACCTCCTATTTTACCTGCCTTTGTTTTCCTGAAGAAGTTGCCAACTGGACTTAATACAGCTCATGCTAATTCTTTCAACATTTAGAAAAAAATTTTAGCAAAGATCTTCATATTTGACCACACCAAACAGTACTATTTGTGCCTGTTTGCTCTAGGATAACTGAAGATTGTAACAGTTAAAAAAAGCTATTTTTCCATTAACTTAAACCTTCATGATAACAAGTAGTTTTGACAGTTTTTAAGCAGTATGAGATAACATGCACAAGTAGGTCACAGTTATACTTGGCTTTAGAAAAATGTCTTTCATCCAGAGAATTTACAGCTCTGCAAACAAGCCCTTAGGTAAGCAACAATCTATAAGGCTTACTCCAACACCCAAATTCAGTCATGTATGAGTCCCAATAGCAACTACTTAACAACAGCTGAAAGTAGAATATGAAGCCTTTTGCAAACTGCAAAACTGAAAAGCCCGACTGACGTCAACAGCAGCTCTCCACTGATCCCAACAGGCTGCAGAGCAGGTCGTGAGAGTGCCCTGGGAAGGACTCCAACTTAACAGAGAAGTGAAAAGGGATTTTCAAAGTTCGTTTCAGCTTCAGTTCAATCACCAGATTTCCAAAATTATTATTTGTTCAAGCTTCTGGGAATACATGTCTGCGCTGCTTCACCTGGCATTTGGTCAAAACATCTGCTAGAGCTGTACTAGGAGGAAAGCAGCAGAAGAATGTTAGAGACCTCACACTTTCATAACAGCAAGAGGTGAGGGACAGGTGTGAAGGACTGCAACAAGCTAGTCTGTGAAGGGTGGAAGAAAATAACGGAAAATTTCAGAAAAGTCATCTTAAAGCACATGTGAGCCATTAGTCCTCACAGCAACCCCTCTGAAAAAGTTAGCTACCATAATTTCCACTGTACAAGTAGGGAAGCATAAAACCCTTCATCTGGAGTTCCATTTAAGGCAAAATTACATTAATTTGTGTTATTGGTTATACTTTATGTACTGACTTACAATCTGCCATAATGTCATTGACTATATGGGTAGTTTTGGTTAAAAAGCAACAGGGTACTAGAGCAGAAGAGTTAAAAGGAACGGTCCAAAAGTACAGAGGTACCGCTGGATTTCAGGAGTTTCTTCTGTCATCTGTTGCAGTCAGTTCACTAGACCATGCTGCCTCCTGGAGCAAAAGAGATGAATAGAGAGCTGCACAGATTGATAATATTGTGATGTTTTTTACTATCCCTTGAATATCTTCTGCAGTTTAGTAATAAAAATGGCACAGGTGAATGTTTAATTCTTTTGCTATTCTTGTTACGCTTGGTATATAACCAACAAGCAGACAGCTCCAAGCGTCTGATGCATTCAGAATAATAATGATCACCTTTTGGACAGCTAACACAACATAAAGTATTAACAATCAATATTTGCTGAGCATGCAGTCCCTCATGATACAGTGGTTCTAATGAGACCGCATATGCATGAGGTAATCTGCCTTCCATGAAGCAAAGGGTCCGTATCTGACATTTGAACAAAGCCCTAATCCCTTAAAGACTCCCTTCTTATTCGAGCTACATTCTCGTGAGTAACCTCATGAAGACCCATCATACCACGTAAGTGTGTAAAAGTTCATACATAAGATTTTAACAGCAGCAGTGTTTAAAATGGTTAATAATAACAATGGTCTATACTGCTTTACACACAAATAGCCTTTGGTCAGTACCGAGTATTTACTCGCACAGACATACATTTTCCAATGAAGTCCATTTGTTAAAACTGAAAAGCAGATATTGATAGAAATTAATACCTTTATCTCCTTCACGAATCTCCTTCACTACTTCCATAAAGTCCTATGGAATCTCTCTCTCCCCAATTAATTACTCTGAAAAAACTAGATGGCACAGGAGAGCCTGAGAAAGAATTCACTCTTCATCTCCAGGCAGCTCTCCAGCAGAATCAAGCAGGCATCAAAGATGATGTGTTGTGCAGATGAATAGGAAAGAAGGATGGGGGGAAGGAAAAGGGAATATGGCCAGTGGAAACATTCTCTGGCTTCCCATTCTGTGTGGTTCAGTTTTGGGGAGCCATCTGCAAAGCTGAAATTGCAGTTTTTCTGTCGCTTCCTCAAATGCAGGTACCCCTTTGAAGACAACAAATCTAATCCATCTTACAAAGCTTTGCTGGCTTTTCCCTACAAGTACTAATGCAGCCTTAGCACACCACTGACGCTAATATACTTAAGTGTTCTTCCAGAAATGGATTCTTTGGAGACCAATACAGTCCATTTCTTCCTAAAGCAAGAATTCTACTGTGTCACAAAGAATTATGCTGCTCTAACACCATGTATTATTTATATCTGAAATGGGCGTGATGCTTTAGGAATATGGTCCTAACCACAAAATGCTGACAACCTTTCAGCAGTCACACAATGCCTTCCGTGTGCCCGAAGCTCATTTGGACATCAACAGGAATCCAAGCAAATGAAAGAGCTGGTCCATGCTGAGCAGTATTTAATACATGAAGATGCAGAGAAATAAAGGGACAAACAAATAAGACGTATCCCTACATTCAGGGGTTTGTTCATTTCTAATACGTAATTTTTACAAAGTATTTTTTCAATTCAGAGATAACCAGGGAGTGTTTTTACTTGTCATTATTGTGCAGATAATTTTCTCTCTTCAGGAGATGCTCACAAGTATTTCTGCTTTGTTACGACAACGTTCAGAAAATGCTGAACTTTATGCCTCCAGCCCTTTAACTGGTACTAATGATAATAAAAAACCCTAAAGCACCAGTCTTTGGGCCACACCTGCATCAGTTTCTCGTACTGGAAGCAGAAGTTTGGGACAAGACAGGATCTGCAGTCAACGAGGGTGATCTGTTCGTCTCCAGCCCACAATTACCTAACGCAGGATCAGTCTACGCACAAACGCATGCAAAGGACAAAGGCTACGCGAGTTTGGACCGTTATTAAAACAAATGCGAATCTGAAGTACAACTTCAAGGTGTTAATTTCAAGCCGGACGCGAATGCCCACCGGAGGTGTAACCTGACGACTGGATCTACCGCCACGCCCGCACAGGAGCACTCCCTTTACAAACGACACGACAAGCCAGACGCCTCACCAGCGCTTGCAGACGCACCGGTACCGACCAGTTAGCGCTTCCCAAGCGGTAACAGCCACCGAGTCCTGACCCTCAGCCCACCCCCCTCCCCACCGTATTCCCTCCTCTGCCCACACACGCTCCCCTCACCATTCAGACCCCGCCAAACCCCCGCACCGCCCTGGCAACCCCCCCCAACCACCACCACCACGGCCCCCCCCGGGCGCCGGCACAAGGCGAAGCGGGGTCAGCACGCCCGGGCCGGCAGGTGCTGCGGGCGGGGTGCCGGTCCCCGAAGGATGCTCCTCTGCGGCTCTAAGCCCTGCTGCAGCCCGCTCCGCAGCCCCTTCCACGGCCCGGCTGTGAAATGGCACCGGGCGGGGTGGGGGGAGAGAAGAAGAAAAAATAAAATAAAATAAAAAAAAAATCAAATCTCCTCGCCTTCCCCCCCAACCTCCGCCCAAGCGCAGCGAGCGGGGCACTGCAGCACGGCGAGGCGCGCAAGGTCAAGCGCGGCTCCTCCGCCCGCGCCCAAGTCGTCCGCAGGGACGCGGAGCCCGGCGGAGACGGAGACCCACCTCTGGCAGACATGGCTCAGGCGGCCGCCGAGCTCCGGCGGCGGCGGCGGGGGCAGAGCACGGCCCGCGGCGGCCGATGCGGGGGGCGGCGGCGCTGGGCTGGGCCGGGCCGGGCCGGGCCGGGCGGGTCCGCGCCGCCGCCGCCGCGTTCCCTCCCTGCGCGCCCTGCGGTGCGTGTGCGAGCCCGCGCGGGTGTCCGTGCCCGCGTCCGTGTCCGTGTCCGTGTCCGTGTCCGCCGGGGCGGGGGCAGGGCTGGCGGAGGGGCCGCGGCCGCAGCGGCTCCGGTGAGGCGTGACCGAGGGCTGGGAGCGGCGCCGGGGGGGGGTGGGGGGTGGGCAGGGGAATAAGGCGATACCGGCCGCTGGGGGAAAATGTCACCGGCGGGAGTCGTGGCACGGCGATGCGCTCGGGGAGAGTCGCGCCGGCCGCAAAAGCGACGCGAGGAAAAGCACCGGCAGACCTTCTGCTCGTTCGAGCGCTGGGCAGACGGGTCTTCGGCTAAAATCGCTGCCAGGGCTGCTCGACAGCGGTTCAGCTCGTTTACCACCCGACACTGAAGTCTGTGGCACAACTTGAAACTCGCCCACCGAACAGCAGCGGAGCACAGCAACTGTACACCTGCCTATCTGTATGTAAATAGTATATAAACATAAATATCAGAGCAATGTTGTCTGCAAAACAGTCTTGGCATTAACATACAGAAAAGAGTACTCGGCTTCCTCCTGGCACCCTAATGAAAGCAGCAAGCAACCAACTGCAAAGCACCGAAGAACGAGATCGGTGTCTCGCGGACACCCCTCCCCACCGGAGCCTAGCCGCCCATCTAATAAAGCCAAATACTCCCAAGCCACACTCAAAAGAAAACCCCTGTGCCACCAGTGCATTAGAGGCTGGCAAGAGTTAAGCAAAACAACACGCTAGTTTGTCAAGAATAACAGGTTCAAAGACCACATCAGAATAGTGAAACTAAAACATTAGAGCAGAGTCTTATCAATTTCAGAATGGGCAACTATCAACTAAGAAACAGCGCAATCTGTGATGTTCAGTGAGGAGCCAGCATGCAAACTAAACAACGGGAGAAACTGAATCACACTCCTCCACTCTGCGCTACCATACACTATACATCTCCATACTAGCAAGAAGCCTACACGTTTTTTCAATCAAAAAAACCCAATTACCAAAATCTTTGTATCTAAGAGAGGTGGCGAAAATTGCATCACAGTGTGTCCACAGAGCAGAAATGGATGCTAGTAACAGACGTTATCATACATTCCCACTGCCGTTTGACAGTGCAGCCTAGCCAGCATATCGGCTCTATCACACCAACCCACTGGCAGTGCTTTTATGCCGCTCACCTTCCCCATCACGCCAACTGAGTAGGGAGCGCATATGTGTAAGAAAGCATGGAAGCAGCAGCAGAATGGACAGCATGCGCATGCCTTCTCATCGGGTGATATATGCACAAAAAATGAATCAGCACATCTGGGTGTTTGTCTGAATTTGTGTTCATGCTCACACGCAGCAACGACTTTTAGTAGTATCCAGCTCTATTTGCCATGGATTACCCCAGTGTCCCCCACACCTTAATTCAATCATTCTCTTTATGTCATTCTGTTTTCTTGCCTGTTGCAAATGTTTCTGAATCCTGCAGCAGGAATAAAACAAATCTCAAGTTGTTCTCCTTCCACGCTCCTATGGCATTATCCTTAGTTGGTGATCTGATATCCACTTGAAAAACAGTTCCTTTCCCTGTCTTCTTTTCTGAAAGAAGTAGAATTTTCCACTTGCAAACAACTCAAGTTTTCCTTCTTGTCCAAAAGAGCCAAGGTTTTTCTCAGTCAATGTAGTATGACAGCATTTTGTATTTTTGAGTAATTTCCTATGCACTTCCTCAGTGAGTTTCTGACTAGCACTATCAAGGGTTCTCCTGTGTCATACTTAATAGATGGCTTTAAAAAGAAGGTTCAGGAACATGCAGAAATTAGCTTTTTAATGAAGAACTTCCTTTCTTTATACTGCTAGGAAATAGGAAGGGAAAGGCATTTGTAACTTGGGTTTCTATAGAACACAAAGAGTTTATTCCATTCACTGTGTAAAGTCTCTAAGGCAGAGAAGTTCAACTGACATGTTGGTCAGATAATGCTAAAATGGATCAGATACAGCACTTATTAAAAAGAGCTTTTTAGCTGGGTTTCCAAAGGAATTGAGGCTGATAAGAGTTTTATTTTCCTGTCTGTCCATAAAGTCCCCTCCAAGAATTTTCAGATTTGGATATGAAGAATTTCAATTCAAGCTGAACAAAAGGTGTAATTCAGAAAAAGTTCTACATCCTTACAAGTTTTGTAGCAATTAGCACTTAAGAAGAGAAATTAAAATGAAGGAGAAAAGCTGCAGTGGGAACTCAACAGTTACCAGTTCTGAAGGGCACGTCTTCATCAGCCGCAAGTACCAGTCAGGCAATCTGCATGTGTGCAGCTGAATCAGCTCCCGTAGTTGCTGTCTCAGATCCTGCCAATATCTAGGAAATGTGGAAGGAAGCTGAAGAGGGTGGAAAAGGGAGGTACAGAGAAGTGAGAGACCATGATTTCTGTTTTACAGATGAAGGCCTCAGATACTTGGATAAGAGATGTTGAGTCAGAGAAGATGGACAAGCCAATCCAAGAGTCCACTGCTGCTTCTGCAAGGGGCGGTCACATACTCTCCTATGCGCTCCCTGTTCTCTTACTCCAACCCATCTGCTCCTGCTTCCCTCACTGCAGCACCATTACCACTGGTTTGACCCCCAGGGAACTGCTTTAGCTTAATAATTAGCTAAGAATTGCTCACTTTCTTGCACTGGGCTAGTTTTCTGCCAGGTAAGGATATGGAAGGATACAGAAAGCAAGCAAAGGCTCAGATAAACACTGGAGCTGACAGAAGGCAAATGCAGAACTGCACAGCCAGGAAGGGGTGAGGAGGAGCCATCAGAGGGAAAAGAGATGATCCTTTTGAGCAGCAGCAAGCTCTTCAGCTGTTTGATTGACTGAGCCATTTCCTGACTACTTTAGAAGTCCATTAAGGAGCAGTGATTGACATTGTTTTATTTCAGGCATCTACCTGAGGCTTCTGAATTAGTCAGCTGGGAAGCAGGATCCTACCTCCTACATTTTCTTATTGACTGTGCAGACAGCCTAGGCTTCTATAGAACTCAAGTTAGACAGTGTAAAAAGATCCACTAACGTCAACATTTTTTAAAGGTTTTCGGGCTTTAAGAGATGCAAACAGGCACCTCGGGATTTTTTAGAGGTGCCCAAACAGATTAATATATTTTAACAAACAATAGGTGTTTTCAAATCCCCTATTAGTATTTTCAGATGCCTAAATGCCCCGAGGAGCTAAGTATGTTGTCCAAGGTCACAGAGAAAACGTATGTCAGAGCAAAGAATAGAACCTGCATCTTTGCAGAAGAGTATCCTAAATATTGGACTATATTCTCTGTGCAGCATACCTTGCTGTCACTTAGCCACTGTGTGAATATATAAAAGAAAATTCATTTTTCCTTCCGTTAAGCAAACTGGATTTATACAAACAGAAAACTCTCAAAAGAATGATAATGTCCAGCTAACCTGTAAGTTTGAAATGTGAAAACATTAATTGTTACTGAAGTCTTACAGCCAATATATTGCCCCAATCATGATCTGCACAGCAACATGGGTGAGAATCTCTCCCTTTGCTTTTCAGTAGCTTTTGGACCAAGACTCAGACACCTAACATCAGACACTGTACCATCTTTGTAATATACTGTATACGTGCAATACATCACTGCGAGTTTTTGGAACAAAAGACAAATTCTTACAGAAGTAGGCTTCAAAGAACAACTTCTGTGGGCAAGGCAAATGGCAAGGATGGCCAGGACTGTCCTGGACAATCTATTTAACTTACTTCTCTGAACTGATACTGGGATGCTGAAGAATGATGGAAACTACAGGACGTTTCTATAAGTTTTTACCACGTGTTCCACCATAACTCCACTGGCTCCTTTCTTAGGGAAATCAGACCTATAGCAGTCATACTAGAAAGGAACAAAATCAACAGCATTACTAAGTCTTATGATTTAATCAGAATTTTAATAAGCTCACAATAAATACTTCTCTGTGACATGAATGACATGAAAGCAAGACAGCTCTCTCACTTTCAATATAAGACTCTTACTAGAATCTGCAATTAGTCAGTAATGGACAGCATATTCACATAAATGCACGGCCTTTCACTGATTTCAGTGAGCTTCAAGGGCAGCTCCCACTAATGTTTTTTGAGAAAAGATCCCATGTATATCTTTCAAAGGAGAATTGAGCTCCAAATTACTCACAGCAAATATTAACAGAAATGCTTTACTGAAGGTTTTTTTTTCCCCAAATACCCCACATATACAAAGAGACTTAACCATCAAACAAAAAAAAGAAAAAAAAACCTCAAAAAGTTAGAAAGTTCCCGAGTGAGACAAATCCTGAAGTCATCCTCCTTATTTTTTTCATTGCACGAACCAGTTTTCTTAATCCTCTGCATGTTATTCAACCCTCCATACTGTCCGTGGTATATGCACTTTTATGGGAAAAAAAAATAACATTGAACCTACGTTATCCTAAGTCAGTACTGACTACTGGACTGAAGAACCCAAACATTTTTTCATGGATTATGTAAGATCATGCTATCACATAAATGCTATAGGTTTTATATAACCAAGAAATATTGGCAATCCTGGCAGCTAAGGAAAAGCCCCCTAATAAGGTTGTTAATATGCAGTCTATATTGTTCTTGCATCAAAATGGCTAACCTATCTATGGGAAATTAGGACACAAGGGCCAAAATGACAAATTCATTTCTGTGAGTCAGGTTTGGAAAGATCAGCAAAATGTTGGCCAGCATTTACTGCTGAAGAACTTCAGCATCACCCCTATGTGTGTATCCTTAGCAGGAAGATCCCAACAAAGAGCTCAGAGTCAGAAACTTAAATCAGGTTTTGCATCAGGTTCTCACGAGCTCACATATGAAGTATGTACCATGAATAAGAGCTGCGAATCTCGACTCCAAAATCTTTTTTTCTTCTAGTTTTGTATTCAGTGCATGCCTTCAGGAGATACAGAGACAATCCCACAAACTGCCTTTGTTGTTAATTATAAACCAGAGTTTTTAGATCTGCATCAAGTAAGGGCATTACCTCACTGTGTGCCCTACTTTACCCTTTACCCTAAAGAATTTGCTGTGGCCAAACTGAATTAAATTATGCAATCAGAGTTGGTTAAATGTACAAGCATTTTTACACAGAGTAACTTTTACATCATGCTATCAAGGTAAAACATGACAGATACTTCCTTGGTCAAAGTTCACATTAGCAAAGGTGTTTATGAATAACATGGCAAGAATAGCAAAGAATATTCTAAATAAAACAGAGTCAAAATCTCTCAGCACTCCGATACATGGAGAAAGTTTTAGGAATCAGAAGAAAAAATTCACCTGTAGTTGCAATTACAATCAGCCAGACTCTCAGAAGCGTATACATTCTGCTGTGAACAGCCGTGCTTATGTGGGGTAGAAAGTTTGGGGCCAAAGAAATTAATTATCTAAATCAATGTGAAAGCGCATCAGTGAGTAATTTGACATTTGATCATAAGAGATACTTAGGTTTCTCCCCGTACTCCTGGAATTCACACATTGTTGAGGCTGTCTTAATTGCTCAAATGCTATTTGCTTTATACGTATTTTCTCTTCCAAACACTGTATTGCAGGGCCCTCTGGCTGAGAAGTATACAAGTGGACAGGCCTCCCTTCACAGCATATCAAGATCATTCCTTAATTAGCTGGTGGACACAGTTTGATTTGAGAGACACAAAGTACTGGCTCTTTTTCAGGAACTGAATGCCTTGATCCTTAATCATACTAAATCAAGATAGCAACCCCTCATCCGAAACCTGGCAGTGATCAGTTTTAGAGCTAAGGCACATGCCTACGTGTAGACACATTCTCTTGGACAAAGTCTCCTTGAAATTGTGATGGCTGTTTCACAAGGACTCAGGACACAGTTGGGAAAGAACATGGGCCAACCAGCCAAAGGCACAGTCTTACAGTCACAGTAACAGTAACACGAATCTTGAAAGATTGCTGAAGAGATTTGGAAAAAAAGAAAAACATTTTTGTGCTGGTTTTGGCTGGGATAGAGTTAATTTCTTCATAGTAGTTGGTATGGGGCTATGTTTTGGATTTGCACTGAAAACAGTGTTGGCAAGACAGGGATGTTTTCATTATTGCTGAGCAGTGCTTACCCAGAGTCAAGGCCTTTTCTGCTTCTCACCCCACCAGCGAGGAGGCTGGGGGGACACAAGAAGTTGGGAGGGGACACAGCTGGGACAGCTGACCCCAACTGACTACAGGGATATTCCATACATATGATGTCATGCTCAGCATATACAGCTGGGGGAAGAAGAAGGAAGGGGGGGACGTGTTCGGAGTGATGGCATTTGTCCTCCCAAGTAACCGTTACGCGTGATGGAGCCCCGCTTTCCTGGAGATGGCCGAACACCTGCCTGCCGATGGGAAGTGGTGAATGGATTCCTTGGTTTGCTTTGCTTGTGTGCATGGCTTTTGCTTTATCTATTAAACAGTCTTTATCTCAGCCCATGAGTTTTCTCAGTTTTACCCTTCTGACTCTCTCCCACATCCCACTGCAAGGGAGTGAGTGAGCGGCTGCGTGGGGCTTGGTTGCTGGCTGGGGTTAAACCGCGACACTTTTCTTCTCCTGTTAGTCTTGCCCAGTACATTCAGGTACACATATTCTGGATATTTTCTTTCTCTTGCCTGTTGACATCTACCAATAAACTTATCTGTTGCACATGCGAGGTATTTAAAGCTCAGGTCTAGCTGAGTTTTCTCCTGCAATTTTTTTCTTTCAATAAGTTAAAAAAAAAACACCACAGAAGGTTTAATTTAGTCACATGATTATTTTTTTCAGTCCACTTTTGAATCTGTTTGAGTTTAGGGCTGATGCTAATTCTCCACAACATTCAGTTGTTTATTCCACAGCAAGTCACACTGATAGATGCCAGCAGATGACTGAATTCTCCAGTTAAGCACATTGCTGGAGTAAAACACGAGGTCAGGCTGCCCTCTGCGGGCTATGATCTAGCACTGGGATGAACTGTTTTGCAACAGCTCATGGAAACCGATTAATGTTAGTACAAGATTTCTATGTCTGAACACAGAATTTCAGCGTATGCTGTACATGTAATGCCAAATATAACTATTGGCTTTCTGCTGCCTGGTTGTTACTGCTAGAGAGGAAGAAGGAAATGCAGACTGCATGTCTGATGCAGCAATCAAGCACCCCAGGTATGAATAACAGCTCAATATGACACCACCTGGGAATTCCTGGGAGACCCAGAGGCGAGGGATAACAGCTTCTGAACATAAACCCAGAGAAACTAAATGGGTGGAAATACTTCGCTTAGCACATGAGCTGCCAGCCAGGAATCAAAGACAGTGCATTACAGCACGACTCCAAGATCTAGTCAGGAACAGGTTCCATTATATTAGGCATATTACAAACACAGGTCTGCTTACTTCAGCATTTTACAACTGAATGTCAAACGAGTCCAAAACAGCCTGCGGCAAAAGAACAGGGACGAGCAGTAGAAACATTTCTAGATGACCCTGGGTCTACTACAGACTTCATTTTCTTTGCTTGTTGTCAGTAGTGCCTCCAGGTCAGTTCCTTAAAGGCTTCATCCAAGTGCAGACACTCGTTCCTACAGGGCTGATGACTCAGAAAGAATTATGAAGGATCAAGTTGTACATACTTTTTCTGGAAATGCAGTTTGGCTCAGAGTACAGCTTCTGAGCATGAGAAGTGTTCAGATGACTCCCTCTACCCTCACCTACAGGTAAGATAATGCAATGGTGATGTACATGGTCACTCTCACCTCTTTGGGAACCACACCAGAATTCAGTTAGTTGTCAAGAAGGGCCAGTCTTTGAATACAAGACCCTTCCTAAATTCATTGGGGTTTAGTTGTTGCAAAGATGCAAATATCATGTGGAATGTGATAGCCACAGGGCTAAGTCAATGTCTTCATAAACTCAAACCAGTCCTGTAGCTTCAAATAACATCATTTGAGAACCAAGTGGGACAAGTGAACTGCTAAGATGATGGGCTGTCATGTGTAGCAACCAAAGCTTTTACAAGCCAAGTATCACACAGCAGTTAAGCCCAGAGGTAACGTTACTAGTTGGTATACTAATTCGTTCTACACAGGATACATAGGGTTATTTTTCCCCCCCAAATTAGCTATGAGGGATTCTCGCTCAATCTTGCTGCTGTGTGTCCCACAGATTAAACCAGGTCACCTGTGCCCTCTGCTGGTAAGAGCAGGTTCCTACCAAGAAGCCATGAACGGAACTCACAGGAGTTACTGGCTGCCTTCTAAGTCTAACAAAATATTAAAGAACACCACTGGACTTTTGTCATGTAACTCTATGGATAGTGAACACTGGAGAGCGTTGTGACATTAGTATTTGGGCCTTTCTAGATAATCGTGCTATCAATAATTTAAAATTAATCGTGAAGCCACTACTGAGTACCTCGCATCATAAATATTCCGAGACACTAGCTTCAAAATTAAGACATTTTACAATGCCAAAATGTAGTATCAGACTCCATGAAAGATTTCAATTATGCCCCAGGACAAAGATATCTGAATTGAAACCCCAACAAAAACCTACTTTTAATTGTAGACTAATGCAAAACAGATCTGCTGAAAGTTTCTATACTTGCATAGTAGTATTGCCTGAACTATTCTGCATAACTCATATTGACTATCAAGATCAGCTTTTGCTTATGATTAAACAGATTATCTGATGACATTTTAGGGATTAACAGATTATAGCCCTAAATCCAATGATGTAAGTAACAATGAAATCTTATTATGCATTAGAAAACAAACAACACAGAGCCGATCTGAAAATTACTTGGAAATCTCTTAGTAGGGTCCAGGCTAAACACCTAAATTCCCCCCAGAAATACATGCAGATTCTGGTTGCTAGACTTCCCTCTCTGCAAGTACACAGACAAATGATTAAGGGAACCAATTTATAGCAGATGGACCACTCAATTATTTTTTTCCAGTATTTTGGGGCAAAATCCAGTTTTATGTCTATTCATACCACACTCAGACTCTTGCAGTCATTACAGTTGCAGTATAGCATAAACCCAGAAGTTTATCCTTAATCTCTTTGCTCCAGCTTCCACTACCACAAGAACAAATAAACTTGTGGTCCTGCTAACCTGCAGACTTCAGTGAAATTGGCCAAGCTCTAACGGATCATATTTGAGAGTATTTTATCTGGTTTCAATAATTTATTACATGCTAACAATTGCAGATACCATATGGCTGAACATTCATATATTTACTCATAGAGGAAAGCCTGGATTATAACACTTCCAGTGGAATAGAAACATTTGAGGAAAGAATGATGTGTTTGGAAAATAAATGTCTCATTTCACTGACAACATGTACTTCTGACCTCCTTGTGGTCTCCTTTACAACCCATTATGTAAGCTAAAGCAGGGTAGTACAGACAGTGCAACTGAGGTAGGTACATAAGGAATAATAGCCTACTGGGCATGCATATTTGTCCATCCAGGCCAGTATTGTGTCTTCCACAGTAGCAATGAGTGATGGAGTAAAAAGACACTTGCAGATGTGACAGGTAAGTAATTAGACAATAGGTTAATGACTAGGAAGTTTGTAACCCATCAGAAGACAAATGAATGTATCTAGAGCAGGAGTAGACGTGCAGTCACGGAGCAGGATGCACAGACCAGGAAATGCCTGAAAATGGGATTTAAAGAAATACTGCATGAGCTGATTACATGGTGCTACTAGCAAATCAGCAAGAGGGAGGTATTGCACGCAGCTGGGAGCACAGACAACCAGAAAATTCATGATGGAAAATGACAGCAAACAGAAGCACGTATGATACTACATACAAGACACTGATTAAACTTGGGAGAAGCATAGTTTGGACTTCAGTCACACTATGCGGTTTGGTATCCAATGCACAGAATGCTTGCTTTCTGTAATAAAGCCTGGAATCAGAAGATGATTTTAAACATCTCTTTAGCCCTCCTCAAAAGCAGAGATCATGTTGAGCTGCTAACACTTCATTCTTTATTTCATCCAAGTAGTCACCGAAAACATAGATATCAATCTGGTTATTATAATCACAATAAATTCCTGTGCAGAATATAAACAGATATTATGCATAGCTCTACTAGCATGTTTTCATCCTGGGGTACAAAAATGTACCTTCCAAATCCTCAACCTCTCTGAAGGAAAAGTCCAGACTGCAGGAAGTTCTTCTGTAATGTAGACAAATACATCCATTAGAGACTGGCCTGGTGCCATCAATCTAAACAGCAGAGACAGAGAGATTTTCAGAGAGAAAGGCTAGCACATTATCTCACTGTCTCACTCCATTTAAATTGATTTAATCTAGACAATTTAATTTGGCAGAAGGAGAAAAGTTAGTTCCCAAAAGCCCTATCAATTAAAAGAGCCTCACTTTCAACCTGTGTCTTAACTCACATTCAAGCAAAACACTAACTCACTGCATGTGCCACCCAAAAAAAGAACTACCTTGCCAAAGAACTACAAACCCCAAAACCAGCATAGCTCTGCTCTCAAGAGTATTAAAATAAGTAGTAATACTTATTTAAAAAAGAGGTTTTTCAGGGGAAACATCAAGCATGAGCAGGTGAAGAGGTATTGTTGCATATGACACGACATTGGTAGCCTGTACGCAACTGAGTCATCTCTGGTTGAATCATCTCCAATGAGAACAAGAAGTATCCAAACAGAATGTAACCTCAGCTGAGTTCTTTTGCACTGACACTGGTGAAATAATTTTTCCGTTAGTTTCCAGTGACTTGCATTACTACTGGTCTGCCAGTACTTTATCTAATATTCCCAGCAGTGAGAAATAACTCCATATAATTGAGAAGTCTGAGACTACTTTAAAAGAACATAAACCCCCCCTATCTACAGTGTGCAACACGTATATGCACCACAGACTGGATTCTGCAGTATGGCTACAAATTCAAGCTCAATATATTGGTAAGTAAAAGCAGGTTTATTTGCAGAGACTCAATTTGTTTAACAGGCTTAGGGATAATCACATAATTGTGATATTTTCTTTGTTTCCTTTACTGCAAGGCATTTCATATTGAGGAGTCCTAATAAGAAGTCACTTTTGCAACCAAAATCTGAATTCCAACCACAACGAAATGTTCTGTTTAAAAAAAATGTTTTTATATACATCAGGCACTCTTAGAATAATGAGGCCCTCAAGCATTAGAAAAGCTCTACCTAACCATCTGTGAAGAGGTGACTTATGATTTCATAAATTGTGAAGTACGCTTAGGAATACTCTCACTGTTATAAAACTGTCTCCTTTTATATCTTCATGATACCTTACTGTTTCTTTATTCATTCTGCTACTCAGAGATGGGAAGGCCCAGGCTCACCCAAAAGACATTTTTGCAAAAACAAATGGATTGCAAAGAGCATTTTAAATTACCATGTTCTCTTAGACACCTTAATCAAGCACGTGTGCCTTAAATCCACATTTTCTTCAGAAACGATGCAGGCTCCAAAACGGTATCTATGGTGAGAGAATGGGAAGGTCCCCATTAACACGGTGAACACCCTCACATTGATGGGAGAAAAGCTGTACCACTACTCAGCCCGCTTGCTGACAACATGTTTGTATTCAAACCTACAACTTGTCATTTGTTTTTTCTTTTTTTAATGAAAGCAATACAAACCTGCAATACAAACCATATAAGCAGGCTGGATATAGCTCCTGAACTGTACTTATAATATAAAAATACTAATATAAATAAAAATAGATATAAGTATTTACATATAAAAATATACATAATAATTAATAATAATCTGGATGTATTGCAAAACTATAGTAGACACCACTTAGATTCATCGGAAGAAGAGTTTGCCTCCTCGAGCACATTTTAAAAGACTAATAGAACCTTTGATGTTAAATCATAGAAGATGGGCACCTTCCAAATGCAGCATCCATCCAGTTAATAATTACCTGGATGCAGAGATGGTACGTGTGTTTCATCACATGACTACCTACATAGAAAACTTACATTTCTTAAGAACATCTATAGAATATAACTTGACAAACCCACAATAAGCAGATTTTTGTAAAAACATAATTACCTCTTAAATGTCTGTTATTTGATACATCTGGATTTTGAGAAGGAAAGAGCTAGCTCTGCTCCTTAGCCACTTCAGCAAAGGTGTCCACATACAACTAGTATTTACTTCCATACAGTACTTGGACTGTGGCTCTCCATGCCTGCAAAGCATGGAGGTAGTAACAATAATCAGTCTAGCAGAATCATTAGTAAGACTTCACCACAAGATCAACAGTCATCGTCAGACTTCCCAGATGACACAGTTTAAAACACAGCAGATAAATAGTAGTTTTGTCCTGTCTTTTGATTCGCCTCTCTCTGCCTGCTCCTAGCATATGAGGAAGTTGGTGTTCCTCTCCAAATATTACTGAGAAAGTTTTTCTCCATTTGGTACTACAGGTTCTCTTCCTTTTCCCATACTGGTCTGTCACCTTCCCAACATTTCCCTCTGCTCCCCCTGTGCCAAATCAACCCTGTTCCCCAACTTCCATTTGCCCAGAGCCCCCACACTATCCCATGAACTGTAGCTGTGCACAAAACATCTCACACTGCCCACCGGCTACACGTATAACCTCTGGTCACCCCACCTTACCTCTGCTTTTCCTGTGGCAGGCAAAAATGGCAGGGATGACCTTTCTCTCTGAAGCATTTGGTTTGGAGGTGAAATAAAGCCCTCTTTGTCTCCTTCAAAGCTCTGCGGAAAAAAACCAGCAGTGAAACAGGTAAGACGCGCACTGCGACAAGCCCTCTCGTCCTGTGGTACTCCACAAGCCCTGGAAGGACCGCCATTGGCCAGGCCCATGCCACCAGCCCCACCGGCCTCTCACCCAGCAGCAACAAGATGTCACCGAGTTTTCTGAGCTTACCACCCTTACGCTGCTTTGTGGAGAGCCGGGCATTTACTTCATTGTTTCCCCGAGGACCTCACAGTCCCTGCAGACAGTGACAGATCCCAACCGTCCCAGCAGACAGCAAGCCGGGCCTTCGGCCACCCTGGCCAGGCCCGCTCCTTACGCTCCATGCTGGCAGGCGCGGGTGAGGCGGCTGTCTCCCAGCCCCCAGGAAGCAGAGCGGGACGGGCAGACCCGGAGATCTTTGTCGGAGGCTGACGGCAGGCCTCTGGGCACGGTGACAGCGGTGGTGGGCTCCCCTTTCCCCCTCACCTCCCTGCCCGGCAGTTGGCCGCAGAGGCGGAGGGCCGGCCCGGGGCACCCCGAGCTCGCTGCCCGCTCCCACCCCCGGCGGTGTCCCACACCGCCCGCACCCTGGGGGCCGGCAGAGGGTCCCTGCCCTGGGCAGGCCCGGTACAAGCGGCCCGGTTCGATCGACAATGCCAGGGGCACGGCCAGCGGCGCCCCCGTCCCGGCGGGCAGGTCGGCGCCCTCGGCCGCCCAGGCCCGCGGGCCCCGGGCCAGACCGCCCCGGGCCAAGCGGACCGGGCCGGGCCGGGCCGGGCCGGGCCGGGCCGGGCCTCCCCGCGGCGCGGCTGGCTGCGTGCGGGGGGTGGCGGCCCCTGCAGGCCGCGCCGGGGCGGACACCCGGCGCCTCGGCAGCCGGCGCCGCAGCCCGGCGGTGTCAGTGCCACGGTGTCCGCCCGGCAGCGAGAGGCAAAAAGCCGGCGGCCGCCCGCCCGCCCGCCCGATCCCCGCGGCCAGGCCCCCGCATGCAGCCCTCACCCTGGAGCGGCGGCGGCGGATCGAGGAGCTCTCGCGGTCCTCCCGGCAGCGGCTGCTCCAGTCGCGGGACAGGATGTTCTCCAAGTTCACCTCCATCCTGCAGCACGCCGTGGAGGCGGTAAGGCCGCCGGCGGGCCCGGCCACGCCGCGCCGGGGATGCGAGCCGGGCCTAGGCGCCGAGCGGGCCCCGCGGGGAGGAGCGGCGCGGCGCGGCGCGGGGGGGAGGCTCGGCCCGCTGCCTGAGCGCGGCGACCCTTCCCCACCGCCGACCCCCGGGGCCTGCTGCCGCGGCAGGGCTGGCGGCGAGGGGCCCCGGCCGAGCCGGCGTATCCGCCGCCGCCGATCCCGGCTCGCCCCTGCCGCGGGGAAGGGAGGCGGAGGCCGAGGGCTGTCGAGAGCCGGAGATGGCGGGAGAGGAGGGAGCGGCTGGTGCCCGGGGCTCCGCGGCGGGCCCAGCACGGCCCCCTCGGCCAGCGGGAGCAGCCCGCGGGCTGTCACCGCCGGTAACGTGTCTTCCCGGTGGGCCCCGGCGCCGGGCGTGAGGGCGGCCCTTGCCCGGCCCGGTCCGGCCCGGCCCGGCCCGGCTGCTCTCCGCGAAACAGATGAGAACGGAGGTGAATTCAGGAAAAAGTCCTCAGGATTTTTCTTCTGGTCGTGGCCAGCGGACAACAGTCGCTGTCTCCGGCGCTTTTGTGTGAATGTTGTCACCTCCAACCCGCCGTTTCCGTCCCCGGTTTCTGTTTTAACTGGGTAGGGTGGAGGGGGAGGCCGGGGGGACCCGGGGCTGTGTGTGTTCGGTTGGGTTTCGCCGCGGAGAGTCGCACATCGGTGCCCATCGCCGGGCTGGGGAGAGGGAAGCAGCAGGGCCCGTTTCCGAAGCTGCCATTTCTGTAGGCCGCGTCCAGCTGCCTGCTTATCAGGACTCGACTGTCTACCCGGTTTCTTTTTGTTTGCTTTTCGGTGAGGTGGGGTCCTGGTAGTAATGTCTCTGGCTTTCAGCACCTTTCTCAGTCAGCCAAGACACCGACGAGGCCGAGTTGGAAGAGGTGCAGCTTTGGTTAGGTGCTAAAAACTGGCAGTGAAATACCGCTGGAAGTGAAGGCAGAAAGTGTTGAAGGAAACGGTTCAAATGGTTGAAAAAAGAGCCTGCACGCTAAATCCTACCTCCTGTGAGGGGCACCCTTTGTGCATTAATGTGTACCTTGATGCTGCAAATACTTAAGCATTAAGCATATGCTTGCCTTTATGTGTGCCTGTAGTTCTGCAATCTTTAGCAGGACTATTGGGGTTTTAAAGTTAAACATGTATTAAATAATTGCAGGTACCTATTTTGCTCTTTTACTCGTAGAGTGGCAATTGAAAAGAAATGTTTTAAATAATGATGAAACGGCTTAATTGAAAACTCTCTATGACCACATATGAATGCCTTCAATAGACAGTGCTTTCATTGGAGGATAAACAGAAATTAGTGGCTGCCTGACTAAAGAAATCTTGTTGTGGTAAGCTGTGCCACATTTTGAATAAGAGTGGATGACTGAGAGATGCAGGAGTGGAGGAGAAGTTCTCCTTTCAGGTCTACTGATTCAAGATAGCTAATAAAAGTTATTCCTAGAAGAACATTTACATTACTGCTGTGTACAAAAAATAAAGAACTGCATTTATTTGAGATCCATAAAAAACTAGGAAGAATGACAGAGTTGAATGGAAAAGGGGAAAAGTAGAGATAGTAGGGACTAGACGATCTTTTTTAATTTAAAAAAAAACAACAAACCAAACCGGAAACAGATTGATAACATCATTTTGCAAGTGACTGCTATCAAACAACATGCTATATGCCCTTGCTCAGCTCTGGTGTCCCTTTTAGAATTGCCTCATCCTGCTAACACCACTGTGATGGATCTCCTGATAATAAATACTGCACTAAATTGCATTTACAGGGTTGTGACAAATACCGAGCACCACATGCTAGGAATGAAACGCAGAATCACAAAAGCAAGGGGATATTAAGAATGTTTCTTACTCTATCTAGGAAGTTTGACCCCCTAATTCAAAGACAGAACTGAGAAATAGAAACTTTTAACCAGTTTTGGGGCTATATGTGACTTTAAGTCATTGTTTCATTCTCTCTTTTATTAAAGTATGTGGGCTGCTTAGCTTTGCTACCCTGAAAATGAAAACTGGTGTAAATCCTAAATATAAGTCCACCCTGATGCTGCTTGCTTTTTTCAGAACCTAGAGAATTCTGAACATCATTTTTACTTGCTGTTATTGCTGCAGAGCAAGTATAGCTTGTGCAGCCTCAAGTGGACTGTTTCAGCCCTGAATATCAGCAACGGAACTGGTAACTAAGATATAAATTCTCATTTGGGTGCCTGCCTCCCGAAGGAATTCAGTTGCAGCTGAACAGTTTTCAGCTGAGCTGGGCACTCAAATACACTTGAAGTGCTTAGGCTTAGCTTTCATTGGTAGGACTACTTTAAATCAGAAATGTTTGGGTAGCCCTTCTCCCCTGTCATTTCTCCTGTACATCACTTATATAATGCTCCTGTCCTGCCTCAGGGCCTGCAGGCCTGCCGACTTTAGAGATATGCATTTAAATAGTAAGAGTTCCCATATTATTAGGTAATCGTTGTTATCTTACCCTCAATATGCCATCTCTCTGAACTATGACGAGGAGTTCCAAAGGTTGACAGTCTAATCCACATAGGAGTGTTTGCCTTTCACTTGTTTGAGTGTACCGCTCTTTAATTGCCTGCCTTCATGACACAACCGTGATGAGGCAAACATAAGGGACCAGCTGCTTTTTATTAAGACCTTTTCTTACCTTGAATAACTCAAAACTTTCAATCTCTTCTGCCTGAATTGTCCAAGTGTGTGAAATCATATTCCTGATTTTCATTACAACTGAATCCTAATTTTTGCCATCTCTTATCATATGTCAGTCCTGCCAGTATGTTAGATATTTTTGCTTTCTGGATTTCTCTGCAGCATCCAGATGAGCAAGCACCACTGTGGTATCGTCCCGACAGAGCATCCTTAAATTGGGTTGGGTGGGTTGGTGAGAATGATGGAGGGGACTGCAGTCTTTGTTCTGTTACCTTACCTCAGGGCAGAATAGAAGTGTTGTTGCTTTATGGGGTTAATATTAATGAATCTGTGACAGCTTATATATGGTTTGTCCCCAAGGTGTTTTCTCTTTGCTATGCATACGTTTATCCCAAGTGTATACCAGGAGTGCTGCATTCTCAGCAACATACAAAATGTTGTGTACAATAACAAAGCAGCAAGTTAGACTTTTTTTTTTCTCTTATCTTGTGCTCTTCACTCACATTTCCCTAGACAAAATAGCTGGTCTGTGAAGTGGTCACTCAGTGTTCAAAGGACTTTTGTTTGTGGTTGATTTGGGCTTTCAGGAGATGTTTCATCTTAACAGTCAACTCAAAAGGATGTTTTTGAGCTGTGTACTGTAAGCAGGAAAAATACGATTTTGGTTGTTTTGAATTTTGCAATTTGCTGTCAAACAAGATTATTTGTATCTCTCTCGGTATCTGGGAGTGAATTTACATTTTGGTGTCTGCTGCACAATTTTGGGACCCCTCTCTGCCAACCTATTATTCCACTGTATCTCTTACACTGGTACCTTAACATGCTTTTAAGTAGCTCCTTTTCTGTTCATGTTTTTGAGGTGAAACTGAGCTTTGAAAGAAACTGAGTCACTTGCTACAGGTACTGCTCCAAAATCATTAACTGCATAACTACTCAGAACAAGATTTATTCTTCTTGAACCCACTTGATTTGATGTAATGACCTCATATTACTGATTGTTTTAATGTTGTGCTGCTATTAACAAATCATGATGACAAAATTTAATGCATGGCTTGCAAGCATATGCAGTCTTAATTTTATATGTGAAAGCAGTGACTGTTATAAACTCTGTGCATTCATCAACTGAAGAAATAAAATAAACCTCAAGCATTAGTCCTTTTTCAGATTTTCCCTCAGGGCAAGCATTCACGTTAGTGAAGTAGTAAGAGCGAAGAAAAACATTGAGTGACTGCTGTAGTTTTCCTTGTTTCAGTCAGGGGAGTGTGCATGTACTTCCCCTTTGTTTCTCTTTGACCCAGTTTCTGCTTGCTTTTTTACTCTGGCATCTGACCAGACAGTACCTGTTATTCTCTTATACAGTGTTTTCTTTACTTTGTGAACTTGTCTGAAAGATATTGAGTGATATCACCAGCTTCTGTTGTTTCCATTCTTTTCAGTATTGAATTGCACTTCTGAAAAGCATACAAGAAAAATATGACAATGATTTTCACATGCATAAAGGAATTGCTGTTAAATTCTGAATATTGATAGGTTTCTTTGCTCTTGATATTTTGGGGTATTTTCCTGCCTAAACACAAATTCTATATACTTTTGAAAACTACGTGGAATTGTATTTTGGACAGATTTTATAACGAGCAGACTATAGTTCTGGTCAAAGACCTATAGTTCTCCTGAGAACAGCACTTTTCCTGGAAGGAGTGGGGTTCAATCATTAGTAACGAATCATCACCAGAATTATAAGGCAGCACGTGTTAAGTTTAGCTTGTAAATGAGAACACTGACTCGCTCACTTCCAGGAAGCTTGACTGCTGGAGTTGGGGACCAGATGGAAGAGCTAATCAATGTCTGCTCAAATGGCTGCTGGTTTTTAGTAGTGTTCAGTGAGTTTTGGCTATTTGATATACCAACACCTACACTGCAGTCTTTTTTTTCCCCCAAAGAAGGAGAACTTCACTTTGAGATTAGGAATCGATAGCTCAAAATTAGTAAGAACATTTGTAATTACATCAAAATGAATTAATATAACTGTGAGAAATAACTGTTCTTTAAGGTAATTCCTTCAAATTAGACAAATGGGAGGAATTAATAGCCTTCACAATGAATTTTGTTTTGCTTCAGAATCTTTATACAAGTATGTGTACTTTTACAAAAGAGTGATTATTCAGATTAGCAACTGCAACATGTATTTCATCTCAGCTGGTAGCTGATAATTCATCCTAAAATAGAAACTACAGTTTCATCCTAGAATTACCTGTCCTAGTAGGGTTAAAGCATGCCAGCCAAGTGTTTGGGAGCTTACATTTTTCTAATGCTTTCCAGTGCTGGGCTTTCTTTGTGTATAAGCTGGTGTCTTGGTCTTGGGCTTTACCTTGATTTTGTGTCTCAATAACTAAGTTAAGAGAGTTGGTTTTTTTTTTCATTTTTTGTCAGCAAAACACTTCTCTCAGAATAGTACATAGCATTACTGGAGCTACTTCTCTGTTAAATATTCCCTGGAATAGCTGTGCTGTAAAAAGCAGATTTATACTAGGTCTGTCTATGGTGGGAAGAGGAATTTGGGGGTGGGAGTATTTGGGGGTGGGGATACTTTAGCTCAACAAGTAAGGACGTACAGTTTTTCTGTATTGTTGGGAGTGGCTAAGTCTGGTAGCCCAATGCAGGCGAAGCTCCCCCAGCTCCGTATCACCAGGTCCAGTTGGTGGCAAGGTTGATTGTATATTCCCAATAAGCATGCATGTGCACATGCGCAGGTGCACACACGTGCTAATGGTATCTCTGTTTGGTACCTCTGTATTGGAGTCCTCAATCAGAGAAGACTCTGTGAAATCACTGAGTAGTTTAATTAAAAAGGGTAAGACCTGTCCCTGAATTACCTTTTCACCTCTGAGAGGAGTCCCTGGAGGCGTGTGTTGGGAGGGAGAATGTCTGTATCTACAGTTCTCTCCCACGGTGGATAAATTATTGACAGTGCTGAGAAGTGGAATCCTTTTCCTGGCACTGCTCAGAGGCACTAAATTCATCTCGAGGCAGATGAGGCTAGAAGAAGCGGAGAGGAAAATCACATCAGTCAAGGATAAATCTTTAATGTTATCTATCATGTGTTACTTTGGAAATAGAGTGGTCTGAAAGGCCTGGCATTCCTCAAAAGTGGTCTCTGTGCTATTCATCAGCCAGAGTTGAGTTTTCGGTATAGTTTTATTACGGGAAGATGCAGAATTACCTTTACGTTGCTTGAAATACACATCTACAGCAGCAAGTGTGACATACGAAGCATGATACAAAATATCATATGCTCAGTCTTCAGTTTGTTCAGTTACTCTTCTGAATTTCAATAACCTCGTAAACTTTATAGTAAAATAAACTAGTTTTGTGCAGCATGCAGTGTCCTGATATTTGTTCTGTGGTAGCTGGTGTGCTAAAGTGCTACTCTCAGTGCCGAGCATGGAAATATAGAAGACTTAATGAGTCCACAGACTCTCAGGGAACAGATGAGCAACGTCAGTTTGATTTCCTAGTAGCCATTTGTGAGGGCACATTTCCACACATGCAGGATGCAGGTGTAGATAGTTACCAAGCACTACTACTTCTTTTAGGTCTTGCATTTCAAAGTCCTGTGTGCAATTAGCATTCCACTTCCTTATCATGGCAGAGCATGCTGTTCATATACTGGGCTTTACGTCTTTACCAAGACAAATCTAAGTGTTGTTCTCGCCACAAAGAGAAGAGACCGATATAGAAAACTTCCAAGGCTTTTTCAAAGAGACCAACACTACCCAGTGAAGGGTATGCAGTTATCTGAGCCCTGTGCTTCTGTTTGTCCAGGAACTGAGGCAACTCAGCACTTTTCAGGCCCTACAAGGAGACACTAGAGGAATTCAGAGTTACTAATCTCAAATGTGGTATCTGTAGCTTCTGGGGGGAAAACATTTTCACTGTGAGGGTGACTGAGCCCTGGCACAGGTTCAAGCTCGGTGAGGAAGGAGCAATACTGAGGTTGCATGGGTGGAAGGCTGTGTTTTGTTCTTGCAGCATGTTATTCCTAGATGCCAGACATGCCCAACTGGCCATCCCAAGTTCCTCCAGAAAAGAAGAAACTTCCTTTTCATCCAGAAATGAAATAAGAAATGTATTTGTTAAAAAAAAAAAGCAACCTGTCATGCTCTGGGGATGGGCCTGATATGCGAAAAAAAAAAAAAAAGAAACAAAGATCTTTTAATAGTTGTGGTTAACAGGGAAAAAAGGCACGGCAAAAACTGTATGAAGCAGCTAATTGGTATTTTTAAGGGAGCAGAGGGAGAAAAGAGAACAGAGTGTACAGAAAGGGAAGATGGGGTCAAGAGCAGATGTAAAAGAACATGATTTTTTCCTACAGGACAAAACTGAGATCTAAACAATTCAAACCTACATTTCTGATGTTGCTTTGCTGCATGAACAGTTGCTTTTGTTGCTTCAAATAGATTGTCTGGTCACAGAGACATCACAGAGATTATCACTGATGTTCACAAGCTAGGCAGTTTGACATGGGGTTCATGCCGTGAATCATGTATGTAGTCCTTGTTAAAGGTAAAAGAGCACAGAGAGTAAGAATTGTAGCACTAGTCTGCAGCAGTTTACTTCCAAGTATAAGATAAAATTCAATTTAACCTCTGAGGAAATATGTTTATTTCATTCCTAACTGGTTTTTGTTTGTTGGTTTTTTTCTGCATAGCTCGCACCTTCCCTTCCGTTACAAGAAGATTTTGTTTACCACTGGAAAGCAATCACCCATTACTACATAGAGACATCAGGTAAAAGAAAACATTCTGCTTTTTTTTCTTTAGTGTAAAAACTAGAATTCCCAGTTTCAGTGTCGTCAAAAAGTAAAGATTAAGAAATACTAAAATGAGTCATGTCTTTCATCAAAATACAAACAATAATAATTAGTAATTAAAAATATTGTATACCTCCATTCATCCCTTAAAAAGTAGGCATGAAAAATGATTGAGGGAAGGTCTCCTTTCCTGAGTACCATGTAGAGAATTTTACCTTTTCACGTCCAACCCAATTTCTCTCTTCACATATTCTGTTTAATCTAAACAGACAGCTACAGAAATGTAGTCCCTGCTGTTAACCTTTTTATTGTTTTGCATCAGGGATTTTCTTTTTCTTTCCAAGATTTTAACAGAAGAAATCTTGTGTTCATAGATTTTACCAGACATATATGAATTCTGTATGCTCAGTATTAGGTATTTTTTCTTTAGTGTCTTGTCTCCAGGAAAGGTATGTTAATAACATAGCTCTGAAAAGTGAATTTGTGAGCAGATTTAGAACACATTTTATTAAAACTTCTCCAGACCTTATTCTGCTCTTCTAAAAAATGGGTATTCTGATGAAATATGGCTGTAGTTTCTTTTTCTTAAACTTTTCCCTGGTTTCCTACAACAGTTATGCAACATTTAAATTTTTTTTTTTTTTTTTGGTCCTAGTTATTAAACTATTAAGTTTTAAAAGCAAATGTTACCATGCTTTCCTCAAGCTTAGTAGTTCTGCATTTCTGCTAGAGTAGCTATTGAATCTGTGTTTGTGTCTGGGACTGGTGATCTTGTTTATATAAATATTTACTCTTACAAGCTGAAACTTGACCCTTGGTTCTAAATACCCATCTTTTGGAACGCTATGTGATGTTTCCTAAGGTAGAAATGACAGGGTGGTAGGGGAAAGCTGATACCTGCGATTATGTGGTGCAGAAAAAAAGCTGACCTCTCTCCCAGACTTTCAAAAGTCTTGTGAAAAACAAGTTTCCACTCAGTGGATATATTTCTGTCCTCTGCAGTGGGAGCAGAATTATGCCTAGGAAATTCAAGCAAAACACTCTAGGCTAACTGGAGGTTGTGGTAGAGACCAAAACCACTCTGACATGGCAGCTTTCCTTTGTGATCTTGTTGCCATTTGCATGCAAGTGACAGTTATTTTTAGGTTATTGCATAAGAAGTAGTAACCATTTCCCTAGTGGGATAGTTGTTCAAGGAGAATTTAGCTGAAAAAAATAAAAAAGATCTGCACGTGTGGATGTGCTTTACAACACATTAATGCCAGCTCCCGCTGCCAGTGGCATAAATCAACAGCATTTTCATGACTTTAGTATAATGAAATCAGAGTCTTACCCTTTCCTTCATAAAGTTTGACAGAATGCTGTCTTAATGCAGAAAGTATAAAAGACAAATCTAAAAAGTTTTGAAGAATAAACAGCACAGAGTTTGTGTTTTCTTTGTTGTTATCATTAGGAAACCCATTTATTTAGTTGTCTAGTTTGTAAAGGAACTGATGAGCTGCAAATTAAGCTGATGTTAGAGGCTGTTTGTAGATTTCGGAATACTATGTGAAGAGTCAAAGAGGAAGTTATCAAGACACAGTGGATACTAACTGGAAGATTGAGAGTTGAACGTTTCTTTCCCTAAGCTTGGTTTCTGGGTGTAAAAGTTTTCCTTTTTGACTGTGTAATTAATGCATGTTTTGAAATTTGGCATTTCACCTTTTCCCCATTGCAAGGTTAGATATCTGCCTAATGCATATTCCAGTTTACATTTCCATATATGGTTCTGAAGATGTGATTTAAGACGTGTTAAAAAACTTACGTACTATATATAAGATTCTTTAAATGAGTGGTCATGTTTGTAAAGCTTAAATTTGGAACTGAACTTAAGAAAAGTGAGGACAATATTTTAATCATTCTTAATTGCACATCTCTTCTATTTAGATGACAAAGCTCCTGTGACTGATACCAACATTCCTTCTCACCTGGAACAGATGTTGGATATTCTAGTTCAAGAAGAAAATGAGAGGGAATCAGGCGAAACAGGACCATGTATGGAGTATTTGCTACATCACAAGATTTTGGAGACACTCTACACGCTAGGAAAAGCTGATGTATGTACTTCTCAGCAGAGCAGATTATCTTTTGTGTGAGCTCGTAATTGTAATCGGGACTGAAGTTCTACAGTAGGTGGTAGTGTGGGACACTGAACTCTAGCAAATAGCTGTTTGCTTATGTTACCAATATATTACAAATAACAGTCTTTTACAAGTGTGATCAAAGTCAGACAACCAGTGAGATGCTAAGGCAGAATCCTGAGATTTATTTATTACCACTCTAATAATATTGACTGTGAAGCTGGAAGTAGAAACACTTTTGTTCAGTCTGGAATTTTTCTGGCTTCTACAAGATCAAATTATCCCTCTCTGTCCTTTGTTAAGTGTTGGGAGTTTCTTGGGTGAAAAGTGCTGTATTAAATACAAATTTTGTGTAATTTTTCTGAATGTGATGAGTTATTGCTCAGAAAGACTACCATGTCAGAAAGCATTAATTTAAGCTGATCCCCAGACAGCTTTCACATCCGAGTCTTTGGTATGAATGCAGCCCTTGGTAATGTTGGTTCTTCTCATGTCTGCTTTGTGGCACCTGTGAAATCAGCTTCATAGTCTTGGTGCATTCTTGTTGCTATCTCTCTTGGCACACTTACGAGCTGAAATGTATGGGGTTGGATGGATCATGGGGAGAATTAACTTGGCAGCCCTTGTGCTAGAACTTTTTGTATCATGATGCAGATGCAGTTAGGAAAGTATGGTGTATTGTGTTCCAAGGATAAATGGAACTCTCCGTGGTTTCATTCTCAGTCAGTCTTTGACATGTTGTCATGAGTTTTTAATCTACTTGATTTTACATATATAGACAATGTAGGGTACCAGCTGTCTGAGCCTGGGATGTTCCTTGCTCTGGAAGGACCAGAGCTCTACAATTTCTGTTACTGTAACAGCTGTCCTATGATCAGGCTAAGATACCTGATGTATTGAAAATACTTGCTCAGAAATACAGCTCGTTCAGTAATCTGTAAACTTTGTCAAGGAACCAAGATGAAATGGTGACATATGTGAAGCAGGTAATTAGTCGTATGTTTCTAAGAGTTGAGAGAAGTCATTTTGCACTTATGCAAATATGCCTGTACAAGCAATTCCTATACAGCCTGTCTTTATACTTCGTCACCTGTGAGTTGATACATCTGAAGTAAACACACAGTTCATGCTTGCAAGATGTTGCAAAGATCTATTGCAAAAAGAACAATATCCTTTCACAGCAATCACTTAGACTTATTATTGTAGACGCACCCTGATGGTACACATTTTGCCATTCTTTTCAATGGACTGCTTGACAACTCAGTGATAATTGGGTATTAATAATCTAGGCATAATTACCTTGGAAGGAGAACCAGTTTAGGCAGTTGTCATTCCCGGCTGTTGCCACCCATGCCCATTCACCTGTGCAGTGAACCAGATGAGGGAAATGATGTGGGTTAAAATTAACCTATGAAATAACAGCATTTATTAACATGGTAGAACACATTAGAGTCAGGGGGGATTTAGCTAGAAACAAAGGTATATAAAGGACCACAAGCCATCGGATCTGATGGAGATAGGAAAGTACTTTCATGTGGCATGATGCATGAGGGATAGTAAGACAAGGGTCTGGATGTTCCACAGATGTTTGTGATTTACATTCTGCTGAATCTCAGGGAAGACAACAGCTTTCTCTTGTCCTGGAACATCTGTGCATTTATAAAGGCTTTATCTGTCTAAGGTTAATTGCTCATGAATTTAAAAAACCTTTTGTAGACATTAAGATGTTTATAGTTTATCATCATATATTTACAAGTACTGACTCACTGAATTGCTGGACTTGATGGCACAGTACCGTAAAAGACAGCTGACCTGCAGCCAATTAATTCAGAGTTAATTTCCCCTTATCACTGTATTGATAGGGAATATTTCCTGGAAAGATTAGTAGAAGTCTGCACTAGAGCAATTAACTGAAAGTATGAATAATTTGAAAAAGAAAACAGTAATGAGATACAACATTTTTTGTTGATCTCTGTTAATATCGATAAAAGTAGTATGTTAACAGATTATGATTTTTTTAAAAAATACTTTTGGATAAATTATCACTGTTTAATTAGCCATTTTGAGTGACAAATTTGCATCTATGTTTCTCTCCGCATTTGTTATGTTTTTGTTATTGTTCATCTGTTTTTTGTTTCAGTGTCCTCCAGGAATGAAACAGCAAGTTTTGGCTTTTTACACAAAACTTCTTGGAAGAATACGGCAACCTCTTCTTCCCCACATAAATGTGCACAGGCCAGTGCAGGTACTGTTCAAATTTTCAGTAAACTATGTTTTGGCATGGCAAGTTTCACTTATTCTGCTGTAGCTAATGGTATCTTTAATTCTTCTATTGTCAAGCAAGTTAAAGAAACTGCTCAAGTGCAATATCAGTTTTAATGTATTGATGATTAGAGCCTTGGACTGCCACTGCAATGCAAGTCATAAGTAATAAAGAAATCTTGTTCACAGCAATCAAAATCTAGACCAAATGTTCAAGTCAATAATCATACGTCATTGTAGTATGTGTATAGAAAAAGAACGCAGTCCATCATTCCTAGAAAAAGCTATAACTTATTCTCTGTCTTAATTGTTCACTTTATGTGACAGAAATTAATCAGGCTGTGTGGTGAAGTTCTGGCAACGCCAACAGAAAATGAGGAAATTCAGTTTCTCTGTATAGTATGTGCAAAGCTGAAACAGGATCCATACCTGGTCAACTTCTTCCTTGAGGTGCGTAAATCAAATAAAAATTTTCCAGGTGTATTTACTCACAGACAACATCTAATAGAGAACTGCAGGTATCACATCATGCTTCATAGCTTAGTTTTCGTTCACTCTGTGATTTTTTTCCTGTGATACTAGAAGTATTTTTTTTTTTCTGCCAGTGACTTGATACATCTGATTATTTTTACTAGAATTTCATTCAGGGCTCACAAGTATACCTGCCTGAGGACTTTATCCTTTGTAGTGAAAGTGCCTTTAGAGTAGGGATATGAGTTGTAATGTAGAACACTGTGTGAGGGAGACCTTGGATTTCTGATGTTGTTTTGTCTTCAGCCCAATAAAGACTAAGGGACAGATTGCACGGGGCATTGAAACCGTGCAAGTTGCTAAGTGTTCTGCAGGATTGGGCCCTTATTTGGTAGTGGCACATATGGTCTAGCTGCAGTGCCAGCTCACAATCTACAATATGACATTATTTTCTATCTGTAAGAAAGCCAAATATCTTTACTCCCTCTTCGAACTTAACATGTGGCATTGATGAAATCAGAGTAGGAGGAGAAAGAATTTCTAGACTGACTTTCTGTTCCTATTTAGAAGGAGCATATAAAAGTTTAATTTATGAAAGTCCATTTAGAAATGCCTCCTGCTCCCACTTTAATGTTTCCTATGGTGACACCGTATCTATTAAGCATGTGATATATAGGTGAAAAGATGTAGCTATAGCATCCTCTAGGAATATTTTACAGGCTTTCTGCAAACAAGATCTGTAACAGCAGAGGCTGCTAAACTGCAAAGATACCTTATTTTCCATTGAATATATTAATATCACTTTTAAGTCAGTAGTAAGGAATCCATCTTGAGTTTATTTTTACCTTAATTAAATACCACCCTGATTGCCACTGTATCCACTGTAGCTGTACAAGCAGTAGAAATGGCGTTAAGGCTTGAAAAGTTAGTGTTTAAACATTAAAAGCACTCAGAAGCAAACAACTAGATATGTTACATGCAGAATATGGTAGAAGTCCAAACCAGGATTACCTTTAATGTCATTTGTGTAAGTTGTATGGTTTGAAAAGAACCCTCTGAATGATTCTTATACTCAGATAATGCCCTTGAAATCAAACCCGAGAACCCCAGTCATAAGAACCACAAGCGTTTCATCAGACATTAGTGTTCTTCCCCAAAATAGCAAGATTACGGTATTAAAAATAAGACATGGAATACCAGATGACTCCAAATTTCAAAGAGATCTCTAGTTTCACAAAATGCTGGATATAGAATTCAGGCAAGCTGAAGAACATTTCTTGTAGCTTCTGTTTCCTTCACAACATTATTCTCAACGTCGTAGCCTAAGGCATATGTCTTCACAACTTCTGATAATTGTTTGCAGATAAGGTACTTGGGGTGCAGAATTGTCCTTTATTAGAATAAAATATTCTGATTGTTCACATCTATGCCTCTTAGAGGTGCTATTGTTGTGACTTGATAGTTGTTTCTGACCTTCAAATGCATGAAAGGGTAGATTTACAGAATTCTGTGTGGTATTTCTCTCTCAAATCTCCAGCGCTTATAAACTAAAATGCAGATACATCTCTCCAAAGCAGTCTGTCTGTAACTGTTAGTTTTGCTTCCTTCTTTGATTTTTCCTGCTCAGATTCTACAGTATTTTATGAACATAAAAATCTGATTATGTACAAACCTAGGGTTTCCTCTGTATGATTCTATATCAAATAGTTTGTTGATAGAATGATGTTTATATTTTACTAAAATCTTTCACCTATATTGCTTAACCAATAAGGCTGTGTGGCATACCTGTATCTCTTGGGCAAGTTACTTTTGTTGCAGAAGTAAGAACTGGAAGAACTGCATTCTACTTTTTTAAATCTTTAAAATCCATATACTGATTTTATTTTGGCTTTAATTTATTCTTTTCTTTAAACTGAGTTTTTCGTGTTCTTGTGTAGAGAGAAAGAACTTACATAGGAATGTTTGACTCACCAGGTCTATCTCAGTCATTATTTTATGCTAAACTTGTTACCTCATGTTTTTCCTTATTTGTTTATTCCTTAGTTACCCCATCTCATCTCATCCCATCTTATGCAAGATACTCATTGCAACTGATTGTTCCATGCAAAGGGGCACTTGATTCTCTGTGTTTCAGTTTCTGCTCTTGAGACCTTAAACAAGTTCTAATATAGTGTCCATTAAAAAGTTGTACCTTAATTTTATAAAATGAACAATAGTTTCACTCTTCATTTCTACTTTCATTACTACAAATTACCAGCTTTATATATCTCACCATGAATTAAGTAGAGATTGTCATTAGCTGTGATATCACTTGATTTTTTCACAGAACTCTTTTTAAATCTGTCTGAACTTAGACATGGCATCATTCACCACAGATTTTGAAACTCTGATAATTACATATCACAAAACCATAAAAATGTATTTTTATATTGTCTGCTCTCTGCTGATGCTGAATTCACTTAGAGGAGTACTTTGCCTAGAAAGCATTGAATATGTGTTTTATGAAACCTTTTCTATTAGGTCATTCAGGATCCTGTTTTGCACCTTTACAGGAGGCAGGTGAGCAGCTAAGCTGCAGAATTGCATGATTAGACAATAGGAAGCTTAAATACATGCAAAAATTCTGCCCGTGTGTTGTTCAATGTGCAGGCTGCTTTGTGTCACCTGCCAATGTGACAGTAATGAGCTATGGACAAATTTCTAGGGGCATTTATACATTTATATATTTTAGGTCTTCTCCTTGATGCCTTAGCTAAACAAACTATGTCCTTTCAAATGACAGAAGAGTCCAGACATGAGGTAATAGGCCGGTGTAAGATAAAATAAGTATTTTACAAAATATTATCTAATTTTTGAAAAAAGTAGCTTTTCTCTTTGGCAGCCCTGCCTGCTACTTGACTAGTGCCAGCAACAGTGTATAATCCAGGACTGAAATGCAGTTCCAGCCTTTAGTTCTGCTTTATGTGCAAGGCTTATTGTTGTGATTCAGGTATTCCTGTGTATTGATAAAATATATGGAAGGATACTGGAAGACTTTAGAAGATTTAGGGATAGACAGGCATGGTTCAGACAGACACATTTGGGTTGCTTTGCAGCCTTACACATTTCACACTGTAAAAAAAAAACAAAACATATGTTGAAGGAGTAATTTTTCTACTGTAGTAAAAAATCATATTTATTTTATAGCTTGCAGTGTGCTGCTTTTACCACTGAGTTGCCTCTCCAGGGAATTGGTTATATAAGTGTATCACAACATTCAGTACAAATTCTCCACACTGAATGCACATCAATCAAGCAAGCATTCACAGCAGTTCTCTAGTTTGCTGCCTGAGACTGTCATGTAGTTAGTCCCTGCTGGTTTGTATGTACTAAACGCCATTAACCCCAAATGGTTACTCTTTTAAATTATTAATGCTTGAGATATACTTGTAATAATTTTGGTGTTATCATAGAGAAGGGGAACCATTTGGATTTATAATCTCACTACTGTACTCACTTGAAAAAATGTCTTGTGCTGAAGTCTAATTTATGGTTCTACTAAAGTATTATTCACCTGTGCTTGTGCCAGAAGAACATTAAATTCTTGCCTTGCTGTGAGTTTCTTCTTGGTATCACAGAGCACAAATTTCAATGTCTTCTTATGTGCTGGAGACAGATTTATGGGAAGACAGATGGGTTGCTTTCTTTCAGGCTAGGTAGAGATGTTTTGTAGCTTCCGAGAAGTTTCTCTGTGATCTGTTACAGTATCCAGTGCCCAATGCTAACTTCCAATATCTTCTCTCCATTCAATCTACTCAACTTTTTCTTCATGAGAAACACAACTTGAGAGTACTCTGCTGTCACAAAAGACATGTTTTTCCATTTCCTGTTGAAGATAAAGTCTCACGAAGTTTAGATTGAGTTTAATTGTATGACTCCAACAGGAAATAGTGTTTCAGACATTAGACGAATTTGAGGCCTTGATCTAGAAAGGGATGTTTTATAGTATGTGCTAAGGTCTAAAGGTGCAGTAATAAGGTAAATGAAAAACTTCTATCAAATAGTGGGCAAATGAAGTGAATATGTACTTTCAGTCGTGGAGAGAAAAAGTTGACATCTCTTTGTAAATGGCATATTCATCCTTGAAGCAAAATGGTACAGGGCTTAAGAGAAATTTAAGCAAATTAAAAAATGTTACAGGTTTAAAAGCTGCCAAGCTCCTGCAACCCATTACATTCTACATGGTTACTGTGTCCAGCCTTGTAGAGGACTACTTAAAATGCTGATGTAAAAAATTTGCGTTTAGTGAATTTCTGCTTCAGGATGAACAGTAATTTCAACTGTGTAATTCCAAAAAATGCTTTGCAGAGTAAGTTAAAAGCAATGGCTTCCAAAGGATCAGCAAGTGTAATCACAGAAGACATGCTAAAAGGCCAAGACTCTTTGAAAACAGACACGGGACAGCCTGAAGAAATACATAGTGCTGCTGGAGCGGAGCAAATGGAGAAGGAAGATGACCTCCCGCAACAGGCGGATGATCTGTCTTTCAGTCTGGATGAACTAAATGTCACATCATCACCCGAGTCCTCCACTGTTTGTCCAAATCAAGACTATAATTTAGTGAATTCTCTACTAAACCTCACTAAAAGTCCCGTGAGTTGTTTTTTTTGTTCTGTTTAATATGATCAAATGAAATAGTCTGGATGCTGTGTGAAGTGGGCAGAGAGAGTGAATACACATGTATGTACACACAGTATTTTAAAAATAAAAAGTAAAACAAGGTTTGTTTTGCAGGAAGTTTTTGTAAATTGGCAATTTTCTTTGCCAATTCAGATTAAAGTAAAAATATTATTTTAGAAAATTAATATTAAGTTTGTTGATGGTAATGTAAGTGGGTTTTGAGCGATTTGTATAGGATGTTGCATGTTTCACAGACAAGCTATGTAGGATAATCATTAGATTAAATACACTGCAAGAGAATATTTAAAAAACTACTTTCAATTGTACTGACTTAAACAAACCCACTTTTTTTTGTAAAGGCACTGGGCTATCTCTAGAGGTTTGATTTCTTCTTTTAAAAACAACTGCTGTATGTCTTACCCAGCTCCATCCTCAAATTCATATTCAGATTCTTTCAAAAAACTTAGAGGAGGGTTGGGTAAGCTTGTAATTGCTACAGCAGTGTTGAGAGCAGAAAACTGAATCTACTGATGTACCTTATTATTGTTAAATGATAGTTTACATTGTCTAATATCTTGATCTTAAGCTGACCTACAGCTCTAGTTCTGTCAACCTGAAGGTTGCAGTTGCATTCTTAGTATTTGACATGGTTTCAGGTGAGATTCTTTATTTTGTATCATCCAAATTCACTAGAATTAAGTTTTAATGACTGAAAGGCCACAAAAATAAATTCATTCACTCACTGTGGGGGAATGGAGAGGTTTTATTTGGGAGATGTTTGCTTCTTGATTTCGAGTGAGCTTCATTCACCCTCTGATTAATTCTTCCATGCCCTTCTGCCAGGACGGCCGGATAGCAGTGAAGGCCTGTGAAGGCCTTATGCTTTTGGTGAGTTTGCCAGAACCAGCAGCTGCCAAGTGCCTGACTCAAAGCACTTGTTTATGTGAATTGTTGACAGACAGGCTGGCCACCCTCTACAAAGCCCTGCCTCAGTCACTGGATCCCTTAGACATTGAAACAGTGGAGGCAATTAACTGGGGGTAAGAATTTTATTTTTGTATTTAATACCCAAGGTGATTTTACACCCCTCCCTGAAACTAATTTTCTATAGGTAGATAAGATGTGTAAAATATTCACACCCCCATGCTAAAGTATCAAGAGCAGGGCTGAGATACCAGCTGGAGCATAGCGGTACGACTTCAGGCATCCAGTGTACGCATGATTTCTGACATGGGGCCAGGTTTGTCTGCCAGTCCCTTGCAGAGATTCCTTGGGGGGCAAGTTTTTCCACTGAATTACATTAGCAGTTTGTGGTGATGTAGCTGTAGTATCAGGTACAGATTATTTTCTTGTTCAAATGTCAAGGATTTAGGAAACAAACTTTTCACTGTACACAGTGAGCACTGTAAGCTGCTGCAGGGGACAGGAAGGGTGTTTTTGGTAACAGGCTGTTGTTGCAAAATTTTTGCAGTAAAAAAAGAAGAAGGAAAGAGTTACTGCATAACTCATCAGCATGAAGCAAAAGACACATGCCTGTTATCCTAACTGCTTGCATGTTAGATTCTCAAAACATTTCTCTTCCCCATGCTGCTTTCATTCTTATGAATTGCTCGTGATCTATTAGTACTGAGACAAAAAGTAGGTATTTGCAAAATACCTACCAAAATTTCTGGTGGTTGGAGTTTGAAGTTAGAACGGAAAAACACACAACTTTGACTAGTGAGATAAATAATTATTGGACTGCTTTACCAAAGAAAATGGTGAATTTGTTATTCCTTAGAGCCTTTAAATTGTGAGACATGTTTTTTTCTGGAAGATACAATCTAGTTCAGGTATACACTGCGTGGTTTTGGTGGACTTGATTGAGGTTGCTTACAGAGTAGAGAACAACTGCCTTCATTTTATGGTTCTCTGACTACAGGAGTTATTGATTCAGTTTCTGTGGTCTGTGTTTCCTGGGAGAACAGACTAGGTGATCAGTTTTCCCTTCTGACTCAAGAAATACTTAACCAAACAGAGTTCTGCTGTACGTACTTTATATCCTTTAGCATGCCACTGAAAACGTGTAATGATAGCACTGCCAGATTAGTAGAGACTGGCAGAAAAGCTATTTTAATGTTCACTTCATTGCAAATAGATCATTAATTACTCTGTTAAGTTCAATAAGAATGAAGTCCAAGACTCTTCAATTACTTGTAGACTAAATAAGTATTTTTCCCTGTGTTCCCTAGGTTGGATTCCTATAGCCACAAAGAAGATGCATCTGCTTTTCCAGGGAAAAGAGCATTGATTTCATTTCTTTCATGGTTTGACTACTGTGATCAACTCATCAAAGAAGCGCAAAAGGTTTGGAATGTTTACAGATGATACAAATATATTCAGCAAATAAGTAGTTCTAGTTGTTTCGTAGCTTTTGAGTTTGAGACATACCATTTTGTACTTTTGTTTCAGACTGCTGCTGTTGCTATGGCAAAAGCTGTGCGGGAACGATTTTTCATTGATGTTATGGAACCCCAGCTGATGCAAACGTGAGTAGCATCCTACAAGACACAGCAGAACAGAATCTGAATCAAGCTGATTTTTTTTTCAGGTGAAATGCACTACATATCTGACATGAAATTTTTTGTTCAGTTCAGAGATCGGAATCCTCACATCAACTGCACTATTGCATCGCATTGTTCGTCAAGTGACTTCAGATGTCCTGCTACAGGAAGTAGTTTATTTTATACTTGGAGAACACAGAGAGCCAGAAACTTTGACAGATATCAACAGACATCCATTGCGACACAGGTTAATTGAACACTGTGATCATATTTCTGACGAGGTGAGAAGTGATAATGGTATAATAATGTCTTCTGGCCAGTTCTGTCTTGCATAGTCTGTAAAAATGCCGTTGTGAGTTTTTTTCGTATTTGTGTCAGCTAACTTTTTTTGCCAAGGAAAAGAGTTCTGACTGCCAGCCCTGCAAATTCCCTTTAGAAAATGACAGTCAAGCTCTTCTCCAGCTAGCACATTGTTCCCATTAATAAAGATTCTTTGCTAAATTTGCTTGCCCCCTATGCATATCTAGTTAGGCTTGCTCATCTGTAAGATAGGGCAAAATCAGTTTCTGTAATTGCATTTTAATTCATGCTTTGTTATATGTTGCATCGCTGTTATTCTCCATGTTGTGTCAATTCTGTCATGTTATCACATAAGGTATAGTTAAAAACTTATTATTTTTTATATAATGTAAGTGTGGTCAGAGAATATACACAATGCCAATTAAAAGTTGATACAATAACTTCAAGCACTTATCACACAGTAAACATCGTTAAAATAACTTACTTCAGTGAAATCCCTCCTCAGGAGCTGCTTGTTTCATTTTTTCCTGTGAAACAACCTCCACCCTCTACTTTTTCAAATAAAAACGAAGCTTGCCTGAAATACAGATCTGTGCCTTCACATACCCATTTTTTTCAGGATGCTTACCTGCACACGCTGTCAGAATGAGTTATCTGTATAAATTAGTTGATCTTTGCAAAGCTAAGCTCTCTAAAGCTGTCTTTAAAAACTGTCTCTGCATTGCTTGAAGTCAGTCTCCTTTTAAAAGCCTACATAATATTTCCATGTAAAAATCGTAGCCTATATTCTAGTCACAATATCGCAGGATTACTTTGTTTTATTCTGCGTATTTATTATTAACTTTTAAGTCCTATTCTATGTGTCACTTGTACAATGATAACCGTCTTCCAGCATGGATCTGATTGTAATACAGAAAGCTAAGTTGTAAGTTCCCTGGATGTTCTTTGTATTGTTATTTTGGCAGATTTTACAACAGTTTTTGTTTTACAGCGACAAAATACATCCACATACTGATTTTCCAATGTGTGTGAACTCTTCACCCATGTTTATACCACATTCAGCATAACAATTTCCTAATTTTTCTTAGGATTTTTGCTTCCTTCCATAATGTAGATAAGTGATCACAATGTTCTAGGATGTACAGACCAGATATAAGACAAAAAGCATAAGGCAGCGGTGCATCAGTTTATTGAATTCTTACTTTTTATGTTGCAGATCAGCATAATGACTTTACGAATGTTTGAGCACCTTTTGCAAAAACCCAATGAGCACATTCTTTATAATTTGGTTCTGAGAAATTTAGAAGAAAGAAACTATATGGAATATAAGCCTCTCTGTCAAGAAGATAAAGATGTGGTAGAGAATGGACAGATTGCAGGAGCAGTGTAAGTTTCTTTTTTAAGGGAAGTTTTCACAACAGCTAACTTGGATCCTTATTTTTAGAGCAAAACGGGGTTTTTTCACTAATTGAAAAAAAAGTGAGCAAAGATAACACTTTGAGTGCTGTATGTATTAATCCATATCCATAAAGTGATGCAGAAATTATTATATCAGCAACTTATGGAAATTTTTAGGACAGTAACAGAAAAGCTAAAATTACCAATAGCCTCTTTCCAGAACAATAGGCACTCAAAGGTCTTCATATATCAATTTACTTATGCATCTACCTAGCTTAAGTCTATGTATATTTGTATTGTTTTCAGTGAGATTATTCTTGAAGTCAGGCACTTAGGTGTCTTGCTTACATTTATGTTCTTGAATCATTTTTTGATGGAAGAACTTTTCTGGGCCACTTTACGTAAAATCCTTTTAAATACCCTATGTAACTCTTGTAACTCCTTTTTTTACTGATGGAGTGGTAAGGACTAGTCACACCAGCTATTTTAGGTATCTTAATTTAGATATTTCTGAGTCATCTAAAATAGTCTTATAATTTGCTGGAGTATAACTCTTCTCTCATGTAAAAAATGTGGGTAGAGTTTAAATGATTTAATGCAGTGACTTTGTACGAGTCAAAGATGTGTACTCTGTTGTTCAGATCAAGAAGTTATAATTTTTGTTCAAAACAAAGTTTGTTGGGCATTGGTAAAGGTTGGTATTTCTGCATATTAATTAGGTAAAAAGATATGCATATGATAATGTTCTGGAAAACAGTTGTTCAGAGAAGAAAAATAGAAAGCATGCTTCTTTACCCAGAGAGTTTCCTGCCTTCCATGACATTCTGTGAATGATTATGTTTTTGTCTAATATAATCTCACAGAGACCTAGAGGAAGATCCATTATTTACTGATCTGTCTCCAGATAACACATTGTCAACTCAAGAGTGGCTCAGTGCTTCTCCACCTGTCAGTCCAGAACATCCAAAAAATGATGGGAAGACTGAAGTTCATAAAATTGTAAATAGGTAAGTTGAAACAAACACTTAAAGAAGTCTCTGAATGTGTGGGTGTCTGCACATACTGTGCAAATTAAATGTACCCCGTAATGAATGTTATTCTGTGCCAGCTGGTAAAATGACTTCACAGAAGGAAATTATGTGGCATTTTATCAGAAAGTTATTCCTGAAAGATTAGAGCCTACAATAAGTAAAAATAATTCAACATAAATGAGAAAAACAGAAAAACTTCAAAGCTAATAGTCCAGTTGAATACTCAGAATTAATGATGAAAGCCTCATTGATTATAAAACTTTCTTTTCTCAAAAATACTTGCTATACTTAAACTGCTGTTACAGGACTTTACCTTCCTGGAGAAGTGTGGGGAGTCTTGCCATAAACATTTTAGGGGGAAAAAAACCCTCAAACTTCCAAGTTCCTTAAACAAATATATAAAAGTAAATAATTGCCATGCTAGAGATAACCTTCTGCTCCCTGAAAATCAAGGGGCACCTCTGTCACCTGTAACATACCTTTGTGCATGTTAGACATACTGCAGATTGGATATCACAAAGAGGACAGGCTCTGCTCTAAGCAACTTAGTGATGGTAATTCTCTTAGCAACTAGTATTAGGACAAATGCTGTTTGCTCTGTTAATACACAGTAGCAAAGCAGCGCTGGTATTTCAGTGCTGACCTATCTACTTACTCAGAAATAATCAAAGGTGTTAGCCAAAGGAAGCAAACAGCCCAAGGACAGTCAGTGTAGAATGCCATAGTCACTTCTTGCCCTCTTTCCCCCAGTACTGCTATATATAGTTTATGGTGGACATGGTTTGGAGCAAAGACGCAAAGAACACTCTCCTAAATTCACCTCATGTAATCTTCATCAGCGAATAGAATTGTTTTCAGGATTTGCAGTGTTTTGCAAATTTGTATTTTTTCAGATAAGGTAACTCTATACGAAAAGTCAGCTACTACATATTTCTGCATATAAATCTTACGGGATCCTCCAGCAGTTCTTGGGGTGTGGAGAAAGCTGAAATTTGGAAACAGGGTCTGAAGACTGAGTTTTATTTTGCTGCCCAGAAGTTTTAGGGTTTCATATTTATTTTTTAAAGACAGTTCTCTCTAATAAGATTCAGAATTTCCTTATGCTTTTCAGGTCAGATATTGGTGAAGTAATAAGGACATATAGTATTTGCACTACATACCTGGGCAAAGGCAATGATATTTGTAACTGTGACATTTATATGCAAATATTCCTGTATGTTCTTAGATGTTCATTTTTTTTACCACAACAAACTATGGTAAATAAAACTGCCTATGCAGTAGGTTAAGAAGGTTTTTAACTGTAATTCTTCTTCTCTTTTGGCTCATTTATTCCTCAGTAAATTTTCCATATGCTCTAGTAAGATGGAGTTTGACCTTTAGCAAATGCTTGACCTGGTTATGACTATACCTTTTCATCTCCAGTCTGTCTGCTAATTGTCAGAAAATGCTTCCACTGAGTTTTTTACCTCTAGTGCTAGATACAAAAGTTCTGAAGTATATATCTTGCTATTATGAACAGTAGTTAGAATAGGTGTGCTTAAATAGATTTTGTATTCTTAGTTCTTCACATAAAGTTATGGTAGAATCTGTGAATTAATTGGCCAGACAATTCAGTATAGTGTACACTGTTACAGACGATGAGAAAGTATTGATCTGGTGCTCTGTGGATTATAGATATTCATTAATGTACTTCTTTTCTCTTTAGTTTTCTCTGTCTTGTACCTGATGAAGCTAAGTCATCATACCATGTGGAGGGTACAGGTTATGATACTTACCTCAGAGATGCCCACAGACAAGTAAGTCAGTGAAGTCTTCCTTAGTCCTTGAGAATTTGAATTGCTTATGAGAATATACAAATGGTTCTATAAATAGTTCTACTAAATGCATCTTTTGGTAATGGAAAATGGGAAAATTAAATTTATATTTTCTAATGAAAACTTACCTTTGGAGATCTTTTGATGGTGAATCCACCTTGTATTACTCTAGTGGGAATAATGGATGACATTAAATGCATTAATATTCATACAACAAACACACTGAGAGAAGATCCGAACTGCAGATAGATTCTTAATTTGCTTTTGCATTTATCTGCATTCTCTTGGAGAATTGCCTGCCAAGCTGTTTGAAAGGACTAAAGGGAAATTAAAATGCTGCATAGGAGTTACGCAATCTGGGACTTTAAAAATAAAGGCTCATCATAGGGAACGTGTGGCCTAAGGCATTCAGGTTTGAAGTTGGGACTTTTGGTAGGTAGGGTAAGCTTTATGATTTACTGTTTTGAAATAAATATGAGACTTGTTTGTACAAACATAATCTAAAGTTTCCTTGGTCAGAGGACAATCACTGATCATTTGCAGCTTTCTTATTGAAGCCCTGTGCATCTTCTAGAATAGAGAAATTTATGCAAAGGAGTAGAGTAGCTGAGAGAGCTATATTTAGTAGGTACTTCAAAAATTCCATAACCTCTGAATTATGATATCAGCAGTTTAAGATGGGAAGCTTGGATTTCTGTATTTATTATATTGTTTTATCTGTAGTCTATCCTGAAAAGAAAGGGAATGGAAAATAGATACTGAGGAAACAAAGGTTGATGTAAAATTCCCCTATGTTCTATTCTTGGATGCCCGAAAACACATATCATCTTTGTATTTCTTTCATGCCTTGGGAAAAAGAGTATTGTGAGAGTTATTAAGAGAACAGAATTGGTTTCTGTCACTTCCTGACAATGATACGGCTACTCTTAAAATATTTCCCCCCTAAGAATAGCCCTGCCTATTGCTGTTATTACATCCGAATAGCTGTTCTGCTTCCATATTTCTATTCCTGGAAGCCTACACAAGTAGGTAAGCTACACGCAGTGAAGAATTTCTGAGTCTGTTTTGTCTGTCTTTTGCTTCTGTTTATTGCAGTGTTCCTTTTTTTCACTGCTATAACCTTCACTCCTTTCAAGGTATAGTTCCTTGAAAGTGAGACATCAGGCAGCCCACAGCAAGTCAGAGGCAGAGGCAGAGGTTGAGAAAGACTGTTACTGGTGACAGGAAACAAAGAGAGGGAAGAGAAAGCCCTGAAGTACTTTTTTCAGTTGTATCTCCTGCATATACATGTGTCTTTCCTGTACTGGGAATTAGGGAGCAATGTAGATTGGATAGGAAGATAAGCTACACATAATACAGTGAATGTGTGGTAATGTACTGACAACAAGAATGTATATGAATGCAATTCCTGCTTTGAAGAACCCTGATCAGGATGTGTAGTGTTGGCTTTGCTTTGTGTTTTGGCCCTGGCTGCTTTTTGGAAGCTCTGTTCTCCGCTTGTGTCTTTGAAACTACCCTAATAGCATGACTGTCAAGAAGAAAATGAGGTGCCTACATAGAAACTGATCATGTTTATTTTAGATTGACTGTTCTTTTGAGGCTTAGATTTTTCATGTAGCTACAGATTATGGTTTTAAGGCATATGGACTATTAAAAGCAAAGAAATGGCTTTCATAGAGGTTTGAATCTGTTTTCCTCACTACTTTTTTCTAGTTCCGGGATTATTGTGTCATCTGCTTACGGTGGGAGTGGCCTGGATCTCCCAGATCTTTGGAAAAGTGCAATTTAGAAGCATCATTTTTTGAAGGACACTTCTTGAAAGTCCTGTTTGAAAGAATGGGCAGGATTCTTGATCAGGTAAGGAAAAGCAGGTTATGAATTCCGTTTCTGATACTTTCTTCACTACTAAAGGGCCCATCTCCAAGGTCCCATGGATTCCCATCACTCAGATGTCTGTTATAGCATCATATTATTGTGTAATGTCCCATGTCCTTGGTGCAGGTCTCTGTAGGTTGCGGGATGTTATAGTGATCAGCATTCTCAAATTAACAAAAGTAGAGAATAAAAACTCTCCTATCTTTGTTACCCACTTTTTTTGTGTACAAAATGTTTTCTTGACCAGAAATATAATTTAAATTGATGAGTAAGACAAGAATATCCTTTAAGTAAAAGAAGAGGGTAAGATAGTATCTTAGGAATCCTTCAGTACCAGCATCACTGATTCTGTTTTCATTTTCTAGTATTTACACTTAAAAAGCATGTACATCTTTCAGTAAATAAAATACTGTACAGCTCCCTTCTGCCACATTTCAGTGTGAACTTCAATCTGAAGTTGTGTTCTTGAAGCAGTTTGTGTCACTGTGTAAGATGAAAAGAACTTAGTGTATCACTGCTAACATTTCCCCCATTTTTTCACAGTTAGAAAAAAATGTTATCAGTGCATGGAAAGTTTCTAGAAGGTATCCTTTTCCATCTGCAATGTAAAGTAGGGTTTTTTCCCTGTTTGATTATTTTCAACTAATAAAAGTATAGGTGCCAAGGGCAAACAAGTGAGATATAATCTGACTGGCTCCTTGTTCTGAAAAGATGTGACATGTCAGACCCAGATTAGTACAAAGAAATTTAAAGAAAGTGAATTTTCCTGATGTCTGTTTGTTTCTGTATTCAGCCAGCCTGCACGACCTAGTCTTTCTGGGGAGAAGTGAAGTGAAGGCTCAGGGAGGTGACAAGGAGGTTGCCCTGTGTGAAAACTTAATCTTTCTTTGCCTTCTCTAAACTCTGGAGTTAAGTTAGTTAAGTCAATGTTGCTGCTTTAGATCAAGAAGATAACTTTTCTTGCCAGTGAAAATGAGCCCTGAAAGTCAATATTACCCTCCCTGTAATACCAGCTGGAGTTGCTACAGATGCAGTAGTACCAGTTTCAGAATTGTGTACAATTATTTTCTGTTTTGCACATGGACCTATCTACAGAATAAACAGTTAGCTGTGGTAGTGCCAGCTTTCCTGGTCATAAGCAGGACAAGAGCCATTTGAACACATAAATGCATAGGAAACTTGTCAGGAAGCCAGTAGTAGCCTCTAGGTCAGCTTTGTGAGCATTCAGGGGAGAAAGAAGTTTAAGAGTACCAACTTTTGTAATTCAGAAGTCAGCAAAGAAAGCCAAATACTTTTATTGCTGTATTGTGTATTCTCAGGGTCTTGCCTCCAGTAAACACAATCTGCAGACTTGACTAGCTGAAACGGTTATAGATTAGAGTCATGAAGAAAACTGGGCATCATCAGCTCTTAGGAAAAACAAGCCTCATGCATATGAAAGCCTTGTCTGACCAATGACAAATAAATTTAAGAAAGTAAAGAACCCAAGTTATATTCCCTGAGAAACACCTGAGCGTCAGATACGTACAATTACAACAAAAGTAACATCTGGCATGGAAGCACAGTGTCCATGTTGATATACTACCTGTCAGCATGACACACGTTTGGGTTAGTCAAGCAAGGTGTTACGATCTGTGGTGTCAAAAATGGTTCTTGACTCCAGAAGAATTAAAATTAACTGCCTGAGTCAGACAGAAGGGGTAAATCCTTATTATATCGTACCAAAACCCTGCCCTAAAAAACAAACTGAAATTCCTAGGGGTTATTCATAGTGAAACACAAAAATCACATAGAAAAAAACCCAAACCCCAAAACAACAAAACCTGGGTCCTGTCAGTGACAAATTTGACATAATTGGTGCTAATGTCCAGACAAAGTGAAAAATGTTGAAAAGCCTTTAGTGGGGACACAGTACTACTTACAGATTGTGTTCAATGTCTTTTTTGCTTTGTCACAATACTATAGGTAGTTCTTGTGTTTTTACCAGTTTTTATCAGTAGATATCAGAAAACTTTGCAGAGGTGGTAGGTATCACTAACCTAGTTTCTGACAGAAGACAGCTGAGGCACAGAAGTAAAGTAACTTGTTTCAAGGCTTTTCAAATCCAGTACCTCATCTGCTAGACAGTACCTTCTTCCTCCTGTTAATATTATACATTTCTGTGGAACTGACCATTTCCTAAGAATTTTGTAAGAATTTCCTGAACTGCAAATTTTGCTGGTTTTAACCTTTTTAGTTACAGAGAAATTTTTTAGGATGTTGTCTGATGTAAGGCTGTCTTACTAAGTCTGCTGACATGGACAGAAATAAAAGCTCTGTGTGAAGAAGCAGCTTTCCTTAATGCTCTCAATTAGTTCAAATCACAACAGCAATCTGTCTGAACAATGCAGCACGTGTTACTACTTTGTCTCTTTCTCTTCTTGTGAACACCAGATAATGCTCATGGCTTCAAAGCTTCCTAATGAATTGACTGACTCAGACAGCTCTAAAGACCTTCTACAGTTCAGCTAGGTAGGCAGTGGAATGGATTTATGGAAGGAATTTGTGTCTCTGTCTCCAGAGTAACTTTTCCACAATAACTCAAAATGTAGTGATCTCTTTTACCTATAACATCTCTGGTCGAGGGTCTGAAAGCTTCATTTGTTAGAAGATTGGGATGAATCTGTTGCTGGAATATCAAGTACAGAAATAACTGCCACTGACTGGGAGAAATACATGCTTTCACTTCAAAAGATCTGTAAGGCAACTCCTTTTGCAATGCAACAGTGCGTAGTAATGAATTCAGAAATAAGGTACCTAAATATTAGTTAGGTGTCCACATGTAGTCAGTGGAAATTTTGTCAGAACAGCCCCAGTAGTCTCTGGAGCCGTTAGACTGAAAAGCAAGTAGGTGTGTCTTTTAGTGCAAAGTGAATCACCATCTCAGCTTCCTTGACTGTATTGACTAAAAGCTCTACTCAGTTGCCTGAACTGAGGTACCCGTTGCCATTTTTGTGATGCCCAAGATATTTCCACAAGCTTGCAGTTACAACACAGATCTTGCAGGATCCACCCTCTGTGGAACTGTCAAGAGACCAGCAGATACTCTTGAGCATCTGAGATGGCACGAGATGTTTGTGTGTAGGCACGTGTATCAAGTGTCAGATCTCTGTTGAGTAGGCTAATGCGAGCTTAGACATGTAGACATATCTAAATATATCTGTCTTAATCTGAAGCTGAATTCTTCCAAATCTTACAGTCTGGAAAAGAGAAGAATCTGTTCTCTGATTCGTCAGTGGGGTGCTAACTTGAGAGCATAAAGATGATAATTTGAGGCCATGAAATCATCCTCTTCTAGATGTGATTATGCCACTGAAGATGTTACTGCCAATAAGTCAAAGAAATGAATGAGGGCCCTGTAATCCACTTCAGGTAAAATCAACAGGGTTAAGTTATACCGTCTGGGTGTTGGTAACATCTTCAGACTGGCATAGGGATGTACCAAGGGAATGTCTGTCCATCTCTTGTCAATGTAGTCTGTTCCACCACTGAATAGATGGAAGGAAATTCCACTGGTTTGCAAATTTTGGGCTGAATTAAAATGTCAGCTTGTTTTCACTGTGATGAGAAAATCAAAGATGGAAAAAAAAGTACTTAGAACATAAAGAAGCTATGGTGAAAATACTTGGTTTTATGGAAATGAGTTTCTCACTGGAATGGTAAAATCCTTTAAGCTAGGCACTGTTTGTTTCCTAGAAAGTTAGGTACTATTTTTTCCTTATGACTGATTAGCAACTCAGAGCATCTGACAGTGTTGCCTCTCCCATTTGGTTGATTTGGAGAAAGGAGGTAGAGAAGAAGCTCAGAATTTCATGCTGCTTTCCCAGCCTAGGACTGTCTTGTCTCCCTTAACATGCTGCCACAAGATGACCAGGCCTTCTGCAATGGTTCTTTCCAAGAAAAAAGAAAGTAGAAGAGAAACACCATATTAGCCATAAACATGGATTTGTCTCTGAGTTTCCTGAGCTCATACACTTTACAGTTATCCAGGAGAAGCAGGCAGATGTATAACCTAGGCTGATTCTATGCTATTTGTTTAGCTACTGAGCTGAAGAAATGTTTCACTGGAAGGACTTTCCTACAATAAACAAGTGGCTTCAAGTGGCTGTAGCGATTATACAGATAATAACATCTAATACCTAGCTGTCATATTCGCATCTCTTCTGTTGTGGAAAGCAGAGGTTTTGGGCCTGTCTTCTAATCTAACTTTTTACCTTTATTTATTCATAACTCTGCATATAAGGTTCTAGTAGTTAAATAAACACTGGCTGGATGAAAAGAAGCCAGCATGAAAATAACTAAGCACTGTGTTCTCCTTTTTTTGCAGCCCTATGATGTAAATTTACAAGTTACATCAGTGTTGTCCAAACTGTCCTTGTTTCCCCATCCTCATATACATGAATACCTTTTGGATCCTTATGTAAACCTAGCTTCTGGATGCAGGTCTCTCTTCTCTGTTATTGTCAGGGTGAGTAAACACACAGTTAATATTTACATATAGGTGTACAGCAGTGATATATTTAGTAACTTTGTAGTTAGTGGTAGTAGTTGCTGGGTAGTTTAAGTTGGCAAATGGCTTCTCATTGAAAATAGATACTTATGCTCTCGATTTGAAAATCAGAATTTTGGATTTTCTACCAAAACCATTGGAAAATGTATTTCCCAGCATTTATTTTCATTCTGCAAGTCTTGAAAATTGTTTGTTTGTTTAGTTTCATTGTGTAGATGCAAAATATCCCCTCTGGCAATGATGTTGCTTTAAAGTGAACTAGGTCACATTGTCACTTGCAGGCAACATCGGGTAGTGCTGTAAGAACAGGCAGAGTACAGGTTTGCACCTGAATGGGAAAGAGATGGCTTTGATTCACACACAAGCAAAGGACACTCCAGAATATCCTGTGCCTGCAATAATATCTCTGCTTATCCTCTTTTTTTTCTGATGAAGGCTGTTCTTGACAATGAAGTCCTGGATTTATCGAAAGTCCTCTTTCTTTCCCTCTCTGGTTCCATCTCTTCCTGCCAGACCTGCATCCTAGAAGTGCTGGCTGGGTGCCTGTCACACTGCAGTCTTCTCAGTCAGAGATCCCTAGCCTACCCCACGCACCAGCTGTTATTAAGCTGGTCAGGAGCCTATTAATGATGCTTGCCCAGTACTAACGGAGGGCTTAGCTCCCTTTTTCCCAGAAGCCCTTCCCATTTCAAAATATAATCTTCACTCTCTCCCCTTGTGCTTTCCCTAAACCCAGGAATTTAATGGTCAATTGCCTGCATCAACATTTACTAAGACAAATTAATCGTTGGCATAATTAAAATAAGTAATACTATTTATGGCAACAGCTAGTAAGGCTCAAGAGTTCCTGTCCTTTTGTATCTCTACTTTCTCCGCCCACTCACCCTTTTTTGGGGCAGAGCAGCTACTCTGCATGTTGTTTTGTGAGCCTGTGAGGATGCTGAAGTGGGTCTGCATCCAGGGCACTGAAGGCTGTCATTTAAGCTTGCTGCCAGGCACTCTGCAAAGGTATTAGTTTTTTGTGTTGATGGCATTGTGCTTTACAGGTCGTTGGGGACCTCATGGTTAGAATCCAACGCATCCCAGATTTCACTCCCAAACTTCTGCTGGTCAGAAAACGCCTGCTGGGCTTGGAGCCGGAAGGGCCCATGTGAGTAAATATATTGCATATTCTCCAAGACCCATGGCTGCTTTTTGTGCCTGCCAGTCCTGATTCCCTGCTGCTTTTTTTTCTTTCTCAGCATTGACCACATGACGTTACTAGAGGGCGTGATTGTGCTGGAAGAATTCTGCAAAGAGCTGGCAGCAATTGCATTTGTGAAGTATCATGCCTCATCTACACCATAAGCAGCCTTGATGAGTAGCCAGGCTGTAAAACCACCTAGCTTGTTTCAGTCGAAAAGGCTATTGACAACACTGAGATAAGAAGAGGTGGTGCCTCCTGGCAAAGTGTCAGTTGACATTTGGCAGAATTGGAAGACAAGTTACTTTCACCAGAAGTTGACATTGCAAGAAAGAGGGATTCAGATGGACCTAGAATATGATTGAAGGCATTTGGGGAGAAACCAATACAGAGCATTTCTAGCCACTGTGTGAAGAGCTGCAAAAGCTGCATGAAGAGCCACAGACATCAGACCTTGGTTATTCTGTTATAATGACAATGTTTAGAGAGTTGGGTCTTTTGTATGTTCTGGGGCTCGCATACGCCAATTTGCTTTTTTTGACCATACTACTTTTAAAAAGCAAATTAATTTTATAACATTTTCATGTCATAATTCTTTTTCTTTTCAGTTGGATATATGAAAGGAAATCACAGCTATAGTTGCAATGTATATTATTAAGAATGAAGAGCTTAAAAAAATCCACTAATCCATATACAGTGGGATATATTAATGAGGGATCATTTTTGTTTTGGTGAATCTTAAAGACAACTCTGAGCTTGATTCCCCAATGGATTACTCCAAGAGATACATCAGTATAAAATCAATACTAATGGAATCAATCCTGATTCAGCATCACATCCATAACAAGTATATCTGAAGTGTACATGTTTTTAGCATGTTTGTCTCTGTCATTCCAAGTGATTGCTCTTCAGGTCATCTGCGTAACTAGATTTGCTTTAGGTTTTTGCATGTGAACTCTAGTTGCTTGACTCATGTCACCTTTACAGGGAAGTTAATTATAGGTCATTAGTAGTTGTTGCTGAAACAGTATTTTTAATTTCTTTTAAATTGGAATTTAGCCTGAATTGGTTTAAGAATCTTTTGTGCCTTGAAAATTGGCAGCATAAACATTCTGTCATTTTTAGAAATGTTTTTTTTATTGCTTATCTAACCATAGCAGTAGTGGCCAGCAAAAGATTGACTGATGCCAATTCAGTTAAAGTGTTGATACCATATATAGGACCAAAATGTACGCCTGCTTTTCTTAGTACTGGGATGCAGAAGTGTCTCAGTGCATCTTTTTTCAATATGAATACTATCAGCCAGGGCAGGCATTTGCATTGCAAGCAGAGGGCCATTCAGACTTCAGCATGCTTTGCTTCTATTTCTCTAGCGCGATGGCAGCCTGCACTTTGAGACAGTTCCTGCTGCTCACTGCCACATATGCACTGGCAGGTTCAGGTGGCTGTGCTTTAACGTTCAGGTCACACTGAGTTGAGTGACTTGGATGAGAGACCTGTCCTGCTCTCCACACAGGTGTGTAGTACCTCTTTCCCCTCCTATGAACATAATAGCCTAGGCAGGCAAGGTAGAGTTTAGCTCCTTGTGTTTACATTGTATTTCTTTGTTTGTCTTTCCTACTATCCTATTTGCACAGCTAATGCCCATTTCAGATGAGATTGCTCGTACACAAATATGGACTAATTTACTTGGTCACTAGAATTTTTCTGGATTTACGTAACTGTACTTAGAATCAGATTATGCTCTGAATCCATGCCTTTGAGGTCTTGTTTTTTAATATTTATGCAACCTGGATGTTGAGAGGCCTTTTAAGTTAGCAGGTTAATTAGAACAGTGTCACAGTTAATGGACTAAATTTATTCTTGTCACAACAGTGAGGAAGGTCCTGCTGTAAAAGCTTCCAGTACAGGTTCAGCTGGAGAGAGCAGTTCTGGAACTGGGGAAACATTTTGGCAGGTAAAAACCTGTATTCATTGGCTCCATATACTGGGAGGCTTTTGTGCAAAGCGCTGCATTTATCTGGCAAACAGAAGTGTATTTTACTTCCTCACCTTTTTTTTTCTGAATTTAGGCCCAAAGTGTTTTCAGGTCAAAGTGGCATAGCAGGATAAAGTTTAAAAAAATGACACTTTTCACTTTTGTACTTTAGAAACATACCCTGAAAGTAGCAAATAATTTTTAGTGATATGTATTGCAGTCAGTCCATATTAGAAGCTTCGTTAATGTAACATACCTGACACATAGTTTAGAACATGTAAACGTCTATGCAGAGCAATGTTTAATACATACATTTGTTATAAATAAGGTCCCAATTCAGCAAAGCAGTTAAACATAAGCTTAATTTCAAGAATTTTATTCCTAAACAACAGTCTTTTACATGAACAAAGTTAAGCTGTTGAGCGCAAATGCTGATGCTTTACTGCATTTGGGTCTTTGTTGGTTTCGCTTGAGCTTAATTACTTTCTCCTCAAATCTTCTATTTTCATTATTTATTTTTTTTAAAGTGTATGTTCCAGAATACTTCTAATGTCCCAATTTCAGTGGAAACCGGAAGTGATAATACTACTATAAATGAAAGTGAGAGAAATGTTAAACAAAACTTGCAAGAGCATTCCAAGAAATACAATTTATAAAGCCATTCAAGAGATGATTGATCTCAAATGAAAGCATTAACATCACCTCTTTTGTTGTTGTTGTTGTTGTTGTTGTTTTCACTGATACCTGAGCTCATTACACTGTAAGGACTTGTATCAGTCAGCTTCTGGAAGGACTGCTGCAACCTCTGTTGGATTTTAATGCAAAACAGTCTACCGAGCTGCAAACACAAATCTTTCAAGCTTGTCCATGAAGAAAATAAGTAGATATAACTATAAGCACTCTTAAATTCAGGATCTAATTGTTCGGTCTCCAGCAACATAGGTGATGTTCTTGCAAACCAAATGTTATTTAGTTGTTAAATTTGTAAGACATGGATCCATCCTGATAGAAGTGAAGCAATCCTTGAAGTTGCTTTAGCCTAAACTGCTTTTGTGAGTGCTGCCTACAAACCCTTAATTACAGTACATGATGACAATGACCTTTATTTTTGTAAAAGTGATTTAATCTTCCTTAAGAGATGGAACTCAATTATTTTTTGGTGATATTTTTCATGCACTTTTTTTTAAAAAAAAAGGTTAGAAGTTAGTTCAGGTCCATGTTTTCACCTTTCCGATCTATGCATGTCATTGAGGTGCCCATTTTGTTTCTGTGTGCGTGTGTTTGTATGTGGTTATTTATTACCCAGAGATGGACACCTGAGAAAATATATGGCCTGAAGTTCACAGCATATGCAGATCCTCCACATGTCAGTGGGAAATGCAAGTGCTTATCACCTTAGAAAATACGGCCACTAGTATTAGAGTGAAATACTTGAGAGGTAATACTAGAGTAATTTTTTATTTCAAAAAGCAGATCCAAACCACATATTAATCCTGATGCACATGTGTGTAAATAGACACATTTTTTACTTTGTTTCCATTTATAGTATGTATTTGATTTAGATTCCGATATAGAAAATTTTGTAATAAGCCATGTGCTAGCTCTGGTAGAACAAGTTTGTCCTTAGTTTCTCATATGACTGTAATATTCCTGGTATTCAGATCCTGTCTGTGTAATGTTCTTACTATGTATTTGTCTGTGCAATATAAAAGCTGTGACTTGATACACAGCTTGAGTCTGGTTGTACATCGCCTATGTATATATATACATATATATATATAAGGACCAGAATCCCGAGCTTGCTTACACTACTATTAGTGTAAAGATTGTCACACTTGATTTTACAGGGCACAAGTAATCATGGAATGGCTTCATAAATGCATGGTAATTTCTACCATAACCTGCTGTGTAATTTCACAGATGACATTTTATTGTTGCTATTTGTCTTGCTAAAAGAAATACTAAACCGAAGTGCTAGGTAAAATCGAAGGATTATGTAGTAGACTTGGGGCTACATGGAAAATCCATGTCTGATACTGCATATCATATAGGGTTTTCAAACCATGATCCTCAGTGCTTTCTGTGCCCTGTAAAATAGTGTAACTATATGAAATATATACTCCTTGTTTTGCCTCCTGCCTTGTTTACATTAAACAGAGGATATTCAGTAAAATTTTTCTATTAAACTTTGTGTAGGTCACTTACTGACAGTCTTGCCAAGGTTTCGCAAGTGTGGGATTTCCAGTGAGGAATTGTTGAAACAGCCACATTACCAGACGTACAATATTAAGTTTTATGAAGGAGGTTGTGATAAATTCCAACTTTTTGTGCTAAAAAATGCATGGAGGATTAAAAGGGATATTCTCAAAATAAATTAATTTCATCGAAGCAACTGCTTCTATTATTACAGAATCCATTACAGGTTTTGTATGGATAGCCTTGAGACAGAAAATTTTTTAACGTTTTACATCATGCTTTTGATCCTGAAGTCCTTTCATTTATTTTTATTACATCCTGAAGTCCTTTCATTTATTTTGAGTCTGTCACTGCAGCATCTTCTGGGATAAACCTGTTTCCTGTATGTACTGTACCATACTGTACTGTGGAGGGCACGGAGTGAATCAGCATACTCTTGCCCATGAAAATTGGAAGCTAAGGGAAATGGCCAGGATGGAGTCATCCTGAACACAGATTAACGTCTGCTCTTCCTGAGAGCTCTAATATCTTTCAAGACTGCAGGTGGTCAAGACCTTGGTTTGCTATTGCATTTGAGTGCAGAGAGCGTCAGTCACAACATTAGTTTATTGAATTGGATACAAATGTCATGTACGTGAGTAAGCATCATTTCTTCCTTCACGGCCTTTGAGGAAGGCTTTTATACATAGGTTTAGATATATTTTTTTTATATATTTTAGAATTGTATTTGTTGGGTATTTTTTCTTAGTATCTCATCTAGTTTTGGTGTCCTTAGAGTTTTCATCTGCTTTTTAAAAATCTCTTTGCTCTGTAAGATCCCCTCTGAGGACTACACTTGGATGTTAAGCTGTTTCTCCTTCTCAGTATTTAACAGCTGCAAGTGCTCTTGCATCTTTAACAAGAAGAGCGCTACAGCAAGATGATACACTTGACAGCTTTTTTTACAGCTCTCAGCATCTTTCCCCCATCCTCTTGGGTCTCAGAGATTGTCATCTCCCACCCTAGATCATTTATTTGCTGTGCCTGCATGAGGCATTTAGAGATTTAGGGACACTGCTTCTTCAAGCAGTGAGGAAGTTGTATCAAAATTGCACATTTTATATCTTCTTGTATCTTTCTCTTACTTTGATATCCTTGAAATGACTGGATTATTGAAGCATGATAATCTTATGGCACTTGCATTCTGATGCAAGATTTTGGGGCTCTACATCCTATTGGAAAAAAACCAGAGTATTATCAGTGTGTGGTCTCTTAATTCATATTCATTAACTCATTTTACAGCTTCTCAGTCGAAGATCTCAATGTAGATACAAGTAGCGCAGGATCTACTGAATTTGTTAACCTTTAAATATTAACAGAACTGGTGCTGTCAAAGTCTCAGGGATTTTGCTAGTTTGGTATGTGATCCAATTGGATTAACGTGGATTAATGCTCAGAGAAGTGAATCTGTCACAATTTGTGTGAGCCCTTTTGGCCTAAACCCATATGTTCCTGGTGCATCCTTTATCAGCCAAGGTTCCCTTTGAAAGATGAGAAAGAGAACTGAAGAGCAATTTAGGAATCAAGTGAAGCATATGGTGGATTAAAGTTTTCAGGTGTCATAAGCTTCTTGGGAATGCCAAAAAAGAAAGTGTGAAAAGTTAAATTTTACAGGTTCAGACCGGTTGCTGGCATTGCCTTTGGAGTCAGATCTGTGAGGATAAAAAGCTGCATCTTGGAACGTGGTATCTCACCAGGCTATTTAAATTGCCCTTGCTAGGATGGTATATATATTCTGAACTATGTTTCATTAAATTCCTTCTGGTTATTACAATAAATGCTGCTGCTGGTATAAAATCTGCTAGAATAGTGCTGTCGAACTGACAACTTTGTCAGTGTCTTGTAACTTTAATGAAGTAGATGCATCTTGCTGGCTTTGCCTTTCTGCTCTACAGCATCATAATTCATTAGGGGTTTGGGTGGTGTCCCCTCCCTCTGGTAAAACATTTTACGTACTGAAAAATATGGAAACACGTGAAAGAAAGGACCCAGTTACAGTGGTAGGCTGTAGGAACATGAGGAAAAGCATATTCTTCTTAAGCACCTTCATTTTCAAAAAAGGTGAACCTTGTTATATTCCAAGGTGATCAGTTCTCTGAAATAACAACTGTTGAAAAGAGGGAGGGTATCCTCCACAGGGCGCCCTAGATGGTAAGTATAAACCTGCTTCAGTAATTTGCACTGAGGACAGCAGAAATGAGACATTTGCATTGTGTTTCAAGGTGTATAGTATCCCGTTTCCAGTTTGGAGAGGTGAAGCAGCTGCAAATATAAGTCATGCTGAGTAGTAACATATAACAAGACTACAGGAAGTTCTGCAGAAAACAGCGAAAGATACTAAACTGATTTAGGAGAGGAGGGCAACAGAGGTAACTACGTTTAGCATAGTTAAATTATGGCTTAGGGTTAGAGGAACATTACTTCCCAGTAAAAAGATTTGAAAGCCTTAAGCCAAGATTGAAGGAATTGTGGAGCTTAATTTATCAGAATGCAATTAAGAATGATGTAATGTCATTGAGGAAAATTGATATTCATTGTCAATGAAAACTTCCTGGCAGTGAATGCTGCTAGACCAGAAGTGGAAGGAGCCTGTAACCTCACACTTTCAACACCAGACTGGACAAAACATTGAATGTTTCAAGAGGAAACAGCCTGTGTTGGTGAGGAGATGAAGTAAACATGCATTTACATTCTCGGACTCCCAGCTAATTAACGGTTCCTGAATAACTTGAATTTGTTCTGCTAGAAAGCAGTGAGGGGGACTGATCCACTTGAGCATCTCCTGTAAATGAGGAAAGTTGCTGCAATCTGAGAAAAGCAATTTTCAGCCTTCCAAAATGCGACTCGCTTACATAATAACCTCTTTGCAGAAGCGGCACCCATTACACGCAGCAGGCGGTACAGCTTGATTAGCGGGGCCGGGATCCCCCCATGCTGAGCTGCCTTGGAGAGAAGAAACAAATTACCTGTTCTCTGAATCATCATTATCCTTTACTTGAGAAACCCACTTCTACTTCCCTCATCTCCGCATCCACAGGAAGCACCTGTCAAGTTCGTATTTCTTAATTTGGGTCATGAATTTTTATTTCCTAAGGTTTTCAGAGACTGCTGTTTTTACTGTTAGCAGAATGTCCATCAACGCTCTGCATATTTCCAGACAATTTTCCTTTCAGCTTCCTATAAAGGAAAGAAATCTTTGTATTGTTTATCCTGCCTTTTGAGACTCGCGTTCTCCTGCCTTGTTAATTCCTCCCTTTCAAATCCCTGAAAATGTTTTTCGTCTTGTCCTTCACCTTGGGGATTCTGCAGTCAGCAGTTTGTGCAGTTCAGCAGGCAGGGAGTGTTAAGGACAATACAGACAAAAGCAGAGCTGCTTCTGTCCACACAGGTCCAGCTGCAGGATCTGCAAGGGAAATCCTGTCTACATAGCAAACGTGGCTGGGGGGATCAAGAAGGAAAACCTCAGCACCCTGAAATCAGTGGGAATTTTGCCATCAGTAGAAATGATGCAAAGTCTTCACCCCCTGCTTTGCAAACTCATTTTGGCATTTCTGATAATGTTTTAAGTTTTTCAGAAGGAAAACAGGAGTGAGCATTATCAGAGAAGAAAAAATTGGGTTCACGAGTTTCCTACGATGCCTGAAGAAAACTGCATAGCTTGGTCATGTTTAAAAGACAGACATTAAAGGAGTGATTTAAAGAACACATCTGCACAAGTACTGACCTGGCAACAGTTCTGAACTCGCCAACAGCCGTGTTTGATACCAGCTCAGCGCAGGGACCGTGGACCAGCATCTGCTCAGGCAGGTGTGGGACAACTGGTGTCTCGGACCAAGGGAAGTGCAATAGTTTGTAACCCTTAGAGGGGATCTTACAGCGTTACCACAGAAGTAAAGCATAAGCCAAGGACAGGAGAATCATTTTTCCTATATGTATGAAATGTATACTTCATATATTTCATATATCTGGTTGCTCAAAATTTTGTTGTTTTGATGGTGCTTCTTTCTTCAAATAATCAAACACAAATTCCTAAGGAACTGAAGCCTGAAGAATTTGGGATCAAAATTCAGTCACCCAAATCGCTTGGCCTTGCTTACATAGGCAAAAACTTGTCAGGCTCATGTTAAGATACACATTTAAGCCAGTGATAACTGAAGTATTACCCTCTCATAGCCATATGCCAGAGACAGCTTTGCTGTTGGTAAATAAGACCTTACATTAACAGCTTAGAGTTCTGCTGTTCCCTGACTTTTTGCTGAAACTTAGAAAAAGTAATAGTAATACTGAGTAAAACATGCATCAGAACTGTGCGAGCAGTTTCATGCTATATATATTAAATGTCTGCTTCTCTGGAGCCATGATCTCAGCTTGGATCATTAAATAAGGAGTTGGTTTAATATCAACCAACAAATCACAGTAAACCTTGATGTTTTCAAGATGGCAAATATGCAGGAAACTAGATTTATCAAACCTTAGATTTATGTTCTAAAAGATCAAGAGTGAGCATAAACCCTTTTTTCCCCTTTTGTAATTAATTCCAAATGTCAGTTTGATCTACTAGTATGATTCTAATTGCCAAATTTCTAAAATAGTGTTGCCTTTCTGTTTCTAAATATCAACCAAACAGAATAGTGAAAAGATAAATGCCTTGATATGATTAAATGTGATCTGTTCAACCAGTGGGACAGTACCACAGCTTCAAAACCACTCTCTCCACTTTATGTCTCTCAAGTGAGATGCTGACAAGGAGCGTTCTGGCTGGTTTTGTCCAAGAGAAACATGAATAACAGGAAAAGTTTTTGCCTTTTACCTCTGGGGTAGAAAGTGGAAGTACATTATGATGGATAGTTTGGGCTTATGGTATATATACTTACCCTGTAAACCATTATTTGTTTATTTCATTTTATTTCAGAAAGAAGCAAGGGTGTGGGAACTGTAAAAAAGTGATGCTAATAATTCTAGCCAGCATATGCAGCGGTTGGTGTCATTTCGAGGAACATACTACTTTTACCCCGATCACTGTGCATTGTTCTGCTAATTGTTTAGTTATTTTTAAGCAGTTTGCTTACTGCCCACACACTGAGGTGATGCTGAGTAATTTGAGCAATTTTATTGGGTTTGTGGGTTTGAGTGACAAATATGTTTTTTTCTCCATGTGAGAGCTGGATGATTTAGTCTATTAATAGAGGAAGCTGTCACAGAGGAATTACATACACAGACTTCATTTAACTTTTTAAAGTACAAGCTATATAGGTGCAATTCATCTTTTCAGCTCTTCAGGTATTAAACTGTTTAGTGGAAGGGGCTTGACTTCTTAGTCTTGACTCAGTTTTCTACAGAAACTTTTTTTGCTCAGCAGCTGTATGAACAATTATCAGAATCCCCTAAGAAATTGCTCCAGCATTGGCCCCGTTGTTTGTTACTTCAGGGGAAAAAGATGGGCTTCAAGAGCAAGCTGACCCAGATGCCAGATAAAGATCTTCTCCAGGTTGAAACTGGAATTCAATATAGAAAACTTGCACCATCATGAGCCAAGGTCAGTATAATTGTGTAACTCAACTATTTTAGCAGCTGAATATTCAACCTGATTAACCTATTTATAGCTTTATACTAATTCAGTACCATTTATTCCAGAGGCTCCATGAAATTTTATAAACACAGCCAAAGAGGCACCAATCCAGCATGCAGTATTTAATGAGTTGTTTTTCATTAAGGCAGGTGAACAGCAAACTCCTGATGTTGGGCTGATCCCCTGTCTGCAGCTCCCTCCCTTGGGTGATGAAGCTGGGTATTAGCAGTGTCTGAGTTGGATGGGAAGCAAATGAGAAACTTAAGAATAGCATAATAATGCAGCCGTGTAAACCGGTTACATCGTAGTGCCATTGCTAGTTAAAGGCCACAGGATTTGTGCTGAGTTTGCAAGGCCTCAGGGCTGAGGCGCACCACGCTTGCTTTGTCTGAACTTTTATTGGCCTGCCTGCAGCTTTGTTTTAATTTGATTTAGCTGTAACAGCAGTTTTTCTTCTGACCAGGTGGCTACAGCTAAATTCTTTTACTTCGCTTATCATTGCAGTGGTACCGCTGCAGTTCTACACTCTAACAACATAATGCAGTATAGAGAAACATGGGGCTGGTACGATGGCTGAGGACTTGAGAGCGTTAGAGCAGAGGAATACTGGCGTGGGGCGAAAAGAGATGGGGCACGGGTTTCGCACTGGAGACCCCACAGTGAAGAACTCGCCCATGGTCAGTTAAAGAAACGCAGACCTGTAGCTGGACAAAACTGGTTTTAGGTTTAACAAAGACAGCCAAGAAATATCGTCTAGCATACTTAAAAGCTGCTCTACATAGCAAATTCAGATGTGATGTGGAGCTGCAGAACAATGGGAGGAAGAGGAAAAGTGTAAAACAGGTTAGCAAACGTGTTAAAATGAACCCAAGTGGATCTCGGAGACAAAACTACCAACATGAACATGATAGTCCTCCTGGCGAAGACTCCAGATGCTGATGACCTGCTGTAGCAGCCTCCCCCCACCAATGACAGCACCGACCATGGTGCCCCGAGGAGCAGGGGAAGGGGGCCATAGCGTCACGAAATGGGGCGGAACATAGGAAGAGCAATTTTAACTGGTTTATTATTAGCACTGAAATTTTTTGTGCCTAGAAAAAGCTGCTGCTTTCTGTAATAACTAAATCTGGGCTGATAGTGACTCTTGGAACAGACTGCAAGGATTTCAACTATACTTATAATAAATTCTTGGCTTCATATATAGGGTGTGTTTCCTCTTTGCCTATAAACAAATTTGGGGGCATAACAGTAACAAATACATTTTAGAACTACAAAAAAAAAAAAAAAGCAAGTAAGAGGATCAAACACACCAGGCAAACTTCAGTCTCCTGCTGCCAGGGAGAAGATTCTGACAAAGCAGGGACAGATACTTCTATCTTCTGATGAAAAATTTCATCTATTTTGTTATTGGTTTTCATCCTGATACCCTCCACGCTGTGGCAAAGCTGCTTGCGGGTTTTTCCTGCATAAGAACAGTGACATTTGATTTGAAATCTGTCTAGAACCGAGACTGGGGTTATGCATGAGGCTGTTGGTAAATACCATTCTTCAATATTTAAATGGTGCCGAAGCCCCAATTTGGAGACTTTAGCCAAGTGCAGCCACATCATCCCTATTAAAGAAACAAGAACACCTGAGTCCAAGCATTTTATAACAAAAGCTCTTTTTCTTTGCTTTGAATCTAGACATCTCACTCAAGTCAAATTCTACTCTGCTACTGCCTCCAGGTTTAACCAGAATAAAAAATGACTACTATGACAGTCAGTATGACCAGACTGCAAAAATAGAAACACAGAATTTCATTTGCATGCCCATCATTATTTAATCCAGCAACCAGCAGACATTAAAATTTCATTTTACCAGAACATATTTTTCTTTGGATTGGGTCCCAAATAATTTGATTCCCCGGTTATTACATTGTTTCAGTGGCAACATACCCACACCATGATTATTCTTAAGGGGGTCAGTGTGCATGTGGGAAACAAAGCGCTCATCAGTGGGTACCACTCTTAGTATCCATTTGTCTCTTGGTTCCCTGAATCACTGTTACAAAGCATTTCCAGGGAGCTGATACTCATGTTTTAAACCATTATGTTTCCTACCATTTATAAGCATGTCTGAGCCAGAAATCATTCAGCGGCTGTTGCTGCTGCATCCTTCAGGGACAAAATGTTCTAAAGAGCTAATGTTGCTCTTTCATTAAGAAACCTATTCAGAACCACAGAGAGTGATTTTGACAGTGCAATTGGTAGTTGCTGTAGGGTAGGAGCTTGACAGGAGTCCTATTTTACACTAAATGAATGTATACTGTTTATTAAAGAAGCAGAGTCAGTTACAGATTTTGGTATGCATACATAAGTATATACCTGTGTGTCTCATGCGCTCTGCCTCTCTGGATTGCACAAAATAATTCTGCCTTGATACATGAAAAAAAAATAATCTGTTGTTTCTGGCCAGCCCTGGCATGAAGAGTAAGAAAGGAGAAGGAAAAGGAAAAAAAGAAAGACAAAAAAGAAGAAAAAGAAAAAGAAGGAAAAGAAGGAGGAAAAGGAACACAAAAAGGAAAAGAAAAAGAAAAAGAAAGGAAAAGAGAGATTCCTACAAACCCAACATCAGTCATTTCACCCAGAGTATCTCATGTTTTTCTAGCAAGAACACACTTTGCTTTTTTGTATAGAATTATAAAATCATTTAGGTTGGAAAAGACCTTTAAGATCATCGAGTCCAACCATAAGCCTAATACTGCCAAGCCCACCACTAAAACACGTCCCTGAGCACCACATCTACATGTCTTTCAAATACCTCCAGGGATGGTGACACCACCACTTCCCTGAGCAGCCTGTTCCAACGCCTGACAACCCTTTCAGTGAAGAAATTTTTCCTAATATTCAATCTAAACCTCCCCTGGTGCAACTGGAGGCCGTTTCCTCTTGTCCCATCGCTTCTTACTTGGGAGAAGAGACTGACACCCACCCATGTGTTTCGGTGGGTTTAAGCGTGGGTAGAGAGAGAAGAGGACATTTAGTGAATAAGAGAAGGTAAAATGAAGGGCATTAAGGTTCAAAGTGACAGGATAGATTAACTGCTTGCAAAGATGAACAAGGGTATAGTTTCACATTACGGTTCTTCTGGTGGCAAAGCTGGTTTTAAAAAGTTTGTATCCTTAGCTGCCAGGCACCATGTTTTGTTCTTGTTGAAAGACGTACATAAACAAGAACACTTCCCTGATCTTTGCAACACAGCCCAAAAGGTTCAACCAGCACAGCCGAAGGTTATAAACTGCTGTCTGGAGGTGGAAACATGAACCAGGGTGGGAATGGGCAGCAAATTTCTGCTTGGCTTCATGAAGAATGGGAAAGGGCAGCAATCTCCAGCAAGGAAGGATGGTTGCATGGCTGGACTGGGGAGCTGGAAGGAGCTGGTTTCTGTCCCTGACCCTGCTGTACGACCCATCACCTCTGTTACTATAGCATGAGAGAAATATTACTGAAAGTATCTCTTCAGAAAAGTGTAGTTATGTCTCATTAATGCAAGTTTAATGGAAGATGGTATAAAAACACAGCTTTGTTATCAGTCCCTCTCATCTTTCTAAGTGCCACTGCACAGGTAATTGCAGACTTTCAAAATTAGATCTCCTGGTAGTGCTACCAAACACATATGCTTGTGTCTTAGCAAAATGTTCTTTGCAAGGGCTTTGGAGATCAAAGACAGTCTGGGCTTGATTGGAAACCAATTATCTACTGCTGTGTGGACCTTTGAAAACTAACAGGATTTTTATTTCCTTTATCCTTTGATCCCCAAAATGAGCAATATAAAGATGAGGAAAAGCATAACAAAAGATCAGATGTACCAGGCGAAGAGTGAAAAGGGAAAGCAAGAATGTGCCTATAGGTTAGATGGATAGATTTGAAAATATATAAATTTAAAAAAATCAGGCTACTGGATTAGAAGACCCCAACAAGCTACAACCATAAGCAATGTATCTTTCAGCTCAATACCTCTGTAACTCAGAAAATCACCTAAACGCAGAGTTGCAATATGGATTACCTATGGATGTCTATAGGAAAGATATTTTTTTCCTCCATATGCAACTGGCATTACAGAATTACTTGTGCAGCTGATGCTACTTAAAGTACCATTTCTCCAGCAGTACGTTGCTGTACCTTTGATCTTACTGCCTAATTTCTTTAGCCTTTCTCCTACTCTTTTCCTGGTTTGGCTTCACGTTCCGGGAAGAATCCAATGCCGACAAGCGTGCCTTAAGGCTCCAGCTCTAACTTGTCGTTTCCAGTGCTGTCAGCAGACTGAGGGCCAAGGCAAGCAGCTGCAGATCCATTCGCTTCTGTAGCATTTCACCCGCTTCTATGGCCCTGTTACTTTAATTTTAGTTTCGCTGTTTGGGGTCAGTCCTTGTACTGAGACAATTAACACTGAGCATGTGAAATCTGATAGGGATTTAAAGCAAAGGGTGAGTGGTTGCCACCTGGTGAGAGGAGGAGAAAGGAGGGGGAGGATGAATGAGCGGGACCTTTTCCTTTTTCATCCTGCGCACATTAGTGGATCAATGACTGAAATGGATGAGGGTGCTGCTGAAGTGTCACGGCAGTGTAATGATGTAGCTGCTATTAATGGCTAGAGCTCCAGTCCGGAAATTATAGTTGAAGAAATGGGAAAAAAAAATTTCTGAGGGCTCTGAATTGGTGATTTGAGGATTGTAATTTAGTGCTTGCTTTCATATTTTGTAAAATGGCTACTGTGCACATTTTCAGTAGTTTGCCTGTTTTTTAAGGAAGGAATAAAGTCAATAAAGTGTGTTTGATCACGATTCTCCTTCCATTCCCCATCTAAGGTAAGACACACAATCAGCGATGGTGGCTCTCCTATAAATCAAGATCTATTTCATGCTTTTTAGTAGGTCTGTTTGCGGTGGGAAATGTACCGTCAGCTCTCTGGCTGTCTGGATTTAGAGCAGATGTACAAAATATTATAGTTTATATGGCCTGTGAACTCAGCGTATTTCAAGATCAAATTCCTATTACACTAAAATCACTGGCAAAACCATGGTTATCTTCAGGCGGCCTGGATACAGACACAGTAAAAAACCCACAACAACTGGCCAAAGCAAACCAAAAATCCCACAGCAAAAGCACCTCGTCTTGCAAAATTGTTGAAAAGGCCAAATCTGCTGTTCTCAGCTAAATCTGTGAGCTCAGGGAGGTTGTACCCTTCCACCAGCAGTTTGACCGATACCAGGATCCAACAGGTTTTTTTTCCATATTGACTTTCTTTGGGCTCCCCTTCTCCTACGGTAATTAGACAGGTCAGAGGGGAGAGCATGAAGGGAGGGAGTTCAGCTCCCTCCTCGCTGAAAATGATGCAAAGGAATGTCATCTGCTTCTGAGCCACTACAAAGTGAATACACAGAAGTCTATAAGAAAGCTGTCTACAAGAGCACTGTTTCCACTCACATCTTTCAGGCTAACCTACTTTCTGCTGCCTGCTCTGAGGCTTTTCCCTTTGTCCCTGCTGTGGGCGGCTGCTGTAGCTGCTACCGAGGCTGCGGCTGCCCTTTCTGCAAGCAGGCAAGGGGAAAGCATCCAGCATGGGCTGGGTGAAACAACCGACCAGACCACTCGGCGGTTCCCACCTAAAACCGTCCGGCCTGCCGAGGCGAGGGGAACTCTGCCCTTCACAGGCTTGCGTGACATTGCTGGGGCACCCGCTGGTCTCCGCTCCCAGCCCTTTCTGCCTGCCCAATTAATTCTCCGCAGCTCTCTTAGTGGAAGCTTTAGTGCATACCAAAAAGGTTTTTCTCTAATTTCAGACTCCCAACTTTTTCTCTGCGCTTCCTAAATAGTGGAGGCTGTCTGATGAGGCGGCTCGGGGTGAGCAAGGAGAGGAGACCATGAGGTAAACAACAACGGATGATAGCGCATAAATATTTCAGAAAAATGTGTCAGCGTAAAAGGCTTAGCTGCAGTTATTCCTCCTGAGGGGTCAAGTTGCAAAAGCCTCTTCCTCACTCCCCCAGCCTTTCAGGTGTGGCCACATCCAAGTGCGTAATAAATTTCAGGGATGGAGGAAGCAGGAGAGCGAGTATTTACCTTGCACTAGTAAAACAGCTCTTATAATGCTGCCTTGTCGCTGGCTAATTAAAGCTTACACAGCCAGTTCGTCATCAGTCAAAGGCTGCAGACCCTGTTCATTGCAAGGCAGTTTTGCAGCCGTTAAATCCTGCCCGATGTATATCTGACTGTTTTATCGTAATTGAACCGGTTCGTGTGAGCCACGTTCCGCATGGCTGCATGGACACTCACCAGCGGTGGTTTGTAACGGTAATTGGCACATCAGCAGTTTGACCCTTTTCTAACAGACTATTTCATAGAAGACGCTTCACTGCAACGGGTATTTATCTCAAAATGCGCATTATAGAAAAAAAGTCTGTAACACTCTACCCTAATGATCCAGAACACAGATTCAGTGTACCCTGGGGATTTCTGCTGCGCTGGTTCAAGCGGTTGCTCTCCCCCCACCGCCCCCAGCTTATCTGTCCCCAGAGCAGATTCAGCAGAAGGGGATGATGCATCTGCTCCTCACCTACCCCGGCTCCCAGTCCAGTTACTGCCCTAAATACATCTGGCGCATCCTGCAGATCTGCAGCACAACTGTGTTACACTGCAGGACAGACAGCCTGAGCTTTCAGCATTGCTGAGAAGATGGAAACATCTATGCTCTGCTTAATTTTAACGGGAGCTGGAATCCAAGTCCTCTTAAGCAGCCTGTTAGTGCAAAATATGATGTTTGTAAAGACTGATAAAGGACTTGTGAAATTACTGAAGACTGTGGGCTGTACCATGTAGTGATGCACTCCCTGAAAGTCACATTGGGCCCAAATATTACGTACACAGAAGTATCTTTAAACCACTCAAGCTGTGTGAGTTAGGGTATGTGCCAGCTTGGGAACTCCTTCTACGGATGGATTCAAGCAGTGGGACTGCCCTGAAAATAAGAAGGTTGTTCATAGTCCACCTGAACGTCATCTAACATTTATGTTTTCTATAAGTGCAACAATCGGGTTGCCTGGAGAAAAGGAAATGGAGCAAAATCTCAAGTTCTGGATTCATTTGTGGGCTCACAGGTTCCTCCTGTGCCCTTGAGAGCTCAGCCAGCCTTGGTGCATCGCAGCCCTGCAGCCACGAGGCAAAAAATCCTCATTGTGTTCCTGGAAGGCAAAATGCTGTCAGAATCTCGAGGTTCAGAGACTTTGCTGGTGGAGTATGGGGCATTTTAGAAAAGCTTGGTAGTATATTTAATGTAAGACTTTAGAGATCAGCAAACAGCCAGCTGTCCAGCAAACAGTATGACCAAAATCTAAGTCCGTACCCAATCAATTAAACAAGCTACTGCCCTTCCCTTAAAGAGCTTGGTGTCATTGATTGACCAGCGTCTCCAAGCTGGGTCTGATATCGAACACTACTAACCCCTGTCTCGGGTTATATGGCTTCTTTAACCACTCTATGGAGGAAACACTGATTAGATTGCCTTGCTCATTGATAATTTTTCCTTCTGGTTCTGATTATGCAGAATGATACTGCTAAAGAGGACATTAGAAAGTCAATCAAACATTGCAAAAGATACAATAAAAGCCTATTCTAAAAACCTTTCTTCCCTTATTTCTATTTTTTTTTGCCATCTGTCTCTCTCTGTAAACTCACCTGACTATATTTACATTCAAGATATATAATCAACATAATTTTAAACTCCTTTGTGGGAGTTAGTTTCTTTACTTGATGTATCTTGAGAAAATATAGCCAGAACATGGATTTTCCTTGTCAGGCCCCCTGCTTGGAGATAAATTATTTGTCTTTGGTTTTACATGTAATTTATTAATTCTTAATTAATAGTACAGACAATACTGGACAATCATTGTTTCTTCTTTTGGCCTTTTCCAGTTAGCATGGGAACTTGAAAAATAAAGCTTAGCATATTCAAAAAGGTTCAACAAAATGTTCCTTCTGACATTGTGTAACTCTCAAGGTTCGTTTCATTTCACATAGAAAATAAATCTAGTATGTATTATTTGAAGCTGTAAGGGAAAAAGCACAGCACCAACACAGTGGTCCCAGCTTCTTGTGCTGTAAAGGTCAGCTGTGAGGATGTGACACAGTGTTAAATTACCAGTGCAAAAGAAGCTGAAACACAAAAGAAAGTATAGAAAGAAAGAAAGAAAGAAAGGAAGAAAAAGACTTGAAGAATTCCAGGTCACTATGTTGTAGTTCTCAGAAGATCCAATTGCTCTGTAAATATTGCTTAATTAAGTGTACCGGGATTGACAGCAATATCTAACTCCAGTTGGATTAGAACTGAACCACTACCTGCAATATTAATTCCAGATACCAAAGCTGAAGCAAAGTAGGAGTAGGTCTGAATTTACATCCTGATCAAGAATTTATGGTGCAGGCCCAAAAGCATCAAGTCAAAGGACAATATTAATTTATTCCAAGGTCATACAGATCTCTGCCTCCTTGATTCATGTTCTCTGCTCCCAGCTTTCCAGAAGACCTGTGTAAAGGCCAACTGCTTAGTCTGAATGTCATGAAGAAGAATGAAGCAAATATGGTCAACCCTTCAAATTTTAGCTTCCTAGAGAAAGCTGGTAGTACATCAAACAGGTATTTATCTTGGATGCTGAGGGAAGGGAAAGGCATTTTGGTGCGTGGAGCAGCGGCTGAACGGGAAATCTGACATGACTACAAAAAACGGGCTTACGATCTGTAGCAAATGAAGGTCTGTCAATCAGATGAAATGTCAGACTCTGCTAAACTAAATGGGCTTGTTTATCACTGTAATTATGTAGCCTTACAATGATAAGGTATTATATATACATGTCTTACTCTGTGCCAGGAACTGTTTTGCAGAAACCCAGTAAATTTAATTATGAGAGGAAGAAAAAAATTCCTCTATTTCATGATCTATCCACCCCTGCAATGATTACTCTGGGGAAATTCCCACTGAAGCCAAGCAGATGGTTCCTACCTTGTTGTACGCCCAGCTTATTTTCTTTTAAACTATGAAGTGGTTTACAATGCCATTTTTCTCTGGAGCTGCCTTGCATTTGGCAGACTTCTGACTGTGTGTGAATTCCTTTTTATTGTATATGTGAATGAACCGCTTGATTTCTTTTTTACCTCAAATAACAAATCCCACTTAGGATTCATATAAATAAGGACATGAATCAGCCAAGTATCTAGTCCAAACATGCTTTCAACAAGATGACTCCCACTGACTTTGTTACAAGGGAGTCAATAATCAGATTTAATATCACTGAGCCACATCGTCTCTGGTGCATTTCCAGAAACATGCGTATTGACCTCTTAAAGACTTGTCTATGGACCAATGTTATGTATTTCTGCTTCTGAGCAATCCCTTACTCCCTTTTTGCACAGATACGTAAGTTTGCAGCAGACTTGAACAGATGTTAGTTCAATGAGGGAACTGCCTGGTTTCTCTGTACCTGCTGGTAACCTACATTGGTCCTGAGGGCAGGATGAAATATTTCTATGATACTCTCCAGGGCAAACTTTGTCCTTGTGTCAGAAGCCAGCTCAAGGTCTACACACTGTTCAAGGGATCTACCCAGGACAGAGGTGTGGTATTGGATTGTTCTCAGCAGAAAGGTAAATTTCTGCTATTCCTCCTTTCTTCTCAAAAAAATTCCAGGCTAGCAGGGCTCTCAGAAGAAATATCATACAGGTTTTGGAAAACTGATGAACACTGATGATACCTCTCAAGAAACTTTTCTTTAAGTCAAATCTTTGTAAAACAAGAAGGGCCCAGATTAAAGGCTAAACCTAAATTGGCAGGTGCCTGGTCAGGGAATAGTGTATACTTTATCTGATTTGAGACTACGTAGCTCCAAGGAGTTCTTTAAAAAGAGATAAATCACTAATTCCCACAATCAGTTCAGAGCAGCCAGAAAAGAAGATAAAGTTCCTGTGTCTTTGTGCCACATATACCTCCAGGCACCTTCTAACAGATTTCTCTGCAGTTTGAATTCAGCTCTCTACTTCAAGAGTCAGAGACACAGAGGGAAGCTGTGTTTGAAAGCAAAGAAAATAGCTGAAATCTCTCATGAGATATAATTTAAAATGGACGTTGTTGGGGGGAAAAAAAAGTTATTTGCAAGCATTATGGCATATTTTTTCTCTGATATCCATTAAGAGCATACATAATACCTGGATGACTTAACCTGTGACCATTATTTATTGTAACCTACATTTTCCCCAGAGTGAATGCCTGAATTCGAATCTTCCATTTATCGCTAAGTGCACTTCTGGGAAGGGTAAATAGAATAGCAAAGGCCTGAATCCGCAGGCAAGAAGCACACAGCAATCAAAACCAGAAAGTAGAAAAGTGGCTTTAAGTGTCCTCTTTGGTCCCTGAGCCTGGACTGGCTGTATAAGGCTGGCCCCAGTGGAAATGAGAAGACCCCGCAGCTTGCTCACTCCTCCGATAGTTTGCTTCAATCTCTCACTTTTTACTGTGGAATAAAGAACTCCGTTGCAGGCTTTGGGGAGAAAAATATTCACTCAGGAATGGCTCCAGTGCAGTGATTTGTGCGATGCAGTGATTTGCCACACAGCATCTTTGATGCAGAATTACTGTGATGATCAAAGCAAGTTTAATAAGCTCAGTGGTTTATAAGTGTTTGCAGCCCCTTCTGCCTGCCTGTAACTGGCCAGGATGTCTCCTTCACTTTGGACAGCAATGAAGCAGGGAAAACCAATAATAGCTCTGTGGCCAGCCTTCCCCCAGGCATGTTTTCACCCTCATCCTTCAATGGGAGGACAGATGGAAATATGAATTAGGAGTGGGAGATGTTGCCAACTCTACCCATTGAGGGAAGGGCTTCTGAGGGAAGGTCATCCTTTCTATTGGTTCCCTGCCCCATGAAACCTCTGAAACAAGCTCAGAAGATTTTCAGAAACAGTTAGGAGCATGCGCCTATGAACTGAAGCTCGGCCTACCAGCGTCATCCAAGGCTGTTGCTTTGGCTGCCAAGCACAGCTGATTTTGGAGATGTGATGGTGATTCTCTGATACACAAGCATCTTCCTGTGAGCATCTGGTCTGGCTCCACTATTGTTTTATGCTGGTCAGATAACATGAAGATTTCTGGGGAAAAGCAAGTGTACTGTGTTGCTGAATCTCACAAAGCCCACAGTTTTCAGTGTTAAAACAGTTGGACTTTGAAGCTAAATCTGGATGAATCCTTCTGAAGAGGAAAGCAAATCCTCTTTTAGTTGTCTGAACCATTAAGCTGTACTTAAAAGAATGAGGAAAAAGTCTCACAAGTCTTGTTTGATACAATCTGCTGGTCTAGGTTTCATTCTTCCTCCAGCTGGTATTTCCTGCTCTCCAAAATGCAGGGGAAAGCTAAGGCATTATTTAATGGGATTTATCTGAGATAAAAGAGGAAACCTTAACTCTGCTATGGCACAAGGAGCGTGGGTGGCTGGGGCAGCCACACAGCTGGTACCTGCCCAGGAGTGCGTGCTGTGCAGACAGCCCTAGTGAGTGAAGAGCAGAGAGGCTGCTATTCCATAAATCTGCTACTGCCACATCCAAGACAAATCTAATTTAAGCTTTATTTTTGAGGATTTAAGTGGGGAAAAGCCTGGCCCTTGTTTTCTGCACAAGAGGTAAGTTTCCAGCAGCTGGATCTGCTGGCTGTGGAGCAGTTACAATAACTGTTCCACTATTGCTGAAAAATTATGTTTTAATTTGACTACCAAATCACAGATTTCTTTTAGAGTCCCTCTCTCCCATTGCCAGTATTGAATGGGCAGGTTCTCAGATTAACTTTCTGAGTTGCCGTCGTTTGCAGCAGTTCATCTATTCCAACTCTTTCCCCCTTAAGCTTTTTTGGACTGAAACAACTATAAGCTCCTTGCAATTCATTCACTGGGGCTCTCAGTTTGGCAGAGTATCAGACCGACACCAGGACAGCCACGGCCATGGGATTTTTTTAAGGACGTTTAGTTCCTGCCATCTGTCTGTTGGCTCAACTCTGAGAAATTTAGATTGTGTTGCCTTCCCAAAGTTGTTTTTTTCCCCCTTGGACTGCTGTCAGGATATGCAATCTGTCTCTGTGAGTGTTCCAGTGAGACAGCACTTGAGATGTGATAAAATGCCTCCGATTCTTACATGTGTTACTATTTCTTAATAACAGGTGATGATAATGATGCATTAGCACGCACATCTCCTGAAAGGCAATGAGTACAAAGAGGTCCCAAACTTCCTATGGGGACTTACTGTATTTTAGGAACACTGTAACAACATTTTCTATGCTATTTCCTCATTTTGGACTTTTAGACCAGGTTGTTTCATCAAGCTGAGGTGTGGGAATGAGTGACTAGTTTTCATGCTGCCACGCATCCAGACTGGGGCTTTCCACAGTGCGGCCATTTCACTCAGCGGTCCAGGCAATGAGGGAAAAGTGGGGGTAGATGCACTGCTTCCGGGTTCCTCTTGCTTGTGTGTAACATAGTTACACCCCACTTTATTTTTCATATTTATTTTCCCCTTAGATGTTTTGGGAGGAGGTGGTATTTCACTGATGCTCTGGTACCTCTCCCCATGAGCCTGGTTTTGCCCCATGTTGTTAGACAGCCAGGTAGTCTACAACAACACTTGGAGATGAACCTCAGAACCAGTGCCCTGGGCACCTGGTCCAACTTGATGCTGGGCATATGTATATACTCCATTAGAGGTTTAAACTCAGAAGTGGTTTATGAACCATTCCTGTAAGAACAGGAAATCTCTACTAGAAGATCGCATCAGAGGATGCAAGTCTCCTTAAGTGAGCTGTTCTTATTAAATTTCTGCTTTTGTGAAACTTGGGATACATCTGAACTGAGCTATATATTGTGGTCCTGTTTTCAGATATGATTTTTAAGAATGGGACATTCCCAGCGATGAGTCCGAAGGTATGACAGATTCTGTTTGCTTTGATAAATAGATTACAAGCCCACCAACATTTAAAATATGATTTTAGACTCTGCTTGAGGGCCACCTAGTCTTAGATTAGACCTTTTACCCTACCAAGTTTACTTACTTTAAAGACCCTAAAAATATTACACTGATAGTGTGTTTCTGGATATAACCCATATGAAAGAGACATTTAGTTTATAGAATGAAACCATAAAAATCTAAAAATGTGGGAGTGCAGCTGGTTAATATCTTTGTTCTTGTCTAATTGACAGTTTTAAAAAAATACTGTCTTAGCTAGAAAATATAATCACAACTTTAACAAAAGAGATCTTCCCAGTCTTACTTGATTGCAGGGCTCACATTTTGTATATTCAGCTCAAGTCCAACTAAATTACCTTTGTTTTTTAGCTGACTGCAGTATTTCTGCAGAGAATGATGATAAATCTGCAACAGATAAAAACTGGATGTTTTCAGTTTCAATAAAAATTAGTTATTTTTTAAAGTGGGAATAACAACAAAGAGGCACAAATTAGACAATGTAGGATTTAGATAAATTTAGGGTTATGACAGCTCTCTTGCCCTCAGCCAGTATAATGAATAATTTAGAGCCAAATTTAGGGGCAGTCCAGGACTAAAGTATTGCATTATCTAATTTCTGTTGTTACTCTGAAGTGTAAGCAGCAAGCTTATTAAATATAAATGGAGTAATCAGACAAATTCTATGACTGTGTGCGTGAGCTTCTCATTAATGTTTCACAAAGAAGCATCAAGAAAGACTAAATAGACTGCACTGGATTTAAAAGTAAAAAATATAATCCAGAACCAAAGTAACTTAATGACCTTCCTATGAACAAAAGGACTTAAACCAAAAGGATACTCAAGCAGAGTATCCTTATTGAAGCAGTAACTCAAGTAGATCATCTTTTGCACATCTCTGGTCACCTCTTGTTTATCATTTGCCAAAATATCATTGACACGGTACATCCATTTAGTACCTCTTTTCAATGCTACATTTATACACTGGTAGTCTCAGCCACCACAGTTTACGGTGATTTTATTACAGCACAGGATGATTGCCGTAAACTGGCTTCTTAGTAGGACACAGAACGTACCTTCAAGCCAAGTTAGCAATTAGGGCATGATTTTGAGCATCCTTTACCTCTCACTGACTTCAACAGATAGCACTCCTGGGATCAAGCTCTTCAGCTGTGTAAGTGAATACTGCTTCAAAATGAACTTCTGAGCTAAAAGAAAAAAATACTTTGGCCTTTTTGCAGCTTTCCAGGAAGGAGTTTTCAACATCTATCAGAGGAAAACATTCTTTATTTTATTTTATTTTATTTATTTTATTTTATTTTTTTATATTTGAGATTGGATGCACTGATATTCCTTTCAGAAGTAGAATATGAATCAGGGTACCAAGAACAGCAATTCCTTCCCTCATCAAACAGTTTAAACAGAGATTCAGATTAAGCGAAATCAATTTAAAGTGGAAAAATCCAGACTGCCTTTCTAGGTGATATCAGATTTATAATTCTAGCAAATAGGGTCTTTTTTCTAAGCAAAAATATTATCTGAATAAACTTCTCATTATCATTTCCCCATAGTGGTTACTACAAAAAGCAAACTTTCTCTTTGTCCATCTGTCTAGACAATATCCTTACAAATCCTGCAAGATAAAACAGCCAATGAAACAATGATACAAATACATCAAAACCTGGAAGAAATGTCAGAAAACTGACCAATACTCAACTCCATTTTACTTTCTTATTTCGAAGAAAAGTATAGGACTTGAGATGTGACAGGCAAAAATACAGTTTCATCTTAGGGTTGCTGATTGTCCATGATCAAGATATGGGATGAGATAACCCAGATGGAGTGAAATATTGATCTAGGTATGTGTGCTGGTCAAAATATTTATTACTTTGTTCACACACACATGGTAAATATGGAATGTCATTTTAATGATCACAACCCAGAATAAAAAAGCAGAACACTCATCATCTTTTTGATCTCCTTATTTTTAACAAGGTATCTGTAAAATCAAAGTCTTTCTTCCCTCTGTGATTTTAAGTCCAACTTTACGAAAAGAAAAAGCAGACATTATCAATTTAATCTTACAGCTGGCAATTAGCATCTTTACAGACTCCAAAGCCTAAACAATTAAAAGTTGAATAATTTATGGCAAATGGAACAATTTCTGTCAACAGTATTATAACATGCATTAGAAATATACTTCACTGCCTGAAGCTGCTTGATTATTGATTCTGGAGTTCTCATTAGTGATGCAATTGGCAGCCCCCGCCCATAGGCAATGGCTACTTTTGTTTTTCTGCACTTCTAAATTAATTGGAACTAATCCATCGTTACTTGCGCTTATTTAGGGAGAGATTCTGCCACTAGAAGAGGATGGAGGAGGTGTGCTATGGTTGTGCTCATGCAGGTTATCTTCCAGGCAAAACCTGCCAGAATGGCCACTGACGTCTCTGGCCAGAGAACACAGCAAACACCTCCTCAGCTCCAATTTAATTCTTGGGACAATGGATAGCAAATCCACAGCTTTGACCTTCTTATCATAGCTGTTTGCTTGGGCTGGTGATGTTTACAAGCCTCTCACAGCAAAGAAGGTGTTAAGCTAGGCAGATACTAAGAAGCAGTTGCAAGGGGTGAATGATCAGGTAGAAGATGAATATGGGGAGTGTGCCTTCCTTTGAAAGAGTTAAGAGCCAAAAGGACTGAATCTTCCTAGGGAACAAAGGAAAGGTGGCTTGGAGAAAACTGTCAGGTTAGCGTTAGGTTGAAAAGGCGAGTTTCTGCCTGTGTGTGGGATGACTGTTGTGGGGATTTCTCCAGTTAGAGGAGAGATTCGTTGATTGAGGTCATGTCTGGGGGGAGATCATCTATTTATGTTCCCACTCTTCTTGGCATGAAGAGCCTGAGATGCTTAGCCATTGCCCTTTCTAGGGTTTCTGGACAGCTGCTCTTCTTCAGTGTGAGGAGAGGTATTTCTTTCTTCTTATGGTAGACCAGAGCATTTAAGAAATTGTTACATTTTGGGCTGTAACTCCAAGACCCTAATGTGGAGTGAACCTTCATCTCTGTGCTTCTTCTAACTGCCTTTTGCAGAAAACCTTTACAGCTGGCTGTCTACTTTCTTGCTGTGAGTCACCCAGTGCAGGCCATTCTTGGGAAGGGTATGAAGACTTGTCAGACCAGGAGGAAAGACTAATAAGCAAATAATGATGTGTGCTATCCTACTTCTGCAGAGAATTATTCTTTCCCCCAATAACATAACTTGTGTGCTTGTCCAGTAGACCCCCTAAAAGCATCCATGGAATGGAAGATGGAGCACGCAGGGAGAAAGAGAACAGCTATCAGGCATCAGGCAGCTTCACTTGCAATACGTGAAGTGTCAGGCAGCCAGGAAAGTGTGGTGAGAGCCTGAGACACCTGCTACCATCTATCCCCAGCTCTGTTAATGATGCTGCATGATCTTACTGGTGCAGAAAGAGGGTCTCCAACTGTGCCCAGGAGACCAAGCTTTGCACCTTGTAAAGAGATCAAAAACATAAATCAGGTGCTAAGAATTTTGGGAAGAAACTGAAAGCACAACAGAAGGTCTTGTTACCCCACACAATAGAACAACAACATGGCCATATTTTAACTGCTGAGTAAAATACTGGTCACCCCATATCAAGAAGGATGTTGTAAAATCTAAAAAGAGATGGAGAAGATAGTTATAATCATAATGAAGATTACAGCCAACAAGTAGCCTCTGTCTGAGGAGTGACTAAATAGAAAGCTTCAGAAAGACTTAATAGGATTCTTCGAATTGAGAAGAGACAGACAAGGGGAGAGTGAGATATGATCTAAGGCCTTTCAAATCATATGAGAGATGGAGGAAATAAATGAGCGAATTTTTCATTGTACTAGAATCAGGAGATACCTAGTGCTAGTCAAGGTAGCTCAAAATAAAGGATGAACTAAACAGGACTCCTTCATACAACTTCCAACTAACTTGAGAAAGTCATTGCCAGAGACGAAAAGCTGAATGTACATATGGATTCAAAGCAGTTAGGCAGATTAGACAACGGATGGAAGATTCATTGATAATGGTTAAATATAACAGCCCACATTGAAGCTTTGGCTAAGAATACCTCCAACTGCTGACAATGAGAAGCTGGGTGTGTAAGGGAAGAAGGAAACTCCTTGCAGTCTTCATTCTTATGCTTTCCTTAAGCATTTGCTACAGGCTTCAGTAGTGGGCTAGGGGCCTGAATCGACCCAGTTGTTTGTGCAGAGGAGATGGCTCTGACACTGCTGAAGCCAGAGCACATTGAATCTGGAAGTGCAGGAATGTTTTGGAAGAGAAGCTCTTAACTCTCCACAGACAGGGGCTTCATAGGCTTTACCTTTCCTGTCAAGAAAATTACACAGTATTTATTTAACTTTGATGTGACCTTAATGTTAGATGTTGAAGGTGGCTTTTTTCTGTAGGTACAATCTGTTCCTTCACTCAAATGAGTAGGTGAGGAAAGGCCGTCATTTGAGGTGTTGGAGCTCAGGTATTCTCTTCACTGGGCATCCGTCTCACAAACCATTAATCAGAGTCTATGCATGGGCTCACGAGCTGTGAATAAGTCGCCAAAGGGCTGATTATGAACACATTTATCTGAATGCTGAATTTGTACAAAACCAGTGGAGAAAACAGGTATAAATTTGAACTACTAGTGAAGCTACAGATCTTTTTTTTTTCCTGTCTCCCAGTATCTTCAAATCAAGATTGAATGTTTTTCAAGAAAACAGAATTCAGCTCAACTCATACTGCTGAATTTATTTTCTAGCCATGGCATTTAGCAGTTTCTCAGATTTAACGGCGTCCAGGTCCTTCTAATGTTATGTTCTGAATTTACAGAGGGGCAGGTTGGACTTGAATTGTCCATATAAAAAATCCCTCGTGATGCCTTCTTTCATATGCACATCTGGTGAGTTCTTCATTGTTACTAATTAGGATGCAGCTTCTTGGAAAATTATTTCTTTGACAGCAACTGTAACAAGAAACTGCAAATTTAAACAAGAACTGAGAATCCCACTGAGACTCTTATTAACAACAATATCAAAGATCTGCAGAATGTATTTTGTTTTTCTTCCCCTCAGCATCACTGAATCTTCTGATTCCAGACCATGCTTAGTCCTCTGTCGTTACAGACACACCTGGGCATGTATCAGAGATTAAAAGTAACTTCCCAGTCCATAATAGACCTGTCCTCACTTACTAATGCAATATGTTTAGAAAGGGTCCATAATGTATCATATTTCTCCATAGCTAGCTCTACACCATTTGTGACCTACCAGTTATCAGGAAAAATTGCTGTCTCTTGTTTATCTAACTGCCAGAACTGCATTTCACATAAAGAAGGAACAGCTAAAAACATTTTGATCCTACTATATTCTGTCCAGTTCAACTCAAATTGACACTATAAATCTGCATTAAATCAGCTAACCAAAATCTCTCCTTGTCTAAACTATTCTCAATTAAAAGTAATCCCTCTAATACCAGAGAAGCCAGAATGAAGGTGGAAAGAAAATATTCCTAAAAAATAAACAAAAGCCTAGACATAAAATCCAAATTGGTGTAAACCTTAACTACTGATCTTGTTCTGAACAAAATACAAAAATCTGTTCATGAAATACTTGCAGTTTAGGAACCTTTTCTCATGGGGAGAATGACTAACAAAAATTGCCAAACCTAGGTTTAGTGTATGTCATGGGTAGTAATATCTTTCCTTTGCATGCAATAATTGACATTCTTTTTTCAAATTGCTGCAGTTCAACAAGATACTGAAGAACCTACTTTTGTTCAGAAGAACCACTCAAACACAATGAATTATGGCTTTGTGCCCATCTGAATGGGACCGAATGAGCTAACAAGTTGAACAGTTATTTATCTACCCCTTATTATCCAAATAGATGGAACAGTTAGAGGAAAAAAAATCTATGTATTTCAGGCTTTGATAGTTCCAATAACAGACAAAATTCCGCTAGCTGACAAGGGAGCAGTTTACACGTCTAGGACCTAAACTTTCAAACAGCTGCAACTCTTTGTTTTTTACAGGAAGAACATGAGCCATGATTGACCTCCTCGCAATTATTTGCGCTGATTTGGATACAGACAATAAAGCTGGAATCGTAAAGTGAACATAAATACAGAAATGGCCTGTTGCTACTGAATCTAAACGCTGTAATGCAGCATCATTTTCTTCTGCACTGTGGTCTGTGAGCATTACCTCAGAAAAAGCCAGTCTGAAAGCACACAAAGGAGTGAGCATCTTTCTGGAGAAGGTAGAAGGAAATGTTGCGTCTCTGTTCTGCACAAGCAAGTAACGGATTTCTCCTCTTCTGCAATAGTACTCATCTGCTGTTTGCACGTACAACAGCTACTACCCATTATCTCCTCTCTCTAAAGCATAATTGTACCAGATCCTCGAGGCATTACTTTGTGCAGTTCCAGTGACCTGAGTGGAGGATTTGGCCTGCCTCTACTAGACCTGTCATGTTGCATGCATAAAGCAACATCATCCTTTCAGCCATGTACTGAGCCCCTTTATTAAGGTTGCAAATAAAGTCAGTAACTCTAATCATGCTTTTGGTTGTTTTGGATCCTGGCTTGGCTAGGAATTGTTGGAGATAAACATCTCATTTCAAATAGGCTACTGAGCAGATGGTAATGACTTTTAATCACAAGCAACACGAGGCAAACCTGAAATAAAGCCCCTGAGATGAACAGTTTGGTACATCATTCCCACCATTTTGAATGCTGAATAACCTTGCCCCATGAAGAGAGCCATGTGTGATTTATGTACACATATACTTCCAGCTAACTAAAATACTGACAGTCGTTAATAGTTTTTCACAATTCTTATTTTGGGCCCTTATCCAATGCCCACTGAAGTCAAAGCAAACCTCTTCTTTCTAAGCCTTCAAAGACTCCATCTGGTGCAATAATAAAGTGTTGTGTTTTAATTGCTGATGCAGAAGTTTAGGAGACCTACAAGAACTTCCTGCTCAACACTAAAAATGAGAGTAGGGGATAGGTTCTATAGACACCTGAAACCTTGTCCTCAAAAAAAACCCCAACAAACCCCCAGAAAAAAAGCTTTTTGCAATTTGTGGAAACAGTACTGGGGGTCAGACACTGACCTTCAGCTCATGCCCTATGCCCGTGTCAGGTTAATTACATCATTTTAGACAATTCTCAGCTTAGGTCAGTCCTGAGAAGGCAGTACAGGGAGTTTTTTCACAGGCCCTGTCTGCTGCTGCATTATTGGAAAGCCGAGGTGCTCTTTGCATTAAGGATGTCTTTATGCCAAGAGTGGAGTTCTCATTTCTGCATCATCTCCCTCTGATCCTTTGCGATGTTTTCAGAACAGTTTGCTGACCCAATGATACTGCTGGCCACGATGGTGTGACAGGTTTGCATTTCAGTCCTTGGGCTGCAACCTGCTTGCTCGGAAACTTACTAACACCCGGAAACTTACTAACACTGTTTCTTAACAGTCATGTTTAAATAGTTTTGCTTGAGCCCACTTACAGAGCAATCTGTGCTTAAGCTCTTTGTAGCAGGGAATTGGTGAGAATAATTTTCGAATAGTTAGCCTGACTAAACCATGTCTGCAACAAAAACTCCATCACAGTTTACAACATGCCTTCCACAACTCTGCTTAAATTTTAACTCCATGTGAATCAGTAGCAATTTTCCTGCTGACCTTTCACCCAAGCGTGTCTTTGCCATTTTATCTACTGGAGGAGGACTCTGACACCTCGCTTCCATGCCCTGCAAAGACGGCCACCTGTACCACTCACCAGGGAATCCACCCTCGCGACTTCTGGTAACAGCAAGTACTTCCACAGCCAGATTACGGCTACGTAGATAAGGCGCCTGATGAATAATACGTGCAAGAGGCACGCAGGGGAGGCTGGTCAGCGTTGCTGGTGGCAGGAAGCCATTACCCATCTCACGGACGCGGTGGTGGCAGCCTGCAGCTGGAAGCTCTGGGCCCCGCGCAGCTGCTGTGGAAGGCGTGAGGAGGCACGGCGTGAGCCGCTGACTCAGGTCCAGGCTGAAAAACCACACAGGGACCTTGATCCTGCACTGTACAGAGGCAGCCATTGACTTCAGCAGGAAGATTTGCTTCTCTCAAGCTCCGGGAAGGACTGGGAACATGCATAGTCCTTAGCTAACCATGTATTTATTTCCCCGTAACAGTGTCTCCTCACGGTTTCATCTGCAGGCTCTTACAAATGACTAAATGAAATGCATGAATGAAACACGCAAGCTCTCGGTGCCTTGCTCAAGCACAGCTTGCTTAAATGCCTTGCGAGCGTTGTCAGAGAGATGAGTCTGTACAAATCGAGCCCGAAGAGGAAAACCCACACGCTGCGCCTCCGTACGGAGGCGAGAGATGCGAGAGAGAAGCCTGCCTTCCCAGTACTCTCTCAGATGACACACAGGAAGGCGGGAAGATGAATGGACTCAGCCGCTAGTCAGCAGAACATAATTCTTTCAAGTTGGGCAACGAAGGTACGACGACTAACGTCGTGCCGGCTGAGGGGCCACGCACCGGCTAGCGACCTTCCCCAGCGGTGCCCGCAGGGAGCCCCCGTGTCCGGTGGCGATACCTACAGCCACCCCGTTTGGACTGAAGGGCCCCCGGCGGCAGGCGTCCCACCCGAGACACCCCACCGCCCCGCCGGTCCCTCCGAGGCGGCCGTGCCGCTGACTGCCGGGCTGCCTCGGGGGGGGGGGGGGTGGCCGGCCGCCTCCCCTTACCCGCCTCCCCTCAACCGTCTCCCCTCACAGCCTTCCCGCCGCGGCCGGCTCGCCGGCGGACTACATTTCCCAGCGGCCCCCGGGCGGGGCGGAAGGCGGGCGGTCGCGGCGGGACGGCTGCCGCGGGTCGGCGGGGCCTGCCGGGAGCATGGCTGCCCGGGAGGCGAGAGGCGTCGTGCTGGGCAAGTCCGCCGATAAGCTCTTCTCTCTGAGCGGGCTGTTCGCCGTGTACAAGCCCAAGGGGCCCACCTCGGCCGGCGTGCTCAACCTCCTGAAGGAGAGGCTGCTGGCAGGTAGGCGGGCTGCGGGCCGGGGGAGGCGAGGCGAGGCGGGCTGAGGTGAGGTGAGGTGAGGTGAGGTGAGGTGAGGTGAGGTGCAGGCTCCCCGAGTTGGGCCCGGAGGCCCGAGGTGGGGTTTTGGTGGTCAAGCCAGGAGATGGTGACAGGGAGGCGGGCGTAGGCCCTGCCTGCGGTCCCAGGGCAGGAGCAGGCCGGCCTGAAGCGAACACGCGCTCAGCCCTCGAGCGTTTTGGCCAGGGACGCCCTGCCCGGCATGGCGGTGGGATGGGTGTCAGGCGGTAGCGTGTGCATTCGTTAGGCTGCTGGCACCACAACCCCTGTCAAGCCACTGCACCCTCTTTCTCAGCATTCAGAGCATAAAGGAGGACTGGGGTTTGATAATTTTTTTTCTTTTTTTTTTTTTGGTGGTAGTTCACAGCTGTGGCGTGGCCCAGAATGGGGAAATGGAGTCGTTGCTGGATACGTTCTGGCCCACTGCGTGAAGCTGCTGGGTCCCTGCGAGACTCAGTGTGTTGGTAGCTGTAAGGCCATATTCACCACTTGCTTCACCACTTTGAGGCAGGCATCTGTTATCGCCTGAGGTACAGCGTGATGTGAGCCTTTGTTTTGAATGGGGATAAGATTTGCCCCAGCAGAAAGCTCCAGCCCTGCAGTGCACAATGCAGGGGATCCCAGCTTGCTTGGAGAGCTGTCGAGCATGGTCCCAGGGACAGTGTGCACCCATCTGCCAGAATGGGTGTCAGCAGCATCTCTGCAGCACAGCACTGGCAGGATATTCTGCTTCACTCCCACTGCTGTTTGCCATTAAAAAAAAACAACCAGCAAATGAGTGAAAAATACAGTGTTTTGAGGAGTTTGAAAGTCCTGGGCACAGTCTGCTTTTTCTGAATGCAGGGAAACCTGGGTGTCAGATATTAGGGGAAAAAGTGTGATCGTTGTAAAGGTGTGAAGGACTACAGCCTAGATTCTTTTTATAATGGATATGGGGACTTGATCATCTAATCTGGGTTTTTGGGCACTGGCTGATGAAGTGAGAACATACTTTCAGAGTGGTGAGTGCTTATTCAGGCTGATTTACTCTGTAGTGAACTGTAGTGTAGGCACGGACTTCAATTCAGCTTTGTGTGGAAGAGATTTAGCCAGAATCATGTCTGATTCCCTGATGTGACAGGCATAATAGAGAGATTATAAATAGGTAAGGAAGCTTAGAGCATTTGTCATATTTAATACTAATAAATAAGGGGCACTGGACTCTGCAAAATTCCTGGAGTCATCAGCTGCATAGGTAGTACAGTGGGTTGAGATGCTCTAACAGCTTGAAAGCAGCAGTGAGCAAGTTCAGTTCATTGTAGAGTTTCATAGGGCTACATACAGGCAAATAAACATGACTCATTACATGGAAGTAAATACAACAGGAATTGCTCAGATTATGTAGCATAAAATTTGTTTATAATAGATGATTTCAGGAACTCTGCTAGTTCTTGCATGCTTTGTTAATGAAACTTCTCAGGTGAACTGTCCACCAGGTTTTCTAGTATAATTTTCTGAACATCTGGTTATACTGGTACGTAAGACTTCATTAGAATCTAAGCGAAAATAGCTTGCAAATTGTTTGGGGTTGGGAGTAGATCTAGATGAAGCATTGGTCTTATTCAGTACAGCAATTTCTGGACTACTAATTCATAGTTTAAATAATTTTTTTTAATCTCCTTTAGCAGTCTGGAAATACGTGCTATTTTTTCCTATGTTCTAAGGTTATCCTATAATGCTTCCTTTCAATTTCTTATTTGCAGAAGCTGGTGTGCAAACAAATGGGAACAAAAGAAATCAGGTTTTGAAAATTGGACATGGTGGAACTTTGGACAGTGCAGCAGCAGGAGTTCTGGGTAATGAAAAATATAAATACGGTCATCAAAAGATGATTTGAGGAAACATTTTTATGCCTACATGCAATCAGAGGTAGAGGAACAATTTGGGATATGCATGGCAGGCTTTATGGTTTTGGGTGAAGGACGGGTTTCTATGGAAGAGTGGTCTGGGTTAAATTTCCTCTGCATGTACTTTTACATGCATGTAATGTGCTTCTTAACAGAAGGCTATATTCCACACCCCACCCCAATCCTGAAATAACTTGTGGGTTATTACATGAAAATACAGACTCTTGTGTAATGAATTCTAAGTTACCTGAGAAATTGATGGCTTTTTTTACTTAAACTGGGGGATTTATAGTCATCATAATTTTCTAAAGTATTTGTTCTTAAACTAATGCTTTTCTGGGATTTTGAGGGAGCCTTTTGGGTTGTAATACTTGCCAAATGAAAGATGTATAAGAGCAATTCAGCTGCTGCTTTTTTTGAGGCTCAGCACAGAAACAGTTTTTGTTTCCTGTCCTGTCTTGCATCATAAAGAGGAGTCACCGAAGAGATTTTGTCTTTTAATTTTGATAGCAATCCATTTATTGAATTCCTTTATTTTATTAAGGAGCAGGATGTGTCAGTTGCTGGTGTTGAAAACTCAGCTGTGGCTGTGACCATTGGGCTGGATTATTCTCATATCATACATTGTCACCAACAGTTTTGTTGATAAGTAACATGCAAACTACAGCTTGCTTAAATCATAGCCTTGTACCTGTACTTGGCTAGAAGAAATAACAGCAACACTTTTTTGGTATTGAAAATCAACAGGTACAACTATGAGTACACACTGAAAGTAAATCCACTGAGTTTTGATGTAATGATTTCTCAGGAAGAGCTGTGCTTCAAGGGCATGTTGTTTGCTGAGACTGTTGCTGGTAGAGGCCTGTAGGCTGGTAATTGTCTGTCACCTGTGAGCATTGCAAAATGTAACATTCTTGGGCTAGAAGTAAGCTCATTTTGTTCCAATTTCCTGTACTGTGTGGCTGCTCACTGGAGAATACTGTGTGTATTGCCAAAGTGGACATTTTCCTTTTACACAGATGTTCCCTTTGAGCATGCTACTGCTCATTGTGGGAAGTCAACAGCATTGATCCATAGGAAAAGAAAAATCACTCGTGCTTCTTAATTGCTTCTCCTACTGTTCTCTGATATCCAGCAGTCTCCAAAGCCTGCTCCTGTGGCATGACAAAAAGTATTTGGGCTTGATGTGCTTGGTAAAGACAGAGAAGTGCATCACCTTAATGTGCTATGGATCGATTAAGAAAAGGCACAGGATCTTTCATTCCACTGCCATACAAAACACACAGAAAAAAAATCAATGTTAGCTAGATTGGAAAGGACAAAACTGGAGAGGAGTGGGAAAGGCAATGTACCCGGATTTCTTGTGGGTTTGGGTAAGATAATGAGGAGAGAGGGGAAGACACAACAGAAACAAGTTATTCAAAAAATGTGTGCTGCTGTTTGGGATAGGGCGGTGGGGCAGAAAGCTTTCTTTCCTCATGGACAGTAGCATAATAGAAGTATTTATTTTCTGGAACCTCTAACCTTTCTTGATCTATACTGCTGTTGCCCAAATTTTATGTACTGCATATCTATAACTTTGTTCATGGGAATTAGTTGATAGAGAGTCTTGCTTAGTGTGCCAAGTGTACTGCAAATTAGTGGGCAGTGCTTGTCATCAGAAAATATACTTTTATATTTCTTTTCCTACTGACAGCAAATGTAGATGAGGAAGGACCTTGAAGACAGAGGTCAGTGATCTATGGCATGTAAGTGAAAGGCAGCTTACAGACCAGGTGGCATGTGATGGTCCTGCACCACTAGGAGCCTGGAGCAATGGCTGTCTGAGAGGGAAAATCTTTTGTCTGTCCCCATCTTTCCCACTGGCTTCCAGTGCATTTGGAAGCTGGTGGGACTAGGACTCAACTTCTCAACGTTAGGTCTCATATTTCAGACACAAGAAGCAAGGAACTGTAGGTCAAGTCTTAGTGAATATCTTCTTTTAATACCAGTCTAGGGCTGTGGTTCCTGTTTAGTGTTTCTTGCTGTACAATGGGAATTGTAAACAATTGGCTTGTTTCTATATGGCAGTTGTGAATTATGCTTCCATAGTAGAAGATGAAAAAGTATCAAAATTAAAAATTCAGTTAAACCTTGTTACGCCCAGTGTAGTCTGGCAAGTTTAGTTTATGTCACCTTTCAATAATAAACATGCTACACAAGCTGATGATTGATGGGGAAAATTGTTAGTGTCTTGTTCACAAAAGCATTCAATGTCTCTTTAAAATTATTCTATTGAATCTCTTGACACTCTTCAGCAAATTTCAGCTTAGCAGTTATGTTGAAGTGTCAGTGATGTCATCACGTTGCAAGAAAAGTGCTTGGTTATAAAGTTTTATCTGTGTGCTTATCTCCTTTTCTCAGCCTTGTTGCAGCTCTTCCCTATCTGGCAAATATGACAGGAACAGGCTGAACTGAAGGTACACAAAAGCACAAGCACAAGGGCATCTGTGACTAAAAACCCTCAGGAACAAGAGGAGAAGTAATCGAGAGTAAGAAGTAATCTAATGAGTCTCAGAGTGTAAAGATTGAGAAGCATTAGAGCACAAGTATTTGTTTAAAAAAAAAAAAAGTTCATTGTCAGTTTGATGCTTTTGGTACTGGCCTCTGGCTAACACAAAGCTGATTTCCTGCAAGGTCCCTTAACTCCTGTAGTTTTATTAAAATCAAGGACATAAGCTGTTGCGTATTCCATGAGTTGTACACAAAACTAATTTCCTTATAAAATTTTTGTTGTTTCTTTGAATTGCTGTATGTGGAGAAAATCAATAGGAAAACATATTCAAGGAAAGCACCCTGTTGTAAAAAGCTTTAAAGTAAAATATAAAATAGAGCTCTTTTTCTGTGTCTGTCTTTTATGAAAAACTGATTGCTGTTTTGCAGAATACTGGTTTAAGATTGAAAAGATGGTAGTCTGTACATGCACAATAATAGGAAGGTTTGATTATAAAAGATTTTTGATAGAGGCAATTGGACTTTTTGATTATTTTATTTTCTTGCTGTAAGCCTGATAAACAATTCCATTGTGCTATCTTGGCTGTATTACTCTTGGTCACCATCAACCTTTAACAGGGCTATTCAGTTACAGTGAAGGCTAGATTCATTATTAGTTAGCCATAGCCTTCATCAAACCAGAGATGGTGTTAATTGCACTATCCATTTCTGTGGTGATTAAAAAACAAATAAATCTAGGGGTTGAATTAAAGCATTTTAACAATAGGTGAAGCTTATTTATCTTCTGCTTTAGGCTTTTTTCCTTTCACTAGTCCCATGTTGTTTGAACATCAGAGATACTTTCTCATAAGCGTTGACTATATGCTAACAGAGCATGAAAAGCTGTATTTCTGACTAGCTTAATATTTGGTAGTGAATGGTTTTGAAGAAGGGAACTGCAGAGCTGGTTTTGAAGTGGCATTTCTTCTTCTGTCTTTGCAGTGGTTGGTATTGGAAAAGGAACAAAAATGCTGAGAACTATGTTGGCAGGTTCCAAGGTAAGGAATGCTAAATAACTTGTATTAGTGAGGTTTTTTCTTTGTTTGTTTGTTTTCTTCCAATGAAGAGCTGCATCAACAGACAAATATTTCAACCATCCTGCATATTTAGTTTAAATGTGTACTTCAGTTCCTTTTTGTATTTAGTCAGAAATTTGATATTGAGACTTTTACGTCCAGAATGGTTATTTTAAAAACTTTGTTTGTCTTGTTTTTTCTACAAAATGTTAATAGAGACCAAATTCCTATTTCACAGGAAGATTTCTATACTATTTAATGTTTTCAACAAAAAAAAAAAAAAGGAGAAAAACTGTAATGAAGATGGCACTGTAAATGATGTTTTTGGGCTGTAATTGTGTATGATGGTTCAGTTTTTGGTCGTTTTCCTTATGTGTAGATAACATAATTGTTATTTAGCTTGCAGTAACAGATGGTGTCTGTTTCTTTTCTCTCTTCTTAAATACCATGAGGCCTTAAGAGGCACCTTTTGGAATTAAGCGTGTTTGTCGTTTGTGATGGTAGCTATCATTCCAGATTGCAGCTTCTGTAGATGGGTGGTCTACAAATGCATGGATAGGCACCTGTAAGAAGCCAAAGGTAACAAAAGCCCTGTGGCTGCATGAGAGAACCCAGACTGGAGCCTTGACAGATAGCAATCTTGTTCATTGCTGCTTTTGATCAGTTGTACTGTGTCTTTGGTGAGTGCACTCCAGATTGTAGGTGTTACATACACAAACAAGTGCATGTACTCCCAAGAATAATCTACCAGTGTTGATTCCTTCTTTGCAAGTAAAACCCTGTGGGTTTAGCCATTATTTTTAAATGAGAAGTTTAGGTAAGAATGACAGATGGAGAAATCAATTAAACCATCCAAATTTCATCTTATACTCTGGGAAAGTCAATAGTGGGCTCAGCAAATTGATAGCCTTTCTAATGCGTTTTATTCTGCTATTTTTCCCATTCTCTTCTGGTCTGAACACTTAAGCTCTTTACAGGTGCTGAACTGATAGCTTGTGGTAGAATTTGATTAACAATCTTCAGTTCAACTCAAAGGCAAATAATTTGGCAGAAGACAATACACGTAGGGTAAAAGGACGTAGCTGTAGAGTCTGATCCAAAACTTACTGTAGTCAGTGTCAGTCTCTGCACTGGCTGTAATGGGTTTGCATTTGGTTTATAGGACCAGATTTCAGAGGCATCTTTGTTTTGAAACCTGCAGTAAGCAGCTGGAGCTGGATTTACAGTGGAAGTGTAAACAGTTGCCACCTGACATCTCCTTCCAAAGAACTTTTAAGTTAGAAAAAGGCATTGAAATACTCCAGCTAAATTAAGTCATCATAGCGAAATGTGTGAAAATTGTTGATTTAAAAACATGTGAAGCAACTGAAGTCTCTCTTAAGCTGATGTTTACAGTGAAAACAGCTGTGATGGATGAAGTACTTTCAACCTTTTTGGCAGAAGAGAGTGAAGACTTCGCTGTGAAATCCTGTAGGCAGTAGTATTATCTAGCCAAATGTTGTCCCCAGATAGCTCAAGAAGGCTTGTAGCTGCTGCTGAGGGGCAAGGGAGGAGAACACAGACGAGAAATGGGCAGTGGGGGCAGTCCAGTAAGCTACCCCGGCTAGATCCATCAGCTCTCACCTGTCCTTAGATAGGTGTAGGCTGTGAGCGCTTGATTCAATGAGGCAAGCAGTTACATCCTTAACAGTAGGTCAGCTCTTCCACTGCAAGTGTTTGTGTGTTCTGATATGGCAAAGTGTGTGAGGTAGGTAACATCTGTGCCAGGTGGCATGACAGTCATGAGCCTTCATTTGGAGCTTGTCTTGTCTCTGCTTTCCTATTTTCTGTTTGTACTTCAATAAATTAGACACGCAGTAATTTGAGAGGCTTAAGGAAGTTGAAGGATCTCCCAAAGATACCTGCCTATTTGTTTTTTTGACAACACTGACAACAGTGGCTCATAATGTAGCAAGAGATCTGATACAGATAAATCCATGGCTGTCTAAATAGGTTTGAGTATCTTTTTGCATCCCATGCCATGTGCTAGGAGTTTATACTCTATTTCGTCTTTTTTTTACCACTGTGGATGCTGAAGTGTTTGTTGATGTTTCTTAATGTTTTTCTTTTGTTCCTTTTATTACTATAAAGATTCAGATGAACTGTCTGAGCCTCTCTGGTTATAATTTACTGTTTGGTTATGTCCTGGTTTAAGCCCAGCTGGCAACTAAGCACCATGCAGCCGCTTACTCACTCCTCCCCCACCTGGTGGGGTGGGGAGAAAAATCAGAAGAAAAAGGTGAAACCTTGTGGGTTGAGATAAGGACAATTTAATAGGACAACACAAGGAGAGAAGAAGAAATAATGATATTAATAAAAGGATGTATAAAGTGAGTGATGTGCAATGCAATTGCTCACCACTGGGAACCTGATGCTCAGCCTGTTCCCGAGCTGCTATCCCTCCTACCACCAGCCAGCTCCCCCAGTTATATACTGAGCATGACATCATATGGTATTTAAAATCCCCTTGGCTAGTTCAGGTCAGCTGTCCTGGCTGTGCCCCCTCCCAGCTTCTTGTGAAAATTAACTCTATCCCAGCCGAACTCAGGACAGGTTATAGGAATGTATCCTGTAAAGAAATAGTTCAGTCTGTTGTTGTTGGCAGCAGAGCTATGCTGAGTGGCCAAAACTTATGTTACTGCAGTAAACTCCATATGGTGGCTCTGCCAGAGATTGGACTATTTCTGATTTTTTTCCCAAACGTTGTGTGAAACTTTCCTGACTCTGTGTGGCAGCTCTGAACATTATCACTTGGTTTGCAACTCGTACACATTATACAAGGAGTGTTACTCTTTCAGTGTAAATCTAGTCCTCCATTGGTTTGACCTCCTTATGAATTGACACAAATAGAAACGTGCAGCCAAGGGCAATACCTACTTAGTATTGCAGATTTCTCATTGAATTCTTAATATTTATCCAGAAATAAAAATATGTGCAAGCTGGCTTAGGTTTTGTTTGTTTGCTTTATTTTGTTTCAAATGTTCCAAGTGAGGGGGAGAAGCTGAATCCTCTTGGATCTGAATTTAAATACTGAGCATTTAATACATGTTCCATAGGAGAAGCACTTTTCCTTCTTGCATTCTGGCACTTGCACTTGGTCTTGCCTGGACTTTTTGCACTGCATCATTTTGAGAGAAATTGTTTTATCGTGTTTGCAAAATAAAGACAGTAGAATGAGAAAATATTTCCTACTTCACCAGTAAAATGGACATGATGGGGGTGGACCAATTTTTGTTATGGTAAATTGTTTCTGAACAACTCGGTCTTATGGGTGACTAGTCTGTCTCAAACACAATGTAGAAGTGATTTTTTTGGGGGGGTAGATGGGTTAGAAAATGCTAGCTAGCAGCACAGTTTCCAAAGCAGTAATTGTGTATTAAAACCTCTCATCTACCAGAATGTGCTGTTACATAGAAGCAATGAGGGAAATGATCAGGGACCCTTCAGAGAAGAAAAAAAGGAAGAGCAATAAACAATGAAATTCTTCATTATTCTAATACTTTCCATAGGGAGGAGATGTCTTCCAACACATACAGCCTTTATTTTTCGGTGGGATAAAACAGGATAATTGAAATTTTCAGGCTTCGGTTCTATGCTTAACTTGTGTATTTTTCAGTGAGATAACATCTGGGTTCACCCTAAGAGAATTTGAGTCATGCTAGTGTGAATGAAGCCAGAACTTGGCCATCCATCAAACTGTGCTTGAAATTACTGCATGGGCGTATTGGTTTTATCTGACGATGCAACTTCTTGTGATGGTCCACATACAATCTGAAACCCCAAGTGCTCAGTGACGTGAGGGGAATTGCCTGAGTACTTTGCACTGGTTGCACAAGCTTGGGCAAGGACTAGTTAAAATAGAAAATTTAATCTCAAAAGTTGTGACTTCTCCAGAATGAAATACTATTAAAAAAAAATAATAATCACTGGATAGAGTAAAACCCAAACTCCAGTTGATCACAAGGACTAGAAAGAGAAAAAGAGATTATGGGCAGAATGAAGATACATCGGTGACCTGGTATGTGACAGCTTCAATTTATTATAATTGTTAAAATTTGAGTTCTTATGAATCCTGGGTGGAAAATGAGTGCTAGTTCAGTGATCAGGTCTCAAAACTTGCCAGTCACACTTGTATCCTATGAGAGAGGGTTTGTCTGAGCAGGAATTGGTTCAAAGAGAATTTCTTAGACACATGTAAGTTATTTCTTGCAGCATGATTCCAGGATTAGAGTTTGTATATTGCAAATTTTTTTCTCTAAAAAGTTGGCACCAGATGCTGCAGAACAAAGTGTCCATGAAGAAGGTTGTTTCTTTACCTCCTGTGATTATCTTACTGTCCTAAAAATTAGGCTTTAATTTGTATCCCTTAACTTCTCAAACATAAAGTTTGCTAGCTTTCTCCATGAGTTCTTTTTTTTTTTTTTTTTTTTAATTAAGTCCTTAGCTTCCATCTTTTGGCAATGAGTTCAATGAATAAATAATGCATTAAAAAGCACATCTAGTAGTTCTATAAGAAGCAGAACTAATGAAGCCTTTTCTTGTGACTTTGTTTGTTTACAGCTCATTACACACCAAAGCCCCATGTGGACTCTTTGGTGTCCAGTAGTACAGTGGAGCTCCCTCTGGAGCGTTTTTCTTAGTGGAAGCTGCAATAGATTTATTTCCTCTCTGCCTATTTTCAGGAGGCTTATAAGAACTCGGCATCTCCGAGACCTCTATTCTTCTGCCAGCATTTGTGTGTTTGCACATTAACATGCACACCATGATGGTGTAAGTGTTATTTCTCTGGAAATCCTAATTTTCTTTTTAAAGAGCCTCACTGCAGGTTTGGGTTGTTTTTTTTTTTAAATATATTTCAAAAGCGGTTTGTACTCCAGTTAGTATATTTGAGTTATGAGTGCAAGAAAATTGAGTTGACTCTCTTTCTGAAGGATCCTCTTGGTGGTGTGTGTTCTTACTTTTAATCTTAAAAAATTCTTTACAGTATCACCAGCTAAGCTCTTTGCTTCATCTTGCTTTCTTTTGGAGCTGATAAAACCAAAACTACTTATATATATAGTGCATAGTTATGTGTTCTGTTTTCTTTTTCATATTCTGATATTTTTAACATTCTCTTGGAAGGGCAAGATTTGTGGGTAGTAGTAATACTTTTTATTAGACTAATTGGTATAGTACGGAAGACTAGGCATTTAGATATGTAAGCCCTTTCTCAGATCTAAAATAGAAATCATGGACTTCAAAACTGAGTATATTTCAGATTTGTTTGGAATTTAGTGAAATAAGTACCTTTTAGACCATTTCTGAAAGAAAAAGTAGTTAATGCTTGTGAGTGTGGTATACCAACAATTCTGTGTGGGCAAGCAATTGTAAGACCCCAAGACTGTTCTGCACAGATGGGCTATGTTTTATTACCTGCTTTAATAAAATAGAGTAAGAAAAAAATTTATCTCCTGTGTGGGGTAGCAAGGTTTTGTTCACAACCGATCAGCCAAGCTTCAGGTCACAAGGCTAGGGGCACTGTTATTGCTTGCTTGATGATTCTTCAGATCCCATCTTGCTTGTGTTCATTTGTGGTTTCAGTTGGGCTTTTGCTTCTGAATTGCAGTATTATCATATCCAACTGTCTGTATTTGTCTTGGAGGAATCCAAGTAAAAGTGGTTTGTTTGCTCTTTAGCTCTTTCCCTAGGAAATTTTTCATCTTCAACACCTTCTCATTTTTCACTCTGTGGTTCATGCCCTTTTACATTCTCACACCTCTTTGTTTATGGTATCCTATCCGCAATAACCAAGGGTCTGACTGAGTTTCTTTATTGAGATGGGAGAGGTAACAAAAAAAAAAAAGTGCAGTATGTGACCTGCTCATTTAAGCAAAATGGATTGTAGCTACACAAAATGTCATTACTTTCCCTCTGTTCAAGCCCAAAGAAATTATTGTTTCCTTACAAGGGAGGTAGGAGAGGAAAGAAAGAGATGATAAGGTTATCTCCTAGGGGAAGGAGAGAGTCTGGTAGATTATACATTGTGGCATGTGAAGGGGTTAGTGTGAGGTAACGTTACAGTGTGCCATAAATCCAATGTCTCTTTTGAGCCCATGTTTTTTTTCTGAACCCAGTGGAGTTATGAATTTTAGTTCCCTGGCTTGTTTTGGAAGGTGTTTTATAGGTTTCCCTTGAGGAACAGGACTGGCAGATCAGAGATGGAGCTATTGTTTTATGAGAGATGTTAACCCACAGGCAGATGGATGTGTTTCAGCCCTTGTAGACTAGCTAGGTGAATTCTTCCTGACATGTAGTGGTTGCTTAATTTCACCCATTTAATTACCATTTTGTGTGTTAGATGAAGTATATTGCATTCCTGAAATACAGGTGTAGGACAGAGAAGTTCTGGCATTTCTGTTACATGGTATTTGTTACAGTATTGTGCAAACATTCAAGGAATACCTCTTTGTGTGTTTGCACAGTACAGTGCAAAGATGTCATGTCTATTAATAAAACTTGTCCTACTTACGTCTGTAACAGCTATATCCAAGTACTGCTATAGTAGTTTGTTGAGGTTTTTTTTTAAACACTACTGATACCTGAGAAAGTTTTGCAAAACCAGAACTTTCTATTGTAATTCCACAACCTCTTTCCAGAGCACAGAAGGTTGGTTCAGAGACCCATCGTTGTTTATGCAAACTTAGCATTGGTTTCTATCCTGTGTGTATTATTTTACATTACTGACAATGAATTTCTTGTTCCCTGAATGCCTCAAGATACTAACTAGAGATCAGTATCAGTTTATGAAAGTATGGTCATCTTCTTTATTTTGTCACAAGGAATATACTCATATAAAAGAAAGGCTGGGAAAATGCATGAATAATGTTGGTTTTGATGTGTTTTGAGAATGTGTAGAAGGTGTTACCAAAACTTGGAGCGGTGTCTGTACAAAACAAGATGCACTGAGAGAATATTAAGCCTGCATGGTAGAGGATGCAGGAATCAGGAAGGGCTATAGTGTTAGCTGGATAAAATGGTCTTAAATGTGACCCTTATGTATTACACACTGTCACTCTTTAATTACCTGTTACTGCAAAATATGTGATACATTTTTTAACCTGCTTTTTTTGTTAACAAATCATAAGAAGAGGCTGATTTGAATATCTACACCTTCCTGCCCTGCCCAGTATCCCCAAAACAAAGTTGTAGAAGAAGCAGCTGTTAAATAGTATAGATACACACTTTCCCGCAGTGATACCGTTAGTAAGCTGGCTTAACGTGCTGTATATTGCTCGAGTCTCTTTTATGCTCACCCCAGAGGCCTAATCTATTAATAGCTCAGCTTCATGCTCTATTAATATTCACACTTTTTTTAAACTGTTGAAAATCTTGAGGAGGCTGCACCTATTGTGCTGCAGGAGCTCTTTCCTCCAAAAATGCAGAATATTTTAAGAGTGTGCTCTAGTGTGATTTTTCTGTTCTTCCATTCATGAGGTCAGTGTCACCTTCTTTCCTCTTGAGTTTTCTATAATTGTGTATATGTCTGTGCTACATGTAGTTCTTGCTTGTATTAATTAAAAAAAATAAAATATCAAGACTGCAACATGGCAAGGCTTTTTTCTCCTTAATAAAAGTCACAGAAAAAAAAGATGTTAACAGATTTAAACTAGCCATGCTGCATGTTCCTGTAGTGTTCCTTTCTAGTAATTTGAAGATGCTCTTAGCACTGCCTTTTAGAATTTACTGATCTTAGCCTTAGCAGTGTCTTTGAATTCACCTAAAGGCTTTCATGCCTTCAATTTTATCTGTGAATTTGTATGTACCCATGAAGTGTTACACCCCTGGAAGGACCATCTTAAATTTCTGGACAGAAAATTATAAATTTCCTTGAAACTCTGTTTCTCAGATAGAAGCTGAAGGTCATATTTGTTTATTTTGTATAATCTGTGGTGTAGGTGCTAGAAGACAGGATGAGGAAACAGATAAAGATTGGGTATTGAAGCTGAAGATGAAATTAAGAGCCAGCCTGAGACATTTTCGTGAGTGTGATAGGTTTCCACAGAGAGCACGTGTCAGAAAGGTTTGCATAAAGAGACTGTGAGTTATAAGCAGTCACTTTTACTTTTGCCCATTAGCCAGCATCCCCTCTTGGATGTTGTGAGCCTGTACTGTGTTTATAAGTGACATGTGGCCATGGTGCTATCTCAGGTGACCTAGTGTTCCTGTCACTGTTCCCCCTCCCACCCCCTTTCCTGCCCTTCCTCTAACACCAAAATTTAAACTTGCTACAGTTTTTAGCTACCACCTTAAAGCTTCTCTGAACTCCAGGTAAAGTATCTTCTGTGGGTTTCCCTATTACAGGTGATTCCAGTCCTTCAGCTTGAAAATCTGGTCACTCTGTGTGTTTGAACTTTTAAAATAAGCTGACGTAAGAGGTCAGAAAATCCCATAAGTCCAAGAGTAAAGATCAGACAGTTCTTCAGCAATGACAGTACAATTACAGCGGCTAGCAGTAAATAAAATTTAGTGCAGGCTTAGCACAAAGCCAGCTTTTTCTTTCAGGAGAAAAAAAGAGAAGAGAAAAGGCAGAGAAGAGAAGTTGTAATGTTTGTGTATATTAAGAGGACATGTTTGGTCTTGGATAATTTTGAATTTCCTCTATTGTAAAATATGGAACTCCTCCCTCATCCTGCAGTCTTTATTTTGCCTCTGTCCAACCTGCTTTTAAGAGATTAGGGCTCTGTGCTTTTAATATATTGGAATCTGCTTAGTGAGAGTGCTTTGTTTTGGAAAGTAATTGAAACTATGGCAACCCTTTTTTTTTTCCAGCTTACTTGTCTACCTCCTGTACTCCTCTGGTTTGGTGGATGATTAGCATACTGGAAACCACTGGTAGCTGCTAATGTCATACAAACAACAAATATCAGTTATGTAAATATTAAATCCAGAGCAACAATAGTTGTGCTTGAGAAATCGTTACATGCAAACTGAATGTCACTGTAAAACTGAGAGTTTAAGGCCTTTTCACTATCACAGTGGCCTAAGTCTACAAAAATATAAGTGCTCACACCAAGCGTGCAGACTGAATGGGTTTGGCGCAGGAGCACTAATTTTGATCAGTGCTTGCCTGCTGTGTGCTTGCTCTGATTTCCTTCAGGTTCTCTAGAGCACTTGTTTTTTGGTATTTTTGTTTGTTTGTTTTGTTTTATGTTCCCTCAAACTTGTCAGCCACACACAGACATCAGTTTACATAAATTGACTTTCTGTTTCTATCGAATATGGCTTCTCTTTCCCAGCTTTCAGTCTCTTGCACAGGGGACTGTAGCCTTTATTTATTTATTTTCCTTTTACACTTCTGTGTTCAGTTGCTGCTGTGATTAGAAAATGGGTCATCCTTGGATGAACTCTTTTGAACTGCCTCTTCCAGAGAGCTTGCTTGCCTGGGAAATTCTTGCAGTGGGAGCCATCTTAAAATTTTCCTGACAGCAACTACTGACCTTATTTCATAATTACTTGTGTTTCTGTCTAGCTCTTCCGAAGTGTTGCTTCTCCATGTTTGAAAAAGCTTTTAAGACATGTTATAATTTGAGATTTCAAGTCCCTGGCTTCTTTCCAAATAAAACTTTGATATATTAACAGTTAAAACTGAGAAGCTCTGTTCCATGGTCTGTCTGGCATTTGCACTGATAAGTGGGGCAGACATGCCTGGCAGTCAGCCCAGGGGCTTCAGCCTCCGGGAGCCCCCCCGGGTGGGTTGTGCAGCTAATATCTATGCTGGCTGTACAGCCCCTCTAACGGGAGGGGATTCTTTCTTCTCCTCCTCTTCCTCCTTTCACAATTAAATATGTGTACTGATAAAGTCATGCCTTTTTCTCTCTTTTTATGGATATACTTTCCCTTTCCGTGTTAGTATAAGGATTTCTCTGAAACTGGATGTGAAAGAAAAAAGCCAAGTGATAGCTATTCTCTTACTAAAATATTATTGTAAACATCATATGGTTTATTATTTGTGAGAATTCTGACTGTGCCCTGTGGTTGTGACTCTAAAACAAAATTCCTCTTCCCAAGATCTGTCAGATTTATTAGAGGGTTTGTAATTTGGTTCTTAGGGGTTGCTGTAATCCTTTTCTTTCTCCAGTCCTGGCTTTTATGGCATATATCTTTCTAGTCACAGGTATGGTAGCAAATGTATGACTACCAAAGCACTTCATTGTTTTTCTGGTCTTGTTGAGGTTGCATCCACCACACCCCCCAGCGTGTGTGATAGAGTTTTTGCATTATCATTGACAGAGTGCAGTGGTTTGTCACTGTAAAGTATCTTTTTAAGGCCGTCTCCTCACTGGTGTGAATGAGAGTTGCTTATACTTGAGGGCTTCTGATCGCTTTGCTGCCTTTTGTTTCAGTTGCCATAATGTCAAGAAAATGGTTTTCTAGACGGCTGAGAGATGTAGCCACTCCCTGATGCAGGATAGTTTTGGGAAGGTCTGTATGCCCTCAGGGTTGTTATACTGTTGTACAGTTGCGAGGTTCTGCTTTGGGACAATGCAGACCACCATTAGAAGTTGGAATTAATGCACGATGCTGCAGTGCTTGCAAGTTGTGACTGGGAATGCTTGATCTTAACTTTTGATGCGCTACACTTGGATGTTGTGGAATCCCGTAAGGAAGCTGAGGTGCTGCTTTTAATCTTTAAATGGTTTGGGTCTAGGTCTCTTGAGATGAGTAGGGGGCGAGGACATAGGGGCTATTGATTGGCAGAGTGTTCTCTGATGAGCTGCCGATATAGGGACATTTCCTGTCACACTCTGCACTTGCTAGGCTTTTCCACTGCCTGCAACACCTACTACCTTGCTTTTTTTATTTCAGGTTGAGTGGGTTGAAGGCAGCGTGGTTGTGAGCAGTTGCTGTCTGTGTTCCTGCAGTGATTTGTAATTTGAGAGTACAGGAAGAAATGCCCCTAGATGTATTTTATAAAACTGGAAGAAATAAATGATTGCCAACACAGGTGAGAAGAGGTCACCAAAGACTTATTTAATGACTCAGAATCCATTGGGTGCTTCTGAGGGCACTGCGAGTCAGAGTCTAAAGAGAGTTAATGCTGAATTTTGACAAAAAATAAGAAGAACAATAGATTAAGCCTGGACTCTCATGTTATCACCTACAAGTTCCAGGTCCTGCACACTAACAAAGGGGACGTAAACCCTATTAAGTGGCTAGTAAGAATTATGATATATAATTGTAGATACCCAAGGGCACTCCAGAGACTGATCATAAACCAACTGTAATTCTTAATTTCCTGACCTGTTATAGCCTTCTTTGTGGATTATTGCATTGCTGGCCTGAGTCTTCTGTGACTCTTTAAAGGCTCCTGTAAGGAATTGGGATTTGTGACTCATTTTTAAGGACGCTCTTTTTACAAATTGGATGGCTTTTTGCCCTTTTTGCAGAAATTAAAGGGGAAGTCAAGTGTTCAGATTTGGATTGTGTTGTTCATACACTTTGTGTTTACATATAAACAGATGATATTATCTCTGCTGCTGGTAGGTCAAATATAACATGCTATTGTAACAGCCTGAAGCAAGATAGCCAAAACCAGAATTAAGAGGAAGAAAATAATTCAAACTGAAGTAATATCAGTACTTTGATTTGGAAACATGAAGTCGGTGGGTGAGGGTTCAAACTTTCAGATTTAGAGTTTTACTGAACTGCTAAGATCATTCATCATGCTAGAATTATGAAGATCTGCTCACATGTTTTTATTAACCTTTAGAATGGTTGCTGAATATTGTCTCTTTCTAGCTATGCTATTAAATGTTAAGAACTAGATCATTAAATGTCTTGGAAAGCAGGCAATTTTATGGTCCTAAAAGCAGATGATATACTTTAAAGTTTATTTAAATACTTGTTGTGGAGCAGCCTTCATTCATTCTTCCTTTCATTTCTTTTCCGTGCATTCCAAAAGTATGTAAACTTCAAGATTTTGATTTTAAAATGCCTAATTTTGCAGACTTACCAGGGGATTTGGACATCTGCAGTATTTAGGAAAAAAGTAGCCTTAATATGGTAAGCAAATAATACAGTTATTTTTGTATTAAATTCTGCACTGCCTTTTGTCTGACTATTCCTCCTGCTTCCATTTTGTGGCAGTTGTTTGAAGAAATACATTGAAGTGGCAGGTTGTCACATGGAACAAAATCAAGGCATGTCTTAGTAGTCCCATTTTGTAGGTGTGATTTATATGCCTACACTATTATTACTTGAGCTTGTTTGTACTTCGCAAGTACATGAAAAAGGATGCATTGCATCAAAGAGTAAAATGTTAGTGCTTATGCCTGTTTGGATGTGTTCCAGTAGAATTTGATCGACCAAATTCTAGAAGATAAGTCCTTTTACAACTTAGTTCAAATTTGTATTAGCTCAGTTGGGAGTAAGTTCATTGAAACCTTACTGGGAGTTAGGTCTGTGGAACACCTTGATTTTTCTCTCCCAGGCTATGTAAATGCTTTACTTTGAAGGCCCCTGGACTTAACACAGGGCTGAGGGAAAGGTAATGGAATGGGACAGGCAGTGGATCAAACCATAGATTTTAACACCTGAAGGTATCTCCAAACTTGACCCAAACTCATGTTACAGAGTGAGTCTTCATGTGTTGGCAGCCTTGTGAAAAGACATAGGGCAGCTGGTTCATGGGAAGCCTTCTGTCAACTTCAGCGTATTCTGCCATATGCCCACAGCCTGGCAGTGCTTAGGGTGAAAACATGGAAAACAAGGACATCAGGTGAAATGCAGTAAGGACAAGAGCTACTGGCCTGGGAACAGGTTAATTCCATCTTGCAAGCTACAAACACATACACTGAAGAATTCTTTAGAGAACCCTGAAAAACTCTGAAACAGAAATATCTGGAGAACCCATGATGAGCAGAGATGTCACTCAATAACCTTGCACTCCTTGTACTGGTCACAAGGTCCTTGCCAAATTCCATATGTTCAAAACTCTGGCTTTAGGCTATTGCATATCACTGCATTTCATGGCAGAACTGTTGTAGTGCTTTGCCTTGGAAGTGGGTGTTTTGCTTTCACAAGTAAAGGTCTATGGGGTTTTTTGTTTGGGTTTTTTTTGTTTGTTTGTTTGTTTTAAATTGTGAAGGAACAGAAAAATTGTGTGTGAAAGGTATTCTATGTGCCTTGCTTCAACAGTGACATGACACCCCACTGAGACTTTGATTTTACCACCCTGTTATTTTCTCTATGATATTGATGTATTTATAGTAAAAATTAGATTCCATGTTGCTTCTTCCTGGGGTTTCTAAAACTGAAATCATAGGCGCATGTAATGCAGGATTTACTTTTTTGTTTAGTTCCATGTCTTTTCATCTTTACTTTTGTTTACCCAGAGGTGCTGGATTGATTATTCAGACAGTATTCTTCCTGTCCTGATTTGAAATACCTGGTAGTTGCAGTCTTTATTTTAAAAAAAAAAAAAAAAAAAAAAAAAAAAAAGGAAAAAGAAACAACCTTGAAGACCTGACTCACTATCTCTCTTTTTCCTTCCCAGAAGTACACTGCTATTGGACTACTGGGCAAAGCTACTGATACATTAGATGCTACAGGAAAAGTAACTGAAGAAAAACCTTATGGTAAGCATAAATGTATCTATATACTTGATATAATTTGAAGGCATAAATGGTCTCTATCATAGAAAAGCAGAAGACATGTTTGGGACTCTGTGAATTAATTTTAAATGTGAAATCAAACTAAGATTTTTTTCATCTTCAAATTCAGTGCTCATATAATTCAGACCAGTTTCATGCAATTATATCCACTGCAAGTGCTCATTTCTGTTGGAAAAAAAAATATTGGGCATTAGAATGGGAGGGAGAAAATAGAATTGGGCAGGACTGTGTAATTTTAAATCTTTGACAGGCTGACAAATGACGTGCTGTGTCCAGTAAAGTTTTCCTCCTTCAGTGTATAGTCCTATGAGTGCTCTTTTAGTAACACCCCTCAAGGCCAGTGGAGGAATAAAGTACTTAGATCTTCCTTCTAGGACGCCCCTTTAACTACAAACTGCTCAACATAAAATGAGGATGGCATAAACTCCTTTCTACATATGTTCAGCTACCAAATCTTGCTCTTGCTTGCAGTCTGTGTCTTAGCAATTTTAATAAATGAACTCTTCTGACCCACAGAGCACAGTGCAAGGGTTTAAGGCTTCAGAGCTAATCCTGACTGTGGCTTTGTTGGAGTGGACATTCCACAATACCCAGGGTGTCTTAGAAACAACGTAGAACTAACCAGGGACACACCAAATGTATTTGCCATTAGTTCTTTCACAGCCTGGGAAAAAAAGAAAAAAGAACCACAATAGGTAACTGGTTGCTTAGCAACTCTACAGGTCCCACACTGTTTGTGGTACCTGGTAATAGGTACATGAAGTAAATTATTTTTTTTTAATAGCATGATGAAAAAGGTAGCCTGGATTCCACCTCTCACCCCCAGTTTCCTTTCTTTTGCAGTTTTTTCTTTTTGCACTAGGCAGGCACGTGTAAGTTTCTTGTCCACATTAACTTGGTGGATCATTCTGAATAGTATTATTTACTAGGTAATGTTATTCAGAGATGTTGGATCATTTGCTTCTGCTTCAGGATCAAGTTCTAAGTCTCTCTCTAAATTTCTGAAGGACTCAACACCATGTGGATGGTAGAGCTGGCAATGCTTCATGATAGTTGGAGAGAACACTTTACTGGTTTTTATGTATACCTCTCAGAAAGTGAAATGTTGTGGTTCTGCTGCGCTGAGTAGTATTCATTGTAGATACTTGCTCACATATAAACTGTGAAATATCATTTTAAGTAGATGCAACTCCCATGGTCAATTAATAAATAAATAAATAAAAAATATGTTTCTTGAAACTCTAGGTTTGCTTTTTTAATTTGTATTGTTTACTGCAGACAGAATTTAGAGTGTTGTTTTCCTGCACGTTTCCTTCACTGGCGGCTCTTGTTATAGTAGTTCCCACCTCTGCACCACCTCCTCTGTTACGGTGGTTTTGCTTTCTGTTAGACTGTGTGCTTGGGGAACTGATTTGGGTTAAAAATACCCACTTTTTTGAGTTGCTTATCTTTTTAAACTGAGATCAGTTGCATGAATCCAGTTCATCATGCGGTCTCATAAAGAGCAGTACTGGCATTGCTGCGCAGTGCAGTTTTGGGTGCTGGACAGAGTTTCCTTTTGCTGAAGCTGATGGCTGAAAGAAATGCTTGTGAAATTGGTCTCAGTTGCTTTCCATGTTGGTGCAAATTAGTCAGATTTGAATTCTATAGAAAGAAGAAAGAGAGAACATGCATACTCCTCCTTTTTCTCCATACTACCTACATATGTTGTATTTCCTTCCTTCCTCTTCTTCTAATAAAGCAGATATTTCTCATCTTTTCCAGTGTCTTCTCTAAAGCAGCTTGGTTTTCTGCAGGATTCTCTCAGTGGCCCACCATCCCTAATCCCTAACCCTAATTGGTACTCAAAAAACAGACAAACCAGATATTTCAGCTGAGTTTCAGCTTTCCTTTGACGCCTACAAGGATCCTGTGAGAAGCAGAGCATCTGCTAGGGAATATAAATCCTGCAGTGCCAGCAGCATCCAGGATTGGGCCTTAGCGCAGAGAAAGGCCACTAAAACATCTTGCAAGATATATAAAACTCTTCTTGAATGATTCCACTGGACCACAAGAGGAAAGTGCCTGCAGAAAGTTGCTGCTATATTAACTATAAGAAAGTGTTATATATTAGTCCTCAAAGTGTCCCTAGACAGCAGTTTAGAAAGCAAACTGTTGTGTATTACAGTTAGGCACAATGAAAGGATGTACTGAAGAGACCTCCTTGAATTTAACCCCTCCTGAACTTCTCACAGTTTTTTGTTTGTTTCTTATCAGACAATGAGTTTGCATTTCCACATGAAATTAAGTTATGGTTTCATACTGCTCCCAGCCTATCAGATGCTGACTCTGGAAGCAAGTAGCATTTAGCGTTCCTCTAATGTTTTCTTGAGCACATTAATGTTTGTAGCCCTTTTTTAAATGTTTGTAACTATGCACAGGAATGTGCATTCTGAAACCCACTTCTTCCCAAGCTGCCTACAGACTATATCCAGACACGGAGAACGAAATTCACAAGGATTTTCTGTAGGTCTCTGCTGATTATGCTGAAATACATGTTTAATAGAGCTACCTGAATAATTTGAAAAAAGTAGTCCTTTCAGCATTCTGCTTGTCTGTTTGCAAATAATTTGTGCTGGGCCAGATTGAGTTGAGGTCATCTGCTATAGTTCTGTTGGACTGTCGTGGATAATTCTTGTGTTCTGTTTTGATGCAGTTTGCTAATAAGCGCAGGCCAGCATCACCCTTCAGTGGAGGCTTCTTGAGGTTGAGGCACAATTGGCACCTTTTGGTTTGGTAACTTTAATTAACTTCCTTTATGATGATAGCAGGAAAATGAGTCAACAGTCACCAGTCTTCAGAAGCACAGCTGTTCTTAAAAATGTTCATGTTGGAAGCTAATAGGCTTATTTTCAATGTCTTTAGAAGCATTGGAGAACTGAAGTTTTGGGTGCTTTGGGATGCTGATAGAATTGTAAGGAATAGTCCACTGGAAGACACATAGCCTGTGCAGAGATTACATAACCCCACTGTCAGTCTAAGGGCTTAGGAAGAAATTTAGAAAACAGTGTTGAATTTAATGTGATCTAAATAGTGTACTCACAGAGCAGGTACAATTATTTTGTTCTAAGCTAAGGCCATTGTCACTTCTGGGGACTGGATGCAGTTACCCCATGGGCCAAACCTCGACAATCCTCACTGAAGTTGTTGTGAAACAGGGTGGCAGCCGCCATACCCCTCCCTGAAAGAGCAAAGACCTGCAGTTTAAGTCCAGTTTCTAGGAAAAGCTTGTGCTCTGCGATATAACAGATGAGGATATTAGAAGGAGTAGGCTAGCTTCGGGTAGTAAGGGCAATTAGGATCTGTGACCTAATAACAGATCTGTGATCTGTTTCCTGCAGAAACATTGTCAACCCTTTACTCTGAGGGAGTGTAGAAGGGAAGTCAGATGGGGAGAGAAGGTTTTGGGACTGTTGATGTGAATTAACTTTCATGTGTGTGTTCATATTTCATGCTTGATGGAGGGTTGAGTCCAAATGCTTCCCTAAACTTGCTGACCAGGCAAGCTGTTAAACTACTAAACCCAAGCCCACAGTCAGGTGAGGGAGACTTGTGGGCCTAGGGCCTAAAAGGAGATGGTTCTCCTGGGCAACAGGACTGCATCCCCCCCACCTATGGTGTGGATGTAATTACTGTGGGAGCTGAAAGGTGTTGAAGGAGCTGGTTGCCAATGTGGCCTGTGTGCCCTGCAGAGTCATGAGTCCAGTCTGATGCCTGGGACAAATACACAGTTTACACAGCGTGAAACTGTTTGTGTGGGACCAGATTAATAGGGCATTTCTTTATGACTGAGAGCTCCACCAGCCTGTGTGTGGTTCTAGGAAAGGGCAAGAATCCAGTATAGTCCATTAACACAAAGGCAGTGCATGCTGGAGGAAAAAAAAAAGAAAAGCACATGTTTTTAGGTTTTCAGAACATAATACTGACCAGCTTGTGCCATTATGTATTGCAGAAGACAAACACGTTTTATTCTAGATCTTAGCAAACTCATCTGTAAATATTTACTTTGATAACACACCACACAACTTTGTTTGTTAATGGCTTAATGCATCATTCCTCACATGGGGAATTTTTTTTGTTTTTCAGAGATAGAGATAAGTGATTTTGTCAGAGGCTAGATGTAACCTCTCAATCAGGGGAATATGAGATCAGAGCAGGAACTGAACTCAGGTGTCTCATTAAATGCCCTAGCCACAAATCCAGTTCATGGGGTGAAAATTGAAAGAGAATCCCAAGTGACACTTATGCTTAGATCTTAAATACAGAATTCTAGCCTGAAGCAACCTGGGGTTCACAAGAAGGCTGACAGGATCACCAGCATAGAGCTGGGTCGTGCTAACTTTCTGCCACGTAGTTTTGTTGTGATATGTTGCTAAACTAGAGTAATACAAACAGAAGATTGAAATAACCATATGACAAGCTCTTCAGAAGAAGATCCAGACTTACTATACAAGTGATTTTGTTGTTCCTACCCTATATTCTGATGTACATTGTTCTCTCTTAGCATCCCTGACTGACTTTTGTGCCTTGCAACTTTGCTATTAATGACACTTCTTGAGACAGCTGCTGGGGCATAGGGACAGCATCTGCTCTTGAGGCTCCAAAGTGTGCTTTGCAAAGGTGAGGTACCACATTGCCACCTTCCAAAGCTGCGGTGGAAAGAAATCTCTTCTTTTTTACTTACAGCATGAAGTACATCTGTTTTGTAAGGTTTGCAAGTAAAGGTCTGTTCCAAAACATAATGAAGGCTCAATAAATAAATTTGGTTGGTTTATGTTCCAGGATGGTGTTGACTTAGCAGGGTGACACTAATTGAATATAACTTAGGAAAAACAGGACTAGTCAAGTCCTAGACAGCAGAAATGCACTGAAGTGCATTGTGATTACAGATCTTATGCCTGTACTCTCTATAAACAAATTAGGGATGAATGTCATCTCTATTGAGTAGTATTTCAAAGGACCAATGCAATCAGCTACTTAGGTTATAACCTTCTAATAAAACTGGGACAGATTTGTATGTGTACTCTTAAAAGAGAGTAGATTGCCTAAAGCACCTATCTTTATTTTACAGGATTTCCTCAGTAAAATTGCCTTACTTAATATATAACAATACCCTGGTGTGCATTTGCAGGTTAGTTGTTTGATACAGAAATTTGATGTGTTGTTCCAGATGCAGTCTTTTTCTTTACTAGAACCCCCCCCCCCCCCGATGCTTTTGTTCTCTAATAATCTGTTGTACTTTTCCCCACAGTTAGGTGCTCTTAAAGAGAAGTTGCCAAGGTTAGATGAGCATTTTATTCTTTTTGGTCCTTTAACAAAAATTAGAATAGGGCATATTTTGTAGTTTTTGCATAGTTCCCAGGAGGAATGGATATGCAGTCCCAAGAGAGAGAAATGGCAAAAGAAAACTGTGTATATTGGGTTTTGTGCCCTTCTGAAAGCAACCAGACTGTCTTAATCACCTCGGACAGTTTGTTCCACTCTTTGTGATAATTCACACTCCTACCTACATTCTGGGTTTTATTCTCTTTTCTTTGGTGTTTTTCACCCAGTCTAAATTCAGATGAGAGGGAACTCTTCCTTGCATCTGTTTGCAGAACGTGATTGATGCCATTAGTGCTATGTGAATAATCAATGCTAACATACTTACTGTTTTCTTTCTACAGACCAGATAACAAAAGGAGATCTTGAAAATGTGCTGCAAAAGTTCACAGGGGACATAATGCAGGTTCCTCCTCTGTAAGTTCCACAATATTCAGACACTCTTGGCAGTTGTGTTCAGCTGTTGGGCCTTGCCAACAGAAGTCAGTTCTCCCAGAAGTAGAGAGATGCATTTTGGCAAGAGTGTAGAGGCAAGGCAGCCTTAGGTGTTTAACATTTGCAACTGCAGGTCATGCCCATTTGAACATAAGGCACAAATGGTAACCTGGAGTCTGTTTTTTTTATGATAAATGTTATATAAAGTAGCAAAGCAGTCTTAAAGAGCTTTTCAGGGCTTGGTGGCTTCTATGCAGTCTTCCAATTAGAAAGCAAAGCTCTGAGTCTTTTATTTCAGTTGTGGGGTAAGAGGAGGCTTACTGACATCTGTGTGGAAGTGCCTTAAATGACTTCAAATTAGTTTTCTGAAAACTTAGAGTATGAATGAGTGATTAGTGACTGAGCTTCTGTAGCTTAACAAATTTCTTCTAGTCAGGTGAGCCATAGTAGCTGGCAATGTGTAAGCACTTAGCTTGTGACAGATGGCTTTTATGGTGATTTAAGCTAACGTGCTTTCCTTTGCATTTGCAATGGGTCGGTTACTGTGGTTCCAGTGTGAGCACTGTAAGGTCAGTAATTCATTAGGTGTTCTGCTTCGTGTGACCTGTTTCAAATTGCCCTCTGCTAATTTGAGCAAGATCTTTTTTGATTTTTCTATGGTTGTCTTTCTGTCAAGACCAAAGTTGGAGCTTTGGGTAAAGTTTCATGTAATCATTGAAATTATTTTTTTTTTGTTCTATAGTGGTCTGCTAAACACTCTAGAACAAGGCTGCATAACTTGGCAGTTGCTGTTCAGGGAAGACCCTGGTGTGAGATGAGTAAACATGCAAGGCAGAATTAAAGGAGTTGCCTGAGCAGCTCCCAGCGCTCAGCTCAACGTAACACTGAAACAGTATACCCTGCAGACTTCTGAGAGACAGTGTGTTAGAGGTAGCTGCAAGTGTTGTACCCCTTATAGAAACCTTTTGTTTTCATAAACTACAAATTGAGTGATTAAACACTTTAAAATCTGTACAGCAAGAGATAAATAAAGGACCATCTCTTGTTTTCCAGTTTATAGAGCTGCTGGCAAGTGAGATGATTCTGTGTCCAAAAGATTTCAGAAGCACTTCATAGTGGGTTTTGGTTTTGTTTTGTTTTTTTTTATGAGCACTTGGAGAGGATTAGAAGGGTAAAATGTATGCTACTGTAGTATAATATTAACAGGATCTGGAGGATGGGAAGCTTGTTCTGTTACAACCGTATGACACACATTTTCATGCTCTGTCTGATCAGCTATTCTGCTTTGAAGAAGGATGGAGAAAGGCTATCAACTCTGATGAAGAGAGGAGAAGCAGTTGAGGCAAAGCCTGCTCGGCCAGTAAGAGTGTACAGCCTCTCTCTCCAACAGTTCCAGCCACCACTGTTCACACTGGGTAAAGGCCACAGATTATTACATAGAGTGATGCTCCCAGCTTGTTAGCGCTTATTTATACTCAGAATGGGAATAAGATAGTGAAGTGGGTTTCATTTCCCTCAGCTACTTATTTTGGTGTGAGCCCATGTGCAGAGACTTTCTCTTTGCAGTAAAAGCACCGTATTTTGGTTTTAAGTTAAGCTGATTATATGTAATCTTGCTGTGAGGGAAAATTCTGAGAGGCTGGTCAGGGGATTATTTGCATCTGTCCATGATTTTGCAACCTCCAAGTCACTCCTCCTTTCTCAGGTCTGCTTGGTTCACTTTGCCCATTCTTTTGTCCAGATGCCCAGGCCTGCTGGCATCTCTCCCAGGGTGCAGCAAGGAGCAGTATCAGTTACTGTCAGGCCTCTTTCTTGGTTGAGGAGGCAGGATCTTATCCTTCCTTCTGTCATACATGAAGAAACTTGGGTACTACATTAAGAAGCACGTTAATAAATAAACCAGAAAGACTGTTCTAAATGTTTGGTGCTACTGTGAGGTCAAGATAATGTCTTGCATTGATCCGCTACCTAGTTGACCCATAGTCCTGTTATGGACCAGATGTTATATGATGAGCAGGTATGAGTGACAGAACTCAATGGTGTGTTACTTCAGTCCTTACTTTATGGTTGGGTGACTAGCAGCTCATTACTGGCAGAGGGGGAAGGGAAAGGCTGAGAGAACAGGGAAAATGAAAGGTGAATTTTAAAATTTTATTGGAGCTGCCTGTGTGCAGTATCTTAAAAGCATTGATAGTTTAGTCTATACTTGAAATAACTTGTTATCATCATTAGAAATATGAAACAACCTTCTGAAACCTTTAAAATGAATAGGACTGAAGCATTTGTTAACATACCACAGCAAGTATTTAATTTCTAGTGAGTTAGTTCAGTTGCCATTGTATTTGCTTTCCCTCCTGTCTAGCTTAGCAATCTCATCCGCACATATGTTACAGGATGAATAATTGATGTTGCATCCTATAAATATTTTATCACTGGGTTGTTTGCTTAGTGCATTTTTACATTTATGTGGGGGCATGGTTTCTACGTAAAGTAGATTTCACATTGCACTGGCAATTTACCATGTCACTATTAACATTCCAGATGTTGAATGTGGTGGTGGCTTTTATGTCAGGAGCCTGGTCAGTGACATTGGCAAAGGTAGGCATGAAAAAACTCATGACAGTTTAAGGGACAAATGTGTCTGTTTATGGAAGAATTTTGTCACTTTCTGTATCTCCAGTGACCAGACTTATGTGCTATTTTGCAGAATTGTAGTGCTATCACTTGTTTTTATATACTAAGGTATTTTCCTTGGGAGCATGAGGGAATGAAGGTTGAATAATTGTCAGAGGACCTTGGGGTCTGGGGGATAAAAATGGAGCAAGTAATAGCACTGAGCAAGATAATACAAGGCGAAGTGGGGATTCCCCCCCCCCCCCCCCCCCCCGTATGTTAAAACTAACTCAGATTAAGGGTGAGAAGAAGAAGAAAGATACTGTCTTTTTAAACGTTACTCATCACATTTTGAAAACAGATTGCACAGAACATTACCATGCACATAATAAACCTGCTGGAAAGACTTCTACATTTGTGATAGTTTTTCTGGTGTTTTCTTTCTCCTTTACCTGAACTGTGAATGGTTTTGCTTTCCCACAGGTTTATTTGTGTTGTGCTGTGTATCTATCAAACCACATGATGGAGAACAGATAATCCATTTCAAATTTTTTTTAAATGATACGTTTGCAGATCAAGAAAGCAAGTGATGTGGGATAACCGTATGAATTTCAATGTTGTTATTTGTGCTTAGGCAAGTCAAAGATTCTGTTACTGCATTCTGAGCATACTGGCTTATGTTTAGTCCTTTAATGACAAACCAAGATAAAGTCTATCCTGAGCTGGTTTCCAAAATTTAAAATGCAATAAAACTCTTCCTGCATCAGAAAGGATGGGACAGAATATTTTAGTATACCTGTGCACATACAAGTCAGCTCTGGTTGCTGTTATGTTTTGTAGTCCATCATTATGTAATGCTGTCCTACTGGTGTTTGTTTATCATATCAGAGCCTTTGTTTATTTTTTTTATTTTTCCTTATCTTAGTTTATATTGTCCTGATAGGCAGCACAGGATAAAAATGTTAAAAATCCTTCTTGAAAGCAAGAAGTGCTAAGGCCTCAAAGTCTGTGGAAAAATAGTACATGGTCTTCTATGTCGCTTGTGAATACAGAATGTTCTGCTTATGTCTTATGTCATTATTTCCTCTCTTTTCATTCTGATTTAAGTCTGGAAAACCTTTTGACAACTTCCTGTCAGATTTTGAACTCTTTACTACACTGGAGATTTACTGAAATCAAAGGACTTCCTTGGCTCAAATATAAGAAGATATAAATGAGTGATAAATCTTCATGAGCTTCTTTCTCAAACAAAGCAGAATAATGTAGAAGGCTACATGTAAAAATACATTTTGAGTTGCAAATAGGTAAACTTGACCATGCACTGTTTCTAAATCCTCTTTTCTCCTTTACTGTAGAACTCTCTACCTGTGCCACTATGCAAGAGCTGACCCGAACCAAACATGGGCCATTTACGCTAGAGGAGCATGCCCTTTATGAAGACAAATGGACAATTGATGAAATTGCACGATCCTTAGAGCATTGCACGTCTCTTCTCCCGGGAGAGCCATCTCATAAAAAATTGAAGACAGACCATCCTGGTGAAACTGCTGTGAGCTGTGAAGATAAGTGATAAGTGGGGTCAAGGAAAAAGACTGAATGATTGAGACATTTTAAGATTGGATTGGGATTGTGTTGCCTCCTGTGTAAATTTAAAAGTCTGTACCGGGAGGGTGACAAACTGCAGTGCAAGAAAAATGGTTCTTTTGTTTCTGGGTTTAGAACATGTACTGAAAATGTCCAGCGCTTGCTGTTTCCTGATCTGTTTATTTCCCTTGTTGCACACTGTAAATGGGTCTGCTACTGATTTCAAATCTTCATAAACTTTTAAAGAACTTGCAGGGTGCAATATAGCTTTTGTTACTAATTCCTCAATAAAAAAAAAATATAAACCCTAAGGTTTGCTAAATGTGCTCCAAAAAAATTCTTTCTTTTATTTATAGCTGCTACTCGAACTCTGAAATACCACGGTGACAAGACTGTCAGAGCTTGAAGGCTTTCTTAAAATCCATTCCAGGAATCACAGAATGGTTTGGGTTGGAAGGGACCTTAAAGATCATCTAGTTTGAATGCCCCTGCCATGGGCAGGGACACCTTCCACTAGACCAGGTTGCTCAAAGCCCCATCCAGCCTGGCTTTGAACACTTCCAGGGCTGGGGCATCCACAACTTCTCTGGCCAACCTGTTCCAGTGCCTCACCACCCTCACAGTAAAGAATTTCTTCCTTACCTGTAATCTAAATCTGCCCTCTTTCAGTTTAAAGCCATTACCCCTTGTCCTGTCACTACCTGCCCTTGTAAAAAGTTCCTCCCCATCTTTCCTGTAGCCCCCCTTTAGGCACTGGAAGGCTGCTATAAGGTCTCCCCAGAGCCTTCTCTTCTCCAGGCTGAATAACCTCAACTCTCTCAGCCTGTCTTCATAGGAGAGGTGCTCCAGCCCTCTGATCATCTTCGGGGCCTTCCTCTGGACTCACTCCAACAGGTCCATGTCCTTCTTATGTTGGGGGCCCCAGAGCTGGATGCAGTACTCTAGTTGAGGTCTCACGAAGGTGGAGTAGAGGGGGAGAATCACCTCCTTCGACCTGCTGGTCACGCTTCTCTTGATGCAGCCCGGGATATGGTTGGCTTTCTGGACTGCACGCGCACACTGTTAGGTCATGTTGAGCTGCCTGTCAACCAACACCCCCAAATCCTTCTCCTCAGGGTTGCTTTCAATCCACTCATTGCCCAGCCTGTATTTGTGCTTGGGATTGCCCCAACACATGTGCAGGACCTTGCACTTGGCCTTGTTGAACTTCATGAGGTTTCTCATGGGCCCACTCTCAAGGCTGTCAAGGTCCCTCTGGATGGCATCCCTTCCCTCCAGTGTGTGGACCACACTACACAGTTTGGTATTGTTGGCAAACTTGCTGAGGGTGCACTCAATCCCACTGTCCATGTCACCGGCAAAGATGTTAAACGGTGCCGGTCCCAATACCGACCCCTGAGGAACACCACTTGTCACTGGTCTCCACTTGGACATCGAGCTGTTGACCATAACTCTGAGTGCGACTGTCCAGCCAATTCCTTATCCACCAAGTGGTCCTTCTGTCAAATCCATGTCTCTCCCATTTAGAGACAAGGATGTCATGCGGGACAGTGTCAAATGCTTTGCACAAGTCCAGGTAGATCTTCCCTTATCCACCAATGCTGTAACCCCGTCATAGAAGGTCACCAAATTTGTCAGGCACGATTTGCCCTCAGTGAAGCCATGCTGGCCGTTACCAATCACCTCCTTATTTTCCATGTGCCTTAGCATAGTTTCCAGGAGGATCTGCTCCATGATCTTGCTGGGCACAGAGGTGAGACTGACTGGCCTGTAGTTCCCTGGGTGTTCCTTTTTTCCCTTTTTAAAAATGGGGTGATGTTTTCCCTTTTCCAGTCAGTGGGAACTTCTCTGGACTGCCATGACTTCTCAAATATGATGGATAGTGGCTTGGACACTTCATCCGCCAGTTCCCTCAGGACCTGTGGATATACCTCGTCAGGTCCCATGGACTTGTGCACCTTCAGGTTCCTTAGATAGTTTTGAACCTGATCTTCTCCTATGGTGGGTGGTTCTTCATTCTCCCAGTCCCTGCCTTTGCCTTCTGTGACTTGGGTGGTGTGGCTGGAGCACTTGCCAGTTAAGACTGAGGCAAAAAAGTCCATTTTACTGTACTTTTTCCTGTGCAGATTGTTCTTTCAGTCAAATGTTACTCAAAATGCATTAAATCTAGATCTAGTCTGAAATACCAGTGTAAGTGAATAGTTTCAAGTATAAACAATTCCTGAAGGTAACTGATAAAAAGTGTTCTGAAGAGTGCAGGTGTACATATCTTTCCTGGTACAATGTCCCAATTGGTGACCATCCATAATTTAAAGTATAGTTAACTGTTATGCCCTTCATAGGGCTTATGGAATTTACTTTTGCCATCTGTGTGTATTGCTTGAGCTGTGTCCCATATGTTGCATTTTATGTCTTTGTCTGCACCTTACAAAAAGCAATTTCTCTGTGTGCTGATATTATGTGAAATGATCAAGTTCCAACCTTACTTTCAATCTAAGAAATGAAATAAATATCCTGAAGTTTCTCATTGCAGGATACCTTTTCAGATATCTATAGGGTTTTTTTGTTTTCTGTACAATAAGAAACTGAAGTCTATGCAAGATTAATGAAGCTTTTGTTTAGAGGGAGGATAGAGTTTATGTTTTATTGTTCAGTAAACAGTTTTCTTCTTTGTATATTCTTAGAAAGAACTTAAGGAAGTGTCGAAAATGTCACAAGGAAATTGAAATGTTAGAGCACTGTAGCAGCAGCATATTTAATGTACAATATGGATGAAGTAACCATTGTAAGAAATTTTAATTTCAGAGACGGGAGAAGAGAGTTGTGTTCAGTAAGAGAACAGTGGGAGATTTTAGTTGTTTCTTTTCAGGGTAGGTTTTTTGGTACTTCAGATAGAAACAGAGAAGAAAGAGATTATTTCCTAAAGAAATCAAATACAGCAGAAAATTTCATTTTTCCAGTATACTTATCTTGAATGATCAAAGGCTTCGATTGAAACACAGCTTCTCTTATTGTCTAAATCTGTATTTTTCCAAGAACCTAATTTATGTTATCCCAGTGGTCTCCTAGATTAAGTTCTTATTTTATTTATCTTTCTGCTTTTTTAAAAATAGACTAGTAGATATAATTCTATTAGTCTACTTGTTTCATCTACAGGGATTTGTTTCTTTAAAAATTAGTGCAATTGAGAAATATTTCTATTAATAGGGTACATTTGTATACAGTGTTATAAGTGTCTAGCACATTTTTTATCTCATCTGTTTGTTTAATGCTCACTGTGGCTTTCTTGCTATTCCATGTAAGACCCCCTGATATTTTTAATTTAAAAAGGAGAATTATATTTTCATCAGCTTTTAGGTTAGCTTGCAACTGGTCTGTTGTAATTATTGCTAACAGATCTGTGATCCTGAGAAGACAGTATCTGTTCTATAGTCTGGTCACTCGAGAGAAATGAAATGGCAATCCAAAGAAAGCATCCTGTTGACATCAGCAAATTTTGGTTCAGGCTGCAAGCCCTAATGCATATGGAAAGCATAGGGAAAGAAGGAATGCAGTTGTACGCATTCAGGAATCTGCATAAGGTGGGTAGATAGTGTTTCTAAAGACTTGAGGTATCTTTCAATTTACGAATGCAACTTCCTGCAATGCCTTTATTCCTCTGTAGCAAGTAGAGCAACTTTCACCAGCTCTAGCTGAACTTTTTTTCCTGGGATTCCTCTCATCTTCGCCAACGCTAGGTTCTGTTATCTTCAGAAATAAAGGCAGAACTTCTTTATCTCAAATTAGTGTCAAGCATCTCCCCACATAACTTGTATTGAACAGAAGCTATTTCACTTACAAGTTGGTAGCGAGTATGTTTGGTTGTAGTTGTAAATGGCTGGATCATGCAAAACTATGGCAGACAGCAGGTAGGTGTTCTTAGAAGACACAGTGTAAAGAGTGCATAAAGTCATGAACAAATTATGCAATAACAGCTTGGTTTATGACCACTGATGATTGTCAGCCTCATTCCAGCCTGAAACAGTTGAGCTATCTTTTCAGACATTCAGACTCCTCTGGCTACTAACCAGCATCTTTCCTAGGTGCTTGGCCTCACTTGCATGCTCTTTCCTTGGTACCCCTGTCCTTTAATGGGTCTCTGCCACTTGAGCCATTAGTCCCCATGAATAGTAACTGGGAAGCAACTGAAAAATCTAGGAATAGCTTTTTTAGATATGTTTTAGTAAGTGTTTAACTCAGTATCTTGAAACTATCCAGATCTGCAAGTAAGTATTGTGTTCCCATGGGAACCTAGGGAAATAGTCATTTTAACTTCTTTGTTCTTATTAGCATGCATGTCCCTGAGATACCAGACTTCAGAATTGTGCTATATCCACAAAAAACCAGTTTTTTCCAGAACAAAATATCCCATGATCTTGAATCTTGATTACTGACAGTCATGATGTCTCAACATTAGGGGCTATTTAGAATGAGAGGAAAAGTGTGTACACAATATTCCTGAGACTAGTAGAAGAGTTAGTACTGAGTGCCCAGCTGAGACAAATGGTAGTTAATAGGAATTTTGTGCTACTCTGCCTGGAAAATATGCATATGTCTGTGATTTACCGTTTAAAATATATCCGTGACACAGACTGAAATATTTGTCTCATTTTAATGAGTGTTGTTCACAGAATTCCTGATAGAAAAGCGTGTCCTGCTTTTTGAGCTGAATATTGTCTGTCTTGAATTTGGACTTGTGATCTTTAGTCCATAGTAGTATGCTACCATAGTCTGGCCCTGACTCTGCCCCTAGTGTTAGTGCTGCTTCAACGAGATGACAAGGGCTTCATAATTTATCTCCTTCTAATGTCTCTGCCTGGCTGGCTCTCTTTCTTCCTTATTTAAATGGTAGTTTTTCTATGCACATCATAATATATTTCTGCTGCCAGCGTGTTGAGCACTTTTTAATGTTTTGTAAGCAAAATCAATAGGATCCTTTTTTTTATATTAATCAAGTCTGAGCCATTAGCAAAATATTCTAGGAGCGCCTTCATCAATAACTAAGCATTTAGCATCTTACCCTGCAGTTCTGTTTTTGATTTATATGTTTATTAGAAGAAAAAGAAGTCAAACTTTGAATAACTCCCCAAATTTTGGGATACCTTAGGATTTTATTTTTTGGTGTAATAGATGGTGAGGTTGCTATTCTGAGCATGAATGGCTCTGAGACTTTAACGGCTAGGGTCATTCTGTTTGCTTGGCAGAGTCAAGGAATCAGTTGGCAACAGTATTAATTTCATTAAAAAGACCTGAGAGAGACAAAGCGAGAGTCCATGTGTGTGTACATGAGAGTGTGACTACAATATACAACCAGAGGAAAGTCACAGAGACAGTGAATGGATTCAGCCAGCCTGGGCAAAATTACTGTCCCTATTAAAAAGCAGTCATTGTTTCTAATAGCCATGGGTTTATTTTGCTTCTTCATGAGACCTGATTAAGTAAGGATTAAGTAAATCACCAATACTTAAGAGCATGTCAAACAAGCAGTTTTGTCATCTGGATGCTTATGTCTCCACCCTGGCTGATGAGATGGCAGATCTTTTCTTACTGACTCTGAGATCAGCTGCTAAGATCATATAGGTGTTGAACAGGCAAAGCAAGAAGCTGGTAACTGGGAGCAGATGGTGTCATTGCTCGGGACAAAAAATGGACTATATTGCAAGAAGAAAACCATATTTTTTTCCAGTTCTGTTTTTGGGGAAGTGTTGGAGACACTACCATGGCTCAGAGAAAGCATTAGCATGGCCGCCCAAGACAAGCCTAACGTTTTTGTTATGGATGTGAATGTCTCGGACTTTAATCCTCTTCCCTCCTCACCTCTAGCTCAAAGAGGTGGCGTTAAATCAAAGCAGCAGCCTCTCCCCAACTTTCCCATGTCACATTGCTGTGTGTGTTGTGGATGCTGAAACAATCCGATACTCAAACTCTGGGCTGTAGAAGGGCTTATGTAGCTTGTCCCAGAAGTTAACAATAACTGGGAATGAGTAGGATGAGAAATGAGCGTATTCATCTTATGTTACAGCTCTGTGCCTGGCCTTTCTACTTTGCATCCCATTAACTTACCTAATGTTTGAGGCAGTTCATCCTAAAACTCTTATCCTCGCTTTTGAATTCCTTTCCAGGTACATGTAGGCCTTGGGAAAGTGTGGAGCTAAAATGCTGTTTAGTTTCTGGGGGGACAGGAAAGCTGGTAACAAAGTAGAACTGGAGAGGATGAGGTGTGTCTGGTCCGTTTCTTACTTTTTCATAAAAAAGACATAGTCCTGAATGCTTTAGTGCCATTTCTATGGGACGTAGGATTATTTTAGATATTTTGGAATTAAGTACTTCAAAGACAGATCTGCAGCTGAGTGCATGCATTAAAAACAAAATGCATCATTTCACAGATGTCAGACTACTTTTAGTGGCCTCAGAACATGATTTTACAGCTTAAAAGGAGGGGCGTAGAAAAGGAATGGCAAGAGGTAAATGCATAATTCAGTTGTTAAATTTTTGAAATAGGTGAACTCATTTTAGGTAATCATGTAAGAAAATACATTAAGTATCCTAATGGACAAAAGGTAAAGAGAAAGGACACAATTTTTATTACCTTTTCTGTTTCTTTCAGCACATGAGACAATTAGCTTAAATACACCATTTCAAAGCTTAAGAAGCTTTTATCTGGAAATGCATGAGAGGTTGTTACTGGATGCTGATGTGAAAAAAGGCATTTATTTTCATTTCAGCAGTTGAAAAGATAGTCTCCTATGATGCCCTTCAAAAGGCAGTGTTTTGTTTTGCTTATATTGAATTGCCATAAATCCTTAGCATAACTTATTCTTTTGTGAGTGGTATGTTCATATTAAATAATTTCCTGCAGCTGGCTTTCCTAGGGGTCAACAATACTGTTTCAAGTTCTGCAGGTACATAGTATGCATTCCCAGTGCAAATGGAACATTGTGTACAAACACTAAATATATTTAGAAAACAAGTTTAATTCTCTGTAATCTTTGCTATGCCGATTGCTCTTTCAGTAAAATGTTATCCAGGCTGCATTAAACCTAACTGCTGCTTTGCTGCATCGCTTTGTATACAGTTTCTTCTTACTTTTATGCTCTAATTTGACAAAGGGCACTGGCAGACTCTGTTGATTTCTTGTCCAGGTGATTAATTTCACCCAGCTGCTGCTCGTACGGAGAGATTACTGGCTTTAACTTCTGTATTTACTAGTTACCATTTCCTAGTACTGTGCTCTGCATCTCTGCTAGAGGCTACCGCCAGCAGCGCTAGCAGAAAGAAGTGTGTGTCCACCTCATCTGTCCCATTCATAGACTGGCATGTAAAGTGTCGATGGTGCAAATTTTGTGCAAATAAACTAGACTGTGTTAGGAGAAGACCATATGTCTCATTGTGTTGCTGTGTTAACCTCCAGCAAAAGATAGAGTGGGCAACAGGAGATAGTAATGTTCTAGTAATCCTCCCTCCAAGCAAGAGTCGGTCGAAAATGTCAGCGAGGTGTATGGGTACATAGCTAACTTACAGCATGATTATTTCTCTTGACTTCAGTGAGAGGAATCCTGCCCTGTTTTACTCAGTTATGTCAATTATTACTCACTGAATTAAGGCCTTATGTATTTCATTTTCACCTATCATGGTTTTTGTCCTTTTTTTTTGTTTCTTTTTATTTTAGTAATGCAAACTGATGGATTGAAAAATTGTATTTGTTTTTAGAGGAGAAAAAAAAAGACAGAGTAAAATAAATATTAATGATGTGGCACAACACTTAGAGTTGTTCCATGTCTAATGAATATGTAACAGTTCTATTTTCTACTTAAAAACAAACACACAAAAATTGTCAGTATAGAATTAGTGTTACTTTTTAAAATGTGTTTATCTAGGAAATGCATTTCTCTAGAGAGTGCCATTAAAGGCTGTGCAGAATGCATAAACCTGTTTGAGTGTGTTGATGATCTGTTTCTAGAGTTAGGAATGTGTAACTTTTATTGAATTGTATACCATTTCACTGCACAAATTTTATCGGTTCTCCTATGCTGTGTTGTAGTTGTTTATTACTGGAAAGAGCGTAGTCCTACAATCTGAGCCGCTATTCAGCCATTCTTTTCTATCAATGGAAATACGAAGTACTTATCCCCACTCTGCCCCCCTGCGTTAATGAATCCAAGCTGGTCCTTCACAATTGTATAGAAATGACCCAGAAATAAGTTATCATGCTACAGAGAAGGTAGTATATAATTAGGATTTGAGATGAATTTTATCTGGAGGCAGAACATGTTTTACGGCTGCAAAGACAGACAAGAGAAGTCCAGCAGGATAGCCTTTCCCATGCATGTGCAATCTGGTCCTGAACACACCAGACCAGACAGCTTTTCCAAGGAAGTGCATCTTTTAGAAGAGTGTGCAGCCATTAGATCACAGGAGTAAATCTCCCACTGTTTTTCTGGGTGTCAAAATAATTGAGTAAACTTTCCACCTCTCCTTTGCTAAAGGAGCTCACTGATTTTGTTTCACTCTTGCATTGCAAGGCTGTTTTTCAAGCCCTTCAGTCAGCTCTTGAAATTTCTGCAGTTTCTGGTGACTGGTATACACACCAGATGTGGTTGGGAGAGCTCCTCTGACACTCCCTTTTGATTTTCTTAGCTCGTTTAGTTTGGAAAAAAATAAGAGGGAATGCCTGGCAGCATCTCTTTTGATATAGGCACAGACTTTGTGCTTTGTGCCTGTTCTTGTGCAAGATAAACCTGGCAATGGGAGAGGGCATTCCACAGCTGAATCTCTCCTGGACTACCTTTCTAATCTCCCTGTGGAAGAAAAGCACAACCTTTCTCCCATTACTTCTGGAACATGTGCACGCTTGGTTTTTTCAGAGTTGGACAGCCTTCCCCAGGTCCTTCTGCTTCTCGGTACCCAAGAATCATTTATCTCTCACTGAAACCATCCAACGGTTTCGTAAATGGCTCAAGGCTATGAAGCAAAGTTACAGTCTTCTAGGGATGTTGCTGACTGTGGTCCAGAAGAGAGAAAAAAAATTGGACAAGAGTGGCAGAAACAACTGGGAATTCTTGGTAAATCAAGAAAAATGGCTGGTGTCTTAAAACACTGGTATGGTACAAGGCTGGAAAAAAAGGGCTTCGGCTTTCTGACATGTTTTTATAGCACTTAGCTTTGTTCTTTCTTAACAATGTTACAGTGCTCTCAGAAAAGTGGTTTTATTGGTATCAAGTCAAATCCAGTCACAGGTTTTGGGAAGCTCAGGTGATAAAGCATTTGTTTATTTTCTGGCAAACTTTTATGTATTTATAAATCCCTTAAACAAAATGCAATAGGTAGTCAGCAAAGTTGAAATTCAAACTCTCATATGCACCTTTTCAGGTGCACTTTCCAAGGACCTTTGCTCCAAGAGGAGTGAGTACCCTGTGGATCCCCTGCAGCTCCTTTTTATGGGGTGCAGCGTAATTGCTCAGGATGGCATGGGCATTTTAAGGAAGGGGGTGGCTGTGAGGAAAAAGAAGTCCTCAGACTTCGTGTTAGTATGTTTAATCCTTCAGTGAGGAAAATGTTTCTCCAGTGTTCATTTTGAGGTAAGGTCAACCCAGCAACTTTTTAAATATATATAAGCCAAGCAGCATGGTTCTTTCTGGAAATTTATTTGACCCAGAGAGACCAGTGAGGAGCTGTTGTCAAGGGAAGAAAGCACTTTGTGTTCCACAAAACTGATAAAATAGCAGATGTGTGCCCATGATGAAAGAAATTTTAGGCTACATTCAAGTTCACATTTACCTGAATTCATTGACATAAAGGGATAAGAAACTTTCTGATGTGTCAGCTTATTTCCTTTCCCAGAATGTATTCTTATTGGTGGGGGTTGTTTCGCTGTAATAATTGTAATTTAACCCCATTGCTATGTGCATCACAGTGTATGACTGTAGAGAGAGACTCAGTTCTTGCCTCTAAAATGTATGATCTGTACTGACTCCAGCATAAGCATCTGGCCTGGTGAGCTGAATGGTAAGCTTCAACCAAGCACAGCTGCTTTTTTTATTTTGATAAGTTTTATTTTGATGAAAAACCTTAAAAAGTATCAAAGAATGATTTGAAAGAAGAATGATTTGTATTTTGAAACCTTTGCTTTGGGAAATAATTCTGTCAGTAGTCTCCTAGGGTTAGCAGGGAACTTTTCCAAAGCATGGGTTGATGTCTATTTAGAGAGGAGGATTATTAGACATGCCATTGAATATTCTGGTCATTTGGTTCAATGAACTACTGCTCTGTGGGCCTGACTGCCAGCTAAGGGGTTGTTCCTAACTGGGGTCCTGTTAAGTCACTAATACTTAATTTGAGTTTCGTGTTTCTGTCGTGCTGAGTTGGTCAGTACGTTGGCCAGTCTGTCAGGGTTACAGCCTGGTGTATGAAAGCTTGGAAGCTGCTACACAGCTGGAGGGATGTAGCTGATCAGAATTAACTCTGTGGGAAACATGCATCTTATCAAAGAGCACAACATGTACTAAGCATAAGGGTACTCAGAAAAAAGAAAATGTGTGAGGAGAAGGAAATTTTTTTTGCTTTACAAATCGATTTTATTATATCTTATCTGGCTTTGGTGGATCAAACTTGCACTAGTCTGTGCAGGCTGAAGGTAGAATGAAAAGAAACTGCAAATCCACAGAAGTTCTCCAGGTCAAAACTATGATGGTTAATTGAAGAACTGTCACTGTTGTAAGTGTGCATCATGTAGAGGCACTTCTGAGTATTATTCAATACTTATCATCTTCTTTCATATCTGAAAGTTCTTCATCTGCCCAGGTACTTATCACAAAGGACAAGCCATGGGAATTAAGATATTATTATTATGCTTTAATTTTAGAAGCAAACGGTAGAGTTAGGACTGTTGACTCATGGTCACAAGACTGTCAAGCAGGGCTTTAAAGCTATTATTGAGGCATTAAGTTCACTTACAATAGGATCTGGCATGTGAATGTGAGACAGCATTAATGTGAAACATTAGCGTTCCTTCCCAGATAATGTGCGTGTCACAGCAAAAGGTAAGTTTTACCTCTCCATAAGTTTCCCAGTTTATGAAAAAAGCCAGGCGTATCACGAGGAGAGGAAATAAACATCCACGTTTATGGATGTGAACTGTTAACAGCAACTAAGATCAACAGATTGCTTAGTTGAGCTGAGATTAGCAGCAAGTTACCTGGATCCTGGCTCTTGTCACCAAACTGAAATGCTACTTGCAGTGTAATTTAGGATTCATACACACATGATTATTGCAAATATAAGCTGGTATGTTAGGGCAGGAAATGCACTTTTTTGTATAAAACCAGTTTTAAAATATTTTGGGGAGTAGTTTATAGTTCAATGTTATGTGCCTTAAAAAGAAAGCCTCCAGCTTGCAGGTGATAAAGTCAAACTTGATCAGAACACCACCCTTTTCAGAGCATGCATACTGCTGTGCTTCCCTTGCCCGTTAACTAATTGTAAAATATCCATTTGTCTCTTCTTGTTAGATCAGTTTCAACTAGTTCTGCTCAAAATTATCTCTGTAATGCCCAAATATTTCCATTGACTTCACTGACATTATTCTAGATTTATATTGGTGTGATGTAGAGCAGAAATCTGCCCTGTAGAATGTGAAAGCCCAAAGGCATTCACTAAACCCCTTTTTTTAATAATAAAAAAAAAGATGTTGAAGTTGAATGTCATTTGTCATTGTCTCCCATTTGCTTGTATCTAGTTATAAAGGAGGAATGCAAGAAAGCTATCCCATTAGTTGTTAGTTCAAAAGTAGTTCAAAAAGAAAGCCCAGTGCCTCCAGGAATATCTTTGCTAGCAGTAGTCTAATCTCTGCAGGCTACTGTTCGGAGTTATTTAAAATCAGCCTATCCTTAGGCTTTGCTGACTGGAAGTACCTGTTATCTGCAATCCTGTTTAACTTGCAACTTTAAAATGTAATTGAGGATATTATTTCAAAGCACAGTGCTTTCTGAAGCTCCATTTCTGAGAAGGATTTTGCACTTTAAGAAGCCGTCTTCTGATGCAGTGAACACTGACCTCTGTCCTGTTCTCAGTAAAGGTAAAGCTAAAATGGAAAGGCTCTGTCATTCTTTAAAGTGTTCCAGCTAAATATCCTTTTATGTTTCTGTGGTCAAAAATGCAGATGGAATTTAAAAGTCTGTCTTTTATTATTTTCTGTAAAGAAGGGACTTGCTAAGGAGCAAATTATTCCTTAAGCAGTTCCTTTTTCTCTGCACTAGTAAAGGAGTTCAGACATAAGGGCTATTTTTTTATAATGTCACATGTTAGTATTGCACTCCTTACTTGGGGACAGAAAAATAATTTGCAAATGTTAATTAAGTATTCCACCCCAGTCAAGTGGTAAGACATTGACAGATTTTCCCTTGGAAAAAAATGAGTTAGGAGGTGGCTGGCAGATGAGCAGTACAGGGTCCTAGTGATAAGGCTGGGTACTGTCTTACTGACCTACTTAACCTCATCTTACCATTCTGGGTCTTTGCCCTCCCTTTACCTGCCTCTTTAGTCTGAAGTGATTTATGGCAAAAACAGCTCCCCAATGTGGACAATAAAGCCGCCGTTTCATTTTGCGTTTTAGGTACACCATAACATAAATGGATTTTTTTACTTGTGGATTTGCCATGGCATAGCTGCTGGTGGATCTTTGCGAAGGAGCAACGCTTGGGCCAGCAAAGCTTAGGCTGAGCTTTATCTCACGTTTACTGTGCAAACTGGAAGGCAGGCCAGACTGCAGGGCATGATGGTGCTGAGCCTTTACTCCCTCTCTGCGGCGGTGAGATTTGCCGTGCTCTGTTCTTAGGTGCCTACAGAGCCTGCTTCTCTACTTTTGAAGGTGAGCTGTGTGTCAGGCAGGGGTGAGAATACCTTTACATCACACGCGTGCTGCTGTGAGCAGCTGGGGTGAGCTGCCTTCAACTCTGGAGCTGCAGAAACCGGGGAAGAGTCTTCAGCTGGCTGCAAACTGAGCGCCTGCAGTCCTGACTCCGGTTTGTGTTCTGGTGCAGTGCTCAGTTGTTATCGTGCCTAATAAGCACTGAGAAATGGCCCATTTATGCTGCTGTGTTTATCAGTAGTCTAAGGAAAAGCTTATAATTAGCTTGTGATTAGCAGGTAGTGATTTTTGCTGAGCAGCGAGGAAGAATAGTGAGGGACTGTGTTATTTAAAAGAAAGGTCTCTTGTACCTGCACATAACAGCTCTGCAGCATGGCTACGTGAGCAGAGGCCAGAGGCAGGAGAAACTCAAAGCTGCAGGTTCCTGGGGTGTCGGGCTCCTAGGTTGGGAAGACACCGAGCAGTGCCCGGCTCTGAAGAGGCAAGAGGGAAGAGCTCTGTGAGCCAGCCCTCACTTGCGCAGCCCTCGCTACCCTGTCAGGCTGGCTGCTTGCCCACATCCCTGCGGTCACCTGCATTGTACAAAATGTGGAAGAAGCCACTGAAGACCCATAGGAGCTGTGATGCCCTGGACCATCAGGCTCGGTAAGAAAAGGTTGAAGAACTCTGGAAACATGCAGGTGATGAAGGGTACACTTCGGAGCTGTTCCATCAGCAGCTACAGCTTTCACCCAGCATACTATGGAGCAGAAACTTCATGCCTGGAAACTTGTTCTTTGGTCCTTAACATCCTCATGGATGGTTTCTCATGGGGTATGATCTGGACGTCCTTCTCCTGTCTTCTCCCTACCACAGACAGAGATTTACGACCTGTAACAAGTTGATGTGTTATCCTGGGGGAAAAGCCAAAATTCCTCCTAGGTTCACTGCCAGGTTGCAGGATTGTGTCTTCTGTTAGGAAGATTAGATTCAGACTCTATAGGTGACCTCTGCAAAGAGACTTCAAAGGTCAGTCTGGCTTAGAACTCTTTTAGTTCAGTCCTAACCTGCAGGTTCCTTAGCTTGCTCTTGGATGCCTGGGGCTGGAAGCTGTTGTGAGGTTACACTTGGGTTTAGGCCAGTGCAGGAGGAAAGAGAGGGAAGTCCAATAGCGTATGAATTGCAGAATGTAAAACTTGGATTTTTCTTATGCTCTTGAGCATGATTCTGATTTTGCAGCCATGGGAGTTATATCACATGAAGTTCAGGTGACGAGACTAGATTTTCTGAAAGAGAGAAATTGTTTGGGTTTCATTTTATGTAATATTCAAATGCAGCTAGGCTGAGGGGCTTTGTGTCTCTTCACAGATACTCAGAAAGTGGAGATGCTGACCTGTCAATTGTACCTGACAGTACCATTACAGAAAAATCTCTTCTTTTCTGTCAGTAACTACTATATACTGGCCTAGTTTCCTCCCAGCAGCTGCACAGCATGGCACCAGCAGTGTAATTCAAATCTAAATTTATGAATGTCTGTTAAAGTGCGAGTTGCACTCTTATGCACCGGTTGTTCTCAAACACGTTAAAGCAGTTAGAAAATAAAGAGGATGGAAAGAAGGCACAGTAATGTAATAATAATAGTGGAAAGCACATTTTCCCTTGTAGTTGTCTAAGAAAAAATGTGTTAAAAGATTCTGAAAGAGTGCTGAAAGCTTGCTGCTGTGGTACATGGCTTGGAAATTTTAGAGGGGGACTGTTCGTCCGTGAAGATATTGCCTGTTTCTCAGTCAGAAGAGCTGGTGAGCTCAGCTACAGCAGCAAAACATAATCAGTTCTGTGCTCCTTCTGTATTTGGAATTATAGTTGAAACCATCAATAACCTGGGATGCAAAGACAATGAACAGCTTCAAGCTGTCGAGGGCAAAAACCTTTCTGAATACTTTTGAAAATCCCAAGCATTAACCATCACAATCCTTTTACTAACTGTTCCCATGCACTAATTATAGCTAACCTTTTTTGGCAGTAACAGTCTTTGACCCAGTCTGGGGTGACTTCTGCACCAAGGTTCCCCCCGAGCACATTTCCTTGTGACCTCTGTTGTGGCAGTGTTATTTCCCTACCTCAGCACTTTCTGTTTATAATGGTTTATAGCTCTCTGGTTCTCTACTTCACCCTGCTCTACTGTTTCTATACACAGTCTTTTTTTTTTTTTTTTCTGTCTTTGCCTGGCATTATGGCTTGCCTCTGTTTTTTTGTTGTTGCTGTACTAAGAGCCCAAACAGCTGGATTTCCCCTTTCCTCTATCTTTTTGCATTGCCTATTTTTCCTTCCACCTTAATGAGCATCATACTCCATTGGTTTTCCTGTGCAATGTAGGGTAATTGACAGGGATTCTCTAGCCTTTTCTTAAATTATACTGCCCTTAGCTGTATTATTGTTATTATTTACTGCTTTTTCTTTCTCTTCATTGTTGGCTCCAAAATGAAAAACAGGGCTTCAGTTGTGATAAGAATTGCACAAATAGAGAGAGACATTCTATGTCAAAGAAGCTGGAATTTGACTGATGAGCCTGGGAGAAAAGATGGAGCCCAGAGTGGTGGGTGGTGCCTAGGAAATTTCCTGACACCTGATCTGGTGCCTTTTAACACTTCATGCTGATACATAACACTCTGGTCCCTGAGGAGTTAAAATAAAAGTAATACTGTGTGTTAAGGAAGAAAATATATTCTTAGAGGTGTCTTCTAATATGCACTTACATACCTGGGAAAATGGGAGAATGAAGACAAGGCAATATTCACTATTCAAAGTGATTTTTTTTTTTCCTGGTTCTTTATTAATGTCTCTCACTATCCACTCTTCACTTTCTCTCACCATTACCTGTGATCATATACCAGTAAGAGCCCACTGTGGACCAGGATGCCAAAGTACTAGGCGCTGGCTGACCTCGGACCAAAAATGCAGTCCCTGCCCCAGAGAGCTCCCAGGGCCATGCCACCGCTGGGCAATAGTCAGGGGCAGAAGAACAGGGTGAGCCTTTGGGGTGAACAGGAGTGGGAAAAGCTCACAGCAGTAAGATCACAGAAATGGACTGCGGGGTTTAGATGGGCATGGGAGAACTCTTTCTTAAAGGTATTACTTATGAAATAATTTGCAAGATATAGATGTCTATAAGAACAAACAAAAGGAGGGAAACCAACTCATGATCAGGAATGTCTAGCAGGAAGGCGGTGGTGGGCACTGGGAAGAGGAGAGGGACTCGTGGGAAGGGGTTGTGAGTGGGGAATGCTGAGCTCTGTTTTACTTAGAAAGGATTGCTAGATATCTGTTATGCACTGTTGGGCTGTGACTTTGCTTGAATAAGGGAGATAGATTCGCCTCTCTAGTTTAGACCTGAGTCATCAACAGAAACGGCTGAAGAATTTGTGGGGTTTGCAGACAAAAGATTGCCCAGAGATAAAGCACTGAGGGACATGGGACCAATAATACATCTCGCAGTGACCTCTCTTCACTTTACCTCCCTTCCAGACCTGGAGAGGGAGATGAGCATCCTCCAAAAAATGTACTGAAGGAGCAATTAAAGTTTAAAGGAATACTCTTTTCCCCTTTCTCCTTGTTTTCTTCATTGCTTTAAATAAATTTCTTTTTAGGTTCTTCCTTGCCAACTCACTACATCTTCCAGGTGTTCCTGTTGCCTTCTAAATGCTGTCACTTCTAGCTCTTCCCTTTCCTTGTGTCTCTTACCTGCTCTCTCTCCAGCATCTACCTCCTTCCAGTCCCACTTTTCCTTCTTTAAATCACTTTCCGAGAGTTTTATCTGTGCCTTTTCCCTACTTTCAGACTGGGGAAGGTGGGGGCAGCTTTCCTTAAGCAAAAGAAATGTCTGTGAGCATGTACCTTCAGTCTCTGAAAAGCAGCCGACGTTGATTTGTCATTTGTGAGGTTCCTTAGCTGAAATCATGCAAGGCAGTTTGCCATGTAAGGGTGTTACAGAGAGCTGTAGTCTTAAATTTTGAGTTAGAGATGTCAGTGGCAGTTACCAGGGAAACTTCTAAAATTGCACTGGCAATGTCTCTGCTCAAATACTATATCAGATCTCTGGGAAATGGCACCAAGTGAACAGGCATAGGTTGGGGAAGTTGCACTGTGTAAGACTCAGGGATGCTTTACATACAAGTAAAATAAAATTCCCTGAAGCTTCACGATGATACAGGGTCTTTAGCTCTGCAATCCTAAACCAGGAAAATAACATGAATGAGGTAAAAAGCATTGGTTCTGTTAGAATGATACAGATGATAGTTTTAACAGGATTATATTTGTTAGCCTCCGTGTTGGGTTTTGGTTTTCGATACTAAGAAAAGAAGAGTTCTTTCTAACAGGTAATTCACAAAAATTGTGACTTGTGTTCATCCATATTTAAATGCATACTAATCAGAAAGAACATTTGGGATTGAAGCAAACCTGTAGAAGGGAGAGTTCCAATTGCACTTGAACAGGCTCTTTACCTAAATACTGTAACACCTTCTCTGGCTGAATAGGTCTGAGCCACAAGCTACTGCAGATTGGGAAAATATTTTAATCACTGCCTGTTTTCCCTATCCTAGTTCTCTTTTTTGGCTATTTGTTGTTGTCAGAGGATGGTCAAAGGTCATTCATCGGGCTCGATGGTCTTGGGTCTGACCTGACACAGCCGGGCTTATATAGGGACAAACGTCTGTCCTTCCTGGAGCTGTCAGTCCACTGCTCCTTGGAAGGACTAGCCTGTTATCCTGGGCTTCTGTATCTACCAGCCTAATGGGAATTTGTCCATGGCTGGACTTGAGGTACAAATTGTATTTCCCACATATTACACGTCTAAGTTGCACATATTTTATTATTGTCTTCAGTCACACAAGTCTCTGCTTTAAAATATGAGCTATACTGAGGAGAAAAGTGTGTATTTCACATTATTAACTAAAATAGATGTTTGTGTATATAAGGCAACTTTGCTTTCAAAATATATTGTCTGGCCAGGCAAGCCATATATATTTATTATCTGATAACAAATGTTGTTGGATCAGCCTCTTGATTCAATAACATTTGTGGAAAGTACAGATACATTTTAATACATGTTAAAAATATCTCTTCTTGCATGCTGCTGACTGCAGCGTATTGATGTATTAACGGGCTAACTTTTGCCGCTTTCGTGCAAGTGCTCTAAGAACATAATCTAAACATATGAGGAATGTACAGAGGAGTATGGTACAAATACATCTAGTGGCAGATAATTGGCCAACTTCAGAACTTGGGAATATGCTGCTGTGAGAAGCCGATTGCTATGCTGAGTTCAAACCATAAAGAGTGCAAGTAATTAATCACCGTATGATTAATCAAAAGCTCATCATGCTCTGGATGTTATGCATGAAACAAAAAGTGCCTTAAGTAGCAAACTCCTTTGGGGTTGTAAGGAAATTATTCTAGCTGCTGCAACATGAAGAACAGTGCTGCTGCTGCTGAGAAGAGGAGGATGGCTGCTCCGGCTTACCATACTGCTGTAGGAGTTTTGCTTAACGTGGATGCCCTGATATAGGAGAGTGACTTTTCTTTTAAAAGTTAGTGATCTTTGAAGATAACATCCATTCAAAATTATCAATAAAGGATCAAGATCTATTTTAATTTCACCTGCACAAGATTTTGTTTCTTTAGGTTTTAGTCTGATAGGATCTGCTGGCAGAGAGTGTTCATGCAAGTCTAGTCCTGCGAAGCTGGCGGGAGGAAGGCTCCGAAGGTGAATGGTGAGGTACGGTGAAATTAGCTCGTGGTTGTCGGAGCAGCTTCAGGAGTATGTGGCGACCTCCTGATACCATTTCTGTGTGCTTCCTATTGTTTCGCCAGGAATAAATTTTTTACTCTTGATGTGAGAAGCCAGTGTTCTGAAAACTTCAGCATTTTGAGTCATGTACGTGCTGAAGGGGTGTTACAGCCTTTTCCCCCCCCCCCCATAGCAGAAAGCTACTAACGATGCAGCAGCTCCCTTCCTGAGGAGCAGAGCTGACACACAGATCAGCAATTCTGAGAAGCTGCGGGAACATTTAATGAGATGTACAGCAGCTAGTCCTCCGGTTGAACCAACCGCAGCCTGCCGTGCTGGCAGCTCCTGGGGAAAGGGCAGGTCATGGAGCCCGTTTTGGCTGGCCAGTGGTTTGCAGGGCTTTGCTGGGTGGGAGTAGGCAGAGCTGCCCGGCACTGCGTGACCTGACTCCGCAATTTCTTGACCCACCGTAGCTCATGGTGTCTTCTTGCTTAGATGTGGGGCAAAGGCAGCAAAAGTGAAATGGTCCTTTTCCTCTGAGAAGCAAAATTGCACTTTAGAGAGAGAAGTGAGGAATCTTTTTCCCTAGCTCCCCAGAAAACCCTGCAGGAGATGTAGGGGTGTTCAGCATCACGTGCATTTTTTTCACAGTCATAAACTATATTTTAGGCATAGTTATTTACAGTACTCTGGTGTAGACAATAAACACACAAAGCTATTTTATGAAAACTTGGAGCTCTTAATTTAAATCCTGCTTTTGTTCCTTAATCTTCACAAAGATGTGGAGAAAGGCTGAGAAAATGTGGGTGAGTATATTACAAGATATTCCTGTTTCTTTAGGGTAATGTTTAATGATCAGTCAGTAGCTGAGTTTACATACATTAAATATTTATTTTTCTTCTGTAGAGCTGAATGGGGAAATGTGCTCACATTCCTGCCAGATAACTAATTGGGTAACTGCGGATGCTTAGGGTATTTCTGAAGCAGCAGTTTTATCTGTGGTACTTGTCTCATTAAGGATTTTACTGTTTGTATTCCAGAAGTCATGAATTCTCCAGCTGGGGATAGGGTTTTGATAAATTGTCATTTTGTATGCTTGAAACGTAACTTTATTACCTCTGAGTAATAAAAATAGTCAGGTTGCATTTTTTTTTTTACATTTTTACAGCACAAATTTCTGTTCATTTTCAATGTTTGCAAAATCAAGATTTTGTGGAAATCAGTGGGTTTCTACTAGTTGATCTGTCTGCAGAAACAAGACTATAAATCTGTGGGATGTCTGTGATTTCTTACTGCTCGTCTATTTCTTTAATTTCGTGCTCAGATTTCTGGTGGAAGTGTTTTCTCAGCCATTTGTTGCTGTACTCAAACTGGGACCATTCTTCTGGCAGGCGCAAAGTAGCCCTGGCTTTTCTTCAGGGGAACAAAACTCAGGTGGTGACTGGCAGCCACAGGAATGAATCCTTTCTACCTCCTGCTATCGAGTGGTCCGACGCCAGCACCAATCTCCATGTCCCATCTCATCCGTCCCTGGGGTATTCCTGGGGAGCACCTCGTCCGTGCTGGGTTGAATTCTGCCCCAGACACAGTCCCCTCCACCGCTGAGGGCATCAGGATCAGCTTTTAAGGTGGTGCTCAGCGTTTCTTAGGGAAGGCAGATGGAGGCTATAGCCGCTGATCCTCCTAAAGTTGTGTTTAATGTCATCCCGTGTCCTGTCTGGGCTTTTTTTTCCCCCACAGGACAAGGATTCCCTTCCAAGGTGCTTCCTTACGCCTGCCCTACCCCAAGTCGTGATGCTGGCAGCTTCATTTGTTTTGCTGTCCTCTGCTTTCCGTACTCTCTTCTTTATTTTTTACGGGGATAGCTCTCCTCAAGAACTCTCTTTGTCACAGCTGAGCTGCGACATCATTTTAGCCCAGCAGAAAGGAGCTGAGCTTGCATAAGGTGTGCAGAGAAGGATCCTCCTGTCCAGAAGGATCTGGACTCAGTGAATGAATCACACATTTCTCCTTCTCGGGAGAGCTATCTTACCTACTGTTTATTTTACGTTCTGCCCCAGCTTCACTTTAGGAGCCTAGGAAATACCTTAACTCTTTCTGTTCTTAAGCTTTCAGGTAGAAAATAATATTCAACTAGCATACAGGTGCTAAATCTCCCACTTGTTTGCAAAAGGCCCTGAGATGCTGAAATACTGAACTCTTCAGAGAGAATTTTTATACTGTGCATTATTCTTATAATGTCATCCTCAAGTGTGCACCATTTCCCGCTCTGAATGTTATTGCATAGTCTAAATACCACTTTAACATTGAAGCTAATGTTGAGTCTTTAAAAGAATTTTCCCTAATGGAATTTTAAATATAGATAAATGAACATATGACATACTAAGTCCTTTTTTCTTTTTTTTTTTTTTTGAGGTTTGGTTAATCTTAATTGTTTGCTTAGTTATGACTGATTCTTTTCCTTGGCAGTTAATGATATTTATATATGGAGCACCCTAAGGAGGCTTCATAACTAAAATATTTGAAGTCACAAAGGGTCAAAGCTGCCATTCTAAAAGCTCAGTTTAGAGTTACATTAATGACATCCATAGTTAGTAATTTCTAAGGTCACATCATGGCAGGTTTACTTATCTCTTTGTAGCCCATGAGCAGTCTATTTAATGACTGCTGCCTTTGTATGGAAGAAAAAAAGAATTCAAGATAGATTCTTTGGCACTTTCTTTAAAAATATTTAATATTTATGCTATCAAAGTGAAAACTTCCTTAAGGTAATGACAACTGAAATAATTCAAAATATTTCTACAAGAAGTAAGCTGTCTCCTTTTGAGTATTGTTTTCTCCTTAACCTGCCCATCCCCCTGCTTCTTTCTTGATTTATCTGCCTTGAAGCTTTTAACTCATATGAATCTCTCTCTTGCCTGTAAGGTTTCATATTAATTTTTTTTTTTTAAATGAAACAAAGGTTATTTGTACAGTGTTTTTTTTCTGCAGCTAAAGAATTATTATTTATCTGAGCCAATGAAGCCATCCATTTTATAGCGTTAGCCTTAAAAGCAAGATTTTTCCTTTATAACTACATCATCTTAGATATAGAGTAGCATATGTATTGTATTTATTTATGAAATGTAACAGCATAGGAGGCTCAAACATCTAACTAAACCATACCATTTGTTGTTGCTTTGATTAGTTTGTTAGAACACTTTTATTGTGGTAAGATACATATAGAGAAAATCCAGCCTCTGTGTGTTCTGTTTCAGCATAATGTACTGAATCAATAGTTTCTATAAATAGTTTTAAAGCTGAGGTACACATTCATGGATCTACTGTCATTAGCCAGTGGTTTTCAATGCCTAAATTATGAAATAGGCCTCACTTACAGTACTTTTTTGGGTAGAGTGACTGATCTCAGTGAAGGTGCAGGAAAGTTGTGAGCTCTTTCTGCAGAGAATTCTTTTTTTTTTTTTGGTCTTCAAATATTAAATAAATTGTCTGAACTTGAGTAGTTAATTTATTTGATAAAATCAGATGAGTTTATGCTGATTTATGTATCTAAATGTAATGTTAACTTTGTGCCCATGGAACTGACAAATTTATCATTACTTTACACACATAGATGAATAGATACAGATATACACGTGAAAATGAACCACTAATAGATTTAAATAATGTCACATACTGAAAAATTATCACGAAAACCCTGGGAGCTCCTTAACAAGACTTTAAGGGCAGACATCAAAACTACTGTCTGCTCTGCTGCGGTGTCCCGATGCCAGCAAGGCCAGATTTACAGTAACTAATACAACAACACTGCTGCAAATCAGTACAAGGTGCAACGCGATCATTTTTCCTGTTTGAATGAAGAAGAGGAATGCTAGCTTCCATGGACTTTGTTTTAACTTGTGAATACATTTTTTTTAGAATTTAAATCCTTTATTTGATAAAGCACATGGGTATCATGCCCAGCTTCAGCACACGTTACAGAAACTGTTTGACAAAACAGTGGAGTTAACACAAAATGCAGGTCGTAGTGTGTTTACAAAATCTGGGCAGTAAGTGATGTTTCAGCTCCTGCAGCAGCATTGCTGTGGTAGCTCGTTCTTTTAAGGGTACCAAAAAAAAAAAAAAAAAGCCAGTGGAGAGAGGTAGCATCTATTTAAGATTTTAGACCAATAGTTATTGAACTAGTTGAGATCTGAGGCCTGACAGCTTGCCAGTTTTCTTCCCTTTATCAGCTTGCCTATCCCTAGTCTCTGAAACTTCATGTTGAAGAAAAAGGAAAAACTGAAGAGTTCCGCTATGTTTTCTAGTTGAGAAATGTGCATTCAGACAAGTGTTCACAGGAAGCTCTGACAGGTTTGTCAGCCATAAGTAGGTGGTTCCTATGCAGAATGCTGGAATGGGACCCTATGTCTTCAGTAAGGGAGTTGTACTTATTAACTAATACCTGAAAACTAAGCTGTAATGATTCTCCTCTGCAAAGAGAAAATGGAAGTTATATTATAAAACCTCTGAATTCTGCTGCTTCTAGGAAACAGAACATTTTGCCTAGTTCCACCATCATAACCTGTATCCTAAAGCAGGTATGTTTCCCAAATAGAATAGCTTTAATTTCTTTTTCCTGGAAGTATTCACCATTTAAGTTGAGTGTTGGTTTTGGGAAAAAGTGTTGTTTTATTCTGCTTGGCTTTCAGAAAAGGTAATATTTACAGTAGATTAAATCCACTTTTTCCTTCTTTTTTTTAATTTTAATGCTTCATCAGGAAACATTAATGCTCCTGTACCATCGCTTAATGGTTTTGTCTGTTTCTAAAGAGGTCAGAAAGAAATATATTTCCTTCTGCTCAATTTTTAGAACTTATTTTTATATCCCCTGTGTATTATCTCAATGATGGCATACACTTTTCATTCTGTTTTTGGCTTGTGCTCTTCCTGAAAGCAATGTTCTGTACTGCACGTTGCTCTGTAATCTTCTTAAGTCATCATTTCACTTGCACTGTAAATAGAAATCCATTTGTGTAATTAATGATTTTGTTATTACTGGAACTTTTTTTTCTTTAATTTAATTTCTTTTATGCATAGATGTCAAACATGCCATCTTTAGCCTAGAACTATCCCACATAATGTGTTCAGGGATCTGCTTCTTATTGAAGACAAAGTTGAGACTTTCACATAAGAAGCTACATTTTTGGCCTCATACTTGCAAAAAGATTCTTCTGAAAGTGGAAATCAAACAGCTGAGCAACAGTGTTTGCCCAGTCAATGTCTCTGCGGGAGCATGAACTTCCCAGTCCCATTACTCCCATTTAGGAGCTAATCCCCAAATCTAATGTATAGACCAACAATCTGTTAACTCTCTTCTTACAAGTGTAGGAAAACATAAGATGCAAAGCTCACAGATGAAGGGAAGGAGTGCAGAGGGAATCAGCAGCTGTCTCGTGGAAGAAAAAGAAAAGACATGGAAGAGACTACAGAAAAGCAAAAGGAAATAATAGCAGTGATCCCAAAAAGGAGCAGGTTTTTTTAAAAATTGAATTATGCTAATGTGAGAACACAACAGTGGAAAACTCACGTCCTCAGTATATGCTCATAATTAAGAGAGTATATCTGAAGGGTAGTTTATATTTGACTTTCATTCTTTGTGACAATCTTTTCTTGACAAGAGAGCACTTTCTGCTGCTGGCAAATGAGCCTGCAGCATCTTCAGTTCTTACCATGGCACGTGGACTTTGACTGAACGTGGTATCTGCATCTTTGGTAGAACAACCCAGCTAGGCAGTTTAATAAGAGGAAACATGCACAGTCTCTGCCCCAAGCTTTTTTCTTCCTTAGCCATAGCTAAAGCAATCTAGAATATCCCTAAATTGAGGTGGGAAAAGATGAAAGTAACTCCAGCTTTACTCTAAAACTGTTCATTGATAGGCTTTCATTTCCAGCAAGATGGGAAAACTCTTCTTATTCCCTTTTAAACAGGAAAGTGGTTTCCGGAAGTACAATTTTTAATTCTCTGCCTGCTGTAAGGAAAACGTATCTGTGGTTTTCTCTTGGATCATTCACATAACTGATTGAAATGCATGCATTTTTCAGCACATTGATATTTAATTTCTTTAGAGTTCCCATATCTGAATTTGATATTTTGTATTAAAAAGGAATTACCCCAAACCCTTCATTATAATGAGAAACCAGAAATCAGGAGATGTCAGACACGGAGGTAACCATACTCTTTTATGACCCTGTCTTGCCCTTTACAAAAGCCAGCTTAAGTTGGTTAGAACTGCCTGTGATTGCTCATCTTCTCTAGTCATTACTTCCTGCATACACATAGCAGAAGAAAAGTCTTGTGCCAAAGAAGATTAATGAAAATCTACATTACACTTCATTCAAAGCATCTGCCTGCTTAGGAAGTCATGCACTGGCACACATACTAATTAGAGCAGAACAAAATGTGCCTTTTTTTTTCTTTTGGGGAGGAAATTGAAAACCAAGAAGCTATTTTCTCCTTAATTTTTTTAAATGGTCACACCAGCTGTGCACATTAAATATCTCATATGCAATGTGCATTTTGTAACTGAGACTGCTGCAGGGGTTAAATTAATAATTCCGCTTTCTCAGAAAAAGCACAATATAACAATCATCCTTGAAAAGGGCGAAATCTACTTTTCTACAAATGAAAAAGTCAAAATGATCACTAAAAATGTATCTGCACCCTGAAAGAATCCACTGACGCTTTTGCACATAATGCTGTATACTAGCTGCTGACTAAGGGGGGAAAACAGATGGTATATTATGACTAATTTTTACAGTGGGGGAAAAAAACACAGGTAATAATATGCCTATTAACAGAGAGGACTGTTGAGGAATCTCCTGAAATTGTGGAATGAAATGTGCAGCAATACGTGCTCATTGTGAACTGATTTTCCTGCCTCATGGCTGGGAGGGGACGGAACGGGAGGAAGACAGCCGAATCGATGAGAAAGTGAAGTTGTTTAACCAGTGCAGGTGTTGCACGGGGACAAACACTCCTTGTCCCTTTGCACGCCTGTTGGTTGCACATTCTTCTCAGAGGCAGGAGATAAATCCAGGACACCAACCCCATCCATGTTCCTGGGCATGGCCTTGCCCTTGGCAGTGAGACATGCCTCTGCTACGGGGACCGGGACCCAGGAGGTGCAGGTGAGTTGTTGCAGTCATCAAGGGGAAGTCAGCAGAGTTCCCTTGAATTTAGAAGATGACCCAGTTGTCCTCTCAGGTACGAATGGCTGAGTCATCAAGGAAATGATTGTACATCATAGAGAAGAAAGGGCTGATTCTAGGCAGTCAGTTTAATATTTGGAAGAAGATTTCTGGAAAAAAAAAAAAAAAAAAAATTGCCACCAATGTATTAAAAAAAAAAAGTAGCAGAATTGCACTCCCAGGTATCCACTTCCAGGAGATGGATGCACTTGAAAGAAAGAAAACTTTACAGAGCTCTTCATCTAGCTTGCTACATGGCAGAACAACATCCTTCAGTCTGTCAATTTTCTGCCATCAAAAGGCTATGAAATTCAAAGAAATGTGTTCTTTATACATTATTCAGTGTAGCTTTCCAGTTGCATACTTTTTAAATAGTATTTTTGGGGGTTTCAAAATGATGAGAAGACAGGGGCTGGCCAGTTTTCATTAGACTACCTTACAATTTTCAGCAGAACACAAAATAATTCTCCAGTGCTATAAAAAGGGATAGTGGATGAGGGACACAATCACCCATTTTTCCTAAGCATGTGGCTACAGACCCTTCTGTCAGTGAAATGTAGTTTGAGTGAAAAATCAGAGTACATTAGCTATGTGGCTCCAATTCTGTATGTAAATTGCCTTCCCACATCCTCTCAGTATTAGTGCTTTGGTGACAAGCAAAGAATGTAATTCTGTTTTGAGCTTTTTATCTGATGATAAGTCTCTGTGCTCACTGCTCCCTAACTTGTCCCCACTGTGGTGAGATCAGTTGCACCTTTAGTGCTTCAAGTGATAAGATATTTAGCATATATTAATTGAAATTCCTTATTTTCCTCCATTAATATTTTTAAAGTAACTCCCTAGGGTTTTGGGTTCCCCTTGGGGTTAAAGCTAGTTTTCAAGGACTTGTTTCAATAAATTGTTAGCAATATTTGCTTAACATTAATTTTTTTTGGCAGGGGGAGATTATTGCTTTTCTCCAATTCTGTTGAACTTGCGGGCCTCAAGGAGACATCCAAATAGTGTTACACTGCAGTAAATTGGCCTGCAAGATTTTCAGTCGAAAAGCTGGAATTGATTCCGCCTCAGAAATTCATGACATAGATATCTGTCTTTGGCTTATAAAACCTGGACCCAGAAAATAAAAACCTGAGAGCTTGGATTGTCCATCTTAGTGAAGTCAAGTCAGAGAAATGTTTATATTGATAGCCACAATGAAACTGTGGGGGAGAGGAGTAGATGCCAGAGAGTGACAGAAAGTATTTGAGGTAGAACGGATAGTAACACTGGCTTGAGTGCAGATAAATAGCCACTTGCCCCAAGTACATTTAAGTTGGAAATTAGACATTTTTTAATGATTAAAAGACTTCGGCTTTGCAAATGGTTTTATAATGGCAGTAGCAAGAGCAAACTACCCAACAGACATTAAACTGGTTAACGATGAATTTACATGGGGAATCTTATGGCATTTCTCTTGCAATTGCAGGCAGCTTAGGCTCAGGGACACAAAAGTCCCGTTCAGCCCTAGGTCTCCAGAAGCTTTCACCCTTTGGATCTCATGCAAATGACAAAAGCAAAGCTTTCTGCTGAAGGAGGCAGATCCTGAATTTTAGTAATGTGGTATTTACAGAGTTCAGGTTCTGTCACAAACTGTCCGCTGTCTTACAGAATAAAGGGGAAAGAAGGAAAAGAAGGCTTATTTTTTCAGGAGTGCCAACATAAGAAGTTTAAAATTATGCTAAAATAATATATAACTTTCTGCATCCTATCTTAATTTCCTCAGCTGCCATTTCCCTCCAATACAAATAAGCTATCCCCAGTAACCCTGCTGGTAACCAGCACTATGTTGATGCGGGATGAAAACAGATTTAAGTCTAAGAAGAGAGATGCCTGAATGATACATGTTCAGGTGTAAATTCAGTGTTTCTTTTAATGGTGCTCAAGAGTTTGAAGAATGAAGCTGCACTGAAGGGGTGGCTTGACAATATCATCTTTGACTGTTCTATTGATTGCATGGGCTTGCAGGCAACCATGGTTTCAGGATAAAAAATAAGATTTTATTGTGTTTAGAAAGAGAGACTTATAAGGCTCTTCAGGATGGGGTGTGGAATTAGCCTCTCCCCTTTTTCCCCCAAATGTTGTCATGTCATGACACACAGTGAAGTTTGGGAATATAAAGAAGTACACCATCAAAATGAAAACCAGTGAGTAGTCCAAAGACGCAGTTGGAACAAAGCAGGATTTTCTTGCTCGGGGCCAGTCATAAGGTATATGAATGTAAGGAGGGGCTCCTTTATCAATGTGCACTATTTATGAGTGTGGGTGAGAGAATGAGTAAAGAAGTTTTGGTAATGGGTCTGACAACGAGTCCTCTCTCAGAATCGGAAACCAGCATCCTACCACAGCAGGTACACCTTCAGAGAGAGTCTATCAGGGCTTTGAACACTGGTATTATCTTCTATATATTAAACTCTCCCACTGCAGTGGGGAAAGGAATACAAGTTCTCTGTAGGTTCAACACTTAAATACCACAAAAATGTCTGTTAATGGGTGGGCAGAGAAACCATTCAGTGGAACTAAGCCTGGCACGGACTGTAGATAATGCTAAAAATGTGTATTAGGTTGTGCTCTCATCTCTGTCCTCTTTTTATTTTGATTGTTGTAAGCAAATTCCTATCACTTCATTGCGTCTTACAGTGAATGTCTTATTAGACTGGTGTGATACACCCCTTATTCTCTCTGATGTATGAAGATGGCTTGACATCCTGTTATATTCCAATTTTGAGATGCTGGAGGTATAAAAAAATGAATTTGTCTTTAAAAGGAGGTGGGGCTTTTGGTGGTGGTTTGGTTTTTTTTTTCGTTTGTTTGTTTTTCTGCTTTTCTCTTTCACTTCCTTGTGGTGCTGGGGATAAGAGCAGGCAGATGCCAAACCATAGGTGCTACAGAACATACTTCTCAATTCATGTTTTATCTTGCATATCAAAGAGCCTTAGGGCAACCGATGTTTGGACCGTACAGTGCTGCCCAGGCTGAGCAGTGTCCAAGCCACGCACTTGATTTCAGAACAGGCTGAGGTTGCCGCAACACCTCAGGAACAAGTGTGTTTGCTAAAGCCTGCTCCAATGTGTCATGCAAAGAAAGACAGCCTAGAATTAGACAAATCTGAAGAATTTAGGCCTGTAAACCTGCAGGAGGCTGCTTAGGATAACAAGTAAATCCAGATTTAAATATTTAAACTTTTAAGTATCTGAACAGTAATGCATAAATTTGAAGCCCTGGAAATCTGTTTGTCAGCCTGTGTGTAAGGTAAGGTAATGTAGTTATACCATAGCATTTCCTCTGCACTTTCAGCGCAGTATTTTACTTCTGTCAAAATCAATTGCTGAGCCTTTTTAATGTGTTTAATTGTCTGAGTTACTCATGCAAATTCATATAAAATAGGTCTTCTTGCTAGAAAGGCAATCTGTAAGAAAAGCAAGCGTGCTCTTAGTTTCTACACATTTAAGAAATGCTTGAAAAAGAAAAGTCTGTAGGATTTATTAAAAGATATGTTTTTAACTGTGAAATAGCAGGAATACGTCAAGCTTGCTTACTTAGGAAATGCTGAGAGCGTACTTGTAGAAGTATTACCATAGATGTGGTTTTGTGTTTCATATACAGACAGCTGTCTTTGGAGACAGCTAGCTGTGATAGAGCCCCTCAATGGAAACGCAATGTCTGGATAAATTGTATTTTCTTGCATCCTTTCTTGTATGCTATGGACTTAAATAAAATTGAGCTGATCTGGCTTTGGCTAAGAGTGGAAGAGTGGTCAAAAATATAATTCTACTCCAGAAATGGACAGTGCTCTTCAGCTCCAAGTTTGGCCTCAAATTCTCACATTTCTTAGTGTGTGACTAAGAGGGCATTGTAGGCTTAAACTATTATTTATTGGTTGGGGTTGTTTTGTTTTGTTTTGTTTTGTTTTTAAATAGTGGGCTTAATGCTGTTGTAAGGCTTGAAACAGAGAATTTGTCACCTCATAGTGCAGTCAGATAAATGCAAGGATTGGAAAAGCCTAGTCCTTTCTGATCTAATAAAATGATTCTTTATCTGGAAGAGGGTGTAAAATTACTTCCTATTTATCCACACCCCTGCTGAGACTAAAATTAACCTAAAGAGGTGCTTGATGGCACCTACTAAGCCATCATCTTAATTAAACAGCTTTATAACTTTTACTTTCTGGGAAAGCACCTTTTCTTTTATTTGTTATTATTTCTTTTACTTGACACTGTAGAAATGATATATACTAATAACTCTCATGTCACTAGTGGTTTTCAACATTTTTTTGGGAAACAGCTCCCACACTGTTCTTGGCTGTATACATATGTATATATATCTTTTCATGCAAGTGGTGCTGGCAAAACAGCTCCTGCCTTAACAAACATTAACTGCTGAGGCAGCCTAGGAATGGCAGTTAATTTGGCCATTATAAATTTTATACTGAATTTTATCTGCTTTTTAGGGGATTGCAGGGATAAAGTAAAAAGAGGGGAAAAGACTGGCTGATGGAGGAAATGATAAGGGTCTGCTTATAATAATTCAAGCAAGGAAAAAAATCTAACTAAATACAGTGATAAAATATGCTGAAGATGATTGGTGGCAATTAATATTGATTCTTTGCTTACCTTTTAGTTTCTTTCAGTATGACATTGTCTGAAGATTTCTCAGATACCAAGGAGTACAACCTTTCTGGAGCCTGTGGGGCAGAAAGGAGCACCAGAGGAGCAGAGAATAATAACCAGGTCTCTTGCTTCACAGTCCCTTATTTACATTAACTCTCTTCTTCTTCTTGTATGTCATAGTGGAATTGGTGCTGCTCTAAATGCATGAGAAAAAATGAGATTTGTGACAGGAAGGTAAAGTTCAGCAGAGGATTGTACCAACATGGATGGGCTGGATAAGAATCTGCAGAGGTATGGGAACATTTTCAGGGATCTGGTTCCCCATTTTTAGTATCATATTTTAAATGGAGCTGACAAACCTGAGTAAAGGTTTAAATTTACGTTCTCTCTCTTTATATATACATTTGAAAATTGCTGGTTTTCTTTCTGGGTAAAGATGATATACAGACCCATGTTTCCACACTTTTTGTAGTACAAATCCCCTTGTGCTTCCTTTTAGCCATTTCAGTAACGCTCACGGCTGTAGATATGTCTTTGACAGAAGCCTGAGGGGTGCACAGACCTTTTGCTTATGTGGCCACATCTTTCCGAGCAATTATCTTTTTTTCTTGCTTTGCTTTCTACAAATAGTCAGAAAGTAATTTTCCTTTTTTTTTTTAAACTGTGTTATTCACAGCTAGCCCATTATTTTTGCACTCAGTTCTTAAATCTATCATGATTTTCTCTGAAAGTCTAATTTGACTAAGGGCTGGACCCTATATTTCCAGTGAAATGGTAGTGTACTCCTATCAAAGAGTATAACAGGCTCATGCTGTCATTCTAGATTCAGAGAAGATGTCGAAGTCAGCTCAAGAAACACAGAGTTGGGAAGGAGAGGGACCAATGCTGTCCTTCCACCTGGACACAATCATTTCACAAAAGGGTGATTCTGAGTCAGTACGTGATGACAAGAGCAAAACTTTATTCAAAACAGCTATTCTTAGATGCTTGCCAGTGCCAGCCCAAGCAATCCCTTTCAGAAACAATGCCATGCGTTCCTACAGGTAACACGGCCATCCGTACACATTCTTGCAATTCAGTCCCTGGAGTATGGTTGAAGTCTTCTGGATAAAGGAAATAACAAGTCTGATTTAGAAAAGAAACCAGAAGAAATAGCTACTACTGATAAGAAGTTCTTGAAAGCAAAGCCCAGGATCCCATGCCAGTTGGCATGCTGAATTATCGACCAGATTTTCATCAAAAGGATTTGGATCATTTTGAAGTGGGATGCAGGAATGTATACTTGGGTTAAAATAACTAATGATCTAAAGATTTGTATTAAATAGCTACTCAGCTACAGTTACTGAGTCAGTCCTGCCCACCCTAAACTTCTTTCACTAGCTTGAATCCCCAAAACTGGAGCATTGTACCCTTGGTGAAAAATGCTACATTTCTCTGTGTATGTTAGAAAAAAGAAATTATTAACTTTTTAGAAATGATGAACGGTTGAATTCACACTAATTGTCTGTTACATTGTAACTTGCATTTACAGATTCCCACTGTGATACAAAAGCTGAAAGTATTTTTCCTTCAGCTGGTTAATGTATTCAGAATCTTTTAACTATGGCGGGAAGTGATGAAAACATGTCATTTTTCTGACATGTATTCTCAACCAAGAACTCTTTACTTGTCTTTTGCAAGTACAATAGACTGTCTATAATAATATCTCAGCTCTAGCTGTGGTATTTTTGAAGCAGATGCTCATGTTAGTCATCAACTCTTGCTCATATTAGTATGCCTTAGATATACCAATATCTCATTGAAGGCAGTGAGATTTTTCATGGCATAGGTACACTCCGACAAGAATTGGGGCTGCATTATCCAGTCCTTTGTGTCGAGATCTATGCCCAAGGCAGAATGTAAAATACTCCCAGAGAACGTAGCAAAAGGAAATTGCAAAATTTATCTAAAGCATATTTTGTAGGTAGCATTCATGGGGCATTTGGGAATGGCTACCATATGAACTCCAGTTTCTCTGGGCTTTGAAATTTGTTCTGGGGAATGAATGTATTTTTGTCTTTTTTTTTTTCCTTTTCTGGACAGACAATAGATTTTACCTTTTTTTGGTTTGTTTAAATTTAAATGGAAACAAATAACAAAAGGAGGACTTCTCAGAAATCGTTATTTCATGTATGATTTCAAACATGTTACAATTTTATGGCTTTTCATAAGGTCAGCTGGAGCACTTATATATTTTAGAAATGATGACATATTTAGGGCACTATATTGGCATTGTGGATGAGCAAAATGTATAGGTAAATAGCCATAGAGGTATGGATATGTACACTAGCATGCAAAATGTTCTATGTAGAGAAGCAAAACACTATTGTAGTACCGTGTATCCTTGCCTTTAAGTTTAACAGCTCCCACTTATGCTCCCGTGGGTTGCTCCTGTCCTTTACAGATGCTGCTGGATTCCAGCTGCCCTGTGACCTTGTTCTGCAAACACTGCCGAGCGTAATGCTCAATGCTGAGCTCCCCAGGCCACGTCAGCACAATCCTTCATCCAAATCCGAAGCGGAGTGTCTGAACGCCCATTTAAAGTGCCCCAGGTATGTGAATCCTGAGGTGGTGTTTGTGAAATGCTGTGAATTGCCTCAGAAAGAAAGGATATTACTGCAACAGATACAACTACTTTTGAGGTCTTTTTCTTGTCCATGTAGCTTCAGGATAGTTGTTGTGGCTAGAGGTGGTCAAAGCTTAGCTCGTGTATTTTCAAAGATTTGCCTCGGTTCCTGGAAATAGTGCTGCATATGACGTACGTGGAATGGAATTAGTTTGGTAGCTGTACGGTAAACTGATTATTTCAGGTATTGTCATTTTATCTCTCTCCAGTGAGCATGGATTTACATATCTACAGAAAGAGCAGTGAAGAATTACGATTTCTGGAAATGTTCACCTCCTAGCTGAGACTGGAGTGAAATGATTAAATTCATTTTAAAATAGGTTTTTTTAGAAAGTAAGCTGTCAAAATGAAGAGGGTTCACTATAGGGCTACAAAAATGATTCAGGATTTGGAAAACCTGCCACATATTTAGAGGCTTAATTAGCTCACTCTTCTTTAAAGGAAAATTAAGAAGTGATACGATCAGCCTACAAATACTTATTATTATTTTGTCATTACTAGTGATAGCTCCTTTCTTGCACAAAAGCATAACAAGATTCAGCCAAACTACTCAGTGCCTAAAAATAAGAAACAATATTTCTGATTAGATAGATAGATAACTGGCCAAAAGCAGAATGGATACTTGAAATCTTTAAATCAAGACCATTGACTTCCTAGAAGGAGGAACTCAGCTCAACCACAGCTTGATCAGGGCTGAAGGACATTCACCACTGTCGTGGTTTAACCCCAGCCAGCAACTAAGCACCACGCAGCCGCTCACTCACTCCCCCCCCATCTAGTGGGATGGGGGAGAAAATTGGGAAGAGAAGTAAAACTCATGGGTTGAGATAAGAACGGTTTAATAGAACAGAAAAGAAGAAACTAATAATGATAATGATAACACTAATAAAATGACAACAGCAATAATAAAAGGATTGGAATGTACAAATGATGCACAGGGCAGTTGCTCACCACCCACTGATCAACACCCAGTTAGTCCCTGAGTGGCGATTCCCTGCCCCCACTCCCCAATTCCTATACTGGATGGGACGTCCCATGGTATGGAATACCCTGTTGGCCACTTTGGATCAGGTGCCCTGGCTGTGTCCTGTGCCAACTTCTTGTGCCCCTCCAGCTTTCTCGCTGGCTGGGCATGAGAAGCTGAAAAATCCTTGACTTTAGTCTAAACACTACTGAGCAACGACTGAAAACATCAGGGTTATCAACATTCTTCTCATACTGAACTCAAAACATAGCACTGTACCAGCTACTAGGAAGACAGTTAACTCTATCCCAGCTGAAACCAGGACAACCGCCAAGGATATCCAAAAGATCAGTCTGAAGGAGGAGGTAAGATGATGACAATTCTTTCTGCCCTTGTAATCTGTGACTGTATATAAAGGAGATAGATAGGTAGTAGAGAACAGAGCTTATTTGGAATAGACACTATTTTACAGCCTACTAAAGACTTCAAGGCCAAAGTGAATTCCATAATAATGGCAATTAAAGCATAGCTGGCTATCTTTCCAGGTTAAGATTTTGAGTTAATCATGCAAAGGTCATTATTAATGCCACTCAAGCACAGCAGAACATGTAAAACCACCTCTAAACCACCTCTGACAAAAACAGGTTGCAAATCTTATCTTTCTCCATAGTCAATTAAAAAGTGGTTTGGGGTTGGGGGGTTTTTTTGTAAGCTGTACAGATTTTTTAAAAGATTAACTACTTTAGAATACAAGGCCCATTCCTACATATCTGAAATATTTTTCTTATTTTACTGGAATTTCAGGTGTACAAATAGAATTTACTTGAAACTGTATCAATGAAAAAAAATAAGGTATCACTGAGTTCATTTATCTTTTACTTCAGACAACTAAATAAATACTGAAGTGAGATAAATAAATACTGCCTGAGTAGGCAGGCAGGCAGACAAAGAAATCAAATAATTTTGGAAGTATGCTGCATAGAATGGGTAGATATAATATGTAGTATAGCATAAAATATGATTGTTTAAAAAAGGAAACCAATTGTACTTCTGCTTTGAAATACAAATATTGCAATCTTATTCATAGAGTTGCTACCCACTATTCCATGCGGTTTGCAAAATTCCTGATGAAAAGAAATATTTTCTTCATTCATTGTAGAAAAGCTGTTTCTATTCAGATATATAGCAAAAGTTCTAATTATTAAACCCTTCTTCTCTTAGTTTGTGCTCCCATTGCATAATTTTATATCCCTCGGTAGCCCTTTTCCTTCACCTTTTCTCCATAATTAGGAAGCAGACACTGTTTGAATCTTTGTTCGTAGAGCAGGACCTGCGTTGTCAGGGGTTGAGGCTTTTGCAGAGGATGAGCTCTCTGCTGCGCCTCTGCAAGGAACATGCTGCCAATTATTTTGAGGGAAGAGCTGGCTTACAGTAAACATCTCTTTTTTAATGGTGACAGACTTAGCTAGGGGAGTGAAATAATAAATCTTATAGAAAGAGGGAGTTGACCAAATTATTGAAGGAGAAATCACTCCTGCCAGGTACTAAGGAATTTGGTGACAAGGAGAAAATCTCCCAACCCTGGAAGGTTTTATCCATCTCTTGAATAATACTATTTTGCATTTTTAGAGCATTTCATGTCTTCAAGATGCAGAACAGATGTTTCTTAATTCTCCTAATGGTTCTGTGAAGCAGGTGAGCGTTATCTCGGCTTTACAGAGGGGCAAAGGAGTACAGAGAGGTTGAATGATTTGTCTCGGACCACGGTGTGAATCAATGTCAGAACCAGGAATAGGATCAAGAAGTGCTCGGGAGTACATGCCCATACTGAAACCACTCAACCACACTGTACCCATCATAAGAAATGGAAATTAATTTTTAATATTCCTGTTTCTAAAGCGAGATTTTGGATTTTAGAAAAATTAAATATTTATTTCATTATGTATGACTTCATAAGCCTATAATTTATACCAGATAGATTTATTGGCTTTATTTCCCCATGATAATTATATAGTCCTTGTTGATCTAATGGGCTTGTCATTTTTAGTAATGTATCCATCTGCCCAAAGAAACAGCATTATTTGCCTCTTATGTACTTAGGAACAGAGTGGAATGGCATGCACATAAAAATTACACTGAGCCTCAATATTAAAATGAAGGGGTTTTCCTTCTCTTAAACGCAGATTAAATATACTAAATTAATTTGCAACTACTTCGGTTTTCTAAGGAAATTTAATCCTCTGCTATTTATCAGGCTGGCAGCATTGCAGTCCTCTATTTACTTAAAATATTGAATATTTAAACTGCTGATATGTAGCAATGGCACCAGCAGATTGTAGAATTTACAAACATTAGTCAGTCTGCCTTTAACAGGAAAAAAAAAGCACCCAATGCCTCTGACTGAGTGGTCATTCAGACCTACGTGCAGGATAGTGTTTGACACTGACTGGGAGAAAGGATATTCAGGATTGGGACAACTACAGCAAGAGAGGTTTTCCCTTAGTTCCAGTAATCTCCTTCTGCTTCAGAAACTCATGAATTACTTTACTGCTAATAATATGACACTGAAGCCTCTGCAGCCATGGCATCACCATAAATGTAAGTTTAAAATTCCAATCCTTTTGCCAGGTCAGCCTCAAAATTAATTTCTTTCTATGACTCATTTTTTTTTATCAAAAATGTCCCTTCCAAGAGCCGCTTGGCTTCTACTTTCCCTGTGCAGAAATTGGTCTCTGTCTCCTTGCCCAACCAGTCTAAGAATCCTCTTGTTTCACAGGCCAGTGTTGGGTCCTTAACATTGTTTTTGTGGGTGAAAGCCAGGTTAAACTCCATCTTCTTTTGTACAAATAGCATATAGGAAACTGGGAAAACTGTGGCATTGAACATAGAAACCCTAAAAAGTATCCTGACATTTTCCGCAAATGAACATAGCATTTACAGCTAAAAATAAAAAAATGTAAGCATTATCATATTTTTCATTTCTGCATTATTATGCTTATGATAAATTTGGAGAATCCTACAGGTGTGTTCAGCCAGAGAGTCAAAAGGAGGGCCCTGCTGAGTATTTTTAAATAAATGTGTCCTTTAAAGGTTAAGTACGAATGAAATGATGTAGCATTTTTGTTCAATTACACTAACATTTTAAAGACAGCATTACTGCCATATAATTCAAGCCAAATAACATCCTAGAAAATAATAAGGATTGAGGGAGGGGGGAATAGTGACACAGAGGACTCTAGACCCTATATAAGTACAGGAAAACAGACAACAGCGGAAAGATTGAGTGGAGTGGATTGTGAATGGATATATTGGTTGTGATCCTGCTTTTGCTGCTTCTTTCTCCTTTGGTCCCAAATTAGACTTCATCAATCTGGGTCCACACTCCTTCCCCTTCCCTGCTTGCCAAATTTCTGCTTAGCATTGCAAGGATCAGAACTAATTACCGAAGCAAGAGATTCTCATCTGTTTCCCTCCCTTGACCTCCCCATCGGTGCTCTGTTCCTCTCCAGACAGCCTATGCACACATGTGAGAAAGAATTTGGCCAGCATGCTACCAAAAGGGGAAGAATTCAAAAGCGAGAAAAGTAATGCAGGTGGCTAAGAACTACCGGTCAGGGATTCCCAGGGTGCAAATTAGTGATGCTATTTGCTGTTGCAATAGAGGCAAATAACTCTTTGCCACAGAGCATAATGTGGACAAGATACCTGCTACGGGCGTGAGTGGTAAGAATGATAGTTCCCCTTTTTCTTCACCTATTAAATGGCAGATAATGGGGACACACAAAAAGCAAAAAGACAGGAGAAATCAAGCTGTTTATGATAGTCAATATTTTCTTCACTTCACATGATCTTCTACTTCTCTTATAATAGGTTAGGTATAATTTTTTCCTTTGTCTTGTACCATGTATTGAAGGCCATCCTATTGTATCTGGTTTGACAGTCTTATCTGTCTTTTTAATAATACAATCTGACTGACAATAAGTCAGGGGACTGCAATTTGAACTCCTCATTGTAACTGGCCTGACAATCATCTCTTTCTCATTTATAGTGCAGTTTGATTGACAATAAGTCAGGGGATTGGCAGCTGGTTAGTTTGTTTTTCCCTGAATGCATATTTCTGTCTAAGACAAGACATCTATTCCTAAATAGTCTGGTAGAAATTTGAACAGAATTCTAAAAGGGTTATATATCTCAGCATTATTATTAAAATAATATTATTCTTTGGCTTTGTACCAATTTCACTTTTAAGATGATGGGTTTCTTTCTTTCTCCTCTGCCAATTGTGCCTCTATTTATCATCAACATTATTAAAGCGCTGTAGAATTACAGTTTATATATTAGGAACTGTTACGTAGGTTCTTGACAATTTTTCTTAAAAAGTATCAAAAAAGATATCTGCTTTGCAAAAGCAATGCCCATGTACTATAATTGGGATGTTTGGGGAATTCTTTTCAGTGGTTGCTGCTTGCGCATTGTTGACTGTAGCCAGCCACTTGCAGGATATCTTCCTTATTTTTATAGAGAAGGAATTCTGGCACTCACTATGTTGTTGTTAAGTGTCATCTCTGAATAAATACACTTTCTCCGACACCTGGCACACTACTGCCTTCCACTAGTAGGTTTCAAAGCCAAAACCAGCATAGTTTGTGGTGATGTAATATCAAAGGGGTAGTTTGCAGTGACCTTCTCCAAAACTTGGCCAGGAATCAATGCCAAAAAGGTCCATGAAACATTCCTTCTGCAGTAGAATAACAACCTGTCAGGATGCTTAATGCATCCCTGCAATGCCCAAAGGCAGAGGAAAGTGAGAGTATGGAAAACAGCTATCCTAAAAAGCATTTTTCTTTAGGGGGAAAAAAAAAAAAAAGCAGATATTTGCATATTAGTGTTGCTCTGCAGTTTCAGTCCAATCTTTAGGCTCTCTCAATTGGATATACTTCATGAGTGCAGCCACTGTGGAGGCTGGTTGAAGGGCAAGGGAGAAAGGTTCATGGGCAGGAAATCAATAATGGTGCAATTCCCAGGATGAGGCAGCAGATTCTGCAGCCGCTTATAAGTCCATTATTCACATCAGTTCTGATGTCCACGGTTTGCAGGGTACTGCCTGCGTTACGAAGGGCAGATTCTTCATATCCCCTACACACCCTCACAAGATGCATTTAATTAAAGAAGTAATACGTCTGCAGAGATACTAGTTGATATTTTTGTAGAGCATGCATGAGTTTCTTAACTAGAGGGATATGATCTCTTCATAGTTTAAATGCGCCCCCTTCACAAGCAAATATTTTGTATACAAATATTGGAAAGGTTTTCTCTAGTCATTGAGTAAATATTCTGCTCAGAAATAGTTTCAAAATTCTTCATAAAGAATCCAGTCAGCTCCATCATTTAAATATGCTTGAGGGACTGAAGACTGAACAAGCAAAAGTGTAAATTGCACTTGAGCTACTGAGGAACAAAAAGTAGAACAGGTATGTTTGTGTCTACGCTTGTTACTAAAGGATGAAAGGGTGAAGAAAAACTTTAAATTGGTGCTGAAAAGACATTAGACTGCAGAATTCTGATGCAAAAATATTCAGTAGAACAAGAAGCCTAAAATGAAAGCTAAAGGCACTAAGCCAGAGGATTGAAATGTAAAGTTTGTTCACGGTGGAGAGAAAAATATTTATTCCTTGTTTTCTATTCCAAATAAATTTCTTTCTGATGCTGTAATCTTATGCTGCTGTTTATCTCAACCTGGGACTTTGCTTATTCCCTCTTGTCTTCTAAAAATCATTGCAGCTAGTGGTGCATTTAATTAGCTTTTTTCCTAGATGATGCCTAATAGGCAGCATCTTCCCGTCAAACACTTGAACTTGTGAATTCCCCCAGTTAAACAGCACCATTTTGAACAAGGAAGATTAGCACAATAAAAAAATCAAAGGGAACAGAACTAAATTTCAAAGATACTCAAGGCTAACGTAACACAGCGCTAGATCTGTACTCATGCAGAGACTAGGCATGCTAAATGAAACGTGTTTTACATCTGGATCAGAGTTAGAAAAATGTTAATACTGCTATCATATCTTGGGATTTTTTTTTCTTGACCAAATGGCAAAGAATATTGCAACCACTATTGCTATAGTATGGATTTCGTAAAACAGAATGGTTGTTTTCTCACTCGTATTCAGCATTCAGAATCCAAATTCACCACCACCCTTTTCAATTAACTATGTTGGGATGGGTTATTTGGGGCACAACAGTAGCCAGTTATGGGGTAGAAGTAGACACAGTTGTTCTTGCCAGCTTTCCAGATCCATTTAAAGTGGTCCTACTCCATGACTAGGAGCTGAAGCAGCTATTTCTATGAGCTGGAAAATAGAAGCATCTATGAACACTGTCTTTTTTTTCTTCCTAGGGATGCCCTAAGCTGTGCTTTCACTAGTAATTACATTTCAAAAATTTTGTAAATTATTGACCCCCTACCCCCACATAAAAAAATCAAAAAATAGACCATTTTGTCCTCTGGTGAACTATAATGGAAGACTGTAGTGCAGGAAAGAAAGATACAAGACCAAAATTGGAAGCTCTTAGTTTTTGGAATATGAACTCTCTCCAAGTTGACTATATGAAAAGGGAAAAGAAAAATAACAGCTGTGGACACAAAGAAGAAGGAAAACATGGAAACCCAGCTTCCCAGTTCAGTAGTCTATTCCTAGGGAACACTACTTAAAGTAACTATTCAAAGACTATAGCAAAGTATACTATTTTTATTGTCATCTCTCTAAGAAATGGCCAAGCAAGCAGATTCTTCTGATTTATTACATTTATTAACATTTAGCCATAAAACAGTATTGCAGGTAACATTTATTCTTTTTTTCCCCATACTTCCAATTGTCATGTCCAAGTTATGTGTTCGTAGTTTTAAATAATAGGGAAATTCATATGTCTATGTGAAAACCTTTTCCCTCATCCTTGCGTTTACCACAAATACAGATTCTTGCCTCCTTTTTTTTTGTCTAATATAATACAGCCCAGAGAGTAGAATACTTGGAAGACAGATTTAGGTGTGTTTTTTTAAATTGGTCACTCCCCTTTTTTTATTAATTTTTCACTTTTAAGGAGGAAAAGAATACAGCTAGGCAGAATAGACAATTTTCTCTGTTTCCACTGGTACTGGTAAAACATATTTATGTTATATGATTGAAAGAATTTACTTTCAGCTTTGACAGGTTATAAATAGAAGGCATTGTCATTGTCTAGCAGTTCTCCTGCAAAGGAGAGGTAACTGAGTAGATGAATAAAATATTGGCATTAAAAATACATTTTAAGTTAAATCTCAAAGTAGCTGATGAAATATTTCTATAGCAGTCCTGTCAGCTCACGCTCCAAGTAGTAATCTCTTTTGCTTGTTTTTTGTTGTTGGCTTTTTTTTTTTTTAAGAAGTAAAAAAACCCACCCCAAACCCAAAATACCTGAGGTTGGGGAAAGCGTGAGAGTGTCCCACACTTAGAATCACAGAATCATAGAATAGTTTGGGTTGGAAGGAACCTGTAAAGGTCATCCAGCCCAACCCCCCTGCAATGAGCAGGGACATCTTCAACTAGATCAGGTTGCTCAGAGCCCCGTCCAACCTGACCTTGAATGTTCCCAGGGATGGGGCATCGACCACCTCTCTGGGCAATCTCTGCCAGCGTTTCACCACCCTCATGGTAAAAAATGTCTTCCTTTTATCTAGTCCGAATCTACCTTCTTTTAGTTTAAAACTGTTACCCCTTGTCCTATCGTTACAGGCCCTACTAAAAGTTTGTCGTCCCCAGACAGCCTTCTTCAAGTTACCTGAGATGGAGACTTTGCCAGACCTGCCATTCACACAGATCCCATTGAGGTGCTTTGCTCTTCAGTGTCCATCCCCAATTTTGTAGTACCTGAACACCTTGCAATACAGCCTGCTCGTTCTTCAACAAGTCGGCGAGGCAAAGGTGTGCTGCGTTCCCCCCAAAGCTTGGGCTGCCTGTACACCGTGCTCACGGAGAGGTCTGGAGTCCTGACTCGACGTCGGTACCTGCTGCCTGCTTGAAGGTGCGCAATCGCCTCTGGCCACCGCACGCTGGGGACGGAAGGGCACTGGAACCTCTAAGTTGTGGGACCACATCAGACTGCAGCTGGTTCTTGGGGTTCAGTTCAGATACGGTGTGGAAGCAGCCGGGGAGATGAGCTGGTTTGTCCAAACTGGTCCAGATCTGTGGCTGTGTCACAGCTTGAGGCTCCCTGGATGAGGCTAGTGCACTGCCCTCCTGTGCAGAAAGAGGTGAGGGGAATGTAAAAATGGTCTCGGAGTTTGTTAATACCCTTAATGAGGCATTAGCTTTATTTAATATGAAGTGCAGTGTGTGTCATATAAGGTCTGTTATTTCAGGGACAAATAATTTAAAATCTAACAGCAATTTACCACTCTAACATCAGGCAAAACATCTCTATTTGGATTTTAATTCTTCTCCAGCTAAGGGATGACAGCATGGAAGATTAAAGCTTTTTTTACTTCTCTTTAAGATCTCAGAAGAGTGCAGATTTGAAACACAGAAAGAGGTTGACCTTCGTATTAACCTGAATCTCTTTTCCTGTTTCTTCTCGAACATATTTTATTCTCTTTATGCACAGTGGGGCTCTTTTTTCATGTGCTCCGCTGTTGAACGAAATGCCAAAAAGATGGAGTGTGCACTTTTACATCAAAGAAATGATGAGACCATAAAAACTCATTTCCCTTGTGACTTCTTAAATTGTTGCTAAGGAATTGAATGAGTCTGTTTGAAACAATGTGTCCCTTTAAATTCTGTTTTCTTATTTGTCTTAAAACACAAAGCCACAGTTTCATGTAGATCCTGATCCAAAGGCCACTGAAGTCAATAAAAGATTCTAGTTACTGCAGTGAGCGGTAGGTCAGATGTTTCAAGTATTTCACTATGTAAAACTCTGGACAGACTGCTTTGAAAAGAACTGGCTATCTAGAGGGAAAGAAAATGCCTGGTGTGTTTTGTTTATTCAGCTAGTTAAAAATTTTACCTTCACATGGACAAGAAGTGAACTCCCTTCTTACTGAGCAGAATGGATCCAACAAGGACAAGAAAGGTCAAGCAGTAGTTAAATTCAGAAATCCAAACCAGCAAAAATATTGATTTACTTCAGTTTTTCTCATACATAAAGGTGATGGGCAGCAGAAACAAATACAGGAACAAAATCCACAATTTAGACTCTGTTGGAGGGAAACCTTCCCCGGTTCTATGTAACAGTTTTGGATAATCACTCTCACTGCTGGGATGGATGATTTGTTACTACTACAATCCATAAGTTGCTAGAAATGGTCTTGATTGGAATGAAAAGGCATTGTAAAGCAATTAAGTTCTGACTATTAACAAAGGTCCCAGAGGGAGCATTAATTTTTAAAAGTAGACAAAGACTGCATTTAGTAGCTGTATAACTGTGGCTATACTGAAATATGGAAAATGCTACAGCAAGTCTACACTGTTGTAGATATTCCTTATCAGTTTCCGGAAAAAGGTTGTGAAGTTCCAATTTAGAAAAGCATTTAAGCATATGATGAACTTTCTTTCATTTTAACTGGATATAAATTAAAGAAATTGCCAAGTCCTTTGCTTAATAAGGAGTAATTTAAATATCTGCTTATAGCCCAGTTCAGATTTCGTTGAAGTTTCCATCCCTCTGAATTGGAGCCTTAATCCCCTGAATCGTTGGTACTTTTTGGGTCTATAATCCAGAAAACTCCACTCTTCTTCCAGACAGAAAGCAGTCGTCTTCTTAAAGATACCCATAGTGTGTATCCACATTCCTTTCCAAAGCTCCAGCCTTCGGCTCTCTTTAATTTACAGTGTATTTCTCACTCCAAAGGCATGTAGTAATTTAATCAGGTAAATTTACAACTGTTCAAAATAGTGATTTCTTAGTCTACCAGTTCAAGAAAAATCCGGTGCTGGAGAAGATACTAAACCTTCTCTATGCAGGTCTCTACCTCTGGTCATGCTTAGATGTTGACACTTGCCCTCTGCCCCTCTTCTGTACATCGCAGGCTCCTGTCACTCTTATACCCAGTTTCTGGTTGGTCAGTCTCTATTTTATGCCTAGAAAGAGACAATTTCTGTTATGATTCCATGCTGGGATAGCAAAACAATGGAAAAACATTGCTACCAGTAAAATATGTTTAACTATTTTCAAAATGCTGGAGTGAGCCAACAGTCCATATCAAAGCCTTTGCAAAGGCATCAAGCCAGTTTCTCAGATTACATTGTTTATAATCTCACTTGGGTTATTTCCTAACAACTTAAAAATGTGTGACTGTTTTTGTATCTGAAACGAGTTTGTCCAGTGCCAGAGCGAGGATATGGGGTATTTACAAAATGAGGCTACCTCGCATGAGTGGCAATCTTTAGGATTCTGATTAACTGAATGGTTCTAGCAATCCTGTTACTGAAGATAGTTCAACCATCTTCTGAATTAGATAGAGGGGTTTGGTTTGATTTTTGTTTTTGTTTTTTCCTGGTAGGATAGTTCTGAGCCAAGGGATTGAGACAGGTTTTGTTCCACACTACTGGTTCTGAAACTGTCAATGCAGCAGATGCAGGAATACAGGTTCAGAGAATCACAAAGGGATAAATGGTCAAATTTGCTCAATGCTTCTGATAGCAGAGCTCCTTGTGCTAAGCATTTATTCTCTGGTAGTTAGAAAGGAGAAGCCCAAGTATACCGGTACTTGGTTAAAAAGAATTTATTGTAAACTGCACTGAAAGTGGACATTTTATACTATTACTTAAAACTCAGATCATCATAATTTTGGTTTCAAATCCGAGGAAAGAAGGCACCCATTTTCAATACCTAATATGCTGTCATGTTAGATACTGCAGCCCTGATTCCAGAGGATGGAAGGTCACTGGCTTCAGTGTTCTTGGAAACAGAGAAGAAAAGCAGTTTGGAAGGGAAAAAGAAGTCTCCAGCAGATCCAGTTTTCATTGTTAAACCAGTAGGTTGCTTTTTTAATATCCCACCTTGGTACTTTTTCTTTTGCCGTCAGAAACAAGTATTTAACAAGTTCATACCTTCTAATCTAAGAAAAATTGACAGACCTCACCTGTTGAAAACCCATTATACAAACACCTGAACTCTTCAGACTTCCAGGAGTAATTTAATTACAGGGGTTCTTCTGAGATGCTTTTTTCATTTTAAAAAATAGTGTTTTCTACCTGATGAAACCTTTGGTATTTTTGTAATGTGTAATAAAATAATCACTACCATTGGGGTTGCTACTCATTTTTCATTGTAATTAATTTTGGGGGGTGAAAAATCTCAATAAATACATTTTTTTCAGGCTAAAAAATGACATTGAAGAAGAGGGAAAAGAGGAATTTTCTGCAGTGATGTTGGAAAAAATTGTTCTGCTACTTGCAAAATGCATTGATGCCTTTTGATTAAAACTAAAAGTGAAAAATCTGACTCTAGTTTGATAGAGACAAAATTTCTTCAGTGAGCCAGAGAATGAAAAGAGTACCAGGTAGCGCTGAGAACTTCTCCATGTTCTCAAAAATGTGCTGCTCTGGAAGAACCGTTTCTAGAAGTGTAAGGGCATTTGTCTGCAGACACTCCTTAAGCCCAGGTGCTTAACTCATCTGTTATCTTTTGCTTTCTTTTCTTACAAACTGAGGTCCAGCACAAATTAAACTGAATGCTAAATTCAGTGGCCAGCTATCTATTAACTGGTAAAATCTGGGTTGAAACAGTAGCATGTAACAGAGGTTAACTCCATGTGCAGTTACCAGGCTGATGAGTTGAGGATAAAAACCAGAAGAATGAGATATTGTGCTTTCTTTTTAGAAGGCAGAACGCCAGTTTTCATTACTTGTGCTTCCAGAATGTCACTGGCTTTTGAAAATATAGAAGGAAAGTACTTCCTTTCCTGCTGTGATGCAGTGTGAGGGATTCTCAGGGTCTATGCTTGTGCTTTGTTGCACTCTCTAACACACCTCTCTCTTGAAGAGAACATTTATACTTGAGAAGAACTGAGTCTTTGCTAATGCAACAGAGCTAGAAAAGGCAAAAATGTTACTGACCTCAACCTAGACTCGCAATAAGCTTTGTGGAGTAATTTGGGATATCATCTTGCCATCTGTTTTAATTCCAAATGAGCAATAGAATGTGTAGTTGCATAGCTTGTATTTCAGAACTTGCCTGTAAGACCTACAATAAAGGAACAGTGCAATTGAGCTAAGGAGTGGTGTGGAGAATGGTAAGGAAATAATGACTTCTGTTGAGATCTTTAGTAACATTTATTGATTTTATATCTACTTAGCCATATAGTTGAAACCAAGACCAATTCTGACTTGGAAGGACTGCAGATTTCAATGTTCGCTAAAACAAGAAGTCTATAGAGTCAGTACACACTGAATATCTTCATAAAAGGAGTATTTTCAGGAACACTTTGAGAAGACATTTTAAAACATGTAACATCAGAAAGAACTGAAGAGCATTTACATAGAAATGATCACAGTCATTCATGATGTCCTAGTTTGTGCCTATGTTTTAGGACATTTATGAAGATTCCAGGGCTGATTACTATACTAATTTAATGAAAATAATAGAAATGTACTGTTTCAGTGCATTATTCTCTTAAACCAGTCATAAGAAAAGATTTATTTCAGTTATCCAATGGTAAAAATTATATTGCTCAATTTCTTCATCTTTAGTGCATGTGGTAGCACAGAAAAATCACTTTGCAAAGTGCTTGATGTCAAGGGAATTCTAGGCCACAGTAAAGGAGTGCACACTGAAATAATGAAAATGTGATTTGGGCCTATTCACAAAAGAAATAATTAGTGTGTTTATGAATGTTAAACTCTAAGTCTGTTACTCAGCTATGCACTAGCAGATTATGCAGACATACAAAAATGGAGCATTCTTAACACTGAGAGCTGCATTTATCACTAATGGAATAAAAAAAGAAAAAGGTAAAAGGAAAAGTAACGTTAAATAATAAATTTAATTTTGCCTTAGAATCAATTCCCTTTCAGTACAATGGAATAACTGTGGAAGTGCTTTTGGAACAGAGACGTGAGGGATGGTAGAGACCAGTCAGAGGTCTAGAAATTATGATCTCTGAAGAAAGACTGTGTGAACTGGGGCTCTTTTAAATTAAAAAAGAGAAAGCTAGGCTAGGTGACCTCCCTTCCAGCTTTATATTTCTGTGGTAATAAAAGGAACTGAAGGAGGATCACTGCATCCAAAGACATAATCCTACCTTTCAGGAAATGAAAATTACTTCTGTATAAAAGTTGAACTGTCACTACCCTACAGATTTATATAAAGAAATAAGGGGACATCAGTGTCCTTTTACTCCCAGAATAGGCAGGAAAGCATCTTGCATAGGATGGCAAAATTTTGTTTATATGCAGAAGAGTGGGGTGTTGATTAAATTCTTACTCTTGCTAGAGTGTTCTTTGTCCATTGTTTTATTATTTTATTAATATTTATTACATAAATATTTAGCTCATAGATGAGATGATGCTTGGAACTATGTGGGATTAAACCAGTAAATAAATAACTGTTTTTTAACTGTGGGTGGTAAATGTGTTTACAAGTATTTTCACAAGGAGAACCTGGCCACCTCAGCAGGCCTTGACAACATAACTTTCTAGCAAGACTCCTAATCAATAATATACATGAAGTATATGCCATATGGCCATATACATTTCACTGGGGTAATAAATGGTGTTTTAGTTTATGAAAATAATCTTTATAAAATGAAAATGACTCTTTCAAACAGTTGGATAAAAGGTAGAGGAAAGGGAATCTATTCAAAACTGGTATAAACTAACTGGGAAAATTTCTGTTCACTGTTCTCCAGATAGTCTGTGATAACATTTGCTGGTCCTTTTTTTGCTTTGCTTACAGGAGTGCAGAGAGATGCCTTTTCTTTTGGGTTGGTGGGGGGTATTACACACATGATGTTGTAAAAACAGATAGGCAGAGGAGGGAGAAGACGGATTGAAGAAAGTGTGAATTACAAAGGCTGTTCCAGGTTTAGAAATTAAATGGAATTCTGTGATGTGCCCATATAGAAAATCAGTGGTAGAATCAAGCCCAGGACTCAAGTCTCTTGATGTCTTGTTTCGTGTTTACTCTCTGCCATGGTTTTCAAAACCAGTCCTGTTTATCTTCCTTGACTGTGCTTATATATGTAGGTTGCTACTCTGCCTCTGCACTTTCAACTTGTCCAATGCAATGGAGAGTTTAGCAGTATAGAAGGTTTTAAATAGATGTTTTTTCAGATTGTATTCACATTTAGCTTATTTTTTTTTAATACGGCAGGAACACTGAACATGTGAAATTGTGAATATTTTCAGTTGATTTAGATGAAGAAATATTCCAAAGTTTACTGGTTCTATTTCTGAGGAATTATAGCAATGCACTTTGTCTTTCGGACAATTGCTGCAGAGACTTGTATAAATCTGGCACATTTGCCACTGTGTTTTTTTAATTTTATTCTTGAGATTCTGCTTGGGAAGGAGTTGTTTTAAAAATTCATTATTATTTGATTGCAAGTTGGATGTCAGCCAACTAAATTTTTGAATTTGAAAGAAAATGCAGCATCAGCTTCTCTGGAGCTATAATGGAATGAAACCCTTCAAGCACTCATTAAAAGGGCTTCTGACGTCTAGCAAAATTAGATGAGGTGTAAATCACTGAACTACCATATGTGGGTTTGAAATGGAATATTTAATTCTGTAGACTCCAAACCCAAGGCTAAAGGGAAATTTAACTACAGCAGCGTAATATTTTGATGATGGAAGAAGTAATACCATTTTAAAGGTTTAATGTTTAATGTTTAAGTTTAAAAAATGTTTATTGAGGGAATCTCAATTGATATCTACATTGTTACCTGGCATATAGGAAAATGCTTGAGGAATAACACTAAAGCACAGTAATAACTTTCCTCCACTGAAGAGTTTCTAAGGGCTGTTGGAAAATTCTGATCGTAGAAGCCTGATCATAATAATTATTTCTGCCCTTAGCTTCCTCCTGATAATTTTGTGCCCTTTGATATAGCTTATATCAGGGGAAGTTCGCTACTGCTCCTCAGTCGCTGAAGGATGGACTTGGTTCCATTGTGAAGGTAGAAGGGCTCAGGAGCTGTGAAACAGTCTTGCCTTTGATTTTCCTTGTATTCAAAATGCAGCTGAAAAGTGCTGTTTTTTCAATAACAATAACAGTAGTACTATTAGTAAATATTTCTATTCCTGATCTTTCCACTGACCCTTATTGGGATTGGGGCTTCATTATTCTGATGCCATGCAAGTTTTAAAGAAAAAATGCCTGGCCTGAAGTCTTTGTAAATAGACATAAGGAAAGGGATGTGGTTGCACCACCTGACCAAATAAATACACAGAAGAATGGATCTCACTGTATTATACATGAAGTAAGTTTGATTTTGATCCCTGCTGGCTCTATTTGAACTATAGCTTTGTGAGACAGTATAGTTTATTATATGGTTTTACAGTAATTTAAGTTGTCAGGCTGTGGCTCAGCCTTTAACTGAAGTCTCAAGAATAAAGGTGAGTTGGTGTTGTTTTATTGTTATTATTATCTAAATGTGTTTATGAAAGCAGGCAAAGATTCATTTCACATGCCCCAAAAGTGTAAGTGCCCCAACATGAAAATCGCTTTAAATAAAACCATGTTTGTTTTCTTGTTTATATTGCACATAAGGATGGAATACTTCTGTACAGAAATGTACTTCCTTGTGATGGGATGGATGAATAGACTTTGATTCCTCAAAGAGAACTATTTGTTTGTCTCTTCAAGCCAGACAAGGTGGGACTCATGAATTATATTCTAAGAGGAATCACTTTGAAGGCAAGGGAGAGATCCTGTGAGAGAACCGGCATTTGAGGAAATCTTATGCAGAGTTTCAAGTTTATTAAGAATAAAGACATTCTTCAGAAAAGGAATGAGCTTTGAAAGGCTCAGGGTGTGCAGCACTGTGCTGAGAATAAGGAGGAGATTTGGTCCCTTCACATTGTTCTCTGGAGTGGGGAAGTGGAGCAGTGGGAGTGTGTTGGGATCAAAGGATGGCTGGTAATTTATTTTGTGTCCTTTTCTACAGCTACTTTGATATCCAGCATAAGCTGAAATGAATAGTGTTCATTTCTTGAGGAAAATATGGTGCATTTGAAAACCAATGTTCAAATGAGCAATAATCCAGTCTGGCTTCCTTTGTGTTATCCAAAGCAGCAGCGTTTTCAGCTTGAGATAAGAGTAGGAAGACTGCTTAATTTCAAAGGTTTTTCACTTTTATCTTAGACTGGGAAATCGGAATACTTTAATGGGTTTAGGTTTTTAATTTAATTCCAGGTTGCTCATCATTTCACCTTTCAGCTGGGCTATACAGATAATTCAATCATATTTCCCTTGACAAGTCATCTGAATTATGCTTATATTTCTCTGCAGATGTGAAAATCAGCTACCATAATAGAGAATGTGACAGACACTTTTGCCTTCCCTCCCTCTTTCTTAATTTAGGGCCCGTTCTGGTCTTGCTCCATAATGCAGATGTCCTCTGACACGGGTGCATGAAAGACAGCTCTTGTATGAAAATGTAATGTGGTACTTCCACACAGACACAATGCCAAAAGGTTTGGAAGTAAGGCTAGAGAGCAGTCATCAGGCAAGAAAGGGATCAAATCTGCACAAACAGTGTATTTCGGAGGTTTGGGGGGTGTGGGCTCTATTTTTGCCCAGAGTTCAAATAGCGTACTGATCTGTTTACATACTTTCTCCCCTTCATAATTGTTTTCCACAAAGACTCCTTTAATTTTCTTTTTTCCAGAGCTATTCCCTTGCTATCCAGCATATAAGCAGATCTTAACTTTAGACCCAAATACATGAACACAGAAGAGGATTGTCTGTTCTGATTCTTGATTCCAAATGGGTGATCAGGAAAGACAGAAATATGAGGTAGTATTTTCTTAAATGAAAGTTTTTCTGTCAGACTTTACGAATTAATTTCATGTGTGAAAGTTCTTCTCTAGGAGGTACCCCAACCAAGCTCAAGCATGTCACAGATTTGGGTGAAGGCATCCTAAAATGAATGTCATGACATTTCCATGCTCAGATAAGGCCTGTCTTTTTAATGTTCATCTTCCTTTTGAGGTCACTAAACACGAAGATAATTTTTTTCTCCAACATTCATTTAATCACCTCAGTTTTTATGCCACCCCTGAAGGTCAAGACAGTGACAGCTGCTCGGGAGTTAACCCGTGCTGAACAGCACGCAGGGTGCTCTGCTGCTTTTAGAAGTCCTGGGGTGCGAACTGCTGCTACCATCATCCCACTGAGACCTTTCTGCCTTCTTTGCTATAGGCAGCTAACGGTACTGCCAGCGTTTTCTTCTAGTTAAGAGGCAAACAGGCATCAAAGGCACATAAAATACTTTTCCCTTGAGGCCCAGACCGTAATTCCTGAGTTTATTCTCTTTAATTGTAGACCATGCAAACCTCTGAAGGCTCAGGGTCTAAACCTACCCTTCAAGTGATATGCTGTTGTTCTGCTGGTATAGTTTTCTGACATTCTTCAGAGAGATGTGGGCATTCATTTTTGCCCCAAATACTCACAGGAAACATCCATACTGTCCACTATTTATAAAATTGGCATTCATTTTATATTTGGCAGGTGTTCATACACAACCCTGGACATCAAACAGCCTTTTTATTTGAGGTGTTTTTGGTTCCTTACTGAAGATAGTCCCTTTCAGCTGGGGAAGTAACGCCGAGCTCTTTCTTCTTCATATAGGCAGCTTCTAGAATAAGGTGTGTATGTAGGTGAGGGTATGTGAACTGGAAAAAAAAAAAAAGCCTGGAACAAATACAAATTTTTTAAAATGTGCTACTATGTGGGTGTGTGTGCATATGCATATTCATGTGTATGTACTGACAGGACCATATCAGGCTAACACAGAGACTGATGGGTGATGTAGGTAACAATACAGTGTCCTTTTGTAAGGCATAAGCGCTAGCCCTGTTCTTTACATGAGATCTCTGTACTATGCTGCTTTGGTAGAACCATGAATGATAACAACAGAAAAATTAACTTAAAAAATGAATACAGGTTATTTTCTGGGTGTTTGTTTGGTTTTGTTTTTTTTTTTGTTGGTTTTTTTTTTTTTTTTAAAGTAATTCAGATAATGCAAAATGAGAGAGCAATAGGTGGATAGGTGAAACGTGTTGAAGAACATTTATTTAAAATCCAATTTAAAAATAAAGGTAGACTGGTCTGTTAAACAAAACTTCATGAAAGCAAGAGAAACTCCTCTTTCAAATACCATAAACATAGTATTTTGGTCTCTAATTATTGTCAAGAGAGTTCTATAAGCTCTGTTTTACTATGCTACATTTTGCTTTAAGAGGTGCACTCTAAAATTCTCCTCATGTAAAAGCGAGGAGTATTTTGTATCATTTCCTTCAGTCTAGAATTGCTTCCAACTGCTCTCACATTAATAAAAAAACCTCTATATTTTTCTAGGGTTGTCCTGGTTTCAGCTGGGATGTAGTTAGCTGTCTTCCTAGTAGCTGGTACAGTGCTATGTTTTGAGTTCAGTATGTGAAGAATGTTGATAACACTGATGTTTTCAGTTGTTGCTCAGTAGTGTTTAGACTACAGTCAAGGATTTTTCAGCTTCTCATGCCCAGCCAGGGCACCTGACCCAAACTGGCCAACAGTGTATTCCATACCATGGGACGTCCCATCCAGTAGAGGAACTGGGAAGTGGGGGGGGCAGGGATTCGCCGCTCGGGGACTGGCTGGGTGTCGGTCGGCGGGTGGTGAGCAATTGCCCTGCGCATCATTTGTACATTTCAATCCTTTTATTACTACTGTTGTCATTTTATTAGTGTTATCATTATCATTATTAGTTTCTTCTTTTCTGTTCTATTAAATCGTTCTTATCTCAACCCAGGAGTTTTACTTCTTTTCCTGATTTTCTCCCCCATCCCACTGGATGGGGGGGGAGTGAGTGAGCGGCTGCGTGGTGCTTAGTTGCTGGCTGGGGTTAAACCACGACAAGGGTCAACATGGAAGATAAATAAAATGCCAAATTTGGAAACCATGGAAGAAAGAGTATTCCGGTTGATGTAAACAACAAAGAAAGTGAACAGATAAGGTCAGAATGAAAAATTAAGTGAAAACTTTATAACTTGTCTTACATTCTGGAAGCTTTTCAGTCAGTAATTTATCTAGACAAAGTTTATTACAAATTATTTTTGGCAGTGAATTTAGATATTTGAATTATTTAAACAGATTGAAAGTGGCTCAGACCAAATTATGATATTTCTTACTTTGTTTTTTGATAAATGACAAAGCATTCTTCCCATAGTCTGGAAAAATGAGGGAATGGGAGTAAATACAGAAGCACTAAATACAGTAACTTAACTATATTGCTGTGTAAAGAAGTGTTGTGAAAATAGGAATACTCTCCTTCTAAATTTTTTTCAGTGAGGTTTTATTAAACTTTCTTATTCTCAGACTGTCTTATAGCCTGAAGCTATTTGTCTTCACAGCATAACAAAACTATTTGTAGTTAGTGGTATAACCTATCCAGAGTGTTACCTTTGAGTATGGGTTCTCGATCTTGATACTGATGCACAGCTAATAACATTCCTCGGTGATGATGAAGCCACAGATCTGCTCCATGAGATGTAGTTGAAAATCATATTTCATAATCTCCTTCTGAACATCATTTTAATATTTAGTATGACCATGTGCAACTCTGACAGAAGTAAACTGTGATACATGGAATTAACTTCAGTAGGCCAGATGCATGCCTTGTCTTGTAATGACAGTGGACAGTTAAAGTCAACATGGCTGGGAAAGGCACCTGAGAAAATGAAACTCCACCATCTGTCTTTGCTTCAAGCTTGTGAAATTGCTTTTAGAGGACTAAAAGAAGTACAGCATCAGTATGAGATGGAGGATTTGGAGAGGAAAATGGGTCAAAAACGATTGACAAGGCATTGTAATGTGGTGTAATCCTTGTGGAAAACAGCAGTCTTCTGATACAAAGCAGTATAGGAGTTACTACTATTTCAAGCACAGATCTGTCCCATTTGCACTGAATATGAATATTATCATGCCACTTGTGACTCATTCTGTGCTTCAGCATTTTTTATTTTATTCTGGCTTGCTTGTGCTATTTCTTTATACTTATCATTATATGCATGTCCTTTTTTCCTATATTTTATGATTTTCTTTTAGATTTTCAGATTGTTAAAGAGTTCTTGATGCAATCATGTTAATTTTTGATGTACTTCTAATCTTTCCTCCATGTCAGGATAATTTGCTGTTGTGCCTTTATCTCTTGCATTCCTTTTTTCCTTATCACTTCTCAGATACTTGCATTTCCCTGAGCTATTTGAAGTCCATTACCCTTATTTTGTTATTCGCAATTTAAAGGAAGAATGGAAGACTTATCATTTTTATGATCTTTTTCACTTGAATTAACTTCCACTTTAAGATTCTCAACCACTTCCTCCTAAAGAATTTGAATTAAACCTAAAATAGCTACTTTCTGTGTAATTTCCTCCACTTCATGAAAGAAAAAAGCAGTCCCTAGCACATTTGAAGAATTGAATAGACAATCTAAGTCCTGCCTTACTGCTTTTTCAAACAGATCTTCAGATAGTTATATTCCCATCTAACCACCAGGTACTGCCATGCAGGTCTTTCCAGTTTCTGCCCCTTGGATACCTCCAATAGTTGCTATATTGAAAAAGCCTCCTGATCAGAAAACCTTTGATTTAAACCTGTCATTATGTGCACATTACTCTTTTTCTCTCCCATATTTCAAATGGTACTCAACAAATCTTCCTGTCACTTTTTCCTAGACTTCAGGAGAAGTAAATATGCCCTTCACAAGCCACACCACCTGACTTTTCCTATGTCTGTTCTTCTAGAATATGCTATGCCCTTCCATAACCACATTCCAGTATTGCTGTTAACCCAGTCATACCTCTGCAATGCCGGTTAGGTCACATTAAGGTATTAAGACCATAAGGTCTAGCACGTGTATCTCAGACTGCAGTGTTTGTGGATCTGTATTTCAGATGTTTGTTGGCTCACTTCGCATTCTCCCTTCCTTCTTGCAATTTTTTCCTTTCTCTCCCCTCTCTCCTCCCCACCTTGGCTTTGACAATGCTTATTCTGAACCCATAACCTGAAAAGGGGGGGAGGTAAAGCCTGCAGAATTTTTTTCACTGGCACCTCTTAAAATTAGTTCAAAGCCTTGCTCCTGAAGACCAACTTGCCAGGCTGGTAAGAAGGTTTGCCTCAGCAGTTAATCTTACAGACAGCTATCCTGCACACCCACCTTCACACCGCCTGTGCAGCCAGACCTCCTCCCTGGCACGGTCTGGGCCTTTATCCCTAGCTGAGGGCACAGATAAGTTCAGCATCTCTACCCGTAGCTTCTTTAGCCTCACTCGTATCATACATACCTGCAGTAACACCAGCGCCCAAGTACACAAACAGGAGATGCCACATGTGAAGATGTTTTGTTCTTTTGTGGCAATATCCGTATGTCTAGATATGTGTAAAACTTGTTACTTCAGGGAAATAAGGTAATTCTTAATAATAATTACTTCTACCATTACTTCAATCTGCAGATATGGAAATTAATGTCTTCAGCTAATTAAATAACTGCTTGCATGCTTGACAAAATATTATATTTATGCATGAGCATAATTTCTTCAAATTACTGTAAATACTTTCATTGAATTAATACAATATGCCAGTTTGATTCCTGGCATATAATGTCTGTTTCAACATTAATACTGAGGGAAAATTTAATCTACTCAATTCTTTTTTGACATCTGTATAGTAGACAAGACAGGGATCAATGCACGCATAGCCTATCATTTTTGCCAATTTTATGCAAATCAAAGGGCAAAAAAGAGCATCATTTTATTCCATTATTCCATTATGCCTAGTGCAATTACTGTTTCATTATCCTTGTTGCAGCCTATTTGATGCATGTGTTTTTTCCATTTTTTGCAAGTATCGCTTTCCAAAGTTTAATAGCACAACTACTCAAGTATTAAATGAGAAAAGAAAGAAGTATTTTTTTTAAATACATAAAAGGGAACTAACAGGAAAATTCAGTAGGCTCCAAAAGTAGTAACTGGAAAGGAAAATGTGATTTTAGGAAAAGCAAATTATTTCCTTACAGTGTTCAAGCAAAATATTGAGAAATTAAGTACAGAGGTTACTACAGTAGCCACTGTTAAAACTTTTTTAAAAGAAGAGTAAGAAATCAACATGAGATTATACTGAAATAGAATCACTAAGACTAGGCAATATCACTCCAAAGGACATGAACAATGATGTAAATATCAAAATACCGATTGTACTGTTGATTTAACAGTTATCCAACATTTTACTTTTTTTTTTTTTTTAAAAGAGATTACATTTGTCAGCCTGAAAATATGGACTGAGAAGTCATGCTTTAGTAGCCTTAAAAGAAATTGGTATAGGACTTACAAAGCTCTTGGGTAAAGTATAATGTGATGAGGAAAAACCAGTAAGCCACTAATAATAAGTGCAGTCTTCCTAAGTCTTGCAAAGAAAAAATAGTGGATAAGAGACAATTGAAGCTTATGGTTTATTTTGATTTTCAAAATCTTTTAGTAAGGCTTTTTTGCCATCATTCAGCAAACTAGTCTTATCCAGAAAAATGTGGAAACCTCTGTTAAATTCTGAAGGAGGGGTGTAAATCCCAGTAAGGTCAATGGAATTTCATTACCATCAAATAAAGTCTTCAGCATTTTGCTGAAACTTATTAATAAAAAGAACAAATACAGAAATAAAGGCAGCAGATCGTTTCCTGATTTAGAAAAGAATGAGAGAAAATAACTCAAAGTAAATGCTTTCTCAGCTAGAAAAAGTCTAATAGCCGCGTCCCTTTGGGATCATTAAGGGTATTGGATAAATTCAGTATACCTACTAATGATGTGTGGGAAAGGTTCAGTTGTGAGATGGAGCTTTGCTGACAAGGAAAAAATGCCCTAGCTTAGTCAAGATTAAGCAGGATTGTGAAAAACTCCAGAAGGAATAGCAGTGAAAATGAAATGCAGCAGAACAGATGCAGAAAAATACTCAGCAGAAGGGATATTTGCAGTGGAAAATGTCAGTGTTTTCCAAATAATTTGTAATATATTGCAGGATGCATCAAGTTTTCAGCATGGCATACAATTTCACATCTATTCAGTAGAAAGACATCTAAAAACTTTATTTTAAAGAAACAAAACATCATACTAAGAGTCAAGATCAATGTCACCAGATTCATTCAGTCGTAGATGGAAACATTATCCGGTATAGCTTGGCTATTTAATTTTTAGCGTGTGTACAGAAAGTACATAAAAAAACATAATATGATTTTATTTCCTGGTTCAATAGACTTTTATTTGAAAGCAGACAGGTGTTTCAAATAGCGACAATGCCATTGTCAGTGCTGATAGAACTTGGCTTTGTCTAGTCTCTCTGTTTTTCTGAAATGTCTTTCCTCTTTAAATGGACCTGAAGCCAACTTGTAGTTTATCCTGTTATTCTTGATCCAATGTCCACAATTTTAAAATTAGTGTGTAAAAACATAATTACTTTTTTTCCTGATGAAAAAATTCCGCAAAGGAACAAACATTTCAGTAAAAGTCTGACTCTTTCTTTGTAGAATAGATTTTAAACCTCAGCTTATGCACATGCATAAAAAATATAGAACAGACCCTAAAATTTTTTTCTCCGGATATTGGCTTTTGATAAGATAACATAAACATTCTTTTCCCCCTCCATTGTTTTGTAGTTCTTGCTGAGTTTGGTAAGCTTCCTACAGCTTTTACAGTCTTTATTGTATGGCAGTTTGCTCGCCAATACCTGTTGGAGATGATGGTAACAAACATGGCTCAATGCTGTAGCAAAATTCATGCATGGGTGATAAGGTAAGATTTGCTATCAAGGTTTCATTTTAGAAGGGTGCCAGTGAATTTTCTGTGAATTTTATTTCTTTCTAAATTTAAAAAAAAAAAGTAGGCGATAGAGGGCTTATATTTTTAATCTTATAAAATTGATGCCTCCCAAGAGTTGACCTACCGGATAAGACAAATATGAACAGAAAATTGTAACATGCATTATTCTGTTAGCACTAGAATCTGCTGAGTAGGGATAAATTTGTTTTACCTCATGGAAGAGACTGATGGTTTTCATAATACTAGAAAGGGTTATATGGAATGGCTCAGGTGAGTCAGTGTCAGTCAATGAAAAATTAGCATGGAATTTAGGAAAAAAAGCCTTATGTTGTCCTCCATCCAAAGTATTGTGTGCATATATGGAAAGAAAAGGTAAAGCCTACACTCACGTCATACTTGTAAGGTTCAGTAAGAAGCCTGTACACTGCACACCATGAAGCCTGTACACTGCTCTGATGTGTTAAGCTAGAACAGCTCTTGAAACTGCATCAAATCACTGTGCAGCTATTGCCTCTGCTACTGAAATCTACATGCTAGTTTTACCAATATGTCATAAGGCCAACGGAGATCTATATATCCATGCCCAGAAGCAGTGCAGAGCTTGGCCCCTTTTACTTAATGAGTCTGACGACGTCTGTCCCAAGGAGAAGGGAAAGGGCATAGAAAACATTCATTTCTCTTAATACCCTTGCAAAGAGGTCAACCACAAAGGTAATCTTTTTTTCTCCCTCTTCTGTTCAGCCGCTTATATTGTACTTCTCAACAACACTGCAAAAATACATCTGCACTAGATACCGTAAATAGGACTAAGCATCCTTAAGGAAAGATGTTGTCTGCAACATGGCTTGATTGATATCAGCCTGTAGGAGAGGGCCAGCAGAGCAGGGAGGGGTGGGTATGTGTGTGTGGGGGGTATGGAGGAGAGGATGGATTCTGCTATATTCTTGTCCTCAGGGTCTTGCAGAAATTCTGAACAACGGAAGAAGTCTATGTTTGAGGGCTGTTTCCCTTGATCCACTCCACCCTACTTCACAACAGCAACCGTATAGATCTTTAAATATACTTCAAGCTGTTTTGCTGCATGAACACAAATGTATCAGTATTTTTCTCCTTGTATACTAGTGCTTAGGTTTTGATGGTAACAGCTAAGAAGCCTTTATACTTTTTCTTTTTATTTTGCTTTCCTACTAAGCTGGATATATTCTTGGAAGGTTTTGTTCACACAACCTTCTCCATCACCTTCTGCACTAGTCTGTAATCTCATTATCTGTTTTAATTCAGTAACTTAAAACTTTTGATAAGTTATTCAAATGCTTTTAAGTTGTAAATTCTACCCAAGATGCTTTAGTACATTAGTCCTTTAAAAGTGTAAATGATTTCTGTGTCAAGAACCTGAAGGATGAAAGGTGTAAAATGTTACACTTCCAAGGAAAGTGGAACTTACAGATATGCGCCTAACGATGAAAGGATTGACAGATCTGACTTCTCTCAGCCAGATCTGTTAACTTCATTTGACACTAAAAAAATCCCATCAAATCAGCACAGAAGAGAACCAATATTGGCATTTGCACATCATTCATTTCCTAGGGTTATGAAATATCTACTGCATTGATGTGACATCCAGCAGCCAAAAGGTTTGTGTTCCTTCATTTTCACAGTGTGCTACATTTTAGCTAGGAGATGGCTGTCCAATGCTTCTTCCTTGCTGTTCTAAATCTAGAAACCTTTATAGTTGTGTTTAGTTTTTTAGTTATGATTGTTTATGCAGTAAAAGTACTGTCATACTATTCTCTGCACCTCTTACAACCACCCCAGTCCTTTTCTGGTGGCTTATTTGTGTTTATTCTCCCGCTTCACAGAATGACCTAAAAAGCTGTTTAAGCTCGAGCAACGTAAATTTGTATTTCTCTTTACTTTTTAATTTTTTTTGCATTAATTACTGAAGAACGTTGGCATTTAATGGACAAATGCGCGCTGATCATTGTGCTTTTGAACAGATCTATTGCCTGGTAAAGGATTGTTGAGATCTTAGCTTTGCTATGAATGTTAATTTCAAAAATTTGGCTGACTTCTGTAGATCCGAAGCAAAATCTTCCTTCAGTCTGAGAAAAAGATGGTGCTGGCTTTAGAACTTTTTGGTTGGTATAGAGGAATTGTGAAAGTGGAGGAGGAATGTATCTCCCTGCCATGGTAAGCAAAACTGTTGCTTAAAAGTGTTTCTGGATTACAGAGTAGTCTTGAACTGACTTTGTGTCTTGGACTATAATCTCCTATTAACTGCATTTCTGGTCTCATAATGGTATTTAACAGAGGACAGTTGTTCAGCAGCCTTAATCACATGTAATATTGTACAATTAGCAGACTGTTCGACAAAGGCTTCAGCCTCAGCTTTTTTTCACAAAATATAAAGCAGCAACACAATTTCCATTTCCTCTCTTTGCATGAACTCACCAATTCATTACAAAACACATACAAAGAGATGTCTAATAGCTAAGAAATGTGTCTGATCCAGAACAATGAAATGATCTGTCTCAGCTCTGTTAGGAGGACAATGTACAGACTACTGGACTGAGAGTGGCTTGTGGGCCTCCTGACATCCTCTGGAATGAAACCGGACATACGACTTCTCATCTCTGTTTTCCCCACACAATTTCAGGTATTCCCTCCGTCAAGACTGTGACCTCCTCAAGGCACAGACTGTTCCTCTGTGACGTTTGTATCGTGCTTAGCTCTGATGTCCTGATCTTGGTTGGGCTCTTACATCACACAAAGTAGAAATAGGTACTGCTGGCTGTTGCTGCGCTCCTTACTGTAGTACTGATGTACCTTGATTTTTTTTGAAATTGAGGTGAGGGTTTAATGGTAAGCCTGGGAAAACGGGCTAAACCAACCCCCAGACAATTCCTCCACACTCCAAGGGTAAGAACTGCAGAATCTGAAGAAGGGTAGATTTGGATCTGATTTCAGACTCTAATACGGGTCACTTTGGATGGTACCAGGAGATTCAATTAAATACCGTTTCTTTATCTCCTTCAAATAGAGACATCATGTCATAAATTCTCAATTTCAGCGTTAGGATAAAGTTTCAGAGGGTTTGATTGCTGTTATTTTCTTCACTGCTTGAAAGCAAGGCTCATTACGTTTGTCTTGTAAAAAAACTGTAAGACGAAAACAGGTTATAGCAAAGCTGAAAAAGACGGGCTGTGTACGGCACACTTCGCAGGAGAAAAAAGAAGGACAATTTAAGCAACGATTACTTCTGTACAGCGCTGTTTACAGAGCTAGGAACTTTTGTTACGGCTCATCAGGCTGTCAGCGGAAGGCAACGTCTCGATTTCAACCATCAAACGGGAAAACGGCGTAAATCCTCGGAAGGTCGGGATCTCACGACAAGCCGTAGCCCCTCTTCTAGCACTAACCGTGGCGAGTTCAAAGAAAACCGCCTCCCAACTTTGCAGGACCCGAGGCAAACACCGGCCCGGCTCCCGTGGAGAAGGGATCCGGGACAGACCGCCGCCTTGGCCCGCCGCCTGCTCTCCCCGCTGACCGGGGGCCGAGCCGGGGGCTCCCGCCCGCCCCCTCACTCCTAACGGACGCCCGCGCGCCGAGGCGGGGCGGGGCGGGGGGTCCGCCCCCGCCCACTGCCCCCCCTCCGCCCCGCCTCCCCTCCCCTCCCCTCCCGCGGGGCCGTGGGGCCTCCGAGGTCTGGGCGGCGGCGCTCCGCCGGCTTTGTGCGGCGGGTGGCCGGTGTGCCCGCAGCGCGGGGGGGGGCGGCCGGCCGGGCCCGGTGCCGTTTCATCTCCCTCCGCCCTTTCCTTCTTTCTTTCTTTTTTTTTTTTTAAGAAGCGTGGGCGGGAGAGGTGTCTGTCGAAGCACAGAGCGCAGGTCGCCGTCGCTGGGCGCAGGGGAAGGCAAGGGGCGGGAGGGGCGTGCGAGCTGCCGGTGTGCGGTTACCCCGGCTGCCCCTTCCCCGCTCTGGTCGGCGGGGACGGTGGTCGCCCGCCCTCCCCGCGCCGCCGGCCGGCCGGCCGGGCCGGACCCCCCTCCCCTTCCCTCCCCTCCCCTCCCCTCCCTCGGCCGCTGAGGAACGGGCGGAGGGACGGATCCAAACGGACCGAGGGGCGGGGGGCGTTAGAGCGAGCAGGCGGCTCTGAGAGGAGATGACAATTAGCCTTTAAAAATGGCTGCTCGGAAGCTGTCAGCCGGGACACGGAGGGGCTGTTAACCCTCCTCCCGCCCCTCTTCCCTGCAGGGCTAATAACGGAGCTCCTCAGCCCTTTGCTCACCGCCGAGCCCCCCCCCCCCCACCCGCCGCCGGTGCGGGATGCCGTAGCGGCTCCGCGGCCCGGCCGCCCTCACTTCCCATCTGACTGACTGGCAAGAGGACGGCGGCAGCGGCGGCCCCCGCCTCCCCGCGCTCCTCCTCGCTGCCGCCTGCGTGTGTGCCGCGGGCAGAGGGACTACAAAGGAGAAGGGGGAGTCGGGGGGCTACATGGTCGAGGGTGGTGTGGGTGTGTGTGTGCGTGCACGCCGGTGGGGGGCATCTCTGGCGAGGAGAAAACGCAAGGTCAAGAGGCAGTTCTCCTCCTCCTCCTCCTCCATGGAAGAAGACGGGAGCGATGAGCCCTGAGGAGGACGACGAAGAGAAGGGGCGGATGGCTGAGGGCTGCCGGGCTTCCCCGCGGGAGTGACGGGGCGCCGAGGGCTGAGGCGGCCGGAGGAGGCAGCGCTGGGGTCGGGAGGGAGGAGAGGAAGGCGAGGAGGAAGCGGGGGGTTTGAATCTCCCCCGGACGGATTATTTCCCCTCAGGGGAAGCTGCCCCTGCCCGGGGTGCGCGGGCGGCGCTGCCATCGCTGCCCGCCGCCGGCCGCGCCTCGGCCCACGGCCCCCGCCGCGAAGATGGACCCGGGCAGCGCCGTGCGGAGAGCGGGAGCTGCCCCCGCGCCCCTGGGCTCCTGGAGACCTTCCCCCCCCCCCCCCCTCCTCCTCCTCCTCCTGCTGCTGCTTCTTCTCCTCGCTCCTGGATGTGAACAGCTGGCTGCTCTTCTACGGCTTCTTGTACCTGGCCCTCTATGCCCAGGTGTCCCAGTCCAAGTCCTGCGACAAAATCTCCTGCTTCTCGGGTCATTGTGTCAACTCCACCTGTGTCTGCGACCAGGGCTGGGTGGGAGACCAGTGCCAACATTGCCAGGGCAGGTTCAAGTAAGTCTCTGCCGATTACCGTTCCCTTTTCCTCCTCCCTAACCCCTTTTCCTGTCGTTCTCACTTGCCTGTTTTTTTTTTTTTTTGCTTGTGTCTGCTATGATTGTGTCCGTGTGCGGTGGAAGTATGTGACAGAAGTTAAGGATGAAGTAGGCTCCTCCACCTCAGGGACCCTGCCTCTAAGAATGCAGGACCCAGTCCTCCGATGGAAAATTGTACCTGCTAACTTACTGCTGAAAATAGGCTGCTCCACTTGATGGGAACTGAGAGACAAGGAGAAATTGGCCTAAAGCTGTGTCGCTGCTGTCCCTCCTGGAAGTGTCATGGAAATGACATGTGCACTTCATGGGGCTGCCCAGGGAGCAAAAATTACTAAGGGATTTGAATGACTTTTTCCTTCTGGAGAGTGAAAGTGTTTTGCTCATTCCAGTCTTCCTCCCTTTCTTTCCAGTGTTTTAGCTAAGTAAGTGTTAGTCAGGCACGTTCAGGATAACATAAGCGTAACTTAGTGAAATGTACGTACCTCATGACAAGGTTTGCAGGAGAGGAGACAGTGGTAAATGTAAAACAGTAACATATTTTTGCAAAGGAGTGGTCAGTGAAGCTAGAACTACCTTCTCATTCTTAAAAGTGGATGTGATACTGAGTCATTGATCAGTGAGAAGGAAGCGCATCCTGACACTTGCTTTTCTATCTGTTGTAGAAAAGAAGACTTAATTTATAGGGCTGTCACTTCCCCCCCCGCCCCCTTTGGTATCAGTATAAAGACTGGCTGTGAAGAATACTGTCTGCTGTTATTTCGCTGTATAACCTTGGACAGGACATCTCATTTCATTCCCTTGTAAAACACCCCTTAAAAGATGGAACTCTATTTATTAGTATATTGACACATACAGCTGGAAAGTGTTCTAACATCTAGCTAATAACAATATATTGGTAAAGCTGTGACTTACAGAATTCAAATTCTGTCTTTGGAAAGTACTTTCATTGGTAAAAGTATCAATAATTGTCTACTTAAAATTGTGTTTAAATTCAGTTTTCTCTTTGGAGTACTAAAATTAAGCTATATAATTTACATCTTTTAAACATTCAATCCGAGGTCACTCATGACTAAATAAACAAAAAGTAAATCCAGTGACTCGTTAGCTTGGGAAGTTGAGTAGCTGGGGGTCAGACATATTGGCTGAAATAATGTACGTGCTGCAGAGGAAGAAACAATTCACCGATAATATCTGGTGGATTATTTCTTCAGTGAGATTATAACTGAGTTGTAAGGGTAATATAAAGCAGATATAATATAAGCACATCTTATCTGCATATGAACTTGGTAATAAGGTTTTAAAGTTGGTCATTTGTTGCCTGTGTGTATTGAGGATTTGGGGGTTGTCCTGTGCTGTGGAACAATGGGCTAATTGTGTAGGGATTGAGAGTGAGGAGAGGAGGCCCAGGTGAATCTTCTTTGTGTGTGAGGATCTGCAGGAGACAAGCTTGCAGAGCTATTATTTCCTTGCTTTAAAGAGATTACTTGTATCCTTTGTCTTGATGCCACTCACAACAGACCCTAATAGTGCAAAGGCTGAAGCAAATTTTCATTTCTTAAATTTCAAAGCTTGTTGTGAATTAGTATGTTTTCTGAATGATTACTGGAGCCTTTATCCAGTCCTTAACAGGTACTTCCTTGATTATCTGGTAAAACATTTATGTTTCTTTACATTTGTTGTATTTGTCAAGTGAGAAGGCACAGTGGGGTTACGTTTTCACTTCTGGTAGAAAGTTAATAATCCATCCCCACCTAGAGGAAGTTCTGCCTGAGTGTTGAAAGGGCACCTCTTCTGAGCTAAACTAACACAGTGGTTAATTGCTGTGCTGTTAGGAGTTTTGGTGAAAGCAGAACAGATTTCTCATTAACTCCTCTATATTCTTTCATGCTTAGCTTTAGAAATGACAGTGATGCTTGCATTGTGATTTTTGTCACAGAAGTAAGCTGTTTCTATTATGTTGGAGACCTATTTTTTACTGAGGACACTTTCATAGTGGTATCTTCGATAGCTCATCATTAATCTTTATTCTTAGAAGCAAAATATACCCTGCAATGAAAATAAGCATTCTAAGATTTAAAGCTTTTCAGGTCCTGTCAGTTGGGGATGGCATGAAATATGTTAACATGTGTCTTACAACGCAAGCAGCAACTCTGAGTAGTTGTATTTTGAATCCTGAAAATTCAGATGGGTGTTGAATGGGTGATGAGTCAAGTCTATGTATTTCCAGCTGAAGAGTTGGAAAAAGAATGTTAATCTGCCTCATGGCCGGGTGATTGAAGACCTTTGTGACTTCTGTGTCAATTGATGGTTTGACTTACCGTGGAACATTTGCATATTGTTTCTGTTTGTCTGTGAAGTGTGAATATCTGCTTTATACACAAGCTGCCATGGCTGGACTTTTGCAGCAGTGGTACTTTTATTTGACAAGTTATGTTGGATGTATACCACTTTTGCAGCAGTTGCTTCTGTCAGTAAGAATTATTATGAAGAATGTTTCAAAATGACATGAAGCTTGAAAAGTGTGTTTGGCTATTATAACTGCGTTAACAATTAATTTATGGGTTGTAGATACAATCTATAAAAATGTTAATAGAACCTTGTGTATTATTCTAAACATTTACATTGTTTCAAAGTTTCAGCAGTTTGAAGTGCCTGGGTGCGTCTCTGTTACGCAAGATTAAAATTGAACTTTTAATGACCTAAATTGGACACCTGTAAAACCTGTTTTCTGTCACGAGGTTAACTGAGGAAACAGATTTCTTAAGGGTAGGCCTAAAAGACTTGAAAATAAAAGGGTCTTTATTTTTCTTCTTTATTTGCTCTTCTGGGAATTGAGTGACTTGCATTAGCAAGCCTCAGAAACATTACGGTAAGAGAAATGCTCTACCCTAGGGGTAACTTGGGACCATTAATTCTTTGGTGAGAGATGTGTAGTATTTTTGTCTTTGTTTTACTTCTTTTCTAGACTGAGAAGTAAACAACATAGCAGAGAGACATCAAAAATAATTGATCAATCTTAGTAAGCAGGTGTCAAAATTAGTTGACAGTACTATGGTAACCTTGCCTTTTCCCTGTAGGAGAATTACTGAGTTAAGTAGACTACTCTGCAAATGTTGCTCTGGACTGGATGAAACAAGCATGGATGGGGGAAAAAATGGGCAAAAAGATTCTCTAGCACTATTTTATTACTCTTATTTATCAACTTTTGTATTTACTCCTTGTATTGTGAAGCATGCGGTAACTCATTATATACACGGAAGTGTTGTTATTCTTACTGCATTGCATTCATATCCATGTCAGTCACATTTCAGAATGATCTAGGCCTCATCTCTGCCTGCCAGTAAATTATTTTACTCTGTTCAGGATGGATATCTGAATGCAATTCTGACTTTTTTCCTTCTCTCAAACTTTTTTTTTTCCCTTCCCTTCTGTTCTGATAGAATGCAAAAAAGATTTTTTTTTTCTTTTTCTGGTACCAAAATAAAAAAGGGAAATTTAGTTATAAAAAGAGAGGGGAAAGAAATTCTGTCTGCCTGCCTGTGGGAGACAGGTGAAAGATAAGAAAGCTAAAGGGTGAGCAGGTTCTGTTTTTATAGCAGGGAGCTTCAAACAGCACAGTTCCCAAGACGTAAACAAAACCACAAGCATAAAAGCACAGTGTCCAATTTTATTTTGATAGATTTATTAAGGAAATGAAGTTTTAATGCTATAACTGTGACTCTTTCTTCCCCTATCCTATAGCCTTGAATTTGTTGGTCAGTTACAGTTTTCATGATGATACGAGCTTGGGCAGAAGGGAGAGGGAAAGGCTGCCCAAAGCAGTTGTGTTATGAGACTCCAGGGAATTCAGGGAGGCAAACATTACGAATGGCCCAACTGCAGGAAAAGCTGCAATCACAGCTTCTACGTATTTAGATGTCAAAGTCAATCAATCTTGAGATGCAGTGCTACAGGAAAACATGTTTCATTAGTTTTGCTACTCACAGAATGACTTCTTAGAAGAAAAAAAAGTTTCTTTCAGGTTGGAGCAAAAAGTTACCCCTTTCTCTAGCTCTGGTTTATGCACTGGTGTATGGAAGCGCATTAGAGAAAAAATTGTGCATGAAACTGCTCTTCCTCTTAAGTTTTTGAGTATCTGAATGACTGGAAATATCCAGTCTCCTAAAATGCTGTCTTTAAAAAGGTAGATTGTGTCTTTGGATGATTATGATTGTTTATTTGATAACTTATGAGTCCCAGCTGGCATATGTAACAAAGCAGACTGTACAGGATAGGTGAGCACCTTTGAGTACCTACACAAGTTAATCTGCTTTGCCTAGTCCTAGATATCTAGTTGTTATGGATAGAGTAAGAGCAAACTGAACAGTTTAATTATTAAACCTCGTCTCCAGATGTTCTTATTGCACTTCTAAATTACTTCCTTCCTGTTCTCCTTAATTTCTAGAGCTCCTATAAAAGATTCTGCATTTTTCAAGGACAAAACAGTTTCCAAGTACAAGAACCTTCACAAGTGAAATGTTAGAAGTGTATCAAATTTCATTATTCCGGGCAAAATCCTTATTTCTATCTAAAACTCTGAATTTTGCTGTCTGCAGAATGACTCATGCAAGGAAAGTGTCCTTAAATTGCAGAATGTAAATGAACAATAATGCTGTATAAGAAATGATCTTTAGGCAAAAAGTTAGTTTTAGCTGCAGCCAGTTGAAGTTCATGCTGCTGTGAAAAGGGGTGACTTTGCCCTTCACGCTTCTCTTTGATTACATCTTTCCGCTTCTTATGTAAGCATTAATATTCCTGCTGAGAGTTGAAAAGTATCAACAGGAACATATCTCCCCACCTACCAGCCAACTGTTTTTAAGCCAGCTCAGTTTCCTCATGTTACTTTACTTGCGTAAGTCTCTTGCTGACCCAAAGGAGGTAGCAGGAATGAGCAGGTGTAGATGGGAAAAGAAAATTGTCCCTTTAAGAAGTGGTACAGACTTAGTTTGCCTTAACTTTAATGTGAAACAACGTCACCACTAAACTGGTGCAACTTCTATTACAAATCCTGAGTCAGGCTATCAGTTGCAAAACTGCCTTTGTCATCAGCATGGCCTGTGTCTGATTCAAGACATATGCATAGTTATTCTTACTGACATCAGTGGAGTTGTGAGATTTTTACACCTGCAAATTGCCTTTTTATAAGTCAACATGTGATGTTAATATAATTAAACTAGTGGAAATGTCAGTGATTATGACTTTACCCTTATAAAATGTGATCTTTATTTAAATTGATTTTAGTGGTGATGCTCTGAAAAATATTTCTTCCCATGTGAGTTATTCTCTCTGTATTAAAATCTTAAAATACAATGATAGTTGGTACAATAAAGAGATATTGCATTTGTAAGGAATACTTTTTTTATTCAAATCGTGTTTTGAAATGTGGAAGCATAAGCCATACGACCATACTAAACTCCTCCTACAAGCTAAACAACCTGCATTAAAAAGTGTTTTTTGAAAGAAAAGCAATCTTTTTGAAGACTTTAAAACCTGATTGTTATTAGTATGGTGGTGTGTTTTATGCTTCCTGTATGGAATCATTTCAGTTGCAAAAGACCCTTAAGATCACAGAGTTCAACCATTAACCTAAGACTACCAAGTCCACCACTAAACCTTTTGAATATTTTTTTAATGGTTTTTTATAGATAAGACCAGAAATGAACTCTCTGATTACCTGTTCTTACAGTTTGCCTTATGCAGGCTGTAGGGTAACTCTGAATTAATTCCTGTTTGAGTTGAATGCATGCTTTAGAAAACCATCCACATATGTTTGAAAGCACTTCCGCTGACTGAGACCCCATTACAGACTTTCAAAATTCTTCCATTGGTTAGTTATCCTCGCTGTTTTCTATAACCAGTAAAAACAAATGCATAATCTGCCTAATCTAGAAAATCTACCCTATCTCATTTTTTGTCCCTTTGAGTTGCCCTGTTTTCTCATGTTTTGAGTCAGGCCTTTGTTGCAGAGCCTTCAGTATGTCAGGTCTATGTTCCCTGTGTAGGTGAAAATATGGTCACCTTTTCCTTACTGAGAATGGAGGAGTGTCCCTTGAGGTGTCTCAACACAAACCAACTTTTTCCATCCTTGACTGCTCTCTTGGTTTTTAGCCTATTGTATGAGCATTCTTGAGCTATGAATGCCAGAACTAGATGCTTGTCTTTTGGCAATGGGTGTATTGGTGAAATGTAGCAGCAGAGCAATGTCTCCCCTGCTGCTTGGTGTCCTGCCGTGTGCAGCTGCAGAAAATGCTTCTAAGCGTAGCACTGTGCTGGCAGCTCAGTCCATTATTTTATGCCTCACAAGTCTTCTCAAAGTTGCTGCATCCTCAGTACCAAGTGATTGATATGTGGCCATGCTTTTCTCTAACTAGTCTGTGAACTGAACACAGCCTCCCCTATTCGGAGTGATATTTAATTGTGGGGCTACAAAGATGTGCATGTTTGGGATGGAGCTGTGATCTTTTAAAAACACCCCTCTTTTCCCCCAAGCAGTAGATAATTAACAATGTGCAGAGATCCTTCCTCTGTGTGTGAGTCTGAGACCATCTATAGGATTGAATCCAAATGCAAATTGGGCAAAGGGCTTGTGGATTCTGGAGTCTGGTTTGTCTGCAGACTAAGCAGTTTGTTACTTAAGCAAGTGTGGGAGCAGATGGCTGAGGATGCTGACAGGCCTTCAGACAGCACCAAAGGCTGGTTGCCATTGCTATGGGTGTGTAAAAAGCTCAGTTGCATCAAAAGTATGCTTAAGTCTATCCATAAGTGATACATAAATGCCTGTAATGGTTAAAGCATTTAATATTTATTATGATTTAAATTTAATTTGGCAAATAAATAGTCTCACACTGTGTATCTCTTACTTCCTTTAACCAAAAAGAAGGCATGATGTTCATATTTTGGAAGGCATTACCATAGTTCATGTCATCTTTTTAAAATGAGTATGAGTAGTTTTTGAGAGATCAGTCTATCACACTGCACTAGAAATTGATTTAATTGTATCAAAATGTAGGCAGAAAAGGTAGGAGGTAATATGAGGTGCTACAGGAATATCCTTGGGAAATTCTTACACATGCTAACTGAAGTGCTGGTGAAAAAACCCTTGCTTTTAAAACACTACTACATTGACAATTAAAAAATGCATTGGAAAACTCATGCAATAAAAAAATGCATTGGAAAACTCGTGCAATATTGAAGAATAATTACCTGTCAGTGTCTGGGGAATTTATTATTAGCTGTATAGTCTAGTCTTGGCAAACATGCTACAAAGTTGATGTAAGGAGGAATAAATGATGATGATACCTGAAAACATGGGCACTCCAGTGGACTGCAGTTGTTAACAGTAATAAAGGAACAATAATAAACTGTAAGCAAAGTGTATGTTTTCATGTGAGGTGGGTGAGCAGTGGGAATTTTCAGGCTAGTATTATAGGTTGTCCTATATATTCTTAAAAGCCTAATGAGCGGAGGTAAGAGTTGTGTTGATTTCAGAGCTCCTTGTGGAGTAAGACGCTGTTGAGAAATGATGGAACTGAGCTCAACACTGTCTGTTAGTGTTCATTCACAAAGTGGAAGAACTGCATTCAGCTTTGAAGTCTCCTGCAGATAGAAAAGTCTAAAGCTTTTAGACCTCTGAAAAGTAATTTAGCTACCAGCTATATAGAATATTATAGGGTAAACATCTTAAACTCTCTGTTAATGCAACAGCATTTTGTAAAAAACAAATTCACTGTAAAATCTCTCCCAAAATTTAGAGCTTGCATCACTCATCTGGAAGAAATGGATTCCAGGATCTGTTTGAATCAGTATTTTATATTTCTTAGCTAAGGATGGAAATGTGCTACTACCATCTTATGATGGCAAAATATCTAGCTTGTTCATGCTAATGATGTTTAGAAACAAGCTAGCCATAGAATATTTCCAAGTTTTAAGCAGCACGTGACCATGAGCCATGATTTGGGTAGGGAATTTTGAAGCCAGGATGTTCTAGGATTACCTGGCAATGGAACAAGTACGGAAGTACTTAAAGATTGGATGCAGGCACATAAAATGATACTCAGCGTCTACATTTTCATATGGATTTCTTCCATAATTTATGCGCTTCAGTGTCTCATTTGTAAAAAGGAAATAACACTTCCTGTAAGGTTAAAGACTTGAGGTGACCCATGATTGTAATGATGAGGGACAGCTAATAAGCTAGGTACAATTTTAGGGAATGCATTTCTTCCTAGAATGTGATAAATACTAGGGCATGAAGTGCTGTTGTCCAAACTGTGCTATAGATCTCAAAGAAATGAGTAAAATTGCTTCCTTATTCAGTCAGATTTACCTAAAACTTGCAAGGAGTCTGTATTATTGCAGAATATTTGAAGAATACATTGTTCTTTTATTCAAGAGAATTCTTGGAAAAAACTGTACATTGACTGTCAATGATAAGATTTTATTTTGAAGGTAAGACCTCCAAAGACCTAACCCCCAACAAACAAAATATTGTAATATGCTGTAGTACTTAACAGATACTTTGAAGAGTTACTGCTGTACTTGTATGAATACAATGTTTTGTATTAGTTATTACATTCCTTTATCAGTATCAAAGAACCATGCATTTCTAATTTGTAGGATGATTGCATTATGTTATTACAGAATTGTGAGTCTGGATTCAGAGTCTTTAAATGTAGATTTTTATTATAGACATGCACTTTTATGCGTAGATGTATGTTTGTTCCTATGTTTTTGAGTTTTCAGCTTGTTCCCTGTTTACCTTGAAGGCTAATAACTTGCCTTCAGTGGAAAAGTGGGTCATGTTGAGTATGTCATGTGATTATCGGGATGCTGGAGCTGGGACTGAAGAACGATCAGAAATATCACAAAAGGACCAGATTTTAACTGTGTACATTACCAGTTGTGGCAGTAAAGCGTGAGCAGCAATGATTTTGGTCAAAATTCTGGGGGGGAGATGTTTTTAAATACTCTGGTGAGCTTTGCAGAAACTTTCTATACAAGGTGTAAGTAGACCACGAGGCACTGTGGAACAAGATGATGAATGGGCTTCATTGATTGCCGCCCCCAATCCAAGGACAGAGATAAATTAACCAGAAAAATATCTTGCTAGTCATGCTGCAGTTTAAAATACTTTCCTTTTTGTAATGGATAGTAGTGGTGAATAAAATATGGTAAGCTTAATTTTCTTGATAATGCATTTCAGCTTTCAAAACTCAAGAGAACTTTGATACACTCTGAACTGTATAAAGGAATACTTGATAGTTCCAGCTTTATTAGTAAAACTGAAATGCTGATTAATCCAACTGTAGGATAATTTGCACCTTCAATTGTTCTTTTTTTGAATCTAGAGTAAGAGTGTGTGTATGTAAAAGTATGTATTTCTTGCAAAGAAAATCCAAAATAGTAAACCAAAACAAACATAAAATATCTCACATTCATGTTTGTGTGTGCAAGCCCAGCTGATGAATCTACTTTGGAGGATACTTGGTAATCAAATGTATATGTGGTATATGCAAGATGTACCAAAGCGGTTATGGGGAAGAGGGAAGTGAACTGTGTGTTTCATAGGAAGTATCATAGAGCTGTCGTAATTAAGCTGTGTGCTGCTGTAGTTCTCTTATATCAGCAGATCTGTTTTGTTTGCTTCCTAAGTCAGCTGAGGCTTTTCTAAAGGATAACTTAAAACATTGAACAGGAGCTGGAAGGTGTTCTTGAAAAATGATAAATACTGGACAAACAAATGGCTGCTTTTGAAAACATACAAATTTGCACTTGCATGCACAGCTGTAATATGTTAAGACAACTGTGTTAGAAAATATTTTTGCAGATGTTTTCTAAAACTTAGTACTGATATAAGTATTAAATCCAGAACATTTGTATTTAAAACTTTGGGGTTTTTTTCCTGGGTATTTTTAATAGTGTAGCACTTTGTAGGAATAATCTGTGAGCATCTATTATAAAATCAAAATGACACATTTTTTCTAGAATTTTTAATTTCCAAATTGCTTGTACTACTTTAGTTTTCATGGGGGACACCCCCCCCCCCCCCCCCCATATTCAAGGAAGTACTTACGTCTACACATCTGTATCATACTTTGTATCTGAATATCTTATTTAAGAACTAGGTAGCTAGTTAGTCATCACAGTGGCCTTGAGAAATAGATACTTATTTTTTGAGCTGTTTTACACATAGGAAAGCTGAAGTTGTGTGTTTGTCTAAGGTAACATAACAAATAAGTGACTGAATTGAAGTGGAAGCTTGGGAGTTTATACAATTTTCTGTGATTCTGTCCCAGTCCTCATTTTGGGAATACTGAATTGTTTTCAAATTGTACATTCATTTTCTGCAAGTATACAATATAGATTGAAGTGCTTTGTTTTCTTAGAGACCTTTACTGTGTAACATAATCAGATATAGGAAAGGATATGAAGTTTATTATTCAGGTATGGATACATAGCTGAGGAGTTTTGTGATGATATTTTAGACCAACTGTTCCAACCACATACTGTATGTCATTCAATGAATATGTGGGGGGGGACCTCTGTTAATGCAGGTATAAATGCCAATAGAGGTTAGAGATTGATGAATACTTAGAGAATTGATCTTGAAAGGTGTCCTCCATTCAAATGAGCCAGGACAGCAAAGCTGGACTGAGTTTGTAGTTGGTCTGTCTTCTTGTTTTTAAAGGGGGCAGGGGAGACAGGGAACAAGCAAATCACAGCTTAATATATTGAGTTCACAAAAGCTGTTCATTAACAGGAACATTGCTGGATTATTTTATTTTCAGTTTTATATACATCCTTGAAGTGCACCTACTGCTTTTGGGGTTTGTATGCATTCAGAAATCTGTTCTCTAACATAAAACTCTGAGGTGACAGGCAGCTGAATGTAAGCAGAATATTCCTTTAAAGTTAGACTTAGGTTTTCTAATTTAGATTGACTGCATTTATAAGTAGCAATTGGACTGGAAAGCAGAGCCAGTGTATGTTAGATTCTCTTGGAATTATAGAGGCTTGCAGCATTGCACTGAAATGGAATTTGAGAACATCTTCCTCTGATGTTTTCCTGTGCATTGTCTTGATAGTTTTGAGGTCATGCTCAGTAAAGATCTTAAAAAGCCCTACCTACTATTATTAAAAAGCCCTGTGGTTAAAGTACTTGCCTACTAAGGACATTCCTTTTGAAGAGTCTTATGTGGTTCTTTGACACATCAGCCATTGCTCTTTACATTTTTTTATCATCCTGGTAAATTTGACTTTTTGTTTCCATCTGCTGGTGAAAACATGCTTAATCTTACTCCTTATTTTTAAACACAGCAATTAAGATTTAGTCCATTTTTCTGTGATGATCAGGGAAAGCACTGTGCCATGCGTGATATTCTAGTCTGTGTTGTAACTTTCTAAGCTACAAGTTTCCTTATTGTCTTTATGTGATTCAGTGGGTATGGAGGTAAATTATTGTGCTTCAAGGCTGGGAGAATGACAAAACTAACATATGCTAATTTGGTGAGTATGAGCATAGCTGCACAAGATCTTTAGTAGAAGAAATATTCTTTGTTCTCATAGATATGGCATTGCAGGCTTAGACTTCAGTGTATCATATCACTTATTCTGGTGCTACTTGAAGCATACTTTTTTCTGAATAAAACAACACTATTTGATGAAACAAATTCTCAGATGTCCTATGGTTTAAAAAGCTAAAAATTTTTAAGGAGCAGCAAGTTTGGGGGTTTTCCTCTCTTTTGAGAACTTTCTTGTTATGTTTTTGAGTCTTTGTCTCTTTCATTTTTTTTTTGTGTGTGTTTTGTTTGTTTGTTTTGTTTTGTTTTTAACAGACCAGAAGTATTTAGGAGGCTTTCTGAGATGATGTCAACCTATAAGATCACAAGTTATGCAAGCTTATCTTCAGTATGTCATGTATTTATGAAGTATACGTGTTCTGATGATGTAGTTTAAATGAGAGGATGCCTTTTTTTTTTGTGGTGGTTTCTGTTTTTAAGGACAGCTAATCATCCTTGTTGAATTCTCTGTTCTTTGCTCAGCACATTTTTATTATGGTAGGATATACTTGCCTTATAGTTAAGAAGACATTCTAGTCTAAAAGATCTTGTTCTTGCTTCTGTAGAAAAGTGGAAACTGGAAAATGCTGTTAAAAATCTGGATGGAAATGTCTGGGAGCCTGTAAACCATGGCTCTGAAGGGAGTTAAGGAACTGAGGTTAGCAGGTTTGTGTGTAAGGATGTTGCTGTGCAGAAAAAGTTGCATATGCTGATCAATACATATTAACATTACATGTTTCTATTTGTGCATGCGCTCAACAGGGTAAGCTAGTAATACTGTTCAAGGCATCTCTATACTAGATTTCAATGGTAACTGGGGTTACAGGCTGCATAAATCTGGTCTGCTTGCTGTTGTGAATCTTAAGGATTTTTTCATAAAGGTATGAGTGTTTTGCAGGATATTGTCTGTGCTTGAGAGTTATCAGAAGGATCTTTAGGGTTTTTTTCCCATAATGTTGAATTTTACTTAGTCCAGATTCACTTGCGCAGTTCTTTATGATTTTGCGTGCATGTATGCTTTATGACTCCTAAGTTATTTGCTCAGGCAGCAAAGAGAAAATTGCATAGCTGTGTGGATACGTGCGATATCTGCATATCAGAAATACTATATATTTGCTCATCTAATTAATCATGTTGAAGTTTCAGGAGTCGGAAGTAGACTTCTTCAGAAAGTAATTTTCAGAAGTTGTGTGGATAATGGACTCAGTTCAGGGGTTCCATGTACTTGCAGAAATATTTGCTTGAGGCAGGATTTGAAAGAAACTCTCTCTAAGGAGATCACTCTATACAAAGTAAGGAGTGTTGTAGAAACAGGTGAAATTTGAGCACATCCACAAAATAGGATTTTGGCTTTTAATTGATTCAGGATGGGAAGCATTTCTTGGTTTTGGAGACAGGTTAACTTTTATGAAGGTATACACCATCAGAAAGCATTCACGGACTTAGCGATAGTTGTAGGATAACAATTTAATATAAATATTTAAATTCATAATTTAATCAATATCATTAATCTGCAATAATAAGATTATTAAGAAATAAAATAATATTGATTTTTCTATTAAATTAATATTTATGATATAACAAGGAATAATAAGATTGTTCATAATTTTGCACTTGCAATTGGACTACAGGCCTGACTCTCAATTGCTATAGTGTTAAGATGTTGTAATTAATGTCTTTAGGGTTTGTTCTTTAATTTGAAGGTAAACTTCATGAAACTTGTGTAATGGAATGGAGAATCAGATTCTTAAAATAATATATATATGACAGTAATGCATTTTTCATGTATAGGTGCTGAAATGTTTGTTATCCTGCAATTTTTTTTTATATATAATGTGTGTGTAGGTACATATGCATCACCTTGTTATGTTGTAGAATATTGAGTTACCTTACCTATAGTGCTTGTCTTCATTTTCTAAATTACAGCAAAACGAAGAAAAAGGAAATTTACCAATAAATGAATGTGATAATGATAGGAAAGAATGACACTGATGACCAGTGTTTGTGATACTTTGTACCAATGTTTTTGAAGTTCGTGTGGCTGGATACAATCAGTCTTTTTTAGAGGGATTTTTAAATGATACAAATAAGAATTAAGTTGGTGAAATAATCTTTTCATCTAATGAACTTTTGGGGCCTGTGTTTGTCTTCCTGGTACTTTTAAAATCAAGCTGTTAAGGTGTTGTCCCATGCTAAGAATGCCTGTATTATACAAAGTTCTCATAGGTGTGATTTAATTACATTAGTGTTGTATTCAGAAGGAAAAATAATTATTAACTGTCTGCTTTTAGCTAGGATTGTGGTTCCAAATATTTTCCTTGAGTTAGAGACATCTGAGGGAATGTTATCCTTAAGCATGTTTTATGCATGTGAAGAAAGGGAAATGGTAGCTTCTGTTCAAGTAAAATTCCCTATTCTCTCTTAAAATATTTTTAACTTATCCTTGTTAGAAGCTTCCTTAGAAAAATAAGAACAGTTGCTATTATGAAATCTCTGTGAGCTTTATTGTGTTTGGATGCAGAAGAGAAATTAGAATCTTGCCATGGAAGAGAATGAGGACTTGAAAAACGAAACAATAACTGGACTATGGCATGTCACCATTATTTTGGAGTAGTTGGTTTTTGAATTTATGCTAAAGAGCACAGAAGGAAAAACGTTCAGGATGAATGTTGGTTTTTGATGTAGGGTTATATGCTGAAGGGCAGGAGAAAAAAAATCTTTGAATAAGTGTGGTTTTTTTTTTTTTTCAGCTAGTATGAAATATGAATATTTGATTCTGTATCTGTTTAAGCCTGTTTCTGTTGCTTCATTGTACTAATGCAACATCTTATTTTATTAATTCTCTTCCTGTTTGCAGTAAAATAGCAGTGTCTGCATTACTCAGTAGTGGTATATGTATTTGTCAGGAATGCCTGAAGTTATCAGTGTCATGGGAGACACTTATTTCTCAGCTAATCTTTTCTTTTGTTGGTACTAGACTTAACTTGATGTTCTAGCAATCAAGCAACAGGCTTTTGTAGGTGTCCAAAAATATTATTGAAGTGCATTTAGTTGTCTGATTTAGTGATGCCAGGACCATATCTGAAGCAGAATTCTGCTGTTTATGTGTCTGATGGACTGAATTTGCAGGATTGTATGAATAGAAAGGCCTTTTTGTATTAGATAACTTAAAAAATGCATCTGACCAACAAGTATCAGCAGTTAAAGCATTAAACCAGAATGTTTTTAATTATATGTAGAGGACTGTTTCTGATTGCAATATGTGGTAACAGAACATCTTCCAAAGATGTCCAGCTCAAAGACTGAGGAAGGTCTTTGCAAGAGTTCTGTCAGTACTACAATGCCACTTCAGTCAGCCTTTCAAAGTCATAGACTTTTCCCATCTCTGCCTCAGAAGAAGCTACAGTTTCTTATTTTATTCTGGACAAAAAGCCTCAGGCAGGGCCTTTCATATGCTAGTTGTATATTGTTCCCATATACAACTGTATTAGCCTTAAAGCATCATATAGACCAGGTTGCAATGGCTAACACTCAGTTGTGCCTCTGCATTAATTGCCTGGTCTCAGTTATTATTCTTAGAAGAATAACTTTTAGTCTAGGTAATGTTCAAGTAATTTACATGTAGAGCTTTATTTGTTTATCTAACACTCCTGTGGATAAATGCTAACTTTCTCAGGAAAAACTGGGAAGCTTGCTTATTTTCAAGTAGTTTTTCCATATAGCTTTTCCTGTTTATTTGGCTGGATACACAAAGAAGTGTATCAAACTACTATGAACTGTTAATAGTCAGATTGTATTATAATCAATTTTTTCAAAGTGGAGCCTGAGAGAGTGGGGTGATCTGGATGAATTAAAGCTCAGTATTTGATGCTAGAGTCTGTTTTTGTTTCTTCTTGAAATATCAAATTTTAGGGAAAAGCAATTTGAAAGCAAATAAATGCCCAATAATCAATAAATGTAAGATCATCATGGAATTTTGAGGGGGAAAAATGTAAAACAATCAAAAAACCTCCCCTGCAAAATGGTAATCAAATGGATTTTTTTGAAAGCTCTGAAATGAGTACTTAGGGATTGTCCCTATTTAAAAACTGCCATGTGATGGTGAGTTTGAGAATGTCATTTCTATGAAAAATGCATTTGAGTTTTTCTTATTGCCTTTACAATAAATTATATGCTTTCTTTTGCTATATCTTTTACTGCTGTATAAATGTGCAGAGAAGTTATGAATTTGTTTCATATTGCTGTGTTGTGATGAAACTGCTTATGTCATAAATAGATTTAATTGCATAATCTAATGGGGAAGGGGAGGTAGACTGAAGAAGGGGAGGAAACCTAAATAGCATTAGAAATTAATGGATAAAAGGAGAGAAAGTTTTGTTACTGAACTATACAAGCAGTGCAGTACTTATGAAATGCAGAACCAAATAGTTATTTTGGTTTTCCTTAACTTAATAATTGTAAATGACAATTTACATATAAATAAAAAAAATGTCTAAATGATGGAAGACTTCATAACACCCTTCATAGTATAGCTAAAACTTTACCTATGCTTTGTAATTTCTTGTCTCAACTACTGCAGTTTTGTTTTGGTTTGAGCTGGCTCCTCTCTGATGTGTATAAGTGCTGAAATAAAATACTTTGCTTCGTTTATGACTTAGATTTCTACCAGCCATTTGTGAAGCTCTTATAAGGACTCACGTCAGGTCTCTACTAAATGGGAGGAAAAGAAACTCTTCAGCCCCACTAGAGCTCTCTTTTAATTTTAGTTCCTCACAATTTAGGAGGCTGACAATAATCATTACATTTGTTTCTAACCTCTAATTCTGGAGCTGCAAGTCTTGTGTGTTTTTTTTTTATGAAAGGAGTTCAATGATACTGGAGCATGCTCAGTCTGGATACAAGTTTACAAGTATGAACCATCACCTCACTGATGATGGTCTTTCACCACCAGTGCACAGTTATTTCACCAAAATGATATGTTTGAGTAATGACTGAACTACTATTGTAAGTTTAAGATAAAATTAATGACTTAAATTAATAATAGGAGAAAATAAGCAGGATTTGTAAAGTATGTTTTTAATTTATAATTCTCCAGTTATCATCAAAGCTCTGCTACTTTCTTTTTCTTTTTTTCTTTTCTTCTCTGGATGAACGTTGCAGTTGTCTGAAACTACTAAAAAGTTATAACCCAAAACAATGGGATAAACAGGGAACTGAGCCTTATGAAGGAGGGAACAGGGCAGCAGGGAGTTTTAATTTACCAAAAAATAAAAATGTGACCAACATTGAGAATGAAAATTAAATATTAGAGCTGTCAAGTTTGAATAAACACAAATGTTGAAGTTTATTATTCTATTACGGTTCAGCCTTCTTAGGACATTATTGGACCTTGCATTAGAAATTGTAAATAGCAATTATTGTTGTATTTGTTGTGGGATAAATGAAAATTATTTGGTCCTTGTGGTATGTTAATTTATAGTTGTCATTTGTAGAGTATTGTAATTTTCTGTTATTTAAATGTAAGCTTTTAAAATTGCTGGGTGCTTTTGCCTCAACTTGCGGATTTTTATTTTAACATGAAGCTGCCGATGATGCCCAGTTCTGAAGTATTGTAGTGGGGTTTTTTGTTTGTTGGGTTTTTTTGTTTTGTTTTTCCAAGTGCTTTGATTTTTCTGATGATTTGCCTGCCGCCTTAACATTCTGGCAAGTTGGGATTAATTAAGAAGTCAGGCAAGTTGGGATTAATTAGAAAGGCTTGTCTGTAAAGCAGCAGGGATTTGTATGAGTTTAAAGGTGAAGTCTTGTGTATAAAGGCAAAATATTTCTAAAACAGATAGATCTGTATATATGTGTGAGTATATGTATCTACTTGTATAGCTATGTATGTATATACAAATATACTTGAAAAATAGAATTTTCTAGAGTCTACATGAAAGTCCAGATTCCATGCTATTTGTTCTTTGACTTGAAGCAGCTATGTGAGTACTGCAAACCTTCCCTTATCTAGGGTTAGTGCCTCTAATCATTGCCCTGCTGAATAAGAGTGGGAAGGAAAAGGAGGAAGAGTTTCATCTCCTTATGTGCTCATATTTTAAAATAAAATCACTGCCACTGCAATTCTGTGAGCTATGTTCCCAGACTGCCTATCAAGATCTCTGAGGAGTGTAAGTTCATATGTCAGGGTAGACACGACACCCAACTTCAGCCAACCTATTACATCCTTTTATGAATGCCTAGAAGCATAGCTGTTGAAGAGTTCACAAGCTGTGACGTGGAAAAAAAATAAGGTGGCTGTTACGAATAGCTGTCTTCAGGACTGGACAGGCTAAGCATTTTGGGTTGCAATTTAGGCTCGAATACTGCTTTTATCCTACTTCACTCTACAAGCTACTCTCTTCTTCCTTTTCCTCCAGATTTCTGTCTGGTGTTACCAGCCAGAGTGATTGAAATTGCTGGTTGTTGACATCTCCGCAAAGGGTTCATCTCTTTTTTTTCCCCTCTGTTTTCCTGCTTTTGCAGGACTACTACACTAGTCCGTGTACACTGTTTTAGGGGCAAAGGCATCTGTTTGCTGTGACCTAAAAGCTGTGTGAAAAAATAATATAATGCTTCTGGTTTTTTTTAATTATTGCAGTAAAATAAAGCCTTGGCTACCTATATGTGGCAAACACATAGTTCCCCATTATTATACTCAGGGATATTTTATATGGAGGGGATGTTATGTGTTTAAATAAAAGAACAAGAAAACATTCCAAAACCCTGCAAACAACTCTAGCAGCAAAATTTGAAACTTGAGCAGATATTTTTTAAAAGCATGCCTTAACGACTTTGTATATATGACTTAGATAAAAGAATCTTTAGTAAACTCTATGTTGTGCCATAGTCCCAAACTCTGTGGAGTGAAATGGCAGTATATTGTAACTAAATATGCCATAAACCTTTCAAAGGTTCTTGAATATCACATTTCTGACTGTCTGAATTTAGACTGTTACTCTAAATTTGTTCATGCAGTCTCCTTGATACATGCCTATTTTTGTGTGCATATAGTCACTTAGACAAAGAGCTGTTCTCTCTCCATGTACTTTTCCTTTTGTCCTCTTTGTACATACAGAGTGTGTAATATTTTTACCTTGGACTTGATTATGCTAGGATAAGCAAGTGTCTTCTTCCTAGGCTCTTATTTCTTCTAGTCACTCAAATAGCATTCTCTGTTCATGTTCCAGTTTAATCTTTCCTGTTCTGTTTCTTGGATATGGCTTTGCCCGTCTCCTGTGCTGTGATGCTATTTCTGCTTGACTGCTTCTGGAAATCCCACATCTGGATCACTGCCTGATCTCTGAAAATCCCACACTGTAGGACCATTTCTCTTTTTTTTCTAGCTGTATCCCATTGGTGGCATATAGTCATTCTGCTGCTGTTTTAATTATCTTCTTTTTTCTCCAGTGGACTAATTAAAATTAGTCCCCTTACTTCTAAGTGCATGATTTTACAGACTAAATTACTAAATTTAATCTCATTTCTGTTAGTCAAGCATCAACATCTAGGTCTTTGCATGGGGTATATTAATCTTTAACAGTATGAACAACTTCATGCCATTAATAAATTGCACTAGCACACTTGTGCCATCAGTTAAGTATCTTTTTAAGGTCAGCTTTTGACTACCTGCACTATCCAATGTTAATACCCATATAGGCTGAGATTTTTTTTCTTATGGGCAACCTGTTGGTCCCATTTCTATCCAGCTTGTTACTTGCATTATGGTTCTTACATTAACTTGGTCTCCAGGTTTAACTAATTGCATAGCTTATTATTGAGTCTTCATGTAATGGTAATATTCTTTATAGTTGCTTTATTAAAGATAAAGTGTGTAATGTTAATAAATTTATGATGTATTTTATTCTTTCCCCTCACATCCATATTTTTAGATTAAACTATGAATATAGAATAATGAGAAGCTAGACTAATAGAGTCTATTAATTCTGAGGAATTCCTTCTCTTTTTGCATTACAGTTAGGTACAATATTTGCTAGAATATGACAAATGGTATAATTTAATCTATTTAATAAAGTGCCTACTGCTGTAACTTGCAAGGTAATGTCTTGAATCTTTTGTTTCCAAGTGTTCTTGTATAGAGAGTCTTGTCTCTGTTCTGGTAAGGCAGTAAGTTATTTGAATTTTGTTAGTACTAAAATTGTTGTATTGTCCAATTCTATACACTTATTTCCATGAGCTGTCTTGCTTTTGTAAGGTAATACTTTACATCATCATCCTGAGTGAAAATTGTCAAACACTTTTTTTGTGTTATCTTTAATTTTTCTTGCCTCATGCTTCCTGATGTTTTTTGCTAATTGTTTGACAAGTTTGCAGTCATACATACATGTATATACACACACACACACTCTCATACAAACACATGATCTAACAAACTTTTCTTAGTTGAGAACATTATTTTTTTTAAATTTGGACAAGAATTGGTGGTTCTAGGATTATTAGAGTTACACATTAAAGCTTAGAAGTTTTGGTTTTATGGTTGATTGCCTTGTCATGATGTATACATTCATTAATAAAAAAAAAAGTGGAATTGGAACAGGATATAATGCTGATAAAGTTACAGATTATAATCGCAGCATCCCAGTTTATCTTTTAAGATGTAATTAGATATTAAGTAATTCCAGGCTTGTTTAGAGTTCTTCACTAGATATGATGATTTTAGCCTCACTTGGAATTTGGGCAGTATTTTAATTCTGACTTGAATTTCCACCTCATAAAGCAATTTTCATGTTGGCTATAAGGTAAATAGCACAACGATCATCTCCATTGCTCCATAAATTTTAATTATTTAGAATGGAAAGTTAATTATGCTAAATACTATTAGAAATACACACATTCCATGTTGCCTCCCTATTTGCTTTCTATCAATTATCTTAATTATTAATTGTGTAAATGAAACTATGAAATACTTTCATCAGATGCTATTAAGTGAACAAACACTAGCTTTGACTTGGAGAGCAAGTTGTAACTGGCAATAACAAAGAAATAATATCTATTCATAACAGGTTTATGATCCCATGGCATGTATTTTACAAAGTAGTTGGTAAAGATTAATTATTTCTGTGCTTGTCTAGTTATTAAAGGTAACAATTTAAGCAGTGTATTTGACTAATCTTCATCTCGGATTACAGCTGGAATGCTAATGACTATGTACAGCTGCTTTGGCTTTTCTGTTATGTCCATATGGATACTCAGATTGATACTGGTACATCATGCATGTATGTAACACTCTTCTGTCTTCTCTGTTCTTTTTCCCCTGCACTAGGAAATTAGTTGCTGATGGAAAATTTAAATGGAGATATCTAAGACTTAAGGATCATACATAGTGGTTTAAAAAGTGCTAATTAGTTACACTTGATACTTAAAAAGTAATTACACAATTTGCCCAATATGAAAAGCTTTGGTGCTGTTATATGCTCCAGTAATGGCCCTATTGTTAAGTACTTATGCACCTGTTACATCTGATTTAGTATCTCTGGTTGATATGTTGTCAAAATAAGTATTTGTATTGGAATTGTATGGTGGAGGAGAGATTTATAATGAATTATATGATTTTTACCAAATCCCTCCCTGAGTAACAGCAATGTTTATACAGGAGAAGGTATTAAAGTGTCTATGTATCCAACAGTACTGTTCACAAATACCTGATTTTCATGAACACCACTCTCCTGAAAATGTATGAATGAAAAAAAACACCTTGCATAATCTATCCACACCTCAGTTTTACATGGTAAACTGTACAGTTTTTCAAGACAAGTTCTTTTGTGGTTACTCACAAATCATTAAAAATTCCCAACAAACCAATCTGCTCTGTAATCCAAAGAAAATGGAAGTTTTTATGTCAGTATACATGTGAAATATAAACTAACTTATCACTTCTTTTGTGCATTTCTGTTGGTTTATATTTCAATCTTTATTTCTTGTCAAAAGCAAAGAGATACATCTTATTCCTGCAGAAGGAACCCTCTACTCACACTTGTAAGAAGAAAATAAATCAGCTTTGGAGAGTTTTGAAAATTTTCTGTTGATGTATTTTACATCTTAACTGTGACACTAAGATCAGTGGATTAAAGGAATTTTTAAGGGAATGGAAACATTTAACTAGAAAAAGTTGGCAGACATAACAGATAAACCCAGTATAAACACTGTAAATCTTCTGGGTTTTGTGGTGGTTGGTTTGGTTCTTTGGGGGTTCATCGTGTCTGTGTTCCCCCCCCTTTCCCCCCCTTTGTGAGATTGAGTAAATTTTGTCATTTAGAGCAGTGCATAGCAGGCAACTTTCTGGATGATGATGACTTCTGTATGTTTGGTTCACTAGCAATGTCATGATAAGTCCTAAGATGTCTGTCATCCTGATATTTTTACCTCATTTTTAGAGGGGGGAAAACCCAAGCAATACAGGGAAGACTAGGGTATTATGCTGTTCATCTCTTTGTGAAAGTTGATTACTTCTACTGGATGCATGAGCCAGGGAATAGCTGTTCCTGATAACTGTGAAATAAGTACAGCAGCTGAGCATCCACTGGGAACTTAAAATTTTGAGCCTTGGCATCTTTTTGAATAGAGGGCTATCTGAAAACACCTGGATTTATTCTCATCAAATCTCTGATTTGATCAAGTAATGCTTTGTGATCAATTTCATGAAATATTAGCAGGAATGTCCATCTTTGTCCTGAGAGGGCTAGGCTGACTGACTGTACCTTCTTGCTTTAATTAAGCAGAGTGACTTACCTTTCTGGATCCTTAGGGGGCCTGTTTGCCTGATTATATGATTTTTTTTTTTTTTTTTTCCCCTTTGCAACATGCTTTGCATGCAGATAACCCTGTTCGCAATACCAGTGCTGTATAGAGAATGTTAAATATTGCCATATTAAGCCGGAATCGACAGCTCTTGCAAAGCTTGCAGCCTGTAAGTGATCTGTGACATAATCCACATGTAAAAACAGTCCCAAACAGGTAATACTTGAAGATCTCTGTAATCTTATTTTATAGTTAATTTAATTTTATAATAATTTTAACCTTACAATTTTTTAGGAAGGCTCTGGTTTTGAAATGAGAAAAGCAAAGACTATGCAGACATAAGGTTAGATGAGTCAACATGTACTAGATGTTGTATTTGGCACTTCTTTCGATGTTGACCCCTGCAGATCTTGGAGATGGGAATTTTTTGGCCTTTTAGTCTATGGGACAGGGGTGTAGCTGGGACTTTTCAATGTTGACCTAAATTGTGCAATCCATCCTCTATTAATCTGACTTTTTATTTAATTTGTCTTTGACATTGTTGCTTTTTGAAAAGAAGTCTCCCTCAGGGTGTGGTTTTTTTTTTTTTTTTTTTTTTCTTGTACCTTTACTGTTGGTTGTGTGGTTTCCTTGAAATTTGTTTTTCTCTTGACTTTCATGATAGAGGTCTCTCTTGACTTGAAACTTTCAACTACTGTTACTGCTGCTTCAGTGTCTCATTGAATTATTTTCCTTACCAAGGTTTACAAAAATCATTGAAACAACTACTCTTCATCCCTTTTTAGCTGTCATTCTCCACTTGATTGCTTGTCTGCAAACTGTCTCTTGCTGCTGATTTTAAAATAAGTTCTTCCAACTCAGCCTGTTTTAATTCTTTAAATAATCATGTCCATTCATCTACTGAGGTAATCAAACAGTTTTAAAAGTGTCTGGAACTCTTAATGTCTAATGATTCACTAGTGTACTTAGCATTTCTTGCAAATCTCTCAGATGGCATTAAGATAGAGTCTTAGTCTATTGTTTTACCTGTAAATTAATCCAACTCTCACACCTCTTAAAGTAAAAAAAAAAAATAGTTTTTTTATTGTCTTATTAAGGTCTTATAAACGAATCCACAGTTCAAGAATCAAAAATCTGCAAGTAGACATAGGAAAAATTAGTCTTTCAGATAATAATTTTTAAAAGAAATCCTTCAAGAGCTGTGTTAAACAATTGTCATGATATTTTTCCACAGAAATTGTAAGCTGTGTAACCAAAATTATTCTAAGCAGTTTGTGTTAACATTATTATTAAATTTAAAAGTGGCTATGGCAAATGAGTTCTCTATTTTGGTTGCCTCAGAGAGTAGAATATGTTGATATAGTTTTGCAGTGCTTCTGTGGACTAGATGTTACTGATTTTTTTAATGTTTAAATTTTAATGAATTTCTGAAAGCTCATATGCCTAAAAACCTGTGGTACTATACATCCTATTGATTAATAAACATATTCTCAAGGGCATGTCTACTGAGAACAAGAATGTGACCTATATAGATTCCATTGAGTACCTACCATTGTAGTACAGCATAATTTTTTGCAGAACATGATGTTTTAACATCTGGGATATGTCAGAGAATTTCCTTTTTTTTTGTAATTGATTCTAAAATAATTTCTATTTTTTTTTCTCATAGCTTAACTTTCATATCACAGTTGGATCATGTTCAATATTTAACACAACCATTGATCAATATATCAATGAAAAAGTACTTTCAGAATATGTCATGGCATTCAGGATTATTTGAACTTTATTATATATGGGCTATACTTTGTACAGAGGATTTGTCTTTAAGCTACATCAGTTTTCAGGATTTTGAGCATTTTAGTCCACAATTCTTGCCATAGTTTTGGGTTTTTTTTCTTTATATTATCATGTACTCCTGAATGTTCAAGCAAAATTATTTCTGAATTCAACACTGTGATTTATTTTTCTTTCTTTTCTTTCTCTAATTAAGCATGTTGGACAGCAGAGTTGTTGCAATGTTTTAGAATGCTCACATCAGTGCTGAGCATTTAAAGATCTTTTCAAAACTCTAACATATGAATGTGCCAGACTTGGAATTCATGTATAACTTTTATTTTAAGATCAGTGTGTGGAAGAGGACTCTATTCAGCCTTATTCCTAACATGGCTCTGCATTCTGGTCTTGTCCATCATCAGGGGCTGTTTAAAACTGTTAAATCCTTTTTATGCAGATATTTATGTAAGGTAACCCGTGACTTAACAATACGTAGCTACCCTGTTTTCTGATGGAACAGCAGGTGGCTACTCAGAGCTTCCTTATGACTTATTCATATGTCCCAGTATTCACTTGTGTCAACATGTTAAATGCATTACTAAAGAGGGTTCTTTCCTATTTTAAAGCAGGCAAATGTTACTGACCTCATTTGAGCTGTTAACTTATCTAGTATATACAGCAAATGTATCAATCTTTTATGCAGACTAAGCTGAAGTGTGGTGCTGAGAAAATTCAGACACAGGTAAGTAGCACAGATCTGAATGGCTGTGTAGCATGCAAAAAAAAAAAAAGGAAGAATATGGGAAACTACTGATCTATACAAATGCATAATTACTCTGAAAGCTTGCTAAAAACATCACCCCCCCCCCCTTATATATTGTCTGTTCAGTAGCTTAAATCTACTTCTGAAGACTGATGCTTCTTCTCTTAAATATATTTATTTGCAATTTAGCCACCCACTTAAGAGACAAGTCATTCTGCCTAACTTTATCCAGTTTTCTCAGTTGCTATGTAAAGGGTCCTTCTTTCTTCTTTTGGCATGTGCAGAGTTTCTTACATGTTTATATCACTCTTCTCGAATGAGTGGTAGAAACACTAATGAGATGAATGTTCAGAACTACAGCTCAAAAGCATTGAGAGCCTTCCATCAGGTTTCTGAAGCTGGACTTTGCGCTGTCTTGCCCATTAGACCCAGTCCTGTATGCCTGCAAACCCACACCAGAGGTAACATGCTCAGGGCATTGCTAGGGATGAAGAGAAGGAAGGGTGCCTCTGTGTGTGCATGGTAAATTTACAGAGAATATATTTTGATGCTGGTGTTCTGTAGATTGTCTAGACAGGAAAAGTTCACTTTTGCAAGTACCTGCCAGATTTGATCCTCTTCCACACCTGTGATCTTAGCCTAAATACGATTCTAAAGTGAGATTTTATTATGTGAAGAGTGGATACATTCTGCTGTGAATAGTTTTTTTTGATCATTAGTATGACTGAAACAACAATACAGTATTTGTATCTTCTTTGTAACAGCAGCTAACACTTGCAGATTTATACCAAAGTAACTGCAACAAGGACTATGTCCATTTTTAAGCTTAGTTTAAGCTTAATTTTTAGATCTCTTCAGGTTTTTGAGATAGTTCAAGGTATGTAATTGAAATTCAAGAAACATGAGTAAATATCTCCATAAAGCTCACTTACCAACTGAAAGCTTTTTAAAGCAGCCCTGTCAGTTAAAATTCCCTAAAAGTATCATATGTAAAATGATATACATGTGCTGTATAATCCTATCATTAGTAAATGGATTTGCAGCCTAAGAACTTCTATGAATCAGAACACTTGGATCCTTAGGCTGATTCAAGAAAAAGCATTTGAAAATGTAAAGAGATTTAAAAACTTGTATTCCCAGTGACTTTGTAAGCAAAGACTTAGCTTATTTTCTAACTAAATGCAAAAGCTGACATTAGGCTGGCAATCCCCAAAATCCAGGCTGAAGTTGCCATCTCAATCTTGTATATACAGATAACTCTTAGACTTGGTGTTTTAAAAGTAACTATTTTAAGTTAGTAATTTGAGGGGGAGAAAATGAGACAAACCCAAACTGAACTAGAGTGTCTCCCTTGGTCAGGAGATGAACCTAGTATACTGTCACTCTGGATCTGACTCCAAACTCCCCAAGGGGGTTGAATGCTGTTTGATGGGGGTGTGTGTGTGCAGCCTGTGCCATGCTGGCTGCTTGCAGCTGACCGGGTCAATGTGTTCACATTACAGCTCATGTGTGGCTTCCATCCTGGACAGAGAAATTAAGGGAAAAGGGGCTCTGCTTCGTTCTCAGTTAGATGGGATGCAGAGATGGAGCAAAATAACCTTTGTAGAATATTGTGCCTTGTTCTGTCTCTGCTGGCAGGTAGTGTTTTATATGGTCTGGTCCATATCTGGCACCTATTGTTGGGGAATATACATGTTGAAGTATAAATGTAGGTGTGGATTTTATGAACAGTGGACAAAAGTGGGCAAATTTACAGATCAAAAAAAGCTGCTTTCACAAATATATAATTTATTTACTCAATATACTTTATTGGACTTAATTTATATAGTCACTGGAACTAAGCTATCACATGTTTTGATGAAGACTTTTTTTTTTCCTTTCATTTCTTCCCCTAAATAAGTTGTTTATTAAAATAGCTATATTTTTTAAATTCCATGTCTTAAACTTTTCTCTCTTAAAGCAATAGGTGAAGCATCAGCTTCCTAATTGTATATTTTGAGATGCTGTAAAATATGTCTAGTCTTGGAGTAATTTACCTCTCTTTGGAATTCTCTGTGGCTATTTTTTCTTTTGATAAAGAGTATGCATCTATAGAAATGTTTTTTAGTTTTTTGCAGTTTTGAATAAAAAGCTTATTTTGGGGATGACTCAACAAGCCCTCTGGCTCTTTTTAGGCTGGTGATAACCCTTCAGCTTCCTTACTGAAAAACAAGCCATGCTAGAATTAGTTTGAGTTTTGCTTTAACTATAATATGTTCCAGTTTAATGACCTACTAACAGTCCTGTGCACAATGCTGTCCTCAGAGAGTTGAGGTCAGGAGTGATTGAAGCTCAGATTAAAGTTTTAAGAGCACCTTCTGGTGACTAATCAAAGGCCAAAAAATGCTTGTTTTGACTGTGGTGTGCATGTTTAGAAATGTATACAGAAGTATATCCTGAAAACAGATTTGGTATGGTTTATACAGGATAATATACTATGATATAGTTTTACTTTGTAGCTTATGCTATATAAGATGTAACAAAAGAGTAGCAATAACCAGAAACACTGTCAGAAATTGTCTTAGGTGTAGTCTTAGGTGATGTAGTTTTTTTTCTTGAAACAGCACTGAATGTTCTTTTGTCCATAACTCCAATTGCGCCTGTTTTGATTTGTAACATTTTGGTTCTGGCAAGAGCTTGGTTTGGAAGCAGTCGTATGTTGAAAAGACTATGTTATGTTATATATTGCAGAAGTATTGGAAAGGTTTAAGGTCAACTGAAAGTTTAAGGAAAGTTGAGTTCCTTTTCCTGTGACTTGTTGCTGGTATTATGCTATTAAGCTTGTGTGAATTCATCCTTGGAATGATTTTCTTTAAAAGAGAAATTATTTTTGTATTGATAAATGTTGAATCTATTTTGCATCAATTTTAGCTGATCAATAGGAACTTCAGAGTGTTATCTGAGATAGTTGCACAAATGCAAATTCTAGTCCACAAACTGAGAACTGAATAAAAGCAATATTAAGACTTGCTTTTGTTGTTGTGAGGGGTTTCTTTTGATATGGATACGAAAGCAGTTTTGAAATTCTAGATGAATACTGCTTTCAGACCATATTGGTAATACACAAGCTTTCAAGGAATATTTGATGAATTTTCTTCTGTTCAATAAAAATTAAGAACGTTTATTGCAGTTTATGTGGTTTTCTAGGATTTAGAAGAAGAATTGGTTTTGCTAGTTTGTCATATCTACTCACTTACTTTTACCTGTAGTGAAACTTTCTGAAAAGCAAAAGCAAGCATCCAAAACATTTAAAAATAAATTATCTTTACTCCTAATTAAAAAACAAACAAACAAAATATGTTTGTTATAATTGAATTATTCATGATACAGAAGGTACCGCTTATGGCAATGCATGCCTGTTGTTTGGAATAGTGGGCTGTAAAGGTACTCAAGAAAGCATCTAGTAGAGCAGGTAAGGTCATATAGGCAAGGAAAGCTGATTTTATTTAAACGGGATTGGTTTCAGTTGTCATCCTTGCTGCAGTAATAATCTTCCTCCAGCTAAATACTTTCCTTTCAGTTGTCTGTCTTGTCGTTATGCAAACCAGTGCACTTCCTTCTGAATTTGCTATGTATTCCAGTTCTGTTTAAGCCAATCAAATAAAGCAATAGTTGCTCTCTTTTTGATGTATCTTTCAAAGGCCTTTTTGTAGACATTCCATCAATGCCAGGAAATTTACTCTGCACTTGACTGTTAGATGACTTGTTGAGTGAGGTGACCAGGGCAATTTAGATTTCTGGTTTGACACATTGCAAGAGACAACTAAATGATAGTTGAAACATTTAAATGCTGACAGGCATACTCGATGGCTTGTTTGTAAGTTGGTATATTAAATAACAAAAGTATATCTTTTGAATGATTCTGTTTTGGTCTACAGTTGTTGAGAGCTGGGGAAGCTTCTCCCACAGCACAACCTGTGGAGTGTGTGCTGCTAGTACTTCTTTGGCATGCCATTCATGAAGTCTGAGAAGGGGCAGCGTCAACCCATCCTTCTCATTCTCCCTAACCGTTCAGCTGCGTTGAAGCAATTCTCTGCTCTAGCACATTTTGCTACCTGAATCATCACTTTTTCTCTAAGCCTTAGGGTCACTGCTTTTTTTTCTGACCCTATTTCAGAATGATTGCTTGCCTTCTTGTTTCTTTTCCACTACTTGTTTCCAACAGCCTAATTTACTGGCTTTAGACTTCAGCGTATGGCTTCATTGATTCCTGCTGGCTTTTGGGCACTACGCTGTGTATCAGAAGCTCCTCTCTGTGGACAGGTATAGTTTCTGTTTATACTGCCTTGATGAAGAGTGGGTCCTTGTTTCTAAATCTATTCTGCTTTGTGTTTGAAGTGGGCACAGCCTGTTATCCTAGGAGCAATCCCTAGAATTTCTGCTCATGAAAGATGGTCCTACACTTTCTATATCCTTTTACTGGTAAGAAAAGACAGGCTGGCTGCATGCCCCACATGCTGTGCTATATCCTTGTAAGGATAACTTGAATAGGCTCATAAGAGCTCTGGTCTTGGAGGCATGTATTTTGCTGTTGTACTCTGTTAAAGGGAAAGCGGGGCATTCCAAGCAATGTTCCCCTCACCTGTATTCTCCTTTTGTGGGAGGCTGGGGGCAACAGCCCCTCTGACAAGTTCCTGTATGTCCTTTTGCCCTATTCCTAGCTCCAGCTATGTCTTTTGAGGAACTGGCTGGTACTGATCAGTGCCTTGGCAAGCTAGAGGAGAAGGGGTTTGGAGATCTCAGCATAAACTTTTAATGTTATTGTTCATCGAATTGGCAGTGTCCTTATCAAGACAGGATTTGAAGAGATTAAGTTTTCTGTTGTAATTTTTCTGCTTAGCAGAAAGAAATTCTAAAACAAAGGTTTTTTTGGTTCAGTGCCTGTGTGGTGAATAAACCCATGGAGTGTTACATTGAAAAACTTCAGAGTTGTATCTTTTCATAATTATACTAATATGGTGCCTCATTTAAATCCTAAGCCCATGTAAGACTCGGCAAATGGAATAGCATGTGCAGTCTCAGTTGAGTTTTCTCATTAGAACTACAGGAATGCACATACATGGGGCAGTTTGCAGGATGAAACCTGTTCATTTTCCTGGGTGCGTCTTTTCTGGTGTAGAGCTTTAAAAATGTATGTGCCACCTTTCAGAGATTCCCATTGGTTTTGTGTTGTATACCGGTAGTTTTTCATTATTTCATGCTTCATTGCAAAAAAAAGTGACGTAAGAGAGAAAATATTGGAAAAATGAAGCTTTTATCATTTAAATAGCATGGCTAATTTTTTTGTCTTGTATTCTTTTGTGTTTCTGTGGATAGTAAAAATAACAGCAATACCTTTTCCCAAAATCCAAACAAAATCACTCTGAATGTATGTAATACAAACTAAGACTTATTTCAGAATGGCCTAAGACTTGTATGGTTTTGAAGTTGTCAGGATATTTCACACCACCAGCTTTGGAGATGCAAAATCATTGCATTAGCAGGTCTTCTGTTAACACTTCAGTAAATGGGAAGTTGTATTAAGCTCAGTAACTGATGGATATAACATACAGTTCTGTGTGTGCCCCTGTCTCCTGATGTTTCTCATCACTATCTGCAAATTTTTCTTGGTGTTTCATTTCAGTTGAGAGCCTATGAGCTGAAAGCTAAAATTTCTAAGAAGTTTTGTTTGTGATTTTAAACCCGACTTCAGTATTTGATTAATTCTGGAGGTTTTGCATTGAAATACAGAACAAATTATGGGCAAAAGATACCCTCTGCCTCAAGAAAACTCCAAACCCCCAAACCCACTCAAAGAAACACCCCCACCCCCCACCCCCCAACTCCTCTAAAAATGTGAAATGTTTAATTCTGTGAAACTGGCAGCTGGAATAGTTAGGACTCAAAATGTCATGTTCTTTCCTTGCTGATATGTCTTCATCCACTTCTAGAGGGAATATTGGAAGTTGCTAACAGTGTTATAACTTACTCATGAATTAAAAAGTCAAGCAGAAAATATGAATGAAATGACACCTGCCACAAACAATGTGTTCTAAAATGATGCTTTTTTTTATTACTAGTAAGAATCTTTCATATCCCCAAACAGGAATGTCTTGTAATACCTGAGAGACATGAATGCCATTATTCCAGTTCTTTACAGCAAAAAGAGGGATGGGCTCTGTATTTAAGGCAAATGTGTAATGTCCTGATAATTGCTATAGCCATGGAAGTCAGAAAGTAAGTGATGATCTGTATAATTATCTAAAAGACAGTACTTGAAACCTAGTCAGCAGCCAGTCCTTTGAATTTATTAATCAATTATGTTTTTAAAAGAACTGTTAACTCTTCTTATCTCAACATTTGTACTGTCTGAGGTTGTGTTCAGGGACTGGGAACCTCTTGTGAAGCAGCATGTGTGCTGATGGGAGGTGGAAGAGAGGAAGGAGTTGCTGTTTTTATATGTATATATAAATAAAAATAGAATGAGGATGCTGAATTTAAAAAAAAGTGTTGAAAACCAAACAAATCATAAATAGTATAAAATGAAACAAACTTCTGTTAGTGTAGTCTTAGGGATGCTAAGAGATTCTTGATGTCTTTGTTTTTGGTTTTCTTTGGAGTGTGTGTGTCAAAGTTTACTACATTTGGATAATTTCAGAATTAATATAGCTAGCAGGAGCTGGTGCTTGCAGCCTTATGGTAGGAGGTAGTTTCCTACCAGGAGAACTCTGTCCTTAACAAACATAAAATTTGATGGTTAGGTATTAATCAATCTAAATGACTGAAAGGTAGAAATAGCTGCCTCTTGTTGGGCACAGGTGTTTATTATAGAAACTTGTCTGAGACAATGAGAAATTTAGGAGTAGGTGACACACTGGATTTAGAGCATTTGGCTGTTACCTCAGGAAGCTTAAGTTAAAACCCTGAACTAGGTCACAAATGAAAATGAGATTTATAGTCATGTACAGTGAAAAATTGGCACAGTGCATTATCTTTTTGCCAAGTACCTCAGTCTGCATTGTCTATATACTTTGTGCCCCACGTTTTAAGATGCTGTAGCATGTTTGATTAATTATAGAAGTCTTGTATATTGAGCCATGTATATGTATTTTATAAATATATACATATATATGTTCAAAGTATATACAAATACATACAAATTCACTATTAACTTTATCCTTCATTCATGTTAATCTTGTGATTAAATCAAAACCTGTAGACAATCCTACTTTAACATAGAACCTACTTGGATTGAAATCTGTTTTAGGCAGCAGAGATGAAGTGAAAGATGTTAACAAAATAATATAAATAATATGTTAGAAAATGCACTTAACCATGTTACTTTTGGAAATAGAGGGCTGCCTTGTAGAAAATAAAGCCTAGAGAAAAGAGCTCTAGCAATTAAAGAAACCTAAACTATAGCTTTTTTTTTTTTTTAAACATTAGGAATGATAACAAAGATAATGTGTTACTTCTGGGTAATTTTAAAGTAACAATCTATTCAGGTACAGAACTTTTCTAAATGACATAATAACAATATTAATGTGGTAGGAAAAAAGTAATTAATAGGACCACTTCAGTCTGGCAGAGTGTGGGGTTTTTTTTTGCTTCTGTTATTTATTTCTTCATTATCTTGGCAACATTTGGCCATAAAAATAACTCTTGGCCAAAATGAACATTTTAAAATGTTAGACCAATGACGTGTCTCCTTGCTTCCTGGCAGATTCTTTTGTAATTCTTGTTTGCTTCTAATGGTAGCTGTATGCATTGATACATGACAAAACTTTGGGACTGCTGTTAATATTCTTCTGAATCGAGACTAAATAGTCAGAATTTTGAATATTTCAAAGCTTACTCTTTTTTCTGAGAAAATGAGTAACCATGACATGAAACTGTGAGTACAAGAAGTTCAGCCAACAAATCGGGAAGATTGTCTGCCTCTTACTCAAAACAGGAATTATCTTTATACAGCTTTTTAACCTTTTGGATTTTATATCTAAAGTAGTGTTTGTAGTCATAATTCAATGAGATAGTGATACAGGGAAATATATGATGTCTTGTGTTTGTATCAAGATGCCAAATTCTTAATTTTAAGCATAGTGGCAGGCCTATTTATAGGAAGAATTTTGGATGACATCTATGAACTAGCCTGGGCATTTCTAATAGAATAGATATCTGTCTCATATGATTTTGTCCAACCATGATATTAAAATAGGAAATACCAAATGTGTGTATTATTCACGATAAGAGACATGAAGCTGTGTTTCTTGAAGTTTTTTCCAGGTCAGTAGAGGATATTGTGCTATTTGCAGTATCTTTTAAAAAGGCACTGATTTCCAAGTTGAGACGAAGAGGACCACTGCCACCTGGAAAATATTGGCAAGATTTGAAATGCTAATTGGTGTAGCAATTCTGTAGAAAGTATGCAGTTCACTGTTGAACTCTGTGGATTGACTCAACTCCACTCAATTTTGTAGAAACTTTCCGTAAATATTACATGTAAATCCATCTGTGTAAAACTAGATAGCATAAAAACTTTTTAAGTTGTCGATAACTTCTAAATGATAGGATGTGATACAGCATTTAGTAGTTTGGGTTTCTTAAAATGTAGCATAACAGCGCTCCTCCCTTTCCCCCAAAGGGAAAGGTTTGCATTTAGAAAGTATTTTCTGACTTCAGGTTAAACCTCTGGAAAACAGGTCAACCATTTTTCAGTAAAATATGTGTACTTGGGTACCTGCGTTAAACAATTAAGTGGTAATCTCTAAGAATCTGGTTTTGTTCATCTCAGATACAGAATCAGGTGCTTTTCAAGTTGTATTTAAAAAAAAAAAATTGTTCCTGATGGATGTCTACTGTATTTATTAGAGGAGGAATAGTGGCACGAGAGTTATAGGTAAGGAGTTTTTCTGAAAATAATCCAAGTAATTTGTTAAATATCTTTGCGTGTGGTTTTCTTGTTACATTATGTGAATATCACTTCAAAAAAGGGTAAGAATCCAATGAAGGGTAATAATGCATTTAATGACAGATTTCTGAGCACTGATCTATTTTTCCTTGCTGCCTCTCTCTTCAGTCAGCTTCCTAAAGTGTTTACCACACTGGCTGCACTCTACTATTCTCCCTCATACTATATTAGTGTCTTGGCAGACCAGATTTTGTTTGCTGGTGTTTTTTTTTTTTTTTTTGATTTGAGTCCTCTCAAAAAATTACTTCTCTTTTTGGATAAGTTATGTTATTCCAAAATCTGGGTTCATTTACATAATTATAAAAATAAACAAATACTCAATACCAGTAGAGAAAATGGTGTGTTAATTTGCTTAGATTCAAGGCAATCAGCATTTGGATTGTTTTTTTAGATAGTTATGGCCTATAATTGCATATTTTAAAGAATATAGGTATGTACTCTGAAGAACAATCTGAAGACAGAAGCCATCCTGACTTTTCCGAGACCCATGCTGTGAAGCTGTGCTTTCAGTAGTGTTATTTGCTACATTTATGGATCAAGCTGTTAAATGAAAATAGTCCAGTCATTTGTGCAGTGAGAGAGAATACTGTGCCTGTTCTTCACCTCATCTCTTGGCCTCTGTTCATCCAAAATTCAGTTATTCATTTGGTCAAAAAAACTTAAAATAGAGCATTTTGACATATGCTGTTGCTGGAAGCTAATGGGAAAATTTCTCTACATGCAGAAAAGTAGAAAGTTCTTTTCTATATGCACATCAATATTTTTCCTCAGATTTAATATTAGAACTGTGAGGAAGAGGAAAACCTTGTGTGTTTGTGTCTCTAATTCACAGTGCTGATGTCTGGCAACTGCCTGGTTTTAACTAATGCAAAAAATGGTACCGTGTTGTAGTTGGTTCAATGGCTTACATTATAGTATACAAAATTAATGCAACTGTCATGATGGGACCTTCTCCATATGTGCACTTGAGTTTTAATTTTTGTTAGTACTGACTTTATGTTAGTGCTTGTAAGGTGAACGAATAATGAATAATAATTAAAAAACTGTTGACATAGTTGAGTAATAGAAAAAAGGCTGTTACGAAAAATGTAGTTTTTCAAAGAACTTTATGATAAATATACACAAATGGAATTTCATCTTTTCTTGTGGAGTCCATTGATTTTTAAGTAGGATTTCTCACTATGCAGTGTGGCCAGGAGTTGCCATCTTTTAAGTGAATAGTAACCAACTTTTAAGTGAATGCTTATATCACAGAAATAAAAATAGATTTTCCTGCCGAGAAAGTGATTATAAATGAAACTTCCCATGCAGAAAGTTCCAGATCATGCAAGCTGCATTGATCCCATATAACGCTGCCTGAAAAAAATCGTCCTCATGGAATTGGATTCAAATTTCTACACATCAGTAGGCATAATTAACCCCAGTAAGATGAAGTAGAGTAATACTGTTTACTTCCTTCTGTGGAGGAAGTTAGCAGTCACAGGGAATTACAGGTTGTATACAAATCAGCATGCATAAAGGCAGTTATTCTGCTACTTACATTCAGGATAACTGTCTATATTAAAAACATTAAATAATTCTCTGGTTGCTATGCTGGTCAGACTACAACTGGAGTAGCAGGTACCATTTTGAGATGCAGATGAATTGGACAAGTTCTAGAGGAAGGAAGTCTAGAAAACGATGCATGAGGAATACTAGATTAAGTTGCTTAATTCAGAGAAGAAAAGCCTGGAGGTAGATGCTTGTAAAAGGTAGGCAGAAAGAGGAAGAAAATTACCTGTTTTCCAGGTCTGCTCTGAGTAGGACAGGAAGTAATATGTTTGAGTTGAAGTAAGAAAAAAATTTTTAGACGTTTAGAAAAACTTTTTAATAATAAGGATAAGTCAGTACTAAAATAGATTGCCTAAGAAGATTGTAGACTTCTGTCACTGGAATTATTAAGAATAAATAAGACAAATAACTGTGAAAAAAGATTTCAGTATAGTTGATCCTGCCTTGGGATAGGGGTTAGGGTGTGTTGTAATTGAATGGCGATTCAAGGGTTTTTGGGGAAAAAAAGTCAAGTACCACCTAACATTGTGTGGAGGTAGAAGAAAATCCTTAGGTAGTCTCATACAGTATTTCCACAGTAATTTTAATGTACAATAGAATAAATATAGGGACTGCCTTTAATGTTACTATATTACTTTTATTTTCTGCAGTATTCTTTCAGTAGTTTTTGGGACTGTTATAAAAATGTAGTATAGACTAATAGCCTTTTTCAGAAACAGTAAATGAGAAACACAACATCTGTTGGAATTAAACCTTAAATTAATATTTTGCACCAATCAAAGATTATATCCCTGCTAGCTTTATTAAAAACAAACAAACAAAAAACCAACAAAAAAAACCCAAACCAAAAAATTCCCCAAACACCCAAAACCTCAACACTCAAGAAAAAAGTACATTTGTGCCACACAAGCGTTATGCTTCTTGAAATAGAGGGAAAATGTTGTATTGTAGTCTTCATTTTAATTTTCTGGGATTTTTGGATTGTTTTGGAGCCTGGTTTTGTTTAAAATAAAGGGAGGAACTGAATACTTTAATTAAGCAGCAGGGACATTTTACAAAAGAAACTGTTACTTTGTCAGTGGATAAAGTGGGGCCTATTTAAGAGTGTGCATTTGATTAGTTGGCATGTGAAAAGTTGTCGTGAATATCCTTACTGTTTCTAAATATACATTCTTCTATTAATGCAAAGCAGTATGTAACATGTATAGGAGTTTGATTGGCATATGCAAATATTTTCTTAATGTATTAAATGTTTGTTCCTCTTGATTAGTCATTTAAGAAAAAATAGAACTACAGGATGTTCAGTATATTCTGTTTAATATACATTGTTGAAAAAAATTAACCAACAGCAAGGTTCTACAATAAATGTAAAAATGCAGGAAAACCAAATGCAAATTTTTAGGATTTTTGTCAGGTGCCAATCAATGGTTTATGCCCGGAAAATGAAAATATGGCTTTGGATTTTTCAGAACATGTTGTTTTTCTTCCTTTGAAAAAAATATTAAAAAAATCTTCTTAGACTATAATTTAAAATTTTGGTATGAGAAATGGCCTCTTCATCTCTTCTGTATTTCTTTCTGATATCATAGTGCTCACTAGTTCTGGGCTGTTCTGTAAGGTGTTCCAAATTTTTTTTTCTTCTTTCTTAATGTATTCAGCTGATCTCATCTGGGATACGTGAAGAGCCTCTTTCCTTGCTGTAAAGATTAGGTACAAGATCTTGAGCTAGAAAGATTGCCCCTACTTGTATTTATGAAGGATTTGATCTTATAACTTTGAAGCACAGTTATTGATTTTTATTTTTTTACTAAAACAAATTTTCATAAAAGATAAAAAGGAGATGGAGCAAAATTTTGCAACAATGGAGAGAATAGTCCTTGACTGAGACGCAAATACTGATATTGAGATGAATCCATACAGCAAAACATGCTCTGTATCTTATATTCAGGTATATCTGAAGTAGGAATTGCAAAATAATCCAACATTTCATAAAATTCTGAATAGAAATGTGACACTAATATAGAGATAAATGAACCTCTTCATAACCCCTTCTTTTATGTAACAGTGAATATTTGTAATATTATGAATGTGCCTTATGCTTTGTTTCTCCTAATGTTCCTGTATTATAAATCAAACTTCTGTCTGTCCATCTACCAGCAGTTTTGTGGATTTTCATGTTCTGCTGATGACAGAAAATACCCAATGACTTCGCTGGTTTAAATTAGTGCCCCTTTCTGAAAGATTTGATGATACTATTCTTCTGCAAGAAGATACAGGAGATGACATGACTGCATTTTTCACAGATCCATAAATATTACAGCCAAGAAGGGCCATTTTAATAACCTGCTCTGATGTCTTATGTATTGCAGGCCATAGATTTTGTCTGACTACTCCTTCATTTTGGACCGATAATTTCTGACTGAACTAGAACATACTTTTCTCTTTTCTTGAAATGCATCAGTCTTGATTTAAAGCCTCTGCAGTGGTAAATATAAATATTACCACTGTAAATACTAAGTCAGTTATATTTGCCATTATTTTATAACAGTGGTAATATTCCAGGGGAATATAGATATCCCCTTGTTGCATGTTTCAGTTGCCCTGTGTTGGCTTCAGCCTTTAGCTCTCACATTTCTGGTATATGTCTGCTAGATGAAACAACCTATGTATCTTTCACGTAAACTATTACTGACTGATTAGCTTGGTGAGTGACTAATCTGTTACTGATGCTTCTGAATGTCTTTAACTCTGCTGTGCAGCATCCTGACTTCTTTCTATAATTTGGTAGATCTGTTTTACAGTATACAGAGAAGGGAAATGTTCTCTTGGCATGCACCTCTAATTCTTTATAGGTTTCGATTATAACCATGCCAACTAAAAAAATACTGTTGTGTTTGTGAAAGCAGGCATGCAATTTAAAATGACAATATACAACATCAGCTGCTCCCCTGTGCATTCTGTTTAGAGAGCTGGAGTCTAGGTGTGATAAACCTGTGGTGCTTAAGCAGGTCACACAAATTGTTCTGGCTGTCCCCTCATCCCTGAAGCTTTCTCAGCGATGAGAAAGCAATGAGCAGGGAGTTGGTGGCGGCATGTAGGCTTCGTTCTGGCTGTTCCACTTCTGTGACTAAAGAGTGTGTGGTCATGTTGGCTCATCTGGATTTTGGTTATTTGACAGGATCACTGTTAGTCACAGAGTAAAACTATGCCCATGAATACCTGGCTTTACATGATAGAGAATATTGCCCTTGATTTGGTAAGAGGTTATGTGAAAGTAGTACTGATATATGTATATGTGTTGCTCATGGGATTTGGTATTGGATAACATTTGGAAAGAAAAATGGTACAGAAAAGTTCTCGGTATGACTCAAGAAACTTAAAGTAATACCCCTCTGTCTTGCTATGTATTTATTTTAAATAGAACAGCCCCTTTATCTTGCCATTTTTCACAACCATTATTACAAAGCAATGTCATGCTCTTACTTATTGTTTACTTTTTTCAGCGAAGTGCAATAGCTGCTTCAAAGGCTATCTGCTCTTCCACAAGAAACTATTTATCAAAAAATTATCAGCCTAGGTGACAAGGGAAATTGTTTGCGCTTTACTAGTGCCAAAGGGCTGATTTAATAAAAACAACTCTTGTAAGTCATCTCCATTGCATTATACAGCTACTAAGAAGGCAATGGTCATGACAGCACATGAATACTTGTGATATTTCACACTTCTTGCAGAAAAGTAAATGTTCAGTGGCTTGCTATGTAAGACTTTACATCCGTATATAAACAATATGACAGCAATCTGTTTTGATTGGAATTTTATGCATTACTGCCTTTTTAAAAAAAAAAAAAAAGATTTCAATCTAGCACACATTCAGACGTGGGATCTGGTCCTGTAGTCAGCTTTACTAAGGTTCTGCTAGGGGCCAAGCATCAATATTAGCTTGATTTCAAATCATATATATAAACATGAAAGTATACCTTTAGGTGAAGTTGATATTTCTCAACTAAAAGAAACATTACAAACTTAAACTGCATGTGTCTTTTGCTTGCTTCGAGCAAAAGTATTCTGTGGCCAGTCATTGATTCACAAGAGGGCACCTGGCAGGGGCATGGTTAGCCTTTCCCCGTGGCCATTGCTGCAGCTTCTCCAGCGTGCAGCAAGGGAGGATTGGGAGTTACCAGCTGTGCCTCGTCATTCATTACTTTGCTTATGAGCTACACCAGCATTTGTATAGCACTTACCAGGAACCATCGCTCTTGGGGAGTGGTGTACTGCAGCATTCAGACCAGCTCAATGTACTAGGTTTTATTAGGGAAATTTTCTCTCAGCTGTCAGCTGACTGAAGTATATGGTTGTTGTTGGGTTTTATTTTCTTTTTTCCTCCCAGTCTGATGCTCATGTTACCAGCTGTTTATCTGCTTTTCTCCTTTTTATTCAGAAGCAAAAAATATGTTATTGATACTGCTTTTACGCCTTGAAAATGTTTTGAAGTACAATTATTTGGACAGCTCCCCATATTAGAGAGCTTTGTCCCATTTCATCAAAAGGAAAACACGGGTAAAAAAAATCTTCATTCAAACCACTAGTGATTTGAACAGAGTGGTTTACAGTGTGTCTAACAAACTGAAGCTAGTTCTTACAGGTGAATGAACTTGTTTAAAAACCTAAGAGTTTGCATGGACCTTGTCTTATAAATTCTTCTTTCTTGCTCTCTTGTTTTTATTTCCTTTCCACATGTTTATAGTTTTATGTTTGGAATTACAGAGCTCTGTTAATAAGTATGCAATTACTGTTTGGTATGAGTTCAAATGTAAATAACTTGCAGTAGATGTGGTAGCGAATATTTTTAAAATTGGTATGTACAGCTTCAAAGATAGTAGGATAGCAGATATTGGATTCCTGTTCAGCTGGACTCCTGGTGAGAAAATTTAGCTGTGACTTGTTCAGGTTGTTCAGCTTTGCCTCTGGACTTAGATCTACTCTATTGATTTATTAAAAAAACTGAAACAAAACAGAAAACCCCAACTGCTTCTTTTTTCTTATTCGATGATACTTATTCTTAATGGTTATCTTTCCACACTATAGTGAAAGGAATGAACATTTCTGTGTATGTATTTCTATTTGTTATCATTGTAACGTTTTAAAGAGTAGGATGGTTGGTTTTCCCAGTGGAGTAAGGCCACCAGAGATTTGTGTTAAGGCCTGAACTACACAACATAATCATAAAGGATGTAGAAAATGGGGTAAATAGTGAAGGTAGTGTGCTGAAGATACTAAGCTCTTTCAGAAAGCTTTTATGGTAATGGATTATTGAATTTAATCTGCTATTTTATCACTCTGTATAGATTAATGTGAAGTAATATATGTGAATGGAGGAAAAAGGTTCTATTTCTACATTAAATGAATTTCTGTATGTAATGAATCTTGAACTATTATCACTCAGAAAAAAAGTTACAGCAGCTAGGTGTGTTTAAAATATCAGCATAGTAGTTGTTGAAAGAGCAAATAAAATGTTAGGATGGGAATAGAGAACAAAGTGGAAATCATTATTATGCTACTGTAGAGATTCATGGTTAACTTGCATCTTGAATATGTCCCTGACCTGCAAGTCGCTGTAGGTGGTGTAATGCTGTGGGAAGCATTTGTAGGGATTTAAATCCCTTCCTGGATATCTGCTGTAGGTCATTGTCAGAGACAGGGTACCGGGCTATGTTGGCGTTTTGGTCTGACCTTTTATGGCTTTTAGTATGCATTTTATTTAGTTTCTGTGTAGTTCAGTGTTGTTCAGCTTTCCCATGTCTCATCACTGACCAGGAATAAGAGAGGGACAGGCTGGCAGATATGCTTATTTAAATTTATAATTTATGCCTTAATTTCTCTTGATCTGGAACAGGTTTCCCACTGCTGCTGTGGTCTAATTTCAGAAGTAAGATGTAATGTAATGGCAAAAGAAACAAGCAAACCAAATCAAAATCCTCTTAAACGAAAAGCCCTTTACACTGGCTTGCATCCATTTCATGTGAAGGATAATTTAAATTGTATGTAGTATTTGCTTGTTACTGAACTAGAAAAATTAGAAGTCTTGTGATTGCCTGGGGGAAGAAAGCAAATCAGTGATATAGAATAATCAGAATTCTAGTTTTTATGAGCAAAAATAGTGTGACAAGAAATATGGAGAGAGACTTAACTCTTTCCCCCACACCCAATTTTCTCTCCATCCAGAAGGAATCTACTGGCATGTTGATGATGTGCATTCTGTTGTCTCTGGTTTATTACAGCACTTTTTTTTCTCTTGTAGGTTAACAGAACCTTCTGGATATTTAACAGATGGACCAATAAATTATAAATATAAAACTAAATGTACATGGTTAATTGAAGGATAGTAAGTATTTATTTTCATAGCTTAAATTTTCTGACAGTTTGGTACTGTGTATTGTAGACATCTAAAGAACTCAAATCAAAACTCAAGTCAAAACTGCATCTGGATACAATATAAACAGTTTTGGTTTTTTGTTTGTTAGTTTTGTTTTTGTTGAAATGTTATAAAGATTCAAAAAGGAAAAAAAAAGTTGAAGTAGAATTTTCAGGATTGCTCAGAGTTGGCCAAATTCCATTCCCATTCAAACTGCTGGCAAAATTTAGGCTAACATTGGAATTTGGCCAGTGCTGCAAGCTCTCAAAACCCTATGATAAATTTGTTGCCTGTTTGAGTACCTTTACATAAGTTCCAAATGTGGTTAGAGAATCCTATTATTTAACTCCTTATCTTACTCTCCAGCGATAAATCAGGAATGGCTTCAAGTACAGAATGCTTCCAGTTTAATTATAATTATTCAGTTACATGTTGCTCAAAAGTTAGTGCTTCTATAAAGTATTTTCTCTTGCATTCTAGTTTTCCTCATATACTTAATTTTAAAATCATATTGTGCCCACAGTTTATATAGTTTAGATGTCTCATGTCTGTTGCTAATTTTCAGTTTATGCAGCACAGAAATACACAGATTTGCACAAAGAAATGATGAGACATATGCACTAATATGGCTAATTTTTAAAGGCACAAATTTGTTAAATTTCAGTGGGACTTTTTTCCCCCAGGCTATGGATCAGGATTTTGCTGAAGAATTTAGCTAGGTCCAAGTTCTACTAATATTCTAAAAGAAAATTGCCTCCTTCTGTATTTCCATATTGTCATCATCTCAATTACTGTAGATGTCTCCTCTGTTGCTGCAGTTCAGTAATGACCTATCTGATCTAATTTTGGTCTGCTTATATGTAGATAGTAACTTAAACAGAACAGCAATAAAGTTATGGGTAGTTTGCAAAATCGTTTAAGTAGAAGCTTCAATATCTAGGTGACTAGGCTATAGCTGAATACCTTTCTGACATAAATAGACTTTCTCTTTTTACCCAAGCTAGCTCAGGAATATTTGCACTGCACTACACTATACTAAAGTGGAAACATGCCTGAGGATTGTATGCAAACTCTGCTTCGAAGTTGGTCTTCGCTCTCTTCCTCCCCTTTGCGGGAGATGGTAGAGTGAGTACCTGGAGGAAACAATACGCTGCACAGTATGTGGAAGAGTGATGGAACCCAGAAACATAGTGCAAAATGTCAACAGACAAGAAAGTTACATATGTATAAGATACTCTCTTTTAAAAAATGAACAAAGAGCTCTCTCCAAATGATCTCTTTCTCTCTGTCAAAAAAGCCTATGTTTTCCAAACTGAGAAACTGCCCTCGAGCCTGTCAGTAGGAGGGAAAAAAATAAAATGAAATAAAAGAAAATAATCAGTATGTTGCACGGAATATATTTAGGAGTCTGCTAATTTTGTCATATGAGAAAATACCCCTTTCAGAAATCTTACATTCTCAATCTGAATCTCTACTGAAAACTGGTGAAATATGACTCTCAGGTGTTATATGGGGGAGGGGAGGAGGAAGAAAAAAAAAAATCTTGCAGTAATATTGCTTGTTGTTTTGAACTTGTGTGTTAGGATTTTTATTTTCAATAACTAGTATAATACTGGAATGAGGATATGTAGGTGATTTTGTCTTGAAAGACTCTTTAAACCTTATAGTCCTGACATTGTAAAGTGAAGCTAGTATATTTAAATGCGATATTTTAATTGCTCTAAATTTGTGTTTCTGCATACTGATGAAACCTGGTGAACTTAAGTCTCTTGTTAACTTTAGGGGTTATTATACTTGGACTGAAGACCTTATTTTTAAAGTTTTCTAAGATAAAGTAAAATATTTGCTATTTTGTTATTTAACTCTTTGAAATGTTTAGTTAGTACTCAAAATGTTGTAATAGAGTTATGCTGGCATGATCAATTTTGCTGTAAGTTCTTTATCTTATGAGCTCAATACTTCTGTAAATAATATTTTGCATCAATGTTGTTTTGTGTTTTTTTTTTTTTCCAGCCCAAATGCAATACTAAGATTAAGATTTAATCACTTTGCCACGGAATGTAGTTGGGACCATATGTATGTATATGATGGAGATTCAATATATGCACCTTTAATAGCTGTATTTAGGTGAGTGTATTTATTATTAGCCTTTTAGTCCAAGTAGTCATATATGGACATTTTTAGTTTGCGGGCAGAAAAAACGAAAACATTAGAGGCCTTAATTTGTTAAATAACTTGCTTTCTTTTGTTAATATTGTGGGAACATGTACGTAAAGTTATATTAGAATAAATTGCAAAACACTGCTTTTTTGGTTAGGTGATCGTAGCATAAATCCATTATGTGGCTTGTACTTACTGCTGACATTGCATGGAGTGTTAATGCTTATAGACAGGCAATCAGAAATGTATTTTCCAGTAGGCTTCCAATAGCGACTCCTGAGTTTTAACATGCATTAAATGTGGCACTGGCCAATAGTGTCAGTATCTGATCCTACTTAAGGGAGAACTTGGGGACTGTTGCGCTATGTGTAAGTTATAAAAAAAGGCTGCTAAATGCTTTCTATATTTCTGTATGAAGACTGAAGAGACTTGTTCAGAGCATTTGATGCAAAGGCTGTCTTAAGCACTAATTTTGTAACATATTTTCCTTAGATTACTGAACTGGACAAAGTCCTGGAGGAGATCTCAAATTTGCTATGAACTGAAATGGTGGAATTTCTTTCCTTTTTGTTATATTATCGTTAGCTTATGAGAATTGCTACACAGCTAAATATTTTTTCAGGTTAATGTTTGTTTTCTAGACTCATAGTATTACTTTATAGCAAGATTTAGAAATAAATACAAAATCAACAACAATAAACGAGCACAGCAACTAATGCTGAATAAAGACTAATTATTTGCCTTTCAAATGACTATAAACTGTTGAGGTAAAGATTTAGGTCCATGCACTGCATTTCCTATATGTCCAAGAGAGAAAAAGCAGGGCATATGATTTTTAACACTTGTTTCCTCCATTTCTGAACTTTACCAAAATGTTTCAGTTGCTTTATTCCTACCCTTTTGTTAAAATTTTGGGAAACATTCCAGAAAGAATATTCTATGCAAGTGGGCTATAGTTTATTAGAGAAAAGGCACAGGATCCTAATCCTTTGAAGTCAGTACAAGTTTTATCTTGGGATATCCATTGAGTGCAAAGCTATATTAAAAAACAAAACAAAACAAAAAACCCCAACAAACCAGAAACTGTTTGTGCATATATACACAGATGCTCTATGGGACAGAAATTGTACTTCATTTTGTGCTATGAAATACTGATCATGCTGCTGAAGTTTAGGAAATACTAACTGCATAAATGATAGTGCTTTCTCCTAAGGCAACAAAGCTCAGGTCATCCCTCTGTCCTGCCCAACTATAGCAATCTGCACCTTCTCTCCTAATTCTCCTCAATTGTTACATAATTGCTTGGTGGTTTTTTTTTTTTTTTTTTTTTTTTCCCCTCCCCAAAGTTGTATTTGTTAAATGTGTCTAGCTGTCATTCAGGAGCCTGACTTGTAGCATGAATGGAAGGAAAGAAGAGGTTCCTCTTCCTGTGTTCTTTACTTCAGATGTCTTTCAGTGTATTGATTTTTAGTGTTTACCTTAGGATTCCTATAACTTTTAATTTATATCTGTGAAGTGGCACTGTTTTTTGCATGTGATCCTTTTTCCTCAGTATATTAATATATTGCTTGTTTTTTCTACTTCCATCTTTATTTAAGGCTGACATCTTAACATCTTTCTGAAGTTTTAAAAAGTATTTCATTTTCTATTGAAAATTGCCTTTTCATGGAAATTACTTAATTACTTTCCAGGTTTGAAATTCTTTAAGATAAACTTCTGAAGGTGCAAATATTATGTGGAAGTAGAATTCTTGCTGATAGTGAGTATTAAGCACCTGTCTGAAGGAGAGATATATATATTTTCAAAGTTAAAATAAGTTTTAAAAATTATACTGACGGTGCATGCACCCTCAAAATAATCTGATGTGAAATTTTGCATTAATCTGTGAGGGAGGAGGTTTTGTTTTGATTTCCTGGAAAACCCTACCTTACCTTGCAGAGGCATGGGCAAGTTTTATATGCTGCTGCTGCTTTTTTTTTTTTTTTAAAGAAGTTTTTTAAATGAGATTTATGACTTATCTTCTGTATATAAATAACAAACAGAATAGCTAACTCCCTCTTCCCCCACCGCCCCAAAGACTGCTTAAAAACAGTATTCTCATTTTCTTTTCCAGTGGTCTAATAGTCCCTGAAGTCCGTGGAAATGAAACTGTTCCTGAAGTAGTTACTACATCTGGCTATGCATTACTACACTTTTTTAGTGATGCTGCTTATAACCTAACTGGATTTAACATTTTTTACTCGTAAGTATTTTTTACTAAGTAATTACTTTTTAAATTAGGCTATCAGTTCTTTCAGGAGAATGACAAACCCAGGGAAAGTGTTTATCTATTGATTTTATTAATAGTGTAAGAGTTATACTGTGGCATGTTTCTAAAGTCAGGGACCTGGGTTTGTAATGAGTTGTCATCAAGGTACTAGTTTAAAAAAAAAAAAAAAAGGAAAAATAAAGAAGAAAAAAAAAAAGAGATAACGTATATTGTTCTGAGTGAAGCCACATGGCTATTCCAAAAGTATGTTTTTCCTATGCCATATGGAACTAGAATGTATCCCTTCCAGTGTTTATCCAACACATGTAGTTGTCATATGGAATAGAAGGGAGATTATATCTGCTGTCATGTCAATTCCCTTCTCTTGAACTAGGATCATCTGTTGCTTGATTTTTCTTGCTGAATGTACTTCTATGGCTTTTGAAACCTTCACTGAAGTCCTACTTTTATTTTTGTGCCAGCTGCAAGGCTTTTATTCCATTTCTTTTCTACTTCTCAGGTACTTTCCCCTCCTATTGTCCATCTCAGTTTACATTCTGCCTTCATATTTCTTATCTGCACTGTCCAAATTTTAGTTTCTCTGATGGCAGCGTAATCTGCTATAACTATGCTTGCTTTCCTCCACTGTGGTTTTCTGTGTCAGCAGCTCTAAAGATGCATCCAATGGACCTGAGCCTTTTCCTTGTTATATGCACCAGCTGTTGATTGCAACTTCTGTTTCTTTTGGGACATGCTTGTGACTCATAATGTGATGTCTCTTTATACTGGATGCTTTAGTTCAAGAGGGGAGTGCTTGGTCCTGTCGGACCTGTTTCTTCATGTGATAGTTTTCCCATGATTGCAGATATTGTTCCTTTCTTTCAATTACTTCAGATTCTGAAATACTAATTTGTGGGATGTGGTGGCCAACACTGCACCTCAAATGTGGAAGTACACGTAATATTTTTGTCATACTCTTTATTAATTTAAAAATCCTATTTAAGCTTCTGACCATAGCTTTACTCTTGGCAGAGGTCTTTGTTAAATTGTCTATGGAAAGATTGTTTCTGTAATTTGCAGCAGTTTGCCTACCTTTTACCAGATAATAAATAGCTATTCAGAGTTTGAGAAACCTCACTAAATATGTTATATTGGAAATGGCAGTCTAGAAGACTGGGTATTTTTAATTTTTGTCAGTTGACATCAGTAAAATGCAATCGCCTGGCAGATTTATCTAGTGTAATTAGATACATTTTTCAGTTATCCCTGAAGCTTTTATTGCACTTTGTTTTGTTTGTCTTGGGAGCAAATGGTGATATGACATGGCGTTCTTAAGAAATGAGTGTATGTGCTCTGCATTCTTCTGTGACTTGGTAATGTGGTACATGCTACATATCATTACCTAATTTTTTTTAAGATTTAAAATAAATTAAAAAACCTGCCAGTTTTTAATTCCATTACATATATAACTCAAGAAATGTTATGTACTCTGTTCTTCTGTTTCTTCAATTGCAATGGATACTTTTAAAATATTTTTTTAATGAGTAATTTCTTATGATAAAATAAGTAGCTATGATTGCTTTTTATGGCTGCATTAACTTTTCTGTCACTGATCTGTTGCACTTTGCTTCTGTTACCTTCTTTCTTCCTTGGTTTGGTAACCCCAAAGCAGTTTTTGACGTCATCTTGATCGACCACTCGTATTCCTTTATTTTGGGGAAGACGGAAGCACAGCATCTGTGACTAAAATGCCATGCCAGTTGCAAACAACAGTAATTATAGTAGTTATTCCAGAACTCTCTGAGTAAATTTTCTGTTCCTTGGAGTGGCAACCTGCTTCCACCTCTGCTGATCCAGTTTTTCTCATTCTGTTTGAATCCTTAAAGAACCTGTTGGAATGGGAATATGTCTACTCTTAAACTGGTATCTCTATTGCTGGAGAGACTTAACTGTTCACCTTCCCACAGAACACTCTTCCTGTGAAGTCAGGGGAGAGGTTCCTCACAGCTGTGGTATTCAGCAGTTAATGCCACCAATGGTTTTAATGCCATGTGTGTTACTAGGCAAAACCCCTAGGACATTTGTAGTTCAGACATGGAATTTTCTTTTTTGGTAGTGTAACAGAATCAGTCCTCTGAGGTGTGAGTTTTTAGAAAATGAAAACATGTCTCCTAACTTTCCTGCCACAACTACATTTGGCCAAAGGCCAGCCTTGAATAGTTCCTTGCTAACTTTTTCTGTTCGTTCTTCCTTCGGTAAGAGCAAGGAAGATTATGAATGGTGTTCAGCTCTCACATCTACAGGAAGCATCAGGGGTTTGTAGTAACAGATTATTCTGAGTTTCAACCCAACCCCTTTGCTGTGAGTCATCAAAAAAGGTTTCAAATCCTTTTTGGACTTCGTCAGGCACATACTACCTGAGATTCTGTTCATGGAAACTCTTAGACTCACATACTTCGATGTGCTCCATTCCTCCTCATCTCCAAGGAATTGCCTGCATTTCTGGAACCAGTTTGCATAATTTTGCAATCCATTTGCCTGTGATCTCAGTGTTTGGTAGGGCATATCGCAGAAATGCTAACTCCTGTAACAGTCACAGACTTCTTTCGGCCTAATCTTTCCTCTTTTTGCATCTCTGACTGTGGAGTTAAGGAGGCAAGGTTAAGGGGGCTCTATTATTAAGGGTTCAAAGCATGAAGTGCTACCTGTAAGTAGTTTCAGGATATTTAACCATCTTGTATTTTTCCTTACTCGTTTTTTTCCAATTTTATTCCCCTCGGATGTTAGACATACTGTTCTATAGCATGGACCAAACCCACTTGGGAAAACCCTTTAACTGTATGCCTGTGGTGGAGAGTTTAAGGATTACTGCTCACAGTCACTTCCAGTGTGGATGTTCCTAGAGATAATAAGCATTTGAAGGGACTGACTAGAGTACTGATACTAGAACACAGGAAAAAAAAAAAAGATGGTGATCTGTCCAGGCAGGACCTGTCCTTCTGTCTAATGTCAATACTTCTTGTTAAAGTACAAAGTGTTTGTAATCCTGACTGCATCACAGACTTTGTATGTAAGCCTGGATGAACACCTTTCCAGCTCACTTGCTGTAAAATCATCATTAAAGTTGTGTTTTATCAGTACATAGAAATTATTCAGGAAAAGAAGTACTTTATCTAACAAATAGTCTTGGAATACTGTCAGATGAAACCACTGTCATCAACTCTTGGCTTGTTTTCCTTATTTTACATATTTTTTTCAGAATTAATTCTTGTCCTAATAACTGCTCAGAACATGGAAAGTGTACAACCAGTGTCTCCATACCAAGCCGGGTATACTGTGAGTGTGACAAGTACTGGAAAGGAGAAGCTTGTGATATTCCATATTGTAAAGCCAACTGTGGCAGTCCAGATCACGGGTATTGTGATTTGACAGGCGAGAAGCTGTGTGTTTGCAATGATAGCTGGCAAGGTAAGGTTTTGTTATTTGGAATCAAGTTAATCCTTAAAAAAGAACTGCTTTTAATGCATCCTATCTAGTATGATTAGCATCTTTAAAGAATAAACATAAATGAAAAAATAATTTCTGGATTAAATTTTCATGTGGACCTAGATGTGTGTGCTTTAGTGCCATAAAAGGCTCACAGCTTTGATATTTTCTGCCTGAAGATACTGCAGAAATATCTGACTTTCTGTCTAAACTTTCTTGTGGTGGGCACTCTTCTTTTTGGATCGTTAATTTGAAAAAAAATAATGGCAGCAATTAGTCAAGAGTTTTGAGCACTTCTGAAGACTAAGTTCCCCCCATCGCCTTATTTCCTGTTCTATTGATTTCTTTAATGTCTAGATAGACTTGATTTTCTTCCCCCCTTTCTTATTGTCATATCATCACATCATATTTTTAGGGCTTCCTGAGGTAAGTATTCACTGTCTGGTTTTTCGTTGTATATTATTTGTATAGCCTTTCAATGAAAAAGGAAGGTAAGCTGTTTTGTTATGGTGGTACAAGAATGTCTGTGTGGACATGTACTGTGGAGTAATGGATGTACTGTAAGCATGTGCTGTAGTTTTACTCCCAGTACTGTAAATAATTGTTTCTTATTAAAGATCAATTATTTAAGATCCTAAATGTTTAATTCACTTACTATAATTATGCTAGATGTTTGTGAATTTTTTTCTTTTTATCCTTTACCACTCCTATTAGAAGTCTCAGTTGGGTTAGCTTGCTATGCATTGAAATTGCCATTCATCTCTTAAAAGAAACATTAAAATACCTCCAGATTACTTAGCTCATATGCCCTGTTCCCTTTACTTCCTGCCTCTACTTCTGTTTTATTGCTGTTTCTTTTTGCATGTCAAAGGAAATGACTGACTTACTCCTGTTAGCTGTCACACCTATTAGACCAAAGACACCATGAGATTTAATACATTTCTTTTCTTAATAATTAATGAAGTTGTTCATTAAAAGGCAGTCAGTGCAGCCACAGAAAGGAAGTGGGTTAGCAATATGGTCACTGGATGGAAGCAGTGCAGACTTGTTACTGAGTCCTTTACAACCTTCTGTGATTGTAGTGCACAAAAAAAATCCTGAAAGCTTAATCTCTGTAAGGAAGTTGTGAATAGAACTTGCAGCAAGAATATCCCCCTTTTATTTGCATGTTGATTACTTGCATCTTCAGATCACTATGCACAAAATGGGGAAAAGTCACAAAACTTTGGAAGCACTTTTTAGACTATACCTTCATCTACAGTGGTATAATCTTCATTAGAAGTTTTGAGCACAAAATAAAATTAGAAGTCTAACTTTCAGAGTTAGTACCTATTTTTCATCTAGCATTTCTGTGCATACTAGCTTCCTATTCTTTCCTGCAGTGAGTAGGATTATATAGAGATAATTTGCTTTGCTTGGATTTTCACCAAACCTGCATAGATTTCAATTAATTTGATTTTTTTATTCTGTGACGGATGAGCTGGCTTGGATACATAATTGTTTTTCTTTATTAAATGCAAACCAATACCAAACTTTCCTTAAGCTCTCTGGGGGACTACTTGCTTCTGTCCTATTTATTTATTTATTTATTTGCATCTATATATTCTATATTTTCTAAACTGACAGTGTCTTCTATGTGGGTTATTTGCAATGCTAGAATAATAAATGTTTCTACTTATCTTACTACTCTTGCTGTCTGCCAAGTTCTTTTTTTGTTTGGTAATTCAAAGCAAGTGGCTAAAATAGGGTCTTGATTTCTATGTTTTCGGAGAGAATTTATGTTTTTCACATTTGATTTTTTTGTGTGTGTTTAGTCCCTATATTAAAAAAAATTATTGGACTGCATTGATTGAGATGTACAATAAATAAAATCCATGGTTCAGAACTCAAAAAAGGCCTTTCATATTTTACAACGCACGGGTTTTCTTTCTTTTACAATGGTGACATCTTGTGGATGCTGTGGAAGGAGCAGCTCTGCAGAAAATTTCTCGTTTAAAACAAGTATTCTGAGGAAAGAGAACACTGTATTCTTTGGGATACAATAATTGTTTTGAGTAAAAAAGTAGGGTCCTCTCGTTATTAGATACATTTTGTGGAAGAAGGATCTTGTAGATATTTGCAGTTAGCTGCTAGTCGTATAAATATAGAATAAAGCCATGACAATAAAATTTTCTAGACCTGGAAAGCAAATAATTTAATAATGATAATAATAATGATAATTATTATTATTTTTATTTTTAACAAAAAGTACATTTAAAAAATGTACTTGGTAAATGTACTTTTTCTTCAAAATAAAATTTTTATTTTTAATAATGCTAATAATGTTGAATAATGTTAAATGTTTCTGAGATTGCTTGTTTCAAAAGTACATATAGGAAGAAAATTTAGTATTTACTTGAAATCTCATTAATTTAAAATATTCAGGCAACATAAAGCAGGCTGAAGTTTTTCTTGAAGAGCGATTCGTTTTGAGTGTTACATCATATTATGCTGTCCCATTACTGGCTAACCTGTCTTGGTATTCTAAAGCAGAATGTGTTGATGTCTGCTGATAAAGGCTGGGGATTTAACTGAGGGAGGAAAAAAAGATGCCTTAAAACTACCAACTTGCTGTCTTTTTCTTTGCTAGGCACAGGTAAAAAAAGAAATGGGGACTTGGCTGAGACAAAAGTAGTGGCTCTTCCACTGTTTGACCTGTTGAGGAAGTAGAAGAAGGTTGTTGTAGAAAGATGTTACCTTTTGCCAAATATACGTTTACAGCCAGCAAATTCTCTTTGATACCAGGAACACCTTGTCTTGGATTGTCTCAGGCTGTAAATGAGTAGAAGAGATTTCAAAACAGCTACATTCTGTAACAGGTTTAAAAATTCAGGATAACTGGAAGGATTGTAAACAGTTCCACATTTTTAAAAGGGTTAAATGGACTATCTTTGGACATGCTGAAAATATTGCTAACTACTATGAATGTGTTGTATGCTTTTTAAAAGTAATATTACAGGTCTTGTTGATAGAGATGTTCTTTGATTTCTTCAAGGTGCTAGATTTAATGGCATGTAAAGGAAATAACTAGCCTGCCACATATTAAATAGGTTGAAAACTCTTTTACAGAAGGAAATAAAAATATAGCTACCTGTAAAATATGCAATAGCTAAGTGCTTAATTGGAGAATTTTGCAGTGACCCGTTTTTGTCTGATGTTAAACAACATTTTAATAAAAGATTTCTGTTATTACATATAATTTTTCCTGGTAAAATTTTCAGGTAAGACAATAAGATTCACTGTGTGGTAAATAAAGGAAGATAGTTTCATTTTAAAGAGCTATAAATCATCCAGTTTAAAGTCATAGTGTAGAAAATTGTCTTAATATCACTTAATGTAAAGTGATCTGGGAACAATGGCTGCAGGCTGTGTCAGCAAAAGAAAGCCTGTCTTAGATAGCACCGATCGTTAGAAGACTTGCAAATCACTGTAGGTAATAGTTTTCACATGAGGAATTTTGAGTAGAGAGGAAGTGACCCTTTCTCTGTGACAGGCATTTGAGAGAGAACATTGGATTATAGTGCCCATCTTGGGGATCAGCACTTTAGGGAGGGATGTAAATACCAGCAAGAACTCAAGTCACGCCACAAAATTGATATGCTCACTAGGAAACAATCTTGTGATGGGGAGACTAAGGAGTTAGTGGTGACTAATGCTTAGTGGGAGTTGTCACTGAGAGCCCCAGCACAGGCACAGTGTGCTTCCTCTCCATTGTCCAGGGTGATGTGGGGATGCTCTTGGTGCTGATACCTTTTGTACTGGGTGCGGACGGGGTGGGGGGGAAGAGTTGAAGACATTATTGCATTTAAGAGAAACTTTGTTGGTACTTTCACAATTGAACATCAGTACTGCAAGCAAAAGGGGGATCTACTAGGGAAGAATTACAGGGTGCATTTACATTGGTCTTTAAGAGGATCAGCAGGGTACCTTCAAAGCAAATCTGATCCTCCAAGTGTACTGTGTTTTGGATTACATTATGAGGTGGTTTGAAAACACAGGAACTGCATTCCTTTTAGATGGAACTACATCAGAAGATGAGCTCCAGGGTTGCACTTAATGCACACCAGCCACAAACAGGCATTCAGTCCTAGGGACCAGATCTAGTCCAAAGTTAAAAGACCAATAAAAATTCTGGAATGTGTGTAGTTACTTGTTTCTCCCTACAGAGCTGCTTCTAGCAGATAGAGATGTAGCAGAAGACCAGATTCTGAAATTAACTAATTAACTTTGAAATATGTCTATTAGCAATTCAGGCAGCTTGAATTTTATAACATCTCTCTAGGGAAAAATGAGCCTTTATGTAAGGAGAAAAGTAAACAATGAAAGTATAAAAGTATTGCTATGACTACTGCAGTGTAAAATTCAGTATTTTGCCTTGCTCATTACTATGGCGTTTATTCTAACAGCATCTTGAGTATGGCCAGAACTACTATGTTGATGTGTGTCTAACTTAGATTATCCTGAAAGGACTGACTATGTTAGCAATCGGAAGAAAAACTCATCTACACAAAGTAGATAAGCAGGCACTTCTTTATTGCAGCGCTGGGGACATGGGGGATAGCTCCGTCCAACATGTCCAACTTAATATCAAAATCCATCAGTTTTTATATACTTTTGCTGTTGAGTCATTGTTACATAAGTTCTTTTACATAAAGATGCATAATATGCTTGCTATTAAATTTAAACTTTATAATGATCGGGTCTGTTAGTTATATAACCTTATCAATATTCTTACCCCCAAACAATCATTGGTCAGTTCTACCTAGCTCTAATGATTGGAATTCTTGATATTCAAATCAAGATGGGAAGGGTAAGGGGATTTCCAAGCAGCATAACTGGTGTCCACGACGGTCTCCTTAGTTTCTGAAAACAAAACATAGAAAAACCCAGTAACTTCTTGGTAAGGTTTCTATGGTTAGCTATTTCAAACTTAACAATCCTATACATTATGTTTCATAATTTTCTACTTCTTAATCAAGCCTAACTCTTCTATGTGATCAAATTTTGATTACTTTATCAGAGTATTTGCAACAACTACAGCTGAGTTCATTCCCTCTGCTTCAGTGGAAGGTGTTGATGTCATAGTCTCATTTGGCCTGCCGTATTCCTCAGTGCTGAGATTTAGCAAAGCTGTGCTTGTGTGGTGCTTGTTTATTGAAGCTGATGGAGAAGGTCTGAGATGTGGGGTCAGGCAGTGGCAGTTGAAGTGCCACACTGGAAAGAGCTTGTGCCAAATGCTGAGAGGTCTGAAATCTGAGATTTTGGCCTGTTGTGCCTGGATGTTCTTGAACAGAAAGCATACAAGTATGTATTTTCAGAGAAGAGGACCTATGATGTAACATTTGCTTTGGACAAACCTGTTTTTGGAAGGAAAAAACAAAAAATATTAGAAGCAAGTGTCTTATAACTGTTCTGCGCTGTGATAATGCCCTCTTTGTCTAGATTTTCCTTTTCAGGTTTTCTCCCGTCCAAGTATCCATTCGGTCAGAAGGAAAGGCAGTTTTACCATCTGGGAGATGTCCTGTTAAATATATGTGCATTAATACTACATACGCACATAAAACCACAAACCCAAGGAGTTCTTTCCTCCTCCAATTTTAAGATAAAATCCAATTTTTGCACTCCGTATTTGTAAATTTCATTATGTGTATCATAGAAATGAGAGTTGTCTATGGAAATTTTGCACATCTAGAATTCATAGGAAGGAATTGGCTTAACGTGAATGGTTATTTCATATATACTGGAAACAGGTTCTTCAGTTTTATGTTCAGATTGAATTTAGTAATTTGTCAAGCACCCTTGGAGGACTTTGTGCAATTTGTAAACAAAATATAGCTATCATAATTAGAAATTCAGTGTCTGAAAATTCTGTGTGCGAAAATTAAGTATATTTATTGCAAAAAAAGAACATCACAGTTAAATGAAGAGCCAACTTCAATTTTAAATACCTTTGTGGTGTCATCTGATGATTAATGAAAGCAAGTTTAGTAGAATATATTGGATTCATTTCAATAAATAGTTGGCTGCATTAAAGTGGCTGATAATGCTCTGTATGTGCAATTAAGCTGAGATTTAGGAAGAGAGTCCCCTACTATTTGTGAGGTTCAATGAAAAATGTAATCCACTTAAAAGAGATCTATGACCTTCTAAATATTTATTTAAAATGCATGCACATGAATGTAGCAAGGTAGAACATGCAAACACTTGATTAAAGTAATGAACAAATGCAATACTGTGCCCTGATCATGAGAAGGGGATAGATAGTACTGATCTCCCTGATAAGGAAATATACTAAATATAGTTCATTATCTGTGGCACCTTTATTGAAGAATAGGAGGAAAGTCATTCACGCAGCTCAAAACTTGTTATCTTGATTTCAGCAGTGTGTAAAGTTCTGGACCGTAACTTGAGGAAAGAAATAATTAAACATGTGGTGTGATTGAATAGTGAAACAATTGAAATGTGGATTTATCAATGTACTTCACACTAAAATAACTTGTAAGAAAAGTGACAAGAAAATGCAATATATTTTATCTGAACCTCAGCATTTGCTGATAGGAACTAATTGAAACTGAGTTAAGTCAGGGAATACAGAAGGGAACAGTAAGGGGAACAGAGCTTCTTAATTGTGAAATGTGAGTGGGCGTGCTGAACAGGTAACTTAGGATGGAAAGATATCAGTACTACTTAAAGACTGATCTTGGGACTGATCTTGTTACATAATTTTTATAATCTACTCATAAGACTGCTAATGAAATCTGGTAATACAAAGGTGGGAGTTGCTTTAAATATGAAGGAGGACCAGAATATCCTGCAAAAAAGGGTTAGAGTAATGAGTGGGATGTAATTACTTCAGTATAAATTGTAAATTTATACATTTAGGGACTAAGAATATTAAGAATTTGTTTTATAATCTTGGCTTGAAGTGTGGAAGGTGACATGGAAGAAAACTTGCTTGTCTATCTCAGAATATGAATATTCTTAGTTTTATATACTCTACGAACTATAGGCTGTAAAGTGTCAGGTGCACTAGTAGGATGATCAGTCACAGAATCTACAGTTAAATATTTGAAAATGTTAGTACTCTACTTCATTTTTGTTACTACACTTTTATGAATACAAATTGAAACAGTCTTAGAGGGAGAAGCATTAGAATGGTCAGGCCTATGGAGGATACTAACAGAGCATGTTTTTTTTTCAGCTAGTAAAATGAAGGCTGGGAGGGAACAGCGTTGCTGTTTCTAAAAATTTGTGGGGTGTATAGTCAGACCAGCCCTTTAAGTCCAGTGATATCAACACTGGTAGAAGAAAAATTGGGGTAAACTGGCCATCAATACATCTAGTTTGAAAACTGGAAGGAGGCTTTTGAGTATTAGAGCTGTGAAGTTTTCTAAAAGTTGCTAGCCGAGATACTAGAGCTCGATATCCTGCTGGCATTAGCATGGAGTCTCAAAATCTGTAATCCAATGGGTACTGCTAGCTACTGCTAATCTGAAAGGTCCCTGTTTCTTTTAGAGACTAAGCAGCAAAACATTTTTTTGTTTAATATTAAGATGACAAATCCCATGCAGCTTCTACCAAAGAGTATACTTGCGCTCAGTCACGAAAGATTAGGAAAGCTTTCCATGCAATGTGCTTCCAGTAAAGACTGCCGTGGCATCAGGCCTTATTCTTCTGTACCAGCCTAGCTGATCCTGAGTTTGAGACCTGAAGTCAAAGAGTTAAAGGGCACTGTTGAGTAGAACGCACCAAAGGCCAGTGCCGGGCAGTGCAGCCCTTTTGGCTTGCCTGCTCAGACTGACCCTGCAGATTCCCCAAAGCCAGATCGCCCTTGGATGATCCACTCTTCCTGGCTGAGGAAGGAAATGCGACTGAATAATAGCGACCAGATGGTGTTTCAAGAACTGCATCAGCTTGAGTGCATTAGGATTTCTGACTGTTTCATTCATGGAGGAGGCTGAGTCCTGGCACAGCTTGCTACCATGCTGCTTTAGCTGGAGACCTATCCAGGATCTCTCTGCCTACCATTAAGTCTCATTTGGAGCTAGACTATTTGCAGGAGGGGGGAAATAATTACATCCTGTGTGGATGTTGCGGAGCTGTGCTGTGGTAGTGTAGGGATACGTGAATACACCTACTATTAGAATGCTGGTCAGCTGTTCTTGAACATTTATCTTTTCATTTACATAGCAACTTTGAATTTTTACGTCATTACTATCTCATCACTTTCCTGTAAGAAAGGTGATTTACTGCTTGGTGTAACCTTGAATAGAATTTTTATTGAAAGTATATTCAGATATATTCTCTTTTCTAAAAAATATTTTTCATAATCTCAAAGTCATTATCATATGAAGATTTTATTGGGTACTTCAGAATAGTAATACTGTGTTTATATTTGTGGTGGTTGAAAAATTATGTTAAATCAATAATTCTCAACTCAAATGATCAGATATCAAACAAATGCAGAATAAATTACAACAAATACTAATATTTAAAAGCTTTGATGAGATTGTATGAAATACAGGACTGTGACATTTGTATTCAACACATCAATACTTCTGGTTTTTTTCCTATGATCCCAATGGAAAAGATTAGGGTTGAAGACAGTAGATGATGTTTTCTCATTAGGTGGAAATTGATCTTATGACTTGAGCTACTGGAACAGATAGTTACTTTGGCAGTTCATGAAACTCCTCAATAAATAGAAATTAGATTCTTTCTTTCGTGTTGTGTGGGTAAATCACTTTTTTAAACCTATAGAATTTTTTCCTACCTTTGAGGATAACACAATTGACTTCCAATTCAGGTTTATAAAGTTGTTTGCTGTTTTTAAAGCTTTTTTTTTTTCCCCCCCAGTGGATTAAGTAGCACATTAGGAAGATAAGAAAGAAATCCAATTTTAAATAAATGGAGAAAAATCATATTTGCATAGAAAATAATAAAAAATATTTTTCATTATCTTTGTTCTGCAGCTGTAGTGCGCTCTGTTGCACAAAAGGCATGTATTTAGTGAATGTGATGTTTCTGAAGAGAAAATGTATTTATGCTGAAATAATGGTGATATTTCATGGTATATGTATTTAAGTAGGAAAACCTGTAAATGATATTTATAAGTCCTACAGTTACCTTGCCTTTATAAGCTACACAAAAGCATTTGCTCTTTAAGTGATGTTTCAGTAGAAGTCAATATTATTCTATTGCTTTGGGTTTTTTCAACTATATATTCCATTTTTGTACTGATTGATCCCTAGTGTGATAACTCCATGAATGTTTTACACTTTCACTGAAGACACAGTCCTGGCCATGCAGTCTTACTTGTGTTGCACAACTATGCATATGTGGGCAAGGTGAGACGTATAAGGGAACACAACCAGATTAAAAGCTAGCCTGGCTGAAAATAAAAGCAAATGTATGCTGGGTCATGGTGCAGCCATACGAAAACTTGTGCCAGTAGCAATGATAGCTGAAGAGTAAGCAGTGAGGGGGGGCCAGGAGTGCCTCTTCTGGTGGCAATGTCAACTGATGTCACTTTAATGCATGTGTGTGTCATGCACAGGGTATTGATGTGTTCTTTGAAGAAAAACTACTGCTTTCAAGCTCCTAAGTTCAGGTGTGTCTCCTTAGAATGTGTCCTTCCTCCATGCTAGAACAAGACCTGGGGACATGGTGTGTGTCCTCTCTGTCTCACTTTTCCTGTCGTTTAGTGTAGACCTGCAGTGAAGCACTGAGACTGTAAGAAAGCTATCCGTGACCTTCTTTCAATCACTGAGCTGCTTCACAGCATTGTTAACATTTTTGCATTATTAACTTTTTTTACAAAGCTTTTGCTTGTCCTCATTTTAATATAGTCAATGTCATCTAAATGTATTTTGGATTTGCCATATGAATTCTTGCAATTCCCTGTCTCCAGAAACGAAAATCTCAAATCAATTGGCATGAGTAGTTTGTGTGTTTTATTCAGTATTTGCCACTAGGGGACACTATTGACCACTACATTTCTGTGCAAGAATGGTAGCGATAATAAAAGACAACTGTTTTTATTTTCTGACTGGAGGCACCGTTTTCATAATTCTAAGCTCTTCCCTGATCAAAGAATACTTAATCAATTGTTTATTTTTAAGCACTTTTAGATTCAAATTAAGTGTTTCCTCCAGTGATTTACCAAATCAGAATCTTGCTGAGGTTACAATTCTATTACAGTATCTATTATTAATGCTTAAGAAATAATATACTGAATTGTTCATGCTCTCATTAGATCTCATTCAAATACCATTAATCTTTTCTGAGAGAAGGTATAATGAACAATGGGAATTTAGTATCTCCATAATTTAATGAATGGAAGGTAATTTGAATACTACCGGACATCATTCTTCTATAGAGTGCTAGGAAAAGTTGACAACTGGTTTGGTACAGATTAGATGCCTGGTTGTTGGTGTATAAGAAGTAATTGTAACAAGCTGCCCCAAAATTGATAATACACATTGGAAAAATGTAATATGGCTCCCTGCCCCAGGAAAATATATTTTAAAATTATGAACTTGATGTAGACAACGTATTTGATTTAGTAAACTTCAGCAGCTCTCTTCTAAATGCTTGTCCAGTCTCTCCATGACTCAGTGTAAACCTTTGCATCCAGGCCATCTTTTGTCAGGAGGTGTCCTTGCCAAGGAGATCTTAATACTTTTTGTATGAAGAACTACCTCCTCTTGTTTGTTTTGAATGTGGCTTCTTCAAGCTGCATTTGATAAATCTTGTCTTATATTCAGAGAGGCTGTAGACTTTTCATATCCACTCCCTGTGTCACTTATTTTATAGACATTTATCATTACTTCCAAATTTTCTTTTTTTCCAAGTGAAAAAGTCTTAGCCAACTCAGTAGTTCCAGTTACAGAAGCCGTTAAATTCCTTTTAACATTCTTACTGCTCACCTGTAAACAGTCTCCAACTCTACTATATTTTCTTTCTTGATAGGGCACACAGTTTTCTAAGTGTAGGCAAACCACGGATTTATACAGTATGGTAACAGTGTTCTCTATTCCTAACATGTCTTGGTTTTTTTGACCATTGCAGAGTGTTGACGTGATATTTTCATAAGTTATCCTAAGATGAGAGTTTGCTACTGACTAGTGATGGTTAGTTAAGAGACCATCTCCTTTTCAGTCAATCTAAACCATAGCTTACTGAATTTAAAATTTATCTATGTTGAATTTCATGTGTAATTTTATTGCTCAGTCACATGGTCAGACAAGAACTTGTTCTGTGGTTCTCCAAAGGCTGATCTTATTCTTTCTGTCCTCTAGTAGTTGCCTTTATCAATAAACTTTCTTCACTGCTCATCCTCTTTCAGGATCATTAATGTGTACATAGAATACCTTGGATATAGGCAGAAATCCTTGTGGGAGTCCACAGGTGACCTTGTATTCTTTAAGAACTGGCCATTTGTTCCTGTCTACCATTTCTTACTATATCTTACAGTCAATTATTTAGCCATACAAAGGCCTTCATTCTCTTGCTACAAAAGTCAAGTTTCCTCAAAAGTCTTTGGTGAGGAATTTGTTAAAAGCCTTGTGAAAATCCATGTTGGTGTATCAATTGGATCACCACATCTTGATTTCTTCACAGAACATTAATAGGTTTGGAAAACAGGCCTTTTCTTTATGAAAACTACACTGATTTTTAAGAGTAGATGGCAATTATCTATCTGTTGACTAATTCTGTCCATTCTTATAGTTTCTGCTGATTCCTCTGGTAGAAACAGAAGAATAGCAGGCCAGTAGTTTTCCAGATCTTCCCTGGAACCTTTTTAAAAAGTTGATGTCCTGTGTGACATTTAGGATGCAGACTAGGGTTTTTGGGGTTTTTTTTGGTGTGTTTGCTTTTTGGTGGTGGTTTTGTTCCTTTTTTTTTTTTTTTTTTAGCATGTTATCATTGAATTTCCAGAGAAGGTTATGCCCATTCTGACTTCAATAGCTTTGCTTTTTAGTAACGTCCAGTAGCTCGAGGGAAGGATTTATCCCAGTTAGGCAGGCTGAGAGGGACATAACATTGTAATTTGATGCTGATACTATAAGCAGAAATAATTTAGCTGTTGTACAACATCTGTATGCCATCACTGATGACAAAAATTTCAATTCCATGATTGATAATGCTTAAAGTGGAACACACTGCTGTCCTAAAAATTCAGTGTTCCCTATCTAGAAATAAAGCCAGTCAATAATGATGTACAGTCACTGACAAGAGGCAAATAGTGCATGCATATGCTGTCTCTTTTTTTTTTTTTTAAGCAAAGTTCTGAATATATTCAGGTTTTAAGTAACAAGATTTTAAAGTTCTTCCAATGTCTAGAGCATAAACTAATGATGAAGAGATCACATTTTGGTTACTACAGAACAAATGAAAAATAAAAAATTATTTCTGCTGTTCTGATTTTAATAGTCCTGTAACTTAAAAATGATGCATTTCGCTGACATTTCCTTATTTAGCAAAAATTATTGGTTAAAATACACTCTAAAATAATATCTAGTTGTGGGGTTTGGTAGCTTTGTCGAATGATCTATAAAATTTTAAAAAACTTAAATATTCAAATCTTTCTTTTTATAAAGCTCTTTACAGTGTATTTTCCTCTTGAAAGATGATGTGAAATGACATTGGAAAAGGGCAAATTTTTATTCCTGAGATTTAATATAGTATAGCCTATATTGTAACTTAATTTACTGTAATGTTATTTGCTAGTTCAAATATAGTGTAGTTTCTCTCCAGAGGTAACACGCAGTGTGTATTGTGCTACACATTTTAGACCTATACAGTGTCTAAAAATATGATGCATTACACCTTTCTTTCAATTTGTGACTCATACAGTATGTTTTCTGAGAAGAATGCAGAAATGGATCATTATTGTTTGAGCTAATCTAACGCTTTCAATTTGACTGACATCCCTTGTTGTCAATTTTTTTTTTCATTGAGCATCTGTTAAACATAAAAGCGTATACTGTATTTTATCAGAATGAGCAATCCTGACATCTGTAATTAAGCCTCCCCTGTTTCTGCTTTATTGGCTTTAACATTCCTGTCTAACAGATTGTATAAACTGCACATTTGTTTACAAAACAGGTCCAGATTGTTCTTTGAATGTCCCTTCCACGGAGTCTTACTGGATTTTACCAAACGTAAAGCCATTCAGCCCTTCTGTGGGCCGAGCTTCCCATAAGGCAGTCCTACACGGGAAATTTATGTGGGTGATTGGTGGATACGCCTTTAACTACAGTTCATTCCAAATGGTGTTGAAGTAAGTGATTTCTCCGTTGTCATATCCTTTCTGATGTGGCTTAAGGAAAACAGGGAGGTAGCCTCTATCCTGCAATTTAATGGAAAGTTTTATATATTGTTTGATTCTTTAATAATGGCCTTATTTTCTGCTTGTAACTTTCTTATGATTAAAAAAAAGGGAAAATATGGGTAACATCAAACTATATTTGATACTAATATGTAATTTCTTCAGTTGTGTGAAAACTGTTGCTATACTTTGCTGCAAAACATAAAAATGTTTGTGGTGATAAAACGGTGAAAGAAACCCATGTGCTGATATTTTCAGACAGTACATCTAGAATGCTATCTGCATTATTGAAGTTAATTTATAATTATAGGAGACTTGTATTTAATGCATGCACTTAGCCTGTTGGTGCCATGCCAGTAGGGTTAGGCAGGTCATCCGTATTTCAGTATTTATATTTATGACAGTTTTGTACATATGTGTATTTGACCACCTATTGAAAACAAAGTTGAAGCAGGTGTAAATATTACCTAGGTGATTTGGATGGTAACTTGTAAATATGTAGAGGCCCTAAATGTGGCAAATGCAAGTGTTAGGATATGTTTTTTAGCATGCTTATTTCTCCTATTTTTGTCTACCTCTTGTTTTCTTCTACATGTTTGCAATCATCCAAAACAAATCCCATCACCTTCGGTGTTTTTCTTTTTTTTTTAATGGAAATTAAAATCAGCCATGCAGCTGAGAGGGTGCTCAACAATAAGTCTTCAAAGTAGTGCAAAAGGTTGTGACATGAGCAGTTTAGCGGGGTGTGGGTTTTTTATGTGGCTAATAACAGTGAGTTTAGCAACTGAGTTTCATAACTTTCTTGTAAGTCTGGTGACTTTAATAACAGTCCCATTTTCTGAGATTGTTGATGGGTCCCTGAAAGAGCTGCTCCTGTTCTGCTTTGATGAACACTTATTACACTATCACAAGTTAATATACTGTTATAACAGTTACAAGTGATCAAGTTACTGCTGCAACAAATTACCGTGTCAGATAAACAGTGACTGATCAAGTCTGCCAAACAGAAGTTAGCCTGAACATACAAAATCCTCTGTTTCTCTGCTGGTAGAAAATGTTTACTGTTGTATTTCTCTTCTAGCTACAATTTGGAAAGCAGTATATGGAACGTAGTACCGGTATCCAAAGGGCCACTCCAGAGATATGGACACACTCTTGCTTTATATCAGGTTTGAATTCTTCAGCATTCTATTTAATGAATTTCTTTGTGTGTGCCATTAGTGATCTTAAAATGATTCATCATGAACATAGATTTTTGAGGATAATTTAATTTCTAGTCCCTAAACATTTTGTATTAGTGTCTTCTTCGGTACTTAGATGTAGTGCACAATTTTTGGAAAAAAGATTGCGCAGTAGATCTCAGTCAGTTATTAGCTGACCATAAACCCTCAGAGCTAAACCTGCCAATAAAAGGGGGCTAATATAATTAGAATTGCAGTAAGGGAAGGTGAGCTGGGAGCCAAGGGTGACTCCAGAGTGGGCAGTGCCCTTGCTGACCAGGCACCATCCCCAGGTGCTGGTAACAGGGTCTTTGACAGCCCCAGACGTGGTAAGTGATGACCAAGGTCCAGAGACTGTCCAGGGAGTGCAATCAGGAGCACAAAGAGACAGGGACAGAGGCAGGACTGGAGAGAAGGCTACAGCATATGCTTGAGGGGTCCATCCAGGAGATAAGCTAGCTACAGTGCAGGTTCAGGTCCATCCAGGAGGCAGGGTCACAGGCAGTCAGGGACTGAGGGTCCATGGCTGAGCTCTGGATGAGGCTGGTCAGGGCCATTAAGGACTGTTAATGCCTTAAAGGCCATGATAGTAAGACATACGTTTTTATTTTTGTGCTATTACTCTTACTACAGAACCAGAGCACTATTAAAATACAAACAGTTGTTCTATAGTATCTTTTTACTGTAAGTTCAAATAAATATGAACTACTGGCAGTTTTGCTTTTACTGGTTTCATGTAGTCTGCATGCTGCTTTATTGAAAGAACATTTAAAGACTTATTTAACTCAAAAAAAAAAAAAAAAGGAGAAAAGATTCTTTGCACTGATAGACTATAGAGGCAGAAAAGACCTTTGTTAAAAAAAATAAAATTGCCTTTTGTTCATTTGTTAATTTTTCACTAGTGTTAGTCACGTCTCCAAAATATAAAGGACCAAAAGTGAATGCAGTGCATAATTTAGCCTTGTACAGATGATGGCAGACTTTTTAACTATGACAGAGAAATACAGAATTTGTATCACCAATTTGGAGTTGTTGGTATAAGACATCTCCAGTAGGGAAGAACAAAAAAGATTGTATCAAGTCAGACCAGAGTGTTCATCTAGCCTGGTAACATGTCTTGAATAGTGGATAACAGCAAATGCCTAGGGAATAATATCAGAAAAAATGACAAGAACGTATAGAAGCTTCCTCAGAATACCATCCCAGTCTGCAGCTGGGATTTTCTAAGATATGGTAGTAATTTTGCAGAAAGATTATGAATCCATGTTTTTTATTTTTTCCAAATTTTTGGACCATATATTTATTTTAGCATTGATGCCATCCTGTGCCTAAGAATTCCAGCGTAGGACACTGGTACTGGCTGGATTAATTTTGATAATCTCTACTACTAATATTATTTTCCATTTATTTTCTCTGTACCACTCATGATTTTTGGTAAACCCATCATACCTTCTGTTGCGTTAAAGGGTAAAGGAATTTGGCAGAAAATAAACCCCCTTGCATTCCAGCTTATCCTCAGATGTCAGAGGGGCTGGGGGTGGCTAGGTTTAGTTTCTGAGTAATGTCCAATTCAGTGCTGTAAGTCTGGTCACACAACTGTCACGATGATGGATGTACTTACAGCACACTGCACTCTTGGCTTAGCTGCGTTCAATGCACGAGAATTACCACACTTAGGGAGTTTGGTTGCGTTAACGAACTATCACGACTAGATTAATGAGCAGCGCAGTTTATTAAAGCAATAGTCCAGGTTCTTTCAGATTGTCGGTGATAAATACACTGTCTGCAAAGCACATGCAAATATCAAATACAGCACGCAAAATCAAAAAAGAAAGTGACTCTATACAGATTTCTAAGTTTCCTGGGGAAGCACTCAGTACAGCCAGGTGTTCAAATCTCACCCAATAGGCATCCCCATGGGGGGAGAAGAGGGGTTCATCCTGTCGACTGATCCCAGAAGTCCGCGATGTCCTCCCGACTTGTCTATGATGGTATCTTCCCTAACAGTCATCATCTTTTTGGGTCTTTTTATACTATTTTTCCTTTTAGGTGGAGCTTGAGTGACTCTAGTCATACATACCTTTACTTTGATTGCTATAAAGTTGTCTCGTTTTGCTTTTAAAAGTATATGCTAGAAAAAATTCAGAGCGCATTCTCTGTGAGGGGGCAGTTGCACTTTGGAGGTGGGTAACTTTTGGGATGGAGGTGTGTTTTGGTATTATAATGATATTATAATGAACAAAGTTCACCCGAAGGACATGTTACATGTCAGTACCCCAGAACTGGGCACATGTGATATAAATCAAAAGTAGGTCATTAGGTTGACAGAATGCCCATTATTTTACCTCCTTGCTTCAGTGGATTCAATGCAGAGACCAACCATTCTTGTTCCTATTGTTTCAGTTCCCTATCCCTGTGATCACAGAGCCCAGCCGCGGCGTCTCCACTCCGCTCCACCCTCCATGTTACTTTTCAGAGTTAGCACACCAAGTTCCTCTCGTGTTGCCAGCATCTAAAACTTGCAGGTTATGTTGCTCAGGGAACTACCATGGAACCGATTCTTTATGTGTCCTCTGCATTCCACCCTGGAGGTTCACCTTCCCTTGAGGGGGGTGTGTCGTATCGACAAGTCACCTCCAGCAATCACCCCACAATCCTCTCTCTCTCATTTCTTTTTCATGCTGAAAATTCCTTGCATTTTTAATAATCCTCTGGAAGGAAGCTATTTCATATCTTAGACAACATAGTGCCATTGGCTCTACCTCCTCTACTTCTGTTAAATCCCTTTGGAGATAGGGGGAATCACAATCTTTAGTGTATTGGTACCTCAGAGATTAATGTCATAGAATTAATGGTCTGATTCTTAATGGTATTTTAGCTTTTTGAAAATCTGCTGTTGGCTTTGAATTGGTATTTTCACAGAACTATCAGTTATAACCTCAAGATCTCATTCTAGTCAATTCAAAACCCACCACTGTACTTACCAGACTTAAAATTGTTTTTTATTTATATGCATCACTTCATGCTTATCTGCATGAACTTTTATTTACCTTTTTATTCATCCTCGTATTGCACATTCAGTATTATGAGATTCTTCTGCAATTCTTTGCTTTTGACCATTGTCTCAACTATTTTGAGTAACATAGTATTGTCAAAAAACATTGTCATTTTTCCATTCATCCCTGTGCCAGATTGTTCAACATACTGAAAAACAAACAAATCCCAACGGTAGATCTCTGTGGGACACCACTAATGACCACTCTTCATTTAATAAGTTACCATTTTCTTTTTCCCCAAACTTTCCTTTATCGAATTATTTAGCCTTCTGTTATCTGCCTTGCTTGTCCCAGAGCATCTTAGTTTCTCTAAGGCATGAGGAACGTTATCCAGCATCTTTTGGAAATTCCAGGTAACTGTGTCAACCAGATCTTTGATTCCTTCAGGAAAATCCAATGATTTGCAAGATACAACTTCCCTTTTCAAAAATTGTTAAGTCTTTTGCTCAGTCTCTGTCTTATGCATGTGTTCACTGAATTCTGTCTTTTCTGCCTGTTGCTTTTCAGTCTTTTGGTACTGGCACATTTTTAAGGAGGGATTCACACGCTACAGACAGGGGTCAGCTGTTTTGTTCTTAAATTCCTTCAGAACTCATCCTGGTGACTAGTTGCTGATTGTTTTGTCAGTTTTGGGTTTTTTACTATAACATTCTGTTATTAATTTCTGCTATGGAAAGACTTGTAAAGTCTACCATGAAGACCTTGCGTGGGAAAATTAACTTCATTTTATTGCTGTGGCTTTATCTTCTCAGAATACTCCTTGAGTCTGTCTGTTGACACCACAAATTATCTAGTTGGCAGTATTGCTAATGTATTTGAAAAATGATATATTAGTACTTCATATATAATTTTGCTCATCAAACTGTTTCATGGCTTGCCTTTATATGTGCCTGCGTTTTAGTCTGCTGGAGGTTTTGAACCTTTATTTTGAAGGATACTTTTTATTCAAACAGTTTCCATTATCCTCTTAAGTTAAACTTTATTTATTTTGTTATTTGTAATGGGAATTTTTTTTTTAAATTGGAAGCATTCATATGATCTGAGCAGATGTCCTTAAAATGTCTTCATATTTTCATTAAAGATTTTATCCTTTTAGTTGTAGCTTTTAATTTCTTTTTTATGATCGGTCTTCCTTCTATATAGTGCTCCTTTTGAAGTTAAGCAGAATTGTAGGTGTGGGTGGATTTTTTTTTTTTTTTTCCTGGCATCTGTTGCTCTTCCAGAGATGTTGAATCTGTACAGGGCATGGTTAATATTGTTGAGGTGTTTTTCAGTAGTAACATGAACTAGACTCTGTGCGTGCCCCAACATCAACTCAAAAAATGCTTTTCTTCTCATCAGTTCCCTGATTAATTACTAATGTATTATCTGTTCTTTGCAAGGTCAGGTCTTTCTGACCAGTATCTTTGGTTATTACAGTTCTTGTAGAATGTGGACCTTTTAGTTGGGAAACATTTAAGTAATGTATCATTTAGCAGTTCAGAATAAAGGCTTACAATATCATTTAACCTTTTTATTTGACAGCGCTAATATTTTCTTGAGATATTGCAGACTAAAAAGTAACCATTTTAGAGATACTTTTACCAGCAAATATTAAATATAATAGACCTTTGTTAATTCCGAGATCTTTCTGGATGTCAGTGAGGAAGTGCAACTCTTATTAATATTAATGAAAGCTCCAAGCAAGTGTGTAGTGAAGAAGCTCTTGCTGTTGTCAAAGGTGCATGTTAATTAGTAAATAGAATTCACTAATAATGAACACACCACCGCTAATGTCAAATAATTAACTAATATGTTGCTTGTATTACTGATTATGTCAAATATCAAAAATTACATAGGCCAAAAGGAGCTGATTATGTAAGTTGAAGAAATTTCAAGAGAAAAAGTACATCCTTTTGCAATAAGTTTTTAAATTAACTTGTTAGGATAAACTTTTGACATTTTTCCTTTCAGATGGTCAGTCTCTTGAAAAAACAGAAAAATAATTTAGTGTGAAGAGTAAGGGAACATAATACCTAGAGATGGCAGCTTTGAGCTGTGTTTTGAGCTGTGTACTAGTCATTGTGTAAAGTTTCCTTTCTATTTGAGAGAAAAAATATCCACAGAGAAGAAATTAGATTAAGTTTTTGACTTGAGCTCCTGAGATTTCAAAGCCTAGCGCTAGACTGGAGTGAGAGCACAGAGCTAGTATTGCTTGATCGCGGTGCAAGGTAAATTGAAGCTATATAATTGACACTGTGGAGAATGAAATAAGTTACTGTGCCTATTTCCCTCAGAAAGCTTCTTTAGTTAAAATTGAAGTACTGTACTTCTTTATTCTGAAGGAAAAAGATCAGAAGACTCCCACTGATGTATAGTTATAACAAGTGACTAAGACTTTTTATGCATTTAAAGAGGAGAGAGTATAAGAGTGTTCTTGCTTTTAGACCAACTAAACTGTTAGATAGTATTACCTTCCAGTGCCTCTTCAGACTGGTTGTTGGAAAGGTGCCACCTATCTCTGTTAGCAATTGTTTCTTCTGTATCTGGGAGATTGTATATAGTTCCTGGCATCCTGATACTGAAAATATCAACATACTTTGAAATAATTCATATAAGAAATATGATTTTAAAGATATTGGTGGAAATGGCTTGTGATATTTTTAAAGTAGGCACATATAGCTTTGCTAAACAGTGACTAGATAGGGAGTTAGACAGTAAATTGAAAAATACTAGATCCCTGGAATAAAGTAGAAGGGGAGTTGCATACAAGGTGTGTGTATGGTCACTGCTGGGAGTTTACTTGGTAGTGAGCTTGTGGTTGTATTGCAGAATTCGTCCTTGTAATTAAACTGTTGCTAGTGGTCCCAAGACAGTGAGAAGGATGACCGGGCATTAAGATTTGTTTCCTTTAAGACCGGCAATAGGAGTGAAGCAAACAGGCAGGCTGATAATCGTAAAGTAAGTAATCGTAAAGCTGTTTTCCAGTATATGGATCATTTTATACGTAGTCAAATTTAATTTGACTCGTTTGAGTTTTACAAATGTTACTTCCAATTTTAAAGCTTTATTAAAAAGGGGGCAATTGTTTTGATTCCTTTTCCAAATTAATTGGTATTGATGTTGAGTCTGTATATCTCTTCTAGTATTTTTTTTATTAGTCTAATCAAAAGCTAGTGTTAACAAAGTAAAATCTTTTTTCTGCTTTAATATGAGTGAGACAAAATCTTTCACCAATTGGTTTATTGTTATTCTTTTAATGCCTATTTTTGTTGGCTATTGTAGTGTGATTTCGAACAGCACTAGGAATGTGAAAGTATTTTCTAACTATTCTATTAATAATTATTAGCAGATTGTACCACCAAGTTGCATAGTTTTATTATTTTATGACTTTCAGTTATATCTTATGCACAACTTGCTTTCTAATTCTGATTTGCAGACCTCAGAAGTATATGAGAAGTAAGTGAGATGACCTGTCATACACTTTTTGCATGTAGTCTAGGTAAAAGCCTATTCAGAGTTCCTCTTCAATTAAATGGGCCTTAATCATCAAGAGATTTGTTCCTTTATATAGAAATGCGATATTTTTCATTCATTGTTTCAACATTAAATACCAATTGATTTGAAAGTTGAAGTCTAAGCATGATTGGCTTTTATGTCTAGCAGATCTCAAGGCAGATGCCTGGTTAATACTTTTCTATGCAGTCTCCATAACTTTTTCCTTCCTTCCAATATGTTTAGTCCAAATATTAAATGTACAAAAGATCAGACTGACATCTCTACTAAAATCCCAGCTTTTACCTTCAACAGTTCTAAAGCTCTGTTCACATAGTTTTATCTGCATGTTTTTCTTCAGCCTAGTTTTCTGTTAAATGTAGGAATGTTAATGCAAACAAGTAAATTTAAATTTTTTTTTTTTTCCAAAAGCACACTACCTTATTTTCCTGACCTATATTTTGAATGCCACTGTAGTCCAGGAAAAAAGTTAGTGGCTTTTAAGGTATATAGGAACCAACTTAACTGAATCTTTCAATGATTTAATACCTTTAACTGTAGCCAGCAACAGTGTGGAAAAACTGTGGAAATAATGAAGAAATAAAGTGTTAGCGCTCTTGATTAGGCTAACCTCCTGACGTGAAAATTGCTGGAGTATGTACTGTCTTGAACTTGAATTTGGTCCTGTTGGGAAACTTAGGTTATAATATGCTCCTTGTGTAACTTAGGTTCTTATTCAGTGAGGATATAGTTACACAATAAGCTAAGAATAATAAAGCAGGCTGCAGGAGGAAGAGTTAAGTGAAGACTGCTTTCCAGTCTGTCAGTCCTGATCTAATGGGAGGATTATGGGATCAAGTAGAGATGTTGATTATTTGTTTTTTTCTTTTGATACAACACATAAAAGAATGTTCTTGATGTTGTTACCATATTAAAGGAGGTAATGGTCTGGGGAAAGCAAGAGGAGGTATTAGACTGTCCTAAACCAGCTGGCATGTACTGAATGCAAAAAACAGGCTTGTGATGGATGAATTATTGCCAGATTACTTTTTTTTTGAGTCTTACTTACATTTTGTTTGAAAAATAAAAAAAAAATCCCCCAACTTTTTAATGATGTACAGATTCAACTAAACTTTTAGAAATTTCGGGTAAGTATAGAGAACAAAAGTTCTGATGAATTTTTGAGTCCTGTTAGTTTACATAAAGTTAATTTATATACTAATGCACGGGTACAGTCTATGGGAGGAAAACAGATTGTTAGTCTTGTTTCAGGAAAATGGAGAATGACTCTTCAAGTGGTTTGTGAGTAGCATTCTTTGGCCCAATTTTCAGGAATGGATTGGATTTATATAAGAATTAAGGCAGAAAACTTGATTCTGAGAGAGAAAGTTTTCTGTGTAGCCATGATACAGTTAAGAAATACAAAATGAAAACTATATGGTTATTTTAACATGATTAATTTACTTCCAATTCATTAGAAATGGATTATAAATTCCCCCCTTATTGCACTTCTTTTACACTTTTTTCATGGTAACTACCAGATAAGATTCTTTTGGAATGCAGGCAGGATTTGCATAACAGTGTAGCGTTCCCAGGTACAGTCAGAGCAGCTGATAAGTACTGTTTAGGAATGGAGAAAAATTGCAAAGTCTGAAGAATAAAAATATTATAAGTTTTAGAAAAGTCTTGAATTACTGCATTTGTATAAAATATAAAATCGATATTAATACTGAGATATGCTGTAGGGAAGAGAGCCTGTCCAAGGTCAAAGGAACTAACGATTTTGGCTGTCTGTTCAGGATTCAATGTGAAGTAAGTAGGAGAGTTACTCTGGTCTGGATAGTCTGTTGACCAGGATTTATTGGACAAGAGGGTGCTCTAACTTGCTCTTCTGGTGATCTTATTGAGTAACTTACTTGCTCTGTTTCATTTTTTTCTCACTGTAAAATGCTCCCCTGTGAAGGGATTTGAAGTCTTGTTAAAACTGCTATGCAAAAGCTAGGTGATACTGCTGGGGCATGGTTTTTCAGGACAAGTACACAGCCTTGCAAGTCAGGAACATGAGACAGCTGAAGTAAAGCATACGGAATCACCAGTCATTTTTGCAATTTTTTATCCTTTTACCTCTCTTAAAAATAAGTATTCATTTACCTATTTTGTTGAAATTCTGTGGGTTAATTTGTCAGTTTTTATGAAACTTCAAATGCACAAATAACCATTTTAATTCATGATTACTCACTTAAAGGTGGATTTATTTTTGGATTTGGAGCCTTTATTAATTTACAGAAATTAGTGCTTTCATGCAGATCCCGATTTGCTTTGTTAGTTTAACTCTAAGGATGAATGCACATTGAAAGATTTTATTTTCTTTTGGGCTTCTAAAAGAATTTTGCCCTCAATTTTAAAGTTCAGACTGCTAAGCCAATTGCCATTTGTTTACCAGAACTCTGTAAGTTTTTCCTGTGTCATCTCTTTAGTCACACAAATTAAGTGACTTCAAAGTTTCTGTGCCTTTTTTTTTTTTTTTTTTAAGAATAATTCTTTAGTTTTACAATTTGGATATTGTTCATGATCAGCCAATGAATTATTTTTGTTATTGTTTGTAATAGAAAATTAAATAAGAAAGAGGCTTGCCAGAGGTGTGCCTGTATTAAAAATTTGTTTTCATGGACTCACAAAGAATAGTTGAGGTTGGAAAGGACCTCTGGAGATCATTTTGACCAGCCTCTCTGCTCAAAGCAGGGTTGACAACAGCAGGTTGCTCCAGACATTGTCCAGTTGGGTTTTGAATATCTCCAAGGATATTCAACTGCACAACATCTCCTAGCAAACTGTTCCAGTCTTTGACCATCCTCACTGTAAAAATAAATGCTTTTTCTTACATTTAAATTGGATTTCTTGTAATCCAATTTGTGCCCATCACCTCTGGTCTGTTCACTGGATAATACTGAGAAGAGTCTGTCTCCCTGTTTTTTACCCTCTCCCACCAGATATTTAATTTTATTTGAATTATTTAGTTATTTAAAAAACACATTCTCCAAAAATCATGATGATATCAATAAGGTAAAGAAAGTAAGAGGAATTTTACTGCCTTAAGTAGTCTTAATTCCTCCAGCAGGCTTTCCAAATTGCGACAATTTACTTTTTATCCTGTATTTGAGTTATGCTCTTGTTTCCATTTTGGCTAGTTGAAATGTGTGTGTCAGTCATTACTCTGTAAGAGATATACCAGATCAAATGAATATTTTATTCTTCTCTTGAGAAATGTGATTTAACTGTTTTGTTCAAATTCTGGCTTTGGTCTTACGATTCCTGCCTTCTGCTGTCATCCTCTCTGCCCAGTATGCACGGTCAACTATTTACAGATCATATACCTTTTGTCATCTGTCTTTATCATTATGGTTCATCCAAATTTTTTACTGAAATAATTTTCTCAGATAAAAAAGCTGATTTGAGAAAATGGAAACATCTATTGGAAAGTTTTGGTTCCATTGAAACTAACAGGAGCTACACTGGCTGTTTTGTTGGCTTGTACCTGAACTGTTGCCAAGAAACCAACTGATGTGATCCGTAGGTGGGAATGTCATGAATGAGCTAGCTGCCTACCTGCTTGGTTTACAGCAAGAAATTTCTCATTTTTGCTGTAATTCCCTACTGAACAGGAACTCTGAATTACAAGTTCAATATACAGTGTAGTTTTATATACTTCGATTTGCATATGGTAATATTTATATGAAATTTTAATTGAAAAAACACAGGATCTTTAAAGGTTTCTGTAACTTCTTAGGTGATTTTATTAACGTGAAGTAATATATCTAAAATGACCAAGGTTAATTTATTGAGTAAATGTTCACCTTCTCTATCTGTCACTCTGATTAAAAGTGTTGCTTTTGACATGTGGTATCAAAACTTTAAAATATGAGTGTGTTGGAGACCTTGTATCTTCTTGGTGCTTATCTGCCTGTCGTTTTGTTATCTGTTCCTTGGATAGTCTGCCTCTTGGTCTTGTTCCTCCTCCAGCTGAGGAGTACAATTTTTAACATCTTCCATCTGGGCCAGATTCTTGGCACTTTCTCCTCACTGATTTCACAAGGACTCTGTTTTATGCTCTTGTTGTTTTTCATCTAATTCCTGTTGTGGTATGCTATCTTATTATAAACAAATATCTAGAATGCTTTAATGATTTAAAAGTCAGCAGTTTTTCTGTACTAGCACTCTTGAAACTCTATATCTTGTGTATTGTGTCTGTCAGAAAGCCTCACCTTTAGCATATACCTTGATTTATATTTAGTTTGTAATTTATAAATTAGTATAAGTTTATGAGCGGATTCATTCTTTTCTTTCACAACCTTTAGGCTGCTTAGGACCATGTGCTCTTGTAACCTTCCTACAATCTCTTTCTGATTAGGCTTTCCAGAGAAATGTCCACCTTTATGTGCCTTTATGTTGTTTTTTGTCCTGTGTAACTGTCACGGTTTAACCCCAGCCAGCAACCAAGACCCACACAGCTGCTTGCTCCCTCCCCCCCCAGTGGGATGGGGGAGAGAATCAGAAGGGTAAAAGTGAGAAAACTCCTGGGCTGAGATAAAGACAGTTTAATAAGTAAAGCAAAAGCTGCACACACAAGCAAAGCAAACCAAGGAATCCATTCACCACTGCCCATGGGCAGGCAGGTGTTCAGCCATCTCCAGGAAAGCAGGGCTCCATCACGCCTAATGGCTACTTGGGAGGACAAACGCCATCACTCTGAACACCCCCCCTTCCTTCTTATTCCCCCAGCTTTACATGCTGCACATGACATCGTATAGTGTGGGATATCCCTTGGGTCAGTTGGGGTGACCTGTCCCAGCTGTGTCCCAACTCCTTGTGCCCCCCGAGCCTCCTCGCTGGTGGGGTGGGGTGAGAAGCAGAAAAGCCCTTGGCTCTGGGTAAGCACTGCTCAGCAATAACAAAACCATTTCTGTATTATCAACACTGTTTTCAGCACAGATCCCAAATATAGCCCCATTCTAGCTACTATGAAGAAAATTATCTCTACCCCAGCCAAAACCAGCACAATAACTATGCATGTAACTTTTTTTTTTATTCTGTATTTCTTCTCCTGACTTTGGTCTGTGAGCCTTTCTTTCTCCATGTTCAGCTGATCATCACTAACTTTCAAAGCATTTTTCAGCAGCACTAGGAGCTTCTTAATCTCAGAAATAGCCCTGAGTGAAGCTTAGTTAAATCTGTTTTTGTAGTTGATAAAGCAGTTGTCATGACCTTCTTGTCTTTTTCTCTGTGAATAGTCTTATGTACAGGATCTGCTGTGTCATTTATAAAGATTGCTCCTTACAGAAGTGTTCTTTTATCTGAACTTTGAATCATTTAGGCAGAACTGTGAGGAGGACTTTCTTACTGTCAGCTGTCTGAGTAATCGCTTCAAAGTTCATGCAGCTCTTTAGGTCACCTTTTTTTGTGTAGTGTCTTTCCTCAGTGTCAGAAATATTTTTCAAATACTGTTATACAGCACCTGCAACTCCCTAATTAGCGCTCTCTTTCTGCTGTAGTCTATTATCTGCATTTAAAAATAAATAAATAAATACCCCACTATGTTAGCAATGCTGATTTGCCTTTTGAGATCTATGTGGCAGTGTAACGAATGAGCCATATTAGGACCCTTTTAAGAAGAATATTTGTTCAAACCATTCCTTTGGATCAGTGCACAGTCTCCTTACAGCTTTTGTGGGTCTTCACCAAGCTCTTTGAAATGTTGTTTTATCTCATAGGAAAAGAATGGGTTCAGATATACATATCTAATCCTACTATGAATTTTTGCTGAAGGATGTGAACAACTTTTGTTCAAACAACACCAGTCCAAACTACTTGGTAACACAGAGTATCACTGCATAGGAGTGATTTAAATTTTAAATCAAGAAATGTTTCCCTGCCTCAAATGAAAAAAATAGTTGAAAATCTTGCAGAAATTTCAAGTGCACTCTTGAAGAGAGGTCAGACAGTTTGGTCAGTCATTTACTGACTAATCTGTCTGAGTAATGAGGAAGTTTTTCATGTGGTCCTGGACTCTGTTGTTTACCATCAATGTAGGTTTATAGACAGTATTATAACCCTCTCAAGCCTTTGTTTTGCTGGACTAAATAGACTGTCATTCTACTGAACATCCATATTTTACATGCCCGCCAGTTTGAGTTCATCTTTCTTGATGTGTATGATGATAATAGCATGCAGTTTACATTTCTATTTAGATCCCATCAGCTCCTTGTACAATAACGCTGAAATTTCCACATGGTTGATTCAAACTTCTTATATTAGGTAGTTTCTTTGTCTTCTAGTCTCTTTTTCTGAGGGTCAGTATTCCATGCCAAGCAAAAATTTTCCAAATGTGCTAAGCCTGCAGCTTCCTTTTTTTTAACCAAGTAAGATTGAATTTAGGGTAAACCCTAGAATATTACATTGCAGTATGCAGAAGACAACTGCCAACTGTACAAACACCATGCAGATGGAATGCGGAGTGTATGTGGCTCTGGTATGTCCTAGCAAAGACTAAATATAATTCTCAGAACCAGAGGCAGTTTTTGTACCCAGGATAAACTGCTCTTGAGCCAGTCTGCGAGGCCAGCAAGATGGAATTTGTTCTGTGACTTTGTATTGGTTTGCAACTCTAGATGAAGTCTGAGATTTAGTAGGATTTGCTTTCAGTCAATATTTAAGTAAATAATTCATTACTTATCAAAACAGATGGCATTGCTGTTTGAGGTATGTGACTCATGAAGACTGGAAAATCTGTTTTGCATCCCTTTAAAAGAACTCAAAGTATTCCACTATAGCATTTGATTTTAGCAAATGTGCCCAAGAGGATGCTATACACACATTGTCCCTTTTCTGTGAGCTCTGATGACTGTGAATTTTCTCAGGACTTAAGTTACTTTGCTATTAAGAGAGAATGTGCTCTCTTGTGCATGTGCTGAATGAAATCCCCATAGACTGAGTGTGTGGAAAATCAGATTTTAGTTCTGTGAACTGTTCCTTGAGAAAACAATATAATATCCTTTCTGTTTTTTTTTTTTTTAACTGAATGCTGCAGTATGAATTAGAAGATCCATGTAATTAAAGTTTTTCTGCTTGAAGTAATCTGGTTGAGATTCATTTTGCTGTCATTTTCATGGCTGGGTTTATTTTTAAGAGAAATAGTCTCCTTATCATCATTGTTGGTTTAGTTTAAATATCATTGTCTGGGATTAGTGTCTGATATTGAGCTGGTTAATGTAAGATTAAATGGGAAGATTTAAATCAGATTATTCAGTTATGAAATATTACGTAGCACATAAGTATGCAGTTCAGATGTTATCTTTCTGTAATCCATTATTTGCTTTCTCTTCTCTCCCTTCCAATTTTTACAGGAAGACATCTACATGTATGGAGGCAAAATTGAAACAAATAATGGCAATGTTACTGATGAGCTGTGGATTTTCAACATACACAGTCAAACATGGAGTACCAGAACTCCTGCAGTACTTGTACATGGCCAACAATATGCTGTGGAAGGTCATTCAGCACACATAGTAGAGCTGGACAGCAGAGATGTGGTTATGATCATAATTTTTGGATATTCTGCCATATATGGTTACACAAGCATTGTGCAAGAATACTACATCAGTAAGTCACTTTCAAACCATTTTTGTCATGTACTGATAAAAAAAATCCTGATTTTTTTTTTTTTTAAAGTGAAGAACACCCCTGTTTTTCAGAACAAAAAATATGAATTTTGCAAAACAAATAAAACCTCATCTTTCTTTCTTCAAATTATGTAGGTCAGATTTCTTGTTAAGCAGTAGCATTTCATACATAGTTGGAGTATAATGGGTTTGGCTATGTGTTATTCTGTACATGGCCATGGTACTCTAAAGGGGGTTAAGGTTGAAACCAAAAATTCCATGCAGTGGTTATTGTTGTGATGAAACTTACTTTTTTACCACAGGCTTACTGTTTTTACCATGGAGCAGATACAATAAAAAAGAATAAGTAGAGCAAAAAAAGAAAGGGCGAAACAGAATGCAATGAACAGTGCTTATTACAAGAATTTAGTTATTTTGAAGGTTCTTTAATGTTGCTGTAATACTTTCATTCTGATTTTTGAAATGTAATAACTTAATTCATCATTGTATATAATGTTCTTTCTAAAGTGTATACATGTTCCTACTATGGGAAAGAAGAGAAAAAGAACACTATTTTTTGTAAATAACCTGCCATGTCTATCTAGGATTCCCCTTGCGAACTGCAAGTTTTTCTTAGGGGTGATTTTAAATGCTAGAATTAAATAAACCAAGAGAATTTTTTTTATCTTGTACATGGTACATCTAAGATATTATTTCAATAGAATAAACATGAAAATCTACACCAATTTTAGGAATATTTATATATCCACTAATTCAAATTATAATCTCTTTTTTTGATTCCTTGTTTTCTGTAGAATTGATCTGAGTCTCTCAGTTATTTAAGCAATCAGAGAATGCATAATATAAAATTTCAAAGTAATATTTATATGTTAAGGCATAATAAATTTTTAAAAAATTGTTCCACTTAACTTTTTTTGCTGTATGCATATGTATATAAACACTGTTTAAGCAGATTTATGGGCTGGGGAAATCCCTTCAAAACTCAGAAGGTTCTTATGCTTCCTGGCATTATCTCTGATGGTAGCGTTGAAATTTTATAACAATGTTGAAAAAGTATAAAAGAGAATGGCAATAAGAGGAAGAGCACCGTGATGTGCTTTACCCACACCAAACAATTTGATTGAAATGCATAAAACTGCTATAAAACTCTGGTCTTAGAATGTTTCACAACAATATTGTAAGATTTGTTAAGTATTAAAGGCCAGTTTTTTGAAAAACTTAATTTCTGTAAATTTTTTTTTAACCTGCAGGAGAGAAATTTTTTTTTCTTGAAGAGAGAAATATGTTGTTCTAGTTTTTTGCATGCTCATTCACTGTAATGTCTATTGGAACTTTGATTAATTTGCTTCTTCACATGCTGCTTATTTAGTCCGGAGTAGAAGTACCAATGTTATTCTCACCTACTATTGTGGTTAGTTTAATTATGAAGAGGGGTACACAATTCACTTTAGTGTAAAATTTTCTGTCTGGCAGATTTTATTGCTGGCCTTATGGTTGAAATGTACTACTTGTTCCTATTTTTTTTTTTTTTTTAATGTTAAAGCTATGTTTGTGGAGGATTAATAAAACAGACTATAACTAAGCTTATATAAAGCAAAGAAAGAAAAAAACCCCAAACCTTTCACACCATGGTGATAAGCTTTGAGTAGGAGAAAGCACTTATTTCTCTGGCAGTTATTATGGGTCTGAATTATTCTCAAGTTTTTATATCTCCTTTCTCAGATGTTCATTTTTTCACATACTAGTGGGAAATTTAGTTTGTTAGAGAAAATATGCTTCACTTGCATCCTATATAAAGTAAACTTGTAACAATATAGGGTATTACTGTGGATACCCAGTGATTTCAGTGAGTCTACTCATGTGATGAAGGATTATTGACGCATGCAGTGCTTTGTAGAACATGGTCTATATGCTGTAATTGAACCATTTCTGTTGTGGACAATTCTCATGTTTCATTTTACCTCATTGCATCTCCTTTCTTCCCCGTCCCTCTAAGTTAAATGAATTTTGTGGCAAATTTTCCTGAATTCTGTTTCAGCTATAGCATTTATCTACAGTTTTGCAGCTGTAGGATGATTTTTGACCATAAAGTTCCAGATGGCGGTTTGAACTAAGAATGGCTATGTTTTGGGGGGACTTTAGCAGCTCAGAATCCAAATTAAAAAGACATAGGAAGTGATAGAAGTATTGCTGTGAGCCCACCTGAATAGGAAGAAAATTTGTTATACGAAAGGACTTCTGACGTTATGGAAAGAAAAATTAGAGTCCAATTTTCTCTCTCTCTGCTTGCTTTTAAAACATACATTGCCTTAACATTTCAAATTGTACTGCTTTATTCTTTCTAAATGTTATCAGCCATGGCTTTTAGTCCTAATGAAGGCTATTTTTCAAGCATTTACCAGATGCCTACTGAAAGAAAGAGGCATAGAAAGAGGCAATTTACCCTTCGGTTCATATGAATTGAAACCTCTAGTGATCCAGTCCTGTTAATGAACTTTGAACTTGATACATAGAATTCTGGTGCTAAAGCCTTCATTTGTTACGTGACCCTGACTTCCATGGGGTCTGGGTCAAGAAACATCTGAAAAAAGTTTTAATTATTTGTGGATTCCCTAGCTTTTCACATAGGTACGTAGTTCTTATTAACAAAACATATGAATCAAATGTGTGCATGGTCTGAAATTTCTCTGACACTGTCTGATTAGTGAAGAAAGTGATTTCTATCACAGTCAAATAAATTCTGGAAAAAATTGGACATGGTTTGCAGGCACCTTTTTACCATGCAAGAGCACGGGAATTCATTTCTACTCCAAAGGTATGGTGGTTGTTGCAGGAACGAAACAGCTTCCTGTTGTCCTTCCTTGCTATACCTAGACTTACGACTTTTGAGGAACCAATAAATCCTGGTATGGGAATTGTGTGAATGATTTTACTAACTTGAACCATAAAGCTTTTCTGGGTTACTCCCCAGGGAAATTTATTTCCCTTTAGGTTAGCAATACCTCATAAACCTTCTAAGAATCTCAATGTGAGTCTCAAGGTGAATATAATAATGGTGTTTTGTTTCAGCTGAGGTTTATAAAAGCTCCTTATATATTAAGAAACTTCTGAATAAGTCTTCTGTGATTTTTATTTTATTTTTTTTTAGAAGACAGAGATTTGTTTGGATTAGCAGCATATCACTCTGGTTTTTAGGCTGAATTTTTTTTATGACTTTATAAGTAGGTTATAGGTTGCTTTTGCTTAAAAATATTTCTTTGAAATAGTGTTAAATGAAATGGCCCCATGATGTGTAACATGTATTCCCTCTTTTTTGTAAGTTAGCATAAGCTTCATGGTTGCTCCAAAAAATTTAAGTTTGTTATTGCAATGAACTGAAGATGGCACACTGACGTGTTACTTGGACTTTCTGTTCTTTTTATCAAAGGTTTTATTGTGGTAAGGACAGATCAGGCCAATGTATCTATCATTCCTTGGATTTTTTTAGTGAATTTATTACTGCATATTAACCTTTTTTTTTTCCCCCAAACATCTTTTTAGAAACAACTTTATCTCAAAATGCTCTTTTAATTATTCTATTTTGAATGATAAAATTATTATTGCTCAAATCTACATTTTTCTTGATTTGGCCATCCTAATCAGTTTCATATAAAGAAATGAACTGAAAAAAAAATAAAGAATAAGGTTTTGTCTCTTATTTCACTTGCTTTGCATTCCTTGATGATGGAATGGTGTTACATCTTTGGACGTGTTTAACTTCCTGTAAGCAAAAGGCTGGAATTTATCACCTTGGCCATCAAAATCAGTGCTTTTTAAATGTAAACACCATATCTTATATTTTCTTTCAAAAATATATGAGGATTAATCTTAAACAGTTTGGGTTTTCTTCACAGTGTCATTGGAAAATCAGTTAGAATTTAGTGACTAAGCATCTTCTAAATCATAGCCTACCTTTATCAATGGTCAGTTTATATTCACTTGTTTTCTAGGTGATACATTATTTAATGTAAGCAGCTCATCTCCCTTGCTAGAATTCTCTTTGAATTCTACTTTGAATTACATTTATAAATACCAATCGTCCCTTTTGCAAGACTAATTAAGGCAACCTCATCTATTCTGCTCTCATTCTAATAGTTAATCGCTGTACCTTTTCCACAAGGAGTTCACCTCTCCTGAACATGGATGATAGAAAAGCCTTTGGGATATTCTAGGTGAGATTTCACCAGTGCCTGGCTAAATAACCTTAATCCTACTTTATTGGGAACACCTCACTTGGTATGTAGTAGAATGACATTTGTACTGCATCCATGAGAAAGTCATTAATGGCTCATAGACTTTCTCTGATGAAGCAGTGCTCCTACTCATTCTTCTCAGTTGTTATCAGCTGATGAACTTCCATTTTATAGAAATTCATATTGCTAATCCCAGTGCACAATATCTTTAAGTTATTGTTGAATTATGATCCATTTTTCTGGTAGCTAAGATTGGCCAGTTCGATCTGCATGTTTCTCTGCTGCTTCTGTGAATTGATAGTGTCTGAATTTATGCAATTATTATATCTTAAATTTGTGACAGTGGCATAAAATGCACCCATTCTGATCCTTAAGAAGTCTCCCTAGTAATCCCAGCACCTCTCAACATTGTTCATTGCTGCTTCTTGTTCAGTGCCCAAATCCCATTGTGTTATAATGGTTTATTTAATAATTTCCCATTGTGACACTATAGTAAGGACATTACTGAAGCCCAGATACTGAGAACACCTACTCTTCCTTCTGTAGATAATTGGTTTTTAGGTAAATGTGATGTAAATGGTTTCGTACATTTATATTGTGCAGTGAAACAGTTTCCCATTATTTCAACATTTTTTATTTATCCTTTTTTTAAAAAAAACCCTTTGTCCTAAACCTTTGCATATTACTGAGGTGAGATTAATGTCTGTAATTGTCCAGATCTTGTCTCTCTTCCCTCTGGTCTTCAATGTCAGCACTGTGGTTGCTGTTCTTCGGTAATATCTAACCAGCTTTGTTTAAAATGCTTGCTGCTAGGCCTGCAATTTCACTTGCTGTGCCTGTCAGAATTTTGGAATGGAGTCATACCCCCAGCTTCAGTACATTAAATTAGTGAGTTTAGCTTCTATCTCAGCTGTAATTTCTTTTTCTGTTTACATGTTTTTGTAGATGCCTTTTTTTCTTTTTTTCTTTCACTTTGATCAGTCTCCTGGAAATGGTCGTGGTAAAGCTGGACATGAAATGCGTGATTCTGTTTGACAAAGGTGACCAGAATATTGCAGCCTGTAACTGTGTCCAGCTGTTTAGGATCTGACAGATTTAATTACCTGAAGTTATCATAGTGACTTGCCTAAGCATTTCAAGAGGGACTTTATGTGGTAGAATTCTCTGGAAGATTGCCCAGATGTTGATGAAAAACATCAAATTACAAATGAAAAGTAGAAGCCCCTATTACTGGAATGATTTTCTTCTTGTGTTGTTTTTTTCAAAATTCATTTGACCTTATTTTACAATACCTATTAGACTTACAAATTGAAATCTGGAAATAATAATAATAAAAAAATCCTATTTCCTTATTTCTGGTTTATTTATTTATAGACCTCTTTCTTTATTTGGCTTTTTAGGCTGTTGAGGATGCAGAGTTTTGCATGACTGATTTGGTCAATTGAATACTTCATCTGATCTAATGACAGAAAGAATAGGATCTCTTTGAGTATGAGAAGAGTTCTGTAAATACCTTCAAAAAAATTGGATTTCTGTTTAAGAAAAAAGATAGGTGAAGATCCATATCAATGAGTTGTTTAAAAAAAAAAAGCAGATCATATGCATAGTAATGTCTTTAAATTCAGACAGAAGTGTATTTTTGCCTGAATGATGCAATATTCAAGATGCTGAAGAAGCATGAAAGAGATTGAAACTGCATATATACATTTCAGTATTCAAAATTCAGGCAGCTCAACTAAATTTTAGAATGGGAAATAGAAGGAGAAACTGTAATACTGCTTTTGACTTTTATTTCAGAAAGATGTTGCTGGACCTCTTTTCTCAAATTTAGGTATTTACCCATAGCACGTGGTTTTTATTATGCAAGAAGGAACGGCTATTCATATTTCTGTGCAAGTCATGTAAAGCTATGCAATATACAATTTTACTGTGACAGTGTTCCAAATGCTACGTAAACCAGTCAGATATAAATGCAAAATATTCTATTACGCATATGATCAATACCATTGTGCAAATTTATGTGGAGAAATAGTCATTTTTCCCTGAAAAGCATATATCCAATCTTTAGGACTGATCACTGTTTAAATGAAAAAATAAGGATGATATTGGTGATAGAAAGGTGTATCTGCAGGTTGACTCCTCACGAACCCTCTTACATAAATTGTATCAAGTAAATCTATTTGTTAGCAAGGTAATATGTATGTTAAATACAGTATTACTGGTACAAATTTGATGTTTGTGTTCACAGTTGCAGTTCTTAATAGCTTGATAATATCTAACATAGAGATTGGAATAAAATACTAGTTACATTACACCACATGTAAATAATAAAAATGTACTGTGTCAGATATGAATGCTGGTATTTGTGTAATACACTATTTATACATACACAAAAAATCAGCATGAGTCTTCCAGTTTAATCTATGCTTTATAACTTGCTATAAGCACTTGTTACTGAAAAAAATGTAACTAGCTTATAGAGGCAGTGCCTGGAAAACATTTAATGAAAGTAGAATAACAACAGTAATAACTGAAAGTCATGAGTCTATTCACTGAACAGAAGAATGCAGAGGAAAAAGAGGTAGTCTTAAACTACCTACATAATATCAGATAAAAATTGAAATGGAATTTAAACTAACTTTCAGATGAAGCAAAGTGTATGGTGTTGTGTGCTAGCCTTGGATAAATAACTTTATAATGGCAGCCAATTTAGGTTAAGAATTAGGAGACTGCTCCATTTTGGAAGTCCTTGTCCACGCTTTCTATTCTTCTGACATAATCTTCAAGAGGCTGTAAGTGAATTATTTCTTCCATTTCACATCCATAGAACTGGCTGTGTAATCCTCATAGGCTCTTTTGAATAGGCTGGTTTCTACAGGAAATATTACCTCCTGTCTTGCTCTTTTTGTGACTTACGTCATCAGCTGGGAAGATGGAGGGGAAAAAAGTTGGAAATTTCAGGGCCACAGGCAACAAGGAGTCACTTAACCTCTCTGTCTTTTTTTACTGCTATGGTAAAATATTTTCCAATTGTGTTTTATTCTTCAGTCATAACAGCTATTGTGAATGGTTTTATTTGGTGTCTCTTTGCAGTTATTAATGATGTGATGTAAAATGTGGATTTAAGTGCCAGTTTAATGAGCTGCTACCAAATTATCCTTCTGTGAGTTTTCAGCAACTGAGTAGGTATATTTGCAGTTAAATAACTAAGAAACAGTAGGTGGAAACTGATTTTAGCTCAATAATTTTACAGTTTAGTAGCAAAGTGTCTGTCTGTATCCACGTGTACTTCGAGCTACCTTACGTTACATGCTTCTCACAACTCACAGCAGTTCAGTTTCTGCCAAGCTTCTCCAGACAGTTTCCTCGTGATTGAGTACAGGTGCTCCTAATGCAGCTGAAGTAGCTGGAGCACTGAATTCTCATCAGCCATCTCTGGTGGGACAAAATTAAGGTTGACACAGAATTAATCGTAACTCTTAATTTCATATTTTCCAAAAGGTTTGGGCTTTTTTTTTTTTTTTTTTGGTTTTGTGTGTGTGCTGAACTCACACATGGGAGAGTATGAGATACTGCCTGGCACCTGTAACAGTGATGTATTTGGGATTTAATCAAGAATAGCAGATAATAGTTTAATAACATTATCCATTTGAAGATATTTTGATACATTGGTATAAAATTACTTCTTAAAACAAATCCTAGTTATTGCTGTATTTAGAATTATAGTGAAAATTATTTTGTATACTTAGAACTCCTAGTATTGTGTGTTAGCAATAGTAAGCCTTAAACCTATGTCTTCTGTACATCTGTTCCAGGGTCTAATTCTTGGCTCGTACCAGAAACAAAAGGAGCAATTGTGCAAGGTGGATATGGCCATACTAGTGTCTATGATGAACTGACAAAATCTGTTTATGTCCATGGTGGGTACAAAGCATTACCTGGCAATAAATATGGATTGGTGGATGATCTTTACAGATATGAAGTTAATACTCGGACATGGTAAGTGGGATTTATAAGGTAGGAAAAGAAGTTACTTGTTACTGAAAAAGACAACATAAGCACAGAGTAAGGTAGAGTAAGGTTCTAGTAGTTATGTAGGCACTTCTGTATCCTTTGCATGTTGCAAACAGTACGTTCTCTGCAACAAAATGGAAGAATTGTGGTGAGGCATTAGACTTTAGCCAGTGGATTAATGGAGCTACACATCGAAGGAATGGCAGGGAGGAAGCTTTGCACATGTTCTACAAATTAAGAAAAGTTTCTCCTATCCAGGCATAGCCACTATGCAGAAATAGTACATGTGTATTGTTTCCACATGGTATGAATATAGTGCTGATGCACATTCAAGTACCTGTTATTTATGTAAGTAGAGAAATCTAAGAACTGTGGAAGGCTATTTTTCACAAAATTCCTGGTATTGTATAGAGATCCTTAGTTATTAAAGTTCTCGGTGTTCATTTTTTGTCAGCTCCTTGTACTTTGTAACTTATGAATTCTACTTGTATGTTATGTATAGCAAGTGACCTTAAATGTTTTTTCTTACCTTAGAGATGATTTGAGATCAAGAACTATTTCTTGGAACATTTTATTCTTGCAATTTAATATTTGTGTTGAGCACTAATGGCTTAACTTTAAGCACACAAGACTTGCTCTCAGATATTGGAAACATGTGGGTTTGATTTCACTGAGACTCTTGATTTTGAATGCCACTAACTCATGGCACATGGAAACATTATTACATGAATTTTTTGTCCCTTTTAATGTATTTTTAATGCTTTCTTATTATACTCTATTTTTGGAACAAAACATTATTGTATCCTTTGATGGTCCTGTTCAACAATATAATAATAATTATTGGAAGGCTTTTTTATTCATTATTCATACAAAAACTAGTAGTGAATGCTTGTATCTCTTCTATGCTAATGTGGCATTCTCTGCAGCTTGTGGAGAACTTTTTTATTCATGAGTATTATACTGGAAGTCAATTGTACTATGGGACTGAAAACTGGCGGAGGATGGGTAATGACACTTACGTGGTAATAAAATCTTTGTTTGCTGTCTCTGTGACATCTTATAATCAGTATTCAAAGCACTCAGTGAGGCAACTGACCTGAATGTGCCCCTGGCTAGGTGGGGTATGAGGAAGAGGTGGAACCACAACGGCTTTCTCATGCCCATATACATGGCTTTTTTCACACTTGCATTTGCTTGTCATCGCTGTCTCTGCTTTTCTGTTGCACTCACTCTCTCTTTCTCTGTGTGATCTGGCTGAGGTTCATATGCTTCACTAAGTCTTGGTATACAAAGCTGATTACTTGTTTTATTCAGTGGCCTGTGGGTTTTTACTTCTTCATATCAATTAGGTATAAGCTTTGTTTCTTGGAATGTGAGGGGGTGACATTTTAATTCCTCATGTGAACATTCTTTCTAACGCATGATGGAGAATTACAGTGTTTGTAATACCTGCATTGCTTTGCGTTACTTGCATGCTGCTCAGTGGGCAATTGGGGGACAATGTGGTGCTGGTCTTAGATAATGGCCTGAAACAGTGGAAGCACCTGCTGGCTCCTGGGTATTTCTATTACCATTAAAATACCATGCTGCTGCATGCAATGCTTGACATAATTATAGTTAACATGGACTAATGTTTGCAGATACATGTGTATGTGCATAAATAATGAGTTCAGTGCAAAGTGTGCTGAGACTCTCACATAACTTGCATGGGGTTTATATGTGCTGGAGAGTTCTGAAGATTGCTCTCATCAGTGATGCTAATGAATAGTGAAAATTATGGCCAAATTAACAAACTTGGTCTGTATTACACTTCCACTTCTGCTGGATCTTGGGGAAAATTTACTGTTACCACAAGGGATGAAACTCATCACACAATATGCAGAAATTAGGGGGAGCAAAACCCATGTACAATGTGGGGACCAGGGCTGGGGCAATGCAGTTGGGTGACAAGTGGAAAAGCAAGTAGCCCAAAGAAAAACTGCAGGGATTGCTGTTATATACACTGTGGAGAGTCCTTAGTTTTCTCCAGAACAGTGTACTGTTCTTTAGGCCTTTAGTGATCAAGACAACTATTTGCAGACAGCTGCAAGGCAGTATAATCAACACAGAACCTAGTGTATAGCAATTAATGTAAATTAGGAGATAGGGGCTGTAGAAAACTGGTGAAGCAAAAGACAGAAAGAAATCTATAGTCCTAATGAAATAAAGACAATGTGTTCTTATATTATCATTCTCTCAACTCATAGCAGCAGTATTCCTCCATTAGTAGTTGAAAATAACTGTTGAAAATAATGTCTTGTTCTATTTCCCTGTCATTCGTCATTTTGTATGTTGCTAGCTGATGAGTTGAACCCAAATATCACGTTTTTTCTGGGTAGGTACCATAAGTATTCTGTATCAAGCTAATTCCTGGTTACTAAACCACATGTATGTGGTGCTCTGTTTTCAAAACAGAAATACAGAACAAAAATGCAAGTCACTTAAAACAGAAAAAAGGGTTAAAACCAGAAGGACATCGATGGGTATGCTGGTGGCTTGAAGGAATTATCCTATTTTTAAGCAATAAAAAAACCCACAACCTCATTTACTTTCATTTAGTCTTTGGTACTTCCTTTGATGTTACTTTCTAGGAGTAGGGCGCAATTTATTTAAATGGCAATATGAGAACTTTAGGTTTAATGCCTTCCTCTCAGCTTGTTTAAACATATGATCTCTTATCACGTAAAATCTATTGATTGATTTACATAAATAATAAAAAAAATTGATTGATTTACATCATGATGTCAAAACAATAAGACATACTTGAAACCCTCTCCCCCAAAACCTATGATGATATAAAAATATTGAACATGTTATCAGTGTGATCTGAAAGAGACAGTATTATTCAATCAGAAGGAAAGATTGTCAAGTCAGTATGTTCGTTACAGGAAATGAATGACAAAACAGTTTAATTGTAAGTATGAGCAGTGTGCAGTAAGACAAGTGAAACTGAGAGTCTAAACTCAAACTGTTAGATTACTGAGACAAGTAAAAGGTTGTTAGGGGAATGTAAATAATATTCTGTACTGGTGATCTAATCAGCTCTTCACAAACATGTTTACAGCTGGTCTACTTAACTAATTCAAGCTGGCAAAACCCACAAATGGTTACTCTCTCCCTTGGTAAGATTTATTTACTGTGATTGAATCAAGTTTGTATTCTGTTCTTTCTACTAGCCCCACACCTGCCACTTTAAAACTGTAGTATTGATAGCTCTTGGCTACTGTTGGGCCCATGTTACTGCTCTGGCACAAAGCAGACCACACAGACACAAGCTAAAATGAATGAAGAGATCAGAGACTCAATGTGCGTGTACTTTTTTTTTTTTTTTTTTGTACTGAAATTCTGTATGTTTGTGTTTGCCAGCCTGAATATATTTATGAAGCAGTGAAAGTGTTTTTCGACTTCCACCATTTCTTTTACAAGTCTGAGTGTTCAATTAATAAAAAATACCAAAAGCAAACCTTCTACTTTTCCAATACTTAGGATGGTTTAAAGATTCTTTTAGCCTTCAAAAGAATTCTTTATTGCATTTTTTGAACAAAAACCTGACATGGCTAAGGATATGTAAGAATAGGAATTAATAATATGAATGGGTTTTCATTCAGTTTTGAGTAAAATTTACCATATCATTAGTCACTTCTGAAGAATGTAAACATGATACAATTTATTTCAGATACGTTATTTGACAAACTGTTTTTTAATAAAAAAAAGCATGACATTTTAAATGAATGCTAAATATATTTGTTGTAACATGAGAAAATCATAATCTTAGAAATAATCTGAATGCATTTCATTATTTTTACTGAGTAATAGCTTTAGTGTTTTCCTTGTATTTTATATTGTTTTCATCTATACATTTTCTTGATGCATGTATACAGTTTATCACATGTTAGTATGTATTAATTTGTTCTTATATATTGTAGGACAATTTTGAAAGAGAGTGGTTTTGCAAGATATCTTCATTCAGCTGTCTTAATCAATGGAGCTATGCTCATTTTTGGTGGAAACACTCATAATGATACTTCCCTGAGTAATGGTGCAAAGTGTTTTTCTGCTGACTTTCTTGCATATGATATAGGTATGTATTGTATTGTATTTTTCTCATTTGGGTTTTAAATACCACAATGTTTCTTTCTCAAGTCTAGCTAATGTGATGCTTTAAAGTCTTGATCCCAAACACCTTCAAGTTATTTATGAATTATATTGTAAAATTAAAAACAGGCTTCTCTTCCATAATATTCTTAAGTTTTTGGTTTGTGGGACAAAGCATAGTAGCTAAAATGATCAATTTCAAAAAATGTGCCTAATACTGTCTTATATGAATGACAGATATGTTGCTAGATGAACTGCAAGAGTTTGGTGCATTTTGGTGCTAAGTGTGTTGAACAGAGACCCTAGTGGTTATTACCTCCAAATGTTGATTAATTTTTGATACTGAATATCTACATAGTACTAATAAAATATGATGCTGGAATTTAAAAAACCAAAAGCCCCCAAAACTCCAACCCACAACCCTGCCCCCCCCCCACCCCCCCCAACCTGAAACCAAAACATTTCCCCACAAGTAACACTTGAGAGGTTCCTAAAAAGGTTTGGAGTTGGTGGCAGTTTGGAAAATGCATTGCTCAGTGCTTATATCAAGGCATCACAGTAAGTCCGAACTGAAAATCAGGGAGTGGAGAAGGCAAGGTAGGCAGCAGTCTGAAAGGTGAGGCAGGGGTAGTCAGGTGGTGATGCTCAGAAAACTAAGAAAGGTTCAGCTGCCGCAAGCCGAAGAGCAATGTGGAAACATAGGAAGTCCACACCACAAGAAGCAGAGTGTTAGAGAAACAGCCTCTTGGGAGGTGATTGTGGTATAGCTGGCTGTAGCTGAACGGATACAGGTTGGGGCTGATAGCTGAGATGCATGGATTTTGATGGATAGCTTCCTCTGACAAATTGCCCTCCCTGCTCCTACCTTTTAATATGCTTTTCAGGTCAGAGTATTAATTAGAAGATTCCTGCCTTTGAGACTGAAGTACATGATCAGGATAACTACCTTGGTATATGTCTGTTTCACATGGAGCAATACCTCACCCACAGTCTAGCATGAGCAGTCTTGCTGAGTGGGAGGAAAATTCTGGGGGTTACTCCCTCATATAGATTAATGGGATAACTACATTAAATGAGTCAGGGCAATAACAGGCTATGGAATACTTTTGCAACATTACATTAAGGATAAACTGTGTTTCCATGGACAACAGCACAATGAAAAAGGCTAAGCTATTTGTGCTTGGTTAGATGGGACAGAAGATAGTCTTAGGAGGATGGTGCTAAAAAAAACGTTTACTTCTGAAGCACCAAAGCCTGCTAGCATGCAGTACAAGTTTCAAAATACAGAATTCATTCCCAGTTACCCAAGTTCAAAAGTAGAAGTGAATAGTAACAACCTCACAAAACTTTACTGACAACCTGTTGGGAGGAGGCTGTACTGTCATTCAGGGAGAAGAGATGATTGGAAATGACAGTCCACCTGAGATAACATTTAATGGAACAAGGTGCAAGTCATACACTTAGGAAAGGATAAGAATTTTCTCCTACAAACTGAAAGAAATGACAGTGGCTTGTGTGTCCAAGTCCAGAGTGGCATGTGACTGTGGAAGTGGCCTATGCGGTCCTAATGAAAAGAAGAAAGAAGCATTGATGTCGTTCTCAAGGCCCTAGATATTTTTGTAGAATTTTGGCAACACACATTTAAGACAGACAGACTCAAACAGGGCCCTGCATGGCCTTCAGGTTGACTGAAGCATGAGGAACCTGTAGGAGATAATAGAAAGATGTGTGATATATTTAGTTTCACAACAGAGTAGCTGAGAGCAGAAAAGATTGTTGTTTATATGATAAGAATACACTTTGGAGGAAAACTGTTTAAGGTGAAAGACAGTCTGGAGACAAGACTAGGTGGGTGTAAGCTTTCAGTCTGTAGAATGGTTCCAACCATTAGAGCTGTGCAGGTATGGAAAAACCTCCCTATAGGATTGTGGAGGCTGTAAATCTAGAGCAATTTAATAAGTCCATAATCTGTTTCCTGTCTTGTTTATTGCCACTGCTACTCTTACCATAAATAGTTTTTCCCTTCCCTAATGTTCATGTCCATATTTTATGCATAGGCTGCAAATATAAACACACAGGTCATATTTGGGCCAAAACCACAGCCACTTCTCTTGGGAGCTAAAAACGGGGAAATGTGTCAGAGCAGTCTGGGAAATGGACTTGTGCATGATCCTGTAGAGAATAGCCTGTGGATAGTGCCTGGATCTATTTTTGGCAAGCGTTTATCAGCTGACTCAGTGGTAGGGAGGGTGAGACATGATCTGTTTTATAGGGCTAGTTGATGGCTCTTTATGGCTTTCTGTATAGGTATCAATGCAATGTGTTTGCTTTCATGCAAAAATAATCAGTAAATTAAGTACATGGAACATATATGTGTTATTTCCTGCCAGTTTCACCGAGTGTGTGAATAATGCCTTTTCAGAACAGTTGAATTTTATTTATTGTACCCCTGTATTACATATTCTGTAGCTTCTTGTAGGTATCTGATGGTGTAAGCTATTGATTTTGCTCTCACTTCAGTTTACATCTGGTTTTAATTTTTAATGAATAAAAACTCCCTCAGCATTTTAGAGGATAATATTACTTATTGGTCTACATTTATTTGTAGACTGTGCACTTGAGAATCTACATGAGTCCCAGGATCTGAATAAGTGTAACTTTCTGACTTTCATGCACCAGGAGTTTTTTATCCTACTTCATGAAAATGTTGCGTGCTGTGTGTTGTGGTGTTTTGTTTTTTTTTTTTTTTTTTAAGGTGGAACAATATTTTGGTTTTTCTAGCTGATTACAATATTTAATACAATATCTGAATTTTCTTGCAAGTCACATCCTCCATGTGTTATCAAACTGATGAAGTACAAAAGAAATGGATGTAGTAATTACCCTTAAAAAAAATTTAAATCTGTGAAGATTGATTTGATTCAGACTTAATCTTCTGTATTATTCATTTCACCAAGTAAAAACTGCAATCTCACAGCACACATTAGGTAAAGACATACTTTTTCAGAAAACAGTAAGTACTTATTTTACTAAGAATTAAATAATTATTGAATGGGTATATTTCAGAATTTTATTTACTTTGTATCATGAATTTTTGAACAATACTTGGAAGAAAAAATGTATGATGCTATCAGTATCATGTTTCCTAGATACCTTGCAAGTGATGGAGTGTTATGCTCCATCTTGTAAAAAATGGGTCCTGTCTGGAGACCAGCTGAATCCTGGAGATAGAGCCTATATTATTTATGTTCAAGTTGGGCTATAGAGTACTTCTGATTATATCTCTTATTATATGTGACATAGTCTTATGGATAGATTGCCTCAGCTTTTTTTTATCTATGAAAATGCTTACTGTTTTTCATATTAATGTGAAATAACTATTTGGGGGGATTAATCTCAGTTAAGTTTAGCTGTCTAAAATGTTGGTTTCTAATATGATGTGGTAATAGAGAGTCCTCCTCTAGTCAATGGAGGGAGATAAGTATCTCCAGAGAGCAATTAATTTTACCAAGCCTAGGACAGAGTTGCTCTTTTTTTTTTCTTCTTTTGTGGAATCAGTCATTACTCTCTAGGTACTGAACTTGGTCTACATGCATAAGTTTCAGACAGTTAAATGTAAGTGTCATGAGCCAAGAGCTCAATTCAGTCATTTTAAATGCTTACTGCATCTGAATATATTTGGTAAAGCTGAAGACTCAGAGATCTGGAGATGTTATAAATACTATTATGATGCTCTAATTTTCATAGTTTAATATTGTTCGGTGTATTTACTTAAATAGCAGTAAACATATTTAGACTATAAGTCTGCTGCATAAAATGACCTTTAGAAACCTGGCCTTTGGTATGCTTTTGTCCTCCTCTGATATTTTACCACTGGACTTGCTGCCAACTTGCTCTGGCAGCTCCTTAAAGATCCACAAATGGTTATCCTCATAAAGGTGAGCTATTTTCCAACCGTGCTGTTATTGCTTACATTATGCTGAAAAAGGAACCTTGGCAATAGGGACAGAGCTACTGCTGGGCCCAGTCTTGGATGCTGTGGTTGACCTGCAGTTTTCTGAGTGATGTTGGTTAAGGCTTTTTTTTATCTACTGGTCACTGGAGTGCCATAGTTACCTGTTTAGTATGTAAAAAAGAAGCTGAAGGACTTCGACTGGTGAGATCCTGCCTATTATGGATGTAATGTCAGTGTTCAATCTAGGATCTTTATTCAATTCTTCCATTATAGCATTTTGAAAGATACTTGCAGCAGTTTTCTCATTTAGAAAAGGAATTCTAATAGATGTATATAACAAAAACCCCATGTTCACTGCTTATGAAAATCTATGCTCTGTGACAGCTCTTTGGAAATCAGCAAGTTACATATGTAAAGGACAGTTTGTGTATAGTCATCATACGCAATAATGACAGTTAATACAAACTGGGATGTGCATGTCTGAAAAACTGGCTGCATACTTTTAATTAACTAATAGGGATTTATCTTTCAAAATGAGATATTATCTTGTTCTTCAGTCTTTGCTGTGTAATTGAGAAACTATATAGTTTTTAGGATCTTTAGGATCTGTACCCCGAGTTCTCCCAATTCCTTAGCACTACTTTGTAATATATAAAAATTGCATACCTTTGGGAGACTGAGACATGGTAGAAAGAAAGTAGATAATCACCGCTGACTTTGGAGTCTACAAATTGCTTAGATCCCACAGAGATTAGTTTAAATAAAAGTGTTATAGAACTAGAGAGGAAGCATGACACATGTTAGTATTGATGTTTTGCTTATGTTTTCTTCTTGGTACAAAGTTTGACGTTAGTTCAGTCTGCTTTTTTTTCTTCAGGAACGAAATCACACAAGTTTGTTACTGCTGGCCTCAAGTGTTTTCTGCCTACACAGTGGAAGAGCGGTTCAACCAGGCTACTGTGCTGGGGAGTTTTTTCTGAATACTTGATTAATTTAATTATGTACATCATATTAAGAATAGAATACACTTCAGACAGAAACCATGATGATGTGTCTACCTACAAAGTTCTAGTCCCACTCCTGCTCCAGACAAAGTATTATTGTTTTGCAGAAGTTAGTCTAATGAGTACACATCTCAATAACTGGGCTGAATTCTGTGGAAGGATGAGATCAGTGAAAAAAAAAAAAATCATGCAAAGTAGTTCTTAATTTTTTAAACATTTATAAGCAAAATGAAACCCCTTCATGAAGGCATCTAATTCTTTGGCCATGACTAAGGATTATATGGTGCAAGTTAGGGAAATTTGAGAACATTCTTTATACATGCATTTACATGAATTTAAGCAAAAATAGCATACTTGAATCAGCTATCAAATGGGCTCCAGTGTAATCAAAATGAGCTAAAAACTATTATGGATTCTTCTTGCTGCTATGGGCCTTCTGGTTTTGCAACAGTCATGGAAAGCCCTCCCAGAGAAAATAGAACTCTGTAGTATTGTCCTGAAAAATGCCACAAGTTACACTGTGAATATTCAGTCATACTCTGTCTTCTGGGCTATATCAACAACCAGCTTTTTGGAACAAGATTATGTCTGGTGACCAGATTTGGAGCAAGAATCCTGCCTTGCTCTGTTCTCTGCTGTAGGTTTGGGAAGAAAAGAGATGTGCAGCATTACAGTTTCGTTTCTTCACTTTTATTCTCAATCTTTGTACCTGGTTTGAAGGTTTAAAAAACACATCATGTGTGTGTCTTCCTTATGCTGCCCTACAATTAATGTTACAGTGCTGATAAATGTATTCTATAAATTTGATTTACAATTTGTATGACATTAGCATTACTGGAAATCTTTTCTTTCTCTAAATGTGTAGATGGGTAGTTGGAAGGTCATGTCCATGTGGGTTTTAATTTTCTGAAGAAGAGCTCAATTTTCATGCTGGGGAACCTGTTGAAGTACTACTTAAAACTAAAATAACCCAACCACTACACTATGTATTTATATATGTATATGTACTAGATACATATTTATATACAAATGTGCATGTTGAAGAACATGTCTTCAGCCCACTTGGAGATAAAAAATTTCAAAGCTGTACTTTAAGACTTTAGGATAGATTTTTGAAGTATTACTTTGGGTTAATAAGACCCCTTTTTCTTTTTTTTTCTTTTCTTTTTTTTTAATTGTAAAACCATGATACGAGAGCTCCCCATGCTTAAAACTCTTGCATTTCTATTCCAGTTAGAGCTTAGGAAAGTAATTTAGATTATATTTTATGAGTATTCAAATGCAAAATTTGCAGATAAAAAGAGATTATTTGGACACACAAAATCAGAATTAAAACAGAGATTCTAATTACTGAGACCAGTATATAACAAAAAAAAAGAAAAAAGAAAAAAAAAAAGCTTTTTCGAAGAGTAAGGATATTTATTTTAGTTCCTGGCCAAATGGTCATGTTAGTAAATATATTTCTGTATGCCTAAGGCAGTTCCTGCAGTTTCAGTGTATGAAATATTCAGTCTCTGTCCTTTTGTTTCATGTATGCCAATTGCTAAGGTATCTGGATATCCTAGAAATGTACAGAAAATGACTGACAGGGAACCTCTATAAAAGCTGAAAACTGAAAACATTGGAACATGGCAGCTGCTTCCATGGTCTCTCCTAGTGGTAGTTGTATTTCAGCTTGTCTGTATCTATGGGAGAAGTGCAATAACCCAGACATTTAAGACAATAATGTACTATGCAACGTTTCTTTTGTAAGTCTTGTTACTGTCTGGATTTCAATTTTTTTATTATGGATTAAATAATATGCAAATTCAATTGCTTACGAAAGACAATATGAATGTGAAATATTAAGTTTCTTCTAGGGTATTCATACAAAGCTTAAAATCTTTTTCCTGTTTGGAAAAAACTTTCAGGATTATCTCATGAGATTAACTTTAGTTTCACTTGTAAGCAAACATATTGTTTGTATTTTGGAATAAAATGAATTTTTCATTCATAAATTGTTTGTAAAATAAGTTGTTTCAACTTTAGACTTTGTCATCAACAAAATGAGTAAGTTTAAATGTCTGTAAAGGTGCTGGTTTTTTTTTTTTTTCCCAATGCAGACCTATCTATTTTTACAATTCTCCCCTCCTTCTGGAGTTGCAAATGGATTATCAATGTGCTATTACAAAGAAAATGTAAAGCAGTGGCTGTGATAGATTAAGTTTTATGTGTTCCTGAGCACTTAAGTCATAAATGTGGTTCTGGTGCAGTCTGTAGTAGTGATTACCTCCGTATGACTGTACTATTAGAAGAGCAAAACTATAATAGCATAACGCACTAATTGCTCCAAATAATAGTAAAGCTCAAGGTTGTTGGTTTTTTTTAATACTGTTTAGGGAGTCGCTGTTATGTGTATGGACTTTGCTATAGATGTTAGAGCTATAGTTTAAATTAAATTCATGCTGTTTCAAACATATTTGCCTTTATGTTTTCCTGAGAGTAAGGAGATTTTTATTATATGAATAAAGAAAAATATTTATGCAGTTTGGAATGAATTGGAAAATAAGTTTTTTGTTCATACCTAACTTTATGGTGGTTTAGTTGTCCAGTCACAAAAAAAAGAGAACCAGACAGAAGTGTAATGTGTGTCTATACTCTGTGAATCAACATTTCATCTTTTGCCTGAATAAAACTAACTGAGTAGTTATTGGAAATATGTAAAGAGAACATACAAGCATAATCTTACATTGGTTTCTACCTGTATGTAAGGCTGACTGCGGTTGTTACAGAGAGTGTGATTGAGCAAGATCAGTACATTGGCATTTCAAATCTATTTAAATACTTTAAAAGTGAGAAATAATTTGATAATGTAAACATAAAGTAGGCAGTTTTGTATACCTTTTCTTAAAGCATAGCTCCAAATGTAGTAAGAGGTTGTCACTAAATGGGCCTGCCAGTGCAGAAATACAAATGTGTATCCTGGAAATAGAGAATGGAACACTGGTCGTCCCTTTTTTAGAGACTGTCCTAACAACTTTTTCTCCCTATTTCTAACCCTATTAATTTTTTTCTTTTTCTGTTCAGTGGAACAGCATTAACTTGGAGTAGTGAAGAGTTACCTAGCTTGAACAGGTAGGGCACTTTCCTCAGAGATGAAAGCCGTAGGTTTAAATCCCATTGGGTAGGAAATGAACCCATTTCTCCTATATCCTGGATCATTACTCTAACTACTATTAAACTATATAAAGTAAGTCTTTTTCCTTTTATTGTCTTTTGGAAGTATGAACCTTTTCTATTCTTTAAAGGGAACAGTAAGAGTATCACTTAGAGTTCTACCTGCAAGTTCTGACTAGGCATGGTGCTTCTGTTCAGTCTTGAGTGCAGTATTGGGCATTGCAGGGTGGGGGAGGAAAATGAAGATGAGGTGTAAATAAGCTTCTGTTCAACACTTACAGTTTTTCTTCTGAGTTTCTATAGTGTTTTCTGCAAAGGGAATATTTCAGTTCCTTGATATTCTCTTATATTCTTTACAAAATTTTGTAGATTTGGGAGCGAGATGTCAAGATTTTCAGGGTCATTCTCATAGTCTTTTAGTTGTTGAAAATAATTGAGATGTGCATAATAAATGTAATAAATCAGATGAAGAAAGGGGAGAGTAATCACCTCTAAACCAACTTGTAGATGTGCGGTTCTCTTAGATTTTCAAAATTTGAACTGGAAATAGTTGGGTGCTCAACTTGCATAATTTTCAAAACTGCTTTATTAACTTAATTCAGACATGAATTTAATGGAGCTATGTTAACTTTCTTCTGCTCCAGATCTGCCCTAATGTTTAAGTAATACATTGTTCAAAATCAGATGTGAATGATAAGTGCAAACTTTATACTGCCCCCCACTCTTAAAAAGGTTTTTAATGGTATCTTCAATTATATGTCTGAAGAGCAAAAGTTACTCATAAAAAGACTTGCAAGACTAACAGGATGAGATAGGATGCTATATTTTCCCTATTTTTCCTTCAGTCACATTTTGCTAAATCTGGTCTTAGCTAAATATGTTAAAGCAAATCTATGTTCGAGTATTTTACTGATGTGACAATGTTGATTAGAAATGTGGTTGTTACTTTTGTATCAAATCATACTGGGAAACATTCTAGTAATGTATGAATACATTATACTAGTGTATATATATACTAGTATACTATATGCTACAGCATATTCCTCTTGCCCTACTTTATATGCTATTATAGTACCTTTGTATTGATGTAACTGGTTGTATTTTTAGTGATGTCAGCAATGGAAACTTAATGGTCCCCAGTGAATTCTCAAGGACTCTTTCTCTGTGTCTCTATGTCCCTTGTAGACAGCCTAGATTCCCACCTGAGTTCAAGCTCTGTGAAATTTTCCTTACTGTTGAGAACTTTTCTATAAAATACCTCGGTCATCCTCTCTGTGATCGGTAATGCAATACTGCTAATAGGATGTAGATGAGAAGGGTGCAGGAGACTGGACCAAGTATAAGGTGTCGAGGTCTGTCCTGTTGGAGCGTTGACCCTGGAGTGCACTACCCCACGCAAAGTTCAGCTCGGGTTTTTCTCTGCCAGCAGCAGCTGGATCACCTCAAATCTGATGCATTTCTGTGGTGTGTTTTGTCATGTAAGTAATTTGTATGGTTGGCGAATTCACTCTGAGCCACTTCTGGTAACTATTTAATCTACGCTAGGGAGGAGTATGAATCCTCTTATAATGAGATAATGTGGTAGGACTAGTTCTTGAAGTTAAAGCCTTACTAATAGGAAGAAAAGCCCCTGTATTCCTCCTTGTACTTTTCAGTGACTAAAAATTCTGGTAATCGGTTTGGAATGAATAGTATCACTTCATGTGCTTGGTAACTGTTTCTATTAAAAGCAGTATACGCTTCCATGTGCTATATGTTAAACCCAGATACATATAGAGACAATGGTAAGTACAACCAGTACCATATCTGCTGCTTACAATCTGTATAATACCTTAAGAGTGCATGGTATTTTATAGAGGAAAGTATTTTATTCTTTACTCCATAGAGCTTACCATTCTTATTAGACTTAATACAACAAATACAATGCACAGAAGGCTGTAATACCGATAAACAGTGTTGAAACTCATACTGCATTTGCTGTTTGTCACTTTCTTCTTGGAACTGTAAATTTGGGTACCTTGAAACGTTCAAAAGAAGTTTGAAGATGATGGGCTGGGATGAATTCTATTTGATTCTTTACCAAAACACACCAAAAATCAGTTGGTTAACTATCTGTATTTTGTATTAGCCAATCTGTACAGAGAAGCTCAGATCAGGAGTTTAAAGCTGAGCAAAAGTATTATTCTTGCACAATGCTCTGTTCAGTGTTCAGTAGTCATTGGGAAGGCTAGGAGGGAGATAAGAGGGAAGGCTATTTGTAACGTGCTTCCCTCCCCCTTTTTTTCTTGTTCTCTATTGAAAAGACCTGCCAGTTTGACAAATACCATCAGCAAGAAAGGAATTATTATATCTCCAGCCCTCAAGGGTTTCTTATCTCAAAACCAGCCTTTATTATGGTTTTATGGTTTTCCTTTGGCATTAAATCCCACTTTTTCTTAAATAAATTTCTCAGTACAGGAAACACTATATATTTGTATATATGTTTGTAAAAATAAAAAAAATAATGTGCAACATTTTCCAAGATCAGATGAAAATTTAGTGTGTTTTTTTTTTAAATTGTTTCCTTTACCATCAAAGGCATATGAGCTCAAACATGCTCTTTCTGTTTATGTGCAATGGTTTACAGCAGCAAGAACTTGATTTTACAGTATAGCAGCAAGATTTTGCTGGTCGATTGTAGCATTAAAATGTTTGATTTTTATAGCTTTTAAAATGGAAATATTTTATTGAAATAGAAATTGAATTAATTATTGTTGATCACTTACTTCCAATGAAGAGTATTGCTCTCAGTCTGAATCTCTTACATATAATTCAAACATCATGAAGGCATCAAATGCCAGTGTTATGCTGTGATATGGGGAATATACAACTTTTATATTTAATACTACTCCTACCTTTATCTGAAGCTTGTGATCATAAGTAATTAATTGGTGCCCTAGTACTGTGATCTCTTCTGTTGAAACTTTCAAGAACAGCATCTGTCTGGCATGTATGTACTTTCACCATTCTATTTAAGTGGAAAAAATAAATAAAGAACAATTGTGAGAGAGAAAGTGTATTAATAATATAATAATTTTATGATAATATAGTGTTAACAATGATAGTGACAGAAGGTAGAAGTTGAGAAAGAGGCAAAATTTTGGAGATGCGTTGGGTCTATAAGACAGTGAGTTAAACTTCCTTTTTCTTCAAACTACTAAATTCATTCCGAGTCCACCATCTGATGTTGAAATTATTGCTGTTTGGACCATCTGTGTTACTCTGGTAATAATGTGCTTTTAGTTTCTGTTTCCAATTTATAAAAAGATGTAATTGATTTATCTACCACAGCCAGAGTCTCTGACTCTCTTTATGGGCTCAGGCTGTGACTCTGTGGAAGCCTAAGTCAATCTAGCGGCGTATTACTGCAGTTTTGCCCGTAGCCATGCCATCCTGCCCCCTCTCACGTGCCGAGTCCACCCTTGCATGACCTTGCACCGAGATGGTTCAACATGCTAACAGGACACTAACTGGACAAAGTGTTGTTGTGAATAATTTTCTGCATTAAAAGTGCCAGAACAGCAGCACCAGCAGAGATGAACTGTTATGACAGTGGGAATGAGAACAGGACCAGTGCAGCCAGCAGTTAGAATGACTTAGGCTCTGTATGACACCAGCCTTGAGGACAATTTGTCCCTCTTGGATTTCCTAATATCCATTTTTGTTGTTTTAAGCTGGGGAGGGAGGGAGGGAGGAGGGGTGTTTGGGTTTCTTTTTCATTTTTTATTTTTTAACCTTAAGCAGTCTTCCTTGAAATATGTGGTCTGATCGTGATATTTCTTTATTTTCTTAATCATATCTATAACTTGCATAAATTATTCCAAATTTTAAAATTAAGTTTCTATACCTTACTTAGATGTGGCTGTCACTGGAATCTTACAGGTAAATGAACTCGGCAATATTAGGTAAAAATCAACGTGTGTAATAATTGCATTAAGACCCTGGAAACAGTTAGGTTTCAGATGTGCTCCCCACAGTCTTGCTGTATGCCAGTGACCTTTTCTGACTGTTGGTCTCTATAGGACACTTCTGCTTCTTTGTGGTGCTAACTGACCATGCAGCTTCTACAGGCATGTACTCCATCCACTTCTGTGTATTACGGAGAGTATGATGAGCAAATAGGTCTTTTTTTTTGTGTGTGTCTTAGTGCCCAAATTGATAGCTTTGCCACTGGTTTAAAAGAAGAATTGTCATCTTGTTATTCTGGTTTCAAACCACATTAAGGCAAAATGCAAGTAAGTTTTCACTGAGAATATCTGAAAGGCCAATATAATTATCAAAGACATATATATATATGTGTGTGTTTGTGTGTGTATATATATATATAAAAAAATATAAGTAAAGCCACACTTTTATTTGGATTGGAGAGGTCTCTCTCCCTTTAAGTCCTTTTCAACTTTGGATTTAATCCTTATCTTTTTGTGTATAGCAGACTTTTTTTTTTAAATGAGAAAATTGTAACCCTCTGTCTGATATGAAAGTTTTCCTGAAAGTTTACCCTACCTGTCTATAAAATCTGTTATGATGACAAATTATAGAAATGCTTTGCCTGCTTTATAGAAAAGTACTTTCTTTGCTCCATTTTAAAGGGATTTCTTTGAAGTTTCAATCTCCTGGTGCTCCCTATTTCTATTACTGTGGGATTTGAATATTTGAAGTCAGTAAAGTTCAAGTAGGAAGTAATGAAGAAAGGACTAGTTGTTCTAAAGAACTAAAATCCCAGTCAGGACAGAAAAATGAAACCACACCAAAACCACATTTGTAAATGCTCCTATAGCAGTACTAAAAGAAACATGTTTGGATAGTTAATTTGACGTGAAGATACTGATAGAACCTTCATCTCAAATACTAGGTGAAAGGAAAGTAATGAAATACATATGAATTGAAATCCTTTGGCTAATTTGGGAGTGTGTAATGTTAGGGCAATATTACTCATCACTTGATGACAATGATGGCAGTGGTTGTCGTTGTGGGTATTGAAATGGGCTATGAAGTTGGGGAACTGTATAATAAAGAGACGCTTCTGTGAGTGTCCTCTGGCCTTGATAAATGCCATGAAAGGTAAGTGTTGCTGACAGGTTCTTGGAGCACCTACTCAACAAAGGCATCTAAAAGGAGTACCTGTTGGTTTATTCTTGAGCAATGCAAATATAGCTTCTCAGAACTGGTGACTGCAGTGTGCTCAAATCCTGCCATTTCTAAAGTGTAGAAGAGTCTTTCTTTATGCATATTAATCCTTTCTCCAGAAAATCCATCAGTGATGCATTTAAAAGGGGGATCTACCTAAAAATCTAAAGCCTACTTAAAAAGAAATGAAAAGAGGGACCAAAATGGCATTAATGGAGTGTGTTTAAAGACTGATAGTGAGTATATCACTGATCTGTGATATATGTTGATAAATGGATATCACTGCAAATAAAGACTCTAGAAGGACCCTATGGAGTCTGAATAAATAACGTATTTAAACAGCAGAATAAAGCAGATTATTAGGAGTAGGAAAAAACAGCTTAGCTTTTACCTAGTGACAACAGAAAAAAAAAAAGTCTGTCAAGTCCTGCTGATTTTGCAGAACAATTTTAAAAAACCCTAGAAGCTAATATTAAGAATGGTCTTAAATACATCAGTCAAATTTTGTTTCATAGTTCATGAGACCAATAGGTGATGAAAGCATGTTAAGAACATTTCAAGGTCATGAGGTATAGATGGTCTGTTTTTACAGTGGGGACAGCAGGGGTTACCTGCACTGATCCCTCTGGGAAAGGAGGGTAAATAGCCAATAATTAGTTGATGCTTAAAATACACAGACAGTCTGATAAAATCCATTTTGCAATATTTTGCTGAAAGCTTTTTGAATTATTTCATATATGTTTTCATATGCTTTTGTTTTGTCTTTCAGCTTGTGATGAATGGAAGATTTTACCAAAACCTAATCTACATCGAGACGTCAACAGATTTGGTCACACTGCTGTTGTCAGTAATGGGTAAATGAAGTGTCTTTTAAGTTTTCCTGGCCATTTTTTCTGAATGAAAAACATGTGGCAGAAATTATACCTATGTAAAGTATGGTTCAATAGCATACAACAGATGTAATTCGTTAACATGAAAAGTAGTGCTCATCAGGGGCTTTACTTGTCTTAAGTAATCAGTACAGTTAATCATCAAACTGTCATGCTGTGGAATCTGTTCAATGGAATTTTGTATGAACCTTCTAGTGTACTGAGGTGTTTCCTCAGTATTGTGAACTACACCGAATTTGAAATTCAGTACCAACTATAATCCTCACTTAGATGTGATGGGAGAAATCCTTTTCTCTTTGCAGCATGCTATAATTCCTTCCTGTTCTAGAATGATAAAATCAAAACCATGTAACTAAAATTTGCTTGGAAAAAGGAGGATTTTGATGATACTGATACAGTTATCATCATTAACCACTTGCAGGAAAAAAGCCTGCCAGCATCTAGACTATATTGAGTCTGTTGCTTATCCTCTAGAAAACGTAGCATACTTTCATGTCATTTGATGAGTAGAGGAGCTCAGTAAAGCTTCATCATCTAGAAACAGGAGATGGAGTGGATCTGGAGTTTTCTGGATTTGGTTGCTGAACTCTGCTTCCTCCACTGCAGCCCCCAAAGATAAAACTGTGGGACAAATGTCTCCTTTTTTTGTGGAAAAGTTGTAGGAAACTGTAGTCTGGTTTAAAGAAATTTCTACTCTTTGCTTGTTTTACTATTGCTCATTCCCAAATGGCCCAATATCTGACAGTTGTAGTACTATAGATCATTTTACTACTCATCATTTCTCTTCTACATTATTCATCATGCTAATAAACTCAGTATCTAAGTATATGAGGGAAACTTACAGATCCTATACATATGGATATTGTATAGGTCAGAAATAGTGGAGGTGGTAAGTAATACTACAAATAAGAGTTTGATTTTAACAAAAATAGCAGTAAATTGTAACTTTGTACAGAGAGCACTCAAAATCAATCAATGAACAGATAACTTCATTAAGAGAAAATTGTTTGGAATTAATGAATTCAACAACTGGTAGTTTTTCATTCTGATTTGTGTTGTTTTAAGACATACAAGCTATGTCTGATACTTCGAGAACTGTCCCTTTCAATGAATTAGATTCAAAGTGAAAATGCCCGCCCCCCCCTTTTTTTTAACCCCCTGAACTTAATGGTATTTTTAAGTAGGGTTTTATGTACAGAAAAGTGTAATACGAGATACTCTCCAAAGATTTCTGCTATTGGTAACTGTATGATTAATTCTGTTGTAAGAGTATATGATACAACAGATCGTACAGGTTCTTTATTATTATCTTTTACCTGAGGCTGTTTTTAATTTTAAATGAGAAGGGTAAGATCTCAAGTCTAGCCTTCTGGTTCTGATGTCAGCAGCTACTGCACCGGAAATATTACCAAAAATATCCATCTGCCAATTATTACTGGCTGTCTTCGAAATCTTCTTGAAGAAAAATGTTCTCATTTCCTGTAGCCCATTATTTCACACTCTGTTCTCATTATCTAACTCCAAAAATGAGTGGTTGCCTCCATAGCTGCTCTTTCTTCTTTCCAGACATATGGTATATGTCACTCACTAATGCATATAGCACAGTGCACTTAGAGCAATTTTTTTATTAGTCTAAACTTCCATGGAGAAATACATTGAAAAACTTATCAATCTTTATAATGGAACCACTGACAGAGTCTTTATTAGAGAGAGGTGAAGAATGTTTTTTATAATATTATGTGGGGTTTTTTAATTGTATATCAAGACAGATAAGAAATCAAGAAAACATATCTATAGCTACAATAACAGTTATATTTACTTGCTTTTTCCTAATAGGTCCATGTATATATTTGGGGGTTTTTCGAGTGTTCTTTTGAATGACATCCTTGTGTACAAGCCTCCAAACTGTGAAGCATTCAGAGATGAAGAGCTGTGTAAAAACGCTCGTCCAGGGATAAGGTGTCTGTGGAACAAGAAACATTGTGAATCCTGGGAATCTGGACATGCTAATAATATCCTTAGAGCAAAATGTCCTAAGAAAACAGGTAAGTGAATTCTAGTCTTACAGTGTCAGATTTGCAATGTGATGTAGGAGCTAGGGGGGGACCCCCAAAACCCAACCAAGTGGAACTAATGATTGGATAGTTAAGACTGATCCTCTCAGAATACCCAATGCAATAGATTTGTGGATTAATTTTTAAAATCATTCAATTCTGGATTTTTTTTTTATTTTATTTTTAAATACAGGGATGTAGGTGCAAAAGAACACAAGTTTAAGGTGCTAAGGGATACAAAACATAGGAAGATTCAAAGATAAGAATTTAATTCATTGGGGAGCTAAAGCATAAAATGACTTTAGATTGGATTTGGCTCAGTGTGTTTGAAGCATTTATAAAAGGGTGAGCTTTTGTAACTGAATTAATTTTCCTCTTTCCTGTTTCTCCACCGTCTCCTGTTTTGGGATACCACACACTCACTCACTCACACTCACATAAGCCTTCATATTTTTCTGATTCAAAGAAAGCATAACAGCAGTCAGACCACAGGTGGGCACTGCAAGTAGTATCTGACATTACAGGCATATGGCACTCTCGTGTCTGTACATACCAGTAAGAGAGAGGGAAAGCGTCACTGCTTCAAGTAGATTACTTATCAAACAGGAGCATTTGTATAGAAGAATATAGTACAGTCACAGCCAGAAACAAACTTGAGGTAAACAAGCCCTTTGCTGCAGTATGTCAAAATGGGTTCAAGTTTGTCATGTGAATTTCTGTGCGGCATTGTGATAGCTATATTGTTTGAAACAGCAATTTAGTATTATGAATAACTGTTTCACCCTATTCTGAAGTATTTTGGCTTGTCACAGATAAATTGCTTGTGAAAGTATTGTTCTTATACTTCACATGAACAGAATAAGCTTCCCTGCTACAAACACCTGCTATTTTTTCTGTGCATCTTTCCTTGTAGCACAGTATAAAATTGCTAACCAAACTTTGGCTGTGTGCTACATGTACAAACTACCATATGATTAAACTGCCATTCCGTTTTTACGTTTATTAAAAAATTATTAGCTCTGTTATTAATCAATGCTTCAAGACAGTTTATTTTTCTGTTAGCTTTTATTTGTTATCGGATTGGATATAGAGTTCCAAACTTGGAAAAAAGGTGCATTATGGAACAAAAAGGTTACCTAGGTAAAGCTTTCTGAAGAACTGCTTTTGCACGGTTTCATAACACTTAGAGATCTAGAATCTAGAAAGTTTCAGCTCTTTGTATAAAGAAAAATCTCTAGACACTAAATTCAAAAGTAATACAGGTGAAAGTTGATCTTATAAAAAGTTGATCATATCAACAGGTGTTTAAAAAACCAAACAAAACAAAGCACAGACAGGGTGAAGGAAAAAAGTTAGAGCAGTTTCTAAAGTACAGCTGCTGCAGTGGGAATGAACTACAACTAAACTTGGAAGAGATGAGGTGTGTAGAATTCCAGTCCTGAAGAAGTTGTGTGGACAGCACTGCTTCACTGCTGTCAAATCCTTCCAGTTTGGGGTGGCAATATTCTGCCAAAAGTCAATTTTTCATATATTCTTTTACACCACTTGTCTCAATTGTTACCCGGTTGAGAGTATCATCAGAGGAACCACTGACAGTCAATATTAAAGGACAAGCAGAAATTTTAGTGGATTTTCAATTCTTGAATAGCAAGGCTTCCCTGGCAAGAGAATCTTTTAAACTTGCATGGTGCTGAGATGAAAGAAGCCAAACCGCATAGGAGTTAAACACGGTAATCAGTGTAGGAGATGGTAGGAATTCTCCTATTTTGGGTCATGGTGATTTTTCAAATTTTTGCCTCGTTTAAACAGAAGTAATAATTTGTGTCCCAAACTGTTTTAAGTGACGTAAATTTTAGTCCAAGTCCTGAAGGCTTGTATTAAGGATTTAACATGAACTCTGCCTCAAATATTTTTTGTAGAGAAAGGGCAGAACTGTAACTTCACAATCATTATTGGGTTTATAAATTAATTTATAAAGACTTAGAATGTTTGTGTGTTGCTAATATCAATCTTAGATTTTTGTTTTTATTTACTACTTTTATCATTGCCTTCTTGCATAGCAAGGAACCTGCATCTGAAGAAAATCTTTCTTCTGTGTTAGAGTGAAGAATGAGTAGTTTAAGAAACTTTCTGATACTGTTATTTTATGTACTGTGCTAAGAGAGCTGGTATGCTGCAAATCAGTAAATATTCCTTTAGTTGGTATGAGACTTATGAACCTTCAAATACAGTTGTTACTAAAGGAATTTTTAAAGGAGCAAATCTTATTAAATGAATAGAATTAATTTTCTACAGTAACTTAAACCTTTATGAATGGCTGGAGTTGAAATGAAGGATGTAACAGAAAATGCTCTAAGCAAGTGTTTGAAATGTGGTGTTATTCTCCTGTTCGATGTTTCTTTTTGACTTTCATTTGTATTACAGCTGCCGCAGATGACAGATGTTACCGATACGCGGACTGTGCGAGCTGTACTGCCAATACAAACGGGTGCCAGTGGTGTGATGACAAGAAGTGCATTTCAGCAAACAGTAACTGTAGCATGGTGAGTCTTTGCAAATCTACGACCATGTTATTAACACTGTTTCTTTTCTGGCTAAGGCCGAGGCTTGTTGCAGCAAATGAAAGGGTAGAGTAGGCTAATAGTGGCTTGTTTTGAACACAGACATAAATATGTTTGCCTGGCTTTTGCAGTAAAAATATTGCAAAGGGCAGAGTTGGACTGCAGCAAAGATATATATTCCAGGGGAAAACAATTAATGTATTCTTTAGGATTGTGTTAGCCCACTGTATATCTCTCAGGACAAATACTGTTGTCTCCTAATTAATGACATTTGGAATGTCCCAGAGTCATTATCAATTTGGATTTTGTGCATATGCAGTGTACAGTATGCAGGCAGAAACTGTGGAAACCCATGAAGGGTGGCTGCTTGATTCCCCCCGCTTCAAACAGGACCAGGTCAGTCTTGTTAGTCTTGGTATTCTGATAATTACTTATCATAGAGATGTTTTTCTTTAAGTCATGCAGTTACTTGTCATTTAATTAAAGGAATATGAGCCTCTGTCACCATGAAATTAACTGGTTTATGATTCAGTAAGATTGTTCTGATCTTTGTAAATACAAGCAATAAGAACATACAGATTCATACAAGTTTATATTTTTCTATTTTTTATATTGCTTAGTGCCATGTTTTATACTTTGTTGTTGTCCGCCAGCTGCTGCATCTCTTGCTTGTTCATTTGATTTTTGACAAGCTTATAATAGTATTTTAGCTTTATAAAATTTACCTCCTTATATTTTTTTCAGCTAGCTCCAGACACCTGGCTGTACTTGAGTTCAAAATCCTTTCTTTACACACTTCCATTAGTAAAAGTAGCCTGCTCTCTGGTTTGAACCTGATGCAAATCAATCTTATTCTCTAGACAGACAAATTAAGGTGTGAGTTGGATTGACTCTGACTCAAATCTTGCCCATTCAGAGTGAGCACAGCCAGCTCTAATCACTGGCATTCGTAGCGAGTCACTACTAATAAAAGCAACACAGACACATATTCATCAGCAGTCATGTTATAAGTCTGTCAGAGGGATTTCATATTCCAGGCACTAATAGTTAGTTTCCTTTGTGATCTTCAAGGGCTCTTCTTTTCCTAGCACATTGTACTATATTAGGTGCCAATTTTCTAACTGTGGTTTTCAACTCCTAAGCAAGGAGCAGTTGCTAAGGAGCAGACCACCTTCATCCCTAACAAATGTGGAGCACTGGGTATTTTAGCACAAACTTCTCAGTTCAGTGTCCTTCTTTGACAACCTTTCATAATCAAGATTGTCAGCTTAATTAGCAACTGATGCTCCAGTCTTCTCTATATCATTTCCTGTCTTTTATTGAGGGATTGAAGCGGTTAGCAAAGGCTATTAGTGGAGTTACTAAAGAATGGGGTAGTGAAAATTAATCGAAATAATTTCTGAGAAGAGTTACTATCATAAGTTGAAGGTGGCTATTGCAAAATTAGTGTATTGGCTGGGAGATGATGGAGGCAGAATTTTGCAGCTATCAACATAAACCCACCAAAATAGCATCAACAGAATGGCACCATGTGGAGAAACGAAATGGATCGGGCTGATTTTCCATTTTCATAGACTGCTACTTCTGGACCAGGCCCACAAAATGAAAATGTTGTGACAGTACTGTGATGGTAATATGGGATAGCAAGCTGCAGACTCAGAAGCATCACAAGGAGAAAGCCCCATTTTTGCAGCTGTACAAAGGCCTTGATTTATGACTTAGATCATAGAACATCCAGATGAGACAGTAATGTTTTAGAATCTGTTGCTTTCGCTTCATGGAGACTGGCCAGCATAATAAAGATATGTTGGCAATTAGTTTGGCATTGGCCTCATGGTCATGGATATTTGCAAAGCAGTGACTGTTCTGCTGATTGGAAGGGCTGTAAAATATGGAAATTTCCCTGAAATAACTCTGTTTGGACAGATGGACTTCATAAGTAGTACTAATGCACTGATGATACACATATACCTGCCTATGCTCACCATCTGATGTGGGTCAGCACATTAACAGGGCACTATATTCCACTCCTGTGCAGACTCGTGGATCATCAAGGTATATATCGTGCTCATATCTGATGTAATTGCAACAGGGGCTTGCAATGCCAGGTCGTTCTGGAGCTCTGGCTCAGCACTACCAAGCTGGTTTTTCTCCCATAAAAACTCACATAAGCGGGATACTTCTGCAGACTATGGTTTTAGTTGACCCCATCATATCTGATGCAAATGTTGAAGGGTGAGTACTTATCCTGTCTTGCCCAACTGGGAAACAGTTTACTTAAAATATGTGGAGTTGTTCAAGACAGCACTGACATTTGGCTAGTGAGTGGATTGAACAGCATGCTAGCAGTAGTGCTTTTTTGTCTGTTTTCTACCATTAACTGCATCTATTAGTGATTTTGTCTGTTATAATAAGGATTTTGAAGGTTGCCTTGAGAAATTACACCATTGAAATTCCCTGGATTGCTTACAGTGGTTTTACATGATACACTGAATTTATTCCATAATAAAATATAGTGCTCATATATAAAATAAAAAAAAAAAGTTAGCTAATTTTTATGTTTCAGATTCATGGATGCTAAAAATGGGAAGATCACCTATTCTACCTTTTTTCAAAAATATGCAAATACAGATACTGGTTTGCCACAGGGGCAAAAGGAACTATAATACTGTCATTAATACTGTCTTATGCCAAGTACAGACTTCATGCAACATGACATACTAATATCTGTATAACTTCCTCTTTCAAGCTATTTCATAGAATATTGTATAAGATTTTGTCACAAAGAAGACACGATGTCATTGATGGACCTATTCTTTTTCTCCCATTCATTGGATGCCTGCATCAAAGATGGAAACTTAAACAGGAATATTTTGATTGACTTGCAAATCCTAATAGTGTTGCATACATCTCCCTATAAGCGCTACATATCACTCTTCTTCTAAAATTGGGAGAAACCGCTTTGTCATGCTCATATCTGCCCTTTTTCCTTAGCTTCTCTGTCTTACATCTTCCTTCTTCTTTGCTTTTTAAAAAAAAATTCTGTCTTTCTTGTGGTATATATCTGATTTTTGTGGAGTAGATTGTGTTGACTTTTACTAACAGTTCACTGCCCTTAAGTCTATTACATTGATCTTGCACTTTGACACTTTCATTTGTACTATATAATATCCTACGCATCTTCCTGGTCCTCACTGATTCTGATGGATTTTTCCTATTTCTTGATAGAGGAAAACCACCAGATCTGGATCTCTTTAATATGCTTATGAAACTGTATTCACTTTGTACATCTGCATATAAAAAGCTTTTTCTTGCATCCTGTGAGAATGATACTCCCTTGCTGATTGTGTTGTTCAGAAAATTGACTACATTTATATTTTTAATGGAAATGTTCTCAGGAAAATCTCTTAATTTTACAATTTTACCTTCCAATTTAAAAAAAAAAAAATTGGGGGGAGATATGAATTTCGTTTTAAATTGCTGCACCTTTACAACGTGTCACTTTTCTTGAGGTAGTAGCATGGAAGAGTAAGCAAAGAATTGGTCTGCCTCTCAGTTGGAGCCATCCCATGAAAGCAAAATCTTTTTCTACCTTCTGATAAATAAAGTGGTAAATGACTGAAGAGGGCTGACCAGTTGCAACAAAAGGCAAGTTTCCTTTACTGAGGAAGACCAGAGAGCGCCTGAATTTTTGAGTAAAAAAATTCACTTTATCAATTTTTTTTTTTCTCTTTAGAAATGGAGCAAAATATTGGTTGATAAAGTGGTAGAGTGCCTTAATATATTAAGAGAGTAAACATTTTTGGTAGAGTGCCTTAATATATTAAGAGAGTAAACATTTTTAAGGATATCAATATATCAAGTTCACATTATGGCCATAAAGCTGTTTTATATTTGCAGGCACACGTAGGCACATTCAAAAAGCGTGATTGCATTGAAGCTCTGAAAGTACTGGAATGCCTCCGGCTTGCCAGCCTTCTTTAAGAAATGTGCTTGAGAAAGAGGAGGGTGAGCTGAGTTTGGACATGTGCTGTGCCACTTATATTTGTGACTGGCTCAAGTGCTGATAGACTTATAGGCTGAAAAATGTAAAAATATTTATGTGCACATGTAGGTTGTTACTAGACAATATGCTGGCTTCTTTTTGATATTTATATGTGAAAGAATTTTGAAGGCTTTCCCTTCTCTGTCTTTTCTTACCTTTTTCTTTTTTTTTTTTTTTTTTCCCTCCAACCCACTTTGTCTCCTCCATCACCCTGTTCTTTGGGAAACAATGGAAAAATGCTAGCGCTAGTTATCAAAACAAATTGGCTTTGATTCTTTATATCATTAGAGTAACTCTTCCCATTTCCTGGCTCCACACCAAACTCCACTTCAGATCCGAAGAGCAGTCCTGAAAGGCACGCTTCAGGAATTAACAAGAAATGGCTTCCCTCTCCCCTTCTGTTATCTTACTCCTCTACAGTAAAAGCTGAAGTAATCACTGCAGATAGGGTAGCTGCAATATGCTCCACTGGTTGTCTACAATGTTGGCCTATAATCCTTCAGTTTATAGAAATGTTAACTGCCCACACTAGAAGTTTGCAAATATAGTAACTTACTCCCATATTATTTAAGGAAGGCTTTTTGAAGGCTTGAAATGCAGCAGTAATATAATACCAAACTTTACTTGAAAATTGAGAATGCTTAATCAGTGGGGATCAAGAACACCACGCAATAGCACATGCATGTAGTCCTTTTTTGGTCAGGGTATGGTCTCTGATGTATCTTTTCAAGTGGAGTGCATGTGATTTTCTTGTCTGGAGAGACTGTGATGGCACAGCTGAAGTATTCCTGCATCCAGTCTGTATTATATTTGAAAGCCTCATTGCTTTCAAAAGCTACAAGGCGGATGTGTTCCTTCTGTAACTGTGACCAACCACACCCCTATCGCCAGTAGCAGGCTCTGAATTTCTTGTGTGTCAGTCTCCACGCATGTAATACAATAAAGCCCCAGTTGATGTAAGTAACATAAATACAGCCCAAATTGGTATGTGATTTAAAAGTATTTTATATCTGTGTGGCAACATAAACTAAATGTTGTAGAACCCATGAAGGGTATGATAAAGAGCATCTTGTTGAGGGATATAGGATACTAGAGGATGCTTCAAAGAGAACCATTGTCCTACATTGTTAAATATTTTTCCACAGTGTCTTAAACACAAGAATCATTGTCTTTTGGTAATACTTGCACTGCTTCCAGAAAGTTAACATGCTCTTTCATGATGGGAGTCCTTGGATGCTGCACTAATACTAATAACAATAAATAATAATAATAATAATTAATAATAAGAAATAATAATAGCAATCTGCCTACATTTGAGAAATTCAAAGAATAGTCAAGGGGAAGTGTATAAAGTAGTAGAAGGAATTACGAATAGAATCAAATTTATTTTGGAGGAAAAAAAGAAAATTTAGGACTAAGGAGTACCCAATAGTAAGATTTGGGAGTAGCTTCAGAGAAATAATAGCAAATCTATTAGATTTATATTTACAGTTAGACTAGGCAAACTAGACAAGATTATACTGTTAACCTGAAAAATCCAGGAAGAGGAGGAGAGGTACATTATATAATAGCAACTTCTGAAATTCTAAGATAAACTACTGTAATATTTTCATTCTACAGTGGATATTCAGAAAATCACTGCCGTTCATAAGTCTGTCTATATACCACCATATCAAGATGAGTACTGAAAAAATCTAAGTAAATCAGACATAAGTGGGAAGCTTTATACATAACATGATTTACTCACACTTTGGTGTGTAAACATTATAAATATCCTACAGCAATACAGAACTTCAGTAACAGATGAGCTGTCATATTTCTGAATTTCATTGGGTTTGGTAGCTTAAGTTATAACCTTAATATTGTGTTAATATGAATTACCTATTGGATTCAAATCTACATTGAACTAATGAGATTTTCAGGCAAGCAATGTTTAAATTGGATTTAAGGGAAATAAGTGCTGGGAATAAGGGAATACAACAGAGAACATTATTACAGAATAGTCACTAGTACTTTGAATTTTATTTTAAACATTAAATAACCAGCACACAACAAGCTTCATGAGTAGAAAGTAATAGAACAAATACCCTGGTTTAGTTGGAAAATTGTAATCTGTATGTAATGTCACTAAAGTATATAATTTTCAAAAACAAGCTGAATGCTTAAGGGCTTTGACTATGTCATCATGAAGTGTTAAAAGTGAGTATTAGTTGAGGTGTTGTAAATGAGCAGATGGTGGTTACTTGTGCTCTAAAATTCACTTTAAAGCATCTCTCAGGCGGTTTTGTGATTATGCTTCATGACTGAGTGAAACTGAATGTGGGTTTGTACCAAAGGTTTTTTGTGCTTTACTGTTCTACGCATTTATTGGCCTAGATAGACATTCTATTACTTTATGGCATTGCCTTTGCCTCTGTTGCATACTGTGGTGTTGATGCCTTCTCCTAGAACTGCTTGTCTGCTTCTTTTTGCTTCACAGTAGCCTTTCTTATAGACCAGAAAAAATAGTGAGTACCTTTTATAATAAGCTCCCTGATGGGCATCTGATCCAATAAAGGCAACAAACAAATCCCTAAACAGCAGTGTTCTTCAGCAGGAATGAAGCTGGTCCTGTGTGAGATTGAAAATTCATTTTAACAATTGCATTATTTCAGGACTTTAAAAAAAAAAAATAAAAAAAATAAAAGGAGGCTGGTTGTCTTCCCTCCTGACTGCAGTAGGCTGATGCCCTATCATCATCGTCATTCCAATACCAACAACTCTAGCTTATTGTCATATTGCCCATTTAGATGTGCTTTATCCTACTCCAGGAGACTATTGGAAAAGAAAGCAATCAAAATTGTCATGTAAACCATATATTTGCGAAGTGCAATCCATTTTTGCTATTATGCATAAATTAATCTTTTCTTGTTAGAGAGAGACAAGAGTAGTTAGGGTTGGACAAGATGACCTCCAGATGTCCCTTCCAACCTCAACTATTCTGTCATTCTGTTGAGTATACAGGTGTCTTGAATTAGGACTTATTTTTAACTCTTACCTTGAAATTAAGTTAGTAGAGACAGCCTTATGGATAAGCTGATGAATTGGCTGAGGATTTGGGGCAGTTTATTAAATAAAATATCAATATTATGTCTTAATTAAAAGTATTATGCAGAGGGAGAAAAGATTTGTATTCAAAATGCCTAACTTGGAAAGGAAGACCTCAGGTTTCAGGGAAAACCCCCCACCCCACCAAATCCAACAAAAAACCCAAGTAAAAATTCCTAAAAATTCCTTCACTGTTTACTCCTTTTCTTGTATACTAAGGTGCCAAAGGAATAACGTTATTCCTGGTTTTATGTCACTGTTTGACAAAATGGTTTCCTGTAGATTCTGTAAATTTTATACTGGCTATGTTGCATACGGTTTTGCAGTTAAATCTGTAAAAAAAAAAAAAGATTGAAATTTTTGACAAATCCTTCTTGTGTTTTGTGGCTACTGGTCCTATAGCTCCTATTTTTGTTTCTTTTAATCCAGATAAAACAAAGTAGAGCATATTCTTGCACCTTCAGTCAATGATGTGTAATTATTTTAGACCTGTATCGTGTGCTGTTTTTTATATTCTGTTTGATTATTTTGCTTGCTTTAACCTGCATAGGATGAAATAATTTAGTGAGAGCATATCCCTTAACTATCTAAGAAATAGAGATTTAGTTTAGTTCTTTAAGCTCTTCCTGGGCTTGGTAGAGGGAAGTGACATATTCAAAGTACTGTTTGACCCACTCAAAGTTAGTTGTGTAGGACAGGTGGGGTGATTTGTGCTTTAGAGATGCATATTTTACTCTTCGCAACCGATAAGGGAATCTAGAGAAAGAGCTTAAATTCATCCTAGCTTTTAGGTGGCTGTGGTCTTCTGGGAGGGATCCACCTGCTGTGTATTTCAGTTCTGACTTCTGGTTTGTTGACAGTTTGACATATGTTTGAGATCCTGTTTTGTCTGTTTTATTTTTATAGTCGGTTAAAAACTACACCAAATGTCACGTGAGGAATGAACAGATCTGCAATAAACTGACCAGCTGCAAAAGCTGCTCGCTACATCTGAACTGCCAGTGGGACCAGCGGCAGCAGGAGTGCCAGGCACTACCTGGTAAGGGCTGTGGGGCAGCAATGCTGCTTTTTGTACTTGATTTCAAGACCGAGTCAATCTCTTCCATTGTTGCCAGAGAATCGTTGTTCAATGAGTAGACCTGGATTTGTTTCACTTTTGCTGACTCTCCCTGGCTGACTGCGCCTGTGCAGGTGAACACAGATGTGATTGCACCACTGATTGGTATGTCAATGCTACCTTTAATCCTGTTAGGGGAGATAATAACATTAGCAAAGGCATAATGGCATGTACCTCTGCACAAGCCAGGGACGAGTTCTAGCCTGTGGTGATCACTGAGTGCAGAGCTGAATTGCCATACCGAGTTCTTTACTGTTACATATTCACTGACACTGTTACCTTTGCTAGCTGGGGTTTTAGCTTATAAATTATATTTCAAATGTATTTCAGTTTTCCTGTGCAGATAGGGCCCAGGATCTAGTTTCTTGATTGTCTAATAGCTGGTAATACTATGAAAGTGCCCTAACAGCGCATAGTAAAATGCTAATATAAAATATTCTGAGAAGGTGACTGTTAACATTCTGAAATAATATTTATTCTGTAATTAGTATTCATAACTACAAATATGCAGTTAGAGATCAGAAACTTTTCCATTTGATCCTTATGTCTAGATGAAGTTAATGAACACAGGTTTTTTTCAGACTTTATTCATTAAATAAATCAATTTATTCTGTGCAGTTTAAAACTGCATTTGTGTAATTTTATAAAGATTAACTATAACAGTTGCTCTGGATTACTTATCTTTTAATAGTTATCTGAATCTGAGTAATGCTGAAATATGTTGCAGAGGAAATATTTTCTCAGATGTTACCTGAATTTCCTATCATTCTGATTGCATTTGTATTTAGGCAAATATAAATGCAAAGATAGGATGATAAAGCAAAGATAGGGTCAAGTTGTGATCTCTTAATTTTAGGACAGTTGTTTTCAGATTTTGGAATTTATATAATTTTCAGGTGAAGTGATTGGTTAAAGCACTATTAATTATGTACATAATCTAATCTTTAATATTTAGTTGTTCTCAGATCTGAATACAGGGAAGAAATAGTGTCATAACAATAACGTTATGCTGAAATGTAGCATATACCTTATAAAATATTTTATAAGTTGTTAAAAATTTCTTTTTATAAAAACACATTATTCAATATGATAAAATTTAGAATTTAAATGACGAGAAAAGGGAAATTGAGTGTGGGATGTATTTTGACTTATGATCTCAGAAAGATAAAATTCAGACTTTGTTGGTTTTTTTTTTTTAAAGTTTTTTTCAACTCAGCTTTAATTGTGTGCTTTTTACACTAGCTCATCTGTGTGGGGAAGGATGGAGTCATATTGGAGATGCCTGTCTCCGCATAAATTCTAGTCGTGAAAGCTATGACAATGCCAAACTGTATTGCTACAATTTAAGTGGGAATCTTGCCTCATTAACAACCTCAAAAGAAGTGGAGTTTGTTCTGGATGAAATACAGAAATATACACTTCAGGTAACTCGAGTAAATGTAATTGATGCTTATGTGAATTAAATTTGCATTGAGAAATCTATTTTAGGGATTCATCCAAAGAGAGGAAAGTTTATGCCTTCAAAGAAATGTAGCGTGGTGCTAAAGACTGGTGTAAGTGGTGTGTAGGATATTAAGGAAATGTCATGTTTAAAGCTAATGACACAGCAGTTCCCAAGTGTTTCTCCTTACCAGATTTAACTGTTACAGGTTACTGTTTACTTTCAAGATGTGACTCAAGAGAACAGCTGGAACACTGATCTGGGAAATCCCAGCCCTTTTCAATACACTGTGACAGCAGGAATCAAAACAAGACAAAATATTTTTCACTGTAACAGAGAAAAAAATCCTGACTTTCACATCAGTATCCATAAAACTGCTCGTGGGAGTGTTTTTTGGGTGGTGAGTAGCTAGGCTGAGAGCAGTTGAGAACAGAGAGGTACTGAAGGTGTACACTTCTCTTCTCCAGAAAACCCTAGCTCCCTATGTAACTGGTATGTGGGATCAAAGGGTCACAGAGAAGCTGTACTAGTATGCAAAGCATGTGGAAATTCCCTGTACGGCAGCACCGGAATGAACCAGGAGCTAATTAGCTTTCTGTGATAATGGTGGGGGAGAGAGAGGGCTGAAAACTCTTACATGCCTCTGGCAAATATAGGAAGCTGCCATCAGAATATTCCTTAAAGTGATCCATATTAATTTGTTAACTGTGGGACAAGAAAAGGGAAGTTGAAGATTAATTACCTGTCCATGGGTGGTCAGGTTCAGGTTTTTTTAGCAGTTAAATGTCCAAATGCTGATTGCTGTGTTTAAACTGTTGGAAAGCCTACCCACATTGTTGGTACTCGTATATGGAATATATGTATGCTCAAAAGACGTCAAACCCAACAGTGTACACTCAGATGGGATGTCTTATCGGAATAAGATTCCGTGACAAGCAAATCAGTTCATCTTAGCAAAGGATATTTTTAAAAGTGTGTATTTTGGTTGGTAGAACACTTCTTTGTATAAAAATCCTAATTTTTAAGTAGCTTAGGATTTTACAGTTACAGGAAAATGAAAGATAATTATGAACTATAATTAAAGCTTATATCAAGCTAGTATGTGATTTGCTAAGCTGTTATGTTGCAGATGAATTGAGATGCATACAAAGGAAAGGGCAGTTAAGGATTGCCTTTGTGTGATACTAAATCTGAATGCAAGAGTTTAGGGATGTATACTGTGAATCAAAATATTCTTTATTATCCTTTTCAGTGTTCCATTTCAAGAAGGAGATGCAAACATAGGTTACGTACTTAAGTTTTTTGGTTTTTTTCCCAATAAATGTAGGATCTGGACAGCGCAAAATTTTTTTACTAGAAAGACATGTATTTTCTATTATTTGCTAATAGAGGACAGAGAAAAGTAATTCTTCTATGTCAGAACATCTCCCCTGATATTGTACTCACTGCAGCCTTGAAACACATTCTGTCTGTCTACTATTTGATATGAGATAATGTTGAAAATGTAATTGCAACCAAAATAAAAAAATCACAAATGGCAGTGATTTCTCTAGTTATTTATTTTGCTGCCTCTTCCCCGCCCCCTGCCCTGGTTCCTATTAAAATACTGCACAGGAGGCCTTCAAATCTAATAGTGTGTGATAGAGTATTGATATGACTGATATTACCTGACTGGCTCGAGGTGTAGATGAGAAATAGCTTTTTTTTTAGTGCTTGGAAGCTAGATTTTTCTTACATTTCAGTGTTTAGAACTTCTACAAGGTGACATCCTGCTGAGCATATCTTTATTTAAATGAAGTATGTCCTGAGCCAATGTGGTGATGTAAATTTGAGATACCTCACATACAGTTTATGTAATTGTAGACAAATGTATGCTTTTTAAAAGTATATCTTGGTTTAAACAATCATTTAGTTACCAGAATCTCTAATAAAATGCTACTATGACTTATCCTGGTGTTTTCAGTGGTATTTAGGAAAAAAAAAAAGATTTTCCTTTTTATCTGTCTGTCCAGTTACATTTTTTCTTTGTGAGACAGCCTAAATGTCTTATCAGGTGTGACAGAGGCTCTCTGAAACGTCTTGATTTTCTTTTGTCTGCCTTTTCCTCTCAAACTGCAATCATAATGATTTAAGGAGTGAGATTTCATTTTAGATAGCTTGTTTTTGTAACAGGTGGTGGTGTGGAGTTCACAAATGTAGTGTCGGAGCAACTGTAAGGTGAATACTGTGCCTTTAATCTGTATTATCAATGGTGGAGTTTGACTTGTGTGTTTAATATCAAAGGCTTTAAAATCTTTAGCCTATGTGAAACAAAAGCTTTCAGGATTAGTGAATGTATCAGAGCAACATTTGGAAATATGAATATGGATCTGGTTTTATCTCTACCTGATATACTGAGAAAAGAAAAAGAACTTTGGTAACTGTTGTGTATTTTACAGACTGTTAAAATAGTGTCAGTAAATACTACGGCCTGGAAAGACTTAAGAATTTTTTGTTGTTCATAGAAACAATGTGGGACTTTGTAGATTCTTTTTCTAATACACAAAGTGCTTGTTCTGGAACAAATTTAGGACAATTTCTTCATCATGTTTAGAATAATATGAAACATTGATGCTTTGGAAAGGTTCAGAGGGAGGAGGCTGCCGTTGTCTCCACACCCTGTCCAGACCCCGTTGTGTATCAATAAGTTCTCTTGATTCCAATACTAAATTGGAAATCAATAGATTGTCTCCTTTTAAAGGATAAGGTTCATTTGGTACTAAAGATAGGGACAAAACAAAGACCTTTGTAGTATAAAGTCAAAACACTGTTGAATTTGCAGATGTATTCTAAAACTATCACCAATAATTTAAAGTCTAATTTGTATTTTTCATTGAAAATAAAAGAAATTCTTTAAGAGAATATCAAAGTAAACACAATGGATAGACTGCAGATTCCTGTGATAAAGCTAAATGACACTTTATATTTTTTCTTATATGCTGTTTTATTGACCTAGTAAGCAAAATATTACAAAAGGGAAGATTCGAGTTTTTCTGCGAAGTAGATTAAACAGCAATATGAGGTTAATTAATTGTTCCTGCTAATATTCAAATGTTGTATATTCATTTAAAAATGCAATTAGTTCTCTTGGGAGTTTGCTCACAACTGTGGGATTTAACTAAAAATAATAATTTTCTTGTTAGCATGCAATAAATTCTGAGAAGATTTAGTTTTGGTGTAGTAAGCATAAACAAAGATGAGAACAGTTTTAAACAATGCCTTTCATTATATAAACTGTTTGCAACTTTTCCTTTAACCCACTGTTCTCAAGGCTAAGCATCCTTTATAGATTACACTTGAGTGTAGGTTGCAGTTAATTAGTGAGCTTTGCATTGCAAAGTTATTCCTTGTTGGCTCAAAGTATTCTCAGAGGGCTGAATGTTTTTCTGGTTTTATCATATGTTTGGTTGTAGTGAAGCTGACATCTACTTCTTTTCTGAATTAGTCTTTTTACTACAGTTTCTAGCAGTCCCACTTTACTATTGTGGGTCTGGAATTCTAATAAATTATTTCAGCACTTTGCCTGCATATTAGAGTCATGTTGACTGTCCATTAGTTCACCTCCAGTTTAACTGTCTTCCTACTTTCAGGAAGTGGGGAACTCAACTCACTTTGAATGCCTGAGAAGACAACCTGAATTTCCAAAAAAATTCTCCCCTATAAAGAGGAAGACTCAAGAGACTTGATCTAAACTAAAGTCCCACTGCAATACTAGTCATAATCTCTCTAGATGGAAATTGGGGAAGTTGTAGTCTTTTCAGTTTGCCAGATTTTATGTGTTGTTTTAACCAATGCCACAACAGCAAAATTTGAAGAGAGTGGGAGAAATAAGTGTTCTTATGACCTAACGCAGGACTCCTACTACTAATTATATCTAGATTTCATCATTTGTGTCTCATAGATACTGAGACACTTAAAAATCATGAAGCTTGCTTATAATGTGTCATTCGCTGGGTAAATATTTACAAAATATGAAATGTATGGGTATCTAGCATAGTTAGAATAGATGCATAGTTAAAGAATAGAAACCAAGCAATGAGGTAGTAAATAGAATGGATGGCTTCTCTTCATATAGCTCTTATTTTCAGTAAGCAGGTTTTTTTGTTCATAATGATGCAGAAGCAGCAAACTAACTGCAAGCCCTTCTCAAAACTGTGAATGTTGTGGAAATGTGAGCACTAAGGGGCCACTGTATTTTCAAAGTTTAATTGTATGTTTCTTCCTAGGGCAACTATTTTCCTAGAAATCAAGGAGTTCAAACAATTCCTGAAAAGTTTGTTGAAGTTTGGTGATAACATATTGTGATTCACACATTAGAAAATGAGTCAGAAGCATATCATACACTTCCAGGACAATTTAAGATCCAAAATGAAGTGAATTTAAATAAAGGTGGGGATAAATTTCTGAAAGAGATACATAATTCCTTAGCAATTTGCATAATTAAGATATGTAGGAGAATTTTGAACCTCAGAAGTAATTGGCTATTCAGTAAAGGTAGACTTGCTCACTTCACTCATCTGCAAAGTATTCAGCCCTCATTAAATTAGTGCTGAGTCAGCAGTAGTGCCTGAAAAATGTATCATGACTATAAACGCTCACATTCACTGTAGATTTCAAAGCAACTTAGACTGACTTAAATTTTCTGAGTAAACAGTGGATTTAACATGAAGCACCAGCTCTCTAGTTAAGGTTACACAATTTTCCTTTCTAACATAGTTCCATAATTACTACTTAAAAGAAAATTAAAATTAGGTCATTTAGAATAAGAGAAGAGTACATTTTTGAAGTTAATAAATTCCTGTGATGGCTAAAACCTTGCCTTATGTTCAGTAAAATAGGCCTGTAGATGTCAGTACAGAATGATGTTCTATTGGTATGCATCATACCCTTGCAATTTTGCTCTTCTGTCAGATGAAAATAAAGCCCTGTCCAGCAATTTGTCTCAGAATTTAATAATTCCTAAATTTTTTCTAGCTTAACATAAAGGTTGATTTCTCACTTAAAAGGCTTTTTGGCAACTTGTTGTCACTGTTATAAAAGATTGTTCTATAAAAACAGATAAACCGTGACTAGCTGCATTTCAAGCATGGGTATATGGCTTCTAAGATGGGCTGTGAGCTTTAAAAACTGGCCTAGAAAGAAATATATGAGAAGAGAAACACATTCTAGAGAATGGTTCTAAATTTTAAATAGTGTAGTGGGACAAAGCTATAGAATAGTTTCTAAGATATATTTGGTTGCATTCTCCAGTGCAATGTTAGTAAAGGCACATTACAAGCTTTCCTAAGATGGATTTGACCACCTGCTGTGTATTGCATTGCTTTGTTTTACTGTAAAATTGTACTTTGATCATTTCTGGGTATTTCCCCTCCCTGCCGATAACTTAGAATGCTATTGAGTAAGCTTGGTTATTGTTGATGTTGTTTTGACATGAATTGTATACAGTGTGTAATGGCAGTTTTTATATATATACCTTGGAGCCTGAGTTTTTTAAAAAACTCTCTACTGAAACATTTGAATGTATACATAATTTTTCAGAATATGGTGAGTGATAGTATTCCGGAAAAAATTGTTTCAATTTGAACAGCCAGAATATGAGCAGTGGTATTCTATAATCATGTTTAAGCAAATTCTGTCCTAAACATGTTGAATAAAAATAGAAAAATAGTAGATTGGAATTCATATTTGCTCCTATGAGCTACTGTTTCCTCCCTATCCTTTCCTCTTCCCACATGAAGGAAAAATTATTAAGGCAAAGTTACATGAACTTTGCCATTTCACATAGAAATCTATAGTGTAATTCAAATAATTCCTAAATCCTATCAAGAATAATTATCTGTATTATTTAGTCAAAAAGCTATCATTTGTTTTGGTGACTTTTTGTGGATGTATCATGATGTAGATGAAATGTAGCTTTTAGCTCTTAATGATTTTAAATGGGAACAAAAATGTTCAATGCTGATGTCCAAAGTAATGATAAATCATTATTTTAAAAGATAATGACATTTAAAAGTTAAAAAAATTTAGAGGCATAAATAGAAGATCATTCCCTAGATACAGTTGAGAATCTTGGTTAAGAGATTAAAATTTAAGATTACGATTCAAAGCAATGGTTAGTCTCATGTCTATGCAAAACAGAAGCTTTTCCATTACTTATTAATAGCAGTAGTAGCAGGTAATAAGGCTTCAGTATAAGGGAAGTGAAGATATCAAATAAAGAAGTATTTTGATAGCTAATGTATAAAAATATGAAGTGCTGTGATTTTAATTACTAAATTTTTCCAACTGTTAAGATATTTTCTTTTGCTTGATTAAAAAAAATACCTTATTAAAACAAACATGCCAATTAATTTCTGCTAGCTAGAAAATGATTTCAATTTAAATAATTTTAGGACTTATAATGTCAACAAAGAAGTAGGAGATATTGCCTGTCTTATTTTTCCATATTCATGGAAGAGTGGTAGAGCTGAATATTAATAGAACATGAGTAATACATTTTCCTTGTGGCCTTTTTGGATGCACTGTGTCACTGGAAATTCACTCGTCTGTCTCTGTATGTTTGTGCATATGTGTATGTAACATCTGAAGGGGCATCCCTTTTACAATACCTCTCTGTGAGACTGAAATCTTTATGAATAGCAACGTCTACTTCCACCCTGCATGCCCGCTACTGCTTTGTTAATCAAGAGACGAGAGGGCAGAATGACCACAATTTTTACCAAGTTTCTAGGTACTAGCAGCTGTAAAATGGAGCTGTACCATTTGTTTGGCTTCTAAATGAGAGAAGGTAGCTATAGTCCCAAGCTGGACTAGATTGTCCAGTCTTTTCTTGAAACCTAGAGCGTGGCAGAGTGTACTTTGCATTAAGGAACTCTTACACCCTCTCTAGAGAGAGCAAATGCTCCCTTCCTTTTCTATTTCAGAGCAATGAAGGAGAAGGTAGTTCTGAATAAAAGCTTTAGATTCTAGCAAAAGCTATCAGCCTTGCTGAAATTGGACAGATTCTGCTACGAAGCAAGAGCTGGTGTGGGTCCTGCTGAGCTTAGACAGGGAAGGTCTCCAGATGACCTTGTTGCTTCCTTACCAGTGCAACACATGATGGTCATGCATTAGGCATTAAAGGAAAAATTCTAGTAATGGTAGGAACCACATGGTTTTGGAGTTCCTATTCACTTCTGTCCCCAGTGGACTGGCAACTCCAGCAAGTGTGGACTACTTTAAAGCACCCAGGAAAACTGTGACAAACATCAGATACTATAATAGTCAGCTTGAAGAACTGAGATAGGCACAGTCAAATCACTTGGAAAAAGTTTCAGTACATTTCCACTCACCTGTTTTCTGGCTCCTTAGTAACAAGCTAAGCAGCAGGATGGCCCTGCTGTGCTGAGGCAAAGGTGTCTTGAATAAGAACGATTTCCTGAACTAGGTCATGTCATTGTTTACTGACAAGCTCTTGCATGTGTATGTGGTCACATGTGTATGTGGTCACATGTAGGTTGGAGTTTTTCCTCCTTCCTTAAATAGAAAAGGAACTGATTCTGACCAAGTTGCAGGTTCCTCTTCAACTCTGAATCTGAACAACTTACGAAGTGCTAAATACAGTGAGGACTGGAGAGATTTCTTGGTTGTGTTTTTTGGACATCTTGAAAGCATACATTCATCAAGACCTTAGGAAAGAAGGAATAAGTCTTCAGAACTCTCTGAGGAGTAACTTTCTTCCCACTTACACATTGAGCAAAGATCATCTGACCTTCTAATAAAGAAGCTGGTACTCTTGAGAAGAAAAAATTAGACATATTTGGGACTGTTTTCATGTCAGCAAGTGTTTTTCTGAAGTGAAGATTTGATTTGTATTGTGTTTTTCACCCACCTGGTTTGATAACAATATTTTTCAAGAGGCCTGGAAACTCGAATCTTACATCAGTGAGTTCTGGGTGCAGAGAACAGGCAGTCTGGTTTCCTTCCTGTCTGAGCCTCTTCAGAAACATCTTTAGCAAGTTACTCAAAGTAAAGGAATCGGTTTCCTACATTCATTTTGCATTAAATGTAACAACCATAGAGTTCAAGTGAAGGGTGTTCAACTCTCATTATTTCTTAAGCCTGAAGAAGAAACTGGACTGGCATCCTCATTCAGCACCTTTGAAGTCCCTCAGTTGCTTCAAGTACTTCGAGACTCCCAGCTATTATGCCTGAACCTTTCATCAGTTTGAGAGATAAGGACTAAATTTATGCTTTTTTTGTGAAGAAATTAGTTTGATAGTCACAGCACACTGGTGGCTGCAGGTGTCATGGGTGGAACTTCCTGAATTCTCTATTCACTATTTGTTTTCTTCTGTTGGCTTTCATGCAGTGCAGCAGCAGTCATTTTTTTCTGATAAGCTTTGGTGATATCAACACACAATCTCTGCTATTGCCAGCAGTCTTCAGCTGTAGTCCACCACATCACAGAGTTAATGCCACATAATTGAATATGTGCTTTAAGCATGTCCTTGGAGCATTTTGGTGGCCTACTTCTCAGCTATTTACCATATTTTAATCAGACATTAAAAAAATGTTTTGGATAATCTGTTTTTGGCATCCTAACAACATGCCCAGAGAAGCATAAGTGAGCCTGCAAGGCAGTAGCTTTGATGGTGCATATTTGATAGCATGCTAATCAGCGCTCAGGTCTGTACTTTGTTGTGTTACACTAGCAAAGAGCCAAAGATGGTACACAGGGAATTTGAGATATCTGACATGATGATTATAAGTTGTCCAGATACTACAGCTGTTAAGAATGATGGTGACTATGATATGTGTTGCTTTTGCTAGAAGTCTTTCAGTTCAGGGGTGCTGCTTTTATCTCCTAAGGCTGCTCTGGCTTTTGTGATCATCCTTGGGACTTCGCTATCATTAAAGGGGTTCTGAGACACTCTACCACTCAAATAGAAGAATTTCTCTCCAAATGTCACTGCTGCACCATCAGTTTTCATTATTGGCCTGACATACTTTCACTATAGCTGGGATAGGTTCTCTGTTTTCTATATACTGATGCTGAGGCCAAATTATTTGGCACTGCAATTGAAATAGTCAGTAATATGTTGAAGGTTCTCTTGGCTGGAATTCCTCAGCCCCAAAGTAGGCATTTAGGGTTGTTTTAGGCCTGTGTTTGTCAGCAATTTATCCTGCCTAAGTCCCTGACATTTTTTATACATGCCTGGTGTGCACGCTTAGTGTTCTACAGCAAGATGTCTAGAGTCATGCATAAATATCTACGGTTTTCTGATGCGTGTGGACCACACACATATACAGCAATCTAGGAGACTAAATAACAAATAAGACAACGGATGTACTATCTACCATTTTCCAGATGCCCAAGTTCCACTTTTATGGCTTGCATCGTGTTCTTTCTAGTATGCAGAACCTGGGAGCTCTCACAGACACCTGGAAATTTGGTCACCTGGGGTAGCAATGAAGTTATGAAGTAAATACAGAAGACAGAAGAATGGGTGGTGGCATTTTTGCTGGATGTTCTTGTTGGTGTTTGATAATCTCCCAGAGTACATCACTGCTTAAGGAATGGAACATTTCTTAGTTGTTTTCTGGTTTATTTAAGTTTGTTCTTGCATCTGTAAGTCTGTTAGATGCTGTAGCAATTCTTGTTTGATCATGCTCCTAACTGATAGGACAGAAGAAGGAGAGATCATAAGGAGTACATTTTAGGGAGGTCAGGAATACTGACCTAATATCTACCTACTGATTTTTTAAAAAAGTAATTACCAGTGGTATTTCTGAAGAAAAGTTAATAATCATATTTCAGTTTGATCTAACGAGGCAGGGGAAAAAGAGGAATTCTCTGATCAGGTGTAGATTTAAGAGGTCCGAAAGATTTTCAGCCATGGATTAAACCTGAGTGGCCAAAGAAAGACGTGAGATCAAAGATGAAAGATCTCTCTGAGAGATGATGGCAGTGACTTGGTTCACCTGTGAAGTACCACATAGGTCTTGAATTGTGGCAGGTTCCCTTTAGGTATATTATAGTGTTTTACCTACCTTGGCCTGTAAATTTAATCAGCTGAGAACCTAATTCACAATCAGATCAACATCTCTGCTTTGGAGCTGACAACATCTGTCCTTTGCCTGGTGCAGATAACTGTGCTGGGCTCTCTGCTATTCACCTACCACCACATACCTGTCACAGCCTGTAGTCTCTCTATATCTCTGTTCCTTATGTTTAAACTGGGGTTAATGAAAAACTGCCTGCACAGAGATTACATGAGAAAAAGTGTTTGTTTTCAGTATCTTGAGATTTTTTTACAGTGATAGGAGCAAGAAATGTATGTAGATTTATCCTGGAACAGGCAAAAGCCTTTCTTCCTCAAAATCGGCTTTTTCTCTTGGTAATTGTATAAAGAAGATAAAATGATAAAAATGGGTCGAATTTGTGTGATGTAATTTTACTGATACGTCCTAAATATTTTTTGAGTACTAATGCTTTTGTGTTTTCTAGACTAGTTTGGTTTTTTGTTTCATAGCTTTATGAATCAATAATAGAAGTGTATTCAATGTCTATTTAATGGCATTGGAGTTGTGCATGTGCCGCTTTCATCTATGTCTCTGATTTGGCTAAAGATGTTGATCGGTATCAGCAATACAGATTTGAGAGGATGGAATATTTATCCTTTTTTTTCTGAAGTTTGATTTCTGTGAATTGCTGTTGACTTATGTGTATTTTATTATCCTCGTTGGCCTGGCAATTAGTAATTGGTATAGCAGCCAGTGCAACCCCCCCCCCCCCCCCCCCCAGAAAACAATTTCATTATGACCGTTTGGCCTGGTGTCTGACTCTTTATCGAATAATAGTGATCAGGATTGACTTTGAATAGAGCAAACACAGATGTTGAGTAGAACAGAAGCATATAGTGGGTGTGGTGTTTTTGTTTGGTTTTGGGGGGGGTCAGCAAGGTAGAACAATTAAGATAAAACCTATATGGACAATGACCGATGAGGTGATAAAGCGAGAGAAGAACACGGTGAATTCTCTCAAAATGTGAAGTTGTTGCTGTTGAGTTATTCTTTGAAATGTTTTAACAACAACCAAAAAAAGCATTTAACTAATTATGTCACATTTCTTTCATTCTGATTCATAGAAAATTTCACCTTGGGTAGGTTTACGCAAGATCAACATCTCCTACTGGGGATGGGATGACATGTCTCCTTTTACAAATACAACTCTGCAGTGGCTTCCTGGAGAGCCAAATGACTCTGGCTTCTGTGCATATCTAGAAAGAGCAGAGGTGGCAGGTCTGAAAGCGAATCCATGCACTGCAATGGCAGATGGTCTTGTGTGTGAAAAACCTGTTGGTAAGCAATCTCTTATACTCAGTTACTGTCGCTGTCATGATTAGCAATCTGTTTGGGCTTTCAGTTGGCTAAGAGGAATTTTTGGACAATTTGGATTAAACAATTAAAAAAATTACTTTTATATATTTTGAAAAATATGGAGCTTTAATCTAGAAAACAAATTATATTCCTAAAGCAGCAAATATTTATTTGTGAATTAGTTTACATGGCTTAGTTTGCATTACACTGGAAGTCTTATAAATTGCCTCTAAAGCAGTAGTAGTCAGTGACAACAGTGATTGTAGCACAAAAGTGTCTGTGGAGGTGTTCAGTAAGGCTGATGTTTTCTTTCTGAATCTCACTGAACATCAGTGAAGATTTTAATGGTCTAAAAGACTGATGAAACCAAAGTTCTTGTTTCCATCTTGTAGGTTGGTTTGTGTGTAAAGATTACTGTGGCAAAGTTACTTGATAGCATGATTTTCATGCTTCAATTGTCCTATGTTTCTCTTCATAGCTGTGAGGTTGAGCACGTGAAGTTTAAATCTGCCCTTCAGATTTATTTTGTGCATTGTCTGTGCAAAACTGGAAAATAGCTGCATTGTTGGTGTGTTGGGTACACTGCCTATCAGTCTGATGGTTTTGCTGTGAAATTGTCAGAGTTGTTAATCTGCGTAACCAAAGCGTGATCTTACCAATTCTTTATTCTCTTATAAGCAATTCCAAACAGTAATGTTAATTTTAAAGTATATATTGTACACTTGTTGCTACTGCTATCTGTATTTCCTAAAAATTTCCTCTTTCACAGTGTTCTTAATTTTGAGTTAATAGTTAATTATTTACCAGATGTTTCTCAACATAGTAGAAGATGTAGTCACAATGGAAGAGACATCTCAAAATGTAAAGGATACACTAGATGGAACACAAATGACATTATTAAGATGCAATATTTTGCAATTAGATCAACATTATATGTGTCTGTTCCTGGTGTCTTGTTTTACCTTTTTTTTTGTGATCTTGAGGTGCTTCTAAGACTGTAGAAGTCAAAGTACTTCAGCCGTATGAGAGTACTTTTACAGTTCAGCTGATTTTTGTTAGATTTTTCTTTGTATTTTTTATTAATTGCAAACCACAGCTTGAATACATGCATAGTAGGTCAAATCCAGGAACACCCTTGGTTAAGTGATTTGGCATACTATATTAGCAATGCAGAATGGCTTGAGAACTTGGGTAGTATTGAATATGAATCAATAATACACAAAAACATGGCAATACATAGGAGGACTTAATCCTGATGTTTCACATGGCACTTCTGTGTGGAAAATATAGTACTATGTATACTTCTGTGTTCCTACCTAAGAATTACTATACTCATGTTCTTGTACATTTTACAGTTTTATTTGAAATCAAAGCAAAAATCAGGAGTTAGTGTATACAAGTTTTTTTTGTGTGTTATGACTTTTTGAGATAATGTACAACATTAACCTGGTCAGAATATGGTCACTAGTAGAGAAAAACACACCCCCCCCCCCCCCCCCAAATCAAAAAACCCCCAACCAAACAACAACAGAAAAACCCCAACCCAAATCTGTTTTGCATTGAACAATGTTCATTTTATTACTTTCCCTTTGGATTCTAGTGACTTTCATATGCATACTGTAAGGCAAAGTTTTAGGGGATAAGTAAGTCGTAGGTAGAATATTTGTTGCTTACATACTGTTAAATGAACGAGAACGATAGACCCAGAACGCTACTGTACTTGTTATAGAAGTTTGAGATGTATTTTATGTCATGTATGTGCACGTAAATAAACTGACATTATCACGCAATTAGTATTGAATGTGTTATTTCAGTATATAGATAAAATTGCTGTGAAATTTTTTAAATGAACTCTATAGTGTAACTCATGCTGAGTATTACTTAATAGTTTTTATAAAATATTATTGTATTTATATGCTGCAACGTAAGTTTGGATGAAGCTATTTATAGCTAATTAAGGAAGCAACCACTTTCACTGCAACAAGGATTTTTCTAATGGAATGTATGATTAAAGAAAAAGGAGACTGACTTTCTGTTCAAAATTAAAAATGTTTGTGGTTCTTTTCCAGTCAGTCCTAACCAGAATGCCAGACCCTGCAAAAAGCCCTGCTCCCTGCGAACAACCTGTTCGAACTGCACGAGTAATGGTATGGAGTGTATGTGGTGTAGCAGTACAAAACGATGTGTTGACTCAAATGCCTATATAATCTCCTTCCCATATGGACAGTGTCTAGAATGGCAAACTGCCACGTGCTCCCGTGAGTATCTTACTGCACGTTCATCCTATTAAATATACTGTTGTATTTTTTTTTCCACTCAAAAGAGCATCTATATGAGTAGGATTCAGCACATTCACTACAGATAAAAATAATTTCAGATGAATGACCTTATATAGCTACTAATGTGAGCAGTCGATACTGTGTATTTTCTAGATGCAGATAAATAACTGGCAATTCTTTTATGATGAAACATATTTAGTCTTTTGAAACAGTAAAAAGTGTTTATTGTTTTCAGATAAAGAAAAAATACCACGATCGTTTGTATGACCAGTGTTAGTGTGTCAAACAATGGCCATGAGCTGGAACACAATACTGTTAAAATTAGATAAATAATATGTAGAACTTAGACATATACAACATCAAGTTGTTAAAAAAAGGAGATGAGCTGAATTCAGTTTTTAAGATTCTGATTTATTTTGTCAGACTCAAAGCAGCCCATTTTCCTAGCGTGCAAAGATAAAAACAATGTTATAATAATGTTAGTAATAGTCTTGCGAATATTGTAACACAGATGCAAAACAAATGGTCATGGTCTTCCTTAGATTCTTCTCACTTGCAAATGCTGATTATTAACCCTTGCAGACTGTTTATCCTCTCCATGGAAATAGAAGGAATCCTGCTAGGCCATCAGGCAGGTAAAGGAGGTGCAGGAAACTTTTGTCCTGTGTGATCAGACTGGGTCAGGCTGTATTAATGTTCAAAGTTGCTCATTTCATCCTTTTGAGATAAAAGGCAAGCGATTTCTTTGTCAAGCAGCAAGGATACCCCCCCAGATGTCCCTTCTGGAAGCACATTTAATCAGAAATTGATACAATGCCTCCCTGTGAGAATAAGAAACCTACTCAATGTACTTTTCAGTATACCATTCAGCTGAAGCTACTTCTTCCCAAGTCTGTAGTGACTGGACCTTGTTAAGTTCAGCACCATGCAGTTCCAGTGTATATCGGTGCCATAATTCACACAGATGCTGGAGCAAGCTGCCTGGTGCCTTAGATTCTTGTCTCAGTTGTGTTTTATTTGGAACAATTCCTCAGTCACCATCCTACAGAAGACTGTTTCTTAGTATTTTTACTGTCCTTCAAGATTTGATTAAAATATTTTCTACCTGTAAAAGACTCCAGTCCAGTGGGACCCAACCTTAATATATAGGACTTCTGAAGTGTACCATTGAAATCTTATTATTGCTTTTCTCTGAGAGGTTTTTTTTTTTCAGTTACTTCCAACTTCCTTCCCCTCTCCTTAAGGGTCTTTTGATATCAGCGCCTCTGGAACACTTTATTTCTGGATATGTTCTGGCAGGGTTGATGATGTTGACAAGAAGCAACTTGCTTCAGGGTCATAATTAGATCATGTTTCCATTTAATAGATTTTGGATACAAATACAAAAAAATACAAAAGGTTGTTACTTGCTTTCACCTAAGCATGGGGAAAATATTAAGTAAAGTAAGGTCATGCCACATATGTAATAGGAACCATTGATACATTGTAATCTTAGGAGAGAAGAATGACTGTACGTACCAGGTCACTACGTATATCTGGGTTAAAGGAAAACAAGGCATAGGAAAATTTTTCTTTCAGGTAAAACTGACCAAGAGGCTGTATTCCTCTTAACAGAGATTCCTTTTTCATCCTTAGTAATCATAGGATATACTGAACCAGTACAATGTTGACCTGTTCTGGTAAACTTGTATGCTTAGTAAATTTCAGATGTTAATCCAGGTTCTAGTGTCCAGGTTCAGTGTGGACTAGAAGTAGGGTTTACATGTTCCTTGGGTCCTTATGTCCTCTAAACCCAGCCACCAGCCCATGTATGGTCTAAAAATAGAGAAATATTAGGAACATGTAATCTCTTGTCCCATGTATTTGGAGTAATAATACTGTAATTATGTAAAGGCTTCTCTCTCACAACAGTTCACTAAACTTTTTTTCACTCCTATAAGGAATCAATTTTGCAGCTTATAGAATATTGATAGTGAGTTATGGCAGAAGATAAGTAGATTGAAAATTTGGAGATAAAATTGGCAAAATGTCACATGAATGATGCTTAGCTTTTAAAAATAGCATATATTATGTCAGCCTGAACTTTTAATTCTGTTTTTGTGTTTGTGTAGTGTTTGCACATCATGCAGATTCAATTTGTTTGGGGAACACAAGAAATTGTTTTTAATTTAATTGTCATTTTTGTCAGGTCTGTAAAAGTTTATATTAAATAAGGTGAACGGGATTTGCTATATACCAGTTCATCATTATGTAAAGTCAGTTTTGTATGAAACAGGTTTCCATGTCCATAAGCAGTTTTTTTTTTCCCTCAGAGATTTAAAGCATTAGATATTTTGCATTTAAACAAGAAAATGAATGTTGAAATGAAACATAGTTCACGCATCTTCAGTCTAAATGACTTGAAAATTATATTAGTTAGATACATCATTATTGCTGCTGAGGTAATGAAGTATTAAGTGGATTCCTTTATCAAGGGGTAGTGTTTCTACTTACTTGAAGAATGGAATGTAACTATACCTGTAAAAAAAAAAAAAAATCCTCTTTTTTAAATTTTATTTTTATTTTGAATGACCGATTTCTGAGTTTTTGGATGTTTTGCTCTGAATGAAAAAAAAATCACACAAGCATGTATGATTTGAAAGAAAAAAATATAACAACTGAGAACTTCACATTTATTTTCACAACTTGGAATTAAAATGAAGAATACTGTTTTATTGGTGACATTTTGTCATTTTAATACCTGCTTGCCAAAAAGTTGCATTCCATTCTTCCCCACGTCTTCCATCCATTATGACTTTTGATTGAATAGCTGACAGTTGAAAATCTTGGACCACCTCTAGAATTTAAAAAAAAATATTCTGCTTGAATATTCCCTTTTTTCTACAAACAGTAACTTCTCAGTTAGCTCTCTTCAGTTTTTTAGCTGAATGCCACTACAGAGAGTATCTGAGGATTTCCACTTTCGGTTCTGTTTTACATTCCATGAAGATAGTGCAGCTGATACTTCAGAGCTGTTTTCTCCTAGCTTTATAAATAGCAGCATGAGAATTGTTTGGATCATCTACAGTGCATCTCTGAAAGGGCAAGCCAGCCGGTACAGAATGATGGTCTTTATTTTTCTGCTGATCTTCTAACATATTCAAAAAACTAAATTTGCATCATTCAGCTTCAGATCTGATGAGGTCTGGTTTAAAACTGATTTGTCACATGATTGACACTGATTTCCAAGAACAGATGAGCTCCTTCCCCCCTGTCCCTTCCCATATTTGGGAAACTTGAAACATTTCCTCCTATTTTGGATCCTTCCAAGTCTAATGATACAACAACTCATGCTCCAGCTTTCTGCACTGTTAAAGTCCTTTTGAGATTTCATTCAGATTCTTAACTGCCTGTTTTCTTGATATCTGCATGTATCTTTAGACTACTAGAGTGTTTTTTTCTCTGACATGACAACTTTCATTACTTTTAAACGATTTTAATAGTTGCTGAAGTCAGAGTAGCTAGTTTTATTCTGCTTTCAGTTTATTTAATTACAAATGAAATTGTTCTGCTTAGTATACCCTTTATAACATGGATTCAAGTATTGCTTTTATGGAGCAGAGTGGTCCAGGTAGCTGTGAACCTGAGTATTAGGTGCATATAGTGTCCTGGCTGCAGCTGACCCAAATTGAGAGGTTACACTCATGTAGAAGCCATTTGAGTGTCCTCCAAAAAAATCCCCATGAACCTTTAAAATACCTTCTTTTTAAAAAGTAACTTAGACTGTTTCTGTCTTCCTGATAGGATCTTCCTGAAGTTTATGTATGCTTTTAAAATTTATTTTATAAGTGTCCACAGAGTTAACGTGAGAAGAGATGGGGACCCATAGTGATCAATGTTCAAATGATTCTGATGTTAATTTGATTCAGTGTTACATCATTAAGTTAAAACATTTAAGATGTCACAGAAAAAGCTCAAATAAACTTGTGAACTCTAATGGTGTTTCGGAAGATACTAAATTGTTAATTTCTTATTAATATAAAATGGCAGTAACTTCGGAATATGAATTTTATTTGGTTCTAAACAGATTTAAAATATCAGAAGACCATTTCATGATAAATTACTTAAAAAGAGTAGAATATAAAAGATCTAGAGGGAGATTTGATTTTTTGTATGCAAATTAAAAAATGAAACCAGATTCACTCTAACAGATAAGACTCTTAAGATATAGTTCAATTAAATGGGATTGAGTTATGACTTGTAGTTTAAGAATCCTTTTTTTGGAAAGATATGTAGTATGCTAGCTTGTTTCAAAATTTCTGTATAACAAGACTGAGTCATATTTGTAGGTAAATACTCAGGTGTGATCCCAGGATACTGCATACCCAAATAAATTTTTGGTTTGAATTTGAATTATCACAATTTTTGGATTATTATTATCACTGTTATTTGGATTATTGACCTTGTCTTAAGTTCTAGAGTCTTCCTGTTGGAAGGGCTCTTTACATCAGTAGAATTAGTAATATATGCATCCCATAATATATATTAATAATAAGCACAGAATGTAGATTTTATCATGGGATTTGATGAAGATGTGTAATATTATTGTACTGCTGCATTATCTTTGTTCATTTGAAATCTTTGTTGTTGCATTGTGGTGTAACAAACACCTGCTGTGTATTTTGTGATCTTTGAAGAAGTACAACTTTTAAAGAAAACTGAGATATTCTTATTGAAGTTACTGAAATTTTTTAATTTACACAAGGAAATAGAAATGCAAAATTGTTTCTTCATCAGCTGTTGTAAAATCCTAGCATCTTAATTTAAAAAAAACCAAACAAACACCCCCAAACTAAAACCCAAACCAAAAAAAACCCCTTAGCATTAATACTTTATTCCATGTAATAAAGCTCAAAACTGCTCCGGACTGAGGACCTGTGGACAGTGTTTGGAACAGCCTGGGTGTGGATGGTGTAACGATCCCAGTAACACTGGAAAAGGGCAATGTTTGGAAGGATCATCAAGAGGCCCCATGAAGCCTGTTGGCATGCACTCTAATGAAATGGTGCTTGATGCTACTCTTTGTCCAAAAGAGAAAAATTATGAGTGGTCTTTTATCCAGTGTCCAGGTAAGGTCTGCTTCCGTTCTTTCTTATATATGAAATAAGAGGTGTTTCTCTGTTTAAGCATGACAAATCAGCATAATTATTTTGAGTAATACAAGTAACATTTGCATGAGAGATTTGTTTTTCCAAAATATTTCTTAAATATATAGTTTGTTAGTCTCTGTCTGCCGAACACAAATGTGCTCACTGTCATGCAGGTTCACATGTGAAATTTGATGCATTTTAACCAAAATTGCCATTTATTTATAAATAAGTTTTCACCCATCTTATCCTTCTACTTTTTCAAATCCAACTATATGAATTTGCTTCAGCTCTTGCTTTCCTCTGGCTTCTGTATGCATCACAGAAGAGTGCAGCTGGGGAGAAATTATTGATAGGCAACTGGTGGTGGCCAGGAGCGGGAACTTCTTGCATTGCCGCTGCTCACACAAAAGCCCAGCTGGCTGTGAGAATGGGGGGCTGCCAAATATCTGAGCTGTGCCTCCAGTCTACCTTTTAAACACTTTGAGTAAATAGAATGTATGCTTTTGTAATCTTAAAGAGAATCTCTGAAGTCTAATTTTAAGCCCTATCAATCTGATTATAGTATTTTAATTTTAAAGTTCATTGGAAAAGTAAGCAAGGCATCAGGTACTTTAAGACCGTGGAAGCTGAGCTGGTACCATCTCCTGTATGGAAATACTCAAATCCTGCAAGCCGTGTGTGAAAGCAGCGGTGTAGTAGTTACAGGCAAATGAAAAGCACACTGGGGAGTTTGCCAGACCTCCAGTGGTAATTTACAATAAATAATACAGTTTAAAAGACAGCTTGAAAACTTTTTTTTAGAATAAATGGTGTAATTGTGCTAAAGTTATTTTTCCAGCAAGTGTTCCTACTGATGATAAATTTGGAAGCTGGAGCTTCTCTAGGATCAAAACTTTTATGGGTATATGCAGCTATGTTTGTTTGCTCTCCTGGGTACTTTTTTATCAGTGTATTCCGTGTGTGTGTGTGTATGTATATATCTGTGTGTTTACATATATATATTTATATTTAAGTGTATGTATCACTATATTATTTAGAAAGCAGAATCTCTGAAGAAAGTTTTATTTTGGTGACTTTTTTTTTTTAAAAATACATAGGTAGAGAGTGGATTTCTTTTTTTTAAGTTTTAGAATACTAAAGTGAAATGTAAAACCAAGTGAACACTGTCAAATGTTCTAAGTTAAAACCAAAAAAATCCAAACCATTTCCTGAAGAAAGAAGCCTGTCACAGTTTAGCCCCAGCCAGCAACTAAGCACCGTGTAGCCACTCACTCACTTCCCCTCACCCAGTGGGGTGAGGGAGAGAATTGGGAAAAAAAAAGGGAAACTTGTGGGTTGAGATAAGAACAGTTTAATAGAACATAAAGGAAGAAAATTATAATGATAGCAAGAATAATAAAATGACTAATAATAATAACAATAACAACAACAACAATAAAAAGAATTGGAGTATACAAAACAAGTGATGCACAACGCAATTGCTCACCACTCGCCAAACAATGTCCAGTTAGTTTCTGAGCAGCGATCGCCCCCAGGCCAACTGCCCCCAGTTTATATACTGGGCATGACATCACATGGTATGGAATACCCCTTTGGCCAGTTTGGGTCAGCTGTCCTGGCTGTGTCCCCTCCCAGCTTCTTGTGCCCCTCCAGCCTTCTCGCTGGCTGGGTGTGAGAAGCTGAAAAATCCTTGACTTAGTATAAACACTGCTTAGCAACAACTGAAAACATCAATGTGTTATCAACATTCTTCTCATACTAAATCCGAAACATGACACTATACCAGCTACTAGAACGAAAATTAACTCTATTCCAGCCAATACCAGGATAAAGCCTCCAGTAAATTTCTGGAAACAATAGAATGACATTACATTGCATGGAAACTTCAGTATTTTGTATGTTAAAATACAGGTATGTTGATAAGTGCATTGTTAGACTTTCACTGCAGTACTAGTAGCTACCACTAGTGAAACTGTAATGGATATATATATCGCTTGTCTAAAATGTTAGAAGATTTCATCAGCTTATTTGCTTAATACTTATTCTTCATAGATAAAATTCTGTATTCATTGTATGTTCTGATCAAGAATTCACTGAAGCTCCACTTTAGCTTAAAAACCCACTAGTTTTATGAGTTTGAGGCAAATCCTACAGAAGTCATAGAACTAAAATTTTAGTTGATGGTCAAATATAATTTTGACTGGTATAGGCTGTCAATTTTGTTCCTAAGCTTTTGTTTTCATTTTCTTTAAATATTATCGGTAATGGGTTGTACTAACACAGTTCATTATTTTTAGTACAGCAGTCATTTGATGTACTTGAAGTAAGATAGAATTGATATTAAGTCTCTCTCTCTCTCTCTCTCTAAGCCTACTGAGCAGTTTATAGTTTGGATGAAAATAAAAATAAATAGGTTATGACATGTAGTTTGAAGATGATTCTGCCACATTGATGAATAGTTGGCTAAACTATTCATGTTCATTCATGTATGCACTTAGTTTTCTTTGTAGTTCATAACCATGCTCTTTATAATGCCTCTGGGCAATTGTGTTGGTGGTAAGTATTTTAAATTCATTCTCGTTTTCTGTCCATTTAAATCTTTAAAACTAGTATTCAGCAGGTAGCATAAAAAATGTTTCTTTTTGTGATTGGTCATTTTGAAATCAACAGTCCTCAAAGCAGCTGTCATAGTATATTTTTTGCTATGAATAAATTTTATTTTTTTTCACCAGATTTGTATTTTAACTTAACTTTTATTATAAATAAAATGGCAAATATTATGTATACATATATTTATAAAAAGAAGAAAAAAAAAATAGTGTTGGCATTTCTTCTCATGAGAAGAGCAGTTTAAGTAGAATGCAAGCCCAAGTTTGTATTTAAAGCCTAAATTCCTCCTCTGAAGAGAAGCTTGAATTGATTCTAACTAGTTTGTTTAAAACTAGATGAAGTATCTTTACACTAGATCCAGATTGTAATGCAGACATCCTTTTAATATATTTTCCTAGTATTAAGTATTTTCTTAAAACTATTATTATTAACAATTGTCAGCATCATCAACCATTTCACCACAGAGGTCAAAAAACAAATTGCAAAAAAAAAAAAAACCCCAACCAAAAAACCACCCCAAAATTGCTTACCTCCAGGGCAGCCTCACTGAAGATTCAGCTAAATCACATTTATATGTGTGAAGAAAATTATTCTGTTGCTGCCAATGATGTACATTAAAATCACTGAAAGAAAAAATTACTTTTAAAAATGTAACTCCTTGGTCTTATTTAAATGATTATTACAGTATCTCATTATTTTAATTATTATTTTAATTATTTAATACTGATGTCTCCAGTTTGATCGCACTCATCTGTATCACAGAAGGTTGTTGAATTGTACAATTCTTCTGGCTCTTCACTTTTATCAATGAGATGCATATTTTTAGGAAAATCAGCAAATACATAATATAATTTTAAATGGTGTGTCATGTCAATTGTAGACTGTATTGCTTCTTATTGTATACATATTTTTTTGAATTTGATTTAAATCTCTTCCATTTTCTTTGTCTTAACAAATTGTAAGAATTAAGAGATATCATATGTGACCAGATAATATTATGACGTGCAGCAAACTAAAATTCACAATAAAAGATTTCCTTAATTAAAGTTGCTTTCGTTATCCTTTAGATAACACAAAAATTAAGAAATACAAAACTAAGCATTAGGAAGAATAAAAAATTTATAAATCAATGACTCACTAGTTAGATGTTCTATTAAAGTAAAGTAAGGTTGCCTAACTAAAGAGTGTATCATAATGCAGGGAAAATGTTTCATTCTGATATTGTCTGTTTAATGCACTATCTGTTTTTACATTTGATTTATTGAGCTGCATTTTTCTTTTTAACATTTGCTTCAAGTAACTTAATGTGTAAGACACACAAACCCAAAATGGAGCTGCAATTCATGGTATTTTTGTGTGGCTTTTTCTGAGAAAGGCAACAAACTGCAGAATGGCAAACTGCCTGGAGGAAGATACCACAAAGTTGTCTAAAATTCAAGTGTTTTTAGGAAGAGTAAAACTTGTAATTTCTAAAGAGATTTAGTCAAGACAGTGAGAAAACTTCTTTTCCAGTAGTACAGAAACATTTGATACTTGTTTGCAAGTTCTATAGGCATAGCTACAGAAAAAGGAAGAGATTGTCAACTTGGGAGATTTAACGGTTTATGAGCCAAGCCTGGCAATGGCTGTAAATGTATTAAGTTACTAAATTCTAAAACAGCTCTAAAACCTTTTAAATCATGCAGTGAGATTCTCTCTCCCTCTCTCTCTCTTTTTTTTTTTTTTCCCCTAGCCAATACACTAGTCACTGTGACATTTAGATTAAAAATCCAAATTTAAAAAAATAAAAATAATTAAAAAAACCCTTACTGAGATAGCTGTCTTCTGCTGAATCTTACACAGGCTTTGCCAGTAAGGAATCGACAGGTTTGACATAGTCTGACATTTGACAAGCTGCTGTAATTGACAGATTGCTAATCTGCTGAGCACTATCAGCTCTGAGTTCCCACTCTATAGAGAGGTCATCCTTCAAAACCTCTTGGGTGTTCAGCCGAATCCTGGCAGCAGGATCAATGATTCTGGCAGAATTCACTTTGTGATTTTCCAGCAATAGTGATCAGTACTTGCTGAGTTTCTCCAAAACATGGAGCACTGGAGTGGAGGTGTGGTGCAAGATCAGTGGTTTATAGTGTTGTTATTTGACAAAAAGCAATTTTATGCTTTTAAGGTCAGGCATAAAAAATTTATGTCAGTAGGAGTCCAGTGTTTTTACATTCACCAGAGTTGACTGTAGTGAGCAGGGACTGGGGCTGTTTGATATGGCCCCCATGTCCTTAAAACCCCTTAGTATGCCAAAGCTAATGCGAAGATCAGAACTGTTAAAAATAAGATGATCTTTGGTTAATTTTTTTGTAAGTTCTCTCTCCCCAGCAGGTATAGGTTGGTGTGAGCTGTTCATGTTCTCCATCACAGTAGCCTTTCAAATGCTTCATAGCAGGTTGCATGTAGGTATAGGGGTTTAATTTGGTCTCAGTTGGTGACTTACTGCCTCTTAACAGGTTTCTTAAGTGACTGGGCAGCGTTTTAAAAATGTGGATTGGATTCAGTCACTCACAATGGCAAAAAAGACTTTCTCACACACCCTAAACTCACCTGTCACCATGTAGTCAACTTCTGTGGTTTTTTGTGTATGAATTCATGTCTTGTCACAATGCTATTTTAAAAAGGTTCTGTGTCAAAGTACAAATATATATGCCGGTCATTAGTCAGATTAAACCCCTCAGATTCTGCTGCAATTTTGTAATCACATAGGAATGATTTTGTTCCCAAGAGCAATTTAGTAATGGCTTTTTAAATGTTATGTTCTAGCTTGCCAGTGTAATGGCCACAGCACCTGCATCAACAGTAATGTCTGTGATCAATGTAAAAACTTAACAACGGGAAAACAATGTGAAACATGTATGCCAGGATATTATGGGGATCCCACAAATGGAGGACAATGTACAGGTAAGTCATTCTGCTGGGAAGAAAAAAAAAAAGAAATTACGTTTTATGTAATGTGAATTTAACTTTTAATATAACGTCAAATTAACTTTTCTTTAAAGGTTAAATGTTTATTCGATAATGCGGATGAGTTGATCAGCTAAATTAATGATTCAAAATCAGATTAATATTTTTAAAAGAAACTTTACATTCAGAATCATCATTTTGCAGTTGTTGTTTGGTCTGGATGCTCTGAGAACAAGATGGTAATTTACTGATGCTCTCCCAGTTAAGGAAAGGAGGAGAAAGAAACTGTCTTGTGGGAGCAACACCTTAAATCCTGATATTTCAGAGAGGCATAATTTCATTCCATGTAAACAATCCTCTTAAAAGTAGTGAGAAAGTACTTATAAAGTTCAGTATCTACCATAATGTCTGATAGCACTGATTGGTATAAATGAGTGATGCTACTGGAAGAATTATGCGTTTGACAGACAAACAAGTCTTATTCCTGTATGGTTCAAGCAGAAAAGCCTGGTACACTGAGGATTGTAGGGTACCCTAACCTATTCAGTCTATTTAGTTTTGTAATTGTGGCATTGGAGGATTCTCCTTGAAGTGAAAGAGAGAAAGAAGCCCAATACTCTGGGTGGTTTTTGTATATTGCCATAGGGCTGCTTTTTCACCTGCATGGGTGATTTTAAAGCTAACAGTAACTGCTTCCCTTATAATTAAATGGGGGAAGGGGGGGATATATTCAATATGAAGTCATAAAGGTAGTTGAGATTGAATCTAGGAGGGTGCTAGAAAGTTTCATCCCATGATTTTTTCTTCTCTATTATTGATGTTTCTTTAACTGGACCTTTGCTACTCAAGGAATATTATTCATTTAAAGGGTTCACTTGTTCCTCAGTGCTTTAACATGCAGTAGTCAGTGCATAAAGCTGCATATCTGGTAAACTCAAGCACAATATGTAGAAAGTGTGTTCAAGGGGATGGAAAGATTAATGTCTACCCCTATTGACAATTGCACGTTTTGCTGCTGCTTTATGATGCTTTAAATAATTCTTAATAGTTCTCTTATTTCCTGAAGTTGACAAAATGTTCTTTTGCTGTCTATATCACCTTTATGGCAAAATGATGTATTAATATAGCTTTTATTCTTCAGGGATACATTAGCTATCAACCAAATAAGCATTCCATCACTTTTAGTGAATTATGTGCAGTGCAATAATGGCTAAAATCAATTTATAAGACCAGTAAAATTATAAATTTTATGACTTGTTTTTTCAACCCTAGTCTGTAAGAGTACATATTTTTATTGGTAGACATGATTTTAACAGGAGGTATTTAGAATAAAGAATGCTCTAAAAAAAATAAAGATGATAATTATTTTGAGACTTTATCTGCATTGGTATATTATATTTTGTAGTATAGAGCCCATAAATCTGTTTAAGTCTTTAAGACATTTTGATGAATGTACTCATTATGAACTCTTAGATTTTTCTTCGGTATCATGATTTTTGTTCCTGTGATAGAGGTGCCCAAATTGTGGGCCAGGGATTTCTGCAGAAAAAATACCAGTGATCCATAGATGAGGCAGATCAATTTTGGTTGGATTTAAGAGGATTTTGGAATGCTAGTTGAGATCAGGCAGTGTGCAAATATAAAGAAAGAAACAGATGGTTCTATTTGTGGTTTTTATTTTATTTTATTTTATTTTATTTTATTTTCCTTCATTCTGGTAATGCTTTTGGTAACACAGAAAAATTTTGAAAATAGCTGCAGGTTAAAACCATAATTAAAGTAAAAGCATAAGGGTAAAATATGAGTGAAAGAAAGGGCAACCTGGTCAGAAGCTGAACTTAAGTGTGACTGAAATAATTAGAAAACAAGACAGGAAATAATATGGAATAGCCAATCAAAGAAAAAAATTATGGAGAACTGAAAAAAACGAGTCAAAATGAGTCATCCTCATAGTCCTGTGTTGCGTTACTTTTCTCTGCTGCTGCTGGCTGTTTCTGGCTGGACCCTACCAACATTTCTTTTCTACTAAGACTCATCCTGCTGTATGGCAGTTGAGGCTGCCTGAGCATGTGGTGCTTTTTTTCCTCAGAGCTCCTGAGTTACTTGAGGCTCTAGATTGAAAACTTTTTGAACGAATGACAAGATAAAGATTATAACTCTTAAAATACAACTGTAATACTATAATATTCTTCATATAACAAGTTGCTATAGTTACAAGGGTGTAACTTGGTTATGAATTGGAGAGCAGTTGAAGCTGGGAAAAGAGGTTGTACTGGAGCCCTACAGTTGAGAGGCAAAACTGGGAGAAAACTAATTATTCTCTTAACATACTCATGACAAATGACATAAAATAATTTTTTTCCCAGTGTCCTCACAAAAGTACTTATGTATTCAGTACACATATTATATATTCTGCTGTTGTGATATATGTACTTATAGGTAAAATCTGACCTCCCGACTTAGTTTGACTATCGGTGATATAGATTAAAAAGATTTGCAAGAAAAACTTCCTTTTCTTTTATAGGCTGGATTAGTCTTTTTTGTTTCTTAGATCTCTGATGATCTTGAAAGGAAGGAGAAGGAGATGCATAGCAAGTTTTTCAGTCCTTGGAAAACTTTTTTTTTCCTTAACTATGCTAATCCTTTCCTACATCCTTTCTGTTTATACTTCTAGGAGGTCATTCAAAAAACTCTGAAAGAAGCTGACTGTCCGCTCCTGAGTGATGAATTCTGTTCTGACCTTTGTCTGGGGATGGAAAACTGTAGAAATATAACTGTTTTCCTTATTCTACTCTGGGAATAATGATGCCTTTACAACTGTCATCAGATAACCGATACATTCATAGTGGTATTGCATAGCATTATGCTATCAAATTACTATGGGATGAATAACAGTTGTTATAGGAAAAAAGATATAATTCATGTTTCAGAAGGTTTTGAATAGTTGTGATTAAAGAATGGATAAAAATTTGACTTTTCTGGATTTTCGCTCACTATAATTGTTGACATTTCAATAGCTTTAAAACAAATCTAAGGACTTGCTTTGCATCCTGATATGATGCAGGCTTAGTAGATGTGACAAACCTAAAAAGAAGGACAAAGAAAAGATGGAGGCATAATAACAGGCTTCAGATATGTGGAAGGAAGCTAGAAAGAGAGAGTGATGATAGAGTGCCTTCTCCCACGCCCCCGTTTTGGTTGAGGAAGAAGTAATGGGATTAGGTTGCAACAAGAAAGATTAAGGTGGAATACAAGGAAAACTTTCTACTGGTTAAACTGTAAAATAGGTTGCCTAAAGATGTTCTCAAATCTGCATTATCACCTACACTACATTTTTAAAATTTTTTAACTTCTCTAGTTTTGGAAAAGGGCAGTGGACTAGCCAATTCCACATGTTCTTCTCCAGTCCTAATTTTCAAAGGATTCATGGAGTCTGAGATCTAGAATGCAGGAAGGTATTGAGTAAAGATAAAGTATTCCAATTATATAAGAAAATGATTTATGTATAGCAAAATGATTATGGATATTTGCTATACTATCAGTGCTTAATAAAGATGTTCCTAAGTCTTACATATTACTCATTTTGGAATCTGTAGCACCTTTGTTATTGTGACGTTAAAAAGCTTTCCATCTAATGCAGGTTTACTCTGTGATTGACCCTTGCTTTAGTTTATTTTTGTGTCAGAAGTGTGGTATGTCGGTTGCTGATGGGCAATAGTTTGACAGTGATCGTATTTTTAATAATCAATTGTTGTACTTTTTCTTAAAAAAACATGCCTAATACCAATTATTCATTTAAATTCTGTCACCTGAAGTCTTTTCTATACAGGGAATAAGAATTAGAGTTTGTATTCTTGGTGTATACACGATCTTTATATTCACTAGTCCTAACATGTGGCTTGAAGGAGTTCATACATCTTTACTGCAATTCTTTACAATATTTCATTGTACAATTATCTAGTTTGAATTATTTTTATATTTGATTCATTGCTGCATTCTATACAAACATCAGTAATAAATTGCAAAAGCCTTTTATTTTATGTTAAAGAAAGTTCTGTGAGTGTAATTTATTGCAGTTATCTGTTCTTAAACTAATTAAAAATGGTTTCAGGTAGTTATTATGTCTGTGATGTGAAACAGGTAGCCAAAATATAAAATGAAATTAATTTGTTACCTTACATTATAATACATTTTTAGTTACACAAAAAAGATTTGCAGTTGTTGTTGGAAATAAATGATACACAGTACACAAATTAGTAAGTCCAGACCCTGTGTGCATGCTTAAGATTTGTAAGCTAAAGCCCCTATACGGCAAAGAAAAGGGTAAAGTGATTGTACCATCAAAGTTGCATGTAAATTTACAGCATTCTTTTTAAGAGTTGGCTCAATGCGCGAGAAGGTAAGAGGGAAGCCAGAGGTGAATTCTGAACATGAGGGAACAGAACACTTTAGCAAAGGACAGGTTTTGGGTTCCAGACCAAGCTCCAGTTCTGTTTACACCTTTTAGCTGACTGATCTTGAGTGCAAATGCATGAGCAGCCCTTGGAGAGCTAAATGCAGTGCTGTCAGTCAGTGCCAGAAATATTTAAGGAGTCAAACCCTCTAGTGATTTAACAGAATAAGACACACTGGCACTCTGTATTGTGGTGAAGCTTAGATGAGAGATGCACAGCTCAGCCTTGTTTGCTTCTGAGCAGGTAAAGCTATCCAGAGGTAGGAAACGTAGGAAGCCTTGTAGTCTGGGATGTTGTCGAGTTGGAGGACAGGTACTTCAAATCACTTTGATTCATTTTTTTAAAAATTCTGCTCAAGTCCCATTTGAGGTACAATTTTGAAGGCATGAATACAAAAATTCAGTAATAGAAAATTCATCACTAAATATTGATGGATTTTGGAAATAAACCCCCTCTGATTTGTAGATGGGAACAGATACTGGCTTGCTGTCTCGGTGGTTTCTCTTAGGGTTATATTTTCTTCAAGGTCTTATTCTGTACTACTTGTCTGGGAAATATGCAATGTTTTTATAGAAATTCTAGAAAAAATAGATGTGTACTACATACTGCAGCATAAAGTAACAGACGAAAACAGTATGGGAGATTGCTTGGAACAATTTTGTGTCATCTTGGCAACATTTTTTAGCATTATTTTCAAACTTATTAATCATCTACTTAGTTGTCAATGTTAAAAAAGATTTACTCGAGCTGCTTATCATTCTGTCACTTTCTTTGTGCATGGTATTTTTAAAAATTATTGTTAATATGTATGAGATGAATAATATAGATGAGAGAATTCTTTATGGTAACTTATGACACACACTGTGAATGTATAATACATTTAATAATAAGGTAACATAAGCACTTTGCTGTATTGCCATTTTTTTCATAAAGTGGTAACATCCCAAACAGCGTTCAGTTTTCCCATCATTGTACTACCATTGCTGTTGCTTTTGCAGTAGGAGTAAAACTGTGAGTACCAGCACAGCAGGGTATTGCGTTTTAACTTGCACTGCTCGGTCTCTAAGCAGCCTTAAAAGGTATGGTGTTTAAGACATTGATGACCATTCTGTAAAAGCCTCCTACCAGATAGGCTGTGCACGTGAAGGTTTTTTAAGCAAGCCTGTAGCATTTCTATTGCCTTTATAGATCTGTCCCCTTCTCTGCTATCACACAGCTTCCCCCCCGACATTCGATTTGTAATAATTCTGTTTGAAAATGTGAAGTTAATTGTTTACTGGAAACATTTGATTTTTTACCAGATTTTCAAACTATTAGCAAAAGCAAAAGTTTCTACTGAGTGTACACCATATGTGCATCAAGTCAGTAGCATCTACTGCAGCCAGGTGAGAGGTCTGGGTGCCTTTTTTGTTCCTCTAGTACGTAGAGTGTGAAGCGCAGAATAAAGCTGAGCTTTTCTGCTGTTCTTCTAAAGCATCTGTCGCTGTAAGAGCATGCCTTTTGCAGTGTCTGCTTCTTTTGCACATTGTGTAACTCAGTACTTTTCACCTATATATATGTGTGTGTATGTGCGTACATCTACACATACTACTCCCTGAATTCGTTCCACATGAACTTTGGCATCTATGCATTAGCCATCCAACTTACATATATCTACAGTAAGTGCCTCAAGAGATTAAAAAAAAAAGATGTCGTGGTTTAACCCCAGCCAGCAACTAAGCACCACGCAGCCGCTCACTCACTCCCCCCCCATCCAGTGGGATGGGGGAGAAAATCAGGAAAAGAAGTAAAACTCCTGGGTTGAGATAAGAACAATTTAATAGAACAGAAAAGAAGAAACTAATAATGATAATGATAACACTAATAAAATGACAACAGTAGTAATAAAAGGATTGAAATGTACAAATGATGTGCAGGGCAATTGCTCACCACCCGCCGACCGACACCCAGCCAGTCCCCGAGCGGCGAATCCCTGCCCCCCCACTTCCCAGTTCCTAAACTAGATGGGACGTCACATGGTATGGAATACACTGTTGGCCAGTTTGGGTCAGGTGCCCTGGCTGGGCATGAGAAGCTGAAAATCCTTGACTATAGTCTAAATACTACTGAGCAACAACTGAAAACATCAGGGTTATCAACATTCTTCACATACTGAACTCAAAACATAGCACTGTATCAGCTACTAGGAAGACAGTTAACTACATCCCAGCTGAAACCAGGACAAAAGATAAGCATCAATAAAAGACTGTTGTTAGACTAGCTTTAAGGTACCTTGACTTAGGTGAAATTGACCCCAGCAATAAAATAGTTGCCTAGATATAGTTGTGATTATTTCTGTTGGCTAAAAGAAGAAAAAATAAAACTTATTAGTTGATATCTAAGATACATCTTCAGTAACAGAGGGAGGAAAATCCATGCTGTTCAAATCTTGCTGCTCAAAGAATGTGATTATTCTGCTGAGTAGCTGACATCTGAGACATGGGGGTTTTGAGAGAAGGAGCTGAGGACGGCAGCAGTCATTGCTTCTAGTGTCTATGAAAGAGATATATGAGAAGGATGTTAAAGTCATCATGGCAGCTAATTGAAAATGGTGTCCTTGGTTTTTAGATTCTCTCTAACTTTGAAAGATGTCAGATCTACTAACAGTAGATCTGCTGGGTAGATTTATAGATCGTTTTTCTCTGGCACTGTTTCTAACGTTTTTACGTATTCAGCAATAGCAACCTTTGTAACGCATTTTTGTCACGACAGTCTATGGAGGAACTGATACTGATATCCTTCCCTGTCTCTCCAAAAGAAATACTTTTAAAAGCTACCATGGGCACCATTGAGATCAGAGCCCTGTTCCTACAGAGTGCAAAGGGCAATCAGTGTGGAAGATATTTGGGGGGGGAGGGGGGGAATCAGTTTCATTTACAAGGAGTACATGTGCATTACAGTGGGGTTTTTTTGTAGGCAGCACATCTAAGAAACCCCACAATTACTTTGAAGTAATCTGTAGTCTGATTTATTAGAACACAAACATCAACTTGAACAAGATAATCTGTGGAAAACTAGGGGAGGTGTATTAAAGAAAACCAATTGGAAACAGATCTACCTTGTGCTACCAAATAATTTCAAGGTGGGTGTCCTCAATTCCCAGTTTTCTTTCCAATTCAACACTCTTGCTGTGTCCAAGCTGAATCAGACTCCATACGATCCACGCTAGATCTTAGGAAAGTGTCTTTTCTACCTCTCTTCCAGTTTGATTCGATTCTGCTCTTTGATATAGATAGGCCTGTTCTTTTCTGAAACGTCTCCTAGTTTCTACTCCTGCTTCAGGTTATCTGCTTTTTGTCATTTTCTCTCTCAATCCTGCCTGCTGCTCCCAATAGTTTTTGTAAAGCTTGTAATTTTCATTTGCATCCGGGAAGAGGCAGTTTCCTCTCCCCTCTAGAGAGTCCAGCGTAACCCATAGTGCCCAGAACAATGTAAACAGGCAGTCTTTCTGTTTGCTCCCCAGCCATACTCTTAGAATGTATATACACACACATATATATATGTGTGTGTGTATACATACACAGTGCACAGTATTTGTATATTAAATTGTAATACAGCAAATTACATAATTTCACACGTTACAGAAAGCAACCTGTCTTTTCTAAAGGAAAAAGTTGATAGCGTGACAAGGAAAGCAATTTAATGTTCAGTTTCTTTTTTGAACTAAAATATGCTGTTGTCTACTTAGTTGATAGAAAGGTACCTGGTAATTTCCCTTTAGACTTATTTTTCTAGGTTTCAAAAAGTTATACAAACAATGAGGAAACAGAAAGCAGCAGTCTTAATTTTTCACTTCAACACTATCACTACATAACTTTTAAATTACCTGTAATTTGGGATTGCATAGGTCAGGTGTAGGGAAGTATCAACCTAAATATTCTGAATATAAATACTTTATGGCTGTATTTACAGCAGTAAACTTAAAAGTAGAAAAAAGTATTTCCCTAAGAATCATTTTATTTAGTAAATATCAAAGCACAATGACTTTATATTTGAGTTTTAGTCTCAAAACACTCAGAGACTAATATATATCATAGTATTAGCAACTGTATGATGCTTCTTGAAATGGCAAAACTAGGCAGATGCTGTTGACCCGAGTAGTTGTTTTTGGAAGGAGAAATAAAATCTTACATTTAAAACTTCATCAAGGGAGTTTTTGTCAGTAACCTGAAATCGTTTTATTCTGTTGTGATTTAGAACTTTGCAAACAGATTCTGCAGCAATCCTGGCCTTTGTGAATGTTTTCAGCTAAAATGGGAATTGAAGATTCTGTCTGTCAGGAAAGTCCCACCACTGACCAGTGTCTATTGGTTACTTTTCAGGGCTGTCACAAAACAGCTGTACAATTGAGGGATTTGTTCTCTTTAACAACATGCTTAAGTATTCTAGTCATTATTCTAGTCATTTCTAGTTGTTGGAGGTAGTTCATACCAGCAGTCTGAGCAGTAGGAAAGTAAGTGATAATTGTTTTGTTTTAGATGAAATTCATAGTCTGCTTTTGAAAATGCTGTTGTAGTGTGTGCTTTTTTTTTTTTTTTTACTGTGGGCGTGACTGAGCACTAGAGGAGATTGCCCAGAGATATGGAGCCTCCCTCCTTGGAGATACTCACAAGGATTTTGGATATGGTCCTGGGTTACCGGCTCTAGGTGGCCCCACCTGAGCAGAGGGGTTGGACCAGATGATCTCCAGGGCTCCCTTCCAACCTCAGCCACTCTGTGATTTGAAAACAGTGCCACATACTAAGGCATTAAAGACCAGACATTCCAAAACTTCTATGCTTCATGTCCTGTTATTTTACAGGAATACAGCACCTGTAATAGATTTGTGTAGTAGATTTAGGCTCATCACATTTTGGTTCCACACATTAGTCCTAAGGGAGGGTAACGCCTATCTCTGTAAAGCTTGCAAGAATTCTTCAAATTTATATTTAAGTTACCACTAAGTTCCTGTCTTGTCAAGTGTTTAAACAGTGATTTACAAGGGATCTCTCCATTGCCTTCATATTCATTGGCTGGTTGAAGATCTTCAGTGCAGAGTTGGAATAGTGTCTCATAATACCTTGATCCAAGTAATTTTTTTTTTGGTTTAGAGGGTTCATTACAAGTTGACCTCAACTGCTATGAGTATTCATGCTATTTTTTCCTAGCTGTAACTTTTTTTTTTTACTCTATTCACTGTAATGTTTTATGATTCTATATTTCCTTAGAAATGCATGCAAAACCTACACGTGTTATACAAATAGCCTGTGAAACTTCGTACAATAATTACTTTTCTGCTTCAGTAAAATGCTCTTTACATTGTTTCACCCACTTCTGTCTAATTCTGTGTCCTTTGCAAAGTGGAATTAACACAGCTAGATAGGGAGGAGACATGCTGCTATCTGTGAGTAGCTCGGGAATTCCATCAGTTTTGCCCTGACTCATACTGTGGAAGGGTTGATCCAGTGCTTGGATTCCTCATACCTTGTTACACTACAGTTATCCATGCTTTCCCTGGGGTGTAGCATGAAGCATTTTAGCACTAAGGCGTTTCAAGATCCAAATCTAATGCAAGTGCATTCTCTCATTTACATGATAAGCTTCTAAGGAAGTTATTTACACCGTTATTTTGAGGTCTGGCAACCAGTGTGTTTCTGTGTAGAGTTCAAGTTGCCTTTTCTTGTTTTTTTTTTCTCATTTGCTAGGTTCTGGACTTGTTAAACAGCTGGACGCGTGGCAAAGCTTTTGTCCCCAAAACACATTCAGTGGGCTGAAAAGTTGTAAATGCTAGATGGACTCTCAGCTAATAGCTGTTAGAGGATCACAGTATTGACCTCATACTGTGAGATCCAAAAGAGCATTTGATGACTGATGTTCAGCTCTGTCAAACGTTATGTGCTCAAATCAAAGAGAACAAGAGAGCCAAAAAACCCCAAGCTCCAAACCCCCAAACAAAAAAAAAGCCCCCAAAACCCTAATCCACAACAAAACCTCCTTCCCTGATTATTCATTACAATTCTTAGCATAAATGCTTGTGCTAATTTTTATAGCCCTGTAATCTTTCTTTTGTGCCTTTATAAGTCTTTATAGTTGTATCGCTGTTTTTTGCACATGCTTTTAGACCTGACCTAAGTGAACCAGATGCTTTTGAATCTATGAGTAAATAAGCTTTTCCCAGAAGACTGAGGCATCGAATAGTTTTTACCTTCATGCACCTAGCTACTGTTCTTGATGAACTAACCATCAAAGCAGCTATTGCCTAAACTGATTTTGTACTCTGAAATGGGGCATTCTGGGCACATTGCCTGAATTCTGTGCATAGCATGCTTAGACTATATCCATATATAAGGCCAGCACTAAGATCAGCTAAGAGCACATGAACTGCAGTTAATTTTGTTTAAGATCAAGGTGCTGGAAGGACTATCCCCCTTTTGCATAAGAATTTCATGATTAGTGCACCCAGGGTTGTTTCCACCCTGACAATCAGTTGATTCAAAACTGCATTTCCTTAGTCAGCATAGACTAAACCATCACAGCAGATGAAATTTGCCCTTTGGGGAATTTCTGTGTCAAACTCCCAAACTTCCAAACTGTCAAACTTCCAGAGCTGGAAGCCTAATGCCTTTGTACTGAAATCTCATTTGGTAACCTGCCCTTGAAGCTTTCCCAGCCTATGATACCCATCACTGGCATCACTTCCAACATCTGTTAATAGCAGTTCTCTGTGGGGAACAGTCATACAGACTGTCATTTTGATGAAAATATATAGGAATTATTATAGGCTGTGATAAGCAAGGAAACAAAAAATACTTGAGCTCCATAAAGCTACATGTTAGAGAATTAATTGATCGTTTTTTGTAACCTCTAGAAAATTATATGCTTGCAGTTAGAACAAAATTTTAAAAATATAGCTAGTTTAACTAGTGTATTCATTTCTTTATTTTATTTGCATTAATTTTTTCTGCTGCTATGACCATGAAGTGGTGACGTGTCCAGAAGCATGTTTTTATGAGCCTGTAGTAATGGTTGGTTTTAAGAGCACAAAAGCTGCTGTTCTTAGCTATTAAACTTCAGTGAGCAATGACCTGATGTTTTGCTCATATCCTGTATTATTTAGAAACAAAAGATGGATGTTCACAGTCCAAATTAATATAACTTAATGCATTTCTATATAAAATGATTATACGAAGAAAGTAGAAATTTGAACTAGAACATCTAAATTTTGGCTCTCAAGCAATCATCAATCATTCCTCCCATTGAGTCTGGCAGTCATATAAAATTGCTTATTGAAGTCAGGTAAATTAGAACCAAGCTGGAGTACAACATTTAGTTTTGTAATAAATGGTGTATAAATAATTTCTAAGAGACTTTTAAAACCCCCACAATTTTCTGCATTTTTTAAATGATTCCTCTATCTAAATTTTTGAAATGGGGAACGTGATGTGCTCAGTTGCATGAGTCCAGTTAGTACTAATAGAAGTCAGAAAACAGGACCCTGTAGCTTTCTTACACCTGTTTTTTTTTTGTTTGTTTGGTTGGTTTTTTGTTTGTTTGGGGTATTTTGTGTTTTGTTTTGTTTTTTGTTGTTGTTTTTAGCACTTAGCTGAAGCTAACCTTCTCCTCTGGTGTCATGTGGATAGGGGCTTGGTGCTACATTTAGCACAAGCATGATACTGAGGGCTAGAAAGTCCTTGTGGGGATCAATGCCACTACCTGGAAGGCAATTTCCACCCCTGTTTGCAATGATACTTTACTCTTCAAAATGTTTGTTCCTGTACATTTCATCCTGACTCTGCCTGTGCCACAATGCCTGGAGTTTGGATGCTTTTGTCCAGCATTGTCCATAGAGAACAGCACCCACACTGTTGTGAAACTAATGAGAAGGGCAAAAAATAAGCTCTATCACTATTTAGAGTTTGGTTTATTAGTTTTTAATAGAAATGTTAGAGTGATATTCGGTGTTTAACTTCATATCAGAAAAAAAGGTAAGTGGGTGAATTCTACTACTGTTGTAGACAGCTGTAAATTTGGTCTTCTACAGGGGAATTCTGTTTTGAAAAGGTTTCTCGTCCAAAATCTTACATTTGGAGGCCTCAAGTCCTATATAAGGTAGAACTAAGAAAGAGGACAAAGAGCTTTTAACTGTCATCTGCAGGAAAAACTAACAGAAAGGTAGAAAGCATAAAGGAATACAGTATCCTCAACTAGCAGTATAAACAGCAGCAAAAGCATTTTCTGCTGCATCTTCCTAAAGTAGAATTAGGAATGAACGTGAATTGATGGAAGTTTTGACTCTCTTAGAGAATGACATGGTAATTTGGGATACAAGGTTTTTATACAGTTTTTCAGTTTAGCAGTTTTAATGTCTAGCATGTAGAGAACGGCATTTATGGAACTCACTGATGCATTAAAGATCGTGGGTTCAGGCATTCCACCTTTAGATGTCTAAAATTTTAGAGGAAATTTTATATTGGGTTAAATATTATGTTCTAGAAGCCTTCTTTTCACAGTGACCAATTCAGTGTAGTTAAAAACCAAAAGCGTCTTTTAGTCCAGAAACTTTGTGGTTATTCACATAAATAACAGATATTCAGTGGACTGGAGGCTTATGATACAGACCCCAGAAGTCTACATGAATAAAGACGTTTTACATAAAAATGGATAGATGTTGGAGATCAGTGGAAAAAGAGCACAGTATGCTTCATACTGTCTTCAAGCACTAGAATATGGAACTAAATTAAAAAAAAAATCAACTCACTGTTTGTCTTGTACCTTGGTTTCTGAGAAACAGTAGGTCACAAGTTCATAGTAAAACTGTGATAAGAAGCTGCAATTTAAGATTATTCAGAAGAAGAAAAGCTCGCATGTGATGCTAAATTCCAACAAACCCCATGGTTTTGTTTATCCTATACAAAGTAATAACAAGTTTCGACGAATGAGGGGTCTGTCAAGAAATCCCATTTTGCAGTAGTGGTGGTGTTTTTGTTGTTGTTGTTGTTGTTGTTGTTTTGTTTTGTTTTTTTTTCTTTAAAGTGTTGAATAGAGATAAAGACACCAATTGCTCATTTTTATACAATACCTTGTTATAGAATAGAAACACTTAATATTAACTAAAATGCTGGAATTTGTTTTTAGTACTAGGTAGAGGGCTTAGCACATATGAAATATAAAGAAAAGAGATCATAGCACAATAAGGTATTCAAGAGAAGCTTCATATTACTTTTTTCAGAGACATTGTTAGAATAGTTAGAATAAGCACTCTTTTCTTTAAGAAGACCTTTTTCCCCCAAAGTGATTTGAAAATTTATTTTCCTTCCTTTAGTGAATGCTGCTTATTGAACAGTGTTCAAGATAATGTGAGTACTGAGTGAATAAAATGCTTGTACTTGGGCTTAATTATGAACTTAAATTAAATTCACTCCAATCAGGATGTATTTCAAATAAGTCCTGTGCTACTAAAGCAGAAGAAAAGTGGGTTGCCATAAGAAAAAGTTAGTTGAGGAACTTGGAAAAAGACATCTTTAACAAATTACTGTTCCAGTTATTTTTTGGCTGCCAAGCAGAATGTGCTAAGCAAACTTTTCAGTATGCTATTAATTGTTGTGTATACATATAATTTTCTTTTTGCTTTGTTGTAGATTAGACCTGTATTATAAAGTATGATTTCTAGCATAATTAATTGTAAATTAAAAGCAAAAACTCAACTAAAACTAGGAATCTTTTTATAGATACATTTGTATTCCATAACCTACTTATAATCAGAATAATCCTAGATGAAGCACCTGGAGTTACACTTCAAGGAAAGTGTCATTGTCAAGCTCTGTTTAGGTATCTGTAATTTTATGGGGAAAAAAAAAGAAGAAACAACTGTTGAATGTAACATTCCTCATGATTAACCTCCAGAGAGAGATTATTTGGGTGGCTGTGGCATTTCATAAGGTTTTGACAGGATGTCTGTTTGGTGTATTTAATCTTTTTGATGATTTTCCTTGATTGCATACAGAAGACTTTTATAAGCCTCCTGTCAAGCACAACCATTTTAAGCTATTGCTTGAATCTCTAAATTTGATTTTACTTACTAAATCAGGACATGTGCGTTCATTGCGGAGGGGTCTGATTTTGAGAACAGCAAGCATGGGAGAGTACTGGTTCAAGCATCAGTTTAGGATTGCTATGGAAAAAGCTGGTGTTCGTGCTGACAGGGTGGTGGGTTGACCCCGACCAGCAGCTAAACACCACTCAGCCACTTGCTCCCTCCCTGCTCCCCCACAGTGGGATGGAGAGAGAACAGGAAGACCAAAACCAAGAAAACTCATGGGTTGAGATAAAGACAGTGTAACAAGGGCAGGAAAAATGTTGGGAGGGTGGGGAGGAACCAAACCAAGTGAAGGCAGTCGCTCAGCATCTTCCCTGAAGTGGACCGATGCCCAGCTAGTCTCAGAGTGATGGCTATCTCCCAGACCCCTATATTCGTGCACCACTCCCACCCCTAAATTTTTATTGCTGAGCATGACCTTATATGGCATGAAATATCCTTTTGGTCAATTAGAGTCAGCTGTCCAAGGAGGCATAACGTCCCATTCAAACTACATAATATTTTTTTGATTATCAACATAATCAGAAGTTAATAAGTTCAACACAGTCTTGCAGTTCCTGACCATTAAAACTCTTTTTTATTCTCAAAGATGATTAAAATAAGTTAGTTGAAGTGTCTTTTTGACTCCTTTGAAGGAGATTTTTCCTTACATAACAAAGTTTTCTTTCCACCTTGAACAACCACAATGTAATTGTGTAGCTATATGCCTGGTAACACACTTTATCAATTATAGCTTTGTTCCTTAAGCCAAATTGCTACAGTATGTTGCTTTGCATAAATGTAACTTCACCATCCAGCAAAGTTGATTCTAATTTAAGCAAGTGGAGTGAGAACAAGGTAGCTTTTTAAAAAAGAAAAATAAAAGAAGGCATACCTATTTCTGAAATTTTACAAATGTACAGTCAATACTGCATATTTAATAAACTTAATCTGAACTTTTTTTTAGGTCTATTATGCAACAAAAATATCTGAAATAGTAAAAAGAATAGTAACAACTTGTACTCTCTTAATCTGTTTAGATAGCTGGCATTTTGTGCTTATTCAGCACCTTAGCCTGAGAACTAAGAATTCAGGCATCCTTAAATTGATCATCACTTATTACTTTTATAGATATTGAAGAGATACAGCATTTTGATTTATATTATATTCCTTTATCTCTCTGCTTATTTTACCTTTTTACAAGGATTAATGACAATTCTGTTGCTTTCACTGATATTGGTGATCAAGTCCTCCTGCATGTTATTGTATAACGTAGTTTTTGGCAATGATGAATGAGTTGTGCATTCTAATTTTTGTGTTTTTCAGGTTTACATACTATAAATCTATTTTATGGAATAAGGAATATTTATAAAATGTATTTGATGTGCTGAGCTGTGTATCGATATGTTCACCTTCCTAATGAAATTTGTCAAGTCATTGGTTTCCAAAAGATGTTCCCAGAGGAGATAGGGCATGATTTAGAAACTTCCAGCTGTCCAGGAAATATAGTGATTTTGTGTGCCTCTTATAAGCAGACATATTTTACGTTGTGTTGAAAGAGATGTCAAGAGCTCACATAGCTACTCTGTCTGGGCTGAGAAGATGCCAGCCTCTGACGGAGGGTTGGTACTTTTAAGTTGAAGATGACATTTCCTTAAATCACTGTTACTTGATCCTCAAATAAGCATTTGACTACAGCCAGAGTCTTCTTGTCCCAAATATGGTAGAAATAAAAAAAAAAAAGGTAGCCATTTCATGTGTTTGTGATTTCCAAATCTACCCTTCTAGACGTTTCTAGGTGCTGAGAAGCTCTCATTCTCTCTTGTTACTGCAACTACTCACAACTTCCCATAATTCTCATAGTTTTGATTGCAGAGACATCTGCAGTCAGTCAGAAATTCCAGCATCTCTGTCCGTAATCCTTCCCCAGGAAAATCCCACAAATATGTTTCCTGACAGCTGGTAAATTCGACATGTAACATCTTTTTTTTTTTTTTTTTTTTTTTTTTTTAATTTGGTTATGTACCCATCAGTTTAAATTAGATCAGAGACTGCACATAGATCAGAGGGGTATGGCAGAACCTCCCAGTGTGGAGTTACCTGTTTGAATCCCTACATGTGAATATGCAACCAGGACAGAAGAGTCAAGAAGTAGTCATTTTGCATTGAAAGGGTCATCCCTCTCCCTAAGGGGTGTTGGAAACCCCCTACAGGCTGTTGAGAAAATAGCTTTTGAGGCATCATGCAACTCACTTTCCAACTGGTAGAATGAAGATTCTCAAAAAACCTCTTGTAATGGCATTTCTGTTTGATTGCAGTTGATTTTGCCTTCATTTTCTGAGTGGTAAATGCAATACATTACAATGGCAGACCACATTAGTTATTTAAGGGGAAAAAAACTTTCACTCACAGTTGAATGCATTAAAAATCAGTCGTATTTTTTACCTCCTAATGGCTAACACAGGGAAATGATTTGCTGACTTCTTTACATTTTGTGGCATTTTTGTCTGATAAATTGTGTAAGGCATTTCTCTTCTTCTGGCTTTTACTCTGAATGACCAAATAGACACAAATAGTTGCAATCACCAGTTGTTGATTTCAGTTGTTTTTCCGCTTAGACTGTATTTTTTTTTTTGACATTTAAAGCCGCTATGAATAGCTACTGAGTGGTTTTAAACTGTTTTCCTTTTCATACTGCCTTATATAATAATCTTTGATTTATTTTTTTCAGTTATAATTTAGGAAGTTATACATTCTTTTTAGAGAGAGGGGGGAAAAAAATGGCAGCCTTTTGATGAAACGAGGTTTTTGGCCAAAATTTTCAAAATAGCCAGTAGAGAAGCTGCTGTCTTTTTCAAGAAAATTTAAAAAGACACAATTTAAAAAAATGTGCTAAGCCTTTGGTGTCCGAAAAAGTTGTCTTAAACACATCTCAGATTAGACATGCAAAGATAATATGCATCCAAAATTATCAGTTTGTATTTTTGCTTTAAAAAAACCAACCAACCAAAAAAACAAACCCCACTTTTTTAGTTTTAACTAAACCTGGTAAAGGTTTTAGTCTGCCAGATCTGAAATTACTTCTTTTTTTAAGTAATTCTAATTTTACCTTATGTTTTCATGTGAGAAACCTCTTCACAAACAAGAAAACTAACAGTAATTTAAGGAATAATTTTTTTAACTCGTAGGCATGTGAAAGAAACGTGTCATTAAATGCTTGCATGCTTAAAGAACTGTACCATACCTCAGATCTAGAGTTTAGGTTGTGACGTGACCTCGCACAACCTGCAGCTTAACCCACTGTAAAATTTGTAGGCTATTTATTTCTTTAATAACACATCACTGGCTGAGGTGATCAGCTCCAGTGCTGGCGCATTCCGCAGCGGAGCGGAGGATCGTGGCGTCCAGGGGCTTTTCCTGAGATGGGGAAACCCCAGGGGAGCGCGGGGACCCGCCAGGAGCCGGCAGCTCTCATGAGGGAGAGCGGGTAAGGAGGCCTGGGTGGGCCAGGAGTAATGGCGGCCGCTCCCACAAAAGGCAGGCCTGGGGAATGCCAGTGAGCAGGAGCATGGCGAACAGGGCACGGCACAGCAGTTTGTGTGCGAGGGCATCTCTTCGGACCTTTCTCCTGGGGCAGGGACGGGCAGCAGAGCTGCCTGCAGAAGGTGGGCCCAGGCGGAGGACCTCTGGCCACAGGTGGCTGAGCTGCAGGAGGCCATGAGAAGGCTGCGCAACACCAGGGAGGCTGAGGAGGAGTCAGATAGCTGGTTCCAGGCACAGTCTGCACTGGACCCACAGTCCACGGCCAAACGGCCAAAAACTCTCCCACTGGCACACACAGAAGAGAAGGCCAATAATGCAGAAGAATGGAAGCTTGCAAGGGCAAGGACCTGCAGGAGGAAGAGACTTCTCCCAAAGGCTGACATGCCCTTGCAGAACCACTTGACCACTCTGCAGACTGAAGAGGAAAGACCTGTCACATCAGGAGAGATGCTGGAGCTGAGTGAGGCAGCCTGATCTGCTCCCTGTATAACAACGAGCACAACTAAGAAAAGGTGATGGGTGATAGTTGTAGGCGACTCTCTTCTGAGAAGTATGGAGGCACCCATCTGCTGACCTGACACACTGTTTAAGAGGTGTGCTGCTTACCGAGGGCTCATATCGGGGATGTCACCAGGAGACTACCAACCTCGTACAGTCCACCAACTATTATTCACTGGTGTTGTTTCACGTGGGCACAAGTGATACAGCCAGGAGCGGTCTGAGGAGTATCAGGAAGGATTACAGAGCCCTGGGAATGGCAGTAAGGGACTCTGGAGCGCAGGTAGTTTTTCAACAATTCTCCTGGTCAAAGGGAAGGGGTTTGAAAGGGCTAGTCAAAACTGGCAAATCAACAAATGGTTACAGGACTGGTGCTACAGCCAGCAGTTTGGTAGTCCCTACTTAGACCATGGGACTCGCTTCGAGAAACCTGGTCTCCTGGGGGCTGATGGGGTACATCTGTCAGAAAAGGGAAAGAGCATCTTCAGTCATAGGCCAAGCTGGTGAAGAGGGCTTTAAACTAAAGTTGCTGCGGGAGGGGAACCTCAATCCATCTCACTCCTACCAGTTTGAGGTCAGTGGCAGCAACAGATGCCCAGAGCCCGGAGAGAGATCACAGGTCAGCAGGAGAGGACCTGAAGAGCAGCACAAAGGAATTCCAGCCACTCGAGCCAGTAAGTCAGCTTCATTGGGGACCCAGCTTAAGTTTGCCTCTATGCAAACGCACGTAACATGGGGAATAAACAGGAGGAGTTAGGGACGTGCATGCCTGCAGGGCCATGATCTTATTGGCATCACAGAGACATGGTGGGATGGCTCCTATGACTGGAGTGTTGCAATGGAAGGATACAGGCTTTTTAAGAAGGACAGGCAGAGGAGACAAGGAGAGGGTGTCACCCTCCATGTCAATGACCAGCTGGAGTGCGCAGCCCTCCACCTGGGGCTGGATGAGGAGCCAACCGAGAGCTTATGGGTCAGGATTAAGGGGAGGGCAGGGCCAGGTGACAGAGTGGGTATCTGCTACAGGCTGCCTGACCAGGAAGACTGAGTGGATGAGGCCCTCTATAGACAGATAGGAGCAGCCTCACATTCACAAGCCCTGGTCCTCATGGGGGACTTCAGTGACCCCGATCTCTGATGGAGGGACAATACAGCAGGGCATAAGCAATCCAGGAGGTTCCTGGAATGCATTGATGACAACTTCCTTCTCCAAGTGACAGGCCAGCGAGGAGAGGTGCTGTGCTGGACCTTGTTCTCAGCACCAAGGAGGGGCTGGTGGGGAATGTGAAGCTCAAGGTCAGCCTTGGCTGCAGTGACCATGAAACGGTAGAGTTCAAGATCCTTAGGGCAGCGAGGAGGGTGCACAGCAAGCTTGCTAGCCTGGACTTCAGGAGAGCAGGCTTTGGACTCTTCAGGGATCTGTTTGGTAGAGTATCATGGGATAAAATCCTGGGGGCAAGAGGGGCCCAAGAAAGCTGGGTAATGTTCAAGGATCACCTCCTCCAAGCTCAGGAGCAATGCATCTCAACAAAGAGGAAGTCAGGCAAAAACGCCAGGAGGGCTGCATGGATGAACAAAGAGCTACTGGACAAACTCAGACACAAAAACCAAGCCTACAGAAGGTGAAAGCAAGGACAGGTAGCCTGGGAGGAATACAGAGAAATTGTCCGAGCAGCCAGGGATCAGGTTAGGAAGGCCAAAGCCTCTATAGAATTAAATCTGGCTGGGGGCATCAAGAGCAACAAGAAAATCTTCTATAGGTACATCAGTGATAAAAGGAAGACTAGGGAAAATGTGGGCCCTCTCCGGAAGGAAAGGGGAGACCTGATTACCCAGGACATGGAGAAGGCTGAGGTACCCAACAACATTTTTGCGTCTGTCTTAACCTCCAAGTGCTCCAGCCACGCCGCCCATGTGGCAGAAGGCAAAGGCAGGGACTGGAAGAATGAAGAACCACCCACCATAGGAGAAGATCAGGTTTGAGACCATCTGAGGAACTTGAAGGTACACAAGTCCATGGGACCTGATGAGATGCATAGTTGGGTCCTGAGGGAACTAGTGGATGAAGTGGCCAAGCCACTATCCATCATATTTGAGAAGTCGTGGCAGTCCGGTGAAGGTCCCATTGACTGAAAAAGGGGAAACATCACCCTCATTTTTAAAAAGGGAAAAAAGGAACACCCAGGGAACTACAGGCCAGTCAGTCTCATCTCTGTGCCCAGCAAGATCATGGAGCAGATCCTCCTGGAAACTATGCTAAGGCACATGGAAAATAAGGAGGTGATTGGTGACACCTAACATGGCTTCAGTAACGGCAAATCATGCTTGATAAATTTGGTAGCCTTCTATGACGGGGTTACAGCATTGGTGGATAAGGGAAGAGCAACTGATGTCACCTACCTGGACTTGTGCAAAGCATTTGACACTGTCCTGCACGACATGCTTGTCTTTAAATGGGAGAGACATGGATTTGATGATGGACCACTTGGTGGATAAGGAATTGGCTGGACAGTTGCACTCAGAGAGTTGTGTTCAACAGCTCGATGTCCAAGTGGAGACCAGTGACGAGTGGTGTTCCTCAGGGGTCGGTATTGGGACTGGCGCTGTTTAACATCTTTGCTGGTGACATGGACAGTAGGATTGAGTGCACCCTCAGCAAGTTTGCCAACAATACCAAACTGTGTAGTGTGGTTGACACGCTGGAGGGAAGGGATGCCATCCAGAGGGACCTTGACAGGCTTAAGAGTGGAGCCTGTGTGAACCTCATGAAGTTCAACAAGGCCAAGTGCAAGGTCCTGTACATGGGTTGGGGCAATCCCAAGCACAAATACAGGCTGGGCAATGAGTGGATTGAGAGCAGCCCTGAGGAGAAGGACTTGGGGGTATTAGTGGATAAAAAACTGAATACAAGCCAGCAATATGTGCTCGCAGCCCAGAAAGCCAATCATGTTCTGGGCTGCATCAAAAGAAGCGTGGCTAGCAGGTCGAGGGAGGTGATTCTCCCCCTCTACTCTGCTCTCATGAGACCCCCCCTGGAGTACTGGGTTCAGGTCTGGGGCCCCCAACATAAGAAGAACATGAACCTGTTGGCACAAGTCCAGGGGAGGGCCACGAAGATGATCGGGGGCTGGAGCACCTCTCCTATGAAGACAGGCTGAGAGAGTTTGGGTTGTTCAGCCTGGAGAAGAGAAGGCTCTGGGGAGACCTTGTAGCAGCCTTCCAGTACCTAAAGAGGGGCTACAGGAAAGCTGGGGAGGGACTTTTTATCAGGGAGTGTAGTGATAGGACAAGGGGTAACAGTTTTAAACTGAAAGAGGGCAGATTTAGATTACAGGTAAGGAAGAAATTCTTCACTGTGAGAGTGGTAGGACACTGGAACAGGTTGCCCAGAGAAGCTGTGGCTGCCCCATCCCTGGCAGTGTTCAAGGCCAGGCTGGATGGGGCTTTGAGTGACCTGGTCTAGTGGAAGGTGTCCCTGCACATGGCAGGGGGGTTGCAGCTAGGTGATATTTATGGTCCTTTCCAACCCAAACCATTCAATGATTCTATGATATTATAATTAAAAATGAAAAGAATAAGTGGATGGAATGAAAAGGAAACTGATAGGACATGTTAAACCTATCTCCAAATAAAGTGCTCTTAATAATGTTCTCACCTGGAATTTTTCAGTTTTACATGTTCAAAGTAAGTGTAAAAGTTTCAGTTTTTCACGCAGATTAACATGGAGAAAATTATATTGGTGCTACTGTAGTTCTTGAGTTCTCATGGAAAAGTTTTGTTTTGGCACAGTTTTTCTGTAGAAAGTGCTGTCCTCTATGGACATTATTCCTGAATGATCCCAAGAGCAAGCTATAAAAATTCTGAACTGTAGTTCAGTATTGGCATGAAAGATTCAGGCTTAGCAAGACTCCTGTTAATTGTTTAAGATTCTGTTCAGTTCATAACAAGAAAAAATATCCTGTCTTTCAGTGTTAATCTTCTGTGTTGCATTTTCATTATCTACTTGTATAAAACAAAATTATGGTTTTCTAAGCTGACTTTGTAATGTTAGTCACTGATGATTAAAGACAGATTTAGTATGATTGCTTGAGAGGTATTTATTACAAACAAACAAAAAGAATCTGTTAATTTTTCAGGATGAATGCTTTAAACAGAAGAAATAATGAAATACAAACACTGCAGAGCTATTTTACTAGTGTAAAAATGGCTTAAGAATAAATATAAGCCTTTAAATGGAGAAGGTTGCCATAGGATTGTGTTGGTGTAACCAAAGTAAATTTTGTTTTCTGCAACAGAAAATCAGCCTGTTTGTTGTTTTCCAGATTTGTTTTGGGATTTTTAGAATAAATGTCCTACTTCTGGAATGTACGTATCAGTCCACAAAGCTAAAGAAACATCACTTGTGATTTCCAGATTGTTTGACTATGTGACACAGTATTGCTTTTCAGGAAAAAAAGTAATTGCCTTACTAGTGGTCAAATGATCTCAGCAGGCTTAGGTCACAATCAAGTAAAATTTGTCTGTGTTTTGCTGTGGCTATAAATTCCAGAAAAGAGTTAAAATCGTATTCAGGCTTAGGTGAATTACTCTTTTGGAATGGGAAGTGACTAAGGACAAGAGCATTTCAGTAACCACCAGGTTAGCCTCTAAAATTCCAAAGAAGATCAGAGGGCAGGCTGTGCTGCAGTCTGAGACAAGTGTTTAAAAAATTGCAATGTAAGGAGTGTCCAGTTTTACAAAAAATGGCTGCCAGGGTGATTGGGCATACTTGCTTTTTCCAGAACAAATTTATATCGGTTATTGATCTGGTAAAATGATTATCTAATTTTTATGAATATTGGGAATAGCTGACCTTGATTTAAATGATATATACATGATATATATATGATTTGGGTGGTTGGAGAATTCCTGCTTCACAGAATTTATTTAGCTTAATTTTAATGCTACTCAATTAGTGATATTGCATAAGTGTTGTTGGGCACATCTGTTTGCTTTTATGTTGCCTGTCTCAAAGGTTGAATGCATCTATTTCCTACAAAAGTAATTGTTGAATGCTAAAAGGGTATCAGGGGCTTCCAGCTGAATATACATTTCTAGAAAAATAAGTGACTAGACAGTTTTGTAATATTACTAATGTAGAAAATTGTCTCAGAAGGGCAGTTCTCATAAAAGAAGACTAAGGGATTACATAAGTGAACACTTATAGTGAAATTGAGCATTACAATGTTATATTTAATATATGTTTATACTTGCTATTTCTTACTTAGTCTAGCTGTGAGAAAGACTGTACCTCCTTTTTTATGATGTAACGTATATGTTTTTTGATAGAAATTATGCTTTGCATGTTACCAAAATTAACAAAGTAGTAAACCTCAATATTTAAAGCATAGTCATAGCTTTCCTTTTAAAAAAAACTAGCAAGGTGTCTTAAAGGAATTACCCATGTGCAGCTACTGGTTTAGTAATTTTTGAAGTAAGCAAACACATTAAGCTAAAGTACCATTTGTAGTGAGCTCTGTTTGAGAGAAAAATTGCTTTTGCCAACTATAAGTTGGAGATGGGGGCTAAGCAATAAGTGTTTTTAAATTCAATTGTCTAAAATGCATGCTTCATGGAAATAGTGATGGGTATTCTTTTGTTGTCAGCATCAGCAAGAACATTTATATGCTGAGCTAGCAACTCAGAATCAATCATGCTGTGGATTTATCATTTAATAAATTCTATAGGGTTGTGATTTTGCAGCATAGATTTACTGTACTGGATTGTATTGTTTTCATATAATCTTTCTGTTCCACTTAAAATCTGCATGTTGTACAAAAGAGTACTCTGAACTGCTATTTCCCTAAAAATAGAATTAATATTGCAGGGTAGGGGGTTTTTTTGTTGTTTTTAAAGCTCTGATGTCATCATTTCTCTTTAATATGTAAAAATAACGTGACAAAAATAGGTTAAAAATTCTATATTTTAGGCAGGTTTTTTATTGTAAGCTATAGGTTATTTAAAATGTTTAATAATTGGTAAAATGTTTGTGTGGTAGTTAAGTATTTAAAATAACTCTTTAAACAAAAGCATGTGTGCATAATATAAACCTAGGTTGGAGATGAGTGCATACAGTGGTATGGGAAGACTCTTGGAGTTCGGCTGAACTCACTGTTTCTATCCAAAGGTGCAGCACAGAGTACATGTGCACCTACAGCAGTGCAATAGGTCGCCCTCACAGTAAAAAAGTGTATTTTCATGGAATTTCCTGTGTTTTCATTTGTGGCCATTGCCTCTTCTTCGGTCAGTGGTCACAGCTAAGAGTCTTATTCCCTCCCATCAGGTATTTATACATGTCAATAAGATCTCCCTGAGACTTCTCTAGGCTGAATGCCAGCTCAATATGACAGATGCTCCAGTCCCTTAATCACCTTTGTGGTCCTGTGGCCATCTTCTGTGAAATTAAGTTCATGGACATGGAGTATGGTACAAACCAAAACATGGTAGGAGGGGGATAACTGGGAGATTTGTTACAAAAGTTCACTCATTATCTGTGCTAAAATACTTGATGTTAATGAGACATTAACTTTAAATGTTGCCAGTCAATCTAAGGGATTGTTTCCAGCATCTTCAGAGGATTGAATTTTTAAGATGTATCTATACCTAGAACATAAAAGTGATCAGAACTCATTAATAAAGCTCAACCTGGAGGCAGTTTATATAGTTTTGTGACCTTACCTCATGTTTCTTAGTCATGATGGGGGTGAATGAATCGTTCCAAAATACTGCATCTAAAGCTTCCTGTCTTACTTGCAAGAAGAATTTTTGTAGCTGATATGATTTTTTAAAAATATACATGTCATATAATTTATATAGATTTTGAAAGTTGATTTAAAGAATGTACATGTGTTTGGGCAGGAATCTGCAACATGAAATAAAGTCTCTATCAGAGTTGTACAATGTATTTTGAATTAAAATATATCTGTCTATATTCTGTGCCTGAGCTTTTCACACACAAAATTGTGACAATTCTAATTCCCATCTCTTCTTGTATCTTTGAGTGAACTATGAGCATTGGTAACAAGTTTTTCTGTGTTCTATGTACTGCAATTTATTTTGGAAGGTGTAAGGCTAATGATAATTCTTGCCTAATAGAAGGTTGTGAAATCCAGCAGAAGCTGGCATTTATTTTGAGACTTAAGCTTGTCCTTATAATAAAAACTGTTAGCACTGTGTGAATTATGAAATAGAGAATGACAGATGTACTACTTTCCCATGAGGGAAAAGGAGCCATGATATACTATCAATCCCTGTTGTATCCTAGAGGTGTGATTATCTCATTGCAAATACATCTCCTGGAATTAACTTACTGTTATTATTTAAAGTCGGTAGTGTTTCGGGATGCAGAATTGTATATTCTGTATATTTCATTTTAACGAGTTGATTTGCAGACATTCATTTCTGAATTTTGAATACTGAATATGAGTACTTAAATTAGGAGGAAACAGAGAATGTGAACAGAATTTAATAAGACTGTTAGGATGTTATTGTATATTAAACTTGCTATAAAGTTAAAGCAGGATTTCAAGCTATTCTCTGCATTGATGACTGTCAGGGAAGATTTGAGAGAGGATTAGTGTCATTGTAACCTCTTGAAAATGTTTGAGTATTATGCTGCTATGAGTGCTGGAATATGTCACACAGCAGTAGAATCTGAATCTGATGTACCCTGTAGACAATCATGTCTCTAACAGCCTTGTACTATTGTTCATATGGCAGTACTCAGCAAAAGGTATAATGGCATTGGTGAGGCTAGTTTTCTATGCTGGTGGTGTGGTTTTTTTGAGGATAGGACCAAAAATTGACTCGAGAGTTCTTAAAAAAAAAAACCAAAAATGAAGAGTATATTTTAAATTTTAAAAAAATCAGGTTTAGAGAATCTTTCCCTACTGGGCTTGTAAGTGTTGTTATCTTTCTATTTGTTTCTATCTTTCTGTTAGGGATGCAATATCCCTAGCCAAAAGCATAAAGACTGTTTCTGCTTATATTTAATTTGTCTTAACCCTCTAATTTTCAAATGCTTCATCCTCTAATTTTAAGCCCACTGTCAGTGTCCCAAATAAAATAATTCATCTTAAGAATTGGACATTATTTAAAGCATAATCATGATAAAGAATATGTTGCTGTCAACCTAATATCACTTGAGGGATGCGACAGTGCAAAAGATTCACACTGTGCCTAACTGGATATGTGAAAGAATAGTGTCTATCAAAAATCCACACTGAAGGATATGGAAACTAAATGGGAGAAAAATCAGTTAAAAGATGCTGAAACTTGGTAAAATGCGCTTGAGTGGTGCAGAAGCTGAAACTGTCTTTACTGGCTGAGAATCTCAGTGGGATGGCTTACCAAACTTCATACACAGCCACAGAAAAGACAATGTGGTAGGAGAACACTGAAGTACAAAAATGAGATCTCAGAAATTTTCCTTGACGGTGTCTCGTATATGTTAATGAAGATGGGGGAGACAGGCCCAGAAAATCAAAAGCGATAATGTGAACCTCCCACCACCTAGCATTAAGTAGTCTGAGCCTGGGATTTTCAGTCCAAAATCTCTGCTTACCACCATGCAGTTCTACTCAAACTCTTAAAGCTTTTATTAAATACGGGGAGGGGGAGGGGGGAAGCAGAAAAAGAGAGAAGCATTTAAAATGTGAAGTATTAAGCATAGCTTTTGTTTTAACTCTTAACTCTTATTTCCTTTTCCTTTAGCTTTAGGGTGTTCTTACAAAGAAAAATCATGTTAAGCATTTCTTTAGATCAACATTAAAGATAATAACTGTTCTTTTTTTGGAAGAAAAACGAAGTTACTTAATATAGGCTTTAGCTGCAGTGGCTGCTGCTGGAACTTAAGCCTGATTCCTTGAAAACAAATGTATGGGGGTGGAGAGGGGTGGGACCTCAAAAAAAAAAAAAAAAAAAAAAAAAGGGAAAATATAAATTGCTTCTCTTGTGCTGACTTCTACCAGCTGAGAATGATTGGTACAAAATATGCTTTTAAAGCCGATTCCAAGATTTAACATATTTCTACTAGCATTAGACTGCAAAGGATACTACTCTAGCTACAGTTTTAACTGTCTACTTATAGTACTATAAGAAGAGAAACCATTCACTGAGAATGGTTAAGCAGAGAAAAACAAGTAGAAAATATTAAAGAAAATATGGAAATATTGAGGTAACTGAAGAATGTAAATCTTCTGTTTTTTTGCAATCAAAGGTAGCTTTAAGTTGCAGTTTATTCATTAGTAAACATACTTCATATTCAAAGCTTGTAATTTCTTTTGTGTTATTCGGAAATAGGCCAATGGAAAAAACCTGCAGTGAGGCACAAAGATAATGGCATCTAAAATTTTTTCCACTGAATGTACTCTAATACCGTCCTGCTTCTGCTGTTGCATTTCTTTGATAACATATATTCACATTTGCTTCAGTAACAGCAGGGATGGCTGATATGTATTTTGTTTTTTGAGTTTCTCCCCAGATAGAGGTCCACAGATTGGTTAGGAATCCATTTTTCATCACAGACTTGCAAGCCTGAGATTAATTAAAATATGCATATTCACTGCTGTTAAATAAAATTTGTCCAGATGAGATTTTTAAAATAATGCAGAAGTGATTAGCTCTTGATGTCCTTTTTCAAGGTATCGTCCAGGGAACAGTTAAATTACTAGCAACTTGATCAATGAGAGTAATTTCTCTTCATCTTTTAGTAGAAGAAAACGAGCTGCTAGACTTGTCAGAATCAGCTTTTTCATTGACGAGGAATCCAAAAGACAAGGTTCTGAGTCTTCTGAACTCTTTTCTTCTCCTTTTCCAACCATACTGATCTTAGCGCTATTGAAGCTTCATATCTGTTGTGAAAATGCAGGTGAGGTAGAGCAGCCATGGTGGTGTTTTTGTTGAGAGAGACCAAACTATGAATGTATCCTGTATTTGTGTGTGCTATGAATACACACAGGTTAAAATTTAGACGTGAGTCCATGGGAAAATACCATCAAATGTTTATGTTATTTAATGATTTTCCAGTATAAATCCAGGAAACTCCAAAGACAGAGTGCAGTGACTAAAATTTGGTGCAGTTTAAATGGAAGGAGATATCTGGTTGATTGGAGAGGAGTTCATCTGTGGATTGCTGTGTGAGTAAGCATATAGTACAGTAAAGTGCACTATATAGGTGTTGATTTGATTTAGATGTCCCTGGGGATAAATGGTACTGAGAAGTTTGATTTACCAGTAATTCCATGGACTGGGTATACAAGTCATGTCTGAGCTGCCAAAGGAAATGGTTTTGCCCTTCCACAAAGTCTCATATGGCTACGTCTGTTACTTTTACTGTGTAATCCATCTTACCCCCCCCATTTGTTTCTTCAAGAAGATGATAAAGATGCATAGTGTCCAAAGGCTTTTATAACTTAGTGTTTAAATACTTCTACTAAATAAAAGCTACTCAAGTAAAGGAAGTCTACTTTCACATTTGTGATCTTCCTATTAAAGTGAGCAATAACTATGGGAGTAAAAATTAAGGTTGGTTGGCAATAGATTCTGTATTTGTCAATATATTGATAGCTTTTGGAATATGATTTGGAATTCAGCCTTTTAGCTCCTTTATAACTTTTGTGCTGTCTTGTAATGGTGCATCACTGTTAAGTGCATTTAACCATAAGCTGAATAAGCTGTTAAGAATATATTCTTTTGTTTTTCACTGAAAGTATAGCAAAGATTTACACATTTAAAATTAACTTTTGAGAAGAGGCTTTTCCAGTTTAAAGTGCCTAAATAATCATTCCATAAATGTAGAGGGGAAATCGTGAATGGATTTAGGAAAACATAAGTGATTATATAGTAGCAGCACTTCAATGAACATTTATTGTAGAGTGTCAAGATCATAGCAAAATTACAAAATTTAGCACTCTGTGGTAACTGTAGGTGTTTTTCAGAAATGTTGTTACAAGCCGTATTATGAAAGAGAAGAATGTCAAGCATAACTGTATGCTGCGTAGGAATTGCTGGTATGTGTTTCTTGCAGACAGTTTGAATCTCTAGTACATACCTCTTTAGTAAGAATTGCTCCTTCCGCTTCAGCTGTCTATTTAACAAGTTCTGAAGGCTGAACAAACCATAGAATACCTGACTTGGAAGTAGTCTGTCAATAATATCTTAGGTTTAATTGTGGTTCTAGTCTGGCTGTTATATTACCTTTTTCCCTATTTGTCTTAGGCTGGGGCAGAGAGGTTAGAGTGTGTATGGTATGGGACACTGTCACAGAAGTATTCCTTGTGTGTTATTCCTTATCAGTAGAATAGGAACATTAAAACTCAATCCCTCTGATAGAAATTCAATGTTAGGATTATAAAGGGGAAAATAAACTTTTATTATATACAGGTCACCACTTAGTATCATATCTGTTCCCAGGCAGGAGCCCACCTATTAAGTCTTTTAATTATGACTAAGATAAAACTTCAGCGAAAGCATAGTATGAACATCGAGGTAGGTTCAGAGTTATTTTGTATTAAATAAAGACTTTAAATGTAGTGTGAATATTAGCAGGTAGTTATTCCAGTATGAGGTGGGAACTTATTGACACATTTACCAGAGGGAAGTTATTAAGCTTTGGTTAGAAAAGAGGGAGGCCTGTCTAAACAAGGTAGCCATTCATATAAACGTGGGAGGGAGAAGCAAAAAGAAAGCTCAGGAATTGGGAACAAGAAGGTTTGTTTTGAGGTGAGAATCAATCAGGCAGCAAGAGTGGCAGTGAGCAGACCACTGTGGAGAGATTTACTTTAGGCACTGAGTTTAAATAGGAGTGATGATGATGTTTCTGTGATTCTCCTCCAGTTCAAATTTCACGAGCTTTTCAAGGTGCCTGTTTTTTGCTTCTGGAATATTCTTGCTGTGGACCATAATTGTAGTATTAACTCCGCCTTTGTTCAAATGGTTTCAAAGTTTTCTTTTTGTTAGCTTTTGTCAAAAGCAAGAGTTCCAATTATATTAGACATTTTACCAAACATCTGCAATAATACTTTCTTTAATTAGATATTTGAAACTAATGGAGTTTTGCCATTGCTTTTGCCATTGGTCAGAATTTCAGCTTGTATAGAAAAGATGTATTGTTAGTAATTTCCTGTATTGCACATTGAAATGGTAGACTTTAATGGCTATTCTCAAACTTCTGTTAAGGTGTGGAGCAGAGCCCCAGATGACACATGCATAGTTCTTAACTCTACAGAAAATAAACTAAATTATGTGCTAGTGAAATGTTCCTCAAAGAAGCTTATAATTTGAGTAGTAATACATATATATTTTTTTTAATACAGCTTGTAGGAAATGTGTTCAGGACGAAGTATTAAAATCCATGAAAATTCTTTTAGTTATAAAGTAAAATATGGATGATGAAATCTCACTTTTCCTTCTTGATTTTATAGCTTGCACGTGCAGTGGACATGCAAATATTTGTCACATGCAAACAGGAAAATGTTTCTGCACAACTAAGGGAATCAAAGGAGACCAGTGTCAACTGTGAGTACAATTAAATGTAGCTCAAAGTTATTGCAATTCATGCCTAATCACTTTTTCCTGGTTTTGTTTTGCTTTTGTTCTTGGATTTTGTGATTGACCTGACAATGTTTTAGTGATGAATCTAGTGTTCCCTACATTTCTTAGGAAATTTCAATATTAGTCTTTTGTTAAAGAATTACATCACAAATATTAATAATACTTTGCAGACACTACAGATTTTAAAAAGTATCCCATAAAAAGAAGTCACTGGAGAATTACATGTAGTTGTCTTCCCTTTTTTTAGGATTTTTTTAAAATTACAGTAAATAAAAAATATCTGTGAAATTGGTAATTATATTCAGTACATTTGTCACATATCTTGATCAGAATCTACAGTGATTAGATTTTTAGAGTTTTAGAAACACATTAAGGTGCACATTTTAGACATTTTCCCTTATTATTAAATATAGAACAGAGGAATGTGTAGACCTGTCATGGAAAGTACAATTAGTGTATCTTGTTTTGTACTGGAATAGCTTATTGGGTTTGTTTAGAGGAAGAGCTCGCAGCTTAAGATAAAGCATAACAAATGGGAGGACTAAGAATGAAGAGCTACTGAAGTGGAGTAACTTGTCAAGTAGGAGAAATAACACATTAAAGTCAACTATGAATAGCTGTATATTTAAACATGTTTCAGTTCATTCTCTCCTGTACACTGCATTATCCAATAGGAACCTTATTCTTTTCACAGTTATATTTATTTTCAATAGTATCTGGCCCCAAAATTGTCTTAGCAGTGTTGGTTGGAACCGGGGAAAAGGCATAAATACAGCTTACTCCTCTCCAGCAGGGAGAAGTGCCAGAAGGTTATGTTCTGCCTGCCACAAGGCATATTCTTTCACAGGATTTGTGAATTCACCTTTGATACACCTAATAAACTGGCTTGAATCCTACCCTTAATGCTTTGCTTGATAAATAGTCAAGAAACAAAAATATCTGCTGCAGAGGCTATGTGTATATTCGTGAGAAAGAGCTGTGCTGGCAGGTACAGTTTCAGTAGTACCGCTAGGACCTTTAGTCTAGCTCATTGGAGGCTCTCAGGCTGAGATGGGAAGCCACGATTAGGACTAAATTATGAATTTTTATCATGACAAAAGCTGCAGAGTGATAATATCTTTAAACTCTGAATTAAGTCTTAACTGAGAAGTTATTTTTTCCTCTTTTTATGTCCAAACACTTAATCAGTTCTAGATGTTAACGAGTGGTTTGATTACCAGTGCGCTATGGACATACGTTGATGCCATTCTACCTATTTACAAAGAATGGGGTGAGGGGGCACAGAAATCCACTCCTCTGTACATCATAACACTGGAACTACAGGAAACAGTTTGTTCATAATTCTTGTCCTCCAGCAACTACCATTTAGCCTAAGGCACTCTTTATAGAGCTTTTCCCCAGTCTGTATTTCACATACCTATTTTGGTATTGCTTTCCATTTGTCTTGTGTCTGTTTCATCATTGTTTTCTCCACTCTGATTTGGAACTTTTGTCTCCTATGGTCGGTTGTGCTGCTCAGCCATATCAGTCTGCTGTCCTGAGTTTGTCTGTCATAAAAGGTTCTTTTATCCCATTTACTGAACTAGAAGAGAAAAGGTTTCCTGGTGGTGGATTTTCCTGTGCTGGTGAAGAGTTACAACAATTCCACTAAATGGAGAAAATGGAGATCTGAATTTTGACTTTTCAAAAGTAAACTTAAAATTGCAATTTCAGACTGAAAATCCCAGGTTTTGCACATGTAATACATTCCCCTTCCTAGATTCTTACATAGACCAAAGGCTTACACAGGGCAAGCTATGGTGTTAAAGCATTTGGTATTCCAAATGGTTTCTTTTGGATGGAATAAACTCTGCAGAGCAATTTTCAAATTGTTTTTGGCTGTGATCACATTTCGGATTGTGAGCTTCACATCTGTTGGGTTCATAGGCACAAATATTAGCATAAAAATTGAATTTCTGCTCTTAAATCCTTTCCTAACTCTGGTCTTTTAAAAAAAAAAAAAATTAAAAAAAAAGGCTACGTAGACTATCTAGTTTATGACAACACATGTAGAAAGAGACCAGTTCCAGTTATAGACACTTTGAACGTATTAGGAGACTATCTAGGATAAAATTTCAGTACTAGAGACTCATTGTTAAGATCACTGGATATCCTAAGGAAAGCTGATAACCACAGATTTAGAGTTTTAGTACATGTCATCAGACGATACGCTTAGGATTTGTCATTTTACTGTGATGCTTGGTTTGGGAGAGTGATCCATTGATGTATGGAAGTTTCTGCCAAATGTTGTTTTTTAATTATTTCCCTGAGAACGTCAGGAGATGAAGAACATTAAAAAATAGGTCACTCATGAATCACTGAATCCAGTCCCATACTGCCATCTAATTTGTAAACTTCATATGAAGAATGCAAACTTGATCAGATCCGTATTATGTTAAAAAAAAATAGAAAACTATTTCCTCTGTAAAAATCATCCTTACACTCAAAACCTGTTTTGAAAGTATCATATTATATTGTCAAAATATATATACAGTCATTATCTAGACAATAAGGATTATTTTAAGTCAGCTAAATGCTTTGCTTGTATTTATTGCTTTATTATATTTTGTATAAATAATCTGGAACTTGATTCCAAGTGTGAATACTGTTCACCATAGCTCTGGATAAATTTTTTTTTTTCACTTGTTAGATAGGCTGTTGTGCAATCTCAGCAGCAAACCTATAACCCTGTGATTTCTAAAATAAGGATTTCTGTGAAAATTCCAAACTCTAGTTGTTTGGTGTGAAAGTTAGATTTATATTCCTGTCAAGAATCCTATTGGCTAGAAATTCATAGCTGCTGGGTTATATGTTATCTCTCTTTCCCTCCCTCCATCTCTTCCTCCTTCCCTCTGATGCTTTCATATCTGTTCCTCATGTGAAGTACACACCATGCCTTGGGGGCAGAGTTTTTAGGAAGTCAAGGAAACTTTACAAAGCTTTTTTTTTTTTTTCTTTTTTCCCTCCCTAGGTTAAAAACAGCTAGTTATTTGTATTTTTATGGAGGATCTTCTTTATTTTTTTTCTTATTTATCTATAATTTTTTTAGTATACCCTTTTCTTAGTTATATTATTTTCTGAATTGTACTGTTGGATAGCATGAAGCACAGTGACATTTAAAATCAAAATTAGTATTCTAAGGCAGCTTTGAGCATACGTTTACATTCTATTTCACAATGTTTCTTTAATGACACATGATGATATTTTTTTTCCAAAAGAAATATTTTTGTTTCCTTTAAATAGGTAGTTTCAGTTGGTAAAAACCTGTAATACTATCCTAATCAGGAGGAACTGATTAGAATGCTTTGAACATTTAAAGTAACTAGACTGTAAAACAATAAAACTAGATACAAAGAAAAATACGTAGGTTCCCCCCCCCCCCTTAATTTTAATAATGAAATTAGCCACTGATAGTAATAGGAAAATCATATTGACTTAAAACATATTTTTAGGTGAAAACTGTTACTTGAAGATAATTTTATTTAATTTTCTATAATATTTGATGTGCTAGCTGCTCATTTTAATCCCTCATAGAATTTTGTCTACAGAGGTTTTAAAATTTCTATAGATTTCAGTGTATCAATATGCAGGATTATATACACAGATAACTTTTCAGGAATAGGCCTATGGAAGTGTAAGGAATATACTAAGGGGCTGCTTCAAAGTTCAAATTTTGATATTAAATGAGAGAACTTCTTCTGGATTCAAGGAAGAAAAATATGAAAATTATAGAATTGACTGAGTAGTTAAGTCATTCTTTGAGAAGCTTCAGTATGTCTGGGCTCTTCCAATAGACAGCCTTCACCTGGGGATGTGTCTGTAGCTTTTGTCATCCCTTATACATCTGTGTAAATCTGGACATATTATGAGCATCTGGAAGGGTTAGAGGGTTACAAATGCAGGGTGGAAATAGGGTTTCATGGTGAATTTTTCAAATTGTCAGGTTTTACTGGATGTATTGTAACATTTATTGTGCTGTACTTCCCAGTTACAACCATTGCTGTAGTTTTGGGGGAAGGAAATCAATCTCTCTTGTTAAGTACTTTCCACTGTGGCAGATTTTAGGCTGTTGGACCTGCCTGGTTGGTATTGAAACTGTATCTTTGAATGGTGGGCAGGTTAGATATAATTTTAGTGTATCTAAGTTCCCAGGTATAAATCAGAATAATAATTATTTTACCTAACTGGGAAACATTCGATGTTCTCAACGTTTTACTGTGGTGCATAAAAAACCTCAAACTACCACAAAAACACATAAGAACTGGGCAAAAACTGGGCTTCAAGAATTCTGTAATGAAGAACTGCTAGGTGGATATAAAATATCGGGGGGGGGGGATCCTTATTTTTAATATAATATTTCATAGTATATTTTATGTAGTTGTAAGAAGGATAAATGTAAGTGTATAAAATGTGTAGATCCAGGGTATTCTGGAATGAAAAAGTAATATTTCGCTCATTTTAATTCTAATAAATATTCAGACTATTCATTTCTTAGACATACCATTATTTCTTCTGAAGAGGTGAAAGAAATACTGTTCTATTTATAAAAATATACCCTGTTTATTTGGTAAAATCTTCACTGTATGCAAGCTTTAAAAAGCTGTTTTATAATGTAAGAATCTGTGCATAAATAATAAGCACTTATTGATAGTCTGATTTACATAAGAATAAGATTTAAAAATATCCAGCTGTTGTCTTCTGTATAATTCCCTTCCAAAGAATGGTACAATTCCTCTTACCAGATGGAAAGGCAGGTAAAAATATACTGGGTTATGAGTCAAATTCACCTTTGTATTGATATCACTGCACCTTTATTTGCTGATAGCAGAGTAAATCTATTCCCTGTTGTTTTGTCTCAGAGCTTCACTTTCTGCTTTCCAGTAGGGGAAAAATTGACAGCAATCATATAACAAATTCACTTTATTAGAACTTTCTTTATGAAAGACCCCCCCCCCCCCCCCAACAAACAAACAAACAAAAACAAGCTGGCAAGATTCTAGTTGCTGAAAGTTTAATAAAAAAGTTTCTTCTATTGAAAAAGTTACTTTTCCTGATAGAGGGTAGAATCCATTTAATACTAGTCACTATGATGATCTATGCTTTTCTAAAGTGAAGCTAAAAGTATAATATTTAATGCTTTAAAATACTAGAGGAAACTGTATTTTAATTTTTTTCTTTTTTCAAGATTTGTTTTCCTTTTTCTGTCATGTGGTCATATTCCACTGTTAGTTTTACATATTTGGTTGTGTTTAACATGAGGTGTTTTCTCCTTGTGCAGGCTGAGTCTAGTCCTTGAGTTTTCCATTTAAGAGAAAAATTTGATGTGCTTATGCATGTTACTCCATTAGCTATGATGTTTCAAGGAGAATTCCAGCAAAATCTGACATGTAGATGTAGGTGGATTTAGTGACTGACTCTGTTCTTATTTAACTGCCTGAAAAACTTAGCTTGCTTCTGTAAGGATAGGTTCAAGCCCTGAGCTAGTTCTCCAAGAGCTAGATCCTTAGGTTGCTGAGGAGAACAATAAAATAAAACTCCCACTTCAACACTAAATACATGTTTTAAATGTACTAATTTTCTGCTCTACATGTAGTAATTATTGCTAGATCTATCAAGGACTTGAGATACTTCTTTTTTTCTTTAATTCATGTTTCTGGCATCAATCATTTTTGCTTAAATTGCAGCTTTCATTTAAACAATATGTCTAATATCAAAGCTTCAGAACATGACCCAAATGCACTCTAATGGCTTAAACACTCAGAAGGCAAATACCAGGAATTTGAAACATTTGAGATAGTTTTTAATCTAAAATTAGAAGAAAAAGAATGTTTGTGATTTGAAACAGGCTTTGTGCAGTAATTTAAGGGGATTTTGGCAGTATTGTATGTCACTATCAACCCCCCCCCCCCCCCTTTTTTTTTTAATTGTGCTGCAGTAGGATCACCTTCTCTTCAGTATATTCAGTATATGATATGTAAAGTTCATGAGGCTCTCTGGCATCTTTTGGAGCTGTCAGCTTTCTGTAAATGTGAAACAATGCTTTTTGTAAGCATTGTTACATTGCAAACTTACATTTTATTCAGGAAATTGCTCAGCTTTGTAAAAATGGAGAAGAACTGGAGTTTGAATGTCCTGTATTGTTCCTGGAAGGCAGTATTCTTAGTGAAGAAATAAGAATGAGCTAGTGGCTAAGGGAGCAGCTGCAAGCACTTAGCCAAGAGCTTTGTATATTGGTACTTTATTGTGGGTCAGCTGTGAATGTGTTAAATCTGAAGAACACTGCAATATTGATATTGCAATGTAAAACTAGTTGCGTTAGCAAGATGTCTCTTGCCAAGAGCTGAATTAAAAATGCTACATGTAATTTTCTTAGGTGTTCTGTTCCGATGAAATATGCCTTTTATCTTTCTGAGTTCAGTACTAATTGTCTGGAAAATGGGGAACAGTTTGAGCATGAGGGTTTCTCTTTCATGAGAATAAAGTAATTTTGCTTTTGGCTTCTAAGTTAGGCTCTTCCATAAATGACTGTATGCACATATGTAAGTATGTCTTTTGGTTTGGCAAGCTCAACAGAGCAGAACCTACTCACCACTGGGCTTCAGTTGTTCTCTAAGGTTTTTTATATTCATTATTTCCTCTCCAGGCTACCTCCAAAAGTACAAACTGCAGAGCAAAACAGACTTTCTTTACAACTTTCCAGATACTCCTAGCAGTAAAATAGGAATGCAAGCAGTGTACCTGTCTCTTGTGCCCAACTAGTTTATGTTAACATTCACGCTGGATATAGATTTAATTAAGTAATATCCTTTTTGTTTCCTATTTGAAAAGGATATGGTGCTGGATTTTTCTTTCAAAATAAGTGAATCAAAATATCTTGTTTTTCAAAATTGTTCCTCCTGTGCCATGGCTGTGCTATTCAGTGATTGGCACCTGAAAAATCTGGTTTGCTTAGTGCAGGATACATCAGTGGAACAGGGCAGGCTGCCTAAGTCTTTCACAGATGACATGCCAGTGAGACCTGTTTTTAATTCCAGTGCTCAGGAAACAAATCCCTTCTTATAAGAAATGCTAGTAATTTTTAGTGCCAAGTGTTGCTATAGTCCCTGTTGGCTAAGGATGTATGGGTAAGATAATGCTTCTATGTTTTATTTTTATTATAATGGAGTAGCAAACCTGAGAAGAATAGACAGGTCTGAAGTAGACCCATAAAGATTTAAACCTAAATATAAGCTGAAGACAATTATTCTGCCTTTAATAGGTATGTATTGAGTCTGGACTGGGATGAATTTAGGAATGGGGAGTGGTGCTAATGGGTACTCTCATACAGGAATAAGAGAAACGTGGATAGCCTGTGCCACATGGAAGAGTTACTGGGTAGAGGAGAGGAAGGGAGGTTATGAATGCCATAAAACAGCTTTATTATTGAGGCTGATTTTTTGTTATCCAGCAAAGTTGTGGCCTTGGCTTCTGTGCTTGTTGTTAGAAAGCATTTGGGAGGTTTTGAGGCTGTTCTTGTACAGCTAAGGAGGGAGCAAAGGGCCTTGTGGCTTGGGTTGGCTTTACCTTTTGCCTAGGGCTAACTTTAAAGTAGAATTGCATGTATCTGTGTAGCACAATGCTTCACCTTAGTCTCAGACAGGGTCACAACAGGTTGCAAAGACTTACAATTTGAGGGTTTTTTTTCCACAGTTCAAGCTGTTGAAAATGCTGGGGGGGCTGTGCAGCATTGCACCCTTTAGGGTGTGCAATGAAGGCACCTGGGAATGTTTCCCTGTGGCCAGGACAAGAACTGCAGTTAAGAGCTAGTGATGCTGAGGCTTATGAAAAGTAACATAAGCCAAAAATCAGTATGAACAACACTTCTTGTAAAGCAACCAGCCCAGTGGGAGAGGTGCGTGCAGTTACACCACTTCTTGGCACTGCTTCTTCGAGAAGATGTAAAAGGAGACTGGAGCATTTCTTGTAAGACAGCCAACATAAAGTGTTGTTCAGATTCCGGAAAAAACTTGTAGGAGGTTGCTGATAGTGGAGACCAGCTTCTTTTCAACATGCAATTCTACCAGCCAGTTGTATTTCCTAATCTGCGTGACCTAAATACCCCCTCAGGCTGTTCTTTCTGTTCAGATAAGATGCTGGGGTCCCCACAAATCATAAATGCATCCAGTTTGAGTATCATGGTCACTAACTCTGTTAACCATTAATATAATTATTCTGTTCTTTTCATGCTGCTGTGGTTGGATGATAAACTGTTATTTTATAAACTGTTCACAGGAGGCATAATAAATCTCACAGATCATAAATTGTCATGTATAGGATAACATCTGTGAATTACTCTAGTACAGTACTCTTTACTACTCCTTTATTAATGAACTTCCGTGCCTCAATATAGCCTGGCATTGTGTGCCTGACCTAACCATTTTACATCTTAAATATTCACTATTCACTGTACCTGCTATCAGATTCCAGCTCTTTTTCAGATAGGAACAGCTTGTCCCCTCATGTCCTGTATGTCTCACACCTGCCCAGTGAATATTCTGATCCAGCTATTTCCATCCAGAGAAACTGTATACACACCTAAGTCCAGTAAACGGTTTTGATCTGTAACTCCCAGTTGTACAAAAGGCATCTAGGTTAGTGTATGGGTAGCTAAGAAACTCTCAAACTGTGTTGTCTGTAGGCACCTAACGGCAGCCTGTTTGCTGTGCAGGCAGTTGTGGTAGTTGTTCTGTGTTTGGGAATTCTACCTGAGCAACTGGGCATCTAAGAATTTGGTGGTGCAATAAGAAGCATTACAGCACATATATCTCTTTGTGGATTTGGGCTCCGATCATTTGGTTTTGATGCTTTCTTTGTTCCATTGCATCCCTCTTAAGGAGACAGTGAAGTTGGAGTCTTCTCCCTAGGTAGTTGTCCCACTTTGAAGTCTGTTAAATTTTTCTTTACAGACTTTATGCCATAAATTTAACTCCCGCAGACTGTTTTTTAAGAGTTAAAAAGATAGCTTATTTTTTTCTAAATCTCAGACAACAATACTTAATCCTCCATCTCTTCCTAACCTAAACCCCCACTTCAATTTTTAAGAGTTAGAATATTTGCTGCAGGCAGGGGAGAAAAAATAACACAGATTTCCAGTGGAGCATGAAGTTGTTTGGGTCTTCCTACTGCTTTGGTTAAAGATAAGGGTTTTTCTGTATAGAAGGAAAATAAAGTAATTGCTGGCTTTTCTGGCTACTCACCCTGCTGTCATCAGAAAAAAACCTTCAGCTGAGTTGTGACTAACAAAACCAGATATTTAAGGGAGCTCTTTTTAAAATGCTAGTATATACTGCCATTTCGTAACGGATTATATTCAATGTATGCTATGTTATAGTAACAACCCACTGCATCACTATTATTATTGCTGACTGCTGCTACCAGAGGCAGCTTCGGACAATTAACTATGGAGCAGAAGGGAGGAAAGGGATATTTCCTTTGTGGAAGGGGAATATTTAATGAGAATTTTTTTTTCAAAGTTTAAGAGTAAACACTCCTACAAATGTTATGAGGAACAAAACATTTTCAAGGGGAGCATCTTCCAGAAAACTAATGTTGCTAGTAGAGTTTTTCATGGACTCTTTCTCTAGAAGAAAGAATTTGACATTAGGATTATTTTTGCTTTCATGAAACAAAGACACTGGTCAGCTTTAGTATATGTATGCATTTGAGAAATCAATGCTATCAGAATGATTTTAATATTTTGGTCTTCCTAAGACTGACCTTTGGCGGTAACCAACCTTAAGTAACCAAAGCCTTCCTTTGGCTACTATGTAAGATACAGATCAGCCTTAAAAATGGTTTATAAAAAATTTATGTATCATTATTGGTCCTTTGTGCTGGAAAAGAGCTGAGGAAGAGAGCCAAAGAGTTTCCTGACATGCCCTCATCTTTGCTGTTGCTCATAGTCCATATCAACATCTTAGACAAAGGCAGTTTGTCAGTTGTAGGGAGAGGAGACAAGAAGGAAAAGAAGGCAAAAGAAGGGCTTACAGGAATATTGTTGTCACCTTAATCAAAACTGTATTTAAAAAAAACCCCAACAGTTTTGGATGTCTAAAGCCACCAGTTTTCAGGTGTTTCAAAAACAAGCAGGTTCTTTTTATTAGTTTTCAGTTAGGGTAAGATAAATCGAAATTTTCAAAATTGTGACTGAAAAACATACTTAGAATGATGCTGCATGGTGACAATGATAACAGCAACAACAAGAAGCCAATCGGGAGACAAGGCAGAATATCTGTTGGATTCTAGGAGCCATACACCCAAATATTCATGTGGCAAAGAGTCGTAAGCACATACTGCTCACCTGAGGAGGAGTGAAAGGTTTGTGAATATTTCCAAGAAACCTCCCAGGAATCCCACTTCTCCGTTGCAAGGTGAGATGTTGTGCTGGGTGTGCAGCTCGATCGCAGGACGTCCTGCTGTTGTCGACCTTGTTGGCTTGCTGCGACCCACACGCGCTTTGGATTAACCAGCTGCTTCTTGCCCCAGTGCAATGCAACTGCTCATTACTTACAAATGGGCACCATCTCGAGATGTTAAGTAGCAGATGCTGATAGACTATTTAGATTACTATGTCTGGAGGTACATTAATTGTTTATGATCTTCTTTGTACAGCTTCACTTTTCTCCTGTGGTTTCTACCAAGCATAAAATAGATACTTAGCATTTTCTGGTAGAAGCACTTAAAAATAGTCTAGTAAAAAACCTTTACGAAATTCTTTCCCCTGAATCATTCATGGTAGCACTGTATTGGGGAGCTAGCAAGATTTTTTACAGTATGTTATTAGAGAGAAAGGAGAATTGATCCATTTTCATTAAACGATTATCAACAGAAATGAGGTTTGGATGGCTGAAGTTTAAAGAGAATAAAGTTATATTATAAAAAGCAGTATGATTTAAATACAGACATTGATTTGAATGTGCAGAACTGGTATTTCATTAAGTACTGTTAGGCTTTAAATACTCTAACAGAAACTCCAGTTGTGAGCAAAACAAGTAAAAATTGTTGTGGGCCACAGGTGTATTGAGTTTTGATACAAATGATGTGGTTTCTTCTCGTTTGAAACTGATCTGTAGAAATGAGATGATTTCAAAGGAACCCCAGCTGTTAATTTTGCATGTTCATGTAAATTCTGACTTTTTTTTGAGGTTTGTGACAGGGAAGATTCTATGCTGAGCTTATTAAATAGTATTGGATGTTCCCCGAAACACCTTTTGTGTTTTGCTTTTTTTTTTTTTAAATAAGGCTGTTTCTTCCTGAAATGACAACATTCACTGAGGCACAAAGCATCGATTCTCAGTAAATGATGAATAGCATTTATGCTTTTTAAATGACTGAAAATAGTTTTTTTTAAATTTTTTAATTTAAAGAAAAATCCTTTTAAGTAGAAATGAGTAAGCAATTATTTGACCTGTTCTATAGTTAGTATGTCTGTATATTGTTAATATCCATCATTTTCTGAGATACTTGATTAAATGTAGTCTGAACTTTATTAAAATAGATTTAGTTTTAACTATAAAATAGCTTTGTAATTAAATTCAGTAGGAAGTATATATAGAAATTACTTCAGTAAAGTTGTCTCTTGAACTATCAGGCCATTTTACAAATAAAATAAAAACTTATAGGATATTGCCTGTCAAAATAACTATTTCTCTTACTATTTTAACATGTGGAAAATTCAAAATATATACCTAATGGGAGGTGAGCTCGAATTTAACCATCACAACATATATTTCTTTCGTAAGTGTAACTGATGTAGCACACACCTCTTATATGCTCCAGGTTTTTCTTTTTAAGCTGTGTAGAGAATGTGTTCGAGGAGCATTTACAATGAAAATAGTATTTTTCAATAGAATCTGTATTAAGTTTGCCATTTAAAAAAAAATCAGGTTGAATGATTTGAAGGTGATACTGATTTTATTAATTGACAGGTAACTGAAAATATTGGCTATTATAGAGTTGTCTGTTGGAAACAGTTTTGTAGTACTAGAGTAAGCGTTTGGTAGCTTTAAAGTGGTTGTGTTGCTGATGCTGTTTAATCCAGCAAACTGATTACATAATTTTGACCAGGACTGAGCAAGGCTCAAGGGACTACCTTTGTGTGTCTGGTGTCAGGGCTTGGGCTATCCAAGTCAATACATTGCAGTGGATTTACTTCTACACCTAGTTCAATCATGATTTGCATGAATTAATTTGTATTGAATGTAGAACTGTTTAAAGCAGGAAGAATATATTGATGACAAATATTTGCTCAGGCCTACTGTTTTGTCTTATGAAATGAGAATGGTTCTGCATGAAAGTTTTTATTTCAAGGGAAAGCAGTTTTCTAAGGTAGACCTGTCCTGAATGTCCACATTTTCCTTATTTCCAGTGTGCAAGTTTAATGTATATAGTAATCCAAACATTTGATTCTTTTTAATGAAATGATTGTGAATTCAATGAAATAGATTCTGTGAATCTTGATCTCTTCTTAATAGATCTACAGTGCTTGTGACTTTTCAAAGCTCTTGAAAATTGCTTCAGTATTCTCAGATCTTAACCCTCAGCTAAAATATTATCCATTGCACAGTGTAGATCTGGGCTTATATTTTACATCTGATAGGCCATTAGTATGGTAATTAGTAATTGGTACAAGAGTTGTTAGAGCTGAAATAAACATCTGGCTTAATCAATTTGTCATTTAGCTGGTACAAGTATATAGGTAGTGGTGGGAAAAGAAAACACCAGTGTGATAGCTCATAGCTCTCTATAAGCTATCAACACATAGCTAAGTCTGAAATTAAAATAGTGCCTCTTTATGTTGCTTGATATGGATTGCTCAGTACTCAACTTGCACAAAATACAGTGTTCTATTTTTAATTTTATATCTATTTTCAAAATCTTACAAATAAGTAAAAGCAATGAAGCTACTTTTTGATGAAAGCCTTGTTGACAGATATATCTATCAGCTTTGGCTTGTGATATTTATTCATTTTATTCACTAATAAAGGGGAAGAAAAAACAGTTTTTAAACAGCAATAAGGAAATGCTAGGTCAGATGGGTACTGGTGACACTATTTGTTAGAAATCTCCTGGTGATGGAAAAAGATTGCTTTTCTTCTCCTCTTAGGGTCCCTAATAGAAGTAATATGCACCTTCCTACTGCTGTTTTCATTTTCTGTTTTCTCTTTCAGTCAATTGTATACCTTTACATATAGATGAAAATTTAGCTGCAATAGTTGTATTTCTGGTTTTAAAGTTAAAACATTTCGTTTCACTTTGTTGCCAGTTATTAGTTTTAAATTGCTTCAGTAGTTGCTGAGACTGTTAAAAGAAGTTTGCACATAAAGGATTAAAATTATGCATAGATAGAACTAAGAAATATATTTTGGTATTAAGACATGGGAGTGAGAAATGCATTACTTCTCATTTATTTTTTCATGAAACTGCTGATAATTACATAGACTAAGCACATCAATTACGCAGTGCTAAATCATGCTTAAAGAGTCCTCAATTTGGGGAGCCTTCCAGTCACAACAAACTTGCATTCTTCTGCAGTTGTATGTGCAGGTATCTAGAAGTCATGTAGGTTTTCTTATAGATTGTATCCTCTTTCCATCTCGACTCTGTATTTGCAATTGTTGCAGAAGAGCCCATGTTCTCATGCTTCCCCATGTCCCAAGTACAACCAGTGCTAGAAAAGCTTTCTGTAACACTAGCTTCTGTATTAATAATGGACTAACCGAAATGATATATTCTTTTTGTTCTGTTACAAAGATGAGAGTACTGCATGCAACATTTTAAAGAGCTGCTTAGAAAACAGTAAATATTTGAATTGTAGTTTAACAATTAACATAAAGAAAGATAGGGGGCTATAAAAACTATGTTGTTTCAGAAATGAGGTTAAAGTCCTATTCTATAGTCGATTGGTGAAATCTGATGTGATTATCTATATTGTTATTCTTCCTTGCTGCAGATTTGTTTATTTAAGAGGAATAATTGTTTCACTTCTGTTTAAAAATCTGGAGATTGACTACCTGAGATAATGAATTCTGCAGGCTGACCATATGTAAGCACGTGTGCTTACATAAACATAATTTTTTTTGCCTTTTCATTCTTATCCTGGATTATCATGGGAATGACATAAAATAAACAAAATATGAAAAGGCAGTAAGTTAAAAATAAACAGTATTACTGAAAATTATCTGTAATATATTACCTTTTATAATGTAAACTAGCAAAATTTGATACCAAAAGGAAGTTCTCCGTCATATGCAAGGTATTTTCAGGGAATGATAACTGATAGGGCAACGACAAATAACATAGGCCCAGTCCTATCTGTACTCACCAGCTGAAAGATAATAATGTCTTAATATTAGAAATGCTCCCTTATTCTTTTCTTCTTTTGTACTGAAGAATCACCTTTAGAAAGTATAAAATATAAATTAAGCTGCATAACCTTTGCATGCTTTGAGCTTTATATTTTTTTTTTATGGATGCGTTGAAAAGTAAGTGGTATTCTTTATCTAGCTTATTAGATAATGGGGCTGGGAAGCTTGATTACAAAGGCATAAATCAATCCAAGAGCCCTGATGATATCCTAAACTTCAACAGTGAAGCCTGAGTGGTTTATTAGATTATCACTTCAGAAGGATTGATTTACAGCTTTAGTTCTCCATCTCCATCTATTATTTTTATGTTACGAGAAAAGGAATTTTTCAGCAATTTAAAAAAAGAACAAAGTACTAGAAGTCAGAGTAAATACGTAGCTAGAAAAGCTGTTTTAAATAGTGACACGAGTCTGATTTAGAATCAAAGCAAACTTATAATCAGGTCTGAAAATTTGACCTGGCACAACACTTTTCTTTCACTCACTGTTACACAGAGCAATGATAAATTTAGGAATACTAAATTACAGCAGGAAGCCAAAGGGAGAGCAGTGAGATTGCCATGCTAACATAAGAAACGTGTCCAAATGTCCTGGAAGAAATGTTGTTGGGCTGCTCACAGACAAGTGATAAGAATTAAAGGGTAAAGGAACAGTCAGATATGCTAAAAGAGATTTAATAAATCAGATTTCATAAAGAAGGTTTAACTTTAAAAAAAAAAAATAATTCGGCCTGGAAATGAGTTCTTACAAGATCCAGAAGGAGATGAGGGCAGCGATTACTTTTTAACAGATGCTTCAAAATAACTTTCTAATCCTGTTCTTGTTTAGGTCATTTTATCCTTTCTTACGTATAGTCTTGATTTAATCACAGATTTGGGCCCTGATTCAGATGAATATTTAGATAAATGATAACACCTTGTTACTTAAGTTTAAGAGGGGATATTTCTCTGATTTGGTGTGAATTGGGGAACATATGGTTTACTTTTACTTTCTCCTGCTCTTGGGAGGCTAATTGTAAATTGTCATGTACAGAATAGCAGGAGGAGTTTCACCAAACTAGTTCACAAAGTTCTTCCCATCCACTCTTGATACTTTGCTTCTCGTCATTCATTCATTTTCCTTCTCTTTATTATTTGTTATTTTCTGGACTTGGTAAAGGTAAGGTTTTTTGAGGTAAGGTAATGTTGAAGGTGACAAATGATGATTGTAAAAAATGAAAAAATATATAAATCAGTCCTTCATGTTGAAGAGAAAGATTGCCTCCTCTATATTTATGAATAAAAGAAGAGGTAACAGCACATCTAAACAGATGAACAACTTTACTGCTGTTCAGTGTCATCCACATAAAAGTAAAACACCTCTAAGATTCAGAAGTGGGAATTCTGTAAATCCGTTCTTTGGGGAAGATATGCATTATTATTTTTATTATTTTTTTTAAAGAAAATGCGTTTGTTGTTGAATTGTACTTAAGGATTTTTTCACCTTTTTCTGTTGTATTTAAGCCACCCTGACATGTATAAAATTAAATGCATTTTGCAACCCTGCTTTTAGGGTAGAAAAAGGATAAAAATTCATTATGTTTTTTTTCTTAATGCTCTTGTCTTCTTGTCATTGACTTTCATGAAACCTTTCCTATACCATTAGTTTATTGCTTTTGTTCTTGTTTTTTTGGAAAATAGTTGCTTTTTTGAAAAATAGTTCAGTACATGATTTAATAAATGGTTGACATTTACCCTTTGGAAACTTTGATTACAGCTTTCTCTGTGCTCAGTATAGTAGAATTGTATCTACCTGTTTTTCATCATCTACTCAATGTCTCAAGTATTTCTATGCAGTTAAAGTTATGATAACATTGCAGGTTGTTTTGAGACTTAGTTGTTATGCCACAGGATGTTGATTCTTTTAATTGAAATATTTGAGCCCACGCATGCTCTATACCTGTCCTCAGCTTTTACCTTTGACAATTAGTTTCTGCAACCTAGAAATCTCTTGTCTTTATTGTGTTTGTATCATATGAAATTTTCTGTAACACAGATGCCATTTAAGTACTGACCTTAAAATAAATTACAGTGAATGTTCAGCAAACAGTAGTTCTTTCATTGGGGAAAAAAGAATGAAAGAAATGGCGACTGATGTGGCTTTGTTATAAATGTGATAGAAGTTCAAATTAAATTATTCCAGTTAAATGCAGGCCTAGAAACAGAAAAGAATAATTGAATAATACAACCCAAATATTAGTCTGATAAATCTTCTTCCTCCATAGTGGATATATCGAGCTATACACCAGACATAGTCAGCTTTATATGTTTCCAAGTAGTATAGTATATCCAATTTTCTGCCTTTTCGTAATATAGTAGATTGTCATACATTCTATTAACACACTGTATTAAAAACTACCAGGTAACATTTTGTGTGAGTATTTTCTTCTGCAAATTCCAGTCATAGCTAGAAGTCATGAATATTCTGTAATATTCCTACAGAAAACTATACTTCTTTCAGAATCCAAACCGGATTACCAAAATTACGAATTACGGCAGTAGGTCATATGGTGCACTCCTTTTTTTTTTTTTTTTTTTTTTTTGTTGGGTTTTTTTGTTTGTTTGGGGTTTTTTTTTGTTTTTCTTTTAATAACTCTCATGGTGCATAGGTCTTGTCAACTGGGGTTGACAAAAACTAAGATATTTTTTCCAGGTTTTGGAAATCTTAATTTTTTTTTAAATTTTTTTTTAAATGACATAGAAACCATATCTTTCCTGGGGAAAAAGATCAGGAACACCTGCACTTTGTTTTTAAAACAGAATGTTTCCCAAAAGTTCTTGTATATTTCTTATGAGTAGTTTATTTGAATTTGACATTTTGTCTTTTGTGTGTGTGCTCATTCTTCTTGATAGTAAATGATTCCAAGTTTGCTTATAAAATATTCTGCCATTTCAGAAATGATGTGGTGCTTAAGACACTTCTCCAAAGCCACTTTTGAATTAGAACTTTGAAATTACACAGTCATTTCAGTTTTATTTTCTTTAAAAATAAAAATCCAAAAGGGAACAAAAAAAAAAAGTGAGAGAAAGAAGATGGAAAGCTTAAAATTGTAGTACAGAAGATGCCATTTTTTTTAAGCCTGTCTCGTGAAGGAAAAATATTAAAATTAAACCCTTAAATTTTATCCAAGAGTGAAATGTCTGCTATAATGCATTAGGATGCTCTGCAAACATAAAATAATCATAGAGTGAATTCTTTGGATTTTTTCCACTCTGATCTTCCCAAAAGAGCATTCACCTCAGAGTCCATTTCTCCACTGTGCTCTCGGTTGATTTCTCTCTCTTATTTATGGAAAATGTGACAAGTACTTTGTTTTTCTGACATGATGGACCATTTCACTCACTAGAATTGTGTTTCAAGTGACATTAAATATTTTGCATTTCTAATTTGTGGGTAATGTTACAAATTATAGCATTACTTCTGCATAAATTAGAAACCCAATCTGAAAACAAGTGAGAAAACAGACCTTAGGACATGAGAACAATTGAGGATAGGATTGTATTTTAAATCATTTTAAAATCACGCTCATAGTGCAGAAAAAATATATATATTTTACTGACAAATATTGTAACTGAATTTTTCCTCTTTAGTACTAATTTTGAGATTATCTCTTGGGTAAAAAAAATCTGAATATTTCACTATATTAAAACCATTGGCTAAATTATTGGACTGAGCAAGTTTATTATTCTTTGACTTAAGCAAAATGACTTGGGACAGATTTTCACGCTGGCACGCAGAACAAATTTAATTCAAACTGAGATGAAAGGCGGTTAATGTAATTGTAGCCTATTATCCTATGCAGGCTTGAGTTAAGAAGCAAACCAACAGACAGTCACAAAATGATGGATAGAAAATAGAAACGCTCAAGGCTGGTGAAATAGAGACTTGTGAAGGGATTATGCCGTAACTGTTCCCACACAATCTCTGCATCAGTAATATCCCACCTCTACCGTATGTTTGGATTACTAAACAGGATTTTTGTATGCCTCCTGGGTTCTCTTTATTTCTCTCTGACGTCAAAAAAGGTCTGTGTTTAGTAAATTTCAGTACTCTGTAATCCTGATTTTTTTGCCCTTAATCTACCACTTTCATCAGTCCTTGGGATGCGGTAAAGCATTCTGTTACAGAACTTCTTTCTTTTCTGTTTTTTTTTTTTTTTTTTTAAATTTGCTATCGCACAGAGGCAAGTGGTTGGTCACATAAATAGTTAAACTCTTTGATCCTAAGCATGTCTGTGGGGCTCATTGCTAGCAATAAATTATTATTTTTACTAGAGAAATTAGTTAAAAAATAGTAAATAATAATCAGCTCTTGGGTTTTTCAACTGTAAGAGTGGGTGCTTTGTTTAGCATGGCCCTTTGGAAATAGCATATTTCCGGTAATCAGGTGTGTTTTTTAGGACTGCATTCTGACAGTTTACCTATTTTTTATTATTCCATTTCATTTTTCAGTAGCCAGTATTTGTATTTTTTGAATATATACCACATTTTGCACTGAAAGCTTTTAAAAATGAAAAAGACGTGTCTGTCTCCTCAGAATACCTATGGAAAGGTGCTAAATTTTGGAATACTTTGAAACATGTTAATTACAAAAATATTTGGACAGATTTGTCTCCCTTGGCATAGCCCAGAAAGCAAGGAAAGCACCTTCTTTCCCGTAAAACAACTGATCACACCTAGTGTAATACATACATCTCAGGTAATTCTAGCAATAATTACTTCAAACATCTACTGTGATGCTTCCAAAATACAGGAGATCAAATACTAACCAGAAGTCCAAGTAAAGCTGCTGTCTTAGAGCCTCTTTGCAGAGAGATTGAGTCTTTGAGGTACGTGGGCTGGGATGATAAAATAGCTTTTTGAGGAGTGTAGGCTTTAGCTTTCCCAGTCATTCCCAGCTGGGATGCAAGAATTTTCTCATCCATTGCAAGTTCTATCACCAGAGCTCTTGTAGTAGCAAAATCTTTTTTTTTCTTTTTTTTTTTTTTTTTATTTCCCCCCCGTCATTGTTTAGGGTGAGATTTTGTGCATTTGAAAAATGCTTTGTTCTGTGAATTGCCCTTTGGGAAGTCATGGGGATTACTTACAGAGTTAACGGCTCTGTTCTGCGCTGTGCTCACACAGGAGCAAGCGTTGCTTTTCATGGTAGTATTCTGCAGCCTGCCTATCGAAACCAACATAAACATAGTTTGAACAGATCAAGACTGACAAACCAGGACTCCTGTTACAAAATACTTCACAGGACCCTGCTGTGAGGCTATAGTGTCATTTTAGTCAACTTCTCTTTCCTTTTTTACAGCCATTCCTTTCAACTTTTCTTCTTATAGGGCAGGTAACTTTTCTAGGAGAGTCAGCCAAGACTGGAAGTGTTGGCAGATATAGCGTTGTTGTTGCAACATAGACAGTAACATTTATTTCCACTTTTTTGGCACTTCATAAAGAAATATCAGTGTCATATCTGCTCCAGGAAATTTGCGAGATTATCTGCTGTAACGGACTAATGGAGATTGCGGCTCTTCATAGGAAAGGGACCAGAGAAAAGCAAATGTGTGTATTTATCTTCATGCTGTCTCCAACCACCCATGCTCTTTTGTGTGTTCTATTCTTAATAGATATTTCTGTATCTCTTGGATTAGTATCTTTTTTTTAATAAAGTCAAATAAAAGATGGTGCAGGTTAGATGAGAGTTGATATCCTAGATATTAAAAAGGACTTAAAAAGAGGCCAGACATGGTTATGATGGAACAATGGTAGGCAATAAGGCATGAATTTGATAGACTGCCCTGCAGGGGTGGGGTAAAGAAAGTTCTTTTAGGCAGGAAAAGAACTTGTCAGAACAACATAGTGAACAGATTTATAGATATTGAAATGGTCTGATGGACAAAAATGTGGTTTTAAAGACCATCAGGACAAGAAGAAAGAGTCTGGAAACTGCCATGCCTCCATATTTGGTTTCTAATGATTGCTTTCCCATAGGTCACTTGTGGTATTTTTTTTGAAGGCCTATTATTCATTGTAGTAGGAGGAGGTATGATTCTCTGACAATTTCTGTCAATGCCACAGGAAACAAGTATGATGAGTAAATAGTCTGGACATACTTTCTGAATATCTAGTCAGAAACTCCCCAATCATCTAGGAATATTGAAAGTTATTTGAAAATACCATGAAATAGCTAGAGTTTTGGCTTCCTAAAAGTAAGAATGATATCTTGCCAGTTGCACTATATATAATACTTAAACCTCTAACATTTATGCTTCATGTTCATATAACATCATTAACATTGTAGAAGTTGCTGCAGGTAGAGTAATAATTTAGATAACTTCACTATTTTCTAAAATTCGCTAATACTGTATAGCTGACAGCCTACAGAAAAACATGAAATTCTGATTTATTTATACCTTTGTCTTCATTTGGCGTTTAATATTCTTGAACATTCAATGTAGAAGCAGCATTTGGGCATCGCTAAGCTGCAATCTCCACTACCAAATGTGTGATGCACTTTGCTTCTGGATCGTCATTTTTGTGTTGGCTTAGTCAGAATTTTTATCACCTTTTGAAAGTATTAATTGCCATATTGTGATAAATTGTACTTAAATGACAAGAAAATGATCAAAGTTGCCTTACATAATTTGAAGTAGAAAAACTAACTTGCCTGTCTTCATACCCTCTTCTGGAAATTATAGTGTATGTATGGAATCCTGAAATACACATTTCTTAAATTGCTGTTTCCTTAAATTGCCTCAAAATTAAATAAAACTTGGTAGTCTTACATAAATAGTGGTTTTGTTTAAGAAAAACAAAGAAACAAAACCCACCCCAACCTCTTGAAAGCAAAGTAAAATGAATGCAAGGAAGATCAAATGAAAACAGATGAGAACTCTATAGCACTCTATACTTCTATAGCATTGAACTTTCTGCATTAAGATTGTAACAGAGTATTTCTTTGCAATCATTTCCCTCAGTGACTGACCACAAATTAAATTAAACAATAATAAAATAGTCATATTAATGCACATTTTTTAAAAACATGATGTAAGCTGTTCATAGTTAAATATACTCTCTACAAATACACTTACTAAGAGTACATTTTTACAATTCAGTGATGACTAATAAAAATGCAGTAAAACACTTCAGATTTAATGAATATATATTTTTTTTTTCATCTGGTCTAATTGCTGTAGACATTTACAATACATTTACTCGACTGTCAGGGTCTGTCAGAATATTTAATGTTGCTAATGTGCTACCTCTCCTTCTCATTTTGAGGACTGGTTTCTAAATAACAAAAATACATAAACACCCTTGGAAACTCCCAGAATATTACCAGCAGTCAATAGTATGAGAGATGATCATATGAAAAAATTTTTTTTGTATGTCCTTTGTGTTTGTTTTTAGTGCACCTCTTTCATTTTGAAATTTCTGATGGAAGAGTTCATACTTATAAACATGAATTTTTCAATGCCATTAACAGTGCTATTTGAACAGTGAGATTTTGTAAGATGAAGGAATTTAGTCATTTTAACCAAAGAGCTATACTTCTTGTTGTCATGATTATATGAATATTCTTTCCATGAAATCATAGTGAAAATAAAAATCAGTGTTCCATGGAGGAGAACTTTATATTAAAAAAGATTGCAAAAGAAACTCTTTACAAACTGCTTATGGTTAGGGATGCAGATTCATGAATACTCTCTTGCTGATATTAAGTTAACATTTAACACATTTCATCAATATTTATCTTTTAAAAGAATGAAACACATCTGAATTTTGTGAACTGTTCACTGATTTTTGCAAAGTATATTTTAGGAGGAGCTGCATTTTGGTTTAAGCAGTAATAAGTTTTCATAAACTGTGGATGATATTTCACCATTGCTTCTATCTAATTCTTCTAGCTAAAAGGAAAGAAATAGTTGAGAAAACTATGCTAATATTTCTTGGAGATGTGGTTCGCTTCATTGTAAACATGGCATCTTATTTTGAGCTGTCTGTGACATTTCTAACATTTTATTTCTAAGGGCTGGAGAAATGTCTGAAATAGGTCAGAATGCAAGAGAAGAAACGTGCATATTTTTCCTCCCTCACTTTGAAAGAACAGTTTCTGATAGGAGGAAAGTTGGCTTTTCCAAGTTCATCCTTTTACATATATAAAAGTTTGTGTGCATCACTGCCCAAACACGGCCATTCATAGAGAAAGAAGGGTGCCAGAGGTAAAGAGTAAGGCTGTGGACATGAGATTTTCTGGTTTAAAGTGAGCAGCATCAAATCATTGGCATGTGAAATCCATTTGGTCTCCAATTCATGAAGGTTAACAAAGATATTTTTGTGTCCAGATAGTTCCTAATGATGGCTATAGGTTACTTAATTCTTATGTAGAAGAAGAGATGAAAATATTATCTAGAGTTTATTAGAAAATCTTATTTTATCTATTAACTGATTTCTCTTAACTATATAATTAAGTGATATTTGTCACCTGTTTGAAAATTTATTTTCTCCTGTAGTGCAATGTATTCAGTGATTTGAAATATCCTTAATTCAAAGAGTGTATAAAACCCCTATAATATTAATTATTCTTGATCTTGCAGGGAAGAAGGATTTGAATAGCATGAGGGAAATCTGTAAATGAAAAATTTTCTTATGAAGCTAGAATGTTTTAGTTTTTCTTTTGGGGAGATCAACCTAGATTTAAAAAAGAAAAGAAAATAAAAAGTATTGCTGGCCTAGCCCATTTTCATGAATTATATGAAGAGGAGACAAATTAATCTGCAGAAAAAACATTGTCTCAAGACATCATTACAGGCACTTACAAGAAGAAACAAATAAATCATTTCCCCACATTATTAAAAAGTCCTAACTGGAAACATAAATCCTAGTACCTTTTACCCTTTTAGGTTATCATCATCTTAAGAGGTAGGCTGATAATTCTTTATATCTAAAGCAGAAAGGTTGCTCATGACTGGAAGGATCTTGACACTGAGCGAAGTGAAAGTGTCCAATTTTTACATTAGAACCAAAGATGCTTTATTGTAGCTCAAAAAAATTGAGACAACTATTCACATACTTGAATATTAATGGAGAACGTTGGGACACATAGTGCAATGTCAATACAGTCACGAAGCAGACCCTTAACTATAAGAAGGATATATTTGCATTTATAGATTAGTAGTTTGTATATTTCACTGCAGCAAAACAAAGATTACAGTAGAAATACAATAATAGTTGACAATTAAACAAACCTACTCTGAAAATCACAATGCATTCATTAACTTTGCTGACGATACCCATTTTTCATTAAATATATCATCTGAGCTCAATTATCGCACCAGAATCTTAGCACTTCTGCAGAAGAATGATGCTGCTTCTGAATGTTTTAACATGCTTGACCTCCCAATACATGAGACAGGCTGGTGTAGCATAACTGCTGGTTGTGAGGTCACTCATTTTCATTGGTATCGACCATGTCTGTTTAACTGTTGTTGATGGTTAGAAGATGCGGCTGTTCTTTGACAGTTCTGTGTAAATGGTATTGAAACCCCAAGTAGGTCTGAGTCAAGACCTGGGGATTTTTGTTCTCCTGCATCCAGGTACAAGTGTGAATTAGGATTCCAGGTATCGGTCACTCACTGTTCTGGGCCAGTTAATGACCCAAGAACAGCTGAGGTTGGTGCTTTCATCCACGAGTCACCACTCTTGAGCTGAAAATCAGCTGTTTCTATGGCATCACTTCCAAAATGTTATGAATTACAGCCAATTACAGTTATTGACTATAGTTAAGCATACACCTCAGCTTATTTTCTCATTGCTGGAAAGGTACTTTTAGAATAGGAAGTCTTGCATGACTTTCAAGAAGAGCTAACCAGCAAGCACGATAAATACCTGTGTATGAATCTGGGCTGAGCTCAGTGTTACTACATTGTTATTACTAATGGTTCATCAGCTATCTCGTAAGTATCTGCAAAAGCTGCAGCCACAGCACCATGGGCATATTTTTAATGCTGAGGATGTAGTAATATATAGTAGTACGTCGTAATGCTTCGTAGTCCAGTTATGATGCCACAGGCCTAACCATGTGACTAGAGAAATCTTTAAGTTTAGCTTTACAAACACTCTTTGAACTTTGGTTATGAGGTCTCCCAAGTAAGCAAATTATGTTATGTTAAATAGTAGTCCACTATTCAAAACCACCATAGCAACACACCACTGTGGTAAGAGGAAAGTAGAATGAAAACAGGAGCCTGTTGTGCAAGATCAGGAACTGGGGCAGGGTGATCAGGAGCAGAAATTGGTGATGGAGGACAGCAGGAGCAAGACCGCTGGCTAGATAGGGGACAGAATGAGAAATAAAGGCTAGAAGAGAGTTGAGCAGAAGTTGAACAGTAGTCCTAGAAGATATTCTTACTCATCTAAAAACTGGGGCAAGCCACCAGTCAGGGCCCAGGAGTGGTCTGCCAAGTCCATTAGTCTTTATCAATCAGGAACCTCTTGTAGATGCAATGCTGAGAACCTAGGCAAAATCCCAGACCTGTTTATGACCAGCTGTAGATCAGAAAGATGACAGCTCTTTCCCAGACTTTGTGGAAGTGGTCTGTGTTAATTTGCAAGGACAAAATATGAAGTAAGGGTGATAAATATCCACTCAGTATAGTTGACAAGCCTGCGCCTGGGCCAGAAAAAGATACAACTGCCTCACCAGGGAATCAGTTGAATAAAAGATCATTGTCTTTTAGAGTGGTCTGATATACATTTTTGTCTTCCCTGAGAGTTTGGCATTAAAACCAAACTCAGGCAGAGGAAAGACCAGCCATACCTGGATTAGTCTTCCCCTGTTCCTCTTTTTTTCTTCACTTTTAATTGAAAGGAAAGATTTACCAATGAGTGGCGGCAGCAAAACTGCAGAAAATCTTGCCTTCACGATCAAAGGTTAGATGAGCTCTTATAAGACAGTTTCCACATAATAAAATCACTAGTCTAGAAAGCTGTAGATCTAGGTTGGTGTTATATTCTGATTCTTTAGGTGAGAAGCTTGAACATATACCATTCCTTAAGGGAGATACCAGTAAGCACAATAAAATTAGACACACACATATATATGTATATATATATGTATACTTCTATTGCCAGTTCCTTAGATTTCTTAAGGTTGGTAGATGCAGATATAGTGCACAAGTTCATACACATTGCTAAACTTCAACAGAGGGACACTTGTAAACTCTGTCTTACAAAAAAGCCTTTCATTCATTAAACCCCCCCTCAAATCTGTGAATCTTAATGTAAACATGTACTCTTGGAGACATTTATGGTATTTAAAGAGAAAGCCAAAAATTATCATTCACATGGTCATAAACATGAGAAAAGTTATTTTTTTTTAATGCATTTGTCCATAACTTTTATTTTGAACTCCCAGAAAATCCAGGGAGTAAAAAAGAAAGTGAAAGAAAATGGTTCAGTTTTGAAAGGGTAATTGAGGGAGAGGTTGGGGAATAACTGCTAATAGCAGGCCATCAGAAGGTCAGTGAGCTTGATGAATTGAATACTTTTGTGTTGGAACAAACCATAGAACTTGTACGTAACCCGGTAGCAGCCTTTCTCCATTTGTCCTTGTAAATGGGAGCTGTGTCTTTGGAGTCATGCCAGAGTGGAACTGCTCATTCATTATTACCACTTAAAGCAAATGATCATAGCCCTATGGCACATAAAATAACGAGTGTAGCTCCCATTTCACAGATACAAAGCATATATTATGCTTCACATATGGTCAAATGTGCGCTGGCTTTTGGAAAAGGTACAAAAATTACTACAATGAGTACAGCTCATAAGGAAATAATTCAGCGAATAGGAAATTTTGTAACTGGAGCCATAATTAGTGACTAATGCAGAGCAATACATATGCTTAATGAAATAGGATAAGATTAAAAGACAAACCTAAATTTATTCAGAACCTAGCATACATACTCACGTGAATAATTTTAGATGTATTCTAATCCTATTAGTTTCATCTTTCACTCCACTGAAAAGTAAGTGTTTAAATAGCATCTTTGATTTGAATTAAAGCAGGCTTCCCTAACTAGTAAGAACTCCACCTCACGCTATTCCTAACATACATTATGAAAGTGTTCTGCACCAGGGGACAGAGGAGGAAGCATAAGAGAGGCGGTGCACGGTTCTTTCTGTATCTCAAAAAGGCCTGGCAACAAATGGCATACTAAACTAGCTTTTTTAATAAGATAGACTAAAAAGAAGCATACGGAGAGCAGATAAATCTTATGCCCCTTCAGTTGCTGGGAACCCTGTGTGCATGCAGCACTGGATGGGCGCAGCATGGATTTTCCTCTAGAGTACTGCATAGCTCCTATCCGTGGAGAGGTGCCTCCTCCCTCCCATACTATGGTGCCTTTTATCTTGTGTAAAAACAAACCTATATATTTCCTCCTGACAAGCTGGAAGGTTCTCTTTGATAACAACCACCAGTGCACAGCCTTCCAGCACCTTCCCTTACAGCAGCTACTCGTGCTTGCAGCTGGGCTTGTCGAGCCTGATGAACAAGGACTAGTAGATCAGACATGCCTTGCCCAAAATCACTAGCTCCTTGAGTACAACGTCTACCGTGAGGCTCCCAATATAGAAAGTACAATATATATGATAATATATCAAAATTGCTGTGGTGTAATTCACTGTTCTTTTTTTTATTATGCATATTTTATCATTTCATCATGCATTATGCTGAAACAACTGAAATGACTGGCTGTAAAATTGCATTACCATTTTCTCTTCAAGATTCTTGAAGGTCACTTCTATAATTGTCAGGGAATTAGTAATTATTTGGATTTGAATGAATACTTACAAATACTTGTATATTGCAAAATACTCTGTACCCAGTAATTTTCATATTAAGCATTCTTTTGTGTATTCTTTTAAGTAGTGAAACCTGTGGTGCATTAGACGGATTTTATAGATATTTTTTATTTTATGTATTCTTGTGGTTTTTCTGTAATATAAATAGAAATATAAATACCAGAAAGGTTTGTGTGATGCTGGAAATTCCTGGGTTCTGGTAATTATTGATCCACAGGAGATGGTTTCATCTGATCAGAAGGATAGCTGAATGGAGAAGGGAAGCTGTACGGAAACAGCTTTTCCTTTTCATAAAGATTTTCAAGATTTAAAAAAAAAAAAAAAAAAGCTAGTCCTGTTTTGTGTCAGGAGCAAACTAAGCTTCTTTTAGACCCTGGGTCAAATCACCACAGGTGAGTACTGTGGCCAGCAAGAGTTCACACCAGAATTTGTTTAGTTTGTCCTGATGGAAAGTTGTACAGCTTATTGTAACTGCTGGTCAGACATTGCTCTTCCATGTTGTACATAAATCAGTGCTGTTATCAGTGAGCAGCAGAGTAAGTTTCTTGCCTTCGGAGAAAGTTTCTTGTCTTGTCTGAGAAAAGACTCTGAATACACAGTTATTTATATAAAATATATTTTTGCGTTCTGGTATAAAACCCCAGCATATTCTGAATACTGCCTGTATTGAATATTCTACTTTGCCTTTGAAACAATTCAGAAGAAAAAAAAATTCCTCTTACAATAATCTCTATCATGTTACTATAATTTGTTGCATGATATTCTGTCTTGTTTGTGTGACAATCTTACATACAAGAAAAGGAATTTTTTTTAAACTCTTCATTCAGAAATGACCCTTTTCCCTTAGCTCTTTCTTTCAAAATTGCCAACCTAAAGACACTTTCAGCCACAAGAATCTATTTTTACAAGCCTAATCTGTTTTAGTGAGCTGTTCTTTGAAGAATTTAGTTAGTGTTTTGCAATGTTTAGGAAAAAGCGTGCAAGGCAGACCAATATTATTACTTGAGATTATTTTCTCCTTTCCTTTATAAGCACATGCAAGAGAGATACTGCAGCATCAATCCCTCTTCTAAATTCTGTGGAAAGGACTGTAGGGCCAGAGTGTCTGTGTGTACAAGACCACAAATTGTGTGCTGCAGTTAGAGTTGAAGCATAGGTTTTTTGGTTTCTTGCAATTTAAGCAAAAGTTTTTCTATATAAAAGAAATGTTAAATTTCTGTATAGTTGATCCTGCAAAGAGTTCTCACAACGACATGAGATCGGGAGTGGGCAAGGGCAGAGTCAAGAACACTTTTTGTCCCCACTTTTCCATTTTATTGCTACTGTTGATTATTTTCTTTGTGATATTGTAACAAAGGGTCAAGGAGATTCTCTGCCTGTTTTTTAATTAAAATGATCATGTTAAGAATCACCAGTTGGAAACTACTGAAGAGACCAACAGGAATATAAACATTATTCTACAGTCTGCAGCTTGTTAAATGATATGACATCTAAGTTAGAAAGTTTTGTAATACTACTCACAAGTAAAATAACACAAAAAAACCTCCTTGCAATTTAAGTTTCCTAGAACAAAGTAATGAAAAGGTAGTCCAAGCTATTAAATGATCCAGATTTCTTCTGGGAAAATATTTATATGGAGCTTAATAGGCAGCAATAAGCTTCCTCTTTGTTTTATGAAGCATTCTGTGTATTTAAACAGAAAACTATAATCTTGCTGGAGACTTCTGTGGAATAGCCAAGAAAATCAAAAGCAGGATAATCAGTTTCTATTAAGGTACTTAGCATTTTTAGAGAAAAATTATATAATTCAATTTGATAACTGTGAAATTCTGTAGGATATTTCATGTCTCTGAAAATAACTATATATCTTATCAATAAGAAAGATATTTCTCCAGCTCTTACCATGTACATGTCTTGTCAGCAGCATCAGTACATTATATTCAGTCTAAATTTCACCTAGTGCCCTAGGTGGTCAATGAAGAGAAGCAATTGCCTCGAGTTCAGAGAAGCCAAGTAGCTTAGACACTGCTGTGCTTACAGTGATATATATATATATGGGTACAATTTCTAGCCCCAGAGCCAGATGCCATGGCCTAGTTGCAGCTACATAGCTTAGGACTAACCTTTCTAGAGCAGACAGCATAGCTTTGGGTCACCTCTAGGTCCTCTGTTGTGCTGTGAAAATGTAATCATTATTTTATGCTTAGGGGTATTTTGGGGTTTGGGTTTTTTTGTTATTGTTGGGTAGTTTTTCACTTAAAGAGTTGAAAATATATGAAGGTTGCATTGCGGCCCACCAGAGTGGTGTTTGTGTGGTTGGAAATGGAGAGTGTATGTATGTTCCATCCCTGAAGGGATGGCATGAAGAGGTGTGGAAGGTATCTGAGGGTGCAAAGCCTGGGCTGGTAGTGTTTCAGGACTGTGTATGTTAGAGGAAGACATATTTAGGAACATTTTCTGCAGTGAATGTTCTCCCTGATTGATGCTCAGGGAGATCAGGTACACTCACTGTTCTCTTGGAGAGGGCCAGTGGGGGAATCAAAACCAGCCAAGGGAGTAAGCCGTCACTGAAGCGTCATGGATAATTAGAGATCCAGGGCTCAGCCTCCCTGCCCGGCTCTCTCTTGTTCATTAGTGGAGACGTACCACCTGTGTGCGGTAAGTCCTACAATAGGCACTGACTTTAAGCACGTGACTGAAGTGCCTTCTTCAAGAGCCTGGTCACTCTGGCTTTCCTTTAAAAGGGTAGAGGAGAGAGAGGTACCTCTGGAAAGTAGCACACCCTAATTAGGAACTATATCAAATACTTTATATTTTCATGAATAATGAAACTCATGCTATTTGGAATAAGTATTCTAGCTGCATTTTTCTTAAAACTATACTGTGTTTAATGGGAATGTTTGGTTTTGTCTTTTTTTCCCCCCTGCAGCTGTGACTCTGAAAATAGGTATCTCGGAAATCCGCTTAGGGGAACATGTTACTGTGAGTACTTATATTTTTAATGTTCAGTACTTAAATGCTGTTTACATATTATGTGATAATTTCATTTCCTTGGAAAAATGAAATATTTTTCTTAAGATTTTCTGAAGTTGGGAACATTGATATTTTGTCTGAAAAATAGAATGCCCCACTGGGCTTCTCTGTTACTTTGTCTGCAAGAATGCAAATCAAAGTCTACTAAAAGTTGCTGCCTTACACCTAGGTTAGAGGGACTGACCAAGCCATTGTGTTATTCTCTGTATCTCAACATATGTGAATGAAAGGAATAAGTAATTGTGTCATTGTTTAAAAGACAGAATTTGTGGTGGGGAAATGGAAATAGGCTAAGCAGTAGTATTTCCTGGGGACATTCTGAATGGTTTAGTCACTCTGCCTCCCAGGAACATGATACACAGCTGCTCTCCAAGTATCATAAAATGATACTGTGTGTTGTCTCCATGTTCTTATTGTAGAAAAGGTGTCTCTGGCAAATTTACTTTAAAGCATTACATTTCTGATAGTCATAGTGAAGGACCTGAAGGGATGAGAATGCTTATTACCTATGTGCAGAAATCCCTTAGTGAGCTGTGCCAATTTTGCTGTGCCAATATCAATGTTAAATAGTAATTTTAATCATCATAAAAAACATATGGGATGTTGGAGAACATTGTTTTACCTTTTGTGACTTTCACACATACCTGCTCAATGTCAGATAATTGGATCCATTTGTCTATTGTTTCCTAACATCATCCCTACCTCAAACTTAAATTTATATAAAGACATATCTCTGAATATCTTTATAGCATCCATTCTGATCTTTGGCCTTGTTTTTTAGCATTTCATTTCAAAATGTACACAAAAGCTTTGTTTAGAATCTCTTTAAGGCATCATTTACCTAATAAATGAATGTTTCTTTCTTTTCTACCTTAAATGGTTTGCATCTGCAAGGTATGTTTTAGAGAACAAAGTAGACACATACTATATTACAGATGCTGACATATCCCTAGGCCTAAAACATTTATTCCTCTTAAGTATTAAAGAAACTTGGTGTGGATTGGTTTTTTTTCTCACAGACAAGTTAAGTTCAAATGTAATACTTTAAACTGGAAGATAATTTTAAAATATTGTATTTTGAAGATACTGTTAACATTGACAGTTTACATAAAATACACCAGGTTAAAAGTACTCCTTAAACTGTGTTCTAAAGATACTGTTGATCAAATAAATTCAATTCCATTTGTTGTTTGTTGCACATGAATTTTTTCTTATTTCAAAACAGAAATTTCAGTATTTAGAAGAATGAATTTTTACATCTATGAATTTTATAAATTTTGTAGATTTAAGTTCATACTATGAAGAGTGTGCCGTATAGGCTATTTGGATATGTGTATCAATATTTGTTTTGTCCTTTAAAAATAAACATTATTAAATTTAAGAGATGGAGAAGAAATGACAGTAATGAGATTTGTAGACCTCAGGCACCTCCATGAAAAACCTTATTTTTTTGCTATCATGTTGCAGGTTGTGTCTATAAATCATGTTGGAGACAAATTGTACTACATTCAAGATACCCTTTCACCTTTAACTCACTACTATTATTTGTCTCCTGTCAGATTTCAAAATATTTTAAAGATCTTGTTGGTCTGGAATGATAAATCTTCTTTTAAGACTTTCAGTCATTTAAAATATTGTATATAAACAATTTTCAGAGTTATTTTACCTGGAGGTAATAAGGAGCCTGTGCTAATTTAAAATAATGAATATCTGCATTTCTTAAATTTAGTGGCTGATGCATCATAATGGGAAATAATTTGTTAATTTGTGGATAACTGACTGACCAAAGATTTCAAGGACAATTGCTTATCAGCACCATCCATTACCTGCTACATCATGTATTAGAATATATATATGTCATAAAGAGATGCTCCAATTTCTTATCTATATAAGTATTTTAAAATATGGCCTTACCATGGACTATAATGTGTACAAGAAAATGTTTTGCTTTTGCACAAGACAGGCATTTGGATGGTATTTTTCTGTGCTTATTTCACTACTCTGTAAGAAACTTTCTCTTTAGACACTTATATTGTTGCTTTACTTCTCCTGAAGTGAAGAATATTCTTATTTTATACATCACGGGAATACTTATTGCTCAGGAGGGAGGAAAGTACTGAGGAAAAACAAATTGTATATACTTATGAGCAGTATAAGTTTATGAGAAATAAAAATTCTAGGCATACTTGTTTCTACCACTTAGAATCAAAATCAGTGAATGGTACAAAAATAGGAATACAACTAGTAATTTACTGTATGGTTGGGATCTTCTTCAGGAAAGCTTTTAGTCACATGCTTGAGTTTAGCCATCTTCAAAATGACCAGTTTTAGGTGCTCAAATTTTATCTTTTTTTTTCAGTTGTGTAAATACTGCACTAAATTGGAATGCTTTTCTAAGCCAAAACCTTAGAATTCAATCCTGAGTGTATGGCTAACTTTTGTATGATATTGGATGACCTCAATTTCTCTTTAACAGCAGGATGTGGATTGAGAATACTTGTTGCCTTAGAGGAACTTTCTGCAATGTGTGATATTGTGAATACCGGTTGCCCTATAAAAGTTCAGCTGTTTCCATCTCTTGCGCTCTGCCTAGCTTACCCATTTCTTGCCTAGTCCTCTCCTCCCTCTTGCCTGTCATTGCTATCCTCAAGCCTAGGAAGGGGGAACAGACTGTGTTGATCTATGCACTGGTATTAACATCAATAGACTGTTTAAGATAGTAAGTAAACGCTAAACTTAATAGAGTTAGCCAGTGGGATAGCACAGGTTGTTTTAGTTTCTTCCTTCTTTGTTTCCTTTAGCAGTGATGTAGGAGACTAAGCAGAATATTAAGACTGTACATGGATTGCCTTATGATTGGAGAAGTGATCTGAGCACAAATGAAAACACAGGAAAATTACAGATAGGTGTAGCATGATCAAAAAAATGAGATTTATATAGGAAGCAACATGCTGAAACATTGCAGGGACTTAATCTAAATACAGATACTATGCCAAAAGGGTAAACACAGATAGCAGCAAAGCCATCAAATCCTAGAGATAACAGGAGCAGTTCATTAAACATCGGATTTCATTCTAATATGGCATTTCAAAATGTGGCAGCATTGGACATGGGTAGTTTTTCTACTTTAAATTATCAAAACTTAAGTAGAGTAGGAAATGCATAATAGACAGGGCATGCAATAGTGTATTATCCAGATTGTGTGAAAATCGTCACCCATTGCTTCTATTAAAATTATTTTCATTTCATTCTTCATGACTTCACCATATGATTGAAAAAGCACAACAGAGAGAACAAACCTCACAGATATAAAAATATTGAATGTATAAGAATGCATGAGCAGCTGCATGGTGGTCTATCTGTTCTAGTACCCTGTTGTCAGTAGTTGTCAGTAGTGGCTGAATATGAATGCCAGGGGAAGAGTATAGCAAATGAACAAGTATACAGTGATATTTTTGTCTTTACATCCAGCGATTTGCAGCTCAGGAACTCTGTGAGAGGGAGGATTTCTTGAGCCAAAAGTGTTTGATGTGCCATTGTTTAGGAATATCAGAGGAAATCTTATCAAAGATTTCTTATACATTATAAAAAGAAGAATATGAAAACAAAAGCTTCATGAATTTAAAAGCCACAGCTTTCCTTGTCCATGTAAATATTCTTGTAGGTTGAGTACAAGTCTGCTTCTGGATTGTGTCTCTGTATTTCTGGTAGGAAGGCTCTGTATCCCTAGGCCTTTCTGTTAGAAGCCAATCTTTCTGTGAATGATCGGAAGCTGATTCAATCCATATAAATGAATTCTGAGTGGAGGCCAGAGATGGTTGTGCAGCTGACTTATGCATGTACACAGACCATAAATATAACATTTTGTCATGATGCATTCGTATTTGTTGTTGTTATAGTTCTTTGGTATCTCAGCCAGCATGATGTATAACAGTGACACCTAGATAGCAAAGTATGCATCCAAATTGCTACATTAGTTCTTCGCACGTCAGCATTAGAAATACATTGCTGTCGGAATCAGTACTCCTGGGTGCAAAGAAACATGCAGCAAAACCAGATGGTTTTAGACTGATTGGGAGGAATCACTGGGACAAATGCCACTTCTGTGATTCTGACCTGGGTTATATACAGACGCAAAGCTTTAAATCATAAATGGATAAATAGTTAAACCAGTGTTCTAGAGAAAATGAGAGTTTAAATTTACAATTCATGATTTGTTACTGTATAGGGGTGAATTATAGGCTTGCTAAAAAACACTTTTTTTGAAAGGATGTGATATTTTCCTTCATAAACCTCTTTTAGATATCCATATTTCTAAGGTTAAAACTTTCCAAAATGTCTGTTTTATGTACATTACTTTGAGTGTCCAATGCTACATTTCAAACAAGAGATACAACTGATAGATTCTAATACTGCTATGAGCAGAAGCATAAAAGTTTACAATAAATCAGTAGTGTGAATGTAAATGGCATTGTTTGTCTGCATAGTTGTTAGAATTTCCAGATGAGTTTGGCACTCAAGAGTTGCCTATTCCATCAAGAGAATTCCTAGCTAAGACCAGTCTAGTAGCCAGCTAAGATAAAGTAGCTGAAAAAATATATGTGGATTTACATACCTTAGTTTCTTATACCCTTTTACCCTTTAAAAGGATGTTAAGAAGCATTTTTTATTATTTCTGGATACTACCATCAACAATGGAGAGAAGAGAACAAGTAGCTTCTCCATTTGTTTCTGCAGATTGGTTGCCCTTTTAAAATAGGCAGCAATAGTGGGTTACAGGGCAGCACGCTTTAGAGTATGAAACTCGCATACATTCGAGAAGATTTTCTCAGCTATGCACAACAAGAATGTAGTTACAATGCAATAAAATTGCAACAAATTAACAATTGTGATTAACCTGGTGCTTATCTTTGGACTGGACAGACAGTTTCATGGGTCCGTGACTATGTGTGAACTCAAAAAGAAGTGGAAGCTTGCCTTTTGCATTCAGAAGTGCATTATGTACCCAGGGTAACACTATAGAGTTTGCTGTGCTGCAGAGCAGACCCACTTTTAAATTTGGTAGAGATTAGAACATGAGCATTGAGAAGGATTAGAGAATCCAGGAATGAATAGAGGTCAGGAGGGGTGGGTCATTTACAAAGAGAATTAAAACAGGGAGGGGCTGAATGATTCATAGTTTTTGTGGAATTAAAACCTATTTTTTGATCATTTATTCCACGTCTTCACAAGAATATATGCCTCTGATGGAGGTGTTTGTTGGATTTACAGCCTTAAAAAAGAGGAAGCACAAATAACTGTACATAAAATAGGCTGAAAGAATGTACAAATTTTATTTTAACTGTTTTCCTGGGTTCATTGTGTTTCTTTCCACAGCTCTTTCTAATCTTTCTCTCACCTCAGTGTTTTATGAAATGTCATTTGTGGATGGCTTCACACAGTGACTCATCAGCCACTATTTCAAATGTTCTTCTGGGATGAAGCATGCAAAAAAGGGAAGATGGTAGGCCCATCTGCAGAAGCTTTAACGGTCAGGTGTACTACAGAGCACTGGCACCACTGAGCTTTTCTAGTCAACCTCATGGACATTGAGGGAGGAAATGGAAAGCCAGAGAAACCATTGCTCAGTTCTCAGATGTTTATCACTAAAAAAATCTAACACAGTGACTACTAGGAAAATAATATTCATAGATTTTTTTAAAATTGTCATTGGATAAATTTTGTTAACTGTTTTTTTTTTTCTACTTAAAGTAAACCACAGGAAAAATATGTGATCATATGTGAGCTACTAAATACCTTGCAACAACTTTTTGGGGAGTGACCTGAATAAATGGTTTATGGCTTTACCATCCCATTCTAAACTCTGAGCCATAAAATCATTATAGCTCATAACACTATTGATTGTTTCCTTGGTATGCATACAGAAAGGATAGCAATAAGCAATCCTCCAAGTATGCCAGCAGCTCACGAAGATGAAGAATGGTACTTTAATGTCCAGAATTGGTGAGAAAGCATGAAATATACATTCAGTGAAAACTCTCAAGATAACATCTGGTATCTGTGCAGGGAGCTGGGGAGAAAGAAGGAAATTTTGCTTCTGGCTGTAGAACCTCGTAAGGATTCTAGTCCAGTCCTGGAGCTGCATTAGCTCCATTACTGCTGACACGCCAGGGCTTCAAAAAAGGGCAAAGTAAAGTGTTAGTCCTTGACTATAGTCCTTACTATTTCTTACAGTAAATTTTTATTTTAATTTAAAACTTTTAAATCATATTGTTATTTAATGTATGTGGTGCCTGAAACAAAAACAAACACTCATTTCTTGTTTATTTAAAATTCATCTCACTTGATAAAAATTAAGAAAAGAATTCTTAATAACTTTTGGATATCCAGGCTTTGGACTAAAGGCCCTGTTACTCCTTTAGAGGTGTTACTTTATGTTTTTCCTTTCTGACTTTTTTTTATTTGCAATAGTAGTAAGTAGAAAAATGGTTTGATAGAGTACAGATTATTAAAAGTAGAGAATTTATGACAACATAGTATCCCTAATGACGTTTCAGAAACATTGGCTCAATACTGTCTCAGAGCAAAAGGGTCAGATAATACATCCTTATTTATGTTGTCAAAATATAGTTTAGGCTTAATCTGACCTATTGATGTGGTCTGATAATTCATCCCACCTGGTGTTTCCTTGTTATTTGAACATACCTTTTTTTTTTTTTTTTCCCCTGGGATTATTCATAGTCCCATAGTTCATATATCAAAGTTCTGAAACAAGCCAATTTTCAGTAACAGTTATTATATTACAAATGTTATAATTTCATAAAAGGGGAGTTAAAACTGTCAAAAGAAATCTCTCTAAATACTATGCCAAATTTTCTCTTGTGGTCTAGCTGCCTTGCAATAATCTGGCAAAATGAAGGGGCAGAAACCAAGATCGTCATCTTCCCAGAAGAGTGGACGTAAGCAGACAGAAGCAACCTCTGTGAAAGGCATTATTCTGGGGGCAGATGGGCGCTCGATCTGGAATGAAACTTGGCTCTGGTTGCTCTCAGTTTGTGAGTGGCACACTGGGACCTACCATAAACTACTTCTTGGGCTGCTCCAGCCCTGCTGCTTGAAAATTTTTTTTGTGAAGGGAATCTGTTTGTGCTTCCTTTTCCTCATCATTCCCCAGCTTTTGTCTTCCATGTAGGGTGCCACTACTAAAGACTTGTTGTCCCTGTATCCCGAGCAGGTAATCTCAGCAGCATTTAGCTCAGAGCCCATTCCAAGGTGTGTCTGTCTTCAGTGCTGGGGGTACCACAGTGTGATGGCACTCCCCACCAAGTAAGAGACTGTGTATAGAGCTGCACTGGCCCAAAGACATATTGGCTTCCCTAATATTTCTCATACTATACTGCTATCTTATTTTTTTCATAAAATAAATTACGGGTTTTTCCTTTTACAATCACTGTGAGATTTTCAGATCTCACAGCAGAAGAGCACAGTTATAAGATGGTTGCATGCTAGTCAAGAAATGCAAATATGGTCTAATAGCTGTTGAAACATGTAATGCAACCTGTCAGGAAGAAGATGTAATGTGATTTTTAAGCACTCTGAGTGTGTGTAGGCAAACATGCGTGTATATGCAGTCAGGGACTTAGAGCATGACATCTTTTATTAAAAAATTATAAAAAAATAATTATCAAATAAAATGTGTATTAGAGGTAGCCATAAAGCACTAGGTGGCAGACTTGCTATACTTAGAGAAAAATTAAACTCAAGAACATTCCAAGGAGAGTATTTTAGAAGATAAATAGCAAGTAGCACTTTTAATAAAACTGTTAGCAGAGATTTTCCAGATATTTAAAAATTATGTTGAAACTTAAAGGGCATAAAGAATAAATTGTAGCTATTGAAAAGGTGTTTGTTTTAGTTGAGTTGTGAGATGTATACCAGCAGTTAGATGCCTCGCTACTGATTTGTAGAATTCATGTTTCCTTTTGGGACAGCATTAATTTAAACTAAATACATATTGTAATTGTAAAACTGTCATGGTTGACTTAAAATAATGAGTTCCACCAATTATATCTAACACTGATTGACTTTGATACAGACTGAAACAATTTTTATTATTTATAAATACAGTAACAATAATGACTCACATTCTTTTGAATATATGGTCTTATACAAATAAATTCTATTTAAAAAGAAATCTTCTTAGTGTTTAAAGAGTCTAGTGGAACAGATTATAGTTTAAATAAGACAATTCTAGAAATGGTTTGAGAAAAGATTAGCCTCAACAAACCTACCAACTCAGAACATATAAAGAGCAACACACAAACGGAGTCTTTGCCCTGAGCTAAAATAACCACACAAACCAACTGTCGCCTTCCAGAGAATTAAAACAATAACCACACCAAGAATCTGAAGCTCCTAATAAAGTATTATGATCTCACCCCAGGCTCTGCGTACTCATTTGCCAAATGCTAGGTTGGCTTGCAGCTTTTTTGGGAAAAGAAACAATTTTGCTGCCAATCATTTTCAGATTTTACTGTGAATTGGAGAATCTTTCCCTGTATGTATTTACTTTTTTTTTTTTTTTTAATATTGGGGATTTTCTTATTTTAAAAAACCCACACTTTATTTTTTAAATGAAGATTGTTTGCCTTCTCTGATAGCTTTTGCTGATGTATCAGTGAATTTACTGACTGGAAAAACTAGCTTTCTAACTGCTAAGGAGAAGGAAGTAATAGATAAATATACATTATAATGTATGCAAATAAAAGTCTGAATTAGAGTCCTTCATCACCTGATAGACTGTTCCACAGGACCCATAATTATTTTTTATATTATTATTTATCTTGCAAACATAATATGTAGTATTACAGTAAAATACCTATTAGTATAAAATTTAAAACAGTATAAATAATGTTTATTTATAGAACTATAAATTTTGAAAAGCTTGATGAAGCAAGAGTGAGAGAGACTCAATGGCTTGGAGAACTCATTCAGAAGAAATATTTTGCTTTGTAGGGGACTGTAGCCCATGTGTGGAGTGTTTTTTTAAATGAGAAGGAATCTGGTGCAAATATCTACATATATACAATATTTGATTTTGTCCATATATTGAGCTGGGGTTCATAGGGATAAATACTTTTTGAATCGTTGTGCTGTTTACACAGTGTGCTGTGTATGCGTTTGTTTCCCTAACATGTCCACAAAGAAAGGAGCTGTCACTCCTCAAACACTTGGGAGGCCTTAGAGCTCCCCACGACTGGACTTGTAAGAAGCAAACGGAACAGGAGAGAATCCATCAGTGTCCCTCTACTTTACCTTCTGACGGCGAAGGGAAAAACCTTTGTGGTGGTTTTACAGTTGCATTGCTTCCTGTGCTGATTTCCCAGGGAAAAGAGAAAATTCTTGATCAGTGGGACTACAAGGAAAGATCTGTAGTGAAATCTTGAACCAATTGAAATAGGACCCCCCTACCCCTGACTTCAGTAAGTGGCTTACGGTTGTGGGAAAATTTGTGTTGGTTCCTTTGACTGGGAGTTCTTGGCCAAACTAGCGCATTATTCAGTGTGAGCTGTGGTACTTTTCTCCGCTGGCAAATATGAAGCACTTGAGGACAGTTTAGCCTCTTCCATTATTATAGGCTGAACACCTAATGCAACTGTCTAGTTATTGTAAGGTACGCTCTTCAGGTGCCTTGGGTCCTGAACCACCTAATCTTAGTGCACGCCTATTTGTAAAAGTCGAGAGAGCAGTCAGTAATGTTTTCAGCTTTAGAACTGGTGTTGTGAAGCCCTTGCAGAGTATTTGAGTGAGGGGCTCTGTAGGATCATTTAAATGAATTGAGGGTCATTTCTATCTCAAGATGATGACAAAACCTTGGCTTATATAAACTTTAAGAAATCTTATATTAGGTTAAATGTGGACATTGGCAAGTTCAACTTTGACTAACTCAGCTCAATTTCAGCATATTGTAAAGTAGCCTATGAGTCCTTGATATTAATTTATTGTCACTTTTTCTTAGTTTGAATTGTGAATATTGTTTTAAAATATGTTCCAGAAATATAACCCATTGACAGCAAAGTGTAATTTGCTAGTCACTTGATATAAAGGGTAGTGCTGACATGAAATGGAGGAGCAAACTGTGTGAGGTCAAAAAGCAGCAGTATACATTAGCAAAATAGATACAATAGCAAACAAGACGTTAAAGGAAAGTTGAAAAATGTATCTGTCAAGGAGTATGAAGATACACTGGTAGAGAAGTAATATATATGTATTTGATTTGTCTTTTTATGTTATGGGTAAATAAATATGCTTTACTGGGTTACCCCTTAAGGAAATGCCACGGCCATCAGAACAAGTTTGGAAAAATGACAAGCTGTGCAAAATGTGGGCAGAAAAATCTTAAAAGGGCAAAAATCTCACATTTTTCTCATCAATGAAATGAGAATTTTAGAATTCTACTCTTGTTGGGTAGAAATAAGTACCACTTTGTACAGGTTCATGAAAATATGGCTAGACAGATTATAAAGTGCCTTTAGTGCCTAGAGAGCTTTTCATGGCCCTAGGAATGGCTAATGAAAGAGATGATGAAGAGGGGTCATTATTAGAATGAACAGTAGACTAAATGTTGGAAAGAGAAAAATGAAATTAATCTAGGGAAGACAATGTCCAACTATGTCATGCAAATATGTCACTTCATGTTCATTGGCAAGGATTGCCTAGCACAATATATGGTCTATGAGGGTCAGGTATAGATGATATGAACAGTCAGTGTTTTTCAAATACCAAGAACAAACAGACTGTCAGTAGTCGCTACAGTTTGCTGTTCCTTTTTACATGATAATTCAGTTCGTAGAAAAGCTGTGTCAAAAAGTTTGTGTCTGATATCTTTCAAAAATATCTTTTGAGCCCCTCACTACAGGAAAGACGTTGAGGTGTTGGAGTGTGTCCAAAGAAGGGCAACAAAGCTGGTGAGGGGTCTGGAGCACAAGTCTTATGAGGAGCGGCTGAGGGAACTGGGGCTGTTTAGTCTGGAGAAGAGGAGGCTGAGGGGAGACCTGATCACTCTCTACAACTGCCTGAAAGGAGGTTGTAGTGAGGTGGGTGCTGGTCTCTTCTATCAAGTAACAGGAGATAGGACGAGAGGAAACGGCCTCAAGTTGCGCCAGAGGAGGTTTAGATTGGATGCGAGGAAAAATTTCTTCACCAAAAGGGTTGTCAGGCATTGGAATAGGCTGCCCAGGGAAGTGGTTGAGGCACCATCCCTGGAGGTATTCAAAAAGCACGTAGACAAGGCACTTCAGGACATAGTGGGCATGGTTGACGGTTGGACTCGATGATTTTAAAGGTCTTTTCCAACCTAAATGATTCTATGATTCTATGAAAAAGTAGTGGTATCTATCAATTGTTCTCTATCAAGCTAATCGTTGGAAAAAAAAAACAACAGAAGAGTAAGAGGTTTATTCTGTTTGTGCATTTCAGTTAGCAGTTCTTTCTTTCCATGGCCAAAAAAAAGTCATGAATTAATGAAAGCACAGCTGTATCTAGTTCCTGGTTTATAGAAAAAGTAGTGCTAGGAAAACAGAATATTTCTTTTAATGGCTGGCAGCTGTTTGAGGTGGAAATTGAGTTTTCCAAGTCACTTTCAAAAAGGAGTCAGTGAGTCCTGCCACGGTGGCCAAAGTTCCCTCTCTCAGTCAAAGAATAAATCTCTTCTGAAGAGTGGGTGACTGCGTTGGGGTTGAGAAAAACAACCTTTTGGGCTCCATATTTCCTTCCTCTATTATTTCCATTTGCTAGTTTAACCAAGCAGTTTATTATTTTATGTGCTTGACTGCCAACCCTAGAAGCTAAATTTGTAGGAAGTGGGGAAAAAAATCTGGGTTTATTTTTTTCTCAGGTTTGCCACTCTGTACTTTACACTAAGGGCTGAGGTATTTCCTCCTATCTGTTTTAAAGGCTGTGTAGGCTGGATTGGGCAATATTACAGATATGTAATCTTATTTGTGAATGTTTGGAATTTTAATATTCCATCAATGCTTTGCTGAATTGGCACTCAATTCTTAGCATGAGCAAAAAGCAGTGAGAATGTTATTATTTAAATGAACAGATTTTACTTTAAATATACCTGATGGTGTTTTAAATGAAGAGGTGCTTATGTTACATCTTCTTTTCAAAATTGTAATGCAAAAGAGTTTCTACTGTCCATTGTGCAAGTATGGTGATTTAGCATATTATATTTTTTACAATACAAGTACCTGTTGCAATTCATGACTTTAAAATAGGGGAGACTGCACAGTGAGGTATACGACATGTATTACTTCTGTCCAGTATGAAGTGCAATTTTGCTAAAAGTGTTCTGGATTTATTTGCTATAAGAGGTTTTAGTTCTCAGAACTAACATGTTAAAATTGTTTGAGAAACAGCAAAGAATATCAGCAAAGTTGAAACATCTCAACTTCAATTTACATTGTGTATTTTGTACAAATCATGTGGAGTCAAGCAACATAGGCTAAGTTCTGACATTTGGACTGTAGATTTAAGGTTTCTTAAGCAAAGTTCAACTAAATAATGAGAAAAAGGAAGGAAGAGAACTTTGAAAATGTTGAGATATAACAGGAGCACCTACTTATCTCTGTATATTTATAGCTAATTTATGAAGTGCATGTTCTGTCTCCTTGTAAGGCCTAATCAACCAGAGGTTGCTTCTTTAATTGCTGAGATCTGTGTTGAATTATTTGAGAACCAGGATAAAAACTCTGCTAATAATCCACATAGAAGTTATTGCGTGAATACCTTCTGAATATTCTGAATTTATATGAAAACTTGACGATATAAATGTATAAAAGTATAAACAATTTTAAAAATAGTATTTATACTTTTGCCATGTCCATGTGATGGGCGTTGATACATTTTAGAAATAAAAATCAATTTCTTTATTTTTAAAAGGAAACCAAGTACCTTATTTGTAGGGTTTATACAATAAACTGAACATTATAAGAGCCAGATTTAAAATAACATTAAAATGTGACTGCTTTCATTAACTACCTGACAAGAAACATCCCTCTGGCAATAACACATGAACTCAAACAGTAATTTAATGTTGTTGTTTCTTAGATATGCCATTTCAGTTGTCAGAACAAGTAGATCAGAGATCTCTTCAGTGTGTATAGACTATATAACTCAAGAAAAAAATTAGAATCATGCTAGTGAGTACTGATGCTAGTATATTGCAAAATGATGTTGCATGTTAGAGTTGTTATATTAATGAGTGTTGTAAAGCTGGTGATGCATCTAGATCATTATGAAGAAAATTTCATGGAGAGATAAATTTGAATTTCTACCATAATATTTTAATGAGATTTTTTTTTCTTGGTTTTGTTTGTACTTATCTTCCACTTTTCTAACACTTCAAGAACATTACAAGAATTAAGATGTTACAAAGACTTTCCATGGTGACAAAACAAAAATTCATTTACTGGGCAGTCCTTACTGTCAAGTAATAACACTTGTATTTTTGACTAATTGTAATGCCTGTGGCATGAACTTTGAAATGCTTCATCATCAGAGACATCTAGACCTTTTTTCTAAAACTGATGTTCAAATAACTGCCAACTGATATTCTCACTTTTCTTTGTTTTTGCTTCTTTTACTAATATTTTGTTCAAGATTCTCTAGTTCATTGGTGTCCAAACTGTTTATAGACCATGGTCCTGGGCAGAACTTGAAAAGGGTCTGCAGCTGTTCACAGAAACCCTGTCAGTTGTTGCAGTGTTTTCAGTTAAGAGTTTGGTGAAATATCTGTGAAAAAAATGAAGTCTGGCTGTGGTCTATGGTTTAAAAACTTTAGGAACACAATCTTCAGACTGTGCTTAAAAGAACCCAGGTAATTATATATGTTCCTCAGTTTTTAGATCTCAGCATCAAGTCTTCCCTTGCTTACCATAACATTGACATACCTGCACATTTACTTCTCTGGCAGTTACAGTGAGAGGCATTTCACCTAACTAGCTTTTTAAAACTTATGTGCCTAGCCTTAGTTAACCTTCTAGGTCTTTCTGTAGTCAGTAGAGAGAACCAAGGGTTACTCATCTGACCTCTGTGCATAGCTGGCCCAGAAAGAGATCAGTCATCTTCAGAAAGTTTTAGTCAATGTAGAGTAAGCCTAGACTATTAGTAACATTTAGCTGAATAAAATTTTAACACAGGTCAGATTTTTCTGTATGTGGCCCTCCCTCAGGATCAAAATTGACAACTATTAGAACTTTCCAACTAGCAGCTGGAAATTTCATAAAAGATTTCTGTTTAAAATAAAATTTAGTTACCCGTTTTGCTGATTATGACACTAATCCCTATGTCTGTGGGCTTTTTAGCCTAGTACATCTTTTTAAAGTACAGTGAAAGAAACAATGAATTGTTATTGCTGTATGCTTTTTAAAAACTTTGAACTTCTGTGAAATTCATTCTCACATGCTCTTTCTTTACATGGAAAAAGGCATATAAATAGTAAGTGCTGGCTTATTTTGAAGCTCAGTCCTCTCATTACATTTAGGCAAAATGCAAGTTTTGCTAGTTTATAGTAAAGACTTCACAGTAAATGACTTTTTGTTTTGTCACAATGGACAAGTAATGTCAGACACCAACTTATTTCAATGTAACAATGAAAATGCGGCACTGGATGACTGTTAGGTATGGATGACAGAGGAATGAATCAGGCAGCTGCTCTGAAAGTTCAAAATAATTATCCTGACTGAAAATAGGTCTGGTGGTAACCCCCTAACTTAGATGTAATACAAGCAGAATTTATTTTCGTCACGAATGAATATGATTTATAGCATTTGATAATGGAACTTGGTTTCAAAAGCAACTTTTTTGCTGCTAGAGAGGAATGTGAATAGGATTGTTCTCAAAAAACTCTTACTAGAAATAGAGAACAGTCGCTAGAAAGAGCGGGATAGAGGCAAACTGCCTGTGCAATGAAGAGGTGAGAGTATGAATTTTAGAATCAGCATGAATAGAGAGTTCCCTAAATAGAAAAATGTGGGAAGACTGACTGTGATGGGTCCGATATTGCAATTGTGAGGGACGTTCTTACAACTTTAAGTGATTTCAAGAAATAAAAATAGAACAGCACTATTTGATGAAGTTTCTATTAACAAAATCAGTTATTGTAGTTCAGTAATACAGAATTATGATGAAAATGTACCAACTCAGGCACGTAATTGTCTGCCTTTTAGTGTAATAAAGATATTGAAATAATGTTACTGGTGGAAGTGAATGGCTGAAATATAATTTCTTAACTGTAGTCTTAAAAGTTTTTATTAATACGTACATGGTTGTATATAAGGCCAGCCATTTATTCAGTGAATGAAGAAGCTTTCCATCTTTTTCTTACCTATCCTTTGCTATTTTCTGTTTCATGGCTAGCACTCATAATAGTGTACCATCTCTTCCTTCAGTTTTAGTGATTACCATTTCAAGTTGGCCATTAGGATTCCCTTCACGTAAGCACATTTTGACATCTTTTGATGTCCATTACACTAGTTTTCAGCATAATTTAAATATTATTATTAGTTATCAGAAGAAAAAAAAGGAGAAAACACTTCAGTCATTGATCAGGTAAAGATCGTGTGATCCTCACCTTACATTTATAAAATGTGGTAATTAAGTTGTAGTTGGGAACAAGACTATGTTGTGAGTGGGTCTGGGCACATGCTCTGTTTGTATGGCTCTGACATACATTGCAGTACTTTTGGCTTAGAACTTTTGCTAAACTAACTTTTAGAGCCAAAATGCTAGATGTATTTCTCAGAAATTCTGTATACGTATGAAAATCTTTTGCCATGTTGTTCAGTTTTAGAAATGGGTATTAAGAAACTATGTAACAGGAACCAGGGGAGAGTGGCCAGTGGCCAAAGTTAGAAACCCCATGAATGTGTGAAGTTCTGTATGTTCTTGCTCCCTTTCTGGGAATTCAGGTTCATTCTTCCTTCTCTGCTGAGAGACGTAATGAAGTGGGATGCTCTACTGGAAAGATTTGGGGAAAGGGAGAAGCCAGCTCAAAAGTTAAAGTGGTTCTCTAGAATTTACTCCAGCCTGATTCGTAAATTAAATTACTTAACAAAACCCCTTTATTGAAATATGCTATTTAGGCAGTGGGTGCCAGGAAAGTGAAAGAATTAAAGTTGCTGGCACAATAATTTTTTATTTGCTTCTTTATTAGGGCATCATTGTACAACTTTTAATAACGTGGCTACATACTATTTCCCAAGGAACTTTCCCTCTACAATGCACTGAATGAATTTGCAGGGGATGAATGAGTGATAATGTAATGGAAAGATGAATGTATGTTCCTTTCCTGTTTTCTTGTAAAAGTGGAAAGAATTACAATGAATGATGGAAGGAACTGCAAAATAAGAATGATCATATGTAGTGTTATATAATTCAAAATATTATGAAAAATCAAACTTGAGGTATTTCAGATTGGCTACTCATGATTAATGGATGTTTTTGTCCTTGGTCTCTTTGTTTCATTTCCTGTCCTATAAAATGGGACTAATAATGCCTGCTCATCTCAGTAATGTTGTAACAAATTCATTAACTTTTCTGAAGAACTTAGAAAATGATAGTGATGAATACTATAGAAAGCCACATTATAAATTAATTCCGTCTTTAGAAAAGAGTTTGTGTAGTATATAGTAAATGAGGCATGGGCCCAACACTGAGTACTGAACGTAGAACAAAATGTTGAATAGCTGCCCATTAAGTGAGCACTCACCCAAAAATAATTCACAGGCACCCTTGATTGCAGTAGTTCCTTTTACAGTGTTAATATTCCTCTTTAACATACCTTTTTGTGTATAACTTTATCACTAATTTATAATAAACATATCCCATTTTTAAAAACTATTTTTTAAAAATAATTACCAATGTAATTATATATGCTTAGAGAGTTGTAGTGGCACTCAGAAATACTGAAGTAGAATTTCAAATCAAGACTTCTGCCTGGCCTTTGTTCTTTTGGGAACATTCTGGCATTTTAGAAAACACAAAGTTTTCTTTTAATACAAAAGCTTGAGTATGGGAATAGTTCTGTTCTTTGTTGGATATGGTATAAAAGTCCCCTATTAAGCCATATTAACCATATTAAAAGTCATGGGCCTTCATTAAAGAAAGAAAACAGTTTCTTGAAAATTAACAGCAATATTAGGATTAAACGACTGCTTTGAAATTTATTTTCCTCATTTAATTAAATGTCTGTCTTCGCCTAATTATTGTTGTGTTCTCACATGCGCTCATTACTGACATTTTGAATTGATTTTAATGACTCCTTTTGACTGTGAAAGCAGTCAAGGGTTTTGAAAAAATCAAAATAGAGATGTGAAAAGACCCAATAACCGTAAGGCCTTGTTATATTTGACCATTGATGATGTCAAGATGGTATTGTAGTCTTATCTCCCAGCGTTCTTTTTCTACTTTATTCAATGATTTTTAATACAAAATGAAGCAACTTGCCTGGAAACCGAAATTAGACTGTAGGTATCCCCTCTCCCTGCTGTGAGTGCCTGTATCTTTTGACTTCATCTGGTCTCTTTCTCTCTGTGTGCAAATGGAATCTTTCTTCCCTGCTGGTGTGAATCCTGCTGCTGCTTCTCCCTTGCCTACGCTCAGGTGATGGGGCACACCCTGCTAGGCAGAAATAGGAGGAGCTGGGTTTAATACTATCAAAAAGAAGGCAGCCTACAACATGTTGTACTGGTGAGAGCTCTGAAGAGGAGGCGACGTCGTGGTGACGTGCCAGCTGATGTTTGTGCTGAACTCTATAGCAGTGGTGCTTAAGATGCACTGGGCTGACTCCTGGAGAAACTTTGGCTCAAAAATACCCAGCTTGGGGATTCCAAATACTCTCTGTGGTGGGGTGTTAAGATCTGAGCTGTGGGCTCTGAATTTGTATAGGAGATTTCTATGTCCTCAAGAACTTTTCCTGTGAAACTAGATAGAAAAGTTCAGGGAGTTTATAGATTATATTCTAGTGTGCGGCTGTCTAAATTCTGTCTGGCTGCCACTTGAGTCACACGTATCTTGTATCAGATTTGAGATGGAAGGTCTGGGCTGCACATCTGTGCCAGCAACACACTAGACATTTTACAGTCATTTGTACCAGCACAAAGTAGGAAGGGATTATTGCTGTTGTAATGTGATGGTTGTTCTGTCTCTTTCCATTGCCCATGGGTGTAGCGAAACTCTGAATATCAGGGTTTTTTTTTAAAAAATATTTATTTCAAACATATTAAGTGGGAAAATGTAAATGTGGAGGATATGGATGGCATAAAAAAATTTAAATGCTGGCTATTAAGATTTTACTGAAACAATCCAAAACTAAGATGAAACTGTCTTCTGCATATTTCCAAAAGATAGGGGGTATGTAGAAAAGCAAGTAATTGTTAAAAAAAAAATGGTGCTTCAGATAAACTCTTTTTCAGTTAACTTTTTTTAAAAATAAAAGAATGCAACACTCATTCTGTAATGCCATAAACATTCTTTCCATATTTAAGGGAAGCATCTATGCAGTGCTCAAGATAGTTAACTACCTAATCTCTTTCAAAAATCATTATAGCTAATTGACACTTTGTGAATTTAAAATGTGTTGAGAATTAAGTTTAGATTGAGGAAATATGTTTTGAAAAAAGCTGAGATTCATATTCTAGATGTTTTTAATTCTTACAGAAAAATGAAAGAGTCACCAAAATGAACCACAAAGTGCATCAATGGTAATTCTAGAGAATCAAGCATTTTCTTCGATAATTCACTGAAATAATTCTATAAGTTTGTATTTTTAATTTTTTTTTATGTTAATGGACATTGATAACATTTTGATTGCTACCTCTTATGGAAGTGGTGTTGTTTGAATTTGTTTATTTTCAGAGTTCACCAGATTTTGAAAACAGTTTTAAAATCTTGCTTCCATAGGTCAGCCAGATGAAAATGACAAGATTGCTTTTTATCAGGTGTTGCTCATATGGCAGTTTGATGATTATGTTTAGTATTTGTTATCTTTGTGTTTTCATTGTCATCCTATGCTATAATATAAATGCAGTGAGTTTTTTTTAGTTTCTGTTTATATGTGATCCAAATTTCTTTCCTAATTGAAGCAATCTGTTCTGTGTGTGTCTTTATAAACCGAAGCACTTATGAAAAGTCTCATGTGTTTATGTAAAGGGTAAAAATACTTATGGTGGCTTTTTAAAGGTTTAAAGTAGAAACAAAAATACGTGGAGTAAAATCTCAGGCTTCTCTAAATTCCTGATTGTAAATATACACAACAATATATATCAACAGGATATACTGAATGTACTTTAAATAGCTATTTCCACATTTAGCTATTATACATTTGTCTATTTATACATTTAACTATTCAGAACAGGTCATACTCTTACAACTAAATTTTACTTTAAATTTTGTATTTATTTCCAGGCTAATCTGTCTAGGCTGAATGGCACTATGACTCGGGAAATACAGTGTGATATACTGTGTAACTGCTTAGTTTTGTTTATGTGAATTTACGATGTATTGGCATAGATTATGTTTCAGGGTTATGTTCAGGATGGGGCTTGGCAGTGGGAAGGAAAGCTGTTCTGCCTGCTGCAGTCTGTAGAAGGTGAAGCCTTCTGGAGGAGAGGGAAGTGATATTTTCCCTGAGAGCTGCTGAATATATGTGGGGAAGTCTCCCCTGTGGTGTAGGCTGAAACAGATGGAGAGAAGGAGAAAGGAGAGTGAGACAGACAGCAGCGGGATGCAATAGATGGAGGAGAGAATTCTTTACAATCCCTTTTAATTTCTACTCTCAGTTTGAGTTTAAACTTAAGTTAGTTCTACTAATTCATATTCTAATAAAATCTAGCTTTAGAGCCTTCCAAAGATTTCAGGTGTGCAACTTAAGAACAGGTCAAGGCAAATCGTTCTCAAAGTTTGGGCCAGCCAGAAAGTATCCTGAGTATGAAAGTGAACCTTTCTCCAAGCTGTGAAACTTCTTCACCATGCTTTTGCAGTCCTCAGAAATATGGGAGGGAGTGTTTGCGCAGTGTCAGCTCTTTCATTTGCACCCAACTGCATTTGCACTGTTGAATCATATAACTGCGTTAGGCAGCGCTCTCCACTTCGTTCAAGTCATATGCTTTTTAGATATCTTCCCTGAATTAGAATCGTCTATGAAGAGATATGTATTTCTGCTTTGCAGCATCCAGTCTGTGGCCAAGATAGAGATTTAATGGTTTGTCCCTCTCTACTGCAGGTCTTTGGGGAATAAAAACTTCATAATTTGTGTTTGTTAGTGCTAAGAAATGTGCTCCCTCTGAATAGCTTAGTGAAGATCTTCTCTTCCCATTTTGTGGGGCTGGCTTGGCATAAGTTAAAGGTCCTTTGGCACCTTTGAAGAATCTGGAGGCGAGTTCTGTGTGTTGGCGCTCAGAAGTCTTCTGGAATAACACAAGCCATGTTGTTCAAGTCCCTTTGAGTACTACAGGGGAGATAATGAGTACAGTGTGGGGTATATAACTATGACTTTGAAACTATTAATGGAGTGACTAATTCATTGTTAATTAATTAATGGAATAATTAACTAATTAATAACACCATAAAATACGTTGGGATATTTTGAGTATAAAAGACACTATACATAACCAACTCTTACTGTTTTTCATTATTTGCTGTTTCAACTGTATTGCAGGTTGAAAATGCAGTAAAAAAAGTGGAAGTATTTTTATGATTTGTTACAGATGGTAAAGTTATGAGGAGCTGTATAGTTTAATATCTTTTATCAGTGTAAGGACTTTTCCTGCAATCCTTGAAAAACTAGTTCCTATTTTCTTGGCTTTTAGCAAGCAAAACAAATTAAAAAAAAAAGAAAACAAACACCAATGAAACAACAGCAACAACAACAAACCCCAGGAAAAAAGTAGTCATATTGTTTTTAGAGTAACTTACTTTGAATTTTTTTTTTAAACTTGTGTGCAGAAAACCTGCTCATTCATATGACTGGGAGGCAAGAGTCCCACATGGGACTTTATTCCCAATTTTGCCTTATGATGAGATCTTAACGCTATGTCACTGCTGGTCTTTGGCTGATACTCTGCGTCTCTGAGAGGGCGCAATGTGGGCTTAGAAGAATACTGTGACATTTTTAAATGGTCATTTTCCACATATTGTGAGAAAAATCAACAGGATCTTGTCCAGAAGGCCCATCTACACTGCTTCTTGCATCTTGTAGCCTTTTCAGTAGCCAGAATTTCCGCAGGAGTGCATGCCGAGGTGCTTGTCTACCATACATTTGCAGTAACTCTGTTTGCAAAAATTCATGCTAAAGCAGTCATGTGTATTTTGTGGGACCCCAAGTTGAACAGATCAGGAGATTTAGCATATCTATACATTAGTATACTAGCCTTTTGGCCTTACAACTCATGATTATTAAAGGATTTATTAATCCCTTTAATAGGGGTCAATCTCTAATTGCCATCTTTTGCTGTCCTGCTACCTTTAAATACATTGTGGTGCAATGGTAATCTTACTGTTAAATATGTAGATGTGGCACACTCTAACTAATAGAGTCAATGAGACTTTATCAATTAGATTTGCATAGTTATAGAAGTGTAGAGTAGTATTAATAAATAAATGGGGTCTTTAATATTTATTCATCTTTTGCCTTCATAAGCTTGCAAAAACCTGATCAAAACTCATTATCTAAGACATCTAGATGAACTTATTCTTATTTTAATAATGGAATTGTAGTGGCTGATAATAGAGAAAGTGGACTTTTCCACTTTGAAGGTCATGGTAAATCCTTTCATGTAACTCTTTTATTTTCTAATTTTCTTTCCACACTCAGTGTAAAAAAAACCAAAAAACAGACCAACAAAAGAACCAAACCCATTTTCTTTAACTATTAAGACAATACAGTGGGCTATATTCATGCTTCATTGACCAGTAAGCTTTTTTTTCTCCTCCTATATCAGGCATCCCATGGGATACAATAGAGTGTATTTTTTCAGATGATGTGTTGCTGCAGAAAAGGTGATTGTCAGCAGTAAGCAAACTATTGCGTCCAACAAAAGGCTGACACAGCTTTTTCCTGCTTTGGCTTAATCTTTCACTCTCTTTGTATTTACTGATTTTGTTTTTATGATCACATATTTTTTACTTGTAACACACTGCTTGTGTGGTGTTGACTAGTAGAATGTCATCAAGACAGGGATCAAAATAAGGCTTCGAAATTATTCGCTAGGATGTAGCGTCAAAGATGACTTGAATCTAACCATATTTTAACATGCACAAAATAACAAACTGAGTCATGTACATTTACAGGTCACCACCTTATTTCCCGTGACAGAGCAAAACCCAGAATTTTTTGATGCCTGTAGAACTGTAATGGTCAAAGAGTTAGAAGATTCATTCTGTTAGTTCTGAAGATATCTGTCCCTGTAATAGAGCATTCAAGATCCATCCACTGCACCCACTTTTAGTTCACGACTGTCTGTTGCACAAGGATTATTAATCTGCTAACACAATTTACACCTCTGAGGGCTCTGCTGATTCTTGACTATCTGACTGCAGTGAACATCGCCTGCTGGGATTCTATGTGGCACCCTCTATGAATTACAGCAACAGTCATCCCTGGTGATGGGGTCCTTTTCTTACATTATGGAGGTGCTGGAAACCCGCTTCACCCTGACAAGTCCACCTCTACCCCTTCGTCCAGCAGAAAAGTTCCTTTTCAGTCATTCCTAGTGCTATGACCCAACTAAGGGTTAATCTCATTCTTCCAGCTTCATGAACACAATGGGATAGCTCAAAACTTACGTCTTCTGACTTGTCCCAATCATTTTATGCTCCTTCCAGGAAGGGTTGAGCATGGTTTGGGTCATCTGAGGATGGCCCTTTCTCCCTTCTGCACCTATGCCAACTTTAGCTGGCCATCAGGGCAGTGCTGTTAGTGTGCAGTGACAGGAATGGCACGAAGATTCAGGAACTGCCTGGTGGACTCCATTCCTTTCATAGGTTGAAAGAAAAATGTGTACAACAAATGCCATTTGGAAGTGAAATAGAATCTTTTTGAGTCAATACTAGACTGTGACTTGTTTCTCTTGTATGAAAAGTTCATATCACTTGCCACTTAGAAAAATCTCTTGGAATTCTGGAAATTTAGAAAGGAGGTGCTTGGTGGTCACATAATTTCTATTCAAAATTTCACTGCACCCTTTTATTATTAGCAATTTTATTTACTATAGTATCATGAGCTCGTACGATATAATTTTATTGTAGATGCAACTTTTTTTCTAAAATGTTTAAACCTAGTAATTCTAAAATGTGTTATAGTAATGTAGCTATGTAAACCATTTATATAACACAGTAAAGCGTATGAATGTAAGCCTAAAATATTTAAATCCATTTTGAACAGAACATTTGAATAATTATTTCAGAGTAAAATTAGGGAATGGCTAACACTCTAACGATACTTGATACTGCATTTTGGAATAATTACTTTACAAAGGATGTCTATTTCAAGTTATGTGTAATAGCTGCTCTGACTCCATGATAGAATCTGTTTCTTAATTTAGTTATTTTTCTTAATTTTATTTTTTTATTACTGCTTCACCTAATTTTATTTATTTTTTATTGCTTCAAGACATTGTAGTGCAAATACTTAAACAGTTAAATGCATGTGAATAATTCTGACTTCAAGATTATTTCATGTTTTTTAAAATAAAAGTGGTAAATTTTTAGATGCTTGCATAATATATTATTAATATGTATACACTCGAATCTCTTTTATTATTTCTAATTTCTGTTTTGCCCACAGACAGCCTTTTGATTGATTACCAGTTTACCTTCAGCTTATTACAAGAAGATGATCGCCATCACACTGCCATAAACTTTATAGCAAATCCAGAACAGGTAAGAAAATTTTATTAACATTAGACAAGTTTTGGAGAGTCATGATTAAGATTTTCATTGTATTTGACCATGATTAAAGGTTTCCCAAGTGCCTATAAGGTATTAGAGATATTTCAAATCTTTCTGAGAACTGAAAATTATTCCAGTGCATTCACTGAGAAAACTTTCTAAATGGTGCATGCACTTCAGATCAACTAACACTCCAAAAGATTACCAACTGGTTTATTTTATTGTTGTTCTCATGAATAACAAGTTTTAGTATCTTCCTGAGATGAATTAAAGGAGTATACCCTTCAGTTAAGAAATCTTTCTAAGCAGATTTGAAAAGTAATTTTTTGATTGTAATTAAAATGTAGCCATTTGCCATGTATTTTTTCTTTAGTTTTGTAAAGAAAATGATTTCATTATTTTGATCACAATCTGAAAAGATAACTGGTGTAGTTATATGCTTACTTGTACCCTGTTCTTACTGAAGCAAAAGAGAGGATTGCCTTTGTCTCTGAGTTATTACCATTTCTATTTGTGTTTAAAATAAAAAATGGAAGATGATTAAAACGCTATATTCAGTTATGTGCAATAGAGTTATATTCAATAGGTTCTGATCTGTTTTCTTAACTTCAATATATTTTCTTTTTTTACCTAGTCAAATAAAAATTTGGATATATCAATTAATGCATCAAACAACTTCAACCTCAATATTACATGGTCCATTGGTTCTACAGGTGAGGGTGAATTTTGGTGTGATGAATTTTTCCCATGTGATTTCATGATCCTTTAAGCTATTTTAACCTGATTGTCTCTTTGTTGCTAATTTTGATAATAAACCTTTACCAAATGTGTTCTTTTGCCATTATCATTATGCCATTATTAATTATATTATTTAAACTTCAGATGATAATTTGCAATCTGAACAAAGCTTCATTAATATGTTAACTTTCTCTCCTATTCAATTAAAATTACTTTGGTAAGAAAAGCTTGTAGTCTATTTAAGTTTTTAAAATGACAGTGTTATGAAATGCTATGATTTTAATTAAGATAAATTGCTTCCTTAACTACTGCAGAGACTGAGATTTTATTTCTTTGTTTCAGTGTTCAAGCTAAAAATTTAATTATTAACCTTAACATTGATATCAAACAATAAAGTTCTTCTGTGTATGCTGATAAAAGGAGCTGCTTATCTATTTTTCTCCAACTTTGAACCCCATTACTCTTCTTTGTTTTAAGGAGGAAGAAAAGCTTTATTTAGACAGTTTTTCTGAATTGGTTCTATTGACTTTCTGAAAACACATCCAAGGAGAAGTATTATGCTTAAAATAAAATCATACTAAAATTAAAAAAAAATAAATCTTTTTAAAGAAGGTTCTGAGTTTGTCTTACATAAACTCATGAATTTCTTCATCAATGTAATTCTGAAGTATTTTAACATACCATAGTTAGTAAATTTTATTTATTGCTTTATTTTCACTTAGCACAGTCACCCATATATTTGCAAAAAATGACACACGTTTATTAGTAGGCATGTTATAAAAGCTTTCATGAACAATTAAAGCTGTACAGCAATAATGTAAGATGTAGACAAATTCAGTTTCAAGCTTTATTAATCTATGAGTTTTTATTGAAATGGAATGTAAATTACTAGAGGAAAGCATATTTTCCGTTTAGCTGACCATAACAACTTTCTTCTGAAGTTCATGTAACTTCTATCAATTTTATGATTTATTCATGATCTTTTGAAACCAGAGTAAGAGTTTCTGTGAATTCTCTGTATGTACACAAAATATACCTAATGTGCCATGTAAACCATAGTAAAAGATTATTAAAGTTGTAGAATGAAGAAACCAAAAGTAATTGCAGAATTTCAGTTTCTTGTGCAAATTTACTTTGGCACCTTTAATGATGATTGATATTTGTCATAAATATATATCTCTACCTATGGGTTTTTTTAGCTGGAACAATATCTGGAGAAGAGATTCCTGTTGTTTCTAAGGCTAATATTAAGGAATACAGAGATAGCTTTTCTTGTGAAAAATTTAACTTTCGGAGCAACCCAAACATCACTTTCTATGTCTATGTCAGCAATTTCTCCTGGCCAATCAAAATACAGGTTAGTATGACTGTTTTGTGCTTATAGAGATATTGACATCTTAGCTTTACATTGAATTTCATGTTTTCACTCGTACAGAAACTGTACAAACAGTATTATTTGCATGCTGTATTTTCTGTGTATAAGAATTACATTATGATGCTTGTGCTTTCAGTAGTGAATCAGACTTCAGACTGTCAATTTTAAAATCTGAAGTTAAAATTATTGAACATAAATGTTTACTTGTAATATATCTTATGCATTTAGATGTATACATAAAAAAGGGCATACAAATATGTATGCAAGTACCTAGACATTTGAGTGTAATCTTTTGTTAATCATTAGCTTAGCCTCTGATTTTCTTAAAGGTTGAAGGTCTATATCATATTGCAATATTACAAACTTCAGTTAACGCTAAGTATATTTGCTTAGAATTTATATTCTTCTTTGACTTCATTGGAATCAATTTCACTGATTATTTTCTGGAGTAGTGAGATACTGTGCAGTGGCAGACTCAAAAAAATCAATGCAATGATGATTATTATCTGCCCCCCCCCCCCCCCCCCCGAAATTTCAGCAATATTTATAGTTACCATTACTATAGCTTCATTTGTAAATACTGCATCCCCTGCACCAATCAAGGAGCTCTTTATGTGCATGACCAGCTTTTGGCTATAGCTCCCTTATGGAATTAATTCTTAAAAATTAAATTGTTAAAATGATAATAAAATTTCATAATTCTTAGCTCAAGGAACCAGAACAAGCTCAAAATACTTGTCAGTTAACCACCACAATTACAAATATTCTACAGATGTCCATTTGGTGGACCTCCCCCCCCCTTTTATAAAATACAGACCCCTGTTTCATATATATAGAGAGGGATATATATACAATAAAGTAATCTGCTGTGGAGCCTCCTGGATTAAAGCAGTCATCTTCTAAGTAAACTGGCAGAGAAATATTATTCCTGTGTTGTGTTCAGTAAAGCTAGACTTTCCTTAATCATACATGGATGTTAACTGTAAATATGTGTTACACAGTGTCGAAGGATGAATTGGTGCAACTTATTAACAGTTATGCATGTACTACGTTATATAAAAAACCCTGAAGTTTAACTGCTTGCTTTTACTCTTCATATTGTGGGTATTTTTTACACTCACCAATCCCACTTCCTAAGGATAGAACAGCTTCAACTGCCAAATAGCCTTCCTAAACAAACCCATGAAACAATTTAAGTGGTAAATGCATTACACACTCTGTTCACCTTTAAGATTGGAAGGTACCTATATCATCACGTAAGACAAACATTTTTAAGGTGATGTATTCCTAAGATATGCAACTCTTTGTCAGATGTCAGCAGATTGCAGTTCTAGCTTGTGCTATTCCCACTGCAGCATAACAACTTAATGGCAACATGTTTTAAGGCATGATAAAGGGAGTCTCTGATCATTGGTTACATCCCACATCCCTTCTTTATTTAAAAAAAAAAAAACCAAAACCCACAGACTTTTCCTTATCTGCCAGAGTTGCACAGATTTTTTTGTATTTATTTTTGAGGCCCATTGAAATTCATCAGTCTAGACAGTTCTGTCTGACAGATGGTGGTGTTTGAGTATTGCATTCCTTTCCTGTCATGGTAATTTTTTCATAAAAAACCTTCTTCCACCTAGAAATTAAGTCACTCCAATTTTATGCGGCAGTAAAGGAATGCTAAGGTCCAATTATGGAAACTCTTTCAGGATGTTAATATTGTCCTCTGTATTTGTCTTCCTAAATCAACAAGATTATTATTTAGGTCTCAACTTTTTTTATGCTGTGGTTTGTTCTTTTCCAAGGAAATAGCTGAAGTTCACATCACCCGTATAGATTTCTAATGTTTGGTGCTCTAGCAGTAGATAAGATCTTCAAATGATAAATTCAGTAGGAAGCTTTTCAGAGAAAACAAGTTTGATTTTATATGTTTACTTTAAAATTCTGTATATAATAGAAATTTAAAAAATACATGAGCCTTCTTATGACTTAGAGTTCAGACAGGGAAGTCATGGTTCATACCTATCCAGAGGCTGAAATTTCCAAGGCCAGTACTAAATGGCCTCACAGTTCTAATATTTATGCTCTTCTACATCTACATCTCTTAGCATACCAGATTTCACTTTCACAATACGCAGAAGTTGTTGCTATCAATCTATTGTTATATTAAAGAGCATCCATTTAAAGGATGATAAGTCTTACAAAAATGATGTTACTGTTATACTGATGAAAGGACTCTTTGGGAGAGTCAAGATACTGTTGATGGATTCAAGTTCTGGTTTGGAATGGGGAACTCTCTAGACGGTCTCTGAATTATTTTTCAAATGGTCTAGAAAGTAGTTTCCTGAATTAGCCACCTTTGCCTTTCTGTGGTGATTAGAGAGTTAGCTCCATGTTCTAGTGCAGGGCTCGTGGAAGCTGGCCTATGCATAAATAGTCTTGGACACTGAACTATTTGCACTGTAGTCCTTTCCACTAATGCAGTCACGCTGCATTGGTCAGATTGTGTTGATTAAAAACATACTAATATTTGACATAACATTTGAATAACATTTGAATAATATAACATAACATTTGAATAATATTTTATATCAAGTGAGTACTGAAGGTTTCAGTTAATTCTGTTAGAACTAAGGAAATGACTGTGACTTCCTTGAGATGTATTCTGTTCATAGGAATAAGTAAGATAGCAACATGAAATTTGTCATGTGCTTTTTACACAATACTTTTGTAGAGGACTAAATACTTCACATCTAGTGTTTTTTCAATACAGTCTAAGTACCAGTACCCTGTATTTACATTATTCATTGCGACTTGTCAAGAATATATTATGTAATGAATGAGTTCCTAAGGAAGCAGAATAGTGACCTTACTTCTCTTGTAACTGATATTTCAGGTTTCGTTGTTGATACGCATTTCACCACTCTCCTTTTATGCCTCCTGTTACGCTGGCACTGGAGCTAAGATTGCTTGTGTCTTTCATTGGAAAGGTTTGGGTGTTGGTGATGGAGTTAATGCTATTTACCATTTCATTTCCTATTGGAGAAGGAACAGCACTCCTCATTATAGAAGACATTTAGCTTCATTTTCTGTCAAAGTCACCTATATTATCTCTATTTTTGCATTCAGTTCTCTTCAAGATTTTCATGACTACAAGGAAAAACTGTACATCCCAGCAGGTGACTGTTTATTTGGATCAATGGCTCACAGTTGCTTCCTCAAGTACTTTTACTATACAGGTTACCTATTCAGCAAGCTTGGAGTTTTTTCCCTAAATCTTAATAAATTCCTGGTGATTCTAACACAAAATATCCCCTTCTGAAATATGACTTCCTGACTTTGAAAAAAGAGTATGTGATGGTTGTTTCCATACAACAATTTCCTGAAGATGTGCTGGTCTGTGCTAATTATTCACCAGCAACTACCCAGTGACCCATTTTATTTTTGTCACTGGTAAGTCTAATGACCTCAGAATACAAGTTCTTCAGCACTGGATAGCAGTGAATTACTTGCCAATTATAGAAACTATGTAGGAAGTTTTCAGTTTCAGATGAAGTCCTTCTCTCTTTATAAAATTGTACTCTAGGTTCCCATTAGTCAGCACCCTTCTTCTGTCCATAATGGCTATGGGCCATAGCTGGGTGCTCAGTCAGGAAGAGAGCTCTGCAACCCTCAGGGGAAAATGCTGCATTGAAATTTCCTGATACTAAAAGCATTTTATTTAGCTATAAGATCTCTTATTCCTTGACATCAAAGGAGAAACAGAAATGTGACATAGTTGCATAAGGGGTCATTAGAAAGATGGTGATATAGGACATCTTCAGCTTAGAGCTGTTTCCACAAATAGACCTGTTATTGGGTGTAACATGGACAGCTACCAGTTTTTCTCAGAACTGTGTAGTAGTTATATGCCGGCACACAAATGTTGGATATTTTCCTGTTGAATTATTGGAAGAGTTTATACCACACTTTTTCTCCATTTCCTGTAATGCAGAGCTGACTGGAAAGTAAGGATGTATATAGACCCTTAAGCTTAGCTCTTCCAGACTTTAATAGGCTACAGTAGTTTATCCATCTTTTCAGAGGAAATCTTTATAAAGTAGCTTTGTTATTAGAGGGTTCAAGCGTCCAAGTAATAGGACGTGATTTATCATCCAGACTTACCATCCCTATGTTTGACTGGGTGTCGTTGACAGTCCCAACCCTTTAGGTGTAGCATGTCTTGTATTTCTGTTAAACAGGACTCCCTGAGAAAAAGCTGTTGTCTTAAATAGGCTAGATTTCTGAACAGAATACATGGCAAAGCCCCATAACTTGTTTCTGCTCATTTTTATTTTATTTTGAGAGTAGATGTAACTCAGACTCTGCTGGTAATGGAATTTGAAGGCTGTAACATTTATTGAAAAGCAGTAACTGACTGTAGCCAGCACCTCAAATAATGGTCAGTGGTCCCTGAAGCAGTAAGCAATCATAAAGCTTGGGCTTCTGACAGCTATGCAAATATCAGTAGCAGCAGTAACACGTTCTTCACTTTCAGGAAGCTAATTTTATGGCAAGGGATTTTTGTCATTGAAGCTGGTAACAGATGTCTTTCCTTTTTTTTTTTTTTTTTTTTTTTGTTCCCCCCCATCAGTTGCTCCCATATTCTGAAAAGTAGCAAGTGCATATGAAACAACCAAATACCCTTAAAACGCTGTCCTGGCTCTCCAGTTGATGTGCTCTTTCCCTAAGGACAGCAGTAGCATTCTTGCTTCTGGATCAGCTGCTTTCATGCACCTATATCTCTTTATAACTGTCAAACCTATAAGTCTGATCTCAACTTGTGCCTTAGCAGCAAAATTTTCTACCAGTTTTAAAGCCGCATCTGGAGGTAATAATAACTCTTCTACTAGTTATTTCCTTTCCTCCCTAAAGTGTAAATGAAAGATTCACAAGTGTCTGAGTTTTAATTGGGAGGGTCAGTTTAAATTATAAGGTTCAACCTAAGCAGCAAAGCACTGCCTGGCAAAATCAGGTTTGTATTTAATGAAAAAAAATCTTTTTATTCATTTCTGATCATAGAATAGTTAATCTAACAGGTTTCCCCAGCATAGAACAACTATTGTTACAGTGAAGTTAGACATGATGTTAGTGTACATGTAGAATGCCCAAATGTGTTGGAAAGAAGGAATGTAATTGTTCTTAAACAAGCCTACTGCAAGATTTAGTAGAATATTGTTGGGTTCTTTTTTTTCTGCACTGTTATTTCTAAGGAAAACTAGCTTTGGCACCCAGTATTAGTTTGTATGCCAGAACAGAATAATGAATTATGGTGAAGATTTACATTTTATTTGTTTGTAGCACAACAAATAAAACTACTTCATATATAAATATTCAAGGGATTTTTTTTTTTTTTTAAAGGGGAAACTAGTGTTCTTTCAGTTTACTGGCTCCTGTTACAGAATTGATTTTCTTTCCTCTGTTAATAGCCTGCCTGTAGCAACTGCAGAAGACTGTAATGTAAATCAAGAAGCATATCTACCCTTGTAATAAAATTTACTGTGTCGCATAATTTATTTCAGTTTTTTTTGTTTTGGATTTCATTTTGAATATTTAACATTCATGAATGACTTATATGTTGTAAAAGCTCCAAGAAGTAAAACTTGTCAGTCACTGCCATTAGAAGTTACAACAGTAGCACAAACCTAATTACTAAATTAACAAATAAAGATCAGAACTTTTTAGTTTTTAAGACCTATGAAATTTGCAAAGGTCATGATTCTGGAATCTTTTCTTGGAAAATGTGTATTTATCCACAAGTAGCTATGTTTGTACAGAACCTCCTCCCATCAGTGATTGTATACGTAAATCTAATCTCTATGATTTATGGTGAATGATTCAATTTCTAAGTGCCTTAATGGTTTTCATAGAGGCTGCTGAGTAACTGCATATAGCTATGTGTGAAGACACTATAATTCTTGAAACAGTTAACAGGTATTGATGATGAAGTGGATACATTAGCGTCCAAAACAACTTTGACGTTTTCTTACAGTAAATATAAAATCCCTCTTAATAAGAGGTTTGAAAGTATACCAAGAACAAAAACCTGGGAAACCAACCGAGCTACCGTTTAGTTCCAGTTCTGCAAGGAGCACAAAATTCTTTTGGAACAGAAAAAAACCAGGAATAGATGGCATCTAGCAGTACAGGGTGGGTTAGTTCATAGATGACTGAAGTACAGCCTAAAATGTAAATATATACTTGGCTTCAGTTTTCAATAGGGATTATGATATTGATCATAGTGTAAAGTCAGGATTGATAATAATAATAATTAACACATATTTATGAAAATTATCCTCAACAGAGTTGGACGCAAACCTCAAGCTTAATGTGCTGAGATTAGGCACCAGGTAATATCTGTCCTAGAACATGAAGGAAGTGACATGTGAAATTGCAGGGCCAAAAGCAGGAGGGTAGGACCATGAGACTAGAGAAAAGCAAATGCAAGTTTGTATTGGAACGTAGGAAGGAAGTGATTCAGGTAACAACAGGTTCAGTAGTATACAGTGCTTTGGAAGAGATTTTGAAGGAAAGTTATAGTATTTAGTTTTTTGTCAGGTTTTATGCATTGACTGTTGACATTAAGTTAGACAGTAAGGGAATTGGCTGATGATTGGAAAGTAGAAGAATGTAGATCTAAAGAAAGAGAGATTTCTGTAACAGATCACGTGGCTGCTTATGATACGTTTGCACTTTGACATTCTGCCAAAGTGGCTCATCTAATTACCTTTCTGGGCATGTCAGAGTGGAAACATTTAGTTTGTTTGGCAGAAAAAAGTCTGGAGATTCAGATTTATATTTTACATAGGATTGTTTCTTATATCTGATTAAAATACATGAAAAGATGTTTTCATTGTTTTTCAATTCAATGTAAATAGAGTTTTTGCTCTGGAGTTATTTTTAGAAATAAACAACTCCACTAAGTGAAGGAATTCAAAATTATTTTAAAATTGAAATCAGTGGGACAGCAGCATGGTGGTAAAGATTCATTTCTTTCAGTACTAGATTCTAAACCTAAACTCCGTTCTGTTGTTCAACACATTAAATACCATTATTAAAAATTTTGTGTCATAGTTACATTATTACAGGTATATGTTACATGTATAATTATTGCCTTATATGAATTAGTTGAAAATTACTATCGAAATGTGGACTGTTACAGTTACTGTTACCTTTTTGCTTTCTGAGGTAATCAAATATAATACCAGAAACCTACTGGTTCTTGCCTTGGAAAATTAACTATCTATAATATCTATAATTTATTTCTTTGTAGTTGCAAGGCCAATTGTGTGGAGAATAAATCACAAGACTGTATAATAGTCCCAAAAAGCTTAATGTGCCCAAATCCAATATAGCATTTTCCAAAATGCTTCCCATAAATCCTGAAGTATTGCTAAAATGAGGAGGTGTTTTCTGATGATTAGATTATACCTTTTTTCTTTAACAAATAATGATAGACCTGTTAATGTTTGTCTTAAAATATACTGGAACAAGGTTGCCAACCATATTGTGCCAACTTCTACACCACTCCAATAAATGTAAATGCTAATTTCATTACTCTTCCTGGTACATTTCTTTTTGCAGTCACCTTAGAAAAGGTTTAATATGAGCCGCAAGAATATTTGTAAGCAGTTAACATAGTTGATATATTTCTGAGAAAGCAGAAGCACTGTTAATAGTTCAGCTATTGATTTAAGGGAACCAAAACACCTAATTAAGAGATAATTAGTCCTCAATGATGCATAGTTTTAATTGGTGTATAATTTGAATGTCTGAGATAAGAACTCCCGTAACTGATGTGCCAATTGTATAGGGTTTTCTTTTCCAGACAGACCAAGGCACCATCTACTGGCAGCTGTATAACACAATAGAGATGTATAGATATAGTATTTGCTAATAAAAATTATCTCCCTGTGATGTTTAGCAAGTAGATATTGAGATTTTTTTCTGTAATTTCCGTTTCCCTTATCTACTTAATTAAGTTGTAGTTAGAACATTTAGAATGAAATAGAAAATGTTGCTCAAAGATAGCTTTTTTTTTTTTTTAAGGACTTTTGATTAGCTATAGGAAAATAAATCAATTATTCATCTTGGGACTTTGGGAGGGAACATATGACAAAGTATAGAAACCTGTTTTTTTTTTTAATAATAAGAAGAAACCCTTCAAAGATTAAGATTCTCCCTGAAGAAAACATCCATGCCTTGCTGAACCACAGAAGCCTATAAAGGTCATACACAGTGGCTCCCACACAGTCAGAATAATTTGAAAGTAAATGTTTGGCTCATAGGGAATCAGAATGGAAATAGGAAGATAGTGGTAGATAATAGATATTTTCATCTTATTTATCATGACTGTTCATTCTAGAAACCTTAGTTACCTTCTCTAACCAGGATTTTGTAGATAAATGTGTACGTGCAGGATTTCTGTTTCTCATATTTTTGTTTAAATTTGAATTTGTGCCAAACTGGAACAAATCCATGTTTTTCAACATTTCTTAATAAACAAAATGTCAGTGGCCCAAAATCAACTTAAAAATTCCAGTGTAAGGTGTTTGTGAAGTAGGCTTCTCAGGAGCCCTGCATCTGCTGAGTAGTGATGACAATCTTGTCAGCCTCACCAACATGATCATGGTCCAGACACTGACGGGAATTTCAGGTGTTAAACTTTATATATGCTACTGGAAGACAATCCTTGAGAATGGAAAGTAGTTGCCTTCTATTGATCTTTGGAGCCTCTTCTAAGGTATTTTTATTGTGATGAAATATTTTACGTAGACCTCTTTTTCAAAAAGCTACTTATTAATGTTTTAACTATCTGGTCAATGTATTAATTTCTGTGATGAAATAACAAAATGAAAATATTAGTCAGTGGAACTCCAGGATTTTCAAATCCAGAGCCATTCCATTGTTCCTCATGGATTAACTAATGCTTATATGGTTTGAGCTGAGCTAACTAATGTGAAGATATGAGGAAGTCAAAGTCCACAAATGTCATTCCTGAGAAACACAAAGTTGGGCAGAATCACAAGCTCTTTCTTTAGCAAGAAGACCAGCTCAGACTGCAAATTTGGTGGTTAATTGGGCAGATACTGGGGAGTTGTGCTCTTTGTTAGATTATAGTGTGAATGCTCACTTCTTTACACTGTGCAAAAGGGCGTTAGGGCTGTGATCCCATTTGTTTTCATTATGAAATGTTGATGGTTAGTTTTTATTTTGGAATGTTTTAAGGACCTTTAAATTGTGGTAATGATGTCATTTTAAAAATCTCTTTAATTCTTTATTATCAGGAAGCTAATTATTTATATTTTGAAGAAATGGAAAACAAAACCCAAAACTGCTTGGTCTGTATTAGACAAACATATTCTGTGCCTTCAGGGAGGCAGTACAAACAACTATCAGACATAGATAGCCAGATAAGCGTATTAAACAAGAGGGTGGAGAGCTTGCAGGTCATCTGCTTTTGTAAAAATCTGTCTTTAAATACATTAGTTACTTGTCATTACTTTTTCATGTAAGCACTTGATTTCATTGCTACCTTGGTGTTATATCTCATAGACGATAAATCCAGAAGGGGCTGCCGTGATCATATAATCTGAAATGAGACATAAACTAAAGCATAGGCTTTTACAAATTAATTGCTGCTTGAACTAGACCATATATTTCAAAAAAATATCGAGTATTGGCTTAAGTATTTCTAGAAATGGGATGCGCACTAGACTCCTACTAAATAGCTCTGACTGTTAATTATTGCCACTGTTTAAAAACATGTGATTCATGGTAAGTGTAGCTTTCCACAGGCTAGTCTTGAAATGTAATTTTATGCTAGAAAGAAGAGCTTCATCCTATAAAGGATGTGCTGTTGTTGTAAGTACCATGTACTCCATCACCTTTTCTTCAGCTTTTCTTCAGTCTTACTGTCATTCTTGTGGCTTTCCTCTGAACCCTCCAGTATTTCAGTATCCCTTGGGAATGATGGATGCCAGAACTGGATATGCTTTTCCAAGCCTGATTACCTCTGTTTCAGATACAGAGTTAATGATGTGCTTGAGGGGGCAGAAAAATGGGTGCTTTTCAGCAGCTGCCCCATGGGCCACGCTGCGCTGCTGAAGGAAGCAGAGCAACCTTAGCACCAGCTTTCCTGCTCATTAGTATGTCTCCAGTCCACCCGTTACAGTGTTTTCAGTATTAATTAAGTAATATTCAGTATTTTCCTCTATACGTGCAGGGTTACCATAGCCCTTTCATCACAGCATTGTGAATTTAATCATTATCTACCATAACCCCAAATGTTTTTCAGCGTCACTGAGTCCAGAATAGCATCCTTGAGAATGATCTTCATTCTTTGATTCCACATTTGTACTATCAAAGGCAGTTTTTATTACTTTTACCTTCCCCTTATACTCCTGTACGAATGGCTTGGTAAAAGTGACCTATTATTTTCACTTTCTTCCCTCAGCATACCAAATAAAAATATGTTAATAATGATATTGGGGTTTTTGCCAGTTATTGATAAAAGCTTTAAATAACACTAGAAAACAAAGATCCAAGAATCTTGCTGTGCCTTGCACTAGAAACACATTTGTACAAATGTGAATCTCTATTTGCAATTACTTTTCACATTAGTTAAATATCTGCCATGTTGAATTTCTATTATCCTAGTTTCTCAAAGTGGTGATTTTGCCAGAAAGATTGATGCGATCTCTTTGTATGTATAAATAGGAAAATATCCAGAAGGAATAGAAGATCTGTTACTTGTTTTGTATTGCTATGTATGTTGTTGGGAATGTGTTAGGAGATGGTCTATGTAGGCATGAATTGGAGAGTAGTGATCTCCTATGAAAACGTGTAAGAACTGCTGGTTATAGAATACTTGTTCTGAGCACATATATTAAAGTTGATAAAACAAATTTTTAGACCCATAAGCTCTACAGATTTTTCTATTCTATTCCTACATTATTATTGATCTTACTTGAACTTTATTCATAGTTCTAATCTTTCATTCTGTTACCCCTTGAGGAACATACCTTACACAAAACTGGGGGAAGGTGAATCTTCTGCCTTTCCTTCCTTTTTTCTTCTTGTTTCGTGATGTCCTCATTTTACTTTCTTGTCTTTTCCTTTTATTATTATTCTTTACTGTGACAAGAAAAATACACAAGACTGACATTGTTACAGATTGCAGTCTTGTTAAAATTGCCATATTAACTAGCAGTCCAGGTAGTGAAAAACCATTCAAGCTGTCAGATATTCTCAAATGAGTGAAATAAAAGCTGTTTGTATGTATATAGAATCATCATTTGTCCTTCGTCTTGTAATACCATCTTTGTGCAGGCTTTGAATTGTTTTCATTTAAGATAATTTTATTTTTGTTTTATTCCCAGTGGTAGTGTCTGAGAAATGCTCTGCTGTGTACATATGAGAGTTTTACAGAAATGACTAATTTTCACAGATAACAAAGTTTTTGTATTAATTATTTCTAACAGAAGTGTTTCATATTGGGTTTCTTCTTCAAATTAATATAGACATAGCACAAAATCACTTTCTGTGGATACAGAAGTTCTGGGAAACACAGAATAGTTTATGTTGGAAGAACCTCTGAAGGTCTACAGTCCAACGCCCTGCTCAGAGCAGGGCCAGCTTCAAAGTTAGATATGATAGCTCAGATCCTTGTCCAGTCAATTTTTTTCTGTGTCTCATGTTGCAGTTTGCGTCCACTGTATCTAATCCTCTTTCTCTGCACCTCTGAGAAGACTCTGACTCTATTTTCTCTGCAACCCACCCATTAGGTAGTTGGAGACAGCAATAAGATCCCTTCTTTGCCCTCTCCTTAAGACATTCAAAGTTAATGACTTATTGCTATGTGATAAAACATGAGCTCAGTGAATTTATGGAAGACATTAAGATCAATCCCAGGAATTCAGTGCAATTCAGTGCATTCTCCTTGAAAGTCCCTCCAACCCCAAGGATTTAAAAATAATGAAAATTGTTATAATTCTTGCAGTCATTATTTAAAATAATAAGTTGTATAATGTAAATACAAGATAGTTTATTTTGATATTTATCCAGCTGTTAGGCCTTTTGAGCTCAATATTTACATCTGCCTTCTCGAAGAAAAAAATGTTACTTAAATGGCATCTGGATAGTCTCCTAAGACAGAAGGAGATGTGGCTTTTGTAGACACTAATTCTAATTATCATAAAAACAAAATGGGTGAACAGTATTTTCTGAGATAAATGTTGTTTTAAATTTTATCCTGTCAGACCTTAATTATTCCCTTTTGGAGTTGCTGTCCTAGTGAGTGGCTTCTTTCAATAAGTTGCTTATTATGTCTGCATAGGTGAATTAACATGTAATGCTAGAAAGTGATATGATCAGATGTTTGTCTCAAAAAAACACCTGGAAAACTTATTACTCCTACCATGGAGGGGACTTTGTATTACTTGTAGTTGCAAGCCACATCCATCGTACAGAGCATAACATATGAAGTGCCTTTTTCAATTTAATCTTTCTTTTCAACTGATATCTTTCCTGTATAGCATAATCATTATCCTTATTAAAATCTGTTTGTTCCCTGCCCCCTCTTTCTGGCATATGATTATTTAAATATACATTACTGTATTGAAAATTTGACAGTGCTTTTGTATCGCCACTAGAGATTGGAAAGAACAAGGATGAAGTGCATCTCTTCAGTAGCACCAAGGATAAAAAGGCAGAAAGAGTGTAAAGCAGCATTTAAACTGCAATATAAGGGTGAAAGCTTTACAGTCTTTATTGTTACTGTTACACTCTGCAGAGTTGGTGGTGAGATGTCAGTGGAGAAAGTATTCATAACATGTATATTCAAAAGGTTTAAAAGGAACTTTTTGGCTCTGCTTCCTCATTGGGGATGTATTCTTGCAACTTGCAATGCTCATTAACATGAGTATGGTGTAACTATCACCGCCAAAGCGAAGGCATTCAGTGGCGTTCTTTGAAGTGCTTATGTCAGCTCTTCAGTGAGGATATAACAAAAGATGTGTGTTCTACCCTAAGTGACAGGTATATTAGCACTCTTGTGGTTAAGTCCCATGTGCATCAGTAAGAATAGATTTTCCTTAGCTTGTTGCCTTCTCTTTTAGGTATTAGAAAAGGTGTAAAGCTATTTAATTGACATCAGACCTGTATTAACTACTGTAAGCTGATAATGCTTTTTTATAAAATGATTACACCCCCCCCCCCCCCCCCCCCAACTAATAACACTTCATTTATATTCTATGGGCATTAACCACAGAACTTCATTTGTTTTGAAAACCCTTTTTAAAGCTATATTCATCTGTGGTAAGGCTAGTGGTGGTAAAAAAATCAATTGCAGCTGTATTATTTGCAAAGTAATCAATTCACTTCTCCATTCTAACTAGAAGAGGCAATCCTGAGGAGCTGGAAAAATTACACTAATCTGAAATGCTTGGATCTTTTCTTTGTTTCATTGTAAAGGCTGATACTCATCTCTTTACGTCCACTTCCTTTGAACTTTATTTAGAGTTCATATAAATAAGGGCTACTTGAAAATATCTTGAACATGAATATAATCACCCTGTTCTTTTGAAAATCCTTTGTCTTATTTAGTCTTATTTTGGCTTTTCTTATGAACTGGGCATATTTAAATGGTGTATTCATCTTCTGTGTTAATTATTTTGACCTGAACAGTGTCTCAAATTATGTGTTTACAGTAAGTTTGGAAGGGAAGCATATAGTAACTTTTCAGTCCTTGGTTTTCATGCATACTAAGCATTATTCTATCCAAGATTTGATTCCATTATTAATATTTTCATTAAAATAAATTTTACCTTTTTTTTTTTTTTTTATTAACTGCTGATGTATATGGTTGTTTACAAAAAGTGAAGGGCTACAAGTTTTATGTGCTGGGCTCCAAGTCTTGCAAATACACATGGAACATTAAAGTGGTCTTCAACATCTTAGTAATACAGGCTTAGGGCTGTCAGGAACCTTTTCCATCATTGAGATGATATTACCTGATATTGCAAGCAAACTTTTGCATGAACTCGTCCATCTGTTTTAAAAAGCAGATTTCATCATTATTTGAAGTTAAAATATTTTCACAAAGCTCCTTTATTTCCACAAATGTAATCATACAGTTTATACATATTTGTTATTGTGCAGCCATTTTCTATGACATCAATAGCTATTCATTCTTCCTGGTGTTTACCCCTTTTTGTCTATTTATACACAGCAATCATATTCCCTACCAGCCTTTGATTTACTCAGCTAAGCAAGCTCTATTCTTTGCTTTTGATAAGATTGTTTTTCTGTTTCCCTCCTGGCCATCCTAATGGTTCTTCACCTTCAGTTTGAATCCATCTTTGAATAGAGTCACAGTGCAGTGTACAGTTATTAGTCTGTCAAGACATCGCTTTGCAGTTAGAAGATTAAATTGCACAGTACCATTGTTATTGTTACAATTTCGGTTACTCCATTAAGATGCCTCACATTCCGTTTGTGTTTTTCTTTATGCTTGGCTGGTGTAGTTTGAAGAAGTTTCTTTAGTGGTACTTATTCTGCACATGATGCAGTAGCCAGATGTAAAAGAGCTAGGACTTAAAAAAAAAAAAAAAAAAAAAAAAAAAAGCATAATTAAATAATAAACTGATCTCATCTGAGGTGACAAGTTCAAATGATATTCTAGTATGATAGAATTTAATTTTTTAAAGCAACCACTGAAAAGCCACATGTGTAATTGCAATGCATAGAGTCCTTGTCATACTAATACCAATGTGAATTTATATTCCTGAATTTACAAATACTCAATCAGATCATTAAATGGAGTTTCATCTCTGGGTTGCTTTCATATAGTTTATCATTCACAGTGATAAACTGCATGATACTATGATATTAAACCATTAGTTTCTGTTCAGGTCCACTTACATGCTCTCTCCATTAGCATGAATACTGAGTTACTGGTGTTGCACTCACTGTGGATGAATTGCTTTGTGTGTGAATTTTTATTTTATGAAATACCCTACTGCTCAAATTCTTGCTTATATTTTTTAAACTGATTTTCATGATATTTAAACATTACCTTTATTTAACATTACCTTTGTTTGACCTCAGTCAGTATGGTGAAATTAAGCAAATTATGGAGGAAATAATTTTTTATTTTGGTATTTTCAATTTAAATTGATAAATATACAAGATACAGTAGTGACAATTTACTAACAGTATGATAGCAGGTGTGCTAAGGTTAACTGTGTTTTCTGTCAGAGGGAACTTAATGGTAAGTGGTACATCATTGCAAGAGCATTTCTAGAGTTTGTAGAGGGAAATAAATTCAATTTTTATTAATGATATATAGTATTAATAAGGTTTTTAAAAGCTTTTTAAACTTACAATGTAGTGAAAGCAAGTTTTTATTTAAATGATCATACTATGTAATATTATACTTTTAAAATTCTATTGCTAAGCTGACACTTCTTGTGTTAATATTGTTCAAACAGTAACTCAGGATACAAAGAGAACAAAATGAAAATGAATCCAAAGACATAAAACAGGATTAGTTACCTTGAAGAACAGTGTTTTAAGTGAAACTTGTAAAGCAGTCCTTTTGCTCTACTCAGCTTTTTTTTGGTTTCAACTTGAGAGTTCAGAGGGTATTAAAAATTGCAAAGGGTCTAGAAAAAATGTTTTGAGGAAATATTGAAATGATTTCACTTGTTAATCTCATGAAGGGAAGATTTAAAGGGTGATACTGCAGTCAAGCAGCTAAAGATGTCTGAGTGATGGTGGGGGAAGGAGATGGAGAAAGAGGGCTAGAAGAAGAAATGGGCCTAAATATCAGTAAGAGATATTTAGTTTAGACATGCTAAAAGGAAAGGTGGCACAGGCAGTTTCTGAAATCTCGAAAACTAGAGGTTTTAAAAATAAATTATATAACCATCTATCCTCATAGGTGTGAGTCTCCTTTGGGGAAGCAGATATGTCCCATCTACTGTACTTGCTGTGCTCTTATTATGTTTTCTGTGATATAATGATCTTTTTTCAACCTTCCATGTTTTTTCCTTTTTCATGTGAATCATTTGTAACAACAAAAGATAAATGACCCCATTAGTCTCATCTTAATAAAGGGCTGAAATAATCCTTCTCGTGATATGACAGGTAGATGCCCTACTAGTCATTTTTGGGAACTGTAGAGGAAGACAGTAATGGGGATGAAGAGCATTTACAATTATTTCTGAAGTTGTTAAGAAGGAACAATAACTCACAATTAAAAAAAATATTCATAGAACTAAGCAGTGATAACTAGAAAGCAGTTAATGGGCTTCAGAAAAGGAGGATTAAACTGATCCATTTTTCAGCTTTGTAAGTTTCGTGTGAATGTTTTAAAAACAAATAAAACTGGTCTTTTACCAATTGACTCTTCTTTTATTGCCAATTTGTTGACACTTAGAGCCCTTCGCTCCGCAAGGAATGATAATACAATTGGTCTAGTACATACTCTTTAATTGAATTGACTACTCTGCCCTGCTGCTCAGGGAATTGATAAATTGCTCCAACCTTCTGTTCTGAAAGTTGGTGGGGGTTTTTGTCTCTTGTTTTAGAAATAAAGTAAAAAAAAAAAAATTCAGAATTGGTTAAAGACATCACTGAATTTGTTTTGACTAATGATATCTTTGCAGTCTTAGTTCTGTGAAATATTTTACGAATTAATCGGTCTTTACTGACATTTCTGTTTCTGGTTAATCATGTAGGTAAAATAAACTTTCATAATCAATATGACACTACTGGTAGAATATAACTGAGTGTTTTGAACTTTCAATAGCAAAATTATTTCTTTGACCTGAAAACATTGTTAAGGAGAATGTTTTTCTTGACCTCATAAAGTGAACATTAATATTGGTTTTGTAAAAGGCAGTTGACCTGCAGACACAATTTGAATGACAATTTATTAAGTCATTCAGTTCTGTGTTGTGGAGAGGTTACCCATTTATGCATTCATACAATGGGACCACCATCATTTGCTTCACAGAATCGCCATATGAGTTTTAGAGAGCTCTGTGGGTTTGTGTGTCTTCTGCAGCTGAATCCATGGCTGGGTATATTGGGGGATTTAATGTCAGACTACAAAATTTACATACAAACCTATCTTCAATATTTTTTTAATCTACTTTAATCCCAATAAATCAATAATTTATCAGTTAGTCCAAAACATGTCCATGTCAACATGAAAACATGATTTAGTAAGTGATGGAAAGAAGTCTTTTCTCAAAGAAGAAGAAGCTATGTTATGCGGCTGAAAATTAAGAAATAACTTTCACTCCTTTTCTCAATTTCTCCTGGTATTTTTTGTTTTGGTGATGTGGGTTTTTTCCTCTAATTATGATGTCTGTGTAAGTATGCTTTACTCTGTGTGAAACAAACATGCTTTCAGCAAATGTTTAAATGGCTATTTGATCTGAGGAAAAGCTTAAACTTACCTTTTTTTACTCAAGACAGACTGCAGTTCTCACTAGTATAGAATGAAAAGTGCATCATTATGCCATAGTCGGGAAGTTTGTGGGCATGTTTGACATGCTTTTTCATTTGATTTGTGTTTGACATTATTCATGATTATAATTCATTGAGGAAATGCACTAAAAATGCATTTTTATACCTTCCATTTGAAACTGTGTAAAACACTCGTGACCTTTAGCAGATGCAGTGTACTATGTATTTCTTGGAAGGGTGTCCATTTTATTCTTTTTAAACAGTTGTACTGCCCTTGTGCTTTTATAAGGCCCCAGACATTTTGGAGAGCTAACTCCCAAATATCCCACTGCTGCAAGAGATAATATTTGATTAACCCCTGACCAAAGATAACTGTGTCCATCAGGATATACAGAAGCTTAGTTAAACTACTTCTTTTCAGTAAAGGTTCCAGGAGTCTGAGAAGATGCTTAGCAAATACTTATTAATCAGATAAGCATAACTTCCTTCTTTACCCTTCTATCAGTGACATAAAATAAATCATAGCCCAAAAGTTAATCAAAATTGCAACTAGGATTTTAAGGCATGACTCCATTAACTTAATGTAGTTTGTGTTACTCATGCAAGATGTGAGTTTGGCATTTATTTTTATAAGCTATAATAGTTCCTCAGAGGTTTTTCTCCTTTTCCTTCAAGTAATACTGAAGCTCAGATTTTGGTCATCATGGCAAAATCAAGTAAGTGTTCCTTAAAGGTTTTACTTCAGTTCTGTGTATTTTATTAGTTAAGGACACACTTTGGTCTAAACTGAGTATAAAAGATTCTGAAGTTTGCCAGATTATAGGAAATAATAATACACAGCATCCCTAGCTGTGATTGAGGAGCTGCTAGTTCATGGGTTATTCTCCATGAGCCAAAACATTTCTTAGATATTCGCCATGCTGGTGTGTATACTGAATTACCCTGTTCCAGGAGATGTACTAGAAGTATTTCCTATGTCTTTCTCATGAAGGTGAACATCCATCTCTTATTAATGGAGATCGGCCTTCATTTCATTCATCATGTGAGTAGAGGAGAAGATTAAATCAATCTATTGAATGTTATTCAGTCAAACAGTGTGTGACATATTTTTAATTATCTCCCTTGTTTTATAGGGTTTAATCACAAAGGTTTTTGATTTTGTCCTATTACTACATTGAACTATATGCCTAAAACAAGTAGTGTGGCTGTTGCTTAATGTTTCATGCTGTTGAGACAGTCCTTGGGATTTTTTGTGCTTGTGCCCTAAATAGTAGTAAGTAGCATGCAAGAAAGATTGCTCTCCTTTAAAATATGGCTTGGACATTTCCAGGTAGAAAAGTCTTTTAAGTTCTGTAGTAGCTCTCTGTTTTCAGAACCTGGTAGTCTGCAAGTGCAGGGTGACATCATGACTTGAAAAGTGTTGCTGCACTGGGAGATTCCTGTGCTCTGAGAAGATAAGAACCTTATTGAAGGAGATTCAGAACTGTATGCTAGAACTCAAAAGAGAAACAAAAACTTGTACTGAGGTTAGACCGAAGAGGTTTCAAGAGGAGAACTGGAGACTCCTTCAGGTCGTATGCTAAGATTACTTTCGTAGTGAAGGAAGGACATAGGAATATCAAAAAGAAGTATTATAAGGGTTGATATGAAGTATTATGATTAGAATGATTGCAATTTTTTAATTGAAATACCTTAGAAATCAATTTAATTTTAACTATTAAACCATGTAACGGTGGAATTAACTTTCTGAGGTTATTAAAACTGCAGCTTTGAAGAAAGTGCTTGATAAGCTAAGCAGCATGGTGTTTCTACCAAATACGACTTTTAAACAAAACATTCTTCTTATGTCCTTGCCTACTTTGGCTTTCATATATGGTGACAGTTTTGCTGCCTGACAGTGTAAACTGTTACTCTGTTTCATCCTTCTTTCTCCTAGGAGAGCTGATATGAAATGTATGTAAAATACTTTGTTAAGAGCCTTCAACTGGACCAAAATTCAAGAACATAACATTTTTTATATAATTGAGGTTGGTACATTAAAAAAATGTAATGTAGGATTTTAACTCTAGTTAGGGCTGTACTTTTATTTTTATTTTAGATATTCCAAATGTAAAGACATTTGTACCATTCAGTTCCATCTTGCAAAGTAGTCAAAATGATCTATTGGAACCTCATAGTCATCAAGGAAATTTTCAAAATGAAGTTTAACCAATTTAAATTCTATGTTCTAATTCCAGATTTCTGTAATAATATGGTCCCATATTTCTGTACACATTATTTTTCTCAGTGAAGCGTTCCATTATTCAGAAGCAGAAAGAACAAAAGAATTTTCTGTCTTCATCAGTCATTTCGTCTTCCAAAATGAAGGTCTCTTTAATCTTCTGGGTAGGAGTTGGTAAAAGTTTAGTGTAAAAAAAATATCCTTTTTGATTATTTTGTTTTCCTTTGAATCATTCCCTTGTCCCTACAAACACAACATTGGTAATTGCTCTGGTTTAAGCATCATTATACTGCTTGTAGTTACATATCTACTTTTTCTAATCTGATAGTTATCATATGCTAAACTTCTGAAGAAATCAGGTAGTGTTTGTGTGCATGCTAGGAGAGTAGGTTTTTCCTGTTTCTTGATGTCTGTGGTCCGAACCTATTTTATCACATAACATCTGTCTTTATTATTTTCCTTCTGTCAGATAAGCCTGTTGCTGTTCCTATTCTATCAATAGTCTCACCTTCTTTCTATCCATTTTCTTTAAAAAGTTTCCCTTTCACACAAGCAAAGGGGGTTAAACATGGGCATTTATTAGTATTATTCTATTAATAAGAATGACTGTGATGTAGTGCCAGTCTGAATCAAAACCTCATTGTGGTGGGCTGTGTGAACAGACAACAACAGGAAATTATTTCCTCATTCTCAGCTATCTTCTATGTCAGGAATCCAAAATGCATTTCCCCAGCTGCTGTCCTGGGTGGTGGCTGTCATGTCAGCAGCGTCACTCTTCATGGTGCTAGTGGGTACATCATTGACAGTAGCTGTGCGACACCATGTTCTGCCTTGGCTTCTGTTGAGATGTCATTGGATTCCTGGGTTTTCCATTTGTCTTCCTTAACTTTTGAAGAGCTATTTTAATCATCCTCTTTAAATTTGTGTAGAAACTTTTTCATTTAAGAAATGTGTAATGCAAACCTTCAAAATCAGCTTTAAAAAACATTACTGTATGTATTAAGCTCAGTTTTTTGTAGAAAATTTAGCTTTAGAATTAGTCAGAGGTCTTCTTTTGTTAGTTTAGGGTAATTTTTTCATGTCTTTTCAGTACTTTCTTTTCAAACCCCTATCATTAACTCAGTATTCATGTCTCAATGAAAACAAATTCTTCCTGTGGTTGGGGGCTGTGATGAATAGCCTGAATATTGCATGTTGATTGCTCACAAATTGCTTTATATATGAACTCCCTATTTTTGCTTTGTGATGGGCTAAACAAGATACATTATCTTTTATAAGGGAATGAGTGTAGTTAATAGGAAAAATGGTATAAAGAATTACTGGTCCTTTTAGTGTCTCAGGAAAGAAGATAGGAAGTGTTTGTTCAGTTAGGAAAAGCTAAACTGTATGGATTATAAAGCTTATAGGACATTCTGAGGCATTTTCAGAAGATGCTTTTTTTACGACTTTGTATGAGACATGACTGCCAGAAAAATTAAGTTCATATGATATTAAAACTTAGTTTCAGGTTTAAAGCTATTTTTCCTCATCACACAATCATAACAATTTTCTCCAAAGCAGCATCAGTTTTCTGCTGTAGGAGTTGACTAATCCTTCTTTCGCCAGAAACAGATTTAATTTAGTTACAAAACAGATTTTAACAATAAGCCTGAAACTAATTTTTCACAAGTACTGCATCAATATTCAAGCAAACTTGTTCAACAGTATGAACTCAATTTTATTTAATACCTTCCACTCACCTATTCTGTTGTACTAGAAATAAAGTGTGTCAGGGAATTGGTGATAGGCATAAGAAGATACTAAACTGAGAAGAGAGAAACTGAATGGGAGATAGAGATATCTAAAGCTGAATGTGGCCTGCTGGGTACCTGTTCCTGATGCCATTTACTTTTCATTTATATATGTATATTAAAAAAATTACATATATATAAAGAATGTATATGTATGTTTCTCGACATAATTCTTTTCCATACATTGCCATATTCATTTCCATATACATGTCAGAATGATTTCAGTGTCAGAACTATATATTGTTATAATCCTATTTGTCCTGAGGTTAAACTAAAATCTGTCCATTTAGGCTGTTCATTATGGTACACTTTGTTAGTGAAATCATCATTTGTGGAATAATGTTTTGGGGTTTAACGTGTTCATCTGGATGATGGGGCAGAGCGTACCCTCAGCAAGTTTGCCATTGACACAAAACTGGGCAGAGTGGCCGATACACCAGGGGGTTGTGCTGCCGTCCAGTAGGACCTGGATGGGGCCAGAGAAATGGGCTGACAGGAACCCCATGAAGTTCAACGATGGGAAGTGGAAAGTCCTGCACCTGGGGAAGGACAACCCCATGCACCAGTGCATGCTGTGGAAAGCAGCTTTGCAGAAAAGACCCTGGGGGTTCTGTTGGACACCGAGCTGACCGTGAGCCAGCAACATGCTCTCATGACAAAGAAGGCAAATGGTGTCCGGTGCTGAATTAAGTGGAATGTTGCCAGCAGGTCAAGGGAGGTGATCCTTCCTCTCCGCTCAGTACTGGGGAGGCCACACCTGGAGTACTGTGTCCAGTGCTGGGTTCCCCAGTACAAGAGCTACAGGAAAGAGTCCAGCAAAGGGTCACTAAGATGGTGACAGGACTGGAGCACCTCTCCTGTGGGGGAAGGCTGAGAGAGCTGGGGCTGTTCAGCCTGGAGAAGAGAAGAGAAGGCTCAGGGGGATCTCATTGATTTATATAAATACCTGAAGGGAGGGTGCAAAGACGGAGCCAGATTCTTTTCAGTGGTGACCAGTGACAGGACCAGAGGCAATGGGCACAAACTGACACACAGGAGGTTCCGTCTGAACATCAGAAAATGCTTTTTCTACTGTGAGAGCCAAGCATTGGCACAGGTTGCCCAGGGAGGTTATAGAGTCTCCCACCTTGGAGATACGCAAAACTTGTCCAGGCATGGGCCTTGGCAACATGCTCCTGGTGGCCCTGATGGAGCGGCAAGGGTTGGACAATTCCAGAGGTCCCTTCCAACCACAACCACTCTGTGAAACCCTGATATATACATGTATAAAAAGGTTAAAATTTGAATACAGTAAAAATAATTTAACAAGAGATGCACAGATTCTGTCCTGCCATATTGGCACTAAAACATCCAGCTATCTTATTGTATTAGCCAGTAACAATGAAGCGGTAAGAGGGGAAAAAAGAATAACCAAATTACAGCCTCTTCAACTGTCCCTTACACCTCTGCTGCTTTTCTAATAAAATCCTTCACTTTTTTTAAAAAATATATTTCAACAAGTAAAGCAGCTGTTTGCAAAGTGCTACAGATATATTGCAGACAAATATATCATTGCTTGAGGGCAAAATATTTTGTCAAACAGTGAGCAAAACAATGAAAGGAATTATATCCCTAAGCATCAAATGTTTAATACACTTAGCATAGAAACTGAAAAAAAATAAAAATTGTACAATACGCATTTGTGTAGATACATTTTGTGATTATTTTGTATCCCAGAGGCAGAGCTTCTTATGTATCTTGAGTGTTATCATGGCAGTTTTTAATTTTTAGTGAATATTGCAAAATAAAATTCTCACTAAATTGCCAGAGTAAATATTTTAATTGCCCTTTATAGCTGTAGCATAAATACAGCTATGTAAATAGTAAATGACAGTTACTGATGGGGTTATCCTGATTTTTAACATACTTTTATTTGTGAAAATGTGTTAGATACAGCTTGTCATTGCTTAGTTTGCACTGCTGTTCACCTGTCTTGAAGTAAAGACCAGTAAATGCAATATTGTGCGGAAAAAAAGCTGACGATTTGGCATATGTCTGTATTGTTCTTTAAAGTGTCCTTTCGTTGTACTTTCACTTGGTAGTATTAGAAGATCTCAAAAGCGAAAGATCACAGAACTCTGGAAGGTCACTGTGAGTAACTCCCTGAAGATCTCACAGTTCAAGCATATTCTTATTGTCCAGAGGGAGGGCTGGTATCATGGATCTGGGAGGAACAGGAGGCTCTTTCATTTTCTCTGGATAACCAGAAGGCCCTCTGGCAAGCAGCAAGCCTGGGAGAGCCCGCTTGATTGCGGAGAGTTCCCAAGGGGGTGGTTTCAGCGGCAAGCCTCTAAAAGATCTCTCTTAAAAAAAATCCTTGTTATCCGTTTCTGAATAGGCACAGCTAAGTTTTTCCAGTCCATTTCCTTCAAACCATTTTGAGAAAATAACTGGTTAGCAACAAAAGTCAGTCACAAATAAAAACATCTATTCTGAATAAACTAGAAGTTGCATCCTGTGCATATACCAATAAATAGTTGTCATCAGTACAGATTAGCAAAATGGTTATATAGCGTCATGTTAAACCTATGTATATGCTCTTATTATTCAGTGACATTTCGGTTGCTGTGGCTGGCATCCAAGATGCATGTTGTGTTCCGGTGGTGTTTTCAGGCAGATTAGATATGAAAACTCAGGGTACAAGTTGGGCTGTGCATTTCAATACTTGTAGATTTATAAAAAATTGTGGCAGTGAGGGGTCAGTGGGTCACTTCTGAAGTCTACACAGAAGTATAATGTACCATTATACCTTGGTACTTCATGGTACTATTGCAGAATAAAGAGTGCAACACATTTTTTTCAGGCTTGAATAGAACTGCTCGGGGCTGAAATGGTATTTTATTTGTTTGTGTTCAATTTTTTTGTGTAGAGTAAACTAAAGAGTGAGGGTACGTACTTATATTGCAGCCCTGCGTATTCAAAGTTTGTTATTTGATTTGGCAAAGGGTTGTTATCCAGAAGGTCCTATGGATTTCCTATATGTGATAAGGTCTTTGAAGTCTTTGGTTTCCATTGTCTTTGCTTCTCAAGTTAATACATAGTTGTGACATCCATGCTTTTCTTATTTTATTTTTAATTCTAAGCAGCAGAGAAAACTTAAGTTGTTCAGGCTTTCTATGAGAAGCCCTCCAGATTATAAAGGCAGAAAACATCATTGCAATAGCCAGATATTTATAGAGTACTAAAGGATATTACCATAATGGAAACAAGGAGATTTTTGCTGTTGATTTCATTGAGCTAAGATGCTCGGCTACAGATGAATAGCTTTTCCCTATTCATCTCCTTCTTTTCTAACTATTAAGTGTTGGAATTATCATTATTAAGTGTTTGAATTAACTTAATTCTTTAACCATTCTTCAGCCAAAGGTAGGCATCTAAAAACTTCTCCAAGTAAGACAAATCTGAATATTTGCTGATTGTTCTAAAAGGTAAATGTAGAGCTGAGAGTAATTTTTATTTATTCTTCATTGTATAAGAAAGGTTTTTGAAACAGCTTTTGCAAGTTAATCTTCCCAGGAGGTATGCTATAAAAACCAGGTTGTGACTTTGGACCACTGGTCTATTTTATTTCAAAAATCTCCTCTATTTTCCAATAACTGGAAAGATTCTTTTATTCTTTTAAAATTTTCTTTTGATAAAAAAGTAAAACACATTAAATATTTTGTTTGAATTAAGTTTGAAAGTATGTTTTATGGCCACATGATAAAAAAAATGTAAATTTCAAACTTTAGTATACTGCATTTTTGAAGAGCAGTGATTGTAGCTGTATTTCTCACAAGGATAAGCCCGTGTCAGTGTGGGCTGTGGTATAAAATATGTACTGCATTTGTAGTTCAGTTTGTTTGCAAAGGAAGATATTTTTTTCTGCATGCCAGAAACTTGTGCTGTAGAGTTAATTGGCATGGATTCCAGATTTAATTTTATTAACATTTGGTTTTATGGTTCCTAATACCGTTCAGTTCTGTCTTTGAAAGAACAACAAAAAATACTGTAGTTTAAACAGTAGTAACTTAAGAAACTTAAGTACTTTATATTCTTATGCAATAGTCTACTAATCAACATTTATATATCACAGCTAAAATTGAATTAAATTAGATTGAAACTAAATTACAAGGTCTTGAGTAAATTGGATTTGGTAATTTACTATTGAGTCAATCTGCAACTGATGTCATAATTTAGATTTGCTTCTTATGTGAGAATGATGCCAAGAATTATTCTTCCCTTTGCAGTTTCAATTGGTGAGCGTGAAGAGGAATGTACTTTTGCTAATGATCATGCTTGAAGTATAAAACTAGTAACTGACCAGATGTTAATAATGAATGTGTTAAGATGCCATTACAGGTCTTTCAGCTCATCTTTTCTTGAACTTAAGAGACAAAGTTGGGACTCACTGACTTTCAAGAATGCTCTAAGTAGGAGGTGTGTTATGGTTTGTGTACATAAAACAGACAAGATTCAAGATGTAGGAGAAATGTTGCAGATGTCAAATTTAGCTGTATTTATAATCGCTGTTTTTATAGGCATTAAACTCTGTCCTGTGAGCTTTAAGGAATTTTAGCTTTTAACCACTGACCTGTTTATGATTTATCACCCTAAATTCTAACAGCTGGCTTACCTGCAGGATATGTGGGAAATTATTTTTATAACAGGTATTTGAAGATTAGGTCCATATCAACTTTTTTTCAATTTTAGCCTTCAAAATATATATTTCATTTTTTGGAATCTTAGGAAGGGATGGTTTGACATGATTTCCTACTCTCAGACATAAATCAGGAGACCGTTTTATTACATAATAGCGTGGCTTGCATAAATGCATTCCATTTATGAAACCTCTTACGTATTTAGGGAAATTTCATAATACGCCATATTACTGTGAGTTGTTCTTCCCAGCTGGAACAACGGCCTTGGGCACGAAGCCACACAGTTGGGCAAAATAATGGCATCATTTTATAGCTTGATAATGGCACCATTAGCACAAGATATTATCATATCACCTTTTTATGGATACTTATATTTTAAACCAAGCTCTGTTATGTGACATATAAGTGCAGCTTTGGAACAGACTTCAAAAAATATAAGTATAATTTCTCTTTCAACAAGTTAAATATTGTAACATTTATGTAGCTATTATCTCTACTCTTTATAAAACAGTGATCTTCTCCTTTAGACGTTTAATTGAAAAATATATATAATTCCAGTAATTTTGCATCTGAAATAGGTACTGAGGTATAAGGTGTTTCTTGACCCGTCAAGTGTGACTTTTACTCCCAAACAGATGGATAAAAGGTTTGCTCTTGGCTAGTCTGATGTGGTTTCTGATTCTTCCAGTCTGGTAGAGTCGCTTGGTACTTTGGAGTTTATACAAACCACAAGTTCAAAAAAATCAACTTCTGACTGTTCTGGAACTCAAGTTTTTAACTCTAGCCTCAGTTTCTAATAGTTGATCTGCTTACAGACTGCAGCCTCATCTTTGAACTCAGGCTTTGCTTCTGATAGCACAACTCCAATTGCAATTAAAATGTGGAAGATCTGCTCCCTCAGACAATCAGCTTTTTTATGACAGTCCAATCCACAGTAGTAAAGGTTTCCGAGAGATTTTCTGTTATGTAGTAGAGCAGTCTTGACTATGGATGAACTACAAGTACTCTGAGGTCTGTGGACAAACAACCACTCATACCATAGACCTTAAAAACCTGGCTTCCTCAATACTCTACAAAATTTTGGTAAGTCTTTTTACCATCATAGCTTGTCCTTTCTTAGTATAGAATCATGTCTTCTGGTTCTCATCTTCTGAAGCTGCTAGCAAATGTCCATTCCATAGTGTTTCACTCTCATCAACTTCAAGTCGCCACAACTCCCTAAGTTTATTTTGGGTCTCCTATCTTGTGATTCAGAGCTTATTCTTTCTCCTTTTGAAAGTGCAGTGTGAGTGTACGAGTTTACTCTCTCAACGGTACTCAGAAAACTAACTGGAATTTGGAGGTTCATATAAAGACACACAGAGATTGACAGTAATTGGTCACAATGCACAGTTGAGTATCAGGTTTTACACATTCAAGATATAACATAAAGTGCAGCAAATAAGCTCATGTTAGTAGGGTAAAAATATGAAATTGGGAATACCACTTATTTCATAAGATAACACATTAGGTTTTGGTTTTCTAAGGAATGTATTGTGCAATTCTATTACAACTCCTTTGAATAAAATTTAAGATCATCTTCTTATCTGTTTGAAGTTACCTATCCCAAAGAATAGATGAATTGTTGCTTAAATATTTGATCTTGAAATTTGTAGGGCAATTTGGAGTTTAAAATAAACAACACAGTTGGGATAAACTGTGCTTGAAAGAATTATGGAAAATGATTAAGACTTGGGTTTGATTTGAGAGCTGTACCTTGCCTTTCACTTCAGTGAGAATTTTTACATTCCAAAACCAACATCTTTAACAGATGTGTCAGGTGGAATATTGGTATAATGACTTAGCCTAGGAAACAGATCAAAACCCATCAACACTTAATAAAGAAGGAGTTGGCCTGAAATTGCACTTGAGTTCTGATACCTTTGATTCCTGTCAGGCTTTTAAATTATTGCATGATGAATATTTGGAGACCTTGAAGAGTCACTAGAAGTTATGGATAGAATTTTAGTAGATAAGATGCAAAGGAAAATAAGGAGAAATTCTTCCTTTAATAAGAAGTCGTCATCAGAAATTTTTATGGTAGAGATGTGATTCAATATTGAGATGTGTTCATCCTTGGCATTAAGATTTTTGTTTTCATGATAAATAAAAAGTTAATAAAGTATTCAAAAATAAACAAGCAAAGAACATAACAATTGCAACACAGCAGCAGTTTGTATTTTATATAGTTTTGACCGAAAATTTACGCAAAGATTTATTGGTAATACATCCATTAATCTTTAATTTCAGATCACTTAAAATCTCTCATTTCAGTTGGTTAATTTTGGAATGATATCAATCAGAACTGATTAATCCTATTTTTTTTTTTTTTTAAGGCTAAGATTGGAAATGTATCAATAAGAACAAATAAGGTGTTTGGGGTTTTTTTTGTTGGTTTTTTTTTCTTATGATAATTTTGAAGAGTTTTAAGGCTTTAATGCCTATGGCTTATTATTGTATATTAGCATTGTTGGAAATTGAAAGTCAATACATATTTGAAACACCAGAATACCAAGGCAAGATCCTGGACTGCCGTGGAAGGATAAGGCAATCCTAGCTCAGATAATTTACAATGTAAATTTAAAAAAAAAAAACCAAAAAAACCAAAAAACCAAGCAAGCAAATGATATTTTTTAGAATTTCTCATTTCTAGTGTTTGTTCTGAGAAGTAAAACACAGTTCTAGATGCTTTGCCTTCTAAACATTTCAGTATTTAAGCTATGTGAGCTTTTATTGCCATAAAGATGGAATTCTAGGTCTGGTCTGAAAATAATGTTTCTGGTATGCTCATACACTGTATACAGATTTCCCTTCAATTTTAATTTGAATATAATTCATAAATATTCTTTCTTTAAAATGAGAATATGTGTGTGTATGTATGTATGAAGACTCTCAATAGAAAGCAGAAATACTGTGTTACCTCTTCTGCTTTTTTCTGTAGTCATTCTTTATTTTAATCGGTACGTTCTCTATCCTATTTTTTTATCCAATCCTTGAACTAGAACAAGACATTTTCAAATACTGATGATGATGAAATAAAGACTCCTGTTTTTAGTAAAGAGAAGTTTTACATAAGTCTGGCACAGTATGAATGTAGACATGTGAAGGGATTTTTTTTTTTCCTGTGCTTCATTAAACTTCTAAATTTGATTGCATGTAAGAACTATATATTACCAGAGATTAGTTGTGCAAATCAGATTGTTTAAAGTTTCATGGTTTTGACTCACATGAAGAACATGCTGGTGACTGCCATTGCATTTTATCTTCAACTCCTTTTTGAGGGTTCTAATGTAGTAGCTTTATTAAAGTTTATGCTGGCCACAGCCTTATTAATAGCTTTTCTGGTAGATCCAGTTGTAGAGATATTGATATCTGGGACATTTCAAGCAACCCATGTCTATATGTGCATAGCAAATATCTATCTGTATTGTTTTTCTTTACCATTCTGTATGGAATTTTGCAGCTATTGAGTTTCTAAATTAAGTGCAAAGAATTTTAATACTGTAGTTTACATTTTATGCATACCAAGAATCAAGATAGGGAAAGATAGGCTTACTGCAGCAATTTCAGCTCTTGTCTCTTAATTTTATTGGTATCTCAGAATCACACAGTGGCTGAGGTTGGAAGGGACCTCTGGAGATCATCTTGTCCAACCCACTGCTCAAGCAGGGTCAGCTAGTAGAGGTTGCCCAGGACCATGTCCAGATGGATTTTTAGTATTTCCAAGGATATCTATCAGGTGTTTTCCTTCCCTCCCTTCCTCCTTTCTTCCTTCCCTCCTTCCCTTCTTAATTGCTGGGGTTTTTATTCCCATCTAAGTTTTTATTTTGAATACCAGCAAACGCAGGTTGTGTCTAAGTAACAGCACAAGTCTTGAGTGTTCTGTAGACCTTGGTAAACTAACCATCATTCGATGATCTTGAAGGTCTTTTCCAACCTAAATGATTCTATGATGAGATGCTTTTCATTGTGGGAGACTAGATCTGATCACCCTGTTCTGTTCTCCACATTCCTATTCTCCTATGTCACATAAATTCAAATGTTCTAAGTTTTCGCTATGTAAAATTCAACCTGTCATTGCATTCACCTAATTCATGTAAAGGACATGTTTAACATTCAATTACTACACACAGTTGTTATAAATGTTCTAATTACAACAGTTTAATAATAAGCAGTTTAATAATTCCCTAATCAAGGAACAGCAAAAGGGGCCAAAAGGGTGCCATCAGGTTTGTGGGCTCAATTAATTGTCATAAAATGTGATCAGCTTTCCAGCTTGTCTATTAGGAAAAACATTTTTAACTCTTTAGGTAGATTAAAATTAAATGAATGGTACTGTACAAAGATTGAGTCATTGAGTAGATATCACTTCACAATGCAATTCTTCAGACCAATAATGAAAAAGCATAGAAGTGCTCTTTACAAAATATAAGCATTATATTGGTGCTTCTGCAATAGCACGTTGCAGTAAATGTATATTAGATTACATTGTAGTGATAATCTTTTCTTGTCATTACCAGAATGGGGACTTTTTTTTCAGGAACTTTTGATATAACAAACTTTGAATGATCACTCTGTTTCTATCAAAATACCAGTTGGTACTTTTTTTCGTGTGTGATATCAATAGACATTGGCAAGACATCCCTTATTTTATGAAACTGTTTTGACATTAATAAAAACCATAGGTGTCTGGTAAAATACATGGAAAAGGTTTAGTTTGGTTTGGATTAGAGAGTATTTGTTGTTTTAAATTAACACTTTTAATGTGGATGTCTCTGCACTTGTCTGCTTTGGAAGAATGGAGAGAAAATTAAATGTCTCAAATCTTTTTTCTGTCTTGTCTCCTGTTACTGACACAGGGGCCCAATAACCCATACTAATAACCTGTGAGAAGGGAAATAATCATGCCTAATCATAGAACCACGGAATGATTGTGGTTGGAAAGGACTGTCTGGAGATTGTCTGACCCCTCAAAGCCGGGTCAGCTAAACCAGGTTGTCCAGTGCTTTGTCCAGTCAGGTTTTGACTGTCTCCAAGGATGCAGAATCAATAAGCAACCTATCTGAGCAACCTGCTCCAGTCTTCGCTCATTCTTGTAGTAAAAAAAAATTTATATGTTTAAATGGAATTTCCTGTATTTCAATTTGATCTGATTGAGGTTCAGGTTTAAAAAGGCAATTGGTATATAAAACACTTTAACTTACAATATTTTAAAAATTATTCTTGATAATGTATTTGTACTAAAAGAATGTTGCTGTATAGAACGTCTCATTTGTGAAAATCCCCTGTAACCTTTGAATATGGTCACATGGTTTATTTTCATTGAACTGTTTCCAAACTGGCTAAGTCAAGATTTCAGTAAACAACATAAATCAGCATTAAGCCCTCTACAGATGCATAAAATGATTACAAAACAAACTCACTTGCAGCTAGAAACAATTAAGCATTAGTTCTCAGAAATAATAAATATACAAAATCTTCTCTATTTTTATATAGGTATGTTCTTGTCTCAGTGAAAACCAGGAGTAAGTTCTCATTTGGAGAAAAGGTGTAGGGTGCAATAGAATGATCTTGGGAATTTCTGTAGCCATTGAGTGGAAAAAACAACTCTTCTTTTTGAGTGTAGTCAATGCATTTAGTTGGAGATATCTTTCTGCAGTATTCTTGTCCCAGAAAGCATACTAAAAATCTTTCCTGGAATACTCTGAGGATATCTGTTACATATGGCTGTTGGCAAGAAAGATACCTTTAAAATCTGTACGTGAGAAAGTTCACCCTGCAGGGAGTAAACAGTATGATTTTAATTTCTCAGCTTTATTTTTCAACACCTTCCTGCGCTTGAAGCCAGATAGTCTGGATTGTCTTTTAAGGTATGCATCTCTTTGGGGATGGCATTGTTAGTATTTGTTCCTCGGTGCCCTGCTCAATACCACTCTTGGAAAAGCCTGCTCAGGCTTATAGACTGCAATAATTGGAGTTTGTCAAATATGATGATTTTGTAGGAAAATTTGAGGAGGAAATTGCCTCTTTTATTTCTAAAACTTTCCAACAAAAAATTTCAGGGTTAAACCAAGTTTTCACTTCAGTTTTTTTTAAGCAAAACCTTTTTTCCATTTTCACATTTTAGAAAAAGTAATTCTTCCCTATAAAGGCTGTTCAGAAGTGTTTTATGGTTTTTTTGGCCACCTCAGCCAATAACAACCTTGTCAAAACTAGTAGCTATGGGAGCAAGCAGCAACCTCAAGTTTCCTAGGTTTCTGCAGAAAACCTGATACTTTGTCCTGATATTCTGTCTAAAACTAATGTGAATAATTGATGGTTTTATAAGTATTTTCCTCCATTTGCTTCTGTGACGTCTGATAATGTGTGCACTCGTGTAGGTGTCTTTTCTTCAGTTGGTATATTTAATGCCATCTCTCTTGTACTTTTGTTACAAGTCTTGTAGGTACTGAATTTTTAAGACCCTTAATCTTCTATGCAGTGTGTTTAAAATCAGTCTTTGAGTCCAAAGCTGTTCATGCAGGACAGGTAGAGCTACATTCTGTAGCTTTTATTTTTAGGAAACAAAGTTTTCTTTTAAAGGATTTCCCAGGAATTCCTGTATTAAATGTCAGAAACATTTCATAGTTAAAAGTAGAAATTATTTTACTGAGGCATAGAGGAAGGCTGGAAGATGCCCAATCTTTACTTGACTTTTCCAAATAGGTTTCTTACTCATTGCCTAACTCCCCTGCCATATAGATTCGGTAAAGCAAATGAGGTGTTTCAGAATTCCAAAGTACACGTCTGTGTAACAGAAACTGAATTCATTATCTTTCTGAATGTTTTTTTCATGCAGGATCTTTGCCCTGACTCATATACTTGTTTTGTCAGAAAATGTTATTCATTATTCTGGGATCAAATTCTGCTCTCCAGACACCCTTTCTGCTCCTACTCAGATGAAAAGAATCTGGATAGCTGAACGAGTACCCCCAAAAGTAGATCTTCATTTTTCTGCCTTAAGTTAGTATGAAGTATTGAACATGAGAAAGGAAAAGGCATTATCTATGTCTAAACAGAGTTCAGGCCAGCATTATAATTATGAAGGGCTCTTGAAAAGTATTTTCCTTTGCTCTTTGAAAGCATGAAGTGCTCTTGCAGCAAAAGTGTGTTTATTTTCTTTGGATTTGGAATTTGTTAAAGCTGTTCAACACTCAAATGGTTTCTGTTCATTTGCACAAGCCTAATTAAACAATTAGAGCTTCTGGAAAATATACTTAGAAATACAGTTTTTAAAAAGTGAGAATAAAAAGTACTCTCAGTGCTGACAACTTTGAATATTTTTTTTCTTCTGAACAACTAAGGCCTTTATGAATTAAAGCAAATGTGAATGAAGTGTTGTGCCGTTTGTCCATGAGGTGGGAACAGCCCATTCTGAACTTGCAGGTGGCCTTCTTCAAGATCACAGTTCTAGGTGATACCTCTCTCGTATTACACTGTCATTTCTATATTTCAGTTATAGAGCTTTTGTTACCAACATTGCTGTTTCAGGGAAGTGACTGTTGCCAGAAACTGTCAGTGTAGTTCGTTGTGTCATTGCCAAAATGCTAGCATGGCTAGCCTAGTTTCTTGGAAATTGGTTTCAGCTGAGCAGGTCCTGCTCTTCTCGTTGGTTTACATCACTCTGAATCTGCTTGAGACCCTGTTACTCATCCACCTTTCCCCACCTAATCACTGCAAGTTATTAAAAAATACAATGTCAAAGGTTCCTGCTTACTAGCATTACACATTTCTCTGCATCTTTTACAAATACTTACCTGGACCTGACTGCGTATCAGTCAATAATATGATATGTAGTATATCAGTGATATATCACCCTGACTCTACAAATTTATTATGAGGTTGAGTAAAATCTAGAGCTGTCAGTTGTCTCTGCTTTTTTTCAAATTTATTACAGCTTGCAATGTAATAGGAGTTTCAAATGAGGGATAGAAGTTAAATGAAAGAGAGTGAAATTAACATAACAAAATTGGATCACAATGTGTTCTGTTAATCCTTATCATTTAATTTTCATTTTATCTTGTAAAAGTCTCAGTTGTCACTTTCTGGATTTTGATCACCTCTTCAAGGAAGAACATTAAACTCATTTTCTTCCTTCTATGTTATATATTTTCCTTCTTAGTATGCTGAGGGTTTTTTAGGTTGGTTAACCACTTCCACTTTATTTGAAACAATTAATATTTTCACATTAGCGTGATCTGTTGTTCTTTCAGCAGCAGAGCTGTTAGAATAGTCTTGTCCCTTGTATAGATAAGTGGACATCATCCCTTACATGCAAAACCCCACACTTCTCCTTCAGTGGAATATACATACAATATAGAAAGCTTAACCTTTTTTATTTTTTCCTCATATCTTTTTAGGTTGGATATTCTAAATGATATAGCTTATTACGTATCCTCTTACCTTCAGTCTCATTCACACACAAGTAACTGACTCCCATACCCTTCTTTGCGTATCTCAGTTTCTCTTACTATTAGATGTGGATCTTTAGTAAAAAACTGAAATAATGATAAAGCTGATGGACATTTTCTCTGTACAGTATAATGAGGTTTCTGTGTCTTCATTTGTCATCATTTCACAATGATGGTAAAAAAGTTTCAGCTGGATACCCGTAGTCTTGAGAAAGCCATTCTGCAGGAGATGCCTTCCTGACTTATCTTTTGACTAGTTATCGTTTTTCATGAGAGGCAGGACTAAGCATTTCAATTTCTTGTCTTAGCATTCTGCTCTGAAATCCTGGTCTTTCTGAAGCCAAAAGGAAGTCAGTAGGTATTTACCATTAATAGTACTGTAGTCAGCATTCACCTCTGGAGAAAAAAAGTGAGACTATTTTTTTTAATTCTAGGTTTATTCTATGATAGTGGTGTTTATAGGATGAACAAAATTCAAGTATTTGTTCTCTGAACAGCTGCTGGCATACAGATTCCTTCATCTTTTCAGAAGTTTAATTGCATCAAATATGCTCACAATGACTTCTGCTCTCATTGTAGTAGTGCTATTTACATCAAGGAATTAAAGCCTCTGTCTTTCATGGTCTTATCAATAGGTGAGGAGGGGAATGAGAAGCTACATCAATGAATTTCTCTGCTGAATGGGAATGCTGCTTTTTGATTGTTTTACATGTTAGAGAGAGGAATCACCAAGCACCACGCAAAAGATCAGAAAATGTAATTTCTACAAAGTGGTATTATATACATAAATCTTCTGAAAGACAGATACCTTTGGGATATCGTAGGCCATAGACTTCTGTGTAATCCATTACCCCTGCTGATATAAACCTTTGATTTGCGGGTTTAAACCTGAGGCTGAGTAACCTCATAAATATGCTAATCTGCAGTAATCAAGAAAAGTGCTATTGCAAATACAAAATTTTTATTCCGCAGTTTCAACAGCTTTATAGCATGCTCTACATTTATAACAATAAACTTTGGGAAATTACTCTCTTCATGTTTAAGAAAATGCTTTGCCCTTTTTCTGGCATCTCACCAGTGAGTTTTACATACATTATTTTGAATGGCATGATCTTTATGCAAAATTCAGTGCATGTTTTGCCTTTTCTAACCAAGTATTTGACTTCTAAAATGAACAAAACATTGCATAAATTTAAAAAATTCAGCTTTTGTAGCCCTATAAAAATTTTATTATCATTTTTATTAGGCTGGAGACCAACCAGTGGGTTAACTGGTAGATTTTCTAGCAAAACCAGCTCTTCTGTGTATTTAAGAAGATAAAGACTTAGCAGATTTTGAAAAAATCTTATCCTTTTTAGCAGCACATTTTTTATGTCTAAGTATTTCTACACATACACATAGGCATGAACTTTAAATGCCATAGCCATTATATTAAGTTCTACAGTCATTCAAATAGTTCAGTGTAGATTTTTTTTTTTTTTTTTTTTTTTTTAGGAAAGGTGAAAAATATCTTCCATGCAGGAAAGAAAATAAGACATTTTTCATATTTATAAGCTTCAGAATATGAGAATTCTGCTTTTCTTGGGGGGTGCAATTTCTGTGTACTAAGAAATCCTCACTGAATGCTGTATATAAAACCAGTTGTGTTTAAAAATCAGTCTTTTCAAGAAATAAACAACAGTTTTCTTCAGTTGATATTTCAGTTCCCAGATACTGCAATACTAATATTTAATTGGTTTGTTTTGAGTAATCCCTTTTCTAATCCATGTCTAAAGAAAATTGAGTTAGTTTAAAAATGGAGAAAAAATAATCAGTCACTTCTGAAATCATTTATTCCTTAGTTCATATGAAATACCTGTCAAAAATTATTATTTTCTAGTTTCTGTAATCAGTAATTATGACTTTTTTTTACGTGCCTGAAGAATTGAAATCTAAACATTGGTAATTTGAGCAATATAGTGTTTTCCATGGTGTTAGGTTTGTGCTTGCCAGATTAACTGTATAATGTAGATGTATCTCCTTGCATATATGCCTGATTTTTTTTTTTAATTAATATAAAATCAGGGTCCATTTTTTGGTCAGCAGACGCTCGCACAAACAACTAATTCACTCTTCACAAAATAAGATTCTGTTTTGGTTTTAGGTTTAAATGTGACATTTTGTAGAAACAAATGCTATTAGCCTCTTTAAAAACAGAAAATAGTTCAATACATATTCACTTTGAATTCCTTCAGACATTTTAACTTGAGCCTCAGCTACTCTGTAAATACATTTGGTGTGGTACAGTATCACTGTTTAGATTTCTATACAGAGTAACATTGCTTCTGAACTCCAGTATATTCACAGTAAAACTGAAATCCAGTCACTGAAGATGAAAAGCCAGAATCAGTTGCTCTATGACTACTCTTAAGGGAGCTCCCTGCCCCTGAAAAGCTATTCTTGTTTTCTAATTTGATATGATTTCTTTTGAATTTTATTTGGTTTAATAGTCCACAACAGTAAACAAATTACATATTGATAAATAATAAAAGGTCAATTATGCTAAGTGGTCTGGATAGCTTTGTAAATTAAACTCTTTTGAACAGTATACATCTTACTAGAGCCAAGTACAAGGTTATTAACTGCCTACAAGTTTAAGTATAACATTTTGGCACTTGTGTATCCTTCCACAACATCCAGTTGCTTCTATTAGAAGAGCAGGATATACAGACTTAGCAGAGTTAAGATGTCTGCAGCCTTATCCCCAAACCATTAATTTTCTCCTGTAAGCTGTAAGGAGCAAGGCAGGGTTAATGTAATCATATTTCCAGTAGAGGCTCATTGTAACAGACATGGGAATGACTACCTAAGCGTGTCATTTTAGGAGACATCTGTGTTCCACAGGATTATGTTTCCCCTTTCATTGGCATGCACTTTCCCCAGGTTGCTTCTGCCCAGTCTGTGAGCATTTCCATTCAAGAAACGTAGACAATTTGCTTCAATGCTGGCTTTGGTGGACTGTGCAAACTAAGGAACACAACAACCTATTCTTGTTGTAGAATTTTGGGTCCACATGTGCTGTATGGCAGGGCAGTGGTAGGTGCACATGTGCTGCAGAAGGATTCCCTGAGTCAAGGGTCAGTGAATAGGTGGTTTTGGGTTGGCATGTCAAGTGTAGGTGAAGTGGCTTAGCGCAAGCCAGGCATTACAGATGTTTGCTTTAGCTGCCCTAACAGAAACATTTGCCCAGCTTGAGAAGATACAGCTTGGTGGCTTTTCTAGCTGTTCCTGCAGTGACCTGTTCGAGGTTCACTAGCGAGAAATGAGATCTTGCAGTGCTCGCTGGTGTGTACTGGAACTTTGTAGTTCTTGAATTTCAGATATTTTATTTATTTTTTTTTTTAAACTCTTCATGTGGGAAAGAGTTCTGAGCCACCCTCTGCACTTTACGGTAAGTGCTGTGAAGTGACCTTTTCACCTCAGTGAGATGTTTTCAGATTCATCAGACATCTTTATAAAGGTAAATATACCCTGACACAGTAGCATTGATTCTGTGATTCTGACTTCATCCTCCAGGAAATTTTTCTTTTAACAATCTACGTGGATTCTATAAAATATATATTTCAAGTAGCCATCCTATCATGTCAATAATTACAGAAATGTGACTTAAAAATTAGCTGCTTAGTGGTTGTGGCTAGGCATTTTCCTGGCATTAAGAACCCTGGAAGAAATCCAAATTGCTTCATCAACTTAGCCACATGTTGACAGAGCAATATGATAGTAGTGTGCCAGCACCAGCAGATTTAAACATGAACCACTAATTCCATTTTGACATTGATAAAAACATCACATGGGTCTTTTGCATTTGAGGAGGTATCTTTTAGACTCTCTTTTGAGAAGAGAAGAGATAGCACTTTAGTTTTTCTGTGTTAAATGACAGTCATGTTACTATTTTTTTAATGCAATATTTTTTATTGAACCATTTTTCCTCAGAAATATACAGCACTTTGAGGAGTGAAATTAACCTGTGTGGGCAACTGGTTTGTGTAGAATCATAAACAATGTATGAAGTTGGAGTTTTCCTATGTTTATTTTTTGAATAAATATAATTTACAGTTTTGACTTATTATGGTATCCTAGAGCCATAGTAGTCTGCCAGTTGTTTGGATAGGATTCTCTATTATCAGCAAGGATTCCTGATGTTTTGCAAGCCCATCGATCATGCTACACGAGATGAGAATGAAGGTATTACTGCTCAGCACCCAGGTAGTTTCTCACACTCTTTAGATGCAATATCACCAGCCTGTGCTTTACCTAATTTAGCTTTGACAGGAAAAAAAATCTAAATTACGTTGTCAGAATGGAGATTGTTTTTTGAATAGGAATGAATCAGAAAGGAACTTGAACACACACTCGTTTGAAAATGAATTGTAAGGGTAGCACTGTAGGTCAAAGGACCATGGAATTTTTTAAGAGGGTTGAAGACGAGCATGCAGTTGTCATTGTTTTATCCTTAGTGCGACTGCTATTGGTACCAGCTTCTACAGATAAAAAACCCCCAAAACCAAAACGAGAGATGTATCAAGGATGTGAAAAGGATCAAGAATCTATTTTACTTTGAAAAATGTCAATGTTAAAAGTGTTTCGTTTATCAGAAGACCAAGATGGCTTGATGTTGAGAGGGAGAGGGTTTGATATGTCAAACAGTAGAGCTTTGATTCGGGACGACCTTAGGAAATTTGAGGATTGGGCCAACAGAAACCTCATGAAGTCTGACAAGAAGTGCAAAGCCCTAACCAGGGTGGAATTACCTAATGTCAACTTCAATATTAGCCAACAGTATGCTCTCATTCCAGTACAGGTAATACCCAAGTGTGGGACCTCATTAAGAGAAAATTATCCCCCTTTTACCCAGCTCTGGTAAGGCTGCATATGAAATGAGACTCCAATTTTTGGTGTCCCAGTGCAGAAAGGATATTGAGAAGCTGAGGGGGTCCAGGAGAAGTGCCACAAAGATTTTTAGGGGCCGGAAGCACACGAACTAGCTTGAAGCTGTGGAGCTTGGGCTTGTTTAGTCTGGCAGAGAGCCTCCAATAGTAGGCTACAATTACTTGTGGAGGAGATACTAGGAGATGTGGAAGAGATAACGAAGTTAAATTCTTCTCTGTAGTAGCAGGTGGTAAACCAAGGGAAAGTGGCCACAGGTACACCTTGGGAAATTCTGATCGAACATTAGAAAAAATTAATTATGTTAGCAATGCTGTACTGAAACAAGTTTCCCAGAGTGGCTTTGGAATATCCATGCTTGGAGCTTTTCAAAACTTACCTGGAAAAAGATGCTGTTGACCTGATCTGGTCTTGACAGTAGCCTGGCTTTGAGTGGGAAGTTGAACAACATGAGCTTGTGATGTTTCTTCCAGTCCACATTTCTATTAGTCTGTCATGCTAACATGTAAAGCATAGTCCATAACAGGTGCAGCTTTCCTAGTGGAAGACTAATTTATCAAGTCGTAATAAGATGTCGTAAGAAGTCATAACAAGAAAGCTGAAAAGAGAGAGAAATCCTATTCTAGCAAGTGACAGAAATGGCTTTTCCTTAATGTAGTTTGACGAACAAAACCATATCACTATGCAATGCTTCTCTTTGTAGTAGAATTTAGTCATTCAACTCTGCCTGACAAATTCCCTGACTCCATTCCTTTCACTTCTATATTTAATTTTCCTGCCTGTTCATTTAATCTAGCGAGGCTTTTAAAAACCAGAGTTTTGGAAGATGTTGTCTAGAAATCTGCTGTTTCACACTCAGTTTGTAGAACTCAGTCCTGCAAAGATTTATGTCTAAAATAACTTTCCAATACTATAGGTCTTTGCGTCAACTACTTTTACTCTTTTTTTTAAATTTAATTTTGAAACATGCCGTTTCTCCCTTATCTGTGCCTTTTAATTTTCTTTCATTCTCTCATTGACTTTAACACTCAATATTTCAATTTCTTAATAATGTCTGTATTAATCATTATGAAGATATTTTGCATACTGAATTAAACTGTAAGTTAGATAACAGTTCCCCTCCCCCAGATTTTCTCCTTCACTTCTTGGAGGTTATTAACTGAGTGTTTCTCTGTGTGGTATGCATTTGTTCATATGTGTACACAAACAAAAAATTAAATAAAGCGGTGAAATAGCAGTGTATGCATATTGAATTTAACAGGCAAAGTGCAAGGTAGGAAAAAATTCAGCTGTAAAAACCTTCTTTAAGAATGTCATTCATCTCACTTGAATGCAAACCTAGATAGTCTTTCAGCCTTTCATGACTCTGAATAGTGGAAATAATATCCTGTAATTATTACATTGTTTGAGAAAGAAAAGGGTGGGTATTTGGATAATCTAGTGTATGCCATTATGAGACACAGGACTTCAGCATGCAGAAATAATCTATGGAATCTGTTTATCAAATCTTGATGCGAATACTGTGATTCCGAGTCTGATTTTCTTTAAGTTATCTTTCATTTTCTATTTATGTTATCAGTATGAAAGTTTTGCTATCACTAATTCTCATCATCTGGGAGGACTGTTTGTCAACATAAAAATAAATTCTTTACTGGCATCAACACAGTAGAAAGCAGTAGGATTCTGCCAGCAGGCACTTAGCTCCACATTGCTTCTCTGATCATTTCTTCCCAGCAAGAAGAAATACTTCTTTTTCCTGTTTTAGCATTACGTTATTTTGCAGAAATACTCGATCAGTTCTTAGAAACTATGGGAGACATTTATTTCACGTAACATTTATATTCTACGTTTGACATTAGATCTATAGTCTAAACTAATCGTAGACTCCCTGTGTTGTTAGCAGAGAGAAATGGCAGCTCCATAGGGTAATTCATTCCACATTATGAGAGTCCCACATCTATTTTAGAGTCACTCACCTATGAAGTGCCTTCCTATCTCTGCTGATTATTATAAACTAGCTGACTAATTTTGACTAGATTCACATATTTGACTAGATTTGACATATTCCACATAGCAAAATTCTGATAAATTTTCTTTAAAATTTCTTTTTCAATTTCTAGGAAAGCCAATATATAGAATAATTGTGTGGCATTTTTAGCCTCCATGTGAAAGTGTTTAATGTTTCTCTAATTTAGACAGGAATAATTTGCATTAATTGTTGGTAACTTTGTCCTTTTCTTGCCATGTTCTCTTGGAATTTTTGTTTTCCAAAGGAAAAGAAAATACATTTTGTGCTTTGCCTGTTAAATATTTCTATTGGGAAAATGACAGAATTTCCTACCATCTACCTTTCACTGGTACAGGTCACTGTTCATATTCAAAGTCCAATGTGAAAGAACAGTCATTACCATTTTTTACTCTCTTTAAAAAAAAACCATATAACTGTAGTTATATTTAAGAAAAAAAAAAAGGAGTAACTGATCTTCTGTTACATGATTACTGAATAATTACTAGTTACATATTTACTGAGCTTAAAGATATCCGTAGATTTTTTTTCCCCACCCAATTATTATATAGTACATAATAATGTCTTTAAAATAGTTTATACTTGGGTCTCTGCAGTCATGTTTCTGCACAGCATGTATCTCAACTTCACTTCATACAACAAATAGTAAATGCGAAAATTTATTATGTATCTAAATTTTCTAACATCCTGTTTCAAATTATCACAGTATTTGGTCTTTCCCATTTTCCTGATAAAAATGTCATACACAAAAATGTGACCATCTACACAAGTATTTTCCTCAGCTGTCTTTTATCTTTGTTGTCTAAAGTTGCCTCAGTCAAAAAGTGTGCTGCAAGAAAGTGTAAAAGAGGACGGACAACAAAATGTGTTAGTGTTTATGTTCAGTCAATATCCATTTCTTCTGCTTCAGAACATAGGTAGTACCAGTGTGGGAGTGTATAATAGTTTTATCCAAGAAGAAATTAAATTACAGTTTTGATGATACTGAAGGAAGTAATAATTCTGCAGGGTTTAAGTATGCATAATCAGCACAGTCCAGGCAGTTTAGTTTGGGTTATGTCTGACCTTATTGTATTATGTTTCCAGATTTAATAATTAGACCATCTACCAAAGTTTCACCACGTATTTATTTTAGTTTCTCTTTTTTGTTCATTCTTAATTTATTAACAATGGAAGATGAAAGAATTATATTAATGGAAGTATTTGTTCATTGTCTGAGAGCCTGAGCAGATAGAAGTTTACATTAGCGGATAACGTCATGAAACGGAGCATAGATTAAAATTGCTTTTTACGTACGTTATTTGAATATATGAACCATTTCATGGCTTAGGTTCATGTTTCCTGCAAATGTGGAATTTTGATTTAGTGCACTCCTGTTGTGCCTAATTTTCCCTTTTTTCCTTTTGCTAGATTGGTTTCATTAGAACTGCAGAGACAGCTTCTCAGCACCTATATTTTTCAAACTAAACCACAAAATTCTGAGGCCAGACTTACTATTTCCATATGAAAGATGTCGCTAGGTTAGACTTTAAAGATTGTCTCATTTTTGTGGTGGAACAGATCTTGACCTATTATTCTGTAGGACTGTATTATTGCCGCATGTGATATTCAAGGTGAACATGAAATGGAGCATCTAGAGCAGTGGAAAAAAAATCTGTTCCTGCAGACATTAACTTCTGAAGGTTGGAAAAACCCCTGTGTTCAAAAGTTGTTCCTATTTCAACAGAGCTTTCCATCCAACATTATTCAGTGTAAAGTGTATTTCCTACATCATGCACGTAACAAAACCATCAGAAATTAAGAAATAGCATACATTGAAATGCTGGTTGCAATACATCCTTGTATGCAGTGCTCTCCGGCATATTCTGCCGGATATCTGACTTTTGAATCCCCAATTGCTACAAAAGATTTGTCAGCAGTCACCATGCCTTGTCTTCCAAATAGGTCATGTGATGTAAAGATCTTAAGTACTTTCTTAGGGGTTTATGTTTGTTTTTTAAAAAACGTATTTTTCAAAGACTTGAACATGGCAGAGAAAAAAGATAGACTTATCAGTAATGCTTGTTGGAGCAATTACCACAGCTCATTTATCACCCATCAGCTTTTTCTTCATATGCCTTTCTATCTCAAGACTGTGAGCTGGAACATATACGTAACACATTTTGCTTTGGAATCTTTTTATTCTGTACTATAGGATAGTGGACTATAAGATTGGACATGAAAATTAAATTTTTGAATATTTTAGTTCATCCAGATAAAAATCCAAGCAGAAAAAATGATAGGAAAAGCACCTCTGGTAACACTATCCCTAAAGTTAAGATGGCAAGATGGGTTTTGTATGTAGAAGTTTGTATCTTTTATTAAGCCAGCTGGATACCTGGAAAAGTTAGTCAAACTTTCAGACACACAAGTGCTTCTTCATGTCTGATACAGAAGCATCAGACTTCAAAGCTAAATCCAAGTTGAAAGCAATTGCTCGGAGTTTAATTATAGAGCATTCTTCATAAAAGAGTCACTGCAGTTCTTACCTCTGGGTCCTGCTCCTCACAACTCCTTCACAAGATGAACCTTGAGTCTAGGATACAAAAAACCTTGGCTTTAGCAGAAGCATCAGTTTTATGTCACGTTATAGTTTCCTTGCACATGCTTATCTCTTCATGTTTCACAGGTTATGAACTATCCATGTCTCTTTTTCGTTACAACTTGCCTATCTTACCAACTCTTCTTCCTCCCTCACCTATCCTCTCAACTCTGCAAATAAAACCACACAAGAAAGACACATTATATGATCTAATATACTAAAATGAGCAATCTTCCCAACTTTTATTTTGGTTTGAAGTCCTCTGTTCTGAGCATCAGAAAGAACTTGCGTGCTCAAGAACTTGACTCATTTTTATCTTGTGGAAAAAAATATTGATGCATTCAACTCTTCCTTGTTATAGATCCTCATAGCTGAAGTTTCACCACCATTAGAATGTCCCAAACTACCCCACAAAAATTCATCTTTTGTCACATTGCTCAAGGTAGAGATCATCTAATCATAGGACAGCTTTTATTCTTGATGGAGGTGTCTCACAATTTTATTTTTATTTATTTATTTTTAAATTCACAAAGCTAAGGGAAAGCTCAAACAACTTCTAGGTTTTTCTGTGAACGAGGTGTTGCGATTAGACTTTGCCCTACTGGAGTACAAAGCTAGGAATTTCTAAGTCCTGTAATGTTTTTGTTTCAGCAAATTCATTATAGCTTCATAATCTAATAATCATCTGCTGGTAGTTTTTTAGCAGCAAATGACAAAACTTTAGGTCAGCTACAAATCAAATGGCATTGGCTGCATTCAAGGGATATTCCACTACTGTAACCAAGTTATAAGGAAAATAAAACTGAGTAGTGTTATGAAATCAGACTAAAGGTTTTGTTGCATATCTTGAAGCCCTCAGAATATGGTTCTTTTTTGTTTGGGCTACAGTTTGGGATGTCCTTATGAAAATTATAACTTCTGATTCACCTTAAATTTTCTAATTGATTTATTTTTCTTTGCTGTCAATAGCAGAGTATTTAAAAATAAGCATCCATTTTGTAGATTTTGGCAAAACCTGTCATTATTTATGTTGCAAAACAACAATTTATCTGTAACAGTATTGGATCATAAAGTCACTGAAAGCTTGTAACCCTAGCCAAACAGGGAAAAGAACTGTTGCAGTTCATGAGAAGTTTTCTAGTGGTTTCTGTAAAGGTGGGAAAACAGTCCAATAACATTTATGACAGATAGCTGTCTCTAAGCTTGCCTTTGCAGAGAAGCATAGATCATGGACAGTTACTGAAATACATCTGCTTCTATAGCCATATCTCTAGCTGCTATATTGATGTCAGTCAGTCCTAACTTCTCTTTCAGAAATCTAATGCTGGTGTGAATGAAAGAATTGGCATTTGCACCTGAAATTGTATTTCAAGTAATGTTTTCTAGTACTGTAAGTAATCCTACTTTAATTTTCAGTGTTAAGCTGTGTAAAGCAGAGGTGTTTTTGCTCCTCTTTCTCCAAGAGAAGTAGTTTTATGCTGGAAATTTTGTGTTCACTCATAGAGGCTATCCTTTACATAGAAAATTATTTTCCACATGGCACTTGTTGATTCTATTCTATAGGAAGTGATGGAGATGATATTTATCTTGATCTTCATTTATAGGAGAAGAGAGAGATAATATTTGTGGTTCCGTTGGCTTATTAGACATTTTGGTGAAACTGAGGGCTACTTAGGCATGATACGAATTAACAAAAGAGCTATTAATCTCTAGTATCTTTAAGTCCAAAGTGAAAACCTGGGGTTGAAAGAATTTTCCTTGTCATGTCCCTTGTCTATGTAGGCAGAAGAAAAAAGACAATAACATTCATATCTAGATGAAAATCCCATGGAAATAAATCTATTAAATTGTATTATGGTTCTTTGTGTCAGGCTTAGATTCACGACATTTACTTGCTCCTTCATGATCTACATTTAATTAAAGTATGTATTCTTTTTGCTAATATTCTGTATTGAAATTAGTCTAAGATGCATGGTACTGTTTCCTCAGAAAATACTGTAGTTCATCTTTTAAACATGAAGTCTAATGTAATCATTAGAAGATAATGTTTGATTACAATTTGAAATTACTTCTAGGATGGAGCTTTATATTTTACTGTGGTTTTGCTCTAAAGTATGAGTACTTGCAGGAATATCCCATACAACCAAACAAATAAGTTTTACAGAGAGAAGTTCTTCCATAGATTTGCAAACATGAACTCCAGCAAAAGAACATCACAATTGTGTTAAGTAGATGATTTGATTAATAGAAGGTGGAAAACGTAAAATCATTCCTTTTGTGTCTGTTTTTGTGCAAAAACGATCTATCCCATCTTGATCTTAGGAATATGCAAATAATTTAATCATTAACAGCCATATAAAATCAATAAACTGTTGTAAATCTGCTTACTTCATATTTGCTGTGTGTAGAAAAAGAGAAATAAAGGCACTACAATTTCTTAGAAAAATTTGAGGTAAAACTTTCCTGATATGACTGTGATCAGATTGCGGTTTTTGACTGCAGGACTTTCCCTTGACCGTAGTTGTTTCTAGACTAACAGTTGCTGTTAATAAATGTTGACACCTTGAATGAAAATAATTGAAGTAATGCAGAATATAAATGCTCCTTCAACAAATAGCTTTTTAACAGGTCACAGAAGGTGAACTCTGTCCAAACTGGCATGTTTTTTTCACTTTGTGTTAGTTCATCTCCTGGAGTATGGTATTTGTAAAAAACATTCTGGAAAAGCCAGCAGTTAATTTGAATACTAAATATTTTTTGAAGGGAATCCAGCCTGCATTTAAAATAAAGATTGAATATAGAGAGCTTTTGTTTTTCATACAAGATATTCTTAAAGAGTTGTTTATGCTTGGGATGAACTTTATATTGGGCCAAAGTAATCTTCAGATATTTTCTCAGCTTTTATCTTTTCTATGTAAAATAAAGGCTACATTGGCATTAACAGGTACTTTGACAATTATGTCCACTCTATAATTTCTTCAACTCTTCAACTTTTTCCTATTTTTACTCCCTGATTAGGGAGTCTTGATACAATCTCTTCATTTTGATACAGTATTCATCATGACAGTAACCTAAGGTAAAGTTTCTGAGAATTTAAAATTTCTGATTATATGAGACAAATGTGAAAAGATTTGTATATTAAACTTTAGTGAGTCAAAGAGTTCTTTCTCTCTCCTGCTTCGTTCCCACGTGGTCTTCAGCTTCATGTCTTTTCACAGGCTCCCAGGCCAAAATGTAGGTTTTGCCCTGATCCAAACACAGCAGGCTACTTAAGCTAGGCACATTTAGATTTCCTCTCTAGAGAGCAGATAGATGATAGCACTCAAGGAGCTTAGTACACTAAATGATATTCTGTTTCATTTGTCAGGTATCTTTCCTGATAATTTGGGCTGAGAAATTTGAAATATCTGCTTTCTGTACCGAATTCCAGAGCTCCCAGAGTTGTTTGCATTGCTTACAATTGTGCATTATTAGTGAAGAGAAAGGAGAAATTACATTTTAGAGGTGTGTGTGCATGGTGGTGCCCTCTATGCTTATTCTTGGAATGATGCAGTTCATATGCTCTTCCTTCCTTAGACTTTAAGCAATCCAACCTATGGTTAGCTGCGTTTAGCTGGCACAATGCACAGTAACACCATTATAATACTAACGTTTACATTGTAGCTTTGCCTTAAAATAAAATTAAAAAAATTCTTGAGTGTCATGAGTTATCATTTCAAAAGTTCACAAGTCAGCTATGAATGAGAATCAGAGTAATTTGGTATAGTTACTAGTGAAGATCAGATCCTCAGTGCACAAAGATCTCTAAAAACAACAATTATTTGAACAGGCTTGGAATATAGTTAGATAAACACTTCGTGCAATTCAAAATATTCTATATATCTTCAGTTTGACAATTATAAACAATGAAACACTAAACAAGACAGGCACTTAAGGATATTTTTAGATATAACTTAAATATTAAGTACAGTTCTTAACATTAGCAAAAAGTAATTATAATAATAATTATAGGCTCTATTGCATGCAAGTGTGAGTGTGTACCTATGTGTCTATGCTGTCTTAGAGATAATTATTAAATCTTTGTGAAAAATTACGGTAAATAGTTGAACTGATGCATGTTCTAGTGAGGCTGTAAAAGTGTAGCCTAGAAGAATGTTTGTTACTTTGTCTTTAAAGTAATTTGCTTTGAAACAGCTTGTTTTATTATGCAGCAGATTTATCTGTTTTTTTAAAAATTAACATATGCATTAATTTTAATATGATATAATTAAAATATTTAAAATGTATTAATTTTAAGCACAAGATTTTTTTTGTCATTTCTAAAACCTTGTTTCATTGTTGTAATTAAAATGGAAAATGGTAATAGTTAAAACAGTTGACTATAAAGAAGACAATTTATATCGATAAGATTTCTTAATATTTTGCATGTTGTTTTCATTGTTTATATCGAGCAAGTTTTATGTGGCTATTTCTATTAACTTTACTTCAATAGAAAGCCTATATTCCATTATTTGTATTTTGACACAGGCAAACGCATGGGAGTTAGTTGCTCATCTCACTCACTTTATGGTAAATGCAGGTGTGTGTGCACTAGACTGAAATTACACTTGAAACTAATCACCCGTGGAGCCATAAAGCCCCAGCCTAAAAAGACCTGTTGACTCTGAAAATGTTGTAATTTACTTCTATTTTATTTGCAGATTGCCTTCTCACAGCACAACACTATCATGGATCTGGTGCAGTTCTTTGTCACCTTCTTCAGGTAAATTGCTTTTTCTGTCTTCTGCCTGAAATCATGCTGATTCTTTTCCATCAAACCAACATCTTAACCAGCTTCTTAATCTTAAGAAATGCCTGCAAGGAAGCCTTTAAACTACGTTCTCTCATTTGCACCAGTGGAGGATCCAGGCCATTGCCCTGTAACTACAGGCAGCTGCTGGCATCTCTCATGTATTCAGTGGTACAGTCTTCACGCTTGCTTCATAGAGATTAGCTAGAGATGTACTGTATATTACAGTGATTAAGAGAAACCAGCTATACTGACTTAAACTAGTAATTTATGTGTGTGAATTTTTTGTAAATTCTTTTAAAGAATTATTAAAAAAGATGGTTCTGTTCAATAGCTTTTTCTTTTTAATAAAGCACCCCAAATCACCACTAATGCTTTTATGATTGAGAGATTAGTTGTGAAAGGCAGTAGGTGATGCATGAGATGTGGTTGTGGCAGCAATGCAGGCCTTGGCTTCAACTGCAAATGGACAACTGTTCTAGGATCTGAACAAAACTCCACTGAAAGACTTCTTAAAAGTTCAGCTGTCTTATAAAATGTCACACACTTGAATATACATGAATTAGTTACGGTGCTTTGAAATCTTGCCGTGAAAGATATTCCCCAATAACCACAAAGCGTATGCAAAATGTGAACAGTGACAGACAAGTATGTTCATCAGACTTTCTGCATTTCTAGAACTGCCATGCATTTATTTTACAAGTTCATAGCTTTTCTGTTCACTTTAATCACTGTGCTCTGAGCAACTGTACCTGAAGAATCAGACTCTTAAATGCTGTGAACAGACCAACTTTTGTTAATTGCTGTCACCAAAAAGGCAACAGAAATGAGCAGATCCTGAAGTCTTCTGTACCCAATGCATTGGCTAATGGAGAGCGGTTTAGTAGCTGATGCAAAGCATCCCATTTCTCCTCAATTCACCACAAACAGAGCAATAAAATGCTGGTTGCCTAAAGATCGGTCTAGTAGTGTTTGGGGGTTTTGGTGTTTGGTTGTTGGTTTTGTTGGGTTTTTTTCTGAGAAGCCAACAAGATCTAAAAAATGTTGACGCTCATGCAAACTTTTAGATGACAAACTCCTACAGAAGAAAGCAAAGTCTGTCCAAGTACAATAGAACAGAGGGGCCCTGTGACAAATAGCAGAGGTAGACTAAGAGCAATTTATTTCTGCTTCGTGCCCTAATGCAGGCTTAGAAAAGGTGAACTATAGGCTCTTTGATGGTGAAGCCATCTCTAGAGATATATTGCATTAGCTTTCCTGGTGTGATGGTCTATCTGATATGGTTTATTCCGGGTAAATGCAAACTCACAGTGATCCTGATGTAAGGAGAGATCTCTCTGCCTGAACAGTAAACTAATTGGAAGCCAAGTCCAATGTAATCACCCATACAGAGAGAAAGGTGGTAGGATACTTGGCAGCTATTCTACTGCTGCCTTTGACTGACCCCCAGTCTAATCATGTAACCAAGGCTTTCAGCTGGCACTCAGATCACTAGGGGCTTACAGCTATCTGCAGCATAACATTAATAATCAACCTGAGGAGCCTAGTTGCAGAAATATCTAAAGGAATCAGGAAATGCTGTGAGTAGCGCATTGCAGTAATCCAACCAAGGTACAAAACTTAAGGATAGGGCACCCTCCAAAGGCACGTAAAATCAGGCTAAGGTTTGATGGTTATGATGAGAAATAGAGTGTTTATCAAAATATATCTTAGAATCTTGATGTAAGGTTTTATGGTACTCTTCTACAACTGAATTGGTGTTAAGGTGTCTGTGGACATAGGTAGCATGTCTAGGAGCTGGAGCTCTCATATTGTGGTTCTAAGAAAAAAAACAGAAAGAATAGCACACAGTAGATTCACACCTTGCAAAGCAGAACCTGAGAGGAAAAGGGAAGGGAGAGGAGATGAGAGGAGAAGCTTGAGTTGGTTCTGAATTAAACGACTGGTTTTCATAGGTGTTAGAGGTCCATTTATTTTCTTACCACAGAACCAAACCAATCATGCATAATGTCACGGCGACACTCCCAATTTGTAACTGCTGCAAGCATAGCATCCTCACTGACATCAGAGCTAGCAAATGGTCGGTCTGTGTAAATGATCCAAAACAGAAACTGTTGGGTTGTTTGTCACTGGACTAGTAGTTGCAATGTGTTGTAAATAAAAGTAGGAAAAATACTTAGTGTGTCCTTTACAAAAAATAAGACTGAGAAATTTAGAATGAAAAGTTTCCAGTCCAGACACCATTAAAACTTTCAGTAGTTATTCAATTGCATGTTGTTTTTACAGGATCACTAGTCTAAACAAGCTGCAGAATATTTCTGATAGGAAAATGTAGCAACAATTAATTTTTTTTTTTCCACAATAGTGGACGGAGTTAGTCATACCTGAAGACAGCATCAATATGTCCTCTCCAAAGTGGTTGATAATGTTCAAGACTTTATCTGAAAATTTGGTTTCAACAGTTTGTAGCCTAACAAAACTTTTTAAAATAAGGGTTGGTTGGTTTGTTTGTTTGTTGTTTTGTGGTGTTTGTTTTTTTTACTGGATAGGAATGCGGTATATTAAAACAGTGGCAAATTACATTGGTAACAGTAATAACCCAGGCCATGTTTGCTAAGATTACTGACAGAGACAATAATTGTGTTTAAAGACAAATTTGAATGTGCTTGATAACAAAACTTGTTTCAACCTGCTTTGATAAACGTGTATTTACATTTCTCCTATCTAGTATTACATTTTTCATATTTCTGAACACATGGTACAACCCTGTTCATCCTGGCTGCCTAGCCAAACCAGCAAATAGGTTTATTTGACAAGAACATGTTTTTTAACAACCATTCAAAAGTATAGTTTAAAGCCGTTCCTTCACAGGGGTGTGTTTCAGAGTAAAAGATGAAATGCACGTTTTACTGCTTGAATCAGAAACTTGAAAATAACAAGCTTTCTTGGAATTTTCCCAATATATCAAGATCAACTATTTTAAAAGTATTGTTCTGTAAGGAACTTATTTAAAACTATGCATAATAAAGCACAAAAGCTATGATTAGATCTGTAATTAATGCTTGATCTACCAAGATACTGTTGTACATCCTAGAACAGAAAAGTTATAGAAATACAAGTTCTTTTGAAAAAATAAGCAGAATATTACAGCAACTGTAGTGCTCCAGACCATGTTACTAATAGTGAAAAAAAGAACCCCTATTTAATTTCATTCTTTTTATTCTGGAAGGTTTCGTTGTATCTACTGGTTCAGTGACCTTTTCTTTAAGAGTAGAAATGTAATCAGATATGTAATATAAGAGTAGTGACAGATTCCTAACAGTCTTCTAGAAACTTTGGCATTTGTGTTGCTTTAGTCAATGCTTTTTAGCTCATGCCTTGAAGACTTTTAGCCATCACACAAATTGAGAAGTGTGTGACTTTTTTTTTTCCACCTGCTTTGAAGCAGTACAGATCTCATTAGAAAATTTCACAGGCAGCAAATGTGGATGATCTTTCTTCTTATACTGAAGAAATGCAGTCTCCACAGTTAAAGAAAGTCTATTCCTGTATTACCCTGACCAGTAAAACACTCAATAAGCTAAAGCCTGGCTCTTTTTCCAAACTGTAAGTGGTAAAGGAGCTTTCAGTGTTTTCAAATCTTACGTGAATATATTCTTTTAGCTGAGTAGGTAGCCAGGACATTTTAGGCATTTCATGATGGGATATGAAGTATCTTTAGTTTATGAAAGCATTGTTCACTTTTTCTTTAGACCATATTCTACCATGCATAAAATTTGACAATGTTCAATATTTCTTAGTTTTTAGTATATATGATCTGAGCAAATCCAGAATTGAGAGCCAAGAAACTCCTGATTTCTAAACCTGCTTTTAAATGAAATTATAGTTAAGAATTTATAACAGTACTCATGCATTTCTCGGAAAAACTATTTGTGTCAAGAATCTGCAGCAGGAGTTCTGGTAAGAAATGCGGTTTTGTCTCATAATCAAAAACCAGGGAAACGTGAAATCGATACAGGTGACAAAGGCTAGCTATTAGTATTTTTGTCATAGGTAATGATATGCAACTGCTGCTGCCATAACTATTTTTTAAAAACCTGTTTCAAATACATAATACCAACCACTAACTAATCAGGTGCTTTCTCTGACTGTACATCTTCTTTATGCTCTCAGAACAATTCCTTCAGTTGCCTCTTGTTCAGCTCTTGGGGTGGAGCTGCCAACTGGTGGATTTTATGACTGGCTGGAATGGTGCACTTTCGTCACTTTTATAACATATCTGCTTACTATTATGTATTGCAGAATCTCCAATTTGTAATAAGTAGGGTGATATTAAGAAATATGGATACTTTAGAAGTTTAAAAATCCTTCTTTTGTGTGTGCTTTAGGAAATTCTATGAAAAATTATGGTCATTTAGGATCAGAGGTGCATTCTTTCTGGCAAATCCTTCTGTGAGCATTTCAAGTGAGAGAAAACAATATTCAAAACATTATCCAGTGTTTATTGCAGGAGGAAGGGATGGTCATTTAGGTTAGGATGAGGACTAGCAGCATGAGCTATAGTAGGAATTGCAGCAGATACCAAAGAACCAGATTTATCACCCCCGTATGTACAACTGTGTGCCAAAATCTCAGAACAGTCACTCCAGTTGTGTTTCACACAGTGGGAGTGGTTGGCTGCATTTTAGCGGGTTGTATCAGAGCTCCTGAGAGCCTCAGTACCTGAATCTGCCATTCTGGGTATAAATTTGCAATGGGTGATTTCCTTCTCTATACTGGCATCCTTTGGTGTGTTTGCCTGGCTTCATGTTTTGTTTTTGTTAAAATAAGAATGATAAACTAATGCTAGATTTTGGCATGCTTAGCTTTATGAGATCAAATATTAATCTCTGTAAGAAAGATAAAACACAGTGTGTCAGGATCAGATCACGTCCACCATGGCTGGGTTCTCAGAAAATGCAGAAGCCTTGTAAATCTAAATTAGAATATTTTCTGGTAACATGAAAATCAAGTTATCTTAGCAAAATGGATTTTATATTTGGGGCTAGAATAAAATTGATTTTTACTTAGTGATGCATTAAACAGTTTTCACCTCACCTGGAAGCAAATCGTTGTCTGACTTCCACTGGGACAAGCAGGTCTATACTGCAGTGGGCAATTCGAGTTGTTTTTTTTGGCGTTTAAAATGTTTGTTTTGAATTGTGGAATGTAGTTTTGTGTCTTCCGCTCTCTGAATCACCCAGAAACTTTGTCATCGCTGTAGAGTTATTTGGTATATTCATTTTTCCTGAGAAGGCAGCCACTTATTGGCCTGCAGGCAAAGGAGATTCCCCAGTACCACTGGAGTGGTTGCTCTTCAAAACAACAGATGAGTCATTTAATCCCTTGGTGAACAGAACTGTTTTCCATTATTTCATTCTTGTTTTTCTTCTTTCTGTGTTCGTCCTTTGGGTCATTTGAAAGTGCATGTGAGTGCAATTGTGCTTGCCGTACTTTGATTTCAACATACACTGTTCCTCAAAGTAAAAATAGATGCTCAGCTTGATATCTGAAGGTGGCCTATGTACTTGCTTGATATACAGCAGATACAGGCTTTTCCTTCCTTCAAGTAGGTGCATTTAAAATTTTGAACTTCTCACTTCCTGTATGTATCAAATCCAGTAGGTAAAAGCTTTTTCACTGTACCTGGTGAAGTGCTTAATTCCAGTTTCTGCTCAGTTCATAATAACTAGAAATAAGTTCTGGAGTTGCTTAAGTGCAGAGGGGAGTTGTAGGATGAAAGTTTGGGTGACAGTAACAGGTTCTGAAAGATTTCTTTTTTTTCCTAGTCTTTTTTAGAAGAAAAAAAAAAAAAATCTTAAAATGCACTCTTCATTATGTATGGTGCTGTAGCCTAGCACTCCAAAAAATATTTTGTCACTACTTCTGCTTTTAGAAAATCTGACTGGAATCAAAGCTGGCACTTATGTAGTAGTGTTCACTGCAGAAGTTTCAGAAGGTGGCACCTGGAATATACTTCCCAAGACTCCTGAAGAAAGTATGTCTTTTTTTGGAGACTCAGTTCTTTGGAGGCCTCCTTACTCTGAGACAGTTCTGTAATGTTCTCCTTTCAGGGATACGTCTTTTTACAGCTGCATTTGTGTCCTAAGAAGCATCACACATAATTCATATTGTGTTTGTGTTTTGATTTCCTACATTTTATATCGTATTTTCTTAAATCTAATTAGTCAGTTGTTTTCTTAGACTAAAACGACATCGGTCCTCACAGCTATTTGTCTTCTTGAGTGCTTAATCCCGGTAACTTTTTTGTGAAACTCCAGTTCACTGTACTTTAAACAAAAGAACTAGAACAGGTTTTCATCTGTGATAAATGGACTTGAAATTTTGCTTTTGTCATTTTAATTCAAAAGAGAAGCAATTCTGTCATCTTATGACAAGGTATATGTACCAGTTGCAAAGTTAACTTCAGAAGTTTATTTCCAGATGTAAGTGTATAGTGAAGTGGGACCAAAGCTGATGAAGAAAAATAATAACAAAAAATAAAGGAAGTAAAAAATATTAGGGTTTTCCTTTAGGCAATAATGTCATTGTCCATTATAGCAAGTGACAAGCAGCTTTCTCAAGCACTCTGCCAGTCTGTCTCTGCAGACGCAGTCGATATGGCATGCTGTGGAGTGAGTGACATCGCAGAAATGAGAAATCTGTTTATGGCAGTAGAGAAATATTCAGGGTCCTTGTGTTCAGTTGTAATAAATCACAGAAAGAGAGAGAAGAGAGTGCTAGACGGTATGTTATGCTGTGGATTTCATAGATACTAAAATTTTAAACCTAATTATTACTTTTGAGAAGAGACATCTGAATTCAAAGGAATTCATCTAATGAGCTTTTTAAATTGAATATTAATAAAAATATTCCAGTAAATTTTCCTGGTACTGAATGAAGCATTTGGTGTGGAAGATTTTGAGGTTTTAAATTTATTTATTGGGATTCAAGGTGGGGGGGGGGCTACATTTTGTCAATAAGAAGCAAAATTATGGAAACTCTGCTGTGTACTCCAAAAGCCGCACTAAAAATTATACATTAAAAAGTAGTTACATCATCTATTTCAATTTTTAAATCTGAATTTCATCTGCATATGTGGTCCAATTGTGTTCTATATCATAACTGGTTTTCTATGCTTTCAATAATTTTTTGTGATTTTTAGGGAAACATTCTACAGTTTCAAAATTATATTTCTTTCCTTACATGTCTTGAATCTCTTCAGTCAAAATTCTAAATACCAGGTTGAGGGGACTCAGGGGCTTTGTATTCTTTATACAGTACAATTACAGAACAATTATGATGCTTCTTTGGCCTGGAAATCTAAAAATCCTTATCCTGCCTTCAGGAAAATTTCATGTTAATAGGGCTTTTAGTAAGGAGAGTTATGACTTTTCTACACCTACCACTTCAAATACATTTGCCTCTTTGGAAAAGGCATTGGAAGTGTTACATAATGAAGGGAAAAGTCCTTTAGCAATTTATTAAATTTCTTGATGATATTTGAGACTAATACGCTACACAATGCTGATGTGGCTTGGTGACTCTAAATGTATTTTATACTTCTGTGATTTATTAACAAAGGATAACAACTGCACTAGAGAAACAGTGCAGTGAAAGAAAAGAATGAGGGGAAAGCACAAAAAAAAAGTCTTGAAATTACGTGGATCTTTTGGTTTGGAAGGCTGCTGAAATGTGGCATTGGCTGGCAGTCCTTTTTCACCAAATTCACTGATTGACCATCTAAATGAGTCTTCCCCCCCCTTAATTTTAAATCTTAAATTAGCATGAATCAGCAAAATAAAACAATATATTAAATTTCTAATTCTTCTTGAAAGTTACTGCAGAAAATATTAAATTCTGTATTTCATAATTTGTCTGAAAATTTAATGGACATAGGTTATTTTTGCTTTTTTTAGATCTTTTTTTTTATATACCACATCACTTGTTGAGAGAAATATAGAGTATTTCACCCATGAAGGGCAAAACCATAAAATTATATGAAATATGAAAGTCTCTTCCATGAGTAAAAGAAACATAATCACACTTTATGGGTGTGATGTTCTATTTATTCTATGGAGATTAATATCAGTTTATGTTAGATTAAGCTCCTTTGATTGTAAATCTTCTTTATTTGCTCCTTCAAAGAGGTGAAAGGAAGAACTGCTGAGAGTTAAAGTTCATATCTATAGCTTTATTGCATAATATATTTCGGAGCCCTTTTAAATGGTTCGCTTTAGTTTGATACTGTATTGGCAGAATGAAATGTGAATGTTGGTCTTCTGGATAGCGTCCTGATGAACACTATATCAATTTTTCCTTTGTAGTTGTATATAAAGGCTGTTAGCGTAATTGATCATCCATTCATACTTTACTATAGTAGCTTCTGGTATGGCTTGTGGTATATTTAATAGGAAAAGACAGCTTTATGTATATATACATGAATTATATATGTAGGAAAATAGAAATATAAAATACGTATGTGTGCATTTATACATTGTATAGTTACTTTTTAATAATTATTTTATTTACTAAAGTTATTTAACCCCCCCCCCGTTCTCTATAATATTTCAGCGCATGCACATAATGGAAAAAATCAATACTTTTTTTTCATAATAATTTTTCTGCAAATAACAAATTCCTCATTCAAACACATTTCTTTCTTCCTTACCTTCAAGAAGTATTTTGATGTTTCATTGCACAGCAAAGACCAATAAACCCAGGCTTTGTAGAGGCAGTTTTCAGAGATGATTTTAAACTATTATAGGAGTTTATGCCTCAGGAGAGGAAGGATTAAGTTGGTTTTCTACATTCAATATATACTAATAAATGATTTTACATGGATGTGGTAGCTCTTCTTACTAATAAACTAATATGTATTATATTGATATTTCATTGATGCTGCTTACTTTAAAATGCAATTTATGTAAAATGCAGTTGATACTTCATCCTCCATATTTTCAGTTATGCATTCAGAGCTTAAACTGCAAAGCTTTATTAATACCATTATTGAAGATTTAGTTTACTGTTTTACTTAATTTTGCTCTTCTTCCTCAACAAAATTATTTTGGTTACATTACTAATAATTTTAAATGTGCTCCCCTAGAGACTTATAGCATGCTTTTGGCAGTATACTGTTTTTTTAAGGCTCATTTCCCTTGCATATATTTCTCTTAACTTCTGTAGAGCAGTCCAAATGTTCTGTGCCACAATAACATCCAGTGGTCCTGTGGCAACCAGTCAGAAAGGTCCACGGCAGAAGGTTACTACTTTAATTTGCCCATGACCTCTATTTTGGCTCCTCTGCGATGCTGCAGATCTCCACTGCCAAAACCAGTCTCTAAACAGAAAGGCTGCTACTGTCAAAAACTTTTACCGAAGCCAATGGGCCACCTAAAGGCAACAAGCATCTTTTACTACAATAAATGTTCATTACTTCCAAAACAAGTTGCACCCTCCATGCAAAAGAGCTGGAGCACTTCAGCCTGTGCATCTAATCCTTTGTTTATAATCTGTTGTATACACAGGCATGCATTGTGCTACTAAGTGTCGGTGTTTGGGTGAATCAGTCCATGAACACCTACCGTGAGTACTGTGCTGCCCCACTCAGTACAGATGTTCTGGGTAGAAGTACTTGAGTAGAGGCAGCTCATGGACTTTTCTTTGATTTTTGTTGTTGTTATTTATATTGCTATTTATCTAAGCAGTAAAACAATCACATCCTATAACTCAATTCTTCTCCCATAATGCCTACTTTTTAAATTTTTATATATTTAAAATATATATGCACATTTATTTCACACAGGTATACTTAATTTTTTTTTGAGTGGAGTCACAGCACACATACATAAGTGGTCCAGGTGGCTGTGGTGCAAACTTGTCAGATATTTTGGAAAGTAGTGTCATTGGGATTATTGAGACTCACCTTGTGGAAGTAATAGTGAGCTTGGATCACACATGTCCCTACTCATTTTTTGATTGTTGTTTGGCTGGGCAGCTAGAGATGGCCTGGTAGTTAGTGAGAATTCCTCAAAAAAGGAAAAAAAAGGTACAAACTATGCAACAGAATCCAGCTGCAGTGGATCAATGGTATCATCTCATGATCACAGTCAGGTTAGAGTTGTTCAGGAAGCACCTAAAAGGTAGTGCTACCTTTGTGGAGTTGCTGTAAATTGTTTGATTTGGGATTTCAGAAGATTAAGCATATAGCCGTATAGGAGGTGATTTCTCAAAGGGGCTTTACTTTGAATACTTTTTAAGATATAGCTGTAACACAGGTCATACGCTAAAAGAAATGATGCTTGGATCAGATACCACTGAGGATATGAAGTTCCATGCCCAACTGAGTACTACTGATTCAAAAATATTTTGTCAGTTCAGAGATTTAAACACTATTTGCCATTTAGAAAAAATATGAGCTTAAGAATTTTTGCTCATGTCTGAGTGTGCCTCCTGCAGTGGCCAGTGTGGTGACATAGTTATGTGATGTCTTTAAAGCTAGGCTGCGCCTCAGATTTTAGTAGGGCTCTTTTCTTTAAAATAAGTTACAATATCCCTATGTTTTCCAGGTATTTTTCTCAATTAGACCAGGGAATAAGATCCTTTCTAAGGAATTCTTTTACAATATTCCTGCCGTAGTCAATAATAGTCCTCCAAGATAGAAATAAATTTTCATCTTCATAGCCATCTACTCTGTGGGAGATGAAATTCTGTAGAAAGATCTGCTACTCTGATCTGCCAAACTTCTCTTTGCTTCATAAAAACATCTAATCTGATTCTAACATAGAGAAAAACAGGAATTTATTATGTGGGAGTAGAGTTCCCCCCAGCCCATTTTCTCTGAAAATATTTCATTTATAGAGCTCAGGATCATCAATGATCAATGTCTCCTCTGCCAGGGAACGAGAATGTGTCGACGTATACTTTCTGAACTGAATTTTTACTCAACAGCCCAAGTACTCTGTCCATGGCTCCATCTCAGCCTTCCTTCTTCCTTTTATTTTATTCTAAGTGAGATAAGTGCCAGTTAAATCTGTTTCCAAGCAGAAATATTCAGTTTGTTTGTGATTCCAAGAGACAGATGTTATGAAAATAAGAATTGTAGTATTTTCCTACACCAGGAGTAGGAAATTCTTTAGAAGTGGTCTCCTGTTCTCCTCAGTTGGAAGGACTGCTCTGATACTAGGTGGAAGTCTTCACAAAGGTTTGATGTTTCCTTGGGGTATAACTTGAGTCTGCACTGATGATACTTGATAGACGTTGGGCTGGCATTGAAGAACACTATGTTGAAATGCAGGAATCTAAAATCATTGAAACCTATTCTTTTGGGTTTCCTTTTTTTTCTTTTTTAAATACATGTTAAAAACTCAAATAAAGAGAAAAGTTTATACCATTTAACAGTTGAGTTTATTCTAAGATCTGATCCCTATTGTTTACACTGTCAGCCTTTTCTCACCTTAGAATAACTATGTATTAGTGTTTTCTATACCTGCAGAGCTGTTCATGGCAATTATTTTGCTGTGTGAACTGCAGAAATGTGTATACAGACTTTCTATTGCCATCTTTAAGAAATTTTGAATATATTAAGGAAAAATGCTTTCGGTTGACTATCCATATATGAATGGTTTTTTTAATCCATGAGCTAAGATATTTCCATTATGCTCTTGTAATGGTTTTAAATCTTCATTTAAAACCTTGGTCAGTAACTTTATGGATGGCATCTCTGTGCAGATGCTATTCCTGTTAATCAACCATGACACAGTAAAACAAATCTGATGTGGATATCCTTTACCTTGCATTCTTACCAAACATAGGGTTCTGACTGGGAGGACCAGACTAATAGAAGGCCATATATATTTATTTTTAACTGTTACTCTATTTTTTTATAAGGTTGGTAGCTGTGGACATGTGAGAAGTGAATTTTAGGGGCAATTATGTGACTTTCACGAGACACTTCATGCAAGATTTATTTATGGGAATATATAGATTTTCAGGACTGCATCCAAAAATAGCATTTTAATCTCTGTCATCTGGATAAGTAGAATTATCCGTGTAATTAGTTTCAAATGAACTTGAAAGGTGTTGCTTAACTTGTGTGAATTCCATTTGAGACACAAATAAATAAATACAAATTTGCATTTAAATGATTTTTGGTAATACTTGAAGTTTTAAATACCATTTACTTCATATTCAGACATTTCTTTCTCTTTCCAGTTCAGAAAGCAAGAACTGACGGCTTGAACCCTTTATATGGTTTTAAGATTAGAAGGTTCACAGCTGAGTTAAATTTCCCTTGCATTCGTTTAATTCATGGAGAAACTGTGGGGGAAAAGTTGGAGCTCAGGAGCTATTGTGTTGTTAAAACAGGGGCAGGAAAAATCTGACATGGAATGGGGCATAGATCTAGGCTGATGTAAGAGGAAAACAGCCCTTCTGGTTCATGGAGCTGCTGGTACTGGTAGTATTTCTCACGACCAGTAAGAAAAAGAGAGGGACATTCCTGAATCGCCTAGATGGTAGCGGTGGGTTCGTAGGCAGTGTGTTTCACTGGCTGTGGTAGCCAGAGCTCTCTTAGATCTGGAAACAAGCACTACTGGCTGATATGCCTTGGCTCCGCAGGGTCAGCCAGGATTTATTACCCTGATCCCACACACTGCATTACCGTGGTCTGGAAGCTGCATGCCCTAGTCCGTTAGCCAAGACTACATTCCTCTAAGTCTTCACACATTTTAATTTGGAACTGTAACACTTCATTCCTGGAATCATTCTGAATTGCTAATCATTGAAATACTCCTACTTATAACAGTGTTTGTAAAACTGTGATTCAGAGCAATTTAATTAATCATTAAAAACATAAAAAATTTTATACTGTTCTCATACTTATCAGACTCCTAATATTATGTTTACAGTGCTTTGTACTTCAGATAATCCAGTTGAAATCTTTGGAGCTGCTTGTCATGTGTATATTAGTTAACACAAGGAAGGATGGCTGAAGCTAGCACATCATAATCATAAACACAATGTTCTTGTCAAGTACAATGAGAGAAATCAACTGCTGTGACAATAATTGCTATTTGAAGTCATGGTTTTAGAAAAATAATTGTTCAACTATTTTCATTTTAGAATTGTGCTTGCTTTATAACATATCAATTAAAATGTGCTCTATTTGCCAATAAAAACATGGTAAATAATATGTCAGAAAAACAGTTCTTAGAAAAACAGTATACATTCTCTCTTAGGAAACTTTTGCAATATTAATTTAAAAAAATTAACTTGGATATAAGACTTGTTTTCTTTACACGTATCTACATTAAAAAGATTTTTGTCATAATTTCTTCTTTTTTTTCTTTACTGAATACTCTTATTTTTTGTTCATGTTTAAAAATACTGTAGTTAGTATGAAGGAGAAACATTAATACAGTGTGGGGCCACTGTTAAGATTGCTGTTTAGTGCAGTGTACATTTTTGTGCTCTTGGCAAAGAAGGTGAGACCAATGGGCAAGAGGTTTGTGGATCTAGAGGGATATTTAACTATTGCCTCACGCAGCACAGCAAGGTCCAAGTAATTAAGCAATAGTCACCTTGATGGCCCAACTCCTATTTTCAAAAAAAAGACTTGGGAGGAGCTTTTAAAATATGTGCAAGTATACATGTGGGCAGTCAGTGAGACTGCTGTGCACCTAAAAACTTAATGAAAGCAATCTTAGGGTGCTTAAGTCTCTATTAGTAAGCAGTGTGGACAAGTAGGAGATCATCTGCTGAGTAAAACGGTGCTGAGGACGTGACGTCCACACTGTATGCATCTTGTCATTGTTTCACTTTGGACTAGCTCTAGTTTAGTTCCATAGACCGAAAGCCCATTTGTGTCTGGAGTGTACATTGCACATCTTCCAGGTCAGCTTCTCCATCATGAGCTCCGAGATTGCTCCACAGTATGAGCACAACAGTGGTGACAGTTGGGGAATTTGTCCAAAAGCCTACTCCAGATCCACACTAAACAAGCAATGCAGGCATTCCCCTAGGAATTTAAGGACATGTCTGCCACATATTTGAGCATGGTGACAGTATAACCGTGTTAGTGTGATGCTGCAGTCGAGCTAACAGACCATCGGTTTTCTTGTGAGATGTTAGAATAGTCTTGACAAACTGTGCTGGCACAGATATGCTGCCCCCGAGGTGGGCTTAACTGCTGATACCTTAGGGATTCTGCACTGTGCTCAGCTGTGTGCTGCTGCTGTACTTTGTCCCCTGTCATAAGATGAGTAAATGTGATGGGCGCTCGAAGTAGAATCCTGCACAATTTTTAATTTTAATAGAATTAAAAATATACTAGATTTAAGGTAAAGGTTCAAAAAGTGTTTGCTTTCATCCAATATGGAAATTTATACTGAATTATTATGCAAATTAGTGGCTTAAGTAAAATCATAGAAACAACAATTATTCATGCATGAATGTTTACATACCTTTTCAGACATTTTAATTTCTCTTTGCATGTTAAATAATCAGAGAATGAGAAAAGAAATAGCAAAGGATGGAACACTGTTTTGTTCTGTTTACCTTCCATTTACAATATTGGTCCTTAAAATATTTATAATTAATTCATGAAATAGTTCCTTTTACATCACTGCAAAAATAAGTAAATTATTTCATTTTAATGCAAGTACTCTTTTGATACAGTATGTAGCTTACTTATGGGCATTAATATGTAATGAAAAAAAAGGAATTCTATAGGGTGTTTATAATGCATTTGTAGAGCTAAAGGCACCAATGTGTCTTTAATTCATCTAGTCCAACCACACTGACCATTACGTTTCACAGATTTTCCCCTTTATTTATTGCTGTAATTTGAGTTTCTTTAAAGATCTACAGGTTTTGTTTTAGTTTGCACATACCAAGCAGCAACACATCCACTAATTCCCTTTACGGTTTTCCATCTGCCTCCTAAATGCACACACAGAAAATAATTTCTCAGTTATGGAAAACATTGCCCTCTTGCTCCTCAGCCAGGTCTGTGAACTGCACTAAATAAGTCTAAAGATAACCTCTGTAAGTTAAAAATTTACTCTGTATATTGCAAAAATAGTTATGCAGGCAGTAATTGTTCCTTGCGGTTTTCCTTTTCTGTGTTCTATTAAATCAGTAATTGTATTTTCATGCTACCCAGAGCTCTTCTGGGAAGATCATCGGTCTCCCTAGACCTTACTGCTAGACCCTGTTGTTCTGCAGACCTTCCTTGCCCACTTTCCTCTGCTGCATTGGACATAAACTAGTTATGTTCAAGGCTTCTTCCTCTTCAGTTCATCCATTCTCTTATTGTTTATTGTCTCCTACTTAATACTAAGGCGATAACTTCCAATCAGCCTGTGATACGCGCTACGGGTGATGAATTGCTCTTTTCCAAGCATGCTTTTTTAGTGTTTTCTCCTATTTTGTTCCACAAGGTTTGAAGGGGCAACTGTGCAAAGCTATGTCATTATTTTCTGGCAGATCATTTCTTTGTTCTAGAGAATACGAAGTCCTGATAACGCTTGGGCTGCTGTGGCTTTAAGTGTGTCTTAGCATGATAATTGTCTTATTGGGAAGATTTACATTCATAAGTGCAGAAAGTCATTCCCTCTGTACTCTGTGTCAGCATTTCGTAAGCCATCTGCATTGCAAAGGCATCTATCTGTTTATTCGGATGTCATTCAGAGTCTCAACTAAAGAGTCAGAAATGGTGGACCAATAATCTATGACCACCTGGATGAGTCTGTGTAAGCATAATTATTTTTCGTACTCTCTGTTTACCATCCAACCATTTGCTATATCTTAGATTATCTGGTCATTGCAGCATAGTCAAATCTTTTTTCAGTATATGTAACATTATTTTATGATACAGAAAGTAAATCATAATAAGGTCTGAAGTTAATTCAAATGTGTCTGCTTCCAGCCATTGTTTCTTACCATGCGTTTTTGTGCTAGATGAATGAGAGCCTTGGTATTTTCTCCCCATGGAAACTTGTACACACTTGTCATGGTTTAAACGCAGGTGGTAACAAAGCACCATGCAGCCACTCACTCAGTCCTCGCCCCCGGCCACGGTGGGATGAGAAAATATAAAGAAAGGCTCATGGGTTGAGACAAGGACTAGGGAGGGATCACTCACCATTTATAGTCATGGGCAAAAGACAGGCTCAACTTGGGGAAGAAACAAAACCAATTTAATTTACTACTAATCAAATCAAAACAAGGATGTTGGGAAGTAAAACCAAACCTTAGAACACGTTCCCCCCACCTCTCCCTCCTTCCTGGGCACAACTCCACTCCCGGTTCTCTCCGCCTCCTCCTCCCCAGTGGCGCAGGGGGATGGGGAATGGGGGTTGGGGTCAGTTCATCACCTGTTGTCTCTGCTGCTCCTTCCTCCTCAGGGGGAGGACTCCTCACTCCTCCCCTGCTCCACCGTGGGGTCCCTCCCATGGGAGACAGTCCTCCACCAACTCCTCCAACATGAGTCCTTCCCACGGGCGGCAGTTCTTCACGAACTGCTCCAGTGTGGGTCCCTTCTGTGGGCTGCAGTCCTTCAGGCACAGACTGCTCCAGTGCAGGCTTCCCCACAGAGTGTCGGCCATCTTGGGGGGCATCCCCCTGCTCCGGCGTGGGCTCCTCTCTCCCCGGGCTGCAGGTGGGCATCTGCTCCCCTCCATGGGCTGGGGGGGGACAGCCTGCCGCCTCACCACGGGCTGCGGGGGCATCCCCTCCTCCCCCACTCCTCCTCCCCACCTTCCTCACTGACCTTGGTATCTGCAGAGGGGTTCCTCACATTCCAATCTCCCCCCACTCAGTGCAGGTTCCTCTTCTTAAATCTGTTCTCCCAGAGGCGCTACCGCTGTTGCTGATGGGCTTGGCCTGGGCCAGTGGTGTGTGTCCGACTTGGAGATGGGGAAGCTTCTAGCAGCTTCTCACAGGCACCACCCCTGCGGCCTCTGCCCCACTACCAAAACCCCACCAGACAAACCCATAACAACACTGTAGGCAAGTCACCACTTGGTCTTTTTGAAAAGTGAAATGATTGAGCTTGTTAAATCACTGTCAGTAAAGGATTTTCTCCAACCTGTGAATATTTTTTGTGATTCTTCTCTCTATTCTCTCCATGTTTCCAACCTCCTTTAAAAAAATGCAAATACCAGAATTTCAAGAACATGTCTGATAGTATCTGCTTTGGCAATATCTTGTAGAGTGATAAATTCGTCTCAAGTGCTGCTTACTACTGTGCACCTGAGTATTTAAGGTTGTTTTAACCCTTTTTGTTTCATCATCCCAGCAGTGATTCATACCGAGTTGGTCATTCACGCTGATCTTTAAATTATTTTGGGAATTGCTTCATTCCAATGGGGATATATATCCTTTGCTCTGTAAACGAGGCCTGGATTCCTTGTGCTTGTAAATACAACTTAGCAGTGACTGTGTTTAAAAAAAAATAAAAAATTGCTGAAATAGGTACAATTGACCAATTGGCATACTGAATGATTTCTTTGTCCTCCTTACCGTTAACCTTTTTTTCTTCAGTCTTTGTGTCATGCATAGACCTGTCAGATATTATATATTATCCTCATCAAAACTGACTGGATCTGATACTCTGGGAGCCTTGCAAACCTGACTAGAAATTTCCCTTTCTGATGTTGGTCCCCTTCCGACAATTTATTTTTTAGCTGTCAGCTGGCCAATTTTTAATTCATTTATTTTGCACTGCACTGATCTCTGTTTTGCCACACTTTTTGTGATTGTGCTTTCTTTTCTTATATCTCTGTCACAAGAAGGAGCTAAGAAGTATGCTGGGGGATTGGAGAGCATCCGTCTATACTTGTCCTGCTATTATACTGTTTCCCTATGGTGTTAATGTCTTTATCATGTCTCACTTCAACTTTGTTTCAAAACTGAAGAGAGCTTATTTCTACTGCCATTCTATTCCCCTAGCCAAGTTGACTGTACTCCTTTATACCTTTTAAGTTCAACTTAGTGTTTTTGAGATGAGGTGATGGTTGCTTCAAGATACAGACATCCTGTAGATTTATGCGCTGGCATCCCAATGCTTTCTGTTTTGTTCTTTATTGCTTTTCTAATCTCTCCTAACATCCTATTTGCTGTTTTGACAGCCACTAAGCATTCAGTTGATATGTTCAAAGAACTATCTGCAATGACTTCAAGGCCATTTTCTTGAGTGGTAATTGCTAATTTAGAACCTATCATTGTGTATTTGTAGCTAGAGAGTTGTTTGGTTGTTTTTTTTTTCTTTTTCTTGTGCACATTGCCTTCAGTTCATTGGCGCTGAATTTCATTCTCTTATTTTATTGCTGAGTCACTCAATATTGTGAGATCCTTTGGAGTCAGCTTTAATTTTTATTGCCCTAAATAAACCAAGGCTATTATCTCACCACAGCCTGGAACCAGGTTAGTTTGATAAAATCTATTTTCCATGTCTTTCTTCTCTTCGTTAACATGAATTTTAAAATTTCATTTCCTTCTGATTATTTCTACTAAAAAAAAAAAAAACAGAGAAGAAAGTCAAATAGTTCATGTTTACTTGTCAAGGAAAGATCATACAAAAGCATTAAGTAAACATTTCACATTGTCAATGCTGTAATTTCCAATGATTTATATTATTTTATGGGTGTGTCTTTGAAACACTTATTTCTGATTTTGACTTTGAACATAAACTAAATGATGTTTTGACTGATGACAGGAAAGTTCAATGTGTGACACAGCTCCATTGGTGTACAGACCACAGAAGCAATTTGTCTGAAGTTTTTCAGCCAGAACTCTCAGGTTTTTCTCTTCTACTAGCTTAAGAGAATTGTTCAAGAAATTACTAAATGTGAAAGAGAAATTTTCTGAGGAAAGTGATTCTGTTCCTGCTCATAATGAAGCAGTTGCACAGTGCAAGGCTGTCTTAGTTTATTGTGTCCAGCTCTCTTGAATGTATTAATCTTTTTCAAATTCTAGGAGCTTTGAGTTCATCTTTTTAAACAGAGTTGCTGATATTTCCCTAATTTAGTTTTTTTGGAAGGAGGAGAAAAGTAAGTGAAATGGCTTACCCTTACTTCATGCACAGCATGCTAATTTATAGCAACATGTCAGTACTCTGATGTTGCCCCTAAGCATCTGTTGCAGTTACTAGCTAGACAGTACCTTATGTGGTAGGGAAAACGTTTCTGGGAAACAGTATGTGTAAGCAGCTATTGGTTTAAAAAGTTTAAAAGATGTTGCTGCAAAACTGGATTTATTCTGATGGTCAGTGGGGTTTTTTTGTCCTGGTTTTCCCTAGACACCAAATATAAATTCACAGGCATCTTGTACTCACTTTCAAAGGAGACTGGAGAAAGGGAGACAGCTAAAGACAAATTTTAAAAAGTAAAATCAGTGCATCAACTGGAGTGATGCATTAAACAAAATGGTGAATGTTCTCTGATGATCGGTTTCTGTCATAACATTCTTTGTGCTCCTTAGATATTTTGTTGTGAAAAACTCTTAAGAGAAACTCTTCTAGTAAGAAATACTGTGCTAATAAAATGGTGTATCAATTAAAATGTTCTTACTGTGTTAGTTCCTTTCAGCAAAGACTCATGTAGAAAGATGATTTACGCTGAGATTCATTAAAGTATAAGGTTGAGATTTCTCTTCTGAATTCCCTAAGGTTCTTGAACCAGCACTTGCCCTCTCACATCCTTTTATTACAGATCGTTGACTCTTCCAACAATTTTCTATTGGCAGAACGGTTCTTAAATATGCTGAACTGTTCTGATCCATTGATCAGAACCAATCAAAATTAAAAGTGCCTCTTTTTTTTTTTAAAGGATCTGTGCCAAGAACCAATAAAAGCTCAATGCAGTATTTAAAATGGCCCTACAAGGAGAGAGAGAGTATATATCTTCGTTTCCATAAAAATCCCTGAGTCCCAAAGAGCATTAAAAAACTGGTAAAAAAATGCTGGTGGTTGACATTGGCTATTAAGAGGAAAGTCAAACTGTGCATCTAGAAACAGATCCTTTAACCATTTTTTCCATTCAGGCTCAGAACCATCAGCCTTCTTGGAGCTAAACAGACAGAATTAAGTCTCTTAAGTAAAACCCAAAGCTGTTAATTTTAATTGAGCGTTCTATGCCCAAAGCACTTTATATATTTGGTACTTTTCTCTTTCAAACTTGGCCTCACTCTGGCAGGCTTTCTCAAGGGTGTTCAAAGAAGAAATTGGTAAAAAAGAATTTTGAAAGCTTATAGTGAAAAGAGTTTTAAGCAAATAAGATGCTAATAGAAAGCCATGTTGATTTGTATTGCTTTAACTATCAAGGAAAGCTTGTGTTATGGAGACTGACTTTTGAACATACTCAGAGCAATGGTACTTTTTGTTGTCAAATATTCAGTGGTACAGCTGATTCTGTTGCTTGCAGACAAAGGAATGATTGGGTGCTTTCATTCCACTACCATAATAGTGACATTAAACTACAGTTGCCATAAACAGGTTTCTATTAGTCTCCATATTATGGATAAATATTGAATGCCATGAGCTGTTACTTCTGGAGATGTATCTTCTAGGTCGTAATTTCAGTCCTGTTTACAGCATGATACAGGGAAACATTGGTGTTACTGCACGGATAAAGATTATATTTCACAGTACTTCTCTGAACTGTAGTACTTCAGGGAATTCTTAGTAAGTCCCATATTAGTTAAAGAATACATTTTGAAGCTTTTTGGCAAAAAAAAAAAAAAAATTACAGATGACTAGTACAATTCAATAGTTAACAGGGTCGTATTAACTGAAAACAGTGTACACAGCAGATGTTGTAACATGACTGAAAGTTCTTCACACAGCTAGAAAATCCAGATATTTCTATAAAAAACTGTTTAAAAAATTTAAAAAATCTTCTGATTGCTTACATTAGGTGTCAGCTTTATAAGACTTTTGTCAGTATCCAGAAATTCACTAAAAGAGGTTGAGTTCAATGATCTTTCTACCAAAATCCTTTATGGACTAAATGCTACAAATACAAAAATATTGGAGAAAAAGAGAAAGCATATGCTCCAGTTGTGAACTGCAGAAGTTTAATAATTTTGATTTTTTTTTTTTTTTCTTTTTCTTCTTCTGTTGTGTCTTTGGGACTGTAATGTGGTGATGTACGTTGGGATGTTTTCCCTGGCAATTCACCATAGAAATACTCCATTTGATAAACCAGACCTATTGTCATGTGCAAACCTGGTTCCTCAAACTAATTATACTCCCTGCATAGTTATCATTCCTGCATTCCAGGAAATTATTCAGAATTCACAAACTGAGAAAAGTATAAATTGGTATAATTTCTTGCTATATTTCACCCTCTTTTTCCATCTGCTAAATGTGGAACATGCAGTGCATATTTGTTGAGACTGTTGTGGGTATGTGGATGGTTGTAAAGAAGCTTATCCCATGCTAATGGAGACAGTAATAGCATTTTATGGAGACAACCACAGCATCAGAGGTGTGCATTCTCTTTTGACCTTGAACTTTGATGGTTGACTGTTGTATGTTATCCTAGTAGAGTTTAGGTTTCCTCTATTTTTGTGGTTTTTTTTCCACACTTAAATGTATTTTTGTTACCATTGATACCCTAAAAACTTAAGCTTTTTTAGACCATTATGTTACAATTATTTTTTTGTTTTGTTTTGTGATTGCAGTTGTTTCTTATCCTTACTGCTGGTAGCGGCTGTCGTTTGGAAAATCAAACAAACCTGTTGGGCTTCTCGACGGAGAGAGGTATCAATAACTTTAAGATTATTGTAGTAGCTTTATTTTTCAGAATATATTGAGAGCTTTGATGAACAATCACATCTCTACTTTCTCCTGTATACACAATTTAAATATCCCTCTAAACATTTTTTTTTTACCCTGGACTTTTTATGCTAAAGAAGAAAACTTTGTTTCTTCCTCCTGTCAAAAATTAAAGAAATTACAGTACTAGGTTGCAGAAAGCTATATTTTCTTTATGGTGGAATATTTAGAATATTTAGAATAGAATGGAATATTTCAGTTGGAAAGGACCTACAAGGATCATCTAGCCTGACCACTTCAGGGCTGACCAAAAGCTAAAGCATGTTATTAGGGCATTGTCCAAATGCCTCTCAAACTCTGACAGGCTTGGGGCATCGACCACCTCTCTAGGAAGCCTGTTCCAGTGTCTGACCAACCTCTTGGTAAAGAAATGCTTCCTATTGTCCAGTCTAAACCTGCTCTAGCGCAGCTTTGAACCATTCCCACGGGTCCTATTGCTGGATACCAGGGAGAAGAGGTCAGCACCTCCCTCTCCACTTCCCCTCCTCAGGAAGCTGTAGAGAGCAATCAGGTCACCCCTCAGGCTCCCTTTCTCCAAACTAGACAAGCCCAAAGTCCTTAGCTGCTCCTCATAGGATATGCCTTCCAGCCCTTTCACGAGCTTTGTTGCCCTCCTCTGGATGCATTCAAGGACCTGACATCCTTCTTAAATTGTGGGGCACCGAACTGCACAAAAAACTCAAGGTGAGGCTGCACCAGTGCTAAATATAGAGGGATGATGATGTGTTTTGACTGGCTGATTATGCTGTTTAATGCATCCCAATACTCTCAATAGCCTCAAAATAGTAGTGCAAAAACACTGGTAAATTGAGTGAACACAGAGGATCATAGTGTAGCATCTCTGACTTTCTAGGAATCCATTTGATGCTGTGACTTAGGCTGCGTTGTTATCGACAGTCATTGGAACATAAAGTAGGAGACAACCCTCTCTGCAAAAGAGCTTATACTTTCTTCTTTTTTTATTCTCTCTTTTTTGTTTGTAAATATTTTTTTTTATTGTAAGCAAAATTCTATCTCTATTAGTATCAGTAGTTCTGTCATTAAAACCATGGCACAATTGAAGCTCTTCAATAAATACTCATACATAAAGTCACCTTATTCTTTGTCTAAATTGTTATAGCTCTGTTGGAAAATTTGGCCCAAATATTTGTTCTTACCTGTTTAACAAATGACTGAACTTAGATGAGATTAAATTTAGGTTATGTATACAGCTACATGTATATAGTGTGATTGAAATGGTGTATACTGATAGTTGTCCTATTTCATTTTGTTCTCATAAATAAGATGTATAATTTATAGACAGTGATTTTTTCCCCTTGAAGCTTCTGATCTTGATAATTTTTGGAAACAACACTTGCTTAATAGTACTGTAATCTAGATTTTTTTTTTTTTAAACAGCCAAGTCTTTCTCTAATTAATTAATTTTTCTTAGTATACTGGCACTATGAATGTTTAAATAGCTTTTTTTTTTTTTTTTTTACTGTAGATCTACAGTGAATTTATATATGCTTTAAAAGTGCCAGGTAACTAGCACTTACAGTTTTCCTTCACTGAAATTATGGCATTCTAATGACCAGTTAGCTTTGAACTGGTGCTACAAAGGAAAACGTATATTATTGTAGTTATTTCATTTAGGTATTTTTTTATTCCGAAGAATATTGTTAAGCATATTCTCCCTCTAAGGGTAAGTGCTCATATATTTGTTATGACTTGCAAAATACAGATGAAAGTTACTTTAAACTACAGTATTCTATTCAACTTATTAATATTTCATTTGAATTTGTCTCAATACTTAACTCATTAATAGTTCTGTGCAAAATTGTGTAGTGATGGAATGTAGCAATTCTTTGATTTAGTTTTTCACGTTAACAAGGTTGTTTTATTGTTGCAAAGAATTCTGAAGTACCTACTTTTAAAGCCCACCCATTTAGCAGATGAGCTTTCCATGTCTTCCATCATTCTTGAAAGACAGGAATTTTTGACTCTTTAGATGTTACCTTCAATATGGACACGAACTACAGTAAGAAGTGAAATATAACAAGAACACAAACAAATATGAAAAAGCATGCTGTTAATAGCTATGCATGCATCTATTGTTCATCCCAGTCTGTTTTCCCCTAGAGAAGGAGAAACTTTACTATCCAGTTCTTCTGATGTTTTAGTAATGAATTTTATCAGGCTGTTGAGGTAAGCAAAGTTTTCGTAGACTTCTACGTGCAGCTGAAAATTCAGAACTTTGTCCTTTTTTGCCTTCTAACTTTAATGCTTGGCTAACTTGGGTCATTATTGATTCCAAATTGAATGGCGTCAATCCAATACAAAGCAAGAACAAGTTGTTTGCATTGCGTAGTGGGAATGTCTCAATTTTCCCATGAATATAGAATTTTTCTCTCCAGTTTCTTTTCTAATTCATTGCTTATTGAGCAAATATTTGTTTGCTGCCTCTTAAGATATACCTTATCTAACGCTTTTTGAACATCTATATTTATACTTTAAATTCTGGCTGAGTTTCTCTTCTTCTTTCCTGCCTTCTGAAAGGGCAAGAAACAGCAGACAGACTCTCTCTCACCTTATACAATCAAAGTTATTCACCTTCTGCATTGAAAGAAAATGGGAAGTGCCATTCTTTTATTTCATAGTTCCAAAAAGATCAATGAAACTTTGAGCAGGAGAACATGAACAACCTCCTGCCTGGCCTCCCTTCACACTTTCTCCCACTCATCCCTCCCATGGATCCACGACTTTTAAAAAAAGGTTTTTAAGAAAGGCTAATGTAAGATAGTGAAATATTGCTCATCTGAGAGAGCTTGATCCTTCAAAGGAATAATACAGAATATGATGAGATGATTTCCAAAGCATTATTCTTATGGCACTATCTTTCTTGAGAAACAAACCAGAAGGAATTGGGAACACTCTCATGGGTACCAAACCTCAAGTTCCTACTTACAGAGCAGGACAATATTCGCAGGTAAGCATGGAAATTCATGTAGGAGTAGACAAAGGGCAAGATATATTCGTTTGTCAAATAAGTTAAAGGAGTTCCTAAATATTGCAAAGTTTAGGAGCAGCAAAGCATTTCTTAGAAGAGTCTTACACTACATAAAAAGATCAGATATGTACTCTAGGTTTTAATCTCTCATCCTTCTTTTTCCTCCAAAGACTCACAAATCTTTCTACCAGTACTTTTCTCGGTGAAATTTCACTTCTTAGTTCACTGGATGAAAAACTGAGAGCTGTCATTTTCTCCCAAAAGATTTGTTGGGCCTCTTGCATTTTATACCCAGAATTCACCCAAGAGCCCATCCATGAAGTTTCAATCTGACTCTGTTTTCCTTCTTTATACAAAAAAAATATATCAACCAGATTTACTAAATAAGAAAATTGAAGAGAATGTTATTTGGTTTTTTTCTGCATGTTTCATATCTGAAGTATTCATTCAATCTTCTGTTGAGAATGGGTACAAGAGAATCTGTTCATAGATCATTTTACTGAAAAGCTTGATAGCTTGCCTGCCGGTTTTGTAGTGGCTCAAAGGTTTTGTCTCAGGAACTTCTTCTGATTGAAAGGCACTACACTGCAGATAAAATTTGCATCCAAATGATTTCTTATTAATAGTGTGTCAAATTTTTCTTTTTGCTGACTGAGGTCACTAACAAACTCATACAGATGGGATTATAGACCACACAGCTTCTAGTTGAGTTATTTTAGCAAAGTATTTGTCCTTCATCAGGTATAGCAGTTGCTGCTCAGATACCTTTCGTACTATTCATTCAGCCAGATCTTTGAAAGAATTATTACCTTTAATCCAAAAGCATGCAATCTCTGCTGTACATACAGACACACTCTTCATCCCCCCCCCCAAACACACACAAAATACGTTTGTGTGCCAATGTGTCATTAGATAGAATCATAGAACTGTTTGGGTTGGAAGGGACCTGCAACGGTCATCGACCCCTATGGAATGAGCAGGGACATCTTCAACTAGATCAGGTTGCTCAGAGCCCCGTCCAACCTGACCTTGAATGTTCCTACAGATGGGGCATCGACCACCTCTCTGGGCAACCTCTGCCAGTGTTTCACCACTCTTCGTCATAAAAAATGTCTTCCTTCTATCTAGCCTGAAATATACATTTGTGTATATTGGATAAGTCAAGTAGTTAAAATGCAGTTTTACATCTTTTCTTATGAAAATCTCTTTTTTACATATTATTATAATTACACACTAGAAAGACCTTACATGTCTTACAAAGATGACTTAGAATCTTATTTCCTCATGTAATACACTATAAGTCTCTTGAGCAATGAGGAAGTAATGCACAATTGCACATTTATGTAAAAATGTTTGAAAGCATGGTATTATATGTGTAAAGTGCTTGCCTAACTTTAAAGGTTAATATCATTCCTTTATTGGATTTTTCATATTTATATATAGCATTTCATTATACAGTCAGCTGTGCACCATTTGCATGTCTGAAAGAATAGCATATACAAGCATAAAAACATGGAATTATAGAGAATGCTTGCTTTACACAGTGTGTGGGTGCCACACAACTTACTGCTTAATTTTATTAAATAACCTTATGTTTGTTTAAACACCCCCCCCTCCTTTCTAGCCTTAATTTTAATATCAAGGTAGTTTTATTCTTGTGAATAGTCAAAGATTCTTAAAAACACACAAATGAAACCGAAATAGACTACTTCTTAATAACAGTAACAATTCATGTAATAGCTTTAGGCTCATTTCTATGGTAACCCTAATAAAAACAAGAAAGTTCAGTTATATCGATAGTACTAATTAATGTAGACAATATGTGAATTTCAGCTAGAGCTTTTTTACTTTATATTGTAACAACACTGGCATTTTTAAAGCATTCCTTTTCGAAAAGGCAATAATGGCTTTTGGTGTATGTAATATTGTTTATGGAATGCAACATGTTTAGTTTAGGAATATTAATATGAATAGAATATGTTGTATTCTTAAACAACAACTGAAGGAGAAAAAAGAATACTTTGGTTCATCTAGATGTTTTAATGTGGGTGAGGAACCACCAATAGTAGATGTAAGGAAACCAAGAAATATTAATACATACAATTAAAGTACCCCAATGCGTAATATTATCCATGTGTGTAGGTGTCTACAGGATTATATGCTTTACATTTAAAAGTTGTTAATCTCACAGATCTCTTTTCTTTTTTGGTAGCTGCTTGTCTGTTGCTTAGCAAATATCTTGCACATTTATATGTACTTACTCATAGACTGTGTGAGTAATCCTACTGAAGTCAAAGGAGCTATTCATAGGACCAGAATCTCAACTTGTTATATTGCTCAAGCTCTTCTGAAATTGATAGAGCTATGACTGCTTATTTCAACTGTGGATCTGGTTTTATTGAGGATAACTGGGGCATTTATTTTAGGCTGACGTTTTCTGCATTCTCTCAAACCTAAAATTTAGGTTCCTCTCTGAATGAACCGTTCAAGTGATATGCCTAGTTAGTTGACACTAGATCTTGTCTCAGGACTCCCTGTGCAGTCAGTATAAGAGACACCTCCAAATGACACCTTATCCCACCCAATTTTCGCAGTGTTTGCTTTTATACTCTGATACTTGTGGGGGGCTGACTTGCTCTTAACAATATAAATAACCCAATGAGTCAAATCTTCTATACTGAGAGTTAATCTATGCTTTAATTTTGTAAAACTGAGGTTGTATTTATAATACTGTCACTTCATAAAAATAAGCATCTGACTGATTCCTATATTAGTACTGCTCACATCACGCTTATTCTCTTTAAAGAGAAGTATTGAATCGTACCAGTGACAGAGTCAATATTATATTGGAAAGATTTATTTTGGGGGGTGAGTTAAACAAGGTTGATCTAATGCAGATATCTCAAAATGTCATACAGTGTTAAGAGGATTCCATGAACAATTATCATAAGAGTAGGGGCATGAGATCGAAGAGCCCATCTTAGTTATTCATGGCTGTGTATCTCCTGCCAGAGGCATTTATCCCAGGAAGTAATCCTAGCTGTCTTGTGTCAACTCTGCTTATGAATTGCCATCTTCAGTAGGAATTCACCATGACCTTACTGCATAGAGTTGACCCAAGTTTTGCTTGGGCTCCACATGGTTCTAAAACTTTGTGCCCTTTAGTGGGATGGCATGGCCTGTGGAGGCAGAGGTCTGTTGGAATAGTGTTAAAGTTGTATGTAGACTGGAGGAAATTTACTACGAAGATCGCCAGGGAGGTAGAGGTAAAAACGGAAGCCAAATTACGCGTCAAGTGAAAACATTCCTTTGAAAACACTACAGGTAGACAGTGGAAACCTTGAAGCATGGGATGTATATGTTGTAAGGCAAAAAGCAGTGATCCGGTTTCCTTTGCAGTCCTTCCCTTCTACAAGTTTATCAGTTTCATCTTGAAAGTCATCCTGTCCAAAGGAGAATTGAAGAACATTATATTATACTGTAGCTTGTCTCTTGAAGTTGTCCTTCTTTAGAACTCATATAGGTATACCATTTTCTTATATATTGTACTACCATATTCTTTGGCAGGACAATTGGCAGGATAATATTTTTTTTTTCTTTCCTACTTTCTTTTTTTTTTTAATTAATGATGAAAAAAATCTGTAAGTTGGACATAGAGAGCCGGCTTTTGGTTCTACCTTTTCTGGTGACCAAGTTTAGAACAGAAACAATGCCATATCAGCTATTCAAGGTTGTACACCTGAGCTTTGAAAATTCATTCCTACCTCTAGTACCTCTAGTCTTTTTTTTCTTTAAAGTAAGTACATGTAAATATGTCTTTTTAAACAAGTACATGTAAAAGACACTGGAAATCAGTGTATGCATGCAGAAAAAACACCCACTTTTAGCTAACACAAGGCTTTATGAAAGCTTGCTAAGAGATCTGTCTGTTTCTTCATTCCACCAAAATTCAGAAGGTAAAGAAGATAACTAGATTTTACAAGGAATATTATGGGCTGCTTCTTTTTATTGAAAAAATAAATAAATGAGGGAAAACATAAACTAAGTAGGTGTTTTAATTATATCTGCATATGACCAGGAGAAAAAAAAATTGTTCACTGTTCTTAACAAAATAACCAAAGTTCCTTCTCACATTTGCATAGTGTAGTTAGCCAGAAGAATCCCAAAAAGCAATAATCAAAACAAATTATTTTCATTATATATGATTCCTGGGTGTATGCATAGAAGGAAGCTTCGATGTAGTTATTAGTGATGATAACAGTACTTTAAAATTAATAGTTGTGGAACTCTGTTCTGTAGAATTTATTATCCAAGTTGAGATTTCTAAATATTATTACAAAATAATGCTGGAGAGAATATTAATGTTATAATGGACTATATTAATTCCTGCTTTCTGTCACAGACCTGGTTGAATCTTGCAAGTGTACTAAGTTAAGCTTTCAAGCTAACAGGAAGATAAAATTAAGGTTATTTAAGAGAAAAGAAGGAACTGGCCAAAATGAAAAAGACTGCCTGAGGCAACTGGCCACTTGGCAGAGCCTAAGGAGCTTTTGAGGTGTATGGTCTGAGAGGTTTCCATGGGGCTGGTTGTAAATGTAAGAGCATCAGGAGAATTTTTAGCAAACTACCTGTCAGCAAAAAGCAGCAGACAGTGAGAAAGGCAATCCTTAGTGAGGCCCTGGGAAGAAGCCAGATAACTTCTTTTGAATTTCTGAGAAGAAAAGTCGCTTGGATTTGTTTCCACAGTGTTAAAGGAATGAGGATGGTGAATATGTTCTTTGTAAATAAGGAGGATTGCACCAAAATAGATGATTCATTTTTGTCTCTTAACAAAAACAAAAGAGCAGGTGTTGAATATTGGCCGAAAGTGGTAAGGCTCCTTACATTTGTATTCCCTCTGTGTTTGCAGTATAGTGTCAATTTTTTGTCCCCTGTTAAAACACAAACTTCCCATTTCCCAAAGCCCTGTAAGAAAGAAGTGAGTGGATTTAGGTGCAAACAATAAAAAACGCTTAGAAACTAGGAAGAACTCTGCTATGAAGAGAGAGTGAAAAGTTTTGAGGGTTTACAGTAAGAGCTCTTTGAGGGAAATGCAAATACTCGCCTTTAGTTCCTCCTTAGCTTTTCTCAGAGTTGGGAGCAATTTTAGTGGCACGGGCTAGACGACTTTGGCCCAGGTAAGTCGCCTGCAATAGGGGAAGCATAAAGGAAACTAAGTCAGAATTGTCCTTCCAAAGAGCAGGGAAGCAACTCAAAGTCCAAGCCTAGAAGACATATATAGTTCCTCTCTCTTATTCTGCTCCTCCTTTCTACCTAAAGTTCTGTTTATTTACAGTTTGAATGTTAATCATGTCTTCCAAAAATTATATTAAATTGTGGTAACAATAGTTTTGATTGCTTGGGATGTATGGAACATTTTCTACTGGTCTGTAGACAGCTGATGTCAATATTATTGATGTTCTTTCACAAATATATCTGCTTCCACAAACATCCAAGTTCTTGCAAGTATATAAAATAAAATTTTTTTTTTTGGAGCCGATTTTTGGGTACATTTCTGTATGTGTGCAATTGAGTAGCAGTAAAGAGGGATTAATATCATGCCTGAATCTATTCAAAAGAGTTTGCATTTCACTTTGCCCAGCGTGGATAGTATGTGCCTTCTAAAATAACCACATCAACCTTTTTCTTTCTTAAAGTTAGTGTTGATAACATACACAAATATTCTTTCTTTCTTTCCTTAAAAAAAAATTTTGAAGGCACTGAAGTTTCTTATATGTAGACAACTCCCTGCTAAGGTCAGATCTTTAATAATTTTCAATGCAAAGCGAATGCAATGATCAATGCAAGTGGAAATTAGTTAACTTCACCAACTTATTTTTTCAGTGCCTGCCGCTATTAATTGATTTACTCTCTCAGCACAATGTGTTCAGTGCCGTGAAAGTCAGTATTGTTGCTATCAACAAATTCTATGCGGAACTTCTCCACTTTCTGTAGATATTTGTTTATACAAACATTCCTTGGTGTCATCCCTCTGAGCAAACGGTGGCTGGGCAGTTCATCTGGGAACCTTCTAGGCTTCTCCCCCGTCTCTGGGTAGAAGGTGATAATAGTAGGTTCATGGTGACAAAATTTGCATATGTGTGCTCATTTCTTGAGGAACCTGCAACTACAACGTAACAGTGGAACCTTAGGCTGGAAAAAAAAAACCGAACCAAAACAAAAAACCTTTAGAAGAAAGTATGGGTGAACGACACAGCCTACGGAAAAGTAGTTATTCTTTCTCAAGGATATAATGATGCAATGTTTATCCTTCCTGGAGCTATAGTTTTATTGCTCCAACAGTTCACAAAAAATAGTTGAGAGTTAATGTGACCTGATATAAACTAAGCTCATTACATTCATTTTCAACAGATAATTAATAATTAACATATAACCTTTGGCTTTCCTTTTATCTTCAAGTATTGACAGAAGTCGCATAAAAACATACTATGTGTGGAAAAAATGCTTTGAAATGCAAAATTTAATTAAAATTAATGTAATGTTATTTTAGGACAGTTGTATAGTAGCAAAAGTACTATAGGGAATATGAATATTTGAACAGACCATTATTTTTATCCATGCTGTTCAATTTACACACAAGTAATTTCTGAAAAACAGAATACCATTTGATATTTTTCTTGGAATTTATTGGATTGAGTGCACCATGGCAGTTAAATTGTAACATCAGTAGATTACTCTCGACTGCTTTAACAATCAATTGACCCACGTGTAATTAACAAAAATGAAACCACAATGAACCCTGTAGCTTGAGCTTTTTTGGTTGTCTGTGCTCCACATACATTTTGAAAATCCCAGTTAATTAGACTTATCCTATCTAAATAGCTGTAGTTTCTTAGTATTTTATATTTGTGCAGCCACAGTCAGAAATACTACTGGAGGAGGCAGGCAGGGAATAGCACATTCCAGTCAGGAGAAGTTTGGGTTTAGAAGACAGTAATTTTCTTAATGATGTTATAGGTGCCCTTGTGCAAACTGCTTCGCTGCCTGGGCCATCAGTTTCCCCATCTGTAGAATGGAATCAGTCGTACAGGTTTTCTTTATATGCTTTTCATTAAAGATGCAGTTGCTATTAATTGGGAGAGCCTATTCTCATGACTGTTTTGCTTTATTCCCCAATAATCCTGTTTGTTCCTAGGCAATTTATTTAGGCATCTGTCCATTCAGGCAGGAAAAGCGAGTGAAGTGGACACTGGATTGCTCTCTTAATTGTTGTCTGGGTGCATTGCTACTAATCAGAGATACAAACATGTTGTGAAATACAGTCCGTTATTTTAACGTGTTATATTTAATACATATTTCAATATTTGATAAAATACGTTATGAAAGTTCAAAATATCTGATATGTGTTTCATTTTTGGCTTAATTAAAACCAATCACCCATTTCTTAGGGTTTAATGCTTTCTGAGTATGTTAATGATGTACAGTACTGATTCTGCACACTTTTAACCTACCATAATAATTTGTGCCTTTGCAAAGTTACAGAATAATATTTCCAGAACAGTGGGAGCATGTTACAAAAATACCATACCCAAGCGTATGTGACCCACATGCGAGTGTCAGACACACCACATTTTGACTTAATACCTTAACAGTGTCCATTAGTAGTATTCCTGAACTTGTCCTTTTCCCCATTCACATGGAAGGCAAGTCCACTTTGTTGTTAATGACTAGATCAACCATGCATGAAATGTCCAAGTTTCATCTCTGGTTAGAGCATCCAGTATGCTGTAAGCTCACAGAAAACAATGAACATAAATCATTTCAGTAGAAAGGGAGGAAAAGAGGAACCAGACAATTATGGTCAGTAAATTCCCAGAAACATCCTTCAACAAAAACTAAGCTGTTTGTAAGCACCTGTGAAAAAAAAAGATTAAAAGCCTAGATGTTTTTTCATGAACCAAATCACATGAAAAGAATATGCTTTTCTTCCAAGGCAGGATAAAAGTCCCTTTGAATGGATGGGAAAGCATCTGATGCTTGTACAGTTTGGCATAATAAAGCCTTTAAAAAGTCTATCACATGGTACTTTAATGGTAGGACAAGGAAGCATTGTCATGTTTACATAGCTGTGGAGTAGGTGAAAAGCTGTCAGAAAAACATACTTGGATGTTCCTTGTCATTAAATGAGGTATTAACTACATGCTGACTGTAGTTAACTGCATTAAATACAGGTTAACTTCAAAGAACTGGTCTAGCTCTAGAATTCATCAGTATTTTTACTAATGACCTAAGTTATGCAATTAGAGAATACATCTATTAAATTTGCAGATACTAGAAGCTGGGTTGCAAGTGTGTTGCAGGCAGGATTAGACTTCAAAATAATCTTTAGAAATTGGAGAGAATATCTATACTGGCGAATGCAAGCTTTTTACCTGGTAGAAATAATCATCTTCACAGAAACAGCATGAGGAAAAAGCTGATTGTGCTACAATTCTTCAGAACTGATCAATGGCTTAGAAAAGTTCACAAGCTAAATGTAAGTCAACAGCAACCTAGTTACAAAAAAGGAATATATTACTGCCTTGCGTTGGTAGAAGTAGTAACTCTAAGGCATCTAATTCTTGTGCTTTACTGAGTACAGCCTTAACTGGAGCATCATGTCTAGTTTTGACACTCCGATTCAAAAAGTACATGGAACAATTGGAAATGTCCAGAGGAGAGTAACTGGAAAGTATGGCTGCCTATAGTTGTATAGTGTAAAAAGAGAACGTGGAGAGATGTGGTAACAGGCTTGAAGGTAGGGAATGGAATAATGCATTTGTTGTATCTGTTGTAGAAAGGACAAGAAGTGAGGTGCCTGTGTTGCAGCAAAGAACATTCAGGTGACACAATGAAAACTAATAAATTATAATGATTAGGGTAGTGTAGTTCTGGAATAGATTGTCTTAGGGATTCCAGAGACTCTCTGTCATTGAAAGCCTTTAAGAGTGGGGTAGGCAAATACAGGACAGAAATTAGAAGACGTAGATATGTCTTTACAGGGGGATGGATGGTGTCTTAGACAGTGTCCTGAGGTCTCTTTTAACCATATGATCTTATGATTGAAAAACCCTACTTCATGTTGTAGTCAGGGAGAGGTGTTTTGTACATAACAGTAGCATTTTTATTTATCATAGAATCACAGAATGGTTTGGGTTGGAAGGGACATTTAGAGATCACCTAGTGCAACCCCTGCTGCCGTGGGCAGGAACATCTTTCACTAGACCAGGTTGCTCAAAGCCCCGTCCAACTGACCTTGAGCACTTCCAGGGATGGGGCATTCACAGCTTCTCTTAGACTGCCTACTGCTGGGTGATACGAAATTACAGCAGCATGAGTCTGTAATAGTGCTGTAATAGTACCTGCACTTCGGCATTAAAGACTATTTTAAATTCTACATGAATTTGATATTTATACTTTCATTGCAAAACTGTGTCCCAAATGACAATAAGTCAAGTAATTATCCAGTTCAGTTGTTTTTCCATTGAAAAGGCTTTTAAGTGGCAGCTTTCTTCTTTATAAATCTTTTATGCATAAATGCAGCCTTTGATGTTATTGATGTTGTGCACCATGGTTAAAACTTGCAAAATCTCGGATAATAGAAAATCAGGGTCAAAACTAGCCCCCTACATTTTATACCATTTAAGTTCATTCATATCCATGATGTCCATTCAACTGACTGATTGAGCCACCTGTGATTTTTTTTTTTTTTTTTTCACTTTACTATTTATATTTTTTGGTTTGATGATTTGAGCTGGATTAGTTGTACTGGGCCTAGCATCCCTTTCATTGTGCAATTCTACTGGCTTCTGTGTAAGAGTGGCAAGCAAGGCAAGGTAACTTATTTGAGATTAAAATAAAAAACTGTACATAGATCAGAAATTGAGCAGGTTTTTTGTTGGGTTCTTTTGGTTTTTTTTTCCTGTAATACATATTTTTGTAATTATTCTGGTTCTCCTTTAGCTGAACCAGTTTCACTGGTCTTTTAAAATACACATACATATTTTTTACAACAGCACTGTTTAGCACATGCAGAATTCTTGTCAAATGTAGAATACTGCATTTTGTGAGTCATTCTTCTTACATTGCTGTATCCTATGACAGATGATTTATCTGTCCTGCAGATGGACAATATATTATATTTCCACTATTTTCAGAATGGCCTGTTGTCTGCTAACATGAAGCTAATGTAATTTAAGCATACTTTCTCCCTTTATATTAATATGAATTTACATATAACCTTTGGCTTTCATTTTATCTTGAATCATTGATACAAATTATATAAAATCATATAATTTGAGCAAAAATGCTTTGAAATGCAAAATCTAATTGAAATGAATATGGTGTTAATTTAGGATATTTGTGCTGTTGAAATATAGTGTTTGGGACATCATCAGTATTTGAATATGCTATTAGTTTTTCCATGTTGTTTGTGCTTAAAAGTGGGTTTTGGTAGAAAATTTGGATGAAGCACAGTGTGACACAAGAGCTAAAATATAGCTTTATTAAATTGCTTTAAATTGTTTTACCAGTTGAAATGCATGCAAATAGCAAATGGAAAAAACACCTACAATTTGCCTTTTTTTTTTTTTTTTTTTTGTACATCTACTTACAAAGCTGTTATTAATTGGAAATAATATTATGGCATAGAAGCTATTACCAAACACCTTTTCTGCAAAGATATTTATCTTCAGACTGAAAATCTCACTTTTAGCGGAAAGTAAGCAGCTTCATTTAGATTAGACTTTTTTGATGGAAGAGGCAAATAAGTATATATTTCTAACATAAAGAAATAAGGTGATTTAGCTGGATTGCTAGCAAAATAGGATATAAAGAAATATAGTCTAGCATCCCAGCAGTAAATAGGTTTTTCTAGTAGTTGATACAGTCAAAAATTCACTGTCAACCCGTATAAAATTCTTACTCATAGTGAAGACTTACGAAGAAGAGTTTATATCCCTCTATTTTGCTAGCATCTCACTCAGGTCAGTCCACAATCATAATTTTGAAAAGTTTCCGCTATCTTTGAAGGATCTTTCTCTAATCCAGATATTTTATGGGATGCTATTTCTGCTACCAGCTTGAGCATTGGCTTCACTTTTTCATTGCATCCCAATTCTTAAGCTCTGTAAGTGCCCGTTTACTGCTCAATCCTGCAGCGTTCCTACGTCCAGTACAGATATTCATAGTTTATGGGACTTCTCACTCCAAGAGCAGGGAAATATTGTCTGTTTGTGTTTTTTTTAAAAATCCCTTCTTCTCTTGTTTGAGTCATTCCAACATGAGCTGCAGGATATATCTGTCTGAAAATACTATTTTTTCTTTTCTCTCCATAATGGAGGGAGGCTTCAGGCAACTAGTTGTCATGCAGCACTTTCATATTCTTTTGCTTGGTGTCCTCCAGGTGAGAAAGTAGCATGTTTACAAAATGTTTCTCTGATCAGAGATTCCACTTCTTGTAGGCTTAGTCCCTCAATGGGGCTTGGTCCTCAGTTAGCAATTTGGGATTTCAAAAGCAGTGTTTACTGGACTACTACCCACCAGTTGAAGAACCCACTTGAAGCTGCAGTCTGTCAAAAATATGTTAGTGGTATTTGTAGGAAATCAATTGCATTTTTTACATACCATATGAAAAACATTGACTTGGTTCACACATTTGTTCCTGTATGAAAACTCTTCCCTATTTTACTCAGGGCAGTATTTTCCCCAGAGTTCATGTTAAGAGCAAGCTTTATCTACTCAACAGTGCCCTCATATTACTGTCATAAAGAAATCAGATACAATAAAGATTTTCAAACTATAGGTAAACAGTCTTCTAAATAAAGTATTAGTTATTGCCAGTTAGTTCTGCCTGGTGGGATGAGGTAGCGTGTAATATCATGAAGAAAAAGTATATGTCTTTCTCTAGTTTACCATAATAACGTGGCACAAATGGGTAACAAGCAAATAAAGAATATGCAGGCATAACTCCACCTACATTTAATGCTTTTTCTAGATGTTCTAGCAGGCAGACTAAAATTTTGAATAGATAAAATTACTAGAAGGGAAATCCTATTGAAGCTATTATCAGATTTCCTATTGATTTAGAGGGGTTAAAACTTTACCCTTGAAAATTATTTGAGTTGCTCTAATCTAGGTAGTGTAATGCCCCATTGTGATATTGTATATAAGCATTCTAGCCTTTGAAGAAAATTGAGATACACAAGTGCCACAATATGGTAAAATGTGCATGATGACTTCATATTGTAACTGTTCTATACCTACCTCTGCTCTGCTTTACATCAGGTGGGTGTGATTGCTCTGAAGAATCCAATACTGTTTGTAGTCCACACCATTCCCAAACACTAATTTTATTTTAAACAGGGAAAAAACATATTCTAAATATAACATTTTTATTTTTTGAGGGCAAAAAGCTATATTTTTTATCATCTTTTATTTACAATTGTCTTTGATTTTCACACCTCAAAGTACCATAAAATCAGCTTTTGATCTTCATACATTCTTAAAACAATCCGGTAATTAAACGAACAAAGGCAAAAGGTAGGAAAGTAAAATTGTTTATGAAAGATAGTGAATCAAATTATAAGTAGGGGTTTTTTTTCTGATTAAATTAGAATAATGTTCTGGTTCAAAAAAATTACACTGTGACACCGCCCCCCATACTCACATAAAAGTTGGTCAAGTGGTGCTTAGGTGCTTTTGATAATAATGAACAAAGTTCTGAAGTTCTGGAGAGTTTCATTCCCATTTTAGCTGTTGAGCAAATTTAATATGTCTCATTAATGTACTTCTAGAGTTTTTTTCTTCAAAATAAATGTTTGTTGAATCCTAAATGAAGGTACTTTTTATGTTGAATGGCTGACGCTTGTGATAACAACGAAGTAGTAACTTGGGCAAATTCAAGTACAGTCATGTCTTGCAGCAGGTTATTCTTATATGTGTATGAAGCCAGCATATACAGTAGAAGTCTCTGAAGAGACCCACTGGTTAGATAAGAAAAAACCCCCACATCTTCCTGGTGTCTTAGGGAGTTTATAGTCATACTTTTATTCAAAATGGAAACTCATCATTGATGGAGTGATGTTCTGCTTGGATTTAATCTTTTAATAAACAGAAAATAATACTAAAAAGCAGTTTTAAAAAAATTCCATGTTTATTTTCTTTCCATGGTATTGGTATCAAATGTCACTCTCCCAGAAAGAAAAAGCTGTGTTACTGCCTTAACAGTCATGCTTAAATATACACTATTAATTGTGGATAAAGTGATGTGCTTTACTGCACATCTGCTGGAAAACATGGGCAAGCTTCGGCACATACAAGTTCGCCTGAAACAGAAGTGGCAACCTTGAAGGTAAAAACAGGCTGAGGATGGTTGTTCTGAGTTTTGCGTGGATAATCAGTTAGACATTCAAGGGAAAAGGTTAGAGGTAGCTGGGGACATTTATTATGGTGATTGTGTCAGTAATATTTACACCTGTAGATTATTCTGGCACTATCTGTTCAGTGTTTGTTGCTTCATGGGAGATGCCTTTGACAGCTAGTTAGGCACGGCTGGGGCTTGTCTGAAGGCTGGGACGAAGAGTGTTCCTGAAAAAACAAACTGGCACAGTCAAACTAAGAACAGACGGCCAGTGACTTACTGTCAGGGGGCTGCGACCGCCCGATGGAAGGGGAGCTGGGCTGGCCCCAGCGTGGGCAGTGCCCCCCCCCACCTGGCACCATCCTGCAGGGGCTGAGCCTGGCAGGGCTGAGCCTGGCGGGGGAAATGGGGTCCATCGGTGGCCCCGGCGATAAGCCAAATCCAAGGGCCATCCAGGGTGTCCAGAGAGGTGAAAAATGGCGCAGGGCCAGACACAAGGCTGGAGACGAGGCTAAAAAAATAGGTCCAGATCCGTCCAGTCGGTCGGGTCATGGCAATTAAGACCTCTTACTGCGCTCTGAGTCCTGACACTTACCCTGAAGGTTGTTACTGTGATTTTAGACAAGAGGAACAGTGTAAGTTTTCAACTATATAGTTTTGTGGTTTGGTTTTTTTTTTTCAAAAATAACGTTAGCTTTCTCTAGAAATATCACTTTTTTTTGTATCATCATACTGTAACAACACTTCTTTCACGTTTAGCTGTAATTCAGTTATACCTAGTATTTTGTTATACAAATATACAAATGCACACTCTATCTGCCGCTTATTCAGAGAGCTTCCAGAAGAAAAAATTAGCTATGACAAAGCTTTTTCATGAGAAACCTCTCCAAGTATGTGACAAACCTGTTCAGTTATATTCATTTTCTTATAATGTTAGTCTCTGCCAGAAAATATAGGAAGAGGTTGTAATAAGCATATTAATTCACCTTATGTCTTTCTTCCCTTGTCCTCCTGATTTTGGTTGTGTAGCTGTTGTCTTTGATTTTCCCCCTGTTCTCATTCCCTCTCACATCACATACATCAGTTTCTCCTTTCTGTTATTAATCGTTGTCTCTTCTGTTTTGCTAGTACTTGAGTATGCTCTTATGAAACACATCTCAGCTGTGTTGTGTTTTTGTTAAAATTGGCACTTCTAAAAGGTTAGGCCTCTGCCTTTTGGCTGTTATACTTGAACTCAATTGTCAAAATGATTTCTCTAGATTGATGACTTTAGAGAAAGCACTGCTTTTGCCTGAGTGCATTGCCGGTACATAATAATCATTAAAGATGAAACTACCTCTTGACTGTCAAAATCACCATATAAAAGGTTTGAGGACAGAAGGGACAGTACAACTTGGTGTAACGAAGAAGAGAGGATGCAGCAGCGTAATACTATTGTTTTGTGCCAGGAGAGCACTTGCCTCACTACTCAGGGCCAGTGCAGGAAGGGAAATGGGAAACCGAGGACTCAACCTCTCTACATTGGACATGAACATTTAGGGCTCTCCTTATCCTCAGGGATCAACCTAAGGGTTGAGTATGACCACAAGGAATGGTATTTCCAAGTTTCATTTACGCTAAGCAGTTGGGCAAGCCGTGGTTTAGTATCCACTCAAAGGGAGGGCATAAAAGGAAATACAGACAAGTTCCAATAGGAAGAGTTTTATATCAGGTGAGTGTGATTATGTTATAAAAGGGGTATGAATACCTTAAAAGCATATACGATCAAAAAAAGGTATCAGATAGCAATATAGCACAAACATCATAAAGTATCTGTCAGTGCGTTGGTGGGGATTATACCTTTAATTCTCCAGAAATAGTTCATTTGCTGGAAGCTTTCTGAAATAAAAGGAATAACTATTCGGATCCCCAGATGGTTATTTACATTTGACATTTTTTAAATTTAAAAATATCTACAAGCAGCATTTTATTAATGCTTTTAATTTAAAAAGTTGTTTCCTCATTAGTGGTACATATACAGCAGAAAGTGAAGCAATGCAGAAATTGAAAAAGCAAACTGTAATACATGGCTTAAATAAGAAAAAACAAATTGCGGTCTATTAACATGAATTTCAGACCCAGCTAGCAAGTTAAGATTGTTTCCTTCAAGTCAATGCATTTTCTGGAGGAGTACAGGTGAAGGAGAAAACGCAGAAAGCTCTCATCCTATCATCTTGTTTGATGTTAGGGATGAATTTATAGGTTGTTACCTACATATTTTTCCCACAGTTATTTGCTTCTGCAGCTTAAGCCGCTTGAATGTATAAAAGTATCTGCCATCGCTGTGTCTCAGTGACTGTCCTACACACAGAAAGAGTGCATTTGCAAAAGTAAAGGGCCAGCTGGGGCTGCCAGGAGGCTTGCATTGCCCTCTGGAGTAGCATACCCTTCCACTGAGACCTGAAACTTGATTTAGATTCCTAAAATTATAGCACAGGAATTCCTCTGTATTATAGCAAGTAGCATAAACTAAGAGTAATATGTGATGCAAGTTTCTTATCATAACTGCTTACCCTTGTATCTTTGTCTGTATATGCATGTAAGGGTATTCCATATGGTCAAAAAAACCCCCAAACACAAAATAAGTCCTTCACCCCCCCAGAAAGATGCCACAAAAAGAGTGGACTGAAGGGGTGCAAAAATACCAATAAATGCTCATAGAGCTTTCAGCTTGTGCCTCTGTGGTAGGAGCTACTGAAAGAGTTTGTTTCTTGGGGATATTCCTTGGCTATATTAGATGACATGGTAAATGGAGAACTGCAAGGGTCACTCCTTTATACCATACCCTTAGAACTTGCTCTGTTCCATATGCTCATGTCTTTTTCTTGGAAGAGAGTATTAATATCCAAAACCAGGTTGTACTCTGAATTTAGTATCAAGGTTGATTTCATTTCACTCATATTGTATCCAATAAATGTTCAATAGCTCCCCCTTCATATTAGATTTTAAAGTTGCCACTTGCTACTTTAACTCTATTAATTTTTTTTTTATCTTTTGTGAGTTTTCTTATCCTTTTCTTAATGAATTTTGGGAGTACAGGTCTGAAAAAAACTTTATGTCAGGGGAGTAAGTTCTGTAGCAAATTCTGCCACTGTAGAACACTTTTATTCAGCAGTATAACTAAAAAAAATCTGAAAAGTCTTCATAGTTAAATTGTTTCATTTTACAACTATAATCATACATACCCTATATATTTTATGTGATTTGCATGATTCCCAGTCTTTATATGTTGAATTTTATGGTAGGTTACACAAAGAAAACGGGCAGCAATGATCACTAGTCTTGCTTTAAGTTGTTGGGATTTGTTTGGTATCTTTGAGAACTTTTATCTGGTGATGCAAAGGTTCAGAAAGTTTCTACAATGCACCTTGGAGATCTCTTTTGGGTTTTTTATAGCATGGCACTTTTGAAAGAGTGCAAATGAAAGTTACCAGTGCAGTAGGCATTTTAATACCTGAAGCAACATTTTGTGCTGTTCTGTATTGCTTTTGGCATGTGTTTGTTCTGATTTTAAACCTTTAGAATGAAATTATGCATGTGTCACACATTTCACAACTTTCAGATATTTTGAGGTACCTAACATTTTATGTTTAGTACTAATCGACTTTTTTCTTTTAGTACAGAGAAATCGACTTAATCAGTGTCAGATAGTATTTTGGGTTGTGTCTCTTAAAAATGAATAGTTTTGGATACACAATCTTTAAACCTTCACAGCTTGACATCACTGAAAACTAAAGACTTGTTTGCCCTTAAAATGGGATGTGTCAAAGGCAGCAGAGATATTTAGCCACAGCTCCCAGCGAATGAGCTTTGCAATCAGTGTTCATGTCCCTTTATTCAGTTTCTTTTATCAATTGCCCCCAACTGTACCAAGTTTGTTTGAGTTTTTTGTAGTGCAGAGAATTGTGTATAATACTTTTGGTCCAAAATTAATTAAAATCAATTTATGAGGTCCTGGTGACTTCAGTGAGAGTTGGATTCTGCCCCATTATCTGGACTGATGTCCTCATCACCTTTTACATCCATACCAGACATACTTTAGATAACAACACTATAAAAACAGAACACTGACATCATTGAAAATGATCGCATTATTCATTGTTAGGCAGGATAATAACTGTTACAGTACTCTTCATACCTTTATTATAGCTGAATGAAATGTCATCATCTAAGTTGCATAAAATGTACCTTAATAAGAGGTTTGTGAATAATAACAATTCTATCCAACAAATGAGCCCTGATATGCTGATATACATAGATTTTGGGTTTGGGGGTGTGTGTTTTTTTCAGGTGATTAGAAAGGCAAAAATGTTTTGTGCCCTTGCTGCAAAGTTAACAAAGCATTATATTGCCACCTGGCCATCTGTTAGGATAAAATTGTTGTTATTTTCAATGATGTTACTTTGATTTTTTTTCCCCCCAAACTCGTGATTCACATTTCACATGTTATACAAAGGGGCATTTTTTCCAATTATTTTAGTTGAAAACTTGTTGGCAAATTTTGTGTGCTCATAGCTAAATACCCACTTTCACTATTAGCTCACGGAGGTTGACAGTTATGTTTTATACATTGTTTGGATTCTTATAGAGGCAACTACCATTTTTTGCTCAATGTTAGGTAAAGCAAACCTATGCAGTTATATTTTCCAGGAATCAGATTATGTTTGCTCACAGCCAAGATGCCTTGCCAATTCTTTCATGCTCAGACAGGTGCACTCTCACTTTTCCTGTGTCCCTCCCCAACTGGCATATGCTAACGTGGCTGTCTCTGTGCTGCTGCTGTTCTTTTAGCGGCCATAGCATATACTCAGGCAACCTTAATTGCACCAGAATGATTCTGCAATTTATTTATTTTTAATTAGCAATGTCATAAACATAAATAGTTACTTTCATTTATGTATAGCACATTTCATGTGTTTTGAGACAGAACAACTTGTAGTACCTCTTGTTTTTAGAGACAGGTACACAGGGTAGAGATTTAGATACACAGTGTATCAGCTTATCCTTGAATATAATTCTGCTGTTTCAGGTTGAGAAAAAACTGAAGATTAATATATCACTGTAAATCTGTATGTCTTGTGCTAGGAGTATTGCTTTTGCTATTTTCTGTAGTTGTGATGATCAAAACCATGCTTTAAATATACAAAAAGTATAAGATTATGATTAAGATTTTACTGAAGATTATCAAAATTCTGCAAGGAAAGCCAATGTTTCCTCCTACTACCCACAGAGAGGAAATACTGCAAATGGTCTATGCAAGAATTACATTCACTTTGTTTGCAGATCCGAGCTCCTTTGTTTTTTGAGGATTATACAAAGTGAACATATGTGGAATATTGCTACCAGCTTGCATTCTTTGACAAATCCAGACGGGCAGGAGAATGCTGGTGGCAGAAAGTCTAGGATACTGGTGTTTCTTATGTTTAAAACAAAATCTGGAAATTCTAGCCCTTTTGAACAACAAACACCAGTGGGATTAGAACGCAAATTGTTGGATGAATGTATTTCAAGTGTTAAATATCGAATGTTAATAGCAAATGTATTTGGCAATAAATTAAAGGCTTCCATTCTGTGATTTCCATAGGTCTTCTGCAGTATATGCATGTAGCAGAGATACAAGCAGAGAGATTTCCATTCATAATTAGAGCCAAAAAGTGATCTTTTTGCAGAAAACATCTGATTTATACTGAGAGGCTTTTATATGCCAGTAGACTGTTCCAGCTCTCTTGTAGCTTCCAGCAGCACTGGGGTGGTAGGGGTCAGGGGCTGTCAGTTCAGACCTTTGCTGGTCAGCAGACGTGAACTGGTATCATTACACAGGCTGTCAGTGCCACTCTCAAACTTCATGGGATTCCCTGTCACTCTGAATGAACAGCTCTGGAATATCACTGCTCAACTGAGAGAGGAACTAGGAGTACTTCAAGGAATGTTGTCTAATGTATGACTTCAGACAACCTTCTCACAAATTTTTGCTTAAGGAAACAGAGATTATGGGATCTTTCTCTGTCCTCTGTATCATCCCAAAATTTGTAATCCATTGGTCAATGTCACACTTACTGGACAAAAAAGGAGAAATCCCAGAGATAATGAACTTCAACAAATATCGGGAAAAGAAATGGATGGGTAGGGGACAGAGACCCATCCTATTTCTCCTATTGAAGGAGGGACCAGCACACCTACACGTGTTGTGTTTGTCAGTAACCAGCAAACCACTCTGTGCAAGATGCAATAACCGGTCCCTAAGCACAGCAGGACTGACAAAGAGCACCCTAGAGAATCTGATATCCTTATAAGTCAAGGAAGGTGAAGAGTCAGGGGACAAAACCTACAAATCAAAAGGAATCAAAGCTTCATTAGTTCTGCTTTAATGTAATTTATGTGTTACATCTTTTCTTCTGTCCAAGTAGCAGGACCTTAATCATACAGGATATTGTGGCTATTGGTAGAAGAAGTATTCCTGAAAGTGGAAAACCAGACTTTGCTTAGAGATTTTTAAAGTCCGTCTCACAACATGCATGGCAGTGACTTAAGTGTTTATACGTTTTTCACTTGCAATAAGTAGAGAGGACTTGGAATGGGATAGAATCTTTTGTCTTTTAACTGAGGTACTTTCCATTAGTATAAACAAAAATTCTTAATCTGCTTTTAGTGGAAATGCATGATAAAAATTTCATCTCATCATAATAGAGACATTATAATCTGGTTTAATTTGGGGCTCCAAATGCTGTGGATTGGGTTTAGCCTGCATTTCCTTGGTGGTCTTGATAGTCCTTTGCTGAAAGGCATTGTCAGCATCAAAACCATCACAGATAGTTTAACTTCCTGCTGCTGTGATTTCCTTGCATACATCAAGGTTCTAGGACATCCTTTTGCTTATTCATCTGGGACATCCCTTTTTTCTCTGAAAGATCAGAAGGAATCTGGAATTAAATCAAACTGCTGACTAAACTGGCATAATATATTTTGGAAACATTTAAGTTGCTATGTAAATTCATCGGGCTCTGTTATCAAAATATTGTACAGTGCTTGTCATTAATTTCATCTGTTCTTTTTCGATAGTTATCTGATTTAACAGCTTTGCCTTTTCTATGAAACTTTTTTGACTCTATGGTCTATTGAATTTTGCTTCCATAAAACATTATAATGATGATTCTATAGATTCATTGTCTTTTCTAGCTAAAACACATTATAACCTACACAAGCAAAATTTTGAAAGAGATATCTAAAATTAAATACAAGCCTTGTAAATAATATATATTTTTGTAATATGAGGTATGTAAATATAAAATTATGCCACATCCAACTCAATTTTACCTTCAGGAATAAATACTCGTGAGGAAACATCCAATTTTAACTTAGCTAACTTTCTGTGTCAGTAGCAAAATACCGTAGGAAAAACCACACTATTCAAATTTGTATTAGCAAATATTATTTACTAAAAAGAGAATAGTAACAACCTTCAGCCCAAAGTAGAGCGGAACATCAAAGCATGAGTGTACTCTTGCATTTGTTATCTGATGTCTGAGGCTTAGTGTTGCTGACATCTGGGATATTTCTCAATGTGTTTGTATAATGTGTTTCTCTCTCTCTGTTATTGATCATACATCCATTTGCTATGCAGTCAGGTTTTCCTAAATGTTTGGAGCTTCAGTTTTATTCTCTCTTCCTCTCTCACTGCAGCAATTTTACATTTGTTAAAATTTTCCTCAACAAACAGAGGAAAAGAGACAAAAGTTCAAGAGCAGACCGAAGACAACCACCAAATGGAACTGTTGCATGTGGAAAATGTAGCTGTGGTGGTTCATTTGGATTTGAGGGAGATTAAGTTTGTGTTACTTCTCTCTGACCAGATCTTTAAGATAATAGTTGAGTGATATCGCACAGGTTGACAAAGATGTTTCATGTCTGCCTACGCAAGTGGTGTAGAGGATAAAGAAGCATGGTTCAGTACAGTGGGTGAAGACAAAGGGAGTGTAGATATTCGATGAACAATTCGTATCTTTCTGTTGTGTTGGAATATCGACCTCTTTCACTGATTCACTGAGGAATCCTTTCGACTTCTGTGGATGTAGATTGTCCTGGGTTTCCACTGGGGTCAATGTTATGAGAGACACCTGTCTGGCACTCTGTTTGTTTTTTTAATAAAGAGTTTTTATATCAGTTTAGAAAATTTTTTCCTTTTGAAACATTAGTGAGAATTTACGTTGTATTAACCTGCTCCTTTAAATTAATAGCAACATTAACCTCCATATCCTAATTATCTGTATCTTAGTATCCACAGTGAGTATATAAAAGTGTAATTTTGGAGTAATTACTTGGAGTAATACAGATTTCTATTTATAATTTGTTTTATTCCTGTTAGGAAATATTCTCTGTTCTAATGGCGAGTATAATTTACTTCAAATCTTGCAAGCATGCAAAGTAACCTAGTTTAATAAAAATTTGCAAGGTTTTACTTTGTTTCACTACAGTTAGTTTTAAGTTTCTCTGAAAGCTGAAGGCAGATTTTGCTTAATCAGCTACTTACTTTTTTCCCATCCCACTGCTGAAATCTCATGGGCCAGATAATCTACAAAAGCCCAGCAGCATAGCTACTGTGATAATAAACACTTAGATTCCCCAGTCAGATTTTATTTTAAGTTACTGTGACACGCTCTGCTCTTGAATAAATGTTTTTATTTAAAATGTGTAATTTGTACTGAAGTCTTTTATAACTGAATCATGGAATAATCATAAGACAAGGCCCTGAACTAGCAATAGAAAGGTCAAGAGAACATGGTCAATAATTATGTGATCATGTTGCGACTTCAGGCAGCAGGCTTTCTGTGTTGCCACAGTTTATCAGGCTTTTTTATGCGATGGACAGAATTGTAGCTGACACAGCGTGTGTGTTAGATGTCTGTCAGGAAGATTTAACAGAGAAATGTATTCCAATAATGCGAAACATAGCACATAGGGAGTCAAAACAAATGAGTTCAGTTTGACCATTGTTGGGTTGGAAGTGTGGACTGCAGCAGCCTTAAGAACAGATCTGAATTGCAAAGAGTCTGATTGTTAAATGATTACAATCATTTACTGCCATAGGCTATAAAAATTAAAAAGGTCTAAGTGCTTCTTTCAGACGGAGATGCAGAGACTAATTTTACATGAATGCATATCCTAACAAGATTAGCTGGCTTATTCAGGCATATGAATTGCACTTCTGTTCTTTGTGTTAAACAAGCTTGTATCATCAGAGTCACTCGGTGCTTATCATGATCTCAATCAGGCCTGTACTTTCACTCTGTGTTTTCCCTCTGTCTCACTATTCTAATGCTAGATCTCTGAGGCTTTGCCTATTTTCATGCCGAAATTTGCTATTTCTCCTCAGTTTGAATTCTTCATTCTCTATGCTTATGGTTTTTTATTTTTAACATATTATTCTCCTAACAACTCTGTGTATAATGCAAAATGATGTCATAGCTTAGTAACACTGTGCTAATGAAAGAATGGAAATGATCCATTTTTGACAACATTTTCTTTGTTGCAGTACATGCTATATTCCTACAATCTCAGTAGTGCTCATAGGATAGCCACTGTTTCTACAGCAATTATGCAAGCAGCAAAGAATTCCTTTCCTTTCATGGAATTAAAGATTGATTTTATACGTTGGCTAATTTATTGATGGTGAAACATTAAAAATGACTAGATTACTGCAAATATAAAAAAATCAATTCTTCTGAAATTTCTTCAGCTTCTAAGATCAAACACAATGTGCTCCTTTATGTTTTTTGAAGCAGTCTTGCTGAAAAACTGTTAAAAGCATTAGTGCCTTTGTCACTTTCGATGGATTAAAAATCTGTAATATATTATGCATCAAAATATTTTTAAGGGAGCCAAACAAAATTTTGTTTTGGACAAATCTGATTTTCTTTTTTCCTTAATTTTAACTTTTGCAGTTTATACCTCACCTTTAAATTCAGGGCTAGTACATGTCACGTATCACCTCACAGGAGTTGGAAATTTTGTATTTTTAATACATCTTGGAAACACCCATTCATTTAATAACTTGATTTTTTAAATAATCCTAGGTCAGTAAGCATATCGGTAACTAGTATTTTTAACATTCCTTTTTTGTCACTTTGTGTTCTTACCAGCTTGCATATACTTACTTTTAGTAGCAAATATAGCAGTCATGAATGTGAACTGTAGTATCTAGAACCTAAGCAAGGCTTCACTGACACAGTTGCTTTACATAGGGCATGCCATTTTCCAAGCCACTTGTGTAAACATGTGTGTATGGATGTGTGTGTGCCCACATGTGCATTTTTCTACTGTAGATAAAATTGTCTGGGTGCTCAACTACTGATTTCTCATTATCTTTCCACTTTTTTCTAGAAAAATGACAAATAATTTGCTTACATTATTTAAAATTTCATGGTCTTCAGATACAAAGGGAAGAATAATAAAGCTTACTAACCCCAATTTTTATAAAAAGTTCATATGCGAGAAGGTTTCTATATTGCATATTCATATTACAGCAAAAACTTGATAACAGTTATTAATAATATTTATACTGCATAATATAAAATTAATTTTGCATTAGTTTAATCTGATTACATTTAATTGTATTCCTTTGAATACAATTTGAAATCTTGAATACCTTGGAAGCCTCCTGGGGTTTTGCCCTGTTTTTATTATTACTGTTGACTCGGTTCCTCTTTTGTCATTTGGCCAGACTGTGAAAGTTCAAATCTTAGGTCTTGTGCCTTTAAAGAAACATGAAGGAAGAAGCAAGCTAGTTAGATAATACAAGAGAAAGTATAGAGGGAAATAAGGTAAAAAATTATACATGAGTGTTGGAAACAGCATTAAAAATAGTAACAAAAAAAGGAGCACAATAACATCTAACAGTCAATGTGAGATCCGCCTCAGAAAAATTGCTTCAGTTCTGACTCTCAGATAGTTTTTGAAGTCTAGGAAGGACAGATGAGTGAAGAGTCTGACATACATTCCTGTTTTACGTGAACGTGGTTTAACATGACATTGGACATCTTTTTCAGGACCGAGATAGAAAACATTCATGTTCATCAACTTTCTTGAGAAGTTAGTTCTCAACTAGTAACTCTGCAGTGTGTAACCCTCCCTATCAATTTGGTCTTCAACAGTCAAGAAGTAAACTGCTTTATTAGTTGTATGGTGAAGTCTTCTGCCATAGCTGCTGTGTTCCACTGCTCGTGAACCATGAAAAGCAGCAAATTGTGAGTACAGATTTTTGAGATAGCAGCTGCCTGGTAGTCCATCTGAGAACAGCTTTAGAAACTGGTGAATGCAGTATCCCATCTCATCACAGCTACTCTGGCAGGTCTAAGAAGAGGCCGAATGCCTATACATATTGACTGTACATAATATGACTATACGTACTACAACCAACACCAACATCCTAGAGTATGGCGCAGTATTGCCCTCACTCTTCTCAAGTGAGCTTTATGTATTAGGAAAAACTTGCTCCGTTCTGCATTTATATGAGACTTCCAAAGGGTCTTCAGAAGCAACCAAACTGAAAATCCAGATAAGCCAGATTTTGAGATGAGGTGCTGTCTCCATAACAGATAGCAAGTGAGATCAAGTTTACACCTTTGTGGCTCACTTTATGATTTTTTTTTTTTTTTAGCCATGATCTGCAAAGCACAGCTTTTATTGACTTCATCACTGAGGTTTTTATATACAAATATCAGCATATCCAAGCAATAAAACTTGTCTCCTATGAAGAGACAGCTGGTAAAATAGACTTGTAAGTAGTTCCACATCCCTGTTAGCCATAGCAGCACTTCAGTCTCAGTATCACAAAGCCACATGCCAGGCCTACTGATGTAAAGCTTGAACTCAGGTATTCAAATTTCAGATTAGGCCAGAAACCTGGCCCCTTGTAGTACTCTTGCCTTTAGAAAATGAAGTCTTCTGTGCAGGTGAATGGGTTTTCAAATATGGTGTCAGGGACAAAGCAATTGCAAAAATCTGTTCCTGTCTTGACTAGAATGAAGGTGCTATTTGTCCTTGGGCTATGGGAGGGAGAGTGGAACTCAAAGAAGAATAGGAGACAGTGCAAGCCAAATGCTATGCACAAGATGAAAAATAAGTGCAAGGGCAGGTTTAAAAACCTATACTTTCTTCAAGTTTCTCTATATTATTCTGATTGAGATCCAACATGCTGTTTGTCTTGTTGAAAAATGTATGGGCACATAAGTGACTGAAGATAGAACCTCCAAGGGATTCAAAGCCAGCCTGGAATAGCCGTCAGACATACCGCTGCTGTTTGATGCACCTGGTGGTCAAAGCCTGGGTCAGTTACAATGAATGAAGAGCAGCAAGAACAGAGATATTCTAGCAGACCTTAGGACTGTCTTTCTTTCCTTCATATCGTGTGCCTGCTTGCTTCCTGGCAGCATCCTCACCCACTTGGGATTTTCCAAGAAGGGGGGGAAAAAAAAAAAAAAAGAGAAAAAAAACCTGTTCTGCACTATTCAGAGCTGGCAGTAAACAAGTTATCATGAAAGCTGGAGATCAGACAGCTGCAGTAAGCAAAACATCTCGTTAGTTTTGGTGTGGCCCCATGCTGACATGGCTCTACCGATTTGAGACTGAATTGTTTTCTTTCCATGAAGTTGCACTGTGCCATAAGCATGTCTTGCAGAATAAAACATGTCTCTGAATCTTTTGCCAGGCTTTAGCAAATGCCTTATTACAGCATTTGAAAGAAAATAAGCATTTTGTTGCTTATGTTGCCTGTCGTGACACATTTACATAGCCACCTGAAAGCCAGATTTTCAACAAACAAATATGTCAAAAGGGTACAGAAATATGCAGACTTTTTATGAAAGAAGCATCATGAAGAGGGTCTGTTAAGGGGAGCGGTATCCAACTATGTGGAAATAGTTTTTGCTTAGCGGGACAATGACATTTGCTAATTAACTACTGTAAATTCCCTTTACATTCAGTTGTCTATCTAATTGCTTGGTAACATAAAGGCAACCACATTCAAAGTTCTGAAAAGCCAGCTGGCTGCTTTTCAAATGGACAGCCTTTGAAATTGATTTGAAACTCCTTTGTGCAGTAAAACAAATGTAAATTGTTGACGTACTGATGACACTGCACATACTGCATTTCTGTGAAAGAGCAGAATCAATTATTTTTCCTTCCACAAAATGAATCACCAAGATGTAAACCTAAGCAGGATCTTTTCTGGCTTGAGTAGAAACATTAGATTAGTCAGTGTTTTTCCAGAGGTGACATTTATGATTCACATTTTCTGTGAGCTGATTCATCTTGTTTCTCATACATTAAATGATTTCAACAATTTAGTGATAGATTTCTAATTCACATAATTAATGTAGAACACAGTTATCTTGAAGTGTATTGCTTGTATTGAGATGCTTGAGTGGATGAAGACCTGTCTGAGTTTTGGAAGCTTGAATGCATGTGTGCATCCCCAGGTGGCTCAGAGGAGGAAGTGCAATGACGTGATTGAGCACTGTGCTCTGTGGCCAGCGAAGATCACATTTTCTTATTGTTTCATGTAAAAAGGAATCCTCCAGCATGAGTTAGTAGTTCATTAAACTGTTGGACTTTTTATTATTATTATTCCTGTCCTGAGGTTATATCCTTAGATATAACCTACCATTTTTCTAGTTCTGACACTCCAAGTTATTAGTAAGTTAGAAAATGGGAATGAAATCTTTCTTAGTGCAGAATGTTGTTATGGCCTTATCTGTGTCTCTTTCATTATCAAATCCTGGGCAAGGTGGTTTTGGTATGCTAAGTTAGATGAGCTAATCCAAGTCTTCAAACCACAGAGCTGCTACCTTGTGATGTTCGTTATGGATAGCTACCAAAATATTTACCTCAATACCAGCTAGCTATTTCGACTCACTTAATTTCCATACTGCTGACCTATAGCATTGTGAAAAACTTGGTTATTAGCTTCAAAGCTAACTGAGGTATGTCTGTATTACTTGGATGAGCTATACCCTCAATTGTTCTTTCCAACTATTCTGTAATGGTTGCCTAGGTGATTTACCCATCTTCATTTGTAAACTAAGTCTAATGAAATCACATGTGATCTGATGTGTTAGTGGTTTTTATTTCTGAGGGTTTTTTTTGTTTGTTTGGGTTTTTTGTCTGTATGTGTCCCTTTAGGCTTATAGAAAAGGATGAACACTGAGAAAAGCAAAAAAAATTAGATTAAAAATTAATCTAATGGGCTAGTCAACATGTATTAATAGGACTATTTGGCACAAGCAAGTTCTTGATAAGAAAGGCTCATTTTAAACTGTGGTCTCCAAAGTTAAATATTTAAGATTCAGTAAGCTAAAGAATTTTTAGAAATTGACTTTAAACATCTTTAACATGGACGTCTACATCTGAGCTAACAATCAGCTGCATGGCAGAATTCCTGCTGCTTATTGTACCTGTTCAGAGCCTTGGGACGCCTGAGAGTACCCGCTGCCAAATGAGCGGTGAGGGTATGTGAGGCAACCATCAGTAGATTTGGTACCAGACTCTGCCCCAGTGACAGTAAGCTTTGACTCTCTGTGGACACCTCCAGCTCTCCATCCCAGCACAGAGTCTTTCTCCTCCCCTTTTTAAAGGGCAGGGCAGCAAGAGGCTAATTTGACGTTGACCTCCACATCCTTAGAGTGACACAACGTAGTTCTCACCCTGCTCTGATTTGGTGTTGAGATAATGCAGAAGATGATGTTTTACTTTCAAACGTGTAAAGCTTTTGAACGTGCAGCAATATTGTATATGAAATGTGAGGCATCGCTTTTTTAAGGTACCTCCAGCTGACATGTATTACAACCACCATACTGCCTAAAGTAAATGGTAATAGAACAAATTCCCTCAAAGGTACAGTATAGTAGGCAGTCGAATACAGATCTTGGCTCTCTCTGAATCAATGAACTCCCAGCCATATCACTGCTGAGCTTGCTTCAGCACTAATACTTCATGGCATATGAAGGACAGGAATTATCTCTCTCAGTAACTCTAGTCCACACATGGGCTTTATTAGAACTTAAGCATGCAAATAAAGGTATGGATGTGCTTTGCTGAACTGGGATCACTTATGGTCTTTGTGCAGTGAAGAATGATCACAGAAGAGGAGGTGAAACTCTGTTTTAGCTCTTTGTTCTCCTTCAGCTGACCGAAAAGTGTTAAGAGAGCCTGACAGCCCTGTACAGTTTCCTGGCTGTCACTCAGGTGGATAGATGAGAAAGAATCCACTAAGACTAAATTTTTCCCTGACTGCTAGCAATCAGGAGGACACAGCAAAGAAAGGACCCTCTGAGAGATCTCGTAATCCTGCAGTGCCATATGCCTTTTTTGTCTCTCCTCATTTAATTAAACACATTACTGTCATCTGCATCCTAGGGAAAGATATATAGAGCTGAGGAGGCTGGAAGTATTATTTATGTTAACTATCACTTGTGAAAACAATGGAGATCTTGACCTCGCTGGACTAGGCCTTACTGTTTCTTATCATGTATAAGCACGTAGTTGAGAAACAGTTTTTCCTTCCAACTATGTTTAAGGTCAACTTGGAAAGGAAGAAAGAAAGGTTGGAAGAGAGAAGGTAGAAGTTTGTTTAGCATAAGCCTCCTGCTATTTATTTACATACCATATGCTTCCTCATGCGCATTTGCACCGGATGATTTTATTTGGATAGACAACTGAAACATCAAAAAAGTAACAACAGTTTTTGCACAGTGTGAGGCTTCTATTACAGCAGCTTGCCATCCACTGCTAAGTTCACTTCTCAGCTGAGCAGTTTTGAATGCAATACAAAGAGAGAAAGCTGGCACTTAGTTTCATTGTCACAATATTGAAAACCACCACAATTCATAACCATGCTCATTTTCCTTCCTTTAAAACAGTTCCACAGCTTCCAATATCACATTTAGGCTTAGTGGCCTGAAAAATACACTTGTGCAAATACTCTGTCTGCTGACTATCAGTAATAATTTCTGAACCCAGTGACCAACTGCAACTGGATTGCTTAGATACAATGTCCGAAAGTCCTCAATTTCTACCAAGTCTTGTGAAAACTGACAACTGTTTAGAAGAAGGAAGCCCAGATTTGTGAGAGCAAAGCCAAGAGAGCTTTCCATTTAGCTGTTCTCTAACCTAACCAGCCGCCCAGTTAGGGGACATGTATTACCCAAACCATCAGCGTAACCCCAACACCACCACAGAACACAACCGCACACTGGCTCCAGTACGTGCCGTTTGCCCAGCTAAAGTGGTAGGGAACACGGGAGGGAGGAGAAGGAGTTATCCGGGGAGGTATTAGGCGTATAGAGTGGAGCCAAGGGTTATGTGAGGGGCCTTATAGGGTGGAGGTGTAGAGATTTTAGAAGGCCTGTGGATTTGAGGAAGGCTTAAGGGTGATGAAGCTATAGGGGCTATGGAAGAACTGGAAAAAAAAAAAAGTATTAGCGTATCTTTCCTCTCTCCTGCTTCCCCTTCTGTTTCTCTGGGAACTGCGAGCAAGAGGTTTTGTATCTGTGCCTAAGAATGGTGGGACTTTATGGTACAGGAATAAAGACACTTGAATCCAAAACCTTTGTGTTGTACCCAAAACCATTCAGATATGTATTGTATCTATTGAGATGGATAATTTCATAGTTTCCAAATGTGCTTTCTACTTCTTTGAAAGTACTTGAAAGCAATGTTCAGTTGAGCATAACAATATGTTTATTGACAAGGAAGTATTTAAAAATCTTTGTGAGGGTAAGAAAAGAACTATAGCTTAGTTGGTTTTTTTTGTGTGAAGAAGGACAAGCTAGAGGGATGGAATGAAGTGAAAAGGAAAGAAGGGAAGCTTTGTACAGTAGCATAGTTAAAACATTAACAGATTATGCTGAGGTCTGAATGGATACACGATTCATTTCATTTTCCTGAAGTGGGGCTCAGGTGTCCAAAAGATGTCAAAGCAAAGCTTTAGATACCCATTAAACCTACACAAAGAAATACTGCTTTGCAAATGTTTGTCACTCCAAGTTTCAATGCTGTTTGTCAGCTGAAAATTAACAACATGCACAAAAAATAATTGCTAAATCAGCATCTTGGGGACTTCCTAAACTCACATTTAACTGAACAACCTGTTTTGTTTTTTTTTTCTTTTGCCTATACATTAATATGTTCTTCCTTGCATCATGTAGGAAGACTGTGACTAGTACAAAAGGGAAGTATCTGTACTGTGCTCCAAGTGCCTTAAGTACAATTTCATAAATGAGGAATGTTTCTTCTGAGTGGCTAAGTGAATGAAACTTGGACCTGCTGTACTGGAAATTGAGGTTTTAATGCTAGCATTGCCAGAAGTGAACACTGTACAACCAAAACTTTCTGTTTTGTAAGGTAAGAGAAATGAGATCTCTTCAATATGAAGGGCTCTTAGTGGACAGAGTAATCAATACCAGTCGGTGGCAATGCTAAGAGGAGAACTCCTGTCCTCCCACTGGAGGACTCCAGTCTTCCAGGCCACAGGGATGACACTAATAGCTGCTGTTATTCTTTCCAGAGATGTTGTTCTGTGTCTGTGGTGAAAAAATGTTTAGTAGAGGCTTGGAGCATTCTCAGGCTTCAATTCAACAAAATATTGACAAATGTATTTTAGACTCATCATTCTGCAACAAAGCAAAAAAAGAAATCCTTGTGTCCCACTGAAACTTAGGTTCAGAAGACCAGCCTGTGCCCACTCTATCACCTTAGGGAGTGCTAAATTCCATCCAGTTAAAATAAACACTCTTTGAAATAATGATGATAACAATGGATACCTCAACTAGCTGATTATGTAGGTTGAACTCTATAAATGTCATTAATGTGCACACTTGCATTACGTGACTCAAAAGATCAGGATGTTTCATAAATATTTCTTATTTCAGACTGTCCTGGTTTCAGCTGGGATAGAGTTAACTGTCTTCCTAGTAGCTGGTACAGTGCTATGTTTTGAGTTCAGTATGAGAAGAATGTTGATAACCCTGATGTTTTCAGTTGTTGCTCAGTAGTGTTTAGACTATAGTCAAGGATTTTTCAGCTTCTCATGCCCAGCCAGGGCACCTGACGCAAACTGGCCAACAGTGTATTCCATACCATGGGACGTCCCATCTAGTTTAGGAACTGGGAAGTGGGGGGGCAGGGATTCGCCGCTCGGGGACTGGCTGGGTGTCGGTCGGCGGGTGGTGAGCAATTGCCCTGTGCATCATTTGTACATTTCAGTCCTTTTATTACTACTGTTGTCATTTTATTAGTGTTATCATTATCATTATTAGTTTCTTCTTTTCTGTTCTATTAAACCGTTCTTATCTCAACCCAGGAGTTTTACTTCTTTTCCTGATTTTCTCCCCCATCCCACTGGATGGGGGGGAAGTGAGTGAGCGGCTGCGTGGTGCTTAGTTGCTGGCTGGGGTTAAACCACGACACAGACACATTAAAAAAAATTACACTTTCCAGCATGACATTGAGGTTTACAATCATTTGGGTCAAATTACCTATTTTGTAACAATGAATTGTTTCATCTTGCAGGAAGTTAGAGTGCTTTTGAGACATTTGCATCCATGTGGTAAAATCAGCATACCGAGAAATGCTTCATATATTGATTCAATGGTGGTGATCAAATTAAGTTTTTTTTTAATATTTCTTTGGGAAGATTAACATATTTTTTCTTTTAGCAAGAACTAGCAATACTGTATTAATGTAACAATATACATTCTACTGGTGTAAATAGAAATTCAGTTTATGTTGTAGAAAAGTTTTGCAATTTGCCCTAAGAATATTTCTTGGTCGTGCAGACACATGTAAGCATATATAACATTACTAACGTGGGCAATTCCATTGTTTTCAGTAGCTCTGGTTAGGTATTTGCTTTCATGTTTTAGGATTACCAGCTTAATGAGGAAAGTTTATTGAAGTCTGAGTAATACAGATTAAATTAGTATTATTCTCAAGCTGAGGTGTCTTTTCATTTTGAAATAGTAAATCTGTTGAGGTATCAGGGAGCAGCACCAGGAGTGGGCTGCCCCGCAGGGGGAGATGAGCTGGGAGCTGAGGATGACGTCTGTGGTACCCGTACCGGCACAAGAGGACCCGAGTAGGGCTGGCGACCGCCGTCGGGCTCAGCCGCCACCCAGGGAGTGCCAGACAAGCCTGCGGTGACGAGGGTCAGGCCCTGAAGCCAAGCCAGTAGGGCAAGGTCAGGCTCTGCAAGGCACAGGTCTACCCACAGCCTAGCTCAGGAAGGACCAGATCCTGGGCTTACGTGCAGCTCCCAAGAGAGGGGCAGATGCCCCAGGCTGGCGCAGCTCTCTTCCAGGCCTGGTCCCAGGTCACACAGCTGCCCCGCATCAGAGCTGACCTTGAGCCCAGGCAGCTGAACTGCTCAGAGGAGGGCAGAAGACACAACGCTCAACGCTACGGTTGGCGCAGCAACCAACTTAGTGTAACAGCCGGGAGCTCTCAAAGCATACAAATTGCATATCTAGGTTGTAGCATGCAAATGCATTGTCTGTTAAAGAACCTTTTTTGGCAAGGCTGAGTATTACAGGCTATGTCTATGTTAGAAAGTGATTCAGCACCCTGGGGTACCCCAGTAGAAGCAGCTGAATTTCCTACATATCCTCTGTATGGACTTCAGGAGATTTCCAACCAGATTTAGTCTGCTTTCCTGTCCTGCGCATTCCTAGCCTGTGTACGGTTCAGTTTTCCAAAGGACGTCTCATACATAGCTCAGGACGCCCGCAGACCTATTGGGATTGTAGCATTTATGGTGCACACATGAAACAGAGTGGAACAGTTTCTTGTTTGGTTTCCTCCAAAATAAGTTTAGTGCACCAAAACTTCTCTGTGAACCTAGCCAAAGACAGAAAGAGGGGATGATGGGGGATTAGCTTCAAAACCAAACTACTGTATTTGACCAAAACGCTAATGGTGCTTAATTTATATGTTCCCCTCTCTCTTTTTGCTTGGCCAACTCCTTTCTGCTCAGCTCCTGTAGAAAGTTCTGCAACACTTCCATCCAAGATATTTATTCACAATTGGACCTACAGTAAAAAATCTTGAACTTGATATCCGTGCCTCTTTTGAGTTAGAAATTGAGACATAAACTGTAGTTCCGTTTTGTAGTTTTCACCACTGCTGTAACAATTAAATAGTTATAATAAAGATCAATACATACTGAGTTCTTTGTAGTGAAAATATTATGTTTCTTTTTTATTCTGCAGTCATTTTTTATATAAAAATAATTTTACTGTGAAAAAATTGTTATAGATAGATGCCAACAAAATTCTTTTTAATCTTTGCTTTTAGCTAAGAGCACAAAAAAGTCTTTATTTAAAATCTGTTTTATAGAAGGTTTGAGTATGTGGCTAATAAAATTCTTTCTGAACTGCTATCCTATATGCTTAGTTTCAGATTGCGAAGAATTTTGTCCTGAAGTTATAAACCTCTGAAATAGGGACATAAAAGAGTATCTAACAGACCATTAACTATAGGGGTAGTATCAAGCGTAGCTTTAATGTCATACAGATCTTGCCTTTTAGAAAGATTCAGTACACAGTGATGTGAATTTTAAGTGTGGTAGTCAAATATTTCTAATACATATATGGTCAGACTTAAACAAAAGAAAAATCTTGTTCTTTTTTTCCCCCTACTTTGAGTGAAATACAACCCCAAAATGCAAGAAATATACTTTAAAAGTTAGTATTACATCTTTATTGGATGTAAAAGCTGAAAACTGAAATAAGGAAATTATCAGAAAGCTACTACTAAGTATTTCTAAGTATAAACAATTTAAATTAAGATGTTGGATTTTTGTGACATCTCAGAAGAAAATAAAGCTATCTTATATTTGTCTTTGCCATAAAAGAATTCTAAACTCATTTAGGACCCAGAATCTTCTTCCTCTCTGAAGACCTCTTGTCTGGAAGAAGCACTCAGAAGTAAAAACCAAGAACACACAATACTAACTGCAGCTTTCAAATGAACCTCGGATCACCTGTCATCTCTGTCAAACTCCATTTTCCACTGCACTAAGTGAAGAAAAAAAAGTGGTCACCGTAAAAATGCCTTTAATATGGCAGTTTCAAGTATCATTAAGCTCTGTTCCATCTGCTTAAAGAGAATGTGGCCATCTAATTGCTAAAAACGTTGTTATAGACCAAGCAGCCGAGCACACAGATTTAGCATATGGAGTCTGAAAAAAATTCAACTTCATTGATGTTCTACTGCTGTTTGTTGAATTATTATGAATTCACTCAACAAGTTTGTATCTTCCTCATTTAGTCTTTAATCCATATAAAGAAGCAATTGAAAATCAGGGGGTTTAACCGTCTGGTATATAGTTCATCATCTCTTGTTGACTCAGTAATTAACGTTTCTTTAGGAACTTTTAAGCCATAAGATTCAAAGCACCTTACAGCAGTAGGTAGGTATCAGACTGTTTTACAGATGAAGGCAGAGGTGTGACGCTAATGTCGTAGGCGAAATGCCATAGACGGTGAGAAAGTTTAAGTAAAGATCTGAGTGCTATTTAGTGAACTTTGCCGTTTCCTTGTATGGTCTCTGTGCTATACGTTTTTACCTCCTCCTATCCTTCTCTGCTCTTTTAGTGTTCTACTCTTCACTTCTTTTTCACTTTAAGCTACCTCTATTTGTTCAAGTTGATGGATTATGACCACTTTTGAAAACCCTGTGTTGTTAGGAATTTTAAGTTTAGCATTACCATCTTAAAGAAAAGGAAAGGTCTTGGAAAAGATTCAGTATTGACTTTGTCAGCTGCCTCTACTGTATATTTGATTTATTTGTCTCTCTGTTACTTTATTATTACTTCCATCCCCACTTAATTTGCCAAGGAGTAAGGAAGGCTTAGTGGAAAAAAGGGAAAAGGAGGGAAAAATCAGATGAACTTAAATGCATGTTCAGGATAATCAGTTCAGTTACTAATAAATATCCCTTAAGACATCCTTTTTGCCAAAGACATCAAATGAACCGTCCCATTTTTTCTTTCCCTGCAACCAGATCAGCATTTTAAATAGATATAAGTAAAAGTGCCACATACTCCAAGTAGTATGAAATGTACTGTCAACATATTCTGGTGGAAATCGAACTGATTTTCTTCAAAGGTGAGATGTTCTGCTGTTCTTGGCAAGGTCAGTAAGTCAGATTTGAGTTTGAAGTCTTTAGCTTCAACTTCTCTAAGTAAAGAGAGAGCCAAAAAGTTGAATTAGAACATTCAGGAAATGTATCTCCTTTTATATACATAACAATCAAAGGAACAACTGAAGGAGTTATTTTTTTTTTTTTCCAAAACATTTCACAAAATATAAGGAAAGGTATCCCAAAAGAATTTTTTTTAGAGAAAGTTCTGTGTAAAATAAACTTGAAGTAAGCACCAAATGTAACATTTTGGCAAAATGCTTAGTATAATATAGCTGTAAATTACAGGAAAACATTTTAGGTAAGATGGAACAGAAATAGTTGTAGTCACAGACATGCTCCCTGAGATTAAGCTTTTTTAATCAAAATAGTTAAAAGCAATAAGTCTAGTAATAGGTTTAATAATTTTTAATTAAATAATTGTTAATATTAAACAACCAAGCTGTTTCTGATGCTGCAAAAATGAAAGCAGCAACATACCCATAATTACTATCACTTCTGAATAAAGTGTTTCTAAGTGTATCTACATACATGCACAAAGGTTTTTATTTTTTTTAAAAAAGCATAAATAGAAGCCTTTTGAGTGCTCATTTCTCACTTTGTAATGATTAAAAATTTGGTTTGTTCCAGAGTGCTCTTTTATTCCTGGGAGTATTTCATATCATATAGCATAGCTGCATTAAAACTTTTGTTTCCTGGATAAAATTGTGGTTTTATAATCCCTTTAAGAAGAAAACATTCTTATATATGAAGGAAATGCTCTACATTTTGCCATGCAAGAAAACAAGCAGCTTTTAAGAGAATGTTGCGTTCAACGCATATATATAACACATAGCTGGTTGGCTGTAAGGAAAGTTATAACGTCTAAGATTTTCGTGCTGTTTTGGCTACAGATTAAAGTATTTCTTTGGGTACCAAGGCTGAACGGTCCTTCTGTTAAGCTACAGAGGAGTAGGTAGCTGTATACCTCAAAGCATATATATTTGAACTGGGTGCTTGAATTTGCAGCACTATATGCTTTGAATTAAATGCACACTCATCAAAATAATTAAAAAGGAATTTAAGCTTTAGCTGGTGGGAAGATGCAGTCCTCCTTGTGTACTTCTCATCTATATAAGGTGCAGCACTTGAATGTAATTTTCTGATTTTAAAATGAATATTTAATTAAATTACTTTAGAAATACTTATGGTTAATGAGAAAACTCAATTTGCAGAAAGTGTAGTCTTGGAATACTTTCGTGACATTCCAAGCTTGATTCCTCATATGCAATTATTATGCAAATATTATTGCTTTGGCAAATGACCTTTGCCACGAGTTGTTTTATAATTGAGCAAGGTTATTGAATGGTGTATATTTTTAGGGTTTGGGTTGGTCTTGTAGCAGTGGTTTCTGTGACAATGCTATACGTAAAGCACAAAGACTAATTGCTGACAGGAAAAGCCTCTGCTATGTAACTGATGCTTTTCCGTGTTTTAAAATGTCAGGAAATGAGATATTTAAAAATATTTAAAATTTGTTAGTTAGTGTTTCCTGAAATATGGTTGCTATGGATGGCAGCTCATCTTTTCCAGTAAATGTAAGAACTGTGATTGTGTCCAGCTTTTCTTTTCCAGCTGTCACTAGCAGAGTGTCATAATATTTAGAGATACGCTCTATACCTGTCAGAGTTTGTTACAGTTCAGTGATGCATGATGAAGTGTGAGGGACATAGTCTTCCTACACTACTAACGGTATAAATGCAGTGATGATACTTCACAATGACTCCTTGTTCAAGGTCAGTACAAAGGAACTCATCTGTAGTGCTCAACAACTCACTTATTAATTGTTGAGGTCTAGAATGCAGGGCCAATTTCTTTAATATGTCTATAATTTTATGGAAATATTCCTGGGTATTTATGAGAAATACAACAAACTTTTATAAAAAGGGCAATTTTCCCCTACATTTTCTCTTTCAAAATGAACTGATTTAATCATCTGAAATTATTTCTTTGTTCAAATCCTTTGAAATTAAATACGATAGCATTAAGCTTTTGCTATTTTACCTGAGGATTAGTCCTGCTGGTATTTGAAGATATAACTGAAGGGGTACCTCTGACTAATACTCATTCTGGTAATTTTTATAACACCTTGAAAAAAATTAAAACTTGCTAGCTAAGGGATTATTATAAGCATCTAAGAATAATATACACCTAACTCATTAGACTTATTCTTCTGTTTTGCTAAAATATGCAATTTTAGGGCTTTAACACCTCAGGTGCTCTTGGCTTATTTTGTGAATGACATTTAAACACATGCTAGTGCGAGTTATTCCATTAGAATATTTGCATGTGCTACTTTTCCAGTTGCTAATTATCCAATAAAAATACTTGCTAATTTACAGATGTTCTCTTACTGCACTGTTGTCCTGAAACCTTTTTTTTCTTCTACACTGTTCCCTTGAAATCATAGGGCTGTAAAGGAAGTACGACTAATTGCATTATTAATGGCATATTGAGATGTTTAGATCCTTAGAAAGGCTTCTTTTTAGTTATTTTTTTAATCTAAATAAATACATACAAATATTACAATTTTCTATTAAAGACCTAGAGCTCTGCAAACTTGAGAAACATTTTATTTTTTTAAAAAATGCTGTTTAAATCATACAGTAGAAAAAATCCTTTACACAAAACAGTTTCAGGTAGAAAGTAGTTTTGAAAATCTGAGAGAAAATTGTTATGAAAACCATCTTTAAATCACAATAAGGACGACAAAGCTTTGTGTATTTTCTGAGAGTATACATCTTTGACAAGATTTGCTGAAATCATCTCACCGGATTGTGACTCCTAATAAAGCAGCATTCACCAAACTCCTGGGTAGCATCTTTCCAAACCTGCAAATGAATCAGTACAGCACAGACACTATGGTGCCACTGGGGCTGAGGTGGATGACGTCCTCTGAGTAGACGGTCATCTACTCTGCATCCTTCTTGCTTACAAGTGTTAAACTCCAGAGCATTTCTTGGGGCAGTGAGGGGTTGTGACTCTCCTGATGACTTTATTCATCATCTGTCTTTTGTCTTGTATTGCAAGATTTGAGAGGAAGACATCATATTTTCTTGCTCTGTTTTGGGGTAGGGTTTTTTTCTTGTATGTTGTTGGGTTTTTTTAAACTGTACTGAGTATAAAAGAGGAGGAGAAGTGGGGCCAGACTGAAACATGATGTATAGTGTAGTACATACGCTAGTTTAAAAAGAGTCTACTTGAGACTCATAAAGTCAGCAACTTGCTTGGTCAGTTTGTTTTCTGGGCACTCACATGGGACAAGAACAATGAAATGTGCCCTTACTTGCTACAGGTTTTGGCTCCTCTTATATCACTTTAACCTCCAGGGCAATGATGTATAGGAGATCAGGACTTCAGCTTCCAACAAAGGCTCCCTTCACAGATTTGAAGGAAAAATCTAGTATATATTTCTTGCTTATGTCACAGAAGGAAGCATGATGCCTACTGAGACCTGAAAAGGTAGTAAGATTGACTGATTTTGGTGTATTTTTGCTTTTGGTTGTAATGTAAGTTAGTTCACCTACACATCAATTGATGTTGACATCAGAAGTTTCTGAATAACTTAAAAGTATGTTACAGAGATTACAAAGATTAGTTTAAGGTATAAATTTTGCTGAAGAACTAAACAGCTTTAAGTCCTGAAAACTTTACCCTTATCCTCAGCATTTGTCTTGCTTATTGAAAAGCAACCCGATGTCCATTATGTATTTTGCTATTTGACATTAAAACGGAAAACCCTGAAGAGCTCTACGGGTAGGAACTGAAGGTGTGTAATATTAGGCCTGGAACCTGAAGTCCTACAGTAAAGCTTACAATCGCTTAGACAATAATCAATAGCATATATGAGTTTAAAAATCACTTTTATAATAATCCATTAATCTATTTACCATGTTTGCTCCTTTCCTTAAATATTTATCTGAAATATCTCTGGCTGGGTAATTGTAAAGGGATCAACAGAAGAGAGACGAGAATTTGTTTGAGGTTTGAAAAAATGCTTATACGGACAGAGACTGAAGATCTCAATGCAGTTAGCAGAATGACGGTTAAGAGGCGATCTGATTAGAGTTTACCTCCTCTTTAGGGAGAAAATTACCAGCTTTAAGGCGAGTTCTTTAATATAGCAGGAGATGGTATAACAAGATCCTATAAAGAGAAATAGAACTTCTCAATGGTTTCAGGGATTCTCTACCACTAAATAAATGTTGTACAGCTGATGCATAAACTATTGGGGGCAATTCTTTAAAGTATGTTACGGATCAAGTCAGACTGGATCATCATAATAGCTCCTTGGTGGGCCATTGGTTTGGTCCTTACGTAGGCATTAGAATGTCACCTTCTTCGAAAGTACGCATCATTCTTCTTTTATGCATATACTGATCTATTCTTGCTTTTTCTTAGTTTATGAGATCTGATGTGTCTCATCGTGAGGTAGGACAATGGCTGACAGGTCTGTAGTACAGTTGTCATAGCTTACTTGAAAATAATTGTAAGTGCCAAATAACTACATTTAGTTTGTGTGTCTTCCATTATGCTTATAGTCAATAGACGTAAGTTTCTTTCTGTTATTCTGCCTTATTGTACCACATTATAACCTATTCTGCTTTAAACATCACAAACTTCTGCAGTTGTATAGCTAAGGAAAATATTGGAATATATTAACAGTAGATTGTCATTAGTTTGACTCAATCTCCTTTCGTGAGTGAACTATGTATTGGCTGCCAGGTTATGTGTGGAAAAATTTCATTTTCACTGGTGTAGCATAAAACCCTGCCATGCAATGACAATTACTGAGACCTATATCCCATAAAATGTACTTTAATTTTTTCTCTCTCTGCAGTGTTTAGGAAAAACTTAGACCTCTTGAGCACTTGGAGATTTACACTGAAATTATTGCCACCAAATTGGTTTTTTTAAGCATAGATTGCAAATCTTTTAAAACATTTATTAGAATCTGTGTCATATGCTTCAATTAACTTGCCGTTACTTGCAGCTGCCCTTTCCAGTGAAAAGATTAGAAGATGGGAATTTATAATCAGGAAACCTCAACGCAGCTGTCAAAAAAGACTTGGGATCAGTACAAGTAGTCTCAAGGGACAACTTGAAAGGCAGATTTGAACTGTGAACTTCTATGTCAGAATTTTGATTGCCAAGGACCCTTCTAGGTCACACAACAAGGATAATGAGTGCTACAGACTTAAATGCGCTCGGACAAAAGTTTATTATAACCGCACGAAGAAATAGCCCAAATATGTCACAGTAGATTCATGGTTATTACTGAAACAATGCATTAATGTTGGCAGTCACTTGAAATATGGTATGTATATAATAGTTTCATTTAGTATCACTTAAAGGTCTCTACTACAAAGAGGCATGACCTGTCACTGATGTATGCTGCTGTAACAAAATATGAGAGTTATCCCTTTCTTTTGACAAATTTCAGATCACTCATCTACTGTACAAAACAAGAGGAGTGTAGGATAAGTTATAAGGAACTTAATTCACCACTTTGCTGAGTGGTTCTTATTCTAGAAATTCAGGTGATTCTCCCCAAAATAAGGAACATCAGAAGATTAGGTATAGTTATTATTTTAATTTAAACAAGCAACCCTTTACTCGCAATGAAGAGAGAAAGTAGCTTTAAAGCTTCTTGGGTTAATTTTTTTTTTTTTTTCGTGACAGCCAAAGGTATTTCATTTGAAATAACATTCTCAGATGTATATGTAGTTTATTCTGAAATTCTTAATTCAGAAAAGAAGTGTAGTATGCCAAAATAAATATATAATAAGACAGTGTCTGTGTCTGCCATAGAACTGACAAAACCTGAAAGAAATTATTGCTTTTCTGATGGAAAGCAAAAGTTGTTTTCTCTAGTCTCTGTCTGCTGTTACCTTTGGAAAGAATCAATGTTTATGTTACTGTCGAGCTATTATGACACAGTTTTCAAACTGACTTGCATGTCATGCCATGGTGGTTGGGAAGATAGTGAATGCCACCAGTTTTCAGTAGGAATAGGGAAAACAAGATTAGTGCCTCCATAAAGTGCAGTAAATAACTTTGTCATTGTAGCTGATGCTAGGAAGACTGTGAGTTTGTATCTTACCGTAAACTCTGATAGCATCCGAAGTGACAGCAACGATTTCAAGATCTCTAGTGCTGCAATTTTTAAATCACTGCAGAAATGAAATAAGGAAAGACTGTGGAAGTTCTCAGAAAAAATTCTACAAATTTTGTTTTACATTTAAAAGACCAAATGCAGTTAATCTGATAATCAAATCTATCAAGTTTGAGATTTTATTTCTGAAATGTATTCAGAGGTATAGCCCTATGGAGGAGACTGTATTGACTGTGTGATTCAGGATGAAAAAAACGGATGAAAGAAGAGTTTAATAAGGTGGAACTGATTGGGTTGGACATTCGTATACCTCTGTGAGTATTGTTTAATTGTCCATGAGATTGAGTTGTTAAATAAGCAGACTAATATAAACTGAGTAACACAAGAAAGAGAACTAATAAGAGATCACAAAAATAATTTTGTTTCTAATATATAGTTCTTAATTATAGTGATCTACACTCAATGCTGCATGGTTGAAAACTTACATTTCATGTCTTTGTTGAAGGAAGCAAAATAAATGTTATTTACCAATACCAAAATTTCTCTCAGGTACATACATTATGTGCTTGACTTTTAAGACATGCAAGAATTCATGGATTAATTGAAATGCTGGTTGACGCTGTAGATACACCTGGAAGGTGTAACAGAGAAAAGTTTAGGATGTATTTGTGATCTTATTTCACGAATGCACAGAATGAGTGGCTGACTGACCATTAGATGTCCAGACCAGGAATGCACACAGTATTGATTTTTCATTCAAGTATGATGGTCTGTCTTTCAGGTGTAAATGTATCTGTTCTTCCTCACCCAGCTGTGCCAGTGGAAAAGGTTATAATCCTGTTTCTAACCCCAGCTGCTCATCACTGCCTTCTGCTGAAGGTTATCATGCTGTCAGCTGTGCTGAATGAATTGCCAGGGCTCACCTAGGCCATTTCAGTCAAAATTATCTGGGCTAGCAAAGATGCACCCTTTAAATAATTTAAGCTAATCTGGGGCTAATTATCTTTGCCAAAGAGGGTGACAATTGACTGGGTGTTTGTCACCACGTCTGGAAAAAGTTATATGTCTGCAGCCTTTGATTTCTCATTATTTGGTTACTCCATCCAACTTAGTAAATCCTCAAGATGATCCTGGGCAGCAGTTGGTCGTTGTGCCGAGGGGAGACTTTTCTTTAACTATGTTGGCACTGACCAGCCTTGCATATACCAATGAGAAGTTTGGCAGCGGGACAGTTACATCCATAAGGTATTTGTGCAATGGCATACATGTCTGTGAAGATGTTGGGCACGGTGGTGGTTGTTCATCTGAAAAGATTGTACAGTAACTGAACAAAAATCTATGATTCTTGCTTTGCCTTCATTTGCTTACAAGTAAATGAGATGAGCTGGGCACAAAGAAATGAAGATATTTCATTTATCTTGCTTTCAAGCTAGCTTCTGTGCTTTCTGCAGTCACCACAGAATTTGAGGTAATAAGCAGGTTAAACATAAAAAGACTAGATCATTTTACACTTTAAGAGTTCATGATAGTTCTGGTAGTCTGATAGTTCATGACTTGTGTGAGGGGAATCTGTATGAACCCTATATGGTGTACACTTTAATTGGTCAAAGCCACTGCAGTGTAGTTAAGGAAATATGGTACCACATATATTACAAGGGTTGTGGTAGTCTAATTTTTAACTTGAGATACGTCTCTTGCATTGCACTGTGCCATCACAAGAAATAATCTTCCTAAAGCACCATTGAAAGTGGACATGGCAGATGAAGAAGGCGGTTGGGATCACTGACATGCTTATAACAAACTTAGTCAGTGTAAGATTTTATTCTTCATTGTCCGTGATCAGGCATGTATGGAGTACACAGAGAGTGATAGTGATTTCAGCCCAAGGTGATTTCTCTTTATTGTGTACACATCCTGAAGAGCAAGGGCCAGATACACATCTTCCGTGTGTCTCATACAATGTTTTTCTCTTAGAAGGTACGTTTCTCTTTCTCCAAAGCTGTAAACCAGTGTCTTTGACAATAGTTAAATTAAGGTTTCCTTCCTAAAAGGCTAAGTGGACTTCAGTGCCTCTTTGTTATGTTTTCAGAAGTCAGGAGGATGTGTAAGTGACACCACTCAGCCTCACATGATCATTTTGCCCTTTCTGGAAATAATTTTACACCAGAGTAAAGCTTTTTCTTGATACACTTAGGGTACTGAAGTGCTATATAATAGCACTAGTCCTATAGGTCTTCAGCTGATATTTATAAGCATTATATTTGGACCTGACCATTCCATTTAAGTTAACCCAAATAAAGAAAGGTTGAAAGCATCATAGGGAAAAAAAAAAAAAATTGTTTCTCAAAAGGTTGGGGTTTGTGTTGGTTGTTTTTGCGATTTTTTTTTTTTTTTTTTTTTTTCCCAAACAGTAAAGCAACTTAATAACTCTAACCCATGTAAGTGGTAATGAAACTGTATATTCCTAAAGACTTTTTCACACAGGAAATGTATGTAATATTGTGAATTTCTTTTTTTTTTTTTTTTTGTAATTTAGGCTGCCTTAGGATCAAACTCTTAGATGGTTTTGATAAAAAATGGCTGAAAATTAGTTCACCATGAAGTATTTATGTAGTGGTTAGTCCTTCATGGAATAGTGTGGGAAGCAAGCATAAAAGATAATGAACTTCAGCTAGAGTATCTCTTGAGCATTAAAAAAGTATTCCCCTGGAACCAATGTTGACTAAATTTTAGAAACACAGATTTCTAAATAGCTGATTTGATGAAATGTTCTCTACTGCACTGTTTCATGGTGACCTGGGTAAGATGCTTTGAGAAGCTACACAGCATTTTGGATTTACCATAATTGACATAGGATGTCTGCCATAAGAGTGACTTATTTTGTGTGAATTAACACTCACAAATTTCTTCACAAGTGTCCCTTTGTAGACCAACATATGTAATTACTATATGTAATTTGATTTCTGTTAATCATGAAAACAGCTGTTTCATCACATCATCCTATTTCTAAATCTGCCAGCATTAACAAGCATCCGGTAATGAAAATGCTCTCCAAGTCAAAAATCTGCAGGATTCTAGGTTAGCAGAAAGGCATCTATTGTTTACACCGAAGAGGATCTGACTCATTATCATTAGTATTTTACCAATGCACTGTAAAAAAGAAATTGCTGCTTCTTAGTGCTAACAGTGGACACAAAACGATTTAATGTGTTGGCATTGATGTTTGTCAGAATGAAGTTTAAGACTCAGAATTGAATGGATTTAACTATCTATAGCGCACTAGACAGACTAATCATGTGAGTTTACTTTGACACAATAGGAGATACTGAGGAAGCATCCTGCAATGAGGAGTTAGTTCTGTCCACCCTCTTTGGGACTGTTGGACATGACGGCTTGTACTGTAACTCACTCTGAAACCTTGGGATATCTTTGAATTGAATTACAGTATGAAGTTATAAAATCAAATTCATTGCATTAAAAATAATTATTTAAAATACACTTCCAAAAAAGAAGTAAACTGCAGAGACCAGATTTTAGTGTTCATTTTTATATGCCTTTATAGCAGGCAAACACAAATAAGCAAAAAATCAGAACTAATTCCTCATCATAACAGGATTCAAGCAATGTCACTAGGATTCAGTAAAGTCAAATGAAATGACAGAAGCTCTTCAGCTGTTAGAATGAGTTCATTAACTTATCAAAATCAAGCATATGTATTTTGCATAAATCAGATAAATTTATGACTTCAAAAACATTCATATGAATGTCTGTGACAGAAAGTTATTGTAGAGTATAAATAATTACATTCATAATAAAATGTGGTATTCAGGAAAGCCTGTTAAGGGACTTTTTTTTTTTCCCCACTTTCCAACTTTAGATGCTATCACATGTTCTCTGTGTTACCCTACCTCTTTATTTGTGTTGATTCTGGCTCTGGCTGAGGGAGGGCAAAATATTATGCATACACCAGGAGAACAAGTTGTAAGCTGCATTGAATTTGCTCTGCAAGAGAATGCTCTTTTTGTTTTTTTCTTGGCAACTACTAATAGACACACTTTAAAAAACTGCCAGGGCTCTGGAGGATCCTTGCTATCGATCTTATCTGAGGGAAATGTCTGCTACCATGGTCTTGATTTTCTCCAAGTATCGTGCATTCCAAAAGTGCAAATTTCACTCTGCGTAGTGACATGTAGTGTTAGTACAAGTTGAAGAAAATCAAAATGGCTTAGTAATAGAATTTTACTGCAATATAGTAACAGTGTCAATGGGATATGTATTAAGATTTCTGTAAGATTATGTATTAACCCCAGTATACAAATTTGAGAATCTTTGTCACGCCAGTCTGGAAAGAAAGTTGGGTGAAAGAGGAAAGAAAGTACTATTTGTAATAAACAAGTGAAGTAGTTACTCTTTTGTTTGGCAGAATTATATCTAATTAGAGAGGAATCGTCATGACCTGAAGAACTCATGACACTCTAACATTGTTTTACTGCTAAGCACAGTTGCTAAAAAGCAAGAGTTTAATATAGACCTATATGTTGGAAGACCTCAAAAGTTTCAAAGAACATTATTCCAAAGTTAAGAAGTCCTGAATGTAGGTTGGTCAAGTTCCTGCATAACTCATGTCTTTTATATTTGTGTTAAAATAGTCTTTTATTATCTGATCACAGATTTTTATTTTTTTCTAAGGAAAAAAGCAAAAGTCATAATATTAATATCCTGCTGACCAAATTTCAAGTTTATCTCCAAACGTTTAAAGTACAAGACCCTCTTTGACCTTAAAAAATGGTCGGACTGTTCCTAATATGGGGAGAAAATGTGTATTTTTAATTCTTAGGGAAAAAAAAGATACATGTGATCTGAAATGTATGCACTCTTGAAAAAAAATCACTTTGACCAAAGTGTTAATTGTGGAAAATTTTTACTTTAACAGTTAGAATTTGGTGAAATTACGAGGAATATAAAGTATTTCCTTGCAATAAGAAGAACTGAGTGATCATATATGAGAGATAAAAAGTTCATAAAAAGCAGCTAGAGACTGTTAATGAAAGCTCAGACCATATAAGAGCATGGCTTTATATATTTCACATGAAAATGGTTGAGATTTTACTTTTTAATATATTTTGTTTTAACTTTACATTTGTGAAAATAACTTACTAAAATACTAGAATTAACTACATTTTTTATTTACAGAGTTGCTTACCTTTGCATACAGTGATTATCCCCATCATTTTAATGAACTACACATATTAGTGTCCTTGGTAATTTTTCTAGAAAATTAATGAAATATTTTGTATTTCCAGTTTATGAAGCAATTGCTGATTATGTGTTATGAGAAGAGATGATGTCAAATTCTGACACAGACAAATAATGTAAGAAACCTGAATCAAATTTGTGGAGGTTGTGATATGGTTACTCTGTTTTAATACATACAGACTCATACACCTTTAAGAAGGCTGGACCCACTTTGGGCCAATACTTGAAAATCAACATGAAGAATGAAAGTGATTTAATCCCAATAGGAAATGAGATGAGGTAGACAAGAATTTGGCTGCTACTTCACTCTGAAAAGTTTCACAAAGGGGATAATATGAAGACTGAAGAGTGAATTTGAAATTTTAGGGTGGTTTATTGACTTGCAGGCTTCTGTCAGTACAAAATTCTTTGAAAGGTACCACACCATCCGTGTACATTCATTAATGTGAGAGAGCCCATCAGCTCCTTCAGCCAGAAGGAATAACCTTGCCAAATTACACATTTACAAATCCTGCAGTGGACTTTCTGGTAATTTGCCCACTATTCATTTTTCTTGCTGAATCGTTGTTTTCTTTCCTTTTTTCAGCTCCATGTAGAATACTTTACTGTTATTAAAAATACTTCTTAAAGGCTTGTAAAGCATTTTTAAGAAGTTTAGTTTGAACACAAGCATGCCGTTAGGACTCAGAGGTAAAAAAGGGCTAAACCCAAGATATTCTGAGATCTCAGGAAATTGTCATGTCTTCAAGAATGGGTTCCATTCAAGTTAATGGACTGACAGATGACATTCCAGAATGAGATCGTAACATCTTCACATGCTAGCCCTGAAAGTGGTTTCTTTCTCTGTCCCTCTTGCTGCTGTTGAAATCTATGGTTATCTTCACTCTGGTCTCACTGGGAAAAGGCAAAGTTAGTGACCATCTATAAGATGGACGTACGTGTCGTTGTTATGCCAGCTCTACCGTTGTGACCAATATTCAACGTATTACATATTCATTTATAAGTGAAGTCTGTAGTGACTGCCTGCCTGTGGCAGAAGAGTGCATTTCCCTGGTGTGCAGAAGGTATGTTCTTCTTGATTGTCTAAGCAGCTAAGTTAATACGGTGTCTGCGGGTGAGGAACATTTTACTGACCAATACTGAGATGGAGAACAATAATGTTTCTGACCAGGAGGAAGAATCCTGGACCTTTTGTAAAAATGCAAGGCATTAAGGAGGAGCAGACTCTACCCTCTGTGATCAAAACCAGTTGTGCTGGAGTGTATGTCTGCATGAGGGACAACCTGGCATCTCAGCTGACCCTCTAAATTAGGCCATACTATCTACCTGTTGAAAGCAATGTAGCTGTTGCAGTTTCTCATTTTGGTAAATTATTTAGCCAGAAAATGCAGACCTATTAAAGAAAAGGGGGAAAAAAAAAAAAAAAAAGTGGTGGGATACAGAGGAGAATAACCTTGCCTTTTGGTCCAAAACTGGAGACAGTGCTCCAGGTACAGTATCACAAGGCATATGCTATGGTTTTTGCAATAGGAATACTTTACATTACTTAATACTTTACATTACTTCTGGTAGAATTTTCCTCAGTGCTCACTGTTTGTTGTAAATGTAAAGAGGCATAATAAAATTATACAACATTTAGGAATTGTACCCCAGCCAAAGTGGCTTACATTCATTTGAAACATCATCTGTCTCAGTAATTAGAATACTTATAGTTAACAGGGACCTGGCCCAAGCTATTTGCTTTTGGACTATACTCTGTTTAAGCATCTGCCCTTGAGTTAATTTTTTTTTAATTTCTCAGTATGTTCTAGCTGTGGTCTGCATATTTACTTCCTCTTGAATATTTTTCTACCATTTGTGGATGCATGACTCTTTCAAACTAAAAAGATCTTGATATTTTGTGTGTGCATAGAATATAGAACCATATTATTTTCCATTATGAGCAATTCCTTCTTATTTATTTTGTTCCACCAAATTTACTTCTTTTTTTTTCTTAATTTTAAGACCTTTGGGATATGAGTGAAAGAAAGAAAATTTTCACCTCATTGTCTTTCCAGAGTAAAAAAAAATGCATAGGAAGACTGGAAATTATGTGACACCATAAGCAATAAATATTATGCTAGGGTAGTAGATAATTATATGACTTTTGTTATTTTAGAGTACAATGATTTCAGTTCAGTTACGGTATTTTAAAAGTATGTTTTGGGAATAGGTTGATATATTTGCATAATGTTATCCTGTGAGTTACTTTACTGTTAACTCCATTTGACTTATTACTGAAGAAGAGAGGCAGCAGTCTAGTTTTAGAATATTAAAATATTTAATAACATTGAAATATTTGTCATTTGAGAGATTTGTCAGGATATCAATCTCTCAAAATCAAAGTAACATAAAAATATTTACAGATTCATTTTTTTTTAATTCCAGAAGTTAAAAAGTCAACATTTTTAATATTAATTAGTAAATAGAGGGAAAACTCCCAGTACCTTTAGGTTCTATTTTGGTTGTCCTTTCTTTCTGCAGGGGTAAGAAGGAAAGGAGAAAAATATTTAAAAAGTAGAACATTGCTGATATACATTGAGGAAATCTGACAGAAGCAGTAGAGGCAAAAATTGTGTCAAAAATTGGCATAAACCACTTCATCTTGTACCATATATAATTTGTAATGACAGTATAATGTGTGCTTATATCTGCATCTGTGTATGTATTTTTCATACCAAAGCGCCTCTTCTCTTTTCCCAAGTAAGTTATAAGATCGTACAGAGATTAAGAAAGAGAAGAATTTTGTATGCCTCACTTTTCATTCAAATATCTCAAAGTACTACAGAAAAATAAGGACTATCATTCTAGTTTAACAACTGAAGAAAAGAAGGTCTGGGTTGTTAAATAACTCACTGCAGTTCACAGGTTAAATCTGGGCAGCAATGAGAGAACACTGCTTTTCTTCTTTCCAATTTACTGTCGGCTCTGACAAATGCCAGCTTTGGTGTATTCCTGTCACTAGGTCATTGCTAATGACATTTGAAATATAGATGTTAAATGAAAGTGTGAAAAATGCTTAATAGTTGTTTTGTCAGGAAAAAGTTATACATAAAACCACTTTGTACTTTCTTTGGAAACAATTCAGCTATTAAAGCGTATTTAACAAATCCAATTTTTTGATGCGTGGTATGCCATAATTACCATCAACTTTTATTATCTTTGGCAAATGATCATTGCTGTTCTCTGAATGACTTCACCTAGACAGATTTTTCCATTTCATGCAACACAAAAAGCAGTTCATTAGTTCCTGTAACAGTGCTTGCATTCAATCAACCATATTAGGCAGTGACCTATTAACAGGATGGTTCAAAGGCTTAGAGATACATGTTTGGATTTAGATTGACTTCCACTGTCCTAGAAGTTAAACTCAGACTTTTGTACCTCCTAGAAATCATCTTGGAGCAATGGTTTTAATTGACTGCTGGTTAGTAAGCAAATAGTATGTAGAAAATCTATATAAATGAGTACTCTTAAGCTGAATGGAGTTACTGTCCCCATACTAAGGAATCCTTAGCCATATCATGTTTTAGGTCCAGTCATCAAGATTTGGTTTACTAGTTCATATACTTCTAACAGAACTGAATGAGTGTTGTGAAATGCTTATGTTAGCATTTTCACAAACCATCATCTTTTGCATGAGAAAAATGAATTAATGTATGTTTTAATTTTATTGGTATCATGTTAGACCACTCCATTCTCTTTGCCTTCCTTATACAGAGATGACTGCAGAGAAATTTTAGAGTAAATTGACATATTTCTAGGATACTTAAACATGTTATAGTTCATTTTTGTGATCAAACTGAAGATGAAAATTGGCTTTGTTTTGATGCCTGAGGTTTATTTTCCAGGGAATAAAGTAAGAATTGTGGGGGAGGTTGTATGCTTTTGATTTATATTACTTATTCACTACAATTATATTGACAATATGTTGTAAATTTTCTAGTTACGTGTAGCATTTCCTTCTGTGTGGCTGTTTTAGAAACCCATTGTTTCCTATTGGGTTAATTTAATTTCAATAGATGCAAAATTTTCTGTCTTCTGTACAGAGGATTTATTTTGTCATCCATTGAGAAGCTAGACTTACAATCTTTCCAGAGTGGGGAGTGTGCTCCTTCTAGGAATGGTGTAGACTCACAAGGGATCAGTGATTGAAAGTTTTCCTCTAGAACCTTAGTTGTGCTGACGTACTTCCTGCTTGTTGCGAAGTTAGGTCATAATTCTACCCACAGTGATTATCATATCTCATAATAGTTTTGTTTGATTTTGCTTGCAGAGAATTGTGTCTTCGTTTGTATGTGTTTTGCTTGTCTCTTTCAGATATAACCAAATGATGTGTTTCTAAAAAATGTTTGTTCCAAATATTTCATGTGGCTCAGAATTTAATAACTTTGGATTGTGTTATAAACATAAAAAAACCCCTGGATACAGTTCTAGGGTTAATAGTCTTTTTTTATATATATATATATCAGTAAGATTCTTTTTTAATTTTCTCTCTTCATAAATGTGTGTTTTAAAGATATGAAGGTGCCACAGAGAACTTAGAATTGTCTATAGTTTCTATTGTGTGACAGAGGAAAAAAGCAGTTTGACGGTATCATTTTCCCTGTAAATCACAGTAATAATCATGAAAACCAGAAGCTGTTGACCTTGAGTAGAAAGAAAGAGAAAGAGAAGTATAGACTGAACATGTAAAATGGTGGCTCTGGAGACTAAAAGATAGAAAAATCTTAAGAGTTCTCCTTCAGTGAAATTTTAAGGTTCTCTTTCTGTATTGTCTTGGTACGTGTGGCCAAAGGTGTCGTTCTGACGATACCCTTTTTTCCATGAGTCAGACAATACAGATTACTATTAATGAAAGTTTTTTTAATAGTTATTCATACAAAAGTTCCCTAAGGGAATATTTTTTCTGTTTTATTTTCCTGCATTTTCTTAGCTTTAATTGGAGAGCATAGCTCTCCAAGTTTCAAGCTGTATCTCCTGCAGAGCTATTATACCTGCTAATGATGGATACCCAAGCTGTTTATTTTGTTTAGGCCAGAGAGATTTGAAAAGCAACCTTTCACTGTACAACTTCTTACTTCACATGAAAAAAAAATACAGTTTTGTTAAGCTATCACTTCTAAAAAATAAGATAGGCTCTTTTTCTGCCTTTGGCAAATCTCTTTGAAAAAGTCGGAAGCTTCAAGAGGATCTGTGCATTGCCCTTTAAAGATTTCTTCCAAGAAAGGGATTTCTCTACCTCTTCCACTAGAAGGGCCACAAAAGTACCAAAACACCTTCCAGAAAAGGCCCTTTTCATCTTCTCACAAATATATTTCATACAGATGCTACTGTACGTTTCATAAAAGCTAGTAAGATTTACAATGGAAGTAATACCATCACCAGTTCATCAGTAGCACGCCTTGTGCATCTATAGTAGTACCTCAGTACCACTTTACAGTTTATTTTTGAGGTTTTCTTTCTTGAGAAGTGGTATATAACAGCTAGGGCCATGCAGAATATCTGATGGATTTCCAGTCTCAATCAGATGCCATACTCTCCCCTCAGGTAGGTGAGAGTCAGATTATGGAGGTGCTTTTTGCATTCCTCTTGCCTGAGGCTGTCCTCTGAAATGAGAAGACTATTTGAATATGGGCTTCTTTTACAAATTCTTTGAGAGTCCCCGGCCTCCACGAGGCTGCAGCATGATTTGTTATTACTTTCTGTAACATCATTCAGTGCATCAGACTTCCTGACGCAGAGCAGACTTTGTCAGGTCAGTCCTTTGTTTTGTGTTTCTGCAGTCTGAATTTGCCCCCCCCCCCCAAGATGGCTTCAGTAATGTATTTGGAATATGTGGAAGAGAAGGAATGGTTACATGTCTCTGAAGCAATCTGGGATATTTTGGGGATACGATGGGTATTTGGGATGCAATGCAGCTACACCCGTTCCATTTGAGGCATATGCAGTGCACTTGAGTTAAGCATTTGTTTGCAGGAGTCTTGGGGTCTGCTGGGGGGACATAAGCCTTGACTGTTATTGCAGTCTCAGCTAGTGGCATTGGATGATATGACTGCCTCAACTCCCGCACAGTTCCTAAGAAATTAAGTACTGTGGAAGGCTAATCTGGATATGCAAGGACTAAAGACAATGAGAATAATGACAAAATATTTATGGTTGTGTTGGCCCATCCTGCATGGTTTGGTTTTTTTTAATGTACCTTCAACTTTTTGTTGGAAAATAAGTATTTTTCTGTCATGAGCCTGAATACCATACACCTAACTCTTCTTCTACTCTCCCATGGAAAAAACAACAATGCAGCCATCTACCTAAAAATGCAAGGCCAGGAACTAGGACCAAGAGAGCACTGGTCTCTCTCCTGTTCACTATCCTTTGCTTGATCTTGATACTTGGACTCACTCAGATCGTTGCACAGACTGTCAGACCATCTGCCTTCCCCTACTCGTGCAGAATCGTAGTGTCTAAAGCATCCTAACTAGAGACGCACTTCTACAACTAGCACAGGAAGGTGATCAGAGAACTCTGGGGAGATCTCTGTGTTAACTAGGTGGGCTCGCTTACAGAGAAATACCTCCACTTTCCAGATCTGTTCTCCCCGTCTCATTACAAGTTTGTTCCCAGCTCACTAGCCTGCAACTGGTTTATAGCTTATGGTGGTATTGAGTCCAGACCTCCTCCTTTTTTATCTTTGAGTTATTAGAGTCTGCCCCGTGGCCTTTCACCTTTCTTTTGTTCCCTAGTAATTTCTGCCCTCTGTCCCTTAGTAATTGTAAGTACTGCCTGCCTATGACCTTCGTTTTTTTAGATCCTTCTTTCTCCTGTTTTTTTTTTTTTTTTTTTTTTCCCCTGTAGCTGAGCTTTCTTCCTTCCTTTCAGCACCTTTCCCCATGAATGGATATTGTCCAGGTTCCACTTTCTCTCAGCAAAGATACTCATCCACTGTTGTTAATTTGTCTCTCTGAAGTCCCACTGACGTAGTCTGGCCAGTAACATAGGGCCAGCTATTTCTGTCTGTGGGCCCAAGTTTTGCAATAATTCAATTATTTTTTAGACAGAATAACAGCAGGTTCTAGTAGTCATTTACCTCCTAAACAGTCAGTGCAGTGGTGAACTCACATGCTAGTTTAACCCATCATAATTTCTCAGTCTAAAATGCAACATCTTCTCATATCAGCAACGTATCTGTGATCCTATATAAGGTTTGTGGGGGTAAGCTACTGACTTTAAGAAAGAAAAAAGAGCAAACCTGAAATTCATTACTTCAGTACCACCATTAGAATTGCTCTTTCACTGTTTGCACCATTTGGTCCTGTGGAACAGCATGCTGTGTTAGCCACAAGTCAATAGTGGAAACAAGAACTTATCGGCAAAACTTCATCCAGCTTCCCTCGGCCTTGGGTGGCATTGGGTTCTCCTGTAGTTCTTTTGTTAGTAATGGTTCTTCATAAGCGGATCTGTTCCTCAGATTCCCTAAGGAAGATTTTGTCCCTTGTGCCTGCTTATCCAGATGATGTCTGAGAGTTTCAGGAGCTTTGTCATTGTCTGGCTTGTAACTAAAGGACGTGCGGTTGGCTGTGGTCCAAGATAATTCATTCAGTTGCTTGATGTCCTGTAGCCTGGGGATAAGGAGAAGGTGACTCCACCAAATAATGAAGACTATAGTCTTATTGGCTGGATGGCAATTCTGTACAATAATGAAATAAAATAATTAGTGTATTTTAATTATAGTCCTCTTTAAAATCCTTTGCCTTAGCATATTTTTCCAATAATGCCTAACTGAATGAACAAACCCAGAAAATATACAGATGTAACTCTTTTAATAATTCATACATACATACATTTAAAATGCAGTTTGAAAAAGGTACAGAAACACAGGAATTACTGAGCTTTTTTTGTTGTCGTTGTTTCCTTTTGAAAAAACTGGTTATATTACATTTTCAAGGAATCTTTTTCCCATTCTATTGCTTTGAGGATAATGAAGGCATCTGAGACCACCATTACCTATCTGCAGGTTATGTTCAAATATGTTGATTTCTTTTAATTGCAACTAACTTAAGTTCATCAGTAAAAGTAGCAAAGATCTTGAAAGCTATGAGAAGGTATCTTCCCTGAGTTTGTGATAACAATGCGTACTTGTGTACACGAGAGATTTTAAGAAACCTTAGTATTTGGCATTTCATTTCATTTCATAGATCAGAAAGCAAGTAATTCTACACTTCCATTCTTTTCCTTCCAAAATTGAGAAGACAAATGTAAATGATTTAAAAGCAATTAGTTGCATGCATATTGTCCTGGCAAACCATTCTACTCCTTTCTAGTATGTAAATTTTGAGGCAAGCTTGATTCATCTGACTCATTGATGTGAAACAGGGGAAAACCAAGTCTGCCATTCTAAACCGATGTAGGTTGTTTTCCATTCTAATTTTATTGTTATAGAAAAATAAGACAATTTCAAAATCAGTTTGAGTCAATAACAGCGTAATAGCATCCTAAAATGATATTATTATTTATTCATGCTTAGTTAAATATAACTGTAACATGAAATAAATGATTATCTGTTTTGGATATAATTTCATAATAAGGCCTTTGAAGGTCGTTTGAACTACTGCACTAATTAATGTTTTATTTCCAGCCTTCCTTAATTATTCTTGCCAGATGGTCCTTTATTTATGTTATTGCTTGGAGTTTCCAGCTGAGGTTGTTTGATTGTTGAAGAAAAATATGTGATGGCACCATAAGATAACTGTAATTGAATTGTTAGGTATGTTAGAACATTCAAGCCTTCTGTCCCTGCTTTAGCCACATCTGGGAAATAAGTTTGTTAACAAAGTGCTTTGGCACCTCATCGGATACTTGATGTGATATATGAAAATGTTTAGAGCAAACTCAATTAACATAAAAGCCTTTAGAAAAGAGAACTCTTGTAGCTTCTCATTCATTTATGAATTACAAAGTCTTCTGGGTAAAATGCACAAATGGGTAAATTACCAGGTGTTAGATTTTGTTTTGGCTTTAGTTTGGTCTTGTTTGTTAGCATCTGACTTACTTTTCTCATATCTAGACAATATTGCTTTTGTGGTTATAATAGGGTATCTTTACGCTAGACAAAATAAGGTGATGAAAGCACAGTAATACTCATATTATCTGGATATTATGTGGCTAGCTTTGACAAATAATGTCTCAGGAGTGCTAGTTTCTAAGAGGGTTAAGTTCGACACTGGGAGATACTGGATTTGGGAACAGGAATGTAAAGACAGCATTTACAGAAAAATAACTGTTTTGTTTTAATCAGTCATCAACATTTTTTGCATTATGCTAATAAATAAGTATCCCACTTGTTCTTTGAAAGTTCCATAGTATCAGGTTCTATATAGCAACACATAAACATGCATGTTCTAAAAAAGAAGAGGAAATAAGGGGGAAAATCGTATCTGATAGTACACAAATGTATAATTTTGTTCCAACAGTGTAAATCAAATATTTGTTATCTCTTCTCTCTCTTTTCAAAACATTGTTTTCACCATTTTTCTATGATCATTGCAAGAAGGAGTTTTGGGAAATGGAGATGAGTTTACAGCCCTAAAACCAACACAGAAGAAGATGTTGTATATGTTTTACAGATACATGTGTCAGGGGTAGCTGGGAAGAAAGAATTGAGATGTTTGTGTAGTAAATTGGTTAATGGATGAACAAGAAAGGTATTGACACAAAGGTTCAAAATCAGAAAAAGAAAATAATTGTCTCATCTAGGAAATGAAAAGCGAGACTTGTATTTTTGTCTCACTAATAGCTGTGTACTGCAGGAGACGTAGGTAAAATGTACTGTAAGAAAAGGTAAATCAGCTACAAATTAGAAATTATAAGAAAAAGCTTAGCATAACAATGGATAATAAGAGCTTGTTGAATAAAAATAGTCTTAGAGAAGATGACCTTTCTCTGGTTTTCTTGTGTTTTGATCTTATTAGCACAATAGAAAATGCTCTGGAAGAAAACTATCTTTCTAGTTGTGGAAATTAGGTCCCAGTGTTGAAAATATGGATGGGCTATATGAAGTTTCACAAATCTATTACAGCGTTTAGAAATATTGGTAAAATTTTGTGTTGTCTTTTCCTATTGGAGTATGCGTTTACCAGCTCAACATACTTCCTTGGCAAATCCTCCTTTGTTTGCCAGATGTAGTTTTCCTGAGCAGCAGATAGTCTGGGTACTCGGAGAAATACTCTCTCCCTCAGCCCGCATCAGAGAAGTGTGTTCTTGGCTTTGAGTACTGTGAATGTAAAACTCTCTTCAGATGTTATGGAAGATGGGAAGCAGCTGCTGTCTTTCAGAGCACAAACGTAGGGTTTTCAATGCACACTCTGTCTGCCATGGAGCAGGACAGAGTCCATACAATGGAGCCCATCACACAATACAGATGTACCAAATTAAGGCTGTATCCGATTGGTTTTTGCTACTTCCTGTGTAATTCAAGCGCTTTGTGATTTGTTAACTCGTTAGGCTGTAAAAACGTTATAAATATGCATTATCTGAATTGCTGCTCTGAAAAATGGGACCCTGGAGCTGGTGGTAACATCTCTGCAGCAGTGGTGGAATGAGTGAGCACTTCTGTCAGCTGCAGGAGATCTCCCCATTCATATTTAAATCTCGTCCTTGTGCCAAAACAGAAATGCAGACTGTTCACGTGCTCATCTTCTCCAGTGTTAAGCATGCGTGTCTCTGAACCACAGACAAAAGAGAGCCCTGAATTTCTTTAACGACCGGTTAAACTGACCAGGAACTGCTTTTAGCAACTGGTTGCCCAAATAAGCAAAAGAGGACAAAGAAGCAGCAAAACTACCAGGGTGATTTCACCTTAGTAATTTTTATACTCTTTTCACTTTTAGCTTTCTTCTTTTTATCAATTTATCATTTGTCTGCCTTCCACTTCTCTCCCTCACTATACAAACCAAATTTCCCCAACGATATTGCCTGGTATTTTTAAATACAAATTTTAAGACAGTATCTGAACTTCCTTCGCTCCTCTTCCCTCTTTCTATCTAGCGTTGCAAAATAATACATCAAGGCCAATGCTCCCAAGTTCCATAGGCATCTTGTCATCAGTGTACTTCATTCTGCTGCTTTGCAGACAGCATCTTTTCCAAAGTCTTCCAAGAAGTTCTGCATTTTGCTGTTCCCACTTGGTGCAGCAGGAAGGAGGGGTGGCCAGCTGGGAAGAGAGACAAATCGTAACAGAAGTGAGCTGACTTCTGACTTCAGTATCTGTGTGAATGGGAGGTTGGTCCCGGTACAGTCTTTTACTGCAGCAGGATATCCCAGTGTGAAACGCTAGCATGAAATTACTAATTATCATGCTTTTTAACTTCAGGCTATACCGCTACCTTTATGTTTTCGTAAAGTCACCATAGTATTACAGAGGTATGCGCAGAAAGAGGTATTATCTTGCCATTGTGACATTAAATTGTATCGGGGTAATTGAGCAGTCTTTTGTAACACTTATTTTAATACTCCTGCCTTTTATAGGGATTTATAAAATTCCTGTGCAGAAAAAAAAATCCCCAAGCAAAAGATTAAGTGTTTTTTTTAACCTTGTTGTGTAAACCGCTAAATTCTTTGACATTACGTATGGTTTTTTATGGTGTAGAAGATCAATATCAGTGTTTCTTCTTGCCCACAATGCAAGATGTATTACCCAAGGTACATGACATACTACCCAACCAAAGCACCCGCTGAGATTTGTAGGTGGTGTTAGGTTACCACTGTTTTTTCCTGGAGGCTAAAATTGCCTAAATCTTGGCTCTCGCTGTGCTGTTTTTTCCCTCATTATATATTTAAGAGGGTCAAATCATTCATCATTCTCAATTACTGGGATATAATTCACTGCATGCAATGTGAGCTACAGACCAGATGCCTGGAAAATTCCTGCACTGACCAATAATCTTAGGTCCCAGTACACATTCTGTTTTTAATACAACAGTAACATGTTTGTTTCCTATTGAATTATTTGCAGAAGATGCATACCCAATCAAAGCTTCGTCAGGCAGGTGGTTATCAGAATGGGACACAATCAGGGAGACTCAGAGCAATATAAACATTCTGAGCTCTGCTCCTTTTTATCAGCCTATAAAATGCCAATAACATTTAAAAGGAATAACTTGATTTTATTAAAGGGCAGGATCTGTCACGGGAACTTGCGGCTGCAAGGCGTTTAAATGAATGTTTCTTAGTGGACTGGAAGTCCTGCCCTGTAGTACGACTACAGGTACTAGAAAATAAGTGCTTTCATTTTTTAAGTGTTTCAGCTTGCTTGTATGTCCTCTACTATTGTTGCATAAAATCTTTTATTCTTCGTGGTGCCACATGGTGAATTCATCAGAACTAAGGTACAGATATCACAGTAAAATAAAAACAAAATTCAAAACAGTCTCTGCATAAACAACCCATTCTAGTTTTGAATTTTTTGTTTTAACTTACTGCAGCGTACCAACCTTCATACATTTCCTGCCAATTCTTGAACCATGCCAATGAATATAAGCTACTAAAGGAATTTAAAGACTGGGGGTTTCCTGTGTCAATGAAGTCCCAGTACCTGGGATTCTCAAGGGGTCAATACTCACAGCTTTTGATTCTTTTAAATATGAATCTGCAGCATTAACTTGGTTTGTGTCCAACAGAGCTTTTAAACTGAATGGTTTCTGGAAAGCTAAGAAGTGAAAAAAAGAACAGGTGGAAACACAGTGGAACGTGGTCTGTCAGATAAGATTGTGACGGCGTGGAAGCCCATACTACTCATTCAGCTCAGTACACCGGTGGCCTAGTTTAGCTCAGTTTTCTGGACATGTAGTGTCAGAGCTGAATTTTAAGGACTGAAGGGAAGGCTGACAATGGCCTAAGTTTTTGGGTAGCCTAAGGGAGAGTGTAGGGGAAGGTACAAATGGTCTTCTGATTTCAGAAGGCAACATTAATTATTCAGGAGCCGTAATGATAACATATGAGAAGTGCTAGATAGGAGAGAATAAATTGCAAAGGATTTTGAAATTAAAGACAAGTAAAAGGTATTTGATATGATAAGGAAAGCGAGGAGCCAGTGAAAGGATGTTAAGCAAGGGGTGATATGATCAAAGTGGTGACAAGATAATGATCTCTCTAAAAATGCTGTGAATAGACGTAAGTGGGCCAGGATTGCATTTCTCAAGGCTAGTGAGAGGGCTGCAGTGGTCGAGATGAAAGCTGATGACCACAGGAGTGAGAAACAGAATCGTGAGTGTTATTAAATATGCTCACACTGTTCTGTGGTTGCATTTTAATCTATGTTGTTGGTATTTGCAAAGCCAGAACTCAGATGAATTAATTCTTCCTGTCCTTTTTAACTACAGTTTTGTGAAATACTGAAATTGTCAATTTTGTTGTTGTTGTTCATTGGCAGTCCTGGAAATGGAGAAGAAATTTATTTGGGTCAACCCAAGTGATTTATTTTTTTTTCCTTTTTTTCCTTTTTTTTCCCTTCACTTTTATAAAATATCAGGGGAAATTAAATGCCAAGTTTAACATGGCATCTACTTTTAATAAAAGCAAAGAAAAGTTGGAAATGAAAAATCAGAATTGTAGACTTCAATGCCATTCACAGTCCAGAGGAGGAGGAGCTTTCATGAAAATGATGTGCCTTGTTTAATTCTTGAGGCACTCATGTATGTGTAAGATAGGAAATCACAGTTAGAATTATTCCTTTGTCTTATCTGGAGCAGAGAGCTGGAAGTAAAACTTTCAATTTCTTAAAAGGAGTGCCCCAAATGCTAAGTTAGAACATTCTGGAGCATCACACCCACTGAGCCCGTCTTGTTGATGTTTCTCACTGCAGGGAAGAATTAATTGGACCAAATAGCAGGAAGTGAGGACTAGTGCCCTCAGCAGCTGGGGGAGATCCTAGGTTCCATTTTTTTGCTCCAAAGAATAATTTAATTATAGATATGAATTGGAATGACTTAAAGAGGAGAGTCTTAGGGAAATGTCAGACTAGCCCAAATATAAACCAAAAAATTTTCAAAAAGTAACTGGGAAAGTAGGAGGTAATTGTATTAGCAGGGGGTTTCAGGTTGGTTTTTTTTCTCATAACTTTATAGTTGGTGATGACTGAGAGGCTCCTCTAGAAGTTCATGTGGAACAGGAGCTGGATTCAGGTGTTTTGACTCACCCTGTAGAGAAGCTTGCCTTGTTCTGTAGAATACAAAAGAAACTCAGACTTAGATGTCCAAAGCTATATGGAGTGCCTCCATTGTTTCCCATTCTTACACTGAATCAGCTGTAAATGACTCCCCAATTCTTTATGGCCTGTTTTGTTCCTGGCTACCTCTAGCACATAATCAATTGAAGTTGTCTCAACCTCCCTCCTTCTATGCAGAGACCACGTGGGAGAAGTGAGCCCAGAATTTCCTACAGAAAATCCTGTGTTAACGCAAATGTTTCTTCTTTCTTTCTCAGACAGTAATATAGCATTGATATTTTCCATGACTACAGGTATTCTTTTAACCAGAATGGTCACTGGACACCTAAAAACTAAAAACAGTGTTTCAGGATATATGTTAATGTAATTACAATAAGAGGCATTATTTGGAATATTTGAAATATAGATGTTTTTTAAAAGAAGGTTCTATGGCAAATTCATAAACATGAATAAGCCTGATGTAGTTAGCTGCCATACGTGAGGAAAATTAAACAGAAATTGAAGAACTTGAGTTACTTTTGAACATGACTATGTCATGTGACATTTTGGCTCAATATCTAGTTTCCAGTTGTCAAATAAAGATGATTATTTGCTGACAGCCCTTGTTCCCTCTGGCCTGTATCACTTCTGTCATGTGAGTGTGGCGCTTTGACTTTAAGTAAACTACGTACGGAACAGCACAGCCTTTCCCCTGTCCTTTTACTGCAGACTCTCCACATGTTTTTCTGTCGCAGCTACACTGGAACTTAACGTATTTCCAAATGTCTGTAGGAAATATGGTGATGTAAATGCTATCAGGACTGAATGGTGATGACTTAGGAAAAAGTCATATTCAATTCAAAGAGTGAAGCATGATATTAAAATAAACCCCAAACCTTCAGTTTTCAGTTACTTAGTCCACACATTTCCTGGTAGCCATTCTACCTTTTCTCCCTCCTTAGTGACAGGTCATGTGGTTTACAAAAAGCATAAATTCTTTTATAGTAGCTACTTGTTTTCAAATAGAAATTGAAACCCTGAGATTGCAGTGAGCTACGCTGGGAGATTTACAAGAGTAGGGATTAATCAAGCTGAATAAGGACCTCAGGTTTTCTTTGGGAAAACTATGTAATTGCTTGTAATTGCAACATTCCCTGAATCTAGTTCACCTGTGGGTTTGGGGTTTTTTTGATAGTGTCTAATGAAAACCAAACTGGTTTATGTCAATATCTGTAATACTGAAATGAACTTTGAAGATTACCCTGCTCTAATGTTTAGGCAAACTGTTACATTTAACCTGAGATCTGATGGAAAAAATAAAGAAATATTAAAACAAATGTAAATTCAATTTCCAAACCTTTCCTAGTCTTCAGTATCAGGGATTTCTGATTAGTCTTAAATACTGATGGAAGTGCTGTTACTTGATTAAAATCATATCATACCATATATGAAATACTTTTGCACTATTATTTCAAAGGTTTGGCAGCATGCATTAAATACTGACACTTCTAAAAATAATTTCCTTTTAAAAAAGAATAGCATAAGTTTTCCATTTAAACAAGAATGAGGAACGATACAATTATATTTGCTATGAATAAAAAAAGAGTTTTGCTTCTCAATTTGAAAATGAATTATGTGGATTTTTAATGCTACTTATATTTGTTTTAAGACTTATGAGGAAATTTATGATGATAACTATAATAATGAATAATCACTTTATATAAGTATACATAAAATTCCTTCAAGTATTGTAATTAAACATCTAAAGATACATACTTTTCACTCATCTTTAACATATCACATAAATAGATCAATTTGCAAATAAAGAAGTTGATAATTGGACCGTGTGATCCTTATCTGAAACTTTTACATTATGCTTTAAAAGTTGTAGCCATAGCTACTACAGACCCCAAACGTTCTCTTCATAAAGCAGAATTTTATCACCAATATGGGGGCTTCTGCAAAAACTTTCCATCTCCCATCACTGGCAATGAAGTATATGACATTTGGTTGTCAGCTAGCCTTGTCATCCGTTTTCTTAAGATTTAATTCAATTTCACACGGTCCTTTGTATGTATATATATGATAGTTCTGTAACTTATTATGCAGGCTGTTGAGTTTGCTTTCCTGTTTATTCATGCTGCTACTGTCTCTTCTAGTACCCATTAAGTGGGTTTAGGGAGTAGTAGGAAACTACTGTCCTCTTCAAGGGCTGCGCACTTCTCAAGAGCATGAGGAGGAAGTAGATAGGGTTCCTGTGCCCTATTTCGGGAACCAATTTCCCATTTTATATGAGTGTCTGATTTTTAAAAAAATGTCAAGGATTATAGAATTTTGTAAAAGAATAATGGCAAAACATATTCTAATGTTCTGACATTTACTTGATTCTTTGATTCAGGTCTGAATATAGCATTGTTTATATTTGGTTGAGTATAAGGGTTGTTTTTAGGAATTTTCATGTCAGGAATTTTTTTTTTCTTGCCTGTATTGCTTGGCTATAAAGCCCACGTATTTTAAAATGTATTTCCATTACTATATTATGTGAACGCTTAATAATATTAAATGGTTGTAATCTCAAAAACTATTGCAAAGTACTGCTATGTGTAGTTTATAGATGGAAAACTGAGATTTGGAAAGACTAAAGTCCTCAAAAGTGTTTAGGTACTGACTTCCTTCTAGACATAACTCCTACTGGACCTATGTTCACATTAAACTCTTCACCTCCTGTAATGAGTTAAGAGATATTGTGGATATGGGAGAATTAATAGATATGGAGTATATTGTCTTCAGGAAACTGTCAAAGAAAGCTGGAAAAGGCAGCAGCTACATTGCAAAACAGGATTATAGTCTTGGAAAACTGGAGAAATATATATTGATGCCAGGGTGTAGTGAATATCAAACTGATCATTATTCAAAAGTTAATCTGGGGCGGGGGAGCGGAAAGCAAGTTCTGTATTGACAGATAAGATCTGTAAAAGGCATGAAGTGCTTTTTCCACTCTGCTTGGTTTGGGCAATGTTTCATTAGAGTCCTATGTTAACTTCTGAGCCCTGCAATTCAAGGTGCAATCTGGTTTTAGAGAATCCAGAGAACGGTATTATGTGAAGTCTCTTCCACTGTGTTTTTTTATAATCTATGACTGTATATCAGATATCCTTAGACGAACAGGGTCATGACTCCAAATCTTGCTGTTCTGAAGCAGTGACCCATTCACTAGACATACCCATAATATTTATTCTTCCTGTTACCTGGCGGTGGTCCAGACTAGGTTACATTGTTTTCTTTAAATAGGTATCCTTAGTTCCTCTTTGAGATTTTAAAGGTAATTTTGGAAAGATTTTTTTCCACTCCAAAGATTGATTTTTCACAAGGGTCCAATGGAACCTATCATACACGAAATATGATGTCATCGGGAAAGGGAGCACACAGAGTAGACTTCACTGTCATCAGTATGCTGATGACCTGGGGCTCTGTGATTTATTTTCATTAAACTTTATCAGTGAAAGGTCTCCTTTGTCTCCACCTTCACAGAGTGTATGTGCAACTGGATTTGGATGACAATGAGCTGGCTAATGCTCTGACTAAGAAAAACAGACACTGCTCATTTGTGAACGTGAGATTCATTCTTATCTGTAGGGAGCTTCACCAAAGGTTCAGTGTGTTCACTGAGATCTATTAGGCTTGGTGGACAAGAATGGTTTTTTGATGTGCATTTGGGTAGTTATCAAAAACTTTTTACACTAGATGTAGAAGTGCAGTGGCCGAAGTGGATCCTTAATAGTCTTATATGATTAAGGTCCTGCTACCGACACAGGTCTTTGTAGACTGCTGATCCAACTGGCTGTACTTTAAACCTCTGTTGTGGCGAGTGAGCATTCTCAGAGGAAGAATGATGATCTTCTAAGACATAAATCATAATCTGTCTCTCTGCTCATGAAGATAAAGCTAGTTCTTTTCCTTTACTTCTTAAATAAAAATAAAAGCTGTTCTTTCTTAAATATTTTGTGTGTATCCCCTCAGGAAAAAGTTTGTAGCAGACCTGGTTGTGTAGGTGTTTTGTGTTTTGTTTTGTTTTGTTTTTCTGAAGGGTCTTTGTTGTCCTATATTTTACTACAAGAATTTTTTTTAATAAAGATTTTAAGGTGGGGTGGTTGGTTTTTTTTTCATTTTGCCCTGGCAGTAGAATAGGTGGGAGGCATCCAGATTTACATTCTGTAGTTCTAGCCGACACCTCATAGAAAGTAAAGAGCATCCAAAACTATACAGATAATCTGTTCTATTGTTTTTAGTGATTTTCTGAAGTTACATGGAGTAAACATTTCCCAACTGGAAATCACAACCTTTTTCCTCTAGAGCATATTCTGTTTGAATGAGCAGAATATCTCTAAATACACACTTCAGTTACAGTAGCACCAGGCCCAAACCTGTTCACACATAGCTTTGGCCAAATTGCTTATCTCATTTTACAAAGTCAGCAATGAGAGCAAATTATTGGGTCATATTATGTTGTTATTTTTTTCTTCCAGGGAGTGTCTTGTGTGCTTCTTTTCCATAATCCACCTGTGCTGCAGGTGGCTGGTTGCCACTATGAAAAATAGACTTTCATTTCATTTTTTGATTTTACTTTTAAAGTACAGATCCCACTTCAAGATGGGATGAAGACAATATTATCAAACACAGAACATTAAGTTTCAGGCTTAAAATGCATATAACTTAAACTTGCATGGACTTAAAGAAATACAAGTTCTTTACTGCATTGAGGGTGTGCTCTGTGGCATGTAAACCTGTTACTGTGAGGATAATCACTTTCATTCCCAGTTCCTGCAAACCTGTTTATATCAATGCATCATGCATGCACGTGGCAAATAACAAAGCAACAAGATAGTAGCTGAGCTATTTATTTTAACAGCTACCACCTAATCCCTACCTGCTTTGTATAATACACAGATATTTGAAGAAAAATTGGAAGTAGCCATATGTTCAGGAGTGGTGTTGTTTTATTATAGGGTCATAGGGTCTTCAAGTCATGGAATTTGTCAGAAAGGGGGAAGATCTGTTTTGCTCCGATCCCCACTCTATTTTGGAAGGAATAGGCACTATAAAGAATGTATACAAAGTAGAGATTGAACCGTAGACAAATAGTTGTTTGCTTTCACTGTGATGAAAGATACAGCTTAAAGATAGACAAATGTAATGGTAGGAAGATCTGTAAGTGCATTATCATCTTGCAATTTAATTTAGTGTAGTCAAATATTAACTGTTGAATGAAAACTGACAAAGCACAGATTTATCAGGTCAGGCAGCAAAGTACGTCAGAAATTATTTCTTTGGAGCTAATGGATTTTTCTTCATTTACACTTTTGTATTAAAATCTTTCATTTAAGTAACCTACATTTCTGTACTGGTCTTGCTGTTCAGCCACCTGGTTTGAAAGATGTCATTAACATTTTCTTTCGAATTAGTCAACAATTAGTTTTATCCAGGTAAATATTTACAAAAGATTTAATTTGTAAAATTATTAAACTTTGTTTTCAAATATGTATGCTTTTTAGTGTTTATTTAATAGTTAATTTTGTAAATTATCTTGTAAACATTTAAGAATACTGTTTGATAAAAGGACTTGGTAGCACCTAATATCACTATAACACATCACATAATGTGCTACTACTTGCTGGTATGGCATACTGTGAGATAATATACTTCTTGAAATATGTTTTAACTTATATTCATGTTAATGACTATTATTTTTTCTGGTTTATTCTTAGAATCTTTCGTGTTGATTGCAGTTATCTCAGGGCCAGCACTGTAGTACCTTGGGTTCTGCCTAAATCAGGCAACATGACATCACAGATTATATACCAACCTCTAACAGTGTGTTCCTAATTTTCTGAAGTTAGACACCTAGACTCCTCATGCAGCTAATCTGAGAGATTAATATGCGTGCCCCCATGATGAGTAGATGAGTAGGGAGCAAAGTTTAGCTGTGATTAGAGATAGCCAAAAGGAATTACTAGACAGAGTTTAATCCTATTACTACCACACCTGTTTACCAGCCAATTTTAAAACGGTAAGAAAATATGAGCTGCAGTAAAAGCTTTTTTTTTTTTTTTTAATACAGTACAAATACTTTGTTTAATAAATAGAATTACTTCAATCTGAAATAATTTCTCCCTTGGCATAGAAATCATTAATTACAGAAATCTTTGTGGTTTTATACAAATAGCAGAAATAGTTCAAAATTAGTCCTTAAAATATCTGATCTGATCTGTAAGGTTGCTTTTGTCATTAAAATGACTTCCATTTAAATCATGCATTGGAGAAATTCCTTTACAAGGTTTCTACAAGATACTAGTTGAGAAAACCTCTGCCTTTTTGTTTTGGAAGCTAGAATGTATATTTTTATTTAAGCACTCTGTAACTAGGAAAAGAAATTATGCAGATGGGCTAAGTTTCTGGAATTTTTCCAAACATGGTACCTACTGCTACAAAAGGCAGTGTGCTCAGAAGGAAGTTTCTGTCATTTTCACAGCCTGATTTTTAACAAAGTCCTACATTTTTTTTGGCACATCAGTGAGGTATCTTTTGTTTTTTTAAGACAGTGAAGCTAACAGCCTGATGGCTGATATTACACATTTATCCATGAAAATGAAATTTAACACACACATTTGCCCTATACATAACACAGAATAAAATGTGATTCTAAAGTGAAAAAATGTAGACAGCTGTTTTTCATCTCCATTTTGTATACCAATACACATGCTAAGTGGTAGTTAGTCTCGCTGGTTTAAATTGTTATTCTGTATATGTATAAGAATGGGGACTGATCAGTGGCACTTACATTCAAGCAAAAAGCAGGAAATTTTGATTAGAATAAGAATTCCCTATATATGTACATTTATTATGTTTTCATACTCTCTACAATTATCCTACCATAAGAAAAAGCAGAAGGAATTTCTTCAGCAACACCTTGTCACACTGTTGTTCTACGTTAAAGATACTTTTTCAGCTCCACTTTACTTTGATGCCTTCATGACTCAATTCTGGTAACACCACCAACCTACTGTCCATTTACCAACCATAACTGACCTACTTTTGATCCTGCAATATTCACTTATTTTCTTTGGTTTATGCCTATATTGCAAGCTTTTTGAGACAGGACTTGTTTTTTTCTTCTGTGTCTGTAAGACACCTAGTGTTGAGGAAACAAAGTCGAGGCTTGTAAATGGTACTTGAAGGTGCTACCCTTAGCTGAGTGCTGTCATTTACAACACAGTGCCTTGCTAGGAATATTTTATTTTGTGGACATTTTATATTCAGAGTTGCAGTCCAACTAGTATGTTTCCATTGTTTTCGCTCACAAAAAAAATATTCCTGAAATCAGACAGGAATGCTGTTGCTAATCAGACAGTCATCATTTTGTAACAATTGTCCAGAAGCACTGCCAAGAAAAACATCTTCTGTATATTCATTGGATCACAAAACCCAATTATTTTGATTCAAATGTTAGTAATTTTGTGTGGTTGTATTTGAACACCTCTTCTTCATTTCTGGATACAACTTCATTTCTGCATTTTCCTCATGTATTCTAAAGTATTGTGTATGAGTATGGATATGGTGTGGGTATGAGTATTCAGTTGTAAAGGTAGACAGTTATGTTCCCTGAGGTAAAAAAAAATAAGATTCAAAAATTTACAACCATGACATGAGACATGAGTGGGATGCTGGACCTGAAGGTTCAATACTGCAAAATGCAGAATGTCCATAACGCACATGGAAGTGAATGAGGGTTTTAGAATGGGAGCAGCAGTAGCTCTTTGAAAATCAGGGATTGGTTATAGCAAGCGTATATGTAGAATTGGTGAATACTGTTGTTAAGTAAAAGCTTAATTGATTCTCTTATTTCCACATACTATAGAGAATTTGATTTCCTAGGTCTTTGTTCACACCCCCTTCAATTCCTAAAGAAAGGCAAAGCATTGTTTGGAATGATTCTACGACAAAATAACTATAAGTAATTACTGTATGTTAATTTAAGGGAAATTGACTAAACAGTATGAGAATGTCCTTAAAGTGAGGTCGGTTTGATTTTTTTACCATTGAAGGTTTTGTTCTTGACTATGAAATTTGAATGCCTTGTTATATTTCAATCGAAAAGAAGGTGGGACAAAATATTTAAAAATAAGTCATCCTGATACTGTTCCTGCAAAAATGTTTGACAGCTGTATATAACCAAATACGCATTTGGGTAGTGAATGCAGTTGTCAGATATTTTGCAGGAGTTGTGAAAGAATGGGTTATTTCAGTCTTTCTTAGTAGCACCATTCACATACAACAGTGTCATTGGCAGGCATAACATTTTTGTAATTCCATGAACTTGATCTCTTGAGAGAGTAGGAGTTAGCCCTAGGACACAGTACTCATTTGTTTTGCTTGTCTTAACTCTACCAAATGATCTTACTGGCTATCTGATGATCAACTGAGACAGTAAAATATTTGGGCTTTTTGTACAAACAGTGCGTATATTTCAAAGGAAAGCAACCGGGCCACAATATCCTTCTCTCTCATTCAAGTGAGAAATGCTACTGCATGTGATTCTTAGTAATTGAGGATAATACACTGCTGCCTTGTTCAGGGTAAGAACGCTTAGCTCATGTAAATGCGTAAATCAAACCATAAGCTGATTGTTTAGTAAGACGTAAGCATACAGAATTGATTATGACTCCAAAATGCATCACAGATAATTTGCGTGCATCATATTTTTCACCTTTAGTCATGATTATCAAATATGTATAAAATATTTTCTTGCTTTCAACAGACTTCCATTTGCTTCTGAGGGAAATCTAATAGTCTGTTGTCCCACTGGTGCATGGAAGTGTGTACGGTAGCTTCTCCTGAACTTAAGGATGGCTTTCCTTAAAACTCATTTATTATATTAAAACACTAGAAAACTGCTAGGTATGTACAGTTGGAGGATATTCCAGATGGTAAATAAACCCAAAGCACATGGTAGAAAAGGAGGCTAGTAAAATTTTGTGTTGAAAAGACTTTTTTCTTTCATTTTGTATTTCCAGGTAAAACTTCAGACAAGCAATTCAAAAGTCCATGGAATAGTTTCACCAGAGGTTATAGCTTATTTCTGTTGCTGTATCCTGACACTGTTCTTCCCACCTCATCAATGTCTTTTACTGAGCAGAATCCCAAGAATGACCAGTTGACAGTATATGCTTTTAGAACTAGCACTTTTAAACTGTAACTAGTGTTGATTTTAATTAAAAGAGCTTATATTTATATTATTATATAATAATATGTAACATTATTATATTATTCAAGTAATATACAAATTACTTTTGTTGCTGCATTTCACCTTTTGGCATGTTACATTTTAAAACTATTTTTTTTTTTTTTTTTAGTAATAACTTTTTAAAATCTACTACATAGTCGGAAAAGATAGTTTTTCCTGGTTTTTACGTAGGTATTAGCTTCACATTGCCGTCAGTCTTCAAATAAGATCATCTACAATTTTTTTAGTCTGAGATTTAATAGAAGTACAAATGCGATTTTCAAAGTCTTCATGCTAGGAAAAATGTTTTACACTTCCTTAAATCTCATTTATTATATTAAAATATTAGAAAACTGTCAGGATTTTTATCAACACTGAACTGTTTAGAGTGTACATGGTTATGAAGAGTAGTGACATACATTTACAGGGATGTTTGTTTTTTTTTTAAAAAGTAAAGTGTACCATCCCTCAGTATCACAATTTCATATAGTAATTCAAAAGCTAAATCTAAATTAATTGTTCTGCCACAGAAGTGAGACATTACAATAATTTCATCTCTATTAAATAAGGCCTGCCATTTATCATGTTCTATGTATCATGAAGTAAATCCTGTGAGTAGTTGTGTTTCATTCTTGTTAGGGCTTTATTTCATACATTTTTCATGAAATCATCAAGACTTTAATGTTTTCCTCAAAGCTGGTTGCTATAGTACTATTTATACAGTCCTATACTGTTATTTTAGCTCACTAAATAACTTTCCCTCAGGCAAGTAAGATCAAAGTGCTTTGTGCCTTTAGTTATTGTCAGTAACCAGGACAGTTGCTGTTTGAATCTTTGCTAAGCAATGATTTATGATGTTTTGCTTGAAGTCACACAGGATATCTTTGTCTCTTGAGGCGTGGGGAACTCCCTCATCACTTAAGACAATCTCTAAGTATCATACTTTATTAGCATCTGCATAGATCCACTCAGTATCAGTATCTGGAGTTAAGTATCATGATGAAAGCTCTTTGTGATTTTCTATTTTCCCATAATTGTTTATTCTAATAAACTAACTTTTGGTGGATAAAATGAACAACAAGATTCAGAAGTTAATGAGTCTAAAGGAACATCTGTTAGAAGGACCTTCATTACCACGCATTTCCAGGGAAATTAGAACATAAGGCAAGACAGAAGCTGATGAAGAGCCTGTTTGGCTTAAGCAAATGAATAATGTGGCCCAGGACAGAAGATGAGCTTTTCAGTCGGATACTAATAAGCATTGCATTGTTTCTGGCAGTTAACCCCAGATGTTAATCTGGTGTCAGCTGCATTGTTCTGTCCTTTTTTCATGCCAGTGTAATTTATTCATCCTGGCAGGATCCACTTTTCCCTTTATTTTTCCAGGGCACAAAACCCAATGTATTTTATCCAGTAGGGTTCAAAAATACCTGTCCCTTCATTTAGAAGGTAAAATGGTTACCAGTCTAAAATTAAGTTTCTTAAATCATCTTTATGCCATGCTGTAGAACCCAGTGAATGAGCAAAGAAACATTGGTGTCTTTTGTATTAAGAAAAAGAAATCTCAAGGTTGTTTGCATAATGTATCTTTTTATTTCTTCCTCTTTCCCTTTATGATCAACTATGGTAGTTAAAAATGCATTTTGTATAAGTGGTTCTAGACACACAAAACAAGCTTTCACACAACAGGCACTCTGAGATGAAAAAACAATTGCAACAATACTTTTCACACAGTGAAACCTAAAGCACATTTATTAATCACTCAGTCCCACATTTACTATTTTGCAGCTAACACTTTTATTCTGACATGGCAAACAACATATAATGAAATAAAATTATGTCTCTAGACAGATCTGGTATTTATAATGAAGAGACAAGAGTCACTCTTGAAGTTCTCATTGATGCTAGTTCTCCATTATAGAACTGATTGACTTAAACATCTCTTAATTACCCCAGAGATACTAAGCTTCTGAAAATTGGCCAAGTACTTTTTTTCCACAGACTAGACATTTTATAAGAAGTTTGGTAGAACTAATGCAAAGAATTCTAAAACTTGAGCACTCTGAAGTGAGGTTGCGGTATATTTTTAAATCAGTCTGATCCTGGGGGAGGTGGGGAGTAATGATACCTACAAAATTACAGCTGCAAAAAAAAAGAATTTTTTTTTTGCCATGGCTTGGACTAAGGAGACGCTTAAAAATGTATCCTGGAAAGTTCACAGGATGTTTTTAAGAACATAAAATAAAGCCTGTTTGTATGTAAATTGACTTTGCATCTTTTGACTGTAGCTGGTTTTCTAAGGTGAAAAGTTGATTGGAGATGGGAGGAATTGGGGCAAAGAACAGGATACTAGGAAAGATGCATCTATGTATAGCAACAGATTCAGTGATCCGTAGTCACTCCTGTTGTTTAGAAGGAGGCAGAATATTGATCATTTTCTGGGTAGACTAAAAGCCTCCAGTTTCTTCTGGTATTCCTCACGACCAGTTGCTTCCCCTAGATCTCATGGCTGTCCTGATTTACTCCAGTCTTGAATTCCAACCTTGAACAACTTCCCCATATCCAGCTCCTGAGCCTAAATATTCTTTTAATGTTAAACAAGCCTATGTGAGCTGTTTCTTTTGTTGTCATTTGGTATAGTAAAATTGTTCCCATTTGTTTTGAAGGTGGTTTAGCATACCCTGGCTCAGTGCTTACAATTTCTTTATGACCAGCCTGATCCATTTTGCTTCATTTTCAGAATTAGATATGTTCCTTAATATTAGAGGCATCAAACTTGCTTTCCAGGGCTGTGCAGAGCAATTAAAATGAGAGTTTTCAGGCCAATTATTTCTTGATATTTCTCTGCTCTGCTGAATAATAGACTCAGATGATATCACCCAGTGGTGGCATTATCAGAGCACACTGCACGTTCATTTTCACTTACATATAATTATTAAATCTTAAAGTAATTTTAAAGATTAATTTCAAAACTATTGCATACACATGCTGAAAGAATGGTTGCTTTATTATTAAAATAATATTTTTTGTAGTAGATCAAATTCAATCTTCCATAGTTTTAAAAATTTCTATTACTTTTGTAATTCTTGGAAATACAATGTTTTCCTCTTTTGCTCAAAGGAAATTACTTAATGGGAATAATGACCGTGTAAGCAATTTAGTACCTCTTACAATTCATCTTGAGAATATATTTTAGTCAGTTTAAAGAAATATTGCTATTCGCCATGAAGGAGCAGAACCAGACCAACAATGTTTTCATTTAATAGTGGAGTTACTTTTAAAACTCAGATTCAGTTTCAAAAATACTTCATCAGATTTTCAAATTTTGACAGTCTCACTAGTCACAAGGTTTCTGTAGTGGTTGTGATTTCCTTCCTGTGATAGTTATTCATTTGGGAATTCGGTTATTGACTTATAAGAGACTTCAAGTCTAGTTTTATATTTAAAATTCAATAGTGATGATTACTTGTTTAGCTATATCATTATAATAAATACAGTTGGGTAATGGCTACTATCAATTACTAAGTTTTAATGTAAAATAACATCTACCTTACGTTTTCAGTGTTTTCAAGAGTTTATATAAAAGTAGTGTGTCAGTGTATGGAACTTGTGACAATGTATTTTACCTGATTATGTGCTTAGTAACGTAGGAAATTACTGACATATGGATAGATTATCGTGTTTTGCATTTAAAGATGTCCTTTAAAGGCAACAGATACAGATCTTGGGATGGCAAAGGGACACGACAGTACTTTTACTCTTAAAAAATGTTCTGATTTGCATCTTAAAACATTTCCAGTTGTTCTAAATCTTTAGTAAGCATACATGGGCATATGTTGTATGGGGAAAAAAAGTATTTTATTCATTTGTAATAATCAAATACATTTATCTGTGTTTCTTTAGTTTCAGAGGACATAAACCCATACATCCTTAGATCTGAGCAGGTTTTTCTTAGAGTGCCCCCATGTTCACTACAGATGGAAAACTACAGTAAGCACCAGATCTCTTTTTTACCAACCCAGAACTTTCAGTGAGACTTTGGGTCCAGAAAATAGCAATTGAGCAGGAGTTGTAATTACTACTTATTTTGAAGTAAAATAAGTATATTTACTTACTTATTTTGAAGTAAAATTAGTTTTACAGTTATAGGAAAAAACACTCTTTTAATGGATATTAGTAATTTACAGTCTGTTGTTTGTGTGTGTGGTTTTTGGTTGGTTGGTTGTAATTTTTTTCTGCTGCCACGTTTTTTTGATAGTGGATTGAAATTCTCTTGTAAATAGGCATGATTCCATTGATGTTAGTAGTAGTTCAGGCATTTATACCTAAAGAGAATTTTATCGTCTTTACTGTCAGTTTATAGCAATGTTCAGCGTATCTGGTAATGGTGTTTTCTGAACGTAGACTGAGAATTGTAATAGGAGCTGCATTATACAGCTAAATGCTTTCTGTTTTTGAATGCCTGAATGCCTCATTCAGATTATCTTTTACTCTTCATCAAAAATTAACAAATTATAATATAAACTCTCTGGACCATAAACCCCCTCTTTCCTTTGTTTGCACAGCAGCTAATGCAGAGAAGTCCTGGCTCATGGCTTCTAGGCAATATACTGTATATAAAAATAATAATACAATTAAATTCAACTTTAAAGTGAATAGATTATATGGAGGCAACATCCGTGACGAGGGTCTTTGCCTCTATTAACAGACATGTTAAGTGAAATGGTAGTTACTCTCATTTTATTAGAAGTATTGCATTTCTCTTTCTTGAAATTTGCCTTCACACATTGCTTCCCATTCTGCTACTGCTGTTGAGGCAAAGCTAATGAAAAAGAACAAATGATAATATACAGTAGAGATCAACAGAAATTTCAATCATTTGGCTTTGCCAAAATAAAAAATACTGACATATTACTGGAGTCTTAGTCTACTCCTTTTATCTGATGCCTGCCATTGTATTAGTACTCTAGCTTTTCAAAATAAGCAGGCCCCAATGCTGATTTTTATGCTAGTTTTACACATATTCACATGGAGGTTTTTTTATTTACAATCATGAGAGTGAGGAATGCCTCTCTGGATTGTTATTTGTACTTTATTGGTCTGATTTCTTTAGAATTACTACATTTGACACAAATTACTCTAGAGTCTGCAAGCCTTTCCAAATAAATACTGATTGTCCCACAAAATGGATGGTACAAGGACACACCATCCATGTTACTGCCATTTAAGTTCTTTACACAACACCAGGATGTGAATGTAATTCCAGTATTTCTCCCTTCTTTTCAACTTATTCGTCCTTAACATGGGGGCCATCCACATCTTCTTCATGGCAGAGTTCATGCACATTCCCAAAGTGAAGGCAAATGCAAATTAATCTTTTTCTCAAAGTCAGGGTTTAAACCAGTCCCCTGCTTTTGCATAACACATGCTAAAATAAGGAGACATTCAATTTGATGGCATCACTTTTCTCTAGTAATACTCCATGTAGCACAGTCCCTCGTTAAGTACACATGCACTGTGTTTAATTCTGTGGCTAAAAGCACTGGTGGAAATTAGAAGATTCTTATTTCTTGCTTGCATATAAAACCAAAGTCATTTTTCCATCCCTGCAAGCAGTGAATTCTGACCTAACAGCCTTCATTTGTTGTGTTACTGTAGCAGTCTTGGTCTTGCTAAAAACATGTAGGATGCTGTTAGAAGGTGGGATCATCCACTGAGACCTCTCTCCTTTAAGGAATTTGCTGATGGTAAGATGCAGGATAGAAAAACTAAGATTCTGAACCACTGGCTCAGAGATAATCAGCAGGTAGATCAAAAACTTGAAGAATAAATTGGAGAACAGCAGCACTATGCTGAACTGTTATCAAAAGCTGCGGACCCTGAATAAATGTTTCACAGGATAATGTCAGAGGCAAGTATCGTGTCACATTTAAGAACATGTCCCAGTTGGTTTCTCTGTACCATAAGTGCTAGATTTTAGATGCTTGTAGTTTTTTAAAACATTACAGTATAAAACTCGGTGAGTAGATTTTTAGATTTTTACTCATCCCATGATATTATGTTTGCCTTTTATTGAACATGTCCAGGGAAAATAGGACTAGCTTGTCTTGCCTATTTGCATAGGAAATGTTCTGTGCTTTTGCTAGTTGTAGGCTTATATCTGTGGCAGTAAATTGATACCTGAAATCTTTTTTCTTCAGCTAAATTGCTTTTTAGCCCCTTTTTTGGCTTCATACTTTATGTGCTACTTCAATAAGAGACATCTACCTGTACATATATTTATTGTAGTCTTAATTTATCTCAGCATTCTATTAAAACCCACATAATTTCTGCCCCACAGCTAAGAAGAAACCAGATTAAATTTTCTAAAATATTATTTTCTTTGGAGAGTTACTGCTCTGTGTGTGTATCTGTATGCATTGAGCAATATTTACTGCTGTGGTATGTATGGCCTGTGTATGGGTCCTGGGAAAAGCTTGTCATTCCAGAAATCTTCTGTATATTTGCAGTGTATTTATTTCCTCTTTGAGCATTATCAAATGAGGAGGAAAATATTATTATGAATTTATTCTTTTTTATAATTATTTTTTTCTCACAATAATTGCAGGAGAAGAATGGTAAATTCTAGCTTTTCTCTTTTTGCTAGTCAAGCCATTCTTATGTTGGTAACAAAATCTCCCACTTCTTGTTTTGTTTTGTTGATTTTTTTTTTTTTTTTTCTCCCCGAGTAGAGTGCCAGCATGGTCCAACAGGCAGCTCCCAAGTGGGGTCAAACAAAGGATGCTGCTCTTGTTGTCTCTGTTCCTAAATCGAGGGAGTAGTTGGCGAACCAGCCCAAGTAGCGTACGTACCACCACCGCGTGGACAGCTTGGTCTCTTTGTACCACTGCTGCCCCCGCCTGTGTCGTGGTCGTGGGAGGCCGTCAGGGAGGAGGAGGTCTGAAGGAGTGCAGAAAGAGGTTCCTCACGCCCATCCTCGGCTGTCAAAACCTCAGAACAACTGCTCTCTGAGGAAGCAGGGCAAAGAAGGGCTGCCCTGGGCAGGTTCTGCTATCTCTGAAGGGAAGAGCAAAACCATCCCAAATCTGCCCTGTCTGAGGTGGAAGAGAAAGGGAAGGGGCATCATGGCAGAAAACCAACTTTATTATCTGCATGAAAGGTAGGACAGGAGGGATGGCACGGGTTTGTGAGGGGAGAGGAGGGATGGCTCCTGTCCCCCCGAGCTCCCCGTGGCTACACCCAAGTGTCAGAGGAAGGGCTGCAAAGCTGGGGGCTCGCCCCAGCAGGGTGGAGATGGCTCCCTCCTAAAACCTGCCTTGCCAGGGTGATTAGCTGAAAGCCGTGTTGCGACTTATGAATTCTGTTACATACAATATTAAATGCATTTTAAAGCAGTGAAAAGATGGCTGGGCAGCTGAGAAAAGAGTCTTGTAAACATTTTCCATTTGGTCTTTCTTCGTTATTGCTTTTGTTTTGCACAAACATCCTTGTGGTTATAATCTCTTTCTTGGTAGCATTCCCCAGTGATCTTATTCACAGTAGTGCATTGTAATAAGAAAATGGACAGTCTTGTACAGGTCAATATGTGCTGGTTGTATTGACAATAATAATGAATGAATAATTCTTCTATTTCTCTAGCTCCCTAGGTTTTAATTTTTTTTAAGTATTTTAAGTATATGTGTGTTTCCTTTGGATAGATTGTGATTATATTTTTTTTAATATAGCATGAAACACTTCCATAACAGATTCAGACATTTTCTAGTTTAATATTAAAATGGAAATAATAATAAGCCACACAGAACTATACAAGAGAACTGAGTTAAATCCCCAAAGTCAGCATGATCAGAAAGAAGGGTGAAATGTCAGACCTGGTGTAACCCACTTCATTATGCCTCGTTTTCACAGCGCTCACACAACAGTGGATGATCTTAAACATCATAATTGAATAATTATAACTCAGGATGTTTTGCCTTAGGGCATAGTTTCAGCTTTTCCTGATGTGGCAAATAATGTTCCATGTCATTTTGCATTAAGAAACACAGTGGGCAAGCTCCATATTATGCACTGGTAGTTTTAGGCTAACAGCACACAATTGTCTGCAGTATCAGGTTAAAACAACCCTCCAAAACCATCTCTGTGGAAAGCAGGCAGTTATTTAAGGAGACTTTCACATATCCTAAGTCTGGCTGATGTCTGCAAACCTTTGCATCAAAGCCTTGTATATTTTTAGCAGAAATAGCGACATGCCCACAAGTAATGCCCAGTTGTTTGAGGTGTTTGTGTCAACTCGGTATGCAGGTTGGTTTGTTCATACAGCTAAGAATTGGACCTTTTATTAGAAATTGTGTGAAAATGTTAAAAAAAAAAAGTCTATATTGAGCCACCTGTATATATACAGCATTATTGCTGATGGCATTTCTTTTAAAGAAGTAAATTTACTTTGAGAAATGCAGCTGACACCACAGAATGCATGGCACACCGCAAGGTTTTGCATAGAGGTTTACTCTTTGAAAAGTAAATGTAATTTATGTCCAGGTGAGGTGGTGTTAGATGTCCTTTTCATATATAGTAGAGTGTAGGTCCAGCCTCTTTGTGCTTTATCACAAAAATAAATGACGTGCTCAGGGAGTGCTAGATCTCATCACATCACAGCTTGATTCTTCTGCACTGCTGGTGAGTTTGCCAGTGGCAGCTGAGGTGACATTAAATGAGTTTGCTTCTGGAGAAGAAGTGCCCCAGGAGAGGAAAATATGAGAGCTGTTTTTGTACAGCTGAGTCACAGCTGCCAATCTGCAGTTTGTATGAAAAAGGGCCAAAACATTGTCTGGAAACACAAGATTAGCAAAAAAATCCCAGAGTAAATTCAGTAGACTGGGTGTCACCTCTCATCTTGGCTATGTCTTACTCCATGCAGTTCAGTTTTGTTTATTTTGTGCATAACAGTTCATGTTATTCTGTGGTGTACTTTAGGATCAGAAACATTTGCGAATGACTTCAAAATCTGTATAGAATGAGTAAAATCTTGGAAATGATGGCAGTACTCCCTACGCTAAATGCTTCTCATTATTTGTTACTAGGGCTAAATAGCATGTTTTTCTTTTCAAAAATATTACTTTATCTAAATGTCAGCTTTGTGTAAGTAGAGAGATATTTCAGGGAAAATTTCTAATGAGTGGATGAAAAACTGAATTATTTTGTTTTGGGTCAGGTGAACATTGATCTCTGAAATGTTCAGAAGGCTGCTATGCCTTCCAAAACCTGGAATTCCGGGTAGCATGAAGTGCTGTTCTCCATCATCTGTGTCCAGCTCCAAAGCTGGGTTACATCCAGGTACAATTTATTCCAATGGTTCAGATGCCACAGTTCTCTACTGTGTAGAGCAAACGTGATCGATTCCCTCCACCCGAAAGAGTGCATTTCTCTCTATCACACGCTAGCTGGCTGGAGAGCTTTGACATTACTACCCACCGTCACGCACCACACGAGAACGCGTTATATGGGTTAGCTCTAGCTTTCCCCCATCTTTGCTTTCTGTTGTGTGTTGCTGAATGACTTGACACTTCTTTTTGCAGAAGAGGAAACTGGCTTACAGGTATCTTGGCTTGTTTAGCAGACTGTAGCCAACATGATTCTTCAGTTGACCTTCCATCTGTATTACAAAGTGCTGTTCACTCAGCAGTGAAAGCCTAATATGCATTGGATTTAACTAGAATACATGAAATTTGGGACATCTACGTGTATGTAAATTGTTTGCATTCGTTCTGTGTAAGCCTTACTTTGACTTACTAAAAAATGTCATGTTAAATATGTTAGACCTAACTTAGTGTTTGAAACAACCCATTTTACACTGTGGGAAAAAATACTGCCAATATCCCGCCATTCTTTCCTATTCGTAGTTGCAGTAAATGCTGATATAATTATTACATGTGCTGGTGCGGCCACTTACATGACTGTATATAATAGTAAGTTCCTATATATTGCAAATTTTCAATGTATGTTTTACATTATAGATTAATATGAAGAATTTTTTAATTTTCCATTTATACCAAATAAAAATTATTTAGATGCATAATATAGGTAGTGGATGGAAACGTAAAGGGAACATTCTCATCCCATGAGATTTAACTGTGTTTTATTTACTTCTAAATATTGGAGAGTGTTCTTTTATGCAAATCCCTCTAACTAGTTAAAAATTTTGTTATGGTAATACTCAAGAGTAGGTGAATCAAACTGTAAAATAGTATCTACAGGTCTCCATGTTGTCTATGCGTGTGCAAAAATATTTGCAGAAACAGAACTTAATATTTATCAGAAAAACAAATCAGAATTTATCACTAGCTAAGAACTTAAAAATTGGTATCTTTCCTTGATAAGGTGTGGAATGCCATCTTTTAATTTTTTATCAAATTGGTGACAGGCCGTAAACGTCTGAGAAAAAGAAATATGACATTTTCGCAGCTTGTGCTGAGCATTTTGCCTGATTCTGCTTTTCATCATTAGCTTTATTTCTGATGTACATGATTCTGGTTTAGCGTATCTTGGACCTTGTCAGTCTGGGTGACACCAACTCTTACTATCAGTGTAGTTCACACTGTAAGTTTCACGTTTTGTTTTCTGAAAATTGGGCAGGATATGATTAGGGAAGGACCTGATCTCTGCTGTGTATGTTACATGGTTAGAAAGCAGGGAGTTAAAAAAAAAATAATTGAGATACTCAGCTGCAGTAAGCCTTGACTCATTGAATATAAATGAAGAAAAGAAGACTAAGCTGAAGTGTTTAGTGTACATGAGTCTGTGCTCCTGCACCTGTGAATTCCAATGATTATTTTTTTTCCTCTGGTCTAACTCACATACAGACACCATTCATTTCTGACTTGAGCACTAAATTGTACAACCTGTACTTTTGCAATTAAAGAAGCCAGAGTTTCTAAAATAAAACCATACTTTTAAAGCCATGATGGAGCATACACGAACTGATTGTCAGAAACACTGGGTGCTAAAGAGGTCAATGGGACCTATTTTATTTTCGGCATAGGAAGAGATACTACAGCTGAGAATACCTTTTAAGGTATATATTTTAGAAATTTTTGCATGACTCAGAAAAAACATGAGGACTCTGATACCAACTTTTATAATACAGAAAAACAGATACACTCTCAAATTGTTTTAATTTATATAGTCACTATGTATCTAAAATGTCAGTACAGTCAAATGGAAGATTGCATTTGTGGGATGTGACTGGTTCCACTTTCAAAGAAAATAATTTAATCTACGACAAATTTTAAATTATTTCTTTTTATTGGAGAACCTTTTACTGCACTTGCATTTAAAAAAACATGTTCAAAAATCCTTGACTTCTTTTGCCTTTAAAGTTGCTGAGAATTTAGGTCAAAATTTCCCCCTATAAAAGACTGAGAAACTCAGAAATGACTTTTGCCTGTAGGACAGGAATGAATGCACGTTAGTTTAAAGGACAGTGAAATATAACTGCAAGCAAATCTTTACTGTTGAAATCATAAGATTCATTCATCAGAATTGAAATGGAAGAGAATCAAAATGCTGATAAATTATAAAGCAAGGCAAATATTCAAATCCTTTTTCAAAACTATTCATTTTTCTTTTCTGATAAGGCTGTAGTCTTACAATCAATGGAATGTAGGTACAAGGGTATCCCTGTATGAAACTAAATTTGCTAGTGTTATGTTTTCCCCCTTTTGTGTTGGAGCATAGACAAAGCCGTAAATGTTAAACAGCCATTTTGGGTAGATTTTTATATTTGATTCACGGATATTGTCAATTGTAACTTCATACTAAATACATATATTGTCAGAAAACAAAAATATTAAAACTTTTCCTACTTCATCTGAGTATTCATAAAGAAATAACCTGTGGGGACAATACAATTCTTTGCATTTTGAACCATGTATAATTTTGAAAAAATAATGTAAACAATTGCCAAATATAACCAAATTGTTTGTTAGGAACTCTTTGGAGCTACTTACCCAGGTGTAAAGTAGGTCCTGCATGCTGACCCCCCAAAATGGCTATATAGGACATAAAGGACATAATATAGTCAGATTAATCTGTGGCTATGTGCATTCTTAATTTAGTAATGTTGAGTTTAATAATCTATTGAGTGTGACTGTTCGGTCTACCTTTGCCTATCATCAAGGTGTCCCTCTCTGCTGCTAGATTTTCATGTTACCTTCTCCTAATACAAGAGTTAAGGCTGCACACAAGAAACTTCACAAGAGATGCTAGTCTTTCGGACCCATATCCCAACAACGCCAAGCTGCCTGTGTTGTCTTCTGGTCTCCGATTCCAAACTGGCCTTTCCAAATTAGTTAGTACTCCACATTGCAGTCCTGCAATTGGGGTGTAAGGAATAGTTGTACTTAGCAATCAAAGCAAGATTTCCTAGTGGATGAGAAGCTGCCAAACCTCTCTGTATTACATGATTCAGTCTAACCAGGTGAGGAAAAGCATCTTTCTCACCTCCTGATGGCATTAGCTGAGGCCCTTGGGACCTATTAGCAATATACTCAATTCCCACTGCCAAATCTGAATAGTTTGTCTTAAACACTGTCAAAAGCATTGAACACTGATGGAGAAAGAGTTCACCAATGCAGGGAAGCTGCACTGGAGGCATTATCCAGAAGTTTTTCCTGTGGTGCCTTTAATGACTTCTGTACTCCACCTCTACTCATGTGTGGCAGGGAAGGATCAGAGAATCCTTTCAGATCATCACACCCCACCACTGCTCTTGAGCTTCACCTATTTGTGGTCATTCAGCTCACCTTTCCTGAGAGGAGTCTGGTCTTTGCTTCAAGAGAAGAGTTGCCTCCTCCACAGTGCTCTCAACTGGCATATTGCACCTGCGCTAGATCTAATGTTGAGAGTGATCCTTACCCTGATACAAAGATAGAACATTTGTTAGTCCCCAGTTAGGTGGGAGAGAGAATGTAAATGTTTCTCCGCAGAGGTGAATATCATCCTTAATTCATGTGTGTTTTTAAAACATATCTATTTAAATAATGATAGTTCATGTAATCAAGAAATAACTTTTTCCATGTTAATAATCAAGCAACAACCACAGCCCCAAGTAAGAAAATAAAAACTTACATTGGAGGGTTTGAGCATTACATACTAGACTACTTCCAAATCCAAATAAGTAGGGAAAATTAATTAGCCAAATCATAGCTGTCATGCTCTTTTTAAGAAGCCCCCGAGGGCAAGTCCTTGCTTTGCATGCACTGTGATAAATAGGTCTGTTGAGGAAAATCATTGAGATGGGTGGCACCTTTGACTCATAGATCATATCTTTGTTTTCTTTTGTCTCCCAATTAAGGATGTTGTTGTTTTTTTCTTGGTAAATAAATTTCAATTAAAGAAATTACAGCTGTCTCATACATTACGGTGGTGTAAATTTGAAAGCATTTAGCAGATGCCCATATAAAAATCCATTAACACATAGCAGGTTCCCTGACATTTTAAACCAATATATCTCCCCCTGGAACAAATAACAGAAAACAAGTCCACATTCTTGAAAAATTTATGGCTCTTTCTAATGCAGGTAAAAGGTTCCTATGCAGAAAGGGGCATATTGTGGAAGAATATAAAAATGTCTTATATTTTCAGTTTTGTAAGAGGAAAGTCATGAACACATTTTGTTGCATTCATTTGCTCTTTATACAAACTGTACAAGACTACTTATAAAAAGAAGGAGCAAAATAAGACTCCAGGTAAAAGACAATACTGTCTCTAAGTTTTTACTTAGTATTTATCACTCCTAATACCACGTGAGGGTCTCTAAAAATTAGCAGTCAGAAATTCTGACAATTTACTTGTCTCTAAGCATTTTAATCTGATACAATTATTAAAACAACTTTAAGACTGCTATAAAGCCTATTAGTAGTTCACTACTTAAAAGCCTACTGGCAAAGGCAAGCTTGGGGAGGAAGTAAAGGAATGGGAAAGATGACCTTGACTTGCCTAAAGCTTGCAATATTTATTTTGGAATCAGGCCATATTAGACAAAAGCAGCTAAAAGAGATGCATGCAATGCCAATATGCACAGAAAATGTGATGGAAGTATGGAAACATACTTTTGGAAGCATGCTCAGTCTGGTGAAGTAATCATTGCAATATGTGCATTTTTAAATGCCTACGTTCATTTGCCTGTATCAGAAAAAGTGTTCTTTAGGACACGAGGGAAACTGGATGCTGTGTGGAAAACAGTCTTTTTGCTCTTTTGGTTTCTTTCTTGGTATTTATTGTGGTAGAAACTCTAAAGCTGGCTTTTCATCCCTGTTGTGCAAATTCACCACTATGCAGCAGGCTAACACAAGGCCCGTTTTCCATTTGAATCCATCTAAACCTCTAAACTGCAATTTAAATGATGCACAATGCTTCTGATCACATCCATAGCAAAGGGAAGAATTCTTAATATAAAATATTTTGTGAAGTGTAAGGTTCTTCAATACTTTTCTGTGTTTCACTGTGATTTAAGTTATTGCACTGTCAGTGTCTTCAAATAACCATGGCAAATTCAAATTTAAAGTCTGTCAGTTGGAAGGCAAATTCTAACAATTTACTGATGGTGATTTTCCTTTAAAATAGCTAACCTATGTCCTAACCATATACAGTTACAATAGCATTCCAGTAGTGTACTCATCTATTTTAAGGATTTAGCCGGAAAGGTAAATCACTGTGTAAGGTAGATTTATACAGAACAGTGTCTGTAGAAAGGCAGTGACTGCAGGAATGACTGCTAAAAAGATGTTTAGCACATTGCTATCTTAAATGAGGATGAGGGTTGTCAGATCAAAGCAAATGAAAGAAACTAAATGTGGCTGGAGATTTTGACCCAGCTGAAGCAGCTGTCCAGAAAAGCCTACCGTTCTTGCGAAGCAAAAGTGCTGTGCTTCCCTTTGACTGTGTCATTGCCACAATCCTGTACTTGGCTGTCCTCTCTGTTGTAAATTAGAATAGATGAAAGCTGTCGAGCCAAGCCAGTGATAGAGGCTAATTTGATGTGATATAATTGATGAACTCTAAATCATCCCACTTCTCTCTCTAGAAACAGTCTGACTGGAGCTCAAAATGCCAGAGTACTTTGATTTACACTCTCTGTCACTTTTATATTGAAAGTCTCATTGTGGCAGCAGCGAGGGATTAACTTCTTCACAGTATTTTTTTTCTAATCTGTAGAATGTGTACACACACAGACCGGTGCAACCCCTTGTAGGAACACTAGTGGGAAAGTTGGATTTCCTTGTTTGCAGTTGGATTGTGCACAAAATTATTATCAAGATAAAGAGAATAACAACCTGATTTCTGCTGCTACAGATATTGCCAAGATAGTCTGTTGGAATTAGTGATGTGCTTATTTCAGAACTGAATTTTAGACCGTAGGATTAGGGTATTTAATGCTTGAAAGCCCTCTATTTCTGAAATTCTGATGTAGCTTAAATATTCTAGGAGATTAGATGGCTTCTATTCCCTTCAGTAGCTGTAGTTTACTAAGTAGCAGTTCAACTCTTAAAATAATTCTCCATTAAATTATTACTAGTTTCAGACTTCCTTATCTCAGCAGTTTCTTGTTATTCATACTTTCCTGTTCAAGATACTTGAGCTCAGAGCAAACTGCCTTGGTTTCTTGGTTTCTTTCAAAGGTAAGGGATGGTCACTTGCCTTGCTTTCTTAGTTATATAGTAGGAGTGGAAAGCTTTGTGATCAACTTATTAAGCAACCACCATTAAAAGGTCTAACATCTCACATCTGCTAAATCAGTTGTTTCAAACTTAAAACCAACATGAACAAAGGTGAGCTGCTTTAATTCACGTTATTACACTGATCAGATAGCAGAACTGCATCTGTTTGAAAGCCGTTCCCTCCCCTGCACAAAACGAGTTGGCTGTGGCCACATGCTGTTCCGACTAGCAGTGTGTGCAAAATTCTTGCTGCCTTGAATGTACTAGGTATGGTGAGCAAATTTGTGAAGTTTGGAATATTTCTATGGACAAGCACCCAGATTTCAGATTGGTATCCTAGCTTTATGTTGATTAGCTAAATCCCTTCTTGCTGAAAATGCCAGGCGGACAGGATTTGTTATAAGGATTTTCTGTACATTCTGAGTGACAGACCTTTTTTTCACACTTCCTGATCCTGGGTATAACTTAAAAGTATGGCTTTACTAATATTCGTAATTGGCTTGTTGATGTGAAAAATATTGGGGTTTAGAGCTTCTCCTGGATGGGGCAATTGAACTAAAAAGGCTATCAGTGGCAGGATGAGCCCCGTTTTTTAATGAAAAAGGAGGTAGGTAACCAAGTAACATGGGCTCAAATTTTGTAAAGATTGTCTGGAAGAGCTTTACTCACCCAACACAGTAGCACAAGGTACTGTGGCATTTCCATCCAGCTTGTAATAGCAAGGCTATTCAGCTCCTTGCACAGGATTCATGTAGATCAGGGTATTTCCATCCTGAGACAGGCAGGACTACTGGTAAGTGTACCTCTTTTTGGTCCCCTTTGCAAGGCAGTGAAAATGATGGTTATTTTACTTAATATTTTAAGAATTAAAGCTTGAAAGCATTTAAAGGCATCAGTCATGGTACATCACCAGTTTACCTTCCTTAATGGTAATGTCATTTGTGATTTAAGTAGCTTCTGAAGTACCGCTTTAGAATAGTTGTATAATTGGCAATGATGCTGCACTTAAAATGTTTCATTTTCATTGTCACTTTATCAGTGTACCAGTAATCTCAAATAATAGTTGGCTTTAAAGAATTAGAGGTAATAATAAAGGCAAACTTCGCCTGCGTTGGAGTACAGCCCAGTTTTCCTGCTCAGCATTTTTTATTTCTTTTCTTTCATCATTTTTTACTTTATATGTTACAATTTAATTAAAAAAAAAAAGGTAGAAAGAAAATAGTGAAGAAAAATAAATATAAAACTTGGATTCAATGTAATTTGAAAAAAAGTCTTAAGATTTTCATCATCTGAAGTCACTGTGTGGTCTAGGGTCCAGGTATGTTTCAGAAACTTCAGCTTTTTCTAAATTGGCATAGCTTCAATTCAGTCATTCTAATCTGGACCGTATGTTTTCATATCGGTTCACATAGGAAACAAATCCAGTGCCTACCCTTTTTGTTGACTTGCAGGTTAAAAAATGCATTGAAATTATTTGCAAATTAAAATATACGTCCTCCACTGGAACGTCTCTTTAAAGTAATAGTATGTACACCCCATCTTTCGGAATTTGTCTGCGCTAAGAAAAGAGTCTGTTTTAAAAAGCACTTTAAGACCTCTTTAAAAGTCTGTTAGTCCCTAGAGTGAAAAAGGGATACACTATCAAGCAGTAATGTAGAAAGTTGAGTTAGAGAATACTTGCTAAATATTTTCAGATTAGATAACCTGAATAAATTTATTCTAGACTATTTAGAGAACTGGCTAAACTCATATGTGATCCTGGAGCCTGTAAGGGTTCTGAGACTTCAGCTAGGACAAGTGAGGTTCAAGAAAGGGATGACAGTATTTCCTATATTAGAAAAGAAGGGGAAAAACGAAGGGCTGGGCAATTAGACATCAGCCAATTTATCATTAATTCTTAGGAAAGTACTGGAACAAACAATTTTTTTTAATAATCTATAAGAATTTAGAAAAAAAAGCAAAGATGTGAGTGGCATTCAATGTTGTTTTTCCAAGTACAAATCATGTCAAGCCAAACTCATTTCTTGATACAACAGACTAACAAACCTTTTAGATAAAAAGGAAGTGACTGTAAAACTGTATTCTTGGAGCAGTTAGTTATAAGTCATTCATTATGAAAAGGGAAAGGTATATCAAGTGGGCTTCTGCTGGGATCTGATTCTGGTGTTAGTTTAAGAGATAGACCATGGTTATTGCATGTGTAACTGTCATTGAAGTAAGAGAGACTGCAAACATACTATAGGACAGACTTATAATCTGTACAAAAGAAGATGGGAAAATCTGAAATAATTGATTGAAAAGCTGCAATTCTACAATTCTGTAATTGGCAAATACACAATTCTGCACTGAGAAAAAACTAACCATCTGCAAAAAAAAAAAAAAGGAGCGGGAAATGGGCAATGAGCTTGGTAAGAATATTCAAAAAATGAGGTGGAATAATCATGAATCAGAAGTGAATATATGTCACCATACTTTCGTTGTAGCAAAGATGCTGGCATAATATTATCAACAAAAAGATCTGTAAGGCCTGCAAAGTGACCCTGCTGTTCTCCTATGTAAGGTTTGGGGCCCCACTTTTTGACAAGCGTCCTGCGCTTGGAGCGTCCAGAAGGGAGGACTGAAAATGAGAGCAGGGCTGGTGAGATAATACTTACATACCCGCCTTTGTTTACAGTTCAGAAGGTTAAAGGGAAACTTCAAATTTATAAAGAACTCCTGTAAAGGAGAAGAGAGTTTTAGTGTTTGGGGTTTTTTCTTCTCACTTGTAGACAGGGAATGCTCTCCACAGTAGACAGGCCAAGAAGCAATTGACTTAAATGTCAGCATGGAGATTTAATTTAGATTTTAGAAAAGACCTTTCCAGCATGGGGATCATCAGACACTCTGGACTTCTGGAGTGACTGTGGAACCTCCATCACTGGGGCCTTTTTAAGAAACTTATACATCTAGAAGGATCATAATCACACTGTAACCTGCCTTTGTGTAGGGCCAATGCACAGAGGTGGACAAAGTGATCTCATGAGGTACCACTTATACTCAGTTTCTTTTATTAGACCATATTTACTATCTTTAAAGCAATCTGAATTGCTGTAGGAACAGCCTAAAACTTTATTTCAGAGCTGGGAATTATCAGCTTGACATCTGTTGTCGAAGGTAAGTAAGTAAAGCTGGTTTTAACAGTCATGATAATAATGAATAATATTCATGATGCCTCATTTCAAAAGCAGTAGCTTAATAATGTCGATAGGATGCACTGGGATTTTGCTAATGTAAGGTAGTTTCATATTGTGTCTATTCCACTTATAAAGATGGCACTTATGTTTAAAGTACTACACTATCAGTGTTAGTAATTCTTTAGAAGACATTTTGAAAAGCATTATTTATGTGACACCATTGTAAATGAAAGAGTCCCAAGGAGTGTTTTGCATAATATGAGACTTGAATCTCTCTTTCATATTCTGAAATAATTAACACATATTTTAATATATTCATTTATAAATAACTGTCCTTGGGCAAATACAGTAGAATGTCTTATGTGAAAACATTTTAACATATATAACTAGTGGGTCTGGCTCTCTTTCTCTCTGTACACAGAATTAGTTTGCAGAATAAACATTTTTAGACATTTTCTGTGAATTGAAAATGGCTCTGCTAGCTAACAGCAAAAGCATCAAGAGTTTGCTGAAAGGTTTTTTAAACCCACTTGATTAGGAAGAAGAGTGCAATTCTGGGGCTAGCAAGGCCTACAGAAAGACTTAAGTACCTCTAGAGGAACCACTAAAATGTTTATGGTTACAGACCTGTGTAAATATGCAACATGGATTCTTAGTGACCTAAGTGAAAGAGATAACAGGATTAGGTCTTGTTTACCACTTCTTAAATTTGAAAGCAGTGAATTGTATTTCGAGCTTATTATTGATTCTTAGCATCCAAACTATCTTCCTATGCTAAACTAATCTCTAGAGAAAAATTCTGAAGGATTGATCACAACTTTATTGTAACATGAGGCTCCATAAATTACTGGCAAATAAGCATAAACCAGGGTGCCATTTCCATTGTAATAAGCAGCTTTTCATACTCTGAGTATTTTAGAGATGGGGATTCCATTCCAGAATCAAAAAGGTCCAAAACCTGAAGTCACAGTAGATTCACATTTTGCTCTTTGCTTGCTAATGTGCAATACATTAAATGTCTGTTCCTTGGATCTAGCAACAAAATGACCTTTTCAGGGCTCATCTTTTTTTCTCATTTTTGATTTGTTCAAGGGAAATTACAGACGACTGGTATTTGGTTTCCAAAAGGGATACATAAAAACTTGACCTTTTGGAACTGTTATTTTTTGGGATGTGTACACTGTATTTTAAGTATGTCTTAGCTGTTGTTTGCTGGACTATGTCTAGTTTAAATAACCCTTCATTTTATTCAGTATAAAGCTAGGACAAGAAGTATAACTCCTCTCATTTTTTTTCCCATGGCAGACCTTTGAACACACCTGAGAGCACTTTTTCTTTAGGCAATTTTAAAAGAAAGTGGCATGGAATAGGCCCTGATATCGTCGGAAGTTTCCACAGAGTCTGTTTTGCACTGCAAATAGCATGTTATACTGTGTCCATCATTGTAATATCTCATTGCCTACCTGGATGCAGTCTTGTGTCAGGGCACTTTCCACTTAACAGCGTGGGAAATGAGGCACAAGGAAAGCAAGTGACCAGGATTATTTAGGAAATTCATGACAGAGAGGATGAATGAATCCAGATTGTCAGACTACTGGCATAAGTATGATTATTCCTCCTGCTTGGTTCCCTAAGCCGGCTTTTGTCCATCTCTTAAAGTCACTGTATCTCCTGCAATCATGGAGTGGTGAGCTTATTTCACCTAAAACCCGAAAAAATATTTTAATGACTATGATATACCTTTCCAGTGAAATCAGCTGACCTGGAAATTAACCAAGTCAAATAGGTTATTCAACATGTAAGTGAGAAATTGCTCTCCTTTCCAGCTATGTAACTAGCTAATTTAATTTGAACAGATTTGCAACACCAAGAGTTACAATGAGAAAAGTTAGAGAAGACAATCTTTGTTTTGTGCAAATTATTAAAGCAAATAATCAGAGCTTCATTGAAATATCACTATGTATGATTCAGTTTGAGAATGAAAATTTAAGACTTTTGAAAAGAATTAAATTGTGTTTCTAACTGAAATGCCTGTGGTCCACTCAGATCTGTGTAGTCATTTAAACCCATTTAAGTTATTTCTGTTGATTAGATATGGCAATAAGAAACCTCAAGAATATGTGATCAATGACTGAATTGCACTTCTTGTAGAGACTCTGTTTTTGCAGGGCTGTCCATTTACATATATTTTTAATTTTTTTTAACCCTTGGAGTCTGTCAAATGCAATGTGATCAGAAATTAGTCAATGCAGCTCTCCATGAGGTTTTGACATTTTTCCTCATTGCAAACACTTTTCCTATAAAACTCAGGTTTAATGCCTGGTGTGGTTAACACTTTTGTTGTAGCCTTTGGTGTTATTCACATCAGCAGTTGACAGCATAGAAACAGGAGAGGAGGAGACCAAGTTGTAACTACAGAGAAGTAAAAGCTGGATGATGAATAAGCAGAATAGCAATTTCAGATTAGACATTTGGAAAATTTTTTGTCACTAGGAGGGTAGTGCAGCACTGGACTGGGCAGCAGTTGCCAGAGAGATTGTAGAATTACCATTCTTGGCAGTTTTGAATACTCACCTTGACTAAGTCATAGATGTCCTGGTACAATGTTGGTAGTGATCTGATCTAGGAAAAAACAAACAAACAAAAGAAAATCTAAGATGTGAAGGAAGAAAACCTAGAAAACCTAGGCAGTTGTTGCTGTTGTTAAAATAATAGGCACACTTTCAACTGCCATATCCTTCCTTATTTCTGAAATAGTGTACTGAGACTGCCTGGCTCTAAGCAGCCAAAAGCAAAACTTTTTTGGTCTGGCAGTCAGAAGTCTTGCTAATATTTTTACAAGTGTTTGCCACCTCTTATACCGGCCCTAACTGTCAAGCTGCTCCATGAACTTGGGCATGCACACTTGTCTGTGCATATTTTATGGCACACTGACGTGTCCCTTGCTTGCCAAGGGCTAAACTAGCCCATAAAGGTGCCAAACAGCAACAGAAAGACCTTTGAAAGGATTTTTTCTGTTCATCCTATTATGGCACTAAAATGGTCTCATCCTTTTCAACCATCCTAACCTATCAGTCCCTCAAGAATGTCTGTTAACTGTATAACAAAGAGAAAGTACACCTGTCCTAGTTCCTAACATCTCATGGACTTTATTAGTTTTTTTTCAGTTAGGGCTTTTCTAGGACAGTTATGCTGGAAGGTGAAGAGAAGAGCATAGAAAAAGCAGTGCTAGTCAGAAGAATAGTATCCCATTCTACATAAGAGACCAAGTCTGAAAAATTGGGGTGGGGGGTGGAAAGAAGAAAAGAAAAAAAGTCTTTTAAATAGGAAAAAGAAGCAAAATGGTAACACTTCCTAAAATACAAAAAAATTCAAAACGTCAGCCTGGGATTGCTAAAATGTTTTATTCTGTTAATGTTAAATCATTGTAATATGGTAATATATATTTTGCACTGAGTGTTTTATTGTACATGAATACAATAGGGGTGTTAAAATATTTTGAAAGTAAGTCTAAATGTTATCAACCAAAAGAAAAAAAATTAAAAACATTTCTACTTAAATAAGAACTTTACAACAAATAAATTTTCTTATACAAGATTATACAAGATGCTGTGGAACATTTTAATTCACTCCAAACTGCATTGATCAGAGGAGAAGTATCCCTCATGAGAACTTTTTGATCAATGGTAAAATTGAATTGTATACCCAGGCAAATACTTTCCTGTGATTTACTTCTAGATGGGGAAGCAGGTCCTATTTCAAAGGTACTTATTTGACTAGCACACCAAAACTCACAATTAACATAATCTATGGGCGAAGATGTCTACATGTCCATGGAGAATCAGGTGAAATGTATATTTCCATGACAAAGGACTAATTATGCCAAAATGGTTGTTTTTTTAAGAAATGTTCTCAAATTATATGGGTTTTGAGTGAGGAATTGAACTAATTTATAGTATCCTAACATCCTACTGTTCTTCACTGATGACAAACAGAATTTTATACTTTACAAGAAAAACTCTTTCATAGGATATAAATTAATACTTTCAAATTGCTGCAAAATAATAGAGATGCTTAAAACATTAATCTTGTCAATATTCTTGTACTTAATGAGATTTAAAATTACGGTAGACCTTGAAATCGGTTGTCTGCTCAGTCAGATAAATGCTCATTGAATTTCTTCGTCCTATGCTGAGAAAGTAATGTTTTGAATTTCCCATAGTTTTAAGTGAATAATTAGGCATGTGCTTAATTCTGAATATTATAAATTAAATGTGTGATAAAATATTCAAATATTACATGTTAATAGTGTCCATCTATTCTTTGTCTCCAAGTAAATATCCCTAATTATGGAAGAAATATGCATTTACTTTTTGTTTGTCTGATTTTTAAATGCAATAAATTTTGGGGGGATATGAGTATATAAGTATCATCAGCATAGTTCCACTTTCCTCTATCCCATGTTTTTTCTACCTCAGCTATGATGAAATCTGTGTGGGATTTTTTTTTTATTTCTTTGGCTTCTGAGAAAAAGGAAAAGAAGAGTTTTTTCACTCTTCCGGTAATACTCATGTTCAGAGAATTTCCCTGTTTCTTGGCCCATGGCTGAATTACAGGAATTTCCCCATCTCTGTATGGGCCACATGAAAAGAGCATGTGACTGGAGCACAGAGTGTCACACCTGAATGCCGCCTGCCATGCAATAACCCAACTCACAAGTTTTTCTATAATTGGAACTTTGCCTTTGTCCCACTCTTGGTACACAGACAGTTGCAGATGGTGGGAGTTAATGACCTTTTCCAGTCACAAAACTGATTTTCAACATCATAATATCTTCTTGTATTTCTCGTCATTGCTACTTATTTTTCCTGTTCTGCACCTTACAGGGAGCTTTAAAATGCTGAACAGAAAGAAGCGGTATTTTGAATAGAGCACTTTTCTTTGATGTGCAAGTGCTCAGCTGCTAAACTTAGTAGTGCTTCATGGGCAGCTGAACATTTTCAAGTTTTCGTTCTTGTTTACAGAGCTAGTTAAGACTCTTCACAGTACCCTTCTCGAATGACAGAGTATCAAAATTACAGTAACTACCTTGTGAATAAAAAGGTTTTACTGAACACATGACCAGGAGCAGAGGTGAAGAAAACTTCTAGCCTTAAAACACAGAGAGCATACCAAAGATACGTTCCTTTATAGTCTGTATTAAGTAAACCTTTTAAATAATTGTTTGTGCATTTGAGTGTGGGATATTCTGCTCATTTAAGTACTTTCCCCAAGCAATTCTATTTGTTTAAAACAATGTTTGGATTCCCATTAAAAAGTAAGCATTTGCCAATAGCTCTGTAGACTTACAATACTGTAATGAGTTCCATATGGCAGGACTGCTCTAATAACATTGTTTTCTTTAATTTTTGTTATTTTAGGAAGAGAATGAGCTAGATATAGTCATTTTAGCATGTAGTGACTCAGTATTTTATGGTTTACATTTTTGTGGTCTTTGTCAAGTTGTTGGTAAGACTGGAGGGTCGTAGTAGTTCTTTTTCTATGAATATATTGTATTGATGCAAATCAGTGCTGATGTAAATCAGTATACAGAGACTACCAGTTTCATTTTTAAAGGAAGGGTTAAAAATGTAGTTTTTAACCATCTAGATACTCACACTAGGCTTTTATTTAATCTGAATATAAAACATGCAGTTTCACCCACAGACATATCAATTGTCCTCTTTGTATGATATACTGAGAGCCCATTTGCGCAGGTGCTTACTGACAAGTACACTGCATGTTTATAAAAACAAGAACTTGGGAATGTACAGGGTATGCGTTAGGAAACTACTAAACTGTTTTGATTTTCATGTTACAAGTGCTTCTTTGGATTTCTATAGACAATCTTAAAATGCAAGTCAAGAAAAAATGCATGAGAAGTATTACAAAATGAGCTTGTTGCTTTGTAACAGACCTTATATCAAGAGTGTTTATTAGTAAGCTGCCAGCAAATATTTGCTTGCATACCTTTTATTATTTCAAAGGCTTTTATGAACAGTACGTCACAGTGCTAGTGTCATTTACATTCAAATACGTGTTTCTAATGTTTTAAGATTTCCAGAGATATAACAGGGAGAAAAAACACTTAGAAAATGAAACTTAGATCTTTTCTAATAAAACATTTTTGCAAGCATTTTGTCTCTTCAAGATGCTGTGACGTCCTGTTCAGTTGAAGGAGCACACGACTTTAATTGCACGATTCATTCACTTTAAATATTTAATAATGCTTTTATTAGTTGCACTGAACCAGTAAAGTAAGATCTGTAATATCTAGTGCTGATCATCATTTTTATTCATCGTGGTTTAATAAGCGTTATAATTACAGATTGAGGAAGAAATATGAGTTAGCTTTGTGGTTTTGTTTGGGACTTCTGTGCATACTGGTATGATTGGAAGGGATTCTACAAGCCTTGTGAGCACAACTGATTGTATTCAAATACACTGATGCAGGCTTCCCAATCCTGACACGTTATTCTTCATATATAAGTAACTGCAGGAAAGATACTGCATAAAATTATGAGCCCTGACACTATTAACTCCGTCTGGCTTAGTAGTGAAATATGAAAATTAGAAGGCCAAGTGGACTTGTTCTTGGCAGGTGTTCTAATGCATGCATTATCGGTGGAATTAGACTTCAACTATTTTTACCAACCATTTCCCCTATTTGCTTGCAGCTTGCACAAATAGCAAAGTTATTTAGAGCGAACAGTCAGTTAGGGAAGCTTTCATTTGGAGATTTCATTAGAGTTCAAGCTGAAAGACCATTTGTAGACAACATAAGCCCTCTGGGCTCAGTTCTTGAGTAAATATAGATGATCATAATTTGGTATAACTTTCTCCCTTTAATATTACAAATATAACTATTTGCATGCTATTTGCATTCTTACGTTTTAATGGGAGGTATAGTAGGGCAGACTAATATCTGGTGCCTTTTTTAATGTTTTGTTAAAACATCATTTTTTCCTCATCAGCAACTTATGCGGGAGCGACAGCAGATGGCCAGCCGCCCCTTTGCTTCTGTCGATGTAGCACTGGAAGTAGGAGCTGAGCAAACAGACTTTCTACGAGGGCCATTAGAGGTAGGAACAGTGGTGCTGACAAGGGACCATTGTGATTTGCATATTTATATTGCTAGTCTCATCTGCATCTGCTTCTGAAACCAAGCAGCGTCTGATTACCTGGAGCTGACAAGTCTCAGCTATGTATGTTATGCCATTTTCAAGGCGCAGAGTTTTAATAGCTTGACATGAGCTGTAACAAAAGCCACTGGAGAATCTATTAGCCTGGGCTGGAGTGACAGCCAGCTCACCTGGCAGTCCTGGCGTGATGGATGTGAGCTGAAGGAATGCAAGACCCAGGCATTAAGGAGGGAGCAAACCTTATGCTCAGTCCTTAGGGTATACAGTGCCCCCTAGTTAACATCTATCTTAATTAACAGAGATTACAGCAAACAAACAAACAAACAAACAAATAAATTAAGCAGCTGTGAGTCGAATTTCAGTGTTGTGTTCTATATGTACAGGTTTAAAGAATACAGAGTATACTGCATATTGTTTGTAGATAATGGCTACATTACTGCATTCTTTTATTGTAATTGCAGCACATTGGAAAAGAAATAATAATATGCAAGGCAATGTGATATTGGAACGGTGTAATAATGCATGAAATGGATTCTGGAAGTTTCACCTGAAAATAGAGGGAGATTTACAATATGTGGATAATAATGAATATCTAATCTAAGTTGGGCTTTTGGTAGATCGTAATCCTCTATTCCTTTACTTTTATTTACAATATTGTGTTTACAGTTATTACTTTATCTTATTTATGGTGGGACCCGGGAATGAGGTGTGATAGCTCTGAAATCTTTCAAGATTGTACTTTTCTTTTCACTGCTGCCAATTCCTCTTAAATTCAAAGCTTCTCTTACTTTTCTCAATAGCCTCTTTCAATGGAAGATTAAATACACTCTATCAAATCTCTAAGGTTCATGGTGAAGTGAGCAATGTGAAAAACAGATTCATAGCAGAAAGAAAAAGAATCAGCTCTTGAGTACTTATCAAATTGAGGCGCTCTGTCCTACTACTGTATAGGAAGCAATCACAATTGTTCTTGCTGGCATAATTTAAATACTTGGAATAGATAGTGAATAAAAATGCCATATCTCTTTGAAGAAGCTTTGTTATTTTCTGACCAAATACCAGAACCCCCACATTCTTCACCAATATCACCATACTTCTGTCTCCTTTTATCTTGGAACAGAAGACCTCTCCAGCTCCCCAGGCTGAGGACACATTACACTTTAGTTAAAAGTTAACTTTTTTAGAATATGTTTTCATTGTTTCTGCACTGGCGTCTGGGAACATTTTCTCTGTTGTCTTTTCAGAGGGAAGCAATGAGTGGGAGCTGAGGCATCCCAACTCTAATTCTCTACATACTGATTATTTAATTAAACTTTAGAAGTAAACATCCCAAGCTAATTGCCACATTTTCTTTTCTCATATCTTTTATTTAGCACTAAAAGAGGTAGATGCTAAAATATTTTAATTATATTTTACAGTTTTTATTAGCTTTTTCTTTCTAGCCTAGCATTTTCTAGTAATTGTTTAGTATTCAGTATCCATAGTGGTTTTTCCTAATTAATACAGAGTTATACACAGAATGAAGTCCATTTAAAGTTTCCTTGGAATTACAATATACTGATCTATATCAAAACAAAGCATAGTGCTGAGGATTAAATGAATGTGATTCAGGGTATTGATTGTCCTTTGATGTATATTCTGTAAGAAAGAGCTATATTAAGCTTCTATTCCCAGTCTATCCTCAATTTGCGAAAGGACACTAAAAGTTGTAGTTGCCATTCTGTTCTTCATTCTCAGCTCTCTTTCGGACTAAAGGGAATTTGGATCACACATGTATTTCCAGGATGCGATGCTTAAACAATAGGATAGTATGAAGTAGCTTAATTTTCTTGTATTAAGTTAGAACTGTTAAACTATTTTAATAATTCTGTGATATCTGATGCCTATTGGGATCTTTTAAAGTTACGATCTTTTGGTAAAAATGAGGAATATAGAGTAACACTCTTCAAAATGTTCCACCAGTGTTGTGAAGATCTTGCCCTGATATACCAGGGGTTCCAGTTTTAATGGTGGTGTAGTGCATTCCCTCACCTCACTTTTATTGACATTGTAATAACTCTGGCAGTTCCAATGACAATGTATTGATCCATGGGTCCTTTGAGTGTAATGTCATTGAACTGTTCCAAACATTACTGCAAGTCTCCCATTTAACTGCATAGTAAGACTGCTGTTCATTAATGTCATCTGGCTTATATGATGGTTGTTTTGTACAGCTGGTGTTCTATATTAATACTGATGGTCTGATACACGTCAATATTCCTACGACTATCTACATGGTAATTCCAGTATGCCATTTGGTTAGCTTTTGTTTTATTATTTGCATTTATTTGTAGATATCCAGAACAACTGTTTCACCGTAGAGTTTTAGTTTACAGTAGTATGGCGTTTTTTGCCCAGTGTTTGGAAAACATGTCTAAAAAGATGAGTATGGATACTGTACTTAAAATGATTGCCTAGTTTAGATACTTACAATACAACTGGTAATATTTGGGTCTATTTTCAGTTAGCAGCAATTTGCAACAGATTAAAGTCAAATCCTGAATACGTTACAGAAAAGAGTTGAATCTCTGTTATATTGGGCGCTCTCTCTTCTTTGGAGTCTTTACCTGCCAGTCTATCTATCTTAATGTTTTGCCAACAAAGTGACAGTATCTTGATATTAAGTCCTTCAGAAAACTTTAATCTGCATCGTATTCCTTCTGTGTCCTGCTGTCTGAGTGGGTTTTCAAGCACCGGCAATAGCCTTTGCTCTTCCCAATTTAAACCATATTATTCATCAATCTTTACCTCTTCAGGCTGCCTTTCTGTGTAACTGATTCACAACATGACATTAACAAGTCTTATCTTGTCATCCATTCTGTCATGTTGGCCTTATATCAACTATCTTATTGTCAGCTTAAACTTAACACAGAAGAAATCAAACTTAGTTTTCCCCTTGTCCTCCTTCCTTCTTGGTATCACATCAACTACTATCTTGCTAATGATATTGGTAGCACGGTAGTATCCTAATTCTAAATCTATGAAGCAATACCTACTCCTGCTGTGGCATGATATTCATGATACTGATCTTGTGCACAATTATCCTATTTAACCCAAGCCAGCCCTAATCTGCATCGTCATCTGGTTCCATTACGATTGCTGTTTCCCTATCTAGAAGTGATGAAATCTGCATGACCTCTTACAAGGGAAGACTTACACTCTTCCACCTCCCTTTTGGGAAGAACAAGAGCGGCCTAAAGTTACCCTAGTGGAGGAGGGGAAGGGAAGTCTGGAAGGCAGTGAACCTCTGGACCCCAAGAGGGGAACAGTCAAGGGGGGCTACAGTGAAGTGGCCATTGCCGCAGGGGAGGTAAAAGAAGAGAAAGAATTCCTAAGGTCCCCTTGTTAGCAGTTTCACATAGCACAGGTTGTTAAGAAGCAGAATAAGAAAACACCAGAAGCACCCTGTCCAGAGAGTTTGAGGATATTGTGATATTTTGTGATACTACCATAATTTTTTCAGTACCAGAATCATAAAAAATTAAAGTAGCATCATAGATCAATAGATACAACGCTTCTTGACACTCAGTGCCCTCAGTGTTAAAATGTTTTTTATTCCTTTCATTTCTTTTTTCTAGACATCTAAGCCATTTCCAGACCTGGTTGCTTTTTGCTGCTCAGTATATCTTAAAAGCTAAATCATTTAGGCTACCTTCATATTCTAAGTCTCCTTTAGGCAACATTTTTTTCCCCTATAAATCACTTTTGAAGAGTCACTTCCACTGTGCTGCTAAGAGTTATTTTAGTTAATCTGTATGTTAAGTGAAAAGTAATAAAAATGTTTTTTCTGTCCTGCTTTGCTTAACTTCTGGGTATTTTTCAGTTAATTCAGAGCCCATGATTTTTTTCTTTTTAAAACAGGGACAGATTCTTTCTTTAGGCCTGTGAGATAAGGTCAGCACTACTGTAAACCCTAATGTATGGTCATGGTAAGTCTCTAGACAGCAGTATCTACTGTGCTACATCTGCTGGAGTAAAGCCAGGTGTATTATTGCCTGCATAAGAACCAAGTGCAGATTTGCTCTTATGATTATCACCTGTTTGATATCTTTACAAGTATCCAAATATTACTTGGATATCTTTTTTTTTTTTTTTGCAAATCTATGTTACTTATTAATTATTTCTGCAGAAAAACATGCAGTAAATCTTTCAATTATTTATCCATCAAGTTACTGCATTTCCTGTAGAATTGCCACAGATGTTAGATTGTTCTCTATTTCTGACAAGGTAAGATGATCTCAAGAATTTTGAGTTGCAGATAAAATCTAGCTTTGTTTCTCTAGCAAGCAGTAAGTAATATGTATGGTACATTAAATAGGTTTTGAATTTCAGGCACTTCTGATAAGTATGAAGCAAAGATTGGCCATTATTTCTCATTTATTTGAGTGAAAGAATTGGAAGGTATGCACTGATGCCGGTAGCTATTGTTATACCAAGACTGGGTATTGGAAATCAGAGTGACTTATTAAAACACATTAAAATCCTGTACCAGAAGTTGGTGGGGTTTAGGTAATTGACGTTTATACTAATAAGCTGTGTTGTTGGTTTCTCCTGCCAGTAAGGTGTCAGGACTTTCTAGCTTGCTTTACAAATAAATCCAGTTAAGTTGGGATCATTTTCTTGTTTAATTTGAATAATTCAGTGAGTAATTTTTGAAACTGCAACCTAAGCATGCTTCATTATTTTGTACAAAATGAAACTAGTTGTATGCTTCATCAGCATTACACCTGCGTTATTTTGATGACATAATGTCTAATATCAAGGAACAGACTCTTCCCAACCCTTTGTTACAGGTCATCAGATTGCCCCTTGCTATTCTCAGTTTCTAATTTTAGTCTCAGTATCAGAGGATAACTTCAATCCCCTTGTAGGAAAGTAACAATTTATTTAAGATAATGATGAAATTGTCCCTAGGATGGTCGTCTTGTTTCCAGTGACCATAAAGGCATTGCATATTTGACAACAAGAGCTATCAAAGACCATCATACTTGCAGGACTTTCTTACTTAAAAGTCATGCTGTATAATGTACAAAGTTGCAAATGTTGCTCATGCAAGCTTATTAGGGAGCTCAACTCTGGAACTTCAAAGAAGATATTAGTATATTATATTATTTATTATAAATTTTGTTTAATATATGATCAAATCTGATTATTCTTTATTGTTATGGTGGGATAACTAGACATTATCCCAGACTATCCTGTGGTTAAACCAGACATTCTCCTGGATGGGGAAGGATAGTTTCACAGGCTAATCCATGTTTCTACCCTTGTCATGCTTAGGGCTGAGGAAGGTGTAATGCCAAGTGTAGGAAACAGCCTGTGAGCCAGTTCAGCCACGATCACATAGAACAAGTTGCAGGTTGTTCTGAATGATTGCAGGGACTGCAAAAGCTGTAGCTGGACTCAAAGGAGCAGCAACATAGTTTAGAAACACTTAACCTGTTCATTCTTTTCAATGTTATTCAGAAACGAAGGTTACATTGGGTTTTCATAACCTGCCCCTTAGGTGGCTTTAGGTGTGCCTGTGAGGAGTTGGTGGTTTTAGAACTCTCATCCCCGAGTTTAACTCTTAATTAGTTTCCTAACTAATACTTTTATTTCCTAGAAAAGTTTTGTTTGTTGTTTGGGTTTTTTTTGTTTGGTTTTTTTTGTTGGTTTTTTTTTTTGTAACCTTGTGCTAATTCCAAGTTTGGATTATTCATATTGTCCATATGTTATGTCTGTAAGCCAAGCTCTGCTTGGCATTGGAAAGGGCTTTCCTAAGTAAGTACTGTGTCTGGTCTGTGGCACTGCAGCTCAAGGAGGACCAGAGGAGAGACAATCTAGATGAGAACAATGTGAGCAATCAGAGACTTAGAAAATATAACTGCAAGGAAAAGTCAAGGAAATTGGAGTAGACTATAGAAAAGAGTCAGAATAATAACCTTCAAATATGCAAAAGGTTAGTAGCAATCAGGAGGGCAACAATCTTGTCTTTGCACGCACTGTAGGCAGCAAAGGTGTAATGGACTTAAATTGTAGCAGAGGAGGTTTAGGCTGGATATCAGGAAAAACTTCTCATAATAAAGCTGAATCACTGGAAGCAATTGCTTGGGGAGGTGGTGGAATTTCTTTTATTGGAAGCTTTTTAGAACAGGTTGGACAAACATTTCTGAGGTACCATGTACCCATAGCTGCATTAGCTTCTCTCCTTTCAGCTCTGTCTTTATTATTATTCTGATTGTCGCCTAGCTCTTCCTTCTGCATACTCTCTGAAATTTTTCCATTTCTGTTGTTTGAACACTTTAATTACCTTCATTGCACTATTAGTTTTCTGTTACTGAATATCTCTGACGCTTCTCTTCAATTTTGCTGTTATCTTCATTGATTTATGTCCTCGGTTTTCTTGCAAGATCAGAAACTCTTAAGTTATCTCTGACCCCCCGTCTCTCCGTGACTGTAGGTCTGCCTAACATGATCTCCAATCCATTCTGGAATAGCTTTAATGTTCTCCCTGAAGTCTGTATTCATGATGTAATTATTTTTTGGCTTAATCAGTGCATTACCATTTTTATAGCCTTTCAAAATCCATGCATCTTACACTACTAGATCTCAGAGAAATGTAGTCGGACGATATACCTGACACTGAAGAGAAGAACCTATATTGGATCACATTTTCTGTTTTTCTGTATTACTCAAAGATCATGCTAAATTTGCTGTCCACTGCCTCAAGAACTCCATTATCTTGTGCTACACTTTGACCTTGATGGCTTATTGCATTCTTCTCTGCCCACTCCCCCAGTCCTGTTCATCTGGAAAACTTTCTCCTAAACTATTGAGTCACTTTATTTTAAATCCTACCTTCAAATCTTTTTTTTTCTTCTTTGCAAATGATTGATTCACCTTGGGTATCCTTTTGTGATACCATGTGTGAGTGTTGTTATATCGTACGCAAAATTCATATTCGGCAGTTCCTCCATTAGAGAAAAGCTTTTACCTGAAAGTAGTGTTGTTTGGTTTCCAATAACTCCTTCCTCATATAATGAACTGTTTTTCATGAAATAAGAATTTTAGATTTCACACTATTTAATTCCTCATTCAGTGGTCATATACAACAGTGTAGCTCTGCCCCATTAAATATCTTTACATTTGCATAAGAGTTTTGTTGCTTCTTTTTAAATTTATGTCTAGCAATGTGTGAATGTTCTGAGCCTGTGATTCAGAACAAATACCTAATCTAGTTGCTCATGCATACTGGTCACAGCAATGATTTTTTTATGTGTGTTGTGAATACTAACTCTATTCAATCTAAAGTGTATAGATGTTCAATTCCTTGTACAGAATCAAGTTAACAATACTTTAAGATTTCTAAGTAATAGTCTTCTCCTTCAGCATATGGAAAATCTAAGAATAGTCTGAGAAATGCTGTCTGCAACAAACCACATTGTTTTTTCATAGAGACCAAATTTTTTTGTGTGTGCTTATTGCTAAAATATATACTAACATCTCAAAACTTGTTGATGTTTTGACAGAATCCTTAATGTAAAGAAAGTTTTTAAAAATGATGGATTTGTTCTAGAATGTATCCAGTCTCTAAATTTACAGAAAACATATTTTTAATCCCTACATTCTCTTGTTTGCTTGCTTATTTCTCTTGAGCCAATTTACCCTCATGGGCAAACAGACATTACAAGAATGCCTTAAACATGATGTATAGGAGATTTGCCTACATGCAGGTTGATGTCCTAATATTTCATACTAGCAAGAGAGTAAAGCCTCTGCTTGTTTGCTTATGAGCTGTAGGATCTGTGAATTCACAATTAGTTCTGAAAACCTGATTTTGTTCAGGGTTTTTGATAGAAGTGTATCTTTCCACTTCACAAAATTTATTTGGCACATGTATTGCATAATCAGATGACTATAGAAATTGTTTGGATAGAAATATATGATTTGTGTTGAACAAAATTGCCAACAAATTTCATGCTCAATTGGAACAATTAGCAGGAATTTTGGCTGACTAGCTAAATGTAGGTGTTTCAGCGACATCAGCATGCTGTGAATAGAAATTGTTAAATTATTGTATTACTCATAGTTACAAATTGAAAGTATCAAAATAAATATTCTGATTGTTTTCAAGAAGTGTTTAGATGTGTCTGTAAACGTTATGAATAATGACACTGTACATGTCCTATGTTCATTAAAATTAATAAAAACAATTTCTCCAACATCTTATTTCATAAAGTAGATAGGTACAAAATTCAGTGAATGCAAAACAAAACAGATATGTACCTCTAGGACTGTCTTTGAACAAGGCTTGCTTATGGGAATCTTGCCTTTGCATAGCAAATCCATGACAATGAGATTTTTCTAGGATTGTTTAAATTGAACATACCAAAGCATGGAAATAATTATTCTATCAGGATAGCTAAAAAGCACATAGATTGAAATTTTTCTCTGTTTGATTCACTGGCCCTTTCTGTACACCTGATCTGTACATTCCATGCTCTGACAGGCTGCTCTTTCTAGTTATATATATTTTCTTACTATTTCTTTTGGTTTTAGATCAAAAGTTATTTCTCATCTTTAAAGTAGGACATTTCTCTCTTTAAAAGGAAAGGAGAAGAAATAGATACAGAAACTACAGTCTGTCATCAGCTATTTCCCATGTTTCTGGGTGGAACTGGCTACTGTAGAGTGTTCTTTGATATTTGGGAACTTGTAGTCCTTAGCTTTGCTTCAGAGACTTTACCTGCATGCCATTTCCTAGCTCTGTACTTGAGTTTCAATTCTTCCTGCCAACAACAATACATATTGAAACTGCAGCAGACAGGAGACAAAAGTGCAGTGCCTTTGCTTTTCTTCACAGAACTTGACAACCTGCATGTATTGTTAGGTAATCTGATAGGTTATGCCAGTTTTCAGTGAGGTTTTGTCGTTCTGTAACTTCTATCAAACTAAATTTGAGTCTGAAGTGAACGTGAATTCATTGCGTAGAAGGCAATGCACCTGCCCTGGACAGCAGATGCCTAAACCTCACCTAAGCTTCAGAGAGCCATCCAATTTGCTTACCTGCCAAGACTATTCAACCCTGCAGGCACTTTCCTACTCGGTCTACAGACTCAGCTGTCAGAGAGTTATTAGCTAAGCTTTGCCTGAGTCCACAGAAAAGACTGAAATATTATGTCCGGTCAGGACTACAACTAAACTAATTTTGAGGATGGCAACCTTTTGCACAGTAATATAGTGAGAATAGGATTTGTCCGTGAGGTAAGAAAGCACTGAACCTGAGGGGGACTCTACCTACATAGCCCCAGGCATCCTGTGGGAGCACACTCTTATTTTTACAGCTACAAGAGTGGATTAATCAGGTGGCAAAAGGAGAACAGATTAGAGGGAATCTGACTGCCTGGATGACCTGGACACTCCTCTGGAAAGGAGCAGAAGTAAAATGTTCCCTGTGGGCAGGATCCAGAGCTACAGAGTATGCTCTTTCCATCTCAGTGTCTAACTTTGGTTCTGCCTGCTGCACTTTGGGCATCGTGGCTTTTGAATTTCTGGTTGCATCGTGGCTCAATTTCAAGAAAAAGGGTGGAGCGTGTTCCTGTTTAGATAGATCATGAGCCCACTGGACTGAGTAGAGCCTGAAGTTCAGCTTTCTCCTTAGCGGGATCACTGTTCAGATGTCTGCTCTGCAAATGCGGATCCCACTCTCATTATGTGCTGCGGGAATTCAGTATAAGCGTGCTGCGTAGCATTTCTTCTTGTTCCTTATGTTCTCTGTGAAATCGTGGAATCATGGAATGGTTTGGGTTGGAAGAAACCTGTAACGGTCATCCAGTCCAACCCTCCTGCAATGAGCAGGGACATCTGCAACTAGATCAGGTTGCTCAGAGCCCGTCCAACCTGACCTTGAATGTTCCCAGGGATGGGGCATCGACCACCTCTCTGGGCAACCTGGGCCAGTGTTTCACCACCCTCATGGTAAAAAATGTCTTCCTTATATCTAGTCTGAATCTACCTTCTTTTAGTTTAAAACTGTTACCCCTTGTCCTGTCTCTACAAAGCCTATTGAAAAGAGTGTCCCCATCTTTCTTACAAGCCCTCTTTAAGTATTGAAAGGCTGCAATAATGTCTCCCCAGAGCCTTCTCTTCTCTGGGCTGAACAAACCCAACTCTCTCAGCCTGTCTTCATAGGAGAGGTGTTACATCCCTCTGATCATTTTTGTGGTCCTTTTCTGGACCTGCTCCAACAGGTCCATGTCCTTCTTGTACTGAGGAAGAGGAGGAGTCCTATTTTTCCCCCTGCATATTGTGAGAGGCAGTTTCCATTTTTATGCTGATTGTTTAGAAAGGTACGGTAGTAATTACAGGCAGACTAGATCACTTCTTTGATGTGAGGAACCCAAAATTTCAAAGAGGCTGTAAGGAGGCTGGGTATGTAATTTATAGGGCATGGATTCCATTCACTGGCTGTAGCAAAGCAGAGGTATAAGATGTTAGTTTCAGAAACAATCTCAACAATTTTTTTATTATAGAAAATACCATAATATTAGAATTCGAAAAATGAGTGGGCTCAGTCAGGACTTAGGGCCCAATGGTATGATTCTTTAAAGGCCCTGAAGGAGTCTTGTCCTTGTACAATATCTTTTGGAAATCAAACGATTATGAATGGTATACTGCAGTAAAGTAGAAGCTGCAGTAAAGTAGAAGTTACAAGGGCAGTTAGACTGCAGTGAAATTGGGAAGATCAGTAAGCTTGTATCAGGGCCATCCCTACAAGAGGAACTTCTTTAAAAATTAAGCAGTATTTGTGATATGTGATCGCTTCCAGTTACAAATATAGTGTACTTTACAAATCTATTAGAGGTTTCTGTAACAAAGACTGTAAAACATTATTGTTCATTAGTGTGAAGGAGTAAAGTTTTTAACAGATATGTATGAAATAAAATTTTCCTTTTTTCATCTTTGGTATATATTCATGTTATTGGAATTTTATTTAAAGTAGAATTTTGCCTTTTGAAGTGCTATTCCTTATACCATATCCTTGGCAAGATGACCTTTTTCTTATCTTTATTATCCAGCTTTCAGTAAGAAACTGGGAAGTTTAAAGAGACAGTTGCTGTCAGCTTCTTGTCTTAACTGTTTAGGCCTTTAAAAAAGATGTATAAATATTGAACCAGCTGGATTTAATAAATAAAGTTATTCTGTTCTACAGACAACTTAATGGTTATTAAAGGAAAAGCCACTGGGCTTTTGGAAAAGTAGACAAGCAATTTATCCTATATTGAGAAATTTTTCAAATTGTAGGAAGTGGAAGGAATCAAATGTACCCATCTGAACACACTTAAATACCAGTTTACATGCAGAAAAGAAAAGCATTATCCAGTGACTCACAAACATAATTTGTGTTTTGCAACACAAGACACACAAGCGTAGGACACTCTTTAAGATCACCACTAAAGATACCAAGAGGCACTGACGCGACTTTGGCAATGAGATCCGGTGAGATCATTTTCCTCTGGACCTAAGGATGCCATAAAGTGCATCTTTCATTTTTTTTGCATGAAGAATATTTTAAAATCATACTAAAAGAAAGAAAATATAGTACCATTTAGTTATAAATAGAGCCAAACATCAAAAATTGAATATGCATAAAAAAATCTCCAGAACCTACTGTTGTGTACTCCTATGTACCGTCAGGGCTTAATCATGAATGTTACTGGAGTTACATTCTCCCATCACTCACTTGCTGAAGTCAAGAAAAATAGAGTTGTACCAGGTCCAAATCCAGCACAACATGTGTCTGTAGAGCACCATTAAAACTAAACTATTGAAACAGTTTACTTTGATGGATTTGTTGAGGAATAGTGGATTTGTATGTATGGTTAAATACTGAGTAATTGCAGAAATGTATTTTTTAAAAATTGAAAAAAACTTTTATTTTTCTCATTTCCCAGTATAATTAAGTGGTAGAAGTAGTCCTACAATCTGAATATTTAATTTACTTTTTCTCCAAAAGAGTTACAGCATCTCTTTCTGTTCTAGTAGGAAACATTCATGGACAATATCCATTGAAGTGAGTGCAAAGTGCAGTGTGGTCGTGATCTACCAACAGTTTATAACCAGTTTGCCACTATTTTGCAAAATAAATAGCTAAAGAAGATTTTAAATAAGCTTCCCTAACCCAGATGTCTGTCTTATTAGTGACTTTCTTTTAATTATATGAAGATGTAACAGCTCAAGGTGAAAAGGCAGTAAGAGGAGAACTGGAAGGGGCACCTAAACGATCTAGGTCCCTGAAGGAAAGCAATAATTGATGTGGGGCCATATAGGAAGATGCTTTGGGAGCAACAATTATATATCCAGAAAAATGCACAAAATAGCCACCCATAAAATGGCACAAAACTGCTTCTGTATCTCCCCTAATGTGACCTCTTCACTGAATAATATGTTGAAAAAATCTGCATGCAACCCAAACCATATTTCCCAAAGCCTAGACATAGTGCTACAATTTGCATATGCACTGCATATAGCTATTGATATTTACAACAGGAAATGGCATAAACCCAGTGCATTTAGTGTAGGAGTGTGTGATGTCATGCTTAGTTTTGATTGATGTATACATTTTGCCTTGCATTTATGTGAGAGAGGGCAAAGTCAGAGAAACTTGTCTAGGATTTGGGGTAAATGATAGGGAAGTTTGTGAAAGTCTGCAGACCAAGTAATATTTCAATAACATTATTGACCTAATCCTAAGGAACTTATATCTCCTGTAATACTTGGAATTGGTTTTGTTCCAAAAAGTTCCATTGTGCAAAATGAGGGAAAAAAAAAAGTTTTGATCACAGACCTTTAGGCAGTGTTTTAGATGTGCTGTCTTAGCCACTATCTTGAGGATAAGGTCTGAAACCTTGACTTTATATTCTTTAGAAAGCCAGCACAGAAAGCAAAGGGTAGGTCTGATGTTTTTACAGCAATCACTGCAATAGCCTTTGCTACTGAGGTATACTCTATTACTCTGTTTCAGATAGTTTTTCAAAGGGCTTAAAATGTTCAAGTATACCATAGAACTGTAGTTGCCCTGAGAGGTGAAAATAGTACAATCAACTCATCATCTTCCAGAAGGTGGGCAACACCTTTAAATCAACTGGGAAAGGCAGAAGGCATTATTCAGAAATGCTGCTTAATGAGAGCTGGGACTGAATGAGAAATTCAAAAGCTCTTCTATACAATGGGTTGTACTGATCATTGTTTGGTACATCTTCTGTGTAATTGTAGGGTCTTCTGAATGCTTTCACCTGCTCACCTCTGCCTTGCCCATTTTTAACTCTAGGCAGATTGTCTTCATCAGCATGCAGATCTTCTCCAAGCACCATTCTGTTTCAGCATTATGATCGCTAAGATAGTAACATGGCGAGCACTTCTCACAGACAAATGCAGCTATTTGTTAGCTGAGTATTTACAGCACTAGAGACCTCGTCTTCTCATCAGCTCTTTTGGAGACGTTACATTAACAGGACCAAGGAACTGATCCTTGTTAGGAGAGTTCATGTTAAGCTGAAATTCAATATTTTTGCTTACTGAACTTGAATTAGGCAGTAAACCTAATCTGTAGAAAACAGCATTCATCATGCACAATAGAATCATAGAATAATTTACGTTGGAAGGAATGTCTCGTAGTCATCTGTCAGTCAAAGACACTGGGGATAAGCCAAACTGAGCAAAGTCAAGCCACCTTTGATCAGATTGCTTAGGGCCCTGTCCAATGGTGTTTTGAATATTTCTAAGGATGGTGATTCTGCAGACTCACTGGCCTCTGTTCAAATGATTGACTGCCCTCATTGTAAAAAGCCTTTTCCTAATATCTCATCAGAATCTGCCTTCTTGCAACTTCTTTCTGCTGCCCATTTTGTTATCCCTGTGAGAAAAGCATGGCATAGTCAGAGTCAGCAATAGGATTGCAACTTAGCCTTCTCTTTTTAAGACTGAACAAATCCTGTACTGTCAGGCTTTCCTTCTAACTCCTAGGCGACCTATGTCTCACTGTTTTGTTTACAAAGGACAAATCCATGCTGGCTATTCCTAATCAAATTCTTGCCCTTCATGTCCCTGGACAGGGCTTTTAGGGGATTTCCTTCATAGTCTTCCCAGGTATGGTGGGAAGCAGATTAAGCTGACCAGTCTGAATTTCCCCAGATCTTCCTTCTTGCCCTTCTTAAAGATGTGTGTAACATTTGTGTTTTTACAGAGGTCAGGAACTTCCCCTGATCACCATGACCGGTCAAAGATGATAGCATTTTCTCAATGATGTTGGCCAGTTCCCAGTATCCCATCTGGTCCTGTGGACCTGTCTACATCCAATTTGCTTAAGTGGTCCCTAGCTTATTATATCTCTACTATGGATATTATCTGTACTCCCTACTAACTCAACCAGATGAAAAACATTAGCAAAAACCAAAATCTTTGTTGCTCAGGATTTCAGGTGCTTTTTTTGTATGTGGAAAAAAGTTGGATATAAAGTTCTTGTATAAACTAGAGAAGCTTTGACGTTAATGTAATCAGAGAGCTGCTGTAAAGGCGGTAGCAGCATGTAAGAGTGGTCAACGTCTGCTTTTCTGCTGATATTTCTTGATGAGACATATTTGAGTTTTTCTTTTTATGCCACCACATAAATTCCAGAATTTTTTCCAGACCTTTACATTTTAGTATTTGCAATGTGTACCTTTATATACTATGCACAGTGTTTTTCAAAGAATGTGTTTAAATATTGGCAGTGCTCGTGCAGTTACAAAACACAGCCATGAGTTTGTGTCTCATGTATGGTGAGATGAGTTCAGTTTTTGGGGGGTTTTTTTAGAGGCTTTGTGGTAAACTAGGCACAATTCACAGGGTAACAAACCAGAAAGGTTAGTGAAGATCCCACTCACAAGCTTTTACCTATCCTCAGCTTTGACCAATTAGCCAATTAGAAAGAGCAGCTGTAAATGCCTAGATCCAAGTAAATAACAAATTTGCAGGCTCTCCTGAAAAGGATGTAGAGTTGGCCTGAGAGGTGCTGCAGAAAGAGTTTTTTGTGAAGAGTAATAGCTGACCACAGAAAGCAGCCTGGAAACTTGGTGAGCTGTGGAAAGAAAAGTCTCTCTTCTTTCTTGTTTAATGCAAGATGCTTTGGCTGGAGTTCAGTAAAGGTGAACTGTACTAAAGCTGCTTCTATGCTGTACAAATTGGCAATGCTATTTTAGTTCTTCAAAGAAACAAAAGAAAAAATACATTTCACGTACCTATTACTAAGAGTAAATGAGAAAGATGTTTTTCTCTCTAGGTCTGATTTTTGTTTGCTTGGTTTTTCTTTTTTCTTCTTTTTCTTGGTAACATGTCAGTCATAGTTTTCTTATTTGTCTGTGCCAGCTGCACTTTAAGAGAGCCCACTATTAAAAATCATGTCTTTTTAGTGCATGTTAGTACTTTTTTGCTAGTGTTCCCTCTGAAGCTTACCAGGTAGTCCAGGCAAATGCAACTTTTCTCCTTAGTATGTATTTGCTTTTTTTCCATCTTCTTTTTCCATCAGTCAGGTTAACTACTCTTCTCAATCATAATAAAGTTTTGCTTAAACAGACAGCACCTCCTTTTTGGAATGGGTATGTTCATCCAATTAAAAACTCCCTGCATCATCTTCTTTCAATGATTTATTGACCCATTTCAGTCCTTAAGTCTCTAGACTGTATATTTTAGGTAAACAGGTATGTTAACAAATATAATTGATACATACAGTTTGTTATTCAGGTGTTTGTATCTTATTAGTGGCTCTGGTTGTCAACCAAGATGATGGAATGGTGTACTCAGGTACTGTAGAGTGAGTCATGCCAAATACCTTTCTCCTAAGCATGTTACATCACTAAGCTATATGAACAAAAAAGTGTGTTAAAAGGATGCTCTAACTGCTTTCACAACAGTGGTGGTCATGGAGTCTGAGCCCTTGCTTAGTGGTATCTTTATAATCTGTCATCTGATTAGTTTTAGCAATCACTTTGCACTTGTTCTCATGTAACTAGCACCTCTTCTTTTTCAGCTCTTCCAACAGATAAGTCATATTTAATGACAATCATTGCTATATATTAACTTGTAGCTGTGAATAATGTAATGCATGTCCTAATCTGTCAAATTTGCATGTGGTTCTGTCCTTCCAAAAGTAGTCCATCTGACTTAAAAGGAAGTAGGCTGCTGCAGTTAAGCGTATTCATACAATTTAGTAGGATCAATTTTATAGTCAGTTGCACTATAATAGAATTTACAAACCGAATTACTTGTGTGATTATTGTATCTGTATCTTGGGAGCAAACTCTTGAGTATGTGATGTAAAACAGCCTTGGAAAATGGAGAATTGGTTATCTTGGAAAGTGAATCTTTAGCGTTGCATGCAAATGCTTAACAAAGCAAAAGTAATGATCTATTTAGGCTACAAACTGAGAAACTGTCCTCTGTATATGATCTGGTGTTACTAATGCAGACCACTGATCTAATTCTATAGATATTTTAATCTATGATGAATGTGATAATGAATTTATTAAGTGTTAGTGTTGGTACCTGTTGTGGTTTAACCCCAGCTGGCAACCAAGCCCCACACAGCCGCTCGCTCGCTTTCCCCCAGTGGGATGGGGGAGAGAATCAGAAGGGTAAAAGTGAGAAAACTCGTGGGTTGAGGTAAAGACGGTTTAATAGGTAAAGCAAAAGCCATGCACGCAAGCAAAGCAAAACAAGGAATTCGTTCACTATTTCCCATGGGCAGGCAGGTGTTCAGCCATCTGCAGGAAAGCAGGGCTCCAGCACGCCTAACGGCTACTTGGGACGACAAACGCCATCACTCTGAATGTCCCTCCCCCTTCCTTCTTCCCCCAGCTTTATATACTGAGTATGACATCGTATGGTCTGGGATATCCCTTTGATCAGTTGGGGTCAGCTGCCCCAGCTGTGTCCCCTCCCAACTTCTTGTGCCCCCCCGAGCCTCCTCGCTGGTGGGGTGGGGTGGGGTGAGAAGCAGAAAAGCCCTTGGCTCTAGATAAGCACTGCTCCGCAATAACAAAACCATCTCTGTATTATCAACACTGTTTTCAGCACAGATCTCAAATATAGCCCCATTCTAGCTACTGTGAAGAAGATTATCTGTATTCCAGCCAAAACCAGCACTGTACCCATTTCCTCGGTTGGAAACTTCAGTGAAGTCAGTGTATTAATAATTGAGGTACATAGTGAATCTTCTAAAATTTGTATTCAGAAATTCACTGTCACTAATTTCATGCAATCATAAGCAACTTAAAGTCAATGTGACACAAGAAATGATACTCCACTGTCTCATCTCTAACAAATGACAGTAATTAGCCATATTTCAAGCAAAAGATAATATATCACAGATAAGGGAGTTCATATTTCATACAGTGCCCATTACCAGAAATGTAGGGCCAAATGAACTCTCATGTTACACTCCTTTATAAGCTCTTCTGTCAGAGAATATTATATTAAAATGATGCTTGTAAAATAAGTTTTAAGACAGAGGAAACTTTTGAAAATTGATGGCTTTCGTGAGCAGTCAGCATTAGTATTTACTTTGCTAAGGACTAAGGGAATACTCATGGGAATTAAAGAAAGCCTATGCATCCTTGTTGTGTTGTCTTCACTGCTGCTAATAAGGGAATGGCAGTTTGGTTCACCTCTGGTCACTTCCACTGTGACTTAAACAGTACCAGCTTTGTCTTTTTAAAAAGTCTACGAATAAAACAATTGTTCACAAGTATCTAAAAATTCTTTGCTGCTTATAAAGCCTAGTATGCATCACTGACTCTATGATACAGGGGCCTTGGAAATGATCTATGCAGTGGGAGCAAGGCTTCCCACATCGAGTGGAGATCCAAATCTTTCCCTTTCAAGATTACAGTGGTCTGAGTTTCAATAGCAAATAGCTGATGAATACCATAAGCTATTTTGTCCCAGTCTCTAAAACCAGTGAATAGGTTGAGCAGCTGGTAAATAAAATTGATTCCATTTACCTGCCGTAAATAAAAGGGTGGAAAGTTGTGAAATGGTGAGCAATGGAGTGAGTAAAAGCTGAGACCTAAGCCAAATCCTGCCCATTGCAGTAGCTGCAATAAGTAACGTATCCATACAACTCTTGCAAAGCAGCAGGAGAGGGGAACATAAATGTACCTACCCTTTACGCAAAGCATTCTTGTGTGATCACAAAATGTAACACAGGTGAGTGAGAAAGGTGGTGCATTTTGGAGGGAGAGGGTGGTAAGAAGGCTGTGGAGCAGCTATTGTTACAGTGCTGGGCAGATGCACACAAGTGAGGTATATATAGTATGGATCTAGTCTGCTGCTACAAAGGGCCATCAGCTTGAGAAAGATGGACACAGACCAGTTTATGCTGCTTTGTGCAGGACTGAGGCATCCTCTCTGATGTTAAGACACACAATGCAGGCTTGTTCATAGGAAAACTATAGTACTGCACTGTTTGATTTCTCTTGTGAAAATGTAACTCTCAGTATATGCTTTGTGTTCAACTAGAAACTCAAGATTAAAAAGCAGGATTAATGCATACCTGGCTATTTTCAATAGCATCTTACTGAAAATAGTCAGTCATGCCTATGATTTTTACATGTGATTCTTTAACAATTGTTTGCTGGGAGTTTCACCCTTGCATAGAATAAAGGAGGGAGAATATCAATACTTTCAGCATTCTGAAATCCCTTAATCTGCATTCCTGATAAGACTTTGTTACTGTTTTCAAGGAGAAAACCAAAGTAAATTCTTTTTAAACAAAATAATAAATAAAAAATCTTTTTAAATCCATTTGCATAAAGATAATCTATGGAGCCTTTTCTAAGATTAAAGTTTTCTTATAAAAATGAATGCATGAAATCTAGTATTTTCTTCATAAATTACAATACCATTTAAATGGACATTGTGTTTGAAAAGACCCATAGCTTTTCTTCTTTTGCAGTAGTTGCAATGGACTCTTAGGTATTTATACATGTGATGGATTCAGATAATAGTACAAATATGTATGTTACAAGATGTGGGCACAGATTAAAATTAAAAGGAGTGGTTTCAAAGGAATAAAAGGTATTCCTTGTAGTGGAACAAATATTCTTTTTATATGAACGCTACCTGAAGTGTCCTGTTGATGTGTTTGCATGTTCAGAGAAAATGAACACTGTTATACTTCATACTTCCTCCCTTATAACATGAAGCTGAGTTATAACTCTACTAGTGGTATGGCCCAAAATGTTTTTTGAAATGCTGGCAAGGCTCCAGTTTGTCTTGTTTTTAAGTGTCACAGTTAACTAAGTGAGGTTATTCCAGTATTATCTAAGAGTCATTGTTATAATCCAAGCGGTATTTGTGGGTATGTAGTCAGGCTTCCTGAAGTGGGAATGTCCTTTTGCTGATTTACAGTTTTGCATTATTTAAGTAGTAAATTCTGTACAATGCAGATGAGAACCTTTGAGGGAAAACAAATATTATAGTCATTCAATATTTCAGTAGCCTTGTAGCTGTTTGAAACAGTCTATTAGTAAATGAAGTTTATTTTCATCTTTAGGTATAAAAATGCTTCTTATATATTAGTAGATATCAATACCACTTTACACACAGGAAAGCTGACAAAGAAAAATTGGAAGAAAGCCCAGGGGTTTTTTTTCTCCCTATCCAGTGACCTACTCATAAATGACAGTATTTATATTGGCCCTTTCTATCTTCGATCTAGATATGGCTTTCAGCATAATAGAAGCCATAAAATATAACCTAGTAATTACTACAGCTTTCCCTCAAAATCAAGGCTTAACTAGAACTCATTCAGAAATATGTTGTCAATTTAAAAACACCAAATGAAGTGTTGGGATAAATTTCTCCCAAAAGATTTTGCTAATGTAATGCCCATTGCTGTAGTAATCCATTTTTAGATGCCTGACTCAGAACTGAATCCAGAGCCATGTGTGGAGCAGAGCCAACAGGGAGTACTGAAAAGGGACACATCTTCAAAAGTACCTAAAACAAGCTGCAGAAAGCGTCTTCTGTCAAGTCAAGATTCGCATCTAAAAATGGTATCCTGGAGTTAGGTGCTCATGCTTTCAAAAACAGAGGGAGTGCAGTTGTGTTTATACTTTGTACAGCAGTTCAGTGCCTCAAACAGTCACTGAAAATACAAGAGATGGCTGTTACAGGCCATCATCAGCCAACAGTCAAAGAATCATTTCTATGACCTTGTACTGGGTTTGCGTGGCAAGGCTTTGGTAGCAGGGAGGCTACAGGGGTGGCTTCTGTGAGAAGCTGCTAGAAGCTTCCCCTGTGTCCGACAGAGCCAATGCCAGCCGGCTCCAAGACGGACCTGCCGCTGGCAGGGGGATGCCCAAAGGAGGCTGTGACCCCGTGGGAGGCCTGCACTGGAGCAGGCTCCTGGCGGGACCTGTGGTCCTGTGGAGAGAGGAGCCCACGCTGGAGCAGGTTTGCTGGCAGGACTTGTGACCCCGTGGGGGACCCACACTGGAGCAGTCTGTGCCTGAAGGACTGCAGCCTGTGGAAGGTGCCCACGCTGGAGCAGTTCATGGAGGACTGTCTCCCACGGGAGGGACCCCACGGTGGAGCAGGGGAAGATTGAGGAGTCCTCCTCATGAGGAGGAAGGAGCAGCAGAGACAAAGAATGATGAACTGACCCCACCCCCATTCCCCGTCCCCCTGCACCACTGGGGGGGAGAAGGTAAAGAATTCTGGAGTGGATTTGAGCCCAGGAAGAAGGGAGGGATGGGGGGAAGGTGTTTTAAGAATTGGTTTTATTTCTCATTACCCTACTCTGGGTTGATCGGTACTAAATTAATTTTCCCCAAGTCGAGTCTGTTTTGCCCATGAAGGTAACTGGTGAGTGATCTCTCCTGTCCTTATTTCGACCCACGAGCCTTTTGTTATATTTCCTCTCTCCTGTCCAGCTGAGGAGGGGAGTGATAGAATGGCTTTGGTGGGTACCTGGCATCCAGCCAGGGTCAACCCACCACAGACCTGAATGTAAGGCTATAGGCTGCTCTTGTCATTTATTGCCATTGCTGTGACTGCTGTTGTAGAGAAAAGGGTTCTTGATCTCAACAAGTCTGGTGGAAAAATGACCTGTGACCTCAACTGCTGTCCTGGAGACAGAAGATATTGGGTATGGGTTTTCTAATCTCTGCGCCAAGTGATGTCCAAGCCTTTAATCCAATTGTACTGATGTAATGTGTAGTTCATGAATTGCCCTTCGAGGCAGAATCAAAAACTTTGTCTCTCTCCCTAGTAACGTATTAACAATAAGTTACAAAATTGTACTTTGTTCTGGCCTAATTAATCCTGAATTTTTCATTGTTCTGTAGGGAGCTTCAGCAAAGGAATGTTTACTTTGGTATTGCTACATGTGCTTATGTAAGACATAAACATTGAAGCCATTAACTGTTTAGACTGCAGTAAATTCTGAATGCGTGAAAGTTTCTCTGTGTACCAACAGGAATTTATTTCATTTTGGACTTAGGTGCCAGTAAAATAATGCAGAAGTTTTTGGGGGGGAGGACAATCATGATAGGAATAGGTATCTAAATTCCACATGTCTTCAGTCACAGTTGACCCTTTTGGATCTGGATCTACAGCCTTCCAATGGTTAATACTTTTCACCTGGTTTTATGGGCCTGTTTAAAATAATACATCAACTTGAGCTATGATAAATTTAAGAGCCACTTAAGTTTGTTTTGCCTTTATTAAAGTGGTCTCAAAGTCTTGTACTTTTATTGGTACTTGTAGATTTTGATTTAATAGTCTTTTAAAAGTTGTTCAGTAAAGCAAATCAAGTTCTTCACATTGCAAAGCGTGTTTCGCAGACCGCAAATGGTTCTGGAACTCTTCTCTGAATGCAATGCAATTCTCCATCTTTTGTCTTCCTTGTTTGGACTAGGACTGGAGCCAAAGGATGAAATCTGAGAGTTGGTTGTAAGCTGGTATGGTTTTGTTATTGCTTCGTGCTCGGTAAGGCTCTTCTCAAAAATGAACATAATCTTACAAATGCTGTGTAAATGCATCACTGCACTCATCTGTTACTGCTTCCCAGTTCCCCCTTAAGGATGAATAAAATCCTGTGTCTAGGTAGGACCTTGCATTCAGCTGTATTGTGATGCATACATCTTCCTTAAAGTTGTCTTGCTACATAGTGTCTGGCAGTGGTAAATAGCAATTTCTTAGAGATCAATGTTATTTATAATCTGAAAGCTTTATTAGAAAGGCTTTATAACCATGTAATGATTAAAGTAATGGATTGTATGGAGTCAAATATCAGTTGTCATAGGATGCCAATAGAAATACTAGTTGATACTTCATCACAAATACAATTTATTATAACCAGCCTGTATTTTAATGTATACTATTACTTGGATCAGTCAGTTCTGATGTTGAACTGAAAGTAAGATCCACTCATGGTTTTTCAGTTGTGTGGTAATGCCTTGCAACCTTTGGAATACTACGGTTTTTTGTTCCAATGTAATTGCAGATTCTTGTAATTCTAATTTTGTAACAGTTTAAGATGTGATACAGACTTAAGCTTATGAAGTATGGCCACACTTCTCTACAGAGAAGTTCTTCCAAATAATTTTTTTTTCAAAACTGAAGCATTAAGTGGTTTTTACTAAGTTTACGACATACTGGGGAAGCAGCAGGGGGGGGAATGCTTTTTAAGTCTACTACACTATTATCTTGATTCAGTGAATATAGATAGGGTTTTTTGAACCTTCTAAGTGTGTTTATATAAATACATATACTCTTAATTGAGAATACATTCCTTCCCTCCCCTTAAAAGGAAAAACTCAAATGCCATATTCCTCCTCTGCCTTTCAAGTATCAAACACTTGCTGACAGGGTTGGGAATAACCATTTGATTCCTAGCAGCATAGGTATGTGAGGTGTTAGCTTTGGTGGTGAAACTAGATTAAGAAGTTCCCATCTCTGATTGCCTCTTCATTTGTGTCAGTATAGCTGTGGATCAATACAGTAAAAGACTGAAACAATGTGGTTCAAAAGTAATCCTCCAGGCAAAAGGTTATTTCTGTTATTACCAAAGGCTCTTTGAACACGGTCTAAATAGCTCTCTATTTGACAGGATTTTTAAATTGAATTTTTAGAAGTTTCAGTTGCACTTTAACATTGCAGACGTACTAAGCCATACCTATTCTGCAATGGTCTGCTTCTGAAATGGGCTTCTGTAGTCTGTCCTTGCTCTGCTGTACACTGACAGCAGTTTAGGGTGTTCCAAAACGGTCGTGGAAAGAACAGAGTAACTTCCTGAAGCTGGTCATCCTAAGCTGTTCCTGGAACAGTAAGACCAAATGGATCTCAGAAAATTCAGTTAAATGTTCTCAGGGAGGGAAATATCAGACTTGTAGAAATGAAGAATTTTTGAGTTGAAGTAAAATGTTCTGCTATTAGTCTGACTAGAAGTTAAGCTAAAATACTTCCTCACTTATGAAAAAGCTTTGTGTGAAATCTAATAAACAGGGATGCTAGAGTAGTGCTGGTTATGTGCTGTTATATTTTTAACTAGGTTGGTCAATATCTGTGTTCAGCCTGCAGCATTTTTCCAATGGAAGCTCAGTCTCTTAGCTCTAGGATAGGCTTAGCCAATGGATTCTTTTTTGCTAACAGAAATGATCCATGGGAGCTCCCATAAGGAGAAAAGTCATAAGGCAAAACACAGTCTTTCATGCTGTAAAAGCGAAGCTAGGAAGTAAGAATCTCACCTATTTTTGAGGTGGCATTTCAAAGACTTTGCTGTTGTACTTTTTTTTTTTTTTTATTAAATCAATTCATGTTATTAAAGGAAAGTTGAAAAAGCTTTTGAAACCTTTTAGTTTATTGCTGCTTGTTTGCAACTATGATCTTTCCTGAAGCCACAGATTACAGGAGAGTATTAATACAATAGTTATTTTGAAATATAAAGTGATCTGTATCAACTAATGGGCATACAGCGCACTAGTGTGAGGTAATTGCAGCAAGTCAATGAAACTGGCAGTAACCTTTATGCTCACTAGTTTTAGATATGAGTACAAGTTGGTGGGCTTTGTCAGGTACCTATTGCAAGCATGCTGGAACATGATTGATTTCAATGCCTTGTCTGAAAAGTAAAGAAAAAGGCTGATAGTATATTGATTTCCAGAAACTGCAAACTGTTGTGAGAGCATGTATTACAATTGTAGACATAGATTGGCATGGCTCCTACATGTAAAGCTTTATGCAGATTAATAAACTCTTACATAATTATGCCATCTTAGTTTATTGCTAAATGTAACTGCATATTTGTACTTGGGCAGTGCTAACTGAAGTTCAGTGAATATTTGAAATCTGGAAGGGGGAGGTCTTTTCAGAAAAGTGTTAAATTGTTTCTAGCTGACAGCTTCCTAGAAGCCATTAAGAAACTGATGCTTTGCATCATTTTTCAAAGGCTCCAAGTAGAGTGGGTTTTTTCTTGAAACTTTCCTTGTTTGTAATTGCCATCAAATAACCTAAAAGACTTCAGAAATAGGATGGAGAAAGTATAAGATTAACTATACCCCTCCCTCGTCCCAAACCAGAGCAACTTTGCACCCTTTCACTCTGCTTATCAACCTGTGAGCAGAATTCTATTCTCTGCATTTTCTTCTTCAGCATCTGGACGTCAAATTGTCCAGATGTGCTGGAATAAAGTGTAGTAAATGCCTCCATGTGTGGTATATTTGCTAGCATGCATGACCTAAGAGACCCCACAAAGTATTTTGGCTGAGCTGGCCAGAAGCAACATTGGATGCTGCGTCTTCTCAATGTTATTAAAAACACACAGTCAAGTCTAATGCTGCAGCAGTAGGGAAGCATTTGTAATGAAACATGCTGCCAGTGGGAAGAATGGGGGTGTCTGGATGTTGAATACAGTTGCTAAATACTTTCTAAGTAATCAATGGCAAAATTGAGTTATAGGCTGCTTTAAATTATTTACAGAAGAATTTAAATTTGCAAACTTATTATAACAAGCTGTTGCATTTAACAACACTCAAGTTCTTGAAAATTCAATGCTAAAATGAGTTATTACAAGTAAGTTAGCTGTCTGAAATTAAATTAGGTGATAAACAATCCATTTTTCTGGTGTAAATTGGCATTCATGACAACTAGTCCTAATATGCACCTGAACCCATTATTCCTGGCACTTCATAAAGTGGCAATTGATAGAATTTGTATTGATGGACTCTTATTGAATATAATTTCTCAACAGGAACTAGCTAATCAATTAATTAATCATAGTGTTACTCAAGTTTGTTTTCATGTTGCTCCTTCATTCAGAAAATTAACTGTTAACATTGCTTTCGATTAATATAACTTAAACATTTTACTTTTCATTGACTGAATTACCAAGCTTAGACTAATTAAAGTGTTAAAGCTCTCTGAATTGCTACCAAAACTGAATATTATGTATGCTAATTTGCAAAACACACAACAAATCCTAATTCTACTATATTTACCATTATGCAGTATTTAAAACCAGAATGTTTAGTCTTGCATTCCCTCTTGAAAGCTACTTGGGCACACATGGAAAGACCTAGCCGCTTCTGAAAAGACTTGAGGTAGTAATCGTCAACAATATTATGATGAAAAGCGCCATCAAATCATGTTCTTCTAAGGCTATCTAATAAATATTTGCATCTTCCTTTGCATTTAAATAAGGCTTTCTTAAAATTCAGAGGTCACTCCATCCTACTGCCAGGTTATTTTGGGCAGATGCTTTAAGTATGTGAACTCCACTGACTAGGGTGACTGTGCAGAGAATGCCAAGATTCACCAGTCTGGAGTGCCCTTTAAGTCAAAAAGGCTTCCCTGGAGAGCAGGGGTCTTCTCACCTGTCCCTGACTGCAGTAACAGAACCTACATTACATATTTTGGTTTGTGATGACATAAACTTATGTAATATTAAAACCTTAAATTCCATTATATGAACTCTTGCTTCGGTAAACATGAGTCCTGGCCCAGACAGAACCTATGTAAGCACAGAATTCCTCTTACAAATTAGGAGATTGGCCCTGATCACCTTTTTTTGAATAAATAATGGTAACACTGGTGTAGAATATACAAAATGCAAAGTAATCTGGTAATATTGACAAACTTGTTTGCCAACTCATATACTCAGGGAAATGCTTTGAAATGTAAATTTAGGCTGTATTTTGTTTGTCCTTTGAAAAACTTCTGTCTTCCCTTTTCTAGCATAATTCTGTGTCTTGGATCTTGTTTGCCAAGTGACAGTTTTCTTAGAATAAGGATAAATTACACTTCCATTAATATATTAGTTTATCAAAGACATGTAATTTTTGCTTTGTAAAGATATTTAAAGTTTTTTGATTGAGCTCTTTTTCTTTTTTTTCCTCAAATAGTTAAGGCAGAATATTGAATTTTATGAGCAAATCCAATCCCTTCTTGTGTATATTCCCAAAGACCTTTGGCATGGACTGAACCAGCAGCCAAAGCCATCTTCTAAAAGAATGAATTCTCTTTTTTCCTCCATGTCAGTCTTGTTCTTCAGGGTTCTCATTGTCACTGAATAACTTTTGGATTGTTTTTTTCCTGAAGGATTGGCCTGAAGCTGAAAATATGAAATAAGAAATGAATGTCTTAGTCTTCTATGGATCAAAGTTACAGGGATTTAGAACTGGGTTTGTCCAGGTTCTCAGACACCTAAAGCCAATAATGGCAAAAAGCATCAGAAGCAAATTAATCTGATCAAATGCCTTTTGTCTTCTTCTGTGCACTAACTTGATTTCAGATAGCCCTTTCTTTTTGTCAGTAAGATCAAGGCTATGTGCCTGACTGCTGCTATCAAACCCCCCTTTTTACTTATTAAAAACTTCCAAGACACAGGGTGTACCTAAGCACTTTATCTTTGCCTCTTGGTATTCTGAACAATTGTATTAAAAATAACATGTTAATGTGGTCAGAAAATTAATAAGAGATGGTAATTAAGTGTATCAACACAATAATAAATAGTCCAAAGAGAAAGTTTGAAATAACGGACACTTCCTTTTTAAAAAGGTCACTAAGTACTTCTATAGTGAGAACAAGTCAATATTTCAGTTGGGAAACGCATGCACCAATAAATAGGGGAGGAAGGGAATAGGACTGACGAGGGTGGTGGTGTTCAATTCCCACTTGTTACTCCCTGATCTAATGAATTGATGGAGTTGAGCATCTGGGAGCATAGAGGGGTGTGCTGCACTGCTGGATTTTGTAGCTGGTGATATTTGGAGAGTACTCAGTGGGTCCATGGCTGGTAGAGTGATTCATGGACAAAGCTGGGTGTCGTGCAGATTACTCTGGGTTTTACAGTGCAGTAAGCAATTACTTGCCTGAAGTCAATGCATTCAATTTAAATTCTTCTTGTCATTGTGAGGGGAAAAAGAAAAAAAAATGATGGCAAGTATGTCATCTCAGAGTAGGCCATGATCTAGTTGGTATTGATAACTTTGGGGGAGACAAATGTTATTAACTCTTTGTCAGAGGCAGCTGAATCTGCATGTCCAACTTCTGTGAATCTTGTGGCAACTAGGCTGTATATAAAGGAGCTCTGATCCCATCTCCATTTCACATATTTCTTGGAAGGAAAAAGCTGGTATGTCTGTCAGAAAGAACCTGATCCTGAAAACATAACACTGATTGGCAGTGAAACCATCTACTTAAATTAATTATTGGGTGGAATGAAGGCTGTGGAACTGTAATTTTTCACCTTAACCTATATTAGCATGGGTAGACATAGGGTTTTCCCTGTCAGACCACAGATGCCTTTTCTTCATGAAAAGAAGTAGAATTTTCAGCTTCTGAGAGAACTCTAGGGTTAAAAACTAATACTGGCCTTGTCTAGGTGGCCATCAGGAGGGTTATATCTTTTATCTGGGTCCGTGAGTAACATTTGGGTACTATTCTGGTTACCTCTGGTTCTCTTCAGCAGTTTGTATTAAGTGAATGTTTTTGAAAACTTTTTCAAAGATTATAATGATATATGAGGTATGGGAGGTACCTCCTTTATTTGGTCACTAAATAACTGAATACAGTGCAAGAATTTTAACAGTTAAATAACATTTTCATCTTATGGTCATTGTTTCAGGGAAGTGTAAGGTACGCTGACGTCATCCAAATGCCTGTTTTCTTCCTGTAGAACTGGCAGGAGTAGGAGCTGGAGGGAAGACTGGGGCTCTGACTAAGTATCTGAGCAAGGGGTGGTAGGGTAGTTGTCCTGTCTTAGCAGGAATCCCCCAAACACCTTTTTCTTTGTTGCTAGCTTACTTCAGAAACAATCAAGGGTTGTCTCAAAATCACTTCCACTGTCTACTAATTACTGTCTACTAGATTGAGCATGAGAGATATTGGATACATCTCATTGATATATTAATATAATATTGAGATAGAAGATTTTTCATTTTTCTGGTAAGTAGTGTAATCTAAATTGGAATCGAACCTGTGGGAATGGAGGAAGCCTAACATGAAATACTACTACAAAATTTCTGTTGCATACTTTTTGTCAGGTCTCTTTTAGCACAGAAGAGCTAAGATGCAATAAATCAGTTTAGATACCAGAGAACTTGATTGGGATGCTCAATTTTACTATAATAGCCTAATCTAAAACACTCAGCCCTTTTCAGCTCTTCTGTACTCTTCCAAAATTGTTCCTAACAAGAACAATCTTTAAAAATGGGGCATTTGAGACAAGTTAATGATGCTATAGCTACTCAAGATAACCATTGCCTAAGAGTAACATTTGCTGCCTAAGCAAAAGGCTGGATACAGTGAATAATATCCAAGTCGTTCTCTAGCAGCTTGGAGAGACCTGAAAAGAAAGATGCATTAGCCATTAGAAGAGCTGTGCAGTTAGACAAAACCACAGGTTTAAAAAAACCCACAGCTGCATTGTAAAAAGAAATGAAAAGTGAAAGAGAGTTTAACCTAGTTCTAAAGTTCACTTCTGCTTACATTTTGCACCAAGTTGAAATCCAGGAATTGGGAGTTTTCTTATTCTGGTTTAATTTCACTTTCAACATTATTTCTTTGATATTTTTATCAGTGCTTATCCCACTAAGTTTGTTCAAAGACACTCTCATTACACCACTTCCCTCAACTTCTCTCCAAAATTTTCATGCAATTAAATGCTTGCCTTCAAGTTACCAACTGTGGTGGTATAGTGCTGTATTGAAATACGTATCCTGCATAACTTATCTTGCTGTGAAAGTTTGATTTGCCCTATTGATTAATCTAAGTGTTCAGTGTGACCATTAGCAGTTCCTCTGTAATTATGTGAAAAGATAAAATAACATGCAGAAAGGAGACAGTTTCAGGCTTTGAATTTAGTATCTCAAGGGAGGTTTGTGTGTGAAATGGAACTGCTAAAAACAAGAGTTCTCTACTGAGCTGGAAAGAAAAATGAAAATATTTCTTCCCCAGTCCATTTCTGTTTTCTCAACACTCTAATCACTTCAATGTTTAACAGAATCTCGTGTTCTTTTTGGCAGGGAAGGGGAATATATCTGAGTATGAGGAGAGAGGGGTAAATTGGTTGGTGGTTTGTATTTTTTTTTTAAAGACACCCCCCCCCCCAAGACCCCAAACTTTCTAGCCCAAACTTGGGGAAGCAAATGTTGTCAACTGTAGACCATTATAATCCCCTTCCAGTAGATCACCTAACCCAGTTCCAGCCTGCCAAGGAGAAGGTGCATCCCTGAGATGTACTTTGGCACAACTTCCCCCATCTCTACCCATTGCCAAGTCTCACTCCTGCTTTGGGAAAGGAAGCAGAAGTATCAGAATATCTTTGCAAGCCTCTCTCATCCTGGCAAAGAGGCATGGTCGACTCCATTAGTGATAAACATTAGAACACTGTGTGCTTTTTACTTCAAAACTTTTGGCCTTCAAGATTGCATATGTATTTCTAATCAGTTAAAGAAAATTGAAAGAATTGGGGAAAGCAGTATATATTGCATGCAGAGAAGACATCACGTAAGTTATTACATCTTTTATTTACTAGGGTATCTGAAATACACTTATAAAGCCACAAAACTTGCTCCCATTTATCATTCACTGGCAAATTAGTCTGTGCAAATAAAGCAATGGGGGGGGAGCAATCTGGTGGACAGGGAAGAATCTAGCTAAAAGTGACTTCTCTTCAAAAAAAACCCAAACCTATTCACTGCTAACAAAGCTGAAATTTACTTTTTTATTCTTAATGGTGGGTCAAATAAGAACCTGCAAATAAAGCACAGCAGTGAGGCACATCATCACAAATGGCAAATCTACCTCCTAGAAGAGTTGGCACTGGGAGCGATCAGACTGGTGACTGGGAGAAGGTATCGAATAAAAATAATGTTGAGAGCAGTAGATTATCTTAATAAAAGCATGCACCGTGATAAGGGAAGTTAGGTCTTCTGCTTTGAATTGTACTACTGCTGGCAAGCTGTTACTGACCCCCTACTAAGTGAAAGTGTTGCTGCCTGGTGTTATATACCCATTCATAAGCAGACCTGTCTGGGCAGGATAAAAGGGTAGGTGGTTACATTAAAGTCTGCAACGCCTTCTTTATTCCCATTACCTTGTTTTATTTCACGTTCTTGGTTTTAAGTCAGATCAGAATCCTAGCCCAGATTGATTTTCACCTGATTTGAATGAAGTATGTTTTCCTCCCACCCCAAGTGCTATATAAGCACTAACATTTTTGGACAATAACATTGTTAGAGTATAGGACTACTTTCTTCTTCCTTTATATTGTATTGTCTGACCTCTCATTGATGTGCCAGTATAATTAATGATGCATAATTACCTCCCACTGCTTACAAAAAGCTGCAGTGTTGTTTTCTTTTGTTAGTCAGGGCCAATTATCTGTGAAGTCACCCTTTTGAATTCTCTGCATTCAATCATCACCTAGGTAAAAAAAAAAGCTATTTCATAAAAAGTTTTATTTCCCCTCACCCCACAGTTGTGTGGACCCATATAACAGTGTCCTTTCTGGCATCTTTTTTCCTCAAGTAAGTGTTGATTGACAGACACTCACTGGAGTAGTATATCAAGTCTTCCTAGATAAACTTTCCTCTCTAAAGTTGAAATTCAAACTTTACCACTAGGTTAGTTCCTTCTCATAATGAAGATATTTCTCAATGGGGGAAAAGCATACACGTAGTGCTCGGGCTGCACATGCTGTGATGCTACTAGGACCTGAAGGTTAGAAGGCAGCACTGAAGGTCAAGAGCGTGGGGGAAGCAGAGCAATCCCTAGCTGCTCTCTGGGCAGCAGACCTCCGGTGACTACCTGTCCCTGTATGCAAGTACTGACTCTCATTTCTGATGGAAACATAAATCTCTCCGGATGTCAAGATTTGAATTTATCTTTACACTAATACACATCAAACCTTCCATATGGAGAGACACTTTCTTTTCTAAAAAGCTTGATGTAAGATGAGGAAAATATATTCCTTTTATTGCATAGTTTACTTGTAAGCTCTGTTATTCTAAGTTGGTTTCATTTTCATCCAAAAAGAAAAAAAATTATTTAAGTGGGTAGATAATTGTAACTCTAATGTTGTTGATATTCCTAGCTGTAAATCTGTATAAGATTTGGCAGCTTTCTTCCTTTAAACACAGCATTTCTCTTTAGTCATTTCAGTGTTATCTGAAGATAAAGAGCTGAAAAGAAAAAGCTATGGATAAAGAAAAGCTTGGACTTTAGGAAAGTTGGGCATTATTAGAGGTGGATGCTATGTTATAAGAGGTCTTTTAAAAATAATTCTATATGCTGTACTTTGTGCAGGGCAAAATACCGAACCCTTTAAAAAAGTACAGCTGCAGAAATGTTAGATCTTAATGAAAGTGGTGGAAATCTCTGTCTGACACTTGCAAGATTATTGCAGATATGCTAGACACCTACAGTCACTGTCAGTCAGTCTGTGACCTGCTCAGATGCTAAGCAGAGTAATGAACACAACTGAACATCCATCCTTGAGATGAATAAAGTGAATTCAGGAGTGGGATGTGATCTAGTGAGTGAACGTGGTATTTTTATTCATCTCAAATAAAACTGAACAACATAGTCTGACTACAGGTAAGATCTATACCCCTTAGCAGATGAACACATACAATCTTTTTATAGCTAGTACACTTAATTGGATGATTCTAAAAATCTTTATATCAATCAACAGGCAAGTCTGTCCTTTAACTATGTAATAAGTGGTGAAAAGCCTAAGTCAGGGTACCTGGTCCTCTAAAACATTTGTAGGCTTCTTAACTGTTAAAAAAGAGCTTAATAGAAGTCCATTTAACCAACAGAGCACTAGGGTGTTTCAATTACTTGGTGCTTATCATATGGGAGCAGTAATAGTATTCGCACTATCAGCCTGATTGCAAAACTTCAGCTTGCATGCTTTCCCTCGTTTCCTCTTCCTATAGCTCTCTACCACTTGGATGGATATAGCATAGCACGTGCACTTGTGAGTCATGGTATGAGTACAGAGAGCAGAGCAGCGTCTGGCAGTTCAGTACTACAAATTGTGCAAATAATTTCACTTCCCTTTGTGGTGCTGTGACATCTTGTGAAAAAGTAATCAAAGGCCCTTGCTACTGCAGCCCTTAAACAAATATGACAATAGGCAAATGTCCCATTGCAGAAAATGCAAGAGTCAAAGCAGGGCCCTAGAGCAGGTCAATTATTTCAATTATCTGGAATTCTTGATGAAAAACAGCAGCAGCTTTCAGGAAATATGCACAAGTCTGGCAATTGTTTGATCAGTTATGACAGTCACTGCCAAATATCATGTCCCATCAGGTTTTGCAAAGGGAAAGCTTGGAACAGTTGGATTATTTTAGTTACCTATGCTCCGTCACAGGAGTGCAGCGCAGTTCTCGGGAACTCTAACAGGCCACCAATTGCTTGATTAAGTATGACATCATTGGCAAATATAACAAGGCAGTAAGTAGTCACAGTATAGGCAGAAAGAGAGTACATAGAGCAGATGGATTGTTTCAATTATTTGGGCCCCTTGATGAATAAGAACTTCAACTGCCATCAGCAGATCCTGTGGCAGGCGAGTAAAAAGCAGATTGCTATGACATCACTTTAAAATCTGGTATGGCTTAAGTATTTCCACAGCTGTAAAGCTTAGATTTGTCTTAGCATTGACTTGACCCACAGCTAGCTTCAGTGCTGAGAACTGAATGCTGAGAAAATTGTTTGCGAGTGCTTCCAAGCACTTCATGGTATTTCACCACTGCAGGGAAAACATTGAACCACCACCAAGCTTGCCGTTGGTACATCTTTTTTTTTTTTTTTTTTTTTTTGTACTGGATTTTTCAGAAGGAGTCAGCAGAGGAAGGCTAAGGACTTCTTGCTGTCAGGTGCTGGGACAGAAAGCAATAACTTAGACCTGTTTGTGAATAAATTTGGGAAGGCCTGAGCATCCAGAAAATGATCCTTAATTGGATAATATAGTAGGTCCAAGATCTGATAGGCCTGAAATTTGTTAGGAAAAATTGACCAAAGAGCACGCTCCCTCATTTTGCCTTCAGTCTTCCTCCAGGCTACAGCTGACACAATCTGCCTTAATTTCTCTTTTTACATTTGTCTTGATGTTAAAACAGGTTTATGATGTTTGCTTTCACAAGATGATACATGATACCTTATATCACTGTTCCCTTTCAGCTAAAAGTTGTTTATTGACTCTGGTGCACAAAAATCTAGTTTACACATAAAAAGCTAAAGAACAGAGGACACCAAAGAATTAATAAACTTTGAAGCCTAGAGTTGTTGTTTTTTACAAACCAAATCCCATTTGAGTTTTATCATATTTAAAGTCTGAGATCTGCTTTGGTCAGGCCTTGAAGGCAGAATAGAGAGTCAATAGGAAGCTTCTGTTTGAGCTAGTGTGTCTTGTTAACATTGTTCAAAAAGTTAATGTTATAAAGGATTTGATTTCTGAATCCTTCAGTGTCTTTAAATTCACCTCAGTGCAGAATTGATAGAGAAATATTTCCTTTAAGTAATTAACCCAGTTATGCAAACACAGCCTCGTCATAAGGGGGTATTATTTATGTTAGAAGATGGATGTCAAAATGTTTCTAGTCAAGATTTTAATCCTTTCTACTCTTACACTGGAAAACTAGATAGGACTGTAAAAGAAGAATCCCCAAGGGCAATTTAACTATATTAATTCTAGAAAATATAAACCAGCAATTAAAGGTTTTGTGGGGGCTGAGTGGAGTAAAAAAAAAAAAAAAAAAAAACCCCAACCAAAAACCACAACCCCTTTTCCTTTCCCATCATATTGCTCTGAGATAATTAAGGAGGAATATTGATTACATTTCATCCAAGGAAAAAGTAATCCTCATTAGTATCCTTTATCTGACCTGTCCATTTCCCATTACAATGGAAACAGCTTCTAATTTAAGATCAAGAAACGATAGGAACAAAAACAAATTTTGACAGGAACAAATCTCTCAAACTGATGAGGAAAATTGAGCTTTTCCTCCATTTGCTACTGATTTGAAATCTGCAAAGCACCAAACCCTTGTCACTTCTGGTCATTTCCATCCAGAACTGAATAGAAGTTACTGACAACATTGCTGCCTGTTTCTACAACTTCAGTGTAATGAGTGACATTTTAATGGCATTCATGTGGTGACTGCTTGAGATTAGATTTCCTTTTTTTTTGTTTTTTTTTCTTCCCTTCCTCTAATATTCTGATCATACAGTATGTAGTGCTAAATCAGAACAGTTCAAAATCAGGTATGGACTTAAACTGTTGCTATGCGGTCTGGTTTTCTATTCAGACCAGGTTTAAGTCTATCCCTATGAGTCAGAATGCTAATGGTTACACAGCTTAAAAATCATAAGACTTCAAAATATTAGGGTTGAATTATAGCCTTTCTCACCTGTGATTCACTAAGTTAAGACAGGAGCATGTTTCGTGCTATTCTTGTAACCGTCAGAACTTGAAACTTTCTTTTGAGAGAGGTTTCTTACAAATTTCCTTCAGAAGCTACAGATTTAATAGTAACAAACTTACTTGAAGTATTGTAATAAAATAATGAGAACTGACAGCACTGCTTGCAGAGAGGTTTTGTATGTTTTAAAATCATGCTGAAGATCAGCTTTCCTCCAACTTAGTCTTGTTATACCATCAGAGCAAGGCAGGGTTAGTCCCTTATCCTAGAAACAGTTTCTGTGACCCAGTTGTTTGGCAGGATGATGCAATAGCAGAAATTTGGTAGCATGGGAAGAAATAATTGAGAAGACAGGAAATGACTGGGTTTTAGGTGAAAGAGCGATGTGAAGAGAAGTGAAGACTGAAAAATAATAAAGGCAAAGAAGAACTGGAGGTGACTGTGGGGCAATAGGTTGAAAAGGGGCAGGAGGCACAGAACTAGTAGAGAGACTGTGGAGAACAGAGTTGTGAATGATGCAGAGGGAGAAAGGCAAAGACTAAAATCATAAAGGGGGGCTTATGGACCTGAAGAGAAGAGTAGCAGGGAAAGGCTACCAGAAGAGAAAAAGGATCGAAGATCTTTGAACATAAGAAAGAAAGGAAGAAGTGAATAGGCAGCTCAGGGAAAATTAAAAAAAAAAAGCAAAGAAAGAATTGGAGAACTTCATATTTAAAACAAAAAGAGAGATGGAGGACAGTTAAGCAAGCTAGATGATATAGAATACTGATGGGCAGGTTAGAAAGTAGGGCTGGTTTTGAAACCAAGATTAGCTGACTTTTTTTTTTTTTTTGGCAATCACAAGTTGCAATTGCAGGGGTTTTTTTTGTTTTCTATAGCATTATCATGCACTGTTAAATAACTCTCTTGTTTCCTCTGTGAGGACACTCTGCTTCTTCCTACTCCAGTCAAGAAATATAAGTGGATACAAGAACCTCCTCATATGCTAGAGTTTTATACTCAAAACACTTTGTAGTACTGTAGTATACAGGCAGGGTCTTCTATCACAATTTTTATCACTTTAGAAATATCGTCCAGGGAAAGCTAATAGGCAGTCTTTTTAAACTGCTGTCAGCACAAGGGAAAAATATTGTGTTCATACGTGTGGTTTTCCAGAAATTCTATTTCATCTTGGAAACTTTTATCTAAAGAATTGACCAAAAAACAAACCCCCAAAACTATAGAAGGAGAAACGTTTCAATGTGCTGTGGTTTTAATTGAAATATTTCTGAATCATTTACCATTTTGCGCCTTTGACACAATACTCTTATACAGTCGTCCTAGAGATAAAACCATTGAAGATTGTATTTGAAGGAATGAAGATAGTTTTTATTGGTGTTCTTTTAGGATCGACCACAAGGACTGAATAATGCTCCCAAAGAAATACATTTGGATGAAGATGACTGAACATGCAGATCCAAAGGCCTTTTAGGATATGGTGAACCTTTGGCCTTGGATGAAGAATGTTCTTGGATGAAAGAACTCCAGCTGAAAGACTTTGTCTTTGCCTTTTGCCTTGAGAATTGCAAAGATATGAAAGACATAAAAGAAACAAAGATTTGCAAAGCTGAATTCTTGCAGGGTGCAGTTACAGTGGCTGAGGCTGGCACGCAGCCAGCCTGCCTCACTACTATGGAATGTCACATGCTTGTACCCATTACCAGGCTCCCCAAAAGCCTCTCACACACTCCCCCCCCCCCGCTTTCTATTTGCAAATTATATTAGCAAATTTTAGTTGCATAGTTTCTGTAGTGAAATTATCACCTCTGGGATTTATGTATATCATGTGTAGCTAAAAAGGTAAATGCAGAAAATGCTTATTATGCTGTTCATTGGATTATAATACCATGCTTGTACCTGCAGCTGAACAGGTAGTTAAGTAATAATCTTTGTTCTTGTTCATGGTTAATGACTTGCCTAAGTTTAAAATGGCAAGAGTTCACTAACTGAGTCGATGAACTGACATTCACAACATGGTCAGCCGTAGCTACCTGGGCATTCGAATGGATTTCTTACTCTAACATATTGAACTATGTTAAGTCAATAGGAAGACAACTAGTGACTTTAAGTTTCCTTACTAAATATTCAATATACTTGAAAGTTGGTTATACATTTAACTATTTCACTTCTTGAAGTGTCCTTATTTTCACTTTCTAATACAATGCAGCTCTGCTAGACTGATTCTGGTTAGTATCTTAGAATAGGATTTGAACCATAGATCTCATGTAATAGTGTTTGTTGAAGTTGACCTTCAAAGTGTGTCTGTATACAGATACCTCGCCTAACATGTAAGTAATTCTGCTAACGTGTCAAAAAATTACTACATACTGAGCAATGATGTACCAAAGTTAAAGGGCCTACTTTGCCTTTCTCTCTCCTGGAATCAGTCCATGTAGAGAGAGGTTTAGTGATTTTTCACTGTCCTGGGTAGAATTCTGTTGTTATTCTTTTTTCATACCAACTCTCACACCATAGTAGCTTTTGTGCCAACTGGGCTTCCTTAGGTCTGCCAGATTTCAGGCATTTACACTATGTCTGTTCTGAAAAGGTGGCCACTAGTATATGTAGTCACCAGTCAGACTTCTCAAAGGACAGACCTGAACAGAAACTATTTAATTGAAAGATGTGTCCTCCACCAGGGTAGCTTAGGTGAGCCTAGCTTTATCAGATGAGGACATATTAGTCTAATTCTCCTAAATGCCCTCTGCAAGTTGTTAAGAAAGTTTTTTTCCAACAGCTATTTCTTTGTGACCTCCCACCCCATCTAGCTTTACAAACACAGTTCTAGAAACTGTTTTTAGCCAAGAAGTAGACTTTTCTGTATGACAATACGGACACTATCTCTTAGCAGCCCTTAGCTTTTGACCTGAAGAACTGGGAGACAATAGCCTATCTTCAATCAGTGAATTTGCTTGCTTGTCTCTTCTCCTCACAACACCCTGTGTCTCTTCCTCTCTCCCCGCTCTTATCTGGCCTTAACTGATCATAGGAATTGTGCATGACTATTGGAAGTGTCAGTTACTGCAGGGTCTCTGTGCTGGGCTGATTAATATAAAATAATTCATATTGAGATACACATGTATGTGTTTGTGCAAGATGTTAATATAATCTGCTACCAAGTAGTAAATATGTATTGAGGCTATTGGAATGTGTGTATATGTAAAGAAAGCTATGGCTAGCACTTCAGATATCTAGATGCTGGACAGTTAAACTCCATTGTTTACTATCGATTATTAATGTACTGATGCTGTTTTGTTACTGCCCTAATAAAAGAAACCTTTACCAATGCTTTGCTATTGAGTAGTGTGTATGGCAAAGAGGTCCATGGTATCTCTCCAACAGGAGACAAAAAAGCCAAAAGACATGTCTGGCTTGACCAAAGCAACGTGTTTTTATGGTGATCATGCCCCAAAACAACTCAAGTCAGTCATGGGTTAACTTCTAATGGCTATGTGACTTCATTTTTCCTCTTTGGCCACCACTAAAATTGACCAGTATTTCTGATTTTGTGTGTTTCTTCCATGTCAGGTAATGCTTTATGTTGTTGTTTTGCAGCTCTCCCTAAGATTGGGGCTACATCTATTTCTGGGTCACCAGGGGAGTATTTGCTGTTATTACAGAGCCATTTTTTTTTTTCTTGTGTTTGTTCTAGAAATTTTGCTGAATATATAAACCAGCAAACTTTTCTGGATAGGTTTGTGGCTTTCAATCCAGTTTAGTACTTTGTTCTTCTGGTGCTAGAGCCATGCTCTATTAAAGATCTGTTGCAGCTCCCAAGAGGTGAATAATAGAGTCAGGCTGGATTAGACCACAAAATGTTTGCTTTTTTTTTTGTGTTTTCCAGGAATTCCTCTTACTCAATGTTTTCACCTTGTGTTAAGCATCATTAGTACTGCTGTGTTGGCAAATGCGGATTGCTCCTCAACAGGGAAAATGTTGTGTGTATTCATCTCTTTGGTCAGTAGCGTGGCTTCCTCTAACTTTGATAGAAATTCACCATGCTTATTTACTAATACTGTAATTAAAAGCACTATAAATCTATGATATAACTGTAAAGGAACTTTAGAGGGATTAATCCTAGTTTTAAAGCTGTGTATGAGGATTTCCTCTTTTATTTCCCCGTTGTGCATGTGCTTAGAAGTTTTTTACTTCAGTCACCTCTGATAGGTCTATCTTAACATAGAAAGAACATGGGAAACAACTTCTATTAGGTCCTCTTCTTTTTTTCTTTTTTTGGGGGGGAGGGAATGGGGGGAATGGATCTCCCTTTTGTCTTCCTTTAAATCTGAACCTCTGTGCTTGACTCTTGTTTTGGAGGTGGAAAAAATCTATTTTGTATTTAAGATGAAACCTAACCTCATTTTTTGTTAAAAGCATTGAGCCAACCTTAAACAAATTCATACGGGGGCTTCCTTTTCACTTCTGTTTTCTTCTGTTGGCTTTTCTTTGTCAAAGAAAAGTGTAAGGGTGACATATCTACTCCACACAGAGTAGATGCTTGGTATTGGGGATTCATTTATCATGAAGAAAAAACATAACAAGATCCTGAGGCTGAGGCTGAAAGTCAGAGAATTTGATCAGGAAAGATGATGCCCATTTTAAGAAGCCAAAGTATTTTATTATTGGAATGCATCATTCAGGGAATATGATAGATTTTCCATTAGTGGAAGTCTTTGATCAAAATTGCATATCTTTCTAAAAGAAAAGCTGCCTCAAGAGCAAGAAGCTGAGCCTGATGCAAGAATTATTGAATGAGGAAGTTTTGCCCTTTTTTTTATGCAGGATGAGTCAGATGTGGGTACCATAATACCACAAATGGTAGCAGTTATTGTAGAAAAGTGAGATTGGACTTTTGCTACAGAAGTGGCACTTGGAGAAAATTATTAAAATGGAGCCTAAAGCAACTACATCTCATGCTGCTGGCATCAGAGAACATGTATGATGAATGATATAGTTAACTTTGTTATAGGTAACCTTGTGTCTGTGTGATCTCAGAAGTGCCTGTGGAAGCACGCAGGTGCCTTTGCGTAGGCAGGAGACTTAGAAAAAAATTGCAGCAGCTTTTAGCTTCACGGGTCAGAGCTATAAGTTCACAGGGATGATGTTACTGTAGATTTTCTTCTTTAATGGTTAAAACAGTTACACAGAAAGACTTGGGTTCTAGGCCCTTTTCAGTCTGAAGGGTTTAACCTCAAGTGTGAGGAGAGGGCCACAGCTATCATGTCAATATATATGTTGTATGAGTATGATATATTCCCTTATTTGATGCTGGGCTGCTATAGTTGCCAGTGGTCAGGAGCACAGCAGCAGCAGAGAACCTCCTGGTAGACTAGAAGTTAGGGCACTAACATCTGCTGGCAAGCAAAGAGTTAGAGTTTTGCTTCTGGGACTATTCTCCGTTGGTTTGGTATTTTTGGGGGGGGGGGTGTTTGTTTTTATGTTTTTTTTTGGTTTGGTGGGGTTTTTTTGGTTTTTTTTGGTGGGGGTTTTTTGGGTTTTTTTGGTGGGGGTTTTTTTGTGTTGGTTTTTTTTTTTCCTTTACAATCTCATTTGTCTGTTATTGAGTAAGACAGTGTGATATACACAAATGGTGGATGGAGCATGGTGCAAACCCCTACCTTCCTCTCGGCTGCGTCAGGCTGCACCTTGCCTGCCCATTTCCACTTGCTCTGTCCCACAGCCTGGCAGTGGGGCAGGGGGGTCCCTGGCTGGGCTGCTGCCTGGGATGTGCTTCTCATGAGGTGACAGCTGATGCCTACAGCAGTGGCACCCCTGCTCAAAAAAAGGTTAAATTGCCTGGATTTCAACTAGGTATGTTCACAGGATTTCCACTAGGTAGAACTCTGCTGTCACATGAAGCCTGTTACAGGATTTAGTCACAGCATCATCTTTGCCACTGCTGGATTACAAACACATAACAACATCGGACCCTGCGTAAGCTTAATGCTGGACAGAACAAATCCCTTTGGCAATTCCGGGAATTTTGTTGTAAATTACCCAAATTACAGAATTAATTTTGCAGGCTTAAATGTCTTATGAATGTTTATGTGCCATCATAGTCTTTCCATTGCAACATCTTATTCTTCAGAGTTCTTGTTAGTGTACATGGTTAATAAAATCTTCAAGTGCTACAGAGCCCACTATTGTGAGAAATGAGGCTATTTGCAAACTGTTGTGTTTCTTACAGGCATCCTCATATCTTCCAGACACAAGGACACACTTTAAGTACATAAATTTCCAGTTGCTTTCCACACTTTCAGGATGGTCTAGAGGCTTTTTCTGCTCTGGGTACTCATTCCTTTTCATTCCTAGAGCTATGTGTTCATCACTGATCTCCCAGATCTTATTAATCTTGCTCTGTTTCTGTATCTGACTTGTGCATAGACAACTGGAACCAGAAAAGTTCTGCAATGCTTAACCCACTTCTGTCTTTCTGGGAAATTTAGGCTTCAAAGTCCCTTACACTAGAAGTATCAACTTTTGCATATTATAGGCCTTTCCTTTAGCCTTATCCAACAATTTTGACCTTGTCTAATGAATGTCTCTGGGTTGGTCTTCCAAGCAGCGCTATTACTTACATCTCATCTCTTTAGCTTCACTTTTACAGCCTCAGTTGTTAGATAGGTGATATCAGAGAAATTACCAGGCGATAATTTTGTTTGTAATAATTGCTCTTTTCTCCTACTACACCCCCCTTCTTTCCCCAGAAAGTTGGAACCTTTTTTTTACCTTGTTGTGTATAATTTTATTGTGAAGGTCTGTTACTGTAAATGTGGCCACATTATTAACTTTTATTGATAAATGTCCAGTATTCCTGCTTCTGATAGGTGGAACCATTATGCTTTCATTAACTGCTATTGCTATGTGATGTGGGAGAAAGGAGAGAGAGGGAGAGAGTAAAAAGTATCTGCAGAGGATAATTTTCCTTTAGGAGCTGAGGAATGATTTTCCTTCATTACAGTAACAGTTTCTTGAGAGCCTGAAAGAGGTGATTTGCTCCTAGATACTTTCTGCAGGGAAAGCATGAACCGTGAAACGATCTTGACACCAGTACCAAACACGGCAGTTCTGCCGATCTCATTGTCCCTTTCTTCGGTTGTCCAACGTGCACATAGCATGTCATAGGCAGCTTTAAAGTCGAATTCCTATAAGGTTGTATGAGAGCGTGCCACAGTTCTGAAATAAATCTGTAATTCTTCTTCTTTGTGTTGAGCTTCGTAACAAGCCATGCAACCGCCTCGTTATTAGAAATGTCACGTTTTTATACTTCCTCCTTTGTATGAACTTTCGTATTCTGTTGCTCTTCAACAGTGCTTCAAAAAAGCTATGTGCTTCAGAGCCTAACACCTGAGTTATTCCATACTGCTGCTTCAAAGCAAGAAGGGTAAAATATAATTTTTTAAAGAGCAGAACTGAGACTTGACTATTGAGATTTTTATTATTACTATTATTATTATTATTATTTTTATTTACTTATTTTAAGTACAGTCAGTGTTATCTGGAAGCTTTGCCTGGGGCTTTCAAGGGCACTCTGAAGTTCATTAGTGAAATCATATGCCCACAGAAATTCTATTCCATCTTTTCCATGGAAGCTTCTACCAAATTTTCAGGTATTGCTCTGGCAATTCAGCATTACATTGGAATATTCTGAAGTGGGATGCCAGAGGAAGACCTTTTGTTATTTTATGACTTAGCTTGTATCTAGTATGTGCTAGCAGGATTTTCATAGACGTGAATGTCTCTGAAAACAAGATGTGAAGTGTTTTTAATAATCACAAATTAGTAGATTTTTTTTTCCCCCAAGAAGACATCTTCAAAATTAATTGTTCACATTGAAATCCAAATGTTTTCATGATCCCGTTTTTTCCCCTTTTTTCTCCTTTGCTACCTCCCCCTTCTTTCCACCCCCGAGATTTCATTGCCTCCGTACAAGCTATTTACTTTGTGAAAGTATCCACAAGAAGAGGGATTAGAAGTGGTAGTCAAGTGATAGGCTTTATTTTGTACCAAGTCATACAATTTAGTTTTCAGCTAACACAAAAAAAAAAAAACCACCAAACCCTAAAATGCAATATAAGTTGTCAAAAAGCTGACACTCTAAATACCAGAAAATATTAACATCTATTGTTAAGAAAAATAAAAAGTATGAATCACTCCATCTCCATGACACATTTCAAAACTGCTATACACAGCACAAATTATAGTGTGTTTGAGGGTATCGGGGATAATAGTACTTGAGAGTTCCTCTCTGAGTGCCCAGTGTTACTACTAAAAGGGTTCAATTGTCTTGGCTTACACTACAAAGCTGCAGAAAAAAGATTAAGGTTCTCTGAGGTCATCTTTGCTAAAAATAAAAGGTGATACAGATTATTGTTAATAGCTTCAATCAAAGGAAATTAGTTTCATATTTAGTGTATTACATTCTTTCTGCAAAACAAAAATCATATCTACATGTCAAATATTGATTTATTTTCTTAGTGCCTTAGAGAATATTTCCAATGTGATGTCCCACTTTTCACCAGTTATGTCCCACACAATCCTGTATTTTAATTCCTTCTGTTGTCAAGTTCCTGATAAGAAAATCAGGAATGCTTCCTGTGCTCAGCAGTCCTGTCAGTCCTAAACAGAGGAGTCAGAAATATGTCAGGAAAGGCTAAAATAAAAAACTCTTGCCTGTCTGAAAAGTTTATGAGGAACCGTCCTCCTTTAGAGAGGCCATCACCGTTGATTTTTCTTGCATTGCCCTTAGCTAGTGGTCTGTGCTTCGAGGGAGAGCAGCTTCACTGAGAGCTGTGGGAGATGCGAGTCTTTCTCTTAGTGGCCACTTGTAGGCAGCATCTTGTTTCATTTCCAGGGAGAGCAGCGAGAGGTAAGTATTTTGTCTGGAGTGGTTCCTCAGGGAAATTCTAGAACAGAACATTATTATTTGGCAATACTGAAGAAAAAAAACAAAAAACAAAAAACCTCAAAAAAACACAAAAAAAAACCCCAAACCAAAAAAAAACCCCATTAGTTCTAGGGTCTTGTATGGGGAAATTACTGTTACTTTCAGAGAACGCTATTCAAAAGAGAAATAAGCACAGACCTTGAAGAGTTTAAATTATACAGGGGGAATTTGTTCTGTTTCTTATTGAAAACCAAATCCTAGTTTTGGTGGTTTGGGGTCTTTTTGGAGGGGTGGGGTGTGGTGATTGTTTGGTGTGGGGATTTTTTTGTTTACTTTTTTTAGTTAAAGGGCCCAACTGTAATTCACTTTAACTCCAAAATAATCATTAGCTTTCTATCTAAACTCTGGGAGAATTCAGCCATTGTAGAAGGGAAAGCACTGTGATATTAATCATGCAATTATTTGGTTTATTATTCACGTGTAAGAAAGAAATGTAATTTCTGCTTTTAATACTGAATTTTACCCTAACCGCAGACATGCAGCTCCTGACTAATGAAAAGTTTGATAGAAGAATCCCTGGGGACGGTGGTTGCAATATCCCTGTGGTTACTAAATGTTGAAATGGAACAGATAGCAAGAGGAATAAGAGGGTATAGAACATCATAAGGCCTGTTACTAATATATTAACCTACCTGGAAAGAAAACAAATGTAAATCAGAAGAGAGAGCACAGGTACTTACATAGATTGCCTGACATACAGTGTGCATCTTTGAGGATGAAAAGGTCATTGTTAAAGCGGTTTCCTAACAGGTCTGTCTTCTGTGTCTCTGGGGTTAACTGCAGTATTAAAAAATACAAACAAAAAAGTTTTTTAATTATGTTCCATTTAGATTGTCTTCATCATTACAATGTCCCAATTGCCTCCAGCAGTTCATTATGGAATGCAAATAGTATGCAACTTGTAGTTTGTTCTTTTGACCCTGCACATATACAGCAACTGAAAAGGATGGCAAGCAGCTGGTTCTGTTCAGTTTTGCATTTTCACCAACAGGACTGTGTCCCTTAATCCCATCCCTGATGCCTGTACAAAATTCTAGGAGTCAAGGGACCTCCACGTGCCATTAGAGACAGAAGTACAAAGACCCCAGCTGAGTGTGCAATTACTACAAAGCCTTTTTGCTTAAACTAGTTAACTTGAAGACATTTGGTGTGGATATGATTAAAGTAGAATGGGAAGGCAATACAATTCTTTTTTTGTTTGTTTTGTTTTAGAAACTAAGGTCTGATGAGAGCTTAGTTTTGTCCAATAAAGATGTACTTCAGTTGTTTTCCTCAGGGAAAAAACAGAGGATGATGCTACAGTTAAATTCAAAGACATTAAAAGGGCAAATTACACTCTTTGAGGAGGAGGAGGAAAGATGCATGTCGGATATGATGGTGCAATGTAGTAGAATAACTTCCCAAGACAAATAATATAAGTACTGCTGTTGGAGAGAGGTGAATGATGTAGGTTGAAAATTATGGTTGAAAATATGGAGTCTGGAGCAAGTCAGTGTTGAAAGAACATGTGAAGTGGCCTGTCAATATGGGTCTAATTTCTACCATGACTTTATGTTATTTCTAAGACTTCTTTTTCTTCCACAGTGTGAAATTACTTTCAGAGATCCCATCCAGTTCAGTGCTGGCCTCCCTAGTCCTCAGTATTTTGTCTGTTTAGGTCTCTCTGTGTATTTCTGTCACGAGGCAGATTTTTACAGTCATAGGTGCAAACAGGATTAGTTCTTGTAAGAACATTTAAAAGAGAGGATTTCATTGGCAGAAAGCGAATTTGTGCAAAATGCTGATGACATAGGCAGCGTGTTGGATGATATAGCCTGAAAATGAAGCTGCTAAGAAATCTTCAAATCAAATGCAGTTGTGTCCAGGAGGAAATAATTTGCATTAGAAATTTTGCTGTAGCTTGCTGCACAGGCTTGGCAGCCCACACTCCCTCTGCTCTGCGTTATCTCATTAACATTATTATTTGGGAGCCAGAGTCAAACACTTACATTGGGTAACAGTTATGACTACTTGACACAATGTCAGTAAAATGCAATTTTTTCATATAATTAGAATTTTGACAGGACAGAGAGGAAGAGGCAGAAAATGAGAAATTAGTTATTTCCTGTACCTCTGTCCTTGCACACATTAAGCTTCACTGGTGCATTTTGCATGATCTCATGGCAGCCCCTTCACAGCAGCCTGATCTCTGCCAGATTTAAAGACAGGATGAGTAAAATAAGGAATGATGAGTTAGAAATGTTTCTGGTTGGAACAGTAGACCTTTTAGATTTTCTAAAATCGCAGGAGGTCCAAGACAGAATACTGTAATTCTGATCTTGCTGGGAATCTGGGTTTATGAAAATACAAATTTTAAGTAAAAGTTCCCTAAATTTTCAGGTACAAAATTGTGCTCATTAGCCCGGACCCTCTGTAGAATGATACTGAAGCTTTTTATTATCAAAGGGAAGTCAGTGGGAGTAAATTCTAAGGAGCAATAGGTCCATAATAAATTAAAGTTTGGGGTTTTCTTTTTCTGTGTCTGAAAGAGAGCTTATTTTCTCACCCAAAAAGAAAGATTCATCCTCAAAGTCCTCAATATGAAGCTCAGATTTCAGAGATCAATAATCTCTGCATATAAGCAGACATCTGCCACCAGACCTCCATCTGGGACAGATATTGGTGAGGCTAATGTCCTTAGAATTAAAAAAAGTCAAATTTTCCTGTGTCATCTTGGAAGGACACGTTCATTAAGAAGTGGCATGTCTGCTTATAGGAATAATCAAATAATAAATAAGGTTTTCAGCAAAGTGTATTTATTCAGCACTACTCACAGCACTATCCAAATTTTGTCATTTGATTTTTAAAATCAGATTCATTTATTACTTTTTTTCTCTTGCTGCTCTTTCATATCTTTGTGGCTGCATAATTATATGAACTCCTGTTATGCTTTATTTGGGTTATTATACACACTGCAGTCCCAAGTGAAATTGGAATTCCCACTGGGCTACACACAGTGCAAGATTTTGGTAAAAGTCTTTGCCCTAAAATGTTTGCTTTATAGTTGAATAGAAGTGGGCAAGAAAATAGAAACACACAGAGGTGAAGTTACTTGATGAGGGTCACAGAACAATTAAATGGTAGAGCAGAGATTTTTTTTCAGCAAAATTTCCAGAGATTGATCCAATCAGGTGATACTGAACTCAGGAGTGTGGAATATCTCCCTCTGCTTTAGGTAGAGATCTGCTAAAACAAAATAAGCTGGCATCAGAGCAAAATACTGACTCATTTTAAGTAAAAAAACAAATTCCCTCCTTTGGCTCCTCTGTTCCTCAAGTTTTCTTTTTCTTTATAAGATTCATATATTGCTTCTATATATAAAATTGCTCCATTCGTATTTAAAGTTACAAAGTGATTATGACAGGCTGCTTTTAATTCTTGTCCTGCACCTCCTGAGATTTAAAATAATTAGTAATAACCCTATGATACTGTTGCATTTTTATTTTTCTTGTACAATCAATGAAATTGGTATAAAAACTTATCCTGTTCTTTCCTGCAACGCTTTGGAAAAGTTATTACAAAATTAAAAGTAATATTATAACACACTTCATTGTGTGCTCCTCCTCCAAGTTTGACACTAACAAAAAAACCACTTAATTTGTTTCTTTCATTGGAAGTGGAAACTGAATTTTGATAGCTAGTAATCTGGTCAGTATTGCATCTTGCTAATGATTTATGTCTTTCTCTTTGGACTAATGCTGCAATCAATATGTGTGAACTTGTCCATTATCTATTTGTATTGTATTATTCAAATTCAAATACTGGGTTCTATCTGATAACCTAAACAGAATTCAGTAACTCTGCAATGTTCATTAATCTCCTTTTCCTAACTCATGTCACTCTCTTTTAAGCTGATAGTCTGATTCACCATCTTCCTCTGACATTTTAAATCTTTGACAGCACACTGTGTTTAGACAGTGTCATGACAATTTCTGCGGATGATGATAGAAACTCTTTTTTGGTGTCTCATGTTAACAGATGTGTATGGCTAGATAGTGATCAGGTTAATTAGAATGAAGTGAAATAAATCTCAGCCTGAAAGGATTGTATCCCATTGGAACTGCTGTTATAGCAGATACAGGAGGTGTAGCTTGAGTTGAAAAGTCCCTGGTAATGTTGGTTATGCCAAGCAAAAGCACAGCATTTCATCTCTCAGCTGACAGGAGCCCCGACTTTGATCTATGAAACCAAGCTGCTTTTCTGGTTAGTCACAGTTCTTCAGAAAAATGTGCAGTGGGGAAGACATCATGCTCAAGATTGCAGTGAATCCAGACACGAAGTTTTGTTTGAAATTGCCCTTTCATGTATGACTCTCTCCTAACATATAGATCCTGTCAAATAAATCCATCACATCTTAATAAAGTATGGATGCAACTATTCAGGTAACGAGTACAGACTTTTGCTACTTAAGAAAGTGATGCAATATTCAAATGACAGTATTCCCTGAATTCTCAGACCCTATTCTTGCATAATGATGCTTCAACAAAATGTGGAAAAAGTGAAGTTCAATAGATGTTATGTTTCTTTTTAATGCCTAGCTAAAAATTGTCCTTATCAGAGTCCCTTGGGAAAAGATTAAACCTATACTGATGAAAAAGGCTGAGGGAAAAATAAAATTCAATTTTATTTTCCTTGGTTCTTGCAAAGTTTACCAGTAAACTTTATTTGGTTTATTATATTAATAGTGCGAAATATATAGGGAAAGGAATAAAATTAAGAAATTTACACATTTTGAAACAAGTACATAAAACAAGCTGGGTTGGATATTTGATGAAACCTCAAGCCTATGGTGACAATTTCTGCCACTGCTTGTTCTACAGGACAGGGAACTGTAGAGAAACATTCATTATCACAGTTTTCAAATGGGGGGACTGTGTATATCTTTTGATGCTCTTGGATTAGAACAGCACTCTCGGAAGTGTCACACTGGTACTCCTAAAAGTACTCCATGGAGCTTTTTGTATAGATTTCACTTGTCACACCAGGAATCATCCATTTTAAATAACTGGACTCTCCTCTGGGTATGGAGGTTGTTGAAGAATTCTGTGGAATCTCTGTAAGATGTAAAATATTTATCTGTCTATATATACAGTCTGTGTTTGCATGAGGAATATACAGTAAGAGAAACAACAGCTAATGCATGCTCAAGTCAATTGGCAACTTATTTTTTTCTAGATGTTGCCAGAAGTATTTATGTGTGTATGTCGATGGTAGAGCAAAATATATATTGTGACTGAAGGGATCTGGAAGCCTCTCCGATTCCTGTTACAAAGCTCCATCTTTTTGCCTGTGCATTATGTGTCTAAAAAATGTTACTACTTTTTTTTCTTTTTTTTTTTAAATTTAGTTCAGTGCTTTCAGTTAGAAAGTGAAGAAAATTAACAGGTATTTGCACCAAAGGTAGAACAAAGCATCTGCACAGCTCTATGGAAACCCCACAAAGAATTCCTGAAACTTCATAGCATTGTACTAACATCAGTACAGGATCAAACAGACATAACTGACAGCTCTATAATTTCACCTTCCAACATAATATTCTTGGAACCTTATAAAAATGCAAACTGAATTCTTGCTAACAAATCTTCAGTGTTATATGTAGTTTTATTCTCCTCACTTACCAATGAGGATTTCTTTTCAAGGAGGATTTAAAAGTGGATGGAAAGAGGGTCAAATCACATTTAGTCTTGATAAATGTCACCCAAAAAAAGGAAAATTATCATTATAAATCGGATAGATACATTTCAAGTTGTACTTTGAAACTCTGTTTGTTGTCTCAGTATCAGTGATGTGCAAGTCACTGGAAAATGGGTTGAGGAGTGATTCTTATTCTGATAGAAGTATATTAAAACCCACTAATATTTCATAATAGTAGCATAAGGGGGAAATAATTGACTTTATCTTGTCATATGGGAATACCTTATAATCTAACTAGAAATCAAACATAATCATATTAATCTATATGAGATGTTTATAAGTTGTCAGAAATTAAGTCATAGGAGAATAATACTAGCTCATAAATCAGTAAATGAGATCAGATAAATAAATCGGTGAGATTTTGTAAATGCATGCGGAGTGCTTTTGTTCTCTTCCTTGGCTTTCACTCTTGGGTTTTTTTGCCCTTTTAGGATTGTTATTCCATTGGTTGAATGTTTAGAAAGAGGAATATATAAATTGTAGGATTTATGAGAGCTTCTGACATTTATGGTATTTTTGATTAACACTTTTATTAGACTTGTCTGAAAAATAATTCATTATTTCAGCTATTCTTTGTAGTTCTCTAAAAAGCTGCCATGATCATCAAATAGATCAGGGCATGTAATAAAAGCCATACAGCCAGTAGTAGAACATACTGTCATATAACCATTAAGACTGTTCTAAGAGCCAAAATGTTGGAACTAAAAGTATTTTTAATGACTTGAAATTGCTTGAAGTGCTTTCTGAGAGTTGAAGGGTGCTGATTTATTTATCTAGTGTACTTACCTAAATTAATTTGGATAGAACTACTTTGGTTTTAATCCTCTTACAGTGAAATTTATGTTAATATTTTTAGATGGTGCATCATTTTGTCTGAAGGATAGAGTTAAATAATACTGGGCTGACTATTGTCATTAAATAAGAAAATGGGAACAAACTGGCCAAAAAAGCACTAAGGAGTGCAATCTTACCTGGATTATAGTAATAATTTTTAGAAGTGACCTTGCAGGAAATGCAAAATTTTGGTAGTATCTTCTCTCTTTCTCCTTTTAGTTAGTCTTTTAGCATGGCAACAGTCGGTAACGGACGTACATCACCAGCTATTTTAAGCAATTTTGTATCATATCTATATGAATAAATTTATTGTTCCGTTTTCCTTTTCATTATGCTTACTGAGAGGAAGTGTATTAACCCATTGGGACATATTGTAGATGTTGTAATAAGCAAGTTAAAGGCCTGAATGTTTTTGATTTTACTGGTTTTTCTGCTGGTAGAAAAAGACTGCTCACCTCCGTTTATCTCCTCAGCAGCCATTTTTAGCCTTATTCTACTTACTGCACTGCTTCTTTCGGGAAATCTGGTAGCCTAGTGTCCAAGCTGCTTCTTCGTTAACCATCGCTGTGATAAAACTTGTCTTCATCAGTGAGAGTAGCTCCTATCAAGACTTTTTCCTGCCATACCACATAGCTCTCCCAAAGTAATTTCCCCCAGCTCCCATCTACCTCTTACTTCCTATGTGACTGATAATCCTTTTTCCTTCATTCCTTCTGAGCGCTGCCTCATTTCTGCCACACATCTTCATTAGCTAGAACTTTGTTGCAGTCCCTGTAGTATCTGAATATCCTTGATGAATATCTGTCCCTTCACTGACAGGTTTACCTGCCAGTAGATATGGGCTTTCCCTTGTACATATGCTTGTTTTCCTAGGTCTGGCTCTAGCAAAACAGAGCAAGCCACTGATTTATACACTGATTTATTGAAAATATATTTGTTTCTATTGACTCTTGCTTACAATTTGTCCACTGCCAAACTGCAACACTGTTCTCTTGGCAAAAATAGTTGTATTATGCAGCAGATATTGGTTGTCAAAGTCTCTGGGAACTGGAGAAATGGTGTAAGTGTCACAAAAATTTTACCAGCACAAAATCGTGATGCTGAATACCAGTTTTATCCTTTCTCTTTCATGATCTAGAAAGTGCAGGTAGAAATACAACCCATATCATTATATACATAAATATAGTATACAGATAGTATAAATAGAAGGGTCTGAGAAAGAACTTCCCATTATTGTGATTATTTTATTTATCTGGTCTAGCTGTTTGATTTCTTTTAATTTTCACCTCTTTCAAAATGATAAGAAAAATAAGATTTGGGGGTAAAATTACTTAAAATATTGTTTTATCTGATCAAAGAAGGAAGAATTAGGGATTTCTTCTTTTCTAAGTCACATACATAGATTCCTGAATTATTAAGGGGAGGAACAGAAATTAACCTTTCATTGTTGTGAAGAATTTAAATTAAAAACAACAAAAAAAAGTTAAATACTTCACTAGCTTATGGAAAAACCTGATTTCTTAAAATATCTCAAAAAATAACCAAACTTCAGTGAGATGACATTGTGGAAGATTTTATGATTTCAGAAATCTCATGGAAAGTGGTATCTTTCCATTTCTGTATTTTCTGTTCTAGCATGTCCCAGGCCAATAAAAACTTACAGTTATTATTTCACTCATAACTGAAGGTTATTATGGCAGGCTGTGCCTAATTTATTTCCCTACTTTAATGTGTCTGCATTATGCAATCTCTGCCAAAACAGCAGTACCTAGGAACCTGTTTCTAATTGCAGAAAAGTGAGGCAATGCCCCAGAGCTCTGGGAGCGTAGTGCTTTATACCTTTCTGTGAGCAAGTAGTGAGAGGACTTACTTTTGAGTTCTGGTTTTCTTCATTGGTAAAGCTGAGGGGTTTTTTAGATCAAGGAAGATAAAGAGCTGATATAAAAAACCCCCGCTCTCCAGGGGAGGGAAATAGTGGTCATTTTTCCTGCAACAGACCTAGTCTTCCAGAGAAAACTGAGACAAGATGGTTAAGAGGCTCGAGAAATATATCCTGCTTACATAAAATTTAACTCACCAGCCTGTTAATCGCATTCTCTGTAGGAGAATAAAGATTTCCCAGAAAAGCCATGTATTTTATTAAACTAACTAATATATTTCTGAAATAAAAAACAGGCCAGCTTTAAGGCAAACAAGACCTCTTTCAGTCTGGAAAAAAAAATATGGCACACTTCAAGTTAAATACAGGTTCTAAGCAATTAGTCTAAGATTGATTAGTATAACATAAATGGTTAGTTTGAGAGAAATTAGCTCCTGTGAGCAGAGAGGCATGCTAGCAAAGGAATCTGTAGGTTGATGTTCTCAGCTGGTTAGTGGCAGTACTGGCTTGCAATATTTTCAGTCCTCTCCATCAGGCCCCTATCACTTACACCTTTTACCTGGATGCTTTTGTATGTGTCCCCCAAAACTGCTTGAACGACCACTCTGTTAAAAGAACCGGGGAAGTTATCCTACTCTAAAAAACCTCAACCTGCTTTTATTTTCTTGGGTTATTTTTAAGGTAGATGATTCCAGCTGTCCAGCTCTCAGGCTGTGACTGTATGAATCGTTGCGCTGGGAAACCTGGCAGGGCAACGTGCTGCGATGCGGAGGTGAGAAGGTAACACCAATTCTCAGCCCAAGAGCCGAGCAGTTAGCGCACATGGAATTTTAAAGGAGATACTGTGCTCTAAAACTGATATCTTAAGTCCGTGGGGTTTTTGTATAAAATAATTTACAGTCATTTTTACAGTAAAGTACCACCAGCACGCGTGGGATGGCACAGCACAAGTTGCAGTCAGGGATAGATCCTTTAGCCTTTGAACTAGAATTTCAGCACTGTCATTAAAAGATTTTTAAAAAGTATCTTAAGGACCTTAGGGCCTGAATATATTTGGCAGGGGAGAAGTGAACTGGGGCTTAGGTGCAGTAGAGCAAGAGTGTCTGTAAGGAAAGAAAAAATTGAAATTAATTTGGGTTAATGGCCTTACTTCCATACTGTTTGAGGTATTCAGTATATCCACTGCTCACTATAAGAGCTTCTCCATAAAAGAAAGCAAGCTAAAAGGCCTCATGACTGCTGTGCACTGTTACCATAGGTGACCATATAAATTATGGGAAGATTTGCTAATACACATTTTTGTTTGCATCTGTTTGAGGGGAAGGAAAAAGGGGAGCTAAAACTCTCAATACAAGAAAAGCAACAGCAAATCTGAAAAGCCGTCATTCATTACTTGTCTCTTTTCATAAGCACACACAAATCAGGTGTAGCCAAGTTGATGGAATTGGTTTTAAACCTCTACAAGAAAACTTGCTAATAATACGATATTTTGTTTGCTTCAGTTTTATATTTAATGGCTTAGAGGTTGTAGGGGTTTTGTTTGGGGTTTTTTTTCCATTTAAGGTAATAGTTAAGGAGATCTTGATGCTAGCTATCGTGTAACTTCTGCTTTATTGTTATGAGTGATCTTTTATTCCCCTTTTTCTCTTTCTTGCTATAAACGCTGATCTGGTGTCATTCGTTCAGTCCCATGTGTGTTACTGCCTATAAGGTTGGCAGCAGCGAGGACCGTGTTTCTGCAGGAGTTAGCCTGCCAAAGCACAGATACTTTGTTATTACAGAAATTGGCAGATGGAGGTGCTAATAGCTAGGGACAGGGGTCTGCTTACTTCATTAAAAAAAAAAAAAAGCCCCCAAACCCTCTAGCTGAAGATGAGGAGCACAAGCTGGCAGCTCTTTTTGAACAGGAGAAGTGCCCAGGCAGCTTCTGTGACTTCAGGGGTAAACGCAGGGGTTTGCCTGGCATCTGCCTTGCGCTCCTTGCCAGGAATTTGGTTCCTCTTTGTTCCCATGAGGAATGGTCTCCTTTCTCTATAAGCGCCTCTCCTTCTCCCTTCTCAGGGTGTAAGCTGTGATGCTGAGGGCACAGTTCAGCCTCGGAAGGTCGGTCATAGCAATCACTTGGTGTTTAACTTGGAACAAACATGGCAAACTCCTCATCTGACACAAATGTTTTGTTTAGAGTATAAAAGCAGATATGAGAGCAAAACAAAGTATTTACTGCTTAATCGAAGGTGAATGCCACTCCATCTATAATGAGCAATTTCATTTAATCTGTCGTAACATCCAGGCTGTTGGGGCATATTTCTTTCTTTGTCATCGCTTTTCAGTTAGAGGCTCCTATCCGTGAAGTTGCCTGAGGAAGAGGGGCCTCAATCCCTCCGCAGGATACAAACCGATTTGTCTTCAAGTATTCTCTGTAACATACATGTTCACAGATAAATTTGATCAATATTTCCTACTTTGTTTCTCATTTATAGCATCAGTTCTTTCCAATTTCTAAACTTGCAATAAGTTTATATATTTGATTCCATTCAGAATTTAAAAGATATTTAACATAGTTGTTGAACCTATTATTGTCCTCAATTCGAAAAAATCACTTTAATAATAATCTCTTCACTTTTAAGAAAAGGTTCACTATAAATGAATGGACTTGTTATAACCTGAGTTTATGTGCATTTTTCCCAGCGTGCTACCTACTCACTTAACATTCAGTACCAAATGCAGCTATAAATTATCATGCAAGATCTACAGATATCAGGAACATTTAAAAAAGTTTCTTCCATTAGTGCATTTTAAGCTTTACTAACTACTATATATTATCAATGAATCAGGTAGTGCACCTTCTTGTTTTATTAATTGCAGGGTAATGATCTGCATATAGGAATAAAGGAGAATTATATAGCTAGCGGCTTCTACACGACAGTAACAACTTTTTTCATGCTTCTGTATTGTGTTTCATACATGAGTCCTTCAGAAGAAATGGTCAAGAGTTGTTATTTTTTTACCTGGAGTTTTGGGGAAAAACTCCTTAAAGGAGAGATACAGATCTTAATGCATAAATTTTGTAGAATGACTGACGAAGTTGAAACTTCATTTCAAAAAGCACTGGGCTTTGTTTAACTCTGTATTTTTAGTATCCAGAGTTACTGAACCAGACTTTACTTAATTAATAACTATAGGATGTGAGGCAGTTCCAGTGCTGCTTTTTCTATTAACTTGCAATTTCCTTTAGGAAATGAATAAACTGGGGGGGAGGGGGGCAAGGCATGGCTGCTGAGAATAAATGTGGTACCACTGTACATTGCCAAATTCATTTGAATTAGTTAACAAACATGGTTTATAAATTGAGTAGGTTTAATTCCATAACTCACACAACATGTTTTGTAGGAAGAACAAAAGCAGAAGGATTTTTAAGCTAAATATGGACTGAGATTAGGAAAGCCAAGAATCATTTCTAAATGTTCATTATAATAGTATTCTAATGTTAAAATTCACTTAGTAGTTTATCACCATCAAGGCCATATTTAAGTAAGGTATTGAGACATATTTCAAATACTAGATTGAAAAAAAAATTAATTATCTTGATTGCTTTCGTTGAATTTGCATTTTGTTGCTGAAAGCAGCATCTGGAATACTCCGGATGTTAAGAGTTTTGTAAGGGTTGGGCTAGGCTTTAAAAAGTTACTTTTGTTTGGAACTGAAAATCTACCATGGAAGTGTAAGCTGCTGAAGCCTGTGGCTATTTCCTGAAAATTGCATTAAAACTGGAGACTGAACGTTTCCAAACATTTTCCACATGGATGAAGAAGGACAATACTAATATTTGATGTTAATTAATGAAGAGTTTAGTCATAGTTTTGCCCATTAAATTCAGTATATTTATATTCTGAATCTGTGTTTTAAATGCTCTAATTTCAGGAGTTTATCACTTAGGGGGAGGTCTTGTAGTTAAGTCATTCAATTAATTGTAGGGACTTCTACCTGAAATATCTTGTTTTCAGTTGTTATCAATTAAGAATGCAACTGCAGTAGCAATGTTGTGTGTTTGAACATCTCAAATGCTGTAAAATTCTCCATTTTCTCAAATTAAATATTTCAGGACCTACATTTATTGCCAATATTGGTATTTTAACGTATATTTGAATAGGAAAGAACATAATTCTGTTTCTAGAATTGAATATGTACAGTGAGTTTTCCACAAATACTTCTTATTTCCTGTGTTTATACAACACATTCAGTAAATATGATTGTTGAAGCCAAAGGAATTATGGTTAGGCAGCTATCAAAAATAAGAACATAACAATCTCACATTTGCTGCAATAATTAATCGAACACTAGTGCATTTCTCATCTGGAAAAAAACCCACCTATATAAGAGTTTTTATTATTTACATGCAAACATAGAAGTACTAGCTCTGAACCTGTAGTATCTTGTATATGGCATAAATTGCAGAATGAGTCTCAACGTAGTTTCACTGTCATTTAACATGTGCTCATTAAGGAATGAACCCTGCTTCCAGTTGTTATTTATTAGACACCTATGGTCGGTGCCTGTGTTTATAGTCTTTAATATCATAGATTCATCATTCATGTGGATACCAGTTTAAAACGTTTGTCTTTTGTTTAATTTAGGCTGTGTATAAGCATCTAGTAATTTGTGTACCTGAAATTATTTCTTGTTCTTGATTAACATGTGCTAGTGAGTTCATCTGAGTGTGTCTTGTTATTAAGCTTCTTTATTAAAGTCACCTTTTAATTTCCTGAGTTAATTAAAGATTTCTGTTACTTTTACAATCTCCCTAGTTGTGTGATGGCAAGTATAGTACCTTTTACTCGTTTGGTTTCTTGTAATTTATCACGCTGTCAATGGAGTTGTTGAACTAATACTTTGTATTTAAGTATTAGTAATGAGTGACTGAAACAAATTATGTTATAATAGCTAATATATATTTGTAAATGATATTAAAGTACTATCTTGAATTCATGCTGAACATAGGCATTGAATGAAAAGCGACATTTCATCATTTTGGTCTTTGTCATGGATGAAGTGTAATGAAGGTGTTGGTTTAGATTTAATTTTGCTTAGCACTAAAGAGCTAACTGTATTTTTCTACAGCTATTCTTTCATTTCTGTGTTCTGCATTTAATCAGGACTAGTGGAAGAGCACACCTTCTCCCCTGCCCCCAAATAATTTTTGGGCCAAATTTACTCTTGGCTAGTCATTTGCAAGTTCAATATGCACCTGTACGTGCCTACAGATGAATGAGCAGTCAAAAACTGACTATCAGTGACAGCTGGCAGGAAAAGCTGACTTAAAGTAATTAAAAGTCATGATTTCATTAAAAAAATAGAGGTTGAAGGTGGGCCATTAAATAACTAGAATAATGTAAGCATCTGAAACAAAAAATAGGAAAAGAGGCTAAATTGTACCCTTGCGTTTAAGCACTCGGATAAGAGAGGGAGTCCCGTTCCTGCTCCTATTTAGTCTCTAATCTAAACCTTGCAAGTGGTCTTGATTATAGTGTCTGTCCATGTGTCCTGCCACTAGAATAATAAGCTTCCCCAGTGGGGACTATGCCATACCCTTGGCATACCCTTGTAGGAAAACTGTCTCCAGAAAATCATAGACTCATTTAGGTTGGAAAAGACCTTCAAGATTATCAAGTCCAACCATCATCCATGCCCACTAAACCATGTTCTGGAGTACCTTTTTTACGCACTTTTTGAATACCTCTAGGGATGATGACTCAACCACTTCCCTGGGCAGCCTATTCCAACATCTGACAACCCTCTCAGTAAAGAAATTTTTCCTAATATCCAACCTAAATCTCCCTTGCCTCAACTTGAGGCCATTTCCTCTTGTCCTATCACCAGCCACCTGACAGAAGAGACCAACACCCACCTCACTACAAACCCCCTTCAGGTAGTTGTAGGGAGCGATCAGGTCTCCCCTCAGCCTCCTTTTCTCCAGGCTAAACAACCCCAGTTCCCTCAGCCGCTCCTCATAAGACTTGTGCTCCAGGCCCCTCACCAAAATTGGTAAAGTTGTGTTTGAGTGTCCCCAGTTTATGGGGAGAATGAACCCAGGATTTACACATCCTGGGTGTGTACTTTAGCTTAAAGATTGTTATGTAAAAGGCATGTAATTTATCCATTTTTAACATGAGGTAACATGCACTTCTAACAAATCAGGCCCCTGTGTGAGGTTTAGATGTGTTGTGGTTTAACCCCAGCCAGCAACTAAGCACCACGCAGCCACTCACTCACTCCCCCCCCATCCAGTGGGATGGGGGAGAAAATCGGGAAAAGAAGTAAAACGCCTGGGTTGAGATAAGAACGGTTTAATAGAACAGAAAAGAAGAAACTAATAATGATAACACTAATAAAATAGCAACAGTAATAATAAAAGGACTGGAATGTACAAATGATGCGCAGGGCAATTGCTCACCGCCCGCCAGTCGACACCCAGTTAGTCCCCCAGCGGTGATCCCCCACCCTCACCTGCCAGTTCCTATACTAGATGGGACGTCCCATGGTATGGAATACCCTGTTGGCCAGTTTGGGTCAGGTGCCCTGGCTGTGTCCTGTGCCAACTTCTTGTGCCCCTCCAGCTTTCTCACTGGCTGGGCATGAGAAGCTGAAAAACCCTTGACTTTAGTCTAAACACTACTGAGCAACAACTGAAAACATCAGTGTTATCAACATTCTTCTCATGCTGAACTCAAAACACAGCACTCTGCCAGCTACTAGGAAGACAGTTAACTCTATCCCAGCTGAAACCAGGACAGATGGTGATGAGATGCCCCTCCTAAGAGACTCTAGTTTCAGCAGAGTATAGGCAGTAACCAAACACTTAGCTGCAAACAAGGACCTCTTCTCTGCATGGAGACAGCTTAAGTGATCAGAATGATTTCTGACCCAGATGGAGGAGCTCAGTGAGTTGATGGACCCTCCAAAGTAAAGCAACACAGAAACATAGGCAAGGAAATTTTGTTGTTTAAATTACCTTAGACTTCATCAGACTTTAGAAATGTATCAGGGCACCATATTAGATCTCATCCCTGTAGCAGTAGTCTCGCATCCCCTAGGAAAGTGCCTCAATTAATATACTATAAATTAGTATCTTACGGGTGCTCCATCCCACTTGGAAGGAATTAAATAAATATTCATCAACAGTTAATGTTTGACCATCATATGGTAGTATGGTGTGCACCTTGGCTGTGGGAGGCACAGGCGCAATTCCTTACTTTTAAACAAGCAGGACTTTTGTCCTTATTTCTCACATTCTTGGTAGAAGCGTTCCTGCAATTATTTGGCTTTGCTTCTATCTTGTCTTTTGCTCCATTCTCAAGATAAAACTAATTTTTTTTATAGGAAACACTTTGTAATTTTTATTTTACTAGCCACACTACATACTTGTGATTAACTGCTTGCACATGTGAATTAACTGATTGGAAGAAAACCCATCTGATTTGTATTGCAATGGGTATCATCATGAGATTGAAAGTAGAGACAGGAAATCTACATACAATGAGAGAAATGACTTTCAGCATTTAGAAATATTAAACCAGATGTATCTAAAAGAATACCATCATGTGCTTTCATACCTTCAAATCTTTCTTAAGAGCTGCCTAAAACAATATAATAGGCAGGTCTCAAATGTGTAAAGCACTTCAGCATGGGCTTATTCGTAATCAGTGTCCATTTTCTTACAAGTTATCACGCTGGTACAACATCAAGTGGTTGAGTGATGTTAAGTTCAATGTGGCAGATAGAGTTCAATCATTTGTTTCAATTTGGGAAGCTGGAATTAGGTTGTAATTAGCTGCATCAGTTCATTCTGTTTTCTTACTCTGACCTGACCACTATGGCAGAATATGAATTGCATGGCTGCAGTTTTTAGAATGAGCTAGCTGCCAACTCTTTGATTTCAGTATTGATTATGAATAATTTAAAATGTATATCCTAAAGATTTAAAAACAATATCCTATGAAGAAACTGAAAGGTCTATAGATAGTTTAGAGACTTTATGAATCAACATTTAGAATTTTGTACTTGGTGTTTAATATACTGTAAACACTTTTTAAACAAAATAATCACCTTTGATTTATTGCTGAATGTTTCACAGCAAATACTTAACTATTGAATATATAGTTATATTCCTATACATCAAATAAATTCCATTAAAATAAGAACATATAAGGCCTTTGGAGATAGTGTGACAGCTTCTTAAAATTTGGGATATTTGTAGTAGAAATTTTAGTGACCAACTATAGAAAAAAAATCATATAATCTTTTAGCTTTAATTCTTCAAAATTCAAAAAACTGAGCATGTAAAAATCTGCCCCTAATCATTACATGTCAGAGAGATATTGATGGTGAAGACGTCAGATGCCTGTGCATACTGGAAGTTGTAGAACCTCGGTACCATCAAAAAAATAAGAACCAGAAATATATGCTATAAACCCCCCCTCTTATTTATCAAATGCAAATCAGACAGTAAAAATGGTCCCTGCTAGACGAAATTATAAACTCAGAAGATTTTACAGTCCAGTTTTCTGGTTTTCAGAATTACATGGTTGAATTGATGGAAGCTAAGGCACTGGGTTTACATCCGAAGTATACAAAAACTAGTACGAGAGGAAAAAATTTCACATTTCTTTGCTAAATTACTTCTTTTTCTAAAAAGTATAATGTGTTTAGAGTGCATAATTGTGTGATGTCAGTTAGCGTTATGCCTTCCTCAGCATGACTTGCATAAGCTCTGACATTCAAGAATAATGTGGCCTTCCTAAAGTGATATTCATTGAATGTTTTCATCTTTTATATGTGTGTGAGCAAGAGTTTGGGAGGACTGCATTACTCATAAATGAGCAATATATGAGTTATATAGATCACACCAAACAACCATCAATAAAAGCTCTGTAGATTTCATTGTCATACATTATGCATATGCCACATGTTTCACAGCAGAAAAAAATAGAAATTAAAAACAGTGGTATGGGTTTAGTTCTTGTATTCTTAGACTATAAAGCTAATTCCTTCATTTGTATCAGTCTAAATCTGAAGTCCTGAAGCAGGTGCTGTGCATCTCAGTGGAAAGCTGTGAATTTTCCCATTTAGGTTATCCAACCCTTTAATTTCCAGCTCCTAAAATCATGAGATAGCAGGACCAAAAGTGCTCACTGGCGCTAAATGAAATATCAAGCACATACATCATGAGCTTTTAGATGAATTCCAGATCTTAAAAACAGAGAAGTGCCTTGGCATTTTGAGTTAGGAAAAACTATTACAAAATGTATTTAGGTATTTTCAAAGTCAGCCTAGATCTCCAAAAGAGTGGGTTTTTTTCTTTTAAGCATATAACAGGTCAACAGAGGTGTGCAACGGATTATGTCTGACACAACAGGTATGATAACAGCCTGTGTGGATGCAGGAGAACATTAATTTAATCATTTGCATGTACATGGTAATGGAAAGGAAAGACAGCAGTGGGTGCCATATTTAAGAACCCTGGTAACAGATTTTTGGATGATTTGATGAGTTTACTTTCAGAAGAATCTGGAAAATTGCACAGAGAAGATGTCTCATGTTGCACAATCTGTTGCAATCAATGTGAAATAGATGTGCTATAACAAAACTGGATTTTGAGGGAGATCACTGAGTCAGAGAAAAGTAGAACTGCAGAAAAAGGAAGATGAAAGTCCTCAGGTTAGATCTTTGATTTGTGGCTCTGCTTTCTTCCTTCATAGATTTTTTTTTTTTTTTCAACCTTTGGTGATTAACAAGTTAATTTTATTTCTTTATTTTCTTTTCAACTCCTAATGATCCTGCTCAACTCCTAAAGACTATATAGTAGGGATCTAATTACATACAAGTGCTTTCCAGAAAACAGTTCTAACAACTGGGGAATTAAAGACAAAATAAATTGCTTGGAACATAAGAGTCAAAATGATCCCTTGCTGAAATATTGGTGGAAAGCATAAAACATTATCACTGAGATACTAGCACTAAATAAAAATGTGAATATCTGCCTCTAACGTCATCTATGCCAAGTTACGTGGATTCTGTCATGTTTTCTGCTCACATGACGTGCTATGTAAAAGCAATCACTTCCACGTACGTGTTTTGTGCAGATGGTCCAGTATTTGTGGTCATCACACAAAATCTTTGGTGTGGATTAACAGGAATGTAAGTAATACCTGTAATTTTCAATAGTTATAGGAAGGTACTGAACAGAATAGGGAAGGATGAGAAATAGATACAATGGCAGAACTGGAAGGGCCTCAGAGTAGCTGTAATCCCTTCCGTGTGATTGAGTGGCACCCTTGATCTGCCTCTGTGCGGTAAAAATGAATAATGCCTACTGACACATATCAGTAAGTTATCTGCTTGTAAGAATAGAGGAGATAGTTTCCTTTTGTGCTAGAAATTGCTCTTAAGTATGGACAATAACTTAGCGTCTGTCTCTGTCATGGCTGTGAGCAGCCCATAAGAAAAGAGCTGGAGGCTGTGCATCAAGTCTTTGTGAACATACGTGGTCCATAACGGCGTACTGGGAATGGGATATATATATATAAAAATATATAGTGCCTTAAGTATATGTCCTGGTTTCAGCTGGGATAGAGTTAACTGTCTTCCTAGTAGCTGGCAGAGTGCTATGTTTTGAGTTCAGTATGAGAAGAATGTTGATAACACTGATGTTTTCAGTTGTTGCTCAGTAGTGTTTAGACTACAGTCAAGGATTTTCAGCTTCTCATGCCCAGCCAGGGCACCTGACCCAAACTGGCCAACAGTGTATTCCATACCATGGGACGTCCCATCTAGTTTAGGAACTGGGAAGTGGGGGGGGCAGGGATTCGCCGCTCGGGGACTGGCTGGGTGTCGGTCGGCGGGTGGTGAGCAATTGCCCTGCGCATCATTTGTACATTTCAATCCTTTTATTACTACTGTTGTCATTTTATTAGTGTTATCGTTATCATTATTAGTTTCTTCTTTTCTGTTCTATTAAACCGTTCTTATCTCAACCCAGGAGTTTTACTTCTTTTCCCGATTTTCTCCCCCATCCCACTGGTTGGGGGGGGAGTGAGTGAGCGGCTGCGTGGTGCTTAGTTGCTGGCTGGGGTTAAACCACGACAGTATATAATGCCATGCATGTTGTAACAAAAAAAGATATCCTTATGCATTAGCATGCTCAAATAAGCATGCTCCCCAGGAGGTGGTGAGAGACAAGATTTATTAGGGAGGTTAGTTACTCTGCTTGGAGCTGTTCAGAAACTCCTGTGGTCACTGCAGAGTGTAGAAAGTGCTACGGTACAGAACTAGGTAGATGACAGCTTTGAAAACAATATTAAAGGAAAATAACTGATAAACTTATTGATTAAAAACTCAAAACTATGAACGAACTTTCTAGCAGGTGACCATTGGTGTTCTGGAAGACCAGGATCTTTGCAGATGCTCAGAATAATGTGCCTCTCTTTTGGGGGAAAAAATATCATTTTTATCTGAGCAATTTTATTTTTGAAAACTGTCTCTCTTAATTTCATCATAGCAATGTATGATCTTCATTATCCTCACTTCTTATAGCTATGGAATACACAACTCTTAGTATTGCTAAAACACCAGACACTTCACGGGAGCACCAGACACCTGCAACTTTTGATGCTTTCTCATAATAACGATGACTCAATTAGAGAGAATCCAGTGATCCACAACCTAGATTGTGAGTCACTTGTCTTTTTCCAATTACTTTCTCTATATTGAGAGAAGTCAAGTATTTACAGCAGGGCAGAGTGGTAGCATAAGGCCCTTACCAGCTCACAATAAATGGCTGAGGCCCTGTTACTGAACAAGGGTTTGTTTACAGATGGTTAATTAGGGACCTAACTAAATCTTTTAGAAGGACAGATGCAAATTGATTAACACCTATATCATCTACATGAGCAGCCATTAATAAGAAGCTCTTACAAGAAAAAAATAAAGTGATATATCCAATTAACATCTTCAGCTTGCTCAGCAGTTCACTGAAAATTAGGAAACTCTAATGACCAAAACCAGGCAAACTGGAGGAAAATTACAACTATACAAAGAGGCCTTTAATGTGGACATGAAAAATTGTTTTAAATATATAACAAAAATGTAAAAATAAAACTCAATAATATAAAGATCAATTGAATGAAGTGTTAAGCCCCCAAATTAAGTTTGTCATTAAGTATGTGTTCAGATACTTCCCATAACTGAAGGTTATGCAAAGATAAAATTTTTCTTAAATGAAAAAAATATTCATCTATATTTTAAGTTATATTACGTACAGTAAATTCATAGAAGTTTGAATAAGGACAAAACCAATTGGAATGTGAAGGGCAAAGATTGCTTGAGCAGAGTGTTAGCTGATAAACAGACCAAAAAAGATAGTGTTTGGAATTGCAAATTTCAACACTAGGTGATTCTGCAAAAACACGGGCTTTGCAACAATCAGAACTGGAAGTCATCCAGAAATGTCACAGCAGAAGAATCAGGGACAAGGGAACTGGAGAGAGTAGAAACCATTCTGGCAATTTATGATCAAAGAGAACTAAAAGACATCTATGAAATTCTTAAATATATTGATGGCTCTAGAACCTCTTAGTGCAACTCATTTCAATAGACATTTGGGGAATTATGAGAAACTGCTTTGTCTGGGACTGAGGAGGTTTTTGAGAGGGTTTCTCTTTCAAGGTCTTTGACATAGTTTTTATTATGCTTACATTTTTGCTTCGACATAACATTCCAGAGGTTTCCGATAGCATAATTAGAAATAATGACATATACTTGTGTGTGTAGTCTAGCTGCATGTATGTATAAATGCATATGTATTTTATTTTTTTACATTACGTGTACGCTCTACATAGAATACAGAAAAAAAAAGCTAAGAAAAATTAAACAAACAAAAACGCTTAGAAAAGCTAAGTTGCTATACATAAAGGGGAATGCGTTTGCCTTGCTGTAGGCAGGTACTGAAGGTTGCCCTAACTCGTAGCTGTAAATGGCAACTTGCTCAATTAAGCTGGGAGGTAGGAGGCAGTCAGATTTGTTGCTAGCTGTTGTAATTCCTTGAGGGCCCCCATCCAGAGGACCTGGCATGCTTTGGCCATGTTAGGCCCAGCTGTCTGTCGCTTCTCCTCCATGGAGAAGGCATGACCTATTGCACAGACGTACAAAATCCATTAAGATGTTCTGAGTACAGTGCGTAGGTAACTGCCATTTAAAAGACAGCTTGTGTGTTCTCTGAACCCTTAGCCTTCCTGTAACTACAGTATTTAACTACAGTGCTTTCATCTCTGGATGTTGGTCCATCAGGACTTGTGCCATGCTTTAAGTGCATTCTTTGTATTCAGTCCCACACAATCACTTCTAAATTGTAACTCTGTCTTCATAAAACATGCCTGCCTTGTCTGTGATCTCTTGCTCTGTCTGTGACTGGTTTCCAGAATATCCTTTGCCACACATCTCTCACACTTAAAATGTTTTACGGATTTTTTTTTTTTTATTATCTTCAGCATACTGTCTCAGACAGCACAAATCACCACAACTAAAACTTTTTAACCAGCTCCTTAGTTGTGCTCTTTTGCTTAATACTCTCCTCACTATGGCAGTATTGTCCGTTAAAATAGATACCAGTGTCCCATGTAGTTCCATACTTCTGTATATTCTTATGGAAATCTAATCATGCTCTGATTGTATCACTGTATTTTAAAACAGATTTGTTTTACAATAATGAAAGGCAGGAATCCTCAATGTTACCTGAGTCAAGGCCAAGTTTTAAATTAAATTGTAAGCCTTGGATAGAACTGGTATTAGAAAAAAATGTTAATTGTCCCACATCTCAAAGATAGCTGAGAAGTTTCTGAAAGATTTGGGCAAAATTGTCTGTTTGAACAGAAAAACAGTATAGAAAGTTAAAGGAGATTTTGAGCACATGACAGTAGTTGAGAATGAAAACAGCTTTGGAATTATAATCATCAGAAGTTGCTACTATAGCTGCCTTGAACATCGCTACAATTGGAAATATTAGTGGTATTTTATTGTTTCTAAGGATTTCTCTGTGAGAGGAGACAGAAAGGCCTCAGAGAAGGAATATTTCCAATATCCACATAATGCATTCATTCTATAATAAAATTCCTTTTAATTTCCTTGCATAGCCTTAAATATACAGTTTTCCTTTCCACGTGTTATAATAACAAGCCAGCTTTCACCTGCTTCACTTCAAATCGAAGTTTGCCCTGTTACCTGTCTCTGGGTAGTTTAATTGTAGCAAGAGAGAGAGGTGAGTGAGATACCAGGCACAGGTTGGGGTAATGGGACTTTACCTGCCCCTTCCTGCTGGCGCAGGCTGTGGTGTCCCCTGGCAGTGAGGGCTGTGACCTGCTCCAGCCCTCTTCCCTGGGACCCTGCACTTCACTGGAACTGGGATTCAAATTTTGACTCTTCCTCTTGTATGGTTAAGGAATAAAGCAACAACTCTGAAACTTGTGGTTCTGATATGACAGGCCATTGAAAGATGCTTTCTGAGTGACGCACATGCTTTGCAAAGTCTACTAAGAATGAAGAATGGTTTAATTGCTAAAGAGGCTGGGGCTGGCATTTAGTAACCACTGCTGGTTTTGTGCTGCTGATCTAACCACAGGAATTAGCAGTGGGTTCCTGTTTTCCACTATTGCTGAACAGGGAAATGCTGATTTGAGTGGCTGCCCACAGGAGGGGGGAAAAGAAACAGACGGGAGTTTAGTGCTGAATGAGTACAGTGTGTGTCATTTTATGGATGACTGGTATTGTGATACACTATCTTTTAAGACCTATAGAAATCCTCTCTTGTAGTTAATATTGAAGGCAAATAACCAGAAAGAAAATATGCGCGGCTGATAACTTACCATGGGATGCAGCGTAATGCAGAGCGCTGTAGTTACAGCGCAGGCTAATAAAGAAGTGTTTGTTTGGAATATTTTACAAAGCTTGGTTTCTATAGTAACAATCATCATGAACACTTTCAGCTTCAGAAATAACATCTGCTTGATGACTGATCTCAAATCTCAACCCTTGTTTAAGTAAATAAGATCCTGCTCCTTCTGCTTATTGTATTAGTCAGTGGCATTTGATACGGGGCATTTATTTCCATGGAAAGAGCACCCCAAGACTAGGAAAGGTGTGGGGAAGGGGTGGGAAAAGGGAAGAGGAATCAGAAAACAATGGTGAAATGCAAGATTTGCCTCATTAGCCTAACAGTAGTCATGGCTAAAGTAAATTAGTTTACACATAGTACAAAAGTAAATGTGTTATACTATTCTTATGACTGAAGTACAGGACAAGCATTACTCTCTTTTACTACTGGCAGTGGATTAAACTCTCTGCGAAAAATTAGGGGAAGAGAAATCATTTGGTTAGATAAGAAAAATATATGAGGGGGAGTGCAAAGCTTCATGGAATGCAAGGATTGGAAGCAAACTCCAATGAAAAGTTCACAAATCTGTGATTTTTCAGGGAAACTCTAAAAAAGATGGTCAGTCTGCTGTGAAAATGGTATGTCTTTTGAAGAAAAGATGTTTCAAGTGTCATCGCTGCTGCTAAATTTTACAATGTAAAATTTAAAGTGAGAACATTTTTGAAGAAAAATAACAACCTTTTCTGTACTTTCATGCAATAAGGATGGGGACTATAGAATTCGATGTGAATAATGATTTTTGTTGGTGGTGACTGTGTAATACCTTACTGAAGGAAATAATAAAATATAAAATAATTAGAAGGTCTTGCTGCGCCCTAGGAAACACACATGGAATAGAAGCGTAAGCTGAGCTGGACTATGTTTCCATACCACTCATTTTCAGTTAGCAGTGCTCAAGGGGCTAAGCAGGCTTGGAATATGGTACTTTCTAAAAAAATGACACTTACTTTCCATAAAAGTAAGTGTTGAATAAGTAAGTGGGATTCAGCAAATCCAAGTTCAGCAAATACTTTATGTAGTAAATCTTTGCTGATTTAATAAAAATGATGCAGGTTTTATAGTATTTTAAAGGAGCAGACTTTTTCCTATTTTGTTATATTAAAAAAAATCTGTCTCTTTTTCTTAAAAAAAAAAAAAAATTCCATCAGTTATGTTAAGCTAACATGAGTAACATGCATAAATAATTGCATTCATGCGAGTAATCCTGTTTGCTTTAACGCAACAGCTTCTCCAAGCACTAATTCTCATGTGTCTAATCATTTGTCAGATTAGATCCTGTAGACTTCATTTCTTGTGCATTTTCAGTGAAGTTCCTAATATGTTTGTGACCACTGTAAGTACTAACAATCTTGATGGGGAGCATCTTGGGAAGCAACATTAAGTGATAGTACTTGAGTTTATTTGCAGGATTTTTCAAGGACACCATTAAGAAATTAATAATGTAGTGTCAGATTTGCAGCTGGTATAAATCAACATAGTTCTGCTGTTACTTCAGTGTTGTGCTGATTTAGGCAGCTGAGGATTATCTCACAGATATTTGAGATTTGAATTAATTCATAAGCTTCAAGTGGAAAACTACCGAATTATGCTTTCAAATTAGTGAATGGGCCAGAGTAGGTGATGGAGGTCCTCAAGAGAGGAAAGTGAGAGACGCATCTTGCAACACCTTTAAAAAGGTCTGGTTTGTGCTTTCACAAGCCTGCCAGACTGAACTCTCCCTTTCTACCTCATTGGCAGCAACTACTGCCAAAACCACTAGTCGATTTAACACATGCTGTTGCTACTAGTACATGATAGAGCAAAACTAGGTTCCCTTTTGCTGCCATCACATACCTTTTTGTTGGGATAGAGAAATCTTTTATTGTTGATTCTTCCTGCTGCTGGAGCAGCTATGACCTGATCCACACTATCCACACACACTAGGATGAAAAATTCCATAGACTTACAAATCTTAAGTAGTGGGATAATTTGTTTCAGAATGTTTTTGGCTATGGTGTACACATTTTACAGCTGTCCTTGGACCATGGCAAGAACAATCAAAATAAAAGCTATGTCATGCTTTCAGACATTCGGTTCGTGTCTTCCCTACATTCAGTAGGCTGTGATCTGTGTAAGTTGTCATGATAGAAAGTAATTTGTTATTCTGGTGCCATTAGCATTTTTTCCAGCATTAAGAATATTGCCAGGTTTGCACTTTAATCCCTTCTGCTGACAGCTAGTTTTCACAATGTGTCTTGATTTAGTTCTTTTTTTCATTAATACGATTCCAGGTATAAATATTTTAATTTATCATTTGCTAGGCATCCTGTATGTGGCCAGGAGGTTACACAAGAACTTTAAAAGACATTGCTGAAGAAAAGTTCACTAAAAGCGTATTTTGGATGACATATGGTGTACTATATTTTCTTTCCAGTTTTGCAAGAAATGCAAAATACTGCATAATAATTTCAGGACACTTGCCTTTCCTAACCCTCAAGTCTGGCATAGATCTTCTAAATGATAATCAAACCTTGTCTTTAATGACTCTAGGATGCTGCACATCTACAGGAATGAGATCTCTGTGGTCACAAAAGGCACCTGCTAGTCAGAACTTTTGACATCTACCCAAGATTCATTGTCTCAATGACAGATTGAAATTTTCTGATCCACCACGAGCAAAGGACAGCCCATGTTTATCCACCTCATGGACATTTCAGAAATCTGTAGCTGTCTTGGTTTGCTTGTTCCCAATGAAAGTAACCTGTACTGTGCTCATCCTTAGCTCAGCATTCCCCTGCCTTCCACCATAGCCACCCTCGTTAGCCTGCAAATTAGGCAGAATTTAAAGTGTGCTTAGTACTTCATCTTTCTCACCCTGAAAAGTTAGTAGTGGCTCTGGAGGGACCATGTCGTCTTCTGTCAGGCAGTCTGGGATAAAGTTAACCCACTGTGAAATATGGGAGTGACAATCCGGTTGTAAGTGATCAGCCCAATTTCAAACAGTGATGGACTGTCAGTGATTTGTCACCACTGAAATGTGAGTTTTCATAGACAAGCCTTTAAGGTTGAATTGTGAAGGAATAACAGAATTCTCCACTTCTTGTTTCTAATCCCTGGAGGTCGAACAGATATACCCATCTGGGAAACAAATGCCCATTAGCATCACTTCACTGCACAACACCACCTTGACTTACAGAATTTGAAATGGCAGTCAGAAGAATTTACAGGAAAGTATCTGGGGATACATGATGCTTGGTATATGCCACAGACATAGGGTCTCAGCTGCTTTTCCCAACAGGATCTAGCTAGCTGCTGCCAAGATAAATTTCTTTTCACAAACTGGACGCTAACGTTGCCAGCCTTTAATCAGACTCATACAGCTTAATAGGGGAATGTTCTGGAGGCTCTTGGGGATACCTCTGGCAGTAATCCAGTACAACTACTACACACACCATCCGTTGTAAGTTATGTTCAATATTTTCCAGATTAACCTGAAATTACTTTTATTAGCGAGCAAGATGTAACAGTAAAGTAAAACCAAGTTTATTTAACAGTATGAAGAGATAAGAAACTGCATACGTGGACACACAGAAAAAGAAACGCAGTGTGCCCTGCAGCTACCTGATATTTTGATTTAACTTCAATGTCTTGTGTTCTGTTCAGCCACTTGTGAAAGTCAGGAAAACTGCAGGATGGTTCACACTAGTGTCACAATTCAGAAAAAGCAACCTCTAGGCAGTAGGATGAAAGCTGACTAGGAAACCTGACTAGGAGTTCTTTCTGGAAACCCCATTGAAAATAAATGCCTCTGCAGGTGTGTCTCGAAGCTTTGTCTTAATAAATCAGTTTTAATCAGAATGTCAATTCATAACTCTTGCTAATGAAATGCTGTATGACATAGTATTAGGTTTTGAAACGAAGTCTTTTACTAGATTAACTGAGAGTAACTTTGTTGCAAATGAATATAGTTCTTATAATAAAAATATGGCTCTTCTGAGCATAAAAATTTTGAGATTAATACATAAATTTAACATCAGTACATAACCTTTGTTAACAATCACATTCTACTCAAAAGACTGCAAAAAAGAATGCAGCCTATCACTGCATATTGATATAGTGGAGAGAGAGTTAAGACAATAAATTGAAGGATAACAATGCGGTTTGCTCACTGGGGCCATAATCACAGCTTGGTAATCATAATGTGTTCTTTTTATTGTTAATTCCCACTGTTTTTCATATGGAAAATAATGGACCAACATATTCTAAGATTTCCATTGCTATTTTGAAACAAGGAAATTAATGGAGATTTATATTCTGCAAAGACAATGGGGCAAAATTACTCTGGAAAGATAATTCAATGTTAAAAAAATCTCTAAGAAGAAATGTTAGTATAATTTTGGTCAGGTTGCATTTTATTATCAATAAGCCTGTTGATCTCAGCTCCATTAGACACTGTAGAAGTTTTCAGGGAAAACTGGTTCATTCTGAAGGTCAAGTAGAATTGGTAGAGTCCTCCCAGTAAATCAGCGGTGGCTGGATGACTCAGTCAGAGAAGCAAAGATGTTACCTCAAGTTTCTTTCACTAAAGGTGGAAGAATTGTAAGGTACTCCAAAAAGTTCTCCAGTTTTTACTGCTGTAGGTAACGCAGTGATGTACTCTGTGTGGGTTAGTGTGACCTCATTAATCAAAGTTAGAAATCACTGAGAAATCCTCAGGCAAAAGAAGGTGCAGTGTAGAAGCCCAAAGCGTTGAGGACACTCAGGCTCTGGGCCATTCTTGTAGGTTTAGATGAGGTAAAACTTTCCGCTCACTAATCGCAAGAGAGGAACTTTACGGGATGGATTAAATGAAAATCTTTAGTGGATGCTTACAATTTCAGTAAAACCCTAGGGTCATACGAAGAACTGGAGTTTCCTATGCCAGCCACAAAGCAATGTTCAGAACTCCAGCCTCGCTTATTTAGTCTGTTGTGGTATTTCCTAAAGTATATTTCTCCTGGCACACAGATGATGTTTGGTGAAAGCTTTTTTTTCCCTGTCATTAAGGCTTATTACTCATTGTATCAATCTGTGGAGAAAATTGTCAAAACTTTTGGGTAGGTGGGAAGCTCATACTCAAAAGTAGGTTAATGAGCGTTAGTTAATATGTACCCAACATTTAGAACAGCAATGCAGTATAACACTGATAGTCTAAGAAAACAGCAGTACCGATTACGGTCTTTGGTTCTGTCTGAGGCATTGCCTTAGTTTCAGCGCTCTGGTAGAAGTGCCAGGTTCTCCTCAGGGCAGCAGTGGGTGCTGTGGAAGCGGTGAGCTGGTGCTGGGAGGAGCAGACAGTGCTTCTTCCATTCCTCTGACATTACTTTTGGTTTTGATTCCCTCGGCAAATAACCATGGAGAAAAAAAGATGGGGATAGGATGAAGGTTGGCTACGGGGGGGAGTCTCCCATCTCCTTCTCTTGGCAGGATAGCTGTGCTAAGGACATTTGGAGTTTCTCCAGCAAAATGGCCCCGAAAGCCCCCACCAAATGACATCAACGGAATTCTGTGAATTTGAAAAGATGAATTTTCTTTTTCTCCCTTGCACTGCTGAAAAGTCTGCCTTTACTGCACTGAAAATGGTCAGAGCAGTCATCGCATTTTACTCCACATCTTTAATTATAGGTCAGAGTATTTCACCTCAAACAAGCATTTAGTAGAAGCAGAATAGGAAAACCAGGATTAATCCTCTTTCCTCAAAGAACAGAGCTACCTCTGCTTTCAACTGCGTTTTAAAAAGAAAGTGGCCACAACCGTATTGTAAAAATCTAATTTAGTAAGCTTGTTTTGAAAACAGCTACCTAGATCAAGCTCTACATCCAGGGCAGCTGCAGGAATGCCAGTGAATCCTGAGTGGGTGTAAGAGACACCAGGATGTGCCTGGGCAGGTAGTGGAGAGCTTCAGCTATTGGGAAATTTTTAATATTGAAATTAAGATTAACAGTGTTTTGAGGCTTTTGATTTTGCATGTGGGTATCTAAATTTGACCAAAATCCAGCTTAGGTACTCAAGTGCTTTTCTGAATTGAGACTTGCTTATCACAAATAAATCAAGAAACTCAGAAAATAACCAAAGAATTCAGGAAAAGAACCTGAAGCTGAGGGAAAATGAAGATGTGATTACTTGTAATATAACAGTCTAAATTTTACATTTCCTCCTTTTCTACATTCTTTACCTCTTCAGAGGATGCAGTCTTGTTTCTTTTCTTCTCTCCCCTCTAAAGTCCTGCACACTGATCTCCAGAAAAGTGGCTATTTACATTCTGAGTCTGGTACTCATCCTGTCACAACAACAGATTTGATTGTTTATTTGCCAAGCCATCAAGCTTAGTTTATGTGGAATTCACCAGATTAACTCTGTTTTAATAATATGATTAAAAACTAGGTTTAAATGGGCGTCATTTATTTCTAAAACAAAAAAGTGTAAGTCAAGCTGGTTTTTTTAGAAGAGATGAAGTTTTATTTATAATGAATTCTCGTAAGTAGTACTAAGACCATTTTAGTCAGGAAACTTTACAGTGATTAATGCATAGTTGTTTGCATTTAAATTCTTGATTTATATATGAGAACTGTATTTGTGCACACTGTCAAACTTTATTCTGTTCTTGTCAAAATACTTATTACTGCTGACAGGTGTAACATGCTCGCATTAATCCTTAATTCCTTGATTCAATTTTCTAATTGCTTTTTTGGCATGAGTTTGGAGCCATTTAGTCTTACGTGATCTATTTGTCTTATGGTGTAATAATGCACTTTTAAAAATTGGATGCACCTAACTTAGGATGCTGAACAGAAAAAATATATATAGATATTACTTAGTACTGAAAATCCAAAGTTTTATAGCACTTCTGTGGGACACCACTTCTTGGAATACAGGTAGAGCCAAAACACATTACACTTTTCATCTTCCCGTATTCACAGTATTTAATATTTTCGTTGATATGAATCGATGCTAAAGTTTCAGTGCATTTCCCCCCAAGAGATTCCGAACCCTTATAGCAGCTCCATGAACATCCCCTTAGTCATCGTTGTGTTCTCCTACCCTTCTCACCTCTTCATGCTGTTGCCTTCTGTTGCCTGTCCTGCCCTCCAAGAATGACAAAATATACTTCCCAGTTTCTTCTTGATATGAACTGTTAAAGCTGCTCATTTGTGTTATTCCTAAACAGCCAAATAACACAATGCACTTTGTTACTTTCTTGTCATAAAGCAGATGTCCAAAGTTACTTAGAAACAGATATTTTTAATACAGGTATGGATATACTATAGACTGACATATGTTTTTATGCCAGTAATGGTAGTATTGTCATCTGTCCTTTGTATAGGAAAAAAAAAAAACCAGCCAAAATTTATTTCTTATAGAAACAACTCAGGGGCGAGCAAAGAATCTTCCCAAAGCTCGGTAATTCCTCACAAACTCACCCAGGCAGCTGGACTTTGGCTGGGTTTTGTAGGATTTTCAGAAAAAAAATCTGGAGACTGGAGAACGTTTTCTATGACAAAAAACTAGGACCCTGGGAAGATAACTTCTGATACTTGTTTTCTGTGAATAAATATATGACAACACATTTAAATTTTGGATAAAACCTTATCTCTTTTTTTTTAATTATTATTCTCTGTTTTCTTCCCTATGCTCTGCACTTATTTCTTCTTTCTATATCCACTGACTTACTCTTCTTTTCCTGGTATCAATAATAATATATGCTCTCTTACCCTCCTATTCCTTCATGGTTTTCTTCCCCTTTCTTTTTCACCTTCCCAACTGACATACCTCCTTCTGTCACAGTGAGTGTAAGAAAGGGAATATAAGAGTAAAACATGGTTAAATAAAGAAGTATTTGTTTATTCTGTCTTCCACTGATAAAGTTTTATTAACTCTGTGATTGTCATTTGTGCTTTTTGGCAAAAAAAGGTAAGTCACTTTCGGGGGGGGGGGGGGAAGGTAATTCTAGCAAGTAAATCATGGTAGCTAAGTGCTTTGGGCAAACAAACATGTGCCTTATCTCTTGAAAAAAACCCGTGGAAAATGCATGATAAATGGCACATTTCAGAGAACATGTTATGTCACTGTGAAATAACTTTGATTCATGGTTATGTATTTATCTTTAAACAACTGACAAACCTTAGGGTATCTAAATTATTATCATTTGCTCTATGCTTCTGTGGGTTTTTGCTAGTGAATCTGAATGATGTGAGGTAAGATAAGACATCTGCTTTTCCATTCGTAATGTTCTATAAAGAACAAATAAGCACAAATAGAAATTCTTACTGTATTTGATTTTTGGATGAAGTCCTCTGAAAAATATTTATCAGGAACAGTTCCCTCCAATTGTGTTTTGAAAAGCATTAGTATAAACTTCAAACAGAAAAGGATGGGACCTGTTAATAAAAGGTTTTATATTACACAGCAATAGAAAATATCATCATTTTGATTTAGAATAAAGTAATTATTCACCAAATTAAAAGGCACAATGGTAAATTTGTTCCTTTCAGTTTTGTGTCTGCATAAACTGTATCCTAAATTAGATTTTTAAATGAAGATTTCATTTTTTCTGCCTTTTGAGATTGAAAGGAATCATGTTATTTGATTTGCTGTTGTGACAAATTGGGAAAGATGACTTAAATGCTCTATTGTTTGCATTAGTAATAGCAAAGGGTTCAGGTGCTGTTGTTCTTGTATATAGTGGAAGATGGTCCATGACACCCCATGCAAAGGTTTTTATCTGTAAAATCTGTTTATCATATTAGTGAGTGCACAGGAGTCACTGACTAGCCACCTCCCCAATTTATGGCACTCTGTCCATGGACGTGAGGAGGACCTGGTCTGCTCTGTTCACAGCTCCTGCTGCAGGAGCTTGCCTAGAGCTGGAAAATCTATTTTGCACTGAAGATGCAGGAGGAAGGCCAATGCAGGGTGACGTCGGAAGCACAGGGGCGAAGTGAGATGAGCTTAGCTGGCGTGGAGCTGCATCCCTGTCTGGATGGTTGGGGAAGAGAGATATAGGTAGAACTGCTGGAATGAAGGGGCACGTATTTAGGTCTAAGGGGAGCTCTGATATGAGTGTGCGACAGTTGGGAAGCCCTAGATTTTGACAACTGGAAGCGCAACAGGTAGGAGTGAATGAAAGTGTGTAATAGTGGGAGAAAGAAGTAAGCAGAGAGGTCTACACCAGACTGCTGTCAGTGCTGTGTTATATTATGTTATGCTATGCCTACGCTTCTCTCATTAGATTTAAACAGCCCAGGGCACAGCTGCTAATCTGAATGATCCCATCAAGACCCTTTTCTATATTAAATGTTATGATCAGAAGAAATACCGTTATTTTTGTATGGGTTTTTTTACATTGCCCTTCAACACATGTAAGTCAAAGAAACCGTAATAAGAAAGCAAACTTTCCCACATCATTTCTTTTCCAATAATCCACTCGTACTACTTTTGTGCACATACAATCAATGCTGCTAATATTAGCAAGCTTCTTATTCTGTTTTCCCCGTTCCCTGCATTGCTTTTAGTATAGAATCTTATCATCCAGCAATGCCTGTCCAAATGTTTTGCTGATAATACATCTACGGAAGTCCACAGATATACACCAGCTTACCCAGATTCAGAATCTGTTCTCTTCATCTGTTCCTTTGGCCTATATTGAATCAATGCATTACAAAATATTATTAGTAAATGCTACAAATCCAGTACACACAGATTAGAAAATATTTCTTATGTTGTTTTTTGAAAAGTTACTGCGTTTAGTTGAAGCTTTTAGGGTTTTACTTTTCTGTTTCATCATTTGGTAAGGCTTTAGTGAATATAAGTTGTCATTCATTATGTCATAGCAATTTTAAATTCGATGACATTCCTCGCCCAAGTTATTTTAATGCTATCGCCTCAAATGCATCTACAGCAATGCCTTTCAAATATGACCATGAAGTAAAAAATAAGTATATTTATCTATTGTTCGATTTATTGCTGTATTCTCTGTTTCCTTATCTTTACTGATAAGGAATGTAAATGTTGGTTACTCGGAGGCAGAAAAATAGAAAATGATAATTGCTTTACATGATGGAAGCGCCTTTGTTTTCTTTATATCTAATACTTTGCAGTGTATTTAACTTGGCTAAACTATCATTTTTCTTAGTAAACTTGAATCAGTTGACATTTATATATACATTGCATTTTGCATGTCAATGGAAAGTTTTATGGCTTTGAATTTTGAATCAAAACATCAAACTCGTATTTTGCCTTGGAACATGACAGACATTCTAAAAATTTACAAACAAAAAAAGAAACAAATGCTTATGCTGATTTTGACCTAATGTTTTTAGAAATATCTTTACTGCTTGACTAAATGTTTAAGCTCTCCAAAGTGAAATGCCTATATCTTAGTGAGCACAAAACATGGAAACATGTAAATATGGAAACACTGCAAATTGTCATATTAGAAACTTATTATTCTATGGTTTTGTAGACTGCTTTGCTTTTTTTCCCTGCTCCTAGTATCCTCAGTCTTGGTAACTTGAGAACAATATGGTAGCAACCATTTTGTTGCAAGTTAACTGCAAATGAAAAGATCTCTACAGCTAATAAGAGAGAGATGCTTGGTAACAGCACATACCTCCCACCAGCAAAACCAGCATTGTCATAGCTTCATATAAGACAAAGTAAGATGATAATTGCACAGGCAACATTTTCAGAGCTTTTCTAACTTTATTCAAATATAGTAACACTGCACCTGTTTTCTGCATATGCAAAAAAAATCAGGAAGTTCCTGTCTCAAAGAAATCATTTGCTTACCAGGACAGACATAGAGAAGGCAGACTTACTGGTCTGGGAAACTCAAGAGAGATTGGTTATCTTTATATATATCTATATTATAGAGATTTGCTCTCATTTTATGATTTTGGTATTAGGAGGGCTAGGTAATGGATGCCACTGAAGCACAGTTTTTTCACGTGGGTACTTCTTACTAGAATAGGGGAGTTTCTGGTACTTTTAGATACCAGTGTGTATACCAAAAGGTTTTGTTGTTTTCTAAGCTTTAAGAAGTTGATATCTCTTCATTTAGTGAGCTATAAAACTAAGTATAATTTTGTTGTCTTTATGATCATTTCATTTTTTCTGTTTGGTTAGATTTGCAGTGTGGGCTGTTAAAGCCCATTTTTAAGTCAATTAACATGGGTAGGACAGTCTCTTTAAATGCAAAGAACTAATTGGGAAAAATATCTTCCTACTGTTACAGTGAACCTTAAAATAAGTTAAAGATGTACAAGTAAAACTGTAATGGAAATGTCGGATATTACATTGGTATCTTCCTTTTTCAGGGTGCTCCTAAACCGATTGCCATTGAGCCCTGTTCAGGAAACAGAGCCGCAGTCCTCACGGTGTTTTTATGTCTGCCCAGAGGATCATCAGGAGTCCCACCCCCTGGTCAGTCAGGTAAGGCTCGTGTTGCTGAGCGTCATGTCCTTTCTCGTGCAAGGCAGTCTGCTTGGACAAAGGCACCCACACAGACCCAAAATAACAGCACAGCAGGTGAATACAAGGGGCTACTCAGTCCAATTGATGTTAAGTTTAGGGCCAGTGTTTAATGAGGAATTTTTGTTTGGAATTTGTTGTGGTATCTCAAATAAAAAGCGCAGTGGTCAGACTAGGCTGGTGTACAATGCCATATCTCATTAGCACTTCCTGAAACAATATGTGTACATACCGATATTCTTCAACCTTGACTTGTAAGGCAAAAAAATTTCAGATGCAGACACTTCTAGAGTTTCAGTTCAAGTTGTGATAAATGAGGCTATATAGGCAATACCAGTGAGTATTCTCAGTTCAAGTTGATGTTTAGTCCACTAACTTCTAGTTAAGTTCCTTTGCACCGTGAATCCCAATGCTATGCAGCCCAGGATTCAATTAAAATATTAGCATTTCCCAGAATGCCTGTCGGATGAAACCTGGGATTGCGTGAGCGGATGTGTCTGCTTCATTAGGAAGGTGTTCACTTTGGAAACGATCCCAGCTCCTTTTAAAGCAGCATTTGCGTTATCTGGAAGCACTTCTTGTGGTAATCTACCTTATCTGATCTACGCCAGATTGTTGTACAAAACCATTACACCCATTCTTCTAAAATACTTCCTAAACAGGAGGTACTTAAATACACTTCTAAAATCCTCTAAATAACTGCCTACAATGCTATGATACAAAATGGCCATGAGAACAAAGTTGAGACAGTAATGTAGCGCTGCACAGACGACCAGCTTAACGTTTCAGAATTCTTTGGAGCTGTTGCCAAAATGAACACTTTTGTAAAGAATAGTAAGCTGCATGGTATGTGCCCAAAATGCTCCTATAAACCAGAAAATATGCTTTAAGGCTAACTTTTCTTATTAAGAGCCAAAATGATATCCTTTTAACCTTCAAAAATCCATTTAAGAGATTAAAAAGTATTGAGTAATGATGATAAGGGCAAACTAAGTTGACTTATGTTGGAAATAAGCTCAGCTGAGTGTTCGTTCTTCTTCTTTTGGCCTGATGACTATCTGTTATTTATTTGGTTTTTTTTAGTTCAGGGTGTTTTTTTTCAGTTGGGTGGGGTGTGTAATTTTTTTTTTTCCCCCTGAATCCTGAGATGAGGACTTAGTTTTTAAAATGCTGTTTATGGCTTGGAATATCATTTCTGGAAGTGCTATGAAAATAAGTGTTACTGATGCTTTCTCAAATACATTTCCTGGAAGAAGTATATAAATGTAAGTGCTCTGAAAGAGAGCAATGAGGGAGGAAGGATGTTTAGCATATTACGTGTTCATGTTTTAATAAAATGAAAAAGAAATGAAGGTGTTTATAGTCTTACAAAAAGGAAAAACATTATGAAAGGAAATTAAAAGTAATTGTTGAAATTGGAGCTTAAAATGTTTTTTTCTGTTGTTTTCAAATTTACCTATGATGTGCTTCTCGGCAGTAAAAATGTATTTATCTAGTTACTTCATAATCAGCTTCTATTTACTATATATAATTTTTTAAAAAATAATTGCTGTTCTTTGCTGTGTGTAAAATGTGGACGGAATAGGCTTTTTGAAACAGGACTTGGGTTCAACAATACAGCAGATGTGTCATTTTGAGTGTTTCTCAATCTGTGACAGAATACACCTCTTTTTTACACGTTATGTCCTACTGTTCTGCTCTGTCCTCTTATTACTTTGCCTTCCATCAGCTTTGCAGGCATGTATTTCAAATGCTGTTCCTTCGTTTGTTATTATAGTGTTTGTCAGCCATTTAGTATTTAAAAGTATCTAAAATTTTTAGTCCCACAACTTTCACTTTGTTCAGGGTCAAAAGCAAATAGAAATGCTTGAGGTGTGCAACCATGCCGATTCAACCATTAGATTATATTAGATTATATCGCTATAATTGTTTTTTCTTGTGTGTAATGAATTTTGGTACTCATGGACTGCTTTCACTGTACGTAAACATGCATAGTCTAGGCAGAAGCTATTATGCAAGTTTGTTGGCATACCTGTAGCTCTACTAATTCACCACATTCCTGTCCTGCAGCACTACCTGCTGCTTCTTTCCTGGGCTTCCTGGGAGCAGATGCTGTGAACCGTGCCAAGTTATTTGAAATGATGTGGAAGCTTTGTGTGGCAGACGTGTTTCCCATGCAGTTGGTTTCCCTTATGACCTAAGCTAGGTTAAAACAATGATATTTAGGTGGATGGAAGTAGTGTGTTCAGTAATTATGTCTTGCCAAGTAATTTTAGAATCCTCTATTACTTGCATATAACCATTTTCAATCTCATTGGGATCATTCTAGGGTATAACTGACAGTGTGTCAAACATATTTGTTTAAATGCTATGTCAATAATACTGATTCTCAGTTCACAACGAGAGTCTGTGGGTTTCATTTCTTATATGCATATGTCTGAAATATAAGAAGGAAATGCCTGTTTTGTTCTGCATTACATTGTTTCTCCAAAATCAAGAAAGCTATTCTTTCCACAAATAACTAGTCTATGCTCCACTGGAGTTGTTACCGTATCCCTATGCTTTTAAGATCTGAATTTGATCAAAAGCGAGTTTTACTTGTTTCCAAGGTTTACATTAACAAATATTTTGTTGAAAAATGACTTTGAATATTAAAAAAAAAAAACAAAACAAACCAAACCCTAATGTAAAGGTTACTCTTTCTGCAGCAAATGTTCTATACTTCACCTTTATCAGCAGCTGGAAGAAAAGTTGAAACTACAGATGGTGGGCTTTGGCCAAAGGCTATGCAAGGCAAAAACTTCTCCAGGAGAGACCATATGTCCCAGTGGAGATCTGAGTGTTCTCTACCTCCTGCAGAAAATACTCAGAACTTTACAGACTTTTGACAGTGTTGTTTAGTTCTATGTGCTAATCCTGTAAGTATACAAATAACAGCTATGTTGACACAATTAAACTGCTTAAAATTAATAAGTGGTTTAAGATAGGTCTAACACAGATTGGTCATGTAGGTTCAGATGAAATATTAATAAAAATGGATTTATTGCAAAAAAGAAACCCTATTCATTGTGACTATTGTTTTAAAAAGGGACTTCATCAATAAAGGAATGATTTGTAGAATTAAACGTCCTGAAAATCTGGAAAGTCAGTTAATTTTACCACTGTAGTAGGTTAGGTGTAGCACAGTAGACCTTACATTTTCTTTTAGGTGTAAGCTTTGAAGAGGATCCTAACAATTCAATCATGCTTCTCTAGAGTAACAACTGTTTTTAAATGAAATTTTGCTTGGATTAAGGCAAAAATTAGAACCAAATAGTAAATAAATTTGAATGAGCAATGAAAAACATTAAGGAAGTTTAGCAGTGATAAAAACTAAAATTTCTCAATTTTGGATTGACTGGTAGAACACATAGTTTCCTCATTCTTCAGTTGTCTTATTGGCTGCATTGTACCTAAGTAATCAGATCAAAATTCAAAGGTTAAAAAAAATAGCAATTCTCTGTACAATTAATGAGTACATCAATATGCATGCATCAGTGTATATGCATATCAGAAAAATCACTCCTTCAAGCAGTTTTGGGCAGATTATAGTATACAATGCACATACATGTCTTACAGATTTTATGACACTTTGGAAGCTAGAGATCATCTATTATTGCTGTAGTGTGTGACCCAATGCTTTAAATAGCTTAAACTCTTCTTAATATCAAAGGAAATCTAATAATGAGAGCAGCTGCAACCAGATCTCTAGAAAGAACTAAATTATACATCTCAAATGGTATTGAACAAAACAAGCTAGACAAAAAAAAAGAAGGGGGGGGGGAGAGTAATAATATATAAATTACTTAATGCAGAAAAGGTGTCAATGAATTACCAGCAGTGGAAAGACCAAGAATAACTCCTTCAAGGGCTTCATACAGCTCTGGTGATATATTGGGCAATACAGAAAGAATAGCTTGGTAGTGTGATAAATTCTGTGACCATATCATCCTTATTATTAAAGCCAACTAAATCCCACACGTTGAGGTATCAAGGTATTGCACAATAAGTTTATAAAACTCTGACATTTGCATTGTTCTTGGATAAGGCCAGTAAATGCTTTAAAGCACAATGTAATTTGTGAATTATTTACAGGTTTGTGGCTTTCACACAGCAAAATTTCCTACCAAGCAGGTAAAAGTGGTAGAGCACCCAGTAGCGGTGCTTTCCTATTAAGACAGTGAGCTGAATGGTCTCTGAAGGTGTATGTATATGTGTCTCTCTATTAAACCACAGAGGAACTCTAACATCTAGATGGCTATGACCTATGTGAGGTGAATCTAACTTAATAGTTAAAAGTAACAATTGGAAATTAAAACCAAGAACTAAATAAAATATAGTAATTAATAGAGCGACTTCAGCGGAAATAATTTTGCAGTGGAAGTTGTGGAACATACATCCTGGAAGACTGCGTGCAATATTCTGTTGTTATAAATATAAATGAAGATAACAAAATTTCATGTTCAGCAGGCCTCTCCAACAGTGCTATCTGAAAGTTACTCTCCAATATCCTTGAATCAAAACAGAATTTCATGTCATTTTGGGCACACTAACTGTGGTGTTCAATCCTACTTAATCAGCGAACTACAGTAGGATCACAGAATCAATAAAATTACCATGCCATCTGCCTTCCCTGTACTCACCATCATAATGAATAACGACTCATTAAGTGTTCTACAAGACAATTAGCTCTGGATGGGGGGTTTTCAGTAACAAGGTTTTCTTGGTTCTATTTCTAATTTTCTCTGATTAAAATACAAGAAAAGGCAATACATATCATAAGAGGCACATGAATATAAATATGAAATAACAAATAGTTTTTATAAAGTGTTATATTTAATGATATTGGTCAATTGTTCTGACCCTTGGAAGTAAAACCATAGGTTAGGCGTTTTCATATGTAGATTGGGTTCATATGTGTACCTATCTCAGTATGTAGTGAAACAGCTGCAGACATAGTCCAGGGGCAAGTAAGTCCCATGAATTTCTACCGGCTACAAACACATTCCTTGCTCAGTCCCTTCACGCTTGCAAAATAACCCAATATAAAGTCAGTAGGACTACAAGGATAAGCAAAGATTTTTTTGGTAGAAAAATGTTAAAGTTGTTGATGAAAATATACTGTAATTAAGATATACAGAAGATGGTTGAATCTCTTATTGCCTTTTTTCATGTTGGAGGGTATTTACAGAGTACTAAAGGAGTGAAAATACAGGACAAATTAATGAAAAAGTTAATAACAGAATGTAAATTGAATTGTACAGTGTGATGTGTGGAGTACATATTATTAAGGGCCTGTGGGTGCATTTTGAGGGTTCTAGCATTTTTCATGTACTCAAAGGGAAAAGATGAGGGTAGTAGAGGGAAACACCCAAATCTGATTCTGCATTAGCAAGTAAATCTGTGTGCCTACTGAAAAGCTCCTGCCTCCCAGTAACAGTGAGGCTGAAGAGTCAAGGGTGAACTTCAGAGGCTCATTTGCTAAGGACCACTTCAGCCCCTTGTCTTCTCAGACATACGTATTCTGGTACACTATTTCACCACTTTGTAGACCTTTTCTTATACTCAGAAAGGAGGCGGGGAGGGGGGGAGGGCTTGAGGCTTGCTTCTGTTTAGAGCAGAGGGCTGGCCCAGATCATTAATCTTGTTTGTCCTTTGTGTGGTCTCTGTTCAAACGGGAAAACAATGACTTACGAGTTCAAGAGCTGCAGGTATGGTATCATGTCAGGTAGCTAGTACAGAGGAGTGCTGGCAAGGTATCTGTTTTGGAATAATGCTTACACTAAGTATACGTTTCCTGCTATATAAAATGTGGCATTAACTATAGAGTCTTGCATATGCAGCATTTTGAAGGCATATATGGACTAATACCTGCTAACAAAAAAAGTGCCTTCAACTGAGCGAAAGAGAACCAGGGAAAGAAAAGAGCTTAACCTAGAGAAGAGGTACTGAAGTTATATAAAAAGGCTTTATTTCTCGTATTCCTTCATTTAAAAGTGGGACTTTTAATCATTCATATATATAGCAGGCTTTAGTGAAGAAAGACCATGAGTACTGAACAATGGGAGAAGAAAAGGGAGTTAAAGGTAAAAATGGGAAGATATTCATAACTGGTAGGCTATTTAGATTCCTAAACACATAAACAAGAAATCTAAAATTGATATTGCAAAAGAAAAAAAGAAATCTGTGAAAGGGTGTAAGTCTAAATAAAACAGAATGTAGTTCTGCATTCTGTTTTTTCTCAGCTGGTTTATTACTCCCATCAAAGTAGTATCTGGGCATCCTACATGTGTATTTAAGTAAACATATTTCTCTGCATCATCCCGTTCTTTGTTCTGTACCCATCTGCCTCTCTAGACTGAGTGTCATTTCTCCTCCTTTGTAATTTTGGAGGCAGACTATTGGCTTATTTTCATTATTTGCTGTTTTATTGACATAAGTTTTTATTGATGCACCAAAGAAGTAGATTTTATATTTATAATCTAACAATACTATTTAGGTAGACTAAAATGACATGTAAGCATGGAAAGCCTTATAAAAACACTGAGCAAAACCAACTTCACAATACCCCTAGAAGGGACATTCCCCACCCCCCAACCCCCCCATAAATAACAAGATTTCTCCTATGAAATACTGAAAAAAATCTCAATTCTATTCATCTTCTCTGAAGTGCCAACATGCAACTGGAAATAAGCCAAACTATGCATTACAACAAAACAGTGTTGATGTCTAGAACTTGTGTTAAAGTACAGGGGTGAGTCAGGCATTTTATCTGGGCCAAAACTAAAGTACGGTTTACAGCACCATATAATTCACCATGCCTAGAAAAAAAAAAACTGTTTCCAGAAAATATTATATATCTGGATTACACAAATGATGCTTCTATGATGGAAATGACAGGGACAATTCTCATAGCTCAGCTTGCAAAGGTGCATGGCTGTATTCATTTGACCAGAAGCTCTGCAGATAAGGTGGATTATTTTAAAAGACTCAGTAAGGAACAGAATTTTTTGGAAGTTTGCCTGTAGTGTTTAGACTGTATGAAGACTGAGTTTAATCTGTCTCTCTAACCTAAGGCGTGAATAGACCATTTTGTATAGAAATGCAATTTTAGTAATTGCATTGAGGGATACTCCATATTAGTTACCAATATGCTGCCATTTAAATGCTCAAAAAAAATAGAAAAAGTTAAAATTGTGTAAGAAAATCAAAATGGTCTTTGTAAGAGTTTAATGACTATAAATAAAACTAAACTCCTAATTAATATATTAAGCTGTAGCTTCAACTTATTGACACTGAGAGACTGGTTTGTCAAGTGCCGTGGTCACAAAAGAAGTAAAATCTGGAGTTGTTTTTAGTTAACTGGAGATGCTTAGCAAAACAGCTCTTTAAGACTTGGTGGAAACTGATTCTGAAGATCATTTTGCAGAAAGAGTTGCTTGCTTTTAAATAGTAAGGCCTATTTTTGGAGTGGCTATTTTCTGCTTAATTCCATTCTTCTGCGCTGCATCAAATGAGGGAGCAGACTGTGTTTATAGTATTGACACTGTGAAAAGAACACAGTGCTAAGTGGCAGATGGTGCTGATGATTACTTAAAAAATATTTATGGCAATAGCAAAAACAAAGTAGATAATAAGACCCAGTAGCTGCCACCACCCTTCCTCCAGCCCAAACCCAAAGCAATTATTTTTGCAACCTGCAGGTAAAGTCTACCTGAAAAGCAGTGAGGTTCTTAGCGTAGTAAGCTTTGTAAGTGATGAAGAATGAGGTGGGTATTGATTTTGTCTGGAGTTTTAAAGAATTTTAGGTGGTTCTGTTATGAATTAGTTTTTACATCATTCTCGCCATGGAACCTTGATTCCTTTATATTCTGAAGAATTTATTTGAAGAGGACATAAACGCTTTAATATGAAGAACATGCAGTATAATGTTAGCAATGTGTCTTCCACAAATCTTGGCAAAAGTAACTTATTGATTGGACAGTAAAACCTGCATACTGCAGAGCTATCAGCTGGAGAAAAAAAAAAAAAGGAAAAAAAAAGAGGAGAACAGAGGATGTAGATATGGTTGTTTTACAACTTTATTGCTGGAATTCCTGCCCTAGAGGGATTCAATATTAATAAAAACTGTTAAATACCATGAACATTTCTTTGACAACTAGTTATTCATTGTTCAAACCAAAACTGTCACTGTTCCTCCAGAGTATTAGAAATAGGCTTTTTTTTTTCTTTTTTTTTTCTTTTGGGGGCTTTTGCAGCTTTAATTACATAAAGGGAACTGAAAGAATATCTGACAAGGCTGTAAAAGTTCTGAACACTGTGAAATGTAAGTACAGTCAGGTACATCCCCTGCGCTGTTCATGGAGGTTGGCTGAGCCATTTTCAGGTTGCATCCAGATGGTAATTTGATGATTTCTTCGCCCCAGTCATCATGGGGAATAGAGATGCAGTGATGGATGCTCATGATCCTAAGCTTCTGGCTGTGAACAGACGCACGAGAACCCAAACTTTCAAATCAAAGGCTCTAACCTGGAAAGAAACAGCATCCTTCAACCATACCTGCCTGCTGACCATCAGCTGAAGTATTCAGGGGTTACCCTATTTTCAACATGGCATCTATCACACACAAGGTTTTAACACAGCAGTCGTATCTCTTTTTCACCTTCATTTTGCCAGGCTAAGGCAAATGAGGTCTGCTTTAAACATGTTCTTCAGTCTTCTGAACACCTTTGTAACACTGTCCCAGTTTCAGCTTCAGTTCAGCTTTTTTTACCTTGCATGGCCAGGTTGTACTCAGAGCGCCATGTGAAGTCCCATCTGGTGTTGCCCAATGGCACTAACATTTCCTCGCTGTATCCCAATTAACTTTTACTTTACTTTAAACAATTTTCCCCCCTTCCAACTCAGTCTTTCTGTGGCCAACTTCTTACATCCCTGCCCTTCTTCTCTTCCTCAAACAGTGAACTTACAGTGTATAAGTTTCTGCTTGTTCCCAAAATACATGGCTTTGAAATTTGCACTGTTGAATCTGAGTGTATTTATATTCCTCGATTTCTTGAGGTCATGCATCTCTTTCTGGATTATATTCTACTCCTTTCTGTATTGATGATACATACCAATGTTTGCCTCGATTGAATTTCAACAGCATACTCCTACTTTTATGCCAAGCTCTTTAATGAAAATATTAAAAAAGACTGGTCAAAAGATTGATTCTTGTTGCCATGCTATACCTTCAGCAGACTTCTTCCTCCTCAGAACTACTCTGTTTTCTCTCCTTCGTGCAATTGTCCACTCTCCATAACTCTCATCTTTTTTGTCTATTGATAATTTCCCACAGTATAAGATTTCAGAAATCTAGAAAATCTTCTGCATGTTCTTACCCAGAAAATCAGTTAGTATTGTAGAAAACTATCAGGTTGCTCTGGCACAATCTTTGATGAAATGTTGATGCATTTTGACCAATTTTCCATTTACCTGCCTTTAATTATTCTTTCTTGCCAAGTATCATATAGCTGAGTCTGATTAATAGATCAGTAAAGAACTAAATATTTTTTCTTGAATCTAGACAATTTTTAGTATGAAATAAACAGCACTTACTGTTCTCAATTTGTATGCCACTGCATTTGACATGACAGATTATTAAATTTCCCTGTTACCAGCCTTTGTTTTCTTATATTCTTACAGAACTAGTGTTCTGATTACCCCAATGTCAATGCATAAAACTTTTGTTGTTTTTATCTCCATATCCTTGTTCCGTTATCCATGTTGATGGTACCTTCTTTGATAAACATTATCTCCTCCTTGAAAACCATCAAATAATTCACTCCTGGGACAATACCTAGAAAATACTTGATCTCCGCCTCATTCTTTCTCAAAAATGACTCTTTTTTTTTTTTTTTTTGGTCTCTTATTTATTTATACAGTGAAAATCTTCGGATGCTTGTTTTAATAAACTTTTGCAAGGCTAACTCAGCTTGACTTTTGGCAATTCTTATTTCACTCTTACATTTCTTTACCTCTAAAACACAACCTCCTTAGTTGCTTGACATTTTTTATCCATTTTCATAGGCTTTCTGAATTTAAAAAATGTGCATAGCCTCCTTCCTTTAGAAGTTCATTGGCTCCCATATAGCCTAGTTAGAATGTATTTGTTGGAAGTCAGGGAAGAGTCAAGAATTTTTCTTGATGAATGTATTGCAGGTCAGCAGTAACCTTGTACAATGTGCTTTTCTGTTGATGTAGAAAAGGACTGATTTCTAGCACTGATTTGTCCCTTGGAGGCTCTGGGCAAGATTTATGGTAGCCAGGACCTTGTGCTCCCTACCTTGTCAAATGGCAGGGACAGCCTTAGGATCCCACGATGGGCTCCATGTGGAGGAGTGGGGAATTGCTGTCCCTTTGATTTTGGCTTCTTTCTACTCGCAGCTCTAATTTCCTCACCATGACCAATTCCTCTAAACAAAATGGTAGTTTACAGACCTTGGTCTTATTTTCTTTTTTAGGCTGTGAAATCCTATACTTGTATTACTGGATGTGTTGGGTTTTTTTCCTTTTTGCCTATTCTGTGACGAGGAAGGCACAGGATTAGTAGGGTTTGGAAAGTCAGAGTAAAATTGATAGGTCATACAAAGAAAAGTAATTCGTGAATAGGAAGAAGAAAATGTTCTGTAAAGTTAGGTCTTCAAATTTGATTTTCTCGCAGGCAGACCCTTAGGCACTCTGCAGGGCTAAGCTTTCCATAGTTGAAAGAAATTGTAGTCTGCTTTTCTTCTTTTAACACAAACTATACAGATGTCGACAAAGGAAAGAAAAAGGAAAAAAAAAAAAACAACAAAAAAACCCCAAAAGCGATAAAGGCAACTAACAAACATGTGAAGTTCTCACTTGAGAATTATGCTAAGACAGGTTATATGATACTTATGTTATTTTTAATAGAAATCTCATGAAAGAAAAAATCACTTCTATGATTTATTTTACACAAATGGAAACATTGGTGATTGGATAATGCTATTAAGCAGTGTTTTGTTCTACTCTCTTGATATTGACACAAAGACCCAGTGTTCCTAACATAGAAAATAGGCAGCAGTGGGGCCTGTCTTGTCTGCATGCAGCCCACATGAACGTACAGCTTTACCTAATGGAGCATCTTATTTGGACATGTTCCTCCTGAAAACCAAGCAGGTTATTTTAATTTTGTGTTCTTAAACTTTGAGGATTCAATAGCTGTCTAGTTTGAGTTGCAAAATTAGGTAAAGCGAACAAACCCCTGTGCAAGTGACAGACTGGATGATAAGTGTCCTTCCTATTTGAAATTGGTGGTCTGGTTTTATATTCAGTCAACACATACTAGGTGGAGCAGATGGCTTACAGTTAAATTAGAACCATAAACCTTTCAAAGCTAAAGTTATAGATGATTTAAATCTTTCAGCAGGGGGTCCCGTCACCTATTTCTCCTTCCTCTAACTTTGAATTCCTTGAAGAGAAGCACCTTTTTTTATCAACAGAAGTCAAATCTGTTCAAATCTACCACTAGAATGAGTTACATTGAGACCTGCCCTCATTCTTAGTCACACCATCATGGAAAGTTTCATTCATCACTAGGACAATGCAATTGCCCATAATCTACCTTCTCACATTTATTTTATCACACTCTTGGAGTAAGATGCTTCCACTGTCTATTTTTGGGATAAAGCTATCCAAAATTATAGAGAGGCCAATCAGATTTATCATTCTGTGGCATTTGATGGCATCCATCTGTTTATTTATGAAACCATTAAAGACTTACTGAGTTATGAGACTACAGAGAAAATAAATTGAGTTATCATGTATAGTTAAATTCAGTCCTTGCAACTGCTGCCTTTTCAGCCTGTATGGTGTTTTCTGAAATTACGCTGGCTTGCAGACCCAGGCTTCAGGAATACATTTACTTCACAGCCTTTTTATGCCATTTCAAGTGAATTTCTAATGCATGAGCAATTTGTGGTTCAGGAAAATGTTGACAGAAGGATGTCAGGGCTTTCTGTTGTTAACAGTTTGAAAGCCTGATAGGGACAGTTCTTGCTTAAAAGTAGCTCTTAAAAGTTTGGAGCAGCTCAATTTCTAGAATTGTTTGATCTAACCCCTTCCAATCAATATTGTGTAACTATAGTAGAAGGCTAGGTTTAAAGCTTATGGACACAAATAAATTAATATCACTATCATTATTATTAAGTACAAAACACTTTTAAGATGAAGGATGGGAGATGAACTACTCTCTGTGCTTGATATATTCAATTACTATTGTAAGTACAAAGGAAAAGACACAAGGTTTGAAGTTCAAAACTTTCTTTTAATAAAATTGAATAGTAGACTGAGGAAATTCATCTTAATGGGATACTTTCATTCTTGTAATGAGTGAGTTCGTAACAGTGAACTCAGTTATTGCCCGCATCCTTTGTGGTTGTGGATTAACTGTCCCTTAACTATGAAATCACTAGAAATGTCCTTCTGAAGGAACTAGTCTGGATCCAGCAAAGATATTAACTCAAACCACCCACAGATAGCTGAGACCTCAGGCTTGGTGTTAATTAGCTCACGGTTGTTAGAGAAGAGATGTTGCTTGTTATGACATCTTCCTTTGCTGTGGCAGCTTCTCAACTTCTCTTATTCGTGTGCCTTGGATAGTTCTGCTTCATAATTCTGGAACTGAGAGGTGTAGGGAATATAGTTCAGAGGCATCTACTTGTCAGCTCATGTCCTGTAGGAATATAGTAGATCCAGGTCAGTACTGTCTGTACAAGACCAGGGCTGAGTTCTGCATCTCCCTGCACTACCCTTTTAGCATCTCGGTATGGCACTGTGCCTACACATACAACCAGCTGAACGGTGCATCCAAATGACTAAGTCTTTGTGGAACATGAAATGGGGAACAGTGTAGAAACCACCAAATGCTGCTTTTTGGAATGAGTTTGAGCCTAGCAGGGCTGTCAGAATTCATACACCCTGGTGAATCATACTTCACTGCAGAGCTGCTCAAGAATTTCTGCAGGATGCACCACTATCTGTAGTACATACGCTAGATGGGTGGGCTTCTCTGATATCAGGGCTATTCCTGCCTGCAATTACCCAGGTGGGGAAAAAAAAGTTAGAAGGTGATTTTTTCTGCTCTTTCTTACAAAATATAGCAAAAGTAAAGGTCTGCAGAAACAACAAGAAGGGATAAGTTTAGGCATACAGAATTAGCAGGTCCATAAAATGAAAACAGGCTGTTTAAAATATTGTTTTTGAAAAAAATCCAAACAAAAATCCAAGGATCAGTTAAATCCATAAAAAATGAAGATAAGGAAAATATTAAATGAGGTTATTCAGGTTTCTGTAAATATTATTGGACCTGGCAAGTAAGTCACACACCAAAATGTATATATTTTTCATACTGGAGAAGATGAGCTTGGAAATGACTGAGAGCTAGTTAATATGGAAAAATGGTAGACAAAATAATCCATCCATAAAAGGGACATTTTAAACTAGTACTTGTATATGAATCACTTTTAAAAGAATGCCTTTTTATAAACCTAATCTTCCTAAAATTCTTAGATCTGAAAAATGTTAATATTAAGTGAATTTTCCAAATTGCTAAGCATTAAGCATGAACTGACTGGTAGCAGAAAAAAGACCCCTCTTGTCACTTTAAGTAAGTCTTTCATTTCAATAAAGTTGTCTTAAGTGCTCAAAACATGCTAGGGTGTAAAGGAAAGATTACAAAGAAAATTACAATGGCAAACTATATTTAGGGTTGAGAGTGACTCAATGTGACACAATTGTGTAAAGTTTAGAATGACAACGTATCTACCCTTTTCACCCATTCTGTGTTTAATTCCTACTATTTTTATATATATTTATTACTTATAATTCAGGATTCAACGATACACAGTCCTGAGTATCTTCTGTGAAGCGCTCTGTGTCCTCAGCTTGCTTTGAACGCGTCTGACTGTAAGAGGGAGTTAAAATATCTAGTGTCTTGCCATAGGGCAAACCCAGTAAGGCACTATACTTGGATTTCAGTGATCAAAGGGTAACCTTCCTTATCCTTGTCCTCTGACAGTGATATACCAGCATGTTACCCACAGCTGCGAATTCAAGGCTTCAGACTTGTCCCTGGTAGCATCATTGAGGGCACTTTTCCAGGTATATAACTCCTTCAGGCTTGTGCTCTCTTTTCCCCATCAACCCTTCCCCTTCCTACGTATTTGTAGCTGTATCTGCCTTTCACTTCTTTAGTACAAATTCACACCACGGTGGCTTCAGCAGAACTTGCGCTGTAGCGAAACGGTTTCACTGACTAGAGGTAAGCAAGGAAGTTTTAGATGGCTGATTGTAGTTAATCATATCAAAAAGGAAGAAAAGTCTTGCTGGGACTTGTACCTACTGGAACTAGTATCCAAAGTAGACTTTAGTCCCTGCTCTATTACCACATCCCCATGTGTTTGTGGATGGACAGTGTTTCTCTATACTCTCTCTAAAATGGGAATTCTACTTTGTGAGGATGTTGTGGGAATAAATGAATTAATGTTTGAGATGTTCTCAGATTCATTGTTGTAAGTGTAATAGAAAAAATATAAACCATCATTCATAGCATGGTTTAGTGCATAACATCATTCATTAATTTCCAGATCCTCGCATTGCCTCAGCAGGAAAGTTTGAGTCAAGGACAGAGTTAAGAACTCCTCTTCAGTATTTGTTGATGAATTTTCAGATCAGTATCTCAATATATAAGAAACTCTGTTGTTTTGTTTTGTTTTTTTCCATGGAAGTGCAGATTAATCCATTATTCTTCCTGTAGATAAATGATTCCTGTCAAATATACTCATGCAGGAATCTTTGTCCACAATAGAGAAATACTGATTAGTCATCATGAGGGGAAAATAGATAAAGAATCTTAGGTAGCACATTGCAGCTGAGAGTACACTATGAAGTTTTTTGTAGAGATATTTTGGTTACCTGAAAATGTATCAATATGCAAAAAGCATAACAAGTTACACTACAAACTATTAGAGCATAACACATTACTTCCAAGAAGAGACTGTATCTTTTGCTGGAGAAGCAGCAAAGGAATGTTGGCCATAAAGTGCAAAATGATCTAAGTATAAATGTGAACTTCAGATGGAATTGTCTTTACAATTTCTGGAGATTGTAATTATTAAATTCTAAATACCAACTACTGAAGAAATATCCTTTGAATAAATTCTATTTGCATTTGTATATGGAGAGGATGAAAATAATGGGGTTTTTTTTTTAGAAAACAGCAAACCATAGCTGGCAGCACAGTGAGCCATATCCTGAGCTGCATCAGATTGTTCAGACTGACATAGGGAAGAGTTATATGTAGAATTATATCTTCTGTTAGCCTGAAATTAAAATATATCCTTTAACTTAATGTTTTCTGATGATTTAAGACTATTTGCTCAGAAAAATATTTAGAATAGAGAAAGCTCTAATTTATGTGAAACAATGCATTAGAATCAGTTACTCATCCACCTAAGAAGCATTATCAGCTACCCATCAGCTTCAATTCAGAACAGAATCTGAAGAATGGCCTGAAAGAGGCATCAAATTTCTTCTGCTTTGTAAAGAGCTTGGTAATGCAAGATACTGAGTGTGACAAATGCAGCTAGGTATAAATTACCACCCTTCTTGCAGCTACTGGAGCTCGAGGTCCCACTTCCCTCCGCTAAAATGCACACAGTTCCACCTTGGTTTGTACCAGAGGAAATCTGGAATGCCATTACAGAACACTCTGCAAACTGCCATTATTTTCAATAGGAGTGATGCCAAGCTCCTTTCAAAGTTGATTACAGAATCATAAAAAAATAAGGCTGGAAAGGACTTTTAGAGATCATTTAGTCCCATCTCCCCTGTTCAAGGCAGTATCAGCTGCATGTAAACAATTCCTGGCAGATGTTTGTCTAACCTGTTCATAAAAGCGTACAAAAATGGAGTTTCTCCTTCTTACCTAGGAAATTTTTTTCCCATGCATTGCTGTGCTAACTGTTAGAAAGTTATTCCTAACGGTTAACCTAAATTTCCTCTGCTATGGTTTAAGCCCATTACTTTTTATCATGACCAAAATGAGCATGGAAAAAAGATTATTTCCTTCCTTCCTCTTCTCTGCAGCCTTTTATATTTTTATGTTTCCCCTCTATCACCTTTCTCTATATCAAAATAATTTCAGTTCCTCCAAGCTGGTCAAGGTCATGTTTTCTAGACCTGATTGTTTTGTATTAGTCCTCTATATTATGCCTATGCAAAGACAGGTACAGCAGGGGAGTAGAATACTGAGGACTGGAGAGGGAAATTGAGTATTTTAAAAGGAAATCATCCTAAAATGATACCAAGCATTCAATAGCATTTTTGCAAGTACACCAGCTTATCTTTCAGTCTCTTCTTCAGTGTGCCCTTTTCACAAGCACAACTTCCATCCTTCTTATGCTGTTAATTACTGATGTTTGATATAGCTGAAATGATTTGCTGAAAGGCTGGCATGCCTAAAATGAGAGGTAGGTGATATAGAATCATAGAATCATTCAGGTTGGAAAAGACGTTTAAGATCATTGAGTCCAACTGTCAATATGTTGACATCGTAATTCTGAACTTGGGCAATAAGCAGGATCTATAGGGTAGCAGGAAAATGAAAGCTGTGGTTGATTCAGTTTTCTACTTCCCAAATCTTAATTTTACTAAGTGACTTGATACTGAAACCAGAAAGCTTACTCCACACTTCTTCCTAAGTTTGGCTATTTTTAGGATTTCCTGCAGAGATCTTGGCTCTGGGCTTTAATTCCTCCTTCCCACAAACATGCCCATCTCTTTCCATACACAGTGGAGTCAGTGATTCATGTCTGGTACAGTCAGCCAGCAGGGATCAGTTATTTCTTCCTGCAGGTTTATGGCACTTTGTAGCAAGGTGCAATGAAAATTGCATTTAAGGAAGAGGAATTTATCTTGGGAAGCAAATGTGACTTAGTTCCCAGCAAAAGTGGTGCACGGCAATTTAGGAGCTGTAATGTACATTTTGCTTACAAGGATGTGTAGTTCATTCACAAGGGAATTTGTAAATTATTCAGGTAATCCTTACCTGTGGGATAAATACTGTCTCCTAAATATTGACTTGCACATACCTTTATAATCTGATCATAGAATCATCGAATGGTTTGGGTTGGAAGGGACCATAAAGATCACCTAGCTGCAACCCCCCTGCCACGTGCAGGGACACCTTCCACTAGACCAGGTCACTCAAAGCCCCATCCAGCCTGGCCTTGAACACTGCCAGGGATGGGGCAGCCACAGCTTCTCTGGGCAACCTGTTCCAGTGCCTCACCACCCTCACAGTGAAGAACTTCTTCCTCACATCTAATCTAAATCTGCCCTCTTTCAGTTTAAAACCGTTACCCCTTGTCCTATCACTACACTTCCTGATAAAAAGTTCCTCCCCAGCTTTCCTGTAGCCCCTCTTTAGGTACTGGAAGGCTGCTACAAGGTCTCCCCGGAGCCTTCTCTTCTCCAGGCTGAACAACCCAAACTCTCTCAGCCTGTCTTCATAGGAGAGGTGCTCCAGCCCCCGATCATCTTCGTGGCCCTCCCCTGGACTTGTGCCAACAGGTTCATGTTCTTCTTATGTTGGGGGCCCCAGACCTGAACCCAGTACTCCAGGGGGGGTCTCACAAGAGCAGAGTAGAGGGTGAGAATCACCTCCCTCGACCTGCTAGCCACGCTTCTTTTGATGCAGCCCAGAACACGATTGGTTTTCTGGGCTGCGAGCACATATTGCTGGCTTGTATTCAGTTTTTTATCCACTAATACCCCCAAGTCCTTCTCCTCAGGGCTGCTCTCAATCCACTCATTGCCCAGCCTGTATTTGTGCTTGGGATTGCCCTGACCCATGTGCAGGACCTTGCACTTGGCCTTGTTGAACTTCATGAGGTTCGCACGTGCCTGCCTCTCAAGGCTGTCAAGGTCCCTCTGGATGGCGTCCCTTCCCTCCAGTGCGTCAACCACACTACACAGTTTGGTATTGTTGGCAAACTTGCTGAGGGTGCACTCAATCCCACTGTCCATGTCACTGGCAAAGATGTTAAACAGCGCCGGTCCCAATACCGACCCCTGAGGAACACCACTCGTCACTGGTCTCCACTTGGACATCGAGCTGTTGAACACAATTCTCTGAGTGCGACTGTCCAGCCAATTCCTTATCCACCAAGTGGTCCATCATCAAATCCATGTCTCTCCCATTTAAAGACAAGCATGTCGTGCAGGACAGTGTCAAATGCTTTGCACAAGTCCAGGTAGATGACGTCAGTTGCTCTTCCCTTATCCACCAATGCTGTAACCCCGTCATAGAAGGCCACCAAATTTATCAAGCATGATTTGCCCTTACTGAAGCCATGTTAGGTGTCACCAATCACCTCCTTATTTTCCATGTGCCTTAGCATAGTTTCCAGGAGGATCTGCTCCATGATCTTGCTGGGCACAGAGGTGAGACTGACTGGCCTGTAGTTCCCTGGGTGTTCCTTTTTTCCCTTTTTAAAAATGAGGGTGATGTTTCCCCTTTTTCAGTCAATGGGAACTTCACCAGACTGCCACGACTTCTCAAATATGATGGATAGTGGCTTAGCCACTTCATGTACCAGTTGCCTCAGGACCCAACTATGCATTTCATCAGGTCCCATGGACTTGTGTACCTTCAAGTTCCTCAGATGGTCTCAAACCTGATCTTCTCCTATGGTGGGTGGTTCTTCATTCTTCCAGTCCCTGCCTTTGCCTTCTGCCACATGGGCGGCGTGGCTGGAGCACTTGGAGGTTAAGACAGACGCAAAAATGTTGTTGGGTACCTCAGCCTTCTCCATGTCCTGGGTAATCAGGTCTCCCGTTTCCTGGGCCCACATTTTCCCTAGTCTTCCTTTTATCACTGATGTACCTATACAAGCTTTTCTTGTTGCCCTTGATGCCCCCGGCCAGATTTAATTCTACTGGGGCTTTGGCTTTCCTAACCTGATCCCTGGCTGCTCGGACAATTTCTCTGTATTCCTCCCAGGCTACCTGTCCTTGCTTTCACCTTCTGTAGGCTTGTTTTTTGTGTTTGAGTTTGTCCAGTAGCTCCTTGTTCATCCATGTAGCCCTCCTGGCGTTTTTGCCTGACTTCCTCTTTGTTGAGATGCATTGCTCCTGAGCCTGGAGGAAGTGATCCTTGAACATTACCCAGCTTTCTTGGGCCCCTCTTGCCCCCAGGATTTTATCCCATGATACTCTACCAAACAGATCCCTGAAGAGTCCAAAGCCTGCTCTCCTGAAGTCCAGGCTAGCGAGCTTGCTGTGCACCCTCCTCGCTGCCCTAAGGATCTTGAACTCTACTGTTTCATGGTCACTGCAGCCAAGGCTGGCCTTGAGCTTCACATTCCCCACCAGCCCCTCCTTGGTGCTGAGAACAAGGTCCAGCACAGCACCTCTCCTCGCTGGCCTCTCTGTCACTTGGAGAAGGAAGTTGTCATCAATGCATTCCAGGAACCTCCTGGATTGCTTATGCCCTGCTGTATTGTCCCTCCATCAGAGATCGGGGTCACTGAAGTCCCCCATGAGGACCAGGGCTTGTGAACGTGAGGCTGCTCCTATCTGTCTATAGAGGGCCTCATCCACTCAGTCTTCCTGGTCAGGCAGCCTGTAGCAGATACCCACTCTGTCACCTGGCCCTGCCCTCCCCTTAATCCTGACCCATAAGCTCTCAGTTGGCTCCTCATCCAGCCCCAGGTGGAGGTCTGCGCACTCCAGCTGGTCATTGACATGGAGGGTGACACCCTCTCCTTGTCTCCTCTGCCTGTCCTTCTTAAAAAGCCTGTATCCTTCCATTGCAACACTCCAGTCATAGGAGCCATCCCACCATGTCTCTGTGATGCCAATAAGATCATGGCCCTGCAGGCGTGCACGTCTCTAATCTCTCCTGTTTATTCCCCATGCTACGTGCGTTTGCATAGAGGCAAACTTAAGTTGGGTCCCCAGTGAAGCTGACTTACTGGCTCGAGTGGCTGGAATTCCTTTGTGCTGCTCTTCAGGTCCTCTCCTGCTGACCTGTGACCCCTCTCTAGGCTCTGGGCATCTACTGCTGGCACTGACATCAAACTAGTAGGAATGGGATGGATTGAGGTTCCCCTCAACCTATCCCATCCGTATAGTTCTGTAATAAACTTTCACTAGTTGTTATTAGGAGACCAGAGCTTTATTCAAATGACATTTCCTTGACATTATGCTTCAGTGATGCTTTCTCCGATGTTTCTCCATTGATCAAAAGTAGTCATATGAAAAGAGATTTTTAGAAAGCACCATTCTCCTGCATCTTCTTATCATAAATTATTGGTTTTCTTCTTCGATGGTAGGAACGTGAAAATATTCCAGATAGTCAAATGAACAATCAGAAACTATCAAGCATTTAAGGCTCAGTTTTTGCATTAGATTTAGAATTTGGTTTTGCCAACTTCAGCACAAGTAGTTTTTCTACACTTAGGGGAGGCCACTTTGCACTTCTTCCCTGCTGTCAAAGTCCCTATGAAAAATTCAAGACATACTGGATTTTATATCCCAAACCAGACAAATGCCTATCGTGGACTAGAATGTGAACAATGTAATAATCAACAAATGTGACCACAGTCACAATCTGTCTCACTCAGACAGTATAGCCCAACTATTCAAAGAGAGTTTACATCAGCCAACAGCAGACAACATCCTGATATTGTGCTACACAAAGTTCAGGGAAGACCCAGAACCCTTCTTCATATTGGAGCAATTACACTATCGAATCTTACTCAACAGCTCCAAGGAGTGCTGAACAGCCATTCCCTGTTCTCTAATCCCTCATTAGGTCCCATCCAAAACGTCCAAACATGGAAATGCTAACAGACCTGGTCTGGAGTGCCTGACTGATTGCTACACAAAACCTGTAGCTGCCACTTATCCATCAAAATGGAAACTGATACAAAGACAATGAATTTCTAGAAGGTACAATCAATATAAAATAATTCACCTCAGCAAGTGTTCTGCTCTGTATCATCATATTCCATGTATTCTGTGCTTTTATATCCTCTAATCTACCAAATGCATCTATTTCTATAGATACGTATAGCTGCAACTAAACAACCGCAGCACAGCAGAGTGAACTTGCAATCCGTGGAGGACAGAAATTCCCAGCTACCAGTAAATTAATATATTTTACAAAATTTTAGTTCTCAGTCTTGAGTTAAGTTAATGTGAGCCTATCCAAATGAAAAGGGTAGGTCCCTCATCAAATCAATGCTTCCACTGGATGAAAGATATCTAGCCACCTGAAAATATGAAATTAGTTCCCAAGCTCATCTTCTAAACATATTTTATGGGTATACTTGTATTTTTTTTTCTAGCCTATTTCAGGTGTTCTAGTAAAAGTTGATGTCACTTCAACCATATCTCCTATAGTTGACTAAAGGATGGAACATAATTATAATTGCAGTAAAACTTTTGTTCATTTACATATTCACTAATAGTACCCAAATAGCATAAATGAAAGCTTGGCATGCACACTGTTAATAAGCTAATAAAGCAATTATGTTTAGAAAGATGAATTCCAATCAAAAGATCTGTGCTTGCACAGTGCAGCCTGTGTGGACAGAGTTAAAGTGTGCAAATATACCATGTACTGGGATAAATTATTACCTTTCTCTTTCAGAAGTAAGATATGCCGCTGTCACCACCTTTATATCGATAGATACATCTCCAGAACCTTTTCCACATGAGGAATTGTATCACTATAGTGATACCAGTGCCATTAAAACAGTTTAGGTTTTTGAATAAAAAACTCATAGAAAAGTCCCAAGAAATTTCACAAATCAAATAATTTCTGTGAGCACTCAAATTAACCAGCTTATATGTTTCTCTTGTTTGTTCCATGTTTTGACTACATCCATTTTTGCACAGTACCTGGTCTGCCTTCTTTAGCCTGTGTTGCATTGCTTGCGTGCTTTTGATGAAAGTACTTGTTAAGTTCTCCTCTTCGAATTTCCCTATCTAATTGCAATAGCTACTGTATGTATTTTCTTTTCCCTTTTGAAAAGCAAAAGTTGAGAGGCTATGCTTCCCCAAATTATTTTTCTTTTGATATCAAATTGCATGCTTGAATTTTAATGCTACATTTCTTGCTTTGGGAGCTGAAACCTTTGTTTATTCAGCTGAGCGCTGGCAGCAATGGTAGTTTTCCCAGCAGGGCTCACCGATGTGTCTGGTCCCTCACTTTGAAGGAAGCTGTTTCTACTTATTCCTTAATGCTCCTAGAGAAATTGCCAGCAAATATGGATGTTAGTAAGGGTTATTGAGGTTCTTGTAATGATTTTTCTAGTAGAATGAAATGAAAAAAATACCACATTCATGTCACAGAGAGCACCAAATAATAATCAGATGGTAGCAGTAATAATCTGTAGCTGAAGAGGAGGACCACGTCTGAGCACTTAACCTGCTTCGAATTTGAAAGATTGAACTGAGCATAACTTGAAGTTATGAGCTCTTAACTGTTGGGGGGGGGGTGTGTATTATTTATATCTTTTGGACAGCAATACAAGGGGCCTATTGAAAAGTCAGTAATGAGTAAAAGCCCCACCTTCAAATCAGTAGTTCTAAGCACTCTCCACAGTATAGGGAAGAGAATGGAATATTGATTTCTCAAGAAATCATATATTAGAAAATGAAACAGCTTGAAAAAGGTGGGGTGAGGTACCTCATTGGCAATTCTTCATGCAGTGCATTCTGATCTTCTTTGCTTTTAGATGCCACTTACACCACAAATCTACCACTCTCTAATTGGAATGCTGTTCTGCCAGAGCTCGAAAAGGAAACATTTTTTTCTGATCAAAACATTTTCACCATTTCAAGCCAAACAACTTATGTAGAGAAATAGATCTCTGTTTAAAGAAATACGAGCAGACTACTCATTATTGCATCTGGAATCTTGCTTTAACATGTTCTTTGTTTTGGAAGCAAGGCTATGAATTATGCTCATTTTATGACCTGACCAGTCATGAATTAAAGAGCTGGCTGATTTTGTCTCCATAGTTCTGTGCCTTTCTTGTAAACTCTGAGTATGTTGTAATACCGTTTTCTTGTCCCAGACTGGTAAGGTTGAAATGGAAAGAAAAGAACCTGATTGAAGTTGCAGGTCTACTTGTAGTGTGTTTCATTCTAGATGCAGTTGAAACCAATTTTATTTCCCATTAGTGAAGAAGAAAAAAACATCCAGTCTTATATACACTGACTCCACAAAGAAAGACAGATATGCTACAGTTCGATTTCCTGGATCTCTCCCTGACTAAATGAGAAGGCATTGTTAGACGAGGCTGTAAAGTTAAATACCCCATTTGTAAGCTGAAATGCCAACATGGGATCGAATTGTTACAGTAGACAGCTTTTTTAACTGTGATGTTGCACATGGGTGTAGTAATGTGATAAAAAGTAGTAGTTTGGGGTTTTTTTCAAATTGAATGTGATCTTCGTATTGAAAAATATTTAATTGGGAAGAAACTTCTGACACTGTCCTGCACTTACAAATATCTTTCAAGCTAATGCCTTCTCCTTTTTTTGAACAACAAAACCAGAAGCAGAAATGCAAAATGAAGTCAACCTTAACAACACATACCACTCTTTCATTAGCAACTTTAATTATTCTTTGTCTGCATATAGAGTGGTGTGTTGATATCACAGCATAAAATATTCTGACTTCTCCCAGACTTTTAGGACACTTCAAGGTGTGATTATGGAAAGTAACATTCAAGAGATTGAACAAGTTATGATATATTACTTGGAAATGACAAGAAAATGACTACTTCGCTGAGGAAGTAGATGTTGCTGCAAGTAAACATCCCTACACATATGGGAAAATGTAATTTACTATGTTCTGTTTGTGGAAGCGGTTATTTTTATTATTTTAATGGAAAGACAAGAATCTTACAGTATTATTTGGTATTAGCAATTTAGCTCTTCTTTCTACATATTCAACTTTCTTTTACACATATCTGTATATGCATATTTGGAGAACATGGTCGAAAGTATGGCTCTATAAGGTAAAGGATTTCTTTTTAGGGTGAACCCAGCTAATCAAAAAAATGAGCTATGAAGTTTTAAGTGCTCTTAAGCAGATGCTTTAGAAATGATTTCCAGAGCATAGTGCCGTTCCTTCTATGCAATTGGCTAAAACAAGAAAACCCTGATAACCTGTACTATTTTAGAAGTGTTGAGACATTTGAGTGTATTTTTAAATGCGTGTGCATGTGAGTGCACAGGTAAAAAAATTGATAAAATTTCATGATTCTTAGCCACCTGAATCATAACACCCTTGGGAACCCTCTCTTTAGAAAGCTCAAATATGAAGAAGGGGTCCAGTTTAAGAAAGTCTGTGTTTTTCCAACTTTATCAATTGGGCAGTACCATCTCTCCATACAAATCCTACCTCAGTGTCATTTAATGATGTATCACTGTTATGCATCGTTAAATATCAAACCTTGATTATGTAAGTGCTGCAGTACTTTGTTCACTGTACGTAAAGAGTCGTGAAACTTGGCCAGTAAGTTCAATAGTGGGAAGAAAAGACAGAAACACTTTGTGATGCTGATCTTTTAAATTGAAGTTATGTAGAAATTAAGAAGTTGGAGATACGTAATGGTACAGTTTGCAGAACTTGAGAGCTATTCAGAATAAGTGGACAGAAGTACCTCAGTACTCTGAACTTTGCCGTTCTGAACTGTGGGAATTACTTCAAATATTGTAAATAACAGGATTAACTGACTGCTTGTACTTATTTATGCTCAAATTCTGATTCCTTAGACACTAAGTAGAAGTTTATTTTCTAATACTATTCCTGATGCAGTTGGGCTGTGTATAAGGCATTAGTAACTATATGTAAGGTTGTCTGTATCTGCAGCTAGCTATCTGAAGCAATTAACAAGTCTGAATGCAACTGCTGTCACATGGGTGCCTATTTTATCATGTTTATAAACTTGCTTGTGAAGTGCTTGTGTAGTTATATATGAAACATATATTTAGACAAACTTAGGGCTATCTGCTAAGTTTCCCAGCACATTGAAATGAAAGATTTTTGCAGAAAAATATGGTTACTTTCAAAGGCAATTTCTAACACTTCTGTTGTTTACAGCAGACTTTTAAATTTGGTCAAGGAAAAAAACCCCATGAACTAAAGAAGTGCCATTTCTTTGTTCCCTGAAATCAGTCCAGTTTAGTGGAATCATAAACTGTAGAACATCACAGTTTTCTTTCTTTTAGCTGCATTTCATAGGAAAAACTGGCAGCAGGCCAAAATAATAACTGAACTCAAACATTTTTAAAGATTCAGGTTCACATTGCTGCCAGAGCAGCTGTAGCAGCACAGGCTGCACTGTGAAGTATTTGAGCTGCTGGAGCAGTGGGGAGGAAGGAGCAGGCAGAGTCAAGGCTCTCTGCTCTACAACCTCTACCTCTCCAGACCTGCCACTGACCCTTATCATTTTGCCCCTTCTGGAGGGTCATAGAAAAGATAATTTTCACCCATGGGATTATTGCTGACAATTCATATATTTGGTCTTGAACATAAAGTTGAAAAGTCATGTGATTCAGCTGATATGTTCAGTATAAATACTGGGGCTTTGGGGAGAACATTGCAGTTAAGCTAGCAAACTTGTAAAGGCTTTTCCTTTAAAACAAACAAACAGCAAAAGCCAGAAAAAAAATGCTTCAAAGGTTGTTTTAAAAGGAAATCAGTGAAACTGGAAAGCCAAGTTCTTGGAGGTAATGGTTTGCCAGATTTGGCTGTGCAGCCATTTTTCAGTTCCCCTGGGTGAGTGCATTGTGATACAGCCTTCAATAACATAACATCATCGCATGTTTCTGCAGAACACCTGCAGCACTGATTCCATAGGCTTGGACATAAGAAAGGACAAAATTATGTTTGTGCAAACAGCTGCAATGTTTGAATGTTTGGTATTGCCACTTACGTATGTTTTAACGTATTGTGAGTGTGGATGCTGTTGGATGCACGTATAGTTATAAGGGTGGGGGTACATATGTGTGCGTATACGTGCGTGTGCACCTGTAATTGAGGAAATAAGGAGGGTTTTGTTGCTGCACAAAAAGAACTATCAATTTCTCAGAAGAAGGATGCTGTAGGGCCAGCTTAAACGTTTTAGTGCTGTAGATGTATGATTTTAAGCCCTGGGTAAAAGCCGACAGAATATGTCATAGACATGATTTGTCTTTGCATGATAGCAGCATCTCTCATAAAGCACTCCACTCAATCTATGGAAAGATATTAGTAGTGAATGCGGAGAATGCTTTTTTCCAGTAGCTTGAGGTGTACTTATATGAAGCTAGCTGGTGAGTGACATGGTAAATAAAATCCAGAGGAAAAATGATATACAGTTAAAGATGTATTTTAGTGACAGGCAATGAAGCAGCAAAGGCAAACAGAAATAGATCCCTGCAGTAGGCACGCAAAAATAAGAAGAAAGAAGAAACAAATGCCTTCTAGAACTAATGGTCCTTTGAATGTTTTCTCTGTTATCCCAAATTAGACTAGGAAAGATCTATTTAACAGAAAAAGAAATATTCTAGTGCATCTTTTACTAAATCTTATATATTCCGCTTGGTACCCACACTTATGAAATGCATCTTAGGAGAATGGAATCGTTCCATTTGGAGAAAAAAGTATTATGCACGTATTAACTGTGTGTAGGTCTGTATTGGTACATTATTTTACCATCTAGATAGTTTAAACCACATTTTTTCATATCCTTCTGACACTAATTCTAGCACCAGAATCACATTAGTCCCCATAGTGGATCTCCTTTCCTGACAGTAGATTTCTCAACAAATGAAAAATTATCCAGTCATTTCTCTCTAATTATGTGTGTCTCTAAATACCCAATTATCATTGGGAACAAATTGCATGCTACAAAGATAATATTATGGAGAACTGTTAATCTGTTAAGATGCTGCTTTTGAGTTTTAAACAGTCGATACAGCTGTTAAAACAAATTTTTTGCCACGTGGACACATCATTACCATTTTGTTGTAAAATTCAGAAGCAGCTGATGAGAAGCCAGAGTACTGGACTTACCTTCTTCAGGCATTCTGCACGTCAGATAAAAAAAAAATGTATCTATACGTCCTTCATAATCTACTCTTTTCCATGCTTTAAACTACTTTGGTATTCTTAGAAGGTGAGTCTGTGGCAGCAATAAATATTAAAATATTAAATTTTCTTTCAGGGTTATTTAGTTTGTTAATAGCTTGGTTTGCGTTGTCCACATATATGTGTCAACACAGAATAACACAGTAGATTCATGAAGCTTTCTTGCCAAATAAAATCTGCATAGAAATTACATGTTTCTGTAGAATACTTGATAATTGTGCTTAGGTGGCTTAACTGTAATTAATGTATATTGTGCACCTTGGCTAGAAAAGAGAAATTACCAGGTACTTACCTCATGATTATTTCAGCATGCACTGCACAGTTGTGTTTTGTGGTCATAGTAGTGCAGGCTGCTAAACATCCTCAGCTCCTGTTAAAGTCCATTGGTGCTAGATGAGGTCCTGAATCCCTGAGAAATATATAGTGACTGTATATAAAGCATAATTTATAGCTGATGCCTGCATACAAGTAATGCCACTGCTTGTTAATGATATCATCAAAAATTCTCAGCTCAAGGACATTCCTGATCACTAGAGTCATAAAACTTCATTTGTAGTAAAACCTCCTTTTAGAGCTGAACTTTCGGATTTCTCTATTTTATTTTTTTTAATATCAATTCTTCAGACTAAAAGATTTTAAAGGAGACATGTATGTACTAGAGTGCTTTTGTGTGAGAGGTAAACACAGCTGTATGCACATTATCTATTTGTATTGATCTGCTAATATGAAACCTAGAAAAAGGTGGACTGGTAATAAGTTGAGAGTTCAGTTCTAATTAGCAGTCACCATGCTGCCACCTCTTCTATCTAATCAAATCGGCAAAACACTGACAATATGAAAGAGAGGTGCTTGAAGAAATCTAAGTTAGTGAGACCCATTAATAATCTGATCTCATAGGAATACAGCTAAACTTTATTCCCTATTTTACTTTCATGAAAAAGTTAATTAAACTAATCAGCACTTTAAGAATCACAGGAGAAATCCTGTCCCAAATTCTGCTCATCTGTATACAGGCAGCCTTGAAATGGGAATAAGGATATAACCGTGCCACGTCCCTTGCCAGAATCTGGAGGCAACTTGTGAGGATAGCTGTAAGCATCGTGAACTTCCCTGGTTGTGTTGGTCGGTCCCGACGGACGCGGATTCTGCATCCGTGGAGTTTTGGAGACGTTACAGGATTCATCATTTGCTGCATCCAGAGACACACATGTGGTGGTTTGTTTCTTTGCTCTTCTGGGATCCACTCACAGCGGCTTCTTTTCTTTATGTCCCCGTCCGAAATAGTAGAGATTTGACTGGGTGACCATGAGTATTCCTTGCGCTGTTGTGGGGATCTAGGCAGACGAGCCTGAGGAGCTAGGCTTGGAATCCAACCAGGCCAGGGGTGGACAGAAACCAACCCATGAGCTGGTCAGGTAAACAGCTGAGAGAGCAGTACTCCGGGCAAGACCAAGACAGACCGAAGGAGGACAGAAAGGGTGTAGTTTAAAACGGCCACAGGAGGTAGCTCGAATTAAAGGTGCCAGACATGGAGCACTCACACATGCTGTTCCTTCATCTCTTCTCTGAACGAGGTATGGGTCAAGGCACAGTAACACACACCAGAAGGCAGCAATGCCCTAAACCGGTGAAGCTGTGAGTGAACATCTCCTTACATCCAAGCTGGCTTCAACAGAGCTGGTTTCAAACTCCAACTTTTTCTGGTAAAATAGAGAAAGGGAGACTCTGAGCCTGCTTACTTTAGAAGAGCCAAGACACGGGAAGCAGAGCTCCAGTAACTGAAGAGCTCAATGCAATAATTTGACAAGTTTTATTCAGAGGAAAGATGATTTAGCTAAAAGCCATGACTGTGAGAGAGATTGAAAAGCAAGAGGAACACGAAGACAATTTTGCAGTGGTGACCAAATGGACCAGTATTGCCGGGTAATTTAGTTTTGGTGGAATTTGATTCCTGCACGTTGTGATGTCTGCGAGGCAGCATCTGTATCCGGCACTCCAGCTGGGTTATTTGTGAGAATGTTTGCTTGTTTGTATTATTCTAGTGCTCGGAAGCCCTAATCATGGGTCAAGCCTGCATTGTTTTAGGCGCTAAATGAACTCGGAGCAAAAAGGCAGTTCCGCTGCCGTAGAGGTTATAACTTAAGTACAAAACAAGAGACAACAGATGGGGCTAGACAGACAGGGGACCATAAGGAAGCAATGTGACAGTACTGGTCAGCCAAAAAGCCAGCGTTCAAAGGAGAGCAGCAGGCCAGCTATGAGTTTTCTATAAGCAACACATCAAAGACAGGATCTGAAATGAGATAATTAAGACAGCCTTGCAGATGACTGTAGGGAACTCCTTCTAAGAATGAGGCAGTTTGATGGGGAGGGGCTTTGGAAGTGAAGCCAAATATCTCGGGGTTTAGGGCATAGAAGGTAGGAAGCCAGTAGAAAGCACACAGATAGTGGCAGTATCACCAAAATTTTGCAGAAGTACATGTTTTTTGCAGCAGCATTCTGTGTAGGTAGCAGTGAGCTAAAGCTGCATGCCTTTGATCTACTTTGTAAGTGTGGAGCACCCTCCAGAGAATGCTCCTTCTTCTCATATTCACTGAAAGATTTCACCCCCATCATGTCAGCAGACACTTCTTGGCCATGGAGAGTTTGATGACATTCACTTTTGAGTTCATTAAATCCTTTATTTGGCTAAGGAGGTTACAAAATACTTCTGTACTCCCAGAATTCAAAGGCTACTGGAACAAAAGCCTGGATTTGGAAGTCAAATTAATTTCTTTTCTCAAGCAGAACAGGAAAATAATCACAAGACCATGTTTGATGGTACTGGACAGTTGGTAAACAACTTGACAGCAATTTCATCATACGGTTACATTAGCTATTATTTTATACGCCAGTTGTATTTGGCAAATTACAATTTCTCTTTGAAAATGATCCTTGGAAAATAATACATGACATTTTAAAGAGCCATGATCCATATATGCAAACCAATAAATGCAAGACAGCTACATACAGCTAGATGGCGTTAACTGAGTTAAAAGAGCCTTTACGCTGAGATCTCTCACTTTAGTATTTCTGTATCCCATGGCTATATTAATAAAGTTCTCTGTATTTAAAATGACAATTGCTTGCAAAAATATATGATAAGCGTTATGTTTGTTTTCAATTTCCATGCTGTACATAGGAAGGAGAAGAGCACTGAGTATCTCTTAACAAAATGAAATCCCTCCATATGGCACCCTTCTCCCATTAAGATGAACCCAAAAAGCATCTTTTAAAATAGTTTTATAGCTGAAATGGGATTTTAGTTTAGCTTAATTTGTGAATTGCCTGAAGCAAGAATTATCTTTAATGCTGTCTGTATAAGGCTGCTTCCACAGCTGTTCTTAACCAATTCTATATCAAAATAACCAGGAGCTGTCTCACATTCATCTAGAAGTTAGGTTTCTAATTTAAGTTAATCGAAGATTCCTTGATAGTCAACAGAAAGAATGTAGCACTTGGAGAGGACATCTTGTCCCATTCCATTGCATGAACTCGAAATAAAATTGTCTTTTAAATCTCACTCTTGAGGTGGCCCTACTCCTCTGATGTCTACAGAGGGAGCCTGGATGATTAGCTTAGCCTAGTCACATCACTCTAGGCAGCTGAAGTTGGATGAGCTTAACAACAACCTTTGAAACTGAGCTGAATTGTTTGTTATTTCAGCCTGTCAAATGTAGTACGGAGATGCAGTTAGCAGACGTATCTTCGAGCAGCAAGTATGGGAGGAATGTAAGGAGAGCCTGTATAGAGCCACGGTAGAATAGTTGCATTTGTTAACCTGGGTCTTATACAGCTAAAAGGGTAGCCAGGCTTAGTAATGACTACTAGTTTTAACAGGAACTTCTCACCTTGAGAAGCTCTGACGTTTGAGATAATTCATGTAAGAACAATGTCATATATTGAGTGCTGTGTAAATAATTAGTAGTAACGCGTGCTATGGTTCCTACATTAAGAAGAGGCTTCACTTAAAAGAGCAGTATTGTTTTGCATGACTGGACTGTTCTCGTATCAACCTCTTTAGTTCAGCCATAAGGTTCTCGCCTATCTGTACGCTCAGAGCACTCTTCTGTGCACTAGATTACTGCTGGCACCTTAGTGTGGCAGCATCTATTATGCCACAAACATCCGATCTGTTGAATGCAAATTGAGAGCTTGCAAGACTGTTTTGTCAGCTGTAACATACTTAATTCTTAGAGCTATTTACCAAATGCAGATGCATTTGACTGAGTGCAGGGACCATGATTCTGTCTCACCTGCTCCCATCTGTCACCTGTTTTACTACTTGCTCTGTTAAAAGTTGTGGTAGCCCTGCTATTTGAAGGACTTTTATGTAGTTCTCAAAGCCTGTAAAATAAGCCTTTTTCATAAATCATATTTTAAAAGTGCTGCTCCAAGTGATTTGACATTTTTTCAAAAGTAAGATAAAAGTTTACATGCTTGGAAATGATGTCTCTAAGAAGTATGCACTTTATATTTTATTCATTTTGATAGCTTATGTTATGATACATTTGATAGATCTTGAAAGACACTGTCAGTTTTAAAGATACAGCCAATAAACTTTTGGTAGTGATGAAAATGTGCCCCATAATGATCAGATACCTCTGTCTATGCAGAAATTGTATCAACCTTATGACATTTTCTATTTTCAAACATTTTTGTTGCACGATTTTGACCAGTGTTATGTAACATATTCCAGAAAAGGAGTATTTGACGAACAACAGAAAGAACGTTAAATAGTAAAATTAAAAAATAAGACTTTTGCAGCTGAGGAGCACGAATTCTCTGAGATGATAATCCTTAAAGAAAACAGGTACAAGACAGTAATGATATCTTTTCTTACCAAAGTTTGTTCTAAAAATTGCAGAAATAAACCCATATATATATATATATATATATATATATATATCAGTGTATATATGGTTCCAATACCTAGATACTGCAAGTAACGTCAGTTAGGACATTAGTGGTTTGCTAGCTAGGCAGAAAAAGAACCAGAACCCCAGCTAGCAAAATTTGGGATTAACCCATTGTCTGTAGTAGAGAGCATCCATTAATACCAGCCAAAGATATGACACATAGCTCTTCTGAAGACTTCAACATTATCTTTCATAATATAATATGTTGTAGAAGGGGTTTTTTTCTTTATAATGGAACAAATTTCAAGGGCCGTGTGGAAATTCAATGAGCCGAAAATATGAATTAATCAGTAATGCTATTTAAAATAACATTCCTCACAAAAAAGCTCAACGAGATAAATTTTTCAGCTAGAAAAAAATTGAAATGTAATTACTTGGTGGGAAAGTTTAAACAGATACGTTAGTCTCTGGCATCCTTCAACCAGTTTGAATGGTGGATTACAAGGTGAGAGCAAGACCAACACGAAAGTATTGTGTGGGTACTGAGGTGCAGTACAAGCGAGAATGCAGTGTAGAGATAAGAGGCTACTTAAAATCCTGCCAAGCAGTTCCTCTGGTTTTGCTCTATTTACACGAACTGATTCAGCAGTCAGAGCACAGAGGATTTTCCTTTGTCTTGCGAAGGACCTATAGTTCTGAAATTTCATAAGAATAATACCGTGAATTTTACTGAAGCAGGAACCTCCTCACTGCTGTGTGTTGAGCTTTTGCAGGCAGTGAGAATACAAGCAGTTGTTACTGTAGTTGATTCACAGAATAGTATAAAGTAGTTGTTTACAGGCATATTTTTAAACTGAGAAGAGATTTGAGTGTTTTATAGATGTGAAAACGTTTGCAGTTCTGCCAAAGCATGTTTACATGTGCAATGTTTCGCTAACATCTCCTTTCCACATTCATTCTGTATCACGAATATCTCTTTTCCCCTCCACTTTCTACCAAATGTCACAAGACATTTACTATGTCTGTATCCATGCAACAATTAAGACAATACTAAATTTGAGGTATTTGGTTGGGGATATCAATTACCTTTAATAGTAATTTTATTGAATAAATTTTCCCTACTACAGTATTTGAATTATAACACCTTTTCTAGGTATCTCACCCTCAAAGAAAACTTTAAGACCAACCCAGTGGAAAGTTGCTGCCACATGGATAAGAATTATTGCATTTACTTTTTCTTGACACAGTGGACAATGGACCATGGTGAATTCATGGTTTGCCACAGTGTGCAGTCAAGAAGCGTCTCATTTTGGTTTTGAAATGATCCGTCCATGAATCTGTGAGTTTAAGGCAGGCAGTCATGGGGACCTTGTCCTTTGCGAAGACTTCCACTTAGAAAATCCCCTTCCAAAAGACCTGCCTTGGTGCAGTCCTTCTACAACAGGAGGGACCTCGCTGAGCTCTGCTCAGAGCCTTCTGTGGGCACATGCCATTTCCGAACGACCTAAAGTTTGGTCTCTCTACTAGTGCCCCAATATTAAGGTTTCTCCTAGGCAATTAATGAATTTCCTGTTTTTATTTAGCTATATCCATTAACAATATACTACGGTAGAACCCTGTTATATGTAGAAATCACCACTTTTCTTTCTGTTTTGTTCAGGTGTCCTTTTGCAGTGATTTATATTTCTAGTTTATTTGCGCTCTGGAATAAAGTGTGGGAAAACAGTACACATAAAATTATCTTAATGATAAAAGCTGAAGTGTTTATAGTTGGTAAACCTAAGTATACTGTATAATTAAAACAATTATTTCATCAAAAGATGCTTTTTTAAATTGCTTTGCAATTAGTGCCATTGAAATAGTTCTATTATTTTACATGCATTTAATTTCTGTTTTGGTCTCTCCAAAGCACATTTTCCATAGAAGGCAAAACAATTTAACATCTATAATTATAGTTTAAACAATTAGAGGTATGCATGATCAGATTAAAAGCCTAAAGTAAACCTTACCATACGGGGACCGAAGCACAGAAGAATATACTATGGTGGATAACTCTGTTTAAGGTTATGAACATATGGGTATGCTTATAATATTTTCCAGTTTCGGTGATATTGTATCACTGTATATTCCTAGAAAGTTGAAAAATTTCCTGCTCCCAATACATACCTTACAAATAAGTTCTTGCTGAATAGCACAGTACTGTTTTATATATTGCAGTAGTAGTGGATCCCTTGTTATGGGTATGTTTGTAATACTGATTTCCCTTCAGCGAGATTTTATAAAGAGCTTCACATCCTTGTCGTGCATCTCTGGTCTAGACAGTCCAGGTATTGGCCCCAGTTTGTGAAAAAGATTTGCAAAGAAAATGTTTTTGTGTGCACAGTTGCATCAAGGCTGTTGGAAAATTGGTTTGAAGCAAATGTCTGCTATGCTTGAGGGTCATTCTGTGGTTCTGATGTTAAATGTCCCGAAACTTGTGGGCAGATCATCTCTTTCCACAAATAATTTGTGGAAGACAACTGGAAGGAAGGAAAAAATCATGTGAATCTCCTAGAAGTGTTAATAGATGTTTCCATTAAGGGATAGATGCTTGATGGGTCCCTGTAAAGTCCTGATCAAGATGCTTGGATAAAAGTTTAAGCATGCAGTGGATGCGTTGACTTGATGGTAAGCGTTTGTGTACATAGCTCCAGGAAGAGATTAACATTATGAGGAATATTTCTTAAATCAAGAGGAACAAAGTCTGACAGACAGGAAATCCACACAGGTCCCGTCCTTTCATTCAGCAATGAGCACCCACTTCTCTTCCCCTTTTTGATCTGGCAGGTTGGGGGGAGGCTGCAATTCTTGGAGAGCAACAACTCCCCCTCAAAGCTCCCTTTTCAAGAGGAGGAAATCAAGTTCATCCAGTGATGGTTCCGTGGGTGCCGAGTCCAGTGTTGAGGTTCACTGTGTCTCTATGGCACACCTCCAAGGGAAGGCAAGGAACAGTCTAGTAGGGAAGAGTCTGGACAGTGGAAGCTGTGCACCAAAGTCCGGTGATCCTGTCGTACTGGAGAGAGCAGAACCACAAAGAGGAGGCCTCATGCATCGTTAATTAACCATTCACTGAAAAACTTCAAAATGTAATCAAGCAAGATTAGTCATGCAGAAAATGTCTAAAACTTAATTTCATTATCGCAGTGAGAACCACAACATACAACTGTACGTTCACTGGGTGGCTCCTGTACGGGGTTTGTACACTCCTGGCATGGAGGACGGGGCTTTTTTTGCAGCAGAACACTCAGTAAAGATAAGGTATCTCTGAAGGACTACAGTCCTACTTCTTTTTTTTTTTTTTTTTTTCACTTTTAAACAAGACTTATAACTTCTTTTTGATATCTTTTGATGCACATAAACTTGTGTCCATAATTCCCCAAATCTAGGAAGATCTAGGAAGACCTTTCTGTAGGCAATACATTCTGCTTCCTTTTGCCCTCTCTTTTGTTCATACCTAAGTTTTAACCCTTGGGTTTCTCCATATAAAGGGACAAGGTTCGTCAGGCTTAATTACATACAGCTCGTTTAAGAAAACATAGTTGCGATGTGAACACACAACTGAGTTTCTTCGAAGTTTTTGTGACTGAAATGCAAGTAGAAGGTGATCTGAAAATATATGATATTTACAGCTTAATTTTAGATGGGATTTATGTTGATTGTTTACAGACAGACAAACACAAAATGTATTGATAGTTTGATGAGCTTAATTTTGTTTTTCTCATCTAGAAGCTTATTTAATGGGTTTATTTTCATTTGCTAAAAATATTTCATTTACTAAACAGTGTAGAAATCCATATTTTCAGATAATTTGTTTCACCCTGAAATTATTGAACTATCTTTTCTGAGTTCTTCAGTTTGTGACGTTGACAGAATAAATTGTCAGCAAATTATTAGTGAAATATGTTCAGTTGGAATAACTATATATATGTGTGTATATATAAACTTATATATATATATATAACCAATTTTTAACAAGGCACTTTGGCATTTTTGTAATTGATTCCCCCCCCATGTACGTTCCTTTCAGTGCTTTTCTGTCATGGTTCTTCTTCTGATGGTCTGCTTCCAAGTCTGTTGACCTTTCAGACTATGCTTGATCTCTTATTTTCACAGGGTTTAAGATGTGAATCATTGACTTACCTACTCTGATGACTTGTTTATCAAAGTTCCTCTAATTTAATCTCATTTAGGTTTCCTCAGTTCAAACTGGATGTTAAATATTTCTTGCTGAAAGGGTGGAAGAGCCCTTTTAGCACATGATCTTTCTTTCCTTACAACCTCCAAAATGTAATCAAATCATTTCCCCTTTACCTGACTTATGAATTGGAAAGCCTTTCTGAAGCCACTGCTTTGGTTTTGCTATATCCCACATTATTGTTCCACCTGTGTAACTTCATATTTTGCTATAGTGGCAAAGCAACTGAAAAGAAAAAATATTTAAATATAGCCCATTTAAAAAACGAAGAGCTTTTTTTCTTCCTATGGATGCCATCTTCACCACTGCTGACTGTTCTGTAGTGTCTATCTCTGTTGTTGCCAGATTTTACCATAAATGGCAAGACTGAAGAACACAGGACCTGTTAGGGGTGCATTGTAAAAAAAAAAGTTCAATAGCAATTCCCTGTGACAGCTATTTTTGTAAATAGTTATATTTATTGTTCCCTCCTTTAATTTCTCTTATAGCAGTCTCATCTAATCCAAAGGTTTCACATAATCTGTGCCTATTATTTTAGATGTGTTATGAATTTGATCATTTATGTTTCTCTCTTAAAGCTTCTGTCAAAGGGCAATTCAGCCCACCTACAATCTTGATTCCTCTTTGGACATGCCTCTCCACTGATTTTTCAAATCTGATGTGATACCGTCATGATTTGGATGTCTCAGCAGATGGGATGAATTTGAGACCTTTGTCCCTATTAGAAAGACCCAATCTACCTTGATCTGATGGATTTCTCTAATTTAAGCAGTCTGTTCCCACACATGTATTGTACCTCTCTCAGTCTTCACTTCTTAATGTTCTTTCTCTCTTCCACACTTCCGTCTCTGCAATTTCTCTCATTTCAGAGTATTCCCCAGTTGCCCCATGCTCAGCTTAGCTCCACCACTGCGCCTTTCTTCCCTGCACGATTACCTTCATCTATCCCTGCCCTGTCCTCCTGCTATGCCCATTTCATCTCTGCTCCCTTGAACGTCTTGTTTATCCATTTGGATAAAGCATATTCTTCCTGTGTTTTTAAAGCACTGCACAAATTGGTATACCTGTATATATTTTCATAATTATCACATTGCAATTTCAAATAATGCTATGCATAATTCTCCTATTGAGTTGCTCAGTTTACCCAACATCCCTATTTCTATTTAACTGATGCTGTAGAGCAGTGTGTTGGTCAGAAAGCTTTATACTATAATTGAGTAACAAATTATTATTTTCTTCTCATGTGTTCAGTGAACTTCTTTTGCAGATCTTTCAGCTCAATTCATTACGAGCAAATAGAGAAGCATTTGTTTCAATAAGATTTTAATCTCTAGGACTATCTTTTGCATCAGTGACTTTTCATTGTTAATTGCTTTCTTGTCCCCCATTAAGGTGTTCTTGCAACTGCTTCATCCAAGCTAAGCTCCCTGTCTACATACACAGTTTGAAAAGGCTCTTTTCTACTTTTTAGGTAAAATAACCATTGCTGCCTTCTTAATGCAGCAGTATGGTTTTTGTGTATTTTCCTCCCTTGATGCTGAAAAAACTGTACGGAACCACCTCTCAAAGGAATTTTAGAAATATCCTGAATTCCCCCCAGATACATCAGAATACAAAAAAACACTTTTATTATTTCATAGCACCAGTTAAGAACACCAGGGCACGTAGTCTGTGCTGGATGTTTGTGAGTGAGTTACCATTGATATTAATGATTTAAAAGGATATGCACTGACTGGAGCACACCTGTAATGTCTCATAGTCAGCCTACTGAGAATGATTTTTATTATAACTTCTTCTAAACCTGTTGCTGCTTTAAACCCCACAACAGGCACAGGAAGCAAAGACTTCAAACAACAATTTTAAATATGCCCCACATTTTACATTTTGAAATAACAAAATGAGGGGATGAGTTCAAGTTGTTCTCTCCCTCTTCAGAAATGAATTGGTTGTGAATTTATTATTTTAACACAGCTGACAGAGAACATACAGAAGGAATTCAGTAATGAAAAGCATTTGGGGGTTTTGACAGGTCTTGGCTGAAATGAAGTCCTTCGAGACCAGCATTTGGAGGCAGAGGTGAAAGTAGAAATTGGTTTACCTGAAGATCTCTGTATATGGAGTATAAATTTTCAAGGGAGACTGCCTGCCGGTGTCAGGGCTTATCTTTTGACACATCCAGCCTGAAATCTATCAAAATCTGGAAACTTCTTGACTTTTCATTGTAACTTCTGTATGTGTGATTTTCTACACAAAACTGTTTGCACAGGTCCTAAAAGTTTCCCAGAAATTTTGTGCTAATTTTACAGTCCATACAAAACTCCAAATCTTTTTTTACCTGTGTATTCTGTGTTAACTCTAAGCATAAGCTATTTTTAAATAAAACTCATTCACTCCTTCCAATATTAAAATTATCTATACAAGTCATAGAATTTTGCAGCTTATTTATTTATTAGTTTTCACAATAATTTAGTCCAGTTCTCTCTGAAAAAAATGTTAATGCAGTCTTATTGCTCCAAAGATCCATGCAGCAATTATATTGACAGGTTTTAATGTAAAATAGTCTTTTTTTTACTTGTGTTAGAACTGCAAGGACACTGTGGGTAGGCAGGAGTGAGGTAGATTGTGTTCTTTCTTCTACATCATTAATATAGCTATTGACAAAGGTCTACTCAGTAGTAGTTGTGTAACAGGATGTCAGAAATATAATTTGAAGCCTCTGAACTACACAGTGTAACTGAGAGTGATAGGGATTTGCAGAACTTTTATTGCTTAGTAGGTTATTGCATAAAAGAAAAGTCCAGGTAAATTTTCATGTTCAGCCTGTCTTTAAAAGTCTATGGGTTAAAGAGGTCTGTGAATATGTTTCTTTTAACATGAAAATTTAAGCACAGTGAAAAGTTGTTTCCATTGTAAGCTCTTTGGTGCCGTGCTCATATTACACCCAACAAAGTGGGAGCTGTATCCCTGACGGGCTGGGGGAGGTTACAGGAAGATGTCTGAGTAACAGTAATAGCAATTGCACTGAAAAAGAAAATGAAAACCCATCACACTATTTGAAGAGCCATTCTGTCCATGCATGCTGTAATATGTAACATAGATAGAATACATTTCTGTGTAATTTTTAATATTATTCTTAAGTGCTTCTAACCTAGGAATTGAAATCAGTGTGATAAAACTGGCTGCGTTCTAGGAATTTTTCCCCAGCACTCAGAGCATGCACAGAATTATACTATTATAAAATAATCCTTTCTTGGGGTGATGCTTATATATCTTTGGAAATCAGATTACTAGTTATATATTTATTTACACATTCGGTATTTACTGTCCAAAATAATTCAGCCATGTGTACTTAGGGCACCAAAGGCAAAGCCAAGCCCTGAAGCTCTCAAAGCTGAGTCACATTAGATGGCACAGTGATGCACCATATTCATCCTGAGTTGTGCAAACCAGAAGATATTGCTTGCATTTGAAAATATTGGCAACAGAGTATGTTAACTCTCGTGTGATCACTGGAATGCTCTGTGCTAGCTTTTGAAAACATAAAATGTAAGAAAAATATGAAAACCCCCATAACCTCCTATCAGATGTTGCAGCTGGTAGAGTGTTCAGCAGGAGTTAAAGATGGATAAAAAGTAAAAGGTACAATCCATAGAAAGGGGTAGCAGATGAGCTGCATTCAAGACAAATAGATTCTTCATGAAAATGCTGACATTTATTTTCAATATTAAAAATTCAAATACAAGTGTTTAATATGTCTCATACACATCAGCTCTTTCTGTAATTCTGGGACTGGCACAGTTTTGCCCTTAGTCATTTGGGGATTGCTTTTCCATCCGCTTTGATCACATTGTGCTTCTGCAATATTCCCACCAGTTATCCTAAGAACTCTGATAACTGAATCTTGTTTCATCTGCCCTAGAAAATAAAATATTATGAAGGAGACTCTCAAAAAAAAAAACTGTGGAGGAGGACAAAAAGCAAACAACCACCCCAAAATGCTTATTAGCACCTTTAATATAAACATTGGTATTTACGAGGATTTAACCACACTTCTCAAAAAAATTTAAGCACGAATATATAGAATGCACAGCCAGTATCAAACCTTTTCTTTCCTACACAAAGGAAGCATTTATCATTCTGGTAACGCAAGGGACAGAAAACAATGCCAATTCACAAATAAAACCTCTCATGATTTAATATTGTTGTTTTGTCCCCTGCGATCCTAGAATGATAAATATTGTACCTTTTGTCAGTATCAGAAACACTTTCATATGTGGAATAAAGGCACATTCATTATATTCATATTGGGTTTTTTTCCAGATTGCTTTTTCCAAGCTGTTTCAGTATACATCATACCAGTGATATTGTGCCAGCTTTCTTGTGGTCATTACAAAGCTCCACAAATACCTGCGATGTTACCAGCTTCATTTCTATTTATTACTATTTTTTGTTCTTGTTATTATTTATATTCTTGAGGCTTTCAGAGGCCTCACTGTGGCTTGGGACCTCATTACGTCGAGAGGTGTACAAACATGTACCTAATCTAGCCTACGAACGCTGGAATTTTACGTGCCGTGAAAGTGTCCATGGAGCGTGGTCCTCTGGGAAGCCCACAGGCAAAGTCTGTTTGGTCTGTTACTTTTTTCCCCAAAGGGGGAGGGATGGGACAGAGGGGACAGCACTTTTCTCTAAGTACTTTCTGTGCGATGTGCTCCTGAGAAGATGCTGTGAAGGGTCAATGCCTATGAAATTTATGCAGAACGCAGTAGTCATTCCAGGTGAAATGTCTGTAGCTCCATCTTCATCCCACCTAGCCAACAACAATCTGTTATGGTTTTGCCTAGTATTGCAATCTTTCAGTAACTCAGAGCATATCTTGATTTCAAAATGTTTCTCCGAAAGCAGTTGTCTTTTGCAAATAATCTCAGTACTCTAAATAGACTTACATTCTTTTCAGTGGAGAATACACAAATGTAAAGCACATTATGTTTGAAGAAGAGCTGTCCTGGCTTCAGTGTGACACCAAACCATCTCTCATTGAATGATGGCATTAGAAAACATAGTCATTGCACTAAACCTAGGCAAACTAGCTAATCACTGTATTAGCATGCATTGGTTAATTTTTGTGTAGCACTTTGGAGATAACAAGCTCAGTATTTTAATACTATTTTTCCTCCCTGGACACATCTCTTTTCTTCATATTTAAAGCACTGTGGAAAGGTCAGTAAATATTGATTTTATAAAAGAAAGCTCTAAAATATGACTTGAAAGAGCTAGTTTTTTGAAGAGGAAAAGAAAAAAAAAGTGTGAAATTCAACCTGTTTAAGTCAGGCCTTCAGTTTGGAGGCCCAGATTTCTCCTGCCAAGCCTTAGATCTCTTAAAAGGCTCATATATGGTTAAGCATTTGTTTCACTAAAAAAATTCTCATTTTCTGGACCTATTGCAACTGTTGGTATGGACCAGAAGAGGCAAGTTTCAGGGCAATAGGTTGATTTTACCTGGGTAAATAGAAAGGCAAAGAGTAGGAAGCCAAATGAAAATGTAAAGACTGTATCGTGACTGCGTCCTAGATGAGGCACCCAGTTGTCTAAATTACTGAGCATATGCAGCTTCAGCAGAGCACAGCAATGACGTACCTCACCCTAAAGGCTGTTTGTTCCTGCAAGAGCCTCCTGGCCCTACTTCCCTCCCCTTGAAATCCATCTCTGTGGATCTGGAGAGAACTCAAACCCACACTGCCTCAGCCTCTGCGGACCTTCAGCAGCTTCACGCACATCTCACACTGGCACAAAGGATAGCTGTATCCTTGAGGCCATCCCAATGAGAAAAACACAATTCCAACCCTTCTGCAGCGTGAGTAGTGACAGTGCAGTTAAACACATCAAAGATGAAAAGTTGCATAAAAAATGTGCGCTAGTTAGCACACCGCTTTTAAAACCTTGAATGTAAATATTGTTCTTAAAGCACATGTGGGACTCAAATAAAGCAATAAGGCTGGCTTTATTGAGATTATTCACAATCTATTTCATCGCTCTTAAAGAAATAATTAGATCATCGTTCAAATGTGAACAGTTATTTTTATCTCTCTTTGTAAATAGTGGACGTGTGTATTTTTCTTGGAAAAGAACTGCCCACTAAAATGAGAAGTCAGGAGAAGGACAAATAGTATAAATGATTGTTAAGATGTTTGGAGCTTTTAAAACCTGCTATACTACCACCTCTTCACACTAGTACAATTGAAAGAGATGAAAGAATGTGGAAGGGAATTGAGTAGTCTTAGTAACTAACATCAGATTCACAAAGAGAATTCCTGATTATTGGAAGTCTAAGTAGAGAAAAACAAGTACTTTGTAAAGGCAGTTCATTAGTATGGACACTCAAGCTTAATGGAACAAGAAGAAGCAAAAATAAGAATGGAAAATGGAGGACTATTTGGAAGGAAGGCAATGCAAGATAGTGTAGGAAAAAGCCAGGAATCCTATATATTCCACTGTCATTATATTGAATGCTTGTCCAGACAAGACAGAACAAACAAAAATCAACTCAAAAGTTCACACATCCGGACACAAGCCTTACAGAGGTTTAGGTAAGTCCCTCTCATCTCTGATGCTTCCCCTTTGGGGGGATAATACCTTCTATTTCTGAACCTCACACATTGTTAAATCCCATTCCCACAACTGGCTTTTTCCCCCCTCACCTTTTAAGACAGGGGTCATAAAACCCAGTGCCCCACCTGTTAGAAACAAGGTGCAGTTTGCCACTGATTACCTACCCTTTCCAGTCTTTGCACCCAAGCTTGCAGCAAGCTTTTGATGAACTAATCCTAAGCAGGAACCACGCTTTTTATTATTGCCGCCTTTTCTATTCTTTATGAAAATCAATGTTTGCTTATGGCTGCTTCAGAGTCTCAAGTGTATGGTGTCTAATGGTATTGCTTTAAAGTTTTATATTTTATCTTTATAACTTAGGATAATTATTTATAGTTGCAAATCATAATGTAGCAGCATTATGGGAAACAGAATGCTGGATTGCATTGCAAAGGGAAGAGCAGATTCAGGGTTTATTATATTATATTATAGAAGGCACTTCAGAGGCTACGGAAGAAAGAAACTCAAATTGTAGCAGTTCTCAGAAGCTGGGATAGTACAAAACAGATTTCATTCACAACACACTCTTGTATCATCATCACTGTATATATAGCCATTAAAGTATAATTGGAATATAGAAAATCAGGAAATGAGAGAACTGAAGCTAAGTTTTTCACATGTGATCAAAAAGCATATGGGAAAAAATAGAGGGGGAAAAGGTCAGCAGTTAAATAGAAAACAGAAGACTCAATGTAATTTCTGCTTTTAAAAAACAGATGGGAGATTTAGCAAAATTGCAGTGAGGGAATTCTAATGTCCTGCTGAAGGTTTGTTTCTCCTTCATTACATTACAAAAACTTTTTGAAAATACATAAATGAAAACTAGCTCCTAATCACATCCTGGAAATATGAAGCCAGCATGGTGCTTTATACAGCACGTCAGCTTTTAATGAAAATATTGTGAAGAACAATGCGCAGAATTGCTCTGAATTTTGCCTCTTGTCTCAAAGAACCATCCTGACATTGGAAAACTCCAAGCAGAGGGGATCACTCGCCACATCTTCTTCTCCCTGGCTTCATTTCTGCTATTTCTTCCTGCCATGACTAGTGATGAGGAAGGGCTGCTGTAGTAACTCTTCAGTATCTGAAGGTTTATTGTCATTGAGCCCATCTTCCAGGAGCTGACATTGCTGGGAAATGGACTTTATGAGAATTTCTGGACTGTATCTTTCACTTGGTTTCTACCTTTTACTTTCATATCCATATAGTAGCATAAGTCCTGTGCAACAGGAAATGAGTGAGAGATTTTACTTTGTTGTATAAAAAGGTGGTGTGCACATCAGGCTCAGATTTATGCCAAATCTCATGCCAAGAGAGGAATATTTCACAGCCCCTGCAACTCTTGTGGATGTAGTTCCTAAAAGGAGAAACAGTGAACCTGAATTTGGTGTGTCAGGAGGATCTTTCTCAGGTTTTTCCAGTTAAATCCTCTAGATACAAAGCAGCATCTAGAGGAATATTTTAAATGGCAGAAGTTATAGTTTGGTAATCTTCGTACCAGAACAGTTCTTTTAAAATTTTTAATGGGATTGATAAATGAGACAATGAGTGCTACTTGTTGGAGTGTGAGCACACATAGAGCTAGGTAACAAGCTGTGACTATCTCCTGTCAGTTTTCTAGTTTTTCCTCTCCAAACTAGGAAGCATGCCTAGGGCATATAATATATTTTCAGTGATATGCAGTCATAGTATTACTATCTCGCAGTTTCAGGCATTTGCTCTACCTGCATATGTCACACAAACAGAAATGGTTCTCTGCTACTATAATTTTACTGATATTTATCTATATTGACTGTGCAGGACCAAGTGTATGTAATCAATTACGAACACACAGTGTTTGAAAAGGAACCCTATTTCCATACATTTCAACAGTAACCAGGTCTAAGTGTGTCATTTTGCCTGTTAAAGTCATAATATAGTGTTTTCAGTGTAACATAGAAGATTCAGGAAAGGATAAATGAGTAGCTGTATAGCTTGTCTGTATATACTGGAATCTCATTCAGAATTATTCCCTTTCAGTGCTGACCAGGATTCTGGTAGGGCCATTTGTATAAAATGTTTGGGTTTTTAAATGTTTTTTTATAGTTTGAGCTTTTCAGCCTTTTTCCAAGCTTTTCTGCTAGAATTAATAAAAATCAGTATTCTGCATAAGCTGATACTAGTTTTGCTGATGGAGCCACCCTAATACTGTCAGCAGGGCATTTGTGTCTTCTTTTTTTTATTATTTTTTCCTTTGGCATTAGTAGCTACTGAAACTACAAATACCCTTATGTTAGGGATCCTAAGGACACTGCAGTTGTCACTTTAGTAATATTTCAAAATATGGTTCAAAATTCTGGGCACGCTTTCTGTCCTGTTGACTTCATTCTGTGTTACATTCCCAAGATCGTTTATTTTGTCAGAGTGACTGCTGGCTATGTAGCTGGGGATGTACTGAATGTCTAATTGTGGAAATCAGCAGAATACTGAAAAACTGGCATTGTTATTTGGCCAGAACCAAATTACAAGCCAAACAGTGGTTAGAGCGATGATATATTGCAGCAGTATGTTGGAAATGGAAAACAAGTCCAGTACTTCATCAACCTTGGAAAGCAAAACTTACAAGTGAGAATGCATTATGGGAAAGCACTGCAGTTATCATGCCTACTTCTGATTAAGCTGCAATCCTATTGAATTTCTGGTGAACAATAATCATTCGTTTGTATGAACATATTCATCACTTTCTGGTTTAGATAAAATTTTTGACAGTGGAAGAAAAACCCAGCACCTGCAAAATAAAGGTGCAAGAGTGAGAAACAGCATCTTTGAGGATTATTGCTCTGATCTTCTTCCTTAAAAGTAAATGATAATGTAAGTAGTGTTGTTTTATCTCCAGTGGGGGCAGAATTGTCCCCTCTTGGGCCCTTAAACCTATTGTCTTTAAAGTTGTGTGTTTTGTCTTAAGGAGGAGACTAGTAAAGCTGCAAATCTGACAATATATGTTATGACCCAGGTGGAACATTAGAGAGGTATTCAAAAAACTGAATTTCACCTGGTGAGGTTAATCACCCCAGATTTCCTCTACAGACAGAGAGAGATCTGCTTTAAATCACCCCCTGCAAGCAAGGCCCCTTCGGAGGGAGGCAGACCCCAGTGAATACCTCTGCCTTTGCTCCTCCTAACTGTTCTCCTGATGGCTCAGTTGCGTTCGAACCTTCTGTTTCCCAGATACTCATACACATATATATGCACGCACACACACGTGCAGATACTCCGATTACTTAATTAGATGAAATGATAGTTTAGCACTGTATTAATGGAGGGTCGATCACACTGTTTATATGGATGATAAATCTCTGTCGCACAGGTGTTCATCCTACTCATGATGTTTAGCAAGGCTTTAGCTTTCATTGCAGTGGTTAGAGTCCAACTGCATGAATGGATTTGGGTAAAAAGCTTGTAACTCAAGCTCACGGTTTTTTAGAGTTTTCATATCTTCATTTTTCTCTGGTTGGCATGCATGATCCCAGTAAAAGGAGATTGCTGAAGACGGAGACAAAGAGTAAAATAATGCTGTACAAGTAACCTCAATTTACTGGTCTGGAGGAGGCTTTTGCAATCCAAATGTGTCTGATTACTATAGAGAAGTTCATAAACTAACCCCAACAGGGTCACAGCTGTGATACTGACTTCTAAACAAAACCAATTATAATTTTGTTGGTATTAACACAGGTATTTCTAAAAGTAAGTGAAAAGAGTGCTTCTTCAGTACTCCAACTAGATTTTTTTCTCTTCTACAGAAATAGGTTTACAAGACCAAATTAGATTCTGGCATGATTAATGCATCTCACCAAATTCTTGCAGAGTAGCAAATTAGTTTATAGTGATTCTCTTGAAAACAAATTAAACAGCTGCACAACATCACAAGAATAGAGATGTTTTTCATAACGTATGGATAAATGATTCAATGCAAAGGAGATGTAATCAAACTGAAAATGTAACCATTTGTGCAAAAAAAAATAATTCAAATGTTTCGAATATTGCTGTCCATTATAGAAACCTGTGTAATTACTTGCATTTTGACACATGATGTGTAATATGCAGTGGGAGAGAATCAAGGAATTAATCTGCATGAGGTTTGCACATATTCAAAGCAGATTATTCCTTTTTAGGTATTTTTAATACCCATTGGTCAAAAACTAAAATGCTTCTTTTGCTAATAACTTAAAATAAGTTATTTTGTCAATTACAGGTGATTTGCCATTCATGTACTTGATTGATAGCTTTCTGAAAATGTTATGTATCCTATAAATTTTCTTTTTACCCCCTAAAAATGTAAACATATTTTGCTACCGATACACCTGTTTGAGTCTCCATAACTTTTATTCAAGAAATGCAGGGTAGAGAAAGTCTGATCACATGCATAATTATTCATGCAGTAACTACTTGTTGCTTCTTTTTTTAATGTAAAGGGGGAAAAAAATTGCACACAAAAATCTGCCATCATTTTGTATAAAATAAGCCATGCTGAGAAAGACAATGGAACAGTTAGGCGCACTGTCAGATTTCTGTAATCACCATTTGTGGTCCAAGGTCCAAAAATTACAATAATGGACTGAAATAATAGTCTAACAATAGATCACTTGTCTGTAACTACTGCCAAGGTAAAACTTCTTAGATAAAAACATCAAGATGCTTTAATTCTCTTAGCTCTGCTATTCTGTGGGAAGAATATATTTCTTGACTAAATGTGATGCCTGCTTTATTAATTGAAATTTATTACTGATAAGTATTGCAGCTTTAGGAGCTATTACTAAACTAGTCTAAATGTAACCATTTCCCAAGTCTATTGTAATATCTAAAGTGAGTGAATAAGAGGTTTTGAGAAGAAAGTTTTATCTTCAGACTCAGCAGTCAAGTAGAATTCTTTTTTCATTATTTTTTATAGTCTTTGGAGTCAGTCATATTGCTAATATCGCTGGACAGATCCGTGACAAGCTTTGCCAGCGAGCCCCAAGGAGTAGGGTCCAAGAAATAGATAATATACCTAGTAATGTTGTTTAACCATCATAGCTTAAGGTGTGCTTTACTCTTCAAATGTAAAGATTTTTTTGGCAAAGCAAGGTGTCAGAAATCTTGGGAAAGTATCTGTAGTTCCATTTCTTCCTCTATTTGTAGAACTGTATTTGACTTTAACAGAAGTCTGTATCCATACACCTAGATTTGGGTTACTCTTCACCAACAGGTTGGGTCACAGACCAGTTTTATGTAGTTCATTTTTCATTCCCACAACATTTTACATTTCTTCATATTAGTTCGTATTCCACTGGTTTCCCTTGAGCATGTCTTAATGCCACTATTACTTACACTTATAGTCCCTCTGATCTTGCCCAAGTATTCTTTGACTGTCATTCCTTTGCTTCCTCACCACCAGTAGTGCCTAGTCTTGCTGAATTCTGTTGCTGCAGCCTCTCCAAAACTCCATCTTCCCTCTGCATCACCAAAACAATAGCCCTTGCCCAGGATCTCTGCCGCTTGCTTCCGAATTACTGCCACCTTGAACAACTATTGTCTTAACCACATTTACTTCAGATCTTTTTCTTGACTATTTCTTTTTATTGCAGAAGTCATTTCTAGTAGCTCCATGCACTCTCTTTTTCTAATGCCTCAAATATCATTATTCATCTTCAAGACCCGCCATGATTTACTGTTCTTCGCCTAACATCTCTTATGCAGTTTCAGATGAGAGGTCCTCTCCCAGCTCAGGTCAGCCATTATCTCAGTCTTCCTCTCCCACTTGTTAAGTAAGTGCCTTTCTGTTTCCATCTGTGCTGCTTTCCCTGGGCAAGGTGCACAGGTTGGGTTGGTGTACAGGTCTGCTGATACAGTCCAGCTAAATGCAATAATCTCATATTACCTCCTTTTAAAAGTAATCAGTGAAGGACCAGCTGAGGGAACTGGGTTTGTTTAATCTGGAGAAAAGGAGGCTGAGGGGAGACCTTGTCGCTCTCTACAACTACCTGAAAGGAGGTTGTAGTGAGGTGGGGGTCAGTCTGTTCTCTCAATTAACAAGCAATAGGACAAGAGGAAATGGCCTCAAGTTGCGGCAGGGGAGGTTTAGATTGGATATTAGGAGAAATTTCTTCACCAAAAGGGTTATCAAGCATTGGAACAGGCTGCCCAGGGAAGTACTTGAGTCACCATCCCTGGAGGTATTTAAAAGACGTGTAAATGTGGCACTTAGGGACATGGTTTAGTGGTGGACTTGGTAGTGTTAGGTTAATGGTTGTACTCGATGATCTTAAGCATCTTTTCCAAGCTAAATGATTCTATGATTCTTGTGTTCCAGGACGGCTTGAGTTGAAAAAAGAGCGTGGGAGGCAAAAGCTTCAGTTAATCAACATTAGATTGCACCAGTCCCACCACCATAGTGTCTCCGACTCCTCACTAGGTCCCCTTCGTCAGTACGGTGTTTGTTTGCCCTGCTGAACGGACAAGAGCTATCCCAAACTGCCAGAGAGACCAAACAGCCCATGCTATCTCTTAGCCACTGGACGGCTGGATAGTTTAAAGGCACCAGATGTTGTACAGACCTGGATTACAGACTAAACTACAGATATCTCACACGGAAAGGGAAGGGGAAACTGCCTGACTGTACACAAAAAAAATCACTACTGACCCCTTGGAGCACAAATATTTCACACAAATATGTAGGGCCATTTCCTTTTCAAAATGAGAAAAATTGGGAAAGGCTGAACATTGCGTAAAAGATCCTTTATTGTATAGTCTGCATTTCCCACAAACTGACAGCAAGTAATTTATAAGTCTATTCTGGGAATAAGAGTTTCCTAGCCCCTTATAGATAGCTGTTATTACTAAATACCAAGGGTATAGTACAAAGGATCACGACATCTCCTCTCTACTAGTGTGTGGCTATTTAATTCCACACTATCATTATTTAGTTTATTATTGTTATGGTTTAAGCTCTGTCTCATATTTTACTTATTTAATTAAGTTACATGCATAAGAAAAGGAAAACATACCTCCTGGACTCGGCTGTCTTCCCATCTAGCAAAAATTATCACTGAAAAAAATGATGGGGTTACTTGCCCGAAGTAATTTCCTAGTTAGTTTAGTTTGTTTAATATATCTTTCTCATGGTAAGAGTGGTGTCAGCTTAAAATACACATCCATGCACCAAACAGGAAGAGAAGCCCATAAAAAGACTTTGTGATTCTGAGGGGCTGTCAGCTTGTCCTTTTAAAAAAATTCTAATTCAAATAAAAAAACATTCAATATGACAGGTTATGAAGATTCTTATTCTTCTTGGCAGTTGCCTATGATTGTTTTTTCTCTATGACTAAGTCCGTGATCTCTGGATATCGTCTAGGCACACCTGCCAGATCAGGACCCTCAGATACTCATGAAGGATTTGACTACTTTCTGACTTTGAAATGAACTTAGCTCTGTTGTGAGATAGAGTCATTCCTCTAGGCATGTACAGTCTTGAACTTCAGATGACTCTTAATTTTTCTCCTGGAAAGTAAGCACTTGAGTATCAGGTTTGTATGTGGTTAGGAGAAGGTTTTGTGGATCATGCCTTTGAATCCCAGATTTTGTTCTGGTTCCATTTTATGTACCTTTTGGATATCTCCTGACATGACTTGATCTACAGCACACAAGTGTGCAGCACAAACAACCTTCTGGCCTTTTCAGTCGTGAAAGTTAATCATGAGTTAGTCTACTTGGAGAAAGTTTGAGTGAGAAAACAGGAAAAGTGTAGGAAGTACCAGACAATCTTGAAAATTCTATCAAACAACTAAACTGAATAAGAATATTCCTAGCACAATGTCTCACAGAAAGTGAGAGATTTTTTTCAGTGGGTACTCAGAAACACTCGCCTAGTGACAACATTCTTGAAAGCTATGTTCCTCCGCCATTATAGACACTATAGCTAACTTGTATGTTTCCTATGAAGAATAAATGTATGCAGTCCTGGTATGCATCCATAAAGGTTATGGCGAATGTGATCTGCTTCATCAAATTAAGAAACAGATAATACAAAACTGCATTATTAACAAGGTGGGTTTGTATATAAATGTCATTTATACACACATACTGTACATTGCGTATTTACAAAACTTTTCTTTATCAACCTGAAATAATGATAACTGATAGAACTCATTAAAATTCCCTATAATAATAACTGGTAGTTTTATTGATGAGCATGAAATTGTCTTCACTGGCTTCACTGTGTGTTATGGTCATGTCCATGAGGCACTAGAGTCTGTAATTCTCATCACTTAGTAAGTCTTCAAACTGTTTAGATCCATTTGTACAGATATTCATGGACATTGCATCTTGTACAATGGAAAGACTTCAAATAACAGATCCTTTATGATAAAAGGACTCTGCCCACTATTAGGTGACCATGTACAGTAACACGTCTTTAAAGAATCAAGAAATGGAAATAACACAAAGACTGCTGGGTCCTGAAGGGTGAAGCTATTACTTTAACAGTACAGCGTTTACCCAGTCTTTTCTGTTTAAGTCACTCTGTATGGCAGCTGTCATTTTATTTTCATTGCTTAAGGTCACCTTAAGCAATGACTATAATTTTGGTTAAAACGTCAAACAAATCTAATTGATCTACCCGAGTTGTAGTTATTTTATTGTCTTCAACTTTCTGAATGTTCTGATTGTGCATAACAATGAAAACGTGTGGAATTTAATCAAATGAAGACATCTATCCAAATGTTATCTCTGAATAATACATATTTAAATTGAAAAAAACATTTCCAGTTACCTGCCTAACCATGAATCTGAGGTCATTCTTTGTTCCCTTACTTTTAACAAAGGGGATAGTAAGAACTCAATGCATTTCTCATTAAAATGAACAATAGAGGAGGAAAAAAGATTTTAAATATGCACGTCAGCATGTAAGACTAACTTTTTCAGTGTAAGGGTTTTTTCTACTTTGAGAGATAGTGTAGCCTTACATCAGTTCAAATGTAGCTGTATACAATCAGAGGAAAAATGTTTAAACATCCCAGCATGGGTATTTCCATTTAAATCTGATTACAGTGAAATAAAACTGTAGCTATTAAAGGTTTAGAAGAACTACAAATACAAGCAGTAAAAGAAGACAGTTAGTAAATGAGGTAGTAAAACATTTCAGCAGGGCAAACAGTTTATAGCACTCAGCCTTCCTGTAGCAGACTGTGCTATTCACTACAGACTCGTGCATTGTTCCCTGAACTGCACTTAAACCTGCAATTAACCTTTCACGCCTAATGAAGCTGTTTTGCTGCAAAATTAAAATATATAGTACTGCCTGTTTTTACAGAGACTGGGAGGAGAGCATCTCAAAATGAATGACTTTTTCAGATGCTTTTGTTCAAATGCAGAATTAAAGTGCTGTTTGTATATAAATCGGGAATGCGCTTTTCAAGGCAATCTCTTTTGATGTGCTGTATTTTATTCCTGTACTTATTAATTGTTTTGCATAATTGTAAAAAAAAACAACAAAAAATTCACACACCAGTAATTTTATGATTAGACACTTACTTGCTGAGAATAAACTATTACCATTTAACTTCCATTAGGAAAGACAATAGTTCTGCTAAAGATAACCAAGTTCATATTGCTTTCTCCGGTATTTTTCTCATTGTGGATGCAATTATCTCTTACAAAAATATACTTTCCACTTATGTATTTGTCTGGGCTCACTTCTTAATGATCTTCCCATACATATCCTTAAAACAAGCTAGAGGTTGATTTAGCTGCATAGAACTAGGTCAGGTTATTTCTATAACATTTAGTAGAAAAACAAACTAAACTTACAAATAGGTCCGGTTCTGCAGCTAGGCTTGAAATTCCAGAAATTAGACTATTAGAGGTGACCCACTGATCCTCCATGTGGGGTGCTTACTGATTCCACTGTTCCTTTCTGCCTCCCTACTCAAGAGTCAGAAGCAACCAAAGCCCATGTACTGGTTTGGAAAACACTAGTTTGGATGGTAGGTAGGACATTGAAATGGCAGCATTTGGGGAAGATGGGTAACAGTAATAACTTATGAACTGAGGAAACAGATATAGAGCACTATAGGATTTACAATTCCAACTTCAATGACTATAAATGTATTCACAGTTGTTGTTTAGATACAAAATGTGTAAAATACAGGGAATGTTTTGGTTTTTTTCTTTTAATGAATATTTAAGCCACAGCATTTTTATCAAATCTTCTGTTGTATTTTGATGTAAATTCTGCTTGCTTGCAGTGCCTGTGCATCAGCTTGACTTGGTAAATGAAATTCCTTTAGACTGCCAGTCTGAAGTAATGAATTGTTCCCCCAGTTAATTGTATTGCTTTGATAACAAGGAACTATGCTGGGCGTAGAGAACATAATAAATGAATTTCATCAGATGATTTGTTTGACGTTTTGAAAAATGATCTTCTGTAGTGACCTGATTTTAATGGAACTCTAACAGCATGCCAGTATATCCCAGTATGCAGCATTAGATTTGAAGGAAATAGTTCTTCCTTTCTGTTAATTGTTATGTAAACTGAGGTTAGCATTATACATGCAAGTATATTTTAAAATATCTTTAAAAAATGGAAAATCTGTTTTCCTAATAATATTCACTCCATTTAGCATACTCCCTAAGCCTAGCTCTTAAAGACAGGATCACATGTAAGCGACCATCAAAATGTTATTTAGGTTTTATCCTTGAATTTGCTAATACCACATACTGCTGATATTTTAAAGGTGCCTCAAAGATTTCAAAAATTTAATTTATCAAAGTCCAATTTAAGGCATCACTAGCTCATGCCGGGAAATAAATGTGTATGTGAGAAAAATGACTTGAAATGTAGCAATGATAATTGTACTTAGCATTTTACAGTATAGTGCTGTACATTTTCAAAAAGCTGTATGCACATTAATTAATTCTTGCAACATTTTTGTGAAGTAAGAAAGGTGGTGTTACAGTGTGCAATAGCATAGATTTTTTCAGGATACTGGAAACCAGAACCGAATCTGACAGTACATCATACACTAAGAAAGAAGCCTGTAGAAACACTTGTGAGAAATATTTTGTGCAGTTTCTTAGTAGATAAGTGCTGTAATGAGGGAACACCTGAAAAATATTGCAAAATGGGATTCTGTAATAGGTAAACCGAGTTTGATATTGGCCTGAGTTAAAAAATAGAGACTGCCTGTTAAACATGATGAAAAGTATTTTCAAGGTTTCCTTGTGGAGTAGTACTGCTATTGGTTAGAGATTGAGATGTATTGGGCAGTATGGAGAACCAGCACCATCTTTACCTACATTATGGGTCTATATAGACATGCTTTTGCAGATATAAGTGTAATGCTTTTATTGCAGTTGTGGTGTAGTAGAACATATGAATGATGTAAAAACTCCAAATCCATTTCATTGCAATATCACCTGTGTGAATTTAAAAATTCAGAACCACCATATATTAAGTGTGTTGTCAACCACAGCATTTCAGCAGAAGTCAGTAATTTCTAGCGCGCATGCAGTAAAAAGCAAATCAAAGAGTAAATTCTTAAACTACTCATTTCCTAAGCATGGCTGTCCCTGCCCTCTGTAATACCCTGTTAAGATTATAACAGGTCATGAAATATCAACAACTTAACCAGAATCTGAAAAAGAAGAGTTTTGGTAAGTTGACAACATTTAGAATTTATCCAGGCCAACAGCATCACAGTTCACTGTCTGTTCACAAATCCATGCATTCTGGAAACATATTTTCTATCTTTTTGTTCATGGTAAATACTAACTTCTTCATATTCCCAAATTAGGGAGGCATTGCAAAGGGAAATATTCAAGAATACAATTTTGTCTTAACTGTGGTCTCCATTTCTCCTTTATTTTCTGATTTGACAGTTTCATCCATTTCTAAATGCAATGCACAAACATTTAATAAGAGAAAATCCATGTCAGAGAGCTGCTGGTCCACCATAACCATAACCAAGAAAATGGTGATAAAGAGAGGTGATGCTAAGATCACAAAACAAATCAATGAGAGACTTAAATGGAACTCAGTTCTCCTGATTTCCAGTCTAGTGTCTTAACTGCACTTTTTTTCTTCCTCTGTTTCTTCACTGTTACCAGGTAGCATTTTAAAAAGTGAGAACTTGTTATCTATGTCTGAAATAAAACTGATCACTTCTGGGAAAGTACAAAAACTTGACATGAAACTAACCATCACACTGCTCTGGAACTCTTCTCAGGAAAGCTGGGCATTAAATTTTGTTTTTCCTTTATTTATCTTACAGGTCTTGCAATTGCAAGTGCACTGATAGACATTTCACAACAGAAGCCTGCGGACTGTAAAGATAAGAGTTCAGGAGTCAGAAATCGAAAACATCATCTTTCAACACGTCAAGGAACTTGTGTCTGAGATTCAAAAACTACAGTTGTATATTCTGTAATGTTTTCTTTTTAAATGGCTTCCATTGAAAGCTATACTACAGCCTCAGTTTTTATGGAGGCAAATCTATGAATGAACATATGAAGTACTGAGCTCTGTTGTAGTCACACAGCCTACTATACCCCAAAGCAGAACAAACTTATGGTAGGTATGAGTATGTTTGATGAGCTTTAATATAAAGAGTGGATCCTGATATCAACAAAATATGAAACAAAATACCTAGTATTCTTAAACCTGAACATATCAGAGCAGGGAAAATCCTTGAACAGAACTAGGAAAAACTGTACATTGTTTTGTAATGTAGAAGAAAATTGTATAATTGAAAACTAAGCAAATTCCAGGAAACTAAAGGACATTTTTGTATAGCTTAATGTAACAAAGAGAATTGTACAGTTCTTTCCTTGTAATCAGCATTAAGATTTCTTTCCAGCAAGCAGGAACTAAAGAGGATAATTTGGATTTAGGTGTTCTTTTATCATTGCCTGAAATAGGTAGGCAGCTTTTGAATTTAGCATAGGTATAACCCAAGAACACCACATGTAATATTTGAAACATAATTCCACAAAAAAAAAAAAGTTATTTGAGCATTTCATAATTATTTTTCTTTACCTTTCAAAAGCCTCAGAAACATAATCTGGGCTGCAGCAGAGTGATGGGTGGGCTTTCATGTTTCTGTACCTAAGAGTCTATTCTGAATTCTGAATGATATGTTGTACAAAGAGCACATGTGGGTCCTTCATGCCAGCTAACTGATTAGCAAAATTAATTGAGCATGGAAAAGCTTCTTCTGCAATAAAGTTTGGGTTTTTTTTCCAAGAGAGTCTCCAAGATTGCAAATCTAAGGAGAGTTTAACTTGCTGTTATTCTACCTGCTCCCATTTCAATATTGAAATTTGCTAGTATCTATATATTGTCCTGACCTCCAAGCAGAAGAAATGAATCCCAGTTAGCACTTTGATCCTTGTTTTTATAATAAAGTATGGTTGTGGTTTTTTTTTTTCTCCCAGCTGCAGAATTTCATCTCATTCTCACTTTCACACCAGTTAAGGAATTACCCTGCATAACAAACACTAAATAAATAAATATTTATAAATCCAAGTTGCTTCCAACAGTGGTTCTCAAATCCAACATCCAGCATGGAACCTCACAGAATCAGTACTCAGCAACAAAAAGCAGATGAAAGAGTTTCCTTTCTATAGGACATTAGTCTTTTAGAGGCTCAGTCACCATGACAGATAACCTAGCAAACAGCTTTAATGGCCCTCAGTCTTTTTATTTACTCAAAATTCATGAATATACAAAAGAGTAAGAGAATGCTAAGGGGTAGGTAGCAGATGTGTCATATTCTCATTTACGCATTACACATTGACAGCAGTATAATATGAAACTAGTAGTTTTGTACAAGCTTGTTGAAAGTATAGTTTCTCAACTCCAAATTTGCCACCGTACTAGTACAGGAGAGTGATACAGAGGTATAAATGCCTCATGTAATGATAGACTTTTGGTAAATACGAAAGATATAAAAAGATAATTGATGTTTACTACTATATCTGTATTTTTCATGTTCTTTTTATTTCATGAAGATGATGACATTTTACTGTTTATAGTTGACTACATAGTTACTTGCATGCCATGGTGGTGCAGTAGCAGTAATAAAGCCCTGTTGTGAGTTGTGTTTATTTCGTAACGCCATTCATACATAGAAGTACTCAGCTTAATTTGGATGAAGACTAAATGTAAAAATAACTATAAAAAGGAACGATTGTACAGTATGTAGTTATATCTTATACAGGAGTGTTAGGTTGCATCTAACCATGACTGCTCTATTGTTTTGATAAATTATGCACTTATGAATTATGGTATAATTATTTCTTATGCTGGCATGATTGTTTCAGTATTTTCATATCTTAACATAAGATTATTATACTAAAATAATGCCATCACAATCTTGTGAATTTTATTGCCTATTCTGACCTCAATCTCTTATATCTTAAAACTTTAAAAATTCCTTTTTAAAGCTTCTGTTGGGAACTTTCAACTAGTGCTACTTAGCATAGTGGAAAAAAATGGTCTTTTGAAAACAACCCTTTCTGTCAGTTTTAAAGCTGATCTGTTCAAATGACTATAAACCGATGGAACTGGTTTATATGATGCATACACTTATGAAAAGGAAAGAACCACTTGTCTGGAATATATTCCAAACTCTGTATTATCCTCAACCTAAACATTTCACATAAGAAATATACAGTGTGTGTTTTGTGAATGTACTGGAAAACCCCATACACAGAAAGACCATGTAGTCTTGTAGAACAGTTTTGGCTGTACTCACTCATAAAGGATTACATTCCTCCATATCTCAACTGGAGTTTGATAAATACTTGAAAAGCAGGTATGAGTTTTAAAGGGATTAAAATATTGTATTGCAACACTGAAGATGGGCAAATAGGTATCAGCTATTTTATTGTGTTAACAGTTAAATATGTTATTTTATTGTAGAAGAAAAGCATGTTTGCCATGGGATCATTCGGCATTTTCATTCACTCTGAGAATGTTTTTTTCTAAAGTGTTTTTCTTCTCCCAGAATCCTTGATTGCATGCAAATTAGTAAGGTCATATAATAATAAAATAAATAAATAAATAAATAAATAAAAATACTTATATAATGGCCATACTTAAATACCAGAAGTTTGCCAACACATCTCAAACCAAAGTTTCAAAATAACTCTTACGGTCTTCTATTTGAAAGGTACAAAAATAGCATAATATGTCTGATAACTACATTTTGTTAGTTGTTGGCAAGTGCAAACTTTTTAGTCATGATCACTGTACATCAGATGAGATGTTTTATCAACTGTCACATTATGATTGCTTCATGAAAAAGCCAATTTTCTTAAACACTGTTCTCCAATTTAACTTTTGAACTCTCTTAGAGTCAGAAAATGTTGAATGGCTTGTTTTACCCCTAATGTGATTTATGTTGGATGAAAAATAAACAACTAAGTGCTGTTCTGGAAAGTAAGCCCCAGTGAAGTTCTGACTGTCAGGATTCCACCTCCACTCCCTCAGTCCGTGGATTCTGCTGAGGGAAATTCAGCAGCTATGAATTACTGTTCAAAACTTGAGATAGACTGTCCATGGTAACATGGGTTCACCAGTACTTCAATTCCTCTCTGTACTTGTATATTTATATAAAGTCCTGAAACTACTTAAATCAAATTTGTGCACATATAAATAACACTCTAGAATACTTGCGTCCATTCATTACATTCCTATGAAATGTAATGAAATGCTAGTTTACCTATACAAAAAATGGTTGTCTATATGTTGCCACTATTAAAATTATATCTTAAAAAAAAGGACCAAATTCCAGATATGTTAAAGCATGAAGATACCATTAATTAGGAGCATTCAGATTCATCTGGTTTGAAAATTTTCATAGCTGACTGCTCTCTTTATAGTTAGAGTCCCTTCTCATCTTCCCAAATCAAAAACATTTAGACAAGTTCAGATTGGGACGTGGAATTTGTTATGGGTAAAATCTGCAGCAATAATTATTTTCCAAATAATCTAATGTGGAGAGCTGGAAACCTGATGGTAAGAATTTTAGTTTGGGATCACTTTAACAGATGTTCAGTCTTTATGCATAATAGCTTTCACAGTATTCATCTAAATTATAGAATCATTATGTATCTAATTTCATTACCAGTTTTTTAAAAAGCATCTGAAAGGTTTCTTGACAATAAAGGAAAAGTCTCTGTTAAAGGTAATTAACAATCCCTCTCTTTTTTTGAGCAAAGTTGTCCTATCCAGAATGCTTGATGTTACTGGGGAAAATTAAATAAATTAACTCTATTTTTTCAATCTCTAAGGTGCAGCATTACCTGAAAAGCTGTAGTTTACTGATACTTATTTTGGATCATCTCTAAAGTAAAGTGTAGAATACCTAAAGCTATTTTAGATGTTTATGGCAAATTATAGCAAAACTACTGTTGTCTACAGGTGGCCAGAACTTCCCCTATTGTCTTCAGCTGTACTTGCTTGTTAAATACTAACGAAGAAGAACAAAGCTGGCAAAAACAGGCCTTGCAGAACCTGGGCTTGTACAACTCGGGGCCATATGTTGTTTCAACTTTTCCTTATTTAATGCTATTTCACTTTCAAAATGAATGCTTATATTTCTATATGACCGCATATACAACAATATGTGCTCATTTCTATGGCTACAGATACTTCTGATGTAAAAAATCATTATCTTGTACATGTAGTTGAAATTATAGTGACCCTCTGAAATTTATTGCAAAGCTGAAAGGGGACTATTATTACCCCAGGCTTTCTTTCGTTGAAACTTCTTTGGTCACGTAAGTTGAAGGTGAGGCATGTTTTGGTAAAAAACATCTCTTTGCACCTCTTCAGATATGTTAAAAACTTCCTTTTTCTGAAATAAGAAAGCAAAGGTGGGAGTGATGAACAACAAGGAAAAAAAAACCCCACAAACCAAACAACCCTCTTTAAAACACACAGGAAGCATATATATATCTGTATGTATGGAATTACGTAATTGGTTTCACAGCTGATCTGAATCAGAACATTTTCTCAATTTCTTTACATATTCTGGCATATCGTATTGAACAGTATGAAGACTAACTAGATCAGTGACTATTTATGTGTATACTAATGGTCATTTCTTTATCATTCTGAGTGAGGATATAGAAGTCTGTTTGAAATACTATATAAATAATGTTATCAATTATGAAGTGTTATCGATTATTATCCATTGGCTATCAGTAATTTCAGCTTGTCTGAGACTGAGTACATAAAGTGAGGCAAATGTCTTCCATCCTTTTATATACTTTATTTTTTAGTATATTTTTCTGTAATACTTTTTACGTGCTACAGCCATAGTTAATAATACAGGAAGCTTATATGAATTTGGAGTTTGAGAGAATTGTTACTCATTTACCAGTAACTAGTTACCTTTCTATGTTATCATCAAAACAATGCTTAGCTATGTTCTTTTCCAATTTTAGCAAATGTTTTTTTCTAAAAGACCTTTTGTTAGACAAGAAGCAAGAAACGAATACAATGGGGCTTTTCAAATACACTTCTAGACCTAGAAGATATCTTAAGCATCTTATTCTACTGAAAGTCTGAGTCATTTCAACATTCCTTTCCAGGTCAGTATTTTTCAAAAGTCATTGTTATGACGTGGTTTTTAGTGGTTAACATGAAAAGGAAATTATTTTTTCATGTGAAGTCCTAAAGCTCTTTTATGATAACCAGTTATAAAATGTACTTGAGAAAAAATAAACATAATTTTGGAATATAATGTTTAGGATAACCAATATGGATGTTCTTATGACAAAACTCTACCCAAATTGTCTGTGTCCTAAAGTTTTCTCTCAGAAATTAAATTGATTAATATTCCTGCAAGTCTCTTCTTCCCCCCTTCCCAGAGCACAAAGAACCAAATGGTCAGGTATAAAAATCTTTCTGTGTGTATTAATATAGGAGGTAATTTTGTTTCTGCTTCTAAATAGATGGTTGGAATATGGCAAATCATGTTCTCTGCTTTAATTTTCCTAACTGAATACTTAGGAATGATAAAATTAACCTTACTAATGACATGGGAATATTGAAGATTAATTAATTAATATTTAGAGAGTACTCAGAGCTCTTTACGGATCTAAAAATAACAGTCACTGTGTGAGTGCTAAGTATGTTTTAGTTATTAAGTTATTTAGTATCAGATTTATTTAATAGTGCTAGATGTTGCAGTTTTCTATGCCACAACTTGAGGCATAATTAAAAAAAAAAAAGAAAATAAACATTTGATGGCAGACATTAAATTATTCATACTCTGTGGCTTCGCACACAATAGCGGTCACAGAATTTGCTCTCAATTTCTCCTATTGAGGTCATTTTCCGATTGTTGGTAAATCATTTTACTAATCTACTCAACTTACTGATATCTTTGATTAATCAGGCTTCTCAGATGTCTGATTTTATGTTATTCGTTCTTTGTTTTTCTTCTTCAAGTAGCCATTCTTTTTACAGTACCTTCTGCTTCATTCACAGTTGCCCAGACCATAGGATCCCAAAGGTGCTCCACTATTTTGATATTCATTGTAGTCTGAAAATGTCACTGATTGTACCATTTTAACCATGTTGAAGAATATCGGGGATAATGCATTTCCATGCCTTAATCCCTCATTTATATTAAATGGGCCAGAGATTTTACACCCTCTTCATGCTCCATCTTCTTCATTGGAAATAGTGACTATGCCTTTTAAAAAATGTTTTATGGAGTTATAAATTCCTCCAATGTAGCTCAAAGGCCATGATATAGCATCGTAAGATTTCTTAAAATCTGTAAGTCTGCGTATTCATTCTGATTATAGTGTTATATCTTATCAAATCTCTCCTGAAAGTACTGAATATTTGGTAGAACTCTTTTCTAGAATTCCCACCAGTGTTATTGAACTGTTCCTGCTTTATTTAAAAAAAAAAAAAAAAAAAAAAAAAAAGTAAAGCCTTCTGAGGAAGCTTTATGGACTTTAAGAAAAAGACACATACCACACTAGCTTTTACATTGCATTTATGAAAACCACCTTCCATTGCTCTGAAACTTTTTCAGATATCTGAAATCAACAGAATTATTCTGCACAGCTTTTGGCTTCATTTACCTCCTCCTGCTTTTAATAATTTAATGGCAACCCTGTCAACACATGGCGCCAAGCTCTTCCCAAAGGGTTGTAATTGCCTCTTGGATCTCTTCAGAACTGAGCTCCACAAACAACTCAGGTCCATCCCTCTGTAACTTCCTCCTTTGAAATTAGAAGTTTTTCACTGTTCAGCAGATTTGCAAGAAAACGATACCCTTTCCTCCAGGCATAGCCTCTGCCGCCTTCTCAGGCATTAACGTTCCTCATCCGCTCCACCATGCCCTTCAAATATTGTCTTTTGCATTGGCTTTCTCTCTTGGCTTTTCCTTTGGATTCAATCTCATCATGAATCTGATCCAGGTTCTGAAGGCATACAGGCCTTGCCGCATGCTGATCCTGACTCCTTTCCAAATTCTCTTATCTTTCCTCTTGGAAGTATGCTGTTGTTTCTTCAGCAGTTCTCCTACTGTATCTCCAATCATCTTACACTTAGTATCAGCATCGTCTGCACACTTCATATAGAAATCTTTCAAAACTTCAAACCTGTCCTTAGCTGCTACTCGGTGATTCCTGGATCCCTCAGAATTTGTAAATTTTATTTGTAGCATCTATGTTTACTTTGCCTCTGCTGGGACAAGGCTGTCTCCTGCACAGGCCTTTAAAGTTTTGATATCCAGCCAGTTGTTCCCATTCCCCTGCACTGCATTTTGGCTTCACTTGCACCATCTGCGCTCAAAACATTCCGTGTCCTCAGTGTCCCCTCTTTCCTTAGACCTCTGCAGTTCTATCTGCTTTCCCAAACCTTATTCAAGTGTTTTCTAAGATTTTATGCTTCTTTGTGAAGAAAAGGCCTTCAAATCCAAGTGATATTACTTTAATATGACCCCACTCCTTTAGCCTGCCCTGGTTTTTACAGTCAGCAGAACTTTTGAAGTCACGCATGTATCCAAGGTATTGTGTTCTGTCAAGAGCCGGAGGAGATGTGCCAAACCGTTGCCTTATTTTGGTAGTACTGTAGATCTGGGGGTGGTTTTGTGCAATACTTGGAGGGCAAGGGGATAATGTTTGAGAATTTGAAATATTTTAAGTGAATTCATCATATTGCCGTATAGGTGTTCTCGTCTGACTTAACCTGATTGCCATTTTGTATGGTTTGCCTCCCACTGTGCCTGTCCCAGTCCCATCAGAAGGAAAACATACGGCTTTATGTTCTCTTCATCGCTGAGCCACTGATCTTACTAATGGTAAAGGTTATGTTATTATTTAGTTTATTTTCTAAAATTGTATGGCTCAATGGTAGCTCAAAATGGAAGCATTCAGAACATGTGATTTACCCTGTATTTGCTCAACCTTCTGTTATGACAAACTGCCTTTGTTGTAAAAATTACCAACCCAAAAGGAGTGCTTTGAAGCTTGGTTGGCTTTTGCCTGCTTTGCAAAACCTTGCTTCGATTGCAAACAACACAGAATTGCAAAGGTTTCTTTATTTGTGTTCCTGTGACAGTGCAATGTGCTAGCAGTAGTTTTGCTGTCTGGGAAGATGAACTAGTTTGGTTTATAGACTCTCAAAATGAAGGCCAACAGGAAGGGCATCGGAAGCTGTACCCATACAGATTATGATTTCAACAACAACAAAACCAGCGTCACTAAACTCTAAATAAGTAAAATTTAAAACCAGTAAACAGCATGACATTTTGCTTTCTGATTTCTCACTTAATTGTTAGGAGTGTGATGTACAGGTGAAGTTCTGTTTCACAGGAAAAGAGACAAAATGAAGTGCTGATCTAACTCATATATTACCCAAAATGGTACATTTGTGCTCACACACATACATATATACGTGTCTCACCTATAGAAGTGTTAGTTTGGCTCAAGGTCTGTGTTTTTGCTTGCAAATATATATGATATCTTTCTGCATAAAGAGCGCAGTGTCCTCCAGCGGCTTGAGGAGTTTTCTGACTTTCCTTTCTAGTTTTACATAGACTGTCGCTAAAAGGGGGGTTTGCTTTATGAGTGGGTACCATCCTTAGTTGCCTAGGAGAAGAATGAGCCCCACTGAAATCTTTGAAAGTTTCAGGCTTCCAGTTAGACAGAAATTCATGGCTGTGGACTGAAAAATGATCAAGCAAACTGGATTTAGCATAAGAGGCTGGATGTGCCACTCCTGTCCTTCAGGTGCCAGAGTACTAAGACCAGAATGTAATATTTAGATCAAGTTCTTTAATGGGTCTTAGAATCGCCCTTCTGAGGTATGTCAGCAAAAATTCATTGTTTATACAGTAATGGCACAGGTTTATAGGAACTGGGAGCAAGCCCAAAGCTTTCCTGTGGTGTTGGGACTCGTTTTAAAATTTATTACTATGGTGTTTATCCTTTATATTTATTGGGATCATCTTGTTATGTCAACTGCATGCATTGTATTACATTGCATCAGGGTTTTGTATGCCAAAGATTGTAAGGGTACGTTTATATAGGGTAATGAAGTATGGTGCAGATCTCTCCAGCTAACTCGAGGTGAGTTACTCTGGGTACCAGAAGGGCACAGCTGCATCAGCACTGTACTGCACCCCTGCTAATAGCTTACTGCTCTGCAGAGCTAATTAGCTCAGTGAGAGAGCACAGGATACTGGCACTGGTACAAGCCAGCTTGTTCCCAGCTAACTCAGGTAGTTCTGCACAGCGTTTAATTTCGCTGTCTAGTTTCAAAGTTAGCCACGCTTGCTGGATTAGCCTTAGTGCCAAAGCAAAGTAAATAACAGCCCTGCTCCAGGAATACGCTCAGTGCTATTGAGTGACATTTTTCTGCAGGATTTCTTCTATCAGCTGGTGAAGCAAAACAAATGTTAAGATATTCGTATTAGTAAGTATATTGTGCCCTTAAAAAAGTCAGTTACTCCTTCTCCTATGAAGGCTGGCACTAACTGATCTGTGGAATTTGAGTCATAGCTTAAAAAAACCAACAGTCAGAAGAACTGTGTACCAAAGAACAAGCAACCAAGGAATAGCAAATATTCCTTGGATTCCTTCTGAGCCAGGTTTTATGAAAGTTTGTTGCCTTTTTGTCTGCTATTTCAAGCTGCACAGTTACTCTCTGTACCTACGTGTCTGACATTTTGTTAGGTGCTTCTGAGTAAAACGCTCCAGCTCCAGAAGTATTTAAATTTGTATCAATAACGAACAGCTTTCATTCTTTCTCTGTCAATGTTGGCATATGCAAAGCAAATTGAAAGCTATGATCAACATAATAAACTGAAACATCTATCTCTTCCAGTCAGCCATTACCTTGCTATTTTTTTTTTTTTCACTTTAGATAAACAATCTACAATGTGTTTACTGAGGCTTGTACTGATATCCCTCAACGGTATAAGCGAGTCTACTTTTATTCCAGCAGACACAGAGAATAAGCCCACGGTGCACAGTGCGTGCAAACCCCTTTGAAACCTAAGATTATTTGTTCTCTGACTGTTCTAAGGTAATTAAGGAGCATTGCATGTTTCTCAATTAATGATTCCTCATTCAGCTGGGGATCTTTGATGCTAATTTGTTTTAATCAGGACAGAGACTGCTAAAAAACTAAACAATTCAGTGAAGAGGAACTAGGAATTTTTAATCAAGTGGAAAAGATCTAAATGCTATGAGGGACACATCCATCATAAGTTTTCGCTTCTTGTTCATTTAACTTTGTTCTTTCAGGTCTCATAAAATGCCGCGTTAATCAGTGCAAGAAAGTTTGTTAAGATGAAGAACGTGCGGTATTTTTTCCACCAGCTGATGTGAACATTTGTGCAAAAATGAGGCGCTGGAATAAGAGTTATGATATTAAAAAGCATTCACCACTGTTTCTTAGTTATGCACTAATGTTATAGTTTCACGTTTTGTCAAACATCACGTAGGAGCTGTCAATCGTTGTGGTCTTAATATGTTGGGTAGTCACTGGAAAAAAAAATGCTGGGTTTGTGAGGGATAGGATACTCTCCATTTAAATGTTAAGTTTTTAATTATTTTGGTATCACACTACATGCATTCCTTGGCCAAAGTGACCTTCTGTAATTTTCTGCTCATGGAATTAGTATTTCAAATGCTGCAGCCCATGCTACATGAAATCACATGGTTTCCAAGTAGACCATGTATATGCTTGATAAAATAGTGTTTTATTCCTAAGTAGATTTATTTATAGCACTGAAGCAAAAGCACTTCACGGTTCTGCCTCCTCCAGCTGCTTTACCAAGATAGACTTCGTGTCTTCCACCATGCAAATAGTACCAATGTGCATCTTCTACTCCTGTGGTTTCAACAGATGGGGGTGCTCCCAAGCCTTGGCTTCCAGGGGTCTTCAGCCATCTGACAGAGTTAAAGCCATTAAGGACACCTAAGTCCAAAAAGTTGGTCTTCCTGTATAAGCAGTAATTTGGCACCTGTTCAATTAAAGGCAAATTGTAGGTGCTAAGGAATTTCCAGATCAGAAGGAGAGGCATTTAATGGCTTTGAGGTTTTTAGTGTTAGGAAACACTCTCAGATTGCTAACTCCCATGTGACCTCCAGCATCTTCCCAATTACTGCCTTTAATGCATGAATTCTGTTTTGGACTGGTACCTAACTTCTAGTTCTGTATCGGTTCCTGGCGAAGTGCTGTGTACTAAGCTCCAAACGCCAAAAATATGCAGAGAGCCAAGAAATCTAAATGGCTTCCTGCCATCTTGCCCTTCTTCCTTTCTGACTGTGAATCACTGTGTTTATTTTGTAGTTCAGGAGTCCAAATCAACTGAAAAATCCTGCTAAAAAATTCCTAATGACCTATCTTAAGGGTGAATGAACTTTATGCAATTTAATAGCAGCAAACTCTCTATTTTCTATAGGTTTTTTTTTTTAAGCAAGCTTAAACATACCACAGCTAAAAGTAGAATTCTCAATGTTAAATGATTCCTGTGCAAATGGAAGCACAGCTGTCTAAGAGTTTCCTGTAGAAGATGGCTTTTTTTCACTCAAAAGCTGTCCGTACACTGTGAAACACAGTTCAGATGCTTGAACTTATGCTAATTGAAAGATCAACATTTTTCTTTCTTCAGTGAGTACCCTGCTCTTTTCGTCTTCGAGATGGCTCTCCCATGTGCAAAAAATGAGCTGTAATTATGCCCAGCTCAAGGCAATCTCAGGATCTAAAATATCCTGCCAACCAGTGTGTTCTCAATCTGCCTTGTTAGTTCACAAAATTGTGCATGTGCCTTTGCTACAGTCTCAAACCTGATAATGTCACATCATTGGGACAGGAAGCATTCTCTGATCTTATCTGAAGTGACACTTGCAATTTCAAGTTCTAGCTTGATGAGATCACATTGTCAGGGCTCCACGTAAGTGTGATCTTTCCTGATTTGCAATTGTATCTGTTTTGAACGGTCTTTACACTGTTCAAGCAAAAACATATGATAATGTATTTTGTCAGATGCAAGGATAATGAAAGGGTGATTTCATGTTTCCACTTTTAGAAAATCCAATTCATGTGACTAAACTCAGTCAGTTTTCGTACCAGTTCCACCCCATCTGTCTAATTCTATTTGCACTTGGAAACTCTAGTACCCGCAAAATATGAGCATGTCAAGGTAGCTCATCCCCTTCATAAAACAGATGAGCCTTATTACCTTTAAACCTCTATTAATTCCATGAAGCTCAGGGCTATAAAATGGTTTACACATGCTAGAGTTGTTAAAACATATATTATGCCGTAAGTAAAAATATTTAACATAGTAAGAGCTTGTAAAGCTGAAGAATACTTTAAATACCTACTTTGTGTTATTGGCATTAAGAAAGTCTGTAATATTTAAAACCAGGAGACTATGAAGTCACATATCAAATGGTTTTATTCATGACATTAATTTCCTTCAGATGTACAGCATACGGGAAGGAAAGAGCTGTTGCAAATGCTGTATTTTCCTTTTCACCATATAGATTACTGAATCCTGTAACATCAAGTAAAAATAGAAGAGGGAAGAAATATCACGTATAGCTAACCTATTAAGACATCAGGAGTTTCTGAACAAAACTACGGTGGTAAGGTCCAAAGACTTAGACCTTCAGTCCCCATTTAATATGCATTATGACAGAGCCCTACATGAATGCAGACGACCAAGACACAGAGCAAGTTTGGACCTCTCTGTTGACAATAACATGATAGCATATTTATTTGTCTGGACCGTGGCAAACAGTTCGTAGTAACAAGCAAGACAAACTACAGCTATTTGACTAAACTACAGCAAAGCCAAAAAGTGAAATAATATTTATTTGTCCATTTGAAGTGCTGAAAATAGAAAGCAATAAGAATCTAGAGTATTTTAACTTCTTGAATAATAAGGTGAGACTGGAGTCTTGGTCCTGGAAGGCTGGAGGAGTGGAAATAGAGGACTCTCTTGGCAAGCAGTTTTGAAATCCATACAAAAGCTCTGACAATTATTTTTTTCAGTGGAATATTATTCCTAACTAGTCATGTCCAAGCCAGAGGAAACACGATTTCTAGTTTATTAGAGTTATTCCCATATTGCAATAATAATTGTATCCCTCCTACTACAAGATTAGATAAATATACAGTTTTGTTGTACATCACATACTGATATATGACCTAGATAAATCACTAAAAATTAAACTTAAAGTGTTGCATTTGGACTGACTAATCCTAGACAAATACTATTTCTTTAATAATGAATCCATGCCCAAAATGCATTGTATCGTAAGGGAAGTGACAGTTCTGCCAAAACCCTACATACTTGCAAGATGCAGGCTCATGTGAGATTACTGTGTACTGTGCTGACTAAGAAAAAGAAAGGACAGAATTAGGTTATTGTGATGCTACCATATATATTTGTCCATTCCTGAGATGAGAGATGCATATATAGTGCTGCCTCTGTGCATCCCTTCCAGAGTCAAAGTGCTTTCCAAGTTTTGCTTGTATTTTGGGGACAAAGTAGGCAGATGCCTCTCTCTATCCAATACGTAGAATACTAAAAGTTCTTTTACTGAATATTATCATATCATATTTATCGCAAAGCTACTCAGATTAATGTATTTGAAGGAGAAAGCTGTCTTGCATTATTTCTAAGGGACTGGATTTCTTCTAGTTGCACTATGTGGTTCTGTATTTATTCCCATGATGATTTTCAAACTTTATGACTGGATAGTCTAAAACGTTATTAGATGGCAACAATAGCTTCCAATCTATTGCCTGGTCAGCTAGATTTTTATTGTTTAAAACAGCTTAACCTTTCTCTACCATTTTACAGTGTATATAGAGCTTATTCCAAACCCCTTTATGCTTTGACTGAAAGATGTATTTAGTAGATAGACTTCAAAAGGACTGTGATTGAAAATCTGCATCCTATGGAGACATTTGCAGTAATCTGTTCTTGGCCTAATGCTAGTTATTCTTTAGCAATGATCTGGAAGAAAATATAAAATCTCTGCTGGTAAATATTGCAGACGACATAAAAATTAGTGGAGTGGTAAATAATGACAGGACAGATCATTTCTATATTCTGGATTTGCATCATTCCGTAAGGTGAGCTCATCTGAACAACATGCATTTTGATACACTCAAATACAAAGTCATATGCCTGGGAACAAAGAATTCCAATCACACATACAGAATAGCAGAAAAGTACCCTTGAAATACAGTGATACTGATGAAGATTTAGAGTTTGTGATAGGTAGTGTCTGAATATGAGCTCCCTGTTCAATATAATGGCTAAGAGAAAAACATTAGCTTTGAATGGGTAGGCAGTGAATGTCAAGCAGGAGGGAGATGAGTTCATGGTATGACTGAGATAATTGCTAGTGTTCTCTGTCCAGGTCTTGTTTTCACCTATTAAAAAAAAACAACCTGAAAAACAGAAAAGGTTCAGAGAGGAACAAAAGAATGATTCTGAGCCTGTGGTAAAAAATTCCAATAACATGTGATTTAAGAAAAGTAATCTACCTAATTTATCTAAGAGTATGTTAATAGGTGTATTGATACCAGTCTTCAATATCTATGTAAAATAGCTATTTTATGATTGTGAAGAAGTGTGAATACATCACTAAAAAGGGTATCAGTATCTAATGGATGGAAGCTGGAGCTAAGCAAATATGGACTTTAAATAAACCACAATGTTTTAAAACTGAGGGTAATTGATTACCAGAACAATTTATCTAGGATCAGAATGTATCTTCCCCCTCTGATTATCTTTTTGAAAAATGTACTATTGTTTAAACAGAAGTTAATTTAAAATAGATTATCGTAACAATCCCTTTGGTTTTACAATCCATTAAAGAGACATTACAAATCTCCAAATATGACCCAGAATGCAGATTTTTGTTTGAAGAAGAAAATGTTTACAAAATGAAAGACCTATAGGAATATGTGCTTGATTCATTTAAATCTCCATGAGAAGTGTTTAAAAAAAAAAAGAAACCTCTAGTGGTAGCTGCAACCCAAATATTATGCATTAGAATTTAAAAGGGAAACCAGAAGAGCAGTGACATGAGATTCTGTTAACTGTCTAAGCTGTCCCAAAATGCCAAAGGAAAAAAACAAACTGGGAAGGTAAGGCACTAAGAACTGAATGCAGTTATAGCATAATTATTGGCATGTTACTTATGATACATCTTGTTTATTGCCCTTTTTAACTTGCCACTGACTTTCTCTTTTTACCACTGAAATGTAGCCAAGATCGTGACATAAAACTATAGCCATTAGATAAGAGTTTTGATGAGACACTTTTTGAAATACTGGTATCACTGCTCTATATTTCTGTGGCTTGTCATGTGAAAGAAATGAAGAAAAATATTAGTGAGGCATTAGAAAATGTTTGACTCTTTAGTAATGCTCTGTACCAAGTCATGCGAAAGAACTGCTCCCATTGCTGAAGACACACAAGGTAAAAGATATTAGTATGATAATGACACCAGAAAGAGTCAAAGGATGAAGGAGTAATGAGAACAGACATGTCGGAAGGATGAATAGGTGTGGCCATTAATTTCAGCTGAAGAGGCAAAAATGTAGATTCTGGCAAGATTTAGAGGGCAAGTAGAGGCTGAATATGATGCAATAGCTATAGGACAGACAAGAGTAGAACACATTTGGATAAGGCAAGAGAGAAGAGAAACACTCTTCCTGCATGTAGCATTTATTCTTTTTTACAGGGTAACACCTCATTCTGCTACAGGGTGAGCTCAGGGACAGAAAAGGAAAGAGAGCTGCCAAAAGGCAGACTGCTTTTGTCTAACAAGTATAGCTTTTCAAAAACCGCTCACCTCAGATGATTCAGGGTAGCGTCCGTTTCAGAGCAAATGATGGTAAATGCAATGACTGAACTACTCGTGAAAGAAAGTGCTTAAGTACAGAAACTCGTGGAAGATAAATTCCCTGGACTCAAGAATGGGAGCAGCAGCAAGAGGGAGTTTATCATTTCATACCTCTCCTCTTGCTTTAGAACCATTATTAACACTGCTAGGTAACAAGAATGTATATAAACTAGGGGCAAGGATCTCAGCAGGGTACCGTCGCAACAACCCTGAAATCCTAGTGAGTGCATATGTTGGGTTTATGACATTGTTATGCGTGATACTCGCCTAATCATTTTTCTGGCTGAATACCTACAGGAATGTAGTAATCCTAGAAGTGCAGTGAGGATGAGAGTATATGTATATATATTTTAATGGCAAGGTCTTGAGCACTGATGTAATAGAAATAAATATCCAAGTATCTTTGACATTCTGATCAAAGACACCCAAAAGCAAAGAGTTCAGTTATTTAGTTTAAGCTCCCACATTTCAATTAACATTCAAAGAAATCCTTCCTTTTAGGATGAACAGAAATGAGTTATTGATATAATTATACCATGAGGAGAAAAACTTAAAATACTAGGTCTACCAACTGATGCTAGGAACCTATTTCTTTTCAATATCCCTTTAAATGCTTTTTCTTTTTCTATTTGGCAGGGCCTCAGTTCAGCAAAACATTTAAACGTTTGAGGTAACTTATTCTATTCAACGAAATACACAGTTTCATACTTACCCATATGTCCCATTGACATTAAGCACATACTTAAAGTTAAGCACACAATTAAAGGCTTAGCTGAACTGGAGATTAAGGTCTTTATAAAAGAAGTTAGTTGCAAAGAGAAAATGAGCAGGGGTTCATTTCTACTTAGTTGCGCTTTACAGCTAGATCTGTGTTTAAAGAGTATAGTGTCTAGAAAGAAATAGTTAATCCTAATTCCTCTTGCAGGAGTCTCTAGGCAGAGCCGGTTGCAAAGGAAGACTGATTGGAAAATTAGGATTTTAGGACTAGCACACCAAGGACCATCAATTCTAGTCACCCAATTACTGTAGACAACCTTGTTGCCTAACACTTGTTAGGTCTTCTTTGGGTCTAGTGGCCAGATAGATCAGGAACTGAGGAACCATTGCCAGCTGTCTGCATGGTTACCTGGGCCAAAACCAAGTCTTTGATGGCATTTCATAGGAGCCGGTGTTTCTGGAAAAGATGTCACAGTAGTATACAGTCAGGAAGGTAAGACAATGTAATATGCATCCCTTTAGATTGTGGATTCTTTAACTCCCATCTTGTACTGCTCTCTCCCTTCTCAAAGTTCTTATATAGACTTAGATGTGATGCGGACCCATCGCCACAGTTAGACAGTAAAGTTCATAATTTAGAGCATTAAACTGCTGTTGCCGTTCTTGAAAAGCGTTTGGAAGAGATGGTAATTTTCCTTTTTGGACTGTCAGGTACTTTTCTCCTAAATTCCCTAAACCACAGATTGATATCTAAGTGTATGTATGTGTTATATCTCACACCATTCTCATAACCATTTATGATTACTGTTATTAATTTCTGTCACATATCATAGTTTGGGTTTCATATCACCTCCAAGTCCTTTCTTGTAATAAACAGCATTGCTTATGTATGCTTATCCAATTCGATAAACAAAAGATTCCAAGAGAATCTTTATGCTACAGTTGGATTCAGATAAATAATCTTTTCAGCACTGCTATGAGTACAAGTGACATTTTTGAACGAAAACTTAATAGAGAGCGACTGGAATAGCTGACTCCTGATTTTTTGTGGAGATAAAATGAAACTTCAGTCTTCAGACAGTCCTATCATTGATTTTAGTCTTTTATCTCCCATGAAAACATCCCCCTCAAAAATCATTTAGCTGTGGATTTAGCAAAAAGAGAAAGCAGATTTTGTCTGTTTTCAAGCTACCCCAGTAATACAGTTATCTGACTTTATTAGGGCACAGAGATGCTAGTTGGAGAACAAACCCACTTCTAAGCTTACTTAACCCATTTCTTACCCTGACAGGAAGGAATATATTTAGTATGTAACCCTGGCAAGTCACATAGAAAGAGCTTGGTGCTGGGAACAAAAGAGACGGCAAAAAAGAGCAAATGGAATAGTAAGTGGAATGAGGTGTCTGCCAACCCATAGTTCAAAATTCTGGATTCCCAGAAGCTTCATGCGTGTCGTTGTAGCCTTGCTGCTGACCACGTAGTGCAGTTCTTCCCTTTCTCCTGCCATCCCTCCTCCTTACCTCTCGTGTTTACTTGAGCAGAACCGGTATTGTAAGCTTAACAGAAGCATTTAATCACCTGTTTCCCATAGGTTGCCAGGACTCATCAGGTCCTGGGGTAGGCCAGTGTCCGGGCCCTGTGGGGGTCCCATGCCTAATACATGGGACCACCTACAACGGGGAAGGAAGAGCCGGGAGAGGAAGACTGCTAGCTCTCATCAGAAACGCTATCGTGCTCTTTCCTCTGCTGACTCATATTTCCTTCTATGACCAGAAACCCTGCCCTCGCTGAGGGCCGCTGTCGGCATTCCTCTGGAGGTGCTGCTTGTTCCCCCTGCACCACGACCTCCAGGACCCGGCTGTCGGCTGTGTCGGCCCACTTCACTCGCATTCCTGTACTCTGTGGGCCTCCTCGTACGTCAGGAGACTGTCGATAACCCTCGAGCTGTGCAAACTCTTGAGGCAAGGCCATGGAACAAGGCTGTCATTCTCTGGTGAGTCCAACAGCATGCTCTGCTTGGCAGGAGGAGTACGGCGGTACGTGAGCTACTCATGCACTCTAATCCCCACACGTGCTCAAAAAGTACTACTTGTGAAACTGTGGTCTAGGGGCACACCTTATCTTTAGACTGAAAATGCTGTGGATAGTGACTGTGACCATGTCAGGCTTGCACCTGAGACTGATTCAGTGGCTACTTGCCATTCTTGGACACCCCTCCACTTGTACAATCAATCTTTCAGATCTTTCCAAAAACTTAGAGTACTGTTGAGCAAGGGTGTGGGAAGTCAGAGATGTGAACTGCACAAATGGGAGCACTACAACAGGACGATGCCAGGGAGCCTCTGCGTGGCTGCATGGGCTTGTAGGTCTGCTCCTGAACGACTCTACCAGCAGGAGCGGACCTTCATTCAACCTGCAGACTTTGCAGGTGCCTAGTTTCAGGAATGTGAGGACATTCAAGCAGTGGAATGAATTTATGGATGCTCCGTATGATAACAAGGGAACAGGATAAAAGCTTCTCTCTAGTTCAAGATGAACACAGAAGGGAAGGAGGGAGGAAACAGAATTTGCTTATGAATGCATAGTAGAGCCTGAAGCAAGCGTACTGGATGAAGGAGCAGAGAATCTATTTGCATTAGCTTAGCTTTGTGTGGTTATGTTTGTCTAGTAATTGGGCAACTAAAACCTTTGGGAAGTCTTTCCCTAAGAGCAAGTTAAATGAAAAGGCAGCAGTTACAGAACGAATGTGTGCAGAGATGTGGAGAGGAGGAGGATGGAGGTTGGGTTTGTCAGTGTTCTGCAGAGTGAGGTGGGAAACTGCTGCTCTTTGTTTAAATGTCTGATCCCACTGGGGAAATTCTTCACTGCTATTAAAAAAAATGCAGTGGGGACTGAGTTTAATTGCCTAGTTACTGAAGAGGAGAAAATGGTGACTCTATTGGAAACAATGGTAATAAGGTGATAGCTCACAATCCTGCCACAGGCTTTTCTTTCGTAGGGTCCTGATCCTCAAAGTTGCCGAGTGCTAAGGCAATTTATACAATGGGACTCCATGTGGAAACAGATTGGAGGAGGTCAGGTTTTCCATGGTGACCTCTGCTATCACCACCAATTGGGTGGTGCCTTTGTGTATCACTCAGTACGGCCCACTGTGCACATCTCACCGTTTTCCCAGAGCTGCAGGTAGAGCTGGCATATTTGCCCGTTTGCTAAAGGTAAAACGTTGAGGAAGCCGGCTATTGCCTTCATTTTGATAAAAAATTTGATTGTACATCCTATACTAACAGTAACAGAGCCCTTTTGCTGTCTGTCTCTGCACATGCATCTCTTGCAAGGCACTGCTTACTGCAGCTTTCTTCATAGTGCCTAGCAGCTGGTGCTGCAAACAAAGAGGCTTATTGAGCACTTCTTGAAGCTGAGCACTGCTCTGGTGGCTGGAGCTGAGAGAACCATAAGATGATTCAGTGTTTGTTGATCTCCGCCACTGTGCTCTACACTGTCCAGAGCTTGAACCCCAGCTTTCAGAGATGCAGTTCAGCTACCCAATATAAAGCACTAGGGCAGCTGCTGGTCGTAGCTTTGGACTGTTACAGCAGCATGGGCTCAAGGTAGGCTCCGAAAATCACCCATGGATGATCCCCATGTCCCCATGGGGAGATATATACCCATATTTCTTATCTCTCACCTGTACCTGCAGAGTGTGAGGACAGGGAACAGTGAGAGCTGGGAACACAGCTCCCCCTCCCCTTTTTGCAGAGCACAGACTGCTTCTGTCTTGCCTGTTTTGTTTTGTTTTGTTTTGTTTCCCCTCATCTAACCCCTTACAAAAAATTACTGAAGAGCTCTAAATCCTAGGGGCAAGCCATCCTGCTCAGCGCTTTGTTGCAGCCGATGTTTGCCTGGTGCAGACAAGCCTATGTGCAGTCCAAGCTGTGTACAGTACACGACAGATCTCAGAGCTGTACAATGCTGAGATCATCCCGGTGATGTGAAAATAACAGTCAGGCAGTGAAGATCTCTGACAGTCAATACATAACACCAAAACTGGTAGAGGGAGAGTGTATGTGAAAGAAAGAAATACATAAAATTTAATGTGGGATTTTTTTTTCTTAAAGATAGATATGCAGTTTCCATGGACACCCATTTTTATCTTATAGTATGTTTCCTTTTATTAAATATGCATAACCAGGCTTGCTCAAGATGTGAAGCCTGGTGTTTGATTTTCTTTACATTGTCACTAGGGAACTACTAATAGGCAAGCAGATTTCTGAAGACATTTAGGACAGTTTTACCTTCCTGCTATCAAAGATGGCTTAACCCTTAGGAAGCCACCCCGATATAGGGAAAGGACAAAGAAAACAGGGAAGACAAACTCCTGTATGCAGTGTGAAAGGCTCATCTTCCCCTAGCATGGCCCATTTTTCCACTGGATCGGTCTTTTCTTTCAGCAGGCTTTCCCACCATCTAGTCCTTCTCTTGTTTTGCCTTTTACCTTAGCCTTGATAGCAGCAAATAGTTACTACTGATAAAACCTGGTTGATATGGGAGGTGTTGGCCACAGGACCTGAGAACTTGTGGCTGCATGGGGAACAGGTATATGAAGCAAGAAAGCCCATTGTTTAAGGGGGGAGGACTTTGGAGGGTTTTTTGGTCGTTTTATTTTGGAGACATCTTGGTTTAGAAGAGGAAGCTTTAAAACGACAAAAGGCCTCATCTACTTTTTAGAATAGCCTGGGAGGTACAGTGGTGTCTTACTAAGGTGTCCTACTTCAGGAAGCCTAAGCAGTGAGTTACACTGCACTTAATACAGTGCATAACCAAAGAGAAAAAGTAGGTGTGGGGGGTAGGGTCTTTCTTTGAGTTTTCTTAAATTTTAGTGCAGAATTATTTATTTTGGCTTGCTGATGAGAAGGAATTGTAGGTGGCAGACAGTTTTCTGAAGTTTTCCTTCTGTCTTCCAGTTAACATCAAAGCTTAGTGTTTTGAATATCTTCAACTTAAGGCACAGCACTCTTAAATGATCTGACCTTCACTTAGCTTATACCACAGATGAGTGGTTATGAAAAGCTATCTTGGCCATATGGAAACTTAGCTCTGGCCTTGGAGAGGTGGGAAAGCAAGGAATAGCTAAAATATCTTGATTCACGTGATGGTATTTCATACAATTCCATAAAGTCAAAGAAGATACAGAAAAAAATGGTCATGTTATCTTTTTTTTTTTAAATCCAGATCCCTTCTTTAAATTAATTTCTTTTTTAATGTTCAGGAACAACAACTGGTGCCAAATTCAGCAAGTTTATTAAAAGCTATTGATCCCACATTGTTCTGCGTTCAGGTCCCCACCTGGTAATCTGGTTGAGATTCATAATGCTTTTTACATTCTTGAAGCCTTCTGGAATCAGGAAACATATATTTCTCTGTCAGGTTTAATGGTGAGAACATTGTCAGTGTCTCACCTATGTGCCATTTAGAAGAGAGAAGGCTAAAAATTCGGAATTATTCTGTCATCAACTTCACTTTATTCTTCCCATTAAAAAGGAAGAGTATAGGGCAGGTTCCCCACAAATGTCATCACTTACATCTGCTTGTACTGCAAAGTCTTCTACCTGAAAGCTCTCATGAAGTTTTTATCCATTAACCCCTTCTTCTTCATGCCCATTTTATATTATCTTGGACACTGTACTGAGCAGCAAACTATGAAAGCCAAGAAGTACAGCAAAGGGCAGGTGGCACAGAGGCTGATGCAGAAGGAGGTGACTCATTTGGCATTTCATCCTGATCAGATTACTACATTTAATTTAGACATTGAAATCTGACGTCTTCTGACACTTCTCATGGCAGACAGGAGGAAAGGTGGATGGGGGGAGAAAATGTACAAAGCTTTGAGATGCAGCAGGGCAAAAAAAGATTTGTTGCCATTCTTTTGTATTGTTACGCTGGCAAATACAAAATAATTGCTTTCTAGCACAGGTACAGAGTCTCTTGGCTGTGACCAGGAGGCAGGTTACGCTGAGTTCAGTGCATGTCCTTTCTGGCAGAGGAGATCAGGCCTGGAAATGCATCTACGGAGATTGAATAACTTTGTCTTCATGAGAGGCATGGGCAAAGTGACTGAGTTACGTGAGGCCCTGGTGGCCTGAGTTGCTTCTCTCATATAGCAAGTACGGGATCCTGGCAAAAGTCTGTGGTCTGACCAGGTGTACGGCCATGTGCCTTAAAGTCCTGTTATTAATCAGTGTTAGTGTATAGCCTGAATGTGCGCCAGGTAGCTCTTCAATAAAGCAGAAATGGATTCTGCGTGGTGAAACCTTGAATTTCTTATCCCAGTGCTACTGATGAGAGTGTGAAAAGGACTTAGAGACTATGTGGTTATCCTTTCATCTGTGCCTAGGTAAATGCACACACCTCTCACTTACCTGCCTCGGGGAGCTCACTTGTGCATCCTCCTTTTACCATCACTGTCCTGCTGCCTTGTGGGAGGCAGGGAATCAGAATTAGCAATTAACATTGTTTCACTAAAGTGCCTTTAGAAGAGATTTTTTAGCTGAAGCCTCTCCAGCGATAATGATTTCCAGCAGGGCTGACTGCCCAGCAGGGCTAGTGATAACCTGCCGCCAAAGTACTAAGCAATGCTTCGATTAACGCGGCTCACGGCAGTATGTTCAATTTGCACTTAGTGTGGACACAGTCTTGAGTTACTTTTCACACCAATCTTCTTTGGCGTGGAAGGGTAATAGTGAGCTGCATTGCTTAAGGCATGCAGGCATGGTAATATATGTAGTTTTCATGACAAACAGGGATCAATATCAATGACCCAACTCTAAGAAGGTGGTCTGTGGTCTACAGCTGCCAGTGCCGCGTGTGATTAGTCAGCTGTAATGCTGAACTCTGCAGATTAATGTGTTGCTCTTCTCCCATTATATCCCTTCTCCATGAGGCAGTCTATCTCTTGCATCAGTAATGACCAGCTGCAGAGCCTCAGGGCTTTCTCTAGCTACTTTTAACTGATCTAGCACTTCTTATTTTTACCATGCTCTGCCCTTTCCTTGATTGGTAAATTCCCCAATGTCTTTAATCAAGTTGTGTTGAGCCTAGCAGCTCTGGCAAGCTTTCTTTTGTTTTAATAAAAGGTGAGTTTCTTCCTCAGGCAGGTTCTGCTAGCTCAATTTCAACTATTGCACATTTGTCTTTAAAAAAGGGGCCTCCCGTCTCACGACCATAGGCAATACAATATCCTGGGTGAACTCCTGCAACCCTTTCCCCTTCAGAGGAAAAAGGGACTTTTCCCTCCCGCTTCACTGACGTCAGTGTTTTGCCCAGTGCATTCTTCATTCACAGCTTCAGGCTAATGGACACAAAGGGTTTAGTTGTGCGGTTGATGTTCAGCCCAGCCTCAGACGGCCACTTGGGCTTTCCAGAAATGTCCTTAACTAATATTCTGACAATAAGAAAGTTCAAACCTGCAAAGCCAAAGTTAGGCGTTATCTCAGTGCCTGTCTCAGTTCTCCACCCCTCCCTTTTTTAGGCATTTGATCAAAGCTGGGAGAAATGTTTCAAGTACGCAGACTCTTTGGAAAATTGCACCTAAAAGGGGAGAGCAAAACTGCTTATGATTTTGGTCAATGTAGGTGAGTGGATTTGGTTAAGATACTTTTTTATTATTATAATTTCAAGCTCTTCTTGAGATATTACCTTTGCAGCAGCTCCTAATATTTACAAGCAGACACACTGGTGATGGAACTGGAGGGCAGGTGAGGGGAATGCCAGGTAACTCGTGAAGACTGAGAAGCCAAAGCAAAATAGACTATCTCAGCTCCTGAGCATCCCTGCAAGTTGTCCTAGCGCTCCCTCTGGATATATTGTTCCTTCTGTCAAGGTTGTTTTAAAAACCATTCTCAGATTTTATATGGGTTTTTTAAAGCTTCCAGCTATCAGTAAAGCCAGAAAATTCACAGGTAAGCTAATTTATCAGGAAGACTTCCAAAATTTAGACACCAGAAGTGTAAAAATTGCTATTAAAAGCATCTCTGTAATTCATCTAGCCCTGTATAAATAGAAGTGCACTGAAAAGTCAAAATGAGTGCAATGTAGGGCTATTTCAGGTGGGAGAAATCAAAATAGAAATACTCAACCAAATGGTGTAAGAAATCATCAAAATTTATAACATGCAGTAATTTATTTAGTTCTATGGAATATAAACCAAAATCTGTCATTCTTTAAACACTGATTACAGAAAGTAGGTGATGGCTAATTAACAAAGGTAGGAGGGATTTAGATACCATCCTCCCCTCATTCAGTAGGTCATTGATTAGGAATAGTCACCACAATCTAGAGATCCAGATTTAGCTTCTTTCCCTGCCTGATGGACATAGAAACCACCTCCCAGGAGAAGCAGGTGCTGGATGCCACACGCTGAGCCTGTCCCGCTCGTGTGAAACACTTCAGCATTCCTAGGAAGAGTGAGGAAGGAGGAGAGACTGTGTGAACTTCAGTGTAAGGGTTAGGATTTTTAGCTGGGATGTGGAACTGCCTCACAGGTCTTGCTCCAATTAACATTTGCTCAGACAGTCTCAGAGGAAAAACTACCTCACGTCCCAGGAGGGATGTATGAACCCTTAAAACAAGGCCATACCAGGATGGGCTGGATCAGATCCTGTGCGCGTTCCCCTTAGGCATCACCACAGTTCCAGATATGCAATTCAAGCAAAAGACTCCAAATTTCTTGTTGCTCACCATTCTCTAACATCTTGCTAGGTGGGAAGACAGGGAAATGAGGGAACAGCTGTAACGGTGCATCTTGGCTGAAAAGACAACACGCAAATCCTGGCAGGGCGGGAGATGGCATACTGCTTTCTGCTGAGAGGAAGTGGACCCCAGTAAAAATTAATTGAGTAGGTCTGCATTAAACTGTTGGGTAAAAGGTAAAAACACCATCTACCATCTCTTCTGAGAGTCCTGGCTCAGTATTTTTTTCTCAGATGGAACCATTAGGAAACTTGACCTGAATTCAGAAATAGTTTCTGGACAACAGAAAATGCATTTTTTGGTGACTTTATTATTGACTCAAAAAAATATGTTTACCCAGCACCACTGCAATATAAATAGCTTTTATCTCCATTACAAACAGGCTTATTTTATCTATCAGTGATGTACTTTAAATCTCATATTTCTGTTACAAACAGGTTTGTTTTATCGGTGACTGACTTTAAATCTTGTAGTAGAGTTCTGCCAGCCCTGATTTTCTTTATGGCCAGACACAGACCAAAGAAAAGTGCGTGACATATACTCCACATTCACAATCAGGAAAATATGGGCTCGGCAAGATTTCCTTCCCAGTTCAGGCTTTGTCCGTACAGAACAGAATGAGAGGGAGGTATTGGGGCAATTCCTGAGGCTTTCCAGCCACGGAGGAGGGAGAACTGGGGGCAAGTGGTTAAGTTAGGGAGCCCTGCAAATAGAGAGTAAGACAAGGAGGAGCTCATGCCTAAACCACCATGCGGGGCTCCGATGACTGTAATGCTCCCTCTGCATGGACCACCAATTATACAAATGTCATTAGATATAGGACGCAGTATGTCTGCATAAATAAACCTCCCAGGCCCAGATCAGGAAATTACTACACTTGTTTTCTGAACAGAACAAAGATTAGCGTGGTGATGAAGCTGTGAACTTAACGTTGAAGACATGAATGTATGAAGTCAATTATAAAAGGAAAGCTCTGTGGTGTGCAAATAATTGGTACGACTACAGTGGCTCTTCCATGTGGATTATATCCTTAGTGTATTGCTGCAGCCTTCCTACACAACCCAAGAAAAGTAACTGATTAGAAAAAATAAACACACCTTACAAAGTAAGTGTGAATGGAACAAAGATGGGGAGTTGGGAGTTAGCAGTGGGGTACATATTAATTAATATTTTGAAAGCCCCAACTATGAATTTCCATACTTTGAGATAGTTGAGGTTCTTTGAAGTACAGCCAGAACTCAGAATCCTCCGAGTCATTAATGGCTGTGGTGATCATTAGTGCTGGGCACCCAGTGAGTGTTAGAAACAAATAAAGACATAGTTTATGTTCAGAAGTATTTACAATCTGAATTGAAATTGGGCACAGTGAGCGGAAATGATGAGCAAACAAAATACAAGAGAGAGATTGTTAAGTCAGAGTTTTGGTAGTGCTCCAACACTTTGATGAGACTATTTTAAATGGGTAGGTTGCTGTGGTATTGCTGCATCACCCCTCTCCATCCCTTCTCCACAAAGCAGCTTTGCCAGAGGTAGTACCCAAGGTTTCTCCTCACAAAATCTCAAGGGTATGAAATTCAGGAAAAGTCACATAAACCATAACAACATCATGCCCTCAAACCTTTGAATTAGCTGATCTAATTTAGTTACTTAAGCCATGGTCATTTCAGGGTATACGCAGACTGCCAGAGAACAAATAGCTTCAAAACCTCTTGTGGGGTTGATTCACATCAAAACCTCTCCTGGCAGCTCTGAGTCCAACACACGCTCTTCATCCCTTCCTATGTCTCTTGAGTGCCTGATTTCCCTCTCATCGGCCACCGAGGTAAGAAAGAGGGCTGCCGATAAGCAGGTTCTTGAGGGTGCTCCATCTGAAGCCTTCCCGGTGGGAATGCCTGGCAGGCAGCACCAGACCTGGTCCTGAGAGTGCTCCAGCTTCTGGAGTGGCTGTGCCCCCCACAGAGCTACTGCCCACCTGAAGAGGAGGAGGATATTGCCTGCCCAGAACTGAGGGCTCCCCCGGTGTATTGTTCATAGTGTTCCGCGTTTGGGATGGAGGATTTCACTACCTAGATGAGATTTTGGGGGAAGTCTCAGTGCTAAGCAGAGCAGTGCTTAATTACAGCTATATCTGGAGAGTGTAAGTAAGCACCACATCCCGTGCCTCATGTGTTATGTGTCTCATTAACGGGCTAAGTTTCAAACTGCTTAAAACCCCAGAAAGACTCGCATTAGGTCTTGCTTCAAGTAGCAGAGGAACACAAGAAGTGTTTAAACAGTGTTCAGTATCCAGTATTAAACTCAATTTAAATAGGATTCTGTGTCTAAACGCTAGGCAACCTTTTCCATGGCCATTTAGGATTGAAGTGAGGCTAGCATAATGCAGAGAAGAAATTAAGCCAATAATAAAAAAGATTCAAAGGACATTTCAAAGGAATTCTAGCTGCACACATAGTTGCTTGCACGGTGGATCGTCCATCTGGCAAGTCAGAAGGCTGGAGAAAAAGGAAAACAGGCACTGAATAACAAGATGGTATACATTTTTTTAGACATGGTGAATTATTGGTCCATTATCTGACTGGGTTTTCCTCTCTCCCTCCCTCCTTGTTTTCAGGGTTCATCATATTGTCCACTGGCACAGTCTCGAGGGGATTTTGTGGAGTCTCTGGCATGTCTTGTTTTTTTCAGATTTCATTCATTACCTCTCCTTCCTTCAATTAGAAGTAGGAGGGGGAAGTTCTGTCCTATTCCAGGCCAGAAGGAGGTGTTGGAGCTTGAATGGCTGCAGTGACATTTCCTATGTAACTCCTTGGCCACCTCCACTTTGGTGGAGGATGGTGACCATGGAGCAGCCCCCGGGCTAGTTCCTACCACAGGAGGTTCTTCAGAAGAACCTGGGCAAGCTGTGGGGCTCTGACAAGTTCTCCTGGCTCGCAGGTAGCACAGCAGGATTTGGCCCACTTTTTGTCTTCCTCTGGTGCTTCTGCTAAATAAGAAGCACCTTTCCCTGAGCTGCCCTAGTACTGTGGAGGTAAGAAGAGGTTACAAACAGAAGTCTTAATTCCCTGCACAGCATGGAAAGAACACTCAACATCTAGTTGCCAAGGAACAAAGTTCCTCCTAAGGAATAATGAACAATGGAGAAGCCAAAAATACTATTAGAAACTATTTGGCAATATACCATGTTTGTACTTTGTCTCAAGCCTTCATCTTATGATTGCTTTGATAAAGGTGTAGAGCACAGGATAAAATGATGGAATGGGCAAGGAGTATAGATCATTTGTTTCCTGTTCTATGTCACTGCTTTGCAGAGAGGACGTTCTTGCCAGGGGACATGTGCATCATTTTTCAAGTTCTGTGTCAATCTTCTAAAGAAGATATCTGTTGATCATGCTCAAATTTATCCAGGGAGTATATCTATCTCAGCAGAGAGAAAAATAATTCAGTTTTTAGATCTGCCAGTCAGAGCAAACATCTGTCCTTACAGTGAGGAAAAATGATAGGATCCATATCCTCTGTGACAAGTTATCCCCAAGCAAGGGATGAGTCTCACTGGTAACATGATCTGCTCAAGAAGTATTTGTATGCAGCAGTAGCAAGAATCACTTTCCTAAAACAGAGAATATTTATCCCTAAAAGTTCTGATTTACACTCTGCCTCATTGCTGGAAGAATTTTACACCACTCCCAGAAAACTGTCAACCCTTTTTTGTCTGCATTACTGTTCAGATTTAAAGAAATGGAGCACAGTTTCTCAAAGAGAGAGGTCTCATGAGCTGCATGAGACTATAGACTGCAAGGAGACACCTTCCAGCTTTGAGTCCCAGCCATAGACTTTGGGCTTCCCTATCTTATCTAGGTGTTTAGGTCAATAGAGTGTCTTTAAAAAGTAAATCAGACCTTGAAGGAAGAGAACAAAGCCTATCATGTCAAGTGGCAGAACACAGGAGTAAAGGAATAGTGGCTATAGACTTTGGTGAAGACACGGGAAGGAGAAAGATAAAATGAATGATAACCAGGTTGCCATGTTTACAGTTTTATGACCTGTACAAGCTTAATAGAGTTTAATAGAGTGGAAAAGCCATACCTTTGAAGCTGCTGTGGAATGCATATTGCCTTATGGGGTTAATTGAAGAAGGCCCAGAATTCTGTAAAATCTTAATAGTGCCATTTAAATGGGTAACATATATATTTATTGTTATGTTGACAGAATAAAACAATGAAAGCAGTAGCTTATGGCTGTACTTACATACTCTTTGCTGTATATTATCTTATCCAACTTTAATGTGTTTTCTTTATCCTCCCTATGTGCTAGTGCAGTCAAACCATCCCCTCCCACTTTCCTTGTCCTTTTTGTAACTGTAGACACTGTTTTCATCTCCTTCCCCTTTCTCTACCTTCAGCACTGCATTCTACTCCCCCCTGCCTTTTGCCATAGACTATACAGGGCGCTATGTTTCGGAGCCCTAGTTGCAAGAGAGTAGAGAGACAAGCAGCAGTACCTATTCATAAAGCTCTGAAAAGCCCTTTGCCAAAGCTATTGGGATGACATATTCTCATTGTTGGCTTTGAAAGTTTACAGCAATTTGAGACAGAGCTATTGATGCAAAACCTTTATTACAGGAGGAAGCTTTAAACTTGAGAAAATATAGGAATAAGTATGGCTATAATATTTTGGGGAGGAGGTGGGAAGTTTGTGTTGCTTTTCTCAGCTGACTCTTTCAGTTTTGACTTGTTTTCTCCTTATTGGATCAATTCCATTAATGCTTCCCCTAGGATATACCTATAAAGCTATAGTTCTTAAGGCTCACTAGCTATGTAGTCATATTTAGATTTCCGAAAAGAAGTAACACATTCTTAAAGGGCTCTTAAGTACACTAGTGCTAATGATAACTGAAACACTGAGAGATCTTTCCTTTCTTGGGTAAAATACTTCTGCAGGACAGTGCCACAGCCCTGGCTATATTCCATCAGTCTCATCTTCCCTGGCTCACTGTCAAGGCTTGCTAGTCTGGAACAAAGCTTTCAGACATGTTGCAAGAAATAAAAAATCTTAGAGAGAAAGAGAGTTAATGACCACAGTCAGAACTATTAACATCAACCAAAGCTGAGTTAAAGGAACATGTGGCAGATCTACGCACCGGGCTCCCTTCATGACTCTTTGATCCTGTCCAGCTGTAGAACAATTCAGCATAGCAACGCCTGCTGTAAAACAGCTCAGTGACTGTGCTAATTGCTAAACTGAGGAAAAACGTCATTAAATAACACGAGGGTGACCACACTGTTTCCGCCTTCAATCACTCAACAACAGATCAAACACCGAGCTCTGCTGATGAAATGCAGTGAGAAGGAACAGGAGACCTGGCACTTGTGGTGTACTTAGAGCCTGAGCCTCATCTAATACACTCGGGGGAAGAAGTTGAGGATAACTTTAAGGCATTTGGGGTGTGTGGGGCCAACTTTTCTGCTCTTCCATCAGTGCAGAACAGGTACATATTCCTGATGAATGGGTTTGGGGACTGGAAGGCAGCAAGTGTCTGCAAAACCCCAAATGCACATCAGTCAGCTCCAGTTTTCTGATGAAGGAGAGTCAGTGAGGAGCCATGAAACTAGCTCTTCACAGATGGGACAAAACTTCTGGCCAGAGGGAGTCTTCTGGGTAATGTTTTTGGCCCTGCTGTAGGAAGTCTTTAGGCAAACAAAGAGACCTGAAAAGATTTTAGCCTGAGAAATGTATTGGTAAGTGATGAACTGAACTACATCGAAAAATGTAGTGGACCACCTATCACAGATGTGGATACTTATTATTCAAAATACAGAGTATTTTTCATTATGAAATTAAGGTAGGTGTGAACTACAGGAGCGGGATATTACCTCTACATGCTTTTTCCCCTTGCAATAGGTGTTACATTATTTGCTATTTGCAGATCTGAAGCAGGCAGCCTTTTGTCAACTACAGTCATTGCAGGTGTTTTCACTGTAAAGATCCGGGGAATGCAACAAGATGGAGATTAATTTGCAGGTCTTACCTAAAATAGCCCAGTCCATGTATTTTAAGCATTCCTTCCAGTGTAAGACAGTGATAAATTAGAAATCCCTGCCCCAGCAAGGCTTGTTAGTAAATCTGATACGCAGTTAGCTGACAACTCTGATGCATGGAGTTTCAAACCTGCTCGTTGGAAACCCTGCCTTCTGCCCACCTCCCACCCCATTGTTAGAAAGTACATCCATCAAATTTTACATGGGATAGCTCAGATTGCTATTTGGATGATAGCAGCAACATTTTCTGCATTAGCAACTCTCTACAGATAATGTCTCAAGGATTGAGAGGGGGAGATTAAGTCTGAATAAATATCCCATGATATTCATATTTAATCATTGTACTTAGAGACTGTCTAATAAGTCAAAGCAACAACTGTTACTGACATACAGGTTTCATAAAAATACATACTAAACTGAAGCAATAAGCCTTGTCCCTTTAAATTCACCTGGACCCTGTCAGCGGCTCTCAGACAGAACGAACTGTGACCTTAGAAATAGAAACTGATGGCTGTAATGAAAGAGCCTTGTTACCCAGGAATGACAAACGGTGACTTTGGACATACTTGCATGGCTGGGGGTAGGGGGAAGGAGAAATTGTGCTTTGAGTAACTTGGTCTGGCCAATAGTTACCTTTGTAACCCTGTTAGCTTCTGAGTTTGGGACAGATTAAAGCTGTTAAACCCATGTACCCAAGTCCACACGTTTTAATATCACCACCTTAGTCTTTTTCCCCCTCCATAAATGCCAATAGGATGGGAGGAAAGGGAAACATCAGGGGGAGAGGGGATGGGTTTGGAGAGAATAAAATGTTTCTGTTTCTCTGGGTACAGAACTACAATACTTGGCAAAAGGCGGGGAAGCGACATTTGGGGGAAGAAGGAAGGAGACAGTGAAAAAGGGCTGAGAGAGGGACAGAGATGGTGATTTGAAAATTTCTAGAAGAGACAGAGCAGATATATTGCTGATGTACTGTAAGTAGAGTGCACCATAACCGGTTCGGCTGAGGTGAGCTGGCATGTGCTTTCACAATGAAATTTGGCTCCTCCATCACATGAAATATTCTCTGGTTGCTGCCCCATCATTTAACTGCATGGCATTCTGCTTAGGACAGAGCAAGCTGTTCTGTACCTTTAGAGACAGTGAGTACGTGTAGCTATATCTTGAATGTTTTCACTGTAGCATATAATAGAAAACCTCTCCACTGTAAGCATTAGCAAGGCAATTTCATAACTATCTGTTCAGACAGTGCACAGGAGCTTGAAAAACAACTTGAGACACTTTATTCCCTCTGGGAAATGCCATCCGAGAATATGCTAATCTGACAAATATGCGAAAGGCTGTCCCCTATTGGTGAACCATGAAGAATACCACCTTCTTTTTTTTTGTATGTATGTGAGATGTGCTCCTCCCTGCCGAGAGTAGAACCACCCTTACCCTCTCATAAAACCAGACAGCTGAAAAGTACAGAGATGTTGTGCTGCCTCTTTTGCCTTGCAATGTGAATTTGATATTTTCTGTACCACCTTTGACAATGCACTTGAAATTAATCAGAGGAGAAATGTCTTATTTGATTATATTTAACCATGAACATTGATCAGTTGCATGCAATTTTAACTTGAGAGCTATGTGTCCAAAGTCCTTTCTAAAAAGGGCAAAACATTACCCAGAGATACATGGGAGCTTGTATTATCTGAGTCTCTGAAAAGACACACTCAGGGGAAATGAATGTACGTCTGGGAAATTAAGAATCATTTGCTATGAAACTCTGTGAGAGATGGACAGTATCAAAAGAAAGATCCCCAAAACATCAATCCTTTGCCCATTCCATGTTTTTGTTGCAGTTGTCTTAGCTCGTCTTACTTTAAGATTCTTGCATTAATTTCTGGCAAACTAGAGACTCAGTCATGTCTCTGAGGAGACCATAGCAAGACCCACTGTTCCTCAGCATTTCAAGCGGCACTGGAAGCATCCGACTTCCCTGCCTGTAGTCTGAAAAAAACCCCATGGAAACTACGTAGTCCTCTAGTCCTTTTTTAGGCTTCCTTTCTGCCACAGGAGACTTGCTGTGGCCTTGGGTACAAGAATAATTGGGCATCCTTAGGGCAGATCGGGCAGAGTCAGACAAAGTCAGGTGGGCTGAGACCTCTACACCTACACAACATGCAGCTTGAAGGCTTTACTTTGGATGTAGCCTGCCTCGTCCCCTAAATTAGTCTTCCCCACCAGGCATGTTAAAAGCTCTGCAGAGGTGCAGTTAGTGCAGACCATCACATCCCCATTAACGGCTGGCACATGTTTGGTGTGTGCCTGGACTGGAGATTCAGACCAAGCTGCCTCCAAAAGCTACCTAGCTGGCATGCACTAAAAACGGCTCCACAAACTGAACTAGCACACAACGGCATTGCTCTACTGATCAAAACAACTGTGTTTGTCTGTAGGATGGCAGTGGAAAACTTTCCACTGTTATTGCTTGTATCTTAAATAGGTAGAGATCATCACTTGTCAGTCCTGGCCCTTGTCCCCCTGTTTCTTGGGATTTTGTAGATCTCCCGAATTTGGCCTATCCCATGATGCTTAAATAGGCCAGCACTTTTCACTGACGAGACTAATTTAACTTAGGGTGAAAAAAGGAAGAAAGGCAGAGAAGAGATGCTTATTGTAGCATGTAGCAGGATAGAGGGCTGAAGATGAAAATATGTCTGCTCTACTCTCTAGTCTAGAGCTTGTGATAACTTATCATTCCTCAGCTGCACGGGATCTGTGAACTCAAATAGCACACATGCTCTGGCAAGCTCCTCTTTTCCTGAGAGAGAGTGTGGATTGCCATATTTCCCCCACCTTTCTCAAAGACAAGAGACTTCAGTGTAGTGAGGGAAATTTCCATGTCCTGGCAGGTTTTTCTTGACTGTCTCTCAGATTCATCTTTCTTTCATAAAGGGCAATAGCTTTTCCTACCTCTCACCCCCCAACCTTCCTGCTCTCCGGACACCCTAAGGGTCTTGGATGGCATTTCCCAGAGGGTGTAAAGTGTCTCAGGCTAGTTTTCAATAGCTTTTTTTTGGAACCTGAGGAGGAATTAATATTTAACAAAAGTGACTGGGTGGGTGGAGGGGGGAGCCTGTCTACAAAATCCACGTGTTGATTGGGATTCTGGGGTGGGAGCAAAGGAAGAAAGCTTTGCAGGGAGTGTTTTCAAGCTCTTAAGAGCATGTTTTTCCAAGTGCTGTTTTTAAGCATAAAACTGTTAATAATAAGAGCACAGTTGGGCAATATAAATGACACAAAAGGCACTCTTTCATTGCAAAGCTGAATGGTTTGTGGTTTAGCAGATTTTTTTATGATAAAAGAGACAAAGGAATAAAAGTTTTTCCTTCTCAAAAGCTACCATGCCTAGTAACATCTTTTGCTAATAAAAAGAACTCAGCCTCCACCCCCTCCTGACATATGTTCTTACCCAATTAAAGTCCTCCTGCAGATCTGTAGGCCTATTGACAACTTGTTCCATGTCACTAAGCTTGGTTTGCTGCCCTGCTACAGAAATAACAATGCAGTGCCTTTTAAATGGTCTTAGTGTTAGTAAGTGGCAGAAGAGATGGAGTTTTGCAAGCTGCCAGCCTCCTACCTGGGATCTTCATTCAATCATTTATCTTTCTCTTTGTTTTCCCTTCCATCTTGTTCTTTGTCAGTAGCAGGGCTTACATACCAACAGGAAGAGATTCAGTTTTCTTTTGTATTGTAGGAAATCAATTTTTGGTTGTGGTGTTGTTGGTGGGTTTTGCCTTTTTCTTTCTTGCAATTTACCCTAGGCAGGCTGGAGGTGAGAGGCTCTGAAGTGTGCAAATTTGCCACCAAGGTACGCAGAGAGAGGTTGCTATCTGTGAGCACATGGGGAGGGGAAAGAAACTGTGGGAAAAAGTAACCAGTGTCTCTTACCATTAAATCAATCTGTAAAATCTTGATGGAAGGGAGGAAATCTTTTTCTGTGCAGAATACTAGGAGCCCAATTCTAGTCCAAATAATGAAACCCTCTCAAAGTAGACCTGTAGATAAGCTGTGCAAGCAGCATTAATGCCAACTATCATTTCAGCTGCAGTCCACCAGCTGGTGCAGGCTATTTGTAAATCTGAGTACGCTGTTGAAAGTGAGGCAGTCCCCCATTAGCAGTTTAGTCACCTTCTCATACAAGTGTGTGGAATCCACACAAAACTGACTTCAGTCCCTTTTCAACAGGAACATTAGGAGTAGAAGGTGTCACAAGGTCAAAACATTGAACTGAGGTTCTTCCTCAGGTGTTCACTTGGTGGCAAAATCTAAGGATGAAACCATGTGGCTCCAAGAAGGAGAATACATGACTGTAATGCCTACAAGAGAGCCTTGTAGTCATTTCCCATCTCTTTCACAGACTGTGTGAAAAGCTTGGGTGGGTATCTGGCACGGTTTCTGTGAGCTACTGAGGTATGTAACTCCCTCTGAAATTAAGGGAAAAGCCTTAAATAACTTTCTATGAGTTCTGCCATGTTTTATTATTGATATATAAAATAGAAATGATAACACTTCTGGATTTTTTTATCCTGTTTATGTATATTGCCTGTTTAGATCTGGATATTCCTTGCTGAATGAGCTTTTTCCAACCACATACAGAGCTCAGCAAAAGCAGGTCCGATCTTTTGGCACCACAGTAATTTTAGGCACAGCTCTACTGTATGGACAGAAGGGCCTAAGCAGTCTGTAGTCCTTGAGTTATCAGGATCTACCCCAGCACTCGCAGCAGAACACCTTGCCTCTCTGCCCAGCCGCTGGATCCATTCCTGATCACACATCTGGTACAATAACCCTGGGTGGAGCATCAATGGCTCTGTATAAATGCATGCACGAAGGAAAGAGGTGTGCTTTGCTGCATGGCTCTAGGCCAACTCACTCTGCAGTATGAAAGAAAATGCCTAATACACTGTTACCTTGGTCTTTGTTTCATTTCTCTGATTAAAAGCAAACCTTTGTCTCCTCCGCTGGATGCATTTGTTATCATTAGTTCATTGACTAGTGCATATACAGCTGTTTTTAGCCTTCATTTAAAAGGCAGTGAGTTTAAATACTGATGTGTAGAGTGCAGCAGGATAAATAAAGGTGTACTTGAGTAAACACACATTTAGTCATTTATTTTTCTACTAGCAGTTTTAGAGAGTTGTGGGATTTTTTTAATCTAATCCGTTCAGTCAGCGCTCTCAAGAGTAAAAGCTTCTGCCTCAGCTTGGTGTTGATGCTTGGTCGAGTCTTAAAGCTTCATGGTTTTTTGACACTGTGCTGTGTCTGAAGCTTTGATGTCTGAGACTGCTGCCTGCACAGAGTAAATCATATTTTAAAGTTTATCAGTATGAAGAGTGTGCCTTTTCTCAGACATACACACATGCATCCACACACAGCATCTTTCCACTTCTTTTAGCTACCTACAAGTTTCCTTAGGATTAAACGTTTCTTTCACGTACTTTTCCCGCACAGACGTTGCCATCTTTAATTGAAAGCTCACAGCATTTGTGGGCTAAGGTAATACATACTTGTGCTTAGCAGTGGCAATAGAGGGCCGAAAGGGAAACGAAAATGTTTTTCTCATTCCACTACCATAGCCGCTGTACCTGGTCCACATTGGCTATGTATCTCCACGTAATTACAAGCTGTTGCTGAAACTGGTGGGACTAAAGCAAAGGCCAGGTCTGTGCATCAGCAGATACTTACTCCAGCAACAGTGCTGGCTCACTCTGCTCTTAACAGTGTGTCATGAAATAATAAGTTTCTCCCATGTAAACCTGTAGCTGCCACAGAGACCAACGGTGTCTTTTGGTGTGCGGATACAAACCAGACCAGCCTCCGTGGGCCTCCAGGGAGCTCATTTCATGGCTTGGCACAATCGTTGTGTAGCTCCTTTGGCTGTGACCTTGCTGTTCCCCTTTTGGCTGGGTCTGGGGAAATGTACAAGCCACCTCTCTGAAGCGTGGAGTGCCATTAGTTGTGAAAGTCCAAATCTGCCTTTCACAGGGTAATGGAGCACATCGGGGCATGGGATTAGCGGGATTAGTGGGATCAGTGTCTGAATTGTAGCTGTTCAAAGCTTTCTCAGTGTACAGATCACTGCTGGCAGGAAAGAACTGTGGCTCCCCATGTGAAGGACAAGACACTGACTAAGCAGCCATTCTTCTCTTACAATCAGTTTCTCTTTTCCCAAATGTGCTTTATATAAGAAGCAGATAGTACAGTTTGCATGTGCACGTGTGCCTTTGTGCTAGATGTAAACTTTTTAACAAGCTATTCAAACCAGTGGCACTTGTGATTGCCTTTTTGTACGTCTCCTGGTTTCCATCCGCACGAGTGAGAGCACAGTAGAACAGAAAGAGATTGCGGAGGCTAAAACTAGTGGCGAATTTCTTCACACAAAGTTGTAAATCAGAGCAGCGTCTAACACAATTCAGTGTATCTGGCACTGAGGGCTAAATATGTTGTTATTCAGTTCAGTGTCTTTTGAGGAGACACTGGAGAGATGGTATCACCAGGGAGAGAGAATGTGGAGGAAGGCTGGAAGTGGGAGTTTGTGGTGAGTGTACGGTTCAAGTCATGGCCACCCCATGCCTGAGAGCCCTTGCAAACATGAGGCCAGGACTCTGAAGAGCTGAGAGAGCAGAACTTTGTTCCCAGCACAAGTAAAAAAATCTCTTAATGTAATAAAAAATTAAATCTAATCCAACATCACCTGCAGTTATGAAGGGTAATGCACAAAATCTGCTGTTCCAGGTGTTAATTGCAGTGTGGCATTTCAGGCAAACCTAAAGAATGTAATACCTGTCAGTGGGACTTATGCCTCTGAATCCCATCAGTGCTTTAAAGAATTCTCACTGGCCCCCTCAACCATTACAGTTACCATTGCCAATGTCTCCTGAGGTCTTTTGCACCTACTGGGGAATGTCTGAAAGTTCTCAGGGCAAGAACTAAAGCAGAGGGGTTTTTTCTCCTGTTATTTTTAACAAAACTCTTTTATCAGTCATTCTTTAAAGAGCTGGGATACTTCCTCTTTAGCACCTACCATCTGCGGTTGTTACCTAGAGGAAAAAGCGAAGTATTCAGGCTTTTTCTCTCTTCCTTCGGAGTAGCTGAACAGAGCTCAGATGAGAGGCATACTGAAATACATTAGTAGCACAGAAAACCTCCTCCACCTACTCTATCATCTCGGCATTTTTCCTCCAGCTTCTATTTATCTTCTATGTATAGATACCCTGAATGAAGAAAATTCTTCAAGAATTCATGATTCAGGCTGCGGGGCCAGGAGGTAACTGGGGACAAGGAAAGAAAGGGCAGGTAAAACATAATTAATTGTCTGTACACTGCTTTCCCTCAGCCATCTATATAACTCTTTCCTATGGAAGTGTAAATGCCTTGGTACAAAGGTCAAGATATTAGCGCACTGGGCATGATTCAGACAATCTTTGTTCAATTTCTGCTATTGACTCTTTGTATGACCTCAGGTAGGTCCCTCATTTCTCTCTGTCTTAGATCTCTATCTGTAAAATAAGGATAAGCGTATTTCTTCTCCTTTTTCTAGTCTATTGGACTGTCAGCTCTTTAAGCCTTGGTGTCAGGTGTAGATGCAAACGCATCCACGGCCACGGCTCTCAAAGCATAATGATGGGAACGCAAATATGTAGGACTGTACCTGAGCTTCAAAATCTGAAATTAGAAGAAACAGCACAGTTTATCTGACTTCAGTGTTACTGATTTTTTGATTATTTGTATTCTTTGTATCAGTTACAATCCATGCCTTTAAAACAGTAAACTAGGTTTGAGCCCTTCTGTAAAGAGCAGGGTGTTCGTGATAATCTTAAGCCACCTTCAGACCACTGAAGCCAGTAAGAAACCTCCCAGGCAACAGGTTCATTTATAACTGCAGCTTTGGCCTGTAAGGACTTTCTTTAGAAATGTCTTGCTGGCCAGTGTGTACAACAAGGCGCTGGACTACAGAGATCACAGGCTGACCTGGCATTGAATTCCCTGTTGTCCTCAAAGGTACCATAAGAAAGTGTAGCAGAAAGTGGTATGCTATTTAAATTCACAGCAGTAACAGCAATCAAAGCTTTAAATGCCCCCATGAACCAGCTTCTTAATATCTCAATATTCCATCAATGCTACTTCACTAATACCCCTGCTGTAACCGAGAGGAGCAATGGGGGAGATGATACAAGTTTTAGCAGCGAAGCCGGCCGAAGATGCGTTTCCCCCCTGGCCAATTCCCATCTACCTTCTTGCAGTTCATCACCCCTCAGCTGTGTTGATACAACAGTTTATTATTAACAGTTATTTTCAGGCTGTTCATTTCAGGAATCCAGGTTATGGCTCAGCTCCACAAACAATCACAATGGCACAAGCGAGGCATCTCAGACACGGGGGTCAGGAGGGGACGTGCAGAACGAGCAGCTGGGGAGCAGGGACTTCTGAGGCTGGGCTTGCTGCTGAACCGGGATGCAGTCAATGACCCAGGGCTCACCGCATGCAGCCTCACGTCATCCTGTTAGCTGCATGTGAACGAGTGTATGATGTGCTTTCCTGAGAAGGTGGGTGCATAACGAATTCCTAAGGCTATTCGTGGCACAGCGTTCCTTGGGAGAATATCTGTGCTAATTCAAATGTACATCTCACTAATGATACTCCTTAGTGTATCTAGGAGTTGGAGGCACTGCCAGGAACCATAAGACATCTGGACACGTGACACACTGTGACAAAGAATGGGGGGCATGGAACATAGACCCTGAGAAATCATAAACAGGGGAGTAAACCAGGAATTATTATATAAGATGACTTTTCATGAATTTTTATTTTCCCTTTCATTCTTTTTTAGAGAGCGAATGGGGATGGTGGCTCACTTTCTGGCTTGTAACCTATTATTGTAACAGTGATCTTACTAAAACATTGTTGAACCTCATTACGTTTGAGTTACCAAAATTGACTTCAATTTGCATGCTTGTGCAGAAGCTTACGCTAGGTAGGATCACAACATTTATGGTCTCCAGATGGTACCTGTTTTGATAGATGAAGGTCACATCTTTTTAGATCTGCTTGTTCTGTATCCGTAGGCAAATTGGTTGAGATTTGGGGCTGCTTTGAATCAGAACGAATGGCTGAATGGTGGAACCTCAGCTTCCATGCAGGACAAGAGGGAAACAACTGAGAGCTACTAAGGATACACCTATTGATCAACAGATTGGCCAATGTCAGCAAGCACTTTTTTAATCAAAAAAAGCCATACCTGGGGACACATGCTTTGAAAATTACTGGCAGGGGAAGGAAGTAATTTCACAAGGAGAATATTGCTAAATTTAATCTTCCCAACAGAAATTGTGGAGATAAGCCCATTAACAACCTTCTGTTTCTGCTTCTCTATATTATTTTTCTCTTTCTTAGCTGCAAAGTTTAAGAAAGCATTTCATCTCTTTCAAAATATATAGAGCTTTATGCCTATTTGTCTACTTACTTCCATTAGCAAGGGTAGAAAGAATTTTTTGTCAGTTATCATATCATTAATCCTGGGCTTCTAGGCTTGATTTGATTATTGTGAATAGAGTCACTTCCAGAATCTATCTGAAAATTATTATATCCGTGCTTTTCTTGTGCAGAAAAATTGGTCAGCTTTCTGAAAAACAGTGTGCATAACACCCAGTTGCACTCTTACAGGTGGACCATGCAGCCTTAAAATGACAGAATTAAAGCCCAGGAGAAAGTACAGGCTGAAGAGAGCAGAACAAGGCTGGATTCTCAGAAGTGACTAATGATAAGAGGTGCCTAGAAGATCTGGCTTTCAGCTAGCTTTGAATGCCTAATCTCTGAAGATTAGAAACATTTAAGACGTCTCAAACCTGAAGCCAAATCTTCTTCGCTCTGGAATTTGCTCACTGATTCTTCCCTCTCTTCGGGCTGATGACTTCATTTGTCCCACAGGTCCTTTACCAATGCATTTCCATAGCGTGCCTGTACTCCTTTCATCTCGCCTCATTTCCTGAGACAGCTAAACTGCTTGGAATTCCTTTCTTTTTCCAAATTGAGAGTTCAAAGGATGGATTTTTAATTAACTATTCCTGATGAGTGGTTTCATTAAATGAACAGAAGGGAAATTGTTCTAATAACCTTCTGTGTTGCAGAGAAGAGGGATAGTGAATTTGAGATCTTATAAATAAAAGGGCAGCCTCCCACAATACTGAGAACTTCCCAGAACTGTAATATGCTGTTTTCTGCAGAATGATGTGGATGGTTTGGCCACGCTGCTACACTCTGCTTTGCTGAAATCAAGATGAACTCCACTACTAAAAAGACAGTGCCCTTCCTTGTTCACAGTGGGGATTGTCCCAGTGTGGTCATAATGGTTCACTAGAACTAGGACAACCTCTCCGTGAAGAAAGATTATACACATAGAACCAAAATCATAATGCCTCTCAAGCCTCTGGGCCCATTAAGAGAATATTTGTACAAGAAAATGCAGTATTTGCATGCACTATGACTATTTTGGGGTACTGTATGTGTTAGTTGTAGAGCATCCAGTACAGTTCCTTCCAATATAACTGGAGTATTGCCACTATACACTGGTCTGAATTGCATCAATAAACACAGTGGGACTTCCTAAAGCGGTGATGGAATCAGTCATGCTCTTGACAAAAGACATGTAGGCTTGTGAAGATTTTCAAATTACTATTAAGATAGATAGGGTCAGATTTAGTCTACTGTATTGAGAGGGTAAGACTAGCCTAGGGGAGTCTGTGGTGTATAAAGCTTAGAAGAAAGGGTAGTACCTCCTCACTAACCTCCGAGAAGTCAAAAAAGGGCTGCTAATAATGGATTTTCATGAGTTAACCTTTTCAAAATGCTGTCAAGTAACATGAGTTATATGCTACCAGATGATTTTCCTAAAGTGGATTTTCCTACAGTGTGCACCAATGATAGTTATGCTCTTTGTCTGGACTATCATTGTAGAATGTGCTTTAACTGCACCTTCTGTAGGATGGAGCCACTCAGGGAATCTCTCAGAAACACAATTCACTGCAGACAATCCATCTTTTATGTGTAGTCATGCAAAAGGAAATAAAACAAATTAAGAATGAAGGTGTCAGTCATCTTTGAATGTATCTGACTTCCTTCTCCCAGGAGAAGGCAGAAAGACAGTGGTCATAATCCTGCTGTATCTTCTGCAACACTTACAACACTGATTAACTCTTGTATGCATGTTCTCCCTGATTTCAATGGAAATTCTATGTGGTTTTGGTGAATTCTGAAACTCTCAGATGAGGAATTCGTTGAGGGTTACCAGCTACAAGGAAACAACAACCAGCTCAACCGGCATTGCTTTCCAAACCAGCTTCAGCACAGGAACGCAACATGACCAGGCTGGGCTTTGGCTACAGCCCTGTGGCTTGTACTCCTCTGAAGGGCACAGTATGAATTTGAATTTCTTCAGGCCAAGCAGGGCTTGGTCTCTGGGTTTCCCCCATTTTGCAGAGGTCTTTGAGAAGTAGAAATTAGCAGTAGGAGTCAGTACTAGCACAGCACCCCACTCTGGCAGTGTTTTCCATTGAGAACCTGGGCAGAGTTGAGGTGTTTTTCTGTGTATCCTTGAGGTGTGATAGCACTTCAGGTGGGAGACAGGCACCTTTCTGCTCCACCCAGGGAGCCTCCCAGCATGAAGAATTGCTTAATGAGCTCTGGAGTCAAGCACGAAGGTGCTGACTGAATTAATTAACTCATCAACTTCGGGATTAGGCAGTGTGGAGAGCAAATACTGTACATCACCTTCTGAGAGGCTGGCTCCTAACTTCAATTTAATCCCTGTTTGGACTGTTTGAACCTTTATGTCCTGTCCTGGTTTCAGCTGGGATAGAGTTAATTTTCTTCTTAGTAGCTGGGACAGTGTGTTTTGGATTTAGTGTGAGAATAAGGCTGATATAACACACATGTTTCAGTTGTTGCTAAGTAGCGCTTATCCTAAATTAAGGATTTTTCAGTTTCCCATGCCAGCAAGGAGGGCACAAGAAGCTGGGAGGGAGCATAGCCAGGACAGCTGACCTGAACTAGCCAAAGGGATATTCTATACCACAGGACATCATGCTCAGGATATAAACTGGGGGGACGTGGCCTGGAGGGGCAGATTGCTGTTCAGGCATCGGTCAGCGGGTGGTGAGCAATTGCATTGTGCATCACTTGTCTTTTCTTGTTTTGTTTTTTTGTTTTTTTTCAATTATTATTTTGTTATATTCCTTTTCATCACTATTATTATTATTGTTATTAATTATAATATTATATTTATTTTAGTAGTAGTATTACATTTTATTTTACTTTAGTTATGAAGTCGTTCTTATCTCAACCCATGAGTTTTACTTTTTTTCAGTTCTCCTCCCCATCCCACTGGGAGGGGGGGAGTGAGCGAGTGGCTGCGTGGTGCCTAGTTGCTGGCTGGGCTTAAACCACAACGTCCTCGTCCATAAAATGGATTTAACAGCATTTTCCTGCCTCTCAAGACAGCTGGGTAAGCACACAAAGGTGTGTGCCTTAGCACTAATGAGCTCTTATGAATACTGTAAATGAGTACCGTCTAGATTAAAAAAGCTACAGGGGCTTTTCTTTATTTTGCTGAAAGTAACTGAATCACTAAGGTCACTTTTGAGGGGGTATCCCAGAGGAAACCTTTATATTTTGTGGAGAAAACAGTGGGGCCAGAACCCATCAAATGTAAAGGTACCATAGAGCAGTCCAACATTTTTACCCTGGGGAACCCATTTGCTGTGGTTTGGTTTGGTTCAGTTTGGTTTAGTTTATTTTTTTACTTTTTCCACAGCAAAAAGACTCAAGTAGAAGCAGCTGAACTAGGGAAAGAGCTGATGCCTCAGATCACTGTCTTTGGGCTCTGAACCCCCAAAGTGATGGAATAATTCCCAGGCCTTTCAGTTCTCCCTTTCTCACAGAAACAGAGGGTCAAATGAGAGAAGAAAAAAAAAAAAATCCATGCTTCGTACACAAATTATTTAATACAAATCCACCAATTTTGATACGTGCTTATAGACTTTTACTAGTGTGAAACATGGCCACATCTACTTTTTAACAGAATATTTTTATTGTACAGAAGGGACAAACATGAATTTGAACTGCACATGTAAAAGCAGGCTATACCTGCTTGCCCAGAGGTACAGAGAAGTCATTCCTCTCATGCCTGCTTTGCCTTTTGCCCTTTACTCATGTGTGTCTCCCTTCCTTTGCTTGTGCCCATTACTAATGGTTGATGCAATAAAATGTTAATTTGTGACAGGATCAGGAAGCAATAACTCTAAGCAAGAGAGGAATATCATGGTATGAAATGACTTGAACTTTAAATTGCTACTTGGGGCCTGAATCCAATGGACTTTATTGCTTATAATTTGAAATTGAACAAAACACTCTTCCTGTCTTGGTTTTCTTTCCCAGGTGTTTGAAGTATGATCTTTTGAAGCATCCTCTGCTGTTTATCACGTAACCAGCTGCAGAGCAGAAACATGTGAGATGTACAAGGCAAAATGAATAGAGGTTGTCATTCTTTCTGGTTTGTCTCTTCCTATAGGCTTTCTGAGGTTCCCTTGCAGCGATACCGATCATGTGTGATTATAATGAGCATGTTTATGTCTGTATGCTTAGTACCAATTCCCAAGCTGAAGACTATGATTTTATTGTGTATTATTTGTAAAGTTCCTGCTAGGCCTAATGCTAGCTTCACAAGAAATCACTGTTGAATATCTGAACTGAACATGGCTCATTCCACTTAACAACCCACTTTATCAGCATACTGTCCACAATAGCGCTGAACCATGCCCACTTCACACCGGGGTAAATTTTAACTGTTCCATTACCTTATCAGAAGATTGGCCTTCCTTGTTGATAAATACCTTTCTAATACCTTGTACTGAGTGTGCCACCTGACAAGTGTGTCAGGGTTTCTTGCACACAGTTGAATGTTATTTCATCACCGGCATTTTAGTCTGGAAACTTTGGACGACTCTCAGTTTTTCAAGTCAGCAACTGGATCATATTTATTTAGGTCTGACTGTGCAAATGTATTGATTTGTAGCCTGTTATTGTTTTGTGCCTTGTATTTATGTGGCTTTAATGGACTGAAAGTGTTTCAGAACTGAAGGGGATTAAAATATAGAGCTTTTTCTCTAAGTAAGTGTAGGGAATATTATCAACTTGAAATCTGTTTTAAAATATGAATTTACAGCATATATACTGTGTGATGGGTTGACCCTGGCTGGACACCAGGTGCCCACCAAAGCTCCCCTATCAGTCCCCCATCTCAGTTGGACAGAGGAGGGAAAATATAACAAAAGGCTCATGGGTTCAGAGAAGGACAGGGAGAGATCACTCACCAATTACTGTCACAGGCAAAACAGACTCAACTTGGGGAAATTAGTTTAATATATTACCAATCAAATCAGAGTAGAGTAACGAGAGGAAAAAAACAAACCTTAAAACACCTTCCCCCACCCCTCCCTTCTTCTGGGCTCAACTGCACTTCCAATTTCTCCACCTCCTCCCCCCGCAGCGGTGCATGGGGACAGGGAATGGGGGTTGGGGTCAGTTCATCACCCGTTGTCTCTGCTGCTCCTTCCTCCTCAGGGGGAGGACTCCTCACTCGTCCCCTGCTCCAGCATGGGGTTGCTCCCACGGGAGACAGTCCTCCACCAACTTCTCCAATGTGGGTCCTTCCCACAGGTGGCAGTTCTTCACAAACTGCTCCAGCGTGGGTCCCTTCCGTGGGCTGCAGTCCTTCAGGCACAAACTGCTCCAGCACGGGTCCCCCACGGGGTCACAAGTCCTGCCAGAAAACCTGCTCCAGCGTGGGCTCCTCTCTCCACAGGACCACAGGTCCTGCCAGGAGCCTGCTCCAGCGCGGGCTTCCCTCGGGGTCACAGCCTCCTTTGGGCATCCCCTGCTCCGGCGTAGGGTCCTCCCCAGGCTGCAGGTGGAGATCTGCTCCCCCGTGGACCTCCCTGGACTGCAGGGGGACAGCCTGCCTCACCATGGTCTTCCCCATGGGCTGCAGGAGAATCTCTGCTCCGGCGCCTGGAGCATCTCCTCCCCCTCCTTCTGCACTGACCCAGGGGTCTGCAGGGCTGGTTCTCTCACATATTGTCACTCCTCTCTCCTGGCTGCAGTTGCTGGTTTTAACCCACTCCCCCCTTCTTAAACATGTTCTCCCAGAGGCACTACCTCCGTCGCTGATGGGCTCGGCCTTGGCCAGCGGCGGGTCCATCACGGAGCTGGCTGGCATTGGCTCTGTCGGACACGGGGGAAGCTCTAGCAGCTTCTCACAGAAGCCACCCCTGTAGCCCTGCCCGCTACAAAAACCTTGCCACACAAACCCAATACATACTGTTATTTTAAACCTAGAGATACTCTGCCATCCACTAATTGAGAACAAAGCCATGAAAAGAGTAGACAGAAACTGGTGTACAGAGGGGAAACAATGAAGTTGGCAACACAGACTCTTGTCAAATGTGAGGAATGAGCTTTGAAACAAGCTTTGACTTTGCCTTAGCAGCGCTTGCTTGGTCGAACAATCTCAGCCCCTAGCCAGACGTCACCATATGGCCGGTGACTGCTTTCCATTAAAGGCCTGTCGTGTTTATCAGCTCCTTTTACATATGGATAAAAAGCAGTCCTGTGATCTGCCCATTGCTCCTGAGAGGTGTTTGTCCTCCTTCTTTAAAAGATGTGCGTGCCTAGACTCACCCCCATCCTTAGTGCTTTAAGTTTCCAAGCCCGGTTTTAGCATTTTGAACCCCGGTTCAGCCACTGCCAACCCTGAAAACTGGATCGAGCCTGCATTTTCAGAAGTCCCCAGGTACTTCGGATGGTTTTTGGAAAAGCTTAAGGCTCAATTCTTGACAGCGCTGAAAATGTCATTGTGCAGTTGACTCAAGCCCCACATGTTGCTGCACCTGCTTTGGCTGCCCACTTATCCAAGGAGCTTCTCAGAGCACGGCTACACAAATACGGATGTTGTGTCACGCACCTCAACTATCGAGCAAGGAACCTACTGTGTTGTAACAGTGCCAGTCACACTTATTAAGGAGTCCCGGCACCCTTAATGAATGAGGGAAAGGTGCTAATGATCCAGTCACCTGCTCGTTCTTGAGATTGCTTAATCTTTATGCAACAAATTTGATTATAGGAATTACCATGTGTTTTAAGTTAACTGGATGTCCTCATATGCATGGCTGGGCTTTCCTAGTAATCCTGTACAGTGCATGTATCCAAGGCACTGTTCAGTGGCTCCTTGCAAATTCCCACAAAGCAATTACTGGTCTTTTTACATATTCAGAAATTGTCAGTTTCAGGTGCAATTAAAGTAAAATTGCTTTCAGTAGATACTTGACTATGATGACTTTTGCTGGTCATAATTCTCCCTACACTTTGTTGTTTCTTCAGATAAAAATTATATTTCTCTTGTGCCCTGGAATCTCAAGCTCATTTTTGACCCAAAGTATCCTCAGAGAGTTATAAAAGTTAGATGATATAACTGTGCATTACCTAGTAATGAACATTGTGAGAATCAGGCCAGGAAGATGAAGGCAAGAGCTATGAATTAATGTTTTAATAATCTTCCTCAGATTAATACAAGTCATACAGGCATGGATCCCAGTAACTGCTGGTGAGCGATACAGCTCCTCCAGTATGGACTGATATTGCTTTATAACTCTCCAAGGAGATGATGCTCTAACGTCTGCAAGGACGGATGGTCACTCAGCTACCAACAAAGTTATAACCTTGTCCCAGCAGTATGGTGCAATGTGAGCTTTGGACAGAACTGCTATTTACAGTGCCACAGCATTGCTGAAGACACAGGAAGATGATTGATTATTTTTACTTCTATTTAATCCTAGGCTATGCAAGACATTATTTTCTACTGATCCAGGGTATTCACCACTTTTATAATAGAAAGCAAGGACCTGTTCAATTTCTGATAGACTAACACCAGATTTGAATTGAAAGTTCTACACTGGTATGACTGAACACTTGTTGGAGCAGTATCTCTGACTGCACCCCTCTGGTGTTATCCTTCTTCACTACAGGAGTCAACCAATATAAGACATTTTGCAGACCTACACAATACCAGCCTTCCCACACATACATGTATGCTCTCATTCAAGATCTGCCTTGATTGCTCTATGCTTGAAATAACCAGAATAGTGTCTTGTTCTTGTATTTTGGAATACAAAGAATATTCAAAGTCAGTGCAAAGACTCTGTTCTGACAGCTCGAAGTGGCAACGGGGAACCCCAAACAGTACAGAGCGATTGTCCTGGTTTCAGCTGGGATAGAGTTAATTGTCTTCCTAGTAGCTGGTACAGTGCTGTGTTTTGAGTTCAGTATGCGAAGAATGTTGATAACACTGATGTTGCTCAGTAGTGTTTAGTCTAAAGTCAAGGATTTTTCAGCTTCTCATGCCCAGCCAGCGAGAAGGCTGGAGGGGCACAAGAAGTTGGGAGGGGACACAGCCAGGACAGCTGACCCAAACTGGCCAACGGGGTATTCCATACCATGTGATGTCATATCTAGTATAGGAACTGGGGGAGTGGGGGCGGGGAATCACCGCTCAGGGATTAACTGGGTAGGCAATTGCACTGTGCATCATTTGTATATTCCAATCCTTTTATTATTACTGCTCTCATTTCATTAGTGTTATCATTATCATTATTAGTTGCTTCTTTTCTGTTCTATTAAACCGTTCTTATCTCAACCCACGAGTTTTACTTCTTTTCCTGATTTTTCTCCCCCATCCCACTGGGTGGGGGGGGAAGTGAGCGAGCGGCTGCGTGGTGCTTAGTTGCTGGCTGGGGTTAAACCACAACAACGATATACTAGAGAACGGGTTTACCCATTATAGACTAAGAGGCTGTCCTCTGGCACTATGCAAGGTGTAGGACTTGCCTGAATTATTCTTTGAACACAACTTTTCTCTGGGAAAAACACCTTGTCTGGTTTTAAAGATTTTGTTCAATGGTGGAGAACACAGTACAAATCATGTTTACTTACCTTCTCTGCTAAAAATGTGACACTTTTCTACCCTGAACTGGTCTAGATTTAACAGCCAGCCAGCCTTGTTAAAGCTTTGTCTATGGGATGGAAAACTTTCTATTTATTTTCTAATTTCTGTTCCTTGTTAGGTACCTACAGTCAGTGTTCAAGACAATACGTAGCAGTTTTGTGATGAGGTTGCACTGTTAGAGATGTACTATTAGCTGTGCTTTTCACAGACTCAGCATCACCCTTTTGGCTCCTCTTGGAACCACGTTCAATTTCTCAGCACCAGTTTGATAAGATTTACTGAAAAGGGACAGTACTGACCCAGCTGGCTTCCCACCCAGAGCTTTCAAAACAGGCAACACAACTTCCATTCCATGCATGTTACTATCAGTACAGCAACAAATACTGAAAAGGATTTAACCTTACATTTTTAAGTAAGTACCTGACTGCTGTGAGATCAGTGCAATGCCACAGAAATAGGACTCAACGAAGCCAGTGTGCCTCAGTTGACTCTATTCCTCCACTTGGGTGGTCCAGAAGATAGGGCTTCAGTACAAAAGGGAGTACATCTGCAGTGGCTCTAGCAGATACAGTCTTCTCAGCAAATTTCCCTGATGTCAGTATACCAGAAAATTGGGAACAAGGGGCAGTTAGTAGAGAAACTGTTATCACTGCAACCTCCTTTGTTTTCTCTAATACACCCTCTTGATATGTTCTATGTTCAGAGTTACCTTCCAGTTTGTCAGCCACTGTTAGTCCAGCTCCTGGTTGACGAGTGTTTAAAATAAGTTAACCAATAAAAACCTCAGCCAAGCTCCAAATGAGCATCTGGCATTGGGTGTTTAGATGTTTCTGTGAGTAATGGCAAGCTACAGGAAAGCCAAGCCAGTATTCAGACATTACTTTTTGGCAATGGGACTTGCTGTGTTATTTCTCTTCGGTATTAACGGAAAGGGTCTGGCTTTTGTTTTTTAACCTTGTTGTTTCAATGCCAGAACAGTAGACATATAACACAAGTTAAAACAATAGCTCTTAAAAGATGTGATATTTTCTTTCATCTTCTGTTTAGTAAGCAGCCTTGGTAGTGCCATTTCATATAAAGAACTGCAAAAGTCACAAGGTCCAGAAATACACTAATTCCAGCAATGACAAAAAAAATGACCTCCTTTGTCTTTTTATTGACTATAAATGTGGTGAAAAATGCCATTCCACATCCTCAGCCGTAACTAGTTAATTATTTTCTGTTGTTTTTTGTAGATGTTTCTAACCAATGTTAAGCAAAATGTACATTGTGAAACAAACCATCCATACAGTATATGCCATAATTACTGTTTAGCAATTTCACACTAGCAAAAATTTATTAAAACTTCACGACTCATTAATAGTAAGTGATCATAATCGCTTAATAGAAAAGGAAACTGAGCTAATGATAGAAGTGCTGATTAATGTTTTTGACCTTAAGACAGGAAGTCAAGTGAAATTAATGTCAGTGGGTGTTGAAAGTTAAGTTATTGTCAAGTGTAGATAGTCCGTAATCATAAAAGAAACACCCCAATTACACAAATTTTGTGTTCTCATCCAGCAGAAAAATATTCCTTTTCTATACTGAGTGGCATTTTTAAATATCTCACTGCTACATTTCAAGTAAGCACAAGATCGCCTCATTTATTATAAAAATTGGTTAAAAAAAGAAGTTATCTAAACACGCATATATATGCTCACTTCAGGAGGCACTCTCACAGCAATACTTAATGTGCTAGCTACCAAGGGGCATTATATCCAGCTATTTATCTCTTCTTTGGTCAACAGGATTTCTTTTACGAGCTCAGGTTAAACGTTATTCAAGGGAATAACACGGTACAGCTCACCAGTCAGTTGCCTAATCACATATCAGGTACCTGGACACCACTGGACCTGGCAGGACGACTGTTCTACAGCCAGCTGTGTGCCTGGAAAGCATCTTCCTCAGCTTCGCATCTGGCTGCTCCTGATGCCCACTGGGGCCGTAGCAAGTGGTGGCATCTGAGGCGCAGCAGGCACTGGACTGCACGAAGGGGTCTTGTGACCCGCTGCAGGTCAGATTTATGTGGCAGTGTAACAAACATCTGCGTAGACCCCAACGTGCGAGGGTCGCAATCTCTGAGGTAACACACGTACCAGGTTGCAAGTGGAAAAGTCTCCTGCTTCAGCCGTAATTTTTTTTTTTTACATGTGCTTCTTTCTTTTTTTGAAATAAGACACTACTTTAAACCAGAGTCACCAGGACATGCGCATTCTTAATTATGCCACAGCCCTGTGTGCTATGTTTAAGGAGTACAAAGGTTCAGGAGCCTCTCACAAATCGGTCTAATCCTGCCCCACTGAAGAGGTTGAACGGAGATAACTCAGCCTTTCACCCCAAACGGCAAACTTCTTTCCATATGCTAACTCAGGTTGCTAGCACTCCAAAACTCAGTTTGAATCATCTTCCTCAGATTATTCAACAACTCCCATGATGGTCAGAGAAGGAGAGAGTTTCTTGCAAGTACGAGCAGAATCCTGGCTACGTGTTTGTGAGCTTTAAGTTCATTTGACATCAAAGTCACAGAGGGAAGGACAATCCCTTTCTAATAATGTCACTCAATATTTAGCCTACCTACATTTGTATTAATAATAAAGCCCTCAGGCAGTGAGTTATGTGCAGCCATTGATCTGCTCAAAACAGCACTGCATTATTGACAAATATTGTTTTGGAGACAAATAAAAGCTAAACTGTATTTATAGCCACCAGATTCTGACCTCTGACAAACAGGCAAATATCACTGCTCAGCCAGGTTAATACTACCTTAGAGGCCTCTCCAATCCAGAATAAGGCCAGCAGTGGATTCGTGAGTGTAGATTTATTTTTATTTTTGGTTTTATGCTTGTATATGTCTGTGTGTGTACTTTGTGACTTTTGCAATAGCCTCTCTTTAAGATTTTTGCATTAACGTCTCTTTTGAAAGCAAGAGGGATGTGGTACACACGCAAACCCAGAGATAAAGACCATCTGTTTAGCTAACCTCACTGAGAATGTTGGTGGAGTGTTGTTCTTTTTTTAAAAAATATATATACAATAGCAATTCAGAGGCTTGAATGCCAGGTCCTTCCAAAGCACTTGACTACCAGTCTTTATTTTATAATGCTACGAAACATAAATTTTTTTTTTTATTAAAGACTCTCTGAATTATGCTTTCTACCTCAAAGCAACATATTTTCTAGCATCCTCTTTGGAAAAAAACAAACAAACAAACAAACAAACAAACAACAACCCCCCCAAAAACCCTCCTGCACAATTACTTTGGAGCAACATTTCCCAGTCCCTATTTTGGGCTTGCTCCTGGCTGTTGCTCTGCAGTTTTTTTGTAATTAATATAGCTAAAAAAATTTGGCAATGCAGAATTAGGGTGTGTAATTTGCATTCGGGGCCAAAAAAGACATGCGTATCACCAAAACAATTGAGTTCATTGTTACCAAAAAATTGTTTCAGGAAATCACATTCCTGTCTCTGAATGTAAAACAGAATCCAGCATGAAACAGACAATAACACAGACAGGTTTTGTTGCCAACACACAGGAGCTCTGCAAGTGTTGGGGCTGGCCGACTGCTCGGGCAGAGTGGTTTGGAGAGCTGTAGGAGCATACTTGGAAAGTGGTTGAGACCACCTTTCAAAATCCATGTCCTAGACATCTGAGACCCTCTACTGGTTTAATGGCACACTGGAACTGCATCTCTTAAGAAAACTCATGGGAAGCTGGCCAATTTGCCCCTCTGACATGTCCATCATACGCCTGCTTGGAAGATGCCAAACTGCTTTCTTCATCTGCCTGCCAGGGTGTCATTTAAAACATCTCTGCATAACTCAACCCATGGGTCTATAAATGTCATTACAGGTGGATAACCCGGCTTATCTGGGCATCACTAGACTTTCCTAACATTCCTACTGAAAGTTAGACAAATTGCCTGGTGAGACAGGCATTGTTGGTTTAACACCCAGCAACCAGGACAGTGGAGAGAGAACGCGGTTTCTTCACGAGGACACTCGTCCTCTCTGTCATGACAAGAGATTGATGCTATGAGGCATCATTCTTTATTAATGGCATAATATATACATGTGGAAGAAGGGCAATGTGGCACAATGGCTTATAACTGCACCTTCTAGGCAGACCCCTGGTACTAACTTACCCGGTTGGCCTTTGTCCAGTAAAAGTAGCCCTGTTGCCATTATCTCTCAGCCCAGAGGGAATTGTCAAAGGGAGCCTACGTGAGCATAGTAACAATTAAAATTAAAAAAAAAAAATCAACAAAACAAAACCTAAAAATCAAACCCGCAGACGATGTACACAAAAGAACCCATCTGGTCATGCATAGCTGGCTGCTTAGTGGTGTCGAACACAGCTTGGCTTCATCTGTCCCTGGAGAGGCTGCTGCTCGGCGAGTTTGTCATGGAGCTGTACCTCTTGAACAGAGGCTTCGCTGCTCTCCCTCCCTCCCCATTCTCGTCTTTCAGAGCACTGGTGCTGTGGCAGCATAGAGAAAGAAGGAAAGCAAGCAGAAAGCAAGCCTAATGCTAACTCGTGCTGTCAAATATTTTGATTGCTTTTGTGCATCACATTCCCTATCTCTGTGTCTTTGAAATGGTTAAACACTTAGAACTGGCACTGCAGGAGCTGAAGTACCTGCAGCATTTTATGCACGGGACCATAATAGCAGCAGAGCGACTCCTAAATCCAAGCAACCTCAATAGGTGGCCCAGGAACTCAAGCTGAGCTGTTGGATGCTCCCACACAGATTCTGCTGCCTTCCCCTGCCACCTCAGAAACACAGATCATCTGAGCAGCAAACGATGCCAGGACAGCTAAACATCTCCTCCTGCTTGCATCAATCCCCATGCAGCTCTAGCCCCTTCTGGAGCTGCCAAAACATGACAGTGAACATGTAGGACAGTGACCTGCTGCTGTGTTAGTTGGGAAGTTTTTTTCCAGCCCTAAAAGAGCAGCCTGTTCATCTTGGATTAACCTGCATTTCTACCACTCCCGTCTTTCCTTCTTGCACCCTGCCCCCAAACCTTTCTTCCCCTCTCTGAGGCAACAGCAGTTGAAACTATTTTGGTTTAAAATGGTAGGAGGCTCCGGCCTGCCCTTTGCTGCGCAGTTTTCCGCAGGCGGGTGTGACTGCTCTTTGCCCAGAATACACTCGTTAAGTCTCAGTCTGAATAGGAGTAAAGGCTGCAATAATTTTCCTGGTTTCTAGTCATCAACACAAGCAAGCGCATCATGAAGGCTCGTTTGTCCACCTTCCCCTTCCAGCACACTCAGCATTTCCTAAAACACTCCCCCCCGCCCCCGCAGACCCTTTTGTCTTCGGAGCCTTTGCAGCTCTTTTGCTCTCGTTGCGTAAAAATAAATAGGAGGGAGCCCTTCCTTTCTGGCCTGCCAGGATGAAGGGGTGGGATGGGTGTGGAGGCGTGTTTGCCTGCCAGAGAGCCAACAAGTATGAATAGGGCCAGCTGGCCACTCTTGCGCCCGTCTTTCCATCATTTCCATCTGATATTCCCTGCTCATTGTAATTTTGCAGGCCACATTCACTAACACAAAAAGACTAGGGAGCAAGCAAGTGCACGGATATTTAAAGGGAAAAGCTTTATTTCTTATTTTCTTAGATCATAGTGGACTGTAAAACAACAGGGAACAATGAGATCATCCTTTAGTAAGCTTGTTTTGCCTTTTTTTTTTTTTTTTGCCAGTCAAGCTTCCTTTTTTTTTTTTGTATAAATCAAAACAGAACAACCAACCAGGAAATTTTTCTCACAAAAACATGCTTTTTAATAAAAAAAGAGAATAATGTTTATTGAGAAGGACGGTTTTCTGGATATGTACAATACTAATGCAGGAGGATTATGCTAACAGAAAATGCCAAACATCATGAATTGACTTCCAAAGTGTGGACGGTCCAAAGAGCAATGTCCTCAGAGCAATGTCTACGTAAGTCAACAGGAACAAGTGAACAGTGGTTTGTTTTTTTCTTTACAACAAATTACCAGCCATTATGACTGAAGACCTGACACATAATAACCTGCAGTGAGATGTACAGAAATCCATTAGACAACATAGAATTTACACAAGAAGGTTACTGTTTGTGCAAGAATTTCCTCCAGAAAATGGAAGCATGTTCTAGACAGATAGTTTTGTAAAAAGAGAAGAAAAAAAAAAAAAAAGGAAAAAAAAGGCAGGAAGATACTAACATTGGATATCCTCAGTTCACAGTGAATGCCAGTCTTCCTGGGTCCAAATGCTACCTGTTACCTTTATCTGCATCCTTTCTGCCTACCCTCAATTAATCCCTTTATCACTGCAATGTTACAAAAATTACTTTTACCTGAGCCTTCCCCTGCTATTACCTCTTTGCTGCAGCTCTTGTCAACTTGCACTTTACACAAAAAGTGCAAACGTAGACATACCCTCAGGTGAAAGACACATACACCTTCCCAGCATGAGCGGTACTAATCATGGCTAATCATTTCAGCACTAAGTAATGCTACACAAAACATCATACAAACCCTGCTAAGCAAACTCAGTAGCAGTAATTTTGGGGGAGGGGAGAATAGAGATTAATAATTGCCATCAGTTAATTTTCCCATGTGTTGCAGTGCCTTGAAGCAATTTCTTCTGCTGCCTGCTTTTTGGTTTTTTTTTTTTTTTTTTCTTATCCAGAAAGACTGGAGGGTACTGGGGAGACGTAAGAGGTTGATTTTATGCCTCACAGAGAGGAGGCAATATAAAATTCAAGACCATATTTTTGCTTTCAATTTTTACCTCCAATTACTTTTTTGTATGAGCAGTGTGTGACCCAGCTCAGCCCGGATTGCGCACACCCAACGGCCAGATGCAATCCGCTGCGGGGCTTTGTTCCATTCCTAACAAGCCTTACAAACACTCTTCCTGAATTAACTTTCACTTAAGGGCTAAAGTCCTTGTCCCACCCCAAAGCATGCAGAGGATGTCATTACTAATAATCAGGTTTGGGGATGTGGGAAGGAGACCCTGTGCTCCCATCAGCTGCATTTTGGTTAGCATACTCCTGAGAGAACTGCTTCACCTCTCAAAAGGGGCAACAGTTTCCACGGGCCAATTCATAAAGTCAAAGAAAAAAAAGCATGATTTCTCTGTCTTCTGCCTAGCGGGACATACATTTCTATTTCTCAGCAGTGTACTCTCTCCAGTATCTTCTGCTAAAATAAATGGTGGTTCCCTAAACAGTAATTTTTGCATCTTCAGGCTTTCTCCTGGTTTTGACAAAAGCTTATTTCTGTCATATACATCCTATTCCATAAACATTATCAGGAGAGGACCATGATGTTTGAATTTTATTTTGAAAATTACTCCAGAGTTTCAGCATATTTGCTGGCTTCTGTGCTTGACGGAGTTCACATGTTAGTGCCCACTGTGGTCCTGCATTATGCAGGTGGCCAGTAAATATGGACTAAGATTACTGACCTGAGATGGAGTTAGGTCACTCAGACTGATACCAAGAACTGGGTGGCATCAGTCAACCGTCTTCAGCTCTTTGGTGCTTCCAAGGAGATCGAGTGAACGAACTCAGAAAAGGGTGGAGTAGGGGTTGTATTTCAGACAAGAATAAAACAGTAAAAGACGTAACATTTTTGCACTTACAACAGCAGGACTTTGAATGTCATCTCCTACTGTCAAAGCAATGACCAACTGAAGGAGTCATGAGGAACTTTGCATCATTGGTACCAATGCTGGAAAACGGCTTGACATGAGCTGGCCAACATGGGGAGTAGTGTAATGCCACGACACCATCTCTAATTACTTACGTTTATCCATAACATCAATTCATAGAATGAGTGGCTTGAAGAAGCCTGAAAACAAACGTGGCCTCATTTACTGGAAGCTGAATCCCCAAAACTCCTGCTTAGTGTCATAAGGACTAAAGATGCTGGGCGGGGGGGGATTCAATGCTTTGGAGGATAGAAGTCCGTAAGAGGTCAATTATTGTGGTATTTTGGCAGGAGGCATTTGAAGAAAATTGCCCTTAAATCTGTGACTCATTTTCTCCTGGATTCTAGGAAATTCTCCTTTTGACAGATTAAAAAGTAGTGCAAAAGAATTAAAGTGTGTTGGAATACCTAAGAGCAGGGGGAAATGGGCTAAGGGGAACCCTTGCTGAAGTGGGATCGGGTTTGGCTGCTGTAATCTAGGCAGCAATTAGGTCTAAGTGTGTGCATGGCAAAGTTCGGCTATTGGCAAAGGTAAAAAAGCAGAAACTGCGGCTGCCCTGGTTAACTGTGCTCAGAGAACTTTAGTGAGCAGTCTAGATGGTACCAATTTATAATACCACAGTCTATATTGGTAAGAAATGCTACTGAGTAGGTGGTTGACCCTGTGATCTTTTAAACTTCAGATAATCTTTAGGCCCATCTTGAATTTGTTGCTCTGGCTTTTATAAATGATAAAAAGAGATGGAGCATCCAAGTAGGAGTTGCAGGACTTGGTTTCTGATTATCAATGTGACCTGATACATTAATATGTATCTGTTAAGCATAACTGTCCCCTGAAGGCAAACATACTCAGATGAAAAGAACACGGAACAAAAGTGTATGAAAGTCCAGATAATATTGAGTTAAAAATGGGAATTCACCACCCTCCCTGATTTTACCTTAAAAATGGACCCATCAAAATTTCCCAATGAAACTTCTTACTCTTCAAAAAAATACTGCTTAGTGAGACTTTATCTATTTGGCTGAAATTCTAACTGGAAAATACATTAGAAATATTTAAATATTTCTAAAAGATTGTGAGAGTTTAAAACTTTTTAACCCTTATTCAGTACCAAACTAAATTTTAAATTCCATCTGGGGAATAGCAGTATCATGTTTTAACTTGTTCTAGTCAAACCTGTGCTAAACAGATAGAATAGGAACTTGCAATTTCCTCCCACTGTAAAGGTGTTGGTCGTTCAGTAGATATATATTCCTGATCACATTTTTTTTTTCTCAGAAGCGAAGGCTGTAATTAAAAAAAAACAAACCAAACAATACTGAGGCAAATCTATAAAGTGGATTACTGTAGAGTATGGAGAAAATGACCTTCTGAAGTTAAAGGAGAAGCTGAAATAGCCAATAATTGAAATGTCATAGGAGGAACTGAGCTGTTAAGAAAAAGCAAATATTTAAAGATGAGAAATATTTAACAAGTCACTGGATTAATTTCTCTGCCAAGTTCATCAGAAGCAAATATATTTCTATTTGATGTCCCTGACATCAGGTAGAATCTGACTAACCCTATAGGCATAAAACAACCTTGGAGGCCTCTTTAGTCCAGAATAGTTTTAATGCAGAATTCCCATCAGTGAACACATATTTTTCAGTGAGGTAGATCCACCTTGGTGTTGAAGACAAACAACTGCATTTTATGAAAGAAAGTTATAACTGCTGTACAGATAACTGCTTATTCTTCCATCTTTTACTACTTGCTCTGAAGGATCTGCTGTTCTAGCAGAATCCAGCTCTTTTATTACAAGCTATGTAAGAGATACTCCTGTCACTTAACATACAGAAGATGTATGTCCCTTCAGGGAGCTGTTCTGAGTTTTGCTCTTCTCTTTCACTGGTTTCTCACCATCTCTCCTCCATGGAAATATCGTCGCGATTAAGCCAACAATCACAAATTAAAATCAGATTAAGATTTCAAGGTGATTCCTTCTCTGTTTTCTTCATCTCCAGCCTAATTGCACAGGCTTAGCAAAGGTGTATACTTTCATGTTTTCAGTCAAACTGCACCATCCCTCAAATTATGAACAGCCTCATATTCAAAAGATTGTGTCTTAGAGGGACATAATTTCATTTTAAAAAAAATGCTGGGAATAGGTCTCCAGACAGAGTCTGTCTATGCAATGCTTTGAAATGATTAAGAATTCCTATTCCTCCTAATTCTTCCTAATGACACAGTGGGAATGAAGCTGTTCAGTGGGAAGCGGGCAGTGCCCCAGTGAGGACGGAGGGATGGCTCCTGCTCAGTGCTCGGTACCTCCCTCCCCATTCTCTGGAAGCAGCTGGGATCGCAGGGAGCCGAGTCAGTGAAACGAAGGCTGCGCTCCTCGTTACTGACCAAATCACTGCGCAGACACTCCTGTAGGACTGCTGCCCGTGGGTGGATGTCAGCGCCTGCACGAGGGCAGGGGAAAGCCTCAACTGCTATTATTTTAACTAATATCTAAAAGGTTCGTCTTCAGTGCCTTTTTCATTGGACTAGCTTGTGGAACCAATATCTGTGTCAACACTGCAAAACCTTAGCCCTGTATTTCAGTTCAGTCTGAATTTTATCTTTGTGCGTACTACTTTTAAGAAGAAACAAACATAATAATCTGGTTTTTTAACATGGCAGAGTATACACACTCCTAATAATACTAATGAAAACATCTGTGCCATTACATTAAATGAAAAAGATGATTTGTGTATGTTTACAGTAGCCCATGATTTAATTTACACACAACTGAATTGGTTAAATTTACAATTTAAACAGTAGATCATCTGTATGTACATCTTGTAGTTGGACGATTCCTAGATTATTGTTATATTGATAAAATTAATGTATTAAAGGAATATATATGGCCCAGCCTAAGCTTGCTCATTAAAGACTCAACACATGGCATTTTAGTGACTGAAAGGGAGGAAAATTAAACATTTTGCATACTTCAGTACTGTAGCAAATGACTGCATTGACAAGGTCACCATGCTAAATTGACATCATCCACACCACATCCAACTTCTAAAAACCCTCCAATATTTGCATGGTGATGCCTGTAAAAACCTCATCAAGTGCCAGACTCTTAAGATTTTTCTCCCTTCTTGCCTGTTTAATAAGCAGTTGTTTGGGTTTTTTTTATTAAGAATTCAGTATGCTTTTAATTTATACAGGAAAAAAAAGCTTGAGTGGTCTGATTTTTTTGGTGGTAACATGGCTTGCTTTATAAAACACCATTTCTTCCTCTACTACATGCATAATTGTATTTCCAAAGGTAACTCTCATTGAGTCAGCTAACTAGCAATTTCTTTTGTAATCAGAACCTAATTAGGTTGTTGTTTACAGTATAAGTGATCAATAGCTTTTATTGTGGATCACACAGTGTCAAAGCTCTAATAATTGGTATTAAATGTAACAGAGATACTGTAATCAAACCAAATATAAAGAAATCTTCAAAAAGTACGTACTATACTGGGAGGTTATTAAAATTCCCGATACTGCTTAAAATGTTTAATGTGCTGAATACAAATGATCTTTTAAAGAAAGCTTTGTGGATCAAAGATGAATTTAATAATTGTAATGTTTATGAATTTGTTTTGAAAATATTTTTAATTGGATAATGTCAGACTTTTGAATTATAATGCTATGTTCATTAGCATTTCAATAGGTTATATTATCAACTCCTTTTGACATAAAATAATTTGATTTATTTTTTAAATCATGAATCTCGTAATCTTTCTTCTGTTGTCACTAGTTTTCAATAATTTGATTAGCTTCTACAAGAGCAACAGGAACCACATGGGCTTTGCTGGTAATGATGTGCTATATATTTCTTCCGTGAAAGCAGCTTTGATGCCTTTGAAAGTAATTTGCAGTTTCTTATCAGTACAGAATTAAAGAGTAATATTGTCTAATTTGTTATGTTCAGTGGCACAGAGTATCCTAGAATTCTATCACACACACAGTGCTTTGAAACCCATGTTATTTGACCATAATCAAGAGTACATAAGTGAATTTCAGAATTTATGACACTGTTTGTTATTAGCTAAGAAAAAGATCAAAAGATGAACTTGTCAATAGGTTTAATAATCTCTTAGTAAGATGTGTATTCTGCACACTCCCAAACTTCATTGCCATTTATAAAACAGTAATTGTACTTTATAGTTGTATTGCAAATAACTGATCTGGACTTTTCAGAGCAGGCCTGGGCATAATTGTGTAAGTCTCAATGTAAATCTGTAAATTCAACATGATGAACTCCCTGCTTGGTAAAGTTATCCTCTACTTTCAATAGAAACAAAAACTGATTACTGTTGATCATTTAGACATAACTGCTTGTAACAGTCAACAAGCCATCACAGTAAGGTATAAAGACAGCCCTTAGGAGAAATGCTGCCTATTTGATGACATTTAAAGCTTTAAAGAATTCCTTCTAGATACCACAGAAAATCATCATGAGCCAGCACAGGCTGTCAATGTCACTGAATGAAAACCAAAGCGATCAAATCATGTATACTGGCAATATTGCCATCCAAACCATTAAAACAATTTATGGAACTGGTCTTGCAAACAGTTCATCATGTCAGCAATGCCAAGGTCTGCAGTATGAACTACCAGGGTGAGAAAAGCCTGTCACATAGGTGAGTGTGCATGATGCTGCCTTGTAATTGGAACAACCATCCTTTTGCGTTGATTTTAGCAGTCTAAGAAATAAAACACAGTTGAAATGATATCCTACTCCCTCTTTTCCCTCTACAATAGTGTGATAAAAGAAGTAAGGCATAAAGTTCCGGTAACTTTTTGAGCTGACGTTATCAGCTACGTATAAACAGATAATGCTGTTTTAGTAGAGCAAATAAATTGTATGTCATTTTTTATTAAACAAACAGTATAATAACTGGACTATATTATCACAATGGAAGCATAGAAGACCATAGACTGTACAGCTGAAACCCTGAAGCAAAATTTGTTTCTACTGCTTATCCTCAAATTTAAAGAAATGTATCTTTATCAAGTTTTCACAATGGCTGCTTCTTGTTAAAGAATCTTCACCTTTGTTAAGGCTAGATGATTATAATTAAAAGATAAATGTACTGTTAGAAAGTTATATGCCACACTATTTTTATGAGAATTTAACTGAAAGACATACATTATACCTGTATGCGAATTATAATGGCTTCTCAGGAGGGAACGCAGAATCACTTACAGTACATAAACATTTAAAGAGGAAAATGCTAATACACTGAAAGAGTTTAACATCAGTAGCAATTTATCAAATGAAGATGTTTCATAAAGTCCACTCTCTGGGAGAACATTCACCATTAGACAAAAGCCTGGCATCCTTGATAGTCTGAAGTTCAATCAATTTGACAACCAAAATCATTCAATGAGATAAATAGGATCTTAAGAAAACTGCCATCCTCCTTCTTGGGTAAAAGCCAGAATTAAAATAATAATTATTAAAATAATCCAACCAGGTCGCTTTACAGGCAAATTTACACACTGTCTCTTTAAAACACTGCATGCCCAAAAGCCTTTTGGGTTTGGAATGTAGCACTGCACCAAGTATTTCACAAAGCCTCTAAATATCACAAGAAGCTTTTTTAGAGAGAAAAAAAAAAAATTCCAGCTGACTGAAACTGTTCTAGCAGGAGTGCCTCAGCTTAGCTCCCAGACCTGGAATTCCAGATAAACAACAGAGGACAGGAAACAGATTTTTTTTTTTTTTTTTTTTTTTTTACAAGTCCTTTTGAAATGCAGCTACAAGACGACTGATGAGCTTAGGGACAAACAGAGTGAGAGTGCAAGTGTCATCAGAGTGAGCGGTGTGCTTAGATAGAAGCTTCTAGGAAGAGCAAGCGAATTCTCCGAAGATATGTGACTGGTAGAGACTCCTGCTGTGTTGTCTTTCCCAATAGCATTCTGCAAGACACAATACTTTCCTTGGTCACCATTACACATTTTCTTTGCAAAAATTTTTAAATCTACATGATGAAGTTCATCTTTTGTTCACGTCCCACCCTCCACTGTTACCTGTATATCACTGTCACAGATTGAAAGATACAAAAGGCATAAAAACAGATGTCACAAGGATTTTAAAGTGAGTTTAAAGGATAAAAACTCCAGTACAGCACAATTCAAAAAAAAGAAGAAAGTATTAAAGAATCCCTGCTTTAGCAATGGTCCCATGTTTAAAACCTACCCTTGTTAAGTATGGCAATTTTTTTAGCGATCTGTGTTTATCATGCGAGTTTATTTTAAAAAGCAAATGTAGGTTGCACAGAGAAACTGCAAGTTCTGCACAGTCAACAGAACAACTTTGTTTAAGAAGTTACTTCTGGATAACAATAAATAAAATCTAATCCATGAGATCAGAAAAGACAGAGTTTTCTAGCTTATGAAAAATTTCTTTCTAACGCCTTTTTTCCCTTGATTGCTGCATTACTTACATTCCTTGTCCTCTTTGCTACCAATAATTAAACAGTTTGTATATGTAAGTACAGATTGGCAGACTATAGTGAACTATTTAAGGAGGAGGTGTAGCAAGAATATGTCTCATTGTTATCATCCTCAGCAAAAAGAAAAGCCTAACAGGTATAATCACAGTAGTAGAACAATTTAGACCTGAAGGGACCTCTAAGGTCATTAAGTCCAACCTACTCCATGCAAAGTTGCTCAGACCCTGTCCACGCAGGATCTGAAAATCCCCAAGGACGCAGCTTCTACAGAACGGACAAGCCCTCCCCATCCTGGAGAGGCAATGGGCCAAGGCGCAAGCTAGAAGTACCCAGAAGATCAGTTATAAAGAACGAGTACAGAGCATCAGCATCCACAGGAATGACTGTCTACAGAGCCAGGGAGGCATTCATGGATAAATCTCTGTGCCATTCCCTCATTTCGGTATCACCTGCTAGGACGGGCTAACTGGAAGGCCTTGAGATGCAAACTGCTAGAAGTAGTAGAGGCATTAGAGGAATCATCATGATATGCTTTCCTATACTCAACCCTAGGCATCTGCTTTTTGGAAGCTGTCACAGAGTATGGGGTAAGATGGACCAGCAGTTCTTACGGTAAACTACAGTTACTAGGGCCTTCTTGTGTAAGGTCTTTTAGCTAGCACAAGATGTCGACAGATCTGTTAACATTACTGCATTGTTCCCTCACATGTTATTACATTCTAGTATCTACAGGAAATTCTCAATAGAACCTAAAGAATTGGGAATGAGCTATAAAACTGTCACCGTTTAGAAGAACTGGGCAAATCTGGAATGGTGAAGGAGAACCTGAAAGATACGGTCACATCCTTTTGGTGGCTTATGCCTGTACAGCTGGTCTTGCTCCAATGCCTAGGCTATGTGCTTCCACACTGTAAAAATTAATTTATGTACATCACTAATTATTAAGCTTCCTGAGAGACTCAGTACAAAGGATATGGACTGACGGACATGGAAACTGATGTAATGTTTACGTCTGAAAGGGGGCCTTGGAGGTCAGGCTGAGCAGACTACTCAAACAGCACTGGGAGGTTCGTGTCTCTTGGGGCTGTCAGTCTATCTCCTGATGTATGAGCATCACATCTCCTGATGTGAACATCATTTCATGCCCTAAATTGGTCATTTTTATTAGCCACAGAATGATGTCCAGTATATTTCTGTGTATTTGTTAAAAGCCATATCATCTTGTGTTCCTGCAGATTATTAACTAAGTATACTTGCAAGGTGCAATGGTAATTACCATGGGATCTGCCTAAACATGTGCTATACAGCTATTAAAATACAGTCATCAGAGGCCACTTTGAGCCCAGCTCCAGATTTCTGAGTAAGATCATTCTTTAATACATTATGGTAAGCAAACATAACAATACTAACAAGACTTTACTGTGAGGTAAACCCATTATAATCTCGACAGACTTTGAATGTTTTATATTATGGGGAGACACCTGTGCTGTGAAACATACAGGATCCGTACTCTTACCTCATTAAGACAGAGCTCTGTATCTACAGATTCATTGGATTTCCGCTTCTTCTGTGCCTATGAACAAATACAAAATTTATTCCCTGTACAATTTATACATACAGCAGCACAAAACAATTAGATAAATTTGCATGGGTTGTCATACTCCTATAATTTTGACAGTGATTTGCACATGATTAGCAAATAAACTCTCCAAATGTAACTGCATGTTTTCCAATAACATTCACATTCTGATTTGAATTTACAGCAAAACTTCAAATAGTCAGCTAAGGGTACTTAGTAATTACAATGATGAGTGCCATGAGCTGCAAAAAACATGTTATGTTCTGTGGCCCCTTAAAAATGGTGCCGGATGTTCATGAGAAGAAATGAAATATGACAGTTAATAATTACCATAATACCACTGCACATTAACATCTATCATATGCCTCAGTTTTAGGAAAATATACAACACAGGAGTATTTTATCCTTAATGATTCTTGCAATTTCTCCTTGTATTATCATGAAAATATAAATATAATTTTAATACATTGCATGGCTGCCACAAAGTCTCTTCTAGAAAGTTACAAAAAGAATCATAGAGTTATAGAATGGTTTGGGTTGGAAGGGACCTTAAAGATCATCTAGTTTGAATGCCCCTGCCATGGGCAGGGACACCTTCCACTAGACCAGGTTGCCCAAAGCCCCATCCAGCCTGGCTTTGAACACTTCCAGGGATGGGGCAGCCACAGCTTCTCTGGGCAACCTGTTCCAGTGCCTCACCACCCTCACAGTGAAGAATTTCTTCCTAATACCTAATCTAAATCTGCCCTCCTTCAGTTTAAAACCGTTACCCCTCATCCTATCACTACGTGCCCTTGTAAAAAGTCCCTCCCCAGCTTTCTTGTAGGCTGCCTTTAGGTACTGGAAGGCTGCTGTAAGAACATTTAATGTCTTTTAAAATACATACCTGTAACTCAAATTCAGCTGTTTGTTTACATTGCATTCACTGATTATTATACATGGAATATTATTAAATGCAGGAATATTTTAGATAATCAAAGCCTAAAAAATGATCTGATATATCTTCGGCCATGTCTTATGATGAGCATCCATCTGTTGCTATTATGGTGTGCTCTCCACACTGACTCAAGTAAGAAACATTTCTGGTGGCAGCATCATACAAAATGAAAGCAGCAGTGTGCACTCTGTCTAGCATCATACGGTGTTTAGCATTTCCATTGCTCAAGTGAACATGACTGGGCTGGGAGTTTTCTGCTTTTCTATAATAGCAATAGCAATCTCCATGGTGCTGAAGATATTTTCAATAGATGGTGCTGTGGCTGATTTAAGTACTTCAGTGATTCTCAATATAATTTCTTTCTTCGTATATTCCAGAAACATAAACAGCACTCTTTCATAGGAGCTACCCATGTTAAACGTACAATCAAGTCTTATAACAGAAGACTTGGATTTACACACTGAAACTACTGACTGCACTGAGCACATCTGATACTTCCTGGAAGTTTTGTGGGACCTTGAATTTATTTCCTGCAAAAATGAGGATGTGAATCTCACTGTGTTGCATTAATTTTGCACTGCAGAATTCCACTGGTTTTGGCAGAGGTGGACTGGACTAAAGCTGATGTGAGGAAGTGCTGAGCATTCTGATTTTATACCCTCAAAAAATTCAGTTCCATGTACGGCTATTTTATTTTGTATCTGAGAGCCACTGGTGCTGCCTATGGATAGAAAATAGTCTTCGACCCAATTACTGATTTTAGAATCCAAATGAAGGAACTGAAGTTCTCATTAGGAAGCACATTCCCTGCTTTTCATGATACTTTTACATTTATAAATAGATATATTAGAGACAACTGAAAAACTAAAACAGCTGGGATATAAGAGAAAGACAGCTTAGCTATAGTAAGAATGCATACTATATATATGTTGATGGTTTTCAAATATATGACAAAATAATAGCTCAATTCATTAATAAACACCCTCTGTGAAATCTCTCTCTTACATACCCTTTCTTCTAATTAGTACCATTAAAGTGGTTATGGTAAGCATAAATTTAACTATCTAAATGGAAAAAGAAATGCCTGGAACTAAATTTGCTACAACAAGCCACACAGTGATGCCTTCCTGCTGCGTTTGCAGTGGTGGTGGTATTCACACAGGTTAGGAAACATCTTTTAATGGCAACTGGGTAGATATCAACTCCTAAATGGCTGGCTCCAAGGAGACAGGTAAAGGAGGAGAAACTGGATTTCAGTCCTGGTTTTCTTATACCCTAAACACCTATACTACATTGCGTTGAAATGTGAGGCTTCAGAGGAGGTATGGGTTGATGTTCAGATCTCAACAGCGTAAAGTCTAAGGACCAACAAGCCTCATATTTCTTAGTCATTCAGTGCTAAATTTCCTACTCCACACAAGCAACTGTCTATTGGAAACATTGTGCTTTGCTGCTTATGCCTGCTTTGGATTCATAACACTGTGCTAACTACAAGTCTACCCTTGGTAGTTTGTCTCAACACCAAAGTTAGAATTTATGTTCCTTCTGTACTGTGTTTCTCAAATGAGAAAAGATAAAAATATCATTATTTTGTCTATATGCAGTAAAGTCTTCCTTTACTTCATTCAGCCTGATAAACAATAGAGTGCAGCAGCTAAAACATATTTACCTTTGAGAACACTATTTTAAGGGTAAAATCAACAGCTAGAAACAAAATCAACTTCAAAAAGCTTTTCAATCATTTTGATCAATATTCCCTGGCTTTCATTTGGAAGGTAATACTTCTTTGTATCCATATACTTATTGTAGTCATTCTAACATCAACAACACTTATTCATTTGCATCCTCTATTATAAAGTCCTCCTTTCTTAGAACTGAAAAGTAATTTTAATAATCATGCAGGCTTTTCTCTTATCAAAACAGAAATGACAATATCTTCCATTTAAAAATAAGCAAAAATGCAACCTCTTTTGGTGGGGAGAAGGTGAAGGGAAAGAAAAAACTATCATTTTGAGGATGAGATAAGACATTATATGCCAAGTTTCAAATTGGAAGAGTACATTTTTACTGTTGAGTTATAAACCTGTAAAAACAGGTTATAATGGAAATGCTGGCATAGGCTGCACTACTATAATACAACAGTGCATCACTAAATCACAAGTAATAGAAAAAAACCTGACACAACTATTTGTTGAAGAGAGTGCTATAGACAGTATGTGCCCTTTAATTACAACCTAAGGGGAAAATTCTTCCTGCCCTACTCTTGGGCAGAAACAACTCTACGTGTAGCAGAACCACTGTATTTGTGCTACAGTGACTGAACACCGAGACTGGGAGACGTACATTTGAATTATGAAGGATATCCTCAGTCATCAGATATGTACTTTATAACATCTTCCATTATCCTAAAAAACTAAATGATAGAAATGTTTACATTTCACATACACCTGCAGACAATTGTGACAGGGATTATCTACGCCATCAGCAAATATGGGAAATGAGAGCTGGTCATTATGCACGATGCCAAAGATTCATTGCCAACCCCCATCTCAGGTATCCTACATGCCTGACATACAGGCAAGAAGGTACCTTCAAAGATGCTAAAGTGCCTAATTCCACAGGATTAAAATAGAACAGACAAATGGCTAATGAGTCTGTATTCAAACTTGTATTTTTTTTTAATTTTAATATAAAGTTCTTATCTGGTGACAAAAAGATCTACAGGAATTCTGTCATTAAACAAAAAACAAGCAGGGCTGGGCTGATAAAAATAATAATTAAAAAAACAGTGAAAGAAAAGCAGCTTAAAATAACTGGTTAAACATATGGAAAGAGGTATGAGATTTTTCTGCTGAGGTGAAATAGCATTTGCTAATGACTTATACACTCAGCTGTGACATGCCTCTGACTGTAAAACAAAGTTATGTAAGATGGGTTGACACTCACCCTGGCTTCGCAGGGAACTATAATTCAGTAATGTGTGCTACTCTGACGAAGCTGCCCCCATACTGCCAACAACCTTGCACTCACTTAAGCTTTTATATTCTGTAAAAATGAACATCTGCTTTTACAGAGAATCTTATCACTGTGGTAGCACAAGCAACAAATGATATTGGGAGATAATAATATTCATGCACCTCCTGATGAGCTTCAGTATCCTGTCCGTTAGTCACACCAGCCTTGTTTTGGTCTTTGCAACATTTAGCTTTTAATACTTGAACTAAAGTGTTGGACTGTGTCAAGGGCTGGTAAAGAAACCAAGTGCATGTCCAGAAAAGAAAAAACTCTCATGATCAGAAGCAAAATTTTATTTATTTCTTTCCTAAGAAGAAAGGCGAATCAGGAGCAGCAGAGGAGCTAGTGATTTTCTGAAAGGAGAAAGGAATATTGCTCATAGAGGTATTTCTCTTCCAGAGGACTCCGTGGACCTCCCTGTTTCCTTCTAATCCCAGTGCCTCCTAGATGACTTCAATCATATGTTCTTGCTCTGACACACCCTAACCTAGTCTCCTCTTGCCCTGCACCTAATAACCATCATAAGATCCTCCCAAACCTAGTAGCTCCCTGCTTCCCACTGCCCAAATCCCCCTACCGCCATCCTTTGCAGACACTACAGTGCTGAATTTATTCCTAGAAATGCTATCTTGCAGTTATGCATCCACTTTCTACAAATCATAGCACTACATGGTTAATAAATGCATTAAACACTGCAGTGGCATCTCACCAGGAGTCAGAACACACATTATTTATGGCTTGTCATCCAGCAATATTTTTATATATCCACTACAGCATGCTTATCTGCATTACAGCAAGGAAAAGGTCTGACTGGGGACAGCTCCAGAGGTGAGCTTTAATTTGGAGGGAGGGGAGAGAAGAAGCACTTAAAGGGAAATAAATGCATTGGACCTGAATGCAAACAGGCACAGAGTGGGTGTCCGAACTCAGAAACCAGTCCCTTGCTGTTAGCTACACGTTTTGGTCCTTATGTGCTTTATGGAACGTATTGCTTACATGTTACAGTGAGAGACAACAGAAGTTTCATTACGATAGGTATCTGTTATGTGGGTTGTTTCTTCAGCTAATTTTAATGAGTGTGCCTATGTCCTCTCCTGAGATGCCTGGTTAGTTATGCCCATATTAACAAGCCTTTCTGAAGAAGAGGGACAAATCTCCCAGAATACATCCTTCAAATGACCATGCTTCTGAAGTAGCTACAAAAAATGAGGGTGCTTGTTCTTTTTGTTCTCTCATGTTGATTAGAGAGATTTACTATGCAACTAACCTGTTTTTCGAACAGCAGGGTACAAACAATAAGCAGAGAAATATACAGACTCTAAAAATGCAATCAGTTTAACTCTTCTGCGCTCACTAAGCAGTATGTGCATCTATCACGATTGTCAATAGTATTTTCTTATTAGCACAGTAGTACTATGCCACGCTGGAGTATAAATTACTTTCAAAAGGGCAGATTAGCAAAGTGTGGGTCAGAGACACAGGCCACTAAAATAAGGATCCAATTCAGCACAGAGTAGTTTTGAAACCCATACCGTACAGCCAGAGTGCAAAGCTATTTAAACTATAAAAACAATCAACTTTGCGCAATCCTATAAAAAAGAAGTCAGATCTTTTTTTCTGCTTCTTTTTTTTTTTTTTTTTTTGTCCTCTGCTAAATCAGCCCTCAAGATGCAAGCTTGGGGCATGAAATTATCGGTCATCATTCTGCATAAAAGCACTACAGTTCTGTCATCCCACTTTGTAGAGTGAAGAAAGTACCTTTTAAAAACCAGCATTACCAAGACACTGCTGGCACTAGTCTCTAAAGCTATGTAGATAACACCCAGCATAGTAAGAATCAAATCGCAAGTTTTTTCAGCTGGGAGACATTAAAGAAAGCAAACCAATTATCCCCTTGTGCCCAAATATGCACTGGGGAAACACACACAGAGTTTTACAGGCTGGAGTGCACCGCAATGAACGGTTTACCAGCCAGTCCCTTCAGATCCCATCACCTCCCAGCACCAAGCTCCTGAGCCCCATAGCTTTGTACCTATCCTAAAATCACACAGTTTGTCCCCATTCTCCTACGGGGCTCTTGTCTTGCTTTCCCCTGCAGCTTTGCCCCAGCTGGGCAGGGTGGCAGACCCCAGGCAGTCCTGAGCACTGCAGGACGCCCCGAGTGCCTTCGGGCCCAGCCACCCTCCGGTTTCCCAGTTCAAGCATTCAGAAATCATGGGTCAGGCCCCATCCAAAACCAGCAGACAGCTGCTCAGTGGGCTACACCACGCAGTGACAGACCTACCTTCACAAAGCTCTGGCTTTCTTAAGGGAACACACATTGCATATAAAAAGTCCCCTTATCCCTCAGCATCAGTAGCTTGTTGCTGGTTTTGAGTACTTAAGCATCAGAAACAAGGCACAGAGGGACTACCTCAAAGCAGGGAGGTTCATTTTCTGATCAGGAAAGGCAAAAAGGGATGGTGGGTCTCCGGAGAACATTTCCAAGCATTCCTTCAGGAGGAAAGGGCGTTGAAAAGAAATCTTCACCCCAGGGCAGGCACGAGGAATCAATCCTGTGGGAAGAGGGGCTGGGACACATGTAGGTCCCTGTTCTGCTAAAGCCAGCTTTCCAGCTCTTTAGTCACCAACAAGGGAGCACTGCCCAGTCTCTTCTGGACAGGGCCAGGTGGGTTGGAAATGTTGTCTCTTCCCCAGACCACTGGGTAAGGATGGATCAAATTAGCTCTGCTCTAACAGGTGTCCAGTGCAGACACTTGGGTCTCTTGATAGCTGTAGCTAGAAACATACTTAGCAGCAGACAAGACTTCAGAAATCTGAGAAACAGGCCTATTAGTCAATAAAGTTCAATACAGGTAGAGGAAAATCTCCTCCCTCCAACCTCTTCAATCTTAAATTTGTAAGAAAATTTGACTGGGAGGGGTGGGGGAGGGGGTGAGTAATCTTCCCAAACAAGCAGAAACAAGGGTGGAAAGAAGGAAAGTTGACCCGTGCCATATGAATTACTGCTGGACCATTCCCAGATCCTTATGTTAGTAAAGAAGAGACCCAATTAAGCCCCATCTCTCACTGCACTTATATGGCAGGGACAATATGGCACAAAAACTGCCTAACAGCAATCTTAAAGGTTTTATAAAAAACAGATCCTATCAGAAACACCAAACTGATCAAACAGCTTACAAGGACCAGACACAGAGATCTTCAAATATTTATTTCAAGCAATTAGTTTCCCAGTGAGCACAGCATAAAATATGACACCCAGCCAAGACAACTGAACTGACTGACTTACCTTTCATGGCAGTACAGTAACTTGCTTACAATTTTGTTTTCGTGTTCAGTCATTCATTTATCTGAGTAAAATGAATTTCCATAGTCCTAGATTCTTCCTTCCTATTTTTAGGAGATATTATGCAATTCTCCTAATATGGTCTTTTTGTGGATTTGCCTTAAGCAAATATTTTTGCATTAGAAGGGCAGAGGAGAAAACAGAATACTAAAAAGCATAGATGGAGTAAGTTTTGTTAGGCTAATATCTCAGTGGCTTAGGCTGCCTAGGTTTTCTTTTTTTTTTTTTTTCCTCTAGTTATAAAACCGAACAGTCATGTAATCCAAAGTCAAGTTGTTTGGGATTTTATTATTAAAACCCATTTCCCTAGTGATTCATGGCAGCTATCAACCCAGTGCCATACATAGCAGTTACAGGTAGCATTTGGCTGTTGCGCACCGAAGAGCATTTAAAGAAAAGCATCATGAACACAAAGCCATTACAATCCCAGTTAAAAGACATACTCAGCTTTTAATTTTGAACAAAGGTAAGCCACTGAAGAACTACAGATCCCACAACACTTCCCCAGGCTGGAGTGTGTGCCCGTGCGTGTCCAAATATGCAAACAAAGTTGTTCTGTTTGGCAGCCGGCGAAGTACCTACCTCCCCTATTAGACTGGGCTACGTGGTGCACTGGAGTGTGGTGTAAACACTCCTGAGCAGCTGTCAGCCACGGCTACTAGGGGACTAAAAGCAGCTCAGCCAGAACAGCCCAGGCCCGCGTTGCACTAATGAGCCTTGAAAAGAGGCACCATCCTAATGCAGCTACGGTGCCTCTACACTGTATCTCCCACCTCCAAGTGTGCCTTGGCTGGAGGGCGGCTGCGACATGCTGCTCTGCGCTAGGCAGGCAAGTCCTCCGTCACGCCGAGAAGATGACGGGACGGTGTGGGGCTGCGACTCTCTGCTAAGAACAACTTGGGGGAGCCTCCGAAGCTGAAAGCGGAGCTGCAGGGAGAGGGCTCAGTAGGGATGCTCACCGCATCGGTCGGCCTCATGAGACATCCAGCTCCCAGCTGTCAGTAGGTGGAAGAGATTAAGAAAACAAGGTCACGCGTTGCCTCCGCGCTCGGGCAGCAGGACCAGGGGTGGTGTCCTCTGGTTCTGCAGCTGGAAGGAAAGATCAGGCAAGCTTGCTTGAACACCAGTCTGCACGAGGCCTTGAGCGCTGAGCATTACAGGAAGCTTCTGTTCATGCTATGCCAACCTTAAGCAACTGATATTATTGCTGGTTTCTTGAGCACTGCATTCGCTCATGAATTTTAAAAGGGAAGGGAAGACACTGACCATGAACATCTGCTTTTGGTTAAATGACTAAAAACGTTCAAGACTTTTCACTTTGTTGACCATATGCGTATACGTGTGTGTTGTGAGTCCTGGCAAGGTTACGCCCAGAAGGAAAACACAGAAAGCCTTAAAAGGGTTTCGAAAACACTTCAGATAAAAAGTGACTTTGCTGTCATTACAGGGAGGCAAAAGCAAAGGCTGCAGATACTAAAGTGACCTTGCATGGAAAGGTAGAAGAAACTAGCCGCTTAGTTGAGCACCCATCATACAGCTAAGCCCTCCCCTCCTCAGTTTTGTTTGCACATTTTAAGCCCAATTTATTAGTTTCCTTACATCCACAGTTATGTGGCTATGCCTGTACCCAAGTACCATTAAATCATGACGTGATTTAGAGACTGTTTTTTTTCTTTTAAAGTAATTCAATCTTGAACAGCTGTGATTTGGACTAATGGGTGAATTTTGCATTTTTGGCACAATCTGCTCTCCAGAAGTGCCACTGAAATAAAAATTTAAAGCATTTTCTCCCTGTTCCTCTAATCCTGTGGCTGAATTCTGCAGGTGCACAGATGTATCCTCAGAACTGGCAGGGCTGAAATTTTAGTGAACTTGCTGCAGTACTTGCCTCAGTATCCATGTTCCTTTCTGGCACTGAAAATACCATTCAGAATAAAAATATCAGAGAGGGTTTTTTAAAATAATGCAGTCAAATTTACCAGGGTGAGTCTATAACAAAAACAAATTAGGGCATACTGTGGTTTTGACAGGCAGTTATTCCCCAATAATTCAGCCAGAGCCACACACATAACATGAAGAATATCACCCAAATAGTTAACGTTTTGGCAAAGTTCAAAGTCACTGAACACATGATTTTTTTACTGCAAAATGTAAGACAACTCCAAGCATAGCTTCTACCTGTGTCTATAATAATCTGTTTTTATTTTCATTAGAATATATGCCTTTACACTTTTGCAGAAAGGGATTCAAGATCATTGTTAGTATTCCTGATTAATAAATTCTGATGGCATTTTAATTTCTAAAAGTGAATTAATATCACACAATTTTGATTGTTGGCATTGTATTTTCTACAACAAGCATATTTTTCAATGGATTTGCGTCATGACTGAAAAAAAATAAACATCCAGTTGGTCTTGTCCACAGATCTCCATTAGCTAAGCTAGACTTTGGCTTGTCCTGTCAGCTTCCTAAACGTTATTAAAAGACCCTTGCAGCATGGATCTTAAAACTCAATACTTGCGAGAGACTTTGATGTAGCATCCTACATTCATTCTTCCCCTGCTGAAGTGAGTGAAGGAGAGAAAAATCATCCCTTCTCAAAAATACTAGGAGTGAAATCCTAACACTAATTCTCTTTAATGGGTTATACTATAGTGGACTACACTTTAATGGATGATATTATAGTGGCCTTCTTCATATCCATTACTTACACATGAACGATGCTCTCACACACAACAGTTACACTGTAGTTAATGAAGCTATTCAAATAAGCAGAGAAACTCTCATGTAAGAGGAGTCTGCAGAATCATGACCTTATTTGAAAGGTGCCTTATTCTTTACTGCCCTGATCCCACTGCATCAACGGGAATTCTTCCACTGGCCAGGCAGCAGCAAGTGAAAATGAAAAGTAACTTCCTAATATCTTCTGTATATATGGCCTCAAATTTGCGCTCAGTTAGAAAGTACTGAGAAATCTTTTCAATCACTGAAACAATTTCTTAGACACAAAAATTATTGTCAATGTTAGACGTTTAGTAATTATAACCCTATTAAAACAAATCTGAGCCTATAATAACCAGATTAAGCAAATAATTATCAGATTATGCAAAACTGTATTCACAGGATATGATCCTGCTTTGTTTCATCACACAAATCATTTACAGAAGGACAGAAGGCTTACATTTATGTTTACATTTAATAAACCAGAAAATACAAATAGATGAATGCTAATAATGCAAGTAATGGAGATGAATAGGATCACTTTGGGTACATTTTGTAAGGTTTCCATACTAAACTGGAAGAAGCTTTTGAAGATTTATTGTGACTAGTTTGCCTACTTTTTGAAGTATTATGCTGTGGCAGACTGGATAGTTCAAGGGATTATTAATGGGATATACAGACTTATATTCCAAGGTAACTAGTTTAATCTAGCTCAGGTCAATACTGACAACTATTCTGTAGTATTTTTGAAATGAGGAGGCGGTTCTGGAGCACTTCTTCTCTTAAGAGGACAGGTTCAATGCACAAAAGTGGCACTAATTTGCACCTCAGGCAGTGCACTTCATCAAAGAGACTGAGGAATTAATGGGATATAGGTTTATAACATCACAAAGCACTCAGGATATTTCCCCATGCCCTTCATTTCCCTTTCTGTGAGATGAGCTGCTCTGTTAAAAAGGGACAGTCCTCCTGTATCCTCAGATTTTTCTAATTCCATTGCAAACCCTACAGGAAAAATCTTGAAGGTGCCCTATGCTACCAAATTTTAACATCCTTTAGTGGGACTCCAGAGAGGGATTAGAAGATTTCACCTAGAAAAACATCTTGAGAGTGCTATCTGAAGAGAATCGTGATTGATGACGGTTGGCAGCAAATATTTCCCTGAGTGCAGAACAGTTTTATTAATAGTTCTGGACTGAGCTGAGGCAAGTAGAAAACAGACCAAGTGAGGGGTGTTTTTTGTGATCTACCTACTCAGATGCATCTAATACTTGCAAGCACCAGCTTTGCCTTACTAGCAAGTCTCAGCGTCAATAAGTTGTCATCAAGTTTCCAGAGAGGAAGCATTCCAAAAAAATACATCCGAGTGTGTGTTGACTACAACAACAATATGGCTTCTTGTGTTACTCCTACCTCCAGACCAGTGGGTGGAAAGTCAGAACTAAGACAGCATTACTGGAGATGAGGGATGAGTATAATGCAGCTGCGTCTCCTGTATATTAACATATGTATATTGTATATGCAGGCTGCATATGCACACCAGCACTGATACTGCACTAGTGTATTGAGCTGTCCCAGTGAGATGTGAATTTAATGGGTTGAAGAGATGCCATGTTCAGTGGCCAAGATGGGATTAGCCTCTCTAGTACTTGAGAACAGCATCCTTAAAAGGGATCTGGGATATCACTATGCTGGTCACACTCAGTGGCCACATGAACAGCATGGGACATCGCATTTCTGATATGCTGTGCATGGATGAATGTAATTGCACTACAACAGGCTTTGTACGTAACAAAGGGCAGCAGATGATGAATGAGGACTTGCAGAGCATATATGAGCAGATGCGTCTCACTGGCTTGGAGATTATTTGGAGCTGCAGCTTTGCCAGTTGCTCTCTTTAAATGTTCATGAAACACCAGAGTCCAGTCCCCTGTTACACTAACATGAGCCAGCGTGACTTGTATTTTAGGGGCTGTCCCTGTGATGTGGACCCAGGGCATCGAGTTCAGCTCCCCAAGAGCAGAGCGCTCTCACTAACGGCACTTACCAAAGAGTTGTACTGCTACTAAATACAACATTGTATCTGAGCCATCAGCCTGAAGGTGAAAAGCCTCTGCTTAATTAATGATTCCCAAGTATCCTCATTAAGCTGTTCTCTGGGTATAGACCGGGTGTGTTTTTTATCTAAACCTGTTCAGTTGTGCCTATAACAATCTGAATTTCTCATCTGCAAATAACCGTGACTGAATCCCTAGGAATAATCAGGAAATCTTAATCAAAAGCAATAAGGGTTAGGCCAACTCTTGATGAGAGCATGATTCTGCAAATAGTTGCACGACTTTGTCAAACTAATTAAGTTCAAAATCAGTATGAAAAAAGGGACAATTTTTCCTTCTGAATTTGCATTTGACTTCTGAAATTGTATACCGGCAGTTAGTTCCCTGCAAGAACAGATCCCTAAATTTGCCCTCAGAACCAGATAATTACAGTGCGTATGTGATCGAAGTGTGCAGAATAGCATACTGACATAGAATTCATTATATAATGGTCTTCAAGAATTTAACTCGGACCCATGCAACTGTTAATGCACTACTTTTTCTAGAGGAGGGCAAGCCACTGTAAAAAACATACTAAACACTGTTGGTCAGAAAAGTTCTGATCAAGCCACTTTTTTACATTTGTGCAGACACAAATTTAGGAACAGGTTTTCACGGATACTTGTAACTGCTTTGCTTTCATCCACGCACACTTAATTTATATGACCACTTATCCAACTCTCTGCACAAATTAGGTATTTATGACTCCAGGTAGCCATTTAGATCCAACCTGGTCTTAACTGCGATGTACATAACAAATTTGAATGCACACATTTCAAATCTGAGCATGAATTCAGTACATCGAAATGTTTATGTGCATGTGGTAATGCATATCTAGCCTTGAATTAGAGGCAACTTGAGGCTTCTGAAAATGTCAATCTGGAAAAATAAAGTAGTACCATGTAATGCAGTATTTAGTAAATTACTGCCCTGAATACTTAATTCTGTTTTAAGAAAGACATGAAGGAGGATAATCCTATAATTCTTTAGGACACATGCTGAGTGAACCTATGAAAAAATATCCTCCATTATGCACAACAGTCAGTCTGTTTACTTGTGTCTCACAGAAAGAGCTAGGCATGCAGGAGAGCTTAAGCTGAGGTGGGAATATTAGGCCAAGTCCACTGATTAGAACTATAATTTGTTGTGAAATAGTTAGGCTGTCCTCCAAAGTACAGACTAAAATAAATGTTTTGAACTCCTATTGATTTCAAAGGCAAGGAACTGAAATGGGTGACAGCATCTCACGTTCTGGAACTCAACAGCAAGTTGAAAAATGCTGTAGAGTAGAAGGTTTGAGAATAACATAGAAATCTATTATTCAGGTAAGGCAGCTGATTAGGAGTCATAGTGATAAAAAGTAAGTAGGAGATAAAGGGTGTGATTTATTTCCAGTATTTGATTACTAATGTACAGTGAAGACTAAAAGTAAAATGAACAGACAGGTTAAAAGCAGAACAAAAATATATTTATGTTCAGATGTTTTGTTATCATTAATGTTTTTTTATTAAGAGTATATGTTAGCCAATTTAGTTAAAAGACTGCGTTTCATTTTCTGTCCTATAAATTTGGTTTGACTACTTGAAAAATTTAGGCATGCTATGGAAAAGGTTCTGAATTTTAGCTCTTCAACAGTATATTATTTTTGCAGCTATGCTGCCTTGTCACCAATATATGATTTAGAATGATTACTTATTATTGTATTCTAATTTCCATTGGGCTTTTTTATATTTCATTTGCTGCTGGTTACAAGGAAGAAACTATTCCTAAAAAATCTTCTTCATTATTACTGAAATGCCTTTGATGATATCTGCCACACAATAGCTGTGAGCCTGGGTAGTTTATTTTTTAAGAACATTAATTTATGGTTTACATAGAAATATCAAAGAATGATGTATACATATGTAAGGAGTAACTGATAATTACAATGTACACTTAAGGATAATTGTAATTTACACAGCTGTGGAGTTATTCCATTTTTACAAGTATATAAAGAAAAGCAGAATTTGATTAGGTCGTGCGATTGCCTCTTTACACTCAAAGGACTTTATATGCATAAACATACTTAATGTACTCGGGTTTGCTGTTGACAGAGGAAGGCAATGTATCCTCTTTACTCAAGGATAAGGAAGCAGGGTTGCCTCAGACATTTTTCCCAAGTCAAAATACAGACCTACTCCAATCTCTTAACTACGCCCCAGTATGGCCATAACGCCCAGCGCCTTCCCTTTCCCCCTTCCCCTTCTTCCAAGGCAGCCCAGCCAGTGATGGCATGGTGACTCCTCCTGTGCCATATGGGCTCAGCATCCCTCCAGCTCAGTCTTGTGCAGTCTTTTTCCCCCTGTATCTGCATTTAGCCATGACATCATTAGAGGGAATATAGAAAAATGTATACTGATAATTTCATACCAGAATAAGTCTATGGGGCAGTTGAGTGCCCAGATTACAGAATGGATCTGCAAGAAGAAAGGACAAAAAAAAAAAAAAAGAGGAAGGGACAGATAGGAAAAGGATCAAAGACTAATGGCTAACTGGAAGTGAGGTTTCAACATGGTGTAGAAATGCCAGTAAATTGAGACTAATAGTCTAACAACTCACATCACATAAATAGGCAGAACTAGTCTTGGTTATCATTTCCTGAAGGGGAACTTTCCTCCATGATAAAATAGTGTATTTCTTGAATTTCTATTATTTCCAATAGGGAGGGTTTCCAAGAGTACAGGAAGGTATTTTAAAAGGATCTTTGTGTTTAGAGCTGGTATCCATGTATGAGTTTAAGGGAATCTATCTCTCTAAAAGCAGCGTGATTTTCTGTGCTGGTACTGCAGAGATGTTTAGACCTTCAGAGGAAAGGTTACAGTTCTGTGCTAGGGAAAGTAATGTTGCCATGAGACCAAGTGTAAGAGGATGAACAAAGCTGCCACATCCACTTCCACAATTGGCATGTTCTGCAAGGTGCGTAAAAGGAGAGAATATGGTAAATGTCTTCAAGCCCATTTTCATCCAGTGGGTAACATCAGCTTATCCTTCCTATTTTTCTGAGCATTGGAGTACTCAAATTCATACACCTTCCTCACATGCTTTAACTCTACTATATTCTTCATAATGATTCAGCTAAAACCAGCAACAAAAGCAATCTGAACACTTGAAACGACTAAGAAATAGATAAGAAAGCATGTGCACAAGGCTCCTGAGGCTTGTGGAGAATGCTATTTCCCTGAAAGCGGCTCAGGACCTACCACAACAGGGCAGTGGCTTCTGTATATTACCCAATTCTTATCTTCTTTAAAATTATTTTGCACTGAAAATAAATCACAGCGAGCTGTGAGCATAAGAAAGTGAACTTTAATGGACACTTTACTGTAGCAGTAGAAAAAATATGGTCAACCACTTGTCCCAAAAACCAGCACAGGTTTGGTGTGCTCTACGAAATAGATAGCTAATCTATGCAAACAACCGGTTGATCATTAAGAGGCCCAAAAATGTCCAGAAGTGTCTGTAACAAGCAGACTGCAGGAGCCAACAAGGGTGGCAGCAAATCAGAGAATCACAGTGGAATCTGAATGCAGTAGTCATCCATGAGCTCTTCTCTACCCACTCATACACCCAAGGACTCATAAAAATATCGGGGAACAAAGATTTTTGGGAAAAGACTCTGGGGCGGGCAGCCTCACAACCCTACTCCAGGATCTGGGAACATCTCTCCAACCCCTGGGGATTTCAGGGAGCAGGATAAGAAACGAGGCAAATGCCATGACCCTGCAGCAGGACTGTGCACAACGCATCAGGGTCCTTCTCTGGCAGGGAGCCTTCTCCCCCATGGAACGAGGAGGTTGTGCAACAAATTGCTACTCTGCTCCCAAATTCTCACCCCTCTGCACCACCCCCCCCAAGACGGAGAAGGGATGTAATTTGTAAAACTGTATGCATCTGTGATTAAAATGCTTCGCTATCCAAAATTATTTAGCCTCCACACTGTCATTTGTCCTAAACTGTCACACTACAAAACAAAAACATCAATACCTGCTTCAATAACAGTGTTTAAAAATACATTTCAATTATAAAAGTCTTGTGAAATCCTTTTGCTTGCCTAGCAAATAACAATTTTTTCAAAAATAGCAGAATTGATAAAGATTTTATTTGTTAAAGTTGATCCATTCTGGCAACTGCCGAGCCATTTTCATACTTTAGAAAGAAACATCGTTGTATTGACAACTGTAGCAATTATCTGAGATAGTACCGGTCTTTTACTTTGGTTTTCCTCATGTATCTCTGTGGATATACTTTTTGAGGACAACACAGTGCATTAACATAGTTTATAATAGTGAAATATTTATTGTTTCTAGAGCACTCAAATACACTATGTGGTTTTCAGAATAAATGAAGGCTATGAGGTGATATCTTAGCTTCACTGAAGTTAACTGCAATTCATTGGGTTTTTAAGGTCAGGAGTACCTTTTCATTATGAGCCTGTGGAATAGCTAGTATGATGGGATTCTGGTCTATAAGTAGGACTCCTACAAGCTATTCCAGTTAAAATAAAAAAATACTAATGATTTCAATGATTCTATTCTTGTACTCCATTCCATTAAAAACCTGGTGGCACGATCGCTTTTGCCTGCACTCGCTTTGCAACAGGGTCAGCCTGCTGCCATAACCAGAGTTCCTTTCACTTGAACAAGTATAAATGGAAGCAGAGTCATGGCTAAAACCTAATATTTGCTAACAGCAAACAATATGTCTTAAACAAAGCACTTTGTCAAGTCCCATAAACGCACAATATATTATGAACTATACTTCCAAAGACAATATGATTAAACATCTACCATCGCAATGCAATGACCTAGAATTTTTATTAGTAGTAGTTATGCCTTAAAATTAAATTATAATACTGTACTCCATTTTACGGCTGTTTTTTGCAGGCTGTAGTGAGTTATCTGTTTTAAAAGGGAAAGACATGATGGACTAGATATTTGATTGAGAACTAAAGTTGGCTGGCATTAGGAATACCTTTAATATGATGAAGAACCACATAAAGTAATAACATGGGCTATGAATAGTTTGATTTGGCTTATCTGATGTGATCCAATTTTCTGATTCCAGTTTATTCCAGCACTTCGTATTTTTGTGGGTACTCCTATAAGAGGATACTGATGTGAAACACAGAAACAACAGTGGCTTAGGGGAACACTGCAAATGCTACATCTGCTTTTAGTAGCAATAATTTGCAAAATTCTTTCTGAGGATAAGAACTATAATCTGTCCAAAGAAATTTCCATTTTCTGTAAAGGTGTGTAGTACATTTTAATAAAGTTGTATTTTTGTAAGTCATTAAATTGGTTTTTAGTAACCTCATACTCATTTTCAATTGAACAATTATTAAACTATAAAACAAAATTGCATGATTCCTAAAACTGTAGCCTGGAGTTTTACAGTCTGCTATAAAGCGCTGTATTATTATAATACACTAAAGATGCTCAGACTATTAAAACTTTTTTTTTAAATGAACTGTAAAATATTTTATCATTGATGAAATAATTCTGAAGTATTATGCTCTCCAGCAGTACACATGCACAATACTTCGGTATAATGAAAAGCATACTAATCAAAAAAACATAATTTAAACTGTAATTCTAATATGCAAAATAAACCATTTTGCTGTCTTTTGGAAACAGAAGTTTATTACAGGCGAATTCCAACATTAAAAATGTTTCATCAGAGTACTGATCACTGAATATAAGGTCCAGTCTTACAGAGAGCTCTACATGTCAAAGAGACTGAACGTTAATCATTGTACATCTGTGTAGCTCTGATGATAACAATAGAGATGTGCTGACTTCCACTGTCGGAGAGTTTTAGCCTGTATTTTACTCCACAAATCGTGACTGATCCTGCAATGGAGCCCAATGTTCGACTAAGAAGTTCAACCAAGGCTGGTAAATGAGAACAATTTTCTACTGACTACTGATCGCTGATGTCTCATAGCAACACTGACACTAATATGATATTTCTGAGCCTAAAGGGTATGATACTTGGCTACATCCTCAAACTGTTCCTTTAATGTTCAAAAGAGAGGCAAAAGTCTCTCTGTACTTAGAAATTAATCAGCTCTATTAATCTGATCTTTAACTTCAGCAGGATGTCAACAAGCTTGAAAATGATCTATCTTGTGTGGTCCTGAAATTCTTTGGCAAAGACAGTGAAGAACCCAAGCACAACCTTGCTCCGAGTGGGAGCAGTCTACATGATCATACCACTAGTGCATATGTATGTATATGTTCACTGCAAAGCAGCCTTCTGGCACTCAGGTCCACTGTTTGCACAGTAATGCAGGTGGATTGCTGAGCACTTCCCTGCCTGGGAACACCAAGATTGCCACACAGACTCAAAACTCAAACCTGTCCCTTGCTCATGGTGACCTCACCTTCTCTGGTTCTGTCTGAAAGGTGCAAGAGTCATGCAGTACATGAATACAGTCTCAGGCAATTTTATATATCCACATTTTTTGAGGACAGCATGGTGCTGAAGCAAACAAGAATTAACTTCACTTGAAATCAATGCCAATGAAATCAATGGACAAAGCAGTCTCCGTTTTGTTAAAACACAGAATTTTCTCCCCAGATTAGAAGTATAAGATTAAAGATGAAACTTTAAATTATCCCTGGCTGTCAGATTTTAATCTGAACATGCAAAACACACAAGACTTCTTCAGGTACAACAGGATTGCTACTGAAGCAAATTAAAGATGCTGCTTTTTCAGAAGAAAAGCTGCCAATAGGTGTTCTCTAAATCACTTGTACCACCAGGCTGACCCCATTATATCAGCTAATCCTGGAAACACAGGAGGTAAATTTAAATCTTTTCAAATGAAACATTTAGTCAATATTCTTTTTTCTTTTTTTTTTTCATTTTGTTCTGGCAGAGCATTGGGAGTTTTATATTCCTGTCCATCTTTTGCCCCAGACTATAACTTTCTGTGTGGTTGCAATGCCTGGAGGAAGAGGTCCAAGTATGACTTCTCCCAAAGGACAGAGCAGGCGGGGCATTTGAAAGGAGAGTGCTTGTTTTTCACAAAATGATAAAGAAACAGAAAGATCACAGGCTGTGTGAAGGGATGGGGGAAAGAGGGTGGCAGGCATATGGGAGAGTTAATGCTGATGCTCAGGGGATAAATCAAGTTCCCTTTGTCTCTATCCCAGCGTAGCGTCTCAGCCGTTGTACGATCCCCTCATCACCAACACACCTACATGCTGCCCGTGTTTCCTGCTTATGTTCACCCACCACCCAATTACCAGTCCACGAAGCTCCACACCTGCTGTGCCTTGATCCTCAGAACACTACACTGAAGCTTTTAACCCTCTCCAAACACCTACACAATACTTCATAATAATAATATTTAGCACACGGGAAGCTACATTAAATAATTATAGACAGTACTTCAAACACCAGATTAGCAGTTCCTCACACAGTGCGGAAGATCTGCAACAGACAGACCTACAGCTGAAAAGCACAGTCATTTTCAGTCTGTGAGTCACGTTTAAGTCCTGTCTCCTCAGAAAATCGCAAGCCCTGTCTACGGGTTTTGTCCTAAGACTCACCATAATAGGTGTTTTTTAAAATCCCAAGTTTATGTAGAATTATGTGAATTTGTGGAAGAACAGCTTGCAATATGACCCACGTCTGTTCTAAACACTCACTAATCTTACATGCAAATAGAAAGAATTGACATATTTAAGTATCTAGATTTCTCTTTTGCTCCTTGTTCCCCACAAAATGTTTGAGCTTTTAATTCCTATCTCATAATTTTTTTAGTTTTGCTACTGAAAGCACAAAGACATTCACATACTGGACTTGACTGAAAAGTACTTACCTTCCATCTGTATCTCAATCATATGTGTCCACTGCTTATATTTCTTCAAAAGCACAAAAAAACCCAAAGTATAGAACTAGCTAGGGAGTTGATAGATTTTGATGCATAATTTTAGACTTAAACAGCCTTAACCGTCTTGACTTCTATCATTTTTGTCTTGTGCAAAATGTCCTCTAAAATACTATAGCAAACCCAGTATGAAAGTCTTAGGTTTTTATTTACCTCTGCTGATGACGTAGTTACAATGGGTCTAATCTAGTCTAATCTATCACTTGAAGTTATTTCATTGTCATCTTTCAGTTCCATGCACCTCTCCTAAATGCAGCAGCAGCATTTTTCTTGAAGAATACATGGTGTGAGTACACATCCAAACTTGTTCTTTTGTCCCTTTCAAATAATCCAACATGACGGTTCAAGCAGTGGTGACAGAATGTGAGACTGAAAGACCATAACCATTTTTTGACTGGCGTACTGAACACAAGTTATGACTGAGAATGAAGGATAAACAAATATGTCAGTTAAATAGAAAATGTTAGAGTGAAGCTATCAGGAAAAAAGATAGGGATGGCAATTACTTAATAAAATGTGCCTGTATAAGGAGAATGTTGTTGGCATTCATCTTCCTTTTTGTTCACAATATTTTATGAATTATTTTTATGTGGTGCTGAGGATCCTTTGCAAGATGTCAAGCACCTCAACAAATACTTGAATTTAGCATTTTATATAAAACTAACCACTATTTACTCTCTGGGTTTAGCAAACTTTGTTAGAAGCCAGGTTTATAAAAGAGTTTATAGGATGCTTGACAAAGTTAAGCACCTTCCTGCCAAAGATGGAGTGCTGATTTAATTTAGGGATTAAAAAAAAAAAAAAAAGTATATTACACAAATCCATCCATATGTAAACATAAAATAAACACATATCAGAAATCAACATTTCTCTGTGTCAATTTGAAATAAGAAAATACCACCATAATAGGAGAACTGTAAATTCTTGTAGCAATGGCTAAGTTGTAATGAAGAACAATTTCTAAACAGCATCACTGAAACAAAAATTATTTAGAAGTCCAAACCTTCAACAGGTATTCGAAAAAAATATTGAATACAGGTAAACAAAGAGTATCTCATATTTTCTTCAAGCATTCACAACCCTTCTGATTCCCAGGTTTGCATGTGTGCAAGAGAACATGGCACAGCAACAAAACCATTAGTATATTCTTGGTTTTCATACAACCATACTGAACAAGTTAGAAAAAAATGTATCAAAAATTGCTCAGTCAGTGACACTCTTGGAAGATTGGGTTAGTGCCTTGTATTTTACAACACCAGGAGGTTAGTATTTGTTCATGGTAATTTATACTAATCAATCACTTCCTGCTCCTTCTTCCCTTACTGTATTTATTTCTATGGCAATTTATACTAATCAATCACTTCCTGCTCTTTCTTCTTTCACTGTATTTTTAAACCCACTAACTAGGATATGCAGCTTTATAGCATCTCAATGATCATTTCCTTATCCCCGCTCTGCCATTGTCTTTTTGTGCTGAGACTAATGCTTCTAATTCTACTTTTTATAGTATTTAGGCTATATTGCCTTTTTGAAACCTTTCAGCTCAACCGCTAAGCATATAACAAAGCCCTTCAGATTGCTTTTGGTCGCACTAGTTCATGTTTTGAAAATACTACAAAGGCATATTTTTCATGGGAGGAGAGCCATGGAATGAATACACTTCTCCAAGTGTGATACGAATGCCTCCAGTTCTTTTGTAAAATTTGCATTGAGGTTTCAGTCTCACATGCAAAGTGGCACCATACTGTCCAACAAACACAGGTTTCTTTCTTAAAAAGCGTGGGCTTGTTTTGGCTCTATTCATAAGTTATTTTTTGAAAAATGCATTAAAATGTAAGAGTTTTGTTCTTCGTGTTTCAGTTCTGACACAAGGAAGCAGTGAGCATCAGAATGTTGTACTCCACAAGAATAGAACTGCTTGATTCACATAACTTCAGCGACCTTTTAGTGCAGACTTATCTATAGTTTCTACAAAGCAGCAGAGGGAATTTATTTAAAGGAAGCTATTTTCCCCACAGATCTTTACTTCTTGCATCAAGTATATCAGGGGTACACTTGAAGTCATAATATAGCTTTAAACCAGTGCTGATAAACTCATGTGGGATGTGACTTCAAAGTGTCAGAGTAACAGGAGTAAGGACAGGGAAGAATTTCATTCATTTTCGAAGCACTGGGACATCTATTCAGGCTTGAGGACCATTTGCAAATCAACTGAATCCAATGTGATCACTTGCCATTTCTTCAGTTCATTCCTTATCATGTGTACTTTGGTAGCATCTGGAGGCCTTACTCTATAGGGGACTACAAACACTGAAGGAAAATGTGACCTCTCCCATAAAACAACTTTTTACTATAACATGAATAATAATATCCCATCAAGGTCTTGCTTTAAATGCAAGATATTCCAAGTTTCAGGTTTAAAAGGTTACATTTCTTTTTAACATATTCTATTTGGTCAAATGACTGCTGCATATAGAAATATATGCCTACAACTATCTCCCTTGCATCAATGACTTACAAAGCTTAACTAATAATGAACGCATAGATATGAAAAATAGAATTAAAGCAGAAGGACCTAAACTCAACACCATCTACCATTAACCCCATATACTTTGTGACTCTATAATACCTCTGAAAATTGTTAATTTATATGCAATTTGCCAATGCAAAATAAAAGGAGAAACTAGAAAAGGATGAAGGTGAGAGAGTGGTGCAGGAAAAATTAGGAAGCAAAATCCTTTTCCGAGGGATAGTAATTGTTCATTTTAGTGAACATGGAAACTTTGATACAGTTTAATATGAAGAATACAAAATCAATTTTTTATAAGTGAAATGTGAATGCTACAAGTATGGAAGAGTTTGGGAATCCAGAAAAAAAATGTATCTTAATACCAGATGAGACCTTAAAAGTTGGACACTTTCGTTTGTGTCACAGAGCAATTTTCCTTCTGTAAAGACAAAAGTAAACAGGCCAAGCTGATCTATCCCTGACCTGATCTTGCATTTAAACCACCAGAAATGTTTATAACCCCAGATTCTAATCTGGCCTAAAGATGTTTCCAGCTTACATTTCCTGTTACCTCTTTCCTGTCTTGATTTTGCTGTTGTCTCCTGCCCAAGTTCTTCAAACTTTCTAAGAGCTAGTATATTGCCTTCAGCAAGTGATGAGCCTCTAAATCCAGAATCAGTGATGCACCATGAATAGCCTAATTGAAGTGTCAAAGAATATGGCTGCAGCCATTGGCCAAAATCACATCACAACCTTGACCCCAGTTCAGGAAGGCGCCTGATTCAAAATAGCTTCCATCTTTGTCCGGCTTTTTCATCATGTAATTTGTAGCACCACATTTCCTCTAATATCCAGCCCTACTCAGCCAAAAAACCTCTTAAGTTTACTGCCAATAACATAAGAAAGAAGGCAGCAGGACATGCTAGCTGACATTAAGAGTTGCCTCTGAATTTGGATTACTCAGGGGATTAATTTAATCTGACATATCCTGGCAGGGTTTGGAGAGTGCCACATTCATATCCAAACCTGTGATAACAAATTAAATCCTATGCCCTGTTTCTGAGTCAGAGAGGCAATAAAGTCAACGTTGAAATATGCATGTTTCTGATTTAAAATAGGAGTGTCTGATATTTTACAATATATCCGGGTTTTAACTACAACATGGGAATAAACAGATATTCCAATTTAAGCAGGCATCTATTTATGCAGCAGGAGACTACTCTGTACACACATCTATGAAAAACTTTCATTTATGCACTGCAACAAGTACAAGACTCTCTTACCTGCAGGTTTGCACATGCTGGTGAATCGTTGTGGGTGGGTATTTCATTGTTGGTGGTCTCTGAACCTGTGTTTTTAAGTCTGGAAGCCGTTGTAGTTGTGGCTGTAGTGGTCTGTACTGGTAAGATTGGCTGCCACACATTCACATCAGTACCATTGCCGAAGGCCTGAATTGCATTTTCTGTAAAAATAAATCACAGGAAAATTTCTATTTCTAAACAAATGGCAGAAAGCAGAACTGACTTTGTAACCATTATTAGTATTATTCCATTGAAAATGTGTATTTATAGAAACTCAATTTTTATGCTGCAAAATGCGTCTTAATTTTGAACATGTCAGAAACCTGAACTGAGAGTCTGGGGTCACATAATTATCTGGTGCAGCCTCATCTTTGTAATGTTCCCAGTAATTCTTGACAGAAGCTCTGGGACTTACTGTAATCATATTTGTTACCACCCAAAAGCCTCAAAAATTTACTTTCAAGATTTAGAATACAGTTTTAATGTTATGTCCTAATTCAGGCAGGCGATGTTACATAGCAAACTAAAAACAGAGAGCAGGCAAAATATTAATTTATTTCTACAGCTTGTTGTAGTAAAACTAATATGCCTATAACTACAAAATGGTTTAACTAAGACAATCTTTTCCTTACAGTTTTCAATCAAAATCTGCATAATTAGGTGAGGGAAGCATGCTTAAACTAAAACTTTAGAATATAAAAGTTAAAAAGCTTATCATAGTTTCATGGGATTAAAGAGTGTGTTTATGGCAAGAGTAAATTGGTTGGGGTTTTTTATAAACAAATAGAAAAACAGTTTTTAATCAAGTCTTTGGGGATTCAACATGGATTTAGGGATTTCTTATTTCAAATTCTTTGTAGAAGAAATCAAACAATTTCACTGGGGACTAATATATGGAAGTTATTAATACTACTTCTCAGTGGTATTCCTTGCCTTACAAAATAATTTACATTTAATTCTCATCTGAAAAAGATGTATTTTATTCTGATACTAGTTCTTAGAACTCCAACATACAAAGAGAAGAATTCATAAAAGGCACCACAATCAGCTGGGTTGAGGGAGACAAAGTGGGAAGAGTGGAATGATATTTTTCTAGGTTTTACCTGAATAAGGCAATATATAAAAACAACATATTCCTATGATTTCCTAAATTAACAGCAACTCTTTGTTTCCATTATTGCAAGAAGGATCACAGAAATACATGCAATCCTTCCAGTTTTCTAAGTAAAAGTGGTCTTTACGATTAATCTTCTTATTATTTCATAGAATCATACTCAATGATCCTTATGGGTCCCTTCCAGTTTGAGTTATTCTATGACTCTATGATAGAACCATAGAATCATAGAATAGTTTGGATTGGAAGGGACCTGTAAAGGTCATCCAGTCCAACCCCCCTGCAATGAGCAGGGACATCTTCAACTAGATCAGGTTGCTCAGAGCCCCGTCCAACCTGACCTTGAATGTTCCCAGGGATGGGGCATCGACCACCTCTCTGGGCAACCTCTGCCAGTGTTTCACCACTCTCATCATAAAAAATGTCTTCCTTTTATCTACCCTGAATCAACCCTCCTTTAGTTTAAAACCATTACCCCTTGTCCTGTTGCTACAGGCCGTCTTAAAAAGTGAGTCCTCATCTTTCTTAAAATCCCCCTTAGGTATTGAAAAGCTGCAACAAGCTCTCCTCGGAGCCTTCTCTTCTCCAGGCTGAACAATCCCAATTCTCTCAGCCTGTCTTCATAGGAGAGGTGTTCCATCCCTCCTCATACTTTTGTAATATTTAAAACATATAAATTATATTTTAAATATGTATTTTATATATATAATTTTCATATGTATTTCAAATAGATTTAAAAAACCATAATGACTGTGAGGAGGTGCTTCATGTGTATAACTGCTCTCATAAAAGTCCTTTCAATAATTTTTATTAATTAACTGACTACTTCATGCTTTTCCTCCCACTTGCCAATTCCTTTTACTGCAGTATGAAGCAGGTGTGAACAAATCCTTTGAACAGATAGGTAGATACACTGAATCCCATTCAGTTCAGTAGGATTTCTAGAGTATGTAAATGAATGTCAGGACATTAATTTTCAGAGTAGCTAAAATAAAGTCTTAAGATGGATTTCCAGAATTTAAGATTGGCCAAACCCTAACTGGATAGGCAGCAATTAGGACCACTGTAACATTACCAATAAACTTGCATCTTCCAATAAAAAGGATAAAAGTACAAGCAAAGTAATACACAGCCCCAAATTTTAGGGTGGAATATATCTTAGTTGGGGCCTATTAATTTGGATTTTTAGCTTTCTTGAGATTGGGCCAATTTCACAGTTCTGATATAAAGCCATATTCTGCAGGACATTGCTGAGATAAAGAAACACTTTATCTAATACATGTAAAAAGAAAACAATTGTCTTTATTAGGACTAATTATTAACAGACTGGAACTTTCACTTGTATTTTCACACCCACCTTTTGAAATCAAAACTTTCACCCTAGTTTCAAGGGTTTCCACTCTGTTGCAAAAGGCTTTTCAACTCTAGAGTGGAATTTCCAGGTAAGCGCATACAGAGGCACAAGAAAGACCAGGACTTCAGGTGTGTACGTGGGACATGGTAAACTCGGCTTCATATCCCAGCTCCACATCATGCACAGTATGAATGTGACCCTAGGTCTCCTGCTTTCTGAGTCCCCTAACCCTCAGGGTACAGTCTCAGCTATTCCACTTTGCATAAATAACCAAATGGGCTTTGAATAAACATTTAAGCCAGGTTTTCCACATCCTCTGTAAATGGCCCGAATTACTGGTTTATTTTCCAGTTTGAAGGGGAAGTATACCTTAGCAAAACAGACTAGCATGAAATTCCTAGCTTCATTCCATCGTGGAAAAAGGATTTTTGTTTTGTCTAAAAAAAGTGGGAGGGATTTTAATCTCGTCCAATAAACAAATGACATTTTCTTCAGGCACTGTAAAGCCCATTAATGACAACAACGATTAAAAAAAAAAATTGGAACTTTTTCCATTCTCTGTAAGAGAAAAAACTTTTTATTAAACTAGAAACATCTTTAACTTCTTTATGACGAAGACATCTCTTACAGCTAGGATGACTATAATTTGTCTCACAGTAACCTCTAATGTCTTTGATTTGTCTTCATTAATGCTATTTTACTGATAGCAAAAGAAAGGACAAGGGATCGCTCTGTCTTTATGTTCTAAAAGGAACCTGTAACATTCTGGCAATAATATATTCACAAATGAATAAAATCTGATGTATTACAGTATATATAAATGATAGCCCCATTAGGTTTGAAGAAGGTCTGATGCTATATTGTTAACTTTAATCCAATCATAGTCTGAACTGTTTTCTGGGGTTTTTTGTTAAATGACCTTAAGTAATTTATTCATTCTCCCAAAGCTTAATAAAGAGTGTATCAAATAGCAACTCAAGTCACTCACTTTTTGTAGTCAAAGCTCCTCATGTCTTCACAACATGCTGCCTGTTGGGAAGCTACCAATGGAGATTTTCAGACCGCTATACTAAAATACAGACTGAACCCTGCATTAGCATTAGCTCAAGTATACAGGGCTGGATGGGACAGTCTGGATCATCGAGTTCACTCACTATTTTTGAAAAAAGCAATGATGTATGCTTCTTTTCATAAGCTGATGAAATACGACTTTTAAAACCGGTAAGAGTTTTTTACCCTGAAAACTGCTGGAAGCCTATTTCTTAACTCTAGTCTGGTGGTAAAAAATTTTCCAATTTCGAGCCTAAATACGTATGGCCAATATCTCACTTTTTGATCTTGTGCCAACATTGTCCTCTAGGTTAAGTAATCCTTTTCCTTCCCTGGGCTTGCCCCTCTAATGCAATTTCAGAAGACAATCACGTATCCTTTCAACTTCTGTTCTGCTAGGCTAGGGAAGCCAAGCTCTTTTGGTCTCCTCATTTATCTGAAATTAAAACTCTGATGCACACTCCACATCATCCAATTACGCTGCTCCAGGCAGACAGGAAATTTGAAAAGAGAACCTGCCAAAATTGACTCCACTGAGCCATCCTGAAATTTATAACAGTCCCTAATTTGGAAGTGAGTTTGACTAAAAAAAAAGAAAATCAATAATTTAACAAAATCTTGAAAATAGGTACCATCCAGACCTGTGTTAAAAACAGGCATCTGAGATCAAGTAGCCTAAAAAACCTGAAGCTTGGCTATAAATTGCAAGCACAATCCAATTTATACTTACCTACAGCAAATCCTTCATATCATAAACTACATGTCTTTTTTTATATGAAGTTCGTAAATTATACAGAAGCCCCTCAGGTGTTGCAAATTTTTGGTACAGATGCTGCCTGACTGTTAGGGTCCTAACATGATCTGTGATGTAAACATATTTCTGCACGATACAACTTTGTATTTGAATTTTTTTCCAAGAGCTTCTCATGTTTGCAGTCTTGGCCATAAACCATAGTATCAGGCATATTTGCTTGTTTAATTCTTACACCTACAGCAGAACCATGCTTAGGAAGTGCAAAAAGATGGCCTTGATGTATCGTAACATACTTAAACAGTAAAGAAATTCCAGAAAACATCCTAGAACACATTTAAGACATAGGATTTTGTACTCACTAAGGCATGTATTGTCCTGGAAGAAATTCAGAAATTTCATGCATTCATCTATGTCATTACCGCTGTTGCTGCAGTCACACCATGGGGCAACGCTGAGACTGTTTGAGTCTATGTAGTTTGGTGTCATCACTGTGCCTATCAATAAAGAGTGAAGTACAGTACTGTGAGCAACCTTTGCACTGAAATATTCTTTCCATTCTAAGAAGATAGCAAACAGCACTTGGTAAGTCACGTATTCAGAGCTGGAATCACAATGCAGACCCATGGCAGGGCTCTAACTTCCAGACTTAACAGCTCCTGGCTCCCTACGCCCTTTGACACCCAGCCCTATGCCATACTGCACACCCTCGGTTCTTTGAATGCAGCCACTTTAGGGACTGTAAAATGACTTATGCAGTAAAGACCCATTCCCTTCTTCCAAAAAGGTTTATATTGCATTCCCACAGAGAGCTGTAACAGCAGAATTGACAAGGGGAAAACTGTGGCACAGGGGAGGGATGGATTGGAAGAAGGTGGGAACCTCTTAAAAGGGCTCTGCTGCCAAATCAAACATAAGTGGACCTGTGTCCTTAGAGTTGCACTCTAAAAATCCAATTTTTCTTCCTCACTTATGTTTTTTCTCATTTTTGTTCTAGCTGCAAATAGATGGCTGAAACTAGACATCCAGGCCTGAGCTTCCTCCTTGAGTCTGCAGCCAGCCTGAAAAAAAACATTTCTGAAACGCAGGAGCAAGGAGAATGCTAGTCATGCTGAAAGGAGCCCTAATATATCTTGGAGGAGCGTTAACCCCATAGTGCTCATTAGTGACCTGCCAACAGAGTGGGTTATGGTGATGAACAAAGCAAAAACATAACCAGCATGCATAAAATGGTACACTAGATTCTTTGCAGGAAATAAATTACTATTAATCTTGCTGTGTCACTACTTTTTCACTACAGTGATTGTTTCCTAAGTATTGTCAACAACTTGCAACCACAGGTTCGCTCTAACTTTATTACAAATTCTTGGGTAAATATTCTCACATTTTTGTGCCAACTCAAGGCTACCAAGAATGAAATGAAACCAAAGAATGCATTTTGTGTCTTAAAAGATATACAGCAACTGTTCTTCACTCATCTGGATCAGGCAACTGTTAAATGATCAGCACTTATTCAAACAAGTAGTCTCACGGAAGGCATTGCCCCAGCAGGTCAGAGATTTCAAACTTCCCTAAGGATTGAGAAGTTTGAACCTTTATTTTATTTGTCTGACCAACAGGAAAGATTAAATAAAAAGGGGCAGGTATTCCAGACTTGTACTGGTGACAGCTGTTTCAGGAAACATGTTCCTCACTTGGTAATCTACAGTTCTAGGACAGGCTATATATCATGAGGAAATATGACCATATCTCCTCAAAACTGACATCAAAGTAGTCACTAGGAAGATGGAATAGATGAAGGATAAATATTAGAGACCCAAAGTGTACATTAGCAGAGAAAATTTGGTCCATAGGTCCAGGGTCCAAGAGTCTGCAATAACACAGAGGAAAGGGCTATCAAACATCAAGTTAAAAGAAGGAACATTAGAAATAACACAAATCACAGAATGATGTCAAATAGCCTTTCAGTCACCAGGCAGAGCTGGGAACCGGACAAATCAACATGCAAACTGCTTCATACATGACATAGGAGACAAAGGAGAACAGACATTAAGGGCTGGCCTGAGAAAGGCAGTAATGTATTTGAAAATGAATGCAGTCCCACTGCCAAACTCACAAAAAGCATCTTTAGTCTTGTTTTGGGGTGGTCTTACATTAGAATGCAATCCCATACCTTTACCTACTTCCAGCTTTTAACGGATAGTTGCAGTAATAATTGCTCAAATTCTACATGAGATTAGCACATGAGTAAATAGCACCATTCAAAATTTATTAAATGGAGGTACAGAATTTAGTAAAATAGGCGAATATCATTTGCACCATTAATGAAAACTTGACAGTAGATAAATAAGAAGAGGAATGATTTTAAATTAAAAACAAATGAAAATATCTGTCCATTATCCGTTTGATGGTTCAGTACACTATTTCAACCATGTAACATGATCTGAAAGAAGTGAAAGAAAATGAAAATCAAGAAGATTTTGCAAATGGAAAGAAAACAGTAGACCTCAAAAAAACAAAAAGGCTAAGTAGCAAACGCTTAGTGAAGGGTTAAAAAAACAGAAAGGTATTAAGGAAATTAAAAGGTCACTGATGTAAGACTTTGTTATCACAAAGAGGTAACAAGGTAATTAAAATGGGTCAAGATAGGGGCTAAAAGCGTAACAGATACCAAGGTACGATTAGGGTTGATGAATACAGGGAAGACAGGACTAGGAATGTGTATACACAGCACACAAACTGTACATCCAGAAAAACAGAGTGGCTGAAAGAGCAGATAGTAGAAAATCAGTCTGTCATTTAAACCTGGGGGCAGATGTGAACCCAAGCGGATTATGTGCTTGGTTTCCTGGGGTGGATTTTCTTATTTCCCTGCAACGTGTGTGCCTTCCCCTTTCCCCTCCCTGCTAGCTGGCATCTTGGAAATTCTGCTGAAGGACACTAACGGATCAGAGAAACCACGACGGTTGGCAGTAAAGTAGGACATGCTTGGTTTTCTGTGTTCTATGTATCAAATAGTTCTGTGATGGTCACAATAGTAGGCAGTCAGGTCTCTGTATTTTAGAAAAAACAAAAATTGACCTGAACACAGCCAAGAGGTTGCTCAAATTAAGGTCAATTAAGAATGAGGAGATGGATAGCGAGTCCAGGACGAGGGGCATGTGACTGAAGTTCCTTTGGCCCATAGCAACTCCAGCTTATTCACACAAACTCTCATGGAATTCTTGGGAATCCCAGGGAAATTAGAAGGATTTTACCAAAGACAAGGGAAAATGTGTCAGAAAATTCATATTAAAGCAGATCTTGAAGTCAGCACTTAGAGCAATACTTAACTGATGTGGGAGTACAGACAGGTCCAGATAGTTTAACTAGGCTGTAACCGAAGTACTGAATCTCAAACATGGCTAGCTCCAGTCTTATTCCACATTTAATAATTTTTTATATTTTTCCTTTAATTTTTTTAAAAAATATTAATTTATCCCTATTACTGCAATGAAGAGCCTAAAGCGATGAATTCATATTTTCAAAATTCCTGTAAAATACACATATCTTTAAAATTATATATATAACACCCTGATGCACTTAAAGCACCCTATATAGACTGTTCTCCATTTAACTTGTAAACCACCTCATACGAAAACTGTGCCTGACTCTATTTCCACTTAAGTCATTCATTTCAGGTGGGATTCCACTAGTTTCAGTGAAGTTAACTCTGATTTACATCACTGTATGTGACAGCAGAATCATATCCACTGTACCTTCCATAAAGAATTCTCAATTTCCTGAACAAACTCTATGGAGGTGCAATTTTTGCTACATTTAATGAAATGGCTAAATTAAATAATATTTTATTTTAATGAGCAATATTTTATCTTAATTAAAACACCTGGAGATCCTGAAGCTCTGATGAATGAATGGATCTGTAACAGCTTCTTACCTACAGTCTATCTGTCTCTTCTTCCTGTGTTTTTTATATACTAAGCAGACACTTGAAAGATTGTACCTCTGATTTCTATCTCAGCATCTTACAAATTTGATGGTCTTCACATAATTTACTTCAGTTTTATATCAGCTTGATATCGGAAGAAGGAATTTACCGCTTCAGCACATTTGTTTTGGTAATTTTCTTGCTTTATCAGAATTACTACAAAGAACTAAAACCCCTTGTAACACCACTCAGTTCCTATCTTTTTGCATGTGTCTAGGGGCTAGCAGGAAGGATTTTGATTTCAACTCCTTAGGGATCCATTCCATATTTCTGACGTGTGACAGTGCTTTGCAGCATGCTCAGCCACAGTAACACAAAAACACCTGACTACAGGAACTGGGTCATCCTTGGGGTTAAATTGAAAAATGGATCCAACAAAACTGCCAGCAAAATTCACTAAGTCCAGCAAGAACTTCTTGGCAGTTCTTACGCAGAAGTATCTATTAGTAACAGTTACTCTTTGCCAGCAGCTAGACTTCTTAATCTCATTGACTAGATCAGATTTCAAGGCTATTCAATTCCTTGTTTCAGAGTCAAATGACATTCTGTCATAACTGTTCATATGTTATACCCTTTGTGTACTTCATCTCTTAAGTCATAGAAGCATATCCTTTGAAACCATCACATCTTATTTTACCAGTTGCCACATGGACTTACCTCACTTGTTAGCTGCTAGAATAATAAACCAGTGAATATAGCTTTCAGTCATTTTTCAGTAAAGCCAACCTATTTTAGAAATATTTTATTTTGGATATTATCTCCAGAGACATTTACTTAACAGCAGGATCTGCTTCAGGGCCTCAGCTGGGACCTTCACACCCAACAGAAGGGGATATTACTGCATCGCAGCAGGTGCAGGCTGTAAGCTTAAAAACATCTTATCTGGTGGCCTTTAAAATTTGTTTGTTTCAGAGTTTTGACATTCACTTATTCTTTACTGCCCAACCATGGTATTTCTACAACAAGTTCACCTTCCTGAGATGATCTTTCTCTTCCAGGAATCAAATACTGCGTGTGGTATATGGAAACTGGCTTGCATAAAGGCACCCTTGTGCCTCTTGACAGTCAGGAAGGTGACAGCAAACAAAATTAATTATGTTGGGGAGGGAAGAGGATTTCAGAAGATAAATTTGGTCTCAGTTCACCTCCATTGACAGGCATCTCAGACAACAGTTAGAGTGGACAGAAGGACATCATGGAAAGAATAGCAGCTGGAAGTGAACCAAGGCTGGGTTGGTCTACCGCCTCATTCCTCAAATGTCCTGCAAACTTTCCCTGAAGACCAAGAGGTATTTACCCAATCTTGTGATGACAGCTGCAAAATCAACCAAGCTGCAGTTTCACTTGTTCTTTTTAACTTCCTACATCATGGTCCTGTCCAAATTCAACCACCTTAATAAACTTTACTTTGTAAGATTGAATTTATTTCAAATTCAAGCACCTTTCTCTCCTTATCTTCTATCCTTAATTTCCTTGCAAAGTACAAATTTACCCCAGGAATCTCTGTAAGGTAACACAGGGCCAATACACTTAGGTGGAGAATTTTGCCTAGTATCATATTGTACAGTATTACATTCCACAGCTTTTATTTTATGTGGGCCTTCAAAATACAGTTGGGGTGTTTTTCTTAGACTGAGCAAGCCCCCACCTTTCCCTGCCTTCTTACCAATAAGCCCCGAGTAAGCGAGGAGGCAGTCAGCATAGTTCTCCTTCAGACAGCTACTAACAGACCGTGACTCAGGCTGGCAGTTTGTGAAGAAATCTGCAAGGCGAGATCTGCAACGTGAAGAAAAATGCACATCTTTAAAAATCAAGCCTGCAGGCATTCTTACCTTTTACACTCTTCTTATTTTTGGACAAGGCTTAATATTCTTTAACTTAAATGTATATTGGACACATTTCAGCTGATGAGAGTCTCTTTCTAAGATGCATGTCTTTCCTGAATCCATTTTTGAAGTCAGAAGAAAAAAGTGTAAGAAAACAGTAAAAAGGGACAGAACAACAGGGAAATGTCTTCCCTTTACTAAAAGAAATGCTCTGCAATTTCATGCCCCCAAAAAAAAAAAAAAGACAAAGAGCAATTTTATCATATGAGCAGTCATTTTGCCTGGATCTGAATTCTAACTGGAATCTGTTGTTCTACAGATTCAGAACACCGTTTCTGCTGTTTTACTGATTGCACAAAACTGTATGTTTGTGCTCACAGAGTTCTCTTACTACATGACTTGAGGCAGGACCTGCTTTGGTACTGCCCTGAGTTTCCAGGGAATGGGCTTACCGCTGCTCTGGACTGGCCTGCAGAACCAGCTGGCCAAACTGGGGGTAGCAGGCAGATCCAGATGGCACGGTCTCCACAGCCCCCCGGAGCCATGGTACTGAGAATCTATTCGTTCTTGTAAAATGTGCATTTATCCGAAGTCTACAGGATTGAGCCCATGGCTGAGAAGAAGGGAATGTGTGTTCTGCATCGAGTTCTGCTGCTGAATGGCCGTATTATCTTCACTTACCTCAGTTACCCCATGTCCAAGAGGGGAGAGCACTGCTTACTTATAGGAAGTGCTTTAAGACTAGGAGTGAAGCTGTATTGCAATTAACAGATTACTACTAGGTTAGAAAACAAAAGAAAAGACTAGCAGCCAGGAACTCTTCTGGTTATTTGCACTTTAAAGGCCACATAATGCTCCCATTCAGGTCTGTAAAATTTGAGAGGCATCACTGAGGTGCGTCAAGGTCCCACATCCTACAGTCGCCCTCCTGCCCACCTTGGCTTGCTCTCCTCAGCTCCGCTGGTGCTTTCACTTAGACTTGTAAACCCGGAGCAGTGACTTTTGTTTATTTATAAAGTGTTGTTTAGACCTTTATCTCCGTGAACAAAATTATTTAACCTCCCTACTTCGATCTTCTCTTCTGTGAAAAAGGGATGAAAACGGGTTTTTTTGCATATAACAAGTCACAGTGATGTTTCAGGATCAGGTGCTTAATCTTTGCAAAGCCCTCTCAAAATCAGAATTGTATGATCTATGCGTTTTCAGCACTGCTCTAGCATTATGTAGATTTGCAATATAAATGCCCTTTTTTAGTTTTGCAATGAAAACACAAAAGTTAGCAGAAACAAGTGATTTGCAAGTGATTTACTTTATTTGTTTACATGCTCCAGAGACTAATTATCTTTGTTTGCTTTATTGTTTTACCTACCTCAGAATGGTATTGGATGTACATCATTAATTGGCCTGAAAGTAGTAATGGGCAAACTTCAAAAGGTTCACAGGCTTAGTTTGAGAAAACATCCTATAAATAGACCGTATGCAAACTGTACCTGAATTCATCTGAGCTATTCTTATGACCTCTTTTCAGTTCCATCCCTCACTAACTGTACTGACACCAGCAAATCCATGGTTGCCTTCAAACCACAGTCAACTGTATGCTTTTCACTCCCTCCCTTCCCTTATTTAAACATTTAACCTTGAGATGAACATCTGTGCCCTGTTGCCTTTAATAGCTTTAAAAAGTCAAGCTCTCTACCGATCCTTCAAGATGCCCTAAATGTAGACATAAATTTCTAAATTTCCATAAAATCTTTACTTTGCTGGTGAATATATACTGTGTGTACCAGGGGACAGGCTGAGAAGAAATGGATTCCAAGGTATGGGAAGAGATAAATAGCAGCACCATGAAGAAAATCGGGGCAAGGAAACCCTACGTCACTGCAGTGATTCCTCTCTCAGTCAATAATTAAGATAGTGGCTCAGATCCAGCCTTGTGAGCAACTGGGAACAAAGACAGTTTCCAAGGTTTTTACAAATTCTGCTAATACCTGGATGAAGTCTGTTTTAGGACAGAAGAGCCTATTACATCTATCTAGTATGAAAAACCTTTGCCATGGTAGAAAGAGTAAGCCTGCTGTATGTGCAGTACTTCTGCGTTTCTAAAACAAAGTAGCTCCTCAGATTTAAATTTCATTATTTATGTGACCACAAATAAATCTTTTTGGAGATGCAATTATCTGACCAGCGTCTTGAAAATCCTGAAAACTTTTCTTGCAACCATTTCATCATTCTTAAATATCCAGTTCTCCCTCAGATTATTAGGTACATTGGTCCAGAGATCATTTAATACATTCCTCTTCTCTAAATGTTTTTAAGGACTGATAACTATGGAATAACACCAGTCATTTACTACTCAGTCTGCTTAAAGAATTTATTTGTTGTAAACCCTAATGGAGGCTAAAAAGTGCTCTGCTGATCCCTTTTGCATACAGCATGATTTCTATGCTAATTTCTGAAGAATTTTTGTGGTCATAAAAGGTAATGGTCTGACAATGTTGCACATTTAAGTTTTCATAAGCCAAATATAGTTCAGATATCTCTGGTCCAAGCATTACTGGACATCATCATACACGTCCTCCCTAGTGAGTCATCCAAACTTCATACTATCACAGTTCTCTCTCCTCAGCTGTTAACTATACCTGATATTTATGTGGATTCATTTCCACTGGAGATAAAGTTAAGGCCAGCAAATAAAAATGGAGACAGACCTCCATCTGCCATAAAATAACTCCATTATTTTCAGCAAAGTTCTGCTGATTAACGCTCACTGAAGAACTAGCCCCAAACATTTCCAGTAGACTGGCACTGATGAAAGTGTGCTCATCAGCAATACCAGAACAGTGGTGCTATTATTTACCTAGAGAGAGACAAATTAGCCTAATTAGGAACCACAGAATCATTTTTCCTAAAGTATTGCACATGACAGTAAGAACTGTTTGGGTAAAAGAGACAATCCTTTTACGGATGCTGAAAAAGAGCAATCAGATGATTGAAGTCCTATAAAAATATGCATACTGGGTTATCTTAGTGTTCCTTCAGCAAGAAGCAACTTGTAGGTAGTAACTTGTGAGTAAGTGTCTAACTCATGACTCAGCAGTTTGGTAATCCAGAGAACAAACAGAGCTCGCAACATGTGTGCCTTCAAGTGTGGACAGTTTTACATGTGCTATGTACATATGTGTATCTATTTGCTAGATGGCTGGATAGAGACAGCAGTTTTATATTATATTGTGCATAACATATAGCAGGACCACATGTATAAGAAACTTAGTTTCTTTTTCTGTTGAAGAATCACAAATCCTCTTTGTGCACAGCAGCATTAATGATTTTTTTCTTTTCCCTTGCATAAAAACAAAAAAGTAACTGAATAGAACTATCCAGAAATCTTCTTCCTAGGAAGAAAAAAAAAGAAAAAAAATTCTTTTTGCAGGGCCACAAATTAAATGCTGGTTATCTTAGCCCTGTAAAATCTCTTCAAAGTAAACTGCAGATCTTCTGGAAAGCTCACTTTAAATACTTTGTATACCACTAACTCAAAAAATAAGAATAATCCCATTGGCAAATTCAAAGAAAATCTGCTCAAACAACAAACAGACTTTCTAAGAGAAAAAAATCCCAAACCTGCTATTCTCTAATGCTTTGTATTCGTAGCAGTAAAATCATTTGTAACAGTTAAAAATACAAAGAAAACAAAGTTAATTTGCTTTCCTTATGATAGTGGTTCTTCAAATACTCAGCAGGATAAATCAAAACTTTCAAATTTTGCTTACAAATAAGCTTTGTTAATAGCAGTATTGTGTTTAATCTGCATATAATTTTTGAGACAATTTAATTTTATATTAGCACAGCCTGTTGCGTAGGCAACATTGATTAGGTTTTCACTATTTTTTATTCTCAAGGTTTTGTAAAAGTTCTTTGATGTTCTGAAGTTATCTTTGATATTTATCAGTTCTCCCTCTTTAAAGTTGGTCAACTCAGCTTCAGTACCGGTGCAGTATTTAAAAGCATGATATAAATGATGAAGTTGTAGAAAAATTCTAAAACTGCATTTTTAGCTTGGATCTGGTATAATTCATGGCCTACTGGAAAGCAACTCTACGAACCAGACATATGAGTCATCCCCAAGAAGTACCCCTATCACTGGGCTAGCAGGTCTTGATTTCTCTGACTTCTTTTTTTGTCTCTGGCTGTACGCATCTTCAATTGCTGGGACGGAGGGGCTGAGCCTTGAGAGGGAGAAATCTTCTCTCTTAGCCTTGCCTTTGCATTGGCGATCTTCAGGCCAAGAAAGACATCAAATCCGGACCTCCCGCTGACTGCACACACGTACGGTATGATGTCCAAGTGAGTGGTTACAACTACTTGCCCTGTTAGTGAACGCAGGGAGCGAAGGCTGCTGTCCTCTGCGCTCACCTCGGTGATGTTAGGTGAAGTCTGGACATGCTCGCCACCATCTCTCTTTACATTGCTGCCTGTGTTTAGGTACCTATTTATGGCTCCACAGCAGTAACATAAAGAGCGCGTAAATGCCAAAGCTGAGTGACTGGGGTGACTACACTAATTAGTCAAAGCTGCTCTAGCGTCTAGACACCATTTGGCAGACACAGCATAGTCACGTAAGGGAAGTGCTGCATCAATATTCAAAACAGAAAAGAAGTATATATCTGACACTGAAAAAATTCAGACTAAGTCAATGAATATGTGTCATAGTGATAAATGACACCATTATAGAAAAAAACAAGCCCAACTACTTGTTCTTCTTTTGTGGGGGTCAAATGCAGTATCCTCCTCTGTAGCTACAAATAGCTCCCGTGGAGCTTGGGTGGTGTTATTTCTGTTGGGATGCAATAGTGGCAAGAGGGGCTGGTATGTGGCCAAACTAATGGCTTCATTGTTTGAGGAGCTATACATTTTCTCTTTGTTTCATAAACACACGGTGAGTGGGCAGTGAGAAAATGAGGCAAAGACTACATAAACTCTATCAACCAGTGAGCCGAAAAAAGCCTCAGAGCAGCTCCGTCACAAGAGAGATGACCCTCCCAGCACCTAGTAACACAGCTTTGACCCATTTTTTTTTCGTTAAAAGACACTAGAGCCGTGTAATACTAATACATTTCATACCTCCTTAGTTATGTACACACAGTATTGAGCGCCTGTGAGCAACGATAAATTTTGACAGGTTTTTTAGATGGTCATTTTTACATATATTTATTAAACAGCAACTCCATTAATTTTTTTCAGCAAAAAGCTGAGTTTTTCTTTGGTTGCTACCCTCCTTCTCAATGACAGCGTCCAGGCCCCGAGGGCACTAATGTCCCTGCCCACCCCCAGGGCTGCCCCTACCCAGCCTATGGCCCAGGACCCCATTCCAGCCCCCCCAGGCCTCAGTCCCTGCCCCAGCGATGCCGTAGGACCTCGGTTCCAGCCCCCCACAGCCCTTCCCTGCCCAGCCATGGGCTCCACTGAGCCAGATCCACCCGTGAGCCGATGTCCCAGCCCATCCCCAGGGAAGCGCCTGATGCCCGGGGCTGCCCCCGGCTGCCCCGCTCCCTGGCTGGGGTGGGGGGATGAGCCCTGCGAGGTCCTGCCCTGCCCTGTCCCAGGGGGGTCCCCATGGACCCCAGGGAGCCCCCAGCCCGTGCTGGACCCTGACACACAGCTCAGCGTTTGTACCTTTTGGGAAGTGGGAAGGAAGGGTAAAAAAGTAAAGATCTGATGGCAGACCATTTGGCCCGCCAGCCCTGAATACTGAAAGCAGCATCTCTCCCATAAGCAGACCCAAATCTTTTCCATCACTGGCAGAAACCATTACAGGATCTTGGACACCAAATACCAGCTACTAACCGAAATAAGTTGTTTTTTGTCTGGTTTTGATTCTGTTTTGTTATTTTAAATGACTGGCAGCCTAAGCCCATGCAAATATTTGATTCTGGATTCAATTTATCTCCAAAAATTGTGGTGTTCATCTGGAAGTAAAATACAGACAAGCCCCAATTACATACAGGCAGCCTATTTGGATTGTGGAATAACTGGATACAGAAACAACCAGAGACCACACAAGATTCATGCAGATGCCCCTTTGCATCACAAATGCTTGCTCAGAGCATCGGGCACAGACACGACAGTCCACCAAAGCTGGTTCCTCCAGCTGAGCACCCACACTCCACCCAAACTGCCTGGCTGACTGTCTCTACCGTGTTCCCCACCATATCTGCCATTACCTATGTTATCCAGGCTTTTCGTTTACCGGGGCCTTCTAGACATCCAGTACCCCAGATAATGGAGAGCTATTAGAAATTCAGTCATGCAAAATGAAAAATATGTCCATCTATGCAAGTCTATATTTTAAAATTAACAGTACAAACATTCCTTCTATTTTTCTACTAACAAACCTCATTTCTCTGAGTAATAAGTGCTCTAAAGTAAACATACCCCACATCCATGTTCTATTATTGTATTTTATGCAAAGCAAAATAAAGTAAGTTATATACCATTTTCTGTTAACATTATCCTTTCCTCTTGCTCATGTCATCTGCTAGAGACCTGTTAGATCTTTTTACACAATGTCTGCTACAGAAAAATCAAAAGAACTTAACAAAACACTAATCTCATGGTTTATCAATGTTGGTTAAATCCTCTAAGTGACTCAAGATCGTGCATGAGAGTAATTTTAATTTAATATATTAGGTGTCCTTTGGGTTTAAGGATAACTACTAAGCTCAAATGTGATTCTAAAGAAGTATGATTTATTTGCAATTGGGTAATATACGTGTTTTTACACTACTGACTTTTTGTGTAATAAAACCAATTTTGAAAAATATGGTGCAAATCCTGAGCACAAGGTAATGCAATAAAGAATTAGAACAATGATTCTCAGATGCAGTGACACAAACCAGAATTTTCTCTTTCTGTTTGCAAAAAAATTACCTCACATCATTTTTTAGAGGCCTGTTTGAGAGAACATCTGGAAAGCATTCCACAGGAAATCAAACCTATATTAAATATGTTTTGCGGGGCTCTGTTTCCTTCCATTGATTTTAAGCACGCATAATGTGTTTCTGTCTTCTCAGCTGCAAAGAAAACACTTCTCTGAGAATCTTCTACAAAATGATAGAATGAACTGTCAGTCTGTGATTTCTGTCAGGGGATGCTGGTAAGATTTCTATTTAGTCTATCTGCCTCTGTACCAAAGCTCCCCAATAACATGAACAAATCCACTAGCTGCTTTCCGAGTACCGTGAATTTGTATATTTTCATTTCATTTCATTTCCTTTACGCTGTTTAATTTGAAGCTTCTAAATATACATGACTGTCATGTTTAAAGATGCCCCAGCCTCAGAGTATCTCTTGATAGCCTGTTACTCAGGAAAGAACTAGTGCATTACGGATAGAGTTGTTCTCACTTCATTAGCTGGGCAGACAGGAGTGTCTTTGAATTACAGGCTGGAAACCTAAGAAAATCACTGTCACTCTCTAAAAGCAAGCCAAAGAAATTAGTGCCACTGCAAGTCCTTGAGTGTGCCACTGGATGCTTACGTGTTTGCTAACAACTATATTGTGAGTGCACACTGAAAAGATGTGGTTCCAAGTATCTGAGAAAGATGTCCATGACAATAATATTCTCTGTAACCACTTGAATAAACTATAATAGAATATTTCTGACTCAAGCATGAAACTGTTGTGGAGTTTGGAGACAAAAAAAACTAATCTAAAGTGTCCAATACAAGTTCTCTCTTTACCAGAAAAGTTTCTGTTGGCAGGTGCGCTGGATCATCAGGTTTCCTAAGTTTATGTAGGGATGCTTTTTGCATAGGAAAATCCCTCAGTGGCACTGTGGTATGTGTGGTGGCATTCCTGAAGGGAACAGCTCCGTGTCCCCTTGCCAGAGATGTGGCTGAAGGAGAGAAAGGGTGCCCGCTGTATCCTTGCACTTAAGTTGAGCAGGGTCTGTGGCAGCCAGCATAGCTGAAACTCATCCTGAAGCTACTCTAAAGACTGTTCCGACCTCAGGAGTAAGACAACAAATATAAAATCAGAACTACAGCAGATAAAAGCAGATTAAGAGTCTCTTTTATGTGAACCCTTTTTTTCCATGCACAAAACAAGCCTCATCAAACTGCAAGTTGAAAAGTTCTGGCACTACCAAACCAATATAGAATTGATCTTATTCAACATGTTTTACTTGCTTTTAGAAGCTATATGGATATATAATGCTAGTACAAAAAGCACTGATTTGTAGCATAAGACTGGAAAATAACCAATTTTTACCAGTTAAGGATGATCTGGCTGTCTTAAGAGGCTTTTTTGTCTCCGCTGTCAAAAAAAGCTGAACATGGCCACTGAGGCTGAGAGCTGACAGCCTGTGATATATCCAGATGTTTACAGAAGTTGCTCTGAAAGACATTGTCCATTCTGAAGAATTTTTTGCAATGCTGCATGATGGCCAGTTACTGAGATGTATGTCCAGCATTTCACAGTGCATAATTAGAAAAGGGAGCATCGTAACTGAGAGGACAACCCCTGTAATTTATGCTTGAATTGGAACAAAAGAAAGTGAACTGAACAAGTCATTTTAATTTAACAGAGGTCTTAGTTATATCTGCTTTCTAATAGAAAAGCTTGCTGTAATGGTTTATAGAATGTGCTTGAACAAATACAGTGTAAGCGCAAACATGTGAATGTAAGGTCATCTATTAATAATCTTAGGCAAGGGTCACCGTTAGCTCACACAGAAAATCTATATTCCACAGTAAACACACACCAGAAAACTTTTTCCGTGTCACTTGTTTTAAAGCCAGCAGATAATCAAAGCATAGGAAACAACCACCACCTCTGCTGAGAAGTCTTTGTGGATACTGGTACATTTACATCTGGCTTCCACTTAACAGTAGTTACTCTGTCAGTAACATGGTAGTGCTTAAAACATAATGAAACCAATGCAATTTCTATTCAGTAAACATTAAAATGCTAAAATCTGAAAATATGCATGTGGCTGTCACTTGCTCTGTTGAGAAACAAAGTTTTATTTTTAGTTCCAGTGCTTACATTTTCTTGCAGCTATTTTAATAGATGAACTGCCACTAGAAATATTCTCTCACTGGGGCCTGATGTAGAATGATATAAATAACCTTTACAAAGTCCAGCATAATGGAATGGTAAAATCAGTTGACATTCTTTTAATTAGTACTGCCTGAAGATTTACCTACACAGAACAGGAATAGCCAAATTCACTCCTGGAATAAATCCACTGAAGTCACTGATGTCAGACGAAGCACACTGGGAATGGACTTGATATAATAGCTCTGTTATTCACATTAAACATACAGCAGCTTCTTGCCTGTAGCATATACATGGTTTGAGGCAAATGAGAAAACATTTTGATTTATTAAAGAAAATGCTATTGTGTGATATACACACCCTTTCTTTGCCCCAGAAACAGCAAGTTAGCCAAATGTGTACATTAAAAAGGATCAAAAATCTTCTCTTCAGCGGATTTAACAGATTAGTGGGTGGAAACTACTCATGCAAACCGATGGGTGCTAAACTCCTGCTCTCTATAAAAATCTCTCAACTAACAATTCAGCGAATCAGCAGTATCAGTGCTCTTACTGGAACCCCATCCAGCAAAGCAATTAAGTGCTTGCTTATCCGTAAGAACATGAGTAGCTCCAAATTTAGATGTCTATTGAAGTTTAAGACCAAATTTAACTTTCCTGGATTTCAATATTTTTAACTAAACATAGGAGAAACTGATTCATTAATATCTGTAGTTTAATCTTTCCTCCATGATAAATGAAGAAAACAAAACAGGTCACATTTGCCCTGCTGTAACCCCCTTCCTGGCTCATCTTTCTAATCTGTAGTCATCTTATTTCTTCTATTATACAGGCAGTTTTCCTGTCTCACTTAGAATAACAAAACAAGCCTCTTCAGACAAAATGATAGACAGAGATGAAGGACCAAATTTGGATGATACAAATGCCCCCAAGTTCTTAGAGCTAAAGTTTACTGGTGGCTGCGAGTACTTCAGCCTACCGAATCGTTCTGGCTAAAAAGGGACTAACGTGGAAGGCAGGGTATCTAAATATGACCTATAAAACTCCAATCGTTTGTATCCAAGTTTATTTTACTATTGCTGTGTGTTCACACACATACTTTACTCCCTCTTTCACTTTTTCAACCCTGTAGACAGGTAATAATGAACATTCAGTGCCATGGTTTGTTTTAACCTTAAAAGTAACCAGAAAGGACAAGCAGGACCTCAGCCACGTCAGGGATACTGCCAAAGCTACACCATGCACAACAGAAGTCATCTGAATCAAACAGTTCTGACAATGTTGAGGTATAACTTGTGTTTTGCAGGTAATGGGCACAAAAGAATTACACTCCCTTTCCGTGGAGACAGGGTTGCAGCAATCAGCAGAGGTTCTAGCTGAATGAAGGATGCTGCCTGGAAAGTTTCAAGCTTGCCTGACGAGGGACCTCAGCGTAAAGATACTGTCTAGTTACTGCTTCTTGGAGCATAAACCCCCTGTGCGTGAGCTCTCTTCGTTGTTAAAGCACAAAGCAATGTGAAAGTTGGGTGCAGGAATAAAGCTGAGCTATTTTTCTAATTACTATATCCTTGTGTCTTTGCTTCTTTCAGAGGAATGTCAATCACCCAGCAAGCTTTTAATCTTCAAGACCCTCTTAAGCAGAACAGAGAGAGTATAAATGAGGACTGGCCAAGCAGATCCTGGCACCGCAGAATAAGATCCATCTACACTTTAACAGGGACAAAGCAGTCTTGTTTTGCTGGGTGCTCTGATTTTTTGATTCCAATGGGATTTATGGATATATTTTAAGGAGGAAATGCTTGATTCATTCAGAGTTTTATTCAGAGGGAAGAAATTTAAGATGACCTTTGTTTATGGGGTGGAGGGGAGAGTAATACTTCGCCTATTTTACTCTGCTAATAAAAGACATCAATGTAATGAATCATGTAAAGGACTAGACGGGAAGAAAATAATACAATATTGCAGCATTTTCTATGTTTACTTTGACTTAACTTGAAAGGGGTTTTGCTTATTTTGCAGAGACTGCATCAATAATTTTTTCCAGGCTAGCAATTCCCCCCACACATACTCCACTACACCATCATGTTTCCTCTGCAGAGCACACCAGCTTCTGTCCCACCTGCCCCCAGATCCCATTTTTTGAGTTCTCTGAACTGTGATCATTCCTCACTATTAATTCATTAAAATGAATTAATACCTGGGGTGTTTTTCACTTAAATAAATATGGTACCTCCAGCAATATATACATATATACATATAAAAATCATTCTTCTTCAAATTCAGGCTATGCTTATAGATGTGAGGTGAGCTTGTGGGCATGCTGCAGTATATGGGCCGAAAGGTAGCTTTACTTTTTTTCCTGTCCCACTTGGTATTTTGCAGACAGGAGCCTTCCTGATACCACGCGCGGAGAGCAGGGAGGATTTGCAGGTACCCTGAGCTCAAGCTAACCCTATTACACTGCAGACATCCTACATCTAGTGCGGGGTGAGTCAGGCAGCACACGAGGTTTTTCGCCCACTCCCTGACTCAGTCTCCAAACGTACGATATAGGCATAGCCTGCATGTCTCTAAAAATCAAGAGTGTCCCTGTTTTAATGTCCTTAAGAGCATTACAAAAAATGTGTTGCTGTCCTGGTTTTGCATACCCACAGCAAAACAATCATCTCAAGGAGCTGCCAGACAGCTTTGAGTGCCAAACTGATATAAATACCCCAGAGGGATGCAAATCCGGCTCTGTTTTACAGAACTGTATAATGTCCTTTTAACACATCAAGCTCAAGTCAGTCTGAGACTGAGCAGTCAGGCTCAGTAGCTGGCCAACTGAATTGTAACCAATATAAGCTACAAGGTTCAGAAAGGGAGGTAGCACCTATGTTTTCCCTCTCATTTTCTGAATTACAGAAGATCACTGGACTGTGGCAGAATACCGAGGGAGGAAAAGAACAACATGCCGAGGAGCAGGTGAGGAGGGACTGTAAGTGGCCATAATAGAGAGAATTCAAACGTGGTGGAGAGGCAGTGAAAGTCAGATAATGACTGGGAGATCTGGAAAGAGAAGATGAAAGGAGACTAAGCAAGGGGATGAGGCATGAGAAAAAAAGCAAGGGAGAAAGTGAGAAAAATGAAAGATAAGTCTAAGGAATAGAACATTTGAGGAAAAGGGCATATTTCTTCCTCCCGTCTTCCCTCTCCCCCCACACAACCTTTTACTGCACTCCTCCCTGCTACCCGTTAATGCTTTAAGCGAAGAAGGCTCTCTTCTAACACAAGGTGCTGTGCTCTCCCTCTGCGATAGCAGGACAAAAAAGGCTGACTGCACATTTCTAACATCTCCTCATCGACTTACCTATAGTGTTTAACCACCCCCTCCTCTGGCAGATCTTATCCATGATGGTGTAGGGTTTGCAGTCAGTAATGGTACATGTTGCAGGAACAGCCCCGAAGTCTTACACAGAGAAGCCACTTTTACAAACAGGTACTGGTATAAAGCACTTGCAGATTGCACATGCCTTATGGGAAAGGAACACAGATACAGTCCCTCCCTTTCCACGGTAAATTATCATTAAAAACGTTCAACAGAATATGAAGAAGGAAAATTAATTTCTTGGCAAGTTTCTTATGTTCTCAGGAAACATAGCAAGCAGCTGAGCTTTTGTTCTAGCTTTTACTGTGGATGAACTCTTTTACGCACTGCTGAAAATGTTTGCATGTTTTCACACAACGTTCTTATACCTGTAGATGCAGATATCTTTCATACAGAATTGAATGACTGGGTGGTTGCCACAAAATTAAGACTGGATAGGACAGGTGACCAGAAACTGGTCAAGGGGTAAGAACACACCAATGAAAGTACATTTATAAAGATTTAGCTCTCTGAATACACAGTGCCAAAAATATCTTTATTGTCTTTTCGGGGAGATGACCCATCTATTGAAATCTAATGGGACATTTCCCTATTATCCTTCAGCTATCCAATGAGGAAAAATTATTTAAATATAGCCATTTTCTCTTTTTTTTTCAGTACCAAATAGCTGTAGCCAGCAACATGTGCTTTTTATAAAACTAAAGGCAAAACATTAAAAATAGTATCTATTTTAGCCAAAAAAAGAGGTCCAAACAACTGTCTTCTGAAGTTAGTCAAGAACTACTTTCTGTCTATTTTACCTTAAAAACAAACCTCAATGATTTGACCAACCATTTTGAACATAGTAATTGTGGAGGACAAGAGACATGCTGTCACTAGATTCTTATGTGAACAAAAAATTCCTCATTTTATACTATCCTTCTTTTCAGATCGTTGCAGCACGAGACTGGATTGATACTGTTCTTTACTAAACAATTTGTCTGTATCATTATCATTCTGGGCAGTGCCTTCTGAATGCATCCAGGAGACGGAGAAGTATGCAAATTCAAAACACAGATTATTAAAACCACCAAACTAATGACTCACACTTTCATTACTCTAAGAAAATAGTATTTGAAACACTGTTAAATGTGATAGTGGCAAAAATGAAGCACACCGCCCTGCATTTACAGCAGAATGGTATTTTTAAAACACGCCAGTCAACTTTCTGAAGTTTAATGGGTGGCTGAAGTGAACAGAACAGGAGGTTCCTGAGGTTTGAATTATTCCAGGACAACATTGTTGGTGAAAGTTTTTGACAGTGTATTGACTTTCCTTAGAAGTTTTGTTAATAAAAAGGAACTCTAATGGCTTCTTTTTGTTCTTTGGTTTTTTTCTTTTCTTTTCAGTGAGCATTTACAGGCATGCCTGAGAGACTCCAGTTGGTTTCAAAGCTGGATATGGACTGGGATACAAGTAGAGGCAGCAGAAAACTGGTAATGAAGGTGAACCATTCAGTATTCTGATGAAGGTGAAAAATTAGGACTATTTACATAAGTCACAACTTATTTGCATTTCCTGACATTTCTGGTCCTTTTCTCCCTCAGTTGAGAGTTTCTGTTATATAACAGATAGATTAATGAATAAAAAACAAAAAATAATAAGCAAAGCGTCCTGCCGTGTCAGTTAGTGATACCTGCATTTTGGCCAAATCGCTTCTCTGCTCTTAACACTGTTTCAAAAACAGATTCAGAGATTTGTGCATTCAGGACAAAGCTTTTAACGAGGATCCAAAACTGAATGTTTAAATACTTATTTGCAAAGGCCCAGTTGATATTTTATACACACTATGAGCAGATTCAAATCTTGCATTTCTGAGTACGCCGCATTCGTAAACCAAGGTACTTTCAGAAACCCTTTAGAACTTGTCCCCCTTGCTTGACTAGCATTATGAAGAAGCTTTAATAGATATAATAGGCACACAAAGAATAGTTTCTAATATTTCTACTTGTTTCACAGTAGGCATAATGTATTCTCAAATTATTCTCCCATTTAGATACTCTTTTTGATTTCAAAATGAAATAGAAGTTATCAGAGATAGAATTATATGCCTACTGACTACTGCTTTTAATTATTCTAAACATATCTGGAATTACTATGTAGACTGATATTTATCAGTGCCCATACAGGAGATCTTCTCCCCTTTCTCTCCTCCCCTGCCCAAGTCCCTGCTTTCCTGCAGGACAGGGGAACAAATCACACCAACTCCCTCTAAGTGCACAAGTCACAGAGACAAAATGTCTTTTGCCGTTATTATAGATAGGCTGGGATAGCTCTGCTGCTGACTTCTCCTCTCCATGACAGTAGAGAGGGAAGGTATTAAATACACTAGCAGTTTAGACAGCCCAGGAGGTATTAACACCTACATGAGATGACTCTCAGCAACGTATCAAGCTTGCTTTACCTCCAGGCATAGGACCTAAGAAACTGCACTCACTGACTCTGCCCCAGACCCCGCAGGCATTTGCCCACCCATCCCCTTTTACCCGCGCTGCCTCTCGCCCTCACAGTCAGGTCTCACTGAGCCTTGGAAGAGTTCAAACTTTTTGATTTTGGTATTTTAAAGAAAAGCAGCCCGGGAAGAACCTGTAAAGAAATCCATTTTCATCCCAGTGACAGCTGTAACTTAGGGCAACAGGAGCAGAGACTTTACCAAGCCTTCCTCTGCAGCATTGCAATGGAGAAAGCATAACACCAGACTCATGAAGTCAAATTAAACAAAATGCCATTAAAAACTTAGCTGCTGAGACAACATTAGATCAAAGCTGACCAAAGGAAAACACAGTCATGAGAGAAGTAATGGCATTAATTTATCTAAGTTATTCCTGAACACTACAGCCTGAATAATAGGAAGAAGTCTCCCTATAAAATCCTCTCTCCCATTTCATTGGCACTGTAACACACTCTAAGTTTGGCAGAAAACACAATAAAGATACTGTAGCTCTACTAATTAACAGGGCCTGTGTATAGGGAAGACAATATATATATAAAAGCAAAAAGACTAATGGCACAACATGGAAACAGAAAACAGGTGGTTTTACAGGACTACATGTATCCAGCTTTCATAAACTGCAATAGCATCAGCTGTGAAGGTGCTGAATGCAACTCACCGGGCCAAAAAAAGAACCTGCTCTGATTTAAATTTGCTCGAATTTGGGTCAGCAGGAAACTGGCTCCAGACTTCCCCTGAGCCGCCGAGGGTAGGACGCTGCTCGCCTCCTCAACTCTGAACAACACTCGGGCACATCTGAGGTGCTATGGCTAAATGCTTAAGATCAGCAGTGGGGATCTCATAAACAAACGTCAAAGTAAATATTTTACCAGGCATATGTAAGTACTTATTAAGATTTACATCATATCTTCAGTGTCCTTGACATTTTACAATAGTGTTTATTTCCTTACTTGCTAATTCACAGAACTGGATAATCTACAAGGAATTTACACATTAGAAATGAGCAAGATTCTTGGGCATAACTTCATAAATACAACATTAGCACAGCAACACTCTAATATAAACATACACAATGCTAAGTAGGAAGAAAGGGCAGTACCTAGCAGTACCAAAATGTTCTCTCTTGCCTAAGGGCAGAGGAGGTCCTGTATGCCACTGTTGTGTGACAACCTGCAGGGACCTCGCTGAAGGCGAAAGGACCCAGTTTGTCCTGTGAAGCAGCGCTCTGCGCTGCCTCTCCGGGCTGAACAGGCAGAGGAAAGCGACTGGGAACTAGGTCACTGAATCAATGACCCTCCAGTTGTATCAGCCCAGCACCCTTGTCAGGGGAGGGCAGATAAAACAATTCCAAGCCTAAGACAGCTCTAAGAAGACAGTGGGATCTAATCTGCAAATGTGGACTCCGTTTCTTTCCATGAAGAAAAAGCCCATGAGTAGTCTGTGTATTGTGACCAATTACAAAGACCAACATGTAGCTTCTATTCACAAACAGTTATTAGTGCTCACATGTAAGACTGCAATGAAAATAAATCCCATTATAATGAGTAATACTATTTTCACCTGGTCACTAATGGGACATAAAAGTCATTCTGAGACATCATTTCATAGTGACACCATATGAAAATGTTTCCAACAAAAACCTGTAAAAATTAAACTCGGGGTTTAATGATTCTTCCATAGTGCGAGGGAGTAGCTGTGAACAGTTTTGGAGAAGGCACACACCGTAGCCAGATGCCGGCTTTTGTTATTCTGTTAAGGATGTCAGTGGCATTTGCTTTTTTCCCTGACTCATCCTTTTACCTAGTGGATATTCTGACCCTTAGTCCTGGCAAACCTAGCAGTACCAAAATGTTCTCTCTGGTACCTCATTAATCACTCCCCTGCCATGTGCTATCTTACCTGCAGATGTAATTCTTCTTGCAGGATTCTTGTAAATTCAGGCAGTTTGGTTTCTCCCTGTCCTCATATGAACACACAGGAACAATAGTCTGCCGTCTCCTTTCTGTACAGGCTACGTCTCGACAGGAGCAGAAGAGCATCCCGTAGCTGTGCTTTGGGGGAACTTTGTCAAAAAATAGCCGGAGGGCCTTATGACACTTCCGCTTGTTACAGATTTCATTAGACGTGCTGCTGGTGCAGGGGGTTATGTAAGCAGATCTGAACCTCTTGCAGGTATCATTTAGGTTACAAGCTTTTGCTGCATCCAAGCAATTGTTCCCCTTTGAAAGTACTGGCTCCACTAGAAAAAACAACACAACAGCAGTAAGAAATGCGTCACATTTATATTGTGTTTTGATGTTTGTGTTTATTTCACTGTTAATGAGATCCTGGTTATATATCTGTTACATACAAAACTTTCAGTGCCAGAAACTGCGACCAGTCCTTACGTTTCTTAGGGTAATGGTTTAACGAGCGAACAAGAGCATAGGCATGCGTTAAGATCAGAATGCTGGCAAATAAATGACGATTACACCGGGCAGGCTGTACTTCATCTTCTTTGTAGCAGACATGCAAGACGAATATTGGGTAAGACTTGGTCTCACTAAAAAACTATTAAAATCGCTGGTAAATTGGAAGGGATACGTTTGGCCTATCGTACAAGAACACAGTGAGAACATGGGCTCCCAACTCTACTTTTGTAAAGCTCTGACATTTTTTATTTTTTCCTTGAACAGTATAAATGACATTCAGTTTCTACACCAGGTAACAACATTTAAATGTAAGTTGGGTACTCCGCAGAATGTAAAAGCCACATGCCTGTTACTACAGTTTTTGAGGTATGAAAACAGCCCACCCAGCCAGAAAGGAAAGCAGGTGCAGCCCCACGACTGCGAGCTCTCCAAGGCCACCCACAAGGCCTGTAAGCTCCATGCTTAGTTAAAGACACTTTATAAGATCTATAGATGCCACCTGAACCCTGGAAGTTTTATGAAGTTTACAAGCTTTGAAGAAGCTGACGTAGAATTAACAAGTGACTGGGAATGAAATGCTTTAAAACAAGGAGTATGCCTCTCACACACACACATGCACACGCTACAACAAGTTATAGGAAAAATTAAACTCGGGTAAAAGTTTAGACTATAATTACACATTTAATTTTGCAATACGTTATCCAGATATTAAAACCCAATATATGCTTTGCTTGAAAATGAAGGCAACTGGCATTAGAATGAAAAATTCAATTAAGAATAATCGTAATGCTGCTTTGGATATTAGGAACGCCAACATCACAGATCCAAGAAAATACATTAACTTCCCGTTGCTACAGAATGGGCAAGCTGAACAAAACATTTTGCAAATACCTAAAACTCTGCAGCAACCTCTTAGGGGGGCTGGCCAAAGATAAAACATCTCAAATGATCTAAAGCTCTAAGTTCCTCTTAAAAAAACCTTTTTTTCAAGATCTTCCACCTTTTCCCCAAAACTCAGTCCAAGGCCATTCTACAACTCAGTGCCACTCCTCTACATTCTCCTACCACTTTGCCTCCCATTCCTAGATCAGGACATCAACCTTTTATCTTTTTCCATAGAAGGAAAAGATGATGTAGCTTGGCTGACATGCTGCACCGAGGTACTGCAATTGCCTGAACTGACTGTGCCCAAGATGAGCCTTGGTGCTAGCACATGCTTCACATTATACAAATACATCACCTGCTATTATTCAATATATCTTACCTAGCCAGAAGTAACGCAATGCCTAAGTAGCATTAGATTTTTCACTCTAGTGATATGCTGTAACTAAATTCAGTGGGTTTGTACATTTAACCTTTGTACATTTAACATGCACGCTCCAAGTCCTTCCCAATCCCAGTTTCTTGCACAATAATCTGCAACTTTTTGCTTCTTATCTTCACAAATTACAAAATTATAAACATGCAACATTTGACTATAAATAACAGAGCCAGGCATTTCTCATAATAGCAGCCTACCACAGTTTAAGCAACACCAGATGCAGAAGAGATGATATCCAAAATACAACCCTTTCATAAAATTGTAATGTTTTTACATAAAATGTTGCATTACATGAGCTTACAACTATAATCTTAACTATGAACTCTCAAAGTTTTTTTTATACAGTATATAGAATTATACATTTAGTACAAATATAATTACTATGTAATCTGCAGGGCATATAATTATGCAATATATGAATAGTACATGCTAATTACTATGTGATTGCAGAGTAATTACATGGTTATTTGTGCCTGGGAGTCAACTGCTGAATGCCACTCTTTAAAGCAAGATTCCGTGGAAGAGCTTCGAATGGGGCATTTCAATATGAACAGACATCAGCTTACTGTATGATCTATTAGAAAGCATTCTTTAAAAGAAAACCCAAGATGTAATAAAGCACCTCTTTGCTGTTAATCATATAAATGTTTTCAATTAAGGGTCCAAAATGTAGTAAATGCTGACACAGAATTAAAAGGCACTGTGAATATGAACACCTCAAAGATCAAAAGGGACAGGTTAATCAATCTTTTTTAAAAATTGAGCACAAGCCAATTCACTGATGACACAAACAGCAGTGAAAGTTATCTTGGATAAAAGTTGAATTAGGTGCAAATAGTTCACAAACAATAGTTACGTTCGTTCATATCTTTCACACAATTTCTATCTAGTCAAGCCTCGCATCCCTCTACATGTCAACTCTGAACATTGACCAAGTCTTTTGGTGTTTGGGTTTTTTTTCCTAGAACTACCCCTGGCTGTAACTTGCCACTAGCCTTTTCTATTTTGATACATATGTCTCTAGCTATTGTTTCTGGCATATTTATCATCACATTATACAAATTATTTCTACCTTTTAAAACCAAGACTAACATACAGAGATATGCATCAACTGCATTTGAATTAAACAAGACTGTCTAAACCAACTCTTCTTATTAATGCCAGCTTCTCCCAAGCTTTTAAATTGTGTTTTAATGCAAAACGTATGGTTCAGAACACACTTTATGCTTTATTTTTATTGCAAAAGTACAACATAGTTATTCCTAAGTCCTGTGGTAACTACAAACAGTTAACAATACTGAGAGTGTTTCTGAGGTTTACTTACGCAGCAGTAATACATAAGGTCAAAATTTCACCCAGCTTCTGTTCTGCAAAGCTTAAATTATTAAGACAAGGCAGGAGTTTGGCTCTTATTAGGTACTGACTACGTTAAGAGAAAATGGATCTAATCCAGAGCTACTTTTCCTGCCAGCATCCTTTGGGAAAGGTCTGTAAGCAGATCCTTTTTCGGTTCCCCCCTCTCTTGGGGTACTTGGATATGGATTGAGGGCGGTCAGAGCAGCAGCCTGGGACAAGTAACGATTCCCTCCCACCACCATTTCCCCATGCAGAGCTTCCTCTCTCCCAAGTCCATTTTGCCTTGGGCCCATTCTGGAAATCTCTGCCAAACCATGCAGCTCTCCGCTCCTGCCAAATCATTGCAGACTCCGAAGTAAGTTACTTCCAGGAAGGTGACAAGTGATGCCTCATGCCCGTGTGCGAGCCACTGGTTCCCACCCATGGCAAGGGGCCCAGCAGAGCAGATCTGCAAACACCAGGATGCTGCCTCCCACCAGAAGTCACCAGCAGCTGGGAGCTGCTTCGCTGGTATGGGTGCTACCCTGATGCGGTGCAGGCAGAGTCAGGAAGCACACAGCCAGAGCCAGGAGCTGCTGCCTTGGTGGGAAAGCACCCGTAGAGTTAGGATGCCTAAAAATGTCCTCCTACCAGGCCGTTTGCTGTACGCTATGTGCAAAAACTCTGAGGCTTGAGCAACAATTGGCTTACTAACTGACCTCTACGTGGATCACCGTCTCACAGCTCTTCTACTGCACATGTAACACACACATGCAAGGTGAGATGTTTTTTCTGATTAATTTTACTGATGAAAAAGCAGGCCTTGTATTTAGTATAAGGTGTAACCACTTCGGTATTCGCTATCTCCTGAACCCCCCTCACCCTGGCCCAACATTGTTACAGCTGCAACATCTCTGGACTCAAGCTCCCATACGACAGCAGAAAGAGCCAGCCAAACGCTTGTCTTTCATCCAGAGATGTTTCTAGAGTTTTAATAGGGCTTCCTCTGCCCCGTGTGATCTTCCTTATGCTTCACCCTCTTTCACAGTTTCTTCACCTTAATCTTTCATCTTCCTTGCATTTCCATTTCTATTTCATTTCTGCACCTACTGAGCCTTTGGCTGGCTCCTCAACTCCTGTTAACCCCAGGGTGCACAAGAAGGGATTCTCCGTGGATATTGGGAGCTTCTTACTCATACTCCCACTAGATGGAAGGAGCGAAAGGACTATTACTTGTTCTATAAGATTCTTATTAAACAGCAAAATGGACACTTAGTTTTCAATTTTCTTACGGCACATAAAAAGCAATTTACTGAGGTTGGCATTAAAATTACCATTACTATTTGCAAGTAATTAGCATTAGTAGGTTTTCTAGGGGTTTTAGTGAAGGGAATGCTGTAAAGAGAGCGGTAAATGTTAATGTGATGGAAAGCAAAATTACAAAGTGATAGAGGTGACCACATGGGTATGGGCCTACTCCAACACAGGTGCAGTATATGGCATATAGGAACCAAAACCTGACCAGAATAAAGAGAAGAACCATGATCCCACTTTAACAAAAGTGCTGCTATGGAGTTCACAAAAGTACTTCTGCTTTGTAAGAAGAGCAGATTAAAAAAAAAGGAAAGCATGGGAAATATTGTCATCTGCAGCTTAATGGATTCAAATAAACTACCATTTTCCTGGACAAATTATTTCTAATCCCAAATGGCAGAGAAAAAACGAGTCACACCTGAGAAATCATGAGACTGATACATGTACATGTTATTCTGAGGTTCTACTTGTCTTCTACTAGCATTTAAAGGTCAGGCCTACTTCAATCCTTTTCCATAATCATAATAAGCTTTACTTTTTAAATTAAAGTTAATACATTATCAGCTATAACCAGGGCTTTCAAAGCACTACCAAATACGACAAGATGCATGTTGAAATCACAATCGACAGCAACAGTAGGTGCACCAGGTGACAAGTATGAGATTGACTCCTGTGTGCAGAGGGCACACCCAGGGCTAGAGCAACAAAAGGACATAAATAAACAAAACTGCCTAAACTGAGACTTTTAGGTTCCCACGACCAAAGCTGGAACATTTTACATTCCTGGTAAGTCATGTAAGTCTTTGATAACACAAATTCCACAGGTGCCTAGAATCCTTTTCTGAATACACCCATAAATCTACTTGAGGAGGTAAAGACTGTCTCCTGTCCAAGCCCTGTAGAGATCAGGAACATTTACATTGCTTAGTATGAACCAACAGACATGATTTGGAAGTGTTCATCACTCAGCTACCATATTATGCACAGCTGCTACACCCAAAGTCTTTTTCAAAACACCCTGGCCTTCGTTTTTATAAGACTCCGCTGGTGAATCATCAGTCGGGATCTAGAAGACTTTGGTTCAATGCCTTCCTTGACCTGGAGACTCAGAACCACTGTTCTCATTTCCCAGAAGGGTTCTCAAACCCTCTCGCTGTTGAGTATTCTCAAGCAGGTGCCCAGGAAATAATGTGTATTGCAAAACACAAGAGAGAGCATCATGCTTCAGCCCAAAGATGAGACCTCTCCCCGGGAGGCAGATGGCTGGGTTCTGGCCTGCACCCAGGAAAAAGAGTTATTTCTCTTACAAGAGCAATGACTGGAAACCAGGACTGCCTGCCTGAAGATGACTCCCTTAATTGTAAGTCTGCAGAAGTGTGATCCCATTTGTGCTCTCTTCTTCTAACCCCTGCTAAAAAAAACCATAACCCTTTCTATACCACCGCTCCTCCCCTTCCTTCCAGACCAACCTACTGCCTAATCCATAGGGTACCCTCTCAGGCTTTGTGAAAACCTGTAGAGAAGAGCAGAAAGCAAAGCCATCCCAATTCCTCAAAGACTATTCTGATCGCTAATAATGACTAAAGCACCATGACATCTTCTGCTAGGAGCCCATTAAAAGAAGAGCGGCTCCCTACTCCCAGGAGCATACACTGATTGCTGTGTGGGCAGATGCACCTGCCTGAAGCTGTGAATTTGGCTCCTCAGGTCCAGAGCCTTCCAACAAATCTCAGTTTCTGCATTTCTTATTGTCCATCTAGACATTTATTGTGCAGGGTTTTTCATTGGGTGGGGGTTTTGGTTGGTTGGTTGGTTGTGTTTTTTAACACACTATTGCCTGTGCACTTTATAAGGATTCGGAGCATCTTGCTAAGGATTTTAGATTATCACCTGGAAGCAAGGGCTCCTGACTTTTAGGTGGATAAATCTATCTCTTGGTCTCTTCCTGGAAGTGTAATTCTACTGAGAGGGCCACATGCCCTACATGCTGCATTTTGCATTGCCCAAGCTCACCACTGGATCTGGGCTCTAGTACTTAGCAGGACTCTTGTCTCAATTTAGAGTTAGATCCTGCTACCTTTAGTTGACCATTTCCTGGTGCATTTCATAGACATTGCAGATAAAGATTCCAGGAGAAAACTCCTATGCTGGATATGTGTTGATGAAAAAGGGAAGAAATGATGTCTTAAGATTTCCTTTGATACTTTCAGTCTTTTCTGGGGAGGAATGGGGAAGGCTGAGCAGAAAACTCAGAGGTGGCTGAGCCCTGTGGGCTGGCTGAGGGACATCTGCTCAACTTACAGGCTATGTAAGAGGGAAGTCTTATAACCCTACAGTGAACTGGTTTAAATTTTTGTTCCACAAGAGCAGGGAGGGAGAGGAAACCCTGCTCCCCAGTGTTAACAACATTGTGGTCTGCTGCTGAAATTCTTTCTGTCTTCACTCACACAAATATCCTGATCTATCACCTTTCATTTCTGCTACAAATGTAATGAAAGTTTATGCCAGGGTCCCTAGTTTTCCACCTGGCACTGAGGACAGCATAGTTAAATCTATTTATTCACTAGAGTTACTCTGAATGTTCAATAATCTAAAGTCAAGAATTTGCTTCTTTAATGCTACTTTTACTTCTTCTGTCCAAGGTATCTCACACAGGAGGCAGAAATATATGAATAAAATCAGAAGCTGCTAAACAAAGAAACTTCCAATTGTTGCAAACTGATCCAGTCACTGTTTCTCACATTACCGTACCAATTATTTCAGTTCTACCCTAAAGGGTTTTAGGGTGTAAAGGTCATTTTAACGTATCTACACTGCACTAGCATTAGGAATGGATTATTCATGGCTGGGACCATATACAGAATATATTTTTTTCTGAGGGAGTTATCTCAGTCATTCCATATACAATTCATGCTCTGTACTGAGTCAGAGGCTGGTTTTGTGATGTGGAAGGCTATCGCCGCGGTTTCAGCTGAGTTCTTCTAATTAATTTCCCCTTAAAATATTCAAAGTGAAAATGTGTTACTGCATATGCTCTCATGTTATACAGTTCAGTAGTTTATTATTAGCTAAATACTAGGTCAACAGAACTGAGAAAGAACTAGCACACACAGAAATACAGAATAAACCTGTGAAAATATTCAAACCTACACAGTTGCCATGAGAAGTGATTTACTGCATGCAAGTTCTCAAGACACAGTGAGGGACTGTTTACCAAAGTCATGCCAATTTACAGGGCAACTTTCAGCATTTCTTTTTATTACTGCAGAATTGAATTCACAACTTGTTTCCTCTTTTCCCCAGACTTGATTAATTACCATGTTAACATAACTACTGTTCTCCTGCTTATAATGGGCTCCCTCTAAAGTGCTGCCCCAGCAAAATAAACCAGGAGAAAGCTTCTAGCTCTTTGCTCTAGCATTGCAATCCTTTCTAATCTCACGATTTTTCAAATTTATGTTCCATTCCAATAAAGCTTGTATGAATATCATAGCAAATCAGATAATACAAGGTTTTGACCCTTGTAATTGATCCTTCAAGGTTCTTTTTGCCTTTTTCCAGTTGACGTGCTAAAAATTACATTTAGATGTGCTTGTTGACACTTGAGAATTCACTTTGTTGGTCATATACACTTTTTCAGAGAGATCACATTACACAATGACGTATTTCTAGTGCTTTATTTCTTCTACACCTACAACCCCATTAAGCTGTAAGCAAACCTCCCATGGGGCTGTAAGACTACAAGTATCAAGGGGGCAATGCTCCCATACTGTTCAGAGGGAGTATACCTGGAGAAAGTATTACGTGAGGATACAGGGTTAAACATTAGATACTATTTTAAAATATTTTCAAATAAATAAAAGCAGCTGAAAATAAAAAGTTCAATTTCCATTTGTAGAAAAATACACATTTTAATGAACACAGACCATGTATGCTGGCACTAGAAATCAGTTATCTAGCAATGGTTTCTGTATCACATGACCAGTGGAATAAAGTGATTAATTGGACTGTCTCAGTAAATGCGATCATTACACTTTTAATTAACCTTTTCAACCTCTCGCACCTTTTAGTTTTGTTATACATTAGATTTTTGCAGTTTTCCAGTTATTATGCTTGACTAAGCTTAAAACAATACCGAGTTCTGTTACAAAGATAAGAAAAACAATTCAAACAGCTCTTACTGTTCCTAATAAGAAAATACCCCTGATACTGTCATCATAAGGGTAGTTATAAATCAGGTGGAGGACAGACATTCTGAACTCTGTGGCTAGGTTCCCACCTAATTTTTGTTTTGGCAGCACACTGTTATTTAATGGCTCTGGCTACCAGGAAACTAGCTTTTGAAAATTCTTTCTCAACCTAGTTATAATTACTCCATATAAATCATACAATGATCAATTATAATAATCTTAGCTTCATCCATTATTTAAACTTAGCATTTGAATCTACACAGCAGGAGTGCAGGAAATTCCAAAGTCCTTTCTCTGCTCGCTAACAACTGCTTTATTCCTGAAGTCATGCCAGTTACAGAAAAGAAGGGGCCAGATACGCTCTTAGCTATGACATCGAAACCTAAATAACCACAGATTTCGGACAAGGAAAGGTTTTTAACTCTGAATATATTATTTTTTTCTAACTTCACTAGCTTCCTGTTGTTGAAACTAAATTCGGCGTTTGCTTTCATTATGTTGGTGCACCAAAATCAGAGGAGTTCTACAATTATATACACTAACAGCATAGTATATTCTTACTTTAAAATGGCCTAGACCTTTCTCATATGTATACATACATACACATTTGTACACATGTGTATAGGTATATAGAATGTTTCCATACTATTTGGCTTCATGTCTCATTTCACAAGATAGCTACTTATATATTTATTAATAAGCGTGAGAAATAATCCAAATGTTTTTGTCTAACTTAAGGCTGATTCTAAGATATCTGGGCTCAGTGTGATATGAAAATTAAGTCTGATGGAAAGAGGAAAGACACTTAAAAGAAATGAACTTTCACAAAGGCTCAAGCGAAACATCCAAACATTTTTCAGAAAAACTTTAGAACTATAACTGGATTTTGAATTAGTAACAAGGATTTTTAGAGCATTTTAATAAACTCACTATATATTTTTGACTGTGCAAAATATTAAGCTTATGATTATTACTTTTTTGTACCTTGTCCTATTTCAGTCTCAGCCATAATATATGCTATAAAACATAAACATAGGGTCTGTTTTGGGGTTTAATATTTTGAAATTTTCCAACACATATTTTAGTGTTTCAACCACAGGCCAAGAATTGCTTTGTCAATAAAGCTGTATTTTTTGCTTTTACTTTTTTCATTTCATTAAACAATAAAGTTGTTAAAATGTGGGAAGTGAACATGTAAAAAGTGTTAGGATATATTAAAAAAAAATAAAGTGGTGCTTTTGCACATAGAGAACCACACTTTTTCTCAGCGTCTAAAGGAAGAGTAATAGGTGAGCCAAAGGGAAAGACGTCAAAGGTGGGAACATGAATAGCGTCTGGCACAACAGGAAAAGGGCTGAGAAAGCCCTCAACTTAAGACTATATGGGCACAACCCCAACACCAGGAACAAAAATATGAATCCATATGTCCAAATTTGGGCATCACATGAAATTTGTCCATGGACAAAGCACTAGTAGAAGCTCACCAAATGGTGTGTAAGTAAAAATTAACTGGTAGGATTTTCAATTTATTTATTTTTAAATAACAGGCATATATGACACAGAGCAACTCTTTTCATGAGATAAAAACTCTTCCTCAAAAGTCTAACTGGGAACTTCGTTTAGCTCATTGGATGGATAAATGCACAGTGGAGGAACCAAGGAACTTCTCTGTGCTCCTCAGCTGGGCAGACGTTGGGCTGCTCAAAGCCTTAAAAAGCTTGCAGCATTTAGATTCAAGCAGAGAAAGGAGATGTCAAGAAAGGAGAGCTTGTCAGAGCAGGAGGGAAATCCTAGAAAGACAAGACCTCATATATGATAAAGCTGGCATTCATATTTGATCTTAGAATCACAAGGTTGGAAGGGATTTCATAAAATAATGCACCTCCTGCCCCACAGCAAGACCAGCTATAGCCAGAACAAATCCTGACTGATGCTGTCTTAGACATACCCAAGTCCATAGGACCAGTGGGTATGTGTGCAAAAGTGCTGAGGGATCTGCCAATGTCACTGTGAGGCTGATCTCCTTTTCATAGGTCTTGGCAATCAGGGGAACTTCCTGATGGCTGAGTAAAGCAAATGTCACAAATAACTTCAAGAAGGGCAAACAGAAGGATACAGGGAATAACAGGTGGGTCAGCCTAACATCAGCTGCAGGGGTATTATTGAGCAAGTCCTCCTTGAAGCCATCTCCATGCACATAAAGGACAAGAAGGTGATGAAAAACAGTCAGCATGGATTTACCAAGGTCAGATCAGGCCTGACTGCCTTCTACATTGAGATGACTGGTTCAGTGGACAGAGGGAGAGTACGGTATCAATTTAAATCTGACTTTAGCAAGCCTTTTGATACAGACTCCCACATTAATCCTTGCAGAGAAATTGGAAAAACAGAGTTTGGATAGGAGGACTACAGGGTGGAAACTGGCCCTGCTTTGAGTGGGATCTCAATGACCTCCAAAGGTCTCTTCCCACCTTAATTATCTGCCTAATTTATGCTCTAACCTGTTCTTCAGTAACTCCACAGCTTTTCCAAATAGCTATCCAGTATTCCCTATGCATCCCATTAAATTTCTTTCCTGGTATCTAATCTAACTATCACTTCCTGCAACATAATTCCCCTGTTTCCTGCCTAACTTTACTCCTTTCCTCTTAGCAATGGCTTTTTAACTTCTTGAAGACTGCCATTCTTCCATCTCTCCGCTCTTCTTTTAAACTAGTCCTCCCCAATCTACGAATTCTTTCTTCATAACATAAGTCATGTTTTCTAGGTGTCTAAACTTATGCTATTTTATTCTCAGATTTGGGAAAAAAAAAATGGAAATTACAAAAAAATCCATTGACCAAGAGTTACTGTATGAGTTGTACTCAGGAGATTGCTACAGACAGACAAAACCTGTTAATTCAAGAGTTGCTGAAGCATAGCTTACTTCAGCCTCAAGCAATACCAGTGTAGGTAGGGATGGTTTACACGCATTGACTGTCTACCGCAGGAGTATATATTAGCTTATCTATGACAGCAGCTTGCTCCTGATGGCTATAACCTGAAAAAAGAGTCAAAGTATATAAAACCTTAGTAGAAAAATTATCCTGCTTATTCTGCGGTATTACTCTTTTGGAAGGAAAATCAAGAGAGGATAGAGGGCTGGAGAAGGATCGTGAATTGAGTCTGACAATAGCAGCTGATGGGATAAATCAGGAAACATTTGAAGGCAGAGAGTGGGGAGAGATACTCTCTCCAGCATAACAAGAGAAGCTCTAAAACTCTCCTGCATCTCCTATCAGGTAGACACGATGTCTCTGTGGTCATGACAAAAGTACATTAGCACAAGTAAAAGAAGAGACTAAAATCACAGCGAAAGCAGCAGTAACAGAAACAGGCAGATGCTCAATTAGTGACAGCAGCAGTAGGGGTGGGGCGAAGGTTGCCATCATGGCAGCAAAGAGAGCAATAGAGTCAGAGAACAACAAAAGTCACAGCAGCTGTGGAGGCACGGAATCACCCCCCCTTTCCCTGCTGCTAGTGAAAACCATTTGGGGCAGTTATCTGGCCTATCTACCAAACAATATGAGCCTCATTCCATTAATCCACCACCAGCTGCTCTTCTTTTCTCTATCAGTTGGTCCCAATGCAATCCTGTTGAATACAAATAAATTTACCATAATGTGAAGAGGGTAATACTGGTAACTCTTGTCTATCCATGGATTTGCTGTGCATCAGCTTCAGGAAGCTTATGGGAGCTACAGTCACTGTGTTGCTGCTGACTTCATCTTAAGTCTCATTGCAGAGACTTCAAAAGACAATGATCAAGGAGATTTGTGCATTGAGGCAGGTGCACTTAATGGAACAAGGAAAATAAGATACTTTGGAAATAAGTAACTTAAATGATACTGACTTAGAGATTTAATAATGATTATGATGGTCACTATCCTACTGTGTGTCCAGAAGATAAAGCAGCACAAAATGAAGGTAAGGCATCGGTGTATGATGTATGTCACTTACCTACATGCAATTAGGGGTTTATTAATTTGAGATTGTTATGTTATTTAATAAATTAGACCACACTAATAATTAGACCACTGCCTACTGCCTGCTCTAAATTACGTTTCACTCCCACGTATGCTGTGTACGACACGTGGCAATCGACAGAAAGCTTCTTTCTGTTTTGTCTTCAGTGTTCTGGTCTTTCCCTGTTCTCCGCTGATCCCTCTCCCTGAGCTAGTCTGGTTTGCCTTTATTTGTCTCTTATAAATAAATGTCCAACTTTTTTTTCCAAATGTAAAAATGTAGTTCTTCCTGAAAAAGGCAAGCAGGAAATCAAATTATTTTGACTTCATTGTTAACTACGTGGCACTCGTGCCTCTTTTTTGAGGTGCTGCCCCCATGCCTCAGCTGTCTGTTATTTAATGTCCAGTCTGAAGCCCACTGAACACAGTATTTTGACTTCCATTTGCTTCAATAAACTCTGGATCCAAGTTTTATGCCCTAATTCAGCCTGTGCTTTAAACCCATTTGAATCAACTAAGCATTTGATTAAGTGCTGCCATGAACTGGGCATCAGCTTACACTCCCCTTGGCTCCATTTTAAACTCTAAAATACATACAGAATGCATTGGATTTTATTTAGTGTACATGTTTACAAATATGTGAATACACACGTACATAGGAGTAAAAACAACTGAAAAACAGTGTTACACTAAAATTAATTATGTCAATGTTCAAACACTAACATAAAATGAATGTCCTCCTAATTAGGGAGGAGTGATCCTCACTAAGGAAAATGACAACACGATTTACATTTAAATAGTTTATTCTATTCAGAGTCACTTCACACACACGCATGCTACGGAATTGCAGCCAATTCTGGAGGGGAGAATTATACCTATCCAGCACCAGCAACACTGTCCAAGAGGCACATGGATAAGAGATGAACTAAGAGTGTATAATACTCCTGTGATCAAAACTAGAACATTTACCCAAATCACTATTTTTTTTCAATGTTAACACTCCCGATCAGGTAAAAAGTGTTACTGCTGTCAGGAATTCAAACCATGAGACTGACATCCCAACTCACATCCTGCTGGGACACTTGTGCAGTATTGACCTAAATGGATGGGTTTGAAATACTAATTCACCTGTATTAACAATATTAATTGCATTCCCTTCATCGCGGGTGCAGCCAGTACAGTGTTGCAGAGACAGCAATTGTACAGTGCACAATAGTTGTACAGCAGCGGAGTCGCTCCTCTGGCACATAACACAGCCTACTGATCACTATGTGAAGTGGTAACATGGAGACTACAGCTCCCTGAGCCTCCTTGCATAAACACAGATCTAGTTGATGACAGTTGCTCTGACTTTCTGTGTGTCACTGAAGCCATGGATGCAGGATGGGTGCGGAGCCATTGTATTGCTAATTTCTGTCTGCAAACCTTGATGCTTAACCAAACTGAGCCGAAAACTTTGGCGAGTTTCAGTTTCCCATTCTTCTCTACCCTCTTTTTCTTGAAGAATGGATTCAGTAACACTGTTTGAAAATCCTGGCAGAAGGTTAAAATACTTAGAACCGGTGCCCCTCACAAACGGGCTGATGAAGAGTTTCTTCTCAGTCCTGTTGGAGATAAGAGATTAACAGCACCCTATGTCTACTTGCTCTTTCTTTGTATTTACATTCTTCTTCATCTCCATCAAAACCAAAAATAGTTTGCTTATATACCTGATGATTAGTGTCAACAGCAGTACTTTTACTTACAAATGCCTGTATTTAGTTAAAAAAATAGTACTCAGATTAAAGCCTGTGACCTAAAATAAACCTGTCTTGAAGCTAGTGATGTTCTAAAACTATTGTGATGTATGAGACACATAAAATAATAAAGAGCCCAACCCCCCCAAACAAGCACAACACACAGAAGCATTGAGCAGAGAACAGAATCTCAAAATTCATTACATATTGCATACCACCATGCACATGCATGTCTCAATCAGCAACAACTCTTGCTCGCCAAGGCCCTCATACAGCTGTGAAAATTTCATACGTCCGATTAAGTGTACATCCATTACAATAGTATAGTTTCCTCTGTAATTCAAGAGCATGAGAAAGAAAGATTAAGAACACTATTGAAATCAACACCAAAACTTAAAATAAAATGAATCATGATTAGCTGTTAAAGCTAGAATTATGTAGAAAGGGGAGATATTCACAGTACAGTAATGCACCAGTAAATAAATAAACTACGAAAGTCCCACATATTTGACATTTGAAGAACAAAACTATTCATCAATGTCTTGGCACGGATCGATCACACAGAATGCTACTGCCGAAAACCTAATAGTATGATGGTAATAATGTAGCCATAAAGCCTCTGCTCTATAATTGACTGCTTCCACTTCAAGCTAACATGTCTAGAAGAGTGACTAATGTTCCACCTAAAGATTTCACTTGCATTGAATGACAATCAGCTACACCTCATGCTATTCTCTGTAGATTGCTTATGCTGGGTAATTGTTGAGGGACATGAGCCAGAGGGGAAATAGTCTACTTAAATAAGGAAATTTATATGAAGAATGGTATGATAATCTCAAAGGAAAATACAGAGTTTCTCATCTGATTGTAAAACACAACACAATACTTCAGCCAACACATTCCTTTCCTAAAGCAAAAGCAGAAGCATCAGTACCGACTCCATAAATAGGTCAGAGTAGGTTTTACATTTCAAACAGGTATTCAAACTTTCACCAAGGTATAAAAAATACACTGTATGCTTCCCAAAATTACAGCTGATATTCTTTGAATAAAGAACATATTTCTGAGAATTACAGATAGATTGTATGTTTGGCCAGATTTTCATTTGGTAGAGGGGAGAATAATGGAATTCCACTGAAAGTCAATAGAGTTAATTAGTGTTACAAAACCAAACAGAACTATACACTTCAATGACATGATCTGTCTTTTTAACTTACTTTTGTGATCTTACGGAGCAGACTATCTCAAAAATACTATGCAATAACACATGGTTTATTTAGTTTTAATTCAGGAGACTAAAATGAATTTAAGCATATTTTTGTACTTTTCTGAATGAAAAAAAACCTGAAAGACTGAAGAATAAGTTTGGAGTTTTTTAATTTTTTTGAGGCTAGAATGAGAAATTTAAATTTTCTTTTTAATTTTCACTGCAGATAAAAATATATTTATAATTAAAATGTTTGGAACTCTCTAATGGACCATGAGTATAAGTCAAATTGCTCTGTCGCCTTTGATATATACTTAAAGGTAATTGGCTAGTCTTAGTGATGTATTTTTAAAGAGCTACCTATTGATTAATAATGTTTCAGTATTAATATAACCACTTTGTGTGGATCAAGAAACATCAATAGCAGAAACCCATATTTATCCACAAATTAACTGGATATAGATCTGTTGCTTTAAGCAAAATGGGGTGCATTCACTCATTATTTTACTAGAGGAATGAGATAACTGTAACAGTCAAGATTAAAGCAAAACTTGTTTTTATATTTTAGCTGCATACAATGGATAAAGTTCATGCTTTTATGCTCTTGCAGAATGCATAAGGAAAGGACGCAAAAGGAAAACTCCTGCCTGCGGGAATCCGTGAAACAGTAGTTTTGTACTTTGGGGCCTTCTGCTTAAATCCTGGACAAAATGAAATGTATAGTACAAACAGAGGTGGGTTTTATTTTTTTTTTTTTTTTTTTAATCCAGTTAAAAATGGATAAACCAGTAAATGATCTTGTAATCTGACCCATATAGCCAGAGCTCTTACAGCCACACTCATCTCACTGTCACCCAACAGGCTCCATAAGGACACAAAGGTTTGCTGATTTAAAGATATATTTGAAAATAATACTCTGGCCTGCACGTGGTAAGCCATCACACAAATATATAACTGAACATAAAAAACTGCTTGCAGATGAAAGTTACCTACCTGAGACTACAGTGTACATTCACACAGTGTATGTAAATGTGTGAGAAAAAAACTCAGTTAATTTCCATAGGAAATGGCAGAAAAAAGTGTGTTTTGCCTTCCTACTGCAAACACTAATGATTAAATTCAGGAAAGCCCCATTCCAAGTATTTTACCAAGCAGTTCAAAACCTGGATTGTGCTGTGAAATCTTAACAAGATCACAGAAATTCAACGCTGGAAGGAACTGTAATGGCTATCTAGTTCATCCTGTGGCAAGCCAAACTGAGCCCATCCTTTGCAAAATATCTGTCTGTATCTCCCAGTGGAGGGGATGCTACAGCCTCCAGGATATTACGTACGGTGCCTAGTTATTCTAAAAGTTACATTTCTTTTGCCTAATATCTAACCTAAACATCACATACTACAATTCAGACCAATTAACAATTACCCTGTCACAAAGGATATTAGACTGCTTTGACATTTGTTCTTAATGACTCCACACTGACCCCTCTTATCACCTTACATCCCCTGGATGCTTTTAAATCAATTTTTTTAATACCCTATTCTATCATCCTTCCAAGCACTGAGTTTGGGAACTGGATCATAATTCCCTGGGCCTTTTTCCTAGGTTTATTTTATTGATGTTCTATATATATTTATTTTTTTTTTTAATAAGGTAGGTACTATATTAGTCTTTCCTCAGCCCCCTGGGATGCCCTCTTTCTTCCATGAGTTCTCAAAGATAATTGCTAATAGTACAGTGACAGCTTCAGCTTGTTTTAAGTACTCAAAAAAGAATTTCATCAGGCTTTTGGAGTATTTTCATGCCATCAGAAGGAAAAAAAACCCTAACATTTTGTGTGTGTTTTTCTTCATTTCTATTCAAGACACAATTTAACTCGAAACTAAAAAGGAAACAGAAATCTTTAACTTTTTTTTTTGGTGCCATGTCCTGTGATAGCATACCATATGTTACAGGCTAAACATCTTTAAACTGCCTTCCTAAACTGCTTGAATGTTGAAAACTTTTTATATGATCTTTTACCAGTAGACAATAGTAGTTCTCAAAGTCAAAAAATCTGTCTTTTCTCCTCCAATACATACAGATCATCAAGGAATAAATCGACACAGGAAGTGAGGCCTAAGGTATTGACAGTCTTTGGTTGTTTTTTTGCTACTCTAGAGAAGGAAAACAAACTTTCACACCAACTGAGAAGCTAAACCAGATTTCTGGTGACTTTGTCTCACCACAGGGGCCCAGAGAAGTAGAAGTGTTCTGACAAATCAGCCTCTGAAACAGAGCAAAGTTGGCCAAAATTTTATTACTGTTGTTTCATTTATGATTGAACACATAAATGGATAGCCTTTCTATCCAAATTAACTAAAGCCACCTATGGCAAAACCAGGATCCTCCAATGTGCACTCACATCTCTAGAGCTTCAAAGCCCCAAGCTACGAGCAAAGTGTCCTTATTCAAAAGAGACCACAAGGCCACCAGATTAGGACAACCTATCCACCAGCAGTTGCCCCATCACCCTCTTAAACTTGTATCCGACCACCAGGGTGAATAAAATAAGGACCTCTTGAATCTCAGATGCATGAAACTGCTTACCTTCCTTCCTATTTTCCTGAGCCAGAAGCTGCAATCTTTCTTAATCTCTCTTCTGGTCAACATATGGGCAAACTATTTGAGCTAGGACAACAGCGGCTAAAGGCTACTGCTGTAAAGAATGTGATACAGCTGAAGAAACACCCAGATCCAGATGGAGTCTCAACAACGGGAAGCAAAACAGCACAAACAAGGTCACTCACTGCCCCCAGCAAAGATGGTACCCAAGTCATGAGCCCCAGTGCTACATGGCTGTGGATCCAGCAAGTCAAGGACTTCTACAACGTGTACTTTACAGTAAGACTTTTTCACAGCATCTGTCCTCAACAAAACTAGACGATTTGTTGAGCCTAAGGGATAATAGGGCCTATTCTATCTCTTCAGGAAAGTAGTGAAAACAACTGGACTAGAGAAGCTAACGAGTGGCCCAAAGCCCTATCCCGCGGAGCTGTCAGTCAGAGCCTGGGGACCTCCAAACCCTCTCTCAGCATTTCCTCTTCATCTACAACATCTCACGAAGCCAGTGAAAGGACAGTGCCAGGAGCATCAGTTTCCATTTCTGAAGGGCTCCTGGAAGAAATGTCGGTCTGCTCAGCATTCAGCCCCTGCGTGGTAGGGAGCTGAAAAGAGATGGGATCAGGGAATACCGTGTCAGATCAAATGTAATCTATGGCCTTTAGATGAGGGCCATAGCCATTAAATGATCCCCCAAGTGCAAAACTATGGAAAGCCCTGCTATAAACAAAGGAGATCTAGTTCCTGGATGAAGCACTTTGTCCTTCCCTAATCAGTAATTCTTTTCAAGGCAAATTAGTGTTGGGATAGAGGTACTACTATGTTAGAATGGCTCTTAGAAGAAAGCCTTCTCCTCTGAGTTTGCAAAAGCTTAGAATAAACTCAGTTACAGGGTATCCACTCCATATTATGGTAGACCATGCCATCTCAATTCCACAGCTGGATTCTTCAGGCTTCTGAAGCAGCAAAAGCAGGAAGGGGAAAGTAAAGGAAGCACAGTTTATTCAATCAACAATTTACTGTGGATCTGCATGTCCTAAAATTGCAGCTACTGCAGAAACAACACAAGGATTAGCTGCTTCAACAAATGTACAACTTGCATAAAATTTCCCTATTTTATTTGTTTCCTAAGAATAATTCTAAGGTCATTTTTGCCTTTCTGTAAAAAATTAAATAGTCAAGTTTTCTCATTTGTCTTCATCCAAATATTTTTGTAAACTCATTAATGATTGGACTGCTTCTGGAACAGCTCAATTTGTATGTAAAGCTTGCTGCAAAGTAAGTTGTGAAGAAGTAACATGGCAGTACATCAAATGACGTTTAACATTTTCCTACTTTCTTTTAACCAATCTCACAGGTGCTTTACATTTTGCTACAATATTTTTATGCAATGCAGAATCCTAAGTCACAATGACCCACCCACAAGTTCCCGACTAGTTAAGCAGATGCATAAGAAGCAACTCAGAAAACAAGCAGTTACACTAAGAAAAAAGCCATTAAACATGCAGAGAAAGCTTTTACCAGGGCAAAGGGATAGGTCAAGTTGTGCAAAAAGGAAATATAAGGAGCAGTTTAATGGCCTTAAATGCATCAGTAATTTTACAGCATTTGCTTTTTTTTTTATAGTGAAAGGATGTACTCAGTACCTAAAAGCTACTATATTTAACTGGAAAATAAGTGACCACTGTTTACTACTACAAAATCCAGGCCCTAGGTCCATGACAAAAAATTACTATTTACTTCAATCAACCAGCTAAAAAGCTTTTGTATATTTAAAATACATATTTTTCTGAATTTTCAGCAAAGATTCCTCATTGTCATTTTTGAGAAATTGCAGCAAATTAATAAGGATCTCCATCCATGGTTGAAAATATTTTTTGTATAACAATGAAGTCATTACTCTATTTCTGTAAATTCCATGAGAGCAAGAAATAGAAGCACAATAAAAATCTTTTTCATAACAGTTGATTAGAAAATATGGCCTGCAGAAAGTCTAACTCTCTCTGCACTTTGCACATTAAGAATCCAAATACGTTACCAAAGCTGGGATTTTAACCCCCCACAGCTTTAGCACAAAGAAGCACATTAATAAGATACAATTTAGATTTGCATTTTTTAATAAGCAAGGGGATCAAAGAAAATATGAATGCTGAAGGGATGTTAAATCATGTGCAAATTCAAACATCAAGGTATACTACAGAATGAAGACATGTTTGCACTAAAGTTAAGTGTAGTAAGGTTTTCCAGAAGTTGTGGTGAACAAAATGTTCTTTATGAACTGCGCCTAGTATGTCTAGGAGAGAAGCAGATGCATTCAAGTTGCACCAAATATTTTGAGGATTTGCACATGTGAATGGTTGATGGCAAATCAGAAGGGATGATGGACGACCAGCAATGAAAGGATTAATCTTTCTAATAACCTAGTACTGTTCTCATTAAAGACTTGAGCCTGTTTCTACATGAATATATGAATATCTTGAACTACCGTATATTTTCATTCAGACATCAGGATGGCACATCTCATTAAGGTGGCCACACTGCTGTAATCTACTGGGAGTAGCCATTAGTATGGGCATACCAACTACAACGGACTGGTACAAAAGACTGCTGATGACCTGCCATTAACAAGGGCTACGTATACGCAGCTCCACGTCCCATGAGGTGGCTGAGCTACCTCCCAAAACGGCAGAATGCAAACCAGTACCAGCACTTCTGCCTTTTGTATATATCTAGGACAGTTGACAGGTACATAAAGGGCACCAAGAAAACAAGGAGGAAATGGCCTTGACAGGCTAATGACAAACATTCTTTTCTGTAAAACTGTTTTACATTTTTTGAAGAATTGAGTTCAGAAGCTAAAGCTGCCTCCAGGCGTGACCAGCATTTACTCATCAGATCACCACAGGCCTCAATGACCTTGGCAGTCTTACGAGGATCATATTTTTACATGGATGAACTGTTCCTGAACAACTTCTCCAAACAGAATTTCTATCAATGTCAGGCACACTTGACTTTTCATTCTACTTCCCCTTCCTTGATTAAACATATTTATAGTGGACATTTAAGAGAGAAAAACAAGTCTTCACTAACATGCAGGTTTAATAAAATTAAATCAATCAATCATAGAACTAAAATAGTGTTTGCAGTTATCACACTCTTCACTGCTTGCATGCTTTGTCCCTCTGTCTATCCTAGTGATTTACTTTGTAAGTTCATCAGGATAGGGTTTATCTTGTAGTCCATGTTTGCGTACAGCCTGGCAGAATGGTACCTCATTCCCAAATGGCTCTTGAACGTTATGTAATAAACATGATTCATATGTGGATCATCTCCATCATTCTTACAGAGTGACAGAAGATAATACCTTTTGAAGAAATCACTTTCAACGCTTCGGTGTCGGTGTGCAGCAATGGTGTATGCTTATTGTAAACTTTCAGTCTAGGAGTTTCCCGTGAATTTTGAGGGTAAAATGTTCAGTGCAATTGGGAGTATACAATGAACTATATTCTCTGCTTGCAATTAGACTCAAAAATCCAGAGTAACTTTGTTGCTTCACTGAAAGATGTCAGATTCTTTCTCATTTCATAGCCTTCTCCCATCTTCAGAAGAGACCAACACAGAACAAGAAATCTAATCTACAGCTCTTTAAGCATCACACAGAAGAAATGAGAATGACATTTATTCTTTCTCTGCATAAATCATGCATAATAGAAATCTGTATATTAAATTAGGGAAGAAGTCTGTTCTAGCACCTCCATGAAGGAGGAATTTATAAGCAGAATTCAAGATTTAGTTTTTAATTACCATTTCCTGTCTTACCTCCACTTGTACTAACAGCCAATTAATTGATACCATGCCACATACACACCTATTGCGCTACAGTAGAGTTTAATTGAAAAAGGTACAAAAGTGTCCTGGAAAGCAGCTGTTATTGGCTGCTGTCAGATAGGGATAGATGGACCTCTGTTCCAATTCACTGCAGAAGTCTTTCTATTCTTAAATTCCTAACACATGCATAAATCGTAAGAGGCTGAACAGTGCAATTACTTTATATCTGAACATTATGGGTTTTTTTCTTTTTAGTGGAAAAAAAACTTGGACAAAAACACCACCAGACAAACTTCTAAAAACTTGCCTTAATCATTGATAATTTTCAATAATATATTTATTAAGTCATGTTTTCAGTCAAAGAAATACAATAACAAATGGACAAATCTACCTCTTTGAAAGCGATAAATGAGTTAAATTTCTCAATTCAACAACAATTCAGCTAGTGCCCTGTGAAAATTTTAAAGCTTGGCTGCCTGAATGTAAGATGGCATGGGTATCACATGGCACAGTAATCATCCTGGATAGATACTTGAATTACTCACTGGGACAGACCTATCAAGCTTTATTGAGTTGGTAAAAACAAATGGCTATAAAGATCAACTTTGGTTTATGAATCTGGCCCATAGAAAGAAAGTAAGAAACATTTATTCAAATCAGTTTCCAGCACAATAGCTGAAAGCAAGCAACAGACAATAAAACAAATTGGTGCTTGATCTAGTACTATTTGATATATTTTAAATATTTTGTGGTATGCACTGTTATATATGTCTTATTCAAAAATTGCTCCATTTAGCTGTTGAAACAATACAGCATGATTTCAATGCCAAATCTTAAAAAAAAAATGTTTTGGCTCAGCCAAAGGGGAAAACAAAAATCCCACAAAATTCTAATTTTCTGTACAGCACTGTCACTAGATATATAGCATGGATACTGAATTGTAAACTAACTAAAATAAAAGAATCACCATTTTAATGAGTGCAATATATCATGACAATGTCAATTTGATTAATGTAATGGGGCCACATTTCAGAAGAAGGAAATTACAGGTCATTAGGGTAAGTTAAAATTATGTTATAGATTTGAATGATTTTCTCCATTTTGCTAAAAATTTATCAAATATTTTTCTTTCGATATCTTACGTTTTTCTTTACAATCTCACACCATTCTTCTTGCCTCCAACCACTTTTAACTCAGAAACTGACAACCGTGAGTTGTAATGCTTTGTCTGATTATACAACATCTGGATCGATTAGAAAAGAAAAACAAAACTCGTGAATCTACTATGAAAAACCCTCCTTTTTATTAATATAATTATACACACAAGTCCCTTTTTTTATATAGATTTTTTAGTAAACATGCAGTTGGGTAAGTTTGTGCCTTAGAGATACAAACAAAAAATGACAAGCAAGACAAAGCACAAGAGTTTAGAAGATGAAAGTGCAGACTTTGGAGGCAGAGGAGACAGCTTAGGGAAAGTACAATATAAAAGAACAAGATGAAAAGCAAAATGGACGGATGTGATAACATGGGGAGAGGCAGTTTAGGCAGAATATGTATGTAGGGGAGAGTGAGAGCAATTGAGGTTTAAAGGTAGAGACGAAGAGCTTGAATGTCATCTGGTAAAAGATGAGATCTAAAGGATGCACAAAGCTTACAAAAACAAAGAAACCACTAGCCTGCCAAAAATGAATAATTTCATGTTTCTCCTCCCAGACTTTTAAAAAATTAACTGGATGCTAGGAATGAGATTTTCCCCACTACGGAGGATGGCAGAGAGCATTAACAGAGGGGAAGCATGAAGCCACCATGGGCGCAGAAGATGCCCCAGAAGAGAGTGATGGATGGAGAAAGAGAACATCTGTTCATATACACCTATGCAAATGTTTTCTTTTGGGGGCAGAGAGGAGGCCTACTACTTTGTCTTTAGCAAAAACAGGAAGGCATAAAGCAAGACTTCTATAAATCCATGGCCAGCTCCAGTGACCTGAAGTCACAGTACAAAAGAAAGATGTCAGTTAAACCAATTCAGATCACATCATGTGGGAACACTAAATGCTTGAGTGCTAGCCTGATCTTGGAAGGCTGCTGCAGAGAGTGGCTGCTTTGCACGCTATACAACCTTTCTGCCCACCCACAGAGCATCTCCCAAATGCAGTCAGGTTTCAGCATAAGGGCATGGAGTTTTGGAATCTTCCTGTGGGATTATTTTGCCTCGCTATCCACAGTTGTTTTAAAGTAAAATTAAATCATCTCTTGACTCAAGCTACTGGAAAAAAAAAAAAGACTGATGAAATCCAGCAAGTTGAAGATGAGATTTCATTATGGATTTTTGCAAAATCTGTTTAGTATTTGATTTGAAGCAGGCAAATCATCGTTCAAATCAACAGATCTAAGCATAGATTTTTATATTTGATGTTTGAGTAATTCTGTTTTTTTGATCATTACATATTTCTTCCTACTACCACAAAATATTAATGAATTTGTCATTTATCCTCCTAGTATCTCGGAGGGGCAACATTATAGTTCCAATTTATAGCTATGGAATCTAGGCATAGAAAAAGTATTTATGACTTGGTCAGACTACACGAGAAATCTGTGTATTCACAAGGGATTTAAGAGATACCTTGAGCAGAAATCTTACGTCCTGCAGTAATTTCTTCATCATAACACCATCTTTCCATACAAAATTTTGATATATCCTAAGGTCTTAGTTGATATTGCAAATAAATGGACCTAGGCATTGTCCCAAGCACTACTGAAAGGCTGATTCTTTTGTGGGTCCCAAAATCCAAATTCTAATAAAGCTTTTAAAGTAACTTTACACATTGTTAAGAAATCTTTTTCATGTATTTTAGAGAAAAAAAATCCCAACGTGTCTTGAATGATATCCCAAGTAAATTTGAAACTTATATTTTCATCCACTTATTGATTCATCAGTCAAAGCCACATTCCCGGTCTGACAGACTTCCCAGTAACATTTACAGAGGAAGCCAAGGTTAATTTTGTTCAAGTGTGGACAGCTGAAATGAGCTCTTATCCCAGTAAAGTTTTTTCTTCTTAAAATGGCCATAACAGTTTTTCAGGAAACGAACTTGAAAAGGCTGAACACTTCACTTGCTAGTGGTAAAACAATGATCCATAAACAGTAAACCAATACACAACATTATATAACATGACAAAGACTACTTTAAGTCTACTCTGCTGTATGAGTTATAATTCTAAATGGGTTAAAAATCAATGACCAATGTACAGTTTAGAAAATACATATATACTGTCTTTAAGCTACCATACATTTAGAAATCTGAAAGCAGTATGGACCACTAGGCATTTAGCCATAAATAGATTTATGATATTCTTACACATACTGTTTTTAATTAGGTATTATTTTACACATGTTCTCTCTGAAAGCAGAAAGGCATATGTCAATAACAACTATGAATGATTAATTCTTCTGTTACAGTATCTTAATTTACTAAGCAGGTAACATAAATTTGTCTAAATTGAGCCCTAAGTATATTACAAATGTTAATAGAGGGCCAGGTCACTGTCTACATTAATTTGATAAACAAAGTGATGTTTTTCATTATTAAAATGTGGTTCCCTGAAGTATAGATTAAAAAAGATGAAAGGACACTAAACAGAGATCGATGAGATTCAGCTTTGCGCTGCATTGCATAGAAGTAATCTCAATGGCATGCAATCCAAGACAGCTTCTGAAAAAACAGATGAAATCTGTTTGAATAGATTAGACCTCCAAAAAGATGACCTCCTTCCAAGTGTGCATTGTAGTGAAAGAACTCAAGGAGGGAGGGAGTTGGGAGAAGGATATCTATAGGCAGATGTTTGTGAAGCCAGCATGCAGCATCTGTAGATGGCAATGCCTTGCCAAAAGGTCTGATGACAACAGGTCTGCTCTGTAGGTCTTTATATATCAGCTCCAGCACCTAGGGAACAGTCAGTGCCCAAATCAACTAGAGACGTAGAGAACTGAGTGCCTAATAAATGAAATATGCTCTCAATAGTACAAAGAAACTCAAAGTTCATTAGCATCTGGGAAAACTATTTCAGTGCCTTTGGATCCTACAACAATTCATAAGAAGTTAATCAGATTCCTATTTGTCACTAATATTCAACTATTGTAATTATTAGATATTTAAAAAACTCCCTTAGCATGCTATTCAATATTCCAGCTTGGCATGATATGTTACTTTCTAGCATACTCTTTCAAATAAACCTACTCTGAAAACTAAGGCAAACCACTTTGTAGCTGAGACATGACATAAGGTATTTCCATCCATGATCAAAACTCATGGTTACACAGCTGCCACTTATTTTTAAGACTGTTCAGTTAAGCCACCCTTGACTTGGAATTAAAAGAAAAAGAAGAAACTTTGCTGGTCAAAAATTACACATTTTTACCAAAAGGACATTTAACAGGTCGTGTTCTTATTGTGCATAAATGCATCAACATACAGAGACTCTCACATATACACATACTAGCTATACAGTGGAAGGTGAAACTCAACTTGCTGCTATATAGTAACATTTTGTAACTATGATTAAGTGCAGTAAGACTTTACATTTTTCAGCTGCTACAGTAAGCTGATAATGCTGTTCTTCCATTACCTCATGAGAATGTACCAAAACACAGCAGTCTCCACTGTAATGTGGAGTACACAGAGAGATTGAGAGACAATGGGAGGGAGAGCGTGAAAAATGGCAGAGGACGCTCAGTAATGAATAAAGAAAAAAACCCACTGCTAATTTCCCAAGGGGTGGGTATATTTAACTGTCACATCTGGAATCCATGTTTAAATATCATTAAGGGAGCTGGTTTTCAAAGAAAGGTTATAAACTGAAGTGTTCTGAAATCACTACGCAACGCTCTTTACATAGCAGAGTGGCTGCAGGTTTTACAGCTGCATGTTGGATACTGATAGCCACAAGAACCAGTAACCCCACAGGGATGCTCACATGTATGTTGTCCCTGCCAAAAAGGGACACTTACAAAAGCAAAGCAGCTTAACATCAGCCAAAGAGTTTGAAAGTCTCAGATACAGTTCTAGAGCTATTAGTACAATAGCCTCTCCTGGGCCAAAAAAAGCCACGTCAAAGTACTGCTTTTATAGATTCTCATCGTGGTAACTACACTCCAGCCAAGTGAGTGGCTGAAAGAGTAGCAAAGGACAACAGTAGGAATTTTAGTGATGTGGCATTTGAAAAACACTTCACACATAAAAGAAAGTCTTTGTTTTGAGAGGCCTAGCAAAATGCAGTTCTCAGTTTCCTCAAGAAAATCTTTACTCCAAATAACATCTCCTAAGGCATTCAAGGTTAGCGGGAACTCTGAATTAGTAAAGGGCCTCAAGATTCAACCTCTATTCATCTGTGCATACATGCGCTTCATGTTGAATTTAAAAGCCCCGAAAACAAACAAACGAGTGAACCTCAGTAGTTTTTTGGAAAGGTCAAAAGCTCTTTGATTACTAACAACATTGGTGAAGTGTTTTGGACTGCTAGTGTAAACATCTTTAGCATTATGGTAAAGATGAAAAGATAGAGAGCGGCAGACAAGGTACAAAGACACTGTATTTCTCCTGCAAATGCATATGTGAATTCTGCATGTGCTAGTTTGCTTTGAGCTATGTTAGGTCATGCTGTGTGACACGCATTTGATTTGATATAAGATTTAGAAGGACACACCTATCAAAATATGTTTATAAACTGCCTGCAAAATTAGTCAACTGCATTTTGCCTACATCTGAAGTAGATGTGGGATGTTTATTTGTAGACCCAAAGGCTAACTGCAGTCAAGGAATGCTGCTGGATTCATTTTTGTAGGAAAAACAACTGGTGTTCATTCTATTGCCACCATATTTATCACTATTTTGTTTGAATATGGAACTTGGGAATTAAGGCTATTTTCCTCAGCCTGTTAGAATAATACAGTGCAACATCTTTGCTTAATTATTGCATTTAAAATATGTGACGGCAGAGAAAACATAAGACAAATTAAAAATGAAAATGAATTGTTCTGTTTACATCTGTACACAGGAACACTGGAATGAACGACACTGCCATTATAAAACAACATTTACGCTTGAGTAAATGAGGTGTTACACTCTAGTGGAAGAATGTAACTGTATCTTGGAGAGCACTGTTTAAAACAGCAGCACACAGAGTTTGTGTTTATAGAAATTCATACTTTCATTTCCATCTATTACTGCACGGATCCGTACAAGCCAATTTTTACCTGACAAAAGGGTGTTTCCAAGAAGAATGCCTATGGGCTTTCATCTTCTTATAGACTTCTTCCTTCTTTTCTGTCAATGTCCTCAGAAAGGGGGGGAACAGAAAAAGGTATACAGATTGGAATGGACTATTCCTATATAAGGGAAGTTTAACATACACCGCCCTCTTCCTTTGGTGTGGTGTTCTAGTCTGGATTTTCTCCCATGCACCCAAGGATACACAAACCCATTTCCTTGTGGTACTTCTAGAATGAAGTGCCACACACAGACACTTTCGAGTTTCAGTCACCAGGCTGCAAAGACAAAACATGCTCCACAGGTAACGTCTGATGGTTATGGGTAATCTGTCCAATTTTAATTTAGTTGATATATTAGGTTGGATTTTAATTCTGTGTTTATCTGCAGACAAAAGGCTACATTCTTAAAAACATGCCTGAACTGTTCAAGTGAAACAGAGATCGAAATGCTAATTGAGTCTTCTCCCAGAAAGGTTTTGCTTAGATCTGTGAGAATACAAAAGGCCAGTTAATGGAAATATATGCAAGAAATTTTGTTTATTCGGTTCAAATCATATAGACAGGTTAATTAAAAATTCACAAAGGATTTGTTTTCTGTGTATCAAGCCTAGGGGTTCTTGGTGTTGTGTTTAAACAGGTGCATAAAAGAGCAATGAAGGGAAAATAGGTATGTACCCTGAAAGAGGAATTTAAAAAGAAAATCAATATCCCAGGCAACAGAAAAGATGGAATTTATCATTTGTGCATGCAAATGAGAGGGTAGTTGGGATAAGAGCTAATGTAAATTTCTTATTCCTTTTGTAGTCGACTCCGTTCTGAGACTTCAAATTTCAGCATACTATAATACACTGATAAAGAGCTGTATCATGAGAAGCCCCCAAGCAAAGAAGCATGTGAGATGTAGTGCATCCCCCACATGGTGCACAGAGGCCACCTTGTTAGGGAGAAGGTGGCCAAGGGCCAAATAGAGCTAGATTCTCCCCCTCTCTAGCCCAGAGAACAAGTAATGCACTTCCAAGGAACAGGTAAGTTTGGGTAAATTCCTTTTGCAATTTATCTGGAGATAAAATCTCCAGATAGAACAGCCCAAGTTGGAAGTGACCTCAAAAGATCATCTGGTCCAACCTTAATTAGGCATACTCAGGACTGGAGTGGGTGCCACAAAAGGACTGTACTGTCCAGACGTACTACAGATCTGACAGTGAAACCAGCTCCAAGAGAAGCTGGTCACTTCATATCCTGAAAACATCTTTTCAATGTAAAGAAAGATTCTTCTTATTTGATCATTATAGCTATAACTAATTTTCTTTTCTTATGTCCAGATCCACAGTATTTAGGCTCCCGAGAGGATGAAAACTAGGGGTTGAAACAGTAACTTGGCATGCAGGTACTGTGTTTGACTGAGGCCCTGGAGTTTCAGCCAATTCTCATCAAAGTCAAGAAGAATAATTCCATAGTTTTTATGGGTAAAACCAATGATGTATCATTGACTTGTATTTTCTATTTTCTCGCTCTTTCATAAAAGGCTATTTAATACTTATACTGTTTAATCTATGATGGGAAATATTTCTAGCTGGCACACTGGAAGGAAACAGCTCTGTCCTCCAGAGGAGAAAGATCAGCTGTAACTACCAGAAGACTGTGGTTCCCTTCAGAACAATTTGACACAAGGGCCACTGCACAGGCAAATGCAGACAGCAGGTCACAGCTCAACTACGAAACACCAAAGACATACCTCCAGTGGTAGACACCACCCTAAGCAAGGGGCACAACATTACTATATAATTGATTCTGTTAGACTAACGGGGTCTTTCTGCACCCTATGCTCCAGAATTCTGTATTCCTGACAGAGTAACGTTCAAGAATAGAAAAGGGTGGCCTTAAATGGGTAAATGCTACAAAGGATAGAACTTTGAAGAACAAAGTTTTTGGGGATGGAGTAACAGAGGAAGGGTGATGAAAACAGTAAATGGCATGTGTAAACATACGCCAAACTAACACAGAAGACAATCAACAGGTAACAGATCACTCAATACAAGTCATTTAGAAAAGTATTCATATAATATGCCAAAGCAGTGCTTAAAAAAAAAAATCTAAAAAGATTACAAGCTGATTTTTTTACATGTAACATGCTGAGTATGCAAATACAATTTATGAAACATAGATTTTAAAAGTTTTTCAAGCATACCGTTTTTTCCTCCCCTTTCTTACAAGTACAGAATTTTACTCTATATTGCCCACTTTTTACCATTTCTCTGAACACAGTTACAGTATTAAAAAAGCAAACAAGGATAACTGATATTCCAGCAAGTACAGACAAATCTGCTACTACAGGCTGAGCTGGAAGCTCTCTTTGGCAAGAGAGGAATTGCAACCATTAATTCTTGCAGAATATAAGCTTTTACGAAAATAAAAAGTACATTAAGAGCAAAAGGGTATACCGAGTTACCTCATGTCATACTTCTCAGTAAAAGCAATGTTTTTTTTCTATTGATATTCAACAAACTGAGCTCATCCTGAGTTACTGGTAGCTGGGGAAATGTGGCAGCTCTGAAAATCACTTCGATCTGAGTACCTCAAGAGGAAATGAAATGCATATCTTCACGTATGCAGGCTTGACAAATTTGGCCACTGTTCCCAGCCCTTATGGTTTCAAAGCACCTTCCAAAAGTGAAGTTAATGAAAAGTAAATGCAGAATTGTCCTGTTGAAGCTGCTGGGGTGGAGGTGTTTGACACAAATCAAAACCGCAAACAAAAATAACTGAGGAAACAACACAACCTCCACCTCTCAGCTGCTGCTTACAACTTTTCTAACGTGGCAAAAATCCCTAAAATTGACAACATTCCTGTCATAACATGGATGCCATTAAGAACTTTGCAGGGCTTCTGCAAAGCTTTCAAAAGTCATGTCACTTCCATGCTGCTGTAAACTGGGAAATCTGGGAACTGAAGCACGCGTTAGCACCAACTTCACTTTTTTAAGGAAGAAGACACAGCAGATTTGGAGTCAGAGGGGTACTACAGTGGCTGAGACCACTCCTTTCTAAATCCAGAAAATAAAGCAAGAGTGAACATTAAACAGTAGCGGGGATATAACCTTTACCTATGCCAGAAGGACAGGAGAAAAGGTAGAAATGGGAAGGTAGAGAAATAAGGTAAGAAGGACACTTCACCTTCCACTTCAGGTATGGTTATGCAAACCTGAGAATTTGCACAGACAGAAGAAAGCAGAAAGAAACAAAAGAGCAACAAAAAAAGGTGTAATCTATGCAAGATTTACCAGTTAAAAGTTTGTGTCTAATCTAGGCTTTAGACTGCACCCTGAAACAAAAGCTAGTGAAACTTGCAAGTGCAAAGAAGGAAAATTACATTCCTTCTGAAGGGTTGTCAGAAGTTCAAACTTTTGGCCCTTGGTTTCTTTCTCAACTTTAAATGCAGTTCTCTGCTAGTAGCCATCTAGAACCAGGTTTCCAGTAATGTTTCAAACATATCTGTGCCTGCTCTTAACTGGAAACTAGCACTTAATCCAAAATTATGAGGTTCCAGGCCCCTGCTCAGATGCTAGAAAAGAGACACTCATGAAGTCCACTTTATTTATAGCCCTGAAGTTTCCACGTGTTTGAGGTTAGACCTTGGACTTTTGGTCATGGCCATAATGCCACTCATGTCACTAAACCATATTCTGAGTTCAGTCTCTGCACTTGTGCATAAATTCACTGTTAATGGGCAGAGCAGCTTTCCATTTAGCTGATAACAAAGTCCCTCAAGGTCCACATAGGGAATGTTCTTCTCTCTCCCAGACCTAAGAAGCTTAAAGCCTACTGGAATTTATTTGAACTTGCTTAACAAACTGGGTGCTACAAAAAATGCAGTCATTTTAACACATGGCCAGGACAGAAAATGAGATAGTGACAGTCATCCGATTCAATTATTTCTGTTAAATGCATAAGCAATCCTTGAAGCAGAACTGGAACTGTACTCCACTTCCCCAGGAGAAGGCTGACCACTAGGTTACAGAATCGTTATCACTCTTACGTTCTCTCATCTCCTTTTTGTCACAGGATGTAAATCCTTGCGTGGACATAGGGCCTAATTAATTTTGCAAATCTGACATAATGTAAGTGTCCAAATACATTTAAGCAGTTTCCAACTGGGGGTGGGGGTGGGGGAAAGAAGGATACCAGAACCTAGCAAAACTACCCTCCCCCTCAAGTTTTTGAACTGCATGCATCACAGCACTGTCTCAACACTTGAGGGAACAGGAAAATCCAGATTAAATGGACAGGGCTTGGAACAAATCCAAAACATCAAACCTCAAGCTTAGTTAAAAAGTACCTACTATTGTGTAGGACTTATTCTCAGCACTATGTAGATCTTAAACTAAAATAAAGACAGAATTGTACGCCGCTGGTTCAAAAAAGAAGTAAAGACCTTATTTTTTGAGTACAAATTGTATGTGACTTTAATAGTATGAATTCTGTCAAGTGGTCCATAGAATAAATTTGCACACAGTTCAACATAACATGTGCACATTAAATAGGATTTGGCATTAAAAGACCCAACATTGAATGGAAATCGAAAATAAATGCCCACATTCTCCCCAGAAGACTATTCACCCCAAGGCCTTAGGCATTAATTTAAGTGAATGAGGAAGCCACTAGGGCAGCTGTCGGTAGCTTATTTGATTTGTGAATAAACAATGGCTTCATTTTAAATGCTATTTACTCCTACTCCATACTAATGTAAAAATCGAAAACACAAAAAAACCCTGACTATTTAAAAACACACATTTTTAAGAAGGCTTTTATACTGCAAAGTTCTTCACTTCAACATGGTAGGAAAATAAAATAGTAAGAACTTCTGTTGCATTATTAATTTTTACTGCTACTAATGTTAAGAAGCCCTGAGGTTGTATCTTATACTTAATTGATATTGTGCATTTGGCTGTATATTAATGAGAAGTTAGGGTATCATAGGTCATTCCAATAAAATCTTTGGGCTTGTCAGCTTGAATTATGTATCTTTACATCTGTAGAGAACAGTGGCAATATGATAATTACAGTAGTTGATACATGTTGTTATAACTTGTTAGTACAATCAGGTACATCGTGTCCAAAGTGCAGATGCCAATCCAGTCTGGCACGAATAATCCATCAAACAGATTATTAATTATGAACAGTTTCTATGCAAAGAGAAGCATTTAGCTGCACAATGAATTTTCAGATTGGAGCACAGTAATTTCTTCTTGATATTACAAAGATTTAATTACAATACAAAGCCAGGACGTCCCTGGCACTACGAGATGAAAATGAAGACCCTTAGTCTATACATCCATATACAAAGTGCTGAACTTTATGAGTAGGTGTGCCTGTAGGTTTGCAGATAATTACATATATAACCTCATGCAACCGTTTAGGTTTCATATAAAACAGCTTCATATTATCAGGATTCATATTTATATGAAGGTTTTACCTTGTGCAGAGTTCAGAGAGGATCTGTCTAGAAAGGTGCAGTTCTGTAGCCTTCCTCTAGCAGAACATACATGCTGATCACTTCTTGGTTTCCATGTAATTTGTAATTTAAAAGACAAAGGAACCTGGCTGCCCCAACCTACACTCAATTTCTATTTCACATATAGACATCTTGCCCTATGATCAGATTCTTGTTTGACATGTAACAGAGGTATTGGAGTCTAAGAGAAGATGAAGAATTTACATAAAAGGAAAAGAACTCTTCCAAACAATAAGCAAATTGTATCTGTTCATGAATGCTAAATCTGACTATACAGCAAACTGAGTGCACAAGTTAAATATGCCTTTGTGCAACTGGCACTTAAAACAGCCGATAGCCCAAGATGAAACTGCCCTTGAAAGCACTGCAGTGACAATCTATGGATAAATTGCTCTTGGAACAATTTCTCCAATATACATTAAGCACAAAAAGGCTTGTTTTCAACACACACCATACAAGTTCAGCCTTCTTGGTTTTCCCGGTAAATATGAATAGTCGGGATAGCAAAAGAAACGAAAAAAAAAAAAGTCTCACTGAGCACTTCCCATGCTGATCTCTGCTGCTAAGATGAAGACAGATCTAAAAGCTGCTCTGAATTTACGGTCTGTTTGTAAAATCAGAATCTAGCCCTACATATTCAAACGCATGGGCTCCAAAGGCCTGAGCCCACATATATGCTCAAATGAACAAACGTTTTTACCTTATTCATTTCAATTCACCCAGGCTGTCCTGCACAAAATAGCACGGTTTAGAGAAATAAAAAAACATAAAGAAAAACAGACTGCAGGTACTCCTGTCCACGTGCAATGAACCAGTCCAACAGCTCAGGACATTTCCGTGCACAAGTCAGCTCTATAGCCCACGTGGAGGGAGGGAATCCAGCTCCTCCCAGTGTTTGCTGTGCATGCATATATGAGATCTTATGTGCACACCAGTTCCAGCTGGACTGCCAGATGTCTGAGATTTATGGACATATGGCAGCCTACATGGTAGCATCTAAACTTCTAGGACACGCACAAAACCCAGACTAATCTGTTAAATTCTTGAAATCTACATGGACAAGAACCCTGCATGCAAAAGGGAATGTGTCCAGGAGAATGCAGATGACTGGTGGCTGACATGGATTAATGGCCCAACCAACCTAGTCTCTTATATTCAGAGAGGAGCCACAATCCCCACTAATTTTTCTTTCTGAATTACAAAGCAGAGCTCACCGGGGCATATTCAGTATATTAAGAGTGGATTGGCTGTAAGCATGCTTTGTCTTCCTGAGGTATTGCTCAGGTGGTGCAGTTCTGCATTTCCTCCTCCATGGGCTGATAATTAGCAAAGGAGGCACAAAGGAGCCCCCGCTGCAAGGTCAGGGTTGGTGTATTATGGACAATACATTGTTGCATCTACAGTAAAGGATAAAGATAAAAAAAGAAAGCGGACTGAGTTGCTTGAAAAATTTCTCTCTCATCTATGAACTCAGATCTACAACCGAGTTGCACATTACACAACGTTCCAGCACGTTAGCTCTGGCGAGCGGCAGTCGCTGTCTGTGTGCGTGCTCTGGGGGAGCAGCAGCAGGTCGGGCAAACCGTGTCCGTTGTCAACTTTTGAACCAGTTTTCTGTGCCAGGCTTCAGAGAAACATGAATCGCAGCACAGCTGAGGGAGGAGTTTCTGGCGACTAATATGACTTACGAGAACGATGCTTCTAAAGCAACTGTATTTTCATTTCCTATTTTGTTTCAAGTGTTTAAGCAAAAGAATTCTGCTTCTGGGCTCTTGGATTCCAAAAATTAAGCACTGAATCTGTATTTCAGTACCTAAACAGAGCTGGCCTGTTTCTCAGTACCATCAAAGCCATACACTTTCAACCAGTGCTTTTCAAGTTCTTCCCCACTCTTCAAAAATTATTCGTCTTTTTCCTTGCATAAAGAATGCTCAGATTAATAAGACAAGGAAGAAATGCCCTTGTAAAAGAAAAAGAGAGGGACAGACATACAGACACCACACTCGCTTAGGCCTAACAACAGGCCTTTTCATTCATTATCTTCCTAATGATGGGTTCTTGAACAATACTGCAAAATTTCATTCAAAATCGAAGTACTCGCTGGGGAAAGAGTGCATTTTATCTTGTTCCCTCAAGAACTCTGAAGCCATCTTCCTCATATTTATATTCTAATCTTTCTATGCTCACTTGTAAAAGCTGATAATTAGGAAAGCCTCTTTGATGGTCAGAAGCTGCACACTATTTCTGTGTGCATGGTAACAGGATGAATCACTGGCTGCACTAATCCTGTAAGAGTGTTAAAGGTCCCATGTGACAGTTACTGTGAATGCTAAACCTGCCCTATATTATGCTATTTCCCACTAATCCTAAGAAAATTAATGTTAATTTATCATGAAAAAAGGTTAATTATACATTTACTTCTGATTTAGGCACATTAGACCAGACTCACAAATAATACCGGGGATTTTTTTGTGGGTTTTTTTTTTTAAACATGAGGATTTCTCTTTTAGCATACAATCAGGGACTATACTCCAAAGTCATATCGGGTTGGGGGATAGTGTTGCAGAGGCAGGAGAATGACAAGACACAATGGTAATTCTAATCATCCTTGTGATCCAGTTTAAAAAAACTTTAGCTTTTGTTCTTTATGCAAAACTTGCAACAGTATCTGTTTCATCTCTTCTGCTAGTAGTTTTCAAGTATACACTGAATGCCAATTCTGGTTCAGAAACAGATTCAAGTTATTTAATTACCTTTTCATTGCTTATTAAAGTAATAACTTATGGAATAAAACTTGTTCCTTTATGAAATACTTTACTGTAATTAAATCACAGCATTTACTTGACATGAAAAAAACAGAAACAAAGCCCTACATTTTGAATGATTTATTAATATTAGCAGACTCTAATCCTTAAGTACAATCCTGGCATTTTACCCAGGGTCATGTAATAGCTGCACTACATACTATACAAACCAACTTTCACAGATTATTCCCTGTTCATCCAGTAAAAGTGGGAGCCTGTTGTAACAGGCTGTTTTTAAGGTTGTTCAAAGCATCTCTGACAAAGGAAGAGATAAATTAATAGAAAGACCTTTCCCGGAGCTACACAGTGTAGCAATTCCAATTCTGATGTAGCTAACTGGTTCTTGTACGACCTGGCCACCAATTCTGTTTAAAACTACACAGACATGCAATTTCTATGCTGTGGAATATAAGCAGCATACCTTTTTCAAATTAAAGGTTTAGGTAGCTATTATATCTTCTATCAGGTACCATAGTTTCCGTAATAAGGTGCCAAAAAGCGGCAACTTTTTTTGCCAATAGTTAACCCAAAACCACATTTCATATAATATGTCTTTTTTAAAAAGTGGTTTTAATAGCCACTATTGCCTAAAAGGAAATGTATTTTTTCACATTATGCTTAAAAGTCACTTGTATGCTGCGAGCATGTCATAAAAGGTTCCCAAATGTCTGACCAAGTTCATTTATAACCAAATTCACACCCAGTTTTGGCAGGTGCAGCTCCACTAACTATATAATCTTGTATTTTTCTCTGATTTGCCACTTGTCTTAACTGTTGGAACTAGAAATGTTTAACGCAATTGCTTTGAGGGCCATTTACTGTTTAGACATGCTACCTCACAGTGAAAACCATAGAGCCTTGTCTCTTCAGAAGTGCATGATACAGGAAAACAAGTGTTTGCGTTGTAGGTTTTTTGGTTTGGTTTGGTTTTCCTGTAAGATCAACAAGCAGTTGGTTTCATTATTAGGTTATGTACCTTAATCAGCATCCATGTCTTCTGAACATGTCCCTGCTGCGAGACTCAGTCTCCATCTACCTCGATACTGTTTCAAGCAAATCAATATTTGCATGTTTGGGTTGATTTCATTGCCCACAACATGAGGTAAAGAGGAAGGGCTTTATGAACAAGGGATTTAATTCACGAGGCAGCTTCTTTAACATCTAAACAGAAAAAAAGCTCTCCCTAAGCCACCCCCTTACCGCTGAAGTGTGCTTCCTAAAATTATCTTTTGGTCCAGTGCTCTAGCATCTCCCTGTCCCACCACACAGAAGCACCTGCATATTCCTTAAATTCAGCACAATTTGTGCAGTACTGCACAGTATCTGCCAGGAGACAATACCAGTGGGTCCCCCCTTGCTTCCAGCCAAAAACCAACCAACAAAGTCAATAATGTACATCACTAATATTTCTCAGTTACAGAAGTTAAAATTTAATTGACCAGAAATGGAAGAAGCTAAACAGATATAAACTGTATCATTTGCATATATCGCAGTGTTTTCTCCGGTAAACCTTAACTTCTACTACATCACTATTTATAGTTAAATGCATACTTTTATAACATGATGTGGATCGGGTCCATCTTATATTACTAAAATAGCATTTACATTGTTGCTTACTTTTATATTAGATGTGCCATCATAATGTGTGGTGAAAAACCATTTCAAATTCAGCTGCTTTTCAGAAAAATTGTAACACCCAATTATTAACAGACAGAGTCTATCCTATTTCCTGCATCTTCCTTTTGAAACAATTTCTCTGCTTAATGTCCTATAAATTTTTGTTAGAAACATTCTTCAGTGTCTGTGATAGGAAAATTGTGCTGAAAATCAATAGTCTGCATACTTCTTTGCCTGCAATATGTTATATATCATAATCCTGTTTTATAAGAGTCTAAAATGAGCTAAAACAGATTCCATTTTAAGATTCAGAATTCAGACTAATAGGTTTTAATTTAAGAAAATATTTCTCACTGTGAATAGGCAAACAAATGGATTAGATCCTCCAGTTTTATTTCTTAGGCCATAAGTGTTAAACTCTCAGCAGAATCAACATAATATACCACTATAGATTATCAAAAGTGACTACTGACTGCTGTGAATTATTCATTTGAAGGGTTATGCACCAGTGATAATATAAATTATATTTGAAAAATATTCATATAACATTTTAATAAGCTTTAAAAAATTATTTCTTTCCCAATGTTTAAACTAAAAATAATATTTAATGTCTCAGAAGGAATTATGGATTTATTGGATGTGTTCAGAAGTCCTGCCATAAGGTATCTGAGACTTAGGGGGAACTGATCATCTAAATGCTCTTTAAGATGTACTATAAATAAAAGATAATACATGTACAATTCTCTCAAAGGCCTCTAATCAAATTATTCTCATGCATGTAAAGAGCTGGTGACTGTTTACAATTTATGATAAAACTCAGGAATTCTTGCCTGTGCTGCTGGAGAAAAGGATCTCAAGGAGAACTTGGCACCCAGGACAGGCAAGCATATGCACCGACATTGTGTTTTGCATAGCAAGGCAAAAGAAGCTCAAGTTTCATTAGCAACACCCAGTGCAGCACTTGAACTCAGTCCACTGTTGCAGTGTTTCTGCACTGCTCCCTCCAATACAATAAGCTATCAGAAAAAGAAAAGTTTTTAAGATTTTTAAAGCATTGCAAGACTTTTTCAAGCATAGTGATTTGGGGTATGTTACGCATGGCAAAAAGTGCCTAACAGACACTGCTGAAGAAGCCTGATTTTCTCAGTATCCATTTACTGAAGCAAAGGCCCTTTTAAAATATATTTTAAAAGATATTCTGAAATTGAAATATAAAAAGTCTCTACTCACACTTGAAAACCCTAGTCTTCAATTCTTGTATCATCTTAACATTGATAAATGAGAGGTTTTATTTATTCTAGTGTATAATACAAGATTTTATAATAGCTTACAGTTATATTTCAAAATAAAGTGGTTGAATCATGGAAGGAAAATTTAGAAGTTCTTCATCTACTTGTTGATAGCAACATCTGACATCTTTTTCTACTCACCCAACAGTAATAATCTGAATCAAGTTAGACCTGACCTGAGGAATGAATCCTACACATTGGATAGAAAACCTATACCAAAATTGAAGGACACTTCTAAGCAGCAAGAATGGAATGTTAGGACATCCCATTTGGGCTTCCACTAATTAATATAGATTCCTTCTCCTAAAAATCAGAAAACAGCATTTTAATTCGCTCCTTTTTCCTACCATGGTTGTCCACTGTAGGATTTGACAGGCCAGCGCTTCATTTTTCTTCCTTTTGCTTTCATTGATCTCCAGTGCAAAATCTCAGCCAGTCCTCCTCCCTACTCCTTTCCCAGACAGTTCACCTGCTCTAGCTTCCAGCACCATTTTGACACTGATGAATCACCGATCTTCACTTGCATCTTTCATTTCCCCTACGTTGCAGGCTATGTCACTTCTTTGCCTGCTTCTCAAACACACAATTTTGATGTCAAAGTCAGCCTCTTGAAAATTGAACTTCTTATCTTTTCTTCCAATTGTCACCTCCTTGCCATTTCTGTTGAGAATACCACTATCTTTCTCAATTCTCTAGATTTCAAATTTCATGGCCCATTCAACTCTTTTCTCCATCACTTGATCACAGCTCAAGATGTCATCAAATCCTATCACTACTTTTCTATGATATCTCCAATATCCACCCTGTCCTTTCCAATCCTTCCACTAAAATCTTTGTCCAAGACCTCACATTACTTGCATCAGTTACAGCAAATTCCTGTTTAAGGTCATCTTCCCTATGCTCTAATGCATGTAAAATATAGCTGCTAAAATAATTACTCTCCTTGCCTGCCCTGACCATATCACTATGGTCACCCATTAAAAAAAAAGTTATATGAAGTTACCCATTACTCTCCTTTCTTAATTACTTTTTTTTACACTTTCTCCTTTTCTGATCCTTTCTGTTTCCTACAAACTCACTTACTACTTCTTTATTGTTTTTCTGCTTCTCTCAAAACCTCATACATGTCACCACAATGCTGAATATACAAAATATCTTTGTTTCTTCCCTTCCAAAACACAACTCTCTGTCATGCTTACTCAGGTATCTCTTCTTAAAATTCTCTGCTTCCTTTCACCTGCAGTTAACCAGTGGAACTTAATCCTTGCCTTTATTTTGAAAAAGGAAGTAAGCTTCATAATTGAGCCACGTCTTATTCTGTCCAGGGCAGTTTTGCTGCTCCTGCCTGGAGCTTTTTCTTTTAAACTAGTACAAGCAAATCATTCCACAAGAGTGACATCTTCAAAGATTTAAAAAAAAAAACCAAGCAAACAAACACAAAAAACCCCTACAACCCTCTCCTCCTAAACAGAAATAATCAGTTTAATCCGCTATGTATTTCACTGAAAAATCAATGCCTACTAACAACTAAAAATCAATCTTTCTTTAGAAAAATCACGAGACAGTAACACGCAAAGCAAAATTTAAATCAATTATAGAAATAGAGGCTACTTTTAAGCCATGATTTAAATCAAGATTAATTAATTAAATTAATCCACTCCAGCCCAATGTAATACCACAGTACATTACATTACTTACACAGCAATGCATATGTTCAAAGTCCTTTATAAAAAGTTGCACACACAATTTGATCTGGAGGAAAGTTGAAGTGATTTCATTCCCATCAAACAGATGGATAAGCTGAGACAGAGATATCAGTCAGTAAATCAGTGGCATATCTAAAGCCTTGACCTAAGGTCTGCTGATCAGACAGCTCTGCCTTCCCTAGACAACAAGGGTCATCAGTTGAGTCCCCCTGAAGATTGTGTCTTTTGTCTGCACATTTGGACATTGCTACTGAGCCAACAATTGAAGACATGAAACCTGAACAAAGACTACAGCAACAGGCCAACTTCAATATCATCTAATCACCATTTTCCAGATAAATTATTTGAGCACGGATATACAGTAATTCCAGAAACAGCTGTAGTGACTTAATGGTCTATCACCCACAAGGCACTTTGCATGACCCCTACAGAGGTGACATTATAATGGATCATATGTCTTTCACATGAAATCACACTGCAGTCGTAACTCAAAGTTAGCTCTACAGAATAAGACTCAGTATCATCCCATGACCTATTACAGAAGCTCAACTATGGGGAAAGGTAACATCCAAAGGAGCAGTAAGAATAATTAAGCCCACCAGTTTCTTAAGCTTCACCAGCAGCTCCCCTGGGGACACCAAAGGGATCTCTAGCAACACTTCTGATCATTGTCACACCATATTTGGAGCAAAGGAATTTTTGGAAAGGAGCAAAATGAGTATTATTATAATCTATTTTACAAATTCAGCAGTGTTTTCAGACTCCTGCTCAGCTCAGACAATACTGGAAGCCACTGTTTTTAGAGCAGTACAGCAAGCAAAACATTCTTAAAAATGAAAGACACTTCCCCAAAAATATCCAACTCCAGGATTTTCCAAGATGATAGAAAAGATTCAAATATAAATGTCAGTATGTCAGTCAGAAAGTCTTTTTACACCACAAATGCAAGTAAAGCAATAACATTTAAGTATACTGCCCCTTAATTAAGTGGTTTACTATTTCATTATTTCATAGGTACAACCCCAAAATTTAGTAATACAAACATTTAACTCAAAGGATTTTCTAGCTATCAAGACTCTACTGAGCACAAAAGCAAGAAAAACAAATCTAAACTAAAAGCGCAATGAAGTGATTATGATGGTTATGAATCAGCCCTCCATTATTGAGCCACTTTACCAGCATGTAATAGATACTGCGTAAGCTGTTTAAGCTGAATTACAATGTACTATTAGAAGACTACTCAATTAATATTTTTCAAGGCCCAGAAGCTAATTTTACCAGCATCCACTATTTTTTACCAAGGTCTGATCAGACCTTACCACAGACTGCTCAGCGGGAAGCAATGAGCCAGCTCCAACTCTACCAGGCCTGCTAATAAAAACTTCAAGTTGACATCAAAGCTCAGCGCTCTGTCACTGTGTGGAAGCTTCTCCCCATGTCACAGGTAAGACATCTAGAATTCCCCTTGGGAAAGTTACAGACATCACACGCTTGTAACCAAGGCAATTCCAATCAAAATTTGCCTGTCTGGACCTGGACTGGGGTTTGCCATTTCAGAAGCACCGCACTACTGTAAAGCTATTAGATGCCATGGCAATGTTTAGAAGCCGAGACAAGAACAACTCAAGCAAGTTTTCAAATCAGTTTATACGGTGCTCCTGGCAATGGAAAGTGATAATCACAGCATAGTGTTGTTCCTTTACTGCACAACAGATTTTGAAACACTGCAATCATTCATGTTCCTATTGGAAAGGATACAAGACACAGTACTGTCTCCTGTTATTCACAAAATATAAGCAGGACTATCCACATTTACTAGAAATGGCAAGAACTGCAACAAAATGGCACTCCAGCAGCTCCATCTACAGAAACCCTGGGTAGGAAATGACTGTGTCTACCTTAGAGACAGCAAACTGCTGTCTCTGACCTATGGGTCATGTTAACATCTAGGGAGGAAAAAGGTTTCTTTTATGAGACTCCTAACCAAGATGGTATCTTACTATATCATTATAGCTTTTTTTATCTGACCATTTTCATTCTAGTAAACATTATGAATTCTTAGTGTGGGTATTTCATCAATAAAAATAAGCACATTTTCTCCTGAATGCTTCAAATACCTAGTTTTGGTATTGAGAATCATGTAGCTAAGACAGTACAAGTTTAGCATTCAAAAAAGGTTTTTTTTCCAGGCTTCTGGATGTATTTTTGCAGTCTGGAGTATTTTGCATACTACTGAGGCTACATGGCACCAAAATCCAAATTTAATTCAAATGTTTGCACACTGAATCCAATGTAGACACAGCCCATCTAAACCAAGAGGTCTCTCAGATTAATATATAAAACAGTGCACAGTCATATGCCAATTCACGAGAGCATGATCATAAAATCCCCTCAGCCTTGTAATAAAAGGGACTCCTCAGGCAGCTTATCCTGTTATAATTATACAATTATCCTGCTATCCTGTTATAATCACCTCTGAAAACGTACTGAGAAGAGTTTACTCTTCCAATCCATTCAACTGTCATCCATTTTTGAGAATGCTGTAGTCATTCTTTATGACTTCTACTAAGTAGAGCCTTCAGAGCCAGGTTCTTCAGTGGCATGGTGTAACCTCATTGCTATCTGTTCTTAAGCTTGTCTCCGAAAAATTTCATTTTAACTTCTAGTACTTATCAGTAATTGATAAAATATGTTTCAGCGTCTCCTTTGTTTTACAGCATTTTCTTTTTTGTGCTTTTGTTTCACATGGAGCAGTAAGAAGCAGGTGTATTTTCTTACAGCCCATAAATATTGACGGATTGTGAATAACAAAGACCACTGTTTGAAAAAAAATCCTCTCTCATATTTCTACGTACAGCAGGAGGAAAAGGAAATTTCCCCTCCAGAGCCCATGTGTGGGAGTGAATGTCTTGGCACTGTGTGTCAAGGAACCATCTGAGACAAAGGAGTTATGTCCATATTCTTACAGTCATCCAATTATTCATATATATATATGTACGCGTGTGAGTCCATGACATCATGCACCTTTAATACATTTCCTATAATTCAGGCAGCTGGTCTTTGAATCAAGTTTTGAAATCCCACCAGCCTGGAGACAGTAGGAATTTGGAGCAGGTGAGTAAGTTGTCCTGGGAATTTCTCAAGTCCTACACTATTATGACATTATTTTAAATTTCCTTTAAAAAATAATTGGAAAAAGTTAGTTTACATACTAAACCCAACTCTTTTAGTGCTGTGTTAGTGCCAGCTAAAATTTGTCCGGTCCCAGATATTTACAGCTGAACAGTGGCTGGAATATACCTTAGGTGATCCGCACTTCTGTAGCACTATCCGAGTCTAGCTGCCTCTCAAGGAGGGCTTTCTAAATTTGTATGAGCAACCTGAGGGACACACCAGTGAAGAGGGAGTCAGTTCTTCCTTTGGAGAAGTAGTGCAATATACTCTCTGAATGTGCTGCCATTAAGTAATGTGAACGGTGGCACTGAGGACTAGCTGTGAGCTTCCAAGTAACCTTTGCAGTTATCCCAGTACATTGTGGTGCACTGCAATATTGAAATGTGGGGTTCATATGGGTATAAATAAACTGGTTCACAGAGAAATGGCTGCAGTGAGTAGACTGAAAAAATAGTGTCAACAAATTCTTTTTAAGGGTTATCGTTTACAAATCTGAATAGATGTAAATATCGTAAATCAGCTCTGCATTGTCCCCTCCCCAGCATGGAGGGTTCTCTAAGCTTTATGTGCCTCCCAGAGAAATGGTTTTATCTCCATTTACCTGAGTTATCTAATTGTCACTTGGGTTTTGATCTTGCCTAGACTGCAGGCAAGCAGGTCTTTGCACCACCATCATTTTTAGTGGAAGAGCACGGCTCAGAGTCACCCACATAATGTCATTCAGCCTAAAATCATACTCTTCCCCCGCTGTTTTTACACAGATGAGTAAGGATCCCACCAATGAATGATCATGGCCCAGATGAGCATTAAAAATGGATGAAAAAATGTTCAGCACTAACCACTTACACATGTCTTTGAATGAAAAGGGAAATTCTCCCACCTACTCCCACTGGAGTTCACAGGTAGGTCACTAAAACCTGTATATCACTGTTGCAGAGCTGCTGGAATGTTTACAGTAGCTTTGGTTTAAATCTGCCCACTTTAATAATAGTTCAGTCAAGATTCTTTTCTATATGTAACGACTTTTAAAAGGAACAGGATAGGCTTCCAAACATGAATTAAAAGTAGTTTCATGCAATGTGTCTGACCCCAAATCTGTACATGCAGATACATTGTCCCTCCTTTGCCACTCAAGTTGAAAGGCAGCAACAGAACTAGTGAAAAAGGCTACGCACAAAGTGGTGTTGCACATAAAACACATGCCTTGGAGAACAGAGGAATTCTGTCCTCACAAAAGGTGATCTGTAACAGGGTAGGTTTGCAAAGACACTCTTTTGATCTGCAGAGAAAAGGATACTGAAACACTATCATCTAGCAAGATTGTCTGTCTTGTTTGCAGCCCAGGCTTACAGTGGTTTAATGATTTCTGGCAGTTTAGTTACTGACAGACATAACTTCACTGTGCCCTTCGTCGTGCCCGTTCCCCCTAATGGATGAACGGCAATCAGCTCAGAGAAGCCTGTCTGCTAAAAAATCACCAGTAAGTGGCTTGCCATTGACCTTCTAAGCAGGTTTAAGTACAAATATTCCTTTCAAATAAGAAAACAACATGTTTTTCATTTCTAAAATACACACTCTCAATTGTATGTAAAGTAAGTATATTAATTAAACACTACATAGAGTAGGCTGCTTTGCAGATGTGTTACCTCAAGAGCAACCCTTCCTATATGCCTATTGGATAAAAAAACGTGTTTGCAATTTTAGTATAAAAATTCTTCACTGAACTTTGTGATATTTTAAAAATTCTATATAGACATCTTGAAGTGTCCAACTATGTTTGTACTCCAGGACAGATGAAATGTGATATATGATTTTTTTTTTTCCAAATAGCAAGAGGGAGAAAAAGTGTTATTCATATACAGACAGTGACAGTTTCTAATTATTGATGCATCACTAAGCAAGGTTTTGCTAACAGCTAAATGAGCTATTGCACTTACAAAATGAGGGCACGTGGCATATCAGATTAGTTTTACTTATATGTCTATGATATTATGTAATCCTAGAAGGCTGATATCTCTTCATCTTTTGGAAAAATGTGCCACTTAAAGGAACAGTTGTATTAAATGCCGTATTGTTTTCTACCCAATTATCTTTTGTTTTGAGCATGCAAATGGAAAAATGCTGAGTGCTCTTTTTAAGTCCCATATATCATCATAATTAATTGTGAGCTAGCTTCTGCTTGTGCTCTTCACATACAGAACATAAAAGAAATTAAATATTCCTGGCAGAAGAAGGTACAGTATTCCAAGAAATCTGCTTTTTGCAAACTAATGAAACAATTTTTAACAATTTTTATTACAAGCATCTGTGAGCTCCCACCAGACTTGTTTCTGCTTATATTGCTCAGTTCCAAGCTAATGTCCCCTAAAGCTGTTAGGCTGAAAGCCAACAGAAGATAGATACACAACGAGACCTGACCCTTATCCCTGCAACTAATAATGTCTCCTGGAAGTTTCAAGTTAATAGTCTATGTGAGATTCTTATTAGCGAAACTTTGCCTTTTTCCCCAACCATATTTGGTGAATTATATGCTTCAGGCAGTAGAAATCATGTACAGGAACCAAACACACTGACGTAAAAGGAACAGACTGAAAGGGAAATTCTCTAACTACAAAATGTTTGAAGTCTCTTAAATAAATAAATAAATAAGGTCTAAATCTAGAATTCTCTTTTCCTTTCTATTTTTACTAAAAATGGTTTTACTTTTCCACTTACCAAATCCCAGAAGGTCATCTCTGGAGAATTTGAGTGCCTGTGAATTCTGTTCTTAATTTCTGTATTCCCACACTTCAGATATGTGAGAGAATCTTTCTGTGAACTATTAGGTAGCACAAGGTCTCAGCCACTGGAATACCATGGTTGTTCATGGGTTGTGGTTTTGGGGTTTTTTTTGTACCTGTATTGCTCTAAAGATTCTAGCAACAGAGGCCAGTGCTTTGACCTTTATCAAATGCCCTTGTTCTTGAGACAATTTTGTTTCCACTACTGCAACCACAAAAAATACTGCACAAAATGGCATCAGTAACCTTAGTAAGCAAACTGCCTGATTGAAATTATTTGACTTTACAGAGTGGTAAATTATGTGTAGTTGGAGTTTCTGAACACTGGAAACTGAAGGCAAAACGAAACCAAAGAAACCACAGAGGTCAAGACTCCTAGAGCAGAAAGCTTCAAATTAGGCTTCTTTTTCCATATTTAAATACTTAAGCAAATAGTAGTTTGCTATTATATATTATGCTATAGTAGGGTCTTCTGCAACAGCTTCGACCTATACTTAAAATGAATATAAGTTGCAGGTTGTTCTGTTGGTTAATAGCCAAATTCAGAACAGAAGCTAGTCTGGTGGCTCCGAGGCCGATGTCCTACCTGTGTAAAAGCACTGTCTAACCAAGAATCATTTAATGTATGACTGAAAGTTCCTCTCACAGAGAGAAGTTAAAAAAAAAAAAAAAGAAAAAAAAAGAATTCAGTAGAAGGAGCTGAAAATAACAGCTGCCTGAGCCAATGGGATATGACAACAATTTCAAGGAATGGATCAATGTCTAACACAAAGTGTTATTTGTAGGTAAGATCTTTCCTCTGAATACTGTCTCCAAGAAGATCTGCAAGAACACAGACACAAACCTCTTGCCTCAATGGGAGCAATAAAAGTACTAACCAGCACAGTCTTCTCTGAAGCCATTATTTGTACCATGCTGCAGTTCAGACTAACTTGCACAGGACGGAGCAGGAGGCTTTTTGTCAAGTTTGGAAATGATGATTTTTTGAGCTGTGGATAACTCAGAACTGTATTTTCATTACATGAAAATTAATGTGAAGTACTGCCAACAAGTTTATCACCCTAGATTTCTTATGTATGGGGTAACATAATGTTGTGCAAATACCTGCTCATCTCTACCTATAAGTTATTACAGTATTTACTGATAAAGAAATGCAGATCACATGGGAAGATTAATTCAAGGAGATTTTATGAATTTAACCCAAAACATTTCTTTCATCTAGTTACACACTATCTTCTATCTAGTTACACAGGACAACTATACTTCACAGTAGAAATTAGCTAAAATGTACACCTTCAGTTCCAAATTACTTTGTTTGCTGGAATTTTAGGAGTGCAAGTTTTAGGAAACAGGGCATAGAAAAACTACAAGGCTTTACAGCTACCAGACCTGAACACCAGCGTATTCATGACTTCTTCCTGAATAAAACCTAGATTCAGGCTTAATTTAAGGGATCATTTATCTTCTAGGGTTTTTTAGAAAAGCTCTTAGCCCACACGAAAGGATTAATGGTTATATATAAAATAACAACTAAAAAAGATTTTACAGAAGGCAATAACATTACCACCTGAGTCCCTGCACTACGGTGTGTAGAAGAGTTTTAAAACAAACCAAACTACTGAAGAGAAAACCTCTTGGATATAATTAAGTAGAATTTATTCTTGTAATCATCAAATTCTGACACTAAATATTCTGAAAGGTACAAATGGCAATTAGGCACCTAAGTTACCTGGAAGTTTTCAAATTTCTCCTTCCATAATGAAATTGAGATGACCCCAAGAAAAAAAGGGACATGTTGCTATTTCACTTTTGCTACATCCTTATAAGCATAGAAGAACACTGATGAAAAAGATCTGATAAAATGATGGGAAGATGGAGGGAATGTTAAGGTTTAAAGTTTATTCTCTTCCCATATGGTAAAAGAGCAAGTGCTTTGTGCAGAACAGTTTGGCATAAACGAAATAATTTCTGGATAGCCGCCAGTGCTAAGGTTAAAATGCAACATTACAAGGCTTCCATGATGACAGCCTACTGGGAGACATTTGTTGAAAATTGCTTTGCCTATCATTCAGTCAGCAGAAAGAAAAAAAAAAAAGGAAAAAAAAAAAAGCTTTGCAGTACTAGTTATGTTAGAGCTATGTTGAGTCTGTATCTATAAATGATTCAAATTGTAAGCTTATAAAGCCCCCATACAGGTGCAATCAACATAAAAGCCTAGCATTTCTCTTCTTTTCTTTTATATTGCAAAGTTCTATATATTTTCACCATATGCTGTTCCAGTAAGTGTGTGTAATTATAAAGGAAGTATGATCTAAGATTTAGATTCAAGTTTCAAAAATTAAATTAAAATTATTTTTTTGACAACAGGCAATAAAGTTTTCACCAGTTACACTGTGAACAAGTAGAAGCCTTAAATCTTGCAACATCAAATAAAACAACATGTTTTAACTATACTCTTTTACTCTGTGGGAAATGACAACTTCGGCGGTGCAAGTACTAAATTGTAGTATTTTAACTGCACTATATATGTCTGCCTTTGAAAGTCCACTAAATCCATGAAAGTCTTTTACAATAGTTTGAAAGAAATAAGAATAAAGCACTAAACCTCAAATTTTCAAAGAGGTCCATACAGACTGTCATTTGACTCTCATTTAAATTAATGGGATTCAATCAGCTACTTCCCAGAATACTGCTTCAAAAACACAGGGCTAAGTGGTCAGAAGGGTTTTTTCAGTATGGTTAACAAATTAATATTCATATTCTACAACAGCTTTTATCTTTATATTATCTGTTACTGACAAAGAGAAATTAGAATTCTGATCTGTGTTTCAGTATCACTAAGTGATTCAAGAAAATATCGTTTGTGGTTTCCTTATTTAAGAATTAGCTAGCATCTGCAAGGGAAACTGGATTTAAAGTGATTCTACGCTGTAATCAATGGGCAAGAGTTTATGCATATGCTACTTCAAAATAATGGTTCATTTTACAGCTTTTCTTATCTTTCTGGACCAATGCTAAGGCAAAAGCACGTGTTTTTGCAACAATTTCAACAATCCATTTGTTTACTTATCCACAACGTGTGGAAAGCCTCCGCAGTTGAGTGTCATCACCGGGGACTCAAAGTGTGTGTTGGTAGTTTTCTGTGTTTTGGTTTGTTTTTTTAAATTCACTTCCTATCTCTTTCTCAAGAAATTACTTCTTTTCCTATAAAAATGAAAATAGACAATCTAATGATGAATTCCTAAATCCACAGAGAATTCATAGCTCTGTAACTAGCTCCCCTCTTTTAAAGAATTATTTAGAAAGTTTCTCTCCGAGACTTGGCATCCTTGTGACAACCGGATAAGGGTTCAATGTAACTGACATAAAGACAACAGAAAAACTATTTACTCTAGTACTTCGATCATAAATTGGTCTCTGATCCTTAAGCCAAATTATACTTGTGTATGTCATATTTTAAATAAAGTGAAAGACAAAAGTGATTGTCTGATGCTGGTCTCAAGTTACTATCTGCTCACATGGTATAAGACAGTTTCTGGCTCTGTGGTAGCACATAGTATAAATTTCTCTGTAAGAAATAGGAACCTCTGATATAATTTTTACACCACTGGTACAAACTATACTTCGAGATTAAAACAATGAGTTTTCTTATTTCATACTTACAGAAAACAAATGGTAAAACAGTTTGATAGAATTATTGCAATTTGAAAATAATTCTTTTTCACAAGGCTTTTAGTAATTAGGCTTCTACTGACACCTCACATTGTTATGCATCCATACTTTTTTGCATCCATAATTATGAAAAAAAAAAAATTTCTTCTGCAATTCCAGAAATGTTGATATGGCTAATAGTTGAGTTCAATTCATATTCTTTATCAAGTGTTTCTATCCCTAATTATTTTGTATACCAAAGTCCAAATTCAGCATACCACAAATAGCTAAAAATCAGTGGTGTTTTATTTACTTTTACACAATTGGTGTGTGACAGTCTGACAAATTACAGTCAATGTCTCAAACATTCGTTAAAGAACTTTGGTGGAGAAAATGGCCTCTGTAAAAACGCTGGAGTTTTGTCAACAGGACAATGTGGCCGGAGGAGAGGGCCCCTCTGCTGGAGGGTGGGACCGCACTTCTCCAAAGCCGCAATTCCTTATCTTAAGTGACCAGGAGAAGGAGCACAGCATATGCACCTGGAAGAGGAGGCCCCATGGAAGATGGAACTGTTCTTCTATCTTAAGCGGTCACGCCAGCAGGGAAGGAGAGGCAACTCTGCAATGAACCCCCTCCCAATGCTCACCGACCAATTCCAAAGAACCCCGTGAACGGGAACTGTGCATGTTGAGACCATCAACTAAAACACTATAAAAGAAGGGAGAACGAGCTTTCAGTGAGCGCCCTCCAGAACTGGATCTCTACGCTGGCTGGACCAACGCTGGACCCAGGACTGGTGAAACCCTTTTCTTCTCTCTTTCTTTCTTTCTCTCTTTCTCTCTTTCTCTCTCTCGCTCTTTTCCTTCTCTCCTTTCCACAGTCCCTACACCTCAGCCTTTTAAACATAAACCATTGACCAAGTCTGAGACTAGGAGTGGATCTAGCCGCCTCGGGCTCCTCTTTGAGAAAGAGTCCAGAAAGCAAGGGAGTCTGCTCTGAACCTCGTGACTCAACGGGAGGGCTCTCCTTCTGATACAGTTCCATGTTCCTTTTTCCATTTCTTTTTCTACACTTCCCTTCTCTTTTCAAACAGCGGCTTAATGACATGTTGCAAGGTTCATATTGATAAGTTCACTTGTACTTGGGCAAGGTTAGCTAGGTTGAATAAATGTTGATTGTTGTTTGAACTCCCCTGGTGTCATTTCACCTTAATTCTGACAAGGAAATCCATGAACCTGAGTCGCTCCAACTTTGGGACGCTACATGGTGTCAATCCTAAATTTGATCTCTCCTATCATACCAATCAGCCAGTGACTGTCAGCCTTTTTTAGTTCCCTAAAAGCCATTATAGAAACCCAAATGTCAAATCAGTGCCATCATCCACAAACTGACTAGAGATGGATACAGAGATGGAGGCAGAAATGCTACATGATACTGACAAATTAAATCAAAGGGAAAAAAACAACCCTAACATTTTACATAGAAAAGAAAACCCTAAAATTAGTTTTGTACAAATAAACCCTGACTTGACAAGAAGTTAGACAAATCTAGCTATAGTGGGTGACATGCAACCATGACATTCCAGATAAAAAGTTTATTTAAAGAGACGTGGAGAAATTTCCTTTTTCCAGTTGAGCATCAAACAAATACAAGTGAGATCAACCTCTTGGGCCTTCAAAAAGAATCGTTTCTATTGCTCTGTGTGGCTGTTAACTACTTTTCATGGGTATCGTCACCTCCTTCCACTCAGAGATGTGCTTTCCCACAATGTATCTTCCAGCTGGGTAACCTGATTTGGATAATACTAGTAATACAAAAACCCAAAGAAAGTTATGATATATGTATAATTTTTGAGTTAGTTTGGGTAGGTATTTTTTTATTTTAAAAGGCATACTGAGAAAGAAAAATGTGAAGGAAGGAGAAAGGTAAGTAATGGGCAAAAGGAGGATTGTGGTGTCAGGGAGGTGCAATAAGAAAGGAGGACAACAACCGATATCACTCAGCCTCTAGTCCACAGTTGCAGAATTATCAAATGTGACATCAGGACATTGTTAATATTTACAAAAAATCTTATATACAGAGGCTGCTAGGTGAGACAGCCCAATGATACTCCCCTGAGGAAGGAAAGCTCAATGGGTAGGCTTCACTCACCATATGTAATGTCACAGGAGGGGTCGAACAGCTGTGGAGCTATGACATATCTATGCCTGCTATGTAGATGTTGTGCTGGGGCACTGGCCAGTAATTTGTATGCTTGCAGGCTCACCAACCGCTACTGCCAACCTTCTCAACATCTTCAACACACCATTCTGAAAACAGCTACCATGGAAGTTACCAGCTCTGTACTGCTTGCACCTATCCCATACATCTAAACACTGCAGCTGTGACGTTTTTCATACTTTCAACACTTGCACCCCAAGGGAAAGGGAGATTGGACTTGGTCCAAAGGATGTTACATCTATATGCTTTTAGAAGGATGAAATAGATAACAATTTCACTCTGACCTCTAATGTTATAAGAGCTGTCACCAAAAGATATTAAAAACAGCTACATGGGTGGCAACTGGAAATGAACTCAAAATCCACTGACTACTGCATATACAGTGCTCATCTAGTCCTTTCTTGATTTTATGCTAATTGCCATGCTGTCGTAATGCAGAGAGCACCCCAGGATGAATACAGACTTTGCTTATGAAACACATGTACACACATGTACAGAGCCAAGCAGCCTGGTAATTTAGGCTATTATATACCTATTATTGCACTTCAGAAAACACACCTCTTAATGCATTCCACACTGGTCTAAAACAGGAGACAGGGCAACAGGAAATGGTGTCAAGATGCAAAAGCACTTTGTCAGTGAATGCAGAATGGCATCTCTAACAAATGTAACTCTAAAACTTACGGTCCACTGGCCCCAGCATTTAAAAACCACTTGCAGGGAGTTTGAGGATATGGCTCATGAAAGAATCTCTGTGACAGCCTGGATAGCAGAATTTCTAAACTGGAGAGACACTGGGCTGTTACTTATATTCAACACATAGAAACACATACAAACACACAATTAAAAATAAATACTGTACAGACAACATGCTACTTAACATAAAAATGGAAAGTAAATCATTGGTAGGGTAAAAACAGGCAACGGAGAAAAGGGAATTATGTTTTACAAGTAAAATAAATACCAATTCCAATAAAATAAAGTATGTTGAGTAAAAAACCTCCTCCTTCAACCTCTCAATCCTTCAGGCCTTGTCTCAGTAAGTGCTTCTACCCCTTGTATGGGGCACTAAGCATACATACACTCCCCTATCATACTGCCAGTAGTAGGCGACAAGAAAACCCCAAGCATGGCAGCTCCCAGGGAGGAAATCAGGGATCTGCTGTGCTGAAAAGAGAAAACCCAAGAAATCACTGATATTTGCCACGCAGGCTAAGCAGTGTAGCTACAGCTGTAAGTAGAATGTCAATGAAACAACAACAACAAATACGGTTCAACATCCTGCTTCTCCAGCAATACAAAGCATAAACCCACCAAATGTATCCTTTTGACAACGATGCAGCAGAAGCTGCTCTGGGGATGCGTTTGGCCCAGGGAGGGTTTCTTTGCAGAGTACTCGGGACCAAGTACGGCAGCAAACTCTGGACCAGAGGGTACCAGGTGGTACCAGGCTGCTAGACAGCGAGTCGGAGCGCAGATGCCAAGCGTCTCTGCATGTGTCCTGTCTAGTGGCGGACTGAGAGGCATTACCGGCAGCCTCACAAACAGCTTATTCCGCATACTGGCCAGAGGGCGAGTGCTGCACTGGTTACGGCAGCTGGGAAGGAGTGTGTGGAGAGGGGAAATAAAAATGGGGAAACATGGAAGGTCTCACTCGCCAAAAGAGATAAACACACACACACGACACACAAATAATCACTGCAGCTTCACAGCCTCTTGGAAAGCAGCACTAGCTGCAATTTCTAGATCTTTCTGTCATATTCATAATACTCAGAAACAGGCATAATGGAAAAGATTAATTTTAGAGGATTTCTTAAGTTTGCAATATTAACTGGGGTGAGAAGAACTAAAAAGCCCCCACAAAGGACTACTGTAGGACTTATGCAAATATTTCCATCTGGGTTTAGAATAAAAATCAAAGCCCTGAACCAACCAGCAGACACTGTTTCACGCACTGCTAATGAAGAGAGAATTCAATTCTCCTGTTTGCTGAAATGAATACTGAACTTGTATCTTGATGTTTTACAAGAATACAGTATGTGTGTCAAAACAAGGGTTTCACAGACGATAGCAGGAGCCCTGGCAGCTTCCCGTAATTCTTAAGGGCTAGATCATGGCTTTAGCCTGAGACCTGAGTAAAGGACATTGAGTTGCCGTACCCTCACTTAGTCGTATTTGAAATTCATACGGTAGCCAATGTGATGGCTAGGTGCCAGCCTGCCCTCGGCATGGCCCCCTTCCCTACTAAATGGATGATACACACATACAGCCTGGGATACGTTTCACAGCAGTACAAGTTAACCTATATCCTGACACATGCTCCGGCACCTGAACCTGCCAGCTATTTTCCTCAGAAAAAGGATGGGGAAGAAGCTGAGCTGAATGGACACCATCCAGCACTTAGGGAGGGTGACAAAGGGACAAGTTCCCGTCACTGGGCAGCAATGGATGAGCACATGCATGTTGCTCATACAGCAGCCTGGAAACAGACAGCAAGGGCAGGATTAGAAAAGGAGGAGGGGAAAATCTGTTGTTTCACACTGGTGATAGAAAAACTGAAAAAATGGTAGGATGATAGATGACTCATAAAAGTGTTAGACTACTGCCAAAAGCAGGAGATTTGGCAGCAATGCAAGATACGCTGCCTCAGGAGAGTCACGCTTCAGTCCCTTCCTCCAGTGGGGAAGCGAGATGCATGAGCTCCCATCCAGGGCAGCTTCCTTCCTCCCCGCCGCGGGCTCCCTTGTACCGCCTCGAGTTTGCTCTCTGCAGCATGGTGGTGATGCCACGAGCCTGTCTTTTCCTCCTTGGTCCCAGTGCTGATATAACACTTCAAGTAACAATTCGACATTAAATTAATAAATGTATGCCCACACTGCTAAGTTTGAAATGGTTTATAAATGCCATTTTTTTCCCCTTGCCATATTACTAAAACTCTGCTTTTCTTCCTCCCTCCTTCACTGAAATCTTTTGTCTTAAATCTTTCATTTGTGGCATGTGGATTTGGGATTCTTTTTTTTTTTTTTTTTTTTTTTTCCCAAAACTGTTCAATATAAATCAGACAGGCATTTGGGAAATAAAGGAGATCTGAAAAGTGAGAGGAGTTGAACCTTTGGAGATGTGCCAAAAAAAGCTTGAGACAAATTTAAGGCAGTAAATACATATCGATTACTCAGGGGAAACTTTTTACAATGTTTTATCAAAGGTTACCTGCTCCCAATACTTTCTACTCTAAACCATTATATTGCCAAACCACAATACTGTTTCAGCATTTTTCTGTCCATTCTTTAAATACAAGACTACAAACTGACTCTCACTCACCACAGGCAGGCAACCAACCCAAACAGACACTGTTTTGCTTCAGGTGCACATATGCTGACTGCAAGAGTCACTAACAACTTTCTCAACCCTTCCTTCACCTATAAATGGAGGTTACTGAAGCAGCGATACATTAGGAGACTCCCTGGAATCTCAGGTTCCATATCTGTTAAGTCTTTGGCATAGGCTCATAACAAAAATGTTTATTCCTATCAACATACTTTTTACTATATTTTTGTAACAGGCACTGTTTGGGCTAGAGAGCTGTACAAAAAAATCCAGCAAAAGCAACATTTCCTCTTGGCACTTGAGAGTACAACTTTTTTCAAGCAGTCTCTTGAAACAGAGTAAGCATACAGTATCCTGATACTCCGAATACAGGTTTTAAGGTAAAAATAGGCACCCGAGTGGGTTGGTTCTTTTGTACAGGTCTAGGGCTATGAGGAGGAGACATCCAGAGAGTCAGGGACAAGAGAAGTTTCATGTACCTTTCAGATTCAGAGAAAGCACAAGCCCATCTGGACTCCTTCATCCACTTGATGTCTATTGTACAAAAGGTCATTAACAAAAAAATGGGTTTGCACATACGTTTATGTGGTCTTCCGTAGCCTTCTGACAATCTTCTCAAATTGAAGATTTTTTACTGGCATTAGGTACTCCCCTCTGTAATTTGATCCTGCCTCACACTAACATTAAAGCAGAAATCAAGTCACCAGCCCAGAAAGCTCCAACTTCAGTGGCCAGAGTTATGAAAGCTCATTTACTGCCTTGTCTCTGAACTAAGAATGAAGTAGATATTGCCACTGAAAGTAGTACATGCTCTGCACTTTTAGGCAACGGGAACATTGATATTGCTATTCTGCAGGCTACAATCATCTTTTATATTGTTAAATTTTTGTTACTTCCATTTACAGCCAAAGAAAACTCTTGACGTGACCTTCACGCTGCCAGCCTTCTAGCCCTGAAAAGCTACAGCGCAGGTGATGGGCCTGTAGGATGTTCTTTGCTGCAAGTAAAGTGTTGAGCAGGACTTCCCCCTAATCAACTCGTACCAAATGCCATGAGGAAGGGGAGACACCAAATACTGCTGGCATGAAGAAGGGCACCCTCACTATCGCTGCTGAAGCAAGCTGAGGCTGTACTTACAACATCGGTCAACGTTCAGCACCAGAATCCCACCAGCAGACCTTGCAGTTCATGTGTGCAATGTGCTCCCACAGGTGTTCCAAAGCCTGTCACTCCTTTGGAGGTTTCATCCCATCTAAGAGTACTTCTGACACTTTATGAGAATTTTACTACTTAGCTGAGAAATTTCAGAATTCTAGACATTTCAATTATCAACCCATTCCTTCCAGAAACTTATCAGAGAAGGAAATAAAAAGGATAAAAGGGATGAAAGTAATAAAAAATATTTACTACAGAGTTAAGAGACAATTAGTATTTTGGAAATGAGGGCTACATAATTGCAGCAGTTATGCAGATATTGACAAATACAGACAATTTTCAAAATTCTTAAGTTTCTCAAAAAGTGTTTCCTCAGTATTTGTTGAAAATAAGCCCGTTTCAAATATCCACAAATCATCTAAAAAGTTCCCTGGGTCTCCCCATTGAAAACTTCTTAAAAATACCGGCTGTTGTGTCTGTCATAGTTTGATATATGTGCGGGTGTATGTGCAAATGTGGCAATGTTCAGGGGCCTGGCTATGGCCCTTTCATTCAGACACAAGCTACACCACCACTCTTCCTTGCTTGTAAAATATTTCTACTCTGAGAAGTTCAGAACTAAGCTGTCATTATACAAAAGGTTTGGATTTTATATGATACTGCCACACATCCAGCATGCTACTATGCAATGTGTCATTCAGAAAGCAATTGTATTTATAACTTTTCAATTACACTTGCTGAACCTAACACCAACTTGGGGTTTTTTTCAACATTCTAAGCAAAGATTGAATTAAAATAGTGAGAGCAATAAACCATATATCAAGCCCAACAACTCTAACTGCCTTACATCTAAAAACAGAAGAAACCTATAAACACAGAATTTCTATGCCTTTACACAGCGACTCTTAAAGCACTGCCTTCCACAGAGTAAAAATTTTTTAAACGTTTTTAGTACTTCAGTGTTCGTAATGTTAGTAACTCCTCCCAACAAGAAAACTGTTCTCATATAATAATGTGAAGAAATAACAGTATAACAACAACTGCTCCAGTCTTTAAAAAATGCTACCAAGTTTCCAATTACGAGAAATTTTTGTAAGATTATGTTTAACAGCATATCATGTTACTGACTGGCAAGCCCTACAAACAGAATGGCAAATTTTACAAAGTATGGCAAGCTATTTAGTAATAAACCTAAATTTATTCTTTGCACTTCAATGGTGCTCACAAATAAAGCACTTAGATTTTATCATCATAAATGATAAATCTGTCTTGTGTTTTGCAAACAGAAAGACTGTTTCACAGTATAAATAGATACTGTGATAACATAAGAAATACAGTCTATTCTCTTGGTTATGGTTATTTCTAATTTACAAAATATATTATAGCCAAAGCTGTCTAGATGGCTCAAGCCAATTAGAAAGATTCCCAATAGATATGCATTCCCACAATAGATATTTTATTTAAAAAACAGCCTAATCCCCTTTTCAGTTTTGTTTGTTCAACCTCAACTAAATATAACCTCTAATGCAACTTACAGCATGTTGGGTTATATGCATTACACAGAAAGTCTCTGTAGGAAAAAAAAATTATAGTATAGCCTCTGGAAATAAATAATGGATAGCCTACAAACAGTAAGCATCTTCTTTCCCATACCATATGCCCCCAGTATTCATTAATACATCCTAATGTTCAAGAGGCAGACAGACAACTGTGTAAATAAATAGACTACTATGGACTGCATTTTGATAGCTCTATGAATGAAAAGTGTATTCACTATTCAATTAATTTAATTAACGTACAAGCTTCCCAAATCTTTGGGAAAACATCAACAAGCGTATAGCTATCCACTCCCAAAGTTAGGTATTTCATTCATTACTCTTAAAATGGTGTCAGAAATGGATGTCATGGATCTGCAATAGGAGCGAGGAGACACTGAAGTCTACACCACTCATTTGGTGGATCGGTTCTTCCCACCACAGCACATACCCTTCTTTGAAGGGTCTCTGAAACAAAGCAAATCAGTGAGAAGAGGAGAAACATGAGTCATCCTTCTCTGAGCCTCTTACCCGCAATGTCCTTGGAAAGCACAGTGAAAAACATTCAGGCCCAATCTGATTTGATAAAATGTTTTCTGCCCATTGTGTGCAGGGACAGTGGTTCCATAAAGCAGAAGGCAATACAGAATATGACTCATGAATTGTGAATGAGAATTCTGAACCTCCTCTCTGTGGATGGCAAAACTTTCAATGACTTTTACCCACAAAGAACTGGCCTTCTATTACAATCTGTTATTCATAGAGTAATGCCATATTACAGCATAATGAGATCTGCATATTACATCCAGATACCATTTAGGAAAAACTCAGTTTTGCCTTATTTAACAAATGCAATATACACGTATTCTCAAATGTTGTTGCTTGCTCATTCATAAAATCATAGAATAATTCAGGTTAGAAGGGCTCTCAAGAGGTCTCTGTACAAAGTACTTCTAAAAGCAGGGTCAGCTGTGGTATGCGACCAAGTTGCTCAGGGCTTATCCAAACAGGTTTTGAAACCTCCAAGGACGGAGAGTGGACTTCACACTGTACATTTTATAATCAGCTTGCAGGGACATAAGCAAATAGATAACCTGTGCAACTGGCTTAACAAACACTCTGTCAGAGAGCAGCCAGGAGATATGCTGGGCAACATAGCTGGGGAGCCAAATTTAGTTGTTTGTCCATAAGGCCCGCTTCCTTCTTAATAGCCAAGTACATCTTCCATCTCCGGCAGATTCTGCCTTGCCTGCTCTGTGAGCACTAAAGGTCGTCTCAATTTTCTGTGTAAATCAAGATGGCACTCGCTGTACATTGCCACTGACCACCCCTCAAACTCAAAAATTTGTCTTTAAAAAATCAGAGATTTGAGTACAATCACCACTCATGGTACAAAAGTACACTTCTGCTTTTACAAAAATATCCTCCTATTTACAAGACTATCCTAAAATGTTAATCGTGACCAAATAAGAAAAGGAGCTTTACTCAAGAACAATCCAGAACACATTCTATCTAGACCTCCCTTTAAGTGGGCACTGAACTAACTCCAATCCATAAAATATTCTCCTTTTTTCTCCTACAACAATAATATCAATAGAACCATTAAATAAGTTAGGATTAATTTGTCCAAAGATCAATTATTGGATCAATAAAGCTACTGGTCTTAAAACAAAGAGAACAGTATGAAAGCATAAGCACCAGATTTTTGCATATTGAATAAAGCTTTTGAAAATGCTTGTCTTTAAAACAAATGCTGGCAATGTGAAATTTGATGATCTTAGCAGCAAGTTACTGTAGGTAACTCCATACAAAGGATGAATCCTAGGCCTAGGGACATGGGTCTTCTGAAGACAAAGTATCCATTCCTGGACTCTCTCCCAAAGTTGCACAGAAGTTGTTTCAAGAATTCTTTCTTTACATGTCCAGTGAACCACAGACAGCTGTATACAACATAGTCATGAGATTTTTAAAAGTAAGAGTTATGTGGGTGTTCTGTTGGGTTTGGAGGTTTTTTAATTCCCTTTGCCCGTTTCAGATATATTTTGTCTGCAGAAATTCATACAGGATATTTGTATCAGCTGCCTCCTATTTTCAGGGAGTATAATAATTTCCCTTTTCTGGAAGAACTTTCACCTTCTCACCTTCACATTCTGTCTCTAAGAGTTAATTCCCACTCCCACCCAAGCTCTATTCATTCCCATAAGCATCAGGATCAAGAGTACCCAAGAGAACACACAAACATTTCAAACTGCTTTATCTAAGAAAATTGAGATTTACCACAAAAAAATCTCAGAGGTCATTCACGTTTGGGAACAGAGCTGCAGCTCTCAATGAACTACACCTCCTCTGTCCAACTGTAATATTAAAAAAACCCCCAACACCTAGATCTGATTTTCTCTGTCCTAGACATGTATGCTCACAGTGCAGCTCCAAAGAGAAGACCCACATGATCTCAACCAGTCTGGTCAAAGAGAAAAGATTTCTCTCCAGTTTTAAAAAGATTCCAGTAAATTGGGTAGATGTACATTTGGATACAAAGTTCTCCGTCTTAAGCCACAAGATAGAAGAACCTGGAGTAGCACAGGGAATGAGTCATGCTGGATGGGAACATAACACAAAACCAGTTCATTTCTGTGTCAGATGAACCTGACTGGATGAACTAGAAGGAAACTTCCTAGCTTAAGGAGTATCTCCTCCCTCCATACTGAAACATTACCTTCGTCCTCAACCAAAGATCAACAACCTTCTACCCCGTAAACAAGGGCAAGTAAATCGGACAAAGGAAGAAAACCTTTCTCTTCCTCCAAAATGACGTGAATCCCAGACTAAGCTTTCCCCTTGCACTTGATCATTTCAAGAACTGCCCTATTTTGAGCTTTCATGAATTTCACAGTTCCACATGCTCTTTTACAGGACCTGTGTAGTTTTTACCATGCCTTGTTGCCTCTACCATACAATTATTCTCATTCTCCTTCTATCTAAGCCACAGTTTAATCACATTTGCCAAGTAAGCAAGCATTAAGCTGTATCCCTGGGTGAGTTTCTAATGCTAACAGCATGCAACAAAAGGAGAATCCCATCACTTTATTGATTGTCTCCACAGAAAGGCCAAAACCTGATTTAGCATGAATGGGACCATTTCTTATATTTAAAGGCTCTATCAGAATGAATGCTTATATTGCTTCTGTACATGATCTGGGAAAAAGACTAACACATTGCTCAAATGTATAAAGTTAAACATAATACACATTAAATCTATTTCAGAAGTGCCCCCAAACTGGGTAGTGATTTGATTGCAATATGGGAAGTCATCTAGAAAGGTAACAAAACAGGACAATAATCCATCTTCCAAAATAAACTACACTCATTAGGATATTAATTTAGTCAGTCCACTTAACCTGATGGTAAATCATATCATAGAGTACAGGGATAGAAAAGCTGTAACTTAAGATGAAAAAAGCCCAAACAAACCGCTTCACTTAGAATAAACCAAAAGGTATTTCTAAAATAATAGCATAAGAGCATCAGCCTAATGCTTATTTTACACTTGAATACTTTCTAATATCCAGACAACCTCAGTGTGCAAATTGGCATAGTTCATAAAACTAATTAAGAAGACGGAATAGAATATCTAGACATTATAAACATTTTAGGCAACTGATAAACCTTCTTCATCTTTTCTTAATAAGTATGTTCAACTATCTTTCCACCCACAAGAACATTCTGAAGAAAGATTATAGAACAGGATGCATTTATAAACAAAATAAAATAAAAATATGAACCCCAAAAGACAACCACTTTTCCAGCTCATTTTAGAAAATAAGATTCAGAAGGAAATAACACAACAAGACACAACAGAGGAAAGCTCACCCTGTTGCAGATCACTACACTGAGACTTTATGGGGTTCCTGCCAGAAATTACTTGCATTAAATGGAATTCATTGGTAGTAACGTAATTTAGGGACAAGAGATAGGGGCTGTGAAGAAGGAGGAGAAGTAATTTCTTTCATGTAGGGGCATGGGTGTTAAGGATCATAGATACTTAACACTAACTCACAAAAAGTGAAGATTAGCATGTTTTATCTCCGATCCAGACATCCAACTCCTGCCTGCCATGCTCCTTACTACTGCCTAGTCTGAAAAGCAGCAAACCCAGCAGTTTAAGATGATCAGTTCAGACAGGTACGCTCTGAAGAAGCAAAGGGCCTTGCACTGCTACACAGCACTGCCTGCACCCTGTTCAGTCTGCAACCCACAGTTGCTATTGCAGTTGTTTATAGATATACAGATAGGTATATATGATAGACACAGATATCTCTGTAGATACAGAGAAAGAGAGAGGGGGAGGGACTGAGAAGCTCTGTCTATTAAATACAGCACTGCACAAAGTGAGAAAGCCCTCTTCCTACACACAAAGAGCATTACAAACCGCATCCCAGCTTCACCGCAACTTGCATCTCGGGAGAAGAATCTCTTCTCTCCATTGTATCCTAGAGTGGAGAGCCAAAGCTCCGCTACCCTTCAAAGAAGGACTAAATACATTTTATAATACCACTCAGGACCTGTCTTTTGTACAAAAGCAAAACATTAAGTAACTATATTTCTTTTTTTATTTTATTTGGTAGGAATCACAGAAATTCTAATATGCTTTCTCTTTATACAAAATATATCCGAATGAAGAAAGGATGAAGTAGGATGTCTCAATGTGGATCTATTTAACAGAAAAAAAATCAGTGCTCAATCTCACCCTACAGCATAACTACTGCTGCAGAAAAGGAGTGACAAAATGCTTTGCCTATCATTTGAAGTCCTTATAAAAATTTTAAAGATTGCTCCCCTATACCCACATGTTATTACTGAGAATATTCAACCATTGGAGCTGTATGATTCTTCACAAGGACACAGTAAGTCAGTAGCAATGTTAGGACAAGTTTAAAGTCTTACTTTAAAGTTTAGAACATAATTCTTTCTACTGCAGGATTTCTACTGCAAAAAAGTTTGAAAAAATAGAGTGTTTTTTTTAAATACATCTAGTAAAAAATTAGACTAATAAGACTAATTTGTATTTACTGGGCTGCTAGGTTGCAAATATCTGTGATTTTCAATGTTTCCTAAATATTTTTCTTCTGAGGAAGAGGCCTGTGTTTCTTGATAACACTAAAGGTTCTGGACAGAAAAGTACAATCCCTTTCTCTAGGTCTTCGGGTCTCCTTTTGTTCTGCCTCATGGAAACCAATTATGACAGTATTGTTCTATTTTTGCTCCACTGAATTACCATGGGTTTTGATACATGTTTTAAAAAGATTTGCCATTTTTTCTGCTGTTGGACTCCCTTCATTTTTTATGATTAGGAACAAGCCTCTACTTGCCATTTTCTTTGCTTCGGTGTCTATTCTGTCTCCAAGTAGTATGTACAATTGAAGACGTTTTCCACTATCTCAGTGCAGTGCTGTCAGGACTCATTTTCTAGACATTTTGCTAGCATCCCTTGCAATTCACATGTTTCAGAATATCAGACCCAGATCACTTCCCATTTTCAATGTGATGCAAAATACAAGGCCATTCTGCTGTAGTTTTATCTTTTCCTGCCTCAGATCTTTAAAGTATGATTCTCTGTTACGAAAACTATAAATGCTAGCTGTGCTCCAAAGGACCATGGAGAAAACATATGACCAAAAAGAAACCCCCCCCACACTTGCTTATATTGAATGGACTGCTTTTTGCTACAATGCTTTATAGCTTTGTTTTTTGTAACAGATTATATATGTAAAAATAAAATAATAAAAATAGCATTGAACCTGCAATAAATTTACTGGTTTTATGGAAGGCTTTCATTGTTATGGATCATACTGAATTCACAAGGCAACTCTATTTAATAGTGATGTTTTTAAATGCATACATTGAAGTGCAATGCTCTTTTCTGTTCATAAACTAAAAGCCAAATTCAGAACAGGGCATTTTATTAATAGATGTATGCAAATATCACAATTTATATCAATTTAGAATTTCTTAAATTGAATTACTTTTTAATTACAATACATGTAATTCAGGCATAAGGAATTCAAGTACAAATATTTAGACTGTATTATTAAACTCCCTGGGATATAAAAATATATTAAACTCCATCCCTCTAGCAGCTACTGATGACTTATTTCAGTCTAGCAAAGCAATATAGATTACTTTTTTTTTCCCAAATACCTTGGCAAGGTCACTTGTTTGAGAGTTGAAACGTAAATTACTTATATTACAGCAGTATCCTCAAAAGTTTTCATTTTGTGGATTAGCTCCCTCTCACTTCATCTGTGCTATTTTAGGATTGTGAAGTCTGAAATGTTTGTTTTCATAAAAAGACATGTTAGGACAGAACTGAGACAACGATCTGGAAAATTAGTTTCCCTTAATGTGACAAACGTGGCTAGGTCCTCCCGTTGCCAATCCTTCTTCACCCTTGCCTTACAGAACTTTGTATTTATTAAGCAGTTAATCTCCCTTTGCTCCCCATGGCCTCTGCCACTCTAATCTCTCGAGGTCATTGCATTTTGGCCTGGCCAACAAGAGCATTCTTGGCCCATCTGGTTTTGTGTCACCAACAAATTTGATCGTTGTTGAAATTGCATCAAAGAAATACCCAGCAAAGAAGATGTGAAGCAGCTGCACATCAGACAGAAAGGCAACAGTTTTTAGTTTCTGTCATGAAAAGAGCTTCTGTAAATGCAGCTATCCAGAATAGTCAAACACTATTTGAGAACCAGTACAAATTTTACTAGTATAACAGATGCAGCACACCAGCACAGACTATCATACAATTTGTCCCCAAAAAGGCATGTATTGTGAATAAGATCTTTCCCAAAACATGCACTACTATATCTAAGTTATGTCGCTGAAAAACAAACTATGAGTGTTTCATTAAATGATAAACTAGAATGTGATATCCTCTATGAAAATAAAAACGCATGCAAAAAGCCAAACAGATATAAATATGCGTTTTTAATAAGACCATCTTGTTTAAGCACCCTGTTCTTTGAAATGGATATTCCATTTCTTTGTCCAAAATCATAGACCAGAGAGAAATACTTCTCCAATACAATTTATATGTCCCAAGTGAACAATGGATTCAAGTTGCTAAACTTCACAGATCTTTTTTCTAACTTTCCGAGAAATGCTTTTTCAGCTGTATTTACAAGTCAACTGACAATTAAATCACATCTATATATTCCTTATGGAGAATACAAGAGGTATTTCAGAGGTCCTATTTATTGTTTACAGCGAGTAAGGTCTGAATACAAATAGGATGGTGACTGACACTCACCGCACATACTGTCTTGCTCTTACTTAGCATTTATTTCAGCACACTATTTTAAAAATAAATCTAGAAGAATGACAGTAATCATTACTATGCTAAATTGGCACCAAAATATTGTGTAATCCGAATCTGTGGATGCAAAATGCAATAAAAGCTTAGATACTGATTCAGTTCCTAGTATCGAATTCTTGTTGTCATGCTCCGGCCCTAATCAATATCCAGAAAATTTTACTGGTGTAAACTACATTGATAATGATTTTACACTTATACCTCACCTTTCCTTCAGAAAAATTCTCAGTAGTTTACCAAACACACACACATTTAATGGGAGAATCAGTTTATACATTCCCTGATAAACAAGCATTTTTTAAGAGGATGCAGGTGATATAGTCCTGCTATGCAGCAACAGGCCTAACAATGAAGACTGCTGTAGAAAACAGAAGTGGAAGATTTCAAAAGACAGAAAAGAAAAAAAAAATAATTTGGATGTGACACCACAGCAAAGATTCCACAAAGACTCAGGAAATAGATATTCATGGGGATTTTAGGAAGTTTAGCAGAACCTATGAGGAATTTCATTTTTAATTCAGTTGAAAAAATGAATTCTCTGCCCAGTGATACCACAAGATGCAGCTGGTTTCAGTAAGTCTGTTGGAAGAAGATCCCCCAAAAATGTTTAATTAGACCAGTTTTGTTTTCTCCTATATACTATCATAGTCTTTTCCTGAGCAAGGAAATACCAAATACAGCAGCAGATAAACCTTAAGACTGAGAAACCCCTTCATCCCCCTGAGGTGCCAATAGTTAGGATTCAATTACTTTTCCTTGCCTCTTTCTGTCCCATTCTTAGATGTTTACAACCTAGAACATATTCTCTTTCTGAAACTGGAAACTCAAGGATTTGTTAATAACAGTAATAATGATATTAAATTCATAATATGCCCCGTCAAGTCCCTTAAGCATTGCAATAGAACACTCAGAAGCCTCCAAACACAAAGAAACACCAAAATGTGTTGGCACTAGAAACAAAACAGAAGGAAAGAAAAGGAATCAAAACTATCCATGTGCCCTTTCTTTGTTCCATCTGTTTTCCAGCCTATGTCAAAGCAAGACTTTTTGTGGTCAAGTGCTTCCTAAAATAATGCAGACATTAATTTCTCTACCTTGAAAACACAGAATTTTTTGTTAAATCCCGTCAGAAGTAAATACTAAACACGTCCATTTTATAGATATTTAACAGCAATTCTTTATTCCTGAAAGCAATATGTATTCCAATGTCATTACCCTAGAAACTATAATGTGCTCAATTTCTCCACATCAGTTACATTTCATGGCTTTATATGGCAAGACATAATACAATGTGCTCAACTACACAACAAGCAAGTCAAATGCTTGAGAGAAATGGGACTTCTCCAAAAGTAGATTTGGGAAAGTAAAAAGCAACAAAAGTATTTCCAAAGTTTTTTGGTTAAAAACAAAGAGAACTCTGGAAGTGAAACAGACATTGACTGAAAAGATCTGGTACTTTGAAAGAGAAGAATTTGAGAGTACTAGAAATCTGATATAGTCTATAGCAGTGATTACACAGAGTAATAAAAATCGAGCACGCTATTGACAAGTTTTATTTAGCTTAATATGGAAGCAAACCTCCTTTGAAACAATGCAAAATATTTGAAAGCTCAATAATATTGGCAAAAATATAATAATAATTAAAAGTCAATGGAGGAAGGAAATGCAATTGCCAGATACCTCACAGAAAGTACACCGCTGTCCCTATACTTGGAAAGTTTGATCTCAGTCAAGCCTGAACATAACCAAAGACGCTGGAGGTGCTGAGGATTGCACAGTGAGAGTCAGCAGACGGTGCAGGTTCACTGGACAGTCTGTGAACCATAGGGAAAAACACTCACAGCACCTCCTCCTCGCAATTAATCCGCTCAGTTCAGGGTTTCATGAAGCATCCTTCTTCCACCTGTGGCATCTTTTCTTCCTCAACAAGTTAAATCTGGAATCGCGTGTCCACTAGTAGAAGATAATAGGATAATTCCTGCAGTGTATATACACTATAGTATACACGATAGTGTACACACTAAATACACACTCTGAAACAGTGCTGTGCACGCTATATACTGCACTGATTTAAACAACTCTTAAGCAGCAATGCTGCTTCTTTGCGATTAAATCCCTTAAGTGACCCAATTGTGATGCTCTCAACCCCTTTATTAAAAATAAAACCTTGGCATCATAGGGTGTGTCTATATAGCACAAATATACATTGAATAAAAACTCAAGTTCCAGATAGCTGTATTAGCAGTTTGTTCTACTCAAGCTAATTAACCCCACTGAAAAGATGCACTTTTCCCCACAGCCTGTGATTCAAATCTGACTTCTGATTACTATTTAAAGTTATAGTTGAATAAATAATAAATAGGATGCTATATGCCACTGAATTTTTTTTCAACACAATTTTTTATAGAGAATTATTTTATTTAGACTCTAAATGGTAATTAACTTAGGAGTACACTCAGCAGTTGTAAAATTCATGCTGTTCTGCACTTGTAGAGGTACAAAAGGTCCCTTGTTTGCAGTACTATGCTGATTGATTCCTATGGTAGAGCTGTTGATTCTCTGCATGAGTTTTCTCAGATAACACATGGCCTTTTAAATATTGGTGCACTGGGTATTTATAAAGCATATATTTTCTACAGATAAGCTGGGCAAAGAAAGCTTATTGAACTTTGTAATTTAAATCAAACATTGAAAAATTATCAAAGTTTTATACAACCTATTTTTAAATGATGAAGGCAAGTTTATAATGACAAAAATGACCAGTATCAAAGAGAATTATATTATAAATAGCATTTATATACTGGAAATGTGAGGTACTTAAAAAGTGTATTTGTGAAAAATACACCAAAATTTGCTTTACTATATCAAAAATAGTAATTGTCTGATAAATATCTGTGATTTTTGCAATATTGTGGTCAATGGGGCTGCACTACAATACACTGCCAGCAGCAAGTACCTCAGCTGTCTGACCCTGGGACCTTCTGAGGTCTATGCCCAGCACTGTGTAGTGCTGCATATATGACCCCTAACTTTCACTGCTTCTACACAGCAAGATAGAAGGTGGAGAAGTAGTTACTCTCTCCTCTTTTCCTTGTAATTCAAATCTTGTCAGCAGTGTACTTAACTGACTAAACTGTCTTGAAGAGCTGAAGCGGCCACAGGAGAGTGTCATGATTTAAGCCCAGCCGGCAACAAAGCACGATGAGGCCGCTCGCTCACTCATCCCCCACGGTGGGATGGGGAGGAGAAAATAAAACAAAAGGCTCGTGGCTCAACACAAGGACAGGGAGGGATCACTCACCAATTATGGTCATGGGCAAAAAACAGACTCAACTTGGGGAAAAAAATCAATTTAAATTGTTATCAATCAAATTAGAATAGGGTAAGGAGAAACAAAACCAAATCTTAAAATACGTTCCCCCCACCCCTCCCTCCTTCCCGGGCACAACTCCACTCCTGATTTTCTCTACCTTCTCCCCCCCAGCAGTGCAGGGGGACAGGGAATGGGGGTTGGGGTCAGTTCATCACACGTTCTCTGCCGCTCCTTCCTGCTCAGGGTAAGGACTCCTCACTCTTCCTCTGCTCCACCATGGGGTCCCTCCCATAGGAGACAGTCCTCCACCAACTCCTCCAACGTGAGTCCTTCCCACGGGCGGCAGTTCTTCACGAACTGCTCCAGCATGGGTCCCTTCTGTGGGCTGCAGTCCTTCAGGCACAGCCTGCTCCAGCGCAGGCTTTCCCACAGAGTCCCGGCCATCTTGGGGGCATCCCCCTGCTCCGGCGTGGGCTCCTCTCTCCCCGGGCTGCAGGTGGGCATCTGCTCCCCCGCTCCCCTCCATGGAGCCAGGGAAGCTTCTAGCAGCTTCTCACAGGAGCCACCCCTGCAGCCCCTCCTCCCCTACCAAAACCCCACCACATAAACCCAACACAGAAAGCGATCTTATTTTTCTTTGGGTGCATGCCAGCATAAAGCCAGGCAAGAGTGGTGGCTAAGCTGCAGTCTTTTCAGAGTGGTGGCATGAAAAGTGCCAACATTATCAATTAAACAAAGATGGGAATACTGCTTTCCCAGTGCATCAGCTCTGGATCTAGCAGCTGTATACTTTACAAATACGAGCAGCTTGTTCTGTTGGGGAGCCTTCTAACTTTCATAAACTAGATGGCTTTGCAAACAGGACAAGATGTTGCTGAGGATCTGGCAATGAAGGAAAATACAGCTGCTATCTGATTGCTGAGCTATAAACTGAGTTTTCCACATAAATAATCCTCTCCATCTGTAGCATGAAGTTTAGGGGAAAAACATAAGGCCACCAATTCTGTTCTGCAAAATGCAGGCATCATCTTTATGAATGAATTTCATACAAGGTCTCAGCACTATTTGTTCCTGATAGAGCAAGGCATATAGCTTTTATACCCTAACTGTCTAAAGCTTGCTTGCCCTCCTGAAGTGAATACCAATTTTAAGAGTCAGACGATGATCACGGCAGTGCTTAAAATACACACAAGATGCATGACAAGCATCACAAACAGGACATTAAAGTGTTCCACAAAAACCTATTTTGTCACTAAAGGGGTCTTTAAGAACTTTCACCAGTATGAGACAGAAGTAAAGTATTGAACAGTGACACACACATGTTACTATCAGATGACCTTTTGTCAATGTAAGAGAGGGTATGGAACCACCTATGCATTGTAAACAATTACCGGTCTTTAATTTCAAGAGTTGCCCACATGAAAATCTCCTCTACTTGGAAGGAATTTTCCTGACTCTGCGTGATGTAGTCTCCTTATCAGATTGCTCAAAGCAAAGAAGCAGTAGTCGTAATATGAGAATAATTATCAAGAACAAGTCCTGTTTTGTGCAAGAGATCTCTCTAGGATTATCTGTCAGAAGCATCAGACTACTGCATGAAAGCCTACATAAAACCTCTGCGAGCTTTTAACCCATATTTTTTACGACTAGTGAAAAACAACATTTAGAATTAGACCAAAGGCATGAAAAAATTTTTTTTTAATGTTACGGAGCTTAGAAATATACCACAGAGGGTAAACATAATCCTCTTTCCTCACATAACTTAGAGGGAAGGTAAAAGCTGTGTCCCTTTTATGTGTGAATAAAGCAGGCACAACACACATATGGCATTCCAAAAGATGCAATTAATCAAAACATCTCGAGGTCTCACAGACAAGGTATATTTGCAATCTAGAATACACAAAGAAACATCATTGTTGACAGTGGTTATATTCTGCAGCTTGCTTGGGAAAGCTTCATTTGATCTTAACAAAAATTTTGCCCAAGGAGGAACTAAAAATCTGATCTAGTGAAGCTGATTTTCATCCAACTCTGATGCAAAACAACTGGAGACTCAATGGTAGCTGAGGGCCTACAGTACTCGTAACGAGACCCTGATAATAGAATGTAAATGGGTATCCTGTGACTAAAAGCAAGAGAAAACACTCTTCTGCAGCTAACTATAAAACATATTCTACAATAAATATTTGTCATAATTTAATGCTATGAATATGGCTTCTCCAGGTTAAAAAAATTCTTTCCAGATGAAGAGACAAAATAATATAGAACGTATTTTGCCCCAGTGTTTCCAATATACATGAATGGAAAAAAAAAGAGAAGCCAATTTCACAAGAGCTGATCTAACCCCCATATTAAAGAAAAATCTGTAATTAAAAGAAGCAATTGGCATAATTCTATAACTACTGCAACATATATTCTTCAAAGAACAATGCGACCTCATGAAATATATAGGTTTAAACATGCAAATATCACCCCTCTCCCTCTGCCAAGTGACCTTAACAACTACTGTTTTGCTTGCAAAATGGCTGCTGCAATTTGACTGGTCTCCATATAACCAAATTTCTCTGTAACATATCTCTAAGTTTCCCATTAGCGACCAACTGACAACCAGTGAAAATAGCAACAAATTGAATAACATTTATGCTTCATAAAACATTAGGATTGATTGTATTAGAATATAACATAACACCAGAGTTCATGGAATTCTACCATGTTAGAAAGCAAACTGGTTGTTTCTTTCTCTTCAACAGCAAATAGAGGCACTACACATTCTCCTCCAGGAAAACGTTGCCAACTCTCAAGCTGTGGTACTCAGTGGAGTAGCTTTTTGATACACATGAAAGTAGACTGAAAACAATCAGAAAATTTTCTGTTCAAATATGTATTTTACACTACCTGAAGCTCTCCAATTGAGAGTTTGACAAACTCTTTCATTTCATTCACATGCAAAATGTTGCCTTCTTCCCTTCTACTAGTCTACCTCATTTCAGATGTTACTTTTTAAAAATTACATTTCAATTGATTATTCAACATTTACTTGTCACCAACACAGAAAAGAATCTGCCAGAAATTTGACTATTTAAATTCTAAGTACAGCATAAAAATTAATGCTGTATGACAGCCATCACAGGATACATTCACTAAACAACAAAAGACAGATTTTCCTTATGAAGCAAATGCAACTTGGTTCTTCCTTGTTTGTTTTATTAAAGTGGTGTGATTGTCTGTATGAAGTACAATCCACTTTATTAACTTTAATAAAATAAATGGGCTCTGAAAGCCAGATGTGAGATGGGACTTCTGCATACTTGTTTCCTACCAACTAACACCCTGGAACTTACTTCACTGTGATGCAACAGTACAGACAGAAGAATTAGTACAAGGAAATAAACGGTGATATAGCTTGCAATCCAACAGCAACAAATACTGCTTTGGGAATATTTGGCCTTACACTGCTAGTGTCTTTAAAAACATGCTGACCTAGTGTCCTATGGTTTAAGGACACCACATAGTATTACAAACAGGAAAGTTCGGCTTTTTACAAATTGCAAACTGTTGTTCAGCTGCATGAACAGATATGTACAGACACATCTCTCCTCTGTACAGTCCTTCCTAAAAAGCACTATGGCACAAACTGGTGGCCCTTCTGATGCCACCTGTAAGGGTTTTGAAAACTCCTAACAGGAAGAAAATGCAGTCTCACAGAATGACCAACCTAGATTACAGTCAGGAAATTAGGATAACTGCATTTTTTCCAATGGAAAAGAGCTATTTTGGGGGAAAGGTCTGGAAGTTTACACAAATGAGTCTCCTAACCTTCCTTTCAGTAAACCTGCTGTTGAATGATTTATGAAAAGAAACTTTCCAGTCAGACAGACCCAGAATTAGAGATGTGTTTGTACCTTAACTCTCCCTTTAATATACATCTTAGATTTAAGTACATCAGCAAAGGTGATCTTAGGCACTGGTACAGCATTGATTCATATCACATACTGGAAAAGGAGTGTCTGAATGTAATTTCAAGCCTGTGTCAGAAAGGAATTGTACAAAAGAGAAAAAGCTAAAGTCGTAAGTCTCCTGACCGCCAAGTGCTTGTGTCTGCCAAATATACATTAGCTCAGCTTTTACATTTAATATGAAAAAAGCTAGAGTCCTGCCAGCACCTATTCACTCAAGTCTTAAAACAGCTAAGGATAAAACAGTCAAAAGAATGAACTCAGCCACATCTTCTGCAAACCGTGCAGCTTCTTATGCTAGCATCAGATTCAAAGAGAAACAATCTGGGTTAACATTTGGGTGCTATAATGTGAAATAGGGAAACACTTCATTTGCCAATTAAAATTAACATGATCTTCTACGACAAATATGCTGGCTGCACCTCTTCCAACACAAGTACACCCCGCACCTTTCAGGTGACCTCAATCATTTAAAGCAAATCTGGGGTACTCCAAACTGTACAGAAGAAATGTGAACAGCAGGAGTCCCCCAGTGGTAAAAATACCTCAAAGAAACCTTCTCTTCTTCCCAAATACCTACTATACAGTATTTTGGGCAGCTAGCCAAAACCTTGTCTCTAAATAGCTGCAGAGTGACTTAGAGATGTATTTTAATACTTTTGCCACTCTTTAAAAATAAATAGTTCAAAATAATACATTTACTGCACACTAATAATACACATCTGAAAAGTTAACACCTTTAAAAACCCTTCTAGCTTTCCTGTTATAGTCTAATAAATCATTCCTAATATGCACAGTAATTTCTAGAATTTTGTTAAAATACTCTTCTGTTATTGTATCATGTCACACAACAAAAAGCCATTACCCACAATTAGACCACTGCACTCAGCTACAATCTGGAGAAAAGATGATTTGTAAAGTATTACTCTGAAACACCGCGGTTTTCTGAGTTTAAACATATTTCAAATATTATAAATCCTTTTAAAATTCTGAAAACCACAAGGAAGGATAAGTAATAAACCTTAATTCTCTACGACATGCTCCTTGAGACTCTGATCTTGTTCAACATGTAGCATTCACACTCAGGAACATTATGAATTGTCACCCTAATCTATCAGCAACACTCTTTGCCATAGAAGAAGTACAACCTGCTCCGTAGATAGAGGAGCTATCTGTTACAAGCACTTTACACGTCTCCCATCCTGATAGCTGCAGTGGGAAGTAGTTCTTCTCACCACAGTCCAGGTCCAGAATAATTTATTATATTTCTCAGTATGGCTAAAGACAGGAAGTAGTCACTTTAAGTATTCTACAAGCTTGAATATTGACTCTTACAATCCAATCCTGAGTCCTTCAATTAGCACATATTACTGCTCAAGGGGAGCTAACCATTGGCTCTATTTTATTCTTTCTGTGACAAAATAATTCATTCTGTAACTTGTAAATTACATTTCTCTTCACAGTCTAAACCAGATACTGCATACTGCCTGCGTTAGAGAAATCTGTGATTTTTCTCTGAAGATCCTACTGAGAACAGCTTTAGAGAAAACATTGCCATTTATTAAATCAGTTTCTTTTGCCTCCTCTTAGTGTCCCAGGTATAGTCGCTTATTGATTAACTTTTAGGTATGATTTTAGTTTTATTATGTCTGTCTGTGTAGGATTAAATACATATTTAAATCACTGAATTAATTTAAAATAATGATAAAAATCAGTATATACAGTTGCAGTGCTACAAATACAATTTTGATAGGCAAAATAGAATAATGTTTCTTGTCTTCTTAGCTTGACAAAGTATTGATATCTGAAAGATTTTTATGGTGGCATTTTCTCTTTGAAGCAAGACTGAAAGTTTGCAACATTTTAATCCTTGACGTATCACAACAGGAAGGAGATAACTCTCTTTTTAATAATCTGAGGAATTTATAAGCTTACCTGCAATTAGCATAAATGAAAGCTAGTATCAGACTGTACAATTTTTGCACAGCAATGCAGTACCTAAGCCCTAGAGATGACAGCTTCACAAGTGCAACCATTCTCTGTCTTGTTAAGTAAATAATTTAAAGTAGATAATTAAGAACACTGCAGAGTGGCTGCTTGCAGTGGGTATCACTAAAAGTCAGCTGTTTTCAGAAGTATCCCTGTAATGTCAAAGATGCCCAGATACCGACACATTTTTTAACAAATAAATAAATAAACAAAGCTCAACCATCACAATTATTCACTGTTTATGGCTGTGGTTATGCCATTAATGATGTCTTTAATATATTGACAACCTCCCCTTTTAGTCTCTAGTTCAAATACAGTCCAAGAGGGTAATGATCGAAAGTATTTATACGGCTGCATGGTGAACTACACAGAACAAGCCGCGTGGAAAGGGGGATGTTAAGGGTTAGGTATCTGAGCTACAGAAATCATCATCATAATTGGCACCTTGCTAGCAGCTTCTGCAAGGAGGGAAAGAGCTGAGTGGGGAATGAAAAATGAACTACCTTCCCACTTCTAGGACTACTAGAGCCATGCTGTAGCAGCAGGTTGCTTTGCTCAGCTCTGCTAGCCTGGACATGTTGTAGGACTGACAACTTAATACCATTTTGTGGATAGCTAAGTCATTTGGTACCATTTTCTTCAAATAGGCTAATTCTAAATTTATTCTCATTTATGCTTTTTAATCTTCCCACAGCTCTTAGAGAAAGGTCAAGGGCATGAAGATAAGATATTTTTAGCTATACAGCAGAAATGTATTAAAAAGCTAAATGAAGCTCCAAGTCAGATTCATGTAATTCTCTATTTACTAAATTAAAAAACAGTGTATGCCTTCCTGTCTGAACATTAACGCAGTTAGAGTTAATACATTCACTTTCTACCCAACCCAGAAGAGAGCTGTCAGGATATTTTTAAACTGTGCAAAAATTAAAAAAAATAAGCACCACACCAAACCCTGTGTTCAACAATTCTCACAGCAATTTATAGACAAGATTAAATACACTAACACACCACATTTCTTTGCAAGTCTCCTTTAATTTTCTATTGCGAAGGTGGGACATTTGGCAAGGGGAAGAGACATCTCACACATCAGCAGCCTTGGGGAATGTTTGCTTAGAAACACACACAGTTTGACCTCTCAAAGGATCAAAGCCGTTTACTGCATCAGGTCATAAGTGTTACCAACCACTGCAAGTTTGTGTCTCCATTTCACTATTTAGGAGACTAAAATTAAGTAAACAGATTATAAGAGGAAGAACTGACAACAATTTCTCAGTCCATATGGGTTTATTATAAAGCTATGATTTTGATGACTTTTCATATGGGAATACTATAGGCAGTTCTTATCTATGCAATCCTTTAAAGAAATCTGACAAGCAAATTTATCAATTTCTAATAGAATTTCAAATAGTGCAGACACCACGCTGTCTTCAATCATGTCTTGTTTCATGACTGTGTATGTGGAGAAAAGACTTGTTTGTCTGGATCCTAATGGATAACATGATGTACATTCCCATGGCAATATAAAATGAACAACAATAAAAATGATAATTTACTTTGCTGTCAGGTACTGATCCTGTAGGTGTGAACGAAAGCAAGTAAAGCTGCATGGACTGGGTTTTGATCTGGTATTGTATTTAAATATTCTGTAGTTGAGATCTAATTGCACTTAATCTGCTCAATAAAATTATCTTTACTGTTATTAGTATCCCAGACTTGTGTTATTACATAATCCTAACCTATTTTTTAAGCAGACATTTTAATCTGCTGCTTAAGCGTTCATTAATGCAAAGCCACTGCTCTGCAGAATACATTCCACTCTATTTGCAAGCGGCAAGCTTGGAGAAGTCTGGGTATTTGGACCTGAATTCTTTGAAACTACTACCAAGCGCTAGTATCACCTTTCTTAATTTTGTTTATGACCTTACCACAACAAACATCAGCAAAACTTATCCTTAATCCTAAAAATATTCCAACTGAAAAAGAAAATTACTTTAAAAAGTGCAGTGTCATTTGTAAATACAATGTGGTATCATCCAAATAGTCAAAAGCAATAGAGGTGTTCATGTATAACAGCTTTAGGATGGGTCCTTTCTTTCTTGTTTCATTTCTAAATCTGAATAAATAATCTTCATGCCAACTAACTTAAATGCATGAATTATTTCCCATTTTGAGAATCCTGAGATGCTCAATTATCTAATACAACTAACTGTCAGCCATCTACTGTACTTAACTGTCTGTTTCAAGTCCACTGCATGTTTATTTATATCACTTGCATGACACGCTAGATGTTTTCTGAGACTAGAATAAGATAAGTTATGTCACGGTCTAATGCTTAGTGATATGACAGAAGCCATATTTGCTTTTTTTAATCCTAATTTTTCAAGGCAATGTAGGTAAATTGAATATTAGTCTCCTCTATCTTCTCCACACCCCTGCAACTCCCAGCAATTTTTTTAACCCATAGGACATACTTGGACAAATTTGAGAGAGGAATGAATATGAAGTTCTTACAAATTTTCGGAAAAACTGCAGGTTTTAGACCCAAGTAGACCTGCCTGCCGAGGACAAGGCAGGCATGTCTCTGGCTCTGAGCCATTCCAAGAGGGAGCAGGTGCCTGCCTACCTGCCCCTAGAGTCCTTCAGCACGTGTGTAACACCAAGCCAGCCACAGGACATGCTGCCCCAGAGATGAGAGACGTGGGACAGAATTAAGGACGAGTGAAGAGACAAGGGAGAACATGCGGAGAGGGCACAGCACAGGGAAAGAAGATAGGAACTCTGTCTGTGTAGAGAGCGGGGGCATCCAGGAGATGAAGGACTCTGGTAGGAAACCAGGCTTTATTAGTTCCATTAGTCAGGAAAAATTCCTTTTATTAGACCACATCTCAAACTCTTTACAGGGAGGGTGAGAGAACAATTTGAAGAATGCTGGAAAAAGGAGAATTTAAGGGAATCTTTCAAGGTACAGAGAAGGTGCAGCCTCACCAGAAGTACCAGAAAACAGAGGACAGGGAGGCAGTGGGGGGAATGGAGAAAGTGGGGGGAATGGAGAAAGGGAGAGCAGGGTGGGGGCAGAGGCAGACCGCAAAGCAAAGACATCAGACAAGACAGCAAAGACAAGCCTGTTGTAAAAAGGAAAGGGAAAAACTGTAGTCAGATTTCTGAGAAGTGAGTAGCTGAGGTGGAAAGCAGAGCCGCTTCATGTTGCAGCGACAGAGAAAGAAACCACCGAAGTCCTACAGCTGGAGGGGACTTGGAGGAGAAGTTACAGTTCAGAGAGAGCAAAGTTGACAATCAAAGGGACAGCAGTATACGGAAAAGGTATGTCATGGCAGGAATGAGTTGTGGTTATTAGCTCAAGGAAGCGACAGTGGTTAGCACTAGCCTGACTGTCAGGGTTAAATGTATGAAACGTCAGCAGTGGGCTGGAGGCTGTGGGACTGGGGAGCAGGGAGAATCACGGTACTGTCTCCGGCGGAGGAGGAACAGGGAAATGGCGATTTCTGGTTTTGCTTAACTGAGCTTTAGTACTGAATTTAGGGTGTAGAATTTAAAAGGAAGAGAGTGGAAGCTTTTAACACTTCTGAACCTCATCAGCTGCATGACAAAACTTTAATGGGAAGATGCATTTTATGGACACCAGACAGTGATAAAATCGTATAACCATTGAATGCAGAAATTCATCTTTATTTATGGATTCCTACTCAAATTGTTTGATATCTTCAAGTCTCTTTACAACCCATCATTTCTGCAAATTTCTATGCAGGAAGAGCTATCTCTATGCCATTACACTTTGTGTCACGCATCTCTCATGTTAAATCTCAGGCTGAGTGCAGATTGTACAGGACAATAGCCTGATGCTTATAAAAATTGTCAAAGCATCATAGTAACTAAAGAACTACTCCAAAAATAACTTAATTGTGTTAATGCCCTAACTATACAGACAGTATTGTGGCTGCGTTAGTTTCATCCACAGAAAATGCAAGAATATAAAAATAATACCAAAAAACTAATATAAGATAAATTACAGAATTAAGTTTTCATAAAAAAAATGGACATGTTTCTAAAAATCAAAGTTGTAAACACATTCCCTTCTAAGATTAAAACAATATAATGTAGATCTTAAAATAAGAAACGTTGGATACTTATCACAAATAAGTTCTGCCTTGCAATCCAGAAATTCTTATTTCTTTTCATCGCACACAGGCATTTTACTCTTAGCATTTTTAACATACTGTCAGCTCCTGACAGAAACCACTGGCTCTTCCAAGACTGTCAAAGTTATCCCTGAGAGTCAAATACAAATAGGGTTATAAAAACAAAGTTTTAAAATAGTTTAAATGTAAAAAGCCAGAGTACAAATTGCCTGCCATAAACTGCACCTTGCTGTGCCATCAAGAGACAGAAAGCTGCAGGATGCTGCTCTTCTGGGCACTGTTCTCTGTATTTCACCAGGGGGGACAGCTTACAGACAAGGCTTTCCAGGAGCCCTCTGAGGAAGGCTGCCATGGAAATATGCCTACTCAGCGCAGGCTTCTCTTCTGCGCCAGTCCTTGCACCACCTTTATCACCGCAGTATTCCCAACCGTACGCCCAGCACTGCACCAAAGCTATGCCACATGAACCACGGGCTTTTTCTCACTCACCACGTCACATCTTGAGCAGCCCCATTAGCAGGCTGGTTGTGTCCAACTGCTTACCCCTGCAACGCAGCAGTCTGTAGATACCTGACAAAACTGGGAACTTCCAAGGAAGTTCTATGTTTCTAAGGTCCCCTGGCAGCCCATGCCTGTTCCTGCTCACCACATCCTTGAAATGGTGGTACCTCTCCCCACAGATAACCAGATTCTGCTTCCCTCCTCAGTGACTAGTAAGTACCCGATCTCTCCTCGTAACCCCACCAACACCGCTAGCAGTACCTGAGTGCTTTTGCTCCTACTTCAGAGGAGCTAGTGTAGCACTTACGCAAACCATAACGCTGGCCTGTAATGGGGAACAAGAATACACAATTTGCTGCTCAATCGTGGATACGCATTTGCTCATCTGATATCTGGCCCACCACACCATAATTGAGGCTTTCCTGCAAAGATACAGACTAAAGGGATGGCAATTCCACTCTCCAAAGATTCTACTCTAGACAAAGAAAAGACATGGTTCACTGTATACATTATACATTGTAAGCAAAATGCTTGGCCACGCTTATTCAGCTAGCCTTCTCTCAACACTCTCCTTTGAGGCTTCAGGAGAATACTGCTCTCCTTTGGGTTTCCTCCAAGACTTAAATATTCTCTCTTACTACTCCCAGCATTCAAGGAGACGCTGAATATTCATGCATAAAAGCTCTGTGTTGTATCATCAGATGCTTCCTCCTTCTATGGAATGGATTTCATCTTGTTTCCCATGTTGAAACAGGTGGATGAAGTCTGCCTAGACTACTGGGACAAACAGAAACTCTACATTTGCCCAAAGCTGTGCATTTGAAATACTTGAGGAACACAGACCTTTTCTTCTGTTTTACAGATCTTCAAAGAACTTAGCAAAAAAGTTCCAATAATCTCACCAAGGAAAGAAATGTGGACTAAACTGAGGATATTTACGTATTTCTATGTGGGGTTTCAAGGCCTGTTCATGTTCCTGCTCAAGTTAAAGTGCGTAGGCACTGCCTTTATAAGCTAGTCAATCAGTTACTTCAGCAAGGTACTTAATTCCCCTCTCATAATCAGATCTAGCTTCAAGAAATGCAGAAAACAGGAAATTCAAAGAGCTCCTGCAAGCCAACAGTCACCAAAGTGATTTTCTTTTGTGTGAAGTCCAATCTGATTATGAAAATGCAGAAGTGGAAATCAGCAACTGGTATCTATGCCCCCTTGATAACTTGTTATCTGACTGGAAGCCAGCCTAGTTGTCTCTGCAAAGAAAATCTGCAGACAGAAATGTCAAAGAACACAAACATTGTACATGCTTATATTAGATTTCTTTTTGTCAAACTATTTTTATTTTGTTAAAGGCAGCTAAAATAGATGCCCGTGTTGTTTGTTCTTTTTCTTGCAACAGGCAAAGGGCCACAAATTCTCACTGGGGAAAGAAGAGTTAATCTGGATTTGTAACTGTAAAGCCAATATTATATATTGGTCCAAGGGCTATTATTTTAATGTATTACCTTACAAAGGAAAATATAGTTGTGCATGTGACAATCTAGTGTAGGCTAAATTAACAACGTTTTTACTTTTCTGCTATCAAAAGGCTCAACCTCACATCAGAAAAGCAGAACTAAGCCAAAAAAATTACAACAGGAAACAGAATACATCATAATCAAATAAAAAGATTTTGATGTGTTATGCTTACTTCAGTGGGAACAGAATCAGATTGCAAGACTCCTATTAACTTAATAAGATCTGGTTTATTGTTTATGAAATCGGGTGAATGTGCAAGGTAACTAACATGAAGTATCTCTTTTTTTTTTAAATAAACTGCAATGATACGGGAGGTAAGAGCTAAGAGCACTGTAAATAGTCAAGAGAAATCAATGTTTTTAATATTTTGTAAATTAAATTGCCTTTGTAGAAATGTGGCATCTCAGATATTCTTAGCGAAAGGTCAGAAAAAGGCATAGTGTTAAATTAGAAAAATACGTGGAATTTGAAATATACACAGATTTAGGAATACAACCAGGATTAGAGGCCTCAGGCACTAGGAATTGGGGGTGTCATACAGTATTAATTCATGGGAGAAGCCAAACCCCAAAAGGAAAAAGCAGTGAATCTGTTGGCTAGGACAGAGACTCTAACTTATCTTTTTGATAAACAATTTAAAAAAATGCTATATATGGATTCCACAAAAGTAATTTACCAGGTAGGAAAAAAAGAAGCAAATGATAATTAAAGTGTCAGGGACCTGCTACTCAGAACACAGCTCTTACATTAGTTCAAGAATTTTAAAATGAATAGGAAAACATTCAATTCTTGATTAACAGAATTTTGGGGTTATGAAAGTTTGGGCAAAATTAATTCACTATGACATGTTGTTTACTAGTTCTACAGTTCCCTCATACAGGGAAGATATGAGGAATCCTACAGGACCTCAAGCACACAGACAAGGAAGCTCTGTTCTCTGGATCCTGAGAATTCGTACTGAAAAACCCCAACCTTCTTCCCCCACCTTTGCTGACAGCAACTGTTCCAAAGGAGACACTTGCAGTCCGTTCTCTGTGATGTCTCTACCCCATCCCTGGGAAGGATAAAATAATGGGGAGCTGTCATCAATACTCAGAGCAGGTTTTATGCTGGGGAGAGGGAAGTATTCCCTGATCAAAGTCTGTCAAATCTTGAAGGAACTGTTTTGCATACTGGCCTTCATTCTTTCCCAGCATTGACTTTGTACTCTGTGAACGCCAATGACACAGGATGCCTAAAAGACTTTGAAAAACTCAGAGGAAAAAGGGAAAACTACTGATTAATCCACTGTCCTTCTGAACAATTTAGAGATCCTAGAGGGAGACCCAGACCCATCTTCATGAAATCCTACAGAAAGAATATACATGAGACTGCCTAATTTAAAGGCCACCAGCACACACACCCTTCTGAGAATTCCTGCACTGCTAACTTCTTATAGTCTCAACTTTTAAAAGACAATAAAAGGCCATCTTACTGACCATAGTTGTTTGTATTTGTACTTACAGCTTATTCAATATGCAATCAAACATGCTAACTTCACGTGCTGTGCTACTCGTGTTCTAATGTGGAATGATACACTCCATTAAGAAGCCCTATGTGCTGTTCTGTCTACTGAACTCTTGTTTTTAATTAACAAATTTACCACAATAAATACAAAATAGATCCTTTTCTAAATATAAGCTTCCAGATACCTTCTGCAACAGAAGATTCCCAGAGTTTTTAAAGAGTAAACAGCCTCTCATGAGAATGGCAGAATCAGGAAACGCTCCTTTTGACGTATAATCATACGAGCCAGTTTCTTTTTCTCATTTGTTAATGATACAAAAGGCACTTTGCAAAAACAGTTTACTACACTAAAAAGAAATACTGGCAAAATAATTAACTTCTACCTGTCTTGCATTTTAGCAACTAGAAAAAACACATGACTAGCCGCATATAACTGACCAATTTTCCACAGATTAGCAGCAAAACCTATATGTTTTAAGAAATATTCTGATTTATGTACCCTGTTCTTTATTTCTGAACATGATAGATGTAAAAGAAAGAAGGAAAGCTACACAAAGCGGAACAATGGGATAATAAGCCTGTGATTAACTAGGCAACTTAAAAGTGAATCCATGGGAGGAGAGCGTTATGTTGTCCAAAACACGTTGATCTAAATAGTCAATTCTTTTTAACATCAAGTATTCTATTTACACCACTTCACAGATATGGCTTAACACATTTTATTCAGCTCTAGTGGCTCTCCATTTTGTGTTGAAATGAATGAGACATTTCAGAAACATTTATTTTGTAAGTATATCTACAGGTACGTGCAGCTACAGTATTTATGCAGGATATTTTCTTATAACATGCCACAGAGATGACCACTATATTGTATCAGTTGATACCACAATAATAAGATATCTTCCAGTCGCAAGGCTCAATGTCAAATACAATACAAATTCAAGAGGCAAACTGTTCCCCAGGTAGTAAAAAGCTGTAGATAGCTTTAGAAAAGTGACTAATTCAAGCACCTATCCTTAATTTGGTATGAAACTCATCTCTGAAATCCAGTCAACAGATTTTGCATTTACTGTAGTTGTGACAGAACTCAATGGCCTTAAAATGTTTTCACCTCTCAGAAGTTGTTAAGGTTTAAGGAAAAATGTCTGTTTAAGCAAAATCTTTACATCATAATAACTAACCCAAATCTGTTACTCTCTGAAACACACACACACACACACAAGTCTTCAGTAATTTGAAGAGCTGCCTACCAGCAAGAAATTCACACCCTTGAGGCAGAAGCACCACATCAGACATAGTAGTTCTAAAGAAAATTCAGACCTAGACATACCCAAAACAAAAAACAAGACAGCCCTGTCCTTCAACTGGGAAGACTCACAGTCCTGGATGTGGCCACGTGAGGTGTCAGAGGACTGACTTTATAGAAGGAGCTGAATTATAAACTTGAAGTGTAGATGGAAAGGAAAGAAGATCAGACCCTTGAATACTCAGGATACGTCACCACAAGTAAATCAAACTATGAACTCACATTCCTGTTTTAGCTATCAATTCTTTTATATATAAATATATTTATGTATATAAATTACACTTTCCTGGCAAATACAGTAGTGATTCAAATGCAAAATTCATGCTTGTTAGTATCTAAATATATGATATCCTGGGCTTAACAGCTAGTACTACAAGAAATAATTTTGTGTGTTTAGATTTTTCTTTTCTGTGTTGTTGGACATTGTTTTAAGTTTTATATAGAACACTTAGCTTGTCCTTCTAGTTCTAGGCTAACTATACCACTAGTCCCAGTATAATATAAACCACTTAAAAATATAAAAAAACCCTTCACTTTAGTAACACGACTGCATCACTTGTTCCACTAACATAACGGGAACTGAAGAGAAACTACAAACTTTGTAACAGATTTAGCAATATATTCCTGATTTTTGTTTTCAATCAACATATTGATGCTTGAAGAATTAATGAGAAAGTGGCATCCTGTTTCCATAGGGGACGCAATTTTGAACATCTTTCAGTATAGAAATAGATCAACTTTAACTGCTTTTAAAAACTGTCCTCCATTTCTTAGACTTACGTATGCTACAAAAGACTTATGTAACACACAAAACAGTCATCTTAGCCAATGTTTTCCCCTTTTACGTACCACGAAAGACGACTGTTGTGATTTTCTATACTGTCTCAAAAATAAATAAAAAGGATGGCAAAAGCATAACACTTGATATATACCAAGTCACACAGTACAACAGAATGGCCTTTGTGAGATGAAAGGGTTAATCACTGCTTTTAATTACACCCAAGTAACTTTAATGAGAGTGAATACTGCAGCAACATCTATAAACACAGTGACCACATTAGCAGAACACCAGTTCTGAAGCCCCTGCCAACACTGCTTGTACAGGGGTTTTTTTGTTTTGTTTTAATCAAGATATAAAAATCTTACCAAGTTCTGCTATTTGGGGTATTTGCAGAGCCCTGCAAAAAATCTGTAAGACTAGGCAGCTTTAAAGAATGTAACATGCAGTAGTAACCATGACAATAAGAAAAATGCCTTTGCTAATCTTTTCTTTCAGATAACAATTCTTTCAAATACTGGTGTTTTTCCACTGTATTACAACTTCTGTTTGTTGCTCCCTATGAATCTAGGCCTCCGATCCTTGTAAACCTGAAACTTCTGACAAAGTGAACAGCAATTTGGGGTGCACTAGTAACACAGAATGAGTCCTAACCAGTCCACCAGCATCTTCATTGACTGTGAAGGACGTCACTTGCTGGCAACTATGTCTTATTTAATTGTTGCACAGAACAGGTAGAAAAAAAATTATTACGTTTTTAAGATAATTACTTTGCAAGTAAATGGGGAATCTAAAAAATAACAGAAAGGCAGAGTGTACATAGGGTATTTCTATGGAGATCACAAAACTGCTGAGGTAGGTTAGAATTTGGTCCTCAGCAGGCTGACCATAAACTTTAAGAAAACGTCCTGGAACCCTTCTGCATTGATTTTGTCTTGGTTTTGTATTAAGTTGAGGTTTTTAATGAATAAAAAATAAAATAAATAAAGATTCTTCAGAAATTAATCTTTGTTCTCTACTATTTCTCCAACAGACTTGCTCGCCAAACTAGGATAATGCTTTCAAAAGATGTATGTGATCTGGATCTGAAGTCTCAATTTGAAAAGTGACTAAACGGCTGATTTTCAAAGGCATTAAGATACCTAAAGATGCATTAAGCACTTAGAATTTTTAAAACTGCATGGGCATCTAACGCCTATTTAAATCACTTAGTCCTTTCTGAAAATCCCAATGGGCAGTTACCTACATTTTATATGTCTATATGCCTTTGAAAATCTGTACCATTAAATACTTAACAACCTAAGTCCCCCCGGCTTTTAATGAGACTTAGGGTCCTAAAAAGTGTAAGTACTTCTGAAAATTGGTCAAGCCACTCTCTCTGGTCTTTTCTTCTTTCTTTTAAAGAGCCATCTACTAATGCTTATCCATAGCATGTCAGTTAACTACATCTTCAACGCTGCCAGACTTACACATTATACTGTGCATATTAAATTTTTCATGTAACTCAACAAATAAAGGTCCTGAATACAGACTGCATCCTCATAAGACTTTCTGAAACTCCGAAAAAGAAAATTAATTCCAACCTGTAACCCCTGTGAGTGGCCCAAAATCATTGTTTCAATAAATATGATCCAAAATGAGTATAATTTAGGCTGATAAAAAAACAAACAGCATAGTTTAATTACCTAGCAACATATTCAAAATTACTACAAACAAGTTCTGAAAGACAGCCACACAGCAACAAAAAATGTTTAGAGAAAAACCAGAAAAAGAAAGAAGTTGTGAATAGGCTCTTTAAACAGGCAGCAGTTCCAGAAAAGAAGACAAGCCTTAACTCTGAAATTTCTTTTTTAAACAAAAATGTATGAAACTATAAAGCATTCCCTTATGCAAACATTTGAAAGATTTATCTTCTGATCTTCTTTAATGTCAATGGGAGGTAACTTGCACTGACCACATTCCCAAAAAGGAACTGATTTGTAAATTAGGAACGTAGGGAATCAGATTGCCACCTACAGGAAAATTTAGCATTTATTGTCAAGAATGACTCAAAAAGAATACAAATTGCCATCCTGCCAAGCACTCTTTCAGTTATTATTTCAAAATCAATTAGTATTTTCTTTGGTGCAACTATATCATGAACTTCCTAAATCCAGAATGCCATTAACATTTCTTTTTATTTAAGAGAGTATTGCTTTAAAGTTCCATAATTCAACTACAAAGCAGCAGATTGTAATCATGTTTCAGTTAAAGAATTTTAAGTCTGCTTACCTGATACAATTGGTGCTAGCCTGAATATGTCTGATAGTCTGCTGTTAACTGGCTCATAAGGGGAATCTTCAAGCAAGTCATTTCCTAAAGACAAAAAATATTTGGATTTTTTTCTTATATGAGAATTCAGGATAAGATTTTGTTGTTTACTTTTACTCTGAAATGAAGTTATTCTGTAACAGCAAAAGGTACTCCCCTTTAATCTGTTTATTTGGCTGTTTCTCCTCAAAGCACTACCTATAAAAACACCTGAAAGAAGCTAGTTGTTTATCCCTGTCACTAGTTCTTTTCTCTCCTTCCTCCATGGATGAGGTCATAATTTGCAAAGACAGCCTGTGACATCACAGGAACTGTCCCATCTCATGCAGCAGGAGACAAGCTGTAGCAAGGATGTTCCTCTTCATTCACCCTAACAACAGAGCTCTGTTTTAGAGGAGCAGCACAGGTAACAGCTAAAATCTAGCATCTTTGGAATAAAACACTCCTAACAAGATGCTGTTGGAAGGGAAACTTTTTATGATGCAGAAAATGTCCAAGAGTAGTGTAATTTATTACAAAAGTTAGAACAAAAAATATATATTCTCATTAAAACATTCCAGCTGATGCCTGGATAAATGAACAGAAAGGGATGACTTCCCTTTTTGCAGAAGCAGCTACAGAAAAGAGTTAAATGGGGACCATACTGAAGTGAAAGACTGCATCTTCAACTCCAGGGCCAGAGCAAAACAGGGCTAAAAATTATATATCTCATCTAAGAACCTGACTGTTCTCAACAGACTACAGGAAATTTGCCAGTGACATCAAGAACAGAAGTCCTGAGTCAATCACTGTCACATCCCTTCTAACCGGCACTTCTACACACTCTAGGAGAGCACAAACTTTTTTTTTTTTTTTTCCTCTGCCTCAGCATGCCCAGGGAATATTGCTAGTAAATACAGGAAAGGAAAGAAAAAACTTTTCCTTAAAATAATGCTCCTCTTCATAATACATTAACTTTCAGCAAAGAGCTAAGAAACTAGTTCCAGTGTCCTGTGATCTTGTTAGGTGAGTCCTAATTAAGGAGTTTAAATATTATTAGGAAAATGTCTCCAAATGATTGTTTTTGTAGCTCTTGCACTTGCTAGTGCCCTTATCTTTTGACTCTGGTTTAGAAAGGTCAGCTGGGTCCCCTGGAGGAAACCCTCATTGTGGATTTCCCAACAACAGGAGACGGAGCAGCAGCTGTTCTTGAGTCGGATGAAAGGTCCTCAGTTTGCAGCTGAAGAGCGCAATGTGAATTACGGGGTCAGACCCTCGGTTTAGCCTCAGTGGTGGTAGCTAGCTGCGGATGCAAGGGGCTGCAAAATCACACACTGCACTACGGGAGTGTAACGTTTCTGCGTTTTGCAACGTACCCTGTAAGCTCTGGTACATGCTCCAGTAAATGCGCAGGCAGTTTTTCTCCTTCTTCATGCCCCTCTTACAGCGGCAGTTGTACAGAGACTTCTGCTTGAGAGCTTCCATGGCGCTTTTGCATTCATCCTTTGCCTCCAGGCCTGTCGCCCGGCTGAAGTTGCTCTCTTTGCCGGCTACACACTGCCTCAGTGTCCTGTATTTAGTACTACAGCTCTGCTCCTTGAGACACTGATCGCTGGCTTTCACGCAGTCGAGGCGGTCCCCTCCAGGCAGCCCGCTTACTTCTGCGGACAAAAGTACATCTAGAGAGAGGAGACACAAACCAACAAACTCTCGTTGAGGGATGAGGCTGATTTAACCAGGGCTCCAAAGCAGGCATCTGGGAAGCACAAGGCACCTCCTCACGCAGCACATGCAGCCAGCCCCCACGGGCAGCACCTTGCAAACCTCCGGGCTTCACGCTACACCTTAGGAAAAAGCACGCGGGGTTTTCATGGTCTTAGATCCACTTTTGTGGGAGTCCAAGGAAACAGTATGTTTTAAGCCTGCCGGCTGATTTATGAGAAAACACGAAAAGGAAAGAAAACCCACAGGGGTTAATGTGCCTGACAAAACAAGCACTCATTATTCCTTAGATCCACTTTGGGGAAATAAATAACCTTTCCATTCGAGTGTTTAACTGAGGGGTTAAATATTCGGCCTCACTTTCCAGAAGAGCTTTGCTGTAATTTCAATTACATCCACGAACAACCCGCTCAGAGCGATAAGTATCCTCACTGATTGATATTGGCCTCTTTTTGCGTCAGTCACTTTTTAAAGGCTGTACACATTTTTGCTTACTCTACATGTATAAAGGTAGAATTTATGACTCTTCCCCCCCCCCCCATTTCTCTCCACGTAGGATGCTTTTGCAGGACAACAAAGCAAATTACATTAACTCTCTCCTCTCCATCGTGCCCCCTGTCATGCTCCCTCAGACACACGCAGATGGAAACGCAAACATCTCTTGTGGAAAGGAAACCAGTTTGGGCTGCAAACCACTCGCAGTCGGGCAGGCTGCCAGGTTCAGGTGAAGATGTAATCCTTCAGCTGGCTCTTGTCACACCCCCCCCCTCCCCAAGCAGCCTTATTTTAGTAAAATGAAAAGTTTCCCTGTAACTTGCGAGAACCCAATTTAACAAGAGGCTACACAGGCAAGTATCTAAGTCTGTAATCTCCCAGAGCTTTAAATGTAGACTGGGCTAACTGATGTGAGGCAGAGCCATAAAAACTACTGGGAACTTCACTGTTCTGCCTAAACAATAGACTGACAACTGTCAGGCATCCGATCTCATAAACCCTACGCTTTGCTTTATGAAGCGATGTACAGACAGAAATCAGACGCCAGCAACTTACCCACTAAGGGCAAAGCGAAATACAAGATAACGAGAAACATCTTGCTGTCTTCGGATGGTTTCCCCAAACGAGCTGATGTGCCACAACAAAGAGGATCAGCATGTAGATATTCCAAAACCGCAGAGGTCCAAAGACTCCAAGTTCAGATCCATTGAATTCAAGGGGAAGGAAAAAAAAAAAAAAAAAAAAAGAAACCTCTTTCCTCTTCACCGCTACCACCACCAGCGGCAGGAGCAGCGACGCAAACGCTCAGCTTTTTCCCTTAGATTTCAGGTCTGAGCAACCTGAAAACACAAGCACTGACTTCAGGGAGGGAGCGAGAGAGGCGCACGCACGGGTAGATGCGTGTGCGAGTGAGCGAGCGGGAGCGGGGCAGGAGCGCCGGTCGCCTCCTTGGGTGGGCAGCGCCTGTTCCCAGGGAGGGACCGAGAGCACACACACACACACACGGGGGGGAGTGGGCGGGGGGGGGGACGGACGGAACGACACCAGATCCGCGGCGCCCGCCCGCCCGCCCCCGGCCCCGCAGCCGGGGCGAGCCGCTGACAGCGCCGCAGCCACTGGCAGCCCCTCTGGCCGCGGCTCCCCGGGGCTGCCCGAGCACCTCGCCGGGGCAATTCGCCTCTTTCCACACACAGCTCCCCCCGCCCCAGTCCGCAACTTTATTTATTCGTTTGCGCCGGGGCGGGGAGACGGTGCGCGGGGGGGGGGGGGGGGGGGGCGCGTAGCTTGCGCGGTGCGCTCGCCTCCGCCGCCGGGTCGGGGGCAGGTGCCGCGCTGCCGGCAGCCGCTGGGAAAGTTTGGCAGGGGAAATTGGGACTGAACGGGGCGGGGGGAGCTCGGCGGGAGGCGCGGAGCCCCGGCGGGGGTGGTTACTCCGGTTCCGCCGACCGGTAGCGGAGCGGCCGCGGCTGCGGGAACACCCCGGGCACGGCCCCCGGAGCGATTCCGAGCGGAAGCCGCCGCCGCCGGCGGAACGCGGCTGCCCGCTCCCGCTGGGGACGAGCCGGCTTCCCGGCCGGCCACGGCCTCCCCCTACCGCCCGTCCGTCCCCTGGCGGGGGCAGGCCCCGAGGAAGCGCCGGGCGGCGCAGGCTGCCCCCGGCCGGCCGGGGGGAAGGCGGGAGCCGCATCCCCACGGTGCTCGGCGCGGGCCAGAGCTCGGCCGGGGCCGGGCTGAGTGTATCGGCTTCCACTTGGCTCCTGAATAAACAAAGCGAACATATGTCCCGTATTCGTGACAGATGGTTCAAACAGAGAACTATTTAGTGGTTTTCCCACAGTTGCTACTATGTAGCGCTCCCCCGAAACCCAACAAAATGCAATTAGCCTAAAATAGCGTCAGTTTCCAGATTTCCTTGTTTTCATACGCGGAAAATTTGATTCAGGTGGTTTTATGTTTTAGCTGCAACCAAATGTTGGAGGGTTTTTAAATAAAATAAAAAAACTCGGTGTGTACTTTACTTGGCAATTTTGTCAACAAGCTATTTGGCCCATTTGACTTAAGGAATTTGCTTCGCCTCACAATAAATTTTGCCTAAAGGAGTTTGCCTCACCTCATGAGATGGAAGATGATCAGGCTGGCCACTTTTATAGCGAAAACTGGATGGCAGATGGAGCTAAACTGTTGTAAGGTACTTCAGAAACACTTATTTAAAAGCTTAGCATATGCCAGGATATACAGAGAATACAACACTCACAGAACCCGAGTGGAAGCTTTATTTTTTTGTTTTGTTTTCCCCTCCTGCCACTTTTTCTTAAAAGACAGATTTGTATATCTATCAAAAAAAAAAAAAAACCAAAACCCCAAAACAAAAAAAAACCCTGTCCAGACTACTGGTTCTCTCCATGAAGTAGTAATAGTGATGTTAAGTTGCAGCTAATTAAGTCACAACTGTTTGTGTTTTGGTGTTTCGTATGAAGGGGCATATACTATTATATGGTCACAAAATCTATTACCTGCTGCATGTACAAGGACATAATTGGAGAAACAAAGACAACAACCAGATTTCTAGAGTATTTCAAGATAATTAGAAGGTGCTAGGTTGGTGATGGCACTGATGATTCAAGACAGGTTCAGCTTTTGAAGTAGCTGGTATTTAATGAAATGAGTTGGCCTTCCAAACACTTCAATACAAATCAAACTGGGTGATATAGAGAGATGATTAATCATAGAACAGAATAGAATGGTTTGGGTTGGAAAGGACCTTAGAGATCTTCTAGTTCCAACCCCCCGGCCACTAGACCAATTTGCTCAAAGCCTCATCCAGCCTGGCCTTGAACACTTCCAGGGATGTGTGGAAGTTGCCACAGCTTCTCTGGGCAACCTGTTCCAGTGCCTCACCACCCTCACAGTGAAGAATTTCTTCCTAATACCTAATCTAAATCTGCCCTCTTTCAGTTTGAAGCCATTACCCCTCATCCTATCGCTACATGCCCTTGTAAAAAGTCCCTCCCCAGCTTTCCTGTAGCCCCCCTTTAGGTACTGGAAGGCTGCTATAAGGTCTCCCCAGAGCCTCCTCTTCTCCAGGCTAAACAACCCCAATTCTCTCAGCCTGTCCTCATAGGGGTGGTGCTCCAGCCCCTTCATCATCTTGGTGGCTTCATTACTTCTTCACTGGTAATTTTGACGCCATTATGGCACATAAGCTTTGTACAGAAGTCATCTGTACGTCTAATACACAGGTAGCATTATTCTCCTGTTATTTACAAGTCTATGTCAGGAATAGCTATGACATTCACAGCAGAGCAAGGCAAGTGGAAGTAAGACTGAAATCCAGGCTACTATTTACAAAACCATTCATGCACTAATGTCCTGAATACATATATATATACACACACAGAGTATTATTTGGCATATAAAAGCAACACATTGCAAATCTCTGCATTAATAGCTACTTTTGCTGTTATAAAACACAGCTTTTGTGCAGTGTTTACTATTACAGTGAAACTAAAATCATGTTTTAAGTGTTAAAAATTGAATAAAATGCTACTGATAGTTCAGAAATAACAAGACAGCTGGAAAGCATGCATCCAAAATTCTGAATATTGTAACTGAACACTCCTCTTGCCAGTATTTTGACTCATCTCTGGAAAACTATCACCCAAAGTGAAAAAAGGTTAAAATGTCTTAATCAAAAAATGTTTTAAAATGCAACCATGTTCTAAAAAAAAAAAAAAATCCAAGAAGAAAGTCCATGTTACATAGAGTTGCTCAGAATATCCAATCCCTGCACACTCTTTAACAGGACTGCAGGTGTGAGAAAGCTTCTTGCAGATTACAAGGACATTTGTTCCACAGCAGAAACTGCCAATTTATCTTTTTTTTTCTTTCAGAGATGGAATTATTTATAAATCATGTCAACTTCCTTCCAGTATTTTTTAATTAATCTGAGGATGCTATCCTTTCCATTTATTACTAAACTAATTTCCATGTCCTGCTAGCTAGCACTGAGACAACACAAGTACTTTACTCTTTGTAGAGGAATCGCTGTGGTTTTGGGTAGCTGAAGTCATGTGCGTGTTGAACTGGTGTCATATTTACACACAAGGTATGCAGCTTTCCTCAAGTGCCATGTTGTACTAGTATTTGCTCTGCCGCAAATCGTAGCTACAAATAATTTTCTTTTTTTTTTCAAGAATTTAAAAAGATACCAGACAAAAACCCATAAGCCACTCTGTGGCTGGAGTCATAATCCTTCTGATCTTTGCACATTCTATTCCAATTGCCTTTTACCTCCTCTGAGGTAAAATTAAGTCAATGGATGGTTTGACTGAAATCAACAACAAAGCAAGGTCCACCTTACAATTTGCATCTAACAATCGCTCAAACCATAAGGCCCTTCACCCAAATGAATAATAAAAAAAATAAGCCATACAGAAATCCTTAATGTGAGCATTTTAAAGATATTTAAGCTGGTTTTCTATTCTGTTGATTGAGTTTTATAAAAAAGTTCCAGAACAATTAATATAATATAGCATATATAAGGTACAGCTGGTAGGGACAAACATTTCATTAGAAGACAGATGACAACATAATCACCTCTGAGTTATTGTTTAAAGGCCATTACAATATAAATAATGTGGAAGACAGTACTACCTACTTCAAGCCACTTTCTGCCAGCATTAACTGCTAGTACTTCAGTCTTTACATAATTTTTGTTACTTGGTTCTTTCTAGCTACCTACATTAGCTGGTACTCTTTCATTGAACACTTTTAATAAAGACAAAGTAATGATGATAGAGGGGTATTTGATACTAAAACTTCTGTAAAAAACAGTGCTTCAAACACTGTTCTTTCAAAGTAGGTTGAGATAAGTGAACCCTTAACTATGGGCAGTTTTAAGCTTCCTGTCACCTTCCAGCCTGAATCCAAATGCCCTGAATACAGCAACAGCATCAAACTACACCTGTAGTCAGGGCCATATGGTACTTGAGGCCAGCCATACAAGATGTGCAAAGCTAGAATACTATTTTTTCTGCATTCAGTTTCACTGGTTTTCCTTCTGCCTCCTCCTTTGCATGTAAATTAACGGCTGACAGCAAACTCTCAGAAGGCTGTCACGTGCAGAAAGAACTGACTCAAATGCAGTCGATATTGTTTTGCAGCCAGTCCCACATGCAAAAGCTGCGGTGTTGGAGCACTGCATTAGGTTGTTATGGCTGGCAGCAGTTCAGATGACAATGTAACAGTAAACTGACAAGAAGGTTCAATTAATACATTGACTGGGCCACAGTTAGCCTGCAGATTCCCTTTCTCATCTCTGCCATAGACCTCCTTTTAAAGACTGAACCCTGCAAGAAAATATTGAAGTTGGAGCCAACTGAGCCTGAGGAACATTACACAGTATTATCTGTAGGCGCGGTAGCTATGTGAAGAGAAAGTATGCTGAGAATAAGAACAGTGTCATGAACTTTCAATAGAATTCTTTGGGGAAGGAATAGGTGAAGCAAAGCTGAAGCTGAACTAATGAGTCAGATATAGCAGGTGGGGGAGAGCAAGCAACTGATGGGAAAATGTCTGTGTGTGGTGGGAGCACAAAAAGTAGTGTTTACACAGGAGGCTTTATTCAGTAATGACTAAGGGAGAATAGACAAGTTCGAGAATTACTAGGGACTGGGGAAACAATCCGAACTGCATTTTTTGTCTTACATTTATCTGCTTACCATGAAGTCAAAGTGCCTAGTGGTGGGAATAAGGCAAGAAGGATTTGCTCAAGGCATTAAAGTTTTGTAAAGGACAGATTAAATAACAGTGCTCCAAAAATCAATTTTGAGGGGCTTATGAAGCCTTGAACGGGCTTTTGCAGCACAAAAGCAAGATTGAGTTTTTACTGAACCTGTCATTTATTTGGGTTTAGAGCTTTCAGTAAGTATCAGGAAAAACATAAACCAAAAACATTCACACAGTAATCAAATAAAAAACATGTGGAAGTGAAATCCAGATCACTGAGTGACTTAATTGATGCAAAATTATAAGAAAAGAAAGCCCCCACCCCCCCAACTTTAATCAGACCTGGTAGTGAATTCCCACAGCTGTTCTTGGCCAGGAGTTTTTCCTAAACTCTTGTTTCCCTGTCCTCACCAGAGGTTGTGTTTATGTAGTATCAGACCACCCGGAAGAAGGAAAAAAAAGCTGCAAAATTCCTCTGTCAATTCATATCTAATATGTGATCTGATTATGATTTCAGTAGAATAGATACATAAATACTAAAACAGTACAATGGAGTTCAGAGAGACTGTAGTTAAGAAACACAACATAGTAGTTACCCTTAAAGATTTGACAATATGGACAAAACTGCAGCCACTTGTAAGCTCTGTATCTTATACAAATGATTCCATCAAACTTTAAATACTGATATACAGGCATAGACATTGATGTTTGCCCAAACTGGTAAGGAAAAAGTTGTTAAAACAGACTGACAATAGTTGTATCCCTCGATTTACGTCTTGTTGCTTTAAAAATGGAATAATACAGCCCCCTAGCTGTTCTTAGAGGAAATTCATGCTAACGTGGGAAAGGGGATTCATGCCTCTACAGCAAAACAACGTGCTAAATTCCACAGCACAAGGGGATGCAGTCAGCAAAGAAACTTGATGTGATGCAGTTAGGTAAAAGTATAAAAGATGAAAAAATATGAAATATCATCTATTAAGTAGTAGTAATCACGTGCCTAGAAAATCTAGAGCAGTACTATTCAGATGCTAGAACAGCTTGGAACTTCAGATTCTAAAGAGTATGCCAGCAGCATCAGCCTTCAGCATCCCATGGGCATTAGCAACTAATGTGATTCAGCCAAGGTCACAATTTGGTTTGTTAATTTGAAGCCTTCCTTTTGTCTTTTAAAATTTCTGTGATTACCAGCAAATTGGTCTTGCCATGCAATCCTGAACCACAGGACAGGAAACCCTACCTTATACTAGGTAAAATATATTTACATGAATGAACCTCATAGTCTTTGCAGAAAAACTAAAGCTCTAGAAAATTACTTATTCTAATTGTCTATTGCTATAAGAATATAACATCCAGGCAGCTTTAAAAACATAATTATAGAAAGCATTAACATCTCAGAACATTGAAATCAGATTCTTGAACAGTGTGTGAGAAAATCCATGTAAAAAATAAGAATGTTGGTATCTTGTATTTGCACACTGCTCACTTACATGGAGGTTCATTCCCCCCTTATATTTAACTGAAAGTAATAAAATGTCTCTGTATAGAATGGTATGTAAAAAGTGGTGAGATGTTCTTTTCAAACATGCACAGCTCTAGCTAGTCATGGGTATTCAGCATTCACTGTTCATACTGTACTGGATACACACACATTTACAGAGCAAAGAATATTAAATCATAGAGGAACATTTTGCTTTCACTTACTGTACATGTCTTATTCTAAATTGTAGGACCAAATCTGCCCTGACTCCTGCCTTGTGTAGGGAAGTCAAAAAAGATGCATGGAGGTTAAAGTCATTTTAGAATTCAGTGACCAAAGGCAAAACTATCATCTTGGATTTTCAAAATTGTGTTTTCTGTACATTTGCTAGACTAGCCTTGATGAGTAAAATAATTTTTTCTTCTGATGGTATCACCAAAATTGTAATTTTATGGGAAGTTTCTCAAAAGGTTAGCAACTCTGTCAGTGTTAATTTCTACAATCTCTGTTTCATCGGTCTTCCTCTGAGGTGAAAAATTTAGGGTACAAAATGTCTCAAGATATTTATGTTGGAGGTGAAAGGAGATCAAGAAAAAATGTAAGTGAAAGAAACTAGTGTTGTAAATGCCTTGAGAATTTGTCCTACAGAGAAAGCGAGACTATTCTCAAATATCTGCCATCAGCTGCATGTAGCAGTCTCTCTACTAAAGGTACAGTGATATTTGGGGTTTTATTGTTTGCTTTGTGGGGTTTTTGGGGGGGTGGTGGTGTTTATGGGTTGTTGAGGCTTGAGAGGGTGAGGATTGTGTGGGTTTGTGGATTTTTTTTGTTTGGTTTGTGGTGTTGGATTTTTTTATTATTATTATTTGGGGTGTTTGTTGGTTTGTTTACACCATTTCCTGAATAGCTGCAAACACTTTAGGAAAAATAATACAGAACACAATTTGAAATTAGATGTTTAGTCATAAAAAGTATTCAATAAATATGGGATGAAAAGACTAAGTATTTCCTGAGTCAGCAACAATGGCTCCTTAATTAACACATGCCCTTTTTTTTTTATACTTTATGAAGAACCTTATGATAAGATAATTCTCCTGTAATCCAATTGATTATCAGCTGGAAACAGTGTTGAAAATCAAGACCTGTTTGTTCTATTAAAATACCAGATAATCCCATTACATGGCTTCTCTGCTACTACTTTTGTAAAATTCTGATGACAGCAGAATACCCACTGGGCACTGTACACACCAAAGAAGTAAACGTGACAGGCTACTCTGAAAGGCAAGTCTGAAAGCTAGACTCACAACTGATGTTACTTGCAGTTTCTTTCCTCCACACTTTTCTGAAAGCGTTCATGACATCAACTACAGCTCTACCTGTTAAAGAGATTTTCCTGGTTTAATCATGTGATGCACAGTTAAATCTACAGCACTTTATTTAGATGGATATAGTTACCTGCTGGTAACACCAGTAAAAAAAGCTTTTATGAAGGAATGCATGCATCTATCCTGCAGTTTTACTAGCAGACATAATTCAGTGGAAAACAACACATACTTTTAAATTATGAAGGTAACTATTCAAACTTCCTGGATGCTGTCTAAAATTGATCCCGATGCAAGTCATTTACATGTAACTGCATCCTCAATATTCCTAAATAAACTATATCCTAACTTGGCAGTAAATTAACCAAATGTAAATGACTCCACACTTTTGTCCATCTGTAAGGGATATGAAGGTGGATTTGCCATTTTCTTTAGGCAGACACACCTAAGCATTCTAATCTCAAAACTGTATTTTATTAGAACAGAAAATAATGGAGTAGTCTGAGCTTCCTTTTTTAGTAGAGAAAACTCATTTCAGCTGGGTGGGCCTGACTAAATACAAGGTTTGAAAGCAAATCTTTCCTCCACTACTGTATGGATGGAACATGAGTCTTTTTCTTCAAGTGGTTTCCTGACTTGAATAAAGTTTACTCAGATTCTCCTGCAGTTACTGAAGTCTCTTGGGTTTTGCCATCACCTCTGAGGCTTGCCTTTGGGTCTGTTCAGGCACTCAGAGAGAAGAGCTTCAGCACTTCCTAGAAACCCTCAGCACCCAACTCTCCAGCCCTTGCTGACTTTGTCATGCCTGCCTTGCCATCCACTGCAGAAGCTTCTCGCTCCTCCTCCCTCTAGATGACCTGGATGCAGGAACCAGGCCAAGGAGGACACACGGGCATCTTTTCTGTTGTCCTGGGACACCTTTCTAACACCTGGCATAACATCTGAAACCAGCAATTAGTGGTTTCTTTGAAAAAAATGCAGGTTAAATAAGCACCTATTTCAATTTACACCTTCCTTCAATTTTACTTCATGTTTTCCTGGGCACTAGTGAATAACTATAGGTCCACTAAAGGGAATAACGTGCTCCAGATTATGGAGGTTCATCTGTACTGTGTCTGTAAAGCACTTGAAAGGACAACGTCTTGACCCTAAAAAAGGTTAACAGCCAATCCTGTAACATAAACTGGAAGAGCATCCAGCATACAAGATTGTCCAATGTCTTTTTGATTGCTTCTTACAAACCATACCTGAAAAACATTCTAAAGGCCATACTTCTGAACACAGCAATGGCTGTAGATACAAGCAACTGAGCTGTATAATTTATTTTATATATGGCAAAAAGGCTAGGATCTGCAGCCCCAAGTAAGGAAAAGAAAGAAGCTTCTGATGGATTAATTTTCATAGGAATTTCTGAGTTATTAACTTATGAAAGAAGCAAAAACGATGTTTGCAGACAAAATGTTAAGATAAAATGTAAATACTTTATAGTATATTTAAAGCTGTAACAAATTACTAACACGCCCACAGCATGAGCCCTCCAAGTTTCTGACTTGGTTAATTATCCAGTAGATCACTATTTATAACAAAATAACGCAAACTTGTTTAAACATGTACAATAATGGCATCTTGCCAGAATGAAATGTAAGCGTGATGTTCCCAGAATTACAAAAATCCAAAGCAACTGTGATTAATATCATGATTTCTGAACTTGATTACATTCTAATCTGTATGACTGGAGCTAGTCAGAACATCCTGACAGATGCACAATCAGGATATTGTGAAACACCAGGACAGCACATCTGAGTTCTTTTTTCTTTTTCTATACATCAAAGAAAGGAAGCAAGGAAAAACAAAACAAAACAAAACAGGCACAAAGGAGTTCCAATTTAGGGGACAGCACAACCGAACTTTCAGGGATACCTGACTGTGGAGGACCTCCAGGGATGCATGGGACCAAGCTCACAACCACCACACGTAACACCCTGGTCCTCTAGATTACTAAGAACCACTGCTCCTATCAGCAAGAAAAGGAGAAGCAGAGCTAACCACATTCCTATAACTTTGGATATTTGTGGCCTCTGTGATGGACTGACTATTAATGCACAAAATAATACCTCGCATAGTTTCATTTATCATGTAGTAATTCATGCATGTATTTAGTCCATCCTGACCTAAACCATGACATCTTCATGAACAGAAACTTGTGCATTTCCCTAGAACATATCCTTGTACTTAGATCTTTGAGATTCAGATTTCGTCTTTGTAAACTGGGTAGTCACAATTGCCTTCCATTTTGGTCTTGACTATGGATGTTGTAAATGCTTTGGAGCAGGCACTACTTTGACACTGTTCAGAGAGTTAGAAAGGAGGCTACAGTATTGGCTAGAACTGCAGGAATTACTGTAACATTGGAATCAAAGAGTTTTGGTGAAGACATTTTGAGAGAGAGAATCTTAATTCTAAATATCAAACAAAACTGGTAGGTGATGGCACATTAAATTATTTGGATTTGGAATAGTTAGCTGGGCCACAGTAGTTTTTGGAGACCTGGAGAACACAGGGAGAAGCAGAAAGGAGAAGGCTGTTCATCCAAGGATATCTATTTCACTGCATTACCACAGTCTTAGTTGAAAATGCATACTTTGCACTTTTTGGTGTCATGCGTTAAAACGTCTAGATTGGTTAAGTCTTTTCATTCACATTTAGCTAGAATACTGTTGTATTTTAATTTAATTCTCACATTTGGATGCTTAAACTTCTTCAAATTTTACTTGTTGAAAACGCTTAGAATCATCCCATTATCACTAAATAGATTCCACAGATAGATGATCAAAGTCCTAGAGTTAACCATACATTTATATAACAAAAGTGAATAAATTTCATCTTCAGCATGCAGACACCTATGCAATATGAAAACTGAACTTCAACACAGCTGCCTTTGTCTGCTGGAAAATACAACACTCAAATTCAGCATCCTTTTTTTCTTCTCAAAACACAATTTGGAATTCTTTTGCATTGCTGCTGTTAATATTAAAAGCTCATGTTATTGACAGCACTGCTTTGCTAATCATTTGCCCACCTAAAGTATCTTGAAAATGTGTTTTTTCTTCATTAATGATATGTTTTATAAATTCTTAAAATATTTTCAATATGAAAAAATTATTTTAGCATGATTGTGGTCACTATCTGCAGGTTGTATGTAACCACCAAAACAATGCTATTTCCTATGATATTTTGAATTTGCACTTTTTTTGCAAGGCTTCAATAAAGATACAGTTAATATTGCAAATATCAAAATTATGTTCCTTCTACAATTTAAAGGAATATTATTCAACACATTTATGTGCTTTGTGACAATTGCCCATACCCATTTGTATACTACTGTAAACAGACTGAATTAAAGTGATATGCCAAACTTAAAGTATAATTCGCACAAGTTTCAACTGATTTCTGACAGTGCTTACAGGCATTAAGCAATACTTTTTCAGACATCTGAAACAGCTCACTTCAGCATAGAGACACTGCACTGAAGGAAAGCTGAAAATGTGTTGACTGCCCACTCAATATTAATTTAAAATTCAGGTTTAGAACTTTTTTAAAAGTGAAAAAAAAAACACCTTAATTTTTCAATCATCTTTTATCCCATGGGGGGCGGAAATCCCTGCAGGAAAAGAAGTAATTTCCCCACCCCCTAGAGGAATAACCAGAAGTGTTCTTCCTGCAAGGTTTCCACATATAACCACAAGTCCTCTTTCTGTAAGATTTCCACGTTATGTGGAATGTCCCAGTTGATGAATATTGACTAAAAATGTTTAAAAGAAGTGTCAAGCACACAGAAGTTTCCCTCAGTCTGTTTAACTCCCTTGAACATCTTTAAGAGATACTTTTAACTTTTAACTAACCCTGAGAAAACTGAAGGGTTTGGTAAAAAGACTTGGACTTAGTTACAGTTCTGAATCCTGCTAAGATGTTGGTGTCCAACATCTTGTGACATACTGAGATAGGAAGATGCTTATCAGCACATGAATATATGACAGGGAGGCATACATATATTCAGCTGTCTACTTCACGGCCAAGCTGACAAGTAGTAGTCAGACAGAGAGGGCAAACTGATTGCAGGCTCCCTTCCTGAACATGATTTGCAATGCTAGCCCAGACTTGGCCAGTAAATTTGGGATATACCCAAACAGAAATCTCCCAGTGGTTGGGGGCCAACAAGGTCCTATGCTGAGCTTTCTGATAAAGAACTAATAGAGTGGTGTTCATGGTTTGAATAATTATGTGACTGGACTGACAAAGCTACCTGCACAAAATTTGGGGTTTTTTTAAACATTTAAAGGGTAAATTTTTTTAATTTTTTTTTTTTTAAACTTGGAAGACAGCTTCCCCTCTGAAATCAAACGATTTCTAAAATAAAGCACTTGGTTGCTGAATTGAGTTTACTGTACTTTAAAGCCACTCAAAAATGCTTTTATTTCTGTAATGATTATAGAAAAAGTCAGGTTTCCCAGGGAAGTCTAAAATGTTAAAGACAAGAAAGAACTAGGTGTTGTATTGCAAACCACTTTACCAAGGCAGGGTGACCACATTTCTGTGTAAGAGTCACAAGACAAGAGTATCTATGTCTGTGCTGTGCAAATGCAGCTTTTATGAAATAAATTAGATGTTGGGCTTGCCATGCAATTTATTCCTGTGCAGGGACCATTTATCCTAGCTGTCCAGATAGCTATCAGCTTATATGAGGCACTGACAAGACCACCAGATATCTAGAAAACCCAGAGAAATGCCTAATACCCTAAAAAACTGTTTGTATAGACTCCAGAGGTTAGTCTAAGAAAATACAGGCATCTAAATAGACCTGTGTCTAGGCAAAGCCTACAAGTATTACTAGGGTGAACACATAAGATGGCCACAACATCTGCCTGAACTACTAAAATACATTTTGGTTTTAATACTGTGATGTGTTATTCTGCTGTGTTTGAATTGCGCACCCTGATCCTGGATCAAAAGAAAGACCATAGTTTATCTCAAATGCACTCTCCCAATTGAAGTCCTATTCCAACACTTCCCTGTTAACACTCATAATCTTAGTGCTTCTTAGAAACCACCGTCAAAGATCCTCTCCCTTCTCTCCCTTCCAAATACTAGCCATTTCTCTATACCCATCAGCTGCCCGTGATTCAGAGGAAGGAGCATACAGCAATTACTGCTGACTCCTGTTTCACAGTACCAGATGTACATTTAGCCCAGATGGAATCCAGTACTATAAAATGACAATCAGAACATAAAGCCTCCTTAGGAAAGAAAATAAAAAAATATATTCCTTCCCCCAATACAACTAGAATCTATTAGAAGCCTAAGTTTGTAAATTTCTCTAGAGTTAAAAGTGACAATTACATTTTAATTAGGAATATGTATTTAGGCTAATACTGTTACTGAATTGATATCTAAGGCAAAGAATAAAAATTTGTGCTAGATTTTGGAAGATAATCTCATCCACTGAATACCAAACCCATGTTCTTAAATCTTTCCCCAAGATAACCCATTTCTTAAAACCATTTGTCATATGGATAAGGCCCATCTCATTTCAATTGTGATACTACACCAAAGGCAAGCCTGTCTATAAAGAGCTAAGACTATACTTCAGACTTAATATGTAAAAGTGGAAGAAGTATTCTGAAGACTCTAGAAACATTTTGCACAGTTGTCAGATAAAAACAGTCCTGGAAGCACAGTATCATAATCATTAACATACCACGTTGCACCACACCTTGCTTCTTGTTCTTAGCCCATAACTCTTGCACAATTTGCTGTTTAGTGTCTCCCTCTGAAAGAGGTGCCTGGTAATATGCTAGGAAAGCAAGATTTTTTTAATTCCCTAGTGCTGTGAGAGAACAGAATCAAAACTTTCCTGTCCTGGGCAAATACTCTAAACTCTACAATACTTCTGCCACAACATGTTCTGAGAGCTCCTAACAATACAGGCCTTTCCGAGAGATCAACCTTTCTCCTTTCCCTCTTCCTCAACCCAAATCACTTATGTGGTATTCCTACCACATTTCAAGATCTCAAGCCAACACTTTGCAGGGAAGCACAATATCATGGCAATTAAAATGAACACTGAAATACTGTACTGACTCCTCTGCATTTATACATAGTAGAGTTCACTTTCCATCTTGAGGGTGGACTTGCAAATATAAATTCAGCCCTGCTCTGGTTTCCAACAGGGACCTTGAAAGGAGATGGCTAGACGCTTTGCTACTCAGGCTGAGGTGATCTGGGACACATGTACAGCACACAAGTAAAAGGACAAGAAGGTAACTAACTTTCTGCCAACAGATACTGGTGTCTGTTCAGCAGAAGGACTTTTTTTGATATCAGGAACCTAAAGGCTTCCCAAGTCCCAATTTATGTATCAAAGTTTGCCTGTGGCATAAAAGGAAAATAAATGTCTGATAACAATAATTTAGACAACAATAATAAGGGGTGGGGGGAGAGAAGTATTATGCTATCTAAAATGCTAAAATGAAAACGATCTGACAGAATCAGCTTCAAAAATCCTGTATTTCTAACCAAAACTTAAAATAAGTAAACTTAAAATGACTCAGCAGAAACTTTTCAGCTTAATCACACAATTTATTAGGAACAAAGCATTTTCAGCTGGATTTGTGTGCCTAGGATGATAATAAAAAGAGTTAACTTTGTTTTATTGCTGTTCCAGATGATAGCCAAAAGGGACTGAGAAGTGTGGGAGTAACCATTCTCCATCTACAAGGGGTTTGGATTTAGAAAGTTACATATGACATGCAACTTCTATTTCTTAAAAGGTTCCATGGCTTGTAACACCAGACTCCACAGAGACAATGATATGAAGAACAAAGAAAAACTAATTTGGTGATTTTGCTGTTTGTATCACTAGCAGATAACTAAGCATTTGCTTAATTCAAAGCAAATGCCCCATGAGGATTTTGGAGGACTGACAGGTTTAGACATTCATTTTCTATATATGTTTCAGGCCATCTCTTCACTGACAGATAATTTATCTGATTTAGGACTCAAGAAAACAGATACAGACTAGATTTGACCTGACTTATGAATCTGCTATTTTGTTTCTCTGACAAGAAATATAAGGAGAGGGACAGACTGAGCAGCAGTAGATTATACTGCCATTTAGTAATCTGTGCTTTAAGAAAAACTTTCAAACTCCAGCTTCCTGGATTGCAAGAGATAAACCACATCACAGAAATGATACATTGATACCACTGTACAGGTTATGAGAAATAAACTGCACAATTTCAGAGTACACTTATTCAGAATTCATGAAAAAATACAGAGATAAACTGAGTATCTTGTTTTCATTGGTGGCAAGAAAGACGTCGGCATAGCCACTACAAGCATAAGTATATCAATAATTCACACTGAATTACCTAGTAGATTTTTAACACCATTATGTCCTTCATGGCCTCTAGTCTGAGGATCCATATTTGTGTAAAAAGCCATCATTAGAACTAAACATTATAAAACCAGTACATTTACACCCCATCAAATTCTATCTACTTAACTATGACAGGTGAGTTAGGAGCCCAATTGCCATAGACTCCTTATACATTTAATGAGATAAAGCACTATCAGTTTTCAAGTATTTCTTTTCAGGTAGTAGTAGTAAAGAAACCAAATCAGAAGGAAAAGACAATGCGTCTGTAGTTACCATAAAATGGATTTTATAAAGTCTGAAGAACCTCAATCATTTAGTAATAAGATCAGGCATCCATAAGTGTGTTACTGGAATACCTAATCTAGAAAGCCCTGAGAATATCAGTTAACACAATATGATATCCTCTAAATAGTTTTTAAAATCCTTTGAGCTAGAATCATCAATTAAAGGAATTTTTCTGCTATAAAGTCTCAGGAATGTCTGGTCCACAAAAGTGATCAACCTTTTCTGTTTGAAAACTTATCAATACATATGAAGCATCCTTGACTGCCTCTTAATCAACTCCATGCTACCTCAAAAAAGTAAGATTTTCTTATTCAGAGAAAACTCTTAAAAGTTCTGAAAAAGCAAACATTGAATCAAGTCTTGTAGTGTACTGAAATAATGTCCTACCTTATAGGAGGTTGTACCTCAGGAGAATAAAAGACTGAAAACCACCAACATGTCAGAAGACAGTAGAAGATATAAAAGTCATGAGATTTCCTGACAAGCCACATCTTAGCAGTCTGCAAGAGTAGGTACTTCACAAGGTAAAAACTCACATCCCACTCCAGACAGTTTATGTTAGAGAGGAAAACAATACCCTCCATTACCCTAGCCAATATAACTTAAGAGAAAAATTACTTCCTGATCCCAATCAGGTGATCAATTTAACCCTGAGCATGTAAGCAAGTTATAACCAGTTAACACCTGACATCCTAACAAACTGCCCCATTTTTACCTGCTGCCAATCTTATCGTTTAAGAAAGGGCAGTCCCCTTCTATTCTATGCACCAAGAAGGAACATAAAAGTCCTTGTATATGCAGAAGAATAGAAGAACTGGCACATGGACCAGTTAAAATCATTTCTGTTTAGGGACTGAGTAAGAAAAGTACACAAACAAGTTTCCCATTAAACTTCTCTGACAATGTCAGCAAGTATCCAAAGCTTTATATCACAAACTTTGTATTCTGACTCATGATCACTTCACCATGTCACACATATCCTTTCATTAATTTATAAGTTTCCATCTGGAAGTAGTTCAGGTCCCTGCCTCCATGACCTTGTCTGGAAAGCAGTTCCAGAGCTTTGCACAGATTGCCAAGAACCTTCTTTTAAATTTCTCATTTATTCATAATTGTTTGTAAGTATCTGATCTTGAAATAGTGTTATCCTTTAACATAAAAGTCTTCTTCCCTCACGTCTACCCCCACACATACTTATAAAGATATAACCATATGCCCTTTCAAGCTTTGTTTTGCCAGATAAGCTATTTTCATCTCAGCTGAGAAAATAGGTACTCTTTTCCCCTAACCATCCCACTCTGCACCTGCTGTGAATCAATGTGGGTCATGAGAACTGTAAACAATATTCTGAGAGTTGTCTTACCAATGCCTTGCAAAGCAATATTAACACTTCATTGTCTTCACTGAAAATCCTTCATCTAATATACCCTGCTTTAAAGCCATGACATAATGATGGTTCATAGTCACCATACAGCCGACTAATGCATTAAGCCTCTTCCCTTTGCTATCGCCAGCAATTATCAAGACACCAGCTTATACTAAAAGAACAAGATATTAACCCCCAAGCACCCAGCTCTACATTCTGTACTATTAGGTTTCCATTTTGTTCAGTCCATAAGGTCATTTTTTTTTCTGATATGCTAGTCATATTCCAATTTTGTGCCATCTCTTGTTGGCATATCCATTCTCCTACTTTTACCAAGTTCAAAAATACTACTTAAATCAGTGCCAAGACCAGTCCCAGAGGAATTCTACTAGCAAACTCCTTTCATTTTGGTATTTCCATTTTTAACAGAACTCTCTTTTAATATAACCCTTTACTCAGTTCCTTTTCCACCTTACAATTCTTGTATTAAAGCCCATCTTCTCCACCTTAAGTAACTTCCTACAAGGAACAATATAATGCCTTATTTCGATCAAGGTAGATTAGGTCTACTGCATTACTCTTCTCTGGGACAATTATCTTATCAAAGTTAAGTTAGTCTGATATGATCTGCCCTTGATAAAACCATGTTGTAGTTTTTCCCACTTTCCACTTACCTCCAGGCCCTCGATAATTTTTTTCCTTCAAAATCTACTCTAAGACCTTGCTTAGTGCTGAGGTCAAACTACCATGCCTGCATTTTATTTGACCACCTCTTTTCCCTTTTATGAATACAGGGAATAACTTTATTATTCTTTAGTTGTATTGAGCTAGCCCTGAATTGAACAGATACACATAAAATCCCTGCAAACGCATTCCGTGCAAATCAGCATTTGCGGATTCTTTAAGTGCCCTGAAATGGGTATTGTTTAACTCTCTCCATTTTATCACAGTAAGCAGGCTATGTTCAGCTGATAGCTCACTTACGGAAACTTCCATTGCTCTGTCTTCATTTCCTTAAGCACCTTTTTACTATTCTTAGTCACTATATTATCCCCACTGAAAAATGAGACAAAGTATTCATGTGCTATTTCAGTCATACCTAGATTGTAGTTAATCTCCATTTTATTCCTGGTATTTTGTGTTTCCTTACTTCTTACTTCTGTGCTGCCTTTTACTAATGCGTCTGAAGAACCATTTCCTATTTGGTTTAATTGTGCAAGGCAACTCACCTATAAATTCTTGGCCATGCTGTTATTTTTATATCACTTTTGAGAAGATCCATTATGAACTAGGAAAGGGTGTGGAGTATGATCCTGAGAAGACTGACACATTTCTATCCTTTATTTCCTTCAGCACTCCCCAGAACAGTGAATTGTGCCTTGATGCATAATTACACTAACTTCAACAAGGAGTACAGAGTATTGGCTGCAACACAGAAATCATTTACTAAATATTTAGGTGTGTTCGTGCTGATAGGACCTCATCCTTTTCAGCCTAAAAATTTGCAGGAACCATTCAAAGATGTTTCTGAATTGCAAGGGCCTGTCTTAAAGAATTCATGGAGGACTGGTAAGTTCCCAGAGAAATATGACAGGCTAAACTTAGTGTTTATCTTTATTCTTTGGCAGAATTTTACACCAGATTAACTTTTAAGAAAGGTACTAGGACAAATTATTAAACAGTTAAACTGCAGATACTTGGAAGAAAAATAAACAAGTATAAAACACCAGTCAACCTTGGTTTGTCACCACAAATCACGTCACTCCATTTAACTTCCTTCCCTGATACAGCAGCTGGTCAGAAGGATGAAAAGTGCTGCAGTAAACGTGTTGTACCTTGATATTGATAAAGGATTTTGACACCGACACTGGATTTTCACACTTTTATCATATTCTCATAAGTAAACTAGTTTCTAAATCCAAAATAGAAGGTCATACTGGGGGAAGAGTCATGTCATACCTATTTTCTTCTTACATTCCTTGGACTTCTACTGCTGGCCATTGTCGCAGAGAGGCTAGGTATTCCTTTGGCCTGAGCCAGCATAACTGGGATCCTGAACTTCCATATAGTCTACACTAATTGCTATTATCAGAATGCAGAGCTGACTGAAAACTTGCTCTCGGTGAATAGTTTTCAGTTATTTACTCTTCCGGCCTTCACAAAAGGGATCCCACAGAAGTCTGAGCCAGGTGCAATTCTATTCAGTGTTTTTAACATCTTGGAAGATGGAGTAGAGAATGTACATACAAAATGTGTGCAAGTCAACGTACAGTATTGAGGAGGGGACAGAGGCTGGAGAAGGGGAAGAGAAAGTGGTTTGGAGGAAAGAATCAGAATTCAGAATACCGTGACAAATGGGAAAGATCATGTGGAATATTCACTAAGGGCAAGAGCAACGCGGTACATTTAATGACAATAAATCTAATGCACACATGCAGGATAAGGAATGTCTGGCCAAGAAGCTGCCCAGCAGAAAAGGACCTAAGACCACTAAAGATGGAGAATATGGGGAAAGAAACAAAGAGAAGAGGCTAAGAAAATATGACTGATGCGGAAAGGGTGGAGGAATTGGGTGTGTTTACTCTAGATAGTAAACACAGGACAGGGAGAGCCAGGCAGGACAGCAACCTGCCAGGACTTCCCGCAAAGTTCTGCCCATGCAGCAGTTCCCTGTCCCCATGAGTCAGGCAGTCCCCTGTGCGCTTTTTCTGTCCTGACTGTAGAGTTAAAACAGACACTCCCCTGCTGCGCTTTTCAGCCCTCCATGCCTATGATTCTTATGTCATCCACTCAGTGTGTCCTACTGGATTATTGCTATAAATAAAGATTACAAATATAAATATGTGTGTGCATCAGGCTCTTCATCATTAAGTCCTTTGATTAAAGAACTTTTCTCTTTTTTTCTCTTTCCAGCACTGGAAGATCTAACAGCATTCACAATCAACAACAACTGCTTCTGAACTAGTATTTAAGCTGTATTTATTTTTTTTAGCAATGGAAGAGGAAGGTTAAAAAAGCATAGTTATGATATGATTTTTTAAAAAAAGCAAGAGGAACAGGCCAAAACATATGTGAAAACACATATGAAAACACTGTGTTATTCACTTTTATAAACTCTGCAGCCTCAACAATGGATATTAATTTTGTATTCAAAGAACTGACTTACTGAGGATATTTTAAATATGCTGATTTAATCCTCAAAATAGGAAAAATTTTATTATTTTAAAGGAAAAAAAAATTTGCTATTTGTTCGAATTCACTTCCCTTCTGTTATCTTCTTTCTAAAAAGAAAAGCTGTAAAAAGACAAACCCACAAGAATTATTTATATACTTTTCACACAATCTGTGAGTAGAAATGTTTAATGCTTCTGAAAAGAAGTCACTGTGATACAATGCAAATTATTAATTTATGAATGTGGCACAATTGATAATACATGCTTACCGCAGCTGTGATTTTCTACTCTACTTGAATTTAATGCTTTTATTATTCTGCCTATGTGCTGAGTCCTGGCATATGTATGCAGATGTGTGCCATGAAGCCTTTGAAAACTTCAGAATTAAAGATAGCTAATCTCCCAGAAGCATCAGTGGGAAGGAATATGGAAGGGATAGAAGTACAACTATAGGCTCTTTTATTATGTGATCTTTAAAAAAGATGAAACGACAGCATAACATCTGTATCAATAGGCAGTTAAATTTATATAATGTTATTTATCATTGTTAAGTCTTCATTAAATATGTTCCTCTGCCCACAATGGGCTGTGCAGAAAATAGAGGGCACAGTTTATAGAGATCCCTTTATTAGATTGGATTTTACAAAGCAGCTTTTAAAAACTGCAGGTAGAACATACCTTTTCCACAATATTCTGGAGGAAAGAAGTATTCTGAAAACTGTTCAGATTATTTTGAAGGAGTAGGGACAACAGCTTTTTTTCTGAATAAATATTTAGAATTGGGAACTTTGTTACAAAACAGTTTGTCACTAAAAAATACCATCTGGCCCAATTTTGGTGGAAGGTTTTATGAGATCATGCAGTTTCAATAGTTATGTTAAGAGCAGGTTTTCAGATTTAGGATAGGTGTTTTAGTCAAAATGAAATAGCTCTTCCCCAAATAGGCAGTGCTTCCTTGGTTTGGGCACTTGGGTGGAATGTGGAATAATCCCTACTGCTGCCTAATTCAAGCCATGGGCATGTATCCAAGTCCTCCAAATGTCTAAGGAAACTGTCATATTTTTAAGCAAGAACATGGATGTAACCATAAAATTAATCTGATAAAAACTATGAGCAGAGAAGCCTAAAAGTGTAATGGACGACTCTTGGTTTCAGATGAGAGTTATTTTCAGCATGCAGAGAAACTCATTTGGCTTTAATGCATACAGCAAAAGTATAGCAGTTATCTAACCTAGCACTAAATAATGCTCCTGTTATGAATACAGACAATAAAGCAGTTTCATTTAAGTCATCTACACATATTCTTTTTCCTATAATTGCAGCATCAACTAGAAAAAAAGCTTAAAGAGCAAACAAACATTTTAAAATCTCCTGAAATATTTTAGAAGAAAAAATGACAGTTGCTTATATAATAATGTAGCAGCATTGTAAATGAACTTCTAAGAATCAAGTGAAATGAAAAAAATATTTATTTTTTTTACTTTGATGAACTAACTGTAGAATTATTACTTTCTATCTTTCAGTATTCATTAAGGTTTTTCTATGATTAAGATAAACTTTATGTGACAAAGAGATAAGCTAGCATATTGGCATTATATGGTTATAGGAAACATACCATACTTAATTGATTAAAATGAAGAATTTTCAACAGATTGTTTAATGCATTTCAATCTTGCATGAAAGTCCCAGTCCTCAAAATGTTTCTTTAACAGCCCTTTATTCAGAAGATTTAATGGCACCCATCTTCTTATAGGATATTACAACATAACAGATAATTCATTTTCATTTCTGCTAATACAAAATAAAAAAGCCAATCTCTTATAAATGGAAGATAAAAACAATTAAAATACAAAAAGTATTTTTTCACTGTTTCTGTTGTTGCTTCCACAGGGTGCCAACTTAGTGATAGCCAGTAAAGCAAACTGCAGTTTTCCAGCCAAATAATTAAGAAAATTTACTATGACAATGCAAAGCCAAGGCAGTATTTTGTACTGTGATATGCACTCCAGATCTGAAAAATTCTTTCTCCATTAGAAAAGTTACTACTATTATGCCAAGATAAATAAGGGCTCTGATAAATGTTTCAAAATGAGAGCCTCATTTGTTGCTTATCCAAATACTGCAGAATAGGAGAGTAAAAAAGTTTTAGGATAGACTCTTAGATCCAGCAAAAGAGACAACTGAAATACATTTAAGACTCCAAAAGACTGCAGAGGAACAACGTGGATACCTATGTATCAGCAGAGTTACCAATTGGCAAAGAAAGCAGGTGCTGCATGATTATAACGAAAGACAATAGAAAACTTACATTTAAAAACATAAAAGAGTAATCTTTGCTTTTGTAACCCAAAGGGATCTAATAAAGCCTTTCCAGATAGAATTAAACAAAATCTTGACTATAAGTCTCAAATGGAGATATCATGATGCAAATAGCAGGCTCTGTCCTTATAAAGAACATCTGTTGTGAAGTTGTTTACATTCCTACCAAAATGAAAAAGAGTATAGCTAATTCTCCATTGCAGCCAGACATGTTAGGGGGAGTATGAAGTTACTTCTTAGTGGTTTTTAATACATTATAAACACACAAGGCTTTTCACTAACTCACAATTTTGTCACCTGAAAAAGATGACAAAAAAAAGGATTTGGGGCACAGAGAAACATTCTGTATTCATTTGCATATAATTTGCCCGTGATTTATTTCTACATTTTCCATTATTTTCTATTTTATTATATGAATTTTTGTAGTTTATTTCCTCTCTGTTACAGGGAGGAAACAGAGTGTCCATTCATGAGTCCCTTGCTGAGCAGTCTACTAGAAATGGAGAGCTTCCAGCCTGTAGGTTAGTGGTTTGCTCTCACTCTTCCAGAGATAATAACTAGACCGTGTTTAACCTGAGTTCCTCAGGAAATTAGACAGGTCATAAATTATAGGTTATTACTGCATTTTAATATTCCTTTTCTCTGCTGTCCTGATCTAGGTTTTCAGAAGTAGTCGAGTTCATTCTCTTTTTTCTCTTTTCTTTTTTCTCCTTTTTTGTTCTTTCTTTTCTTTTTTTTTTCTTTTCTTTTCATTTTCTGTTTTTATTACTAGGAACTCAAGCAGAGATCACCAAGTGCTCGTTCTGCTGTTCCTGTGTTCCCCCCATTCCCACACAGACCGCACAGGAAACAGGCAATGGAAGAGGCAGAACAGCTCCATCGTCCCCTGCAGTGCAATGGGTGTCCAGCATTAAAACCACTTTATTACATGTTACCACTTTTCACTGCTTGCTGTGTTAGAACAATGAAGTTTTAAAATAGTAGAGCTAAAGCTTTTATTTTAAAGGCCACATTATAAAATTAATTTTGAATAAGTCTGCTTTTGTATGCTTACTTATGCCAAAAAATTACTGGGTTTCTCACTATTTGTGGTCTCTCTCCATCAGCTTTGCTGCTCAACACTGCATTCCAAGTGGTTAGTGCTCTCTATTTTACATACATATATACACACACACACATATATGTGCTATTTTCTAGTAAAGGATAGCTCAGACTTCAGCACTGAACACAATATGATAGCTGTGAATTTATTACACAGAATAATCTGGGTTTATTCCTTCATGCAGGGTAGAAAAAAGTTAGTGCAAAAATAAATGGCAAATACAAAGACCACCAAGAGCAAAGGGAGACCAGAGATGTAGTTTGGGAAGAAGGATTGCTATAAATACAACATTTCAAAAGTAAGCAGTATAGTTTGTATATGGAAAAACCAGTACTAACAGAGCTTAAGAACAAAGATGAAATCTATTTGTAACTATAATCCTACAATTTCTAGCTTCTCCTATACATTTTTTTATGTTGAAGACCATATTGAATCATCTAATCTTTACCCTGCTGTGGTGGTTCAACCCCAGCCAGCAACTAAGCACCACGCAGCCGCTCACTCAGACAGTTAACTCTAATCCCAGCTGAAACTAGGACACCTGCCACTTCTTTATCTTTGCCTCTTTCATTTTTGGCTTTCAGAAAAACAGTTTTTGAAACAATCTGAGCGTATATATTTAGAAATAAATTACGCTAATAAATATTTTTATAGTGACTTGAAATTACAAACAAAATCTTTCTTTTCTTCTTCCTACACAAACTAGAGAATAAACTTGTAGAAGAAACTTTACTATTAGCACAGCAGCCTGATTACAAAGGGCAATTACTAATTTTGAAGTACACTAGAAAGACATGACCTGATTACAGCACAGTGATTAGGATACAGATATAGATTAAGATTACGATGTACTGATATGGCCGACAGAATAAAATTAAAGTCACCTTTCTAGCAGCTAGTGATTTACAAAAGTTCTTATACTTTGCAAAGTTGGAGTCGAGCAAAGGTAATTCACATTTTACTTTTATTCTGAAACATTTAGATTCATGCCATCTCATCCATTTCCATGGGAGGCAGGGAACCACACACCTTTGAAGTAATGGCCTTGATCCTGATTCTGAAAGCACTTGTAGATGTTTCACGTGTGGTTCACTTTATACAATCCTGAATTATTATTGTGAGTTACTTACCATGTAAAAATCAAGCACATGGCAAATAGCTGCAGGAGTCAAAAGCTTAATGTCAAATACTTGTCCCACTGAATTTTTTCAGTCTCTGAAGGAATCTTTTACAGAACTGTTAATCGTGCTGAATGGTCATTCTCAGACAGTGAGAAGTATAGTTGGAGCCAGACCCTTCTTTCTAGGGAGAGCAGTTCCTTTGCCATAATTAGAGGCACTGAAGCACCCTCCACAAAACACAGTCGTTTCTTTAATAAGTGACACTGAACACCATCCCAGCCTACAGCAGCTTTCTCAGTTTGAAACACAAAAGCAGTCAAGTCTCAAAAACTTCAGAGAAAGCTTTTCATTGTATTTTCTCCTTGATCTACTGATAGAGCAGTTCATTTTCTTGAATTTTGTGAAATGACTTTTTTTTTACTCATCAGACCTGTGTGAGAAATCACTGTCTCAATCACCAAATGTTCCCATTTGACTCATCCGCTTTTCCTTTGGCCTTTGGGTAGGAAGCTTCACTTCTGAAACATTTTCTAAATTCACTTTTGTGAACTCTTCTCCCTCAGTTGCACTTTGTTCCATTTTAAAAAATAATTGCATTTCCTGCAACATAATGTGCTAGTTTCAGGTCTTTAAATTTCATCAGAACCCACACTTTCTTTCTTAGATAGAGCAATGTCTTTTCTTTAAAAATCACCATTTTGTAGCGCACTATCAGCTATAATGTGGCACTTTTTAAGCAGTAAATGCTATAACAAACCCTTTTTCCAGAATTCTCAGTTTCGTTTTGCTAACTGAGAACAGCTTTTCCACCAATAAGACATTTGTACTCTCATGTATATTGTTTTGCTTCTTACGGTCAAAGATCTTCTGATTTCTGAACTTTGCTGCTGCTGTCTATTCTAAGACAGTATCTCCTCTGAGGAAAACTCTTTAACAAGACAAAACTGTCAATAATCCTAATCTTTTTCAATGTTAAAAAGGCTGGTAGGCTATAAAGTTCCATTCCTCCAGGCTTTTTCTGCCTCAAAGCAAAGAGGCCAACTTCTCATAGGTATTCCCTGCGGGGAACGTAGTTAATCCTTTTCAAGATGTAGGAACAAACCCTGTAATATGAATTATATTTTCAATGGGGTATTTACATTTCCAGGTATACCATCCAGTAATGTACAAACCAGAAAGGTGCAGAAGCTCAGAGCATAGTAAACTCATACACAGGTATGCTCCAGAAGAGCATACTACAGGCTGCATTATGATCTTTGCTTACTGAGACCAACTGGAACAGAAACATTGCCATTTTACATTAATGGTGAAATGCAGCTGAGTCTGATCACCGTTACGTAAGTTATATGTAGTCAGCTTTACCATCATCTTCTGTATGATAGCAGATTTTAGCCTACTTCCTTAACTGCTAAGGTTAGACATCAGTTCTCAAAAGACAAATAAATATGAGCAGATATAATATTTAAAAAGGATGGTGATCACTCCATAGAAAAAGGAAGGGGTAAAAAAACGAGCTTCTGAACAACACAAAACCAGTATAAAGCGTGTGGTCCCAGAGAAATAAAGAAAGTCAGAGCTGTTTGATCAAAACTCCCCAGACTCTGAGTCAGAACCCATGTTTCACAAACGTGCACAAGTTTGACAGGATTCAGTGCCAGCTGCCTTTTGCCTAGCCAAATTATCTTCTTTCTCCTGCTCCTACCACGCTGCTGCTCTGCCTGCTCATTTCCATCTCCCGTGTTTCCCACATGGGCTCCCCCAGCCAGTCATCCATGTCTCCCTCTGCCCGAGGTTCGCTCTCACTCCCCACTTCGCGCAGCCCACACGTCCCGCTCCATCACCTCTTCCTCCTCAGCTGTGTGCCATCTACCACGGCTGCTTCCCTCTGTGGTCTGGGGTTTCTTTCCCGACCCCCGGCAGGCAGAGGCCAAAGGGCAGAACCAAAGTCTGGCAGGGCACAGGGCCCTGAGGGGAGGGCTGTGGCCGGGCCCAGCCTCACCTTCCTCCAGGGCATCCCAGCTTTAATCAACCAGCCCTCCACAAAGACGGCAAGACCCGGGGAACTCACAGATTCCGTGAGAAGAGAGAAATGAACCTGGATGCTTTGTTCCAGCAAATACAGCTCACAGAGAAGCAGGCGAGGGAGAAGAGGCACCTCATCCAACAAGGTCTGCCCTGGGGCTGCCATTTTGTGGGTCCGGCAGCAGCACTGACCACACTTAATGGCCTCTCCATTTCCTGGGGGAAGAGCAGGGTGGCCGCACTGTGCTGCCATGAGGGGACCTTTATCAGTGAAACCTTGGCAGGCAGCCGGGCTGGCTGCTTCTTGCCAGTGGCATGTTTTTATAAGAACGTAACTTTTACAAACAGAGCACACATTCTTACAGGTTTTTGTTGTGTTGCAGCTAAAAGCGACATAAATAGAAGTTATGAAAAAATTAAGCAAATAAAGGAAGAGCTAAGCACTGCTAAAAAGAAATTAGAAACTATGGTAAGCGGTCATGTTTGTAGTATACAAAGTAATGAAATACATGATATTTACAAATATATGACCTATTCTTTCAGGAACAGATTCCTAAGCACTTTCAAGGAGTATGCTTCACCTACCAAATAACACAGCACTGAGAAAACTTACACTGTGCATTTCTGTAGTGAAAAAAGGTCTGTCAACGTCTTTCCCCTCTCACAAATCTCACCCTTCAGGCTGCGTCCTGGCTATGTTCATGGACACGCTCACCTCAGGGGTAGGAACGTTTCCAGGTAACACTTCTAAAAACTGGAAGCACTGGAGACAGCACGTGTGCACGTGTAAGTCAGTCCTGCTCCGCAGATGGAGCTTGGCAGGGAGCGGACCGCCATGTCAGGTCAGTCCGTTCACAAGACGCAGCCACCAGACGTCAGCTGGAGGCAGACGAGCTGTTCAGGTACTGTGTGAGCGGCCCTGCCATAACAGTCCTGGAGCTCCTTATAGCACTATCCTTCAGAGGCCCGGAAACCATTCCTTTGTTGTCCACTGCCATTCATTAAAGGCCTGTCAAAAAAAATACATGGAAACATTCCCTGTGTTTACTTCACAGGATCTTGATTCATATACTAAAGATCCTCCTGTGAGCCTGAGCTCACAGTAAGGGCTTAAAAGGCCTAAGTGCTTTTCAGGGACGCCAAAGACAGAGGAAAGTTTCTGAATCTGTTTAGTATTTTTAAGATTTTAGTATGCTTTCCACTTAACCAAACTGCAGACATATTTCAGATTAAGCTTCCAGTTTTGCAGAGCTTTTCACCATTAATACCTGTGGTTACAAATGATTTAAAAGTCCATTTGCTTGTGCCTGAAAATGAAGCCTAAATATCATCCCCGGTGCTCTTAAGTATCTGCGCTGGCAGAATGTGTATGCACAACAGGAAAGCATATGGAGCCCCCTTTGAAGTCAGAACTGTTGTATCCTATCACTTAAATAAACATCTTCAAGAAACTTTGGGGACTGCCTCACCTAATTGTGAAAATATATGTTTGGGGGGTGATTTTCATCCTTCCAAACACAGACTCTTTTGCCTTTTGTAAAAGACTGTGTGATATATATAATAAATATCCACATTACTGTGAGGGGGTCAGAATAAAAGAGAACTCATTTACAAATATTTACTGGTTGCAAATTGAGACTATAATCATGCAAGCAGTTATTCACGTACTTGCATTTATGCATGCCACAATCACAGAGCCCAAAAGTGCTTTAAAATAGTAACTTATTTAACCAACACAGATTATATCTGGGTGTTGCCTGTTAGGAAAAGTCCTTTGTAGTCTTGCTGATAAATTTATTTATGAACATCACAATTTTATGTTTATACTACTAATTTGTTATTGATGCATTGTGATTTATAATCAAGGTTTATGTGGTAGGTACAGAACATCCCAAGAGTAGAGCCATTATTGTAAACGACTAATGGGAAGAGCTGAAGAACTATTTCTAATTAAATCTTATGTGCTTTATCCACCAGGATTAATAATATTCTCACTGACATCCACAAAAATATATTTTACTTGCTTGCTTAGTCTGACATCATTGATTCATTTATAGATAGGAAATGGTATAAAAAACAAGTGGAATGGGAAAATGCATTTCAATCAGACTGTGTTTAGGTTTAAAGATTATATAGTTACTGAAATTATTTAAAGTAATTTATTTTTCAGTACAGGAATTCAGTTTATATATGTCTACAATAGTTAATGTAATTCAAATAATATTTAATAATGGTATTGAGCTAATGCTGTTCCATTTGTCCCGCACCAGATAACTGCACTTTATAAGCATGCATATCCAGGCACGTGCATGCACAGCAGCTTATACCTGACCAAGCAGACGAGACCGAGTTCAAAGGTGTTTTGACCTCTATTTCACAGAGACTGCCTGTGGTCAATCAAAGATTCCTAGGAAATGCTATTTTTTTTTTCCTCTGTTCTGTGAAATCAGGTAGCATGTAATTAGAACCCAAATTATAGCATTTTGCCTTTCATGGCTTAATGATTTCTTTAAAAATATCTGTTGCAAATGCATAGCTTCAGTTGGCATCTTACAGATGGAGAAATTACACTGCATCTAGTTATATTCAGTAATATAAATACCTTGGTATAAGACCATCTACTCTCTTTGAATTAATATGTAAAATAAATATTCCTGAGGCAAGCACTTCCTGGACATTTAGCATGCTGGACATATCAGGGATAAGGAAAAAATCTGGTCCTTTTCTTTCCAACTCTCACATTGTAGTCTTAGGGCATTTGATTCCACTACCCTCTTCCTCCTTTTCTGATCAGATGCACTTTATCTGCACCCTCTCCAAAATCACCTACATTATTTCATTTTACAATCTTTTCATTTTTACCTCTGTAATATCATTATTATTTGGTCTTTTCTGCTTCTGCACACACAAACAGTCATGTATCAGCCTGGCTATTCAGTTTACTTCCTGATACTCACCCTGTGCCTTTAAAGTCTGTGGGCAATTCTGCTAACTTGACTTTCCCTACTCATGGTTCTGAGTATTACAGAATGAGTCATTCTCTTGACCTCCTTTTCTCCACTTCACCAGATGAATGATTCTCATCCTTTAAGACTGTTCAACACTTAGCTGTTCCCTATTTATCTGCTGTTATAGTTTATCCCACCATATATCTTAACTTAGATTAGTCAATGATAGAGTAGATGCACTAGAAAATTGAAAATAACTTTTCAGCAAACTTTGAAAATGCAGTGGTTGAACAGCATACCCTTCTATCAGATAAACTACTGTTTAAAATTAATAAAACTAAAAATAAAACTATATGCAAAATAGAAGTTTGAGACTTGGGGGGGTTATGGTCAAACTCTCTTTAACCAATGATCTAATTTCTATTACAATTCCTTGGCTAAGAATTCCAGAAATTGTGCTCAGAACAATATAAGCATATCCCTCCCTCCTTCACATATGCAATAGTAGCATTGCAGAGCTGATGATGTGTACAGCTATTCAGTAAAAACAATGATGTTGGACCCCTGTCCCTCTGATATTATTGTCTGAATTGGTACGTGATGAGCTTTACACAATTAGATGGAGGACACTGTATTATGTTGGGTAAAAGATCCCATGTGATCAATATTTTTCCTGGTTTTAACCTGAAACTGAGCAGACTTTAAAACAACACTTTAGATAGATGGACCAGCACTAAATGTGTCTTTTAAAGAAAGGATACTTTTCAAAAGGTTAGTGGTATATTGGAAGATTATTGGGGGAAAAAAGAGCTGTTATGCTTTTGCTAGTCCAGCAGCTATGCCAGCTGTGTTTTAACTGGACCAAGATCCTTATATACAATATCAAAGTATATGAAACAATAAAACAATAACCTTACTTTATAAAATTATTTTTTTTCTCTTGGAAGGTTCAGCATCTGTCTGAAAAACAGTTCTACTTAGAAATTCTGAAGAAGCGTGAAGACAGCTTAGAGAAACAGAAAGCTGAACTTATTAATCAAAAAAGCAGTCATCTTAAAATCTTTGTATGTTTCCAGCTATGATATTCAGACAACTCTTTTCTACTGTATGAAAGTAGTCAGCTTTAAAATTTGAAAATATGGAAGAAGTAATGTTTTAAATCTGGAAAATATATTCTTTTTGTAATCTAGCATACCTAACAATGTAAATGTAGATAAATTCTCACTTTTAATTTAAACCATGATCTAAGGTAATGTATGCTGCAGTTTATCTACAAAGCTGATTTAACATCCTTGACTTCATTTTCTAATGTCTGCTGTTGTATGACTGAACTCCAATTCTGACATATTATTTCCTTTGTAAATGAAAACTAGGAAAGTCTCACCTTAAATTGGACAGGTTCATCCACAATAAAACATATTGAGAAGGATCAAAGGAAAAACAGGGAGGCCAACCCCACATTTTAGGAATCCTGACATACCACACAATCTCTTTGATACTAGACACCTAGCCACCCCTTAAAAGGTAGCTATTTGCAACATATACAAAAAACAAGCTTTTCAGTTCTCTCTTGTGCTAACCTGAATATATTGCCTTCCTCTTACTTCATTGTGGGTCCTTGGATCTGTAGCTATTAAGAAATGCCACAGATGAGTAGTCTTCTCTGCATATGTATTTGTATTTTAAATCAGCAGAGCTAAATTTTAAACATTCAGTATGAATCACCAGTATTAACCCTAAATCTTTAGGCAGATATCCTTTTAATTAAGTAATATTTCTTCAGCATCCAAAGTATTCCCATTCCTAAATATACAAAGAAAGAAAAATAAATATTACAAGTATAATAGAAAAAATTATTAGCTATAAAAGCTAAATATCCTTTGAAGAATTGTGAAGTTTCTTTTAATTGTAACCACTCGAGTCTGAATATACAGGTTATCGTTTCTTTCTTCCTGTATATAGGGGTCATTTCATTTTATTTAATTTAGCAATCAGTTAGGATTTTTTTAAAGGAATTTCATATAGCCTTTCTCTTTAGAATATTTTTTCCAGAAAATGAAACAGTGACTTCCTATCAACTATGGCTTTCTTGGTAGTTATTGAGGGAGTTAAAGTCCGCATTCTGCAGAGGAATAAACACCACTTTTATTTCATTAAATAAGTCTAAAAAAAAGAGTGGCCATACTATGCTACTGACTTTAAACAGAACTTTCTACTAATTTCAATAAAGAGTTGAACTGAAAAACTGCTGGTACAAGTCTGTAACATAATGTAGTGATCTTTTAAATGTTTTTTTATTATTAAGAATATATCCTTCAATTTTTCAGAAAAAAAAAAGTTAAAGCAACAGACAAAATGATAGAGCTGTAGACCATTTTCATGTTCTCATAACTTGGGAAAAGTAAATATACTACATTTATACTACAAGTTTAAGGATAAACAACAGTGTGTTTCAGTCTGCCTAGCTTAATGAAGACTCTTTTTTTCACCTGAACATTCCATTTTCCCTTTCTTTTTTTCAGACAGATGCAAAGAGAAAAATGACTGAAGAGGAAGATAATTTTGCTAGAGAAGTAACAGAGTTTAACAATGAGTATGGACTAACAAGTAATAGAGACCTTCTGATTAAAAAAAAAGTCAAGACTGAATTAAATGATTTAGAGAATGAGGCAGCTCTGTTGAAAAATGGTAAGTCTTATATTAAACTATTTTATCTTGGATTACCAGAGAATGAATATAAATCAGTAAATATAGCTATGCAAAACAATAATTTTAATTCCATTCCCTTGCTGTCTGGAACTTCCTCTTAGAGTATGGCCTGACGTACCACATTACACAAGCATAGTTAAAGCCTCTTCTGTTCCCTGTCCTCTTCAGTCCTTTCTGACTATGAGCACTGTGAGGAGAAGAAGCAGACCTGCAGAAGTGGCTTCCAATGTCTAATGTCAACCAGTACAGAGGTGCACTGTCACACATAGCATACCGTATTAGGTTTGCGCTGATTATAATCACCCATGGTTGAGCTATTTAAATTTCCTTAGCTTCAAAAGAATCATATGCACAGCTGTCTTGTAGGACTGGACTTCTACTGCCACAGTATAACTTTGAGTTAAGATACAGAATATGAGATTTCTCAGAACAGAGAGTCAGACTGAAAAGCAATCCTTCGGCAAGGAAATAGGAGTCATCATGGATCACAAGCTGAACATGAGTCAATAACATCAGAATGCCAACACCATACTGAGACATAAACATAATTCTGACCTCTAAGACATGCGAAATAATCCTTCACTCTATTTAGGGCAGTTAAGCTCTTAGATGGAGTACTATGTATCCAGTTTTGGATGTTAAACTTCAAGAAAAAATGTGGACCAGCTGAAGAGAATCCACATGGCACCAGTGAGAGTGATCAGAGATCTGGAGAACATGAGAAGTAAAATAATTAAAGAATTGGGACTATTTAACCTGTGAAGGAAAAGACTGATGGAAGATGGATATCAATCTTCAAATCATTCAAGGATTCTGTAAAAAGGAAATTAATGTATTCTCCATACCTATAGTGAACTGAATAGAAAGTACCAAGTGTAAACCACAATAAGGGAGAGTCTGGCTGGCTGTTTAGAAATCTTTCTAAGAACAGTGAACAACTTAAACACTCTGCTTTAGGAGATTCCATTACCAAAGGAATTAGGAGTCTTCATTACCAAAGGTTTTTAAAAATGGGTTAGACAAGCATCTGGCAGAAATGACAGAGGTACAGCTGATGACCCTTCAAATTCCTTTCCACTCTCATGATTCTATGATTCATAAGCGCCAGCACTTTGAATTCCCGATATCTGATGTAAAGGTACTGAAATTTGACTATCCATTTGAGTTTGTACTTGATGGTACCTTCCTTCTGCATTTCCTGTGGCTCTGATTCTGATCTACAACTAAAAAAAAGTCTGTATTTGGTGGCACCTGTTACTTTTAATGATTAATTTTTACATATTCAGGCAGATCTGATCAGTCAAATGATCAGTAGGACATGAAAGGCAACTAACATTCCTCTCTAGGTTCAGTTGCTGTCTTGATTCCATCCTTTTAAATTACACTTTTTTTGAGATACAACTTGTCTGTCTTTCTGTCTGCTACAGTCCTGAGCACACTGACAACACTAAAGAGAAAAGTTTACTTAAACTCATAACAAGGAAATTATGTGAGGACCTCCAGTTGTCAGGGAAACAATCACAATTAATTCCAGATGCTGTCAATGCTCAGGTTCAAATGTCCATAACACTAAACAAAATAAGGGGTTTTTTAGTCCTGCTGAGAAGTGTCTGTTCACCACCTATTCAGTAAGTCATCTTCCTTTACAGCTGAAGTAACTCTAAAGCAAAAATTCTTTTTATGCCCAGTCAACAAAATATGTCAAATATCTTAATAACATTAAAAAAAATTTTCTTTCATAGTTATGAATACATTATATGACATAATTTCCTGTGAACTGGGGTTTATATGACTGATTTTAGTTGATTTTAGTTTTATATTTAAGGTTCTTTTTGACTAGCTGAAGATTGGTAGTAGTTAAGAATATTTAAGATTATATCAAGAAGACTAAAACTGCAATGTGTTTTAATTCAAAACATGTTTTTTCTTAGAAATGGAGTCAATGGAACATAAAAATGTTCAGTTAAATGCACTCCAGCTGCAGAAGAATGAATTAAAGCAGGATATATTTACTCTCCAAAGTGAACTCAAAGGTGTGCCTGACAATCACGTTATGATAATTATTTGTGGCTTGACAAATGCTTTTGAAAAATCTTTTCTCTCAAGTTATTTTTCTCAAGAAAAAGAAATCATACAAACAAGATTTTAATATATTTTTACATTATGTAATACATCATTTTTAAATATGGTTATAACAAGTATTATGGATTTCTGAGGTCTATAGATTTGCTGAATCATAAGCTATAAATATGACAAAGAAATTTTTACTTTTGCTGCTAAGTGATATACTTAATTGGAGAATTTAGTGTTTCAAAGTGAACTTAAAATCAACATAAATATTGTTTAAAACCCATTAACCTATAATTAAAGATTCAAATGTTTAACAAGCAACATGGCTTGGACTGATAAAGACAGATTTGGCCTTAGTGCTAAACGTCTGAGTTGTAAATTCAACTGTCATCTCTTTACTGACATTTGTGTGTTCATGTATGAAAGTCTGTGCATTAAAAAAAGAAGTCCATGCACAAAGCTGGGAAGAATGTGTTGAATACACAGGAAACCCTATAAAAGAAAAAAACTAAAAAGATACAGAGAGAACCAAGAAGGGTTCTGTGTCAAAGGTGATCACAAGAAATATGGATGATTTTGAAATTTGGATTAAAAGAAAATGTAATCTAGAAGTGGTTTAGTAACTTTTTTACAAATGTGTAAATAACATCTCACAGTAAGAAAGCTAAGAAAGACAGGCCATAAATAAGGGAAAAGGAAGGAAATTTTCTAGAAGATTGCAATATGCATATCAATTACAATAATAAAATAATTCATGTTCTTTATTCTGATGCCTTTACCCTATAAACAGTTTCATGAAGAAATATTAGAAAAGATAAATTTAGAAAATGTAGGAAGTCTTTGAATATGGATGTTTAATATATATTTACAAGGTAATTGTTATTTTATGTTTAGACCTTGAGAAAGTAATCAGGGAGGCTGAAAGAATGACTAAAGATTTAGAAGCAGAAAAAGTCCAAGTCATTGAAAAACCTCAGACTGATCCTGAATGTTTAAGGTAAGAGTCTTATGTTAGTAAGTTCCTAAATTTAATTTTAGGTCTGTAACTGCAGACCAGTCCTTGTGGCAATGACTATTTTACATTCCTGTACAATATTCCTTTGAAATCAGAAGAATCATTCATTTTTATTACAGAACACAAATTCCTGTTGTTTGTTACAGCCTTTCACCCTTACATGCATACTCCAATGAACTAAAAACTGGAAGCGTTTGCAAGGAAGTCAGTCAAACTTGGAGGCAGAGCAAAAGACTGCTCCTTGGGAAGGCCAGTTCTTAAGTTTTTATAAAAATAGTGGTGGTACACAGAGTACTGATGAACTACCCAATGGTATACATACATCTGCTGACTGGCTGCACAACCTTCCCCAGAGCCTGACTGCAATGGAATGGATTGGCCACAATAACCTCCTTGGGTCAGGTGGGCCTTGAATTGAAGCTACTATATGTAGATTTGTTTTCTCTGTGATCTCTACCATCAGTTCTAGTTTGCCTTCTAATTAAGCTGGTTTAGAACAAAATTTTGAAGATTCAACCAATACAGAACACCTTGCACAGCCTCCCTTAATAGTGAATATTGCTTCCCAGGAACTGAGTGGCAATAACTAATTTCTTTCCAGTTTGCTTAAGTGCAACATTTACATTTTCACTATAGAGAAAATAATGTAATGTTTTCAGCAAAAATATCTTCCAATGCAGAAAGCCCCATATCACAGAATCAACCATCTTTTTCCTATTTTATGGTGTTCCAGATGAAAGTGCCTGTGGATATATAAAAATATTTAATAGACAATGCAGAGGAAATCCTCCTAGAAAAGCTGGTCAAAAATATTCTCTAACAGAAATTGTTAGGGAAAACACAACTTTTGTTACTATCACATTTTTTTCCTATATATTTTTGAGTTTTTTGACAAAAAATAAATATAGTTGGTTTTTTTCTGAAAACTTTCAATGGAAAAATAAAATTTTGCAGAGAACCCTGAGCATTTTTCTGAAAGACGATTTGTTAATGGCCCATTTTTTGCTGAATATTGGGTTTTGAAAGAAAATGATATATCAGCCCTATTACTAACTCTCTTCAATCTCTTACATGGTGTTGAGACATGGCCAAAATTCCCTCAGCATAAAAATTAATTAGCTCACAATTCTGCATACAGTAGCAAAAACTTTGCATTCAACATATATATAGAAGACAGTGTAAATAATAACAACAGAAGCAATTCTGTAAGACAGCATGTTATAATTCACTTCTACGTTTTTCATTGCATCGTGATATATTAGGTTTTGTGATACATGAGGTTGTCAACTTCCTTCTAAATAACATACTTCCCTTGGAGTAGTTTACTGCCATGATGCCACTTAATATCCCAATTGGTGTAATTAGTTTTCTATAACAGCTTTCCTGTGTATAAGGAACAGAGTAGCAAACAGCTCTGCTGCTGATTGCTATGAGATCATAGGCAAATCATTCAAAACCATGTATGTCTGTCTTTCTACATAGTAAAATTAACTCACAGCTCTATGGAATGATACTTTGGTTTTATCTGGGTGGAAAACACAACAGTGGATAAAACATATTAAATTCTATTAACTACAAAACCACAAAGTGTCATTTACAACCAAATCAAGAAGGATGATGAAATTTTTTTATTTCATAAAATGCTTCATTTTATGGTCAAGATAAGCTTACATTATTTGATAATTGCATGTAGTGCAAAATATGAAGTGTTCCTACTGCTCTTACTACCATCACAAAAAGCTAGGTCTCCTTGAGGTGTAATAATGTATTGAATAAATTTTCTTTACATTAAAATATTTTTTCATTTCAGATACTGGACAAAATTTAGGACAGATTCGCCTAAACCATACTTCTATCTTGCACTGGCTTTTGATCAGAAAAGCTCAATGCTTTACAGAGAGAGATAGCCTGAATAAGTTAACTCAGATGCCAGAAGCAACATAGCTATGTTACTGTACTTCCACATCAGCAAGAATAGATTCTGCTTTTCAGTAGAGCCAAGCAGGCAATCCTCATTTGTCTATTTCTGTATGTCATAGTGCTGTGCTGTTTAGAATTATCCCAAACTTTATCAGACTCGTACAACTCTATCAATTCTTTTTGTTGTTGTTTTTTAACAAAACCTGCTCATCACTTCTTGGTTTGGACTACTGAATTAAGAGAATGAAAGGGAGTTTAAAGTATTATATGCTATAAATAGTGCAGTATATAACTAGTCCCCCTGGAGGTACCTGATTGCCCTCCAGTACCTACAACAAGGTCATCAAGAAGATGAAGCCAGGATCTGCACAATGCCACACAAAGGGAGAACAAAAGGCAGAAACCAGAAGTTGAAACAAGAGGGGTATCAAATGAATGTAAGGAAGAACTTGTTTATCATGAGGATAGTATAGCAAAGGAAAAGGTTGCCCAGAGAGGTTGCATAGTTTTCATCCTTGAAGGTTTTCAGACTTGACTGGATAAAGCCCTCAGTAACCTGGTCTAACCTTGTAACTGATCCTGCTTTGAGAAGGACATTGGGCTAGATGACCTCCTGACATCTCTTCCAGCCTGAGTTATCCAATGAACCAGTAATCATTGTGGATTACGCAGCCCATAGATCAATACATGTGCACTGGTTTGTGCCTACACTGCCCAGAGGCAGCATTATCTGCAACAAACCAGTCATCTCCACACTGCCTAGCATTTGGTGAGATCACATCTGCTCTGGTTCCTGTGTAGCGTCTCTGTGACATTAAGATATAATGTCATCTATATACACATATTTTCCATTCAAAATGCATTAAATACTTAAAGAAGTTATGTCCAGCACAGCAGAGTGCTGGTTCAAAATGACAATACATAGCACGTGCATTGCATGCTCTATGATGTGCCACAGAAGTATTTGAGGGACCACAGCTGCTGCAGCAGTGCACGTCCTGATGCAGTCCATGGCAATAGTCTCTCTGGAGCAGATCCTTGAACAAACTATCCTGTCCACTCCTGTGGGTGCCCCCTGAAGGGAATCTAAGAATAAAGAATTCATGCAGTGTCAGTGGGAAAAACTAAAGTACCAGGCACCTGGGGTGAACCAGGAAGCCCTCCTGACAGTCTAGATACACCTTTGGCACTTGCAAAGGACCTTTTGCAGCCAAAGTACCAATTAATGCAATCTCACATATACTAGTGTCTATCTTAATAAGAATCAGGGATTGAACCTACTGTGTTTGAGAAACAACCCTAACAAGATCAGCTTTTTTCCCCATACAGAATCTAATGCAAGAATAGAATTTTAGTTTTTACTGAAAATCGCATTTAGTATATATAAAGAGAAGACTATTTTGACACAAATATGTATTTTTGATCCACATTACTTTTTTTTCTAAGAAATAAGCACAAAGTTTGATTCTTTCTTTTTTTTTATTAAAAAAATCAAAGTTTGATTTTTTTTTATAGAGCAGGAAACCACACCACTCTTTAATGGTAAAAATACCAATGTTTTCAATCCTTCCTTAGAACAAATGTGAGAGACACTCAGCATCAATAACCAGATATATGTAGCTCCCAGATCACCCTGTAAGTCTGTTATTGTATCACATACCTAGTCCCAGCTTAAAAATCAATATCAAAAGTAGCTGGCAAGGCAAGAATCTTCATTATAATTAAGTATATATCTTAAAGTAAATTGCATTTCAGCTGAAGAGTGTAGCCAGCAAATTCAAATTACAGCAATTCATCTCTGAGCTGAGAAAAATGCCCTGTACCATGTCTGCAGTTTCATAAAATTTCTCCCAAATCCATCAAAAAATTACAAAAGGTCATGAGAAGCACATACCAGTAATTCCAACAGCTGTTGGTGCTGCAGTTATAGGCTTGTTCTAATACACATCAGATGCAGGAAAAAGCTAACCAAAATTTGAATGTTAAGCACAGATGTAGTTATGGATAAGACACTATACCCTCTTCCTCAGAGTAGGCACCCTGGAAATTATAAGTCTCGTGATACAGGTGCATATCAGAGAAATGTTTAACAAAGAGGGCTTTCCCCCCCCCGAAAATATCTGCAATTAAAATTAAAAGCCTTATTTTAATCACCTATTCTGCTAGTGCCAGCCCCAAAAACAAAACAGCAGGAAAGAACTTTGGCATCAGCTCTCTTGAGTCACATTTCCCTGGCAGGTAGCAAGTAGCATCACTTAAGTGGAACAATACAGGGGTCAAGCAGAGACTAACTGATACCACTAAATTCCTAGCTATGTCATTTCACTATTATATTCACTGTAATTACTTATTATATTAATTATTTATCTTCTTCCACATTTTAATTTTAAATTTATGTGTTGCCTTATGTAAAGCAACCTAGAAATAATTTTAATTAACATTTATTTAGACTGAGAGAGTTTCTACCTAAAATGGATATTTTTCCTGCTATTCTAAAGGTAGACTAAGGATAAAATGTTTCTTTGAAACCTAAATTTCTGTTCTACTTCAGAAAAACAGTAGCAGAAGGGAAATGCATGAAGTCAGCCTACTTTGTAAATAGTTCAAGGCTTTGTATACTTACCTAGTTCCTAAAAATGTAGTATTGCTTCTTATACTTCATAATACAGAAAAAGAAACTCCATTACCAAAATTAGGAAGGAAAAAGCAATGCTTTCTTTCATACAAATCATACAGGAAATATGTTCGTTAGAGCTGAACAAATGTTTCACACTAACAGTGGACTGCCCAAGGCCATGCATGGTTCTGGTGGTTAAAAAGAAAAAAAAAAAGCTTGCCATTTAATTTTATGTTAAATTTTATAATCAGGAAATATCAATCTCTAGAGTAATATATGTAGTTCAAAATGAGTTTTTTAATGACAATCTCCTCATCGATTTTTTAAGCTTTTCTTTTTAATAGCAGTGCCTAGTGGAACTATTATAGTTTGAATTATGTTAAAATAGGTTTCCATTATAAATTGCAGTATGGATTTACAAAAAGTAGATCAAAATCTGACTAACAATATCTTTCTTTGATAAGACAACCGATTGGTTAGACAAAGAAAATGCAAATGCCATCCACCTAGACATTAGTAAAGTATTCAGTGTTATCCCACATGGGAAACTACTAGTTAACCTGGGGAAGACATATTAAAAATCTTATGTGAGTAAGGAAATGACTAATAGTAACAACAGTAATAGGTCTGAAAAAGGAAATTTGGGGCTGGAAGAAGGTAACTGCAGCCACAGCTGGTCTTGCTAATGTTTTAAATAGTGACTTTGGAATAGAAGATGTTTTAAGACAACAGTGTAAAACAACGGAAAACTCTAGACCTTGTAGACTGGAGTTGCTAAAAAAGAGGAGGAACATAATTATATGCAGTGCAAGTTTATGTACTTGTACACAACTAAGGACTTCAATAATAGGTACCTGGAAGCAAAGAAGAGATGCCTGAACATACTATGTAATCAAAAGACAACTATAAACATCAAAAGTAATTATAACTGTGGAAAAGATAAAAGCAAGAGGCATTTCCAACAATAAACAGGAGGGTGTAAGAATACTGTGTATAAATTTCTCACCTACTTTTCAAGAAATGTGCATTCAACCTGGAAGATGAGCAGAGAATGGAGAGCCCATAACGCAGAAGGAAACAAGGACAATTCTAAATCCTTTCTACCTCTGAGAAAATTATACAGTTCACATGAAACAAAGCAGAATAGTATTGAGATACTAATTTCAGCAATAGGGTAGACGTATTAATACATCTAGATTGAGATCTAATTTTCCCTGTACAATAGAAAAATCAAGATATTTGAACTAGAAGGATCATTGACCCATATTTATTTTCCCTGACTTTCAGTAGGAATATTATTGACCCCTAAAAACATATTTCAGTTTTGATGTCTCTGATGCTTGTATATTTTTTTTTCCTGTGTAACTTGTTCTTACAGTTCCAATGGAAAGTAGTCTGTATAACTTTGGTTTGCTGTCTGCACAAAAGCAAATCTATTCTAAATGTGCAGTTTAATTGTGTGCCTTAACCTTTTCATATTTATTCATCTATAATAACATATTCCTTAAAGACTTCTTGTGATATTTTATGTATTTGGGGAATATAAAGTTAAAACAAACAAACAAACAAAAAACCCCCCATACTTTTCAACACCTGTAACTACTTTTATAAATAGTTGCCTGATAGCATTCACAAAACACAAGCTTTAGTCAATGATAATTATGTATTTTACAATCAGCATTTGATCCAGAACAGTAAAAGCTGAAATTTTCTTATTTTACCTAAGGTATTTCTATTTATTTTAATTTACATTTAATTCCCATTGTTATGTAGCCTAGTACCCTGTTCACTTTCATGTTTCATCTTCTTGCTAGCATTTATCATTACTGCTAGATCACTTTCTTAATTTTTATTCTATTTATGTTCCTTCAAGCACATACTTTTATAATTTATTTGTTCAACTCAAGTGCTTGAATTTATGTTTTGAGATACTGAATTCCATTTAGGACTCATTTTCTTCCTTCCTCAATCAATTGATAATAGTCTGAAATTTATTGACTTCTTCAGCTGTATCAATAGCATTTTCTGTTTAGTAGTGTCAGCAAATTGTAAATACCCAGCAAAATCCTGCTCTCACTATAGAAACATACACATTAATTTAGTCCTGGTACTGAACTGAGACTGAATGACCTCAATGCGTTAGCTCTACTTTGGCTTCAGACAATAAACCAAAGTCTTCTAAAATTTTCTTCAATGTCAATAAAGTCTTAAAACCTTGATAAATGTTTCTCCTGACCTTTATGATAAAATTCAGGAAAATCAACATACATACTCTCAAGTTTATATATAACTTCTTAGGGAACTTTGTTTTGTACCATAAATTCTATCAGGATTCTATCTGGATATCAGTGTCAAGCAATTCTGTTTTATAATACACTCTAATGTTTTCCCTTGTATTTATGGTTAAAAAATAAAATGGTGGTCATAAACAAGGCACAGATGAGAAGGGAAATATAAAAAAAATATTTTATTTGTCTCAGCAAAACATAACCAAGAGACAGTCTGCTCCTTCTGCAACTCCAGCAATAACCAGGTAGGGTCTTTCATCCCTACTTAGAAAAAAAAAACCTCTAAAAATACATATTCACCCTGCCTTCTACACAAACTATTTCTTCTCTGAGACGTCCTTACATAAAATTATTCTTGAAATGCAAGTTTTGGCTACTGGAGTCTTGATCTGATAATTTGAATCTGTGGATGATTTTCAGAGAAACCTGTTTGACAATAACATTATTTTCATCATAGTTCAATTCATAATATGAGCGTGTATTGATTTCACAATTATTTTTCCTATTTGCCTTCTGCATATACAGCTGAAATTCAAGAAGAGTGCGTATCAACCACAAATGCCAATGCATTTAATAGCTGTGCTCATTTCAAAGCTGCAAAATCGATTGTCTTCAGTGATTTCCTCCTTCTTCATCTCTTTGTCACTTCTGGCATTCAAGAGTAATGGAAAATGGACAACTGATAGCAAAGCTCAGTCTGGGGCAAGCTAGCATCCAAAAAAATGCTGATGCTTTTGTCCCACCTACTTGATTTAAGGCTAGGTTTTGCTATCGCTATTTATCTTGAATGTTTTTCAAAGGAGTAGTCAAGCCTCCTTTCACAAGTACAGCATTTCAACTCAAGCTGTTCACTGGAGCCCATTACCTATGATGCTGTAACTTACCAATACACTGTTAATTCAGTGCAATAACTTTTTTGAAAGATATATTTTATTGTCATCAAGGAGACCAAAATGCTAAAAAAAAAAAAAAAAAAAAAAATCAAAAAACAAAGGACATGGAGGGCCAAATGCTAATGTGATTTTTCAGTTTGTTTGTTTGGGTTTTTTTCTGTTGGGGTTTTTTTGGTTGGTTTTTGGTTGGGGGGGGGTTGGGGGGAGGGGGGTTGTGTGTTTTTTTAAGGTATTTGCTTTTTATCATAGTCATAAGGAGGGTGTAATTGTCATATTAATCCTTATTCTGGCAAAAGGTACATCTCTTTCCATTTCCGAAGGAGACAGAAAACCTGCCCTCTATCTAGAGAGTATAGTTTCATGAATAATTGGTTTGCACATTCAATCTGATAGTGGAAGGATGAATATGAATATCCTGCTTATCTTAAGTGTAAAATGAAAAAGCTAAATCTGCTTCCAGGTTAAGCTTTTTTTTTTTTAATAGTTCCATTGTCTCACATTCCTTCTGGTAAAACTTCATCATTTATTCAGTAACTCAGGCGTCCCCAATGCATTAATTGTGTAGACTGTAACTTAACAGACAGCCCTTGTTTTGTGAGTATAATATTCCTGGCACATACTGTAATTATCTAGCTTCTAAATAAGAAAGAAGGAAGTCCTGAAAGGAGAATCAATTGATTAATGTAAAAATTAATCACCACATTTGAACGAATGTCTTTTATCACCACTAACCCATGCTATGTAAGGAGTTGTGCTGTCACCACATTTAAAAGTTTTATAAAATATTTTAAATAAGATTTTAAAATCCATATGCAAAATGTTGCAGTTTCAAAGCACATCATCAATAGTAATTAATTCACTATCCCAAGACACAGACAGATAAGCAACTCTTACTGCTTATCTTCTGGTTGTTCTATCCTTAGTGTACACCTAACATAGAGTGGTATCATTCTTAGCTGACAACTAGCAAACAGACTATGCATCAATTTTACAATGTGGAAGACAATGAGAGCATTTTCTCTGAGATTAACAGACTATGTCTTTTCCTAAAGTAAATTAGGCAAAGTAGGGCTTTTATTTGTCTTAAATTAGGGTTCCAATATCACACTAACAGAGAACACGGAGAGAAAAAAAATGAGGAGGCAAGGCAATGAAATTAAGCTGATTTAATCAAGATCAGAAGCTGATCTTAGACCTTGGAATGAACTTCCCTCAATGAAAATCGTCTGTAAACTAGCACTGTCCTACAGTAAATATTTCATTTCTTAAAGTGTAGTTCAAAATGTCCTTTTGTTCGAACACTTTTATGTATTATAAATGCAGGAGAAATATTCCTGAAAGAAGAGGCATTTACTCCTTCATAATACAAACCCACAGAGCTCATATTCTTTCCGTATTGATGGTAAGATATTTACATTTTCCACAGGAATAGCAAAATTAACTTATGGTCCAGTCTTATGCTACTATTCTAATGCCACATGGTGACTAAGCTATTCCTGTCATATGAAGCTAAACCTTTTATTTTTAATAAAGACATTTTCTTGTGTAGAAAACAATCTCTACCTGCAGTAGGACAGCTAAAGAGGTGCATCATCTATTTAATAGGGTTAAATAATTTATTCCCTGTTATAGCATATAAAAGAAAAAATAGTTGCTACGTCCTCTTTCAACTTCAGAAGAAATGAGGTCCTGCTTTGATGCATCAGTTTAGCTATTTAATGATAAACAGAATATATACTTTTCGTCCTTTTTTTCAGTCTGTCTATATGTCCCCAAATATTCACATTGTTTGCTGAAACTGTATTAAGGGTAAGCAACTTTATCTTTCTCATTATGCTTTTCTTATGACAGCCATGGAAAGACTCAGTATAATCTCATCACCTTGTATTCATCAGACTACTAAAAGCTCTGTCATAGATTTCTCTTGGCCTACTGAGTATTAATTTAAACCACTGCAGTCATTGATGTGCAAAGTTTAGGTGTCTCCTTTCAGCAGGACTAAATGCTCTTTTGAATGCAAAAATCATTACATTAAAATCAGTCCTTACTGTAGAAAAGTTGGGGGATTCCTGGCCGAGACTATTGGGAAAGAGTCAGTAAGCACTGAAGAATAATAAGAGCGGTTGGGGAGAGAACACCAGCAACAGCAAAGGAGTCTGCAGAGGGGTATGGAGCAATCATTGCACAGAATGGCTGCACAGGGTCAGGCAGAGGACCCAGCTAATCCAACATTCTGCCTCCACCAGTGGCTACAAGCAGATATCCAGGGAAAGTAAGAACAATAATGTATGGTACTTCCTAAGTATCAACGTTCAAATTCGCATGTTTAAATAAGGAAAATGACGACTAATGAGGCCATAAATCTTTCATGGTTTATGAAAACAATACGGTCCAGAAATTTGTCTAACAAAGTACTTAGTCAAGATATACTTTGTAAAAACCCAAAATGTCATTTTCTGAAGTTCCTTACATTGCCATCACAACTGCCCGTGCTGAATGAAATCCAGCGATATTAGTGGAGAGCAACATATTGGACTGCCAATTACAAAACCAGCAAACTTAAACCCTGATCATGCAAATAGATCGATGAGGCTTTTCTCACATAAGTCAAATTGACAACTGGGACCAAAGCTGAAAAAAATAGTTACCCAAGTACAGTTCCCTGATCTGAAAATTTATTTGGTTTTGGACACAGGCTTAAGAAAGAATTGGAAAATTGCAGAAATGATGATTGGGAAAGCATCTGTGAGACTCTTCGAACAGAAATTGAAATTCTGCAAATGGTATGCCATTTTCATTATGTATTTTAAGTGTTTGATAATTTTAGTTTTAAATGTGTAATTTAAGATGATTAGCAGTGGTTTTAGAGAAGCAGTTTTTTATACTATGTACACAGCCAAACATCCTTGCCTTGCAGGTGCACTCCAATTCTCATTTGTTTTAGCCTATTATTTCCAAATGCCCAGGAATATTATTTCTCACAGAAAAGGGAAGTACAGAAAAGCATTTAAAGATACATTTTTAGCACAAGACAGACCTATTTAGGGGACTAGTACTAATCATTATTTTCCTGAAAGCTGCAAAAGATTACGCATTTAGGAGCTAAATTAATCTTTACATTCAGCTGTCATTTAAATGGAAGATGGGAATATGAAGAAATAGGATGATAATAGCATCCTTTTATGTAATATTTTATTTTGTCCACTCACAAATTCCTTACAAAAATTAAAGTGTGGTTTTTCTCTAAATGTAATCCTAACTTCAAATTTCTTGATTGTCAGTCTGTGTAACAATACAAAGAGAAAAAATATTTTGGAGTCCCATTCTTGAAAATAAAGGGTTTTTAAAGGTTCATTTCAGAGCCCCTGATTGAGCTGCCACTAGGATCAATAGCAGAATAACAATCATGGGAAATTTGTATTACTCACTTTTATGATCAGTTTCAAGTTTCTGTTGGAGGAATCAAACTTACTTGCACTTTATCCATTAATTTTACCATGCTTGTCAAATTTCAGAAACAAAAAAAACCAGCTCAATGCTTAAAAACTTCTCTGTAAAGAACACATTGAACTAATTAGATTTTCTATAATTCAATTCTTTCTCTTTTCCAGAATCTATCACAAAAAAAGTCTTCAGAAAAGTGAAAAATATGTGGCATATGATACGTAGTGTCATAGAAGCTAGTCTTTGAGTATTCTGAAACCATTTTACTTGGGCTACATCAGGTTTGCTTCTGGTTTTTTTGTTCAGTTAAACCACAGTTTGTATCTGCCTTTACTTTTCATTAAAAAAAAAAATATACATTTAAAAGTGGTGGGATTTTTGTGTTTTATCCTCAAGTTCAACAGCTATCTATCTTTAGTTCCCTCTTTGTTGCCCATGAATGGACAATACATAGTCCACTACACATAAAGCTGAGTTCCTACATTACTAGCTCTATTCTCTATGTACTACTTTTTAGAATGAGCGCTCTACTATTTTTAAGGTAGTGATGTGGTCTTATTTGAGAGGAAGACTGCTATTACCATCAAGAAATATTTAACAGGAGCTGTGGCTATATAGTTTATACCTCTACAATGAAATTCTGTAACAATTTCTCTGAAACAGCTCAAATCCAGCAATACTGCATGATGGTCCAGAATAGTTTCCAGATCTACTGATCAGTAGATGCCTCCATGGATGGCAAGTAAGTCTATTACTCAGCACTTGTCTTCTGATTACATGAGAAGTCCTTTTTTCTTCCTCTCCTACAACCCAAAAAATACTGAATGCTAGCTTCAGCACTTGACAGCAAAGATAAAACCGTATTCTAAATGAAAACTCCACATTTCTAGAGAATTGGTGAAGAATTTCCATTGAATAAGGAACCCTATTCATTCAAGCATGTAGAACGTATAACTGCTACAGCAGTTCCCAACTGCACAGTAGGAACTCATTTTATGATTCAGATGCTTACAACAGGACCATGTAAAAATGTTCACTCTGTTCAGTCTCAGTCCACTCTGTGGTCATCATCTCATCACATCCAACTGTGTGTGCAAATAATTTTCAATTTGCTTCCCACCTGGGGGTTGGGATGGATAATTGTTCTTCACTAGTTTTTCTACACCCAAAGCTCTCCAAGCTAAGGGTGTCTGTCACACATAAAACTGAAAAGGATGTTTTACCAAGAAGGGAGGAATAAATCACTTTTGGAAGCTGACCAAATTCTGCCTGTGATGGAGAAAGGTTTTCTCCTCTTGGGACACAGCTGCAGTTTGAAGTCTGGCAAGGATTTACATGCAGCACTGGTATCAAAGAGTATTCTAATCCACTGGGTTAACTAGGATAATTCCAAGAGGTTAGAATTATCATTCTTAATAACCAGTGCTGTTGGAGCTGACATCCTTGTAAGGGTTTTTTTTGTCTCTTCCCTAAGAGAGATCCTCTTAGGATGTGCTTAATTTTAGACAACTTAGTCCTTCTGACTTCTGTGGGACCATCTGACTCTTTCAAAGTTAGGCAACTACTTCTTGTCCGTTTTGATCAAATCCAGGGTGTATTGCAAAATGATACAGTTGCATATCAGCGTCTACAGACAGCTAAAGCAGGGCTATTTCTGGGTTTAATTGCTGGAAACAGATATAAATTTGGGATTTGCTAGCATGGCTGAGTTTATCCTGATCATTTTATTCATTTAAGGGAGCTTGCTTACATTAAGTGTATTGGTTAATCAACCAGGAAAAACTTATTTTTAAACTTCAGGTTTATCCACTTATAGTTGCTTCAATTTACAAGAATCCTTGCATCTCTTTTGCAATGGTCTCATATTTATATAGTAGTTTGTTCCATATAGATTAAATACTCACATATAACACGAAACAGAACTCATTGGCTTATACCAGCTTTCTACACACACATTTCAGGTAAGTGGCATAAGCAATAGCATCCAATAGCTATCAATTAATAATATAAATTAATGTACCTAAGTCACCTGAAAAAAACATCTGGGGAAAAGAAATATGGTAAACCCTTTTCAGAGATGATTCAGAATCCAGGAAACCAGTTGCAATTTCATTTTTTGGGGGGAGTTGTTTGTTTGTTGGGGGGGGTGTTTTGTTTTTAATAGCTGTGAAAGTCTAAGTTCTTGATTATTGTAGTAGAATTACAGCATAAATACAGCAAAATTTTTAATAACTCAAATGGCTAAAGCTCTCAGAATCGATATAACAACAAAACAAGAATAAAGCTCACCAAAAAAAGTGAAACAGAAATCAATACAAATCCTATTGGGCTAAACAAATCCCTTAACAGCTCTGAAAAAATACAATGCCAGACTAAACCAGCTGTTGCAGGGTGAATGTAAAACATACTAATTTCTCCAAGTATAAAAATACATTTGTCACCCCTGTCTTATGAGTAATGTAATTTGGGAGCAATATAATATTTCTGTTTGGAAGACTCAAACTAAATATTAACCCAAAGTTTGTGTTTTGTGGATTTTCTTTAAAATTCTCAAACCAGGGATGAGTAATCTTTTAAATAACGAGTGCAAAAAACCTGAATCTTTTGGCATAAATATGCCAATTTGCCATAAATATGTTAAGGAACAGAACATTGCCAAATTGCCATGAAAATACACACAGAGTTATTTTGAATAAATAAATTACTTCGCAGATTACATAGTAACATTTTTTTTTAAAAGGATAGATTATATATAATATACCTTGCATATGAAAGTGTAACAGAACCTCTGTGGCCAGAGGAAGTAGTTGTCCCTTTTGATGACAAAAAAAGATTAATTAGAGCTGTAGAAGTACTTGAAGCAGTTAGTGAGAAAGAGAAATATAGCCCGAGAAAAAAAGTTATTATTCTACAGAAAAAAAAGCATAGGCAAAACTAGCCATGCTTCTGTATTGGACCTGGGAACAGATGCTTTTAGGATCAACAGACAAAAACTCCCTCATTTTTTAAGAGAAACAGAGAAATACTTTAGATTACTAAATTTACCTGGTAAGGATTCAGATTTGACAAGCATCAAGTCCTACATCCTTCACGAAAGACTTGATGAATTGCAGTTTTATCTCAGGCTTACACACTGATACCACAGCACCTCTCCTCTACTATGACCACATACCTAAGACACAGTTGAGCAGCCTGATTTTTTTATTGTCAAACCATAGTTCCCAGCCATGCTTTGTACAAGGTACTTCCCAGTGGCAACCTGATGCAAACAGGTTACTGCAAAGGAGAATCCAAGATCCATTTGAAAAAATCTAACAGGAAAATGATTAAGCCAGGCCATGGACTTGATAAAGCTTGGGAAAAAATCACTGAACTTTCAAAAAGTTTCACCAGCCAGGGTGAGTAAGGTCTGACCATAGAGGCCCAAAAGAGAAAGCCTGTTAAATCCTGAATCTACAAGATTATGGGTTTACAAATCAGCCTTAATGAGTTTAGAGGTAGAGCAAGGACAACCCAAGGTCAGGAGCCAAAGAAACTGGGACATATACTAAGCCAAAGTCATGGTCAGAGGCCATGCTAAGGAGCAGAAGACCCAAGAACCTGAATAGCCAACAAGCCAGCAGACAGAACACAAACCACAGTGAAGGTACAGCTTAACTGTGTAAAAAGCACCCCCATGACCAAATGTTACTTACCCAGATATGTATCAATTCTTGAAGCAAGAAACAACTACAACTGGGAGGAAAAACAAATAAACAAACAAAAAAAACAAAAACAAAAACAAAAGGAATCAAAATGCAATTATTTTGTTTCTTATTAAAAGGATTTAAATTACCACATTTTCATGTTATTACTAACAGCCAATTCAAAGACTACCAAGAAAATCGCTACAGTATCTGACCACAGAATAAAATTACAGTTTGCTAATACAACAGTGCACACAGAAATTACCTCTAATTATTTGACATAAATATGATCGAATTGGTGACAGTGCCAAACTAATGTTATAAAATGAAGAGCGGCAAGAAACAAAGAATAAGTCACCAACAAAAAGGTGCCTGTAACTGAATGACACACTGAGTCAGTGAGAAAAAAAAAACTCATGTGTGTGACACAGGGAGCAAAATACCAACTGAGGTCACACATCCCTGTTCAGCTGATCTAGCTTATGGGGTCCTCAGTCACAGGGGCAACTGACAGTCTCCAGCTACAGGACCGGTTGCCTGTGCAGAGCTTGACAGTTTGGCAGTTGACTAGTCTAGAAAAATTAGACCCCAAGGGAAAGGAGTATTTGTTTGTAAAACTTGTGCATGAATTACATGTAGAGATCAAAAATGGATGGGAAAAGGACCTGCAAGGCCAACCCCTGCCACAAAGGTGTAGTGGAGAACCTGAAAGCACAGATCCTACAAGAAAGATAACAGGGAAGACCGGAAAGAGAAGGTGTGTTCCAGCACTGGCAGGGATGCCATGCCTGGCAAGCACCACTACCTATCTGTAGCAGATCCTCCTTGTCCTTCGATAGGATAAAGACCACTGCTTTTGGATTTGCCATTCACTCTATTTCTGCTGCAGATTCAATCAATACATAATGGGGGTTAAATACATTAGAATTTTGAAGAGCTCTGTGTTTATCTCTTGGACTGTGTACCTGTTTGGGCACTTGCTGCTCTAATTGATACCATAGTATCAAGTCAGAGTAAACTTGAATGAAACAATGGCTATTCTCTCTATGTTGTCATGCTGGTCCAAGTCTAAACTCGTACTAAGTCAGTACGCTAGCTCAGGTGTAGAGTGAGCCAACTGGCTTACCACAGTCATCTTCAATTTGATAGGAGTATTTAACACGAGAAAGAATTTTACCACTAAGATGAAGTAATAAACAGGGACCTGTCCTGAAGCTTTTAATAAGAGAAAACACCTCCAGGTGATTTCCATGAGAAAGATAACAGGTTTAGTAGATATGCTGCACACTCATTTCCAAGGATGACAATGCAATAAACTGATACTGGGTAAAGAGGACTAGCAAAATAGTTCCAGTCCTCTGCTCTGAAATTAAATGTGATACTACAGTATGTTAACTGGGTAAAAGATCAGATTCCATGTCTAACAATCTACACCTTGCTTGTCAATAGAGTATTTAAGTAAGTAGTAGCTCTCCTTCTTTTACTGATTGCAGCTGACATGCAGTGCTTATATATTCTAGTGACAGCCCAACCTTCCAAATTCCCATCATTCTCATTGTGTCTGCTAGCATTTATCAGCCCCTTATCCAAATAACTCTTGTAATTATTTGGTTGTTCATTTGGTGAATTTTGGGGGCTGAGTTTATCAAGTTTCTAGATGCTTTTTTTTTATATTCTAGATACCAGGCTGCTGTTAATAGCCCTTTTGTGGAGCAAAGCATCTATATTCTGGGCTGAAAAACAATTCTATTTAGTAATACCTTTATCTGTAGAAGGACAATTCTTACCTGGCTCAATGGTAAACCTCCTAAAGACTAAACTGTCAAAAACACTTACAGACCTTGAGTTCCAAGTAGGGGACATGCTAGCCCTGATTCTCTGAAGGGCGAAACTCAAGGCGCATCCATACATTCACAGTCACCTCTCCAGTCACCCTGCTGATACATGTAGGGTTTGAATTTTCAGCATGATACTGTCATCAGCAGAAAGCTTGCATTTCATTTATTATTTGACTAAAATTGTATCAGAAAGTATAATACTACATCACTTTCAATGTTAAAACACTAGATGTGTTACATTATATAGCTTCTCCATTCCTTCAACCAGACCTATACAGTAATTCCCAGATATCTGTTTCACCACTCCATGATTACTCCCATCAGCACAAGCTGAGGAGCTTAAAAATTTCTTTGGAAATGTGAAGTGGGAGCCAATTCCTTTCTTCCCACTTAATAGCTTGAGTATTTAAAGACAACATGTACTTGTTTGGCAGGAACGGTTTTACAGTGATCATTTTACATGTAAATAATTTATTAAATAGATGAAATGCCACAAAAGAGTCTATAAGCACACAGCATATTTCTTGGGTTTTACTGAAACAATAATTCCTGTTATTGTGTACTAATAAATTTCCAACCAATCTTGATGCCATGTCCTAGTGAGAGAGGAGCCCATAGCCTCTGTTTCACTTCAGAATAGAGAATTGCTATAATTTATTTAACTAGACTTACTCTAGCAGGAAGGGAACAAGGCCTAGGCAGCAAGCAAACTACGGATTGGAATGGTGTTCAATCCTGTATTCTAAGGAGCATCTGGTATAATTTGGTACTGATTAAGTTCCCTTAAACAATGTTTCCAAACATTTAAGTGCATAAAGATAATTCAGATAATCATAAACTAAACAGTGAATGGTACATTGTATACAATAAACAAAAAGAAAGAAAATTCATCCTGTCTAATATCAGAATTTTATGTCACTTGGATCCTTCATACTATGGTTCATAAATTCTTTTTAGTCTTGATTAAAAGATATGGATTATCAGGCTATCAGTCAAAGCGAGAGGATTTGTAAAGGGATGTTTCAGTGCCATCTAGTGGTTTTTCATATTAATAAAAAATGTTCCCTCGTATGGGAATTTTCATTTTATAATTGTAATCAGGAAACACTTTTTGTACCATCTATATGCTTATTTTTTCCTCAATTTTATACATAATGATGTTGGACACATTACGTTTAAAATAATTCTATTGGCTCTGTCTAAGGACATACTATTTCTGTGCAAAAACAGAATAAATATCATGCAGTGTAGGAATACACTAAACGTACAAGGAAGAGGCATCATACTGTGAGGCTGAGACCAATAACCCAGCCAGGTGAAACCCCATCTTCTGGAAAGGAACACAGCTTCAAGATTTCAAGGGGGCAGATGCGTCAGACCTGTTCTGCTGACTAATTGGCATGCTAATCTTTGTCTAATTGATAGTTTAAATGTGTTGGCTGTAGCTTCTAGCCCTTGGTTTTTCTTATGCTTTCTTCTCTGAGATTAAAAAGCTTTTTAATACATGGTATATTCTCTTTGTATTAATACTTCTGTGCTACAATCAAGTTACCTTTCAGACTCTTCTTTGATAAGTTTAACAAACTGCATTCTTTCTGTCCTTCACAGTAAGGCATTTTTCCAGCGCTCAGATAATCTTTGTGGCTTTCTTCTTACACCTTCTCCATTTCTCACACTGTTAGAAACACTGACAGCTGACTTGTAAGCAATATTCTAGTACTGGCTTCATCAGTGCTTATATAAAAACAAAATTGCCTTCCTACTCCTACACACTGCCTTCCTGAATAGATTTACAAATTCTTGTTAATCTTTTTTACTTCACACATCACATTAGAAGTCTGTTGTTCAAGATGATTTATAAGAACTTCTCAAAGTTGGTGTTTTCAAGGATACTGTCCTCCCCTTCATACTTATAAACTGCATTTTTTCAGATATACAACTCTGCATGTGAATATATTAAAACAGTAGCTAATTACGTGTGTTCATTCTGCTTACCAAACTATCCATGTTACTGTGTGACTTCAGCATCATTATCTATCATGCTGTCAACCTCTGTATCGTCTGCGTATTTTATTGACAGTGATTTTATATTTAAGTCCATGTTATGCATAAAACCACTTTGGTTTGAACGCTCTTCTTTGGAAGACACAATTGTAAACAGCCTCACTGGATGACTATTTCTCACTGGCATTAGCTCTCAAAACCATCGGTTTCAGATTTTAATTCATTGCTTATAGACAGTATGTGCTACAGTGCCAGCTATTTTAAATGAACAGTAGTATATTGTGCTAGCTGAATGTCTTTCAGCAGTTAAAGCATATGCTATCTACACAGTGTGACTACATCTGTAATCTCTTGAACAGCTAAATCATGCCTATTTCCTATAAAATCACACTGACTAGCATTAGTTGTATTCCTATCATTTAATTCTTTATCACCAAAATCCTTTGCCCTTTCCCACTATTCCACCTGGAGATCTCGTCAGGTTAACAGGCCATTTAGCTACAAGTCCTTTTTAAATACGCATAAGCTATTCACAGCTTTCGTGCTTCTGCAGTTTTCCCAACACTCAAAAATTCTTTTCAAAAGCTGGTTAGTGTATGTGAAGTGCCTCAGCCAAGGGTGTTTTCTTTATGGACTTTCAGGTGCAAATGATCCAGACCTGATCATTTAAAAAAAACCCTTATCTGTAGCAGACACCTAACTTCTTCCTTACTTATTAATGAATTCAGTGGAATAAGTGCATTAATACACTTCTTTCCAAACAGAAAACAGAATGTATTGAAGGTCTTCACCCTTTCTGCATCATTCTAAATAGCTCGAATATTAATCTACTTGAGGGGTCCATTTCAATTGTGTATTTGGGAGCACTGCCCAAAATCTTAAAGAAAATTCACCTGGAGCTGTAAGACCATCAGTCATAATCTTTCACTCCTCTAAAGCTCCTAAGGTAAATCTATAGCCACACCTGCCTGCCATGTAAGCATGATAGTGAGACTAAAACCAGTGATACCACGTTACAGAAAGAGCCATTGCTCTTGGACAAACTGTAACACCGTATTTGATGTTTCTCTTAGAATAGTTTATCAGAAAAGTATGTATAGCTTATAGCCATATACTTACAACACTACAGCTTATAATTATTACACTGATTTGCATTCTGTTCATATTTGAACACTTTCCAGTCTCACTAAAGTCCAAGGAACTATCCATCAACCACGAATTTGGCCCTCGAAGTCTGTACCCTAAGCTTTAAACACTTGGCTTTTCATGGAGGTAAGATCCCGTTGCCAAAATCACACTGGAATTCCAAATTAGTGAAACTTCTCAGTTATTTATGTGTTTATAGGAAGTTTGATCCTTCCTGTCTCTTTAGATCTGACTCTTTCAAATGAAGGAAATATAGAAAAAGAAGAGGCCTGTAAAAAATACTTGCTCATTGAAACTAAAATGTATTTAGTTATTTCAGAGTTTAGCCAGCCCATAAACAGAAATGCTACTAATTTATTTGTATTATTTCTTTATCTGAAATGAGTATACATTCTTTTTTTAAAGCAAGGGCAAGTATAGGTAGTATTAGAGGAAGTTCTGCTGCACACCAAGTTAACTATATGTCTATTTTCCTTATTGATACAGCATTAAAATAGGGCTGGGGAATTAAACATAACAACAGAAAGCGTCAATTTGGCTAACTTCTTTTTAAAAAAAAAATTATAATATCTACTTTTGACTGTGAAATAATTCATTAATAGAGACAGAATGAAGATTCCGATATAAAAAAAAACATGCAAGCCATTTGTAAAGGGACAATGTTTTTATGTATATTCATTGTAATGTAGCTATATTAAGGACCAAAGTTACATTTGGCCTTTAGGAATTTCATTTAAATAATCCCTGTATCATTTGAGTATGTTTATTGGGCATACCTTTTAAAAAAAATGGACTGTTTCATGGGAGAAGTAGAATGACACCAAAGTTATAGCTACACACTAGGAATTAGCAACATTAGCTGTTTAATCCCTACCATTCTTTGTCAAGATCAGAATGCTAATACCTATGAACTTAGAGATTTACTGTGGTTTTACATACCACAGCACATGAGATCAAGATAATCTACTCTCCTTTCTCAAATCACACTTCAAATATTAACAGGGTGCTCGTACAAACCAACCATTGTTCATTCATATGAACCCACAGCTGCATAATTCAGCAGGAGTGTAGGTGTGTATTATTGTGCTAGGGGAATGATTACTATCTTGAAATTACTATATACATGTGAGAAAATAGGCATATAAAGGATGGAAGCCAGTGTATTATTTACAGAAGGCTTAGAGGTAGAAGAACAATCATGTTCTGTTTCTGTTTCCTCCATTAATATAGAGTTATTACTATAGTCAACAAGTGCATCAACTAGATTAAATATTCAGAGGAATTCATTAATTATAAAGACATCATACTGTATAATGCTGTTGCATTGAAACATGAATTGCACTAGGTGGTAGTATGAACTTGCGCCTCGTGAGAAAATGGTCTAGGGTTAACAGTAATAGTTGCGCTACTCATTAAAAAATCTCCAGTGCTTTTTCCTTTAACCAGAAATACTTTACCTAGGAGAAGCTACTAAGCTGAGTGTAGTAGTAAATACCAAAAAGTGGAGAGATTTTTCAGACATTAACTTCCAAAAAAGAAATACAACTCAACCTTGTCTCATATGCATGCCCGTACATCTATAACCAAACACATATGATGTATCTTAATGCTTCCTTAATGCTTACAAGCTAAACACACAAGAAGGAGACAAAAAGATACATGGGTTCTAATCCTTTTATCCAGTCCCTTAATCCTTTTTCGGCTCCTTCAAAAAGATTTTTTCATTCTGAGTTTTCTTAATTTGCTCACTTATTTTAGGGATCTTTTCTTTGCCTTACCTACTTGTATCCTCAGCACCAGAGCGTTTCTAGGCATCTTTCAGATGCTCATGCTAACAGATTTTTCAAACTTGTCCACTAGAGAGCATCACCATTAAGTTCAGAACAACACACTAGCTTTTGAAAATCTCTATGATCACCAAAATGACTCAAATTTACCTCTCTGACAGCACCTCAGTTCCAAACCCCATAGCAGCATTTCCCATTGAGGTTCAGAGACTTTCAAACAGCTCCTTGGATGCCACCTCACGTACATAAGGGCAACTAGAAATGCTCCACTATAACTCAATGCAAGTTTTATACAGGGAAGCACAGACATAAGCTTCACACAAAAATTATCACCTATAAATTTAGAGCATTCGTGTTTATTTATGGCAGCTGGAAGTGAACTGGTGCCTCATGGCACAGACAGATTACATGGCATCAAGAAGAGTTAAAAACTCATTTCAGTCACCAGCAGGAAGCACAACTGTATGACGAAGGGAGGACAAATGATGCTCCTGTAGCAGGGCTACAGAGTTACCCTGAGAAGAGTTGAGTGCATCCTTATGATACTTACCCATGAACCGAAGTAGAAGAATGTATTGCAGGTGATGTGTAGGAAGGGGAGAGATGATAAGAGCAGATACTGAGTTCTAGGACTAGGAGTGGCTTAGTAAGAGGACACGTAGCACAGGAGCGGTGAACAAACAAATCAAGGCTGACATTATGAGCTCAGCAGTGACTGCGGCAGCTCAAAGAGCGTAACAAAGTTGTGAAACTAAGTAGAGAAAGAGTTATGTTAATTCAATTCCCTTAGGTAACCAGCTGTAAAGAAAAATCATCAATGAAAAAAAAACCCACCTGCAGATTCTCACTGGAGGATATTTATAAGTATCAGCTGTTATCCATCGCTCTGTCACACTCAGAAATGTAGACCATAACTCTGGCTCCTGGCTGTAACTATGCCAGGGCCAGTGAAAATAAACACTCATCCAATCAGAATATATTCTTATTAATTTTATCAAACAAAACAGCACAGATAAATAATACTAATAATTAAAAAGACTGCAGTGAGAAGGATCCTTCTCAAGTTTCCAGGGAAACTACCTCAACCAACAGATTACTGAAAATCCTTTTAACACAGTTGTCCCCAACTATATCTTCAATGCAATTATTTAAACCAAATGGTTCATGCTGCTGCTTCTCAGAAAATAGTCAAGCAAATATGATACAAGAAATCAGACATATTTGAAGATCATATTACTCTGGGTCTGATTTATTCCTGTTGAACAGAATGCACAAAAATAGAGTTTTTCACACCCTTTGAGGATTCAAATAACATAAATTGTAATTCTCTACCTGATAGAAGATACTAGTATATACCATATACCACCAGTATGGATACTCGTGTATATGCCACTTTGAAGATCTCAAATGGTCGGATACATACTTATATCCTAAACTCTAATAACAACATGCAACAGCCATTTGTGGATATGTGGTTGCATGCAAATATTGCTATCCACTTGCCAAGACTCCTAGCTTTTATTTTATTTTCTTTCAAATATGGTGCTTCGGTAGAATGTGAACTCCATTGAATAGCACCATTCTGTTTTCAAACAGGATCTGCTTCACTACCAGAAAGGCAGTTTTCAGGCATTTTTCTTTTTCTGGGGGCAGGGGGGAAGCAAATTAACATACAGTTTCTCACTGTAATTTCTGCAAGGAAATACAGCATCACAATTTTATTATTCAATCATGGGGAGCAGGAAGGTGTAGCTCGTCTAATTTAAGGCTTAATTCCAATCCTCAGAAAATTCAACAAGCCCTAACTTTTCATATGTGAGAACACAGGTATAAACGAGAAAAAATTTCACAGAAGAAATGTAAATATGTAAGGACAGTAAATATGAAGAGACAAAAATACCAGACCAGTTGTCATCTCTGCTTCCTTTAAATGCTTCTAAGAGATGCTGCAGCATAGTTTTACCTGGAGAATCTCATTAACTCCTGACCACTAACGGGGTAGGCAGCAATGACTGCTGTCAGCCATCTCATACTTTGCTTGGTTCATCACTGTTGTCTCTCCATCCCTCCTGATTATTTCAGCTGTTAGCTGCATCAGGATCAAGATCCTACCCTTTTGTGCCTGTGTAGCACTAGCTCTGGTGCTGCTGTGATGCAAGTAACTGGCAATAAGGATGATGGAAATGACGCTATAAAATTGAGATAAAAGGTGCATGCAAAATTGCCCTCAATTTCATGACCCTCTGTATTAACTTCTGAGCTTTTTTCTTCCTCATAAAATATGTACAGGTGGTTGTTGATCCTGTCCTGAGTAGTAAAATGCTTGCTCTGTGGAGATTACAATAACTACAACTACTTATTAGCTTCATAGGAAACTCCAAGCACATTTCAAGACCCAAACCATCAAGTTCAATTCGCAAGAGTGTCTTGCTCTGAGTAATACATGCCTGTTATATTTTATTATCATTTTTAAACCCTCATTAAGTGTTTCAGTACTTCAGGCCCTTAGGTACTGTTCTGAAATTAATATTTGATAATAAAAACTACTTGCAAATTATTTTTAAGTAGACGTTTTAAAGTATTTTCCCTTTAGGCAGCTAGTGAAGTGATCTGAAAATGCCAGTATTAATAAAACGATACCTCCATGGCAGTCCCAGCATCTCACAGACTCTGAACCCCATGGAGTGCCATTGTGTCTCAGGTATGGAGCTTTGAGTTAATGCAAACTCCAGAGGTGAGAATTGCTGACTTGGTCACTCTTACTCTAATTTAGGAAGATTAGCTGCAAGTATCTTGACATGGTACTCATGCAGGGCCTGGCATTTTGTGCTCCTGCTTCAAGCAAAGCTTCCTAGGAACATCAGTAATGCAAATTAGTAATAAAAGTAGAGTGTACTCCCAGTGCTACCATCTCATACGCCTAGTTTATCCTTCCCCAAAACATCATATGGCAAAAGCCTAATTTTCAACCATCAAATCCCTTCACCTGAACACAAGAAATTAGGAGGCCAAGTTTGCACTACACTAAAGCAAGAGCATTTTCAAGTCATCTATTGATCTACCATGCAATCTAAAATGCAACCGGAAAAGTGATGTTCCTAGTAATTTACTTTCAATTTTACTGATAAAATGCCTGCATATATCAGTCTAATGGGATTAACTAATGAGGCAAGCTAATAATTAATACATTGTTTAGAGGCTGTACTATTTTAAGGCAATAACGAACTAGTGGTGCTGCTCAGCAATGCAATGAAACTGGTTTTTTTCTTTAGGTTTAAAGACTGGGGCAGTCTGGGGTGCACCATACAACTCTCTTCCCAGCTGACTGCAATGTGAAGAGGGGTGGTGCATGTTGGGTCTTGCCCCCATGTATAACGAGATTGTTGCCAGACACAGACCCCAGCCTGAGAACCAGAAAGCATTCCTTCCTGGGGCTGATAATCTAGATGAATCATCACATATAATTAGGGATCAGAGCGTCTTCACCAATCAACTGAAACTATGGGTAGAGGTGCTGGTATTCACACATCAACCTAGCTCATTTTGGAAGGATACCTCAGCTATTCAGGGAGCCCTCTAATAAAATGAGGCCCTGATTCTGCTCACCAAATAATAATTTCCTGAGACATATTATCCTTCTTTATCAATTCTCTAAATGTATATATTGCAACAGATTGAGGCATATGAACGTTTATAGCACAGACAGGCAGAACTCGGGGCTTGTTCCCTCTGCTGTTTCAGTAACCTAGACCGTTACTCCTCTGCAGTTCGCTGTTCTGAAGTTGTTCATGGTTAGTACTTTTTTTTTGTGGGCAAGGCATGGGGAATGATTCATTAATGAAAGAAATTAGTTTATCTTATAATGGAATACCAAACATGTCAGACTTTTGGGGGCATTGTGAATGACAGACTTGCGTGTGCTCCTCACAGACTGGGAAGGCTGTGATTGCTTCTTATTGGGTCCCAGAGCTCCCTGTAATCAGCATTTACAATGGAGAGAAGGGTTGTGTAAATCTTGAAAACACGTACCTAACTCACTTTCTGTCTACAGATTCTGTAGTTGTCTGAAGACAATTCTCTCTTATCAACTGAAGGACTTAATTTCAATGGCATTAAAAATTATGCCCAGTAAATACCTCATTCATGTATCATACAGAGTCATGTACAGAGTTCAGTAAATGTGTTGAAAGGCACACATGTACATAGTGCGTAAGAAATAATAATTTAGATTATTAAATTTCAGGAGTTTGCAAAGTATTACTGCAGGATATGAGAAAAGTTTCAATGATGAAATCCTACTGGGATAAAGGGTGGAGCAGAGAAAATCTATAAAGGCAAAACGGAGAACTCCTGAAGTGCTATTTCCACTATATTTAAGATTTCATGCCAGTAAATGCACTTCTAGTTATTATAACAAAAGTGTTACACTAAAACGGCTAAAAAGGCCTTTAACTTCCTTATTGCCTTCATTTTGTGTTATAAATTGCAAATTAAAAAAAGAAAAAGTATTAGCTTACCCCACCTGGTAAATTTTATATTTTCTAGCAAAGAGAGAATTATTACTTTAAGAAATGACAGCAGCTAGACGAAGGCCATTAAAAACAATCCCTTTGAAGTCTGTTTTCAAGGCTAGCAGGAAGTCTTTCAGAGAAACAAAAGAGCTGATTTTGTCAGAACTCAATGAAACCACCAGCGATGAGGATGCCCTTTGATTTCTTGGCCAAACGCTCCACCTTCTCGGGCCAGGCTCTGATGTCAGTGAGATCACGGGGCTCAGGTCTCCGGCAGCCGGAGGGAATCGAGCAGTCTGGAGATCCCTTACTTTTTATCACACCTGATGCAGCCTCTGACTACACTTCGTATCGCCAGTAGCCCCAAGGACTTGGAAAACCGCTGGCTCCCAAATGTGACTTGCCTGGCTGACGATGCGTGCTCATCCTGGATGAGTGCTCGAGGCTCCCCTTTGCCTGGACACAGGCGGTCTAGCATGTCAACGTTGCCTATAAATAATAGAGCGTGCCGAGACTATGGGCTGGCACACTAACCCCAGCAGTGAAACACTACAGCTGAGCAAGATATAGTTTGTCCCAGTGGTGGCAGTGGTCCTGATGAGTCTGGCAAAGGCTGTGGAAAACTCCCAATTTACTGGGGCTGATCCTGCATGCAGCCCAGGCGTCATTTGGCTCTCGCCTCTTGTAACTGTTGATAATTCTAGCTTTGATCATTAGATGTTTTGCATTAATCTCAACCAACTTAAACTGTAGTCTGGCTGGTAGTAACAGAAAGCAGATAATGGTTGTTTAAAACGTTTGCATATGTTGTGTATCACTAATGTTGCAGATGACAAGAATAATCAGTGCTGCCTCCTTTGCATATACCACCGTTGCTCAAATCAGTCCATGGTTAGCGTGTCCATAGCGGAGTCTCAGCATCCTCTCTCCCGGAGAGGAGACAAGGACGTACATATGCACAGTGCAGAGCACATCTAAAGTGCTCCAACACGTCAGGGAAGCGAGTACCTGCTCTGCACACACAGACTGACTGTACACTGCATCTGTAATGTGTCCAGTCATGGGACTGAGGAGAACTAATAGCCTAGAAGCCCTTAATTTGCCACTGGAAGATTTTATCATTCTGTCACATAGCCGTTAAAATGCAGTTTAGAAGGATGCCTAAATAGCTATTTATTTTCGTAAGATTTAACTGTTAAATAATCCCAAAACAAGCACAGCTCCATGAAAACCCAAGGCCTGCATGCTGCAGTTGTCTGCAAGTGATGTGTCCACAAACGGCCCAACTGCATTTCAGAAGCATGAAGCCCACACACAAATCAGTCCTAAAGCTTTTCACTCGCCAGTTCTTCACACTCAGTGTTTAGTGCCCGTCCAGTAATGGATCACTGAAATATTACTGAAATCTGACATCTTTTCCAGACATTTGTATGCACCTCAAATACAAACCACAACTATATACACCCTGAAAACAATACTGCAATGCTGGCTTCTACCCTTGCTTATTGAAGACAATAGCAATAACTTCAGATGACTTAAAAAGAGGCCGGGTTGGACACACATTATGAAATACTCCAGTTAAACTTATTAGGTCTAATCGGTGTGGTAATGCCTTTATATGTTGCATGCTGTGCCGATTGCAACATCCCACTCCCACATTCCTTGGGCTTAAAATGACTTTGTGCTTTGCAACCCTGCCTCATAATTCTCATTTGCGGTAGCCTTTTAAACAGTTTTCTCTGTTCCTCATGTCTGTTTTCTTCATAATTTTTCAAAAAAATCTGTGGTTTTGTAACTTCAAAGCCAAAAGGCTTAAAATTGAAATGCCTATGCACAATTTCTCTGAAGTCGTATTGAACCCGATACTGATTTAGCTGGCCTGCAAAATAAACAGATGCCATCTTGTAGCTTTTTCATTACTTCATTTACAGAAAGATGCTCTAAATTAGTTACTTTTCTTTATAGTCCACCCTGTATTGACTGGCCCCTCTCAAATGAGTGTTGAGAGACCTTCCAAAAACAGTAAAGGGCAGAGGTAATTCTTCATTAAAAACTGATTCAATTCCAATAGTGGCCCAGAAATTATTAAAATTCTGACAGCATTCTCAAAGTATACTAAAAAACCAAACTGACTGAAGAAACAGAAGTATTCAAAAGCAAAATAAAGAAGCCTTCCTGTTTGCAGGCAGTCTTGTATGACAAGCAAATACGATAAAAGGTTATTCCCTGTGTAAGTCATCCCTTTGTACAGGTAGTGGCGACGCCAGTAAGAGGCACCAAGCAGACCTCAGGAACCATCCGTGTACTGCTTCTCCTTCTGTCAGCCCCTTCCAGGGTCCTTCTGAGGAAGAAATCTATAGATCCTCATGTGCTTTAGGTGCACAGGTCCAAATTCAAACCCTCTCTCCAGACCAGACACGAATCGGGGACAAACGCAAACCTGCGGTCAGGCTGCAAGCATAGGGGATACTACAAAAACAATACGCAGTTTTATTAAACCATTACACGTGTTGCCACACCACAAGCAGTTAAGAACCTAAAGATAGTGACACAAACATAACAGCACCTTGACGTAAACCTCCTGTACTCAACTGAAGTTAAAGGAAATGCGATGGAACACAACCAGTGCTTGCAAAATAACAACCAAATAAACCCGGCCATATATCACATCAAAGGCCAGACGTGAAACCATCCAATTATTTTATTAGGTGTTTCTATTTAAAAGCAGCTCACAGCTTGTATAAATTAATATAATTCTATTGACTTTATCATTCATTTTTAAACGTGGAGCGTTCTGCTCCAACAATTACAATCATTTAATGGTTTGAGAAAAGTGAGATATAGGGATATAAAAAACCTGATAAAGATTGAAATGCAAAGGAAATCTCGTGAGGGACTAGAATATGTAGAATGTCTATGTCTCTATCTTTAGTCTTATCTTTCAGAAATAAACACATAAAATGATTTTATCAACTTACAGAAAATAATTCAGCCATCCCGCAAGCTGATATTACTTGTTTAATATAAAATGTCATCTTTAATTTCAGACAGAAGCAGCAACTAAAAAAAAAAATATAGTGCTTCTAAAGGCATAGTGCTTCAGTAATTATGCTACCAGATAGGGATTTGTCCCAATTATCTCATAAAGGATGGCTTCCTATTTTACTAATAACCACCAGCTTTAATTCAGAAATATAAAATCAAAGGCCTTCAGATAGAGCTTCTATCCCACCACTTCATGTAATCTTTAAACTGTATAACAAAATTAATCATGATCAATTACAATTCATTTACCACAGCCTTCTACAGGGCTGTGGAAAATAGCTATGATTAGAATCTTTATTCCATGCTTTCCCATTAATCTGTGAAATCCATTTTACATGGTATTTAATTGTCTTTTCTTAAAATAATTTCTAACTTTTCAAAAGTACAAAACCAGTAATTTCATGCTAGATGGCTGATGAGAGAAAGAAAGAAATGGCAATTGGTTAGGAAAAAGTCCAAAGGTTTACTTCTTTCTTTCTTTTTTTTTGCACTGTAGTTAACTAATTTACATCCTGAAATTTAGATCAACACTCGTAGTGTCTGTACACCTTAAAATACCTTGCTGGAGGAGATTTAAAATTTTCTGTTTACATCACATTCTTCAGTTCCCTATTTTGTACTTCTAACTTCAATGTTGTCCTCAGAATATGCACCAAGCATAAAAGTGTTTTATCACAGAAATTATGAAAAACTAACTCACTTGGAATTCCGTTTGACACAAACTAAGACATAACTGCAGGAACAAGTTTATTTTGTTTATTAAGACACAAATTTCAGATCTTACCTGCTGTAAATGTCTGTTGAATTCAGTCAGTGACTCTGACCTATTTTATCTGTTTCAAATATGTAACCTAGACTCTTACAATCTGCAAGTAGCTGCTGTAGAGACAAGCATAATCTATTACTAGCCAGATGGTTATTAGGAATTGTGCCATTATTATGTGAAAGTAATAAAATACATGTCTTCAAGCTTGAAAGCTTGAAGTCACTAACACTGCTTGAATTCTTTTCTTCCCTAAACTGTTCCAGGGAGAGGGATATTTTATCACACTGAAGCACTATGCAAATACAATTTTTTTTCCCATTTTTTCCCAATCTGAAGTTGATGTTACTGAATTTTGCCAAATGAAAGTTAAACAGTGCTAGGGCTGAGAGAGGATGCTTATCTCTGCTCTCTTACATCAACAGGATATGGATCTCCAATTTTCTAGGAGCTCTAAAGTGACACAGAATTAAGTAACTTTGTAGCATGGTAGTGGGATGTTTCAGACCTACCCAGATATGCGAGATATGTCCAGGACAGACCAGGCTAGACAGCACTTCTTGATTTAGATATTGGAAGGCCAGATGAAGCTCAGGGGAATGTTTCCTGCAGTATTCCTTGTGAAGTTTAATCATTCCTCACCCATCTTCTCAGGAGTGCCAGTAAGTGTTAACCACAGAGAGGTAAGCAGTGAATAAAGGATGGCTAATTACACACTCATATCCTTGGAAACACATATTGCTATGAGGAGAGCAGGTACAAGCCAGGGCTCTTAAACATCTTCTTCACTCTTTTAATTTCTGGGACAAAACATAGTCAGGAGCATGAGAGATCAAATCTCATGGCATCTCCAGTCTCACCTCAAGAAGTACAAGAAAAAAAGTGGGTTTCCATGGGAGGTACGAATAAGTCACACAACAGCTGTTAGTTTAAATGGTATTAAAATACAAAGCAAGTAGAACTTAACTTTTGGTGCTCTCTCTTTAGCTAAGAAGTATTTTATTCTATGAGTGATCCCATTGGGATTGGCATCAATAAAAGTATTAGAAGCTGGATCATAATGAAGGAACAGCAGATAAAAAGAATAATAATCCCTCCATATCTATTTCAGCAGCCAAGCAGACTGGAAAGAACAGAAAAATTCTTGCTGTTATTTAAGTTTTTTTATTCAAATTGTTACTTCCTTAGGGAGGGCCTTACAACTGATGTGCTGGAAAAGGTGACCTTTGCATTACTGTTACCATTTGTAATAAAAATTATTCATACACTACCCAAAATGGAATTACATACCCCACAATGTGCAGATGTAGGTAGATATGTAGGTCCCTGCCCAGGAAGTTTACTCTCCAGATTAAGACATGACAAGTGGGTGCAATTACAATTAAAGGACAAAAAGAAAAAAAAAAAAAAAAAAAAAAAAAGGGTAAACAGCCCTCCACAATAAATTAAGTGAATTTTCTCCATTAGTCCTATTTTTTGTCATAACATATTATAAGCACTGTACCTCATAATGTCAGTTCCTCTACTACAGATGTTGCTATATAAGGGAGCTTTTAGGAGAGACTGCACAAAAGTGTGTTTGAGCTGCAGAAAGAACTTTCTTCCAGCTTTGGCCACTTCATCCCTCAAGAAAACACACATTCATTGACAGAACTTCAGGACAGAGGGAATTTTCCTTGCTGGTTTTGGTAATGGAGGGCAAAAGACTAATGTTCATCTACTCCAGCTGAATGGAATAAGCCGTCATTTTCCAACCTCCTCTGGCACATAAGGGAAAAACAGAAGTCAGCCTGGAAAAGAGACAGCAGTGTGAGTGCGGTCTATAAAATGAAGAGGATCATGGAGAAGGCAAATACAAAATGACTCGTTCATTTGCTTCCACACTAGTAACAGGGGCCATGCAATGAAGCTGGCAGTTGCACACCTCAAGACGAAGGAAAGGAGGTGATTCTTCTCACAGTTGCGTAATTACAACGTGTTTGATACAGGATGCTGGGTGTGCTAGAAGTGTGCGTGAGTTCAGGGACAGCTTGGACAAGTTCAGGAAGAGAAATTCTCAAGAACTTCTAAGGAATGGAGAGTTAGTACTTTATGGCTTGCTAACTCCTACACAGGTCCCAAATAATACTGAAGTAGTTAACCCCATTAAAGTGAGAAGTTTTCTAGAAGCCAATGCAGAAGTGCTGACATCTAACAATGCTGCTGAGCTACGAGCTTTCCTGGTATTAGTAAACTAGCATAGAAAACCCATTTCATGCTTGTCTGCTGGAGTAAATCCTCTGACTAATTCGTTACAGGTATGAAGATGCCTTGCTCTCCCAGTAACCTTGTCTTAAACACCAGAGGAGAGCTGACTGCTGAAAGGCAGCATGAACATCACTAAATAATCACTTCATGTGTTCTGAGAAAAGCCTAGAGAAGTTAAGCTCCAACTGGTGCTCAATACTAGCTGGAATGATGATTTATAAGAATTGCATAGTACACATTTGCATCTAGGACGTGAGACAATGATGCTTTCATCATAGGTAAAATCAAAAGCCCTTAAATATGTTGTTCTAATTTTAACTTGGCAACATCACTGAATCTTGTAAGTGATCTGAAATCTTCAATACCAGACTGCTATCGAAGTCCATTTGCAGCAGAGGGTTGAGGTATGGTTTGGGCATATAATACTAGGTTCCAGAAAGGCTTCTTAATGTAATGGGTAATTCTGATTTCTTGAGCTCCCCAGAGAGCATATGCACTAAAATACTCTAAATAGATAAAATCTATGAATTCAAATTAACAGGAATAATTCATTGAATCAACTAGATTAATTTAAGAGTTTGGGTGACCTGCTTCTGCACTCCTTCTGAAGTGGGAAAAATTGTGAGGATAGAATGAAGTAAGGTTTTGGCCCAATATTATATATAATAGAATTAAATCAGAAGCAGGTAATGTAGATTATTCTGTGGGGCCCTTAAATTCTAATGAATCAGCCTTTCTGAGTTTGTCTATAAATTCTTAGAGATAAAAAAACCCAAGCATCTACTCCCTTTGAATGTGATACTGTATCACAGATCTGAGCACCTGATCACCAGATCTGAGTATACCATACGCTGTAGCATCACAGTTCTGAGAACCTATTGACTCTCACTGAATCCAGTTTTGGCCAGGATGACCTAGGATAACTTGGAAGCAGATTTTTTTGTGTGTGCTTCTTTTAGCCATTTCTTGCAAACACCTGGTCAGGATTTTTGTTTACTGAATTCTATTGGTGACTGCTTAACTGACCAATTTGCACCCTAACAACAGTTAATTATGTGAGCAGAAGATAACTAATGAATTTTAATGTGAATAATTCAACACTGTACTGGACTAACTTAGTCCTGAAGAAATGAAAAAAACAAACTCCCTGAGCTACACAGTAACCTTCCTTCTTAATTTTCTGCTAGGGTTACGGAGCACAGAGGTGGAGGATCTATTTTCTTCTACAATCTGCACCTGAAGAAACCAACCTTTCAAGGCTAGCTAAGCAGAAAAAAAGCCTGGAAATGGTTTTGTACCTAGCACTCCTAAGAATCACTTTAACCCAGTTCATATTTATACATGCTAGATGTGAGATAAGTCATCAGTCAGTGGAAAGGATTATTCCAAAAGGGAGTCTCCCCTTCCTGTACACCCTGGGCTTAGGAGGTGCCAATAGTCACCCAATATGCTCAAAGGGTTTAACATTAAAATGTTGAGACACGGGTTTCTCATTTATGTCTACATAAAATCATAGAATCATTTAGGTTGGAAAAGACCCACATACAGGAACAAAGATTTCTAGGAAAGCCTGATCAGAAATGTTAACATAACAGTATGACAACAATATAGTACTATGTGAAAAGACGTTATTATCAAAACACTAAAACCTAAAATTACTGCAATTAATACAATTTAATTATGAAGATTCATGGTGATTGGATGTGGTGACAATCTGCCCAAGGAACTATTCTCCCCTGTTTAAAAGCATTTCTGTCAGCTTTTCAAAGAAAAGTCAGGTAATTCATCCACTAGCAAAATTATAGATGAGAGAACTACAAGACGAACAAATATAAGATGACAGACGGAGCAATTTAATTTTTTTGTCATTTTTCATCCTTCTCTCTTCTTTCTGCCTTTTCTCAGGTAACAGCTTAAACTTTGTTAACGTACATGCTAGCTCATCCCAAAACACCTTGTTTATGTCTTGATGTAGTAACGGTAGATGTAACTATCAAATACAAATTTGAAAATTTTCCTTAAGACTGTAAATTATTTAAGGTGGGGATCAGCTCCAGGAAGGGTGTTTTTTCTGTTAAAACTCTGGAGTAGGACCCAAAAGATTGGGGCTCTGCTATAGCCTTCTGTAGCTAAGACACTTGAATCCCAACTCAGCATCACACAGAGATGAGCAGCGCAGCCGAAGGCAAGAGCCTTGTTCCTGATTCTGAACGGCTGTGGGTTTGTTCAGTCTTTACATCACGCTTCGCAGCACTTTTTAGCTTTAAAAATAATTACCGATGTATGACAATAACACCCTATTTGAAACTTTGCATTAAACAGGTGGAGTCATGCAGCAACTGGTCTGACCTGGTTCGTGTTATCTCAGATGAAGCATGCCTGTCACAAGGAGATCTTTTTGGCACTAGCCGACGAAGTCTCAGATGCAGCCGGGAACCCAAGCGTTGTGGATCAGCGGTGGGTGAGCGTCCCTCCGCCGCGTGCCCTCGGAGGGCAGGCGCAGGGCTCTCCTGCTTCGTTCCAGGCTCCTCGCAGGGATTCTGCAAGCTTGTCGTGATCAGCTGAGAGGCGAACCCAAAGAACTGGCTCTGAGCTTTGCCAAGGTAAAATGGCATATGTCGGAGGCAAGAACATCTAAGGAACTGAAATAAGGTGCATCGTGATAAGGTGCGGGGTGTTTGGTGAGCGGCTGGAGGAGAGGAGATGGAAGCAGGACATGCTTGAACCTGCAGTGGGTTTCACAGGGATGAACTCTGCTCCTAACAGCGGACTATGGACTTCAGGGGACTGGGGGGACTGGGGGTGGGGAGGTCAGGAAGGGGATGCAGGGCTCTGCCTGTGCAGGACTCATTGGAGGATCAGGGCCTGATATTAGAGTTTTCTAAGAATGATCTTATTTCCTTTGAAGATAAGTTACTAGTAGTAGTAGTGAGACTACACTTAAAAGGCTTTCCCTACTTCACCTCAAAGTACATGACCGGTTCTATTTACTCTGATGCTTACCTATCAGCTGGTGATTAAGTGATCAAGCAGATCAGGGCTGATAAGCATACATGGCTGATAGCAATGATCAAAATGAGTTTTCAAGACTATCTATATGATTTAGAAACACAAATTAAGTTTGTTCCTCGGTTCTTTTAAATACAGTCACTGAACAGCAGTTCTATGAGTAACTTTTCTATTAAATGTTAAAAGAAACTTCACTCTGTAAAAATATGTTGTTGCAAATCCTTTAAGAATTTCATTTGCTTGCCCATAAATTGCAGCTCTAGAGGAAAAACAGCTTCTGTTCGTCAAGGTCAGGAAGACAATCTTTAAAAGATGCTTAGAGGATATCCTGCATATGCAAAATCTCCATGGCAAACAGAAAGAATCCCAAAGGTATTTTCTTGAAACCTTGCTACCTGCAAGGAAGTGTTGATTCTTTTGGATCCAACTGATTAAATGCCTGAAGTACTCCTATGGCCACTATGACTTTTTTTAATGGCCAAGGAAACCCTTAGGTGAATTCCAGATTCTATTTTTAGTTATGTTTGAATTGTGTTCTTATTTGCTTTAGATGTTTGCAGTATGGATCACTACTCTTTTTCTTCTCAATGCAGCCAGAGGTAAGACACATAGTTGATGAAGTCTATAAACAGTAAAAATTGTTGTGTGCAGCTTACACCAGAATATCTGTATTTTAGAAAAAGGATGTGCTTTAGAATGGATTTAACATACTTCTTCATTAGGAGCACCGAGTTATGTCATGTCTTTCCCACATTTAACCTATTACTTTTTAATTCTGTAAAGGTTTTTACAGCTAGCAAACAGAATAGGAATTAGAAAGGTATTTTTATATATGATTTGATACTAAAATTCTTCCAGAACAGGTTCCCCTACCCACCCTCAACCCATACCAGCGGTTATGGTAGCTACAATACTTGTAATGCCAGCCTGGGCACTTACTCTTCACAGTGCTATGCAGAGAAGAAGATAGTCCTGGTCCAAAACACCTCTTTACCGATAGGAAAGAAATACTTCAAGAGGGACGGACACAGAAAGAGCAGAGAGAAACAAAAAGACACAGTCCAAAAGTCTGCTGGCATCAGAGGAAAGACCCCTGTGAAAATGACTGGGTCACTTGAGGAGTCTCTTGCTGCAGCTCCACAATTAAATCTTTTCTTTCTGTAGATGTATTTCCAGTACATATCACTCTATCCCTGCATTTCGTACAGGGCAATGAATAGAGTAAGTCACAGTCTAAGGCACTGTGAATCTGTCACCTATCTTAATTAACAATAGTTTCTCATTGTTTTCAGTATCTTTTTAATAGCAATTAAAATTATTTGGGATTTCACAACTATTGTGGTATAATAGTGGGTAAGGATGACATTTAATGGCAACACCCGTACGTCATATTTGTATCATTACTGTATTAAAACCACAATAGAAATTAGGAAACTCTAGTCCTTCAGGCAGAGACCACACTTCCTGAGGCTGTGCTTTTCTCTAGGCTTCTACTCAAATTCCACTTTATTGCTTCCACTAAAATCTTACGGTAATAAAAACATAAGGGAGATGTTTAATGTATGTTGTGGAGCAACCAGAGGTATTTATTTTAACATTTTGGTTTCTTTTTACTCCTTGATGAATTATTGCACAAGAAATAACAATTTAGATAATCCCTGGAGCATTAGGACTAATTTGAAGGACTGTTCTGTGCTGGCAGCAAAAACTAGTTTATTCTCTGGATCCATAAAGGATCAAGATTTTATTGTCTTTTTCCGATGGCTGTGTTAACCATATCTTTGACCAAACATATCCTGCATTCTCCTGAGTTCATTGAGCTGAGCTCTACACTATGTTTGCAGCAGGAATTAGTCTTGAAGTTCAAGTCCCTGCTACATGCACAAGGCACAAGAGCACAAGTGAGCCCCTTAATGACAAATGAGCACAAGTGCCATCCTAATCTGAATCAGCCATTTTCTGCTTCCCTGGTATAACCACTATCCTGCCAGCTTCTTGTAAAGTGGTGGCAGCATAACCTGCTACGTTCCCAGAACACTAACATTTTTCTTTGCATACCCCAGGAAGGGAAGTTTGCTACAAAAGGCTTGGATGCTTTACAGATAGCCCCCCTTGGTCTGGGATCCCAGGGAGACAACTGGCAGGCTTGCCCAGCTCTCCAGAAGATGTGAACACCAAATTCCTTCTTTACACTAGAGACAACATAATGAAATATCAAGTAAGAAAGTGCTTTGTTTTTAAATACTGATGGTAAACAACACATTCCACAAATTATATGGACAGTTTCTTTTCTCCCGTATTTTTGCTCATAAGTCTCCCAGGAGAAGCCCCAATTCTATATTACACACAAACAGTCCATCATAATTTTCTTCCATCTTTTTTCTTTTTCCTCATTTCAGCTCTCTAATGAGCCAGGTGTATTTACAACATATTAATCACAGCTTTCTAACACAAGTTATCTGAGATATTTTGGATATATTCTATATACTCTACAGTAAGCTAATGGCCCAAATTCAGTTTCAGGTTTAGCATTATAAAGCCAGAGGTAGGGAGGGCAGTACAAAAGGAAAGCTCAATTTTGGCTCCCGTGTGTCTCCAGATTAAAAACGTGTTTCAGGCCCATACATATGACATAGGGATGTGGTTCATATACACAATTACTAGGTCCTCTGAACTATGTACGATTGGTCTCAAAGGCTGTGCTTACGCGGTGGCCAATGCTGAGCCCTAAGAGCAGGTAGATAGTTAAGAGTGAAGATCAGAAGAGAAAGTATCCACATTCACCAAAGACAGGAATGAAAATAGGACGAAAAATAAAAGGAAAGCTTAGAAAGTAAAACAGGAGACTAAAGAAAAAATGAAAGAGAGAATGAAATCATGCATGGAAAAAGAAGGAAACAACCAAAAAGAGAATGAAACAGGCATGGATAAAGAAAACAAACAAATATTAAACATTTTTTGGAAGACTGGGACTGAGGGAAAATGGAGACTAAAAAGCTAAAGACAAAGACTTGGTAAGATATACCATGGAGAGAGCTTGGAGGTTTCTTTTACAGAGAGCTGAACCAGGTTATCCCTCATGAAGACACATCAGGTAGAGGAGCATAGAGACAGCAGACGCTGGAGCTGTATGGAAGATAAAAAGTTAAAAGGTGAGGTTATCTACAACATCTGCAAACTAGTGGCAGCAAGAGGAAGCTCTGGACTGTGACAGTGTGATAAATGGACGTAGCTAAAAGGAGCCTGCAGGACTGTTTAGGATGGATCAAACGGGAACATACTGAAAGGGGCCAGCAGTGTGTCAGCCCTTTCCTCTGAAGATCAGCAAGTACTGGGAAAAGCTCACAGCACAATGCTCTCAGGGTGTTGGAGGTGGGCTTGTCCATAGCATGAAGCAGTTTTGTGGAGCTGTAGACTAGTCTGGAGAAAGAAAAGAAATTACCTTCAGGGAGTGTGAATTTTACTTGGACAAAGAGCAAGAAAAATTAAGCAAATTAATATGAAAAGGGGAGGGGAAACAATTTGTTGTTGTTGGCTTACACTACATGAAAAAGGCTTCCTAGTTGTTTTTTTATATAAATGGCAGTCACAGACAGTGGAGGTGTTTAATAATTTCACCTGTTTGAGTCACCTCAGAACAAGTCCATCATCTCTAGCTGAGAGGGCCTATGAGGTTTTAACTTTAATTAGTCTTTCACTGAAGGTGAGATATGTGCTAATTAGTGCATGACGTCCCCTTTTAAGCTTACGAAACCTCAACAAAAAATAAGTAAGAGCCAAGTTTTAAAACAACCCAGTAATCAGAATTTCTTTAAAAGAAAATACTGCCTTCCTTCTCAATAAACCCCCAAATACCTACAGCCTCTGATGTTGTAAGCCTGGTGGGCTTTCTCATAAAATAAGCTTAGTGATGAAGATCTTATCTTCAAAGAAAAAAGAAAAATAGGTATAGATTCAAAGTCAACTGCATAATATCTTGCAGAAGATGCTATCTTTGTGTTTCTATGGCCAGGTTTGATAAAATCTTGTATTTACATGGCATGTTGTACCACTACATCTCAAAGCATTGTGCAAAAGATGCCAGTATCATTAGTCCAATTAACAAGCAGAAGTGAATCATTTGTTGAAGCGATTAATTGATATCCCCCAGCAAGGCAGTTTCCGAGCGAGGAACAAGACCCATCTCTTCAGAGTCCAGAACTATGCCTTAACCATTGGGCTACTCCGCCCTGTACCAAAATGTACACTGGGATGGAGCAGTCACATCCTTGTTGTGTTGTTTGTTGGTTGGTTTTTTTGACACAGAAAATTTCTGCTACAAATCCTTCAACTATCAAAGCTTCAAATTTCCGAACACACAGGAAAACTCGCTTCATTATACATGGCCATCTTGTTGGAGCGGACCTCCCCTGGATAACAAATATATGCAGGGTATGGTATGACTATTGTCTGACAGTCATTTTACTTGTATTGGAAAGTGCAAATATCCACATCACCCTATCAACTGGCTTAAAATTCCCACATAAAATGTGCACCTCTGTTCTCTTGTTTAATTCAGGGAATATATGAGGGGAAAAAAATTCAGAATGAAGCTCAATTGCGCATGACCACCCTCTTGTTCCCAGCTATGAGTATAGTGCACTTCAGCCTTTTGCTAAATACCCTTTTGCTGCATTCACCTCCACAGGGAAAGCTATAGTTGATTTTTCAATATCTTGTTAATAATAAAGGTGGGAAAAAAGTCACTTTTCTCACCTCAGCAAAAGGTCAAAATAAACATTTCACTTTGAGGGAGGCATTTGATCTAATAAAAACAAAATGCTTCGTTCAGCAGATTGGTTTCATTTTATTTAGGCACATTTCAAAAATGAAATTGTTTCAGAATGAAAAATCAGAATGTTCCATTGCCAGAAGTGTATAAATAGAACATTTTGGTTAAAATATTTGAACTTTGGGGCTGAGCAATTCAAGAACATGAACACAAATTTGTGAATCCTTTTAGATGATCCAAGCATATAAATATTGAAGAATAAAGCTTGGACAATAAAAAAGAAGTCATACTATCCTCTTTTTTCTAACTGGGGTACTGTCATTAAGAAAAGTTGATACCCTAAAGCCAAGCAAGGCATCTTGAATGGAAAACAGAACTGAAGCAAGCTTCTGTGTGTCTTTATACGGTGTTCAAATCACTGCTTCCACTCTGCCTCCTTGTGTTCATCCTTCAGTATTAGCAGGAATTTATATACTAAAGATGTGTCTTTACCAGTCACATAAAGAGAGTCCCTGGCTATAGTGAAACAAAATATTGTTTGCATATACCCTGCTACAATGGTAATTCATGCCTGTTTGCTTCTGTTCTCCCGTTTTCATGTTTTCCCCCAGTTTATGTTTCACACTGAAGATGTGAACTGCATTTTGACCGACTGGAGAGGTGGCTCTAGTGGCTTGTACACTGAAGCAGTTAACAACGTCCGCATTGTAGGGGCTGAGCTGGTATATCTGGTGAACCTTCTTGAGGTAAAAGTATCATGGAACATGAAAGCTGGCGCATAGTCTGTATGGTAAAGGCCGTGTTCAGGGTGGCACCTTAAGATTTGATGCAATAGAGTCAGGAAGTACAGAGGTACTCAATAACGCAGCTGAAAATGTCATTAAAAGTCTCTAATCCTGCACCGATGGAAATATTTACTTTAGTGTCAGACCACAGATAAGCAGGTCCCATAGTTTCTGAAAGTTTTGCTCATGATTTTTACTGGATAACACATCAGATTGGAGACTGTCTAGCAAAACCAGCAGGGGGAAGAGTGGTAATAGAGAATGAATAGGATTAAAACATCCCGCTGTGTGTCACACACGCTGCCTCCTGAAAGAACTGAACCACAGCCCAGAGAAGTGACTCTCCTGCAGCCACCAATGTCAGGCTTCCCGTGCAGAAGCTCAGCTGAGCCTGGCACACCAGCAGCGTTCCTGGCATGGTCCTCCCCGTCCTGCAGGACCTGCATGGTGGAGCATCTCCACAGCAGGACGGCCGTTTGATTCACACGGAGGGTATGCCACAGACAAAGGCACTCAAAACTCCCCCACCACAGACCACTATCCTGACTGGACAGACAGGTTCAGGGGTGAGGCAGTGGGGTCATTCGCCTTTTGGATAAGCGATCGGTGCAAATGTGGGGGAGCTATGTGGAGAAATTCCCTTTTTCTTCTTTTCTATCATAAGGGCCAATTCCTGATAGAGATTACTCCCTTCCAGAGGCGTGATCTAAGAGGGGATGGGATGAGTTGGGAACGGCTTCACTTTAGGTACAGATCCCACCACCCGCAACAGTAACTTCCCACCCAAGACACTCCCCTCCGTCACCCGCTGGTCTGGCCACGTCCTGGCACAGCACGGGGCCATGGTGCAGTGCCATAGCCTTGTATCCCCTGCTTAACACGCTTGCTTTTTCCTTTCTATACATCTTCACAGAAAGACTATGGCTACTCTCCTGCCAACATTCATTTCATCGGCCATAGTCTTGGAGCACATGCTGCAGGGGAGGCAGGGAGAAGGAAACCTGGCATTGGAAGAATAACAGGTACTGAAGCTATTTCAACTGATGAAGCTGTATATTTTCATGCGACTTAAGAGAACTGAGGAACTGGTGCTGCCTTATAAACACACAATATTGCTATACCGCAATATGCTAGTTTTTTTCAAATAACAGTACACGGCTAGAATGATGGCACACAAACAAAGTCATGTCCTATCACATGCCATGCATTTCACACGTCAACATTCACAGCTCTGAGAAAGGCTCAAGTGCAACAGATCAGAAAGGCTTAACTGTCCCGACTGTGGCTAAACAGAGGTCACTTTTCACAGGTCACAACATGGCCCAGGGAACACTTTGTTATGTTTTTTAATTATATAAAAGAACAGGAACAAAATACTGTATTACATGTGGAATAACAGACTTGTAAAACACTAGCAACTCATTGTCATATTTGGTTTTAAAAGCTCACTCTAACATGACTTTTCAGCAGTTCAAAAGATTGAAGAGCTGAAATGAAAAATTAAAAACTCTAGATCTAGTATGTCAGGACGAGAGAGTAAACAGCCATGGATGCCCTGAAAAGGAAGAAAGCTGTTAGTCGCATAGCTACACAGAGAGACACAGCGTCATGACACACTCACACATCACTTTAAAGGCTATTTGCTGCTTTCCTTTCTCCTCCAGTCATTTCTTTTCTCTGCTGTCATGGTTTAACCCCAGCCAGCAACTAAGCACCACGTAGCTGCTCACTCACTGCCCCCAAACCCAGTGGGATGGGGAAGAGAATCAGAAAAAAAGTAAAACTCGTGGGTTGAGATAAGAACAGTTTAATAGAACAGAAAAGAAGAAACTAATAATGATAACACTAATAAAATTACAATAGTAATAATAAAAGGATTGGAATATACAAGTGATGCACAATGCAGTTACTCACTACTCGCCGACCAATGCCCAGTTAATTAGTTCCCGAGCAGCGATCCGCCCCCCAGGCCAACTTCCTCCAGTTTATATACTGGGCATGACATCACATGGTATGGAAAACCCCATTGGCCAGTTTGGGTCAGCTGCCCTGGCTGTGTCCCCTCCCAACTCCTTGTGCCCCTCCAGCCTTCTTGTTGGCTGAGCATGAGAAGCTGAAAGCTCCTTGACATTAGACTAAACATTACTTAGCAACAACTGAAAACATCAGTGTGTTATCATCATTCTTCTCATACCAAACTCAAAACATAGCACTGTACCAGCTACTAGGAAGACGATTAACCCAGATGAAACCAGGACATCTGCGTAGATATTGCACATAAGCAATTCAGGGAAACTGGGATCAGAATTGTGTTGCTTTAGCCCTGGAGAGAGCTCACTGACATTGAAGTGAAGGGGTAACATTTTCAACAAAGCTCTTTTGGAAACAAAAATAGATTTTTGATCAAATCGAAATGCTCAAACAAATCTGTATGCTCAGGGTAACATATCAAGATTTCATATTTTTCACTAACATGTAAAAAAAACCTCCAAACCTCTTCTTATAACATTGTTCCCCAAAAGTAAGCCAAGCACCCATCAGCATTTTACTGTGCTGCAATGCCTCCAGCCACCTTTCTATTAAAACTCTGCTTGTTTTGCTGGCTCTGGACCACAAAATGGATTTTTATATGTAAAGGCAGAAATGTAATGACATACAGTGTACACACACTCTGTGTGATGACATACATATAGTATTATTTACTCAAGCAGATGTATCTCCGTTCCTTTAGGTTTGGATCCAGCTGGGCCCCTCTTCCAGTATACTCCCACAACAGTTAGGCTGGATCCTTCAGATGCAAAATTTGTTGATATAATTCATACTCATGCTGGTCATCTTTTCTTTGACTTTGGTAAGTTTTCACACAAAGGCTGAAACTAACTCAGAGGTTTCCCACAGGGTACCTGAGTGATCAGCCTCAATTCATTGTGCATTTCAGCTCCAGGGATTCTCCAGACTTGTGGCCACCTGGATTTTTACCCAAATGGTGGGAAGAAGATGCCAGGATGCAAGCAGCTTCGTCTACCTCCTGCAACTCGGAATATCAATGACCTTATGAGAGGTAAATATATTTTAAAGGAGTAATACCTCAGTATAAGCTATAGTTAGAAATAAAGGCTAGGCTAAGGTAAAGCATTTTGAATGTATATATTATTTATATAGCTCAGATTTGGAGTAGGGAGAGAATGCTCAAAAATAGCAGATTTAAAGCTGCTTGTGAAATACCCTCCAATTTTCTTTTGTACTAACCAATGCAAATTCCAGATGGAAACTTCAGTTAAAGCATGCAGACTTATTCTTCACAACCTTTCTAAGAGCCACTGTGCTAACAGACTGACCTCAGTGGGAATTCCACACATGAAGGACTGGTAAAATTTCATTCAAGGATAATCCAAAAATGAGTATTTTAAAATCTGAGCTTCCTTTCTCCCTAGAAAGACATCAATTCCAATATTACTGAGGCTAGACATATTCATCCATGCCATTAAAAGCTTTAGTGTCTTCAAAGGGAACAGCACAAGGTTAAAAATATAGAAGATGATAAAATGACTGCTCCATTGGTAGTTCATGTTCTTCAAAGAAAGCTGGGCAGTTAATCAGAATTACCCTGGGATCCAGTACAATAGATCCCCAAAATCCTGTCTTCTGATCCTAACCTACAGAAATGAGAAATATTTTGAAATCCCTACCACTAGTTAAGTAATTGGCTGTCAAAAATGCTCTGTCTTAGAACTTGTTGGAGAACTTAGTCACAAAGAAGACTGAAAGCTGGCTCTGCACAAAGTCACTTGGAACCAAAACATTTTCCAATTGGACTGCATAAGAATGTCTGTGTTTTCAGCAGAAAAATTAAATATTTTCCAGATACATTTCACAAGGCTGTTTGCAATGTTTTGTGGCAAAGGAGAAACTCAGCTCTATTGAACACGAGCAGATGGAGTTGGTTGTTCATATAGCTCCTAAAAATAGAGACAGACTTAACTCCTGCCTCCTGGTCAAACCTTACTTTGTGCATATCTCTTCTGTTTGATAATATTTACATTTATGTAGTGCTTTTATGTATGAAGAGTTTTAGAAATGCTATTTAGTAACTTCTTTCTACAGCTTTTGACGCAGTAGGGAGAGAAGTATTATGTTCCCATTGTATAGATGTTAAGTGAATTTGGCACTAGCACAAAGTAAGCGAACCGTAAGAGCTGAGGTTTTTAAAGTTAAAAGCACAGACCCTTCTGAATTAGATTTAAAGAAGGAACTATAAAGAAAACATACTCAGGAAGCCCTGATGATGCAGATTACTTCCAAGAAAAACAGACAAAGATACTTTTCAGAGGGGGTTTGGTGTGGTTTTTTTCTTTCCTTATGTAAAGGACAATGTGTGTCAACTGGTCAATACCAACTGGTCTGTTTCTAAGGTGCATAAATATTGAGAGTAGGTGAAATTCTGATTTCAGTGTAAACTGTGCCAGCTCGCAATTACTTCAGTGCCTCCAAGACTTCACCCTGTGATTAGGTGAGCCCCAACACATGCTGAAGCAGAGTAGAGCTTATTTTTATACAACCTAACTTTACTATATTGTGCTTTGATAAAGGAGAGACTTCAGAGCCAATGAAGAAAATACTTGTTACAAGGGACCTGTAAATACAACCCAAATAGCACTTTCTTCTCTCCTGCACTGACTGCTTATAAATTTCACTCGAATGGGAAAATGTACTTGTTACAAATAATTCTGACAAAATCAAGGACACACTGCCAAACTCCTTGCTTCTCAGAGCACTTCACAGAATCACCACTGTCAAATGACCCCAGATTTTCTAGAGCTTAAAAACATTGAAAGCCACTGAAGTTAAAATAATTACTACAATTACTTTTAATTCTAGAAATGAGTGGAAAATGTGGTTTAACAAAATACCATGTTGTGATAATGGTAAGCAAATGAAAACTACTTCATAGTAACTACTATATGCTTTACAAACGCTGTCACTATGAATTATTCCAGTCTTCGAAATATCAAAGAGAAATTCTCCTAAATCCTCCTCAGTTCTCATGCTAAAATAAAAGCAGTTAAGTACACCTAGCAGGATGGGAGGCTGCACGAGGTCTGCCTTGGTGCATCTCCAGGTCTGTTAACTTCAGCATGAGCAGAGGGACACGCAGATTAGAACTTAGCTCTTCTCCATCGAAAAGATACATGTAGCCATAAGTACACTTTTTACTGTAAAACCAAATAATTCACACTTTAAACATCTTTTGATTATTACTATTTTTTAAACTGAGATGTCAGTATATGTGCAAATGCTTTTGAGGAAGAGACCCACAAGTGTTGCTCTGGCATGGACTTCAGGTTAATGATAGCTTTAATCTTTTTTACCTGGGCATTTTCCCAGAATATAGATCTTTTGGATGTGGACATAAAAGAAGCCTCCGGTATTATGCCGAGAGTATTATCACTCCAAATGGATTTGTTGGGTATCGGTGTGAAACATACAGAGCTTTTGTATTGGTAAGTATCAGGTACATATTTATCTGAAGGGTTATAGCCCTGCCCTTCTTCTCTTAATAATTTCTGGGACAACCTCTACGCTCTGGATCATGGGATACAAGGGGGCTATGCAGACCCACTGACTAGCTTCAGCCAAGACCATATCCAAAAACCAGGCAAAATGTAAAAGCAGCAAAACCTCAAAAAAAAAAATTATCTAGAAGAAAATAAGGCAGTAAATATAAACACCAAAACCAGTTAAACCAGTTACAAACGGAGAGATGAGCTGAGTAAGAGGGCAATGAGAGGCAGTGGCTGGGTTCACCTTTTGTGTAGGTCAGCAGTGAGGGACACTCTGGTTGAAGGAAGTCCGTCTAAACCTGGTGGAAACCATCATCAAGAGGACAGCCTCTGCATTTCAGAAATGTTTAAACATCTGTATAAACAATAAACATCCACAGCATATGGGGCAGGGGAGATATTTATGCAGCACAGCATTGCACACACAACCCTCAGGTGGCACAAGAAAGAAGGCAGAATAATGTCCTGGTGTTTCATGCCTGATATAACTGGGGTTTTAGTGGACCAATTCTGGCAATGCAACTTAGGACTAGTCACGGAGGAAGACGAGTCTGAATTTATTTCCATCTACTCCCAAATAGAATTATTACAATACTACAGAAAAGTTGTTAATGTTTTAGCAATGTTACCACGTAACTTGGAAGTCTGATGTAATTCAGGACTTGAAAACCTCAACTCTGTGCAATTTAGTCATGCGAGGGAAATGGTTTTTTTCAATCTTGTAATAAACATGGTCATTTAGCCTTTTATTCCTCTAATGCCCAAATAGCCAAAGATCCACAAACACCAGTTCCTACAGAACCTCCCAAACACCAAAATTGAACTATCTAAATATAACAATGCTATTTTTTTCCAAGGGCAATTAAATCAGTTTCACTGAAAATATTCACGGTTAACTTTTTTTTTTTTTTTTAATGGACATCAAGGTCCTGATCTGAATGCTTGATCTGTGTAGGTAGATTAATTTTATTAAGGTTCTGCATGGGAATAAAGGCTGAAAAGCAGACAGAACACATCCCAAATTGAGACCCCAAGCTTCGGTATTCCTGAGCTTAAATATCTTTACCACATGAGTGAGATATCCAGCTAGACCTCCTTGCAAATATGGTTACCCACCCTATAATAATTAGCAGACAACCTTTCAATAGACCCTACGAAAGATGAATGTATTACCTGTATTTTACAGATCAGGTAATAAGGTACAACATGCATTAAGGTATTTACTTGTGGTTTCTGCAAGAGGATAAGGAATTAGGCCAGATTTTCAACCTGTTTCTCTCTTATTTTCAACCAGATGAAATAAGCTGACTGACCATCTCAGCTCCTTTTTTTACCACACCGATAAATACTGAAGATATGATCTGAAGTCAGAAGCAAGCACCTTTTCAGAAAAGCTGGGAAAAAGCTGAAATATCCTAATTTCTTAAACTTTAAGAAGTGGGATTAAAACAGATAACGTCTTGTAACACACATTGTTATTTCCCCCCAGGGAGACTGCTTCCCATGTCCGAAGGAAGGATGCCCACTGATGGGTCATTATGCTGATAAGTTTTTACATAAAACTGAAAAAGAACAGCAAAAGGTTTATTTAAACACAGGGCCCTCCCCTCCATATGCTCGTAAGTGCTCATTTTGGGTGGTGAACTCCAAAGCGGCAAAGAATTATGTATGAACAAATATCTTACATTTCTACAGAGAGCTGCTGCAGTTAATGAGTGGCACTTGGTCCAAAATCTAGAGTTTCAGGTGTGTTAGGATCATGCAGTACCAGCATTATCTGGGAAAGGCTGAGATAATTGTAGAAACAGATCAACTAATGCTGACGTCCGAGTTAGAAACCCTGCTAAAATTTTGTTAATTAGGTGATGGCTTCAAAAATTCTATAAAGCTGAAGGTGGAAGGAATGTTATGCCGAAAGTGTAAAATTTCAAATCAGAAACAGTTATGTTGTTTTTATCAACAAACATTTATAAAACTGGACCATTTCAGGATAATTTTGGAAAGCTCATCAAGTCAAAATGGCAGGGAGTAATAAGAAATATAGTTTTAATTGTGATTAGAGTAGAAGCAGCCACAGAACTGGGAAATAAGAAAATTCATAAATAAATTGTAATCCATCACAGGTAATGAACTGCAAGGGCAATGAATGATAGAGGGAATTTGAGGTCCTTAATCACTAGGCACTAAAATATGAAAGCAAAATTAAGAACAAAAAAAATCTTATATCACGACTCTATAAGAGTAAAAAGTAAAAAAAAGAATTTGAGTATAGAGAAACTAGTAATTTCTCAAATCTGAATGAATACATTAATTTCAACATTTACGAACTGTTGAGTTTATAGAAATTATAGCCTGAAACGAAATATAATCTTATGAAGTGAGTGAAGAGATTCTCCTTTCCATAGCCCAAATTAAGGCCAGTACAAAAACTTCCCAAACCGGGTTACTTGAAATCAATATGTGCTATTGCATCTGAGACCCTGCTTCTGCCTTAGAAAGACACGTGGGATGACAGCATCTCCAGACAGCTGTTGGGCTGTGCACAAGTATAAGAAAACCCCTAAACACTCTGTATATCGGGATCATCCTGGGAAAGCAGCCAGTTTTGTTTAATATATCTTTAACAACAACACAGCAGTCCTGTGGACCTCACTTCATAGTTAAGAGCTAACATGCTACCCATGAGCCCCCCCAAATTGCTCATAAGTGTAAGAAATTACAAAATTAAAAGTGAGGCCAAGTAGAAGAGCAAGGTACAGTATTGGCCATGGCAGACTAAATACTCAGCATAGTCAGTAGGTCAGCAAAGACAGGATCTGCGATTTAGACCGCTGTCAAGGGAATTAATACCACCAGAACCACGCAGAACTAACATTTGCCTTAATAAAGAGTGACATTTTGTTTGCTTACAAGCACATTTTTGCAATCCTTTCCTCTCCCTGAAAGACATTGAAACATATGAGAAGTTTTACCATTAGGAAAGAAATCTCCTTAAAACCATAATCTATTTCATTTTGCTTTCAAAGGCTGGCGAAAAAAGATACGTGTCAGAGTATCTGCAACAGAAACCATGAAGGGGAATATAGATGTAGCCTTGACAGGAACTAATGGGATCAGGAAAAAATACACAATTGACAAGTAAGTTTAACATGACTGTTGAAAAAATGGCTCTATCATAGTTATCATATTGAATTTATACACAGCTATTTTTACATGTCTCATCTTGTTCTGCATCATCTGTGATTTACACCAGTAATAAAAGTAGCTGATAAGTGGTTGAAGTTCTTCATGCTACAGACTGGTCAAAATCTCCTTGCTGGTCTCTCTTGCTCTGTATTTTCTTTGCTGAGGATGATGATTAGCATAGCAAAGTGGGCAAGAGCAAACAGCTCTGTGGCTACTGCTGAACTCAAACATCATTTGGTGATCTTCTCTGAGAAGACAAAGAGCTGCACGATATACAGTCATCTCTTTAATCATTCCCTCCTCTAGGGAATACCTGAGTAAGAAAGTTGCAGCTTGCTTATGAACTGTGCTAGAATCTGGGATTCCTGTCCATTCAGCCTGGCTTTTTCGAGTAAATGTGAATTCAAATCTCATAAACTGATCCTTGTCCAGAGCACAGTTTAAATATTGTAAAGTCAAACTCCTCTGTGTTTGGAACATAGCCCTGTTACTGGTCTGTACCAGGAGTACCTTTGGTTGCAAATACACTACTGCAACGATACACCTACAGGTAATTTCTATGTTAATATCACGCCGTAACGTGCATTCCATTATAATGAACACTGATACTGCAGAAGGCATGAATGTAAACTATAATTTTCTATTTTCTTCATGGTTGAGAGCAAGCAGAAACACTGAGAGAACTTTTTGACTTGGATTTTTTTGAAGATAGCTCTCGTTTTCCAAAAATAACGTCCAGAATAAAACCCATGGCAATACTGACAAAGGCTAGGCTAATTAATGTAGTGTTTTCATCCTGAAAGGCACAGAGATTTAAGCAACTAAGTCATTTGCATACTTCTCTAGATCCCGCTGAGTAGCTATCTCCTCCTTAGGTACCAACAAGCCTATACATTGGGTCTACAGGCTGAAAGCCTGTAGTGGGATCCACAATAACCTCTCTATATAAGTAGGAATGGTGTTTCCTCTGCTTTCTCAAGTAAGGTTAATACAGAGACTTTGTGGCCTTCACCAATTTGCCTAGCTGGTATCTGCACCACAGACTTCAGCCAAACGTGGAAAAAAGTGACATTTAGTCCTCAGAACTTCCTCCAGGTATTCAGGATAAATCATGCTGGCAGAGAAGAGGTAGCCTCAGCACCGCCCCAATAGCTTCAGGGAAGGCAAAAAAATTGCAGTACTGATTTGGAAGAAGAAATCAACCAAAATGTCAATGAGACACTCCTTCTTAATCCTTACAAAAAAGGTTAAATGAAAAGTGCATTATATATATTGGGGGGTGGAGGGGGGGTGAGGGAGGGGTGTTAATCTTCCCTTAAATTCAGCCCTGTTACAATGTTTGTCCAAAAAAGTATTTGATATATTTTATATATGAAAAATCTAGGGTACAAGGACTTTATAAAAGACTTTGCTACATGGCTTGAATGACAAGTTAGCAGAGAGGACAGAACTTGGTGTTTCTGGACCCGAGACATGATCCCCTACTGCCTGAGCTGAAAGCCTCGGATCTGCATGAGGCTCTGAATCAAGAGCCCTGTGCGTTCCCCAAGGAACATATTCTCCAAGAACATGTTCTAAGCTAAAATTTTGCATAACGTCCCTGATTGGTAATTCTTGGAAAAAAAGTAATAAAATTATAATGATAGTATTCAAAGCTTCAACTCTCATAGCATCCCACAACTCTTTTCCCTTTCTGCCTAAACTGTAGCAGGTTTTTTTCCTCATTTGTAAAGAACACAGAGCATCACTTCTGTGCTTTTCTTTTGGCAGGGGAACTTTCAAACCGGGTAACACATACTTGAACTATATTGATACAGAAATTTCTGGGAACATTTCAAAAGTTGAATTTCTCTGGAAAAAGCATCCAGGTCATGTACAGAGAGGCTGCATGGGAGCTGAAGAAGTCACAATAGTCTCTGGGGAAAATGGAAATGTGTGAGTACACAATCTAATGTCGTTCCATTCTATGGGTCTCAGGTGAGGCAAAAACAACAAACAAACAAAAGCAGAAAAAGGGAAAAAGTGCCCAAAACACCTTTGCATGGTATCATGCCCCTTAAAGCAAGTGGGTTTAAGTACTGAAAATAAGAGCCTAATCCAAATTTCATGGCAGTACCAGGGTGTTTGGCTGACTGCAGTAACTCCCACCAGCTCAGCACTGCAGCCAGACTTCCCTAAAGAACAGAGATATCAAATCTGAAATTCTGGGGGTGTGTAGCCCTGCACTTGTAAGAAAGGTACAAGCTTTTCTCCTAAATTACAGTTTCATGTGCCTACATCTCCATTAGCACGTAGCACAGCACATCAGAAAGAGCTCTGCACAGTGCAACAGTACACTTGCCTTGGCAGAGTACTTTAGGCTCACTCCAACCTCATCCCATGGACCGGGCACCCGCTGGCATCTACAGTACCTTAGGTCCACTTCTGGAGCACACCTCTCGGTTTAGTTTTAACCAAAATGAATCCAGTTGACGTGTCCCAACACCACTCTGTCATGTAAACCAAAGCATGGTAAGTGGGGAAAATGGAGTGAGAGGTTCCCTTCAAAAGCACACTCCTGGTCCAGATTAAAATGCTAATGGAGTCTAAGCATAAAGGCAAACACATCTTAAAATTTACTTTAAAAAATCATTTGATAACACACACTTTATGTTCTCAGTCTACTAGAACTCATGCCTTGACCTAACATGAAATAAAAGTAGGATTTATGTTGATTATCTTGGGCTGCTGCTAAGAAAGTGTCCCACTGTGCTGAAAAATATTTCCTTAAACTCTTCCTCCCTTGCCAGGTCTGTGTTCTGCGGCTGTGGAACCGTGCGGCCAAGCACGTGGCAAGCCCTGGCACTTTGCTGAGGCTCGGCGAGGAATGCCGTGGTTGTCCACTGTGGCAACCCTCATCATCTGGAAGAGGACACTTCTCCAGTCAGCGCCAAACTATCAACAAGGCTCCTTCAACAGATTATGAAAAATTTGCCCAGCCCACTGCAAAAGCTCTATTTCCAAATTAGTGTTGTCAACCTTTTTTCATATAGGGGAGTTACACTTCTGTGAATTCCAGTTACAATGACAGCTAACGTATTTTACTAGTGACACACACATGCACTGTGGTTATATTTCACAGTCAAGTGGGGAAATAATAAAATAGGAAAAAAAAAGTTCTAGCCAATTCCCCTTTGAAATACATTTAATTATCTTAGGAGGAGCATCCAAAAAGAAGCAACAAGAAAAGAAAAAAAAAAATGAAGAAAGATGAAAAAAAAGAAAGAAGAAAGAAGAAAAAAAAAAGAAAAAAAGAAAACAAGGGAGGGTGGGGAGAGAAGAAAAAATAAGTATAGACAGCCAAATTCCTTAATAGTGCCTACTTACTTGTTCAGGAAAAGGACACCTACATGCTTTCAGAAGCATCTGATTGTTTCTATGTCAGGAGTCCAAGGAATAATTTTAAATATAAAAATAATCAGAGTCTGAATGGCGTTGCCTGACCCGTCCTTCCTTCCTGAAGAACATTTAAACAACAGTTTACCAGCACATCCAAAAGACTATTTAGGAGGTGGGACTGCATACGGAGTTGTTCAGTAGACCTTGAGAAACTCTATCATCAATGCTCACCATGTGTCAAGAAGGACAGCTGATTGTACAGCAAAATATTTGTTTGTTGCATTTTTCCTGGGGAAGAACTCACTGATATGCTTTATTCAGCTCTGCTGAACAGTGGGTGAGCTGGGACTCTTTATACCTGAAACAGGCATCTTCTTTATCAAAACTATGTTGTGCTATTAAGGATCTTCAATTTTCTGGCAGCCTTCAAAGTAACTGTTTTCTCTTTACTGGTGAAGATGAATTTTCCACCTCTATCTTGCCTTTCTGAAGCCGCTGAAGTCGGGCCTGAGCTGCATTATTTGCATCACTGTGTAGCATTGCCCACCCCAAATCTGGCAGCATTTTGATTATACTGGTTAACAAAACCAGACCACTAAGAGTAATCAGCATCAGCCAAAATAAGCTAAGATTGTTTCTGTTTCAATACAAGCTACAAAAATCCTTTCGGTTTTTAATTGCCCACTGTGGTGGGCTAATTTTTAAATCTAATGTGAGGTTCATCATTTGGGTGCAGAAATCCTGTGTGTGAATCACACTGGGCAACTCTGTTCTGTCCCACCCTAACAACTAGCTATTCCAGAATACTTCAGTGAGGTTTACCAGAAGGTGTTAATGATATGCATTACACCAGGCTAAATGTGAGTGATGAACAGGTGTGTTTCAAATTATGCAGCAATAATTCTGAGATGTCAGAATCCAATCACCTCTTACGAAGTTTGCCAGAGGAGCTTGCTTAGGAGGTTTGCAGCAAAGTTGACAAATCAGCTGTCTGCCTTCTCAGCCTCATTGCTTCAGTACCCTTACCATCTCCACCCGAGCGGAGTAGGATCCAGAAACCATCCCGAGCAGGGAGCTCAGCCTCCTCTACCCCTTAGGGAAACTCCTTAGGCAAGACCCTCTTCTTGCATTAAGTAGGGACTCCCTTCTTCTGCACTTCCCTGGACAAGTACAAAACACCCCCCCAGGTACTTCTGTGCAGTTGGGAAATACCTGTAGCTAGTAATTACACCATCTCTGACATCCTTCTTAAATCAGGCATGGCTCTCTGCCCCAGAGTAGCACAAATAAAGGAGACTCAGGGAAAGAAGAAGGAAGACTTATTTTCCCTTTCTTACAGCCAGGAACTGAAGCAAAGGAAATGTAAATATTTTCCTTGGGGTCACAAAAAAGCGTGCAGCAGGGCCAGGCACTGGACTGGGGCACTGGATTTAATGACATGAGCCAGCAGAGTGAGCAGTGCAATGCAGGCCATCGCTTCCCACAAGAAGGAAGCACTGTCCTGTTGAACTCAAGACTTCTATAAAGCCCATCCCCTTCTGCCTCCGTACTTGGCTGTGCTACTTTGAAATTCTAAAAATTAATTTGATGTTTTTATGAATAATAAATAATCTTCTTACTTTCAAAAACACAAGCTTTCATTTTGTTTAATTTTAAGCTGTTGATTTCAACAGCATTCTGATAAAACATGACTGCTTGTATGGGCTGATGAATTCTGCTGTAAATGTGGTCCAGCTGATTAGACCACTTAAAAATATACATTTCCTCACCCAATCAGTTCAGCTAAAAATAAAATATTGCATTGATTTCTTCCCCTTCTGTTGTCCTGTTTTGCATTTTTTGTCATAGACTGTTTCTTGAGGTAATTTTCATTCTTTGGTATAGTAAACATCAACACTGCACTTCTTTGCTAATAAATCTATAAACATAGCAAGAGAGATTTATTTTTATGAGCTAAAGGTGAAAAAAAATATTGACAGTAGCTGTGTGTTGCTGGTAGCAAATAGTCTTTCTCCCGTTTCTTTCTGTGTTTAAAAATTAAATTTTTACTTGTATGAAACCTTTGGATACTACCACTTTGTATTAATGGAGACAGTCAAAAAAATGCAAGGGTTTGATATTTCGCAAGACAATCTGCCTTTGACAAAGACTGGAACAGATAATTCTTTCATACCTTCACAACAAGGTAAGCCAGTTATTCTGAACAGTTTAAATTGCATCTTTAAGATGTCAAGTGAGATGCACCATTTGATAGATTTGGCTGTCATGTTGAAATGTAGCTTCTTTTTTTTTTTTTATCAGATGTGCTTCATTTGTCTAGGGTTTTTAAAGACATGTTATGATTTGCATTCAGTCTTTTACATTACTTAAATATTCTGCAACCCTATGAGTGCTTCAGAATTACAATACAAATTTCATTTAACACTCCTTAAGCATTTGTTCACTACAAAAACTATGCCAAAGTTAAATTACTAACAAAGCCATTTTAAAGCAGTCAGCCTCAGTCCCTTTTCTTTCTCATGACACTCTTTGGCAACGGGGTAAGGTAAAACACACACACGTACAAACAAACCTGTTAAATATTTTATAGAAGAAGGGAACAGCAATAATAAGTAATCCAAAATACTAACTCTCTGCTCCACTTACATCATCTGTATTTACTTTATATGTAACATCAGAAAAATAATTTTAGGAGAAAATGTATGTTTGTCATAAAGTGATATAAGCAGGTATGCTAATGAGAAAACAAGGACCATTTTTGTCAGACTTCTCCATTAACAGGAATAAAATACTCTATTGCATAGCACAGCAAACTCTCTTCTTTCCCAAAAGCACAGCCTATCAAAATGTCCCTCGTAAATATTTGTGAGCTCAGAACCAAAAGCATAAGAATAATAAAAATTAAATAGAACTAATAGGCAGAGACCTCAACGTTCAGTTTACGCAGTCATCTCTCTTCCCACTTTTGATCCTATCTATTTTATTCCTGTGACTTTTCAGATTTTTTCATGTTACTCTAATATCCTAGAATATATTGATAAAATCCTTTTAAATGAACTACGAATTTGCAATTAACTACGAATTTGCAGAAATAAGCCTACTAAGTCCTTTTGGTCTTTCATCTTTGTTAGAGATGAAGCTTGACAAGGCTCTTGTACAGAAAGCCTCCTCGGTGCCTTCGTTCTGCCTTTAAGACTATCTCCTTTCTGACTATATCGTTTTATAGCCCAGTCACTTGCCAGCATCTTTCCTTAGAGAAACTCCATGGGAAACCATAATTTTCTCCAGGTAAAAATACATCAGGCTTTTTTTTCTTCTCTAGATAATCTGTATTTCACATGTTCCCACATGATTTTTTATCAGTTTTTGTTTCTCTCTTCAGGCTTCTGTTTCCCCAAGAAAAGCTAATTCTTTTCTGCAAAGCTGCATTTTGATAAGTTTTTTCTGACTTCTCCCTTTACATTTAATTTAGGTTAGAGTCTTTATCTCTGGTATACCAGAAGTGAGTGAATGATTACAGTGGTTCAATGCCTGGGAACACACAACCTGAAGGTACTTTTGGTAGATCTGAGAACTGGTTTTAATTTTTTCCATCCCACAGCTGTGTCCAACCCACCTGTAAGATCATATCGACTGGGAGCAAGTCTATTTTCCCAGGTAGTATTCTTGCAGGGGCATCACCTCACTCCCTTCTCTTGCATTTCCTCCTAGATATTCTTATAGCAAAATTATTTACCTACAGTTCACCCACTGTCTTCCTTCAGTGCAAATTACTGATTTTTCCTAAAGCAGGCTTCAATTGTCAAATGTGTGTCTGTTATATAGAAGGCAAAATAAAATCTTTGGAAAGTGATTTTGCTGAGACTTTAATGCAGTCAGGGTATTTCTGGGTAACCCCCAGCTCTAACAGTTACATTTGGCAGGCTTCTGCAACAGAAGCAAAAATGAAAATCTTTGTGCATTCCCAACATTTGAGTTATTCTTCCAAAACCAAAGCTGACTGGGGTTGGAATTGCCACTGGGAGGGTAAACAATTGCTCACTGACCTATCAGCAAATCTATCTGCACGGGCTCTCTGCAAAACTTGTGGTTCTCCTATTCTTCTTTTGTAACAACACGGTATCAGGGACTTTGTAATTTCAAATAGCGTCCAAGCTCCTTCAAGTTATTCTGTTTCCAATAATTAGGAAGCAAAAGTTGATAGCATGTGCAAATCTATTTTTATGGCCTATTTCCAAGACAAAACAGAGCCAAGAGTCTGTTCTTTATCTCTAACTACCAAGGATCTCAAAACTTCCGGAAAGAACATGCATCATCACCAACCCTTGCACAAACAGAGCACGCCTACATTGCTGTGCTGCAGAAACACGTACCTCTCCTCCCAGCTACGGCAAGGTTGGATGGGGCAAGTGTCTTGCAACACCGGAAGTGTAAGCAATGCCTGAAAACACAGGCTGGCATTGGCGTCGGTCCCCTGTTCATCCCATAATTTTTTCCTTTTTTTGACACTAGGAAAGCTTGGGACCAAACGTAGGAGATGCCCAGAGTCCTAGATGGCTAGCTTTGTTCCAAGCCACTGGTCTGTATCCAAGCTGGTCAGAGCCGTTCTTTCATCGATCTAAACATTCACAAAGATTTGCATTTGCCTTTCAATCTCCAAGGCAAATCTACAGTAATTCCCTTTTATTTCACCTGCTTCTTTCAAATAAGTTTAATATTCTAGCATTAATAGGAGATCAAGCATTCAGAATAATGGAATTCACCCTCTTCCCTTTACTTCTGCCCATTACTTGTAAAGCCAGCCTAGCTGTCCCTACTGACTCCTCTCTGTCTTCAGTTACTTTCATCATCCGCTCTAAAATTCTCTCCTAGTGTTATTTCCTTTAAATGGTACTATGCTCCATCAGTCTCCAGGTCACAAAACCAGAATTTAACATTATCTTTGCTTGCTTTGACTGATTTAATTAGCAGGCAATGTGTATTATGGAAGGTCATAAATATTTATAAATTCCAAAATATTCCTTTTATTGCTGTTGTGCAATACTGGAACAGATACACTAAGGCAAATTGGGTTTGCCTCTATTTATTGTAAGATTTGTTCACTTGACCAGAATGAACACATTGGAGTTAGACAATAGAAATATCAAGAAAGTCTTTTACTCATGGCTTTGCCACTCAGAGACTAAAGGTAAGATTCTCCAAGGAGGTGAGTGGCCTTTGTCTATATGTATTAGCTGTTCTCTAGGGGATGGAATACAGAAAGCTACTTCCAGATGACCTCCATCCAAGCTAAGAAATTCATTAACCATCTTCAATCTAAAATTGAAACGAGAGAGAAAAATGTTGCTTTTATAATTTCATTCACTTATCTTTCTATGAAAGCTTTGGTAATTTATATATTGCTGCACTTGAAACACAGTTGCTGAGATTGGAGAACATGACTCTCAGTGAGTGTTTTGATCCTCTTTTTCCTACCTATGTGAAGGCCACTACTATCAGAATGCATTTATGTCCTTGATAATTCTCAAGCTGACATTTATAAAACCACCTGGATGTGTTCAATTGCGTATTGTCAGAGGCAACTGCAGAAGTCAGCCTTTTCTGAGTGTCCATGAAAACCTACTGATCCTCTTAAGACATAAAACCAGGCCCAGAAAAACTGACCATTCCTAAAAGAAGCTAGACCTCAAAACCCTACAACATGGGCTAGAAATTCTTTCTATTACTAATTCCAACTTGTCACACTGGCCTACATTAATTTAATCTGCACCACTGTGTATTCCCTTTGAAATATGCCGGCAGTGAAACTCCGTGTTGAAAATGTATATGGTCCCCCTGTATCGACCAGGTTGCCACTTACCAATGTACAGAGTAGATCAAAAAGCAAACTAAAGAAGTTAGTAAACTTCTATTCTTGCCAAAAGCAATTTTCAGCTATTTGTGTACATTTGTCCCTGGAGGTATTCTTGCAAGCCTGTACTTCTCTTTCAATTTGTAACTGTACTGCTGGGGGGGGTCTCAGTAGCACTGTTTCAACACGCAAGCAAAGAACTAACTCTGGGGAAAGTACAGCAAAATATTTGAGCATATCCAGCAATCCTGGTCCCCTAAAAAAAAAAAAAAAAAAAAAAAAACCACATTTCAAAGGGGCCTGATTTTCACACAAAGTTGTTCAGCAATTTCTGAAGATGTTTCATCATTAACAGAGGCACCATTTTCACTGGCTGATTTCCATTTAACTTACATGGCAGTATTTTGACAAATGGGGCACATGACATTCCTTATCTCTTTTCCATGGCACCCCAGCTTCATTCCTCCCCAGACTTATCTAAGGAGCTACGTCATTCTGAGGAGATACAGGTCCCATAACTGCTGCCAAATTTCCATCTTCCAGTCGATGAACATAGACTAGACTATAGATAATTTCTTATTAGCTAGGTCTGTTCTGTCTTATCTGAAATTACATATGTGTCTTCAGTGTAAGCAGTAATTAAATACAAGATCCACTCACTGACTAGCCACTGCTTCCTCCAGATTCCTCTGAGACTTCTTTTTAATGATTATCATTGTACATGGCACTGGCTTGCACCACTTTACCAGCAAGAACCAGACTCAGACCCAAACATTCATATAGGTGCCACGTCCTACAAGGAGTGACAGACATTCTTGACTTGGTTTTTACAATGGCTAGCAGGCTGAGTGCATTATGTATAGCTCAGCAAATGGAAAAACATACTTTTGGTGTTATTTCTGAAATTATATCTCCTCTCAGGCAATGCACTATCTCAAGACCACAAATTGGCTTCTTATATGACCTGCAGATTCAACCCAAGTTACTTCCTGCCCTTAGGCACTTGAATCACTCCTTGTATAAGGATGACAGTCGCTCTTATACAGTTGCCTGAGCAGGTGATTATGGCAGCACCCATCCTGCAGATAGCAGTGTAGTGACTTCAGGTCTTGCCCAGGAACTGAGAGACCTGGCTTGTGACATAGCTGTGACCCACAACCTCCAGAGCACAGAAGAGAACCTGAGACTTACATGATGGACAAGTCACGAAGCCATTACAGAGAAAAAGATGAATGACATGATTATCATCATCCTATCCTTCTCCTCCTGACACAGTTTGGAATGAAAGTGGCTGTGGTTTCTCTGCTCTAAGTGGATCACAATATTGTCAGTAGATGCCAGTTATATTCAGAGCCTGCCAACCGATGAGAGAGCCTGGTACAGAGACCCAGAAACTGTGAATCCCACATGGCCTAAGAGGACATAGATTAGTCAAAATGGTAGTGGGTAGACAGAGCTCGAGTAACTTCATTAGAAAAAGCTAATAAATGCTCCGGCACCTATATTTTCCCTAAGTTGTAACACAATTTTTTCTTACTCCCCCCTTTTTAAAAGAAGCTAGCCTGCTTTATGTAAAAAATATAAACAGCTTTAATTATATGAAAACGTACAAGGGTTTACTCCACAGGGCATGTACGTCAGACAGATAACAAACAGATAGCTGGTGAATTCCAGTGGGTGAGACAGGGCAGCAAAATTAAGCTACTGCTCTGAACTTCCCCACAGAGGAGGTTCAGCCCATCGCCTGAAACAGGAGTTTACGATAACCAGCTAACTCAGGTAAGCATTTCACGTTGAGTGTTACGAATGTTACATACAGGAACCCCTCTGAGGGCTAAAATGGCCTCATCCTGCTTTTCTTCAAACCCATAACAAAACTTCAAGAGGTGCAAATTTGGATGAATTAGATATGATGAGAGACAAGAAAAGGCAACATCTGTTATATCCAGCAATAAGGGTATCATTCTTACAAAGGTTCTCAGTCACCCACATGAAGCCTATAATTAGATGCCGTGTGGGCAGGTCCGCACCCACCGCCATGGGACTGATTCCAAGTGAAAAGAGCCGGTAGCAACCAGGATTTGACAGGGAGCTGGCTGAACGGAGCTTGCAAAGCAGCAACCCTTTCTGCATTCAGAGTGGTAAGTGGCTGAAAACTTGGGAGGGTTTCTGGGCAAGTGTCCTTACTAACTCCTGGTTGGGGCTGGAGGACTGTAAGGACTCCTGCTTAAAAAAAGACCGGCTAAACGGTATGGTCTGAGTCAACAGGCGAAAAGCAAACAGCAGCACTCAGAGTGATCCTGAGAAGACCCTGGCAGCAGTTACAAGGCTTAAAACTTTTCAATTCCAGGAAATCCCAGTAGGAGACGAGAATTTCTGGGCTATGACAATGTAATGCAGCTAGGAAAACTGGGTGGATTCAGTGGGGCTAAGGTAATTTAAGACTGAATACATCACTATGTTTTTAAAAGAAGAACAAAATGGCAGTATTTGCACATGAAATCTGGACTTTTTTTTTTTTTAAGGGAAAATGCATGAGAACACAAATAACAGCTGAAATGAAAAAGGAGGACAAATTAGGCTACAAATCAAGCATTATTAGGAGCACTGCAAATTTAAAAGTGAGAATGGAAGTGGGAAAGAATTACAGAACTGTTACATGAAAGAATGTGGCAAATGATGTATTTTGGTAGAATACCATATACAGAGAAACTTGAACTAGTCATCAGCAAGGGTCATTCTGCACTTCAGAAATGGCAAAAGGAAAACAGTGTTGGTCTTGGAGATCACTAAATTTAACAACAGTCTGATCGTGAAGAGGAACAGTGAAGGTCCTCCTGGAAAGACAGACAAGTGGCCAGATGCTGGCTGCAAGTTGGATGAAGGCTCCCTAGTTAGCACAGAACTGGCACAGCCACCTCCCAAAACTGAATCATGTTTGTTGGGTTTTTTATGATGCTTGTAGTCAGGTTAAATGATCATAATTGTCTCTGTAAATTTAAATGTATGAATATCAGTATAGGGTCAAGGTGAGAACCCTATAATTTAGGAAATCAGAGCAGGTACTGCACAAAGTCCTGAAGTGGGAAGCCAAGGACTTGATATTTAATAGGTTTTCTTTACTATTATCTTGCAATTTCTTTACATTGTTCACTATTTCTAAGCAACTGACCTAAACACCTTAAAAGCCCAAATCTTACTGAATCCTCCAATGACGAACAAATCTATGTAGAACTTTGCCTACATATTAACCTTTTATTGGAACACTTCCCATGTTAAACGCCTCAAAAAAGAATTTGCATCACTATTCTGAGTCATTATTTCAGGTTAATGCCCTAGTCCACTGTCTCAGAATCAGTTTAAGAGGTCAGTAGATACACAGAAAACTCTACTACCTAGACCAGACAACATATGTGAGCCCTGCCTTGCCCTGGCTACTACTTCGTATTGGGTGGTTTGGAGAAGGAAATCTACAAAAGGTTCTGGACATCTTTGCTCCACTACAAAATTGATTTATCTAATGTTAAATTTGTGGGTTTCAGAGCTATTCAGTTAGGATCAGTTTCCTCCTGGAGAACTTAACTCTACGCAAAAACTGGTGAGCCAGCAAGAATGGAGACTGGCTAATGCCAAGATGGACTTTTACTTAGTATTACTCGTTTGTATTGAAGTAGTGCCAAAGGGCCTTCATCCAGAATCAGAACCCTACTATGGGCTATTTATGGGGAAGGAGCTGAAGGTGAAATTAAGTCTTTTATCAATTATGCCAATTACTCTGCTACCTGAATTAGTACACCATATCACCAGCACTTTATCCAGTACCGTGCACACAAGTTTTCCGTATTTGATAGTCTGTGTCTGAGCTACCAAATGGGGACTGTGCCTAGAAGAGATGATATTCTTTGTATACTTGTAAAGAATGGGCTGAACAACAAAATTACATTCAAATAAAACAGAAAAAATTATAGCATACTTTCAAGTATTTGCATATGGGTAAATACATACCTGATCCCCTTTATGAGGCCTAAAGATATGATTGTAATATTTTTTTCCTTAGTGTCTCTTACCATTTTGGGTAATGTTACAATGCTTGGGTGTGCAATTAGCAAGTGTCCTCTAAGTGCCTCAGGCTCAAAGCCATGCAAGAATTTGCTGAGAGAACGGGAAATTTAACCTGTAACTTCTGTGCCCAAGGCTTATATGCTAAACTCTAGATGGCTTCTTCTCCTTTGTGTTGCCCTTACACTGTTAACTGAGTGCTGTGCCAAACTACTGAAAAATATGAAAGGCTAAAATAAAACACTGAAAAGACAGTACTGACAAAAATATTCTCTCTTTAAGGACAATGCCAGTTCAGAAATTATAAGAAGTATTGTTGGAGTGGTAAGGCAAGAAAAGATGGGGAAAAAAATATAAATGGTGAAAATTAAAAAGACTTGAAAGAAGGTACAGAACTTAAACTTCAGTACTGAAGGGGAAAAAGCAGACCTGAAAATTGTAAAGACAATATAAGACTGAAGGGACAGAAGATACCATGCTTAGCTTTGTTGACAGATGAAAACGAGCTAGCACTGCAGATCGTTACTGCAGAAGGAGCTGCTCCTGCTCTACTGCTGCTTGCTCTGAACATAATGATATTAACAAAGGCTGTTCCCCACCTCAGCATAGGCCGCTGAGGTGACCCTTTAACTTACCATTTGGCTTCTTTGAAACACAGGATGAAGAAGTGGAAGGCACCATCTAGGTCACTGACTCTCATCCATGCCACTTCTCACTGTCACATTAAAATGCGATAAAACTCCATCTTAAAACTAGCTATGTTTTTTGCCCTGTGACTCCAGCTGGATGGCTGTTTCAGGACAACATGCTGGACTTCATTTTTTCATGGCTAGTTCTTGTTCCACCACTACTGCTTTGTTTAAGTATCACTGCTCCTCTTCTGGTCTCAGGTTATATCTTTGGGAAACAACCATTTACACTCTGAGCCTTTGTACCTCTAGTCTAAAAGTCCTCCCTTCACTTCTTGCTCTGCAGTCCCTCTTTTCCATTCTCATGATGATCCAAGAAGACTTTCTCTCAATCTTCTCCATTTTCTCAATATCCCTCTTGAACTGTGCATGCAGCACCAATGAAATCTCTGTACTTTTTAATTAATACCCCCATCTATATATTGAATACAATATATATGCTGAAAATACTATTGTCCCAACTGTCTATGTGGAAACAGACTAACAAGTTGCCTGGCACTTCAAAAGTCACTAATAATACATTAGCAAGACTTCAAAGGCCTTTTCAGTTATTGCTTCCTCAGATGTTCACCTCCACTCTGTATGATATGCAGTGTGACAGCATTTACTTTCCCAAACAATAAAAAATAATCCCACATTCATGACCTGTATTTTTTATTTAGTAATCCCTTAGTCTGGATGTCAGTATTTTTTCAGTATGAGCTCATGTCCAGCAATACCAGTGTTGAAAGTTGGCATGCAGCGTAATGCCAGGAACTGATTCCTCTAAAACCCTAATCAGTGATGATCCATCATGAGCAGTAATTATAGGGTCAAAAAACAGGGCTAAAAGAACATGATCACAGCTTGATCATGATGTGATGCGAGGGTGCACAGTAGGAAGAGCTCTATTTGTAAATCCAGGAGTTGCCTTCTAGTTCTTTGCCTTTAGAGTCTGAGATGCAATAATTACTTAATTTTTAATCTACTTAATCCATGCATTTAATTTTTAATCTACTTAACTGTTGTAGTAGTGCATGTATATAATTTTAATTTCTTAACCAAAATACCAAGTAGCAGAGCAGATCTTATTAAAATCCGAGTATCATGAGACTTACAAAGTTGATCTTATAAAAGTGTCACGTTAGTTTGTCATGTCATGTAACTGAATTCAATTATACAACTTAATCTTTTAACAGTTTCTCACAATTTTTCTTTCATGAGTGAGTAACCTGTGGAGAGTTTCATTATTCTGCCTCAGGCTGATATCAGACTGAAACTCCATGGGTCTGAAATTCCTCAGGTCATTCATCCTATTTTTTTTTGCCTGTTAGTATATCAGTTTTCTTCAAACCTGGACTTTTATTACTAATCAATAACTTAACAAAAATTTGTCATAAGGTCTTTCTATAGCTTCTTATTTTTTTAAGGATCCCAAATATGAGTTACCAAAGTCCAATGATTTTAAAATATGTAGTTCCAGCAGCTGTTCTAAAGCAGATCTAGCATTACTGTCTGAACAGGGTATCTCCATGAACTTTTTTTCTGGTGTGAACATCAGCTGGTTTTGGTAAAGAGAGAAAAAGAAAAGTGTAAACATTTCACTTCAGTTGCATCATTGCCTTTTTTTTCCATTTTATCTAGTAATGGACCAAAAACATTGCATCTTTTTAATTCTTCCATGCATGAAGGACTCCTTAATTCATGTGTTAATTCTACTGGCCATAAATTTACACGTTGGCAATGCCATTTTCCTTATGAAACCTGTGTGACTTCTAGCTATTCATTCCCAGTTACCAATATTCCCCTTTTTTTTTTACTCTTGTATCCTTCCAGTTTCTTTCACTTTACCAAGTTGCCTGTAGGTTTTTAATCTCTTTTCTATCACTTTTTTTTTCCAGTATAAAGGTACCTAATCTTCATTAAAGAAAACGGTGGCTGTTTTGTATCCTGTTACTGTTCACCAGGAAAAAAGATAAGAAGAGTAATAAGAGAATGGTGAGTAAAATTCTTAGCAATTAGATAAATAACATATGTTGTTTAAAATTTAAAAAAAAAAAAAATCTATTTATTGTAGTGAGATTATTAGGTTAAAAATGCTGATAATTAAAACCCCTGAGATTTGGGCTTCCTTCTCATGAATAAACTGTGTGCCTGTTTGTGCGTGTCCTGAGGAAGGTGTGTGGGTATATGTGTGGGACTTAAAAATACACTGTTGACAGTCATTATGCAGACTTTCTCATATCTCAAACCATCCACTAGTGGCCCATGAATCACAGGTTGAGCAACAGTGTCCCGAAGGTGACTTGATGGCCTATTGTGAAGGACAACTACTGCTCCAGCATAGGTTTTATATATTAGGATGTCAGTCCAGGAATATTTGTAATTTATTACTATTTTTTTCTGAGCTGAACAGCAATTTGGAAATATTTAGTGCTGTTTTCCTTCAGAAGTGCATATCCTCTGTCCATTGAGTATAACAATTGAGCTCAGCATTCAGCAGCCTTCTTGCCAGCAATACTGGCTAGGCTGAGATCACATTCACAAACAAGTCATTCCAGTTCCTCTTGTTCAGCAGTAAGCTTTTTAAATGCCTAGTGGAAGAATTTTCCCCCATCAAACTGCATGTTGCCTCAACTCTTTTTACAAAGACATAATTTCTTAACCTCTTTGCAATCTTTTTGTCATTAAGTTAACATAGACCAATATAGAAAGCCTATCCACTAAAAAATTGTCTCCTACCCAAACTACACCTCTCTTTTTAACAGAATGAATCATTATTCCACAAAAAAATAAAAATTAAAAAATAATTTTCCTGCATCTTCTATTACTTACCTAGCTACATGTTAATTTCTGTTTTCTGCCTTCAAAAGAAGAACCTCTGAAAGGAAACTACTGATCACTTTTATTTGGCAACAACCTCCCACATTTTCTAAAATCATTACTCATTAGCTGCCTTTCAGATTTTGGGTCTGAAAAGAAATTATACTACCCCTCCTGCTGTAGTGTTCCCAACACGGACTATACATCTCCTGAGTATGAGAGCTCTCCATTAAATATAAGCAAATCCCACTGAGCTCTCCAATTCATTTGATGAGCCACATCTTCTGTGATTTTCCTGCACTGTCATCAGGTTCTCATCATGATGATGGGTACTTCTTGACAGATACTCCAGCTGAACAGAGGTCCTCCTTTTGGCTAACAGCTAGGACCTCTCTGTTCTTGTCTGTCACCAGCTGCTTAGAGTAACTCCTGATCCTTTATCCCTCCTACTCTTACTCACTGCCAGACTTCCTCTCCACTTTCCACTCTCCTCCAGCAGCTAGTTTTCTTCTCTGTTAACTACATCAATGGATGTGTTAGGCTTGGGAACAGAATTGTATTTCCAAGGAAATTCATGATTCGTCTCAGCTCTGCGCTTTGCAACTCCAGCTCACTGTTCAGATATTCAGCCTTGCTCCTCTGCCCTACCACAGAAACAATGAGCTATTACCACACAGGGACTTCAGAGCTGATTGGAGAGTGCTCAGAGAAACACACTCTGCCCTCTGACCTTACCCCATTTGGCTTGGTTAGAAAAGCATGTCATTACAGCCAAATAATCCAACTTCCACCAAAAAAAGCACATAGGTGGACCACATATGCCTCCTGTCTGTCATTTGACACACAAGCTTCAAGGACAAATTCTGTGAAATTCCCAATTGTTTCATGTTTGTTTCTGAGAGCATTTATTAGTATGAATGACCTTCGGAGCATTGATTTTCTAGCTTTCTCACATTGCCAAATCTCTAAAAATATCCCTTGGAGACAGTTTCCCACCAAGGAAGACTGTACCTACTAAATTTACCATTTTTTCTTAATTACTTCTAATAAGCTATCTCAGTGGCCAGGGGAGACAGCTCAAAATTTTTGCTTTACAAGAAAAGCAGTATGTTGAAAATGGGAGGCAGGTACCATAGGAAACACCTAGAAGAAGAGGAAGTTGAGACCAAGGCAAACAGGAGGGGAGAACGGTGAAATATATGGAACCCCTGCCACAGGAAAGCCAAGTGAGGAGAGGAATCTGAATAAAGTCAGGGATACAAAGGTGCATAGATGCAAAGAACCCTGGGTAAAAACAGCATAAACAGCCTGAAGATACAATCATAGAATCATTTAGGTTTGAAAAGACCTTTAAGATCATTGAGTCCAACCGTTAACCTAACACTACCAAATCTACCACTAAACCACGTCCCTAAGCACCACATCCGCATGTCTTTTAAATACCTCCAGGAATGGTGACTCAAGCACTTCCCTGGGCAGCCTGTTCCAATGCCTGACAACCCTTCTGGTGAAGAAATTTCTCCTAATATCCAATCTAAACCTCCCCTGGCACAACTTGAGGCCATTTCCTCTAGTCCTATCACTAGTTACTTGATAGAAAAGACCAGCACCCACCTCACTACAACCTCCTTTCAGGTAGTTGTAGAGAGCGATCAGGTCTCCCCTCAGCCTCCTCTTCTCCAGACTAACCAGCCCCAGTTCCCTCAGCCGCTCCTCATAAGACTTGTGCTCCAGGCCCTTCACCAGCTTCATTGCCCTCCTCTGGACACACTCCGGCACCTCAGTGTCCTTCTTGTAGTGAGCGACCCAAGCTGTCAAGCATGTAAACTTTACCAAGTTACAGGTATCACTGTCTTCATTCTACCACACGTCCCACCTGTCTCCTCACAGCTGGCAAAAATCAGGACCTTGTGATCTGATTCACTCCCTCAGCAACGTGCATGCAGCATTGGCTGTGCAAGAAATGCAACGTACAGCAAAACTGAGTGGAGGGGAAGGATCAACTCCCTTGTTCTGCTGGCAACACTCCTCCTGATGCAGCTCAGGATGTTACTGGCTGCCTTTGCTGCAAGGGCATGTTACTGGCTTATGGTCAATTGGTGTCCACCAGGACCCTCAGGTCTCTTTCTGTAAAGCTTCTTTCTGGCTGATGGGTCCCCAGTATGTACCAACCAGTGTTCAGGTGCAGGTCTTTGCATTTCTCTTTGTATTACACTCTTTTTAAAAGGACAAATCACTCTAAATAAAATGCTTAATGTATATATTCCATTTGCTTTAGGTGGTTGGAATGTGGATTATTGCATTTTATCTCCTTGGCACAGTAGCAGGTGAGACACTATATCTATAAAAACTATCACTAGAAGGTGTATTCAGATGAAAGAATATATAGGAGATGATGACTGGTATTTTCCCTTACATTGAAGCTGTAGTATGATTTGTGGGTCATTGTATGACAATGTCTATTACTGTGCATAGAATTAATGCTAAAAGGCTCTGCTCTGTTTAAATTTTATTATTAAGAATACAAGAGACATAACTCTGTCCTGAAAATTCACAGAGAAATTCAGAGCCACGTGTCCTCCTTCTATAAAGACAGTGCACGAGCTGTCTTTACATGACTGCTGTATACAAAGAACCGCTCAGGAACAGGGTGCTTAGCACAACAGACAGTGTTAAAATATAAAAGTTGAACATAAGTGAGCAAGAGACCTGCTTGATCTAGAAAAAGCTACTATATTGAAAGAAATGATCATTTCATTCACAGTACAAGGTTACTGCTTAGATATCCTTCATTCCAATGAGCAGAGACACAATGCTTTGGAGGAGGAAGCATGCAGGAGCAATTCTAACAAGCACTTCTTAAAAGACTTTTTTTAAAAGAAATTGAATTAATCCTTTACAAGCCTAGAAAATGGTGTCAAAACAGTGTCTGGGTCTTTACTTGGTTTATCCTCAAATTATTTAGCTCCCCTCGTGTTACCTGCTTCAGGCAATATCCATAAAGGAAACAAGAATGAATCTCAGTTTCCAAATTAATCATAAAATGAAATCCTTAGTTTTCTGCTCTTCAGACTATACATCATCAAGCGTAAGAGAGTCCAACATATAAAGAAGTTGTTTCTTCTACTCTAGGTAAAGAAGTTTGCTACCCCAGGCTTGGCTGTTTTACAGATGACCCACCCTGGTCTGGGGTACCGGGGAGACTGCTGACAGGTTTGCCTGACTCTCCAGAACATATGAACATCAGCTTCAATCTCTACACTAGAGAAACAGGAAATAACTCACAGGTGACATTTATTTTTAACATCAAGAACTAACTAAACCTACAAATGTTTGTTGACTTGTTAAAAAGTCTACGTCAGTCATCATAGGCAAACGAGTCAGAATAAGAAGATAGTTTGAAAGTACAGTAATGAATGTACTTGGGGTAAAGCATGAAAAAAAAATGTTGTGAATGAACTGTAGGACACAACGGCTTTCCTGGCATTTTCCTGCATGAGGATATGGGTTATGGCAGACTACCTTTTGCATGCATTTAGCTCTCTGAGGAAAGTTGAAGACTTGTTCAAATAAACAGCTTTCTGAGTATTCAGATAGGAGAGCAAATACTGCTGACTTACAGGAACGCTGAGCTAGGAAGGTATTGTGACTTTTAAAAATAAAAGTCTGAAGAAGACTGATTTTATGCGATTTCCAAACCCACATTCCACCCTGAAATCTAAGTGATTTTACATTCTTACCTGTCTCTCTGCACTCTGAAAATAAGACAGAAGTCCTCGAGTTGCTTATGCCCTGAAATACTGAGCAGAGCAATGCAGAGGAACCTGTAAGATCAGGAGCTAGGACCACATCACTTCAGTAAATGCTTATGGAGCTACTAAATGCCTTTCCGGCTCCCAAACCTAGCGTCCCGTGAGCTGTACAGGGATGTTTAGGATTCCTCTGGCATGAACTGTGATACCATCACTGCTGTTGCAGACATCATTGCTTGCAGCAAACCTGGTTGCCACGCTGAGAATCCAACTCAGGCTCTCTAAAGATGAAAGGTTATACCCATAATAAACTTTTACAATCTGCAGAGCAGGGACAGGTGAGCACACAAGATGCATTCAGCAGCAGGTTACTCAGCACTTCTGTTGTTGATAAAATAAGTCAAAATACACCTTGCACTACTTCCTAGCCACTAAACTTAAATGTATCTATGATCTAGGGCACAGCCCTTCCACACCCAAACTCCCTGAGCTCACATCACAGACCCTGTATTTGTCTGAAAACAATACAGACAGTCAACTATCATTCTCAGAGAAAAAGGAAAGCATACAATTAAGCAGCTTGCAGCAATATGTGAAGATCAGCTTCACCCCTATTGCATGCAGCTCTTGCATGAAATTCTTTCAGCCTTTCTGGAGTAGCAAAACAGGCATAGAAACATCACCTATCCACAAAAAAAAAAAAAAAAAAAAAAAAAAAAAAAAAAAAAAAAAAAAGCTGTTGCTTAGATGCAGAGCAGCACGTTGAAACCAAAGGTCAGGTCAGTAAAAGAGCAAGCTGAACCAGGAGGTGCAGAGCTGGTGGGTTGCTTTCTGGAGGAACTCGTCCAACTCGGCCCAACAGGCATCATGCGACACTGTGGCCCTTTTAGGTTGCTTCATATTCCACATAAGGGGGTTCTCCCTGCATTAAGCAAAATAGATAGGAGCAGCAGAAACCACATGGGCACAACTTCTTTGGAAACCATAGTGGAACGGAGAAAGGTGAGATACAAGGGACCCTAGACCCAAAATCACAGACTTTGTGCAGTCAAAGTAGTCCCTTCAGTCCTATAGAGGGGATGACCTAGCTGACTTTTTTCAAATGTTTGAAAGTATGAATAGATAAATTTTTTTTCTATTTTTTTTTTTTCTTTTTTTACACACAGGTGATCTCAGCAATAAATTCATCAACCATCCAAAACTCACATTTTTCCTCACGTAGGAAAACCTCTTTCATCATTCATGGATTTGGCAGCACTGGAAAAAAAGGCTGGGTGGTAGAAATGTGCTTGGTATGAGAGAGTATCCTCTGATTTCCATCAGCAGTTGTAACTACAATCTGTCAGTATCTTTTAGGTGCTAATGCTCGCCTTCCATTTTGCAATTCATTAGGTAATAGCAGATACCAATCAAGAAGTAAATTTCACAAAAGCCAAAATGTTCCCACTCTGGAAGATGCAGCATAGTCAAGGCTTCTTGGTCATCTCTGACATTTTGCTTCTCCAGAGAGTTTCCATCCTCAAACCCTACAGATCAGATCAAAGCCATAAACTGAACACAGATGTCCCCAGTCTCTACACCAATGTCAGAATATCGGATTAGACACACCAATTCACTACCTCTCCCATTAGGAGCAATTGAACCGTCCTTCAGTCAAAAGGCCTTCCTGAGTTGTAAAGCTCAAGTTTCATTCTGCAAATAGTATTCTTGTTCACCACTATTCAGTTCTTAAAAAAAAAACCCACACCAAAACACAAAACTTTTTGTTTGATCATAGAGTGCAACGTAAAAAGATTTGAAATGTGGAAACTACCACAAAACCAGCAGAACGTACTGTGTCAATGACAGCCTTGGCTCTGATGGATAAGCAAAACCTACTCTAGTTTCTGCTTCTTCCACAGTGGCAGGGAAAAGGACAAGCTAGAAAAAGACCACCACTGAATCTGCAGTCACAGATCTGCAGCATTATTTTTGTTCATAAATCTATGAAAACTTTTAATCTAGAATATTAACTTTCCAATTTTTTCAGTTGAAAAGAAACAGCAATTCTATCTGCCTCTCCACACTACAAACTTATGGTGCCTACAGGAGAGAAGAGAGTCCAGGATTCAATATGCTATCACTTCAAGCTTCTGTCTTCCTTGTCCTTCACCTTCAGCTGTTTATCATGGATTAATTTTTGTTTCCACTCCTTGTTCTTTCTCAAACCTTAAGTAAGCCTTAGTGACAGAGAGCTACAACTGCAGACTTTAATACATGATTCTTCCAGTGGAAAAATCACTGATGTCTGCAAGACTGACCAGTACCAAAGCGACCAATGCATTAGTTTGCTTTGCTGAAATAGCAACTTTCTACTCTGCTCCAAAACTTTCCAGTCTGACATGACTTTCTCAGTTTTAAAGGCACTTGGTAAATAAGTCTACTTCCCATGCTAGTCAGTTAAACCACCAACATCCCTCAAAGAAAGTCACATACCGTATATAGAAACTACTGTGCAGTTGTGTGGCTTTTTCATATTATTTCAAATATGTATACAAACGGCTTATAATGTAAAATATTTTTATTAAGGTCTTTCATAATTGATACTTTTTGGATGAATGCCTTGTTATATTCCACTTTGTAAGAAGATGCATGTTTCAGTGTCATACAGGCTACAGTGAAGAGTACGGGTTAGTAAAGAATGAGAAATTCCATTATTATATTACCTTTTAACATTTATTCTGATTTAAGTTGAATCTCTGTTTGTTATTTTGTTTCCTTAAATACTTTGCTTTATGTGTTCCCACATCAGCTCTTACTGGAAGTGGAAAATATCAACTGCATTGCTGTCGATTGGCACGAAGGTGCAAAAGGCACCTACGTCAGTGCAGTGAACAACATCCGTGTGATTGGGGCTGAGGTTGCTTATTTCATAAAAACTTTGCAGGTAAAAGACACAGCTACAATTCTTAAGTGTTTGTAGTGGGGTTATGATGCTGCTGCTTTGATTTTGAACCTTGTCCAGTACGGTCAGCCAGTGCTTCAGGAAGAGCTGTACAATGCATGCAGTTGAGATCCATCTAATTATACTAATTATCAACTCTGGAAGGACTTCTCACAGTCACAAAAGACGCAAATTAAGCTAATGTGGTTGAAAAGAGGTGCCAATTAATTAAAGACCAGTAGGTGGCAACATTTCCATATGATGATACAGGCAAGAAGGCATTCAATGGAAATGAGGCAAGGCCTACAAGTTCAGCGCTTACAGGATTTTTTCCAGCATTATATAAGTGTGCTAGAAGTAAATTAGTATCTCAGCACCACTGAAACGAGCAGGAGCTGGCTCACTTGATAATGCCATATTTGCCTGTCTACAGGCACCAGAAACTGTCCAGCTGTTGCCTTCTACCTGTGAATTTCCTGAAGGCAAATGTTCATTTACACATATAGCGCAGAACTGCTTAGCTGCAAAGTTTAAGAGTACCAGTATTTCCCACTGACTTCAGAAAGACTTGTGAGTACTTAGAACTGCTGAAAATCAGAACCCTGCCTAGCTATGGACTTGATCCTGGTCAGGAGGTGTTCATCTTAAAGTGCTGCAATAGAGAGTTCAGAGCCCACAAAGCAAAGCTCCAACTTTTTGAGCACCTGAGTATCAAAGAACACCTCCCCAGAATCTGCTGGGGTACAATCTACTGTTTCTACCTAGGAAACTCCTACCTAGCCTCACACGTTTGCTTCTGTATCTTTCTTCTTTGTGTACAAATCCCAGGGCACTCAAAGATGGGCTCAGTTTCTCATTTAGTATCTCTATTACTGCCCCATTTGCAGTCTAGGCCCCTCTTTCTTCCATTACAAAAATGCATAAATGATCCTTAGACTTTCTTTTCTTTTCCCCAATTTAAAAGCTTCTGAAGTTTGACTTTAGGAAAAAAATAAGCTGCATGGTAAATAGAAGCACTGCAATAAAATGTATTCAGAGGAATCTGCTGTCTAACAATAAAGGTAGACAGGCCAGTACTACCCATATTTTTTTAATTTGGTAGATGCATGACAAAACAAAACCAAACCATGTAAAAACCTCAAGCAATTAGCAACCAATCCTTGTTGTCTTTGGTCACTACAAAACCAAGCAAACCCCTGGATGAAATATGACCCTGCATGCAGCCTACACGCTGATTAATCTCCATTTCCACCTTCAACACATGCGTAATATCTCAGCAGTGCAGGTCTTGTACAGGTGACATCTGCCAAAGAGGACAATGAATGTCACCCCACTAAACTTGTCAGTGGAAATATTATTGAGTGATATGATCACACGTTCTAAGCAGACACATGGAGAACAGACTTGATAAAAAAGGGCTCCATAACAGAGTAAATAAAGAAAAAATAAGATCATTTTGATAGAAGATGAAATTAGGGGTTGATCCACATGAGAAAGAACGTTCGTATTTTGTCACCAAGGGTAGCTGAATACGGTAACCATATGCCAACACTACAACAGTGAATCTGTCATCACTAGACATTTAAAATTCTAGATTGGATCATTTTTCTTTCAAGTCTTAGTGTAATTCAAACAATAATTAACTCGTACTCTCACCCTGTTTGCTACGCAGAAAGTCAGTCTAGATGGTCCCAAAGGCCCATCATGTAAGACACCCTCTTTGCTTGCTATTTAAAGCCTGTGTTCTTGTCTCCCACCACCACCTTAACAATCAGAAAATCTTCAGATATTCCCCTCGGGAAATCCATTTAATTGGCCACAGTCTGGGAGCACATACTGCAGGAGAGGCGGGAAGAAGGATCCAAGGCATCAGACGGATAACAGGTAGGCTGTTCACCGAGGTGCAGAGCTAACATAGCACGGTTCTAAAGGAAAGAAACTTGCAACACACTGGTCTGTAGACTGGAATTAAATCATTGGCAGTGCTGGAGACACCTTGCATAAGAGCAGGCAAACTTTATGCTTCTCAGAAACAAGGGTAATTATTACATCTTCTTTCTCTAGTTAGGTTAAAAACTCTTTAGTGGAAGACTTTAGTGGAAGGACAAACATAGTTAATAAGTTTGTAACATTATTGTCATTCACTGGGTTACATCAAGCCCTACACAAAGACAAAGCAACATACCAAGAATCCTTAGTTTTTCCTATTCGTAAAGCTTTACAGGCTAGTAATAAGCTCACAGGTTATAAAATACCTCCTTCATAGTAATACAATGCCATTATACAGTCTATTGGAAAATATTTTACATCTGTTGGAATAAGTTTGCCAAAAGGTTCATAAAACCATATGATTGCATGTTTTTTTCAGTTTAGCTCAGAATTCACATCATTATTATTCAAGATGCTTTCTGCAATACTCAATATGTGATGTTGTAAGTTGGCAAAAGACATACTAACACGTGCAACACTTCTCTCCCTCCCTCAACCAATAAATGTGGGGTTTTTTTAGGCTTAGATCCTGCTGGGCCCTATTTTGAAGGTACTCCTCCTGAGGTGAGACTGGATCCTTCAGATGCAGACTTTGTTGATATTATTCACAGTAACGCTGCTCACTTCCCTGCCATAGGTAAGTGTTCATGTGCAAGTAAATATCTGCAGGGATGGGCATGCCACTAAGACACTGGTGACACATGTGTATCTCAGGGTTTGGAATGTATAACACCACCGGTCACCTGGACTTTTACCCAAATGGAGGAAGTGTGATGCCTGGATGCACTGATTTCATTCCAGAGATGAAGCAAAGTGATTTTGAAGTTATCATTGCAGGTAAACATACATTCCCAACATGCATAGTACTTTATTTTCGTTCAATCCTGAAACATGAACTGTGAAAGTAACTGTCTGTTTGGGAGAAAACAGCAAAACAAAATTGATTTTTGCTTATTTACTCATAAATTAGAAAAGGCAGTAAGAAACAATAAAGGCTGGATCAGAAAAGTGTTACCCAGGGAACGCTGTAGGGAAAGGAGGTATAATACAGGCCTAAGCTTTACTTCTGTAATTTGAAATTGGACCTGCAGAACACATAAAGGCGCAGAACACATAAAGGCACAGAACAGGGAGTGTGCAAGTCCAACAGCCCAACCACCCCAGCAGGAGGTTTTCCAGGCTGAGATAGGCCAGCGTCATGACTAAACCGACAGTATGTCACCACCACCTTTGGTTCCTTGCAGATGCTGCAAAGAGCATCCAACACTTTCAAAGGCATGAATTAGACAAAAGCACTCAGTGTTTCCAGGGACTGTACATGCTTCACCTCTCCACCTGAGACTTCTCTCTCTTCACAGGCTTTGGAGAGGTTGGCAGAAGGCTGGTAGATTCCTCTTGCTCTATTAAGCCTTTTAAAACTATAAATAATGTCATCTTGCTGTGACATCTCATATATATGTGGCTGTCTTCTTAAAAGGGACTATTACACCATAGCAGACTAATGCATCTCACTTGAAATTTTGGCATAACTGGCACACAGTTCTCTGGATAAAACACAGACAAAACAGTAACTTTTACTGCAACTTGAAATGTGTAAAACTGGATGAAAAATTATTACAAGACCATGCTGCTCTTCTGTTCCATGCCTTGGCTGTTTCCATGGTGAGGCAAGTGCAACTTCTTGTACCGGAGAACAGGAGGTTATTTCACAGATGCTCATAAACTTTGTTCCAACAGATGCTACAATCATTGGGGGGTGCCATCACTCACGCAGCCATGAGTTTTATTTTGAAAGTATCCTCCATCCCACTGGATACCTTGGATATCCCTGTGAAACGTACAAATCTTTTGAGGCAGTAAGTATATCAACCCAGGAATGGGTGAGCTGTAAAGAAAATAATCCAGGTCTCCTCACTCACGATAGGTCCCACTATGTGCACAGAGCGCTTGGATGCTGATGGTTGTGCTTTCATGGTGTGGTTTGGTAGGAAGAAGCACACAGCGAAGCACAGGCACAGTGGCTCCATCAACTATTCCGCTCTGAAAAATGAATCCTGAAGCACAGATGATTTCACCCAATAGGAAAAAAAATTAAACCCCATACAATCCTCACTCTAAACTTTTATGCAAAGAGCACATAGGTTAGATGTATCTACCCTACTAATTCCTGGGTGAAAGAAGAGACATTTGGAGCCTCCAAAATCATTGACTCTTCTCTAATTTACACTGGGCACTGATTAGAGCACCTAAACAAATGCACTTACGAATGATGTTCCTTTTTTCCCCCTCCATATCGTGTTGCAAAGTGGATACAGGCAAGTTCCCTTCCACTGGGAGGGTAAAATTGGCTTATATTTTGTCCTAGACTCTAGCTGAAAAATATTTGAACTAGGGATTTTCAAACCATCATCCACACAGGTATTAAACCTGCTTATTCCACACACCACTGGTATGCCTAAGTGCAGACGCCGTTATCTGAAACAAGTTTATCAGGTTTTGGTGGTAAGATATGACAACACACAGCACTGCCACAGCCTTGCAAGATCAGAACAGCATCTTGATCTTTAATTTTGTCAGAGCTAGGATGAAAAAAACCCACTCCTCATTAACTGATGCTTGTCTTTTCCCTAGGGAGACTGCTTCCCATGTTCCCAGGAGGGATGTCCAATGATGGGCCACTATGCTGACAGATTCCCAGCTAAATTGAAGAGGGTAAACCAAAAGTATTTTTTAAATACAGCAGCAGACCCACCTTTTGCTAGTAAGTGGAGGAGGTTTGTTACAGTTGATCATCTGTTTGAAAAGTGATTGCCTTGATGTGATTTACAGCCATGCACTTCTGTTGCTTCTATAAACAAGTGCTAACATCTCTGACAAAAAAATGCTACATTAGTTACCAAAATTCAAGCTCACCGAGTCTTTCATTTGCCAACATGAATGAATTCCAGTTAGGAAAGAAAGAACTTTCCAGTATACTAGCATTTTTAGATCTCTCATATCAATGACAATCTAGTTTTATTTTGCTTGTCTTTATGCAGCTTGGAGACAAAAAGTATTTATCAAACTGTCTGGTGTAAAGAAAATGAGGGGGGACATAAACCTAGTTTTCCATGACACAGAGGGGAACACAAAAGAATATGAAATTGCCAGGTAAGATAAACTAATATTTCCCTATAGCATTTAATGCTGCTAACCTTAATCTACACATTTTCCACATATTTAAGCAGTGCAAACACTTATTTTGTGTTGCAGACATTCTACTTAACATCAGATATGAAAAAAAGTTATCCTGTAGATAAGACCTATGAGGGCAGATGGATGGTTGCAAAAAGGAAATGAAAGTCACTTCCTTTCCATGAATTATGTGACTTTACAATAAATTAGGAATACAGTTTGACAGAAGTGCTGTGTTTCCCTGAGTTGCTCCTAAAAAAAATAAATTTACACCTCTGGAATGCATGTAATTCATAGAGTGCTCACTCGTTACATACATGCTTTAGCACTGTCGCTCCCACATTAGCATGGCATCACACGTGTCAGCATACTCTCTCCACGTGCTGACAAGACTCTCTGCTCTGCCAGTGACTTGCTGTATGATCTCAGGCAAGGTAATCCTGTGCCTGAACTTATCAAATTTGCTAAATGGTACATTTATATAATCTGGCCAGTGAGCTTCATTCACAGCTCACATCATCTCCCACTGACTACCAAAATAGCAGCTCCCACTGTCTTCTGTACCTGCTCCAAACCAAGCACTTCCACGCATTCTCCTGCCATACTCTGTGCATGTGCAGACCAAAGCCCCACAGAAGTTCCCAGATCTTCTATAAAATCCTCCCTAAAAACCTTGCCTGGAGCTCTTCCTGCAGTGATACCTGCAAAATTCAGCACCCTTGGAGGCTGGAGGCAGCGTCACCCTTATCTCCCGGTGGTCTCCTGCCACATGCATATTTAAAGTTTCCAATATTGTTTTTCACCCTCTCCCTGTTCAGAGCATAACACCCCAGAGTCCTGGTCCAGTGCTCTGTAATGTTGCAAAGAACAGCAAAAGTGCAAATTTCTGTTGTAGCAAAGGGGAAAACCCAACTCTTGTGGAGAATGTGATTTAGTTCAGTAATCTCTAAACTGTTAAACTTAGCATTGCTGTCTTCATTTTATTTGCAGTGGAGTCCTCTCTCAAGACCAAGTTTATACAAAATACCTTGATGTTGAAATTAACCCCCAAAATACTAAAAAAATTGAATTTCTCTGGAATAAAACCATATTCACTCTGCTCTGGGCAAGACTGGGAGCAGAAACAGTCAATATAACTCATGGAGAAGATGGACATAGGTAAGTATATCCCTTTTACAGGTCAGAAGGAATGGGAAAGGAGTGCAAAAACTCTGGGACACAGGATTGAAAACTGATCTTAATAAATTGGACACATGGTTTGTAATCAACAATGTGAATTTCAGTAACGACAAGAACAAGATATTACACTGTGGACAGAAAATCAAATGTTCGAGTACAAGCCAGGGAATAACTGTCTGGAAAGGAATACAGCAGTGAATAATTTGGAATGTATACTGTTTTGCCACTGCAAAACAATTACAAACCAAGATAAAGCAAGTCTCATTCCCAGGTGCATTACCAGGAGTATTGTACAGAAGATCCAGGGAGTAATTATTCTAATTTGAATAATTGGGGTAAGACTGTAACCAGAAGCAGGGTCATTTTCAAGGTTGGAGACTATACTTCAGGAACAATGCACACAGACTGAAGTCTGGAAAAAATAGCAAAAGAGATTTAGAAAACTTGATCTGTGTAGAGCAGCTGAAGGAAATGTGTTTCCCAATAAAGAAAAGCCTGGAGAGGAGCATAAAAACATATGCATAAAGTGTCCATGAAAGGCAACAGTCAACTATTCCACATATCTACTGGGTTTAGGTCAAGGTTTAATTGATGTATTTTACAACAGAAGAAATATTGGTTAGATATTAGGAAAAAAACTTCTTCACAGTTTGGCATTGACAAGGATTATTTGGAGAAGCTGATGAACTCCCTTTCAGTGTGAGCTCCTAAAAGAAAAGCTGCAAAGCTTTGATTGGGGAAATCTAGTTAAGCACCTAGCCTAAATAAAGGGAGCTTAACAAAACGCCTTTTTGACTTTATCTAGAGCTCTGTATTTATGAATTTAGAGATTATTTTTATTCATGTATTAAAACTCAAATTTTACAGCTGCTCCCCAAAAGAAGGAAATTCAGCTTGTTACTGTTAATATGCAGATGCTAATATTCTGTACAGCAGGCTTTTAAGAAGGCTTAAGTGGGATTATGGATTGAACTAACAACCCTCAAGGTGACAGCTGACAACCTTTCGTTTTTCTTTGGGGGAAAATAGATAAATAAATCTTGATTCAAGTATTTTTTTCTTCTCAGGTCAACTTTTTGTGGCCATGGAACTGTGACATATGGAGTTCCCCAATTGCTTACACCTTGCGAGAAGGTCACCGGGTACAACTGTTCTGTAAACAGCAGCTGAGCAAACCATCAGTCCTGTGCATGAGAATGTTCGTACACAAGGCTATTAAAGCAAAAAATCAAACTGCCTATTGCTTCCTTTATTTTTTCAGTTCTTTGCAAACACACTTGTCAATTTTTTTCATGTTTGGACCAAGTTTATTGTGCTTGTAATTACGGAGGCAACTGGAAATCATATATGCTAAAATCCATTTATAACAGTGCACAGTCTTACTCTACCAGTGCCTCAAGATAAGAGCTGTTTCCCACCACGTTGATAATTTGCCAGATTTTCTGTCTATCAAACACTCTCAAGGCAGCACATTACCTCAGCACACCCCTGGGGCTGGGAATAGCCCCAAACACCTCCTTTCTGCAACCTATGCTACTGCTCAAAATTTTCCAGCCCCACACAAGAGCACTGCCCTCAGAAGATGCTGTGGGATGAGGCAGGAGCAGAACAAGACCAAGATATTTCTTCAGCGGGTCAGAACAGGACTTTGTACGCTGCACCTTCATGGAAGCAACAGATGAAGGCAAACCTCAAGTGTTCCCCGCTTTGGAAGAAACGAAACAGCTCAATCACAGCACCTGGCTACTGCTTAATTTCAAACACATACCTTTGCTATGGCCTCTGACAATCCTGGAGAGAAACTCTGACTTTGAATAACTCCAGGCTTTGCAAAACCTAGGACTGACTATTTCACATTAAAATGAACACTACTGCTCTGCAAAGCATGGCACGAGTAAGCCACCTGGAGCTTTAGGAGACCAAGGCAGTGGATATTTTTCTAAGTATAAAAACCAACTTGAGCTAATGAATAGGAAGCAAGAGTTAATAATTTATTCAGTCTCATTTCCCCATGTTTGATAAACAATGTACAAGCACTTGGGCACATAAACTTCTAAGAAATAGGAGTAGAAATACAATATTAAGAACATATTTATAATGAGTATAAATATCTGAATGAATTTTTTTTTAAAAAAAGAACAACAGTCATTGTTGTATCCTTGACTAAACACTAATCAAGCCTGTATGAAATTAGAAGCATAATTAAACACAAGCCTGAGGTTCAGCCAAGGGAGACCTGCAGTCCCGAGTACTGCAAGTGCCCCAGGGACTTGAGGGGTGGCAAGGGAAACGTGAACAATGGTGGGAAGCACCGTGCCGCATCCCAGGAGAGAGACACGGCATCCTGCAGCACCAGAAATCCAGTCCTCTCCTCTGCCTGCTTCCTATTCCAGACTACAGCTTCTTCAGGACTGCAGAAACATAGCTAGGCCTTTATTTATCACTTTCTTTCTCAAAAGCTGTCTTTCTTCCAACAGCTCCTGGCTGTAAGGTCGCAAGGACCAGAACAGCTCCTCCAGGCACAGAGAGCATCCTGCATTGTACTGGGGACACACATCCCAGCCCTACCCCTTCTTCCCAAAGGAGAGGCAAGCAGCTGAAACCCATCTGCCACGGCCTAAAGAATGTCTAGTTGGTCAGTTTGCCCTGTGTTAACACTGTGTTGAATAAGAGCAGCAGACTAACTATGATAAAATCCTAACTCAGATCTTTTCCACCAGCTCTTAAATTAAATGGGAAAGACTGTTCCCCCCTCATTTTGAACAAGTGTTAAAACTTGTCAGTGTACTAGGGCATGTACCGGTTCTCCTGTATCACTGATAAGAACATGTTTATAGACTAAAATGCTACTTCAATTAAGGACGGGAGCACTGAGCTCTAAATTAGTATCAAAGGTGATATTTTAGAAAAATTTAAAACTTCACTACTGTTTAAAGAAATAAACCCCACTAGTACGGATGATAGCAGTGTAATACCTATACACACAGCTGGTATCCATTTGGTCGTTCCCAGAGGTGGAGATTAGGGAACATCAGCTCTGTAAAGATAGATGGCCACAGCAAAAAAGCATAGCCACACTGACAAAGCTTTCTCGGTAAAGAGTTAGCAGAGGTCTCGCTGCTTCTTGAGTTCACTTACAGCCTTCTCCTGGAGAAGAACAGGACCAAGGGGTTCCCAGAGCTAGTCCTGTTCATTTGCACAGGCTGTTTTTCACCTTTCATTTGATGTGTCTCATCACTCAGAGAAGAGCTTTCTCAAAACTTGGGTTACATGGGTAGTATAGAAAGAATCCAAAGGGGTAGACAATTGTCCTTCTATATCTATTTATTTCAACAAGGAAATGAAAGGGACACCAGAAGAAGGTCAGGCTCTTTCACTATGAAAAGACATACTAGGCCCACTAAGAAGTTTACCTAAAGGGATAAGGCTTAGCCAAACTGAGCTGATGTCAGGAAATGGGCACAGAAGACCCAGAAGCACAGGAGCATTCCACATCCAAAGTCACTTGATGCAAGGCAGGGGAGGGGACTTAAAGATGATGTGGCTCCCTGCTAACTTCCCCAGCAGACCCCCTACATCTCAACTACACAACACTAAAAACAAAATCCTTCCCAGCCAAGACAAGCCCATAAATGCACTGCCACACAGATCCACAAAATTCTTTAATGTCCCACTCCTGATGTGATGCTGCCTGGGGATTACCCTACCTCTGGACCTCCAATCCTATTCTGGGCTCCAGCACACCAATTCAAGAAGTCTATGTCCATGGATTTGGGAGTTTTCAGAGAAACCAACCATTAAAGCTGTTTTCCAGCTTAGTTATAAACTATAATCTGAAATAAACATTCCTATCTTTCCGGGAACATTTCCAAGGATAAAGCAGACTATAAAAAGTACATGTAAAGTTTGCACATTAGCACATGGGGCTTCAAGGCTGCAGCGTAAGTAGTTCAGGTTTGGGGGTTTTTCTTTTGCCTCATCAGGTGTATGGCTTCCCAAGACCCAGCAGTATAAAGGGGAATGGCAGCTCACATAGGCATCCTTATGCTACTTATGAATTAGCTACTATACCTCCAATTAGAGCTGTAGCCTCAGCAGGACAAAAAACACTCTGGATTTAAGCTATAGTAGATTTAGGAGCCCCACAGTCTCTAGTGGAGCAAGCAAACATAAAGCTGACTCATACATATCTCACATAGATACATGTTGCAGAGAAGAGAGACACAGCACCCTTTTCACCTTGAGAAAATTCAGCACCAGAAAGCTAAGTGCATTTGCTAATCAAGCGGGTTAGCAAATCCTAGCTGCTTCTTTTTCTACTGTTCTAGATGATTGGAATTTGGATACTTGCACTATTTCTGCTCAGCACAGCAGAAGGTAAGCATATGGGGTTAGTATTTATATAGCCTTTCTATGCTGCTATATTTTGTGAGATATTATTCTACACTATGATGCCTTAAAACTTACTGATTGAGGTTACATAGTTCACTTTCCTATACAAGAACAGTGAGACAAGTGTGTGTGCATGTTGTCCTTCCTCTTCTCCACTCTGGAAATCCCACCCTAGGAGTGTGCAAGAAATGCTGGTGGTTTCCATCTCATAGCAAAGCTATTGCTCTACCAAACCTAGGAAAGTATTTGTTGTACTCTTCTTTAGTGATGGAAATGGAGAAAAAGCCAGGGGTGGGGGGCAGAGGCAGTCTAATGAGGGTATAACTTCATATTCAGCAGAAGCCGCTGGCTTGTATAGTATAAGAGTTCTCATGTACAGTGTAGTCAGCTCTTCAGCACAGTCTCAAGTTATTGCTGATTATTTGCAATATCCTGGCTTGGTATTAGGAGAAACTCATCAGCTGTCTTTGCCTTAGGCAAAACACAGCTGGGGAAAGACCCAAGGTATGGTACAGGATACCCATGGAGAAACTTCACTGAATACTTTGTTGATGAGCAATAGGATGGTTTCTTTCCTTGGGGCAAACTGTAGCCTTTGAAGATCTGAGAGAGGGCAACTACTGGTCTTTGCTTTCTGTAAACCGTAGGAGTTTCAGGAAACCAAGAGACCTCCAGAGAAGAGGTGCTATGAGTTATGACTAGCCTGCTCCACTTCTTTGCTCATTCACATATTATTGATCTCATCTGTGGGCTACAGGCAATGAAGTTTGCTATGAAAGGCTTGGATGTTTCTCAGATGATATACCATGGTCTGGGACTGCAGAAAGACCAATCCATAAGTTACCCTGGGATCCAAAAAAGATAGACATTCACTTCCTCCTGTACACAAGAGAAAATCCTACTGTCTTTCAAGTAAGTATTGCGGTTTAAACGTTAGTAAGTCATATGCAAAAAGAATAAATAAACACAGACTCCAGCTGTGTTCCTGGAAAGTATTAGAAATGGCCAAGCCTCCACTTTATGCAGGAGACAAGCTCTTCCATCTCCTTGGCAGGGTCTCGGGGACAGAATACCCTCCTCCAACCCTCACAAAGCAGCACTCCCCCATTTTTTTCCTGTATGGCCACTGAGAAGTACTGGAAAACTGTGCATTTTTTAAATTGTTGAGTAATTTTTTTTCCACAGACAAGATAAAAACACATTAAAATAAAGTCCTGGCTGCTCTAAGACATGTGTCAAAGCTTGCTTTGAATGGAGATACAGATCTCAAGCCACAGTCACATAAACACTTGCAGATGAGTTTAACATTGCATAACTTTTAAATGCCTGTACAGATGAGCATAGTTCAGGTCTTTGCAATTTTGACAAACTATTTACAGAAAGCAGATTTAAATGTTTATTAATTAATTTAACATCTACAACAGGAGATCTCTGCAGTTGATGCCGTAACAATTGACTACTCAAATTTTAATGCAAGTAGGATAACCAGATTTATCGTACATGGATTTATAGATGATGGAGAAGAAAACTGGCTGTCAGACATGTGCAAGGTAGGTACCATGGGGAAACTGTGTCCCTGTGAAGTTCCTTAGTTTGCATTTATAAACACATTCCTATAAATTGCCTGTTTTCTCTATTTCTAACCAATTTCTCTCATGGTACTTGTAGTGATAAGAAAGGTTAAAAGGCCACATTTTCAAATTGTTAGCAACTTACATATGTAGCTCTGCACCTTGAGGAAAAGCAGGAGGTAAAATGCATTCAATTCTTTTCTTTAGTGAAGTGAGTGACAACAAGATTTGGCTCGTAAGCGTCCTTTTTCTTTGTGAAAACAATACAAACCCTGGAGCAAGATACTGCTTAGGAACTAGGGTGATTCCAGAAATAATTGCAGACTCATAACTATTGCATCATATTTCTCCAAACAAGAGACAGGTTTCTAGATGTGGAAAGTCCATCACAAAGGTATGGGCTGCCACGCGGGTGTTGGAGGCTGAGGACATGGGCTGACCATTAACAGAAGCAATAAAGCTGTAGAAACGTACATCTGGAAGGGAACTCAAGGGCATCATTTAGAACAAAGCTTTCAATCTAGAACTTGCTATGAACAGTGAATGAAATAAAACACTCTGCTTTATTAATTTTGGTGCTAATTCTCCAAGTTATTTCTTAATCCTGTCCCCATATAAAGTTGCAATTCCAGCTTGTGGTCTTCTCAAATCCTATAAACATGCTTTCTGTTGCAGCTGCAGCTAACGAAAGCTACTAGTCATACAGCACAGAGCAAAATACCAGTTGATGGCACATGACACTTTTAGGATAAGATTTTTTCAGCTAACTATTGACACAACTACATTTTTGTTCAAATTCTGTATTCCTATTTCACTTATGAGAACACTGTGAGAAACAAGTGAAAGTCCACTAAAATCAAGGTATTTCACATTTATTGCATCCCTGTTACCTGGTTCTCTTTAATACTAGGTCAAAAGAATATAAATTAAACTTATTTGACAGTTTCTTGTTGAAAAAAAGCTATGTTGATTATCAATTTATGAACATTGAGGAATGACTGTTAGATTTGTTAGTTAATAATTTGTTCAAAGTATCAGAAGCAGATTGATGTTTTTATATTTCTCAGTCTCCCATTTTCCCACTCTTAAAATAGAGATTTTTTTCTAGAACCTCACAATCTACAAGATAGCTCACATTTTGCTTCAGCTTAAATCCTTTTTATCAATTTTCACAAGGATGTAGATGCATCAGATAAATCTTTAAATTCTTTCTCTATTACGGTGACCTATGTTTTATCACAATACTCCAATTTATCTAAAAAAATAAAAATAAAAAAATTGGTCTCAGTGAATCTTTTCAGTAAAGAGCAGAGCAAATAGGATTGTGACTAGATCAGCCCCTCCTATGTGTATCTGTTATTTACTTTCCTTCCCATTAAGTAATAATCCTATCTGCACATTTATTTTTACCACTTCTAACATAGCCACAGACAATTCTATTGCCTTTTTTGTACTTTGCCAGTCGTAACTTGTTTTGGATGTTTTACAATGTCTGAACTTAAAGCAAAGAATAAATATACTAAAGCTGCTAAAGCAAAACACATTTAGCCAAACAACCCAGCTCAGAGGAGAAAAGCAAAGCTTCAGATTCTGCAGCAGACAATAAAGTATCTGCCTGCATATACATTGTCCCAATTAAAGCCATAAATCTGAAAAGAATATTCAGTGACACCAGCAATTTATGCACCCTCTTATAAAAACACAGTCTCTTTCTTACAAATCTGTATCAGAAAAACGATTATCATCAATAAATATAATTTCTAATTGAATTTGAATTAAAGAAGTACTTTTAAATCACTCAAATCAGTACAAGAGTAGAGCTCTTATTTAGTGTTACATATAAAGTTTGATTGAAATTAAAAATTAAAAGTATCAGTATTTGTAGTGTTTTCCCTTCTGCAAAAAATACTGCTACAGCTATTTGAAATGATGGTGTGGCCATTACTGCAGCATACCACCCTATTTCAGCATTGTGTGAGCACACATACACCTGTGAGCAGGCAGGGCCACATATATATGCTAAGGTTTTGGTTCTTAAAATGTTCTTATACAAATTCATGCACCATTTATGAATTGAGCTCTAATAAGCAACATGAACCAATTCCAGATTGCATTTACTGTGGGGATCTTTGGTTTTTACTTTTGTTTTACAAAACAGAGGATGCTTTCTGTGGAAGATGTGAACTGCATCTGCATAAACTGGAAAAAAGGCGCAAGATGTCAGTACACCCAGGCATCAAACAATGTCCGTGTTGTGGGCGCTGAAATAGCTTATTTTATAAATGTTCTTACGGTAAGAATCTTGCAGTTATAAAGCTATAGTTATAATGCTGATTTGAAAGAAATACTATTCAAGAACTTTCATGAATGTGAATGTAACCAGCAGAAAACATTTTCTTCTACTCAGTGATCATTTTAGAAGTTGTGCTGAAGACAGACTCTTTTTTTTTTTTAAGTTAGAGAACTATGTCATAACAGCAGGGTTAGCCAACTTAGGGATATGAAGTTCTACAAGATGTCCCCATAGTATAGCCAAACAGTTATTCCATAGATGTTAACAGATGTAAAGTGTGTAGTTTTAAATACGCAAATAGACACAGCAGACTGCCTTCTCAGGAAGACAAAACCTACCAAACTGCTCTTAAGAATGCCAGAAAATCAGCTGGCAGCCAGCAGCAGCTGGAGGACAAATGTTTTCCAGTGAGCAACAATACCTGGGGACAAATAGGACCCAGCCAGCTGCCTCAGGGGAAGGTCACTGTGTACACTGCCCAAATCTACAGAAGGTACCACATGCCCCCTTTCTTAGCCAGCTTCACATGGGAAGCGATGCTTGGTTTGAAGCCTTCTTTTAATCTAAGTGCTTTCAACACACAATTCCCATAAAAGAACTGTAAACTACTTAGATAGTAGGCTGGGTCTAGAAGTGCTCTGACCCATGTCTCACTCTCTACATCTGCATTGCAGCCACTGACTCACTGTCCAAAAAGGGTGAAGGCATCTCTCATCTCATGTCCTCCTCCAGCTGCATGTGGTTCCTGACCTGCCAGGTGTAATTAAGAGTTCCTGCCTGGCTGAAACTTGCAAGCCAGATAAGCATCCTGTGAATCTTACTGGGTCTAGGATGTAAAATAGATACAGAGCCTCTCAGGACTCTGTTGACAGAGCTGTCTAGAGTTTTTGCAGCCTTCAAATGAGAGCAGCACATGAATAAGGAGTTTTGAAAAATCTATGTATTGGGCATAATTACCTAAACTGGGAAACAGATGCTGAAATACTACAGGAGTTCCTGAGTCTGTAGTCAAATTGAAAGTAGTTTTTCAGCCCCTTTTTACTCTTCTCTGTTGCAGATGAAAACAGATGTAGTGATTTTTTATATTGCTATTTTCTCAGGAAAAATATAGATACTCTCCAGCTGATGTTCACATAATTGCCCACAGCCTTGGAGCACATGTGGCAGGTGAGGCTGGCAGGAGGGTGCCAGGGATTGGAAGAATAACTGGTAAGTCAGTGACTAAAGACTTCACAGCTTAACAAAATGTTGCTGTTCAATTTCTGTTATGATTGTATCTGACTGTGGGCCATAGTTTAGTCAAGGGTAATTCGGACATTACAGAACTTAGCTTCTTTTCATAGTACACCAGGGAGTGGTACCCTGGTAAGTGTGGGAAAACAGTCAGTGTGATGATTATTTTGCTTGCATATGTTTACACAGCAAAGGAAAGGCTCTGTACAGCTAACAGAGACAGAAGGCCCCCTGCAATACATTAATTGACTTGCTGATAAACATTAATGGTTGTGGCAATCTCTGCAGAGCTTGCTTTCTGGTGCTTCAACGTAGCGGTGTTGCTGCCCAGACCAGTGCTAGTTTGGAGCAGGAAGGGAGCGATGCTATAACATAACAATACTCCATTGTCGCTGCTAAAAACGAACTTGCAATAGCTACCATACAACCAGAACCAGCTTTAGTTGCCATGATTGCTTTTCATAATGATTTGTCCAACACTAATGTAATAAAACAGACCAGGAGAGTAATCCCTACCTTCCCTGTCCTAGCAGCTTTTCTCCTGCCATTGTCATCTTTCATTAATCTGGCCTGTTATACAGCAGCACATCTGATGCACAATATCACCCACTGCTTGCAGGTCCCTCCAAAGCATGCTAGAAGCAGCACAACAGCGAGCAGTTATTTTGTACTGTAGTTTTTCTAACAAATATCATTTTCCAGAAAAGGATGGATTAAACCTGACATTTCAGAAGCTGTAGGCTAACCTTCCTGATGTACTCATTATCACCTTGCTTTGCTATGTCTACGTAAACTTTTCACTTAGTAGAGTACATTAACGGTAATTAAATTACCTTTTTTGTTGTTTTTATTTCCTGCAAACTTTCTAAAGTTTCATTTCTTCACTTAACTGTTGATACACTGATCTCTGTATTTCCTTGGCAGCAAAAATTGAGTCGCACAGGATTATATCATCTGTCCATATTCAAGTAGACTTACTAAGAAACTGCACTCATACTTAAAGAAACAGTCAGATTTCAACTGAATCCCTTTTTTTTTCTTCCTGAGGGAGATCACAGGCATTATGTTTAGACAACCTGTATTAGTTTGAGCTACATGAGCTCCCTCTTACTTTCCAGATAATATCAGAGCTGACTGATCAGAAAGCAGCCCCCCATTTTCACTATATTCCTAAGTAATAGGTGTCCCTTTTAAGTGCTCCCACATTTCAGAGTTTAGACGTTTGTAAGGAATATGATGTTGTTCTCTTAATTTTTGGTCAGCTGTACTGATTCACTTTTCGCCTGCCCAGCACTGAATTGCTCTGTTGTCTTTCCCTGTTGCAAGTTACACACTCTATGCTCTGAGAAAGTGAGAAAGCCTCTTGCTAAGCCAGGTTTTCCTGTTCAATTCTATCAGGGAGGGCATTTTTGGTTCTGGTTTGTTTTATAGCTGTCCACATATGGCTCTGAATACGCAGAATCTGGACATCCTCCACCGGTCCTATAAATAGTGTCTGTGTCTTGCAAGATCTAACAGATCAAGCCTCTGTGACTATTGGCCAGAAGCGTTTTCATCTTCCCTTTGATCCAACAGCAAGTTTTCCTTTTTCAGCATCCTTTGGCTTGTAATCTGCTCTCTACCCACACTAGCTGAGAGCAAACGACTCTTGAAGGAACCATTTTGCAACACTGCAAGACTTAAATGATGAAAATGCGTACGGCCAAGAGGCAAAGCGAAGTTCCATGGAAGCGCAGGCTGTCTCAGATCTCTGCCCACAGCAGGAGCATCAGTGCAACATAGCCACCGCATAACCGTTCACCCTATCCCTGTGCTGTTCTTCAAGGGATAGCCCTCATCTTTCTTAAAACGTTTAACTGACTCTTTAAGAAAGAAAATGGCAATCAAACAGGCATATTTATTGCAACATGAATTCATTTCTAAAAAAGATATTCAGATATTCCAGAGACCTCACAAAGCAGAGACACCATTTCGAGCATTTTAAAACCTCCAATAATGTCCCAGAGAACAAAACTGAAGAGAGGTATTATCAGCTAAACTTGTGATCAAACCACGCCTTTCTCAAAATACAGGAAACTCACCCTGCAGTCTGCATTCTTTAGCAATTTTTTAATATGTTCAGCATTTCCAGAGTTTAAAGCTATGGGCTTGATCTCCTTATTCATCATGGAGGCAGCGCCAAGGGCGGTGTGCATTAAGCAGAGTGACCTTTCATACACAAAAGACAATTTTGGTTATTATTAACGCAGCCCTTTTCAATTGTTACTTTTCCTCTGGGATTTCAGGCTTGATGAACCTTGGACTAATAGTCTACAAAATAGTTTACTAAGAGCAAAACCAAATCTGCTGCCCAGGGACAACAAGAGATGCAAGTATAAGGTAGCAAAAATTATGCAATTTGCAAGACTTTACAAGCTCCTGAAATTGCTGCAGCAATTTGGGAAGCAAATGAATTCTGTTTTCTGCTAGGATCAAAAGCAAAGATCATCACTTCAAAACTAGATGTTTTTCCAAAACCTGACTGGAGCCACAAGTAGGCAAGCTGGTTCCAACACCTCCAAGCACATGGGGTGCTATCAGCATCAATTACTGTTTGAGTACATTGAGTTACATGGGATGCAGACGCAGTCACCTCAATTTGAGCAACATTATTAAAGGGAAGTTCAATTTTTAAAAAAAGTTACATCCGAGTGCTGGGAGTCAATATTCATGTAAATCAGTAAAATTTAATAGGCTTCACACAGATAACCCTTTCTCCTTCCTGAAAAGCCACTTGGTAAGAGAGAGCACATGTTATCATTTTATTAATGCCTATACTACTTAGATATAAGGAACCATAGGCAACTATATATGTAATATTCGTTATATACAATCATAGTGTTATGTAAAATGATACATCTATATCTCCTTATCTATACGTAACACTAGTCTTTTTCTTTCAGGACTGGACCCTGCTCAACCTTATTTCCAAGATACTCCACTTGAAGTCAGACTGGATAAATCTGATGCAGAGTTTGTTGACATTATCCACACAGATTCAGCTCCCACAATCCCCTACTTAGGTGAATATTCAGCTCTACTGTATTAATACTAAATTATTTATGCTTTGTGGCACTTAAGTGCCTAATCATTCATCAAGACTCAGTTGTGCTGGGTGGTGCATAAACACAGAACAAATACACCATTCTGGTCACTAACAGCTCATATCCTAAAATACCAAGCACAGACAAACTTCAAGCCAGTAGCTATAGGTATGAGAAAATACTAGACAATATTAATTTCAAACCTACTTACCCCCGCTTTAAATGCTTCAGGTTTTGGCATGCCCACAGCTATAGGACATCTTGACTTTTACCCAAACGGAGGAAAGCAAATGCCAGGGTGTGGGAAGAACCCTGTTTCACAGATTGTAGATCTCGATGGTATCTGGGAAGGTAAGTGTGTTGATTACATTACAAATTCAGGGGAAGCTCACCCCTCACAATGTAAGGACTTAACTTTTCTTAATTCAGGTGTTTTATATTAGCTTTTGGTGTGTCCATCAGCAATGGCAGCTGCAGAGTGCAGTGAAACTGTTGATATGCTCAAAACACACTATTTCCCAAAGCTTATTCAAAAATAAACAAGACAAAGGCGTTGCCTCTGGAAAATATGCCTCCTCTAAAGTATTTTACAGCAGAAACAAAAGTTACTGAAACTGTGCTAAAAAGTTTGAAGGGTCTGTAACAACACATTTCACTTTGTTTCTATTTAGTTGCCCAGCAGCAATACTGGGTGGAGCAGGGCAATGATGCTCACAGCTATTTCTGTTAGGGTATCTTCAGCTGCAGTTCTTCTGAGATAGAGCAATTTAATTTTTTTTTAATTACCTATTATAATCTGGGTTGCATTAAAGCAACATCATTGTGTCTATTTTTAGTCAGCTAAAAAAAAGATTGGCACATAGCTGCTCAAATACACTGTTCTCTGTTGTTTTACATGGTTCTAATAAAAGCTCTAAATATTAGAAAATTTCCTTATAAAGTTTAATTGTACATAACATTAAAAAAAACTCCAAGATTTCTGCTGTAGAGATTTTTCAGTATATTATCTGAGCTCTTTCCTACTTTACTGCAAACACCTTAAACTCTGAGAAACCATGAACTTATTTGTGATGACTAGCCTTTTTCTCCAGGTTTTATTCAATGCAGCTAGAGGCATTACTTTTTCTTTTTTTCTTTTTTTTTTTAATAAACTTGTTATCAATAATGGGGAATTAAGGCACAAAGAAATAACTGTGTTGTATATGATCTTCTTTTTAACCTAAAGTCAGGAAAATAAAGGCAACACAAAGGAAAATAATATATTCATTATTTTAATTTTAAGAGTCTCCCTTCCTTAAGCACCCCCCCAATACTAATAATTTTGTTTTGAAGTCCTCAGCTGGAGCAAATCAGCATTGCCCTAGGAAGTTCACTGTTAAATACTTTTCATTTGGTTTTCTTTTGTTATGGTAATGCAGCTGTTGCCTACAAAAGACCTGCTTCATGCAGTTCTCATTCCTATTGTGAAACTCGGTCAGATTGCTTGAATAAGTGTTTGTGAGGGAAGGGGAGGGGCTGGGCTGAGCTGAGCTGCACAGTTGGGCTCCACAAAGCATTTCAAGTTTGCATTTTATACCTGTTGAGTCAGTGACATTCCTTAGAGCATCAATTCATTGGGAGAGCAAGCTTCAAACCTTACGTTTGATACTCCAAGAATTGTGATGAGGCTTTTGAGGAGGAACGATGTATCCCAATGACATGGCAAGGGCTGTGCCAGTGTCTTTCCTCGAATGGTAACAGAAAGGGAGAACTAACCTGGGAGCATCTTTTCACAGGAACTCGGGACTTTGTGGCTTGCAATCATTTGCGGAGTTACAAGTATTACTCTGACAGTATTATCTACCCTGATGGATTTCTAGGCTATTCTTGTGCTTCATATGATGTTTTTGACACAGTAAGTATTTCTCAGAGCCTCAGTATGGACCATATCAAAAATAGTGTCTCTTATATATGCATCTGAAATTCAATTTATTTATGCTAGCTTGCACCCAATGAGTGCATCTGTAAGAGAAGTAAGGGTCAGACATCCTAAAGTATTATACCTCGTTCAGCTGACATGGGTCAAAGTAGAAAAAGGCAACAACAAACAGGGACATCCCTCGTTCTGTGCTGGTGTGACAGCCCTGAGGTACTACTGGAGCTAGTGTGGCTTCTGCAGGTCTGCTCTGCTGCATCAAACTGGGGAAGAGGTAAGGAGAAGAGCCTGTCCCTGTAATCACCAAATGTATTTATCAAACTGCAACGAGTGGAATCCCATACTGTAGCTGATGAACTTTCCAACACAGCTTAAATGTTTTCTTTTCAAAACAACAAGAAGGAAAATAACATGTGATGACCTGATGGGGTCAGTCCATGATCAAAGTACTTTGGTGACTTAAGATGGCCTCAGGGACAAAGCACAATGGTTTATGGACCAAGGTCAGGAAGCCCTTCCCTGTCCCAGACTGGGACATGAGGAGCTACAGCCCAAGAGTAGCAGGGAGGCAACGGGCTTGTCATATCCTACAGACAGAGGTATAAACTTACATAGTGCTTAGATTGACCTTTACACGTTCTGAGCAGGTAATAGAAGAGATCACACTTCTCACGTCACTTTGGGAGAAGGTGACTACCTGCTTCTGTCACCATAGTAGAAAACTGCTTTCATGACAAAAATGAGCTTTGTTTTCAAGACAAAGCCTTTCTTGGCCCAACCTGAAGGTATAAGGAGACATAATTCTTTCTCATCAGTTGCTGGGAAGGACACCTCCTCCTCCCCGCTCCAGTTCAAGACTACTCAAGGATGTCACTGCTGTGGCTGGATTGAGCTAGATGGCATGAGAAAAAACATAGAGCCCTGAAAAATCAGAACCTTTGAGAAACTTGTCTAGCTTATATGATCTTTCCTAAGTCACAGAAAGTGTTACTTCAAATTTGTTGTTGCTGTGATACAGGGCCAGTTAGGTGGGTATGTTAAAAATAAGTCCTATGACTAATTTTTTTTTTTCTTGGCTGGCTGGATAATTTTATTAATAGATATATTTGTTTTCAATAGGAAACCTGTTTCCCTTGCCCACGAGACGGATGTCCAAATATGGGTCACTTTGCAGATAAATTCAAAGGGAAAATTAAAAACGATTTCCTGAAACTTTACCTGAATACTGGAGAAGCCAGGGATTTTCCTCGTGAGTTTCAATTGCTTCCATTGCTACCTACTCCTTGTAAACAACCCTTTTAATTTTCCTGTTTTACAATTAATTTTAACAGATGAACAGACCTCATAGCAGTGCAGTGGCTGTTCAGTCCTTCATGCCTTTTTCTCTTTTGGTCCAACACTAGTGCACAATTTTGGGCCCTCCAGTACAAGTAAGATACTGACAAACTATAGAGTCTAGTGGAGGTCACTGAGATGTTTAGTGGGCTGCACTACAACGTGCAAGGAGAAAGGTTAGGCAATGCACAGAAGTTGCAGCAAGGGAATTTCTTAATTAAATAGTATGAAAATTACTGTCACAATGACAGTAGTTAATTGCAGGAAGAGGGGCCCAGAGAAGCTGGGAAATCGCCATCTTTGGAGATGTTCAAAACTCCATTTGACAAAGGCCAAGAGCAAGCTGATTGTAACTGGCCTTGTTTGAGAAGTGGATGGACGAGATGATCTCCTTTACAACCTCAGTTATCCTAAATGTCAGCTCTCACAAGACTGTTCTTCCTTCACCTTTGTAAACAAGAATCAGAGGGGGAACAGCCGCTTTTGCTAATTGCACACTCAAAGAAAGTTCCCACCCACAAAAATAATTTTCCTTGAGCTTCAGAACTTTTTTACACTCCTTCTACACTGCTTATATTCTGGTATGTATCAATATTTATTCCTAACACCTCCTTCTTTCCAACTTCACTGTATATGAAAACCTTCATGGTCAAAATGCTGAGGTCTACATTGTGTTTACCATGTTACAGACTAGCGCTTTCTTTTTTTCTTCCCAGAAAGTAACACAAATGTCTACCCATTTCTCATGTTGATCTCATTAGGGCATAATGACAGATCTGACTTGCTGGTGTTTTGTATTTGTTTTGCTAAGTTATAACCCAAGGAAGAACAACAAGCACCAAGATTAATGTGTGAGAGCATTGTGTTAACCCCTTTGAGTCCAGACAGCCTGTGATGTAGCCTTGAGCTGAAAGTGAAGGACAGCAATGATTTTCTTTTCTTTCAACTACAGTGTACAGACTGAAAAAAAAGACAACACTTGATATTTTGGAGACTGTTTCTGCCTGGGTACAATCTAACTTACTGTATTTCTTCTGTGTAGTGTGGAGGTACAAAGTAACCGTGACCCTCTCTGGAAGGAGTAAACTAAAAGGATATGTAAATATTGCCCTGTATGGAAGTGGTGGGAACACAAGACAGCATCAGATCATCAAGTAAGTTAAAAATTCAATAGAAAAGAAACTTCTCTTCTAGAATATTTAATTCATATTTTTAATTAATATTTCTGTTTAAGTTGGTCTTATTTTAGAGGTAAAATTCTACCCCTGATGTAAATGCAGCGACAGTTTGCTCACTCTGGCTTTACATTTGAAGGGAGAAGGTTAGAATGCAGGATTTTAAAATGTTACAATTTGATGTTACTTGTCTGCTGTCCCACTAAGGTCTTGCTGGACCTACACTAGTGGAGTTCTTATCTTTTTGTCTTTCACAGGCTTGTAAAATGTTCCTGCCACAGCTGCTTACAGCTAAAGTTACCTCATGATTTACCATATAAAAATCTATTTTTTTTATTGCTCATAACTTTGCCTGCTTACACTGAAGCTGCTTGCTTGCCTTATGTGGTTTTGTTTATTTGCATTTTTCTTGTTTGTTTCAACTAAAATATCTGAAATGATGAAAAATAGGGAGAAGGCATTTTGATGTGGGTTTTGAGTTTTATTTTTTGGTTTTGTTTTTTGTTTATTGACAACTATGTCACTTCCACTTTTCCAAGAAGGACTTTGCATCTTCACACTTGGCAGCAGGTGTTTGCTATGAGCTGATCCCAGTTTGCTGGCATCCATGCATTCACCTGACACGAGTCTGCCAGTACTGAATGCACTCCAGCACTGTCTAGCTGCCGTTTGCAGGGCCTGTGTCAATTCAATTGCTGGAAATGAACTTTATTTTCCTCAGCAAATCTTGCTCTAACCTACCAGGCACCACTGTGGAGCCAGTAAAGAAACAAAAGGCAAAGGGATTTTGTTCTGTCTCTCATTACTTCCCCCACCATAAGCCTTTTAATATGGAGAAGAGTAAATATCATCTTCTGAAGGCAGATGAATGAGAAAGTGCAAAGCTAGGGGAAGGAATAAAAATCCTCATGAAGCTTGTTAAAACAGTACAGGTTTCTGCTGGGTGGTTCTGCCGGGTCCTTTGCTTCTCCCCCTGCCGCCCCCCCCCCCGCCGTATCTCTCAGGTCGTGTCTACAATAACAGTTCTGCAGTGATAAGGCATCACACATTCAAATGTCTCTTGACTTCATACAGCAGGAGTAAATTTAAGAAAGTAGCCCTTCACCTTCAGAGCATGGGGGTGGGACGGGGCAAAGGAGAGGATCAGAGAAGCATTGGCTCATATTCAGTGAGATGTAGTAGCTGAAGCCATTACCAGTCTCAGACTGCTGCCATTTAGAGCTTTGATGCGCGTGAAATGAGTAGCCAGATTAAAACTATGGTTACCCAAGAGCAGATGTACATTTGACTCGGCCACGGTGCTGCAAGTGTGGGAATCTCTGCTAGAGAGCAGGGCTGAGCAGCTGGTAGATAATCCTTTTGGCCAACCGCCAAAAATGCAACATCTGTATCATATAAATTAATTAATATTAAGTGAAAATTTCATTAATGTGCAAAAAAACCTGCCTACATAAGCAACAGGGAGCAAGCTCTACCTTCTCCACAGGGATTGTCCTGTAACTGGATCTTCATTGTGAGGTGTGACTGCGGCATATCAGGCCTACCTGCCTTTCCTGCTTCTGACAAACACTGATTTGGGATGAATTATGTTGGAAAATGGGCAATAATGATGTTACTATATTATAAGCTAAATACTGTCTCTCTGTTAACTTTCTACTTACTTGCTACCACAGCCAATCAGTTAACAGGACTGGTAATTCATATTAAATGCTAGCATGCCTCACATCCTTAAAATGTTATTTTTTCACAGGGGAACCCTCAAACCAGACAACACTTACATAAACTTTATTGATGCAGAAGTTAATGTTGGAACTGTTACAAAAGTTAAATTTCTTTGGAACAACGACCGGTTAAATCCAACTTTTCCTAAATTAGGAGCTGCAACTATCACAGTACAATCTGGACAAAATGGAAAAGAGTAAGTATATGCATTGTGAAAATCTTGAAAGTTACTCAGTAATACAGGTGACAAAATTATATGTGGGCTTTCACAAGAAAAGCTATTGAAAGCATTAAAAGAAAAAGACTCTCAAGAAAACCTTTTTTTTCCTTCCTTTCAAGACACTGTTCCTCTATAGTTCAATTCACTACTACTTCAACTCTTTGCCTTAAATAACTTCAAAGAAAAACTTAAAATATTTCCAGGCTTCAGAAGAGCAAACTTCCTGTATAAACCTTTGGGTGAGAAAAATTAGCCATGGCTTGGATTATCAGCATCATTCTTGCCAGGCTCCTACTGTCCACAAGAATAGGTTATCTGTGCCTGAGCTTGCATTAGGACGTCTGACTTACTGTCAGCTGGAACCAGCAGACATTTTCCATTGATATTGATGGTCCCTGAGATCATAATTGATAAAAGAGGACAGTGATAATATGCCTACCCCTCCAATGAGCAAGGCTAATACTTGGAAGCTGCGCTTAAAAGGCTACATATAAAGTTGAGGGAGAGAGGCTAAAGCTGATTTCTCCAGACTTTGTGGAATATGGCTTGGATGTTCAGGTTATAGAATTATGATTTACTGATCCAGCTTTAGTCATTTTCCTGGACGCTTTAAACCAAACTCCCTCATTTGCCTGATCAGTTATTTTATTTTATCCACCCCACGACTGGGTATCTGGAAGAGGAGGTAGAGTATATGTTTTAGACCCATATACAAATTCATAGTTAAAATGCCATCACTTAAAAGACAACATGGGAGACGGAAACAGTTTCAAGCAAAGCAAAATGATTACAGACCAGCAGCATTACCTTTAAGCAGAGGTCCTAAGTCCAGTTGTAGTTTCTATTCACCAAAGCACATTGCTGATGAAGCGTACACCTGTAGAGAGGCCCTCACTCTTCTATTGACTCACGGCCTTTGCACAAGTAGTTGTGACAATCTGCGCATAGTGATGGTAGCACAAAATCTGGAAAAAAAAAAAAGAAACTAAAACTGAAGGAAGGCAGGCAGTGAACCAGAATGAATACAGTCCTTCACTGCTTTCCCTAGCAGTAATATTTCAAACTTAGGAGCTCAAAGTATGTTGTGTTCAGTTGTGTCAAATGACAAACCAGGTTACTTATATTAAAACAAATCTACTTATATATTCTCAACAAATGTTGACAACTCAAGGCACTTGTATCTTTTTTTCTTCAGATTCCGTTTCTGTGGTTCCGAGACAGTGAGGGAGGATGTTCTGCAAACTCTTACTGCTTGCTAACAGCACATACAGATGCCCAAAACCTTGCTACCAATAAAAGCTAGTCATGCATAAAACACTGGAGTCTGCGGTCGCTGGAGTTCTAATACTGGTGATGTGTGTTGGGGGTTTTTTTGCTGGTTTGGGAGGTGGGGGTTAAGTCTGTGGATACCTCTCTATAGACAGAATTTTTAGAGTAGCTTTAGGAGTGAATGAGCCAAAGCCTGTTGAAAAATTCCCCTGATTTCAGCCTGTTTAAAAATAATTTCAGACAAGAGGAGGAAAGTGGGCAGGTAACAGAATCTGGAGTGTGGCTCCTGGGCAGTACCAAGAGAAAGCAGACCTGCTTGTGAGTAGAAAGCTCCAGGGAGACCATATAGCAGCCTTCCTGTACCTAAAGGCAGCCTACAAGAAAGCTGGGGAGGGACTTTTTACAAGGGCATGTAGTGATAGGATGAGGGGTAACGGTTTTAAACTGAAGGAGGGCAGATTTAGATTAGGTATTAGGAAGAAATTCTTCACTGTGAGGGTGGTGAGGCACTGGAACAGGTTGCCCAGAGAAGCTGTGGATGACCTATCCCTGGAAGTGTTCCAGGCCAGGCTGGATGGGGCTTTGAGCAACCTGGTCTAGTGGAAGGTGTCCCTGCCCATGGCAGGGGGGTTGGAACAAGATGATCTTTAAGGTCCCTTCAACACAAACCATTCTATGATTCTATGAGAGGATTAAGGAAGCTGATGTTCTTAAACTGAAGGCTAAACCCAGAATTAGTGTGAGATAAAGATGAAACAGAGATAGGAGGGTGAGTGGTTACAAAATGAGGACAGAAGTTTAATTTTAGTTCCCTGTGAGAGAGGGAACAGTGAACATGATGGAGAACTGGTATTGTGTTCTGGTATGTTAATGCTGAACTAAGCTTGTACCATATAATCTGGACAGAATGAGAATCTAAAAAAGCTGCAGAGCAAATTTCAAATGTTAATGAAGTTTCACTAAAATGCTTATAATCAGAACAATCACCAAAGCATCCTGAAATCCCATATCCTGGCCCTCAGCCTTGAACAAAACTGCCAGATGATGAGGTCAAAACAGGTAATGCAATAAGGGACTCACTTTTTCCCTGCTTTTTGATAAACACATTCAGCTGAAGTGTGGATAGTTCACAAATTAATTTCTGTCCCTACGTAATCCTGTCTCGGCTCCCTCAGGCTGCTGCTGCTTCTCCTCTGCTGCCAGGGCAACCCCATCCTCACTGAAAAAAAACACAGAACCACCGGGGCCTGGAGATCTACCACTCCTTGGGACCTTTTGTCTTCACCAGTTTCTCTTGAGGTTCCCCAGACTGGGGCACTCCACTCTTTCTGCCTCTCTGTCTGGCCTTTCCTCCCCCAGAATGTCTTGTCCTGAAGGACATCAACCCCCTAGCAAGGCTTTGGATTCCCCTTGTAGTGGTGGAGGTGGAAACCGATTTATTCGGTGTTGGAGCACTACTTTACTTTTCTAATACAGAACAAAAAGCAGTTTGATTAATTCAGTGTATTCTGCCAGCTCTCGCAGGGTGATGGGAGGGAGAGGGGGCTGTAAAGAGTACAAAAAGAACCATCAGCACTGAAGACTGGCAACCTGTGGGCACGCTCAGAGCTGGAACAAGTTCCTTATGGGAAAACCAAACTGTTCCTTGGTTTAACCTAACTGAAAAGAATATGCCCCAGCAATTTCAGTTTTAGTCAGAGATGTGCAGGCTTGCTTTTATGTTTAAAAACTAAACTGCACTTGTGCTTCTTGCCCAGATTAAAAGTCGTTACCCAATTGTGCTGCCCCAGGAGCACAGTATGAACCAAATTTTGATGTGGAGAATCACTGTTTTCTGAGTCCCTGAAACCTTGGCTTTAGGAGGATAACAGGGAATAAATACATGAATTAGTAAAGGAGACACCGCTTGCTATGCTGTCATAGATGTGTGGGGTAGTAAACTGCTAAGCCAATTTCTTGTCCAACTTCTCTCAAGAGGGAAAAATGGATGTTTTTCACCCTGACGATATTACTTGTGTCTTCCCCTCGTTACATTGCTTCTCTCCCTGTGCAGCTCCTCATGGCAGCAGCAAGTGCACAGCAAAGTTTGCTTTCTGTGTTTTCTCCCCAGCCTACACCGTCCATGAGGGGTATAAGCTAACACTTATTTTGGCTCCAGTTTTTCCCATCTGTGTTCAGCCTTATAGTAGAATAAGGGGGTAAGGTTTAATAATTTCAAGGATGTTAATTGTTTGTCCTGCATCAGGCTGTGATAAATCCAGTTTTGGGTTGCTCCTGCAAAGCCTTTCTCAGCTCTCCGCAGCTGCACGGCCACGGCTGTGCAGGAGGCAGAGGATCCAGCTGCAGGACTCTACGCGCTTTCACACTTCATTCATGTCATCCAGTCCATGGAGAAACACACCTCCCCCCTCCAGGGCGATAAATAGTTATGGGTTTACTCAGAGGACGCATAGCCATAGACATGGGAGCTGGCATTTGATGTTGGGTTTCCATGTACCTCGCGTCCCTTTGACATCGCCTGCTTCCTTCGGCCTTGACTGTTTGTCTCTTCTAGAATTTGGCTTCCTGATCTCAGTACCTCCTGCTGAGGAAACCTCAACAGGGTTATTAACTTCCTAACACTGCAGAAGGGTTTCTCCTTTGTCTTTTGTTCCTTTACCTTAGTATAAGCAGATTCTTGCCTACACAATTGTTTTGACAGTCATGATATTCTCTGCATTATCCTTTGCCATAGCCACTTCAGCAGCCCATGTAATTTTAACAAACACATAACAGAATCAAGATGTTAAAGTTGACAATAGCATAATAAAAAATCTCCTTTTAATAATGAACTGGAGCTGCCGTCATCTTGTTTTAGCAGAGTAAAATCTCTCCCCCCCACCCTGAACACTTTACAAAGCTATTACATAAAACGCAATGTTAAATGAACAACAAATTACTTTCCCTTTAGCTAGCTTTTAATGCTAATGGTGCTATTTATTCGTGACCTTTTGAAATATTAGATTTTTTAAATGACAACATAAAAAGAATTCTTGTTTGAAAACGCAAGCGACTTTAAACCACATGTTATTACTTGTAAGTATAGCATGCACATGCATCATTCATTTCAGTGTCCCATTTATGGCTAATTGGTATATATTTCAGTTGACATATATTGTTCTCCTGCAAACGTGTCAAATTCCTTAACGATGTCGGTGACAAAAGCATAGTGCTCGAGATATATAAATTACGCTCTTTACCATATAATCATTCTTATCTATTGGGAATGCTATTTGTGACAAATCATGTTCAAAAATACACACTAAATTGATTATTTTTTTTAAACTTTAATATCACACCATTCGTGGCAAGTCTTTGATTGAATCTTTAAATGTAGAAATGTTTTGATTTTTATCTGCACGATTTTGTAGCTTTTGAAAAGCTCACTTTCTTTATTAAAGGAAGAGTAACACAGCGCAGATCTTAGAATGTATCTTTTGTTATCAGCATAAGAAAAAAAATGGGCTATAATTGTGGATATGGAATGAGTAATTTGGTGAACAACACTTTGTGCTGTAGTTTAGGTTTTATAATTCCTGCCAGAAATTACTATTATTTTGTTGGTGGGCAGCATTGCAATCAGAATTTTAAATACAGGAGCAAGTTGGGCCACGTATTTTCATTACATTTTAGATTGCCATGTGCAATGTATTTCTCTCCTGTATTACAAATCATCTGAGAACAATTAAAAAAAAAAGAAGATTTCAAGTGACTCTAATTATTACTGAGATATAGCAGTGCTCATTGTTGTCTTTAGACAATGCCGTCTATAGTCATTACTTTGCTCCATAAATCAGTAGGATAATGAGGTTCTATCTTTCAAGAAATGTTTGAGTGTATCTTAATTTGGCATTGATGAATTCTCCTTCCTGAACCTCTTGAGGTTTTTTTTAATCTAGTTTGTCATATTAGAGCTTTCATCACCTAGCCACAGCTGACAGTGTTATGTACGCATATTTATTTCCATACCTTTCTGGGATGTGTCCTCAGAGGTTGCAATAGGAATTTTATGATGTTATGCCTGAAGGCTATTTTGTTCTTAATCTGAGTGTAAATCACAAGCTATTTTGCCACACCCTCATACTTCAGAAATATATACTCTGTATGGTTCTATTTAACTGTGAAAAAAACAAGGCTAAACTTGTTAACATCTTGTTACTTATAAGAATTGGAAACAGTTTCTTTGACAAAAGAGATATTTACTTGAAGAAAATACCATCTTTCGCCAAAGAAATTATATAATAAGTTCAGATACCCATTTTTTTTTCCTCTGCAAACCCTCTCAAATTTGAAGACAATGAAAGGGTAAAATGTATCAGCATTCTTAATCAGTCAAAACAGAAGGCTTCAGTAGGGGGCAGAGGAAGAAAGGAGAAGGTCGATGTGATGCTCCCACAGCCCTAAATGAAAAAATACTAATCGTGGCCTACATGCCACTTACTTCTAAATTGTGCCTGTATACAAACAGAAAGGAGAAGCAAAGTACTCTTTAAATTAGTCTAAATGTTGTATTCAATTACACAATAACAACTGAGTGGCTACTACACTTGCTAGCACACTGAAGACATATATTATGTGAGACCCAAAGACAAAAGTTGCATTCAAGTCCCTCTCTGTGCTATGGCCCTTGTAATTATTGTTGCGGTACATATCCTATGAAAAATCTTACCATTAATTGCATTAAGTGGATAATTGCTTCACAGCAAACCAATTAGGGAGGTGAAGGGGAAAAAAAGGGGATCTAAACCTCCAAAGCAATGCACTTTTTTTCATAATAATTTGCCTTATTATAATTTTGCATATAAGTTTAGATAAATGTAAGTCTCACTTGCTCTCATTAAAAACAACAGCAATGAACAATACTGGTGGCTTGGGTGCCTCAGTTTGGGGTGTGCAGTTTCAGAGTCTGGATTCCCCTGGGAGTGTTGATTATCCTCTTTGGAAAGTGAGGTCTCCCGTGAGAGTGGTACCATTTCTTACTCAGAGGAGGTTCTTCATGGAGGAGGAATATAGTCATCACCTTAATTACACAGTATACAAAATACACAGTGAGCATGTGTATGTCTTGCCTGTGATGATGGAAGAGTAGAAGCCATGCCCTCCTCTGAACATGGAGTGCTGTGTCTGCTGACCACAGCCCGAGTCAGGCTACAGAAACTTCTAAAGGAGCTGCTTAAAAATAAACCCAGTCTCTTGTTTTAGACTGACAACCTTTTCCTTACTGTCCTTAGTTCCTTACTCAAACACCAGCCATCTCTCATTTGATGAGGGAATAAAAATCAACAGGAGAGAAGCATGAAAAGAAGTTCTCCACCACATTCAGCTCTCACCAAGGCTGCTGTCAGTTCCTCAAGGAGGGTCTGTGGCCAGACCTCACCAACTTTTCTCATCTCCCCTTTGCTGGCAGTTTGGAAACTGGTGCCATCTGACTGTTTTATACCCCTGCAGAGGCACACTAAGTTCAGCAGGGAGTCAAAGAGGAGGATGCGTTTACTCCTTCTGCACCCTCACTCTGCAATCATCCTTCTCCAAACCCGCATCTCCCACAGAACATGGGGAGGGAGGGCTTGGGAAAGGAGCTTTCTCCACGTCATTAAAGAGAGACTGTAGATCCTCAAGCCTTTGCTTTAATCCAAAAAAGGACTCAAAAATGTCTTTGCCGGGTCATGAAAATCAGCTTCTCGGTTCCTCCCACTGAACCTGAATTACAAACCCTCTCCCGGCGGCTGCGACAGAAAGGACATTGAAGGGCAGTTCATCGCAGCGATGTAACATTTCTTGCTGGGTCTGAAGGGATGGCGACATGGCAGCAGAAAGGAGCATATTTTTGTTGCAAAGGGTGCTTGTAGGGGATGAAAAACTTCTTTTTAACCAAGGAAAACATTAAAAGTGAAGAGAAAAGTGACTGCACCAAAGAATAATCCTCCTTTTGACCCACAGAGAAAGAGGTGCCTAATGAAAATATATGATCACGGACAGTGTGAAGGTAACTGTCTGATCAGATAATGGAATTGTTTTCAGTGATAAGAATGAATCCATTACTAATGCAAATAACGATAATAATTATAATTTGCAATACAGTAAAAATCACCTAGTCTACCTCCTCCTCTGACAGGAGACTGTATAATAAATTATAGGCTGAGAAAAAAAAAATTCAAAGGGATAAAGGTTAAAAGATTAAAAAAAATTCTGAAACTTAAATGCTTAACAGGGAAGTCAAGACCTGAAAGCAGAAATTGGTGCTATTAAATAAAGCAATTGTAAAGAATGAGATATTATGGAATTGATTAACAAACCAGAAACCAAACGTTTCCTCATATCACTACCTCTTGTCACAGATTTCAATAATTTTGAAAGAACAAAAAATTAAGAGTTGGCGTGTAACAAGAAAATTAATTATTTAAATGTAGGTGAATATGCTAATAGTACTCTGGGAAGATGAATATAACTTAACACACAAAAGGCCCCCTAGAAGCGTTCAAAAAATTTGAGGAGTTTCACCAGTTGTTTTTGCTTTGCTTTGGTATCCAAAACAGGTCCAGCTGTTCTGTCACCCCCAACCAGGACTGCATTTGCAGACCATGCATATCTATAGGCCAGATCTTTTGGGGTTCTCTGGGCACACCAAGATGCTCATATCAATTCCATAATCTTCTTTGTTCATGTGAAGGCTTTTGGGTATGGATACAGTGTGAAAAATGCTTCATTTCACCTTTGTGGAGAAGTAGAATAGGGCAGATGAAACAAATTTTGTATTACAGAGTTTGCACTACAGTGAGCTGTTTTATTGTTTACAGCAATTCTGCTTTCTCAGTCAGTTAAGCAGAGAGGAAATAGTGCTACATACCATACATTGCTGGCATCATACCAGTCATATAAATTCAGGTGATGGAGCATTGGGAATCTACCAAGAGATCATGTGATTCTTCCACACCCATCAATTCTGAGTAAAACAGCAATTAAGTGACCAAGTCTAAAGCACTGTCTTCCAACACTCTTCATTTAGATCCTTGTTTACCAAAGCACAGTTTGTCCCGTAACAGCCACATAAGAAGAGCCGGGGATTTTTATGACCAGGGGTGTATAAGGGAGATTTAAAGACCAGAGGTGCTGACATGTAGTCAAAAGTAGGGGTGATGACCAGATGAAATTAGTTTTTAACCTCAGAGTGGAGCCCGGTTTTCTGCAGTTGGAGTATTTTATTGCATTTTAAGTTCACGGTTAAAAGCTCAATGTACCCTGCCTAAACTTCCCCAGCAAGTCATTCAGGAAGTTAAGAGATTTCTCACCCTCTTTGAAGTTTTTCATTGCAGCATGTTTCATGTCGCTGAAAAGCTCAACACACTTCAGGTCAGTAAAGCACAAGTAGTTTATCAGAACTTCCACAGTATAGGAGTTCAAGGAAAATGCTTCGATGATGCAAATTCTAAAAGCAAAATGAGTGCAAAACTCACAGTATATTTCATAATCATGATTTGTGGTTATCTCATAAGTGCAATTTATCAAAAATACACCCAGCTAATATAATATTAACTACCGTAACAAGCTCCTAAAGTTTAAACATGCACTCTTCAGATTGCACACAAGAAGGCCTTTAATCAATGTTTGCAAAAGTCAAAACCATAAAGTGCCTCAACTACTCACATCACATTTCATTGTTTGTTGATGCTTCTCCACGGCTTTCTGTTTCGTAATGGGATGTGCACAACACAAGTCCTCCATGTATGTGCACACAGAATGATTTCAGCATCGGTTTCCAAATGTCCTTCCAACAATGAGATGTTAATCTGCAAGAAACCAACATCCGCTGTTGGATGTTCCATACAGAAAATCCCTTTGGTCAGTTGGGGTCAGCTGTCCCAGCTGTGTCCCCTCACAACTCCTTGTGCCCCCCCAGCCTCCTCACTGGTGAGGTGGGGTGAGAAGCAGAAAAGGCCTTGACTCTGGGTAAGCACTGCTCAGCAGTAATGAAAACATCCCCGAATTATCAACATTGTTTTCAGCACAAATCCAAAACATAGCCCCATACTAGCTAGTATGAAGAAAATTAACTCTATCCCAGCCAAAACCAGCACAACTGTCTAACCTTCAAAGCTGCCAACAGAGCCATAAAAAAGATCACAGGTCTATAAAATGTGATTGAAAGACCTGGGGTTTAATTAGGGAATTAGATTCAGGGCAAGCATGAAACTAGTCTTCAGATATGCCAAAAGCTGTCAGAGCAGGGATACGATGAAATGTTCTCATGTTCTCTAGGGGTAGGACAGCCACAGAGAGTCAGAGTTGACATTATGTAAAACTTTAGAAAGGTGAAGACAGCAAAACACAAATAAACTGCCGGGGCAGATAGCACCATTGCAGTATCAGGAGGTTTAAAACCAGATTAACCCAAAGTTGGAGTAGCTTAGGCAGAACTGTTTTGCAGCAGGACAGTGAGATATGTCTGATGTCCTCCTTTTATGTGAGATGTTCGAGGTCCTTTCCAGCTACATGCATCTCCTGTGATGCTGACAGAGCTGCAATTGCAGCCAGCAAAAATACTGGATATGTCAGCACAGAGGTAGAGAAGAAAAAAGGGAGAAAAATCTAAAGCCACAATTAATACTATATACTACCTGACTCTGAAGGAGAGAAATTATAGATGTTTCTGTAGGATGTGATCAGTGTATTTTAGCAACATGCCCTCAGTCCTGTAGCACCTTTGGTAAGTGTGTGGTACTTTCTGATCTTTGATCTCATGTGTCTCACCGCTAAGACAAAACAAAATAACTACAAAATTAATTTAAATGTGTTTTGGAACACCCTTATTCATGTTACCTGATTCTTCAAATGCCTTACACCATTATCAGACTTAAATGCTGACCTTGTTGCCCTGAGCTGACAAAACATCTCTTCTCCTGCCCACCTATGTACTACTTGCTAAGGACTTTTTCATGGACAAGGCAGCTAGCTGTGTGTTCCCAACACCCTCCAGATACTACCGCCATCTGGGACCTCTGCTTACACAACGAACATAGGGAGAAAATTATCTGAAGTAGGATGCTGTAATGTTGTTCGTGGAAAAAACACGCTTAAATACAGGAACCCCTGCCTATGTCATGCAGGACCAGCATCTTTTCTGCTGGATTCACTTCTGCTCACAGTTAACTTCCTTCAACCCACTCAGTTTGAGGAGTCGACAGTAACTTAGATGAAGAGTGTGTGTCTGTGTGTGTGTCCCCAGGAGGGAACGGGCTGAGAAAATACATTATGATTTTCACTAGATAAAAAGTAAAAGTTCTGTGAATAATACATTATACTGCATTTCTTTAACTGCAACCTTGGTATGTGTTAGCAAATACGCAGTGATGGCACGTGTAAAGTATGCAGTGTACTTGTGTGGGGGAAGCATCAGGTCAGCATTGAGGTTGCTCTTTGTACTACAGAGGAAGAGGATATGTTCAGTCTGGTGTCCGCTCTTATCAGCTGATGGCAGACGGAAGTTCCTACTGGAGGTGCAGAGCTTATTCCTCAGAGGGAAGGAAATACTCCTTGTCCTCAGGAAAGAGAGAGACACCTTTCTAACTCCTTCATTTCTACAGTTTAGCAAACTCTGGCATTCACAGCTGTCAGTCTCACCACTCCTTTCTACTTTGAAACCTTGCCTGATCTTCAGTTACTGCTGGAGCACACCAGTGCCTCCAATCTCTCACATTCAAATCCTAGTTACACACCTCTTCAGCCAATACCTTCGGTTTCCTTACACTCAATAAAGTATTGTCCTCCTTTTACTTGTTGGCTCTGCTGCAGCACACAATATTCCTGGAGTAAGCTTATATTGTATCTTTCATTTCTGCATGTTTATGTAAGCTCACCTGTGGACACTGATAGAAGGATCATAGCAGTTGCAATCTACCAAGTTCTTAATTTTTTGCGATCACATGGTAGCGAACACTATGTCCTAGTTCGATGACTTCTGCTCTGGGCACAAAGCCAGTGCTCCTGGGATATACCATCTAGTAAACTTTTCCCTATTATTACAGTCCCTGAAAAATGAGAAGATACTATTTCAAAATTATAGCCAGCACCTACACAACTCTATGTTAAACAAAGAAGATGATACAGAATTTCTTGGTTTGCAGAAAAATGTTTGCAGTTAACTAACTTAATTTATTGCACTTAGTCCCTTTATATCAGTGAGGTATATGCTCAGCTGCTTTCGATATACCCCTTAGTGATACCAAGATCATCTTACTTTTTTTTTATCCATGAGCCTGTCCACATGTTAAGTTGCAGATATGAAAACAGATTTTTCATGAACTCATACATCACAAATACACCATGAACATCTTCACCTCCCCAGAGGCTACTCAGCACTCGTGACATTTGCTGTGATGCATTTTCAGGATGGCATAAGACTGTTTTTGCTTCAAGAAATTGATCTTTGCATCTGTGGAACTGCACAGGCTGTAGTGCAAACTTCTTCCTTTGTTTGAATACCCACTTTCAGATCTCTAATTTGAAGGAAAAAAAGCATAAAAAAGTGCCTAATGAGATTGGCAAATAACAGACCTGAGTCCCAGTTACACAAAGCATCTGCAGTTCTCACCAATCTATCCAAGCTGCATCTCTTGAAAATCAGGCAGCTCTTGCACTGAGTAAGGGGACTCTGAATCCATTGTTTTTAAGACAGATGTCTGGGTGGTGTTTAATGTAGCTGCTTAGGAAACCAAAAGGAGAGAACCTCTTTGGGGAAATTGGACACTGCTGTCATAGAGGTTGTTTTATAAATTGTTTTATTCCATGGCTACTAACATGAAAACACCATCCGCAAATTTCAGTAAGTATTTATGTGCTCTTGGTAGAGCCAATAATTTATACAAACTCCTTCCTATCAAGATGGGGCTGTAACTTTAAATATAAATGCACTCATATGAGAAAACCTTAAGATTTAGAAAAGTCCAGTGAAAGGACCAAATTCTGAATGCACATACATGAAACTCCCCTGGAAACCAGAGCAATGTGCTAGAACACTGAAAGCAAAATTTGGTTCTTAATGTGTCCCTGAAGACTGTAATTATATTTCCCATTGTACTAGTAACATTAATTGAATGTTTAGCTGAAATCAAGTTCATTACAAGTTAAATACAGTACCTAGCCTATTAGGATGGTGTTTATAATTATAGTCATAAAGCACTTGTAAAACATCTTCATTGCAGCAAATAGGTGGAAGTTGGGGTGTAGTGGCTGCTATGCATCTCAGTTCATTCTCTTCATCTTTGCATCTGAGCAGTATTGTAGACTAAGGTCACACACACCACTGAATCTTCTCCATAGCTAGTGCCAATGCTGCCAAATTCGAGAGGGACATGGCCTGCAATGGTGAGCAGAAAAATACAATATTGCACAAACCGTTATGCAAGTTTTTTTCAGCGCAGCTGGACCTTACTAACCATTCCTACATCTAGAAACACACAATAAAGATGTACACACTCATGCAAAAATACCTGGTTATTGACCAGCTTATTGACCTGATAATACAGTTTTAACAATAAACCAGCCTTTGACAAGGCCTAAGAGACCACAGTCCTCTTTGATATATCAATTTTTATATTTGATTTCCTGGCGCTCTCAGAGCATCGTTACAGAAAATACCTAATCTGCTTTTGGTATTGTCCAAAGTCTTTCTGTCTTAACTCCAACAGACACCGTACTCAGAGCTACACCAGCTTTGGTGGAAGTCAAGTAATCACCAGCAGTGGACTTCTACCTTGGGCACATACGGACCCCCCTAGAAAGTACACAAGTGAACTAAAAATGCAGCAGCCTCTTGTCGAAGAGTTGTGTGTGCTGCACAGGGGCCTGCAAGCCCTTGGCAAAGACTCTAGGTGTCCGCACATCTAAACAGTTGAAGAAATCGCATAAGCAGTACATACAGTTGGTGTCACTTTTGCTCAGTTACACATATGAAGGAACATCCAAATGCAAGTATAACCACTTGGCCTTTCTCACTTTCATAATAGATTAAGTTTCTTTTTATAGCCATTTTCATAAAAATAGTAACACCCCAAAAGAAAAATTAGTTTTACAGTATTTTATTTGACATGACTGAAGACACAAGAACACTCAAGATACAATCCAGACAAGTTGTGAACAGCTCCAAACATCAGTGAAATCTGAATTTATCTTGCACAGAGGTGAACAAGACCACAATGGTTGGTTTTATAATATAGTTTAAGACTATTTCAAGCAGGTGAGTACTGTGACGTTATGCCCAACAACTTTTATACTATTCATCCGCTTAAGCCACTTCATATCATAAATATGCAGCTTATCTTGGCGATTAAATCTCTGCAATATATAATTAGCCTTCTCATAATAATGCATTAAAACTCCTGTATATAAATATTGGTATATTCATACCAATGTAAACTCCTAACCATCACTGCACATTTATCATATTCTAGCACAATTAATCATTCCATCACAATTAGCTGCTAACTTTCAGCCTAAAGTTAAGTAACCTGGACCCAAACTTGCAAGCTGCTGCCTAGAGCGAAACTTCTGCCAAGACTTTCTGCTTTCCCTAAGGATAGCAGGCCTTGCCTTTTCAACATCAAGTTGCACAATGTCATCTGAAACCCCTACCAAAAAAGTGCTCTGCAGGGAATCTCCTGCAAAAGTATCAGAACTACTATTCTAAAAATTACTTATTTCCTAATAAATTTCATATTAGTTTTACAGCCTAACATCCTTTATCAAAATAGGCATCCACATGCCACTTACAATGTAAAGTTGTTTAACTGGGTTATAGACTACAGACCACAGCATAATATTCTACCTACAATTCTAATTCCTTAGAGAGACAAGCTAATTTTCCATTCTTAGATTTAAAGAGGGCAACAAGGACAGCTGGGCGTTTGTTCAGTACTTCAGTGCTCTGCAAAGATAAGCTTGATAGTGCTCTCATCAGAATGAATGAGGAAGTGCAAAAATATGCCAACCACATTTTACAGTTACAGTAGAGTAATTTCAGCAAGAAACCCCTGCTTGGATCCAGATGGGATCTTACAAAAGGTGAATAAGAAAGGGCAGAGAATCACTACTGTGCAGGGAACTATGCTTCAGAAGAGCTGCAGAAACTACCCTTAGTATTCCCTGCAGACAGGCTGAAAACACCACAAAAATCATGGGCCACCTGATCTTGAAGTTCACCTTCTCTTCAGAGAGGAGAGGGGGAGGTTGCAACCATTTATTAGACCAAATTCTGTGTTAACTTAAGGCCACTGGAAACAAATCTGTGCAGAACTGGACCAATTCAGTTTAACATAGGATGCAAAGACACTGAAGCCTATTCTTTAAGGATTTTGTCTTGTGGTAGTGGTAGTCAGAGACTGGCTCTTGCCTGCAGCTACAATAAAACAGTGTTGCCTGGCTTTGGAAGTTAGTTTCGTGGGTTTTTTGTTTTTTTTTTAAACTAGAGAAGATCCTTAACAAAACCCCAAAAGCTAGTGAGGAACCTGTATATCCAGATCATACAATCTAATTTTTAGCTTGGTTTTACAGGAGAATTCATCCATTATTATGATGAACTGCTGGAGATGGAATGGTCACCATCTGAAACAAAGAAATGAAAATCCCAGCAACGTACTAGTGCATCGTGTAATATGCTTAACTGGTATGACTTGCATTGCAGGAAGAATGTTGTATTCTCTGACACACCAACATTTCTTTCCTATTATTATAAGATCAGCCTTTTACATTTCATATCTTACCATCTTCAAAAGCCTATAATTACAGAAGCTGATTGAGAAACTATGTTATTTAAAATTAACAGCTGAATGAAATCAACAGAGGCAAAGAGCATTTTTATACAAGAAAATAGCACTGTAGAAAGAAAGAGTCTGTACAATATTTAAATATTGTATATACATAAAATTATATTGTTCATAACTCATCTTAAAGTTTCTCTTGTTTGTAAACCATAGAAAGCAACACACAAAAAAATCCCAGTATTTAGCTTTTAAAGCATTTAGCAGGCAGCAGGAAACTGAATGCTAGCAAGCACACTTTGTAATTATAGAAAGTATCCAGCCGGATACTGTGACTAGCATTCTCCATAGTCCTTTTTTTTTTTTTTTTCTTTTTTCTTTTTTAAAGCTGAATGCAGAACAGATTTCACATTTGACTAGGGAATTCTGCAGGAGACACGGAAAACTCAATGGCAAAATGCAGTAGATCAGTTCTGCAGCTCTTTACTGTGGCAACACTCCAGGCTAAACACAGAAAGCTTCAGTGCAGGATTGGAACGTAAATTAGTGAAATAATTGATAAAGCTTTCATTTCCCAAAAGTGTCAGTAATGGCTTTAACTCATGCTCAACTTATTAGAAAGGAAGGTTTAGTTTAACAATTAACATTTCAAAGTTTCAAAAATGTAATGAATTCCAGCAGGTAATCAGGCAGCTCTGTATAAAAGCTCTGAAAGTGTCAGCATTTTAGGGTGATTCTATAGGTTAGTACCAGTCTGCCAATTTGGAGTGGGATTTAGATTTGAATCTGAAGTTGTCAGCTCATGGCAGATACAGACTGTAGGTTTCAGAAGTTATCCACCTGAAGCATTTTGCAAAATAGAAACTGTTCCAGTTGCAGAAGAAATTTTCCAGGTGAATGTGCTTAAGAAAACATTTCCAGAAAGTTATTATTTGGAAAACAAGTTTCTACCATGACCATCATTGTATTTCACCTGCGTTAAGAGTTGTGTGCTTATAGCCATGTAAGGAATGTTTTATTTAATGCTATTTGTAGTTTCATTCTCTTGGCTTCTGCCTTCCACTTAACTGGCCATTCAACTCAACCCAGAAATATATTTTACTCAGTTAAAATGCTTGCTACTCAAAATATATTACGTCACTTTTGATCTGGGTGTTTCTCTCTTTTAAGTTGTTTAAATTTTCCTGGACAGCCATCATCTAACTATACTTCCAAATCTTAACACAGGGATTAACAAGAAAAGAAATATAAACACTTGGAGAAGTGCTTGATAAACCAGATGGGTCAGAGAGACCTCAACAGGCTGGAGAAATGTGCAGACAGAAACCTCATAAAGTTCAACAAAGCAAAAAGTGCAAAGTCCTGAACCTGGGGAGAAATAACCCCATGCACCAGTATATGCTGTGGGCCAACTGGCTGGGAAGCAGCTTGGCAGAAAAAGACCTCGGGGTCTTGGTAGACACAAAGTTGAGTGTGAGCCAGCAATGTGCCCTTGCAACAAAGAAAGCCAATAGCCTCCTGGGCTGCATTAGGAAGAACATTGCCAGTAGGTCGAGGAAAAGTGATTATTCCCCTTTATTCAGCCCTGGTGAGACCACATCTGGAGTGCCAGGTCTAGTTCTGTGCTTCTACAAGAGAGACATGGACATACTGGACTGAGACCAGCAAAGGGTCATGAAGATGATTAAGGGATTGGGGTATCTGTCATGTGAGGAGAGGCTTAGAGAGCTGAGACTGTTTAGACACGAGAAGGCTCAGGAGATGCTAGGAATGTGTATAAATGACTGATGAAGACAGTAATGGAGACAGATGTTTCAGAGGTATCCAGTGAAGGAACAAGAGGCAATGAGCACAAACTGAAACTCAAGAAATTCCTTTTAAACATAAGAAAAACTTTTTTTCAGTGAGGGTTGTCAAATACTGGAACAGGTTGCCCAGAGTTTAGGCATTTGGGGATATTCAAAACTGGACAAAGCATCCTGCTCTAGTTGACACTGCTTAAGGCTGAGAGATTGGACCAGATACTCAATGGTTGTCCCCTTCAACCTCAACTATCTGTGATTCTATGATTTCAGATGGAGACTAATAAAAATGAGTTTCAAAGACCCAAAAGGGAAATAGCTTTGTTCTTAATAATTTTCCAAAGTATAATGAGGGTAATGCTAGCTATTTAATCCAACAGCTTATTCTGAGGGCTTTGACAATAAAGGCCTTGTTTTCAAACTGCAGCAATCAATATTAGGCTCCTTATATGTATATATTTCCTAAATTTAATTTTAAGGATTTCTGAGGATTTTCTTTTCAGTATGATCTCAGAATTTAAGAAATTCAGTTCCCATTTCTTTAAGTCATTGATTTTCAGCACTTAAAATTTTGAAAGCACAGGGCAAAATCAAACAAACAAAAGAATACTATAGACTACTAATTTGTTCCCATTGACACAGGACGGTGCTGTTTAAACAGATAACCCACAGATACACCCCCTACAACAACCATGTTGGTTACTGAGTTTTTCTTGGGAGAAAAAGGAAGAGGAAGAAGAATAAGGCAAAGAGATTACAATTTTATATCTTTTTAACTAATCTTCAGGATGCACCAATAATCAGTATTTACTTAATAAAGGTAGATCTTTAAGCATGCTTGAGTAACTCGGGAACTCTTACTACCTCTGGAACTTTTGCTCCCAAAACTTTTTAAGGGTCTTTCACAATCCAGCCTTTGGTCATCAAAGGGCACACATTATGACATACCCCACCTTACTAGCTGTTCTCATATAGCCTGCTGAAATTCAAGTTGATTACGTGATATATGAAAGTCAAAAAATGGAATAGTGGAAGATCAGTCTCACAAACAGGCTGTGGTGGGGAAAACAGGCTGTTAGTAGTTTAAGAAATCAATACCAACTTTGACACTTTTAGAGGTGGCAACATCAATGGCCATGGCTTTGATCTCAGTGTCCCCAAACTGCATGAGTGTTTTGATCTCCCGCCGGCTTGGCACTGAAGCATCAGTTCCCGTGAGATCCAAACGAAGGGTGCCACACTTTTTCACTCCAGATTCGGTGATGAAGCTAACATTATCTTGTTCTGAGCTATAGATATTGATCACTATTACTAACTGAGAAGGTTTGGCAGGTGTGTAACTGCGTGTCACAGTTTCTCCAAGGGCTACAGATTGGTCAGCTGAGATAAATTTGTCAAAGACATCAGTGCACCAGCGTGTGCCATCTTTGATTAGAAGCTTCTCTGGTGGATGCTTCCCTTCCACAAACCGATTCAGCACACCCACACCGTAGGTGAGAGGTGAACGCCGCACTTTGATGACAGCAGGGTCTAGACCAAAGAGAACAGCTCCTTTGAGGATAGTGAGCCCCACATCCTGAGGAATGATGACCCGACATCTCGAACCAAAAGCGCTCTGGACAGCTTGTTGGAGCAAGGGGGATTCAGCGAAGCCACCCACCAGGAACAGAAATTTGACATTGGTCACTTCTGGCTTATCAAACACATCACCTAAACAGAAACAGAGCCCATTCAATACGGAAAAATTCACTGTGACAAGGCAATGCAGGTGAAACTCCTAATGACTGAGTGCACTGAATGTCCCATGCACATGCACAAGATCTGAAACTGCCACATCTATGCCCACACTGCCACTCTCAGCATGCACTTGTTCCCCTTCTGTAGTCTCTTCTATACTCTGTTTCACTGTGAATGGAAACTTACCTCAAAGCATACAATATTCCTGACGTGGCACTTAAAACAGAATTTTTATTTACCTTCTACTTGTAAAGGGAGACACAGTTTTCCTGCAAAGAAATCTTGCCAGTCACATTATAGGTAGTAGGGAAACAGACATCATCTTGCCACTTCAAGTATCAGTGAGATATTCCCAAATTTAACCAATTCACATACCCTTTACTGCATTCCAGATAAGTCACCCCATTTTAAATTCACTTATTATTTCTGATCCTAGCATTTTAATCACAATAAGTACCATCTGCAAAATAATACTTCCTTAAATTTTACAGATGTTCCTTCTTAGCTGAAGCCCACATCCCCTACTTTCAAGAAAACCATACAGTTCAATTGTAGGCTCACCCTTAGCTCAAATAATTGATGCAGCATGACTGAGTTATCTGTCACAACTATTCTAAGTCTGGGTCTCTCCCTCTCTGCTCAAGTACAAGCTGTTCCGTACTAGTTGTCTTACTAAGTTGTGACCTCTGAAATTTACCTAGTAATTCCTCACATATAGTGAGCAAAGCTGGATATTCCATTCCAAATGCAATTCAATTAGTGCTTTATAATGTGTAGAACAGCAATACTTTGCTCAGTATATATATTATACTCTATCTTCCTCCAGGAAGACTTTAAATAACAAATTTACCAGTAAGCCTATGTCACTTTCCATTACTGGATAAATATATTCGGTGCTGCTTAAGCCATGTCTGGAAGTACTTTTACCATAATGCATCATTTATTATTTGTGTTTTAGAGATGTCAGTGATTTGGATGGTCATGAACAAATGTGACCTTCCACTGAGGAGAAATGACCTAGAGGTCTTAATAGCAGGAATAATCAGAAACTAGTTACATCTTTGGCATTATTTAGTTGTGGCCTGAAACAGGAAAAAGAAAAGCAGGATCTGGGTTAGTAAGTGCATTTCAGCCTTCTGAATGCTTGCAGCCTTGGAAGTACAGAATAATTGAAGCTTAGGCAGTAACAGGACTGAATCACACTCAGTAATTAGTACTAGAACTAGGTAGCAATATGTGTTAAGGTGATGTCCCTTACTTCTGTTATTTTCTTAACTACTTTGTAGAGAACTGCAAGTTTCAGAACTAAATTCCTTGCCCACATTTGGTGCGTACTAGGGGAATTGTTTGACTTTAATGCCAGTTACTGGTGTGAAACAGGTAAGCAAAGCTTCAGTTTCAGCTCAGCCGCAAAGTGGAATTACATGCAGATACATACTAAGGTGCTGAATGATCTGGTCAATTGTAGGTTTGAAAAGAGCATTCATTGCATCCGGGCTCATCCTCAACATTCCCTGGGATGACCACTTCACAAAGTCCACACTGGAAAAGAACAGTTAGAAAGGACATTAAAATATTACAGCTGAGCTGTAAGAAACAGCCTAGCACTCACAAGACACACTAAATAAATAAATAAATAAATGAGTTTACAGAATCCGCATGCATTCTGCTTGGAAGAAAGTGCCTCACCACCTCGCCCTCGCCCCATATCAACTGCAGCAATGTAAAATTTCAAGGGAGAATTGTTATTTTTGCTTGTCTAATTGTTGTTTTCTTTGCCTGACTGCCTTCTGCAGCATTACCAATGCTCAGCTGCTTCCTGAAACAGCTGGCAGTCAATCCAGTGCTCGCTGATCTGAAACAGCACTGATTTATCCCCAGAAGGGCAACATTTAGATATAGCAGTAGCAGGCCAAAGCCACTGGAAACACACATGGAAAACAAGCAAGTATGGGAAGCCTCAGGAGGCAGAAGGGAGCACAGCATTTTTAATGAGGCATAACATTTGTTAAATGAATACAAGCATTATGTTATTCCATCACTGATACACATACATATAGCTCAGTAATCTCTCCATTCATGCACATTATATGTCACCTCTATGCTCTTTGTATCCCGTTACCCAATTAATTTAATTTTATTTGAAGGAAACATTTAGCATTCCCTCTAAGATTCACCATTAAGACTATTAATAAGAAGGAGATGGTCTTGTGAGGGGGAGTATTTCCAGAAATTTTTAATGATTTCAGAATCTCAGTCTCTTAGGAGGTGACTCTGAACTGAATTCCAAGTCATTTAGGCCTAAAGTACATTTACCAATAATTTTAGGAAGAGATGCAGAAGTTTCAGCCTGCATGCTTGCCCTGAATTTTTCAGCTTCTCACACCCAGCCAGCAAGAAGGCTGGAGGGCCACAAGAAGTTGGGAGGGGACACAGCCAGGGCAGCTGACCCAAACTGGCCAAAGGGATATTCCATACCATGTGATGTCATGCCCAGTATACAAACTGGGGGGAGTTGGCCGGGGGTGGCGGATCGCTTCTTGGGAACTAACTGGGCATCAGTTGGTGAGTGGTGAGGAATTGCATTGTGCATCACTTGTTTTGTATATTCCAATTCTTTTATTACTGTCTTTTTTTTTTTTTTTCTTCCTTTCTGTCCTATTAAATTGTCTTTATCTCAACCTATGAGTTTTACTTTTTTTTCAATTCTCTCCTCCATCCCACTGGGTGGGGGGAGTGAGCAAGCAGCTGCGTGGTGCTTAGCTGCTAGCTGTGGTTGAACCACAACAATGCTACATTCAACATTCACTGGATTAAAAAACACAGAAAGAAGCCAAGGTACAGGTACTAAATAATCATGTTTTCTGCTCTCAGGTCCCAAGCATTCTGCCCTAGATTTGCAGGCTCTCTTGTTCATTCTCTTTTATGTCATTAATCTCCAGGTCTCCTGTAGTATATAATTTCAAAAGATGAAAATGCCCACTTCTACTTTCTCTTCACTTCCTTTTCTATAGCAGCCCATTTCCTTTTCTATAGCAGCCCATTTCCTTTTCTATAGCAGCCCATGATTAGGGTACCTTCTTGATACTGAAAATCATGAATTAAAATCTCTGGATGGGATTATGTCTCCCCACCTACCGAGCAAATTATTGAACTGGTAAAATACTAGAAGAAAAGAAAGCCTGCCATCACTTCAAAAGAAGAATGCTTTCCCTTTGCAGAGCTCTATGCAGTAGTATATGTTTTCACCAGTGATCTGGTATTGTTAATAAATTTCCTCAAGCCACGAACGTATTTACACATCATTGCACTCAAGATCTTGGTTTTGTTCCAGGGCCCAGGCCGCTAAAAATTAAGGTTCTTGGTAACTAACTTTTAGACATCAAATTCTGTATTTGATCTGATGTTCCTAATCAACACATAAGGGACTCAAAATATATGGTCAAACTCAGGAAAGTGATGCAGTGGTGGCCTGACAAAAGTCATAGAAAGCAATACCAGAAGAGTGCAAGTCTTGTACAGAAAAGCTTTTGCAAGAAATTGATCAGAACTTTCCATTTTGGAAACTGCACTTCAGGCAATCCCATTTTCTCATCCTTATACTACATTTTTACATTATTATCTTGCAGTCTACATGTAATTAGGATATTTTACTTATTTGTCTTTGCTACCAGTAGTTAATTCTGCATCCATTTGTGTTCAATTGTCTACTCACTTGCTTTTCCTCAAGGCATGTTCTACACTGTGACCTCGAAACTTCTTGTAATAGTCAATGAAGGAGAAAGGCAGAGTGATGTTTAGTGGATTGGTCCTGTCTGGAGCTGCTGCCCGTTTACGGGACTCAAATGCTATCATCAGATCAACCCAGGCAGCGGGACGCTTGATTTTAAATTGCTCAATAAAGTCTTCTCCAAATATTTTACACAGAAGCTTTTCAAATTCATAGTCCACACCTAGAGAACCATATGGCCCACCTGTATTACAAACAAAACACAGTTTTAATACTCTGAACTGCTTATGAGATTTTGCGTTGACCAAATACACATCAGATCGACACTACTAGGACTATCATGGGAGAAGGTCTACAGAAAGAGGTATCTTTCCTAAATGTAACAGTTGTTCTAATACAGAACATAATCTTACCTTTGCCTCACTTTTACTCCCATACCATTATAGCCACTGTAACACTATCACTATAAAACAGAAACATTTTTATTAGAAGCAGAGGAAACTGACTCCTTATCCACACATGAGAAAGTGTGGGTTAGACTCATATTTAGGGGTAGACGGACTTGATGTACACTGTCCCATTTGCTCTTACTAGGTTGTTTCCTGAGGTAGTCTTACAGCCACCAAGACTGAGAAGGCTCAGTGACGAACCATACAGATGAAGATTAACTTGGTATAGAGACACAGCAACAAATAATAGGCTGACTCGTGTGCTTAACAGCTTAGCCACAGGACAAAGTCAAAGGGGATCTGGAGTTCAGGGACGGAATACCATTCAAGGATTGCACTTTATATCTTTGTTGGGGACCAATTATTGTACATTTTTTCCAGGGGATGGTAGACCATCCTTGTTACACTGCCTGTGAAATTACTGGACTATATAAGATTCCCCTTAAATCTAGGGAAACTTCTGTTCTGCCAACAGCCACTTTACAAGGATCTTGTGACACATCTATTTGTATCTCCATGATACATCTCTGAATACCTGGACAGAGCAGCAATACACAGGTGACCTCTCGAAGGACAGGAAGGTGACAATTCTCCTAGCAGAAGTCAGACCAGGACCATGGCAGGAGGTCATGGCCTGAATAGGAGTGAGTAACACAGGAGATGGCAGATTCTTACTCTCCCAATGTGAGGTTTACCATCCAAAAGCTTCAGAAGCATTAAGTGATTTACCAATGTCTGCTGACATGTAGCTAGGTTATACTAATTCTGAATGCTGCTCTTATTTCAGGAAGAACTTTTAGTAGTGAATAATAAAGGCATACACTTCCTTCACTGACAAGTCAAAATATTGCATAAATAAAGCAAGCAGTGGAAGTGACATTACCTGTTGCCTTGTACAGCTCCTTAAGATGTCCTTCAGGGAGCCTGATCTGATGGACAGTCATATCCACTGTGCCTCCTCCACTGTCAACAACGATGTAACGGTCACCTAGTTTGCCAAACGGTATTTACATTAGTGTTATCACAACAGCATATTGCAATGAAAGCTTCTCAGGGGCATTATCACCATGAGAGATAATGACTTACAGAAAGTCATGAATGTCTACGCTGAAGACTTGGTCTTTTTTAGTAATTATAATGCAATGATTGATAACAAATATGAAATTCAGATGTCAAAAGTTATTGATTTACACAGATAAAAAGTAGGTTAGTGGAATTGCTCACGTTGCTGGTGTACATTCTAGTGGGCTACCAACTTAATATTATGGTGTATTTACGAGGCCTATTCTGAGGAAAATATTCTGGTTGCATTTTAAAACCTGGATTGCCTTCTACCATCTCCTTAATAAACCACATTTTGCTAGAGCATACAGAATTGCAGTTCAGCCTTAGTAACTAAGAGCAGCACATGAACTTGTATTTTTTTCTTTTCCTATTTATAATCACTGTGAGAACAACGCAGCGCACAGCACATTTGTTGGAAACACAACGTTTGCCTGCAATATAAAACCAGTGAGAGCAAAGTTTATTCAAGAAAGCATACTACCTTCCTCCAGTTCAGACCAGATCTCTCCTATGACGTTTTCCACCAAAAAGGTACGACTCTGTCGATTACGACGGACGTGTTCCTTAGCTAGTCATTGACAGAGAAAAAATAACTGAGTATGAGAAAGCATGAAGAAGTTGATATCATAAGCTGCAGGAAACAAGTGCAAGCAGGCTGACAGATCTGTTTGTACTGCTTTTTAACAAAACAAATGAGCAAAAATTACTGCATTAGAATCAGCAACATTATAACATCGTTCCTAGAAAGAAGGAAAAATGTTTTTCAGCCGCACTGATCTTCATTGATACTAACTGGATTAAAACCAATAACCTCATATGAAAGGCATAAACAGGTCTGATTTATTTTTTTAATATATTCTGTTTTTTAAAGCACCGCCTGGAACCACGGGGGGGCTTGCAGCCAGCCTGTGCCGCCAGGCGGCAGCCCCAGCCAGGCGGCAGCCCGAGCCCGCTGCCAGACCCACCTGCACTGCCCGGGGCCAGCGAGACCATCCCCACGTTTCCAAAAGCCACTGCCGATTTTGGGTGCGCAGGCAAAGATGCCTCCTGAGCCTCTCAGGATGTCAGTCTGTCTCAAAACGAGCAGCCGAAAGCTCTGCTGCTCACATTTATAACTTCTTAAGGCCACAGTGATCACCAAGGCTGACCCTCATAATATTTTAAATATACACCAGTTGAAAACTAAGCATAATCTAGCAATACTATTATAACAATCAGTTAACTTACAAGACTTAGACTTTTAGAAGATGCAGAACAGGCTGTAAAGACAAAGCAGAGTAGTGAGAGCCTTTGCTATTATGCTTCTAAATCAACCTCTACAACTGACTGATCAAAAAAAATCATTCCCTGTGTAAACTTCACTCACCCTCAAAGGCACTTCCATAAAACACTAGAGAAGAAGAGGCATTCTGTCATGCATGCAAATATCATTCTTTCTGAAAATATCAGCATGCAAATCACTGAATGCATTTTGCTTCTCATTTCTATAGTGCCTATCATCAGAAAAAGACCAGCAGCTCCACTTGCACACGCACTCTACCCTCCCCATAAAGACCCTATGATGCAGACAAGCCGCATTAGCTTTGCTGCACTGACTTAGCAGCACACAGTGAGAGCTTAGATGACGAAGCGTTCAAGGACCGAACAAGCTCTAGGTCCAAGCAAGGGCCTGACAGAGAGCCCACAGAAGTCAATGGGAGTTCTTTCATTCACCTCTGTGGGCTAGAAGTGAACACAAGAGCCAGCCTTTAGCTACGACTGAAGTAAGCTTATCCTGGCCACTATGAAAAGTAAAATTTTTCTTTTGACTTCAACAGCAATAATATGGTCCTTGGAGTACTTCTCTCTGTTTATATTTAAAGGGTTTTTCTCCTTAATCTGTTCTCAGCTTGTCTTGGGTCCCTGCCATGTCTTTATGAAATTTTAATTCTAACCCCAAATTAATTCACTCCAAACTTTGTTTTCATTAATTTTGACATGAAACCTTTCTCATCCCCAATAGCTTTTACCATACAAAGTCAGGAAGAAGAATGGTACCCCCCATCCAAGAAAAAGCCCAATAGCAGAAATCCATGATCTGTCAAATTCTGCCCAGCTTCAAAACCTTAACCAGAGAAACTCTTTTCTTTTATTATTTTCCCAGAGGCAAATCCTTGTGTAGCCTGAAAGCGAGTTCATGTAAAATCACATGGAACTAGAATGGTTCAGGACATGAACAAGGGGGTCAGAAGGTGAGGGGCTCCTGAAGGGACTGTGTCCTGAAAACTGATTTTGTCCTGTGCTCTGTATGGGCCTCCATAACGCTGAACACATCTGACAAGTGCTGGCTAGGAGAGGCACAGATTTGAGAGAATGATGTAGTGACTCTGCCTAACTAAAAAAAATACCCTCTGGTAACTACAGGAATAGCTTTATTAGCTTAATCTTCCATTTGTCTGTACTGTTTTGACCTAGTAAATACGATAAAATACAAATTCTTCTGAAAAATTCCTTCTGGCACAGATTGGCACACTACCACCAATATCAGTGCAACTGTTACAATTCACAGAGATAAGAAAACTGCATTATGCAGCAATCACGTCTTACTGCTGCTTCGTTTTCCTGTTTTGTTCCTCTCATTTTCCTCCAATCTCAGGTAGGATACCAAGCTCAAAAATCCTTGGTAACAAAGGATCTTTTGGCAAGTGACTTACACTGTGGTCCAATCTCTGTCCCTCACTGTCAGTCAGTCTTCAAACATTGATATTAGCAACAGACCCCAGGTTGATAAATCAGAAGTGCCGTATCTAGTTGCTCATCTACGAGCAGATAAATTCATTGCTTTATTCCAATACTGTGTGTTCACCTGAGTGTTGAAACTAATTAATGATATTTCATAAAGATGACATCAGAAAGCATCCGCCAAAACTCTGCAATGCCTCAGACTAAAAATCTCATTGCAGATCCAGTTATTTAACACTGTTTCAATAATGCAGCTAAATAAACCCATAATTGTTTCCAAAAAATTAAATTTAAAAAATGACACAACACAAAGTATTGATTTTAATTAAGGCAGAAAAATACTGTTGTGAAAATACTAAAAGACTCCCACAACATTCCAATAAAGTCAAGGCAATGAAGCTACCTGCATGCTAAAATTCAAGTGCATGCAAACATGTCTGCTGATCAATCCCTAAACTAGTCTAATTACAGTAAACAGCAAATCAGTTTATAAAAGCAAATTGATGCTAGCCTGAAACATCTCAAGAGCAAAGACAAGAAATGGTAAGAAAACAGCCCTCATGGACAAAGCAAACTCAGGCATAAGAATCTGAAGAAGTGAGTTAATAGAAGAAGTACCCTGTGTAAATCCAGTTCCAATAGTGTCACTTGGGCTATAACCATTGACAGGTGCCCTACTACTCAGGTCTATCATCTGGTGCAGGCGGAGCTTTCGGCAGTAGATAGAGGCAGCCTCGGGTTCCAGGGCAATGATCAGCTGCTCGGGATTTTCAGGAGATGCCATTCCTGCCTGCGAGAGAGAATTGATCAGAGAAGTGGAGTGGGAAATACCACAACCTAGCAGACCCTTTTCAGCAAGTGAACAAGCCTTTCCCCAGCTCTCGGTTTCAGTTAGGTCAGCCCTCCAAGTTCAACACGCAAAGGAGCTGCTGCTGTTTGCTAAAGATCTTGATCTGGAATGGTCCTGCCCACAATGTATAGCACAACTTCACAGGCTGTAACAGGGAAGTATGCATGCACTTACCATGCTAAGTGTCTAACCCAGCAGCTGTGTACATGACAGGTGGAGAAAGGAAGTCGTTTTGAAACCTGTAACGAATGGACTAAAACCTGAACCCCTAATTAACCCGTGAATCTGCCTGCTAAGAGGGGCCCCAGCCTCTTTTAAGGAATAAAGGAATACCTTTGGCCTCTCCTCCCCACAACAATATTTTAAGTATGCCTTTCTTTATATCTCGAATATACATAGTCCTTGCTGAAATGGACTCCCCGCACTGTGTAGTTTACTAGGAATATACGATACACTTTGCCAGCAACACTCTTCTGACTTAAAACCAACATTTTCTATTTCAAAATCCATTACTTTTAAGCACATTCACTTTTATAGCATCTTCAAAATGCTCAGTATACTCAAGGTCTCAAAATACAATAGGGCAGGTTCCCTAAAATGTAATGAGAACAAGCCTAAAAATAATCCCACATTATAAAATCAACATTTGCCATTCTTTCTATTTTCTTTCTGCATTTTCAGCCTCCAGACACATAGATTTTCAAGAATCCACAAGTTCTCATGTAACCACATCACTCTCAGAGCGGGGCTTAGAGAAAAATATCAAAGGGCAGTTGACAAAATTGTGTTTTCATTTCTTTTCTCCTGTACTTCTCCCTACTGTATGATTTTCTGTTAAAATAGATAACAGTATCTTTCAACAATTTTTGCCCAACTTTTGGTGTACCTGCTATTGTTTTTCAGATAAGTGCCTGCGTACTAAAGCATGCTAACAAACAAATACACGTATAAACATTTTTCTGCTTCCACTGTCAGTCTCCCAGCAAACCTTCACTTCAATTCATACACAACCACTGTGGTGGCTCCAGAGCACCCCCAAAAAAAACGCAGACTCACAGGGAAAGACTGCGGACCTGGACTGGAATTTGGCTTCCTTCATAGAGCTACACTGTGGGCTGTGGGAATTGCTGGCTAATTTACACCTGCAGCTAGAAACTCAAAGTAAAGCTTGTTCAAAAAGCAATACTAGGGTAACACTTGGAGACATAAAATTGTCCTTCATGTTTACTGACTCATTTTACCCCCTCCATCTTAATAGATGAGATAAATAGATTTTTATAGAAAGCATCTTCCTCATTGTTGATAACAAAAAAAGGAAAAAAAAGTACAAATAAATTCCAAAATAAGAAAGGGTTAAACTAATCGTGATTGTTCATTATTTTAAAAGTACACCTCATGATTGGGATTATGGTCACTTTACATGCTTTATTGCTGTTGGGTAAAACCTTCTGCTTCGGTTACATCCACTGGACTCAACAGCATGATCAGAAATTAGTAGAACTGTCTGGGAAGGACAATACTGTGCAAATACCACAGAATATCAAACCTTGCAGCCTTGTGGCAATGCATATTGAAAAATATTATCTTGAAAATAATGTTTGCAACCAAACTTTCAAAATTTGGAAAGCGCTGATTTACAGCAACCAGAGTAACCCTAAACCATATAAAAAGACTATCAATCAAGTACAGGTCCAAGCCAGACTCTCCTGCCATCATACCACTTGCATGCAAGCATGTTGGCAGGCACAGGCTTAGATAAAGGTCTGGAGTTGTACTTGGGATGAAGATGAAGTTCTTGCATCATGCCTCAGTATAAACCCAATCTTTCCTCCAACTGGTCTGGATGTACTAGGCACAAGCAGGGCTGGTTTCATGACAGCTCACTTCATCACTTATTTCCAGCTGAGCTCTTCAGAGCTTTAATTTGTTGCCCTGGAAAGGGCAACATTCAAGATATGAATCAATACTTGGTCCCTGACAGATATTTATCTAATCTGTTAAAAAATTCCAAAAATGTATGGTCTCTGCACACAAACTCTCAGCCCTTTGCTGTCTTTGCCTTTGGGAAGTTTTGCTAAAAGCCTAATTTGAATCTTTCTTGCTGCAATTTTAAGGCCAGCACTTCTTGCCCTATCCAGTAAGGGCATGGAGAACAAAGAGCTCCCTACTACCCTGCTGCAGTTTTCACATATATTAAATCCATTATCATGTCTTGTGAGAGCTCTGAATCTGAGCAGCAAGTGTTTTTTTAATATCCAGCAATGTGGATAAACTTAGCGTGCTCAGTCTGCTCCATGTATTGGATAAATGTTAGTAGCACAAACAAAGCAATTCTTAGTCTCCTGTCTAACCTACGCAATAGAAGAGAAAATTGTATTTTAGGGAGAAAATAGTTTGCTGCTAAGGATATTAAAATCCAAAGGCTACATCATAAAGAATTTGCAGAGGTGACAAGAACTGAGTTGCACACGCAGGGAATGTACTGGTATTTCCTAACTTGAGGGGAGGATAAAAAAGATCGTATTAATTGCAGTCGTCTGTTCTAGGGGGGGATTTTGGTACAAATTTCCAAGGCTGGTTCTGCTAAAAGAAAACAGTAAACCATTAACAATAACACTTGCTTCCTCCCCTCCTCCAGCAGTAGTCTGTACCATGAACTTTTCACATTGCAGCCTGCACGTCAGGCAAGGAAGGCAGTGACCTGCAGCGGATGGACTCAGATCCATGTTCTCAGACTCTCCAAGTATAGCAGATGCTATTCTTGCTACTTTTTCTCTCTAGATATTATTTTAACATACTCAAAATATCTCCTGAGGAAAACATTCAACAGAAATGACAGTTTTTAACAGTTCAAAGCACAGCTGATCCTAACAGAATTTCATGAAGAAAATGTTGGGGGGTTTTGTTAAAAAGCTTTTCTTACAGAGTTTGAAAGGCCAGTTACAATGAAAAATGTGTTATTTCACATCATAAGAAGACCATACAATGAATCTTGTACAGTGAAAGGTAAAAGGCATCCAACATGTATGTAATTTTATATGTACATATACATATATATGTATGGATCGATAGACTATTCCATACCTTGTGTATGTAGTATTTCTACTTAGATCATCAGAGATAGCACATTACTGGACATACACATCTGTAGACAGCACAGAGAGAATGGGGGAAGGGGCGATGAGAAAGAAACATGAGCACATACATACTGCTAGGGAGGAATGGAGCAATGAGGTTGCTTTAATACAAGCTCTGAGAAGATGAAGACTTAGGAGACAGTACCTCTGGCCCATCATTACAGCCAAGGAGAAAGGGACAGATGGGAGAAAAATATCTAGTGTGCAGAGAAAGAGGAGTGAAAACAGCAGGCAGTCAACACAAAGAAACAGTGATGCATTCATTAAAAATATTAACTGTAGAAGTTTGGGAATTTGTTATATTTTTACATTTGTTCATTTCTATCATCTGCCTCACTCCATGCCCTCACCCACTGCTGCCCCAGTACTACTGTAACTAAGAACAGAGATTCACAAGTTAACAGACTTGAACAGGACAGATCTAAACAATGTCTTGGTAGTCAACATTATTATAGATCATTCTGGCAGTGGGACAGATGCATCATGTTGCTTTTGCCTAGGGCAGCTTATAGCAGACTTTATAACAGAGCCATGTCTTGACTCCAGTCTGCTAAGGAGATTTTCTTTCTCCCATTATACTCACTAGCAGTATAAACCCAGTCATCACTTAGGAAACATGAAAGCAGCAGACAGAGGTTTTCCCAAAACCACAAACGTGGAAAACCCGTCATGGAATTACAACAATTCTTTGAACACCAGAAAGTTCTTAAAAATGAATTTATTTGCAGGACATTGCTGCATTTATATACATGGAAGAAGCCAAGAACACTATGAAAAGAACTACTTTAAAAGAATGCCCCAGACTGACTTTGCTTATATGCCTGAGGACTAGGATTTCATGCTTTGACAACTGAACTCCCAGATTTTCACTCACTCCAGTAAAACAGGTCTATGAGCTGGTGCCAGTGCATTGCTGTTCAAAATGCATCATCGACAGCAGACCTCAAATTGCTTCAAAGCCTCACATACTGGAGCACAAATAATTTTACCATCCAGATGTAGCTGAATTCTCAACCTGGCGCACTTGGTCTGCTTTTATAGCCAGAGATGTGTCACCAGACGAGAGCCACAGCTGACCACAAATACATTACTGATTCCCTGAACAGCATCAGCTGCCAAGTGTTAGACTAATTCATCATTAGCAAATAGTGAGATCTGGACTGAAGCTCAGTATAGCAGTCTGAGCATTTCCAGAGAACTAAACGATATTCACTCATTCCATACACAGAATCATCATTATTACAGATTAAAAGATGGTACTTTTAAAACCCAGCCTCACATGCCATGATGCACAATGAAAAAAGCAATGCACTTTTTTTTTATAACATATTGTAATGTATATGGCCTTAAAGACAGCATTATAGTAGAATATTCCATGTAGTTTGAGCCTTTTTAAAAGGCAATGAAGCCACGAGGTAGGCCTAGATGAAAAGCTCCCATCTCTGAAAGCAGCCATAATTAGAAGCATCAGCATTTAGCTGGAGTATTCCTGTATTTCATAACACAGCCAGGCAGAATGCTGTTGCTCTATCAGGCTTTATTTATTACACCATGGTGATCTCAGAAGGAATAGCATATTAGAAAACATGCTATCATTGACAAGGTACACGTTTCCTATTATTGTCATTTCAAACTATTGAAAGCAAAAGTTAGATGTCCTTTTTTGCTTTTTCAGAAGGATACATCAGGCATCTTTTTACAGGCAAACAATAAAAAAACCTGACCACCGACGCGTAACACAAGGAACATGCCTTACATGGACTGCACCCTTGAGCCTGCATTTCCTTGAGCTATAAAACTGATTAAAATAACTGATACTAAGGTCTTAAATAGTGCAACCATTCCCCCCCTCCCCCGAAGAAAAGTACTCCATCTGTTGGATTTAAGACACCGATTTATTATTAGAATTGTATGTTAAACTGGAGTCAGCCCCATGTATTTTGTATTCATCTTTATTTCCTTGAGCTTTATCTGCCTGGAAATCCCCTCTTTCTCTTTCATGTACATACATTTCCTCTTCACTCAAAAAACTTTAAAGTCAAACTTGTTTTCTGAATACTAAAACTTCTGAAATCTCACGGCTGACTGCTATGAGGGCTGGCAGGCTCTCAGCTCACACTGCAGCTTTTCCCACTGTCAGGGAACAACACATAACCATGCTTTCCTGCACACAGCAGCCTATTTTCAATCATTTCTGAAGCTTCTGCCATTCCATCAACACTGGGTGATAACATAAGCAGGTACACACACTTTCACAAGATCACTGCATAGGTCTGTCTAGCTTACTTTTGGAACCAGATCATTAAAAAAGGCCAAACCTGCAGAATGAAACTACACGAGGGGCACAACAGCAATGATCAAAACACCACCCTGTCTTGTGCAGTTTTTTCCAAGAACTTTTCTCCGTCCAAAAGGAAAGTATTTGTGTTAAGTTTGTACATAAAATAATTAGATTGTTACATCCCTCAGGTTGCGTGGAGGTTGTGTGGAGGAAGAATAGTCCATAGCAGGGCTGTCAAACCTGACTGAAGCTGTGGGCCAGCCCCTAGGCTCCTCTGCAGGCTAGTGGTGCTACCCTGCCAAGCCAGGTAGGAAAGCAGCAGCTCACACGACCAAATCAGCCCCACACAGGCAAATTCTGAGAAAGACTGTTAGTGGAGGGATCTGCCTTGATTATGTTCTTCAGCACAGGGGGTGGGGGAGATAAAAGCATTAAATAAATAAATAAATAAATAAAATAAAGGATGAGGTAAATTTTACCCCCCACACATAGGATTAGATTCAAATGGTTCTTGCACCTCAGTGTTATGTTAACACAGGCAAAAAAGCCTCAACCGGTTAAGATGCAGCTGTACATATTATTATAAACTCAGCATCTTCTATATGGCAAAAATATGGTGAAAATATATCTTAACACAGCCTCTGAAAAAGGTCCGAAAAGTAAAAGAGAAATGGTTAAGATTTAGTATATACTGGAAATAATGGACGTACAAAGGAGCACTACACAGATTTAGGATTAATCAAATCTGCGCAGGGCCAGAGCAAACTGCAGCTGGGTCTACTTCAGTGCTAATGCTTACATTAACTTGCAGAGTGCTGGTTTTCACCACTGCAAAAGGAACACAGAGGCCACTGTGACCCCTTGATTCCCCTTTGGTCAAGGGAGTAGTTCAGGGCAGTTCTCTGAACTAGAGAAAATAATGTGATCGAGACCCATTTTTTACCCATTTAATAACATTTCCTACAGCACTTTCAGGGTCAAATGGAATAAGTAAATTATGCCAACATATACTCACAAATTTTAAAAAATGTATTTTCTCTGGATAAGAACTGTTCTTATACTCAGAAGTGAATTTTACTTTCTGTTGCAGTACTAACCAGTGAGACGATCCTGGCAGACTCTATACTCCTTCCTAGCCCAGATTACCTATCTGTAGAACACATATACTAGTGCCTTTGTGCTTTATGCATTGAAAACCACTAAAGGAAAACATTTTGTAAACTAAGTATAGAGTAATATATGATATTACTTTCATGGCAGTTAAATTTGATCTTTGAGAAAGAGAAAAACTAAGAATGAGGTCTGATTGGATAAATTCTAATTTACTGCTCTGATAAATTTTGTAGTCATTTAAGATCGGATTCAGTACTACATCAGTGCTGTAGGCACTGCATTCACAATTAATAATTTCCAGATACAAAAATGTAGCATAAATAAACTAAACAGATAAACATGTGCAAGAGAAGAACCACCCTCATTAGACAGTTAGAAAAACAAGGCACAGAGACTAAAAGCCTTGGCTAATGTTGCACAGGAACCCACGATAAGGTGGGAATTCACTCCACAACCCCAGAACTACAGTTCAGTGTCCCAGCCAAATGCTACTCTTTGCCAAACAGCAAGCTGCAATTTCTGCATGTGACACATAGCACGAGCAGAAACTGCAGGGACAGCTCCATCACAGCCTTGGGTCCCCATTCTGTTTTCACAGTTTGCCATCTCCACCAACTGCATTACTTTAAACACTTCTGAAGCAACGCTGCAGACCAGATGAGTGTAATGATACATTCTTCTGGGTAGTAGAAAGAACCTTTTAAACCTGTTTTACCACTAAAGCCACATTTGTAGGCACCAGAGAGACAATTTAAAAGTTGGAGCCCATGAAATAGCTCCATAAAGATAATGTGCTTCATTAGTAAATGAAGCTCTACAGGACAACATCATTCAGCCAAAAAAACAGAAGCTGTGAATTAACATCAACATTTTTCTATTTTCCAAGATATTTATTATAATTAGTAACAATAGGAAAGCCATGATTGCAAGTTAAGCACCACATAGCCCGCATGAAGAAAGTATTGTGTGACTGAATCAAGGCAACACAAAACAACAGTTGGAAATTAAGTGCCTTGTGAAATTTACACCGTTTAAACTAATCAGTTCATTGTGTTAAGGGATTCATGATAACACCATCCACTTAGTGCCCTGGTAAGTGAGCTCTTCTCTAATCCTCCTCCTTTTTCACTAGCTAGCACTTTCTCCAGTTCTATGGCATCAAACTGGGATGTCACAAAAAAACGACTGAGATCTAATTACAGAGGCAGAGCATGCCAGGAAAGAAGATGAGCAACATGGAAAAAAGACTCCCAGCATTACCAATCACAAAGAGGCACGTAAGGGAGAGCTGGATTGGCAGAGAGTGGGGCTAGTGGACATCACAAAGCTGCATGAAAAGCACAGCACATGCAGTTTTGCTAGATCTTCAGCCTTGAGACTTAAGAAGCCTTCACAAAAAATGTTTGAAAATCATTACGCCATCACATACACTGATGCTTTACCGTTAGTCTTCAGAGTGATGAAGAGTACTGCAGCACAATAAGTATCGTGAATAAATACAACAGAGTGAGGCCAGACAGCCCATTTAGCTCAGTCCACTTATCGGTTCAAAGACAGATTCTTAAAATTGCTCAACAGCCACAAAACAAACCGGATTTTCAAAGGCACCCAGATTCCTCTTAGTGACCACAGCAAAGAGGCTGTGTTTGCCAAAGGCAGGAGGAAGAGCTGCTGGGTGCTCCCCTCCTTTCAAAAATTCATCCTCAGGATTTAAAAGCCTAGATGAAAACTGAGAATTAACATCTTTCTTTTTCTTTTTTTCTTTTTCTTTTTTTTTTTTGAAACAATGTTTGGGTGGTGGTTGATCCTGCAAAGATCTAACATCTACAGTGTCACAGAGGCACTTTTTGCTCTACAGAACCAAGAGCTTTTTGCTTTCTCTTAAACAACACCTGCTATACATACATGCATATATATAATAGATATACATAAATGCATACATTTTCACACTATTGCTGCCTGTTGAGCTAAAATTAGGTTTGTGGCACAGGCTGTCCTTCGTCCTATTCTGATCAGGTGCCACTGGTAGTTTGCATTTCACAAGTGAGAACATAGTGGATAATTATCACAGCTGCAGAATTCTTTCAGTGTCAGCTTCCCTATTTGTAACATTTCACTGTTAAGTGACAGGACAAAGATGCTCATCTCTCTGTGAGAAAACTGCTTGAAAGAGCATAAATGAAATCTCAGGCTATGGTAAAATAGTAGTAACTTCATTTTGCAGACAAGAGAAATATAAATTAGGAAAGGTGAAAAGTGGAAAAGCCATAGGTTTAATGGAGGGGGCACAAAACTGTAAGTTGAGAGACCCCTGTAATAGTTTTCATTTATTCACTTGGCACTAGCGTAAGTGATTAAATAACGTGAAAGACATAGAAGGATGAAGCCCAATGTAAAAATTGGCCTTTAAATTGTCCTTAGGATTTTGGGATTATCCTGAGACCTCTCTGAGAGCCCAGATATCTTCCCTTCTGCCATGATGAAGCAGTTACTGTTACTATATATTTATACAGCTTTTCCTTGCTTTTAAAATACCAGAGTAGGCTTTGCAGTGCTTTTTGAATTCCCAGGGCTTGCCCATACCAGAAGCTCATACAAAGTAACTAACCCACAGAAAATTCACAGCCATCCTACAGCCTTCATGTAGGCTGAACTTACTGCTGCTCACACTTCAAAGGTAGAACCCATAAGCTATGAACTCCTGTGAAGGGAGTTTTTAGACTAAATCCTCGAATCTGCAGGAAATCAGGATAGATGATAATAAGGTACCTCTCACTTGCACCCATATACCTGGTGTGGTGAACTTCACCAGATGAGATATAAATTTATTCCAGTTAATAGCAACACTACTCCCCATTTAAGAGTTTGTGCATGAATGTATATGTTGAAAGGGCAAGAGGCTTAGATTACTATTTTATTTATAATTAGACTTAGTTTTATGGTGGAAGAAACTCTTGGATACCAACTTCAAAAAGCTGGGATGAAAATATGTAATCACTGTGTAAACTATTATTATTATTACTGTTAATTCCAAAGAAACCACTAGAATCACTTACAGCCCTCTACTACAGCACTTACTTCCTTGTTATTTCTTAGTACAAGTATTCATGACTGCCAATTTCCATGAGTAACGGCTACAGAATGAGCTCTGTAAGGGCTATCCACTGAACACTTTTACACCCCTCAGTTCACGACAGACATGGAGAAAGTGGAGAGGGTTCAAGGAGGACTGCTAGAGAACATGTTCTGTAAGGGCAGACTGAGGGAGCTTGGTGTGTTTAGTCTGGTAAAAAGGCGGCCAAGGAGGAATCTAATAGCTGCCTGCAGCTATCTGAAAGGCAGTTACAAAGATAGCAGAACACGGCTTTTCTCAGTCTTGCCAGGAGATATAGCAAGGGGCAACAGCCACATATTGCAGCTTGCAGAGTTCAAATTAGGTATTACAAATTGGGTATTATTAGGAATGTGATGCAGCACTGGAACAGCTGCCCAGAGAGGCATCTCTGTCCTTGGAGATTTTTAAAACTTGGCTCAACAAAGCCACTGCTGACCTGGTGTTGGCAATAACCCTGCTTCAAATGGAAGGTCAGACTAGATGATCTCCAACAAACACTTCCAATGAATGCTTCCATGATTCTAAAATGGTGCAGGTATTACACACTGAGAAAGACCAGAACTGCTGGTAGGAATCTCCCAAACGCCAAAGACCTACACACTTTCTCATTCCTTGCCTTTGTAAATGCCATGTCAAATCATTGCCTGTATCAGTGAGAGGGAGCCCATCGTGTCTGACAGTATGACAGCAGTACCAGACTCACCGTAACAAGCCTGCAGTTATTCAGGGCATCACAGGTTTCCGTGTGGAGTTCAGTCAATTAGAACTTTTATTTAAGTGTCTTGGGATCAAAAGGAAACATTTGTCACAGTGCACTTTTTTTTTTAATCTGAAAGCTACTCTTTTAAAATCTGAAAATATAAAGAGCACAACAGTCCTAAGCAGTCCTTTAGCCTTAAACATCAGCCATCAGTCACTTTTTAAAGTGATTCAATATAGCAAAAGCAGTTAGTTTAATGCATCACGGATGCACAAGTTGAATTTACAACACTAATACAATCTGCACCAAAAAAAACCAATCTGCCTCAGTCCAGTGTCTTGTCAGACAGGGAAATTCAATTCCTAATTAATTCATTTTCCTGTATTTGGTTGTAGAGAAAAAATGGTCTTGTGCTTAAAAGCATGAGAATACAAACAGCAGACCTGGACTTGAAGCTCAATTCTTCTGCGTTCAGCTCTGCTACAAGCTCCCCACGTAACATTTTGCAAGTCACTTAGACCAAACTTTGTGAAACAATCCACTAAAGCAAATGCATCAATTTCTGAGTATCCAACTCAATACCAAGGTTTACAATGGAGCTATTGCCAAAGTTTGTTGGAATGGGGGATGCTTGGACTCTGAATAATCAAGCTATCCGTCATACACCTACCTGATCATGCTACTTAGCAAGCTGGTTTGGACCAAAGCAGAATTCATTTCATTACTGTTTAGTAACCTATCAATAAAGCTACTCCTATGATAAGAAATAAAGTACAGCCTATAACATTGCTCCCTCCTAATGGCTGTTTAGAAACTCTGGCATTATCCCATTCTGAAAAGCAAGAAGATAAATGAGGCACCTAGAACTGTAATGAATTGTGACTTTTACTTTCAGCACACTCTGAATAATGAATTTTGTGGAGTTGCACTGGCTACAGCCAAAACGGCTGTATTTGTGTGGTCACTGATTAGATGAACTGATTTGTTATAGATGGCTAGGCTGTCTTATTGAGATAAACGCCTTTGCTAAGCATGGTCAGACTGCCTCAATTTATTTTTCCTGGGGTTGCTGTTACCCAGCTAAAAGCACAGACTGCTTTACCAGTGCATTTCTATACTTTATATTTTATACATTATTTTTATAATCTATTCTTTGTATTTTCAACCTGACCTTGGAATTCTTTGGGACTGTAAGCACTGTTTGATTCTATTATTAAAACCCATACTCATGAGGTCTTCTAGATTTTGTATTATAATTTCCCTTTTTAAATTTATAAAACAATAACATTTACTAAATGTAGGCTATAATACAAACTTTTGAAACTCCCAAAATGCATAATGGAAACCAGTGAAGGAAGAGAAGCAGATAGTCTCAAAGGCTTCTGAGCTCTGTGAAGTATTACTCGTGCAAACATGAAGTTATCCTGAGCAGTAGGAGCAATGAGAGGACAGAGAACGGGAAATATTGTCAGATCCCTATATGTGACACTAGCAGAATTGCAGAATATTGAAAGAATACAGTATTCACTATATAACTGTTACAAGGATTAAGATTATACTTCTAGTCCAAATGCTAAGGTAAATGCGGCTTCTTGCAGAAAACAACCATGATGACAAAAAGGGCTCCTCTCTGTCAAGCCTTCCAAAACGTCACCCTCCTCTCACAGTTAGACGAAGTCCTTTAACCGGTCTGTCTTAGTTCAAAAACCTGAGGAAATTTATAATTTAAAACTGTACTGTGGCAGCTCTGATAGGGGAACGTCACCCTACCCCAAAACTAGCAGACATGTCCTACGACCCAAAGAAAAAGGTCCTTGGGACAATCCTGAACTATTTTATACCTGTCAGAAATCACCAAGAAATGTGTAGAAGCTGTTTATCCTAAAGTTATCCTTTCATTGAAAAAATAAATCTTTCATTTTTGAAGGACTGTTGGTCATTTGTTTACTTCTCAAAGGAAAAGACCATTCATGCTGAACTCCCCATGGAGGTGATTTCAGGGTTTTACAGGGCCCTGCAGACCTGAGGGCTAATGTGGAAGGAAAGAATCTTCTGTTCTGTCTTGGCAAAGGTGAGAGATGGAAATCAGAGATAAAAATGTAGGAAAATGTGTGTACTGCACCTGTGGGAGGATCTGGGAAGAGGGTCAGGAGGAACTGCCACATACCACTGCCTGTTCTACCCCCTCAGTCTTTAACTCCCCTCTTCATGCACATACTTGAGCAAGCTCATGAGTTTGGGCTCAGATCTGCACCAGCCACAGCCACAGGAGCGGTGTTGGCTCACTGAGGGTTCACATCTGTTTTGAACAGATTGTGCAGAGATGGGAAGGGCTGCCACATCTCCCAGCAGCACAAGACAGCACCCAAAACTCCAAACACGCTGCTATCTGAATGCTTTCTGATGCAGTCACTGAGCCTATATCCCTGTCATAAGCCTCCTGCTTTCTCTCTTCTCCCCTGTACTGGAACCTGCATCGCCAGGAGGTGCATCCATAGAACACTCTCAGTGGAAACAAAGTATTTCAGCTGCCTTTTGCCAACTACTGAGAGGAGTGGTGTGAAAATTCAGTTGCCATTTTGCACTGTATGGTGGTCTGCCCCGAATGTCTCCTAAAAGATTCTGCTGTCCTTATTAAGACAGAAAATGAGAGCTTATCTACCCCCAGAAGGGGTGTCTGTTCTCCACTGCCTTTAGAAGATGCCCACTGGAACTGAATTTCTAGAAGTGGCTGCTTTCCAGACAGAAACAGAGATACATAAGTCCTACTTCATGGCATGATGAGAAGATTATTCCTGTTGCTATCTTAAATCCAAAAATGTCCTCTTCCAATTATACTTCACTTTTCTAGGGAAGAGCTCTGTAGTTTGCAGAGAAACAACACTCACAGGTTATAACAGTGAGATGGATGAATCCAAGAACAGATCTGAGCAGAGTGGTTTGGAAATTAGTACTGTAGCATGTGCTGATGAACAGGCCTTGAGGAAGGAAAGTGGAACATAAGGAAGGAAATATCTGAATTACGAACACTGGCTAACGATCATGAAGCAGCATTAAAACCACTTCTGTTTACAATGCATGGAGAAGGTTCTGCAGTTTACCTGTGGCTATTCCTCAAAAAGCTTTTGTGAACCACTGATAAGAAAGAAAGATGATTTGCTACATACAGGCAAGGCACAAGCTTTCTGGCTCATCATGAGAGAGAAAAGGATTTCTTGTATTTGTGAGACAGAAAAGAACACCAATAACTGCAGCAGACCTTACTTAGGACATCACCTCTAGTCTATCACACTTTGGTCTCAGAAGTAATCCCAGATATGTAGACACAATTTTCTAAGGGGAAGAATCTTGGATGCCTTACAAGGTAAGGAAAAAACACAAGACTCTGAAATCACCAACTTTTCTCTTTGCACAACAGGCTACACAAAATCTCCAGATTGCTTGTTTTGTTGTGCCCCTGCCCTTTCATTCCTCCAAATTTTTCACAGGTATTAGGACCACAAATCCAAATTAGCATTACTGAAGCTGACTCGCATACTGCCAAACAATAACGTGCTACAAGAGAGGTTATGTTTGTTGACAGGTTGATGGTAAATGGGACCACAGTGGCATTGAGTCCATACTTCCACTAGGGTGACGTTGCTGCAGCTCACTCCCAAGTGACTGTTGCCACAGATCACATTTGTGCAGTAAATGAAAGCTTAGCTCAAAGTGGCATTACCAAGAATTTTTTGCTGCATTACATTATATCCCCCAAGGTGCAGGAGGACATTAGTTGCAAATTTTATGAGTAGCATGCATTAGAAAAATGAAGCCATTAAATTCACATAAGCTTTTCAATTTTTCATGTTACATTATTCTAGAAATGGTTTCTGTACCATGGGCATGCTCCAGTTACCACAACAGCAAAGCCTGACTCTCTTCCTATTTAAGTATTCTCCTAGTGTCTTAGGCTCCCCCCTTCCCTTTGTTTCAAAATATCCTCACTGTAGGTCCTTATGGCTCAGGCTGATTTTATTAAAGAGACACAAGTGGCCCTGACTGAGAGCAGTTTCACCAAGAAAACTATATGCTTGCTATTTTCTGTTAGTTGCATCTTATTTTGTACCTTGGGCTTTCTGATTTTGCCTTAATATTTTTCAGCTTGTATTTCTTTTCCCTGCCTTTGTACTTGAATACTGGCATCTAAGATGCCTTTTAGACCTATCTATTATCCTCCTTCATTGTCCTTTCTATGAACTTGTTACAGACAATCCTACCCGCTAGTTTTAGACCTTGTCCACACTGATTTATATTTGTTTCTGGACTTCTAGCACTCCCCCCACTCCTCCTGATTGTAATTTAAAGCCTTTAAGACTGTCGTTTTCTTCTTTTGGCTGGAAAACCCCGTCTAGCACAGTCCTTCCACCAGGCAGAGGGAAGATTCTAATTTTTTGCTATTTCTGTTGGTTCAAGTGCCCTTTCAGGCAATTTCCAAGATCCTGAGAAACATGTTCCACAGCTTTCTAAGACAGGCACAGCTCTTTCTACCTATTCTTACCTAGAATGCTACAAAAACCTCCTATTTTACTTGCTTAGCAAAATAAAAAGAAAACCTCCAAATATTCCAACTTGTGCCACAGAATTGGACAAACAGAAATGTACAGAACTGGATTAGCAGATGGCTTTGTCAACTGCCTCTGCTTTCACTTGAACCTGGCTGGGTAATTAAAATGCGTAAACCAAGATCAATTAGTACACGTTTCCCACTGTGCTGAGTTCCCACTCTGTAATCTTCACCCCTCAATTAGTTATCCTTTCCTAATTAAACATAGCTACAAGATGCAGAATCCTCCCTATCATATCACTTAATAAACATTTTAATCCTTATGATTAAAAAGATATTAATATCACAAAAGTGAAAGCATGGACTCAAGAGAACCCCAGAAGCTACAAATAATCAGGATGGTTGATGCATTAACGCACTTCTGCTTCATCTGCCTCCACTAACAAGTACAGTTTCAAAGAAATCACCAGCTTCCCAGTGCTGCTTATGCCTGAACATCCATTGCCTTTTTATGTAGTTTATAGCAGAAGTCTGTTACACTGTGCCTAGACAAATAAATTTCAGTTGTGTGTATTTTATGTACCAAAGATAATACTTAGAAAGGAGTTAAGCGTAGCTCAGCTTCACAGATATCGATCTGGTTAAGTCTCTCTAGTCATCTTTTTAAAAACCAAACACATTTCACATCATGTTTTTATTAGCAAGGAATTTTATGTGTCATCACATTACTCTCTCACCAAATGCGTTCACTTTTCTCCGAAGGTTTCTACAGAGCAGGCTAGTACTGATCAATGTAATGTAACCGTGGAACACAACGTGTTAAATAATTCTCATCATGCACATTCAATGATGAAACTGATGTGAAAACATTAATAAATATTCAGCATAAGAGCTGGTTAAAGAAAGCCTCTGGAATTTCAGGCTCACTGGACCTAGACTGCCTCTCTATTTATACGAGCTTAACATGCGAATGATTTTATTTGCTATTTGTAATTGAAAGATAAATCTACTTCAGAGCTCTAGAACTCCATTTCAAAATCAACAGTTCATATGAAAAAGAAAAAGAACTCTCGATATCTCTAAGTAGACCAGCTGACTGATGTTTGTAAGCCTACAGAACATTTGGGGAAAGCTTAGAAAAATGCACTATCCTTCCCTTTCCTTTGCTCTGCCTTGAGTGCATTTGGTGTGCCATGTTTTACTTTCTTATTTTATAGCTTCTGCATTCACATACTCCTGTCACACTCCTAACTCTTCCTTAAAACCTTATTCCTATTGGCATGTTCACAGAATTCCAGCCTGCAGATTCTGCTCTGCACTTACTGTGCCCAAAGAATGTGTATTAAAAGATGAGCTGGAAAAATGCCTTTACTAAAAAGAAACACTCTGCCAAGAATATTGGATGCTGTGTTCCTCTAATAAACAATCTACAGTGCCTGAATTTCATTTGGGTGAAGGATTAAAAGTGGTGCTCATAGTAATATATCAAGACAGCAAAGTGCTGTTAAGACTGAACCAACTATTCATGCCTACCTAGATTCAATGGATTTCTACACAAATCATCTTGAATACTTTTAGAGTTTCACCTTTCCATTAGAAGACACACTTTTTTTTTTTTTGTCATCAGTAATACAAGACTAAGAAAACACTGAATCTTCTTGTGTCAGTAGGACCTCAGATGACACAGAGGTGGGATCCTGGTTTTGTGTCCATGTTAACACACCATTCTGATGAGGCAGTAAGTGCCAGGCCATGTTCACGAGCAAGAAGTGGCTTGCCTCCACACCTAAGCCATCTTTTCACGTTGGGGTCTAAACCTCAGGGCCAGTGCAGGTAGTTGCATTTGCCTGCTTCTGCAAGGACAAGAATAAGGGCAGGTCCCACCCAAATGAGCAGGATGGAGTCCTACTACATGTTGTCCCACCAGACCATGCTGCCAAGGTCTCCAAAATAAGAAAATACATCAACAATTTGAATTTATTACTCACGATGCGAGTTCTTCATGAGAATGGGATTCCTTCTAATACTGGTAAATGCAGCACTTCTGACAACTACACCAAAGCAAAAAAATTTAAACAGAACAACTAGGACACGGAAACAAGAAAAGTTAACGCTATTTATGATGCCTTATATTTTACTGGTGGGGACAATGGCAAACCTGACTAACACATCCCAAGAGTCATTATTCAGGATGTAACGAACACAGATGCAGTGCACACTTATCCCAGCAGACATGCTTTGAGAAAGGAAACTTAAGCCAAAGTGGGTCTTATAGAGATGATACTCTGCTCTTGCCACAGAGCTCACTCCAAGTGTGACCAGACCCCAACAAGTGTCACACAGCTTTAGAACTATCTCTGGACACATAGAAATTAAGCATGAGGGACAGGAAGAAGCATCTGTGAACTGTTATTCAGGAAGAGAGCAATTTTGATTCAGCAAAGTGAAGCTGTAAAGACATGCGGCTCTACAGCCTACCAGACTTAGTCCCTCGGGAGGGCCCAGAGAGCAAGGCAAATGAGAATAAACAAACACCTGCTTCAAAGAGGTAATGACTCAAGTATAAAAAGAGTTAAGGATACAAAAAGCACAATAGATGAATACAGATGGGGCAGGCAGAGTAACAGCAAGAAGCAATGAGGAGCAGTTTTCACATATCAGTAGGTTAATCACAGTCAAGTTTTTGTATGCATGAATAAAACAGCATTTTAGAGGGGGTTTCAGAGGAGGAAAATGAGTTTGCATTACAGATGTTCATGTCCAGGACATGCAGCTTATGTCTGAGATGACACAAATGAAGGAGTCAAATGTAGGTTGATTCCCTGTCAAATGTGAGGCCACAAAACCCTTTAGCGGCAATATTCTGAAGAGATAGAGAACAGGCCAGATGACAGTTGCCAAAGCCAAGGAAATGATGTTGCAGTAACCAAGATGCAAAATCAGTTACAGCTTTGATGAAAGCTCAGCAGTATGTACAGACAGGAAAAGCTATCATGCAGACAGCATTAGCAGGATTTTGATAGGCTGGATGGAAAGAGAGAAGAACTGTGAGCTGAAGGGAACACTCAGATTACTCATTCAAATGAGAAAGCAGCACAGCAGCTGGAAGGGGGTGTCACAGGAGCCCTGGGGCAGATTAAGAGTTCCAGGTTAGCAATGTTTTGTTTAAGGCAAAACAGAAATGAGGGCATGTCAGAGATGCACTGAGATTGTAGGCTGTACAAAAGCTGATGGATGTTGAGTGCAGAAGCAGACCTACAACACTACTTACTTGACTTTATTAATTCCATGCAATATTTAGCTTTGCCTAGACAACTACTTAACCATTCCAGAAAGGCAAGTCTTTACATTGTGAACCACTGACCAAAGCCGTTAGTATTTTTGTTCTCTTAGAGCCATGTCACTTGCCACAGATTTCTACAGCTCATTAACATTTCCCACTAGTTAAATCTCAGCTTAGACTAGTGGTTGTACTTCGGTGTGTTACCAGTAACAAAATTTCTACTGCTCCCTTTTCACACTTTTCTCTACTCGATGCCCCGATTACTCTTACGACAAGCTCTCATTTTCAGGATGCTAGCATGTTCCAATAGCTAGAAAAAAGAGCTGCAACTTCTGATCCATCTGTACATATTGGTTTGACAAATGTGTTGGATCCAGCAACAGGAATATGAAAGACTGAATGGCAATGCAGAATTCTCAGTTTTCTGCACTTCTTTCTTCATCCCCATTACTTTACAAAAAATCAACCGTGTGTCAAGTAAACATCAATTATTCCCCTAAACTCATGTTTTCCTGCAATTGATCACACACCCTGAGTTAAAAGCCTTGTCAGTCCTTGCTGTTTATCAAGCTTGCCGATAAAAATACACAATCACAGACACAACCACAGACACAGACACTAATTAACAACATTCCATTGTGCCACAAATGAGAAATGCCAAGAGATCTACCTTACCCTGCCCTGCTCCTTACACAGCTCCCAGTACACGAGCACACATGCACACAGACAGCAGGCAGACAACAATATACAAAGATAATGAATGGGTCTCTAGTGTTTCAGATTTACCTACAACCGTGTCCTTCCATCAGAACTTTAAGAGTGTTTTGCTTCTGGCACTAGCATTAGCAATCCCACAATAAAGACTGTTAAGAAAAATGTTGCTCAACATTAGAGATAGTTAGAAACAGAGTTAGAAAAATCTGGGTGCTTCCCAGGAGCACTCTGCAAATTACTCATTAACTACTAGATATTTTATAAACTGTGCATCACAGAGCTGCTGCCAATGGGTTATGCAAGTCTCTGACCAAAAATAAAAAAAAAAAAAAACAAAACAGAAAATGAATATCCTGATGAAAAGAAGAATGTGTACATCTCGTGTATTAAAGACGCAAACTGAATTTGAAATAAAGGACATGCATATGGAAAGTGCATATGGAATATTTGGGGGGCATTTGGGGGGAAAGAGTTAAATGCAGATAAGCCTCTTACTGGTGAAAATAACATTTGAATTTAATTTTATATCCAGACTATCCGGTTCACAGTCCTTTCATTCCTACTGTGGGAAAATGGGAACTGGAAAATAAGTCCCACCGAGGAGGCTCTTTGCTTTCCCTCCTCTTCCTTTTTTTTTTTTTTCTTTAAAAGTCTGTGATGACCTAAAGAAAGTAACAAAACAAAACTGTACCCAGTATGTTAAAATCAGCTTTCCCTTGGGTCTCAAAACTGCATCTGTTCCATGTGCACTGAATTCAGCAGGAATACAGTGTACAAGATGACTAAAACATCAGAATCTGCAGTGAAGGAGACCAATATATAAAAGTAAATAGAAAGAAAAAGGCATTTAAGAGGTGAATGCGTATGACTTAAAGCTACTGCTTTGTAGAGTTAACACCTCTTTAAATGTTTCTAGTCTCACTCTTTTCTAGACCATTTTTATACAGTTTATACCAGAGCTAATTGCCCCAAATACAGTTTATCATCTAGTCTATCAACTAGGGCTTTAAAGGGGCAATTCTATGTTCAGCCTGTAATCTTACCTTGTAGGCAGCTTGTCTCATAAACTGCTTTGCAGGCTGCTTCCAAATAGCAGGCACTGTAATGACCCATCTTACTTCAGTGTTTTCAAAGTCTGAGCCTCCTTGGTCACTGAGCTCCTAAATAAAAGGAAAATAGAAGTGAATGCAAAATGATGAGTGTCAACTTTATAAGAAAACATTATTTCCTGCTAGCTCTAGTAACAGTAACTTTCTCTTTTCAATTTTTTTCCTGTTACATCTATGCTACAAATCAGAATTATTGCCAACCTGTCAAGAATGCTTTACTGTGCCAAAAGCTGGGATTAGGGTTGATGCCTTCTCAAGGAGGCCTATAGAAAAGTTTACTGCTTAACATTTAAGTAGAAAAGTTAGTTTTTCCAAAAGCAGCTCATTCACTGCTGAATATTACAGAATGTTTATGTACATTCTTAGTCACAGTGTGGGATTTGCTGTTAGCTTGAAGAATTCACACTTGCATCTTGATTAATACCCAGAAAAATATTTGAGGTATCACTGATGAACATTATGTTTTACAATCTGGATTTTTTCAATAACTTCTTTATACACAACTCACCTTTAAATCAAATTTTTACAACTCTGTTAACAAGGGAAAAGTTACAGTTAAACCCTTTAAAAAAATTGACTGATTGCTCCTTGAAAATTTTGCTTTAAGCTAACATTCAAGTCTAGTTTAGTACTTTTATTGTCCTTTTTTTTCCATTAAAAAGAGGAAAGTCTGTATTGCATTTGCAAATTAGGTGATATACTGACATGTTTTGGGAAAGGTTCCAAGTAAAATGTCATTACCATATGTCCTATCTAAATCTCCATTCAAACAGGGAAAGGTTCAGAAAGGTGAACAAAGGGCCTTTAGAATGTAAAAAAAAAGTTTCTGCATGTGCTGTGCCAAGGTGTTGTGTTTGTTTAGCTATGCTGCAGTTTAAAACTCCATGCTAGAAAAGTAGTACCTTTATACTGCACAGGGCACTAGAAACGGACAGATTAGTAACAGTTCATTTACATCGCTTGTCTAATTAGTTTCAGCATGCACTCACAAATCACAAGGATTTATTTATTAACATCAAGAAAGGATGCAGCCCTGAAGAGGCAGCACAGCAAGTATATGGGATTGTACCCAACAGCATTCATATTCACTAAGAATTTCGCCAGGCTATGCACGGGTTCAAGTCTGTGACTCCACAATCAACCCCAAAATCTAGTTAAGTAAGTCTTTGACAAGATGAGGATTGTTTCTCTATAGCCATAAAGAATACAGTGAGATCTCATAGAGAATAAATTAAACCCATTCAAAAAAGTACATTAGTTTTTAACAACAAGGCTGTTTTAAACAATGCTTATTTGGATGAATATTCTCATCTGACCCAGCAACTGCTATGCTTACTTTGACTTTATAGAGGCACATTTGAAGCCAATGTGTACTTAATTTACATTTGACTGTTTACATGAGATTTTAAATCTCAAAAACTGTTTAATGGGGACATGTATTTCACAGGAGAATGTGAAAAAAAAATCGTGTGACCCAAGAATAATATTACAAGAAATTAGTATTGCAACATTTCAAATGGGAAATGGAAAATAAAATGCATTTTCCTTACCAACACCAGCCACAGTTGAAAGAAAAGAAAAAAAAGATAGAAAAAAAAAAAGGCAACATAAATGGAAGCAGTCCATACAGCAGAACACAGTATGAATTTACAAATTAAACCCCTGACAGATGTCTGTCTTACTTTTTGTTCTCCTCAATGCTTGTTAGATTTTCTGCATAAACATGCATTCAGGATCAGGGCAACCAAATAACACAGATGACACCAAGTTGGGCAGTGTTGATCTGCTCGAGGGTACGAAGGGTCTACAGAGGGATCTGGACAGGCTGGATCAATGGCCTGAGGCCAGTTGTATGAGGTTCAACAAGGCTGAGTGCTGGGTCCTGCACCTGGGTCACAACAACCCCATGCAACCCTCCAGGCTTGGGGAAGAGTGGCTGGAAAGCTGCCCGGCGGAAAAGGACCTGGGGGTGTTGGTTGATAGCCGGCTGGATATGAGCCGGCCGTGTGCCCGGGTGGCCAAGAAGGCCAACGGCATCAGAAACACTGTGGCCAGCAGGAGCAGCGAAGTGATCGTCCCCGTGTACTCGGCACTGGTGAGGCCGCACAACGAATACTGTGTTCAGTTTTGGGCCCCTCACTACAAGAAAGACATGGAGGTGCTGCAGTGTGTCCAGAGAAGGGCACCGAAGCTGGTGAAGGGCCTGGAGCACAAGTCCTGTGAGGAGCAGCTGAGGGAACTGGGGTTGTTTAGCCAGGAGAAAAGGAGGCTGAGGGGAGACCTTATCGCTCTCTACAACTACCTGAAAGGAGGTTGTAGTGAGGAGGATGTCAGTGTCTTCTCCTAAGTAACAAGCAATAGGACAAGAGGAAATGGCCTCAAGTTGCAGCAGGGGAGGTTTAGATTGGATATTAGGAAAAATTTCTTCACCAAAAGGGTTATCAAGCATTGGAACAGGCTGCCCAGGGAAGTACTTGAGTCACCATCCCTGGAGGTATTTAGAAGATGTGTAGATGTGGCACTTAGGGACATGGTTTAGTGGTAGACTTGGCAGTGTTAGGTTAACAGTTGCACAAAATGATCTCAAAGGTCTTTTCCAACCTAAACGATTCTACAGTTCTATCTCACAGCACAGCGACATGAAATTCACCCCTGCAAAGGGTCAGTGGTTCTTTGGCACACATACTACAGTTTAACTGTGTAAAACAGAATAAAGGAGTGTTGTGCAAAGGTACCTGTGTTGGTAATGGAGGCTATTTATCTGCGCTGGTGCAGAATTCCACATAGGCTACTATACTGAATGTCTCAGTGCAATCAAGTGGTCTGTAGAAATCATTGTACAGGCATAATTACACTATTTCCACCAGGTTAGCCAGCTTGTACACCTCAGCACGTCATCTTTGTACAGACTTACAGTGAGATTCAAGTCACCAAATTATAAATGAGCTTTTAATAATCTTTCTATTACAAAATAAATCCAGCTCATCCAACTTCCCTTTGCTTAATCAGTGAAGACAAAGTCAGGTTGGGGCAGGAGACACATCTAGGTGCCCATCCTATTGCGTTTCACAGTGCCAACTCTTTAGCATAAGAGAGAACCTTGTGTGAACACAGAATAACCCATCAACCCAGCAGCAGAAGTGCAGGGGACAAGGACAGGACCCAGTCTCAAATTTAATTCCTGAGCTTCAGCTCCTACACTTTTAAATTTTCTTTTCAAATCAATGTTTTTCCATGAAAAAAGCAGTAGAAAATATTCAAGCCAGTAAGAAGATAATCAGAACTCTGCACCACAGTGATACACTTACTATTAATGAATCAAGCTTCCCTTGTGTGAGGGGAAATCACTTCAGGCTATTGTGAGCTCTCCAGAGTCCACAGCTTGCCTAGAGTTTCTACAGCTGCCTTGCTTTGTTTACATCAAGTACTACTGAGGTCAAAGCTTGGCAAGGTTAGAAGTGTTAAGCTCACATTTATACCAGTTATAAATACAGAAAATCCAGATAAGGAAACATTACCCTACCTTTAATGCCTGTTCCTTAAAGAACTGCAGAGCGTAAGCAAATATCTCAAGTGCTTTGACTTTTTTGCCATTTGCAGCTGTCAGGTCTGTCTCCATGGTAAGATTCTACATGAAAGAAAATAACTGGAAGTTATTAAAAGGAAAAGGTAAACATGAAATTAAATACCACTGCTTGAGGAAAGGGAACTCTTCATTATCCACCCGGTTAGGAAAAAGTGACAAAATTGTTCTGAAGAGGATCTAACTCATCACTTGAATTTCCTGGAGCATGACATTTGCTGCTTATTTTAGACTTTGTTTTTAAACACTTACCATGTCTAGACAACTGCAGGCAGAGAGAGAAATATGGACTAAATATTAAATAATAACAATAAATCTATCTGTAATTAACTGCAACAAAGCTGCATATGCATGATATTTAATCCAAGTTAAGAGTTAAAAGTGTAGATTTTTGGCTTCCCACTAACACATGAAACCAGGAAACACCTCAATGCAGAAAGTACTGGCCGAATCCCAAAACTCTCCAACACGTTAAAGTAAAAAATATAATCAGTAGGAATAATGTCAAATTAACAACATGATTTGCACTTGCACTTTTGACAGTGAAATCTGGCTAAATTTGTTCCACTGTGCTAGAGTTCAGTATGGCTCTTCTATTTCTGCTTTCTGAGTAAATTTATAGAACAAACCAACTTCATGCAGACTCCATAGACAGCTATGAATTTCACCCAGGAAAATTAGGACATGAAGATCTAAGCAAAGCAGATATTGGACTTCTAAGATCTAGAAAGAAGGCTGGCAAAATACACTTGGCAAATGCAGTGAAAAGCAAAATGAATCATAATGTTAACTGAAGAGTTTAATTTACTTTATTTACTCTCTAAACTTAGAAATAGAGCTGCTTCACATCTAGTTGACCATCTTTAGGCAAAAACCTAGTACTGTCCACAGGAAGATAATCTGAGTAGCAAATGCACAATTATCCAAGAGAATTGGTTATTACTTACACCGGTGGTATGTAGCTTCATCTTAAACTTTTCAAAATACAACCAGTGCTTTGATTCAGTGGGATCCAAGTCATGGTAGAAATCTCTTGCTGCATACCCAAAGCTATGAAACTTTCTCTCTGGTGTTAGAAGGATAGTGGTTGGTGTCTTCTGATTGGATACTCCTGGATCTCCACCTTCCCATCGTCTATCCAACAAGTGAAAGAGCTTCAGTAAGTGATACTAATGTTTAGAGCAGCAGAAAAAATAGTATATTGTGAGAAAAACAATGTGGTGGCAGATTGCACAGACTTCTTTTCCCTCCAGAGATACTAATTTCAATCCTTATAATACCAAAATCAAGTGGTTTTATTCACATCCAAGAAAAGATGAGAGTAATTTTCATTCCAGATAATTCAATAAATTTTGCATTTAGTTGTATAATTTTTAAGGACATAATCATACTCTCTCTTTGATAAGAATACAGGTTCCCTGAAGTAAGCCATACACAATTAACAAGGAAACAGTTTTGCACTTAAATTTTCAAACTAAGCATATACATGTAATAAATATTCTACAGAAAAAATATCAAGTAATTCTCCAAGAACACTACTAATGAAAATCCAAATCTTCAAACTGAGTGACCTATCCAACTGTCAATCAGACTCCATGAATGCTTACTTGTACAGGATATTTTCCCCATTTTGAATTAGGGACCTGTTTAAGTCATCTGAACACCACTGTGGAGAAGTCAATTAAATCCCTGTTTTTGTCACAGAAAGCTCTCAAGCAAAACAAGCCAGTTCAACCAACGTCTGATCATATGCCTAATTTCCTGGACACCTGAAACTCTGAAGACATGTTTGCAGATGTTGGGCTCTCTGCATTGCACTCTCTACTCACCTGAAGTTGATGGATTTTGTGTTTTAAATGCCAAAAATGCTGTAAAATTTTTAATCTGTCAAAAATAAAGCAGACTCCCCCAATCCCCAAGTATCTTATAGGCACCAAAACATTTACCTCACTACCATCTATTAAAATGGTGAATAAAACTATCCTATCTGATCAAGATTGTGAAGTTATCTTCAGGAAGACCCAAGAAACACAGAAGTTTTAAGGCAAAAGCAACCCAAAGCTTGTTTCACTGAATGGATAAGGAAATAAATAAGAACACTGAATATGGGAACACCTAGCAGCAGAAATTGGGGAGGTGCATGGTGGGACGACAAGGTCAGACAGTAGAAAGTTGTACCACAGAGACAGCTGTGAGCACTCTTGTCTTCTCCTCACTTCTCCATCACAAAAAAAGCAGAATGGAAGAAAAAGAAAATCGCTTTACTGCTCCTCTTCGCCTCATATACAAGTATGTTCAGCATGGGAAACAAACACTTAACAGAAAACATTTTCTTAAAAAGGCATCAGTGGAAAATCTGCTTTATGCCATCAGATATATAATCATAACACAGCTCAAACACAAGCCAAGTTAAGATCAGACAGGCAACTGCATTCATTATTAAACCACATGTTGATTGCTTTTTTCTAAAGATAGCAAAATACACTTTCATAATATACTACTGCCAAAGTCCTTGTTCTGAAGCACCAAAAGGTTGCCTTGTTCTGTGGTAATTGTTTATGTGACACAGGAAGATTATGTAGAAGAAAAATCTTTTCCATTTCATTCTCAGAAACAGTTGAACCAATTGAAAATGAATTGGCCTCCAGACCAAGGCAGACAACTGACATGGAAAACTGCAATCTAAGGGGTTAACACTTGGCAAAGTAACAAAGAACAGTGCTGAGAACCCTTCAGACCATTCAACTAGATCAAACAGCAAAATATGCCCTTTTTTCCACCAGCAGCAGCGATGGCAGGGAATCACATGACTATGAATTTACTTCAGTGTAGAGGGCAATTCCACTGCTCTGAGAGCAGAAACAGCATGATGAGAAGTAGAATGATTTCCACCTTCAACCATTTGGAAAAACTTTCCTAAACCTCCTTCGTCCTGCTGCTCAGCCCCTGAGCTATTATCAGCTGGCAAAGGCTCTGCTCCAGGCCATTTCTTCTAGCCTGCTTACAGAAATGTACTTGGTCAACTCCAAAATCTTTGAGTAGGTGTTACAGCAAACATACTGTTCCAATGTGAAAAACCTGGGATCCCGCAGCCCATGAACAGAAAACTCTGCCTATTTCACCAGATTGTTAAATCCCACACACCCACTGCAAGCAGAGAGGAGACAGACTGGTATCAGTTTTGCTTGGAATCATTAATGATTCATTCTGAGTCACTGGTGGGAAATTCCATAAATGGCTAATAACAATACTTCTTCATTTTTCATTATGGCTAGGCATATTTTCTCTTTCTGGAATAAGTACACTTATGGTGCAGTTTAAATGAAGACAAACTGATGCTCAGTGGGTATGGGCTGAAGCTTTCAAAGCCACCTAGAGAACTGGATGTTCACTTCCTGATGAGTTTCTGGTGGAAACTAGACACGGTAATTGCTCAGCACGTTCTAAAGTTCTCAGCCTGTATTACTGTTCAGTCACAGAAGGAGCAATAAGGAAACAGGAGGCGAAGTCCAGCTTTACCACTCGCAATCAGAGATTTAAAAATATTCCTGTGTGACATCTTTTCTAGAGAGAAGCAGCTGAAAAGGCATGTGCGTGGTAACTCCTGATGGTGACACTCTTCTCAGGTGGAGCCCTAGCCTCACTCCAGTTAGCGGAGGCTTCTAGTCAGCAGGGCTAGGATTTCAGCACCTTCATTTGCAGTTTTCTTTCATGGTCGCAATACAGGCAAAATAATGGTAATATTGCTCTTAGGAAAAAAAGATATATGGAAATGCCTATTAAGAGCATGAACTAATACAAGCCAGCAGTACTCTAAATGCATGTGGGGTATATTTTCTCAAAGCAGGGTCTGAGCTAAAAATCTATTAAATCAGAACCCAAGGTAGATTTCTGCCTAAATTCAGACATACGAGACCAGTTCTTAGGCCGATATCAAGTGGATTAACTCAACAGAGCAGCATAGACCCATTTATAGCCACAGAGGATCTAACTGTATATTAAAAGTGAAAATAGACAGAGGAGGAAAGTTAGTGTGGAAAGGATAACAGGGTTATACTAAGGTTAGAGAAATGCCCTTCCTTACACATGAATCTGGCTAACAGACAGAGCAAAGAGAGTGATCCTTGCAGAGTGATGAGAATTTGATCCAGAGCTGCAGCATAACAGTCAAGGAGACAAAGCAATGGGGTCATCAAAACGTAGCTGAATGCCACTAAGAGTGTGTATGCAGAAGAAAGGCAAGCATGTGTCTGCCAAGAATTACAATTAAACAGGGAAGAGAAGGAAAAGGAAAAACTTGAAGGTTTAAGTAAAGTTACACTGAAAAAAGACCACATTCTCCCTTCTTCCAAAAACAGGTTGCAATTTGTTTCATAATCACAAGCATTTTTCCATTTGTTTTTCTCCATTTGTGAAACACTCACATTCAGTTTGTTGTTATTTAACCAGTAGCCAAAACATTTATAACTTCACATAAGTGCATGTAAATCAATAGGAGTTTTCCAAAACTGTGTAAGACCTCATGTGTTCCCTTCAAAGGAGATGTTATTAACTCATTCTACAGCACCAAACTGTCTTTCATTATGGCTCTGGCACTGCCCTGTCCACTGAAATGCTTGAACTCATGCCCAGACTGTTCATATGCATTTACTCACAGTCTCAAGGTACGCAGAAAACAGCACTCATTGTTACATATACTTCTACCCTGCAACAAGAGCCTGAAAGTAACCACAACTATCTTTACAGAAGCCGTGGGCAACTAGCAAGAGTTGACAGATGTGAAGTATTACCTAAAATTGATAAAACAGTAACTAATGTTATGCAATCAAAGTGAAGTCATTCATTGGTCATCTAGAAACACACACCCAACTCCAAACACATGCTTTAGTCTACTGACATGACTGAGGCTACTCATACTTTTAAAGCTAAGTATATGCTTAAAGAACTTTGTTATGTCAATGCTTATATACTCATTTTTAGTACCAGGCATCACAGCAAATAAACACACACAGTCAAAAACATGACTTTGTTTGTCTACTAACTACACTACTAGAATCACAACTTTGCAGACACTACAGTCAAACTCAGTACTAAAGCCCTGTGTATTCACTCTTTTCCGAAGTAGGACCTTCTAAATAAACCCATCTTACCCTTCATTGAGACATTTACAGAAAAGCAGCTTTGTTAAAAGGCAGTCAGAAATCTAAATGTCTGGAAAGGATCAACACTAAGGAAGGAAGGTGGAAAAAATGTTAGGAAGCAAAGAGGACCATGCATCATTGGTATGCTTTATTTTAATGTAAACCTTCTTGAGTGCGGGCAGGAAGTTACATTTACTCTGCTGAAATATTTGTAAATTATCCTACATGTAAGCCTCATTATATATAAAGTTTGAACCTCTTAATACCTGCTGAACTACTGAAGCCTTATTTTGAAACATAGACCATTCTTTTAATTGAATTTCATTATTTCATGAGTGTTTATATAGAAATATATATAAAAATATTATACACATTAATTCATAAGTCAGTTTCAGCTGTATCTTCCCCAAAATCCTTCCCTGCCAGCAATATTTATTTAAAAAAAAAAAAAATCTTTCTTGATATTAAAATATTTTCAATTGTTTGAAATACCTGTTGGAAATCTGAATACATTTACCCCCCGCAAATATGTTACTCCCTTCTGGTTGGAAATATATGAATTAATTTATTTCATTTCTTTTTACATCAGCATCTCATACAATATCTACCCAGGTCTGAAATCACAATCATGCTACCATTATTGCATAAGGAAGAAAATATGGTATTTTGAACCACAAGTAGCAAAATGTCAATTAAGATTTGGAATATACTCTCAACTGGCCACACAGCACCTACATTTCAATGTCCCAGTGATCTACAGCAGGAAGCCTGGTACCCTGGAAGGAGAATCTAGCCTGTAATTTGCTGCAGTATAGTGTGCACCCAATAGCAAAATCAGGTCCAAAGCGCTTAAAGGACATCCCTAGAAACAGTAGTGATTTCACATAGTAAAATCACCACAGAGATTATAGCAACAACACAGTATATAGGATTTAGGCTTGCTCAGGTACAGCTTCAGAGATGTCTTCCCTCATTTCATCGAAATTCTTTAAGAAATTTCATTAATTATTTGCTGTCAAAAGAGAGTAGGAATTGATAAACATGGGTTCTGACTTGACAACCTGTAACCTGTCGGAGACAGCAACACATGGCCTGTCCTTTGACTTCTAGCCTCATACAGCTTCCTGCGCTATTCAGAGAACAACAGATGCATGAGATGCATAAAAGGCCTTGAAGGATTACCTGTCCATACTGAAAATGGCAGGTATCTTTGCAACTGGATGGCGTAATACCATTCCAAAATTTACCTCCCAGTAGATAGTATTTCAAATCACACGGTTGCATTAGATGTTTGAAATACTTTGCAACCACATACAAACCAACTATGCAGGCTGACTGCTCAATCAATACAGTCTGCTGAGATTGAGAGTGCTGCATTCAGCTAGCATCTTTGCTTAAAAAAATTACAGCGTATCACACTGGACTACAGCAAGTTAGTCTTTTTTGCGCTTTTTTTCTCAGTATTACAGTGCTGCAAACAGTACATTACCTACTGCTATAACAGCAGTGTTGTTTAGAAGAACTTCTATGGCTAAGCTTTTCTTACATACCTTGTTTATGTCTGAAATTATCTATACCTTGGTCTTGTTACAATATAGTAATTTGGAAGATACTTTAATAAGAATTGTATATGTTTTTAGTTATAAAAAAAAACTTTAAAAAAACACTATCAAACACTATACAAATGGTTTGTAGGGCAATCCTTTCAGGTACCTGCCATAATAGTTTTTGCATCTGTGATTGCATTAGATTTATATGGATGGGTTTATATTTTGTTGGTTTAACCAAGAAATAAAAAAATAAAAAACCCTACATAACAGCATCTGAAGTCTGTCCCTTACATACATATAATACAGAACAGATTTCACATCAAACCTTAATTTTCATATTCATGCCTTTTGATTGCTTATTTCCCAGTATCACTGGTTCATTATCAGGGATTTGATTCAAATTTAATTCTAAAAAGCTTAAATTAGCCAAATGAAAACCAGTTTCCGGGTGCAAGTAACTAAGTGCTGTACATACAACTGTATAGAAGCATGATTCCAGGGGACAGGCAGCTTCTGGAAAATGCCATGACCCTTAATAAATGTGTAGCTTCTCTCAATCTCTGAGATAAGGGCATCCTGACTTAATAATTATTGCTGTTCCTTGAACAATTCTAAATACTCACTGATCCCTCCTTTTACTCATGTCATCTTGTAAAATAACAATGTCATCAGCAAAATAACAGATAGAGGACATGTTCAAATTTATTAAAGCAAATTAGAATACAGTAAGATGCAACAAAATACTATAACCATGAGAAAGGCATACACTGTGGCAACACTAGACAAATCTAGACGCTTCAGGCTCCTGTAGAAAATACCTATAGCTACTGCAGACAATCCATGTTATCACGATTGAAAACTAAATGCTGCATTGCAGCCCTTACCTCATTACATGAATACATTCTGGTTCCTTGGTGAAGCTGTAGGCGTAGCCACTGGATGTTGTGCCAAAATCAATAGCCACAACAACAAGAAATAACTGTTCTACAGCATCATCTGCATCAGAGTCCTTCTGTTAAATAGCAGAAGCAAAATAGACACCAAGTCACTGGTTAGAGTAACTGTAACATGTCTCACCCTCCAGTATTCCTGCTCTCTGAGACATGTATATCTCTTCAGTGGAAATAAGGACTTCCTTAAAGTTGCATTTGTGACCGAAGTTGATACCAGAAAGCTACACATACCAATGGAAGTGGAAATTCAATATACAACTCAACATATTTGCTGGAGCCTTTTATACATAACCTTCTGAATCAAGAGTTACCTTCATACTCATTTTTTTGAATAGCTATTATCCTGTATCATTAAAATTTATGGCTAAACACTAGATTATTGGGTTTGGGGCTGTTTTTTTGTGGGGTTTTTTTCCCCTTAAATTGATCAACTGAAGAATATGTTTATATCCATCAGTGTGGTACATTTGGGAGTTATTTGGTGGTTTTAGGAGCTAACTATGTCATAGCCTTGAACATGAGGTACTACTGTCATTCAAGACTAGTGGAGACAGAACAACCCAAAATACAGAAACAAGCTTTATATCCCATGATAATTATTTATTTATGAAGAATTTACCTAACACTTATCCTGTAAGCACTATATGCATTCTTTCCTCCTGCCTGTGCTGGTGTGTGGAAAGCTGTTCAGCTGCTTATAGTGAATTTGAATCCTTCTCCCTGCCTTTTACCTGTAATCCTGCAATCCATGAAAAGCACAGTCAAGGGCAACATGGGAACATTAACTAGAAGAGGTGAAAAGGTTATGGCCCAAATCGTAATGGTGTGATATAAATCACGACATGAATAAACAAGGAATTGTACCACTCCCCATATGCTGTTGCCTAACAGAAATCCTGTATAAAGGAGGAATAAGTAATGAACAGCAAGGAACTACTCTCCACATGCTGATGGTGGTTAAAGGACTAACAGCTTAGCGAGACAGGAAGACAACAAGCCGGAAACACTGGTGAAAGGGCTATGTGCTACAGGCAGGTAGTGAAGGAGGGTAATACATGCGTCTGCGCACACATCATCTTGGCTAAATCACCATGGAACAGACCTGTCGACCTATACTATACAGGTCATGTCTGAAATTCCACCACTGCTGCTCAGCCTGTACTGTCAATAACATTTTGAAGTAATTGTTATTATCTTTTACAGAGGAACTGCCAAATGTCCTCACTCTATGAGCAATGTTCCACCATCTTTCTCACATATCTGCATTACCTCCATGCCTGCTACGTCCAGCACCTTTCTATTGTACCCCTACATTTTCCAAGATCATCCCATAGGCCTGCTACTTAAAATGGAGAAACGAGAGTAATAACGTTTGGTCAAAATAATGAAAGACTTGTTTGGATTCTCCTAATAAAGCTTTTCAACTAGGACAATATGTTATTTGTATGTTTTCCTCAAAGTGTTTAAGGAACAAATCTAACTGAAAGAGGAAATAAAGTCATCAGTATGACAGAAGTAAAAGGGGGAAGTTCTAGAGTATATGGAGAAAGAAGGGAATAAAAGCAAAAATTTATGAGAGACAACTCTGAAAATCCTGAAGAGGGATCTTGTACAACTCTGAACTTGATTCAGAAAGCTAAGGAAGAAATTCAACAAGGGTAGCAATCTGTTCTGAACATGATCCCTTGCAATATCAAGAAATACACTGTGCATATAACTGTGTTATAGATGATGCCAATGTTCTTAAAAACAGATGGGAATTAGTTTTAATGGGAGTTTATCAACAAAATGAGCATGATGTACAAGAGATTAAAACACACTACCTTTATGGGACGTTTGCTTGCTTCTAAAAGCTTACAGAAGTGGCTATTTTCCTTAAGAAACTAAACTAGTTCTATTTTGAGCTTCTCTCTCTATGTTGGAGGAGATTCTTTCCTCTGGGAATTTGGATCTTACTGTTGAGTATCATATATACCCTTCTTTTTTTCTGAACAGAATGAGACTTTTCAGGGGCTGCCTAAACAAATCAATGATAAAGACAGGGACAGAACTTGGGAACCCTGAGGATCAAGAAGCCCCTGCATTTGATATAAAAATATGCAGGAACAAATCTATCAGCTCAGCAAGTAGACAAAAAAAAAAAAGGAAAACCAGGACCCCAACAAAATTAATGAGATCTCTGTTACCAACCCAAGCATAACTAAAATTTCACTTAAGACTATGGATAGCATAAAGGGGATCACTATGTGAAGAAATAACAACTTTCCAAAGAAATTACGTCCCATTAAACAGGCGGGAGAAAGTAATGTCAACATACAGTATATGTTAAGAGTGCGTTTCTTACCACAATATGTGATGGAGACAATGGAGTTATTCCAGGGTCTCCCAAACTTTTGGCTGGTGATGAGTAAGCAGATGTGGAAACTGCATCTGAAAGGAAACAAAAAATCTTCAGTGTCCATAAGCAGAATGAGTGGGATAGGAGAGTTCCTTTGCATACTGCTACACTATTTTCCTGTTGTAACAAATGTGCTAAAAAGAAAGCAAATTCCACAGTCACCATGTAAAATATATTTTTTGCCCTTACAACATGCTAAGACACAACAACTGCAGTTTTGCTTTTAAAATGTTTGTCTGACCTTCATGACTAACTTCCATTCGTCTGCCTATTACATCACCATGTATAATTTTAAAAGTCTTCCTAAATATATTCAGAAGTCATAGTTACACAAGCAGCTTGAACACTATACACTCACATTAATGGCCTAAGATTTAAATGTGTGAATGCAGAAACTAAACACAAGTTTTGAGATCAGAAAAGACAGACTCATTTTAAGAAAAAAAGAGGAGTTGGTATCAATTTGACAACACAGTAAGAATAAGTTGCAACTATTCCATCATGAACCTTTATTCTGAAACTTTCCCAATACTGTGTCTGTTTTTATTCTTCAATACTCTGCACTGAAACATCTTGCAGCTGTTAATATGACTGCAGGACAGAATCCAGCTGGGAAAAAGGAAAGTATTATTAACAAATCATCAAAGAAATATTTCTATCCTGCATACAATACTGAAATTTCATTTAAAGGAACATACCAAATGAGTGACAAATACTGTAATGCACTATTTGTATTTTTCCTTCTTGTATTTACCCCATTGATGATAGAAAAGGAAATGGCTTATTAAAATAATTAAGCACTGATGACTCAGATGGATTTATATATAATATATTCTCCTATGAAGACTGCAGTAGTTTATCAAAATGGAATGCAGAAAAGGTACCACACACCCTGTCCATGCTTGTAACCCTCTGCCCCCAAATTTAAGCTTTGAGTTTACTGAATTCTCTTCTGTAAAACACAAGCTAATTAGAAGTAAAGCAGAATTATTTAATGTCTCTAAAGACTTTATGTGTAGCGTGTAATTCCTAGACATGATTGACAAGTCAGAGCATTATTCTAAGATGACACAGGAGCTACTGTCTAAGAAAAGACCTTAGAACTACTTAGTGAAGAATCCTGTTGTTCCTGGTAATCAAATATGTGTTGTTCCCAGGGAAAATGCAAAAACTCTGCAGTAGGCAACTAAGGGATAATCTGCCCACAGGAAAAAATCTTCCTCCAAATCTTAATACTGCTCTTGTAACAACATTTATTTTTGTTCAAGTTATAATATGCATTTTCAGCCTGATCTTCAGAAGCATTTGCAGAAGCAAAATATTCACATTTCCTATATAAATTCTTCAGGAATATATTATGTTACTCCTCTTGTGGTGAAGTACAAAAAGCCACAGGCCAAATTTGACAAGCACAGAATCTGCTCAGTTCGTTAAGATATATTTGAATCAGATGCTGTTATCAGCCTCAGATGCTGTGATCAGCCTCCTTTGTGCAATTTCTTCCTCTTTTCAAAACATTATTTTTTATACCATCAACATGGCATTTTTCATAGAATTAAAAACGATATTTCAGCACAGAAAAAAAAGGGAATTAGTAACAAAACATGTTCCTTGCATCCTGCTGTCATTCCTGAGTGAACCTGAACCAATACTTCCTGAACAGATCAGGACACTGCAATACTGACTCAACATCTTTGGTAACTGGTACATTTCTCCCACTTAGTATGCTGGCTTTGAAGCACAAAAATGTAGACATTATATCACTATCTATGTGTTTCCAGTGTTTCTCTTTGTTACTAATTCTTTTCGTTACCTGTTTCAGCACTCATGTTTCAGTCATCTATTTTCCAGCCTGTCTTCAGTTATCAGCCTGGGTGTACCTTGAGAAGTTATTTATAGCTCTAATGCAACTCAGAAAATCCTCTGTGACAGTGTACACATTTTTTTGTCTCTCAGACAGCAGTGATTAAATAACCACTGCAATATTCATATTTATCCAATGTGCTAACTTGGGTGGTGGTCTATCAAGAATTTATTCAACCCAATTAACTTGTGGTAATCCAGAGGTGTAAAATGTATTTAAGGACACTTACAGTATCCACAAGTATAGAAATATTTGCTAACAAATAAAAAATGTTAAGCAGAGATCAGAGGTCTGTCTTAGCTACCTGTAGAAAATACCACTTAAAACAGACTTAGATATTTTCATCAAAAATCTTTAAAATAAATTGTCCATTTCAGTTTCAGAATCCTTTTGAAAACTTGTCCATAAAGGCTGGATTTGTGGAGCGGCTAACTTTTTCTAATTCCCATCAACTGCTCAACTCTGCTGGAATGTTAAGCTCTTGGTGATTTATCACTGGTTTTTGACCAGAGGAAAAAAAATCCTTCCAAACCCATGACCATTCTGCACTGTATTCACTGCTGCTCCTGCAAATATCCAGGTAAACAAAATCATTCTACAATGAGTCCTACATGCCACCAGCCTAGAGTTTTGTTGGATCAAGAAGGGAAAATCATGGAAGGCAGTGCTACAAACTCTAAAGCAGCAAACTAAAATTTTAACCAAAATGTACCGTTACAGTAATTCTGTAGAGTTGCTATCATGTTGGCACAAGTAGCCGGTGCATTACATTACAACTCATTTCATAAGACTACTAACTAATCATGGGCAATAATTGGGGAAGCCAGAATTGTTATATTGTAACTCAGCTGTTAAAAGAGGCCCTGACACTATCAGAGAGTTTGCAGAGCTAATAAGTGAGTAAGTGCAGTTCAGAATACTGGGAAGTTAAAAAGTCATTTAACAGAGCAGTTGGCATTTACAGAAAACGGCTTACAAGGCAGTCACCCTGAATTTAATGCCAAGAGTTCTTTTAACAAGTAGTGAAACAGTTGTTAAAAGCAAATGAAATTAGGAAATTTGTAATATTATACTATCTGGCCTATGTAAACTGAAAGGTGTTAAAATATACTTGTCCATGTGGCAGCTTTAATATTTTGTTGAGTTAGTGTTTGCTTGGGGAAAAAATGTGCATGTCTCACAATCTTCACAACTGTGTTCTGAAGAGCAGTAAATGCATGGATATTCCAGGATATTTAAAAAAACTCTTATTTCTAAAGGACTATGATTGGTTGATCTGAACGAAAAAAAAAAAAGGGCATCTTTTCCAGCCAGGGAATGGGAAAAGTGTTGCAAGGAACCTGATTTGCAATTATGCAACAAAAAAAAGGATGCCTAGCCTTTATGACTAAATTCCTCTTCTTAACAATTTAAAAAGATGTCCTGGATAGTATCATGGTATTTGGAACATCTCTTAAAAGCAGGATGACTTATTAAGGCTTCTTTAACAAAAAAACACAACCAAACAGTGTCCCACATAGCTTAAGTTCCAGCTTTATCTCTCATGTTTACTAAGGATGTCTATCTGTGTCAAACTACACGCTGTGGAAAAAAGCGTACAGCTAATCAGCATGCATTAAATAAACATTTAATTCTTGACAATTTGCACAGCAAAATAAATGGAGGAATCTGATTTAGAATCCAAATTAAAGTAAGTCTTCAAACACACCAATATTTAAAATAATCTTTTTTCTAAATACGAAGAAAACTTCTTGAATAGAAACTCTTTTAATTTACTTATGAAACAATAATATGAACATTAACCTGAAATAAGACTGTCTATATCAGGGGTTTGGATAATTTAACTAAATGTGCATAGAAAGAATTTGACCACATCATTACAATTTCTGACTTTAGTCCTAACCTAAGCAATTGCCAAAAAACACCTTGTATATTTTCAAGGTGACCAGAAGAGGAAGAGAAAATAGAGAAGACTCATTTTCAGCATTTTTTTTTAACATTCAGAGGGTTCTATCTGATTTGCAAATCCCCAATTACAGAATTGGTGAAATTATGAGATCAGCAGATACTGTATTAATAATGAATCATGTCTATTATCATATTAGCTGCAATTACTGGTTTAACAGATTTAATTTAAATTATTCCTTCTTTTCATCTAAACACATGCAAGAGTTTATTCTCTGTGGTTTCCTGTAATAGCTAATCAGTTTAGCTTTTTCTGTATTTCAGTAAATGATCAGCCACGTTCTAGATTTCAACAAAATGCAACGAAGCTGATGACAAACACAACGAAGGATTAACCTTTAAGTGTTACAGAATACAGAGTAAAAGCAAAGTCCAGCACATTTGTAAAATCTTAGCTGATGCAGTGTGAACATTTCACTGATAGCATCTTCAGATGAATCTCATTTTCTAATAGATCTAGAGAGCAGGACCAAGCTCTTTATTTAATTAGATCAGTTAATGGCAGCTGATATCCTCTGGAAGACTATCAGTCTGTTCTGAATATTTGGGAGCCCCCCCACAGATTCCTAGACTGGATAAATGAGTTTTAGTGAACCACTGAAAGTATCAGACATGGACCACTACAGTCTTAGATAATCAGTTTTAAGACAGCAAGCTTAAACCTGCTTTAGGAAAGATGACTACTAAACCTTGCAGTCACAAGTCACTAAGGTGCTACTAAACCAACAATTTTTCAGCAGCTACACAAAATCTTTTCTATTAATTTCAGCTTTTATTAAATATTTAACTTCATGTAATTCAGCTACACCAGGCATCAGCAAAATTTTCTGCTTCACTTATTAGGGAAATTGTTCATTTCAACAGCAAAGCAACATGCCATAGCAGTGGATTCTCTGCTAACAGAAGGTTCCCTGCAACCCAAGTAACATAGACAACAGATAAGCTAAAGTTTTTGCAAGCGTGCATTGTCTCTAAGTAAGAATTTAACAAGACAAGTAAAAGCAGGAATTCAGGAAGCAGGATATGCTGCTCAACAGCATAAAGCACAGAAATGCAGTCAGGTCATGGAAGGGGGGAAATTTCTGACTTTATCTCATGTCACCAGTTCATCATATGGAAAAGAAACAATTTTAAAAAAAAACAAAAAAAGAAAAAGAAAAAGAGAAATAAGGTACCAAGTCCCAAGTCTGCCATCAGAAACCCCAACATGGACCTTTTCAGACACATTCTGCAGTACTTTACAGTCATGCCTACAAAAGAGAAGGTTTGGCCAGGAAAGAAGTGTACTTTCCAAACCTTCGCAGACCTCACTTCCAAGTGATGGTGAAAGAGACTCATCATGGTCTGGATCTCCTACAGCTGTTCTGCAAACCAGAAAATAGGCAGCATCACTAGGATATCATCTCTCTGCAGGAACATGCCTGAACACTATGTATATGTATGTTATATCCCAATCAATGTACCTTAAGTTCATTTCTATCCTGCCAGAGTTGCCACAAACCCAACACTTGCTAATTAAACTCTTCTCATGATTTTCTTAATCAACAATAGGATCAATACAATTCCCTATTCCAGATCATACTTCTAGCATTTTAAGACGTGCTCTCACAATAATAAGTCATTTTTTGCAATCCATAATATACAATTCAATGAATTCCATTCATTGTGCAGATCTGAACCTCTGGCTGAGCCTGGGGACCCACTGGGAAGGCCTACATACCACACCCTTTTCCAGGCTCTCCCAAATTCCCAAATGAGAATGCCTGCAGTACACCACCCTGCCTCAAAAGGAAAGCTGCAATAACTCTTCTTGATTTGTATAATACATAGCCACTGTTCCATACGCCAAATCCATTCAGCCTCTCAGTCATTTGTAGGCTGATGAACCCGATGCACAGGGTAAGTCAGGACGCATTAGTCCTACTAAAAATGCCACTATTGCAGCCGATCTTTATGGCTCTAATAAATCCAAGTTAACTGAATTTACTGTGTACGTGCTGATCATTTTCACAGATCAAACACTTGCACATATCTGATGACTATTTTTCTGGAATTTCTAGCCATCCAGCAGCTAGTAAAAGTGACTGCTATATGTAGCTATGATCTCAGTCAGGTTGCTGGTCATACCAAAATCTCAGCCAAATTCTTCATTTTTCATTCAGGCAATATCTCTGGATTTAAAAAAAAAAAAAGATAAAAAAAATAATTAAAAAGAGGACTAACTGAGTCAAATATGGGTATAATGTACCATTAGGCAATAAAAGAATGGTATTAAAACATTGTTTTTCATTTAAAACATTGTATATCATTTTGCGCATCAGTAATTCTGCCACAAGCAAGCTTGCTAATGATGTTTGCACAACAGGAAAAGAAGGGTTTACCATATTGCTATTAGCTGGCAACTGCTGCATTGAAGAAGAAAACCTTATTCAGCTTTTCCTATTGCTGAGATTTTGCTTTGCATTAAGCACAAAATGTCACAGCTTCCAAATGTAACATGACAACCTAGAGCATTTTACTGTAAATACAAAGGTGGCCTTTGAAAATAATTATAGAACAACAACAACAAAAAAGATAGAGTGAAGCAAATACAGAAAACCACTTAAAATATTCTTATGCATAATAAAAAGATCCCCTATTTCATATCAGAAGTAAGAACCTTCTGTTTCTACTGAAACCAGCGACACCACTGCTATTGCCATCAATGGAATCAGAGTTCTTTGTTTTAAAATGCCAGTAGGCATCCTGCTAGGTTGTTGAAGACTGCAATACCCTTCCCTTCTATGAATACGGCCATAGCTAATCTCTGGTATAAATCCAAGTTTCCTGATACCCTTTCACAATAACTGGTCATCCAAAGAGCTGGTATTCATCACATCGATACCAATTAGAGTATAGTGATTTCCTAAGTAAAACAAATCTCCCAATTCTTTGGATAAAATTCTAAAAATAAGACATGTTCCTCATTACAACTTTGACCTTTTTCATTTATGCTTTTACATTGTCTCCCATCACAATTACAGTTTGACTGTAGGAATTACTTTTCCACTATGCTATCAAGCTTTATAAGATAATTTAAGTTTTTAACATTATTGTTAAAGAGTATTAAAAAACAATCCCAGGTTCATCCCATCACTCACTTTGTGAATAATACTAATTTTCCTGCACCTCACCAGCAAAGGAAAACCAAAAGACACTATGTATTTTCTGTGAACTTAATTTAAGATGAAAGAAACACACGAGAACACGCAATAACCTTCTGAAAATGCCACATGGGTTACGTTCACTTCTCTTTTTGACAGGATGTAGGCTAAACTATTTTACCTAGATTTGATCTGACCTCGCTAATGCTTGGTAAGCTGGACTAAAACAGAACTATCACACACCCTTGCACACTTCACAACTGGATCTGTACAGCCTCAGCCAGGTCCTTACCAATAGCTAAGTCTGCCCTTAAAGCTGCTTTAAACTCAAACCCGTTCACCATCTACAGTCTAACATCTCAAATCCAGCTCTACCTTGGATGATCTGAGAGCCTTCCCACTTTTGCAGTCAGTCAGCTCCCTCTCAGTCAGCTCCCTCTTCCCTCCCAGTCGTGACACGGTTCCACCTTGCACAGAACCTGCTCACCCCCCAGAGCCTGGGGTTCAGGGAACTCACCAGCAGCACCTTGCAGTGATTGCTCTCTTCCTAGGTTCCAGCTCTTCCACACCCATGTACTACTGCCAGGAGAGACAAAACTGATCCTGGTTTACATGTTGGAGAGGGCAGGTTGCATGTTGTGATAAAGGTGGGTTAACAAAAGATTTCGCAGCTCAAAGTGGTAGAAGACAACTCTCCAGGATCTTTCTAAATATTCCACAGATATAGTTCTGTGGTAGACACCTTTAATATGCACTAACTAACCTTCTCTTCCCTCAACAAGCTCTTCTATGAACTTGCTTCCTTCAGGCTTCCTTGCACTGTTTGCCCCTGTGCAAGCACTGTTCTCCTGCATGTCTCATCTCCTCCCTCCTTGCTTCCAAAGAGAAAGACACATGAAACAGAAAACAAAACAATGTACGGAACCTAGTCAAAATATACCTTCCTAGAAAAGGTTTCCTGCTCCTTCTCCTTCATCACGTCTGTCATCATCTACCTCATCTACCTGGTTCACTGCAAGGTTGTCAGCAATGGCACTAATAAGATTATGCTCTAATTCCCAGGACCACACTCATAAAACAGAACATTTGTGATGCTAATCACTTTCTTTGGGAAAAACACCATTTACCAGCAGAGGGTAGGCTAATTGGTTGTTTTTTCTTTTTAAAAAGAAAGATCAAAATATTACAGAGTTATAAAATCCCTGTTTTACTGCAAGTTCCTATTTAAGAACATCTCAAGATGCAATTGTATCCTGAAAACAATGCAATCGTAGATTCACCTTTCTAGATCAAGATATTCAAAGACTGAACAAGAATTACTGTTCAGCTTTTCTGGGCTGTGTGTCCAGCACACATGGAATAAGAACACTTTGGGGGGTATTTGTTTACTTAGAAAGCAAAAAGGTTATTTAGTTATCAAGCATTCCCAGATTCATGAAGTATCTTGCAATGCATCAAAGCTGGATGAATGCATTGACTCCATTTTCCTAAAGCATGAATTGGAAAAAATGCTTGAAAATATTTATCTTCTTCATTTTGACGATCTTCAAGAATGCCAAACATGATTCACACATTTGTAGACTCTTGACAAGAGAAAACAAACCTCTCTCCCTCCCCCCACCAGAAAAAAAAAAACAACAAAGAAAGAGGGAGACAGGGTAAAAGGAATAGCCAAACTAGAATAACCATTACTTCTCACAGTAGTCAGTATAAGTGATGCTGTATATAAATCTCTTTATGTTCTTCAAGGCTATTAAACCCGATTTTGTTCAAAGATGGGAAAATAAGAGAATATTAGTTGTTGCAAAACTGCAAAAATTAGTATCATATTTGACAAGTCATTAGCAAAGTCATCTATGAATCTGTAGTCTACGGCTATTGATTTAGCTTCTGAGTGACACTTTATAGCTAAATCAAAAGTTAGTATGTATTTCTTTATTCTTTTTATTTTACAATCTTGAAAACAGATCAGCTATCAGTCTTAAAGGAAAATATCTCATGAGAAGAGAAGCCGTGGACAGAAGAAAGTACATGTTTAGGATTTGTAGAGCAGATCACAAAATCATGAAGTCACTGACCAAAATCCATTTCCAGAGGTTTTTATACTAGCACCAATCAGGCTTACATCCAAGTGCCATGACTGTGCATACACATCACACAGAGACCAACACTGACCAGCCAGATAACCAACTAGAAAGTCACAGTGACAAGCTGATGATACAGCCTGCAAAGGAGTTCTTATGGCTAAAATGATAACAGGAGCACAGCTGAGTAAGCAGGAGAGCTACTACAAAAGGTTGATTTTTGAATGCAGCAGTTCCATAATGACAATACTGAAAGCTTTTGTAAACGGCACGCCCTGCCGTTCTGATTACAGCGTGTGCTCTACTAAGGTATCCATGGAAACTTGAGAAAGAGATGTTAAATTTGTTGGATCTGTTTGGCACCAGGGAATGGGGCTAGATGCCAGTCAACCTAGTATAACCACAGGTATTTTGATCTTTAAGTGTGGAGAAAGCATCAAGAGTCCTCAAATGGTGATGAAATCCACAAGACCAAATTGTCACAGGAATGCATTTCCCAAACAACGACAAGGAGGTGGCAAGGACGTACTAAAGAAACTGTGATTTTAATGTTGTTATTATCTCTTAACAGAGAAAAATAGCTCAGTTGCTGTAGCAAGGAGAGAGACATCCAAATACTCACTCACTCTTCAGACCTCACAGGGAAAAAGAAAAAAAAAAAAAAAAGTGAATACAAATGCACAGAGCCCCACCAGGAAAGGCTGTGTGGGACAGGTGGACATGGAGTGCTTGGGACTGTAAAACCCTTCAAGAAAAACTGCTTCAACCCTAGACAGTAGTTCTGAACAGCACTAAGAATATAAGATGTATCCAGAAATGGACAAATCGAAGCAGTGTTCCCAGATTATTCCCTACGGGAGAAGGAAGTAGCATAAGGAGAATAATTTATCTCTGCTTCCTTCCCCAAGGAAGCTAGTGCAAGGTGGTTAGGCTACTGCGGTAGAGCTTTTCTTCAGAGAGAGTAAGTGAATAAACTCCCTTAGATGACATGAAATTGCTATTATGAAACTCCATTCACATACATACTTCTTTCCGGACCCCAACTGATAACAATTACTAGAAGTCTCTCTCAATATTCCTCAGAAACTGCATCTGCAGAGCACAGTCTGAGAGTGTTGACTCAGGCACTGAGGAACTACTTACAGAAGCAGCAGCTGTAAGAAAAACCCTCTCCAGGTCTCCTGTTGTTGTAAATTAAGACACCTTTAGAACTGATCCATGTGCCCAGAGCCCTGCAAATCAATCACAATAGAGCTACTGATTTGGGCCAGCAAGCAGCAAATGACTCTCGCACACAACCAGCTCACAGCAGCGTGCTGATGACGGGGCACACCAATGCAGTTCATAAAGCCGCTCTCTGATGTCCTTGACACACCCTGATGCAGTCCTAAGTAAGGACATTTAGTCAAGTCCTTAGTAAAGAACAAAGGCTTTCTAGCTTGAATGCTGGCGTCCATATTCTGAGTACTTTATTTATTTGCTTACTTTATTCGAACTGACTGTATTTTCCTTTTCATTTACATGAAAACCTTTCTCAAATCCCTCTGAGACAGACTTTGAAGGAATTTCCTGTTTTAATACCGATCACTTACACAGTTCACCACTGCCATCCTAATTTTAAAGCATTGCAAAGTCACTGCTTTAATCGTAGTTATGGCAAAATTAAAAATTGCATTTGTTTATTTTAAACACATATCACAATGTTTCTTAACAGCACAGCACATGCGCCACAGTTGACATATTTTGAGTAATGAGAGCTATGGAATGTTCTTTTTAAGATCAAAAATGTGCCTGGTCACTGAGAAGAGGCAGTTTCAATTTAATGACCCAGGAGCCAGGACATTTGTCACAGTAAAGAAGATGAAGTCTGTAGGTATGTCACAGGCATCTCAGATCACTGAAGTTCATACCTGGCAGCAGCATTCCCTCAGCGCAACACTAACATCTGTGAGCTTACATCACCAAACAGCTGCACACTCTTCAGTAAAACATCTGTGAAGCGAGCATACCATTTACAGTCACGACCGATGGACTTCAGAGCTCATTACTGAAAAAGATTCCAAGTCCTCCTGGTACCTCTCTCTTTAACCACTGCAGAAATACAGCTGAACAAGCCTGCATGATAGTGATGCAGTCTGGAGTTTCACCCATTTCTGTTTTCAACTAGCAAGGCTGTTTAATAGAAAAGTGACAAGTGCCATACAGAAGCTGAATAAGTAAGCAACTGAAGTCACTTATGGATAGACAAAATACTCTATAAAGATTTCACTAAGCTGCATATGGAAAACATCAACATCTACTTTACTTAAAAAAATAAAAAAGGAATAGATCCAAACTCCCCCAAAAGGTCATGTTGCTTCATGCATAATTAAGGTCATGACTGTTCTTGTTCTCCTACTCGGAAGTAACATCGTTTGCGTGCATTGTTTTTTATTCCTTTCACATTGTTTACTGAGAGCCAGTGCAGCTTTTTTGAATACCCAAGAAAGCCAATTTGCTCCTTCACGATACCTACAGACTAAAACAGCCACAGAGAGAAATTTCTAAAACCATAAATGGTGTGCTCTTTGAAGTCAAACACTTGTGAAATCCCATCTGACACATTGTCAAAAGGCAGAACCAATTCAGGTACAGAAAATGGAGGTGATGGGATCCTTTGGATGTTATTGTTTTAAAATAAAAAATATATTTCTAAGATTTATTTTTTTTTTAAGAAAGGGATGGTTGTTTGGTGCAATTATAGATAGAATAAGCGAAATCATAATTGAGGACAGCAAAAAGGGAACTAATCACCCAGAACAGCTTAGAAGAATAAGGAACTGGAAATTTTAAAATACTTGACCATACCTGTAGCTTTAAAGGAAAAAAAATCCAGAGTCAATTGCAGCAGCAGATATAACGTCCAGAAGGGGCCTCAAAAATTGCAACAGCTTTCCCATGAAAGTAGGAGAAGTTGGCCATGGCAGGTCACATCAACTCAATGAAAAAAAAAAGCATTTTGCAGAAAAGAGCAGAAGATGAGACACCAGTCAACCCGCATATAACCCTGTCCTGGCTTCAGCTGGAATAGAGTTAATTTTCTTCTTAGTAGCTGGTATAGTGTTATGTTTTGGATTTAGTATGACAATAATGTTGATAACACCCTGATGTTTTCAGTTGTTGCTAAGTAGTGTTTACACTAAGTCAAGGATTTTTCAGCTTCTCACACCCAGCCAGCAAGAAAGCTGGAGGGGCACAAGAAGTTGGGAGGGGACACAGCCAGGGCAGCTGACCCAAACTGGCCAAAGGGATATTCCATACCATGTGATGTCATGCCCAGTATATAAACCAGGGGGAGTTGGCCAGGGGTGGCGGATCGCTGCTCAGGAACTAACTGGGCATCAGTTGGTGAGTGGTGAGGAATTGCATTGTGCATCACTTGTTTTGTATATTCCAATTCTTATATTATTATTATTATTATTGTCATTTTATTATTATTATTATCATTATTCTTATCTTCTTCCTTTCTGTTCTATTAAACTGCCTTTTTCTCAACCTACAAGTTTTACTTTTTTTTGATTCTCTCCCCCATCCCACTGGTGGGGGGAGCGAGTGAGTGAGCGGCTGCGTGGTGCTAAGTTGCCAGCTGTACCAAACCCCAACCAACCCCAAACCAACAGTGACACAGTCAGAAAGTGAAACATATCCTAAATCTTGACATTTACATGCAGGGATCGGGTCTTTTGTAGCTGAGGCAGCGTTCTGGCCCTCCTGCACAGAACTGGCCTCCCGAAGGCTGCTCTAACTTGAGCTGACATCTGAGGCTGCAGCAGCCTTTTCCAGCTCCTGGTGACAGTTGTGTTTGAGAGACATCCCGGTCACTCCCTCTAGACTAGGATAAAGCCCCCTTATGCCATTCATGCATCAGCTAAATCTCTGGACAGAACAGACTTCTTGGGGCCTCACTACAGCTGACTGCAGCTTTGAGGAAACTTTGCAGGTACAGGGCAGGGCAGCTCTGTGGAACACCAACTGCTGTCCCAGTGGGAATGAACTAAATATTCAGACTCAAAGATTATAGGGTGACAGTACCACAAAGGAAAACTTGTCGGCCTAATCAGCGTCACCCAATTATGAGCCAATGGCTTTAAAAAAGCCAAAAGTCAGTATAATTAGAAGCTTTACATGCAACAGCTCCTGAGTATGAACAATTTCATCCAGGCTCATACTAACCGAGCTGCAGATACCGCAATGCTGTGCTAACTGAAGCTATAAAAATGATTGGCAGGCACTGCATAGAACACTTGGCTATTTTACATATAGACATTTCTTTTACGCATTGTACCATACTGCAATAAGTGACTGCAGCTTCAATACTGTCAATACAACAACACTCACTAAATCACATTTTATCCCTGAAGCCTTTTTTTCCTCAGACAGCTTCAGCATTCCAACGTGTGGAAAGAACATGAAGGTTTCTGGCATAACAAATCATTGCTTTACTACGTGGTCTTCTGTCTTCTAACAAAATCCCTCCTGCACAGATTCTCCCTATGTCACAAGTTACTCAGTTTCAGTATTGCATCGAACTAACTTGCAGCTTTGCAGAAAACAAAACACATGATACCCTGTCATCTAAAAGACAAGTGAATCTGTCAGTCTGTTCTTCCCTTTGTCAGCTGCACGCTAGAAAATTGTTACAGGTTATTTCAAACAGACATTAGAGACTTTATTTAGGAAGCACTGAGAGAACATTTAGATGGGGGGAGGGGACAGGGAGAGAATCCAGTAGAGCAGGTCATCTTGAAGATTCAACTAGTTTCTAAGTATTGTTTTCTGGTTGTTTTTTGTGGGTTTTTTTAATGGATACTTTATGACTGTTTTATTCCACTTGCGCTGCAATTAAGCTATTTTATTCAAAATAGTCCCCATAACCCATTATGATCTGTACAAACTCAACCTTTTAAGTTTCCCCATACACTACTGCCAGCACCTTAGGCTCAACATTACAGTTTCCTTAAATCTTTGCAGCATACAGTGAGGAAGAAGGGACAGAGAGATCGAACGAAATCAGGCTGAGCCTGCATTTCCCTTAGGGTTATTCACCCATATCATTTGTATCCTAGGAACCCTCTTCCCTCCCCCAGTTCCCTTCCCACACAAGGAGAGACCACCCCTGTCCTGAAACGGCTGTGTTATTTTTCTCGGGCACAGTGTAATCACAAACGGACCAAACCCACCGAATCCTTGTTTCAGGCAAAACAAGATTCAGATCGTCTCAGCTCCTATGTCAAGTTTGCAAAGTCAGAGACCCGCGGACCCATTAACGTGGTAAAACGGAGCCGCCACTCGGGTTTTATTCCATCCCTACGCCTCGTTGGGAGCTCCCTGGTCCCCGAGGCTTCGCCAGGATGCTCAGGCTCTCATCCCAGACCGCGCTGCCTCTCCCACCGAGCTGCCAGGTTCTTCTTTTTCAGCGCATTGGGCTTCTTGCTAAAAAGGGTGCCTTCCTCTACTTCAGCAGCAGCCCCTGATTTCCAGCCCGAGCTCTCCCCCTTCTCCCCCGGGCCGCTGCCGGGAAAGGGAGACCCCGACCCGCGGGGAAGCCGGAGCCACAAAGGCCCCCTCCGCTCCCCCCAGGAGGGATGCTGCGCCGCCCCGCCGGGCCGCGCCCGCCGCAGAGCACCGGCTCCCGGGCAGGGCGCCCGCCCCCGCCCCGGCCCGGCGATGCCTCCGCATTGTTTTTTCACCTGGATCCCCTCCCGCTCTGCTGCATCGGGTCCCCCCGGGGACGGCACGTCATGAGCCGCGGCAGCTCCGCGGCGGGCGGGGGGCTCCGCGGGGCTGAGCTCCGCAACGAGCCGCTCCCCCCCCCCGCCCCGGCCACCGCTGCCGCAGCCGTCCCTGCCCGCGGGGACACCCCCCACGCCGCCCCCCGCACCCCGCCGGGGAAAGCGAGGCGGGGGGGGCTGGCGGCCCTGCCCCACGCCGCGCCGCGGCCGCCCTGCCTGCAGCGGCCGCAGCCGGGGCGGCGGGGCCACCGGGACATTGTCTGCCGCCTTCCCCTCCTCCGGACGGGGCTCCGGCTCCAGATCGTTTCCCCCGATAAGCCGGGCCGGGCCGGGCCGGGCCGGGCCGGAGGAGCGGCCGGGCTGCCGCCTTGCCCGCCGCCGGCAGCGCTCCCGCATTGCGGCGGGGGCCCGGCGGGAGCGGGGCCGCGCTCGGCCGGGGAGCCCCGCCGCTCCCCCCTTACCTGCAGCACCGCTCTCCGTCTCCGACATGGCCCGGCCCGCCCGCCGCCGCCCCGCGGCTCTCTGCCCGCCGCGCCGCGCTCACTGCACACGCCGAGGCATGGGCCGGCGGCGGAGCTGCGCTGCCCACCCCGGGGGAGGCTCCGCTCCTTCCTCTCGTCCCCACCCCGCTGCGCCTTCCTGCAGACGGTGCGGAGAGCCAAAGGGAAGCCTCCCCGCTTGACCCGGCGCTGACAGGCTTCCCGCGCAGGCTGCGGGGCTGCGCAGCCCCTCCCCGCCCGCTCCCCGCAGCCGCACAAGGGACGCAGGGCTGCGGCTGCACGCTCGGAGGCGGTGGGGCTCTCCGCGGGGCGGGGGGCGAGCTCCGAGGGGCAGCCCAGCCCAGCCCCAGATGCGGATTTCACGGCGACTGAAGCAGAAAAACCCTCACGGGGATAGCTATGGAAAAAAAAAAAAGCGGCCCCTCGGCGGCCCAAAGTGACACCCTGCCTCATCGGCGTGCGCTAGGAGAAGGGTTCTGGGGTCCTGCTGGAGCCGAGCGATGATGTTGTTTGCCAAGGTTATGTTGGCTGTTGGCCTTCAGTTGTCAGGGGCGTGTAGGGACAGCTGTCCTCAACGGTCAGAAGTCATCAACGAAATCGTGAATTACGGGGTAACTTTTACAGCACGGGATTCTTTTTATCTGCCTTTGCAGTGAACTCTCCCGTGTCGTTCTGCAGTGCCATCAGGGCCATAATCTCTTTTTTCCCAGGGATTTTTAGCGAATTAACTTGTCTCCAGGACCTGGGAGAGAGACACCCTATTGTCACTTGATCCATGATTAAGTTTCAAGAGTTTTCCAAACTAAGTAAGAAGCCATTACAAACGCAAGAAGAAAAATAAGGCTGGTATCCTCCCATGAACAATCCTGGAGCCAGAGAAAATGTTTTCCTGTTTCCCTCCCATGTTTCATGGTCTAATTCTCCTTTGCTTTCCAGCCTCAGCAGCCATTTACATTTTGAAAGCACTGCCCACAGTTCACATGGAATAAATAAGGGCATTAACTCCAAGCACAGCCTCAGTTCCTTGCCAGCTCCTAGGCCCTGGATGTCACTGACATTCATCACAATGTGAAATCCACCAAAATTTCTCCTGAGTCCTCTCACCAAAGCTGTCACTCGCACAAGCCAGGATTCCTGCGAAACCCCTGAGGACTATGGAGTTTTGAAGCAAAACCCTCCAGACTGCAGGTGCTTACTCAGCACCTCCCTCTATTTGTTCCCTGATTTCCTCCTCTGTTCCCTCGAAGTTTTATTGCCTCTGAGGACAGAAGGTGTGGCACAAAAGTTAAAATCAAAGCAGTAATCTGCTTCACATCTACACACCTGACTCATCTCAAAGGCCTTCACCAATCCTGTACGCACTAAAAAATGACCTCTTCCTGAAATCCACTGTCTTGTCCAGGGAAAAAGCTGAACTCAGCTCTTCGCCTCCCAAAATCAGCTGCACAAAGGGATTTTCTAAACTGCAGAGGAGAAGAGAGGGAAGGAGCACACAGGGAAGGTGGAACAGCAGCTCACTCCACTGTTCACATCAGCTGTAAGCTTATTCTTGAGGACACTCAGTAACATGGGGATCACACGCACGATCTGCCAAAACCCGAGGACAGCGTGCGTTGGGATTGCCGTTTCCTGCTCTTCCCTCCATTCCACGCCAGGCAACAAAGGGGAACATCTGGCCAGTAGTCGGCTTTAATTACATATTTAGAGTCAGGCTGAATATTTATGCTGTCACTAAACAGCCTCAGAAATAAGAAACCAAACAACTCTAATACTTGGTTTCCTGACAAGAGATTTAAACAGCAGAAACTTTTGCTTCAAATTAAATGCACTTCAATAGCAATTAATCGTAGGCTTTAAAATGTATTGAGATAATTAACAAAGGCAGAGGGAAAAGAAAAGAAACAAACAAGGAACACATAAACACATATCCAAATTGTATACTTTCAGGAAAAAACATTGTATGCAGGCTAATTTTCCATGATCCCTCAAGCAACAAGACAACACACATAAAAATAGCATTTGCTGGGTACAGACATCTTTCTGAATGTCAAGGCAGTGACTACATTATTCAATATCAAGCCAGGTTGCCTAAGTTACACACTCAGCTGTAGGTGTTTTGAATAATGCAGAAGGAGAATATTTGAAGGCATGTGACTGCTAGTTTAAGAAATAAGACCCTTTCCCAGAGAGGTTAGTGTCTCCTTTTAAAATCTAATGAGAGGAACCAAGTAAAAAAAAAAAAAAAAAACAAGGCATTTGAAGTAAAATGAGATTATCAATCTGAAACATAAAATGAAGAACTAAGGCCCCCTTTGTTTTGTTTTAAATAGATAAAAATTAATTATATGGATAAAAATAAATTACAGAAAAATAAAATAATGCATTATTTTTCCCTTGCTATCTCTTTCCCTCGGAAACAAATAAAAAAGTACATTTCATATGAAAGAAAAAAAAAACTTTTTGAAAAGGTCACTGTATGAAATGAGCCTGCTCTGGGACTGAAGAGACTTCATTTTTGTTACTTATTCCATAGGAAGTTTGTAATTTTTATGGTCATTTTGACAGGTTGTTTGGAATCTGTGGTTTAAATGGTTTATTATTTTATAAGCATAACAGGAAATTAGTCTAAATATAATGATCAAAATGTAAAAATACCGTGGATGGATAGATTTTGAAAAGGATGGCACAAGTAAGATCATCTACATTCTCTGAACGCCTGTTCTTACAAACACCTAGGTGAGCTAATTAGCTGGACCCTTACACAAGATTAAATTTTAGTGTGGGTCTGGAAAGAATTTTTTTTTCCTTCTCACTGAACTAACATCAGCTGGCTTAGTACATTGCAGGGGAGTAGTAGTAGAAAGGAAGAACCTTTTTTTGACTCTGAAACATCAAAGTGTTACTCTATCAGACAACCAAGGCACCCATCAGTGTTAAATTCAAGCACCAAACCCAGTGCTTGATATGGTGTTACTCTGACTGTGGGGAGAAGCATGATTTCTGCAGTAGCTTGGGGCAGGCATCTACTTTAAGTTCCCTCTCAAACATCTACTTGGAACTGAACACCTCTCAAGCACAATCAAGAACAGTGATTTAATATCCTGTATTTTGCATCTGCAGAGCACTTCTTATCTTAGGTGATCCCCAGAAAGCTGCAGCCTCAAATCATTCAATTCATCACACAAGGGGTTCAGATACACTGGCATAAACTGACAGTACAAGAATAATAACTGCCTAACCTAGCTTTGATTTTAGCAGAGCTACCACACGTATGTTATCCATTAGCATCAATCAAAATTTCATGAGGAAACTGAAGATCACCACATTGCCCTTTCAGGGCCATATTCACATGTGGTGAGCACCACACAAAACTGTGGCTAGTCAGTGAAAAGAGCTATGTGCTTCTCACACATGATTATGAGGGTCTAAGTGAGACACTGATGGGGTAGCACCGAGAATCAGTGCAAACACTAGGCACAGAGATCTGGAAGGAATATAGGCTTTTGAATATTGCTTTCAATGCACCTGACAGCAAGATGTACAGACATCGTTACAGACACAGAGATCAGTGTGCCGGTGAAGCCCAACACCCAGCCCAATACTGGTACCAGGGAGAGTTTATCTTTAAAAACCACACCACATTTAAAACAAAATAATAGAAAGCAGGTAAGCATGGCCTTGTATCTTGGCAGCTCAGGAATCCCTCATGAAGCACTATGTCCATCTGCTCAATTAAAATTCCTAGGGTAATGGTTTCATGTTTCAAAGTTTCCTTTTATGTACTTTCTGGAGCACCATTAAACATACAATACCTGATTTTTGTTTGTCACCTGCATAATTGTTATTGCGCAGTCTCCTTTATTCCAGCTGTACAGCTTTACAGCTTACAGCACTTTAACCTCTCCAATTCTGCTTATTGGTTCATGTACCAAAACCTTAGAAATTATTTTTATTACAGTCAACTGGTGATCTGTTTCCCTAGATGCAGTTGCTATCTTCCCCTTTCCTAAAAACAGCCTTTTATAGTAATACTCAAGAAATCTCTGTAAAGACAAGAAGAATGAAAAACTATGCATCACTGTCACAGCCTTTCAATGAAGCAGGTTACTGAGCGCATAAGAATATAAAGGGTTTCTTCAAAAGGAACAGATTATACAGTTTTCACCTGTCGTTTATACATTTCTCATTCCCAGTATCCTGGCATTTGTTGGAAGTGCATCACACTGGAAACAGAGCCTGCATAGAATTCTCCAGCATTTCACAGCAGGATACTTTTTCAGCAAAACTGCTAGGCTGTGGACACTGAAAGTGTGGTTCTGGTGCTCACAAAACCCTGGCAACACACTTACTCATTTGGAGAGTACTTTCAAATGCAGAAATGGCAGCCCAGTGCTCACCACTGCTTACACCATTTGGTTGTTTTCACTTCTTTTACAGACTGTACTATATAGATACGTTGAACACTGAACAGCGTGTCCAACAGTCCCGTCATAGTAATGTTCAAGAGTCTTCTTGTGGATCTCAATGGACTGTGCTAGGTGTTCTGAGCACAAAACCAAAACATGGGTTCAGTCCCAGAAAGTTTCCACACATACTGTATGTCCTGAACTCCTTTTTACCTTAAATTCACTGCCCTCACTCTGCCCTGGATTTATTAGAAACAAAAAAAGCCCCCAAAACCAAACCAAACAAACAAAAAACCCCAGAAGACACAGATTTATTATATAACTTACTGTGATCATACTGTCATCTAAGTATCACTCTTCAAATATGCACCCCTCTATATAGAATAAAAAATTATGTTCTCTCAAGGCATTTTTAAAATATCAACCAGATTGTGTATCCATAGTGGCTTTTGTAAGTAAACTTAGTTTTGTTACATGGTTCCTGTGAACATGTACACTGCTTAAGTAAGTGATGAGCATCTTGGCTCCCACTGAAGTCAAATACAAGTGGCAGATGGTTCAGCCACCTCTAAAACCAAGGAAGTACAGTTGGGTGGGACAAACATCTGCTTACCTTATTTCTTAGGGCCTCTGTTTCAGAGAATACATTGTACCCCCGAGGTGGCATGTTTAGGTATTATTGTTCATACCCTTGCTTTGCAGACTGTTTCGCTGAATTAAATAGCATTACCAAAATTGCAATGTTAATTTGCAGTGCAAGTAATAACTCTGTCCCTTAAAAATATCCCGTACTAGCCTGAGTATACTGAATTTAACAATGTAAAGGGGAAAGGACTCAGAAAATTATCGGACTCAACAAGTGACATAGGAGTGCATTCTCTCACTGTGCACCTGTGCTACATAAAAATGTCATCACAGAAACGCATAGAACATCTGACAGTTGCCAGGCTCCTACCTAACTGCTTTATGAAGCTTCCTGTGGTCCAATTGAAAACTAGAAAGGAAAGGCAGCATGCTGAAAGATAAGCAACACATGATTGACATGATACTCAAAACAAATTGCATGCAAGGGGAAAATCTGAAACTAGAATCACATGCAGTTTCCAGAGATTGATTACTCATAGGAAACAGACATTTAGGTTTCATGTAGGTACATGTCAGCTTAAGGGTTTGGGTTTTTTTCCTAAGACATTTGAGAAACTGCATGGAGAATATACAAATATAATAAAAATGTCAACCCAGATCCTCCAGATCAGTATGGAATGAATGGGAAGAGTGGGCACTATAATGCACATTAGATTTCATCCACCTCATTCTGTATGTAGGAGGTAGAAGAGGTCACACTGAGACACACACCTGTACAGAGGAATAAAAGAAGCTTACAGGCCAACTGAAGAAATGCAGGCTAGGAAAGTCACAGAGTAAACAAGAGAAATAACATGATCAGTTTTACAAGAAACTACTTGCAGTATACAGAGGAATCTATAGCTCCACATAAGGTTGAACAAACTGGTTACTTACTGGAGTAAATCTTAATGAATTCCACTAACCTCCAACTTTCACCTGACATTTAACACTGCAGTAGGACTGGGACATTTTAGATTTTGAAGGGAAATGAAAAATAACCCTCTGACACTCTTAAGAAGTGCCTGGTGAATATTGAAAATTTTTTTACCATTATAAACATATTTTGATAGGTTTTACAACCTTTAACATTGCATTTATATGAACATTACATGATTTGATTTTTCCTTCTAAGAATATTACCCAAAAAGAAAAGGCTAAACTGTTGTAAAAGATGTTTTACAAAGATATGCCTTAGAAATGCTCATGAAACATAATCTGCAAATATAAGTGATGTTGGATTTTTCTTCAGAGTACCTTTTTTAAAAAAGAATATTTGATAGAAAATTATGTTTAGAACATCAAATGGTATCATTTATTCAATCATGGGTAGATAAAGCATAGTAAATCACACAGGTGAAGAAAAAAATAGAAATACTCCTAGACATAGTGGAAGTGGATATTTTAGCATGAATCCGCTGGTTGAAATATGTTCTTACAAAACATTTAAGAAAATTCCAACATTTGTAAAAATTTGTAAAATTGTATATAATTTTATAATTTAATAAAATAATTTGTAAAAATTAAAAGGCTAAATCATCAGTCAATCATTATGAGTCATTTATTTACTTTTCGTTAAAATGTCTGAAATGAATGGTGTCTTGAGCATCACTAACATTTTCTCAAAATCCTGATGTGCCACTCCTCTCTGTACATTCTTTGTTAACTACCACATACTTCTATTTTTGGGATCTTTAATGAGGACACACACGTATAAATGGAAGTACATTATATCCCAAATTAACAGAGTGAGGTTTTCTGCTCAATAGCTAATTTATCTGACCACAGGTTACATGAGATTTCTGATAATTTTTTTTCTCCCTAATCACTAAAGGGATGTTAATTCTGTAAGATTATACCACTCTATCACTTGCTGTAAAATCTTTCTGAAGAAAGACATCAATACCAGTTTTCGAAGATTTCTAAACATGGAGTCCAGTATGCTAAAATAAAGACTATGAATCAGTAAGTCATATTATGCCTGCAAAGGTGAGGAATTACCACAAGCAGTAGCAAGTAATTAAAAAGTCAAATTATATAATGAATAACAATCCAACAGTCATCTAACAAAGACATGTCTCTTTTTAAGAAAAGTAGTTCAGCTTATACAAGATTATCATCACTGAAATACATAATATATTTAGCTTCTATAAATGACTACTGAATTAATTACAACAGCTACATAAAAAATAGAAGCAAAAATAAGCTATTTCCTGTATTTACACAAATGTAAATGAGAATACAGTTTGTCCCTGACTTCAGAATTCAATAATAGATAAAGAAAAAAAATAAAAAGAAGATGGCAGAGCTCTACTGACTTAAAATGTAATTGAAAACAGAAACCATAATTCAAATCTTGGAGAAGTCTGTTATTGTCATTTAAATACAACAAACTGCACCACAATCTTTAAACTGGCACATACAATGCAAGAAACATCCTTCCTCTTATTAAATCTGTTGGATTTGCTTGTGGTATTTTCAATAATGATTTATTATTTTAGTCGTCTTTGCCAGCAGAAGAGAATGTTGTTGACATTCCTTTAAGTGTTTAGCCTAAATTATTACTAAACTGCTGAAGTCTGGTAATTCAATAAAACAAGAATTTGTTCAGGAAAAAAAATTAATACTCCTTTAAATGTTTCCACTTTCTTAAACTTAACTACCATAAAGATGATGCTTTAATCCCTTGAAGAAACGTTATGAATTCATATTAATTTGCTTTTTCATTGACAAAAGAAGAATCACATAACATTGATCCCATTAGTTGCAATAAAAGATCCAATTTTTATTTCTTGGTGAAGATTACCATTTAGAAAAAGACACAGCTGATTATTTTAGTATACTATGTATGCATGTGTGTCTTATAAAACCAGGATTTTCACTGACCACAAAAATATTCCATGCCTTTTTGTACTTAAGATATAATGGCAAACTCTGGTTACAGATTCTTTCAGCTGGATTCAAAGTCTATTCAAACCAATGGAAAAACTCCCATTGCTTTCAACACTTTTAAATCAGGCCCTGAAATGCTGAGTTTAGGTGATAGCTGCGTTGGTATCTGGGAACTGTATAACAGAGGATGTAACGTATGCCAGTGTTTCTAATACAGATACTCTTTACCTAGCGCTTCATTAACCTGTGCTGTTACACAGAAATTGTGATTCTCTACATCACCAGAATGACTATCACAGAATTTGGATTCAGATGTTTTAAGAAGTCTGCTACACAACAGGAGTTTGGGGCTAGTTTGTTTGGGTTTTTTTCCAAGGAGGCCAGAACATACTGAAAAGGAGATTAGATTGCTTACAGGATCTTGCACCACCAGCAGAACTCAGCAAGGATGTTTGGAAACCCAGACAGAGCAAATGCACAGAGATCAATGTGTCCACACCTCAGATGATCTTTGTTCATTCAAGGTCTCCTGGCTTTGAAACATAGGGCAGTGAAAGTAAATGTAGGTGCTTCTTTAAAATCAGTTCTGCAAAAAATCTGTGTCATATGGGCAGGGTGCAAGCACAATAAAAAAAGCCATCACCACAGGAAACTGCATTTGGTTTCTTTAGAATGGCAGCATAACATTTTATATGAAAAGAAGTGCTTGACACTGTTTATAAATAGTGAAATATGTGTAAAAATACTGATCAAATCCATTTGACACCTCTCTTCCAAAGGACTGTATTTTTGGCTGAGCCCATATTTTCAGTCCTTTGCCTTAAGCTTGCATATGACTGCTCTGTTATTTAGATAGTAGCCACCTTCTTTTACTAATATAAAGAACGGGCAATTTTAAATTTGAATGTACAAAACTACTTCCATTAAAGTATAATTGAATCCAGTGCTCAATGCAGGAGCAGTCCTCCTCCTGGAAAAGCCTTCTTCCAAAGAAATGGAAAAGAAACAGTAAGAGACGACAAGCTTATATCAAATCAAATGGTTCACTAACATAATTTTGGTGCTAGCATACAGTAGGTCTTCAGATTGCATGACTTAAATAAAAACAGGTAGTAAACAAAAAATAAATATGAAGGTACTGCTCAAGAAACAGAAGGAGCACATGGTGAGGAATGTACAGTGAGGAGTGACTGCCAAGAGAAGAATAAGCATGAGGAGATAAGAATAGTATTTTCTAAAACAAGGTCATTGCAGAAAAGGTTTCAGATTCCAGTCTATGTTTATAGCCTTTGGTGTCAAGCTGTCCAAGAAGAGATGCAGAAAGATTGACTTTGTAAAAGCAAATTTTCTCTGTCATCCTTTTTCTCACCTGAGGTGCTATCTGTCAAGGCCTATAAACTTCACTGTAGATAGATTATGTTAATAAGACATGAAATACTGTATATAGCTACAGGGAAAATAGGGTGCTTGTATCAAATACATCTTCCTGTTCACTGATGCAAGATCTGAGGGGCACTTTCTACAGATAAGTGGGTTTGGAATGACATTAATTTAAAATTGTATTCCCAGTCATAAACAGACCATGCAGACAATGGACATGTAAGCAATCCAAATGTTACCATGAATAACTATTTATAGTCAGCCTTCCTTCTTCAAACTTTTCAATGCCAGATATTTAATCAATACAAAAGCAGCACACTTAACTCTAATAATCTCGATTTTGCACTTGAGGTAACTCAAAGAAGAGGTTTTAAAGTCAGTTTTTCACAGGCACCCATAATTTATTTTCCATAGCACTGCATGGGTATTGTGAGGGCTCAGGATCTTTCAAGACTTAAGGCCGGGAAAACAATAGTTCAGAAGCACTCGCTAATCCTGAATGGTTAATTTTAGATTTTCAGAGTCTAACTTATTGCTGCTTTCTCTGAGATGCAGCCGCTCAACATCAGAAAGAGCAAATGTCCAGCATTTAGAGCACTCAGAGATAGCTAGATGCCTATCTTGATCTTCAAACTCACAGAGGAACCTAATCCTCAGTGAAAATCACAGGAAATAATTGTAAAATTGCTTTTCAAAGCTAGCTGGAAAGCTATCTCCATTTCCAGGTCCTTTGACAACCTCACTGGCACAAGTATTTTCCCCTGTAATAGATGCATCTGCATATCCATGTGTTTGCAAGATTTTATACTCTGTTTGCAAGGAGGATTTTTGCTGGAAAGAAAATTAAGTTTGCCTTGAGGTAGTTCTCTTAAAACTGTGACTTCCTACAGGTATGTGAAATTTCAAGGACTTTGAATGACTGGATACATAATCACAAAGAAGGGAAGCTGTTGTACTTACATGTGAAATCTTCCTGTGTATTATGTATGGACAATTTTTATGTGGATACATACCATAATTTCCTCTTGATGTGGTACAGTTTATAGACAAAAACACAATTTTAGATGAGTAATTACAATCATAATTCCTTTCAATTCACTGCTAAATCTCCTCATTATAGGCTGTTCTGTTTGTAATGCTTCTGTATTTGGCTGGCCCTTCTCAACTGGTACACCTGAGCAGGGGCACTAGAGAAGAGTTATGGACTGGCCTCTTTCTAGGCCTTTGTTCACCAGTGAGGGACCACTGCTTTCTCAAAGTCCTACTGTAGCATATTTCTAAGCCTGTAGGTACTTGAATTACTGCCAACTGGCAGAGGCAGATATTCTTTCATAGCTAATAAGATGCCTGCAGCTTTATCTCCAGCTGATGCTTTGGGATCTGAAGCAGGATTTTTGAAGTATGACTTTCCATGTTTTCACTGCTAGTCCTTTCTGATCCTTTCAGATGCTTTGAGTGTACCTAAGCCAAAAGGTCACTAGCTGTCCAGATATATATAGTGGAAGAGAGAGGTGCCTGTCTTTCCCTGCTTTAAAGCAAAGAGCTGTTTTGGTGTTGTAACAAGGAGACTTGAACTTTCTCTTGCAATCAAGATATGGAGGTTCAGGATCTTTCCAAATCATACTAAGGAGGTATCAGCATTCTGCAGGCATATCTACCACTTTCTTCATGTCTCTTGTTCACAAACTCATGGTGACGATTTAGACGTGCCATTAACACCACAAGAAATTTCATGTTTAGGAATCCCAAAGGAAGTGCATGCTTGCTCAAAGACCACTTTAGTCCCATCACAGTTCTTGATGTTCCTGTCCTGGCTAGTAAGATTTTCTCTCCACACAGCTGACATCTGTGGGGCTGTTCTGGGTTACCCAGCTCTTCCCTATAAATTGCTTGAGGGAATCCTGGAGCTGAGGACTCCATTTAGCTACAAGGCTCATTGGAGACAGGCAGTGCCAGGCACTGAAGTGTTCAAATACCTTTAAAGGTCTAGGCCTGAGCCAGCTGGATTTCTTTTTATCACAGCAAGAGGTCTTTTAAATACTTTAATGTGAGTAATGTCATTTGTCACAAAAGAGCAAAATAATAAGCCTGGAAAGCATTTAAAATTTTAAATCTTTAAGGGAAAGATCTCCTAAACTCTCTCTAAAATACAAAATCTATTGAGAATTCAGAAGAGTTTGTTAGTGGCCATGTGAGACACCCACCTTGAATCTGGAAAGAGAGGGATGTAATAGTATGAATCCATTGAGGGATGCATATCTGCCTAGTACCTTTGTTTTCAGGTAAACTGCTAGCCAGGCTGTCTCCACTGCTTGGTTTTGCAGTGTAACATAATCTGAAATACACACCACAGTACTGCACAGATGCCAGATTTAATTTATATGCCTAAATTAAATAGACTTATGATGCAAAGCTAAAGCCAAATGTAGATTTATGTTTGAAAGTAACCAAGGAGAACCCAAGACATGTACTTTTGCAGTACAAGACAAAGAATTTCCCCAGTAGAGGTTCCTCACTCCTTCCTACTGAAATCAATCATTTCTGCTGGAAAATCTAAGAGAACAGAAAAATATTACACTCTAATCAAAAGCTCAAAAGGTGCAAAACATGCAAGTTAAAGACACGTCCATTGGCTCAAGGTTCCCTAACTCCTTGTATCCAACTCCCTCAAGGTTTAAAGTAGGGAAGGGAGGAATGTGAGGCTGTAAGTCAGTACTCTTGCTGTTACATCAGCCTCTGCAGTTCGAAGTCATCCAGACAGATGGTTTCAAAATCAAACTGGATCCAAACTGTTCAGGACTTTGAACATTTGAATCATTTTCTAAATAAGGCAACAACTACTGTCCACAACAGCCAAAGTTTCCAGTGATTGCAGCATGTTACTCAACAGCCCATGTACTACACTAATCTACTCAAGAGGTGACGGAGGCACAGAAAACTGTGTAAGGCCAGCATCTGAAAGGAAAGGTTGCAGACTCTTGGGCAAACACAGATGATAAAAGCATTCCTGGCGGTTGTTGCTATCTAAGCATTCTGGAACAGCCAAGGACATCTTCAGAATGGCAGAATATCATCTTCAGAAACTCCACTCTCATTATCTATTTTGTTTGTGCAGTGCTTGTTTTGTCCCTCAACAGCGTTGCTTGACCCTCTTTAAAGCTGGTGGAAGTTAAACACAGTCAGGCAAGAACAAAATGGAAATCAACTCCTTACAAAACAACCATACATAGGTTTTGAGCTGACAGAAAAGCCTGAACCCAGTCACATGTTTGAATAAATATCACTTTGATTTGCCCCTTCAGGCCCAAACACGTAACAGATCCAGTCAGGAACAAAAAACACAATTGCTGACATATTGGCGAGGAACTGAACACATCGTAAAAACAGAAACAAAACTACACACAAAACCCAAGTGCAAGAGCAATCAACAAAAATCTAAAATAAAACCTAAACCAATCTGAGAGAACATAAGTCTGTGATCAGCCCTCTACATTTCACAAAAGCAACAAAAGATGCCGTGCTGCTCAGACTGAACCCTGTTTGTCCTAAGACCTGAATTTTACAATAAATTTGTATCCTTAGCTTACCTTTTCTTCTTAGGCATAAATGAAGTAGCCTGGAGGCTTCATTCAGTGCTCTCTACAAAACCTATAAGCACTCAATCACTGACAAAATATTCATACCTTTTCAGTGTTATTCTCACTGTACCTGCTTTTTTTAGCATCCCCATGCATGGCATACAATGTACAAAAAAAATGTTATGACAGGAGCTCCAGAAACACAGTCAGTGCTTACTGCATAGCTAATGACACTGTCCCAGCTGATTAATTTGTGCCCTTTGATGTGACCTTTTTCTTCAGCCAAGTTAATATGCAAACTTAACTTTGCTGAGGAAATCAATCAAGTTCTGCTTACAATTCCAATAGTGTAAATCTGAGGCAAGCTCATTGTTCTATTCCCAATGTTACAGAAACACAAAGACAGTATTTTAGACCAACAGCACGGTGAAATGTGATGCATATCTAAAATCAGACACTAGTAATGCAGAAAGATTACATTTTAGATTAGCAACAATGTCCCAACAAAAAAGCTTGCTGTCATTGGTGAATACACCATTCAGCAGCTATCAAGAAATGAGCAAAAGTTTAAGTACAGAGGAACAGTATTAAAAAATTATATCTGAAATACAAAGCTATGCTAAACACGAGGCTCTTACCTGGAATACTGTATTCAGTTCATACTGTCATGTGAGGTGAATAAGAACCAAGTAGGGTTCAAAGTGCATTATAAGAGTGATTTAGAGACATTTTTCCATACATCAAGACATTGTTAAGATTGGGTTTGGACACAGAGGACAGACAACTGTAGGACAAAGCTCTCTTGGCACACAACTCTGCCTAATTAGACTCACCAGGTAGTGTTCAAAGGCAGGAGAACCTTAATTCCAACATCTACCAAATGTCTTTAATCGCAAAGAATCCTGAAGTTATGAACATGCCATGTAAGCCAAGAAACTAGAAGAAAAGACATGCTGCAAGAGTATCAAATGGTGAGACAGAACATTCCCAAAGAGAAGATGACTAGTAAACTGCTAAAATAATCATCTGCCCTACAATGCTAGCATACACACCAGAATCACACTTCACAGCCATGAACAAGTAAGCACAAGAAGAGGCTCAGGTGTGTAAACAAAATCAAGGATGATACTAGTAACATCCTTGTTCCTTGAGGATGTCCTAGTATTTCTGGAAATACTTTTGTGCAGGCAGTAGACACCTTTATTTAGGCACAAGCAAATAACAGTGAGTTCCCACACTCCAACTAACAGGTCCATTGCAGCAGCTGAACAACTCTTGCAGAAAGCTTTGCGAACAAAAAGCAGCCAGGCATGCAAACCAAAAACGTCTGGGATTCAGGGGTAGCAATCTCACAGACAGGCATCTGCCCTGACATCTTCATTTCTGGATTTTATTGACTAGCTTAAAGTTTTCATTTTAAATTGTACAGCTTTTACTACAATTTTTCTTCTTTTTTTATTTTCAACATTAGGATGCACAACAGCTATGTGCTGCAACTTTGTCAAGAGACTGGAATTAGGATAAGCAGTACAAACACATCAAAGAAGACAGACAGAGAAGACATCATAGAAGGCATAATATGGTTGAAGCTTAAGTTGAAGTGCTACCACAAAATATAGATTTGCTACCTTGTGACATACTTCTATTACAGTTTCTATTTAATCTTGTACAGTCTTTCTTGTGCTAAATCTTGATTGTTTCCTTTGCTTCTGATAATAATCCAAATCTAATGTCCTAATTACACACTCCAGTAGTTTCTAGGACCTTGGGGAGTAATAAAAGGGACATAGCTGTGTCATGTTACTGAAACTATTCACCTTCCCACTTGAAACACTAGTGTCAGTTCAGAAATGCACCAGAAGAGTGTCCACCGTTTTTGCCACTTGCAAACTCTTGCCAGAGACAATGAGCAAAGAGCTCTCAAATAACAGTAGTGAATGAATAGTCTCCAGCTGCACATCAGTGGGAAAAATCTGACCTTTCCTAAGCCGACCCAAAAGATCCCCTGTGTCTAATATATAAATATGTGTATAAACAAACATCAGTTAAAAACTACATCAACAGCTCCTTGTTGCCTCTTTGTATGAAAAAGTTTTTTAGAAGCATAGGGACAGATAAGCCCCGAATTCTCACCTTCTTTTGCAAAATCTCTGTTGAAATATTATCACTGGAATCCACAGTTAAATATACCTTGTCCTTACTTTTATCACATATATGTTTTGCATTTCTTATTAACTATCCCATAGATTTAGTCTGTTGAAAACTCTTAATGTCATTTTTCTGCTATGAAACACACTAGCACTGATGTTTTCTCTGGATGGCTCCTTTAATGGTTTCTTAGCTGCCCTTCTAGTTTATTTTTTTTGAAAGTTTACAGCTTACTCAGAAACATGCTGCTGTTTTAATCCCTTGCTGGACCTGCTGTTCTCTTTGTGTTACTATGTTATGTCTTGAGCTACATTAAGATGACTTGGAAATTGAGAAACAGGATTTAATCCTTGTTATTAATCTTTATGACTGTAACAAAGCCTAATGGGAAATTGGAGGGAATTCAGAGAAGAGTGAAAATGACTAAGGTGCTGGAGTAGTATATATTTAATTACTTTCAGAAGGCAGTGGCTAACTAACATGGGTGTAACCAGTGTTACCTAACCTTTGACAAGAATCTGAGGAATATGGGGTCAGACTCACATTAGTAGGAGATAATTTTTTACTGTTAAAAAAACTGTAACGGGATGAAAGGGTGAAAAGGAATGTTATATTAAATACCAGAAAGTATATTAAAATTGTAAATTTGAAATTCTGGACACATCAGATGGGAAAATTTAGGGCAAAAGAGCAAAAATATTCTGTAAAGGATTATATGATATTGGCAGAGGGAAGGAAATTACCTCATGAACTATTGCTTTTGTGTGTTGTTCTAGAATTTTATCAGACTATTGTCTTTTTTTGTGTCAGTGTAAGCCAATTCTCATGAATCTGAGAGTCATTCTTATGAAAAGGAGAAAGCAATCAAGAATTCAGGAGCTGTTTAAATACAGTCCTAAATCTATTTATTTACAAGGTTCTAAATGAAATTGTGTTTTTCAGAACACAAAAGGACCATACTTTGATTTTTGTGGAAGTTTCCTAATCATGTCCCATGTCCTAAGCTAGTTTTTGCTGAGAAAATAGGCAACAGTGTCCAGAGGGTTCTACAGCTGGAATGATAATCTTTTTACAAAATTTGGTCAGCTGTTGTGGTGTGCAGACAGGGAACCGAGTCCTTTGGAGAAGATGACCTTATGGGCATCGGACACACTAGAAACATGAGAAAAAGTCCTTTGGGAGTGATATGAGGGAAGGCACAAATTTAGTATTATTACTAGATGCAAAAAGGGGCCCCAGCCTCATTGCTACCGAATGCAACCACATTACAGTTTTCTGATGCTTAACTCCACCAACCAAAACCACTTCTTTGCAGATAAGTCCTAGAAGTTGAGGCCAAATGACAATGTTTGGAAAAATTAAAGGATATTTACTGTTAAATTTTAAAGATAAACCTCTGCTCGGTATATTTGTAAAAGGTCCTAAAATAATGGGCAAGCATCAAGGGAGATAACAGATAGGCAGGAAATAACTTTCTGGGCTTAGAGAAGAGCTCCATGACAACCTCTTCTGATAGCTTAAAGTGTCCAGTCTTTGCAGCTGAATAGATCCCATACCTTCTGCCTATATCACATGGCAGGAGAATGCCATGTGCTGTGACCTTTCTCCTGGCACATTGTAGCTAATCATACAGCATGTCCATGCTTCTAGGAAGTTCTGATTTCACTGCACCTGCATAGATCTGTAATTGTCCATGGGAACTGAGCCTGCCTGAAGCTGCTCTATGTCTGTGTTTACAGAGTTTGGGACGGATGGTGGCAGGGCACTGGTGACACTCCATGTGCACTTCATGCAGCCTGTTTCTGGCTGTTAGGATTCTCAGGCTCCAGCACAGAACTGTGGCACACACGAATTGTTTCAGTGTGGCAGCTCACTCCTGAAACCATTTTTTCTGGAAGACCCTGAGCTTGCCTGTCACGCATCTTATGAAATAGTGGGGTGTCACCTAGGAAATAACAGCAGATAGAAGTAGGCTGCTGCTGTCAACTCTTCACCCAGCCTGCAGCCTGTCCCAAAGACACTTTCAGGAAAAGGCATGGCCCAAGCAGCTCATCAACTTTATGAACTGCTCTGCTTCCCACTGGCTGGGAATCACCAGCTGGTGTTCACTGTAAAATATTGCAGATACAGCTAATATTGACTGCACCTGTACAAGTTCTTTGATTAATGTCTGTGTTAACATAACTGTAAAACCACAAAGCTGGGATTTTTCTACGGCTCCTAAAGAAAGCTAGGCTCCAAAACCCAGCAGGGTATAAAGCTCAAACATTTTACCCACCTTTGAACATCTCAGCCAAAATGACCAGTTTGGTTTCTTCAGAAACAGCCCCTCTCACCTAGCTGTGTAACAGCTAAGACTGAGCAGGCCTTAAGCTAACAGCTAGCTCTCCATTCAGAAGGGGGAAGGGAAGGAGTCCTAATTCTGGAATTTGTTTTGCCCCTAATCTACCAGAACTCAAGTGACTCAAACCACACTATGACCCTCCTTCCTTACACATTGGAAGAAAGTTAAATTTCAATAAATGTGAGCTGGGAGGGGTGACCTGTCTCCCATTTAAAACCCTGTCACACTTTTTGCTTACTTTGTTTTGCAATTGTTTTAAAACTGTGCTGTGGATTATGGATAGGAATATTTTAGAACAAATAAATAAATGGGACTGAGCAATTCTGCGGTATCATTCTCCCCCCGCTTTCGCTCTGCAGGACCAATGCAGAGGGTGCTTAACTTGGCAGTTAATGACCAAGGCAAAAGGTCATGTACAAAAACTTAACTTCCAGGAAACACTCTGTTTAGCAGTTATCACTGATTGACACTGAGGAAAGATCAGACTCCAAGCACTCAGACACTCCATTTCTCCTTATCTGTCAGTGAGTTAATTGCTGCCTCTTTCTCTACCTCAAGAGAGGCACCCGCCACTGATGAAACCAGAGTGCCCAACTTTTGAAAGAGACACATGCACTGACCCAGACTTTTCCAAGTGACCTTTCAAAGGCCATTCTTTGGTGCTTCTTACAAAACACATTAGAATTGTGATCTTTGTTTGCTGTCCCTAATTGTAAGGCTAAGCCAATTCTCACTAAATACAACAGTTTTAATATTGGCTTCAGCAGGAATGGAAACATGGAGTTATATTTGGCATTCAGAGACGATCTACTGTCCACAAGGTCATGGAGCCTGGACTCAAGAAGAAGCTGCAACTTCTTCAAGTTACTCTCGTGCTCTAGGCTTTATTGGAAAGAAGCTTGTGTTGTTTTTCAAAGGGCTTCTTTGTAGATATATTTAACCAGATCCTTGGGAAAATCCTTCTTGTGCTAAAATTAGGATTCGATTACCCTAAAAGACAAAAGTTTCTCTAACACTAGGTAAAAGTATAATCTGCGAAGTTGTTTTTCAGACTAGTTTAACAGACTCCTTGTCTTTATCCAACAATACACTGCCATCGTGTGGTGCAGTGTATCAACGACAGTATTTATTACGATATACTGACGCAATACTCCTATGATTTCACAGACCTTCCATAGCTTTAATTTCTGTTACGCTAATGATATACCAACTTTATGCTTTCAGAGTATTTATTGAAAGTTTTAAAAAAAAGGGAAACAAATAATGCAAGTCCTTCTTCAAATTAGAAGAGTTAAAAAATGTTCACTAACATTATTTGAAATGAACAGTATTTTTTTTGCTTTACTTTAATAGTGGACTGTTTCTAATGCAGACCACTGCCATCCTTCCATTTTCTTTAATTAATCCAAAAGGGATGAGTTCTTGGAATAACTGTATTATTATATATATATGTGTTTATGCGCATAACTTTATTGATCTCATGTTCAGTTGCTTCTCTGAGAAAGAGGAAATGGCTCTCTAGTTGTTCCCTCAATCCTTTATCTTATAATAATAACTTGCTGTCTTAACCCTAAGTATTCAGCTATGGATCAGGCCCATCACTTCCTCTCTTTGAAACAGTCACGCAAGGTCCTGGCTAACCCAATGATAAGCAGTTGGCAGAAGAAACTCACTATTTCTTTTTCTTGCCTGGAATCTTGTTTTGAATAGCTAATCCTGCTTTTAAAAAAATCCATCTGGCTTCATAGTGCTAGGAAGTCAATGCTGTCCAGGAAAGTCAAGAGTTGTAGGTAGCACTTTATCTAGCATGGTAGGATAGAATAGGATAGGATAGGATAGGATAATTTCTGTTGGAAAGGACCTACAACAATCATCTAGTCCAACTGCCTGACCAAAAGTTAAAGCATGTTATTAGGGCATTGTCCAAATACCTCTCAAACTCTGACAGGCTTGGGGCATCGACCACCTCTCTAGGAAGCCTGTTCCAGTGTCTGACCAACCTCTCGGTAAAGAAATGCTTCCTAATGTCCAGTCTAAACCTGCTCTAGCGCAGCTTTGAACCATTCCCACGGGTCCTATCGCTGGATACCAGGGAGAAGAGGTCAGCACCTCCCTCTCCACTTCCCCTCCTCAGGAAGCTGTAGAGAGCAATCAGGTCACCCCTCAGGCTCCCTTTCTCCAAACTAGGCAAGCCCAAAGTCCTTAGCTGCTCCTCATAGGATATGCCTTGCAGCCCTTTCACAAGCTTTGTTGCCCTCCTCTGGATGCATTCAAGGACCTGAACATCCTTCTTAAATTGTGAGGCCCAGAACTGCACATAGTATTCAAGGTGAGGCCACACCAATGCTGAATACAGCAGGATAATCGCCTCTTTTGACCGGCTGGTTATACTGTGTTTGATGCACCCCAGGATGCGGTTTGCCCTCTTGGCTGCCAGAGCACACTGCTGACTCCTATTGAGCCTGCTGCCAGCCAGCACCCCCAGATCCCTTTCTGCAGAGCTGGTCTCCAGCCACTCCTTTCCCAATTTATACCTGTGCCGCACATTACTCCATCCTAGATGCAGAATCCAGTATTTGGACTTGTTAAATTTCATCCCATTAATGATTTCCCAATGCTCCAATCTATCTAGATCCCTCTGCAAGGCATCTTGTCCCTCAAGAGAGTCAACAGCACCTGCCAGTTTGGTATCATCAGCAAACTTGCTAATGGTGCATTCCACACCTGCATCCAGATCATTGATAAATATATTGAACAGAACAGGCCCTAGAACTGAACAGTCTCTCCCCGAGGAACACTGCTGGTGTGCTGTTTCATGCTGGTGTTGTACTTTTTAAGAATTTGACTCTGACATAGCAGTCTGTCGCAGGTACAGAGTCATAGCTGTTACTGCACAGTGAGCAAGCAACAGCTTGGTTTAAAAGGCTGTCTTCATTTTTATTCACAAGGATTGCAGCAGCATCTCTAAGGGACACTCCGTTGTTATGTTCAAATAAGCAACTTGCTTGAGAAGACAGCATTCAAAGCTCATATCAGGTATTCATTATCGCATGTCCATGGAAAAAGGTCTTCCTGACTCAATCATTAATGCAATTACATTATGTCCTGGCATGTAGTAATAAATATTTTTCTGATCTAAAGTTAATAAAAAACCAAATCTGCTTTCCTTCACTTATATATACACCTATATATAAATCTGTAAAACTCATTTATATTGATAAATGTATATAATTTATATGCATAAATTTATATATATACAAACACATACATTTATATTACCTTTATACATTCAGTTTCCTTTTTATATGTCATACTAGGAGGATAGCTACACTGGAATATCCCACAGGTTGTTCAATACATTGTGCCATATACTGTATTACATCACTTTCTATTATCTTCCACAAAATACAATTTATAAAGCAGTCTTCCAAAGACCTTCATCCTTCCCATCTCCCTTATTTTGATGTTTCTGTTATCACTTTTTGTATGAAGTACATGCAGCTGGACACAGCAATCCAGAGGAGGGCGTCCTATTGCTTTGTATAATGGCCCGGCCTCCCGGACCTGAGTCCACATAGCCGCGGGGAGGGGGTGGCAAAGAACCAGGGCACTGTACAACAGCGTAAAATCAGCAGTGGATGTACCACATACATGTAACAGGAGACGGGTGAGTACACTAAGCTAAGACATCCTGCATCCACCACCTCCTGAGGAAATCTGAGTGCTCACTATATACCTTAACTCTGGGAGATGGCTGTCCCCCTGGACCTCCGGCTCCCTGGAATCTGGGTGCTCTCTAACTCTGCCCGCAGCCTGCTGCTAAGCTCTCCAGCACACCGCAGCCTGCTCCTACACCCTGTCTCCCAGCTCACCACAGAATGCACTCAGCAGTCTTTCACTCGCTCTTCCCCTGACTTCTCCAAGAAAATCATCCCACAGCTCTTCTAAGATACCAGGAGGTTTTTGCAGCATGAAAGGTCTGGAGTGAAAGGTGAAGGTTTTGACCCTAGTCAATTGTCTGAGCTGCTAAACGCCAATTGCTTCTGAGAATTTTAGGCCGAACTCACCGCAAAACCATATTTAATATTGAACCTGCGCCAGTTCCTACCAGAAAAGAGCTCCCATATCCCTTATGAAAAAACTGTTCAAAACTGGACACCCAGCAGGTCATGCCATCGTTAAAAATAGCTCTTTTGTAAGCAGATACCAAAATGAGCAAGAAGAGGCATCCTAAAATATTATGAAACTTTTGGGACACAACCAACATAAAAAGCTTATCAGGGAATTTGGATCTCCCAGTTCCAAAGGAAACACCTACAAACTCTGCCCCTTCTCAACAATTTATGAGACTTACTTTACCGATCCTGTGCCTGGGGAAATCCTTCATAAATCATGAATGAAAGAAATCCTGCCTCTGAATAGAAGTTTTCTTTTAATCAGTACCTTTATAACAACAAATTGTTCTATTAAAATTTAACATCTTTCCTACAGTCAAAGAATATTTTTAAAGGGGAAAAGCTAGCCATGAAAAAAATGCTTCACTAACTGCTGGGAGGAGTATGTTTGCTTAAAATGGAGCAAAAATATTTCAAGTCACTCAGTGTTGAAAATAAAAAAATACTGTAGGAATAGTATATTTAAAGAAAATTATAACGTATACGAATGTCACCCTATTTTAAGTATAAACTATTTATAATGTTATTAACTGCCATATAACTATATTATACAGAAATAACTATTAGAGGTATTTTTAACATCAAAATTCTATTTCATTTCAATGACTTCATTTGGTAAGGATTTTTGTTGAGTGAAAGCTGGGATAGCTTTCATGTCTTCTGTTGCATTCTGTTGCTGTATTACTGAAGTCAAAGGGAGCTTTTTCACTGACTTGAGTAAGAATTGAACTTTACAGCTCTAGTCAAAGGGAGGGATCTTAGATCATCTTGATGAAAGGTAGGCATTTTGAATTGCTAAACACAGTTTTTAACAACTTCTGGTCAAATGAATATCTTGAGGCAGTTATCAAAAGAGTAGGCGATATCATACTCTGCTGCCCTGAAAATACACAATTCTACATTTTCAAAGTTTTTTAAACCTGAATTTCCTGTCTTGATCTGTGAACTGTTACTATACATAGTTAAACAGTTATGTCATTTCATTCCTGTAATGTTTCATTCCAGAAGACCTGCATTTCAACACCAGGGATGCTGGTGCTGTATCTGCAGCATAGCTTGAAAGTGCTTTCAGTTCCTTTCAAATGAAATATAGCATAGATTTAAGATGATCAAGTTGACCGATGTAACACATGATAGAGCCGGCATAGTCAGTTATATTTGACCAATGAAAAATCCTCATTTTTTCCACAATATTCAGCAGGTTCTGCAATTTTTCTCTCAACAGGAGACAAAATGTTAGGTTACAGAACCCTTAAAAATCCCTGCTGGATCTCACAGAATCTGCAAGTCCCACCCCGCAGGGAATGCCACTTTCCAGCAGTCTCTACACATTCCCTGAAAGAGTTCAAATTCTTTACACCAATTGAACGCATTTCTCGTCTGGTTTGAATGGCAGACTGAATGGAGACACTTGAGAGTTCTTGGTCGCAGACATTCTAATTGATCTCTTGGCTGCAGTATACTGTAATTTGTATGGAAATATGCGTTTCTCTGTGTAGGCTGTCCTGCAGTGGACTAAGCATAGTCATGTCACCTAACAAGAGCACTTTATGAACCATAATTTTCTCTGTTCAAATTATATCTCTCAACTTAGGAGGTACATGAAGAACCTTTCCATATACACACACAGGAGAGAACCTGTCAAAACATGTAGCTTTGATAACATTGACTCAAAATCTGAATGCTTAACAAGAGCTTTCTGTGAAATAAATGGGGAAGAGGCTAAAAATCATGTTTTCTTAGGCTAAAGTGCTTTCCACACTATCTGTAAGACAAATTTAGCTGTGGCGTTTGTGGTGCAAATCTCATTAGGTAGGCTGGTAAGTTATGCACTCAGAAACAGACTTCTAAGGATTGTTCTGCAAAGAGGGGGAATTGGCAGCACACAGAGCACTTCCCTTCCCACTCTGTGCTGTGGGATCTGGTGAATCCCCAGCTGTGCTATAAAGCAGACCTGTCAAGTCTCATGCACTGACTCATTCTTTTGTATCACACTCCGTCACTGCCAGCATTACACATTTTTATATTGCAGTACCACGGCTTCTCTTCCACTTTTGGATCCCACACATCAGATGCAGGTGGTCAGTCTGCTCTGTGATTATCTGACCAGCTGCATCTGATGTGTGGGTCAAGGAGCAAAAGAAAGGTCATGGTACTGGCATTGCAGCTGGGGAATGTGCTGTTTAGCAGGACCCAGTGCTGACAGGAGCCCTACTAGAAGTCATGCTCCCCTCTTAAGGCTATGTGCTGTAGGATTCAGCTCTTTAATGACTGGACATACGCTTATCACCTAACCTTGCACAGAAATGTGTGCCCCAGCACATGGAATCTCACATCTGAAGACCAGAGACTGAAGAGGTCTGTATTTATAGGCTTAGGTTTCTCATGAAATTTCTGCAAGAGAAAGAGATATGATAAGAACTCGGAGATCTGGCTGATATTTCCTCAAGAAACCTTTTGTTGACCCTACCTTTTCCCTTATGCTACTATTGGTCAGCTCTTGAAGACATAGAAACAACAACATGAATTCTGATTTTTTTTTCCTCCTTGATTTACAGAATATAAAGGCAATAAGGAAGTACTTATGGTGAAGGTAACACTTGTGAATTGATTTATGCCTACTTATGAGTGTCTCTTTGTGGCAATCAAAAATTACATTTCATAAATACATGTTTGTATGCAGTTACTCAAAATGAAAAAGGCGAGTATTTCATTGCTGAGGTTTTAAATGTCATCCATCCCAAAAAAAGCACTGTAAACATTTTAGCTGCTCTCTGTAGAGAAGGCCAGTGACTGACATATCAAAAGCCTCATGGCTGCAGTTATTTACAAACTTTGATTTTCTAGATTCTTCCACATATTTAATTCCCTTCCTCATAGGCATGTTAACAAAAATTTTGGTTATTCCTAACATTTCTTTCTCTGACCTGATTTTTCATCACCTTTAGAACTATGCCAAGGAAGACCAAGAACTGAGAAATACCTCTATGCAGAGAACTTCCATATGGTCTTGTGTACCATTTATTCCACGCTGACGGACGCAGCAGGCTTCCACCGATGCACATGATCCTCTGTGGGATTCCCATAAAACCAGGAATAGCACTGCATAAACAGAGGCATAATAAATTAGCACATTTTAACAATTTTCCTCACAAATATAGCCAAAAAAATTCCAGTAAAATAAGACTGAGGGGAAAAATTAGATAGGCTGTGCCTTTACAATAATTAGTATCTTACGGTTTATTTGACAGAAGAACTCCCTTTGGCAGAATCTCCATTGACAACCACAATTTGTTTGCAGTATCACATTTGTTGGAACACAGACATCTGTTCTTTAAGGCATTAAATCTTTCACTACACATGAAAACCATAGTCCTTACATGTAAGGAGGACTTCTGATCTTAAAGATCGGTCATTCCTTTTACATTGCTTGGCTCTCTATTAGTAATGTGCAATTGCATTTATTCTTTATGTACTGAACCCTAAACATCTGCTAGGCTGGAAAATCTTCTTTGTGCATTTTTTTTATTTCATTACATCTAGAGGCGCAAACACAAAAACCATAAACAATATACCCTATCCCAAATAATCAACTACAATTAAAATAATAATGTTATTTAGTATGTGACAGTGGATAAATCCCAAGCAGACATTCTGTTTAAAACTTAAAGTACTAATTCATGCTAAAACCTTTTAAATGGAATGTGTAAGTTTTGCTATCTGTCATACAAAGTACTAAACAGTGGCAATGTCTTGTAGAAAAGATATGAAAATGAAGAGTCAAATACTTCAAGAATTCAAAGTATGTTTCAAAGACAGGTAGGTGTATCGATACCCTCCCCCTCCCCTCCCGCAATGTGTGTGAGAAAACTGTATGAGTATTCAGAGAAGTCATGAATTAACCCCATGCTTAACCTTCTATAGCAGTCTATCAGCAATACCGTTCTGCAAAACATAACATGTACCTGCTTTCTCTAAATATTTTCCCCTCTAGTTACAGCATTTGCAGCCACTGCTGTTGACTGCTATTTCTGATCGAAGTAAAATAAAAATTATCCCCTGCAGATATTGTTCACCCTTTCTCTTTTCCTATGGTCAAATGAACCCAGGCATTCATGAATAAAAACAGCTGTCAAAATTCCACACGAGGTCTGAATCCATAGTTATCAGTTTCCACCCAAGAACTTGAGCTTTCCTGTTCCCATAACTCCTTGATTTTATTTGCCACATTTCACCCATTATTTTCCACTGACTGTCTTTGGAACAATGCAAATACTTTCACATGTGCTACCACCAGCTATAAGCAGCTTTTGCTACAGTTATTTCACTAACCCTAAAGGAAATGAACTCCTTCTTCAAAGTGATTGTACTAGTGGAGCCTTAGGCTGTACCTACCTCCCACAATGTGGCTTCACCAAAACAAAACAGATGGGAACTAGCTTGGTGTTTTGGCTGTACAGAAAGTTGTACCCTGCATTCAAGAAGGGCTTAGGAAACCTTAACGAGTTCTCCAGAACAAAACTCCCCTTCTAAAAACATTCCCACCAGTTCAATTCTCCTTTCTTAGGTTTTGCTCACAGCTCTACCAATAGTTGGTCTTAACACATCTACTTTAACATCAGTGGAAGAAGGAATGGAATCTACATTTCCAGTTCACCTTTGAGTAACGCATCCATATGCTTCCACTTAGAAAGGAAAATGTTCCTGGAAATGTTTGGCAGATAAGCCTTCTTGTGCAAAAATCAATGTTTTACATATCAGGTTGCCTTTGTGTTCCCTGCTCTGCACACATTGGAACTAAAAACAAAGGAACACCTTCACTTTCCAGTCCTCAACAATCTTCTGTCCACTTCCTCCCTTGTCCCCCCAGTATTTCTAGTAGATTAAGCAGTTCGCCCACACCAGTAGAGAGGGCAGCCATAAGAAAATCTCATTATTACACTGGGCAGTACATTACAATGGTGATAAAAGGAGTAACTCTATTTAGCCTTATCTGACTTCTGGATTTGCAATGAAAAAACAGCTTAATTTTAAAGGATCAGATTCTTATTACCTTCCCATCATAACAAAGGATTCAGATATTAAATTTCTGTCTTTATAATCTATGTTATTTGGGATGCCCAGTACTTTATTTACTTAGTTTCTCCAAGAAAGAATGAAAAGTTTCATTCTTGAAAGCTTTCTGATTTTTTCCCTCCCCAAAATCTATTTGGTTTCATTCTGCTATTGAATGTAAAACAGCTGGACAAAAGAAAAAGGAGGGAGAGGGTGCTCTAATGGCCAGGATTAATTAATCAAAGAAAGAGGATATCCATGCCTCCTACTGGCAGGTTCGCAACTCTGTATTTTGCTTCAGTGGATCCTTAGCAAAATCTAGAAATAGACACAGGACAGGGAAATGAAAAACAAGAATGCAGAGGCTGCTCTTTGTTTGGGTTTGATTCTAGCTTCCTCCTATTCTTTTCCTCCACTTTTCCAAAATAAGGAAAGAAAAGATATACACCACATGACCAAAATTTATACTTATTTCCATCTTAAAAGAAGATTCACTCCTATAATTTTTTTTTAATACTGTAAAGGCTGAACACTCAACTAACCCACTGTGTTTAGGTTTCCCTGAGTGCTTCACAGAGATTTGTTAAAGATATAAAATAGCACACCAAACAATGAAAGAGCTTGTTTCCCCAACCATTTTTGTTGAAAGCTACTTTGTATATGTTCCTATGCAACAAAAATTAAGTTTATGTGTAGGTGTTCCATGTTTTTACAAACTCTACACTCCTTAGTTGTTATAAGATTAAAACAATTTTCTCCCTCAGTAAATGCTTCCCTTGAAAACCACTGGAAGCACATAATTCATCTGTCCATTTATAGCTTCTATTTTCTTCTAGGCACTGAGAAACTGCTGATTGTGATTGTTGTTTTCCCTTTTAAGAAGCCAATGTTGAACAAGTGACAGATAAGACAATTTAATGTTTCAGTGACCATACAGATCAATTTTTCATTTATTCTGAAGTTTAAAAGAAAAAAGAGATAGGCAACCAAGGTAAGATTGCAGGGATTTTGTTTAGCAAATTATTCTTCTATACCCAGAAAATTTAACAGGCACTCTCATTAAACCTGCAGGGAGTTTTAAGGTAGCTTTAGTCCTAATATTTTTCAAAAAAATGCATTCAAAGATTTTTCCCCTGAATCATTTTCTTCTCTATGGAATCTATCAGAAAGGTTTGGAGATACAGTACAAGTCTTTAACTGTGAATAAAAGAAAAAGAAGAAAGAAAAGAAATGTATTACCACAAGCTGCAGAAGATCTCAATAAAAAGATAAGTGAAAAGGGAACATTGTGCAGTTTCTGTATTGGATAGAGAAATGGAAAAACCACACATATTTGGAAAAGTGTTTGTGTGGAAAAGGTACAGGATTGGTATCACCTATTAGCACTTACCCATTCCATACAAGTCATTGTAGGGTGATGGACACCTTATTTGCTCTTTCCACCCACTTCATTTCTTCCTGTTTTTTCTCCCTGTAGACCTCTGCCTTCTGTCCCTGCAGGACCCAAGTGTGCCATCTGATGTGCAACCCTATTAAGCAAGCTAGTATTACAGCATCATATGTGGGCTGGCAAAGTGTGTGTACTCAGCCCACTCACGATTGGGTCCTAGCAACATGATGGCTGCACACTTCATACAGGTTCAAACATGAAGACACTAAATACTGGTGCAATCTCTTGTTCTACATGCAAGAGACCCTTCTGGAGAGAGGAGGGGGCATTAGGTATCTGACCTGGCTGTCCTCAGGAAGATTAAGGATGAAGAACACCCAAGTCAGAATCTCCCTCTTTCCATTTATTCATAAGGAGACTGAAAGATGCCAGGACTGTTTACCTGTACCCAATCCTGCTGTCAAATAAGATGGCACTCGCAGGAAGTTACACAGTCTTCATGCTACTATCCCACAAAAATAAAAACTGAAAGACAGCTAATCAACAGTGAATAGTCAACAGTGACATCTAAATTGCTATCAGTAATATTCAGTGTTTTCAGCTTACTGAATACATGCAAGAAATTCAAAACTTATGTCAAGGATTTTACAGTGATATCCCAAGCAATCTTACAGAAGTCCTGGAGATACTATGTTGGTTTATATTCACAAGGCTTATTGCCTTTGCAACTTTAAACATTAGGGACTCACTAAAAAACCACAGAATTTTAGATTCAGAAATGTAAGAAGCAATCCTAGACATGAGCCTGTTCACTTTTTTTTTATGACTATTCTTATACATAAGGTGAAAGCTACTAAAAATAGCAGAAAATTTCCATCTTTGCTCCTTATGAAGCAAAAGTTTTTCTGCCTCTGGGCTAAGTCCTGCTCATTTTACTGATGGGAAGCAGAATTTTAGATCCCAAGGACAGATATCTGTGAGAGTAATTCAGAACATGGGTCTATTGATAATAATTTTGCCCAAGTATTCACTACAAGATTTTTCCATGGGCTTAACTGTTATTCTCATGTTTAAAAACGTTACAAATCTTCAACCATATTAATGAACATGTTTCTATGCAAGTTTTGCAGTATAATAGAATTACATCACTATCAGAACTCTATAAATAACCTTTGGCTCTGCTAAATGCTAGAAGTAGACTTTATTGCCTCATATACTACTCTTAACGACCTAATTAACTACCACAAAAGCTAATTAATTAGACATCACAGTGTCTAATCATTCTGGAATTTGCTCTATTATGTTCAGCTGGAATATCCTCTTTCCTCAACAGACCCCCTAAAGTTTAGATGAAGACAGTAAAGCACTCCAGGTTTCTCATTCTCATCTTTCCAGATACTCAAGATCAGGGTGGGAATATTTAGACTGATTTTATTACAGATTTTCCCTATTTAACTCTGTCTTTAGTACAATGGATGTTTTTGTGAGCTTGGACAGCTTCAGCCTGTTTCAGTGTTACTGTTCTAACATTTTAACCTAATGTTGCCAAAAAAAATCATTCTTAAGAAGTCAAGAAGAATTCCAGCAGTTTAACTCAATGACTGCCTACTGCTGATGTATCACAACAAGCATGTCACATGCATAGGTATTTTATGAAGCAACTTATCAATTAAGCTCAAAAGCTGTACCTCCAAAATTTTAAACTGTTTTGTCAACAAGATGCAGCCAGTCTGTAAAGTCAGCCTGTGTATTGTGGTGGAATGAAAGTACCAATGAGAAACAAGCTGATAAATTGGTTTGACTAATCATTAAAACCCATCTAGTATAATCGTTTTAGCTGATCTTGTTTAAGTCATTCCGTGAGGCTGCCAAGAGAGTTCAGGGACAGGTCGATCTTCTATTCGCATCATGCAAGGATCAGGCAGATAAAATCCGATCAGTTACCTGAGCATTCTCGCATTTATATATAATTATTCCCTGTTGTTTTAAAGCTTCCATCTGGAGGAAAGAAATCTGTTCTGCTCCTGACCTTTTCAGACCTCATGTCACTGTATTTAGCTTTAACAGATGGATTCTACTGATCTGATATGAAGATAGAAATAAAAGATTGAAAAATGAAAAGAGTGGGAAAATACAGAATCATTAAAGCTTTGAATCATTGCTAGCTGCAGGTCAGTGGGTGAATCTTCACTGGATTCATGGGTCATTGATCAGGCCTCACAGTTTGTTCCTGCCCTAAACTGCAAAAGAATTAAAAAGACTATTAAGAAGGTGACTGGCACTACCTTCCTCTAATGCACGCCAGTGAGAGCAGGAAGGACTCCTAACACACACTGTATCTCCAAGGTCATGACTACTCCTAACAGACAGCTACAGTCTAAAATAAGCACCAGTTCTGAACAACACTCAGATCTACCTTGTGGGAGCAAGAGCAATTGGTCTGACTCTGAGCAGGGCAGATTTCTGCAGAAGAGCAGAATTCTTCCTATCTGTGCATATCTTTTCTTCCTGTTGTTGGTCAGATTGAGTAAATCAACCATAACTTTCTTGCAGCTTCATATACAAAACACTTCAATAAAGGGGTTTATTCTTCCTCCATCAAAAAAACCCAAAACAAAAACCTAGAAAAATTGCAACAATCAATAATAATGAAAGAACTTCTCAGAACAATACACACTAGCTAGTCACAAAGAAAGGAAGCAACTACACTTTTGCATGGGAATATTCAGCTTGGGCATGCATTTTATGCTTAAGGAGTAAACTGGTGAAGAAATAATTCTGAATCTTATAAATGGAGAGGAAATTCAGAGCGAACCTGATTCTCTGTCCTTGGTTCAATTCACTTTGTCTACTTTATGAAGATAAACTGCAAGGCAGGATGCTTGGATTGATGTATGCTGCAGGTTAATATAACCCTACGTAGTCTGGAGTAGGCTACAGTAGCATGAGTTTCTGGGCATATTCCCAGAACAGTACAGAGTAGAAGAAATGTGCTTGTAGAGCAGCCTTGTCCTCCCCACACACCTATCCTAGGATTCATGAATTATACATTTTAGGCTATTTGATGTGCTGCAATATGTGGATACAATAAAATAGTGAGACAAAAACAGATTTCAGTAACTGTCTTTTAAAAAAGCAGCATCACCTTCACAGTGTTCTGCATTTTATTACTGTTTTCATAATTTGAATAACTTCTCATCACAGCTTCACATTTCCAGGAACTGCACTTTAAGATGTTAAAAATGGATGTTTGATGTGCACGTTTTTTCAATAACTGATTTGTATGTTATCACATGAACAGCAAATAAAATTTTTCAGTGTGCAACAGAAACCAATTACCTACTCTTTCAGACATACATGCATTTCTGAGGATCTGCATATTTTATGACAGTAGACACCAAGTCAAACTACATATGAAGACAGAATGCAGAAAATTATGATTTGATATTATCAAATTGGTAATTGGTATTTTTGGTATTACCAGTGCACATTTGCATCATCATAACACTTCCATTGGGCCTATCTGGCAAAAAGTCTGTGTACTGGCATTGTCACCAACTTTCCAAAACCAGTCATTACTAAAAGAACGCTAAAATTCTTTTAGACTACAGGAAATTAGTAATACAGAAACAGCAAGCACTGCGCTTCATGCTCTTTGACTCCAAGTATCAATGAAATAGCTCTACATTCATAATACAAGGAAAACTACTTTTTCAAAAAAATCGTATCAAAAGAAAAAAACATCCCCTCTTGAAATTACCCTGTGGGCTTGCTACCTAGCCAGCAACTGTCCTGCATGCCAAGTTCTTTTTAGACAATGTAATGAAAATCAGATGTTCACTACAGAGCCAGAATGTAGATCAGGCAAGATATTGATTAATGTGATTCATTATATTTTCTAGTTAAATTTTCTCCTGAAAGAAATTCATGTCCCACCATTACCTTCCTATTTTAATATTACTCTCTCAAAAGAGATAGGAATATTGTCTTAAGAAACTACGTAACACAGCTTTTAGGTCTCCCTATTTGGAATTTCTTGCTGCTACAATAGTAGTCCTCACTGAAAATTAATTTTTTATTAAAATATTGGAATAGAATTACACTTCAATTGTTCTTGCTCACATAAAGTATAACTGCTTCTCAGCTGTCAATTCCAATTTTCTACTGTTTCATAGCTACAATTTTGCTGAATACAACAGAAGAGTATTTGTTTTCCCCAGAGCTGAATTTCTTTTGAGTTGTCTTTTGGATCAGAGATAAGGGCAAATTAAAAAATAATTTTAAAAAAGTGTTTAACATCAGTAATAAGGAAGGATGCAACTGTTTATTATAGTCTTCCTGTTTAAAAAAAAACAAACCACGCCTTATCATTACGTTATGACTACAGCTGTCAAGTGATACAATTTCCTTTTTCCTGTCCTTAATATTATTGAGTATTATTAATCAGTTGTCTGTTATTATCCAGCTGTTACCTTTTACTTCAGCAGTGGTTTCATTCCATAGAGGCCAAAGCAATTCCCACACGTAGCGACTTTTATGTAAATAGGGAACAGTTCAATTCATCAGCTTAAACCAAGAAGTCTGAAATCTAGTTGTAAGACCTGAAAACCAGAACAACTTCTGAAAATTAGATTCATCTTAGATTAAAGAAATCTAGTAAATTATTTCAACCTTGATCAGTCTGATGTTTTGTGCCATTTCTTGGTAAAGCATCTTGGAAACCTGAGTTATTTAGACAATGGTCAGCTAAGTGTTTATGCTTTAAGGGCTATTTTCTCAGTTAACATAAACTAGCATAACTCAGCTGAAGTCAAAGTGCTATTGATTAACCAAGTGAAGATATCCATTTAAAAAAGCCAATTCCCCAATACATTGATGATCCGATTTTACAGTCATCAGCTGTCGGGACACCTAAAACCGGAAAAACTACCAAAAGCATGTGGCCACATATGAATATGGTCAGTGTGCTACTAAGAAACAGGTGAGGTCAAACGAAATCTTTATTTATTCTGGTTTTCTTGTTGTTTTTAAGAAAATACATTTACTACAGTAGTGATGAAATAAAATTTTAAACATGTTCTAGGCTTTTTTTGTGGTTGTGGAAGCATTTTATGGTTTTGAGGGTTTCTCAGGATGTTTTGATGGAGATATTTAATACACATTAATAACAAGGAACAGGTTTGCAGCAGAGCAGTAGAAAAGATTTTATTAATGGAAGGATCTGCATTTATTCCTTCTCCTTTTCATATCTGGACTGCCCAGTGTCTGGTTTCTGGAACCAGTGCTGTTTCTGCACCAGTGCCTAAGGTTTATTTGGGGAGGGGAGGGAGAAGGACTGCTAATGATCTCCCAGAGATAAATGAAATTGCTGATTTAGTCAAGCTCATTCTTGACCTTGACACAAGACGGGACAGGCAAAGGGAAGAGCTCAAAATAGAGCAAGTGAAAGAAAGGAAGATCAAACGAATGCTCAGGTCTGGCCAAGACCCCCCCTACATTCAGCTAACACCTGGCTGAGTTAGAAAACATGACCAGCCCAACCTTCCTGTTGGAGCCGATTGAAGCTGTCAGCTCCCGGCTTGTCACCCACTGCATCAGGAGGCCCCTGGGCTGCCACAAGAGCCCTAATTAGGCAGAAATGGCACTTCGGCAACTGACCCGCCAGGACCTTTGGCAAAGCATTTAACATCATTAGTTAACATTTTTATTAAAAAAAGTGTGAATGTAAATGAACAGCCAATGCATTTCAATAGGGTTTGTCGGTGGCATTGCACGCCCCCCCACTCTCCCAACCACACACACACTTTTTTGCATGAATAGTTCACTTGTTTTCTCTAAAGGGGGATGGGGATGTAGAGAATGTTTTTCCAAGGGAACTAGACGTGTTCAAAGCAGAAGCAAGGTCTTAAACAATCAGACACAAACTCTTGCCTTTTGGGGAGTGTGTTGGTGAGTGAACAAACAACTAAATGCAATCTTACCTGCAACATGCCTAAGGGGACATCTGAAAGGGAAAGTATGCATAACCCACACTGGAACAGAGACATACACAATCACATATGCATCTGATTGTTCTAAGTGTATTCATTGTATTTTTGTTCTTTTCTGTTACATCTGAGAATAGGTACCTAATCCAATAAGCCTGCAAACCTTTGCTGGAGCTATCAAATGCTACAGCAATGTAAAAAGATGCACGCCTAAGAACATACTGTCCTCCTCTTCCCTTACAATTTCTTTAATTGTTGCACATTAACTTTGACAGAAGATTATCAAAAAATACCACTCAGGCATATTAACAACCTACCTTAATTAAGTCTCCACTGGCAGCAATTTATGTGCAAAAAGTTACTTATTCATACAGAAGAGTATGCAGCCTTGAGTCAGTTTATTAGTACTCAGATTTTTTTCTGCAGGTTCTTTAACTGAAGAGTTTCCATAATTTATCAATACTTGACCAAAATCCTGGCACAGTTTTTTGGAGATAAGAGACACAAGAAAATGAAATAATTACACACATTTTTTTAATAAAGAACTGGACAGGACTTGGAAGGGTGTCCAGCCCTCAGATATTTTATGTCTACTTCCCATGAACATGCCCCAATCCATGCTCCTTTTATTTCCTTTGAACCCATTATCTCCTTCTTCCTCCAGTGGAAGCTACAAAATATAGTACTGGGGCTGTTTCCTTAGGCCAGATAAAGACTGTATTACCTTAGGGTTTGGAATTTGCTCCCCCAATCTGTAACAGCCGTATGTTACCAGCAACACTTTTGTTCCACCAAAGAAAAGATTTTTTTCATTTGTTAGGAAATCATTCCATTACATTGTAGCTGCACAGACTATCACTTATGCCTTCTAAAATAAAGTACAAAAGTAACAAGAGATTAAAAAAGATCTTCCACATAAGGTACTTGGGATGAAGGTGCTGAAGGTGTTGGTTCAAAACCCAACCCATCAGACCTGCTCTGCAGCCAATGGAAGGTTATCTCTTTCTCAGATCCACTTATTAGAAACTGAAATAACAGTATTGTCATTTTCTCACACATTGGCATACCCAGAGGTTTTGGTCCCTGACTGTTTCCAAGTAAGTGCAATATCGGGGGGGGGGGGGGGGGAAGGGGGGGGGGTTGGGAAACAACCAACAAAAAAACCTCACAACCCACCTTGGCTATGCACCTTATCCCTGTTTGTTCAGTTTGTTAAATAAGCCAACTTTCCACCTCACCCTTGACCTCACTACAAAGGGAGAAGCACTACACTTCTCTACATCACCTGACAAGGAAAACCAGAAGACCATACCTTCACACTACATCAGATGCCTCACAAATCTCTCGTTCTGTGACTGAGACACAGCAAAGTTTGTATCCAAAAAGCCAGAATAAGGCTACACCAGGACATACCTCTACCCCACAGTGCAGATGTAACCATTGTTAACCTGTTTAATTTCTTTTCAGGAAACTTCTATATTGCGTTTGTGCTATGCCTAGTTAAAAAAGGTCTGATTGGGACTCCAGGACCTCTGCCCTAATAATAATAAGCATACACAATAACAAGATTCATACATGCAGAGAAAACAAGAAGAATGTTACACACATACATGTTACACGCGAATATGCTCACACACACAAGGACTGTCTGTTCACAGGATGGGTAAAACCCTCTCCTTTGTAAATCTATAGTTTATGCCATGTAAGTTCTTCCTCTGTGTGTGTGTCTGTGTATACACAAACAACTGCTTTCATTCTCTTTTTAAACAATTACGTGTAGCCTTTGAGGACGCTCTAGAAACATTAAAACAACATGGACTTCTAAATATAGATTTTTAAAGCACAATACCACATCTAGAAATGCATGAAGGAAGCCTGGCTTGATCTTTCAACTCATTTGTGAGAGCAAGTGAGCAGCTAATTTTGGCAATATTCAAATCATTGTTTACCAGTGAATTAACAAAAACAAAATCTATATCTTTCTTTCTAGAGCAGAAAAAGGAAGCAATAAATATTTTTTAAAAATCTATTTGCTGACAATAATCACATGGTGACTTGCCTATCCCAATGATGCAGTTTTTTAGAGGTCATTAGCTTAAAAGCAGTATTAGCAAAAAGAATAAATGCTCTTTAGGAATTGCCCAAAAAGCTGAATCATACACGGCTCAGAAAGTTGGTAACAGGAAGGTGTCTATTTCTGACCCCTTTTCCCATCACATGACTATTTTCCAGTCTAGTTCTTCAGTATGGCTTCTCCTCTCCCGCTGGGAACTAGAGGGGTGGGTGAAGGGAGAAAGACATGACAGCTTATTGAAAAAGCTCGTGCTCCCTGCCTAGTTTTGGCACATTTTCTGCAGGTGCCTCACACTATAGCCACAATAGGCTCTGGAAGAGAGGATTCAGACCTGTCAACAGCTACAGGAGGCAACTCCACAGCTTTGTCTTACAGGCTAACTTCATTGTCTGCTCTTCTGAACCCTGCAGCACAGGCACCCGTTAATGAGATGAGCCCCTTTTCCTCTATTTGTTCCTCCCTCTGTTTCTTTTGCCTTTCTGTAATGATTTAACTTGATCGTATTGGTTCCTTTCTACTGAGGATTGCTCCAACGATCAGATAAGATAATTGCCTGTAGAATACTGCTCAGCAACAACTATTACTTCCTTGGCTGAAAATGTCAGAGCAATTGAAAGCTCTTAGTGAAGTTCAAGAACAAGGAGGCAAAAAAGAAACAGCTCCTATATATGGATGTATCTGTGTATATATAGCAAGTTTGCAGTGGTCAGCTCTCCTGGATGATCTTGCTTTATAAGCAACACTTTCACCATATTTTATATTTTCATGACTTTTTTTAAGAAGCTAAACAACATAGACATACACACACCAATTCACATAAGGAAGTATTTCTCTCATTTACTTTGGATTTCTATGTCATTTACTTCAGATTTGGAAGACAGTATTATATAATCACCTGGTTTGCATTTTCCCCACTTACTATTCCATTTCTTAGAAACCAAATTATTGCAATTTCTTTTTAATCTTAAAAGATTGTCTGTATAGAGAAGACGCTGAGGGAAAGCCTGGAATGGCTTAAAGAAGTGGGTGGAGTTATTGAATAGTGCTGTGAGTTTAATGCCCTTCCAATTTTGTCACTTGCTAGCAACAGTGACTTGCCAAATACTCAAACAAGACCATGTTTTGTGCAGCTCTGCTCTGTAGCTTTATGAATTGATAGCTGATAGAAAAATGCTATACCAAGAAAAGGTCATGTAAATATCACACTCTGAATCTAAGTATAATTAAAATAACAGAAATAGTTCGGGCCAGTATTTAATTCATTTCTTCATCTGAAACACATGCTGTCACTGCTAACAAACACGTGATGTTATGCACTGATGAACAATTCAAGAGCGCACCCAAAGACATCATGCTTTTTATCACTGAAGTATGTAGACTACAGAGATTTTGTATGAAATCAAGATCTCCATTTGTATGACTGACAGTACAAATAAGCAAGAAGAAGTCCACACTTGTAAAAATTTACTCAGAGCAAAATCAGAAAAACTGCACAAAACCTCATCCTTTACAATTTTCCAAATCACATTTTTTTCTATACTACATATGCACTGTCACCAATAATACACCATCACAAAGTCATAACCATCAAATCTTTTTACCATAAATTCCATAAAGAATAAATAGCTTTTGGAAGCTTCTTAAAGTTTTGCAAAAATGATAGAAAGCTGGATCAGCAGCTGGATCACTACAGGCTATTCATATGCTGAGCTGCTGAGGAACCACCATAGCAAAATTCCTTATTCTTTGGTAAGGAACTCCACCATAGGCAATTACATGATGGTTGTTTTATGTAGTTTCACAAGATTACAAGCATCCAAATCAGTGTGACTGATATCTGGAGAGATCCAGGCTCCAATCTTGCAATAAAATTGAACCAGACTTACACTAGTTTAACTACATGAAGTAAAGAACCAGATGCACAACTTGTTTATACATTAAATATTTCAGAAACTGTACTATCTTAAAGCTAATTTCATGGTTACGTTTCATTATATAGAGCTATATGCAGTAAGGCTTGCTCCCTGATAATCTAAATGAATTATACTATAGGTATCCAATTAAACCAAGCAGTGATTTCTAAAGTCCATTATATAACTTACTCAGAATTACTTTAAAGCTTTTGCTGGATGATACAATGTTTTACAGCAGTGAAGTAAAAGGATTCAGCAGACATGTGAAGTATCAATTCCTTTTACTCTTTCCACAAGTATAGTCTGAAAACTCGATAAATGCAATAGCCTCAATTTTTTCAAATAGACAGTCCCACAACTTGCTTGTCAAAAATAGAGTGGAAATTCTATCTAAAACTTCAACACCAAGAACTGTGACACAGGAAACTGAGAATAACTGATCTCTCTTTGTGTCTGAGGCTTAGGCTAGCAGTCTGACTCTGGAGCCCTTGACACAAGCTCACACTTCTAGAGAAAAGCTGGAAGTGGTAATTGCTACTCATGCTTGTCCTGAAACAACATGGCCTTTGAATGAACTCCCATTACAGGGCAGACTAGTGCAGTAGCTTCACAAACACTTCATGGCAGTCCTGAAAAAGTGACCATTTATAAGCAGGAAACACAAAAGAAAAGCTTTACTATCTTCTGACAAGTAGCCAGGGAATTTAAGATGTTCCTGTGCTCTCTTGCATGCTTGATATAGTCAATGTTCACAGAACATGGGTAGAATTAAAACACAAAATTGCTAATTAAGAGCTGTGCTATTTATTAAGACATTTTGCTGCAAGCAGGCAGCAATTCATCTCAAATTAAAGCCTAAAAACCTTTCAACTTGTAGATCATATGCAAAAAACAACGCAGTGCTTGATATACACAGGAGGTCAAGAGTTGATGATCCAATAGTTCTTTCTGGATTTAAGCTTGTAAGTGCTAGGATACCATTTAACTTTAAAATAGAGTGATAGTAAGCACTTCTCAAAATAATTTCATGGTGTTATTTACTTATACACAGCTTGCACTGCCAGAATGTTCTAGGTTGTGTGTGATGGACTGCTTCCCTCCCTGTGAATGGAGCAGGTAACTGAGAATTAATAAACTGGAACAGTCAAAAAACACAAAGGTTTTACACTCTGACAAATACAGTTGTGTACATTTGGTACTATTCTCAGCTTCATCACTAGACATTAGCAGTTGACAATAAATAGAGCCTCCTCCTTTGCTGAGGAAAGTGGTGATTTTTATGATGGATGTTTGGACACAACAGGTATACTCATTGCTTTCTGGTTGAAGCCTTATGAGTTTCACATACTATCCTTCTCATTGCTTTAGGTACATTTCACAAAACATACAATTGCAGATGCAGTATCTTCCTCCAGTTCTAGAGGGTTTTCTGTCAAAAAATTCTATCAGTTCCTCCCCTCATGTTGCTTTCATTAGCTATTTGTAAGAAACAGAGACTAGAAAGCAGCAGTCCTGTATCACAGTTAAAGGTACAGTCCTAGCAGTGCAATACACAGCGAGTAGGCAGTATTTTCAGTGGATAACATGCATGTTTTTTAATAAATGTACGAATCCTGACAGAAATTCAGAGTCTGACACTGAATTTTATCCTTAAGCACAATTCCATTTATGCTTCATCAAACCATAATCTTTCTTGCACTAACATAATCAAATACACCATATCAATACACCATAACCAAACACAGTTATGCAATTCCATCAGTGCAATTAATGCAAGAAAGAGATGGACTTATTGGAGTCAGTCCTGCACAGGGCACAAAGGTGATTAAGGGACTGGAGTGTCTTTCATAATAGGAGAAGCTGAGACAGCTGGAACTCTTCAGCCTGGAGAAGAGAAGGCTCAGGGGACTCTCATCAATGTGTATAAATACCTGATAAGAGGGAATGAAGAGGTGGAAAACAGACTCCTCTCAGTAGTGGCCGCTGGCAAAACAAGAGGCAATGGGCACAAATTAAAAAATGGCACATTCAATGTAAAACAAGAATATAATTTTTGCTGTGAGTGTGGTCAAACACTGGAGCAGATGGCCCAGAGAGGTTATGGAGTCTCCCTCTGGCGAGATACTCAAAACCTGGCTGGACATGATCCTGGGCAACCTGGTCAAGCTGACCCTGCTTGAGCAGGGGAGATGGAGTAGATGATCTCAGGAGGTCCCTTCCAACCTAAATGATTGTGATTCTGTAATTTACATCATAGTATAGCTTCAAGAAAGAAAGATCAAGTTTTGTGAAAACTCGTTTGAGAGCTGTACCCATGTGCTCTAGGAATCTGAAATACTGGGTTAACATTAAACAGCATTTTCTTCTAAACATCATCATGTTAATTACCTTACCTATTTGGTATAGTTCTCAATCATTCTGTAGAACCAAAAATACTTTCAAAAAAAAAAGTCACATTCAGAAGGAGAATATTTCTACATTTGCCCATATGTATTTGATTCTGGAAACATGTTTATCTCAATGTCTCAATGTTTAAAGAAGAAAATGGAGGTGAGGTTTTGTATGAGAAACAGTCACTATCTCTATGTCTGTATCAGCCACTCCTTAATTTTAGAAAATAGGGATATCTGAAATCTGAACTAATCCCCTCTGTGCAAATGCACCATGCCTGACTGTCCAATAGTGACATCCTTTCCAAAACACTGCAACCCCACCAGACTGCCCTGATGTTCATAGATCTCTTTAATTTCAAGCCATTCTGTAAGAAATGCTATGGATTTACAATTCTCATAGACTTTCAATGGAATTCAAAGGTGTTCAAGCTCACTCAAAATCTGCTGCTTTGAGACAAGCTACACAACTAGCTTTTAATATTATCAGTACACGGAACTTATAAAACCAGGATTTTGTGGATGAATACACCCCCAAGCAGTAATGCCAGTCAATAAATTCTTTTCCTTCAAAATAAGGTATGTTTCATTGCATCAGCTGCATGTTATTCAAACAAATGTATGAATATCTTATATGGAACTGTGATTATTATGTATTCTTCAGAAGTCATACAATGAAAAGCTTTTCAGCTTACAATCACATCTAGCTTCAAAAATGTATATTTTTTTTAAGAATATGTAGGGGCAATATTTCTTTTTTTTTTTTTTTAACTAAATGAGTCTTGAACTGAAGAAAACTATTAAAGATAACAATGGAAATAGGAGAAAATAGAGAATTTTATATCCACGATTCACACAGCATTTCCCTAGCCTCACGGGAACTATTTAAATCTTGTTTATAGCAAAAAGTAGGATCAAAATGGTTATAAATGTAATATAACTTTCATACAAGATCTGAAAATTCTGGGGGGTTGCGCAAAAAATACCGGCAACAGGAGGCAAGTCTTTTGAAAAATTACATATTTGTGATTTAAAGAAACCTAAATTAGCACAATGAAAAAAATGAAGTCAGTTATAAATTCATATGATCTTATGGGCTTATCCCAAAATGATAGTCAAGCTTTTGCTCCAGATGGTGCAATAGTGTTTGTGACATCCACTTTGAACTGCAATCTAGTTATGTGTCAAGCAGGAGAGTCCATTATTCACAGCATCAGTGCTGGGGAAAGAAGGTTAAAAGTTCAAGACATGCCCCAAGTGATTAAGGTTGTAAAAATCAGGAGATATACCATGGGGAAAAGAAAATGCCATTCTGCCTTTTCTTCCATACTCAGTTTGTCCCCAAAAATGTGTTTAATCAAATCACAGGATGCAGAAAAGCCCAATTCTCAATAGTAATGCAAACCCTACCTTTTTATTTGAACTCCTTAAACACCTTTGCTACCAGCTTCACTTTTCCTGGAAAGAAACAGAAAAGCTTCTCTTAAAATCTGTCAGCAAGTTACAGGACTTGAGAACTCAGTTAATGCTATTTCTCATTGTAATATTCACTTCAACTATTACATACTTCTAAGTAACTCTGATTTCAAACTTCAGTTTTCATGTATCCCACAGATCACCAGTTCATCTGCACTAGGCAGGTTTCACTTCTCAGTCATGTAAGCCTTTGATCTGCTAACCAGTAACAGATAACCTACAGATTGCTTCCAACCGCCCCAAAAGTTGCTGTATTTGGAACTGCAATTACTGCTTCTTATATAGTTGAGCAAATTTAGGGGGTTTCTAATGCAATATAAAAGGAAAGACGAAAACACTAAGCCTGAAGGATGCAGCTAAAAAAAAATGAAATTAAAAAAATTCTTCTGCAAAATTCTTCGTAGTGAGAGTAATGAATGGAAAGATTTACCAAAAAAAAAAAAAAAAAGGTGCTTTAGTGCTCAGAACCTTTAAAAAGGTATCAAATAATTCTCTTCAGAAAGGTATCTCATTTCAAGAGGTCAGAAAAGTAGAAGAGTAATCCCTTCTAACAAATACATTACTTTTTCTGTTTGCTATTTGAACTGCAGATTCAAACTAGAACATCAAGAAAACCATTCTGACCATATAAAAAAGAGATGATGAACAAGAATAAATTCTGCTGATTTATGTAAAAATAAGTTTTTCTTTAGCAGTAATTACACAGCCTCAGAACTAGAAAACTTAAGTACACGGTCCCACTTTTCAAACTCTGTTCATCTCTGAGTTTGATTGCTGGTTTGTATAAGCTTCAAATGTATTATGGCCACATTGCCTCATCAACTTTGAAATTTTATCAATATCTTTTATGCAGTAACTGATGTATGAGCACACATTTTTATTTTCATACCATAGAAAATATTTAATATGAATTGCACAAAGCCTGACAATATTCAGACTCTGTATATATTTGTAAGTGTATTAACATTTCAGAGTATGATATTGACAATATACTGATAAAAATCCCTATAAGCCATCATGTCAGGGTCCCTGAACTAGATAGGCTTCAATAACGCCTTAAAGCTCATAAAGTTACTTCAAAATGCCCACACAAAGAAAACATGTAGTAAACTCCTGATATCCGGAATAAACCTAGCATTCATCAATAACATGTGCATTACATTAAAAAAATCTACACACTACAAAAACCAGTTATATCACAGAAATTTGAGGACAATCTGCAAGCTCAAAAATCAGCTCAAAAACTTGTCTTTAAATACTGTGAGTTCCAAATCACCTTTAGAGTTAGAATGATAAATCAAAGCCTATCAGCTCTCACATTTTAGTTCAGCAGGCTCCTTTGGAGAAGGCTAGGCTCACCCTCGCACAGCAGGAGCTGAACAGACCCACAGGAAGAATCCTCAAACTTTAGAAAGAAATTAGTACTAAAACCCACTCAACTTGAAGTAACCATTGGAGCGAAGAATGATTACTCAAGGCAAATGAACTCTTATATGAGTACTCTGGAAATTAAAATAATAATGCTAGAGGCGGGGGGGTGGGGGGGGGAGGGAGAAAGGACCTAAAAAATTATTAGAAATTTCCAAATATCCAGTACATATTACTCAAGTTCTTGGAAGTTTTTTATCTAGACTCAAAGCCCAGTCTAAATGTTATGTTCAGCCACATCCTAGGACCAAAGCTTTTGTTTACTCTTGTACATAAAGTTATATTTAGCTTTGTCACTGTAGTTTATCCTTTATAGAATACAGAATATTAAGAATTAAAAGAAACACTACAGAAGCATTTTAGGTGTAAAAGAAAAAAATTGGAAAGCCTTTTTTATTTAAGAAATTAAAATGTCTGAAAAACAGTAATGTACTTGTACAAGAGTATTTGTATCGCCAAGCTAACTAAAAGGCAATCCTGATTTTATTGGAAATGTCATGCAGTTTTTATGTACTCAAGACTTGACTTCAAAGAAGACCCCGTCAGTGGAATGAGCGCACATTACTCTTTTGTGAAATCCTACAAGAACACAGATGGCAGTGAGACCATGATCTTAATTGATTTAAGGGTCTAGTTTATATCTTTAAAGCAACATTTTAGAACAGCAAAAAGCAAATTCTTTATGCAACACTTAAGCATGCCACATTATACTTGTGTTTAGAGTGCCCCAGATTAGCACCACATATAAACAGTTAAGTGAGGTACAAAGTATCTTGCGAAAAAAGGAACGCACACAATACAACATCATAAATGAGGAATAGCTGGTCATAGTTTATTTCCTGGCATAAGAGTTATAGTAAAGGCAAGAGGTGATAAAAATTATGTACGGCTGCTCTCAAAAGAAATAAAAGACCCATTTCTCTATCCACCCAAAATCCTATACAATCTAAAAGATTTTGGGAGAAAATCTGTTGAGAAGACATTAAAATACAGTGTTAGTGGACATCCTTAGGAAAGAAAAGGTTGCAAGCTTATACTGCTGGTTTTGTACATTTTAAATGCACATGTTGATATAAGTGAAGCATTTTCATTGTTTACAAACAAAAAAGAACTACTACAGGGTATCATTTGTACCTGGTTATTTCTCAAAGGCCAGAGTCACGCCAATCATAGGCTTTTCTTCACTGGGTTTGTTTCTTGGGGCTTGCTACATATACTTTGATTAGAGAGTTTTTAATTACACTTTAGCCTGTTAGCACCATGGGGCCAATAAAACTAAGAGAAATAGAACTAAATTCTTTTCATTCAACACAACTGTTAACTAAACACCAATTAATTACACCCACACAAGCCTAATGAAGATAATGGGGTTGCAGAGAGTTCACCACCAGTATGAAGTGGCTTGCAGTATCCTAACCTTAATCAGTTAACTACTTCATAATAGGTAGGATCATAGGATAAGCCATCCTCTTTCTACATGCTTATAATTACTATTACTGTTAATGGAAATTACATGGCCATACAGATAATTCTTGTAACATTCACTTGATCATGAACCATGAACTTGAGGGGAATCCTTACTAGTATTTCAAAAGGGTTATTTAAAAAAAGAGTTCAAGGTTGTTAAATAAACTGAGTATCAATCTGCTCCAGCTTATTGTTTTCCCAAAGGCAAAGCTGACAAGTTTCTTTTCCCAGATGGTTGATCAATACCCATACAGCAATACATGAAACTGTTTCTCCACGATGCATTTCATTTAGAGCCCCTTTAAAGGCAGAAGGTGGGAAACTGATATAGGGGCACTTGAAATGTATCAGAAGGTACAGCTCTCGTATTGGGTTCTATTATCTAGCGTACGATGAAGCTCTCTGAGCACCACACCAGCACCGTTACCTCCAGAAGTCTGTTCTTCCAGGAATATTTAATTAAACCAGAGCTTTCTGGGCCAAGCACGCACATGCGACGCAGATGTGGGACTACTCCACTACTGCCACCCAGCCCACCAACCACACAAGCCCCTCCTGAGCAGTAACGTACCCAAGAAGCAGCTGCCCACCATGCTAACCTGCTCTGAACGAGGAAAATCTAATGAGGTATTCACTGCCCGCTCTCCTCAAGGAATGGGTAGTGTCAGTTTAGAAACTTCTTCTGAGGAAATGGCTTAAAAAAAGAGGGTTTAACTCTCTGGAGAGGTACCATACTATTTCTGAAGGATGTGAAAGGAAAAGAAAATGATTCAGTAGGGATTTTTCTTCATTATCACCCCACCTACAGAAGTGAACAGACAATGAGCAAAGGTCTACACATATTGATTTTAGAGCTGAGGAAGTGTGCAGCTAACAGCTTTTTAAGTATCTCCATTTTCAGTTACTTCAACAAAATTACCAATGAACAGTGTAACAAAGTGAAAGTTTTTGTAGGAAATTGCAGACTAAAAACGATCATTTAGGTTGTGAAACGTTTCTTTTCATTGAAAGTAAAGGGCTTTTAAACGCAGAAGTGGAGTTACTGGGGCATTTTGCAGCGTTATCCTCACTAGACGTTTCACAAACCATAATCTGTCTCTCTTTCAGGACGATAATCTTACGCAATTTTGTTGTTCAGAGACTTTTAAAACTAAAGAGTACCTGCTCGAGGCATTCTGACTCGGAAGACCATGACCAGCCTCCGAAGGAAGCGCGAACACCGCACGGCATTAAGAAAACCAAACCAACCCTAAACCACCACCCCCCGGGCTCTCCAACCACACCCGGCCCGGCCACGCAGCAGGAGCAAGGGTGTTCGTTTAGCGGCTCCCTGGGAGCCGAGAGCCGTTTACCGAGGAGCCCACAGGCCGGGCGGGAGCGGCGGCGCCCTGAGGGAACGGCTTTCCCGCCCAAGGGTACCGGCGGGGCGGGAGGGGGCCAGGCGCGCGGCTCTCGCGAGAGCTCGGGCGGCCGCCGCCGTCGCCTAGCAGCCAGCCCGGCCCGCAGCCCCGCCATGGAGCCCGGCGGGCGGCGGCGGCGGCAGCAGCAGCAGCAGCAGCAGCAGCAGCGGAGGCTCCAGGGGCTGCGGCGGGAGGCGGCGGAGTATTACCGAGGCCAGCGCGTGCCGCAGAGGATGGAGGAAGCGCTCAATTCCCTCTTCACCCTGCGCCCCGCGGATCTCTACGGGGAGCTGGTAGCGCGGGGAGGGGAAGCAGCAGGCGGGAAGCTGCCGCCGCCCGCCCCGGCTCCTCCTGAGGGGCCGCCGATCCCTCGGCGGGGTGAGCGGGGCCGGAGGGGGCTCTCCTCGGCGAGCAGGGGCCTTCCTGGCCCCGCTTCAGAGGGGGCGAGGAACGGTGTGGAGCGGGAGGCGGCCGTGTGGCGCTCCCCCAGGCACCCGTGGGTGCTCGCCGTACCGGGCCTTCCCGTAGCCCCCTCCCAGGTACCTGGCGTGGGCGCCGGGCTCCGCACTTGCCCTCGGGCAAGGGGGGGTGCTGGCTGCCGGCCCCAGGGGTTTGATAAACCAAGAGGTTGATGCGAGGAGCTCGACGCCTCTGTGATTGCAATTAAGCTTAACTAATTTCCCCTCGACTCGGGCAAGGTCCGCGACGGTTTTGTGTTTGCGGCCAGCGGCGCTTTGACGCTGGGCCGAATACGTTTCTGCAGCAGCGGGGCTTTTTGTCCTGGGCTGGCTGCTCATCTCGACACAAAACCGAAGTATGTTGCCTTAGGAGGGCACAGGTGGATGTCCCGAATAAAAGTGCTGCTCAGCACCGTGACCTCTCGGGCCAGTGGCAACAAGAGGCTGGGTGCTATTCACGCTGCAGCAGTTCCTGGAAAGCAAACGGGCCTTAGTGGAAGTGTCAAGAGTCGGACCAATTTTATCTGTTCCCAGCTGGCAAAGTATTATGGATGGTAGTCCTACTGAAACATCTATTAGTGGTGATACAGGCATTGCCAACACTACAGTAGTGAGCAACTCTTGAAAAAAAAAAAATTCTAGTTTGTTCGTTGATGTGAAAGTGGCTGTGGAAATGAAACATTTCATTACGTCTTACACCGTTTCCCATCTCCCAGATGTTTTGCCACCACCAGTGGAAGGGACTAGAACTGGCAACACCTGTACTTGCTTTGCTTGGTGTTTGGTGTGTTCCTCTTCTATGTAGCTATAAGCGTTTCCTAGTTTTCCCATTTGGTAAGTCATGGTTTGGTGACTGTCTCCAATACCAGACAAAAGAATGAAACCAGTAAGGAAGTATGTAATAAACCTCAGGTAGCAACTTAATCCCTTTTTTTAAAGCAACATCAGTGTTCATTGAATATGGGCAGAGCCAGAAATATATTCTCATAGTTGGATGATGACAGTCCAACAGGCCCATTAAAGACCACGTTGGAAGAAGTAAGAGAACTCTGCCTGCCAGAAGTCTAGGTTTTCACCTTTCTCGCAGGGCTCAAAGCTTGCTAGCCTAAAATCCCAGATTTCCCATGGGATAGTGATCCCTAGCTATGTCACTTGTCTTGTGTCCTGTTACTAGGTGTGGCATACCGACAACTCTTTAAAACTGTGCCAGCCTCGTTAGCTCAAGTTCTGTCCAACCAAAAAACCTCTTCTAATTAGGAGAGTTTGGTCATTATGTTAAACAACCTTACACCAAGTATGTTCCGTAAGAGAGAAGTCTACAAAAGGAGTGATTATTGTTATTGAGGAGCTTGCTGACAAGCTTCTCTTCCTTCCAGATTATATGTTCTACTATGAAGATCTTTACTATTGCATCGGTTGAGTGTTAAGACACATGAGCCACTGTACATATGTCTTTGATGAACCAACCTTGAAACATTATTAGGTATCTAGGACATTAAGTACTTTCTATAAGCAAGAAGTATATTCTGAAAATACTCTTTGTTTTTCCCTGTTTGCAGCACATACAAAATTTTATGCATAGCATTTCACATGAGAACTTTTCCTGAGCAGGGGATTTTGGTTAAAAATTGTTTCTAGTATTTTTGTTAGGGAAAAAAAATTACAATATTATTTTATAGCTTAATAACTCCTTGTTAATAGATCAATAAATGAAAGCATGCTACAGGAATTTTAGTATAACATTAGGATCTAGTAGAGTTTTTTATGGATTTCTAAGAGTTTCTCTTGTCCAGGATCTTTTTCTCTGTTATGAGAGAGAAGAGACATGTATTTTTTCAAGATCTTATCCACAGACAAAATTATTATTTTATAGCAGCTCACTGCACAGGGGAGGTGGAGGCTATGTGAATTCTAATGGAAATGAGTTTCATGAGTATCACAATGACTATTTTTGGGTTTCGGTGTAAAGCCAAGTAAGCTTCGGACAAATGCCTGTTTTCTAGGAGGGTTAAGGAGATTCTGATACTCATCACTAACTTTCCCAAATAAAACACACTTTCATCTAACTTGGATGTGGCTTTGGACTTCCATGCTTAGATATGAGTTGGATCTGTTCCCTGGAATTTCATTCTTAAGCAGATAATATAGAAGTAAATGCGTAGTGTAACAGGAGTATTTTGAATACTGGAATGTATAAATGGATTTGCTCAGTGGTGGATTTGGTTGAAATATATTTAATGGAATAAAAACCTCTTTGCATAGAAATTGACTTTTAATGAAGTTCTTTCTCTTTCATTTAAGGCTAACTACTTTTCTAAATTTTCGAGAGCTCCAGTAATATGCAAGGTAGTTGGAAGAAAAGTTCTTGATGGAGTTGGCCAGCCAACATTAGAAGTGGAAATATACTGTACAGTTAAAAACTATGAGAAGGTATGAGCTGCTGCTTCCTGTTTTATTTATTTTAATAAGACAGTATCAGGGAGAGGTACCATTCCACTCATATCCTAAGGAACATCTTTAATGAAAGGATATGAATCCCTGTGACTCAACAGTTGAGTGTTATAACTTTGAAATAAAACTGTCATGAAAAGTTAGACAGTTGCAGCAACTATAAAAGAATTATTTTCCATTAATTAGACAATACTTCTCTTTTATTTTATGAGTGGGATGTGACAGTGCATCTTTGTATTTTAAATTTTTGTCTGTCTTAATGATCATGTAGCTTTTCCTTACACCCCATTTCTAGCCCTGTAAGTTCATTTTCCTTTTACTTTTTTTTCCAGATCCTTGTATTTCTATTTGTATGACTGTTTCAGAAAAATATAGTACAGGTGAAAAACACAGTATAGATAAAGGTACTTTTTTAGACTGAGCTAATGGGCTGATGTGCATGATAGTTCAGTCAAACATATCCATCTAGCACCTGCAATGCAAAATTGGTGGTGCATTGTCATCTCTCCCCCAACCTGAAATGTTCAAGATACTGTCTTTGCAACTCTAGCTGTTGTGGAGTAATTGTTTCTACTTTCCCTTGGTTAAACTATGGTTCACTTCATTCTTGAATTAAATATAATTTCATAGATATTCACAGTATGTAAAGTTAATACTATTAATGCAGGCAACTCTGTGATGTTTGTAAATGATGTCTTCATTAAGTGAATTTTCTTAAGTATTGTTTATTCTTCAGCAGCACAGAAAGACAAGTTTAAATTACCTAAGTAAGACAAAATGTAACTGATCATGAGGGATGGCATTAAGCATGAATGCTGATGAGTCATGCTATGACAGGCTACCAACAGCTGCAATAAAAGATGTCCTAATGACTGTATGGTCTTTAAAATAGTTCCATTCTATTCTGATAACAAAAAAATATGTGTAAAGCAGATCTGTCAGGAGGTTTTTGCCTAAGTAGTCATAATTTAGGTCAAGGAACTTGAATAACATCTGTGATTACCAAAGTATGAGAGACTAGGAAGAAGGTGCTGGATGAAAAAAGGTAAGTAAGTGGAGCAAACAGTAGATTTGGAGATAGGTACTTGTAGAGTTGGTAAGGACATAGACTTCTTAGTCTTTCAAATGACATTTCCAAGTTAGAAATTAAATAGTGTTTTAAGCCTTTTTACATTTTTTTTTCCAGAGGATTTGTTCCACTGTAATGTCTTCTCATTCTCAAATATCTGAAAATGCTTTACCTGACACAGCTGAAGCTGATGAGAGAGAAAGAAATGACTCTGTTAACACTGCTGTGGAATGGGTCAATGAATCACTGAACACAATGTTAAGAAACTTGAAGCCTACTGACCAGTGTAAAGTTGATAAGGTGCTTGGGTAGGTCTTGCATATTATGCAAATCATTGCATTTGAAATATACACCGTTAATTTATACTGTAAATGAAAAACATATAGAATATTCAGTGTTTTCTACTTTTTTTATATATTTTTAAGAGGTGATTTCTCTATCTGATACATTGCACTGTATTATTTCCTGATTTTTTCATAATTATGATATGAAAATCATGCTCTTTTTTTACAAGGTTTTATACATGGGATACAAAAATAAGGGTCTTTAAGAAAAAAAAGCCTAAATACATTCATGAGTCAAAGACACTAAGAAACTCATTCAGTGCCAGTTTAATTCAGTGAGGATGTTTTTTCAGACTGGGACTCCACTTCTTCTGTTCATTGCACTGCAGAGCAGAAGTGGTATGAAAGGCCTGTGTGTGTGTCTTCTGCATTGAGCTAATCCACTGAAAACATGTATATACATACAGTTTTCAGGTTCTGGTGGAGTCTTCTTTCTGAGCAGGCTACTTCAAGAGGTTTCTTACTTGGGACAGTTAGTTTCTTTGGAAACATAGTTTCTTTAGTAAACATCCGTGTTTATTTTTTCATACAAATATTTCTTCTTTGGAGCATCCCAAAGTAAAAAAGAATGTCTTTCCATTCAAAGAAGTGTGTCTGGTTTTAATAAGAATAAAAGACGTAAGGTAAAAGTATAACAGATGTATCTGAATGTATTTGTACAGTAACATTAGAGGAGCTACCTGGCAACATTATGGCTTTCTTCATCCTGGAAGCAGCAACATGGCCTGTCATCCTCTTGTGTAGTTGGAAGTATCTCTTTCAGCTGCGTCACTGAGGGGAATGACACTTTGCTGTAGGGGTAGTGGTTGGGCTGCCGCACTTAACACAGACTGTAGCAAACAGATCTAATTACCTTCCACGTGGATTAGCTTTTGGGGAAACCTTGATGAAGGGAATAAGGACTCAATTGGAAAGAAATTCTTCCAAATGAAGTGAGTCTAAATAAGATTTTAATGTATTGTTTACACTACTTTATATATCTTACATACTCAGGTTGCCTGAATTGGATGACTGTGACCCATGTATGCAGTTTCCACTTTGTGCATGTAATTGAAATCCAGCCTGTCGTGGTTTAACCCCAGCCAGTGACTAAGCACCATGCAGCCACTCACTTCCCCCCCACCCAGTGGGATGGGGGAGAGAATCGGGAAAGAAAAAAATTAAACTGGTGGGTTGAAATAAGAACAGTTTAATAGGACAGAAAGGAAGAAAATAATAAGGATAATAACAATAATAAAATTACAATAATAATAATATAAGAATTGGAATATACAAAACAAGTGATGCACAATGCAATTCCTCACCACTCACCAACTGATGCCCAGTTAGCTCCCGAGCAGCGATCCGCCCCCCAGGCCAACTCCCTGCAGTTTATGTACTTGGCATGACATCATATGGTATGGAGTACTCCATTGGCCAGTTTGGGTCAGCTGTCCTGGCTGTGTCCCCTCCCAACTTCTTGTGCCCCTCCAGCCTTCTTGCTGGCTGGGCATGAGAAGCTGAAAAATCCTTGACTTAGTATAAACACTACTTAGGAACAACTGAAAACATCAGGGTGTTATCAACATTATTCTTATACTAAATCCAAAACATAACACTATACCAGCTACTAGAAAGAAAATTAACTCTATCCCAGCCAAAACCAGGACAAGCCACTTATGATCTTGCAGCCACTTAGATACCCAGTGTATGACTGACCTATTGGATTAGCAACTTAGGCCAAGCTGTTGTATGTCATGAAGTTATGACAAGATCCGTTGCTGCCCATGCAAAGCAAATACAACCTTCACACTAAGATTGTCTGCCCAGAGCTGACTTTCAAAACGGTGTGATTTGAAAAGCGCATGTTAAGGTTTATAATATTTGCTTGTGGTTCTTTTTGTTTAACCAATACTGCAGATGACTACCACAAAAATAATGTCATTTATTGACTTCTCCAGCTTCTATGGCAGGAGCTCAGATAGGTGCCCTTAATCTACCTCTTAGCATGTTCTTTAGTCTGTATACTCTGTCTGCTTGTCACATGTCTAACAATAATTTGAGCCAGTAATCTTTATGCCTCTTCCCCTCTCAGTGAATACTTTAGAAAAAAGGTAGAAGAAAAAAAAGAAATTCAAAACCAAGAAGGAGAAGAAGCAGAAGCCACTCTTGCCCTTACTTCAAGCACTGCATCAGCAACAGCAATATCTGGCAAAAAAAAAGCAGCAAAACCAGGTTTTAGTTTATTTGATTTTAATATTTTCTGCAATACAGATATTGATAAAGGTTGCTAAAATACTTTCTGAAGTATTCTGTGGACACAGAATGCTTCAGAACACAACACAGTCATGTTCAAAGGGTTTGGCTACTCTCCCTCCTAAATCTTCTTTCTGATCACAGCAGTTTCTACTGCAGAAATAAGAGAGAGGAAAATAGAGTTTTCTCATCATTCACATGCATTGGTTGAACAGAGTTTTTGCCTTTGTTTTACAGTTGGCTTAGACAGGAGGTTATTACTCTTCAGAGTGAGGAATAAGAATGGAGGAGGATGCAAATGAAGAACAAAAATGAAAATGATAAGGAAAGAAAAGGGAATCACAGAACTGAACAGGAAAATGGAAATAGAATTAAGATAGAAGTTGAAAAGAATGGAAAGAGGGAGGAAGGGAAGTTTCTTGCTAACACTGAGAAAAGGAGGAAATAAGGTGAAAAGCAAAAGAGAAAGAAGGGGGAATGATGGGCAGTATAGAGTAAAAAGAAGTAAGCAAACTATCCTACTAAAGGAGAAAATGGTGTGAGAGTAGAGAAATAGGGCAAGTATATAGGCCAAAAAAAAACCCAAAGGAAAAAAGCACCATATGTTACCTCCATATATGTATTAGCCTCAGAAAAAAAAGGTTTATCATTTATTGGAAGGGTAGAAAATTTTGGCAAATTATTCTTGTCAGTTTAGTTTTAACTGTCATATACTATCAGTAACCAGTTAATGTTAGATGTGTGCACAGTAAATTCACCTTTGACCTGAAATGTAACATCTGCAGTTGTCAGGTCTATCTAGACACCATCATGCCGTATATTATACTTTTAGTCAAGCTTCTGCTGATACATATATTACTTGTTTTCACTAATTGTGTTTTCTTTATACTTGTTTGTGACAGTGACTGTAATATTACTGTTGGAATCAATACCTGACTATTAGGAGCCAATGATTATAAAGCTACTGGTTGTTACAGGAGACCGCTAACAGATAGTGACTTCCAGTAGCAGGTGCTTTCAGAGGTAGCATCTATATTCTAATTTATGCAGGTTACAAAGTAGTGTAGTGTAAAGGATCTGTGCAAAACACTGCAGTTTGTCACAGTTGCTGAGTACTTGATTACTAGTGTCTATGTGTGTAGCTCTTCATCCTCAATGTAAGAGGTGTAGGATCTGTGTATAGTATGCAACTTACGTATAATCTAATCTGCATATCCAATTAAGGCCCTATTAAGAACATTTTATCATAAAATAGCAGTTGTATCCTGTAGTATTTATATTTTATTGAAATCAAAACTTGTACGGCACTCCTATTAGGAACCAAAGTAGTTGGTCACCTTTATAAAGTCCCCAATGCATATGATTCTTGACAATCAGACTGCTTATTTCAGTTTCACTTAGGTGCTTACTGTACATGTTTATGTAAGCACTGTAGGCAATAAATATGATAGTGGGAACTGCTGGGTTTCAAGCATTTTGGCAAAAGTTACTCCACTGTATTTGAAAGGGAAATAAGTTATTGTGAAAATGTAACAAGACTAGGCATGTGGAACATTTAAAAGACCTGTTTTCTGATTGGAAAATCCAACTGTAATAGGCCTAAATTTTTTTCACAGTCATTATTAGAAGAAATTAGGTATGTGTACTCCCAATCAGGTTATAATGTAATCTTCCAAGCTGTTTATGCAAAAGCTGAGGAGACAGGGAGGACGATAAAGAATACTGAAATCATGCTTATGAAAGGAACCTTAAAAAAGATGTAATGTTACTGGTTATAAAACGAGGTAAATAAAAATACAGATTTCAGTTGCTGAAAGGTCTCCAAAAGAAATAGATTTGAAATACATTTGAAACCAGAGTGAAGACAGATATTTTGCTTACTTGTAAGGTCATTTCATATAAAACAACTGACAAGATTAAGTTTAAAATAAGAACTGATTGTTTTGTAATACATTGAGTACATACTGAAATGGCAATATAGTATTTACTCATATAACTGTGATACATAAGCATATGTTTTAAACAAGAAAATACTTAGCTACTAGTCTCTGTCTTGTAGGAAAGAAGGTGGCAGTTGCAGAGAGAACAATCCCACCTGCAGAACCCGTTGAATCCGTGCTTTGTGGCAGCTTAGCCATTGGGGGAACATCACTTGCCATAGCTAAGGCTGGTGCCACCATTAGCCATATCCCCTTGTACTTACATATTGCACTGCTGAAACATGATCAGGTAGATACACATGACTTTTTTTAAAGTTTAATTTATCCCAGTTATCACAATTATTCTAGAATTCTGAAGCCAGTAGTCCCTTGTGACAGTAGTATTTAATATACCTCATAGAATACACCCTTAAGACCGTTGCCTGTAGCAGTCTTTGAACCCTGTGCAATAATTAAAATATATAAGAAATTATTCTGATTTTTAACATTTTTATTTTCACATGGTACTCCCAATTACAGGATTCACCTAAAGAAATGACCCTACCTCTCCCAATGGTTACTCTGTTGAACTGTGAAAAAATTTCACCTGCAAAACTGAAATTAGTGAAAGAAGTTATGCTTATACCACCAGTTCAGTTATCACTCAAACAGGTACTGTTTCGTTTTCATTTTTATAAATGTATTTTATAGGCTTAATATAAACTACATATGTATGTAAATATATAGATCTTTTTAATATAGTCCTTACAAACCGTGTTTTTCATTTCTTGTTTGCTTGCAAGGCCCAAGTTTTAACAAATGTTAGTGCAGAATTCTAACGCAAGGAACATTAAAAGAAGTAAATAGATGAAGATTTAAAAGAAGATACATGAAGATTTCAAGTTAAAAATAATGTGTTAGTATAGAGGAAAAAATCAGTACATCAAAGAAGATGTAAGGGAATTGTGTTACACACCAGTAAGAGATTTTAGTTTTGTTTAGAATGAATTGTGTTACACACCAGTAAGAGATTTTAGTTTTGTTTAGAATGTGATTTTACATTAGTAGATTAGAAATAGTAGCAGTTGATTTATAGAGCATACAAAACAATACTTGTAACATTCACAGGAAAGCATGAAATCTTTGGGAATAAACTGCTTTAAAAAATGAAACTGTGATGATAGAAGGGAATACAAAGCAGAAGAAAATCTATTCAAGGAGCAGGAAGGATGGATGAGACAGGCTGGATCAACCCTCTCTTTTTGTTTAGCCATGTGTTGCATTAAAGAATATATCTGCACAAGATGCCTACAGTAGGGCTGCGATTTCTACTTTGTATGCTGGTGACCTGAACAAATAGCTAGACTCGATTCTTTTTCCTTTTCCTTTAACTTTTTAGAATTGTCACCAAGAGCTCTTAATAAGGTTGCTAATTCTGTATCTTTCAAAGACATAATGCCTCCTAGTGCTCATGGGAGAGGAGCAAGCTGTTTGCTGCAGTGCAAAAAACCATTTGTCCTGTGTTGATGTGTTGTCAGCTGTGACTGACTTCTGCCCCCTTCAGTATTCCTTTACTGGCACAGTTTAAGAAAATCTGAGATGTAATTTACTAAGTTAGCATTAAACTTTTACTAACTCAGCTGAAAAGGATAGAGTCTTGCGTTAAAAGCAATGGATTCATTTGATTGGAGTGTTCCTCCATTCCCCAATGTTTAAAATGAAGACAGCAATTTTTTCCCTGCCTCCTCGAAATGTTCTGAAGGTAAATACATTCAATTTTGTCAGTTTCCAGTTAGAAAGTTGTAGATAGAGTCACAATTGTGAACAGTGATTATCATCTTCCTACTTCTCAGATATTACACAGACCCAGATATTGCTTACTTGTTAGATTTGGGAAGGGTTCCTTTTGGGGAAGAAGAAACCACTTTCCTTGCCATCCCATTCAACAGCATAATCAAATACTTCTGTTCATTCCACTGCTACTAACCCTTTATCACTGGACACTTGACTGCATTTTGTGGGTGGGGGGACTGTGTTAAGGAAGTCTATTATAGTTATTTTTAAAATGACTTTATATTAAGATCTGCATTTAGAATAAGTGTTCTCCCTCTTCTGATTTAAGCTGCTAAAATGAAATAATTTATCTTTCTTTTGAAGATCACTGTTGTTTAATTTCAGGGCATAGAAAGAGTTCTGGTTATTCAGAAAGAAATTATGAGACTGTTGGACCCTCCAGGCAAAGTGGTACAGTAAAAATGTGTAATAATGTGATGTACTTCATTTGTTTTTTCTACTACTATTGTCTTTTTAACCTTAAATGTGGAACATTTAGCCTGTTATCAGGCTTAGTCTTATGGCACGGAATAGAAGATGCATTTCTCTGGCCATTTGGTGATGTTCAATTAACAAAGACAGAATAAAAAATTGTTCAAAGCATAGTAAGACTTTCTGTTTGCCTGAAGAAGTATGCTGGGAGTAAATGGTATCACAGTGAATATACAATATGTGGTTCTGATCTTGCCAAGTCTCACACACACGTGATGTATTACTCAAGGTACTAATACTGTAGTAGTATATCAATCTCAGTATGTGCACATGCTTTTTGCAAAGCGAGGTTGTTGGGTTTCTCCAAGAACAGAGTCTAGATTCTCATTTCTGAGATCCCCTGTATTTTTGATAGGCTAGGTGAGAGTCTTTTGAAAAACAAATGAATGATGGTTGGAGTGATGCCCACATAGAAATAAACATTTGAAATGAGTTACCACCACAAAATAAAATTGGATAGTTGCTGATAGTATTCAAGGTAAAACAGAAGCTATTTCCTAACTTAAATATTTGGAATCTCTTTAGAACAAAATTCAGTCTTTTTTTTTTTTTTTTTTTTATTCTAAGGTGCCTCTGTCATTTTTGGACTTTTCCATGAAATTGATTGATTTCTTCTTTCACTCCCAACAGCCCAGTCCTCAACCAGCAGACAGTAAGAAAGGCAAAGCACATAATATAGGGAAGAAAGCTCCGGTAAGAAAAGAGGTTTTCATTTTAAGCCTTCAGCGAGGTATTAACAACAGCAGGGAACCAAAATGTTTTTAAGACATGAAATATTAATCTACATTACCATTTTGGAAAGGTCAAGGGAAGACTTTTAAATATTCCAAATGCTTATATTTTACATAATAATTTGGATTCTTCTGACTATACCTTCACTTCCTGTGGAACTATAACAGAAAGGGGAAATTTTTCTGGAATCTGGTCATTTTTCTCATATAGAAATCAGTCCTGGTAAATTATCCAAATAAGCATTTTGCAGGCCTGTAGCACCAGCAGAGAACATGCCGTTTTGATCATGTAGGCCATAAAACAATTACCTGTAAGACTTGCATATTGTGCTGTTTCCTAACTCTGGGAGCATAACTCCCCTCTTAATCATGCTGCATTAAGCTCCCAGTTCCTGTTTGAGGTTATAGATAATGGCAGATATGATCCAGTAGGTAAAGGGCAGCAATCACAATAGTGCACAGGGCATTATTTTATATGACTCAAATGATCTTTTTTATCACTTCAAAACCTGTAGTTTATAGATGAGTTTTCCAAATAGTGGGAGGGAAATGCCATGCTGGTTTTGCTCTCCATTCTGAGACGACTAAACTATTATCAGGTGAGAATCTTTGCCGTTATGGAGTACACAAAAGAGAGGATGAATGAAAGTTTTCCTATTTTTTTGTTGCTTAAACAACACAAAATTCATCATCATTAAGCAGCTGGCCAATGTTTTCCTGGTGGGTATTTTCCATATTCTTATCAGAATATGTACTGCAGTTGCAAGTTAAAATAATTCTTAAGATATGCACAAGGAAACAATGCATTAGATTCTCTGAAAAAGTTCCATTTATTTCAATAGGAGAAAACTAAAGGAGATAGTAGTGAGACTGAATTTTAAACTGATAAAAGCACCATGTTAGTTTGAACTTTCTGGGGCAAAAAAAAAAAAAAAGGAAAAATTACAAAGTAGGCAGTGAAGAAGAAGAACTTGTTTAGGTTATAGAAGTAAAGACTAGACAGAAAAAAATGTTTTTCTAAAGATAGACAATGCTTTTAATAAAATGTAACAAGGCACAACATGCGGATGCCTTGAAAATTACATGAAAATGCAGACTTAACCTCTATCTCACATTAAATGCAGGGAAACTGCAGCATTTCTTGTTGTCTATTGCTGCAGCTTAGTGCTCCAAAAGCAACAAGTCAAATAGATTGTCTCTCCTTGCAGATTGCTCAAAATAATCTCATAACAATTTGACCTGCATTTTATTCCTAACTTTTTATGTGAAGGAACATTCATGCATCCTCTGTAGCTAGGCCTCTGTTCTGTCTGCTGTAGTTAGTTCTCTAACTCTTGTCAAAACCAATGCCTTCCAATTAACTTCTCCAGTCTAACTCAGGATTATATCCTGCTGCTTTCTGGGCAATTTAGGGTCATTCTTTATAATCCCAAATTTACAGACTTTAAAATTAAAAATCAGTGTTTGAAAAACCTACAAAAAACCTGACAACAGAAGGACACGTGAAATATTTGCTCAATGCACCTCTGCTTGTGGCTCATGTCCAGGAACACTGTTCCTGAGGCAGACAACCACATGCGGCTTTGCTGGAGGTATTTCCCCCGTATGAAATTTGTTCCTTCTAGACATCTTGGAAGATTCTAGTGTTTCTTAACACTCCATAGAGGCAATATCAAAGTTGTTGTTGAAGATAAATGAGTAAAAGCTGTTTAAAAGTGGAGAATATGTTTTTGTGGCAAAGGGATGGTCTTTTACATAGCATCCATGACAACTCGGTGGTTGTTAAAAGTGCTTTTAAAATCTTTCTGTAAAGCAATACTGGCCATATAAGAGAGAGAACTACATGACTAGACGTATTTGCAAGGACTATTCATTAGGACTTGATTACCCCTCATTCATAGAGAATTGTCCTTAAAGTTGCCAATGCAATTTCTGAGAACGGATTTATATTTTGATGACTGAATGCAGACTGAAATGATAGTGAAAAATATAAATATAAATATTATATATATACATGTGTGTAAATAAAGTGATTATTTTTGTTTTACTTTCAGCCGCAAGCCTTAAAAAGAATATCACACTTAGGTTGCCTAATAACAGGATGTGATAATCTAGAACAACCGCTACTCCTAATGCAAACAGCTTGCAACAATATGGGTCTGGAGCTAGGAACAGACATGCACTTAGCAATAAATTGTGCTGCTCATGAATTAATGGATTATGTAAGTTACTTTCTATAACTATTTTTTTTTGTTTTTTTAAAAGGAATGTAGCTATTTGTTAACTTCATTTATTATTACATTGCTTCTAACTCTGTTTTTTAAGGTAGCAATCAAGCAAACCAGAAGAATTGTCTCTGCATTTATAAATTATGGTTGAATCAGTCCTACAAGTGTAGTGGATATGTATTGGACTGTGAGTGCAAGGGGACAAGACATGCAGACACCATTGTGGTAGCTTGATGCAGTGGGACCAGAGAGAATGCATGTATTCCTCCTCCCCAGCTGTACCAGAATACTGGTGGTGCACCTTGTGTGGGATAAGGCTCACTGGACCAAGGCAGACCTCCATTACAGCTTGTGTCCTGCCTACAGCAGCTCTGTTACTTTCATAATTTAACTTTAATCATTCAAATGGTATAAGCCTGCCTGCATCAGCCAGGTTTATTCCTTTTCTCTATTTATTCAGTAAGGTTTTTCAGATCAGTCTGTGTCAAATACAGTGAACTGTTTTAATGGGCAAACATCTACTACATGTTCTACTTAACAAACCAGCTTCATTTCACATTACATCTCAGACAATTTTGAATTAAAGTATCAAGTGGCAAATCCTGTTTTGTTTTGGTTTTTTTGCTTTCACCACAAGGTATAAATGAAATAATTATCTTCTATCCACCTTGCTTTCAAGGATGAAGAACACGAAATTACTTACACAAGTATACTTCTGTAATTCCTTCACATTACTAGATGCTTATTTCTCCATTATATTATGCTACATGTGTTGTGTACTTCAAAATACCTTGACCTTTTTGTGTATTTTTACCATGGAGTGTTTGTACATCCACTAACATTCATTTCATTGTGTATCAACATTAATTTTTTAATTCTTATTTTTCAATATTTTTATTTGACAAAGTTTATTTATCTCCAGCTGAAGTCTTAATGTTCTTGCCCCTTGTTCCAAGAGCAATCAGGTTTCTCTCTAAGCAGAAAGAGAAACTTCCTATTCCATTTAATATCTCATGAGATTTTGTGTATTTGGGTGTACTACAGTGACAAACCTTCCATTACTAATATCTTTTGTGAAAGCAGTTGCTTTCCTAACAGTCTGTGATATCAGAATGAGGAAAATCTTAACCAATGAATTATCAGTAATTCTGTAACTTTCTGTTATCGAACTGCTAAAAGTCACTAAAGCAATGAGTATTCTGGCACAGTTTGACAGTGTGCCCTTAATAATCCTCATATGTTGCGGTTTGTGCTTCCCATAATGATGAGACTAGTTTTAAACTAGTCTTTTTTTTTGAAAGGGGAAAGAAGCAAGGAAAGGCAGTGTCTTGTTTTTGAGCACGGAGGGTGCACTCTTTTCCTCTAGCAGTGTTTTCTTAATGAAAATGTGGACAAAAAATTAATTTTTTTTGAAAAGTGAGATTTTTCATGCAAGATTCAATAAAAATGACAAATATTGCTAACTTTGTGAAAAAGTACTGTAAAACTGTCAGTGTTGCCTAGAAAATGCTGAAATAGATCTCCCTTGTTTTGGGAGTGGCATCTTTCAGAGACTTCGGCATGAGCCCACTGGAACCCACTGTTACTTTAGGCAGAGTTTTCTATAACAATGTGCTGACCACTTAGACATAGAGTAAAGTAGACAAGTGAATGTGTGCTTATTGAAGAACACACAATTCACTGCCTTAATAGAGATACTAGTGTCACAAGATCTGTATACTTATGTTAGTACTCTGGGTTTTAAAGTATTACCTTCCTTATCTTTTATACTTTTTACTTTACTTTCTAGGTTAAAGGAAAATATGAAGTACTCACTGGAATGTTCAAAAGTCCTGACGAAATGGTTGACATGTATGTGGAACTGATCAATAAATTTCCTTTTATTATTGCATTAATAGATCCCTTAAGAAAAGAGGTAAGATACCACAGCGCAGTCCTTGAAAAATTGATAATACTGTTAAGTGGCATATCACTGAACTTTTCACATTTTTACAAACCATATAAAATATGAAGCTTCTGTTTTCAGAGTCTTTAAGCACAAAAATATCCCTATAAAAATGTATTTAACAATTCATTTGCATAAGTAACTCTAAATTTTTCTATACTTTTGACATAATTCCTGACAGAAAATAATACTGGCATGAACAGAATATGGTCAGTACAAATATTTTAAAGAATTACAAGCATTGGGTTTTTTTTCTGACTCTACTTGCTAAACCACTCACATTTTTATTACATTTTCCTTCATATGTAAACAAATAATTCAAATTATAAAACAAAACTATAAAATTCAAGTGATATATAAATTATATTATATTATATTATATGGGAGGAACTAAAAATTGGACATAATTGTATATGCCTTAGAATCACCTAAAAAAATTATAGCTGCTATTCTTTATGATTGAGATTTATACTCAAAGCCAGAACAAACCTGTCACTGGCAGCAATGCTCGGCAGAATTTTTAACATGGTAGTAAGATACTGTGTATTTACCACTGTGATCAAAGTTGGAGGAGTTAATTTAGTGTGGCCAATAGATTACAACAATAAAGTAGAATACTATTAAGCATGCTATCACGTTATAGATGGATGAAAGAAACAAATTGCATAACCTTAAATATTAGCATTTATACATAAAAGATTAAGTTTCCATCTATTACAAAAAAGAGAAAAACTTAATTGTAGCAGAACCTACAATTGTAGACCTAGATTCTTCAGTTGCACAACTTAGTAAAAATTTGCTTTTGCTGTCAAATTGCACACTTTATCTTCTTTAAAATAAGTACATGGGGTTTGTTTTCATGAACAAAACATGAAGACTGTGATTGAAGGGGGATGCAAAGTGATGTTGTCTTTGTGCATCTGCCCAGTGCCTGAATCAATAATTCGAAAACGGATGAACTGCAAAATCCATCTGATTTTGTTCTTAACTGGAACTTTAAAAGTTTATTTTTCTAATATCTGTGTTTACTGTTACCTCACTCTGGTTAGCCTTGCCTCCCTGCACTGTTTCAGTCTGACTCTCTCAATTACCCGTGTTCCAAAACATCAGATTATTCCCCACTCCTGCCAGGCCTGAGAATCCTTGAGAATTCTTATGAAGAAACATATTTGCAATATGAAAATCTGCAGGAGAATTACAACAGGTAGTGAAGTACAGTTTGAAATAGAATACTATTAAGGGAGATGCCTTTCCTCCTCCTCCCCCCTCACAAATCTACAGTTTACCCATGCCCCATCTTTGCCACAGATAATTAGGTCCTTAAGGATTAGCCCTGGTACCAATTCAACAATTCATTGCCAGACAGCAGACCACTTTAGTGCTTAAGTTTTAACATTTGTTCAGGTGTCAAAAACTTCATTTTCACTTACATGTGGGCTTGAAATCCTTATAGGAATGGACCCTTAAACAGTTTGCAACTATGTAGATACAAAAGTCTCTCTGATCTGCAGACCAAGAATTATTACTGGCAGAATTATTAACTAGAAAAGTAATTTTTTTTAATGTAAGAACTTTGCATTCTGTGGACACAAAGAAAGCAAATTAATTCATAAATTTCTTCTTTCAAATTATTTACATGTCCTTGTCCTTTATTTATCCTTAAATCTCAGTACCATGTAGACAGTGCATTAAAATCAAGAAACAAAGACCCTAAAAAAATGGAGCTTTGCTGGAAAGAGAGCATTGTAGTTTCCTGTTCCCTATGGGTCAGTCTTACAGCTCTGATCATCCTGTCTTGATAGGTGTCATTGAGTCTATGACTGCCTCCTGTTTCATTATTTTATATTCAAACAAATCTTATGACACTTAAAATATTAACACAAGAATGACTACTCTGAATATTCCATTTAAATTAAATACATTTCAGGAAGGAAATCAAAATAGCAAACTCCTAGTTAATTTAATTTGAAATATTTTAAACTCTACTTGTATGCAACTAGCTTGGATTAATTCCAGATTAGAATTTATGTTTTCTAGCAAAATCTTAAAATCCAAGCAAAATTCCAGTGGTATGTTTTTCTTAGGTGGACAGATTTAAAATACAGTATAAAATATAATATATTTATATGAAGGGTACCTTTAGGATTAAATCCAAATTTTTTTTTTTTTTTTTTTTTTTTACCTCCTCAGTTAGGCTTTTCATTCAGTTTAGTTTTTTAAACTCCAGTTATTATTGATTGTTTATGCAGGACAGACAGCAATGGAATAACATATGTTGTGCTCTTGGTTCCAAATGTTACCTGATTGCTGAAGATGCTGCCAAATATATTTCCCAACTTAAAATTGATGAAAACATAAACATACCAATGTGCAGTGGTGTTGTCCTAAAATATATTAACCAAACTAAGGTATCAGACCTCATAGAACTTACTGGACTTCTAGACGGTGAGTAGAGAGGGGAAAATGCTGACTTTCAAACGCTGCAAGTCAATAAATAGTGTTGTTACACCTGTAAATATTACATCTTTTTATTTAATTATTGCGACTTCTAATTTAGAAGGTGCTTGCCAGCAGAAACTAGAATTCATGTTTTCATTCACAAATCTCTGTTCAGGAGCTTAAAACAGCATTCAAGGCTTCAACTATAGTAAATTAATACACTGTGGATGCTTTGAATGTGGGTGCCCTTTGACATTGCAGCTCAGTGTCATGCAGTTAGATATCAGAATAAGACAAAATAAAAAAAGATGTAGTTGAGTAATCTGAATTTTGACTAATACTAGTATTAATAATTAAGAAATCCAACCAAGTCCAAAATGTTTAAAATTGCAGTTTATGTAGATTATTGACTACGTATTATTGAGCCTTTGTGGTAACAGTACTAAGAACTTGTGCAGTTTCATATGTAAGATTTCTCTTTGTATCAATTTTTCTTTACTCATTTTTAAACCCAAGGAATAGATGGACAAATCTAATATATCCAAGTTCCTTCCTTATTCCTTCAAAAAGCCCCGAATCACTATATCAAAGCAAGTAAATAGCAATGTAAAGATTTAATTCAGTCAGGATGGTAAACTCTTTTTTGCAGTGAAGAAAAATCATTACTCTGGTAAGGAGGAGCACATTTAAAATAAATAGAACAGCTTCCCAGTCTGTAGAATACATTACCAGACAGATCAGTGAGAGACAGAAATTAGGATAGGTTGTTAGATATTCCCTTAGCCATGCTGAAAATAATATGTAATGTTAATGTAACAAACTAATAGAGTTTACATTGTTACGAGATGGGTTTTGTTGCTTTTACTCCTGTTTGTATTTAAGCTTAGATAGCCCAAGGGTAAAAAAAAAATGAAAAGTCCAAACAATTTCTGTGCTGAATATATAAAATATACACTAATGAAGGTTTTACACTCCCGTTATATATAGGTCAAAGACATATTACCATATTAGGAAGTCCAGATGGAGAATCTTCTGATGATAGCCTTGTGGATCTGGTAAGTATTGAAAGCTGTTCAATTGCAGAATTGCCAAAACACTGCTTTTAACATGAACTATTTTTTAAGGAGAAAGCCTGTTTCTGCTTGAGAAAGAAATAACGCTTTACAAAATGGGCTTTTTCTAGAGAGTTGCCTTTTTTCCCCACAGATAGTTAATCTTTGAGTTTAAAGAGAACACACAGGAAATTTGCCAAAGCCAGGAGTATATTCAAAAGTGTGTATGATCTCTTTGGTTGCATTAGGTTATAAAAAAATCTGAGTTACTTAAAACATTTCTGAGTAGTAATAATATTTTAGGCAAAAATTCTGAACACTAATATATTTAGTCTTTTTGTATTAAAGCTACATTTGCAAATAAAATTTCACTTCATACGCCAGTGAAAATTACTGTTTGCATCCACAAATCTTTCATTAAGAGATTTTATTTCTACTTAGAGGAGGGTTTTTATCTGTAGAAAGATAAGAGTGTTAAATTAGAAGTAGGATAGCATGCTTAATAATTAAGAATGACTTCAGTTCCCAAACCGTGTAGTTTTAAAATATGCACTTTCTTGTTTAAGGCTGTTGGACTGGGTGCCAGGTTTATCAAGTTGGGAGGTCTTTCCCGCGGAGAAAGGGTGACCAAATACAACCGCCTTCTTGCTATAGAGGAAGAACTGGCCAAGAATAGAACGCTACGTATGAGCTTCTTTCTTACTTTGTTTTCAGCTTGCAATGAATACGAGAACAAAGATTGGAGGGAGAATGATTGAAACTGCACCACAGGAGGGAAGCGAAATCAAAAGACTATAAATAAGTGCTGACAAAAAAAAACTAGGATAGCACTTGCCACAATGTATATTGTTGTCCTAATGGATTATCTGTTTACTGAATGTTAAAATAGACCCCTTCTTGAGGAGTAGCCTACATTAAGCTTTTTCCAGAATTAATTGGTTGGAGTCTTGAAGACCACAGTGCAAAAGGAACAAAACAAAAACCATGCATATAACATGCCGAAAAGCTGCCAAAATGGAATTTTAGGCCAAATACCCCACCTCCCTCGAGCCCCTAAACATATATTGCTAACAAAACTTCATTTCACAACCCTCCTTTGTGCGTTACCTTCCCAGCAAAATGTGTTTGGAAAGCTACAATTGCACGGGTAAGCACTAAATAAAACCGAAGTTGACGATGCACGTTCAGCCTTAGCCACTTGTATGCATCTGCCTGCATTTCAGAATCTGCATCTTCTTTTTACACTATATGCTACACTGTTAAATGCTTGACAGTTCATTAGAGCCACTTCTCACTTGCTCAGGTATCAATCAAGACAGAATAAAGGCATACAGTCTGAAGGCGAGGCAGAGAGGCAAGGAGAGGAAGAAAGGAAGGAAAGGGTTTGCAAGAATTTATTATGCCTAAGAAAAAGAAACACGAAGGAGATCTAAGTCATTTTACCTTCTTGTTTCTAATAATTTTCAATCTTCTGTACATAGGATAGCAGCACTTGACATGCATACTGTAGAACAAATGTTTTATTTAAATTTTTTTTTTAGTGAAAATAGTCTGAGTTTTCAGAATCTCCTCCTTGCTCATATATAATCATTGTAAAAAACAGAAACATAGACAGAAATTCTTCTTTTGCTAAGAAAGTAGTTTCACAGAATGCACTTTTCAAAAACAAGACAGATAATTATAGAACTATGAATTTTAACTGCCTCAGCAGTATTAATATATTCCCTATTCAAATGGCATAGTCTAAACAAAAGAGCTCCAGTTTGACAAATATTTAGACCTGTATCTCATAAAGTGAAATAGCAACAACTCCCGAAGCCGTTAATCGTTTGGCAGAAATAAAATCCAATAACTAAATCAACAGCAGGGAAATACTGAGATAGCATGTCTGAGCTGCATACCAAACTCTTCATTTGGCCGGGCCGCGAGCTACGGAATACACTGGAGAGCTGAGAAGTAGAGGGCTCTGTAAAGTGGCTCATCGACGGGAGGTGACACTGACCCATCAGGAGTGCCCCCCAGGAGTGACTGAACGGGGCACGCAGCTGGGCCCAGCAGCACCGTAACAACAGGCGCCCTGGGCTTGCCTGCTGCCTTGCCCCCTCTCCCTACGAGTAATTTGGGTTGCGCAGGAGCCTCGGCCTAAGCGGCAGCCCCGATGCCGATGCTGTGTTTCAGCCACCGGATTCATCTGGAGGGTGCGTGTGAACTGCTTGCCACCTGAAGCACAGACCCGCCACCCCTCTGCTGAAAAGTAACGGGTATAGCTGAGACGTAGTCAGCGATGGGGTGGGCATTCTGTAGGTGGCAAAACGGGGAGTTAGGTGGTGAGCTTAGGGAGGAAAGAGTGTCACAGCATTGGGAAAAATAGCAGTGAGAAGAGAGCTGAAGTGGTAAGCTACAGGAGCAACATCCGAACGTGGGCTTACATGAAGTTGTTAAAGGCTGGGGTAGAGAAGCAGCACAGTCAGCTCATGGGAACTTTTGCAAGAGCACCAGGGCAGAGGAAGATGGGTGTTCGAAAAACGGAGAGCAAGGTGAGATGATTAGTGAAGAAGGGAATGCAATAAATATCCCAGCTCAGGCTGCTGTGCGCCATGCCCTAATCCTGTAATCAAAGTGCAGGACTGTCGCTCCTTTGTTTCTAAGGACCAGACTTTTAAATGTGTTTAGAGACTCTTGTAAGCATCACGTGGCATTTTAAAAAAATCAGAGTGCACCAGAGAACATTACAAGAAACAGGATTACAGCAAACATAAGAATGAGTTTCTTTTTTCTCTTCTATTTCAGGTGAGGCAAATCTTGAATTTATTGCTTTTGCTGAAGAACCGCAGCCAGAAAAACAACTTTACAATGTACTTCCTCCCCCAAAGCAGGACTCGTTGCCTCCACAGCTCTTTCAGCCAGCCCTGCAGGTTCGCAGCCTGCCTGCTCAACTCCCAGAGAACAGCACACTGACCTAGGTTGTCAACATTAACTTTTGAGTAAAATTCTAAAAAAAAAATTCTAGTAAGAAACTTGTATGTTAACTATTCCTTAATCCATTTATTTTCGAGCACTTTAGCCAAACATTTTTAAAAGCATTCAGATACTAGCTTCTCTTTTCCCAGGAGACCATTGCTTTCAGCTGAAACCAAGTTAACTGAGCAGTGGCTTTAGTTTGAAAACACCACAAAATTCTGTGCTGTATTTACAAATTGACAAAACAAATATCTCTGTGTTCAGTCCAAAACTAAATGTTTGTTTTGGGAAAGTTGAAATCTCTCTCCATACAAAGAGCAAGCTATTGACAAACAGTAAAAAAACCATTTTACAAAAAACAAAGGCCTTGACTGTTATGCTGCTCCATCCCCCCACACACCCTCAATGCTGCTCTTAGATCTAGCCTACGAGGGAAATTTTGCTCCAGTTCTAGCTAGCTATCAATACAAGCGCATCAGTGCAAACCCCAAATGTAGGACACAAAGCTGTAATTGGCATCACTAGGAAGCTTGCTTCAGTCGGAGGCAGGGAATAACAAGTCAATTTCACAAGGTCTGGGAAACTTGTCAGGAGTCTTTTTAATAAGCAACAGTGAAAAGATAAATAATTTATGTCCTAGGTAACAAACAGTTTAAGTAAAAGAAATACTTCTTAAAAAACTTCTGGGTTTTGTATAATTTGGAAATTTGAACATAAAATACAGCAGCAATAATTTGAGGAAAAATACATATATAAAATGTTGCATTTTAAATTCAGTGTAACAGATACCCAAGTGAAAAAACCACCAGAACCAACCACCCCCCAGAAATGAAGATATCAATGAGAGACAAATTTCCCCAAGTTTAGGAATTATAATGTAGTTCAGTAATTAGATCAAGTCCAAGATTTTCGTAGCAAACATGCAAAAAACACCAAAAAAGATGTGAAACTACCACACTCGTTACTATACTTTTATTTTTAGGAAAAGCACCATAGTTGCATGCAGAGCCAAATCAACAAACTCAGAACATTCATCCTTCAGTGCTATTACTGTTTCAAATCATTAAATAAAAAATATTCCAAGTGCATTCAAGTACTTTACCACCCAATTTCAGTTAACACCAATCTTTAGGTAAATCCCTGATTACATTTGTTCATTCATTATAAAAGAACGAGATACTGTGTTGAATTTAAAAAGAGACTACAATGGAATGTGAATTGGCAGTGGAGCAAATCAATTACGTACCTATCTCACTGTCTTCACAGGCAATAAGGGCTGAGGGAAACTGGGATTTGTGTCATCAAATACAGACATCTAAAGTGTTACCTAGTAAAGAAATTAATGCCACCAGTGTGTACCAGGCTCAAAGCAAAGGCTTATTTGTTAGTGCTGCGAGCTTTCAGCTGGGAGTTCTCAAAATGTTGATTCCAGATAACTTGCAATCCTAGAATGACTGAATCCCAAATCTAATCCATACTCACGGGAGCCTAGGATAAGGTTTTTTTGCAGCAGCAGTAAACACAAACTCCGGTTGCAGCGGTTCCAAACTTCGCTATGTAACACTGAAAAAAATACCAGGAGGTAAGTCCTCCTCTGAAAAGCTTTTCATCCAAAGGAGAGCACCAATCTCAACCCACAGACTTCTGACTTTGGCTATCGTTACCAAAAGTCTTGGTACCAAATGACATGCTGCACTGCCTCTGCTTTTCAGTCTTTGGGCTAGCTGTCCACTGAGGAATCTGAAACAGAAATGTTATGCTTGTGCTTTTAATTTCCTCACAAAGGTGTGTGTGCAGACAGCAGTAAGGAGACCTACAAGATCTTGGTTTAAGTAGATATCAAAATATTTTTAAAGCAATGTGTCTAAACACTGATTTTTTAATAAGTAATAATACCCCTCATACTAAAGCTGATGCGTGTGTAATCACCTTCATAGGGTCTAACCCAAATGTGTCCAATTCATGAGGGATGCAAGGGGCTTCTAGCAAGCTTTAGAATGGACCTTTAACAAGGCAGCTTCTCAATAAAAGAATAATTTTAAAAGCCTTTTCAAATACAGTTTTAAAGTAAAGGTAACTGATTCTTATCTAAGAAAATAATAACCATTCCTGCAAAATTAAAATGGGAAAGGGATTCTGAGTGATACATAGTTATTTAATACTTTAATGCATATAACAAAACTGCATACAAAAGACCATTTCAATCTATATTATTGAAAACTGTTTGGAGTACAGACCGTAGCCCCTAGTAACACACCTAAGCAATTTACATGTCCAGATAATGACTCCCAAAAGTTACAGCCTTTCAGAATAACAATTAACAGTTAGAACTGTCTGTTTCTTTTATTTTCTCAACATTAGTTTCTTTATGTGGCAGCTTCCTTTTTTCTTCTTTCATTTTATTCTGATTCAGCGTGTTTTCAGACATCTGATCCCCACTGGTGGAAACAGGATCTAAAACTACAACGGATTCTGTCTCTTTTTCACTGCTAGAAGCTTTTCTTGTCAATTCTGTATGACTAGTTGATCTAAAGGAAAAAGAATAAAGTATATGAATACAGATAACAGTTCACATATTTGGGAGAAAGAATATAAATATACAGAAAAACATTTCTATTATTAGTAGCACGTATGACCAGGACAGGTCTACTACACTAGTAAATAGATTCATACATTTAACAGCAGTTACATACAGGTAGTAGCAAACAAAGTGCAACAGTCACATTACTCTTCCTGAATCATTTGTTAAGCTAGCCATGGAACATACTCAACAGGAAAAATGAACTCACAAAGCACTGAAAAAATCCTTAGACTTTGAAAGAATCAGTTTAAAGATAGTCTCAGGAATTTATTTTCCCTCTGCTCATCTGAGAGCTGGATTTAGGTTCCCCATAGAGAAAATGCTACCAGTTCCTGTAGTCTGTAGGCTAACAGTCCTGCAGCCTGAAAGGAGAACGCGGCTTCTCCTCCACACCTCCGTCCCAGAGCAGCTTGCGCAGGGCTTTCCCTGTACTACACTCTACACTAGGGCAGGGAGGTAGAGGCAGCGTAACCAGATTTTCCGCTGTGGCTCGGCACCAACGGGCTGCTCATGGTCTCACTGGGAGAGTGCAAATGATTTCTGAAAATTCACCGACTGGATTTTCTGAAATACAGAGGGCGTTAGACCTACATTCTGTACTGCAGAAATGGGGTTACGTCTTGATTGCTTGCAGTGCAGGGATTCTTGCAGATAAAAAGCCCTCCGAGCGGGGAGAGAGGAAGGAAAGGTCAGAGACACCAGGGTTATTTGTAGAGGCTCTGGCATCGTGCTATAAACAGTAAAAGCACTCGTCTATATTCAAAAGCTTTGTACTACTGTTGAAAACATGCAGGCAAATCCTTAGATTAGCTAGAATGCACCAGCAGAGAACAAGGCAAACACCGGGAAAGCACGACCTGAACAAGTCGCAGATCGGGGTCCTTCAGCTGCCGTCGTAACGCTGCTGTACGGGCAGGCAGGCAGCTTGGAAGCGTGGGCTCACACCTCCTCCGCCGCGCTCCCCAGACCCCGCCGCCCCGTGCGCCCGAGGGCACGTAACCAGGCATGCTTCCAGAGGGCAGTCACACGCGCGCGCTGGGCCCATCTTTAGGCAGGGCCTTACACATCAGCATGAACACCGTATAGATGTCCACGCCAACACAGCTACGACCACCAAACTGGGCAAGCGCAAAAAACCCTAGTGCAGCGAGGTCCCACACGCACCCGTGGGTGTGTGGCTCCGCTCTCCTGGGAAGGCTGAATGTAGAGCTGCTGAAGGCAACTGCATTTGCTAGTCCAGAGCCTTTTATTTTTATTTTTTTTAATTTTTTATGCTTACTCATAAGGAACAGCCTTCCGTACTGCTAAGATAACACCCTTGAAAGGAAAAAGTAGAACCAACTAGAGGCCAGCGAAAGAAATTCAGCTACTGGATCCATCTGCTATGAACTGCCCTTTATTGTGACAGTCTTTGTCCTGGAGAAAATGACAAAGAAAAAAGAGGTCACCCCACTCAACAATTAGAGCACAGGGCGGAGAATGTACTGGCTCCCACCTGACGGGGAGAGAGTAAATGTACAGGTTAAAAACAAATAAATAATCACAGATACAACAATTGTTGCACTTTCCATTTCAGGAAGAATTTACTCAGCTTGCTACTGAAGCACTGGATATAGCAAATGAAATTCCATGTTCAAGCTTTAATTACAGGAATTGTCTCTAATGTTAGAACTTTGGTGTAAGTTAATTAATGCAGAAATTGGTGCTAATAGATACAGTTTCAGACTCATTTGATTATCATCAGAAGCCAGTGATTTCATAAGGAAAATAATGCTTATTTTATGCGAAAGTTGCCAATCATTCCAGAAAATACAAGGTGGGGTATTTTGAATGTTACAGCAAATTAAACTTTTTAAAGCAGTGTAACCAGAAGAGGGTTATTTTAAAAAGTGCTACCTCTGAAAAGCTGATTGCCCAACACTATAAAAATGGTCACAGCCATAAATGCCAAGTTCATTTTTATTTCACTTTGGAGGTAACTATCTTTCAAATCCCAACAGCTGGACTATTTAATACAATCTGGTGAATCAAAGTATAATTCTTCACTGGGCTCACAGTGGGGAGTCTGCATTAGTGTATGGCAGCATTCCAACAACTGATGCACAGCCAAACGCTCTGAAGTCTGTTTCATTTATAACAAAAATGGATAAAATGGCAATCATATTTACCACCTTCAAAGGACAGAAAAATGAAAGATGTCGATATAAAGTAGTTTAATGGAGAAAACCAGTGATTAAATCAGCGTTTCAAGCATAAAAATAAGAATTACTGTTCAGACTTCCTTGTACTAGCATTCCCTTCTTCAAATCCTTTACACTGTTGCAGCACCAGCCTGACAGTGCTGCTGTTACAGCTGAGGCATTGTTAAAAATTATTAACCCTGTTTATCAGGTATTCATGGCTCATTTTCAATAGTTTGTCAAGAGCCGAATGCAGACATAATAAAGTTTCAGTGCAAGAATGAACATAATTTTGGTGCTCCCTTTCAAAAAACAGGTTTTACTGCTACAAATAAAGCTGGGAAAAGCAATTAGTACAGATACAGTTAGCCACAGTTTTGAACAATTACAAATTTGTCCAGCCAAAGTATTTGCATTTAGTTCTATGCAAAGCTCTTCCCTCATTAAGATTGTTAATGTTGTTATCAGTATTCTTGTTATTTGTCCAACTATATACATAAGCCAGAAATTGAAAACCTAGTTCTGTTGTACCCATTCATACGTAATTGTTCATAAGTCTGCGTATATTTTTATGACTAAACACATAAAATTTGTACTGTGAAATCCAGATTTAGATGATAAATGCATTTTAGATTAATTGTATGGGATGTGCAAAGTCCCATGCAGTACTGAGGGCTGCTTGTGATATAAGAGTATCAAAAGCGATATATTCTATTTATATAGTTACGGAAGCTACAGAAGGTGTAAAAATAAAGGGTTACGCCTGACAGGCCATCTGTGAACTAGTACTGCCATACCCTTTGTAAATAATTTACAGTAGGAGTACAAAAGGACAAACTAAGGATTGGATTGTCCCCTGAGACTTGGATTTTCTTCGTTTCCTCTGGTTAATATTATAATCTTGGTATTATTTAACCTTGCTTGGTGCTCTATTCGTGAAATCATTGTAATATGTTTCCATTAGAAACCAGAATTTTGTGTAAATATAATGGAAAATTTTATTGGATGAAGTCCCATCCAATTTTCTAACTATATGTAAAAGCAGAAAGCTAAAGGAAACCATTCAAGGAAAACACTGTAGGGAAATCTGTGGGGTTTGCAGCATATTTAGAAAATACTGTCAAAAATCTGTTCCAACAAAGACTGGTTTTGCAAGTACGTAGCATAGGCAGGGGAGACTCCATGCAGATACTTACTGCCTGGAATCTGAGATGGTACGAATGAATTAATTTCTGCTACAAAAGCTGCTACTAACATGGCATCAAATTAGTGTACTTTGTCTTTCAGTGAGCTCCCTAATCTAGTGCCATCATCCATCTTCAAAGCCAAATTGCTTTCAAAACCAAAATAAAACTCAACCGGTGCTATTCCTTACTCGCCAAAAGATGAGATCTGAAGCATTAAGCTAATTTGACGGTTGCTCACCACCAGTTGCTTCTTTATATCATTTAAAAACCATGCCTCCATGTCAATTATAGCTTCCTCTTTGCCTAACTACCTCCCACCCTGACCCCAGCATTCCCATTTTCCTACAAGATCCCCATAACTGAGGACAAACATCCCTTGTGCAATAAAGCTCACACTCCAATCTGTATGTCCTTTCCAAACTACCACGCTAGGAGGGTTTGCCAAGTAACAACAGCTCGCCTGTCCTGTGTCAGACCCGGACCAACCAGCCCACGGTGTCAGGCTGTACAGGAGAGTGGGTCTCAGCTCAGCGGAGTGCCGTCGTGGTCTGTCCGGGGCATGCCAGACCACAAGAGGCGAGTCAATTTTATCCTCAGTCAAAAACCTTTATTGAGAATAAAAGCTGAACTGCAGATGTGTTTATTAAATATCTTAGAATTCTTAACAAGGCAGGGGAATACAACTGACAGGACCAAAGGCTAATACCGAACAACAGTAAAAAATAACACCAATTCCAAGTCTTGAAAGTCTTCAATGAATAGAAAATTCCATCACACTACAGTATTTGTCAAAAATAAATTACAGGGAATACAAACAGTGACACTAGTGAATTAGTCTGTTGGTCCCCCCCCTCTGATAGTACCAGTACTATCTATAACACCAGGCATCTGTGAAGAAAGTGCAAGAAACCTTCTCTGTTTCAGGAATGCCCCTGCTAAATCTAGCTGAGTAGAAAGGTGGTCAACATTGCAGCGAGTAGAACGGAACTGCAATCTTCAGTATGGAAATTGTTCCCATTTTTAGGTGCTTTTTTGAAAGTGCTCAAAAAGATTGGCAAATTCATTTAAATGAGGGATCTTGGAGAGCTTCTACCTGCACTGAGAGAGCACACAAAAAGTACACTCTAAGAAAAACGCGTGACAGTAGCTTTTAAAACAGTTAAAACTGAGGAGACCCCAAACTTCCAGAACATCCCATTGTTTTCTTCATTTGTTGTTCAAACTAAATTGCCCATGTTCAAGCTGCACTGGAAAACCTTTGCAGTTCTGTCTAGCTGAGGCTGAGCTGCTTCCCGCAGAGCTGGTAGATGATTCAGAGGTACTAAGATTACAGCCAGGAGAAGGAGGACAAATCCTTTAATTGTATAAAATCATCAGATTAAGACTAACCCGCTCTGTGGTTCACTGTGTTAGCGGAGAACTCTGCTGCCCAGAAACAAAATGTTTACAAAGTGCTGGAAAAAAAACCCCAAACCCAAAACCCAGGGGCAGAGCCAGACACACCTTTCCCTTCTGTGTCTACACACCGCAGGGAGTCAGGGGAACTCTCTTTGCTCCTAAGGGAACTAAATTGTCACCTATTCTCTTCTAAGCAATTGTCACAGAATTACACTCATGCTGGGTTAAACATTTGGGAAGAGATTTGCAGAGGAAGTTACCTGAATACTGAGGTAAGGCCTCAATTTCCCTACAGGACACACATTATTGATGTCTTCCCCCTCAGCACCACCTCAGCAAAACCACACATTCCAAATCACCTCCTTAATGGCTTCAAACCCTTCTTCTAACAATCTCCTACGCTGAAATAACAGCTCACCTAGTGGTTCGAAACCCAAATTTTTCTTCTGAATTAAGTTCTCCGAGCTATCATCACTTAGTGTGGTTACAGGAAAGTTTCAGAATCAACCGGTATTTGTCAACGTTACAACCCTTTTCCACAACCCCTCCTTTGGCTACTGACACAAGTGGCCCAGCTGATTCAGCTGGAGTCCAGTGCTTTGGTAACGCTTAACCACAGGAGTAACCACGTTAGGTGCGGAGGCCTACCTCAGCCAAAGACTGAAATTCCTTACCCTGTGTGCATTTAGGTTGGATCGTCACTGACTCGGGGGTGGGGAGGATCCAGGGGTTTACTCAATGAGCTGACTTCTGTCTACATGCTGTTCACAGGTATATTTTCAAGACTGGGTCTTTTTCAAAGGCGTCCCCTTCTTTCTCCACGAGAACAGGTGTGCTGAACTGTTACTCAATGTGAATAAAGAATGATGAATAGGGCTGTTTGCATTTAAATGTCTGTATTACCTCCTCCTTCAGATTACAAGACTTAATAAATGGATGTTGCAGCAAAGAGAGATACCTCGTGCACAACTATTCCTAAGGTTTTCTATAGGAAGCTGTACATTAAAATCCAGGTGAAGAAAAAAGAATAAACACTGCACTGCAAGAGACATCTGGTAATTATTAGACATGTAATCCTCTACTGTGCTATAAAAGGTTTGCTTAGCTGCTGCAAACAGTTGAAGCAGGTCACACCTTTGTCAGTTCTCAAGGAATTGCAAATGATGAGACAGCTGCATCCTTTTACCTCAGGTGTGAATACGGAGAAGAAGAGCCACAATAAATCTTTTGTATGCCTTTGTCATTTAGGGTATCTGGTCAAAGCAGCGTACTGTTTGTTTAGTTAACACAGCCTACTTTAGGAAATAGTGTGGTGCAACAGGAGCAGATGCGTAGAGGGAAACAGCCTGTGTTTCAGACCCATGTCCTCATAACACACGTTTCAGGGGGGTTATTCACTGACCGAGCTCTCTTGTGGCCCCTGGGCCAGTCATTAAAGGCTGGATCATGTCTTCTGGTTTAGTTTCACTCACCTAATGAATCCAGGGATCCAGTTTATGCACTAAGACCACTCCAGGATACAAACCAAAGCATAGCAAATGGGGACAATAGGGAGATTTGCTTCAGAAGTGCTCTGCTGATCCAAACTAAACTGCTAGTATAGCTGTACCCAGGGAAGCCCAGAAAACTGCCTAATTAGAGAGCCAAGTTGTCAGACATGTTAAGACAAATGAACTTCCTTCTGATATCTGCTTCAAATGAGCCCTGTTTCAAAACAGCGCTTGCACACCTTGGAGTCTGGAGGCTGCTTCTACTAACCTTTGCTGCAAACAGTACCCAGGAGAAAAAAGAAAAGTAACTGCACTTCAACATGGTATGAAGCATCTAGGTTATTTCTGCTCCTCCCTGCCAGCCCAGCAGCAGAAGAGTATGAGAGCCCCAGCACCTTCCCTCTCACTGGAAAACCATCCTCAACAATCAGCCTTTCCCATTAAGCAGGTTTACACCAGTGACTGATGCAAAGCAGCCCTGCAGCACTAAGGAATCTGGCCCAGCACATTTGTTTTAAGGCTTTAAACAGATAAATTAAAGTGAAATGTGTCTTTTAGGATGTCACTGTATAGGCAAGCTGAGAAATAAATTGAGCTTCACATATGCTTTTATAACACATAACAACTGTGACTGTCAACACAAGATCCTTTTCACTGTCAATTCACCATGCATTCTGTGAGACCTTGGGGCCTGCAATTATTTCATTTCCTTTCTTGTAAATGCAATTTCCACTTAGTTTGGTGGAATAAAGGTAGGCAAAAGGTGGTAGGAGTTGCTGTATTTTCTGATTAAGGTTATCTGCTCAACATTGTAGAAATCCACAAACTACAAACACAGTATTTTTCAAGAAGAACCTCACCTTTCTGTCAGGGTAGCAGTTCAAGAAAATGCAATGGCATTATTCATGTCAAATTAACTGTTTAACAAATCTTCATCTTTCTGATTAAATTAAAATGAAGATCATCTTTCTTCTAAGGATACTTAAATGAAATAAAAGGGGAAAACACATATGATTGGAAAAGGCATTCTGCTTTTAAAACTTGGTGCAAATTAAAGAAAATTGTAGAGCATAACAGGAAATTGGGCTCTTTATCCATTCAAAAATAAATGATAAAAGTACCTGCGGAGAGCGAAGTAAATATCAGTTCATAAGAATAGATGTGAACTGAATTTCCAGTTCATTTGTTGTGACTTACTCTTTTGAACCAAGCAACAGACACTTGCTAGAATTGGTACTGGTGGTATGTTTTAACTGATAGAGCAGGAAATCAGCGGTTTAATTAGCCATGATTACAATATTCTGCTGATCTGATTTGTCTCATCTATTTCCTTTTCTTGAAGTGACAAACCAACAAACAACCTGGCAAGGCAACTGAAGCAAGTGCACAGCCTAAGTTCAAAAGGAGCTTGGTATTGTAAAACAAACCAATCCTCCGTGGATCTGTCAGAAATAAATATTTCTGAAGCAGGTTTAACTCTTTGATGCTTAACTGGCACCTTGGGTCTTCAAACTGTTGTGACGAAAGATTATTCTGCCACCTGTGCAAATGCAGCACTAACTGTATTTTTTGTTTTTGAAGAATCTTAATCTTGAGATTTCAAGGTAATTCAGAATTTTTAGCAACAAACATTTAAAAGTAATAGTCAGGACTTGTTTTGGTCCAACAGATACTGCCCCACACACCTGCATATAGACCAATATGACTTACATGACTCTATTTTTCACCATATCATCCTAGAATGACCTTTTTTTTAAATCAAGACTTAACTGTATAATTATCATCCCTCTTCTCTTCAGGATATGGAAAAAAACCCTCAACCTTGCTATTCCTTAAAAACTCTTTGAGTTCTTTTTTTTGGCAGAGAAGATGAACTTTTTTTTTGAAGAATGTTCACAGATTTTATAGGAAAAGAACTTTATTACAGAGAGTTTGATTTCTACCTCCATGTGAGGCTGCAAATTATTTAAGGAGTCAGTGGTAAACAGCTGCAGACTGTACATTTATCCTGTTAACCAAATTTGCTATTAAATCACTTTCAAAATGCACCAGCTAAACAGATCTGGTACTCAAATATATCTAGAAATCCATATTCTACTTACTGTAATGTAGGCTTGAAGCCCGTGACACCCTTAAGCTGGTTAGAGACAGGACCTGAGTCAGGTACTTTGGAACTGAATTCCGTCTCCAGGTCTTTCTTGTTCAACGCTGTTTGTGCAGCACTGGCTCCCAAACCTAGCACAGGCAGAGATTTTGATTCTGATGTGGCCAAGGTTCCAGTGGGACCTAAAACCCAAAGAAAGTTTAATGCTTCTGTTATCCGGATTGACTGGTCTAGAAACAACAAATAAGCACAGCAGAATTCAAGCTAACTGCTTGGAATTTTAACGAACAGCATCCAGTGCATGCAGAGTATCAAAATACTGTATTTGCAGCTTCTGCTCTCCCCACCAGGATTAACCCTTTCTTGTACCACAAGCAGGGCTTGCTATATTGACACAGTCATGCACTCAGTCCCCTTGCCTTCTGGGATGGTAAGTCCTGCTGCCCACACAGCGCTACCAAGTCACAACTTGCCAGTGCTCTCTCAGCCTGAAGTGCAACTGGAGCAAGAGCCAGCCCAATGACAAAAAAGCCTGTTCTCATACTAATGAGAAGTCAGTGAACTGTCTACCTACAAAGTCCAAGCTAAAACCATACAGTGACATTAAAACCAGCCACATCTGCATCGACTATGGCATGCACTTACACTTGCACAGACTGTGTTTCTAGCCAGGCAGAACATTAACGGGTTCTTACCGATGATGATAGTAAAGCATAGCTTTAAAAACTGCAGGCGCTTGCTCTGCAGAAGAGGTTAATTCAAAACATTAGTCCTAAATCCTCATTTCTCTGGTTACCATTACTTTCAAGAGTATTTTCACAGTAGGCTCACACTATTAGCTCCAATAACAATGTCTGAGCTCCAGGCAGGACAGAGGAACCTGTGTATATACGGCTGTGTGCGCAGAAAATCCTGACAGAGGCATCTCTTGGAGAAAATGGGGATGAAAAGCGACAGGTGTGATGGGGAAGTGAGTCACTGTAGAAGTAAGCAGGGTTCTCCGTAATGGCTGAAATGGCAATGGTCTGGAAAAGAAAGTAAAGCTTCAAGAGTCACTTAATGCAGGGAGAGGAAGAGGACTACAAAGGAGTCCAGCCACTTACTGCCACTGTCCTGGTCAGTGGTTACTTTCCGGCGTCGCAGAACTCGTTCCAGCTCTGTTTCACTGCTGTCTGTTTCAAGGGACTTCAAGCTTCGGGAACTAGTTGATTTATTCAATGTTTCCTAAAGCAAGAAATAGGCATGAAAAGCTCTCTGAGGACCTATTATGCCTTGCCAAACATCTCACGTGCACAACGCAAGAACCTTTTAAACTGCAGAAAAGCAACTGCAGTTCTAGACCGGTGTGCAAAGCTCTTCCATTAGTACAACAGCGAGCATCTGGGGATTGGCTCACCAGTCTTCCCTCCCCTTACTTGGATTTCCCACTTTAGAGATTAACCATACTTACCTACACATTAGAGGGTTGATATCAGGCTTGAGAGAGATGCTCTGGATCACTACTGAACAAATTCTGATGTTTGCAGGGAACTGCCAATTTCCTCCATCTTAATATTTAAAGGATCTTAAAAAACTGCTACAGCGTTATCATGCCCATAATTAACCTCTATTAGCAAAAAGCCAAAGATCCATATTTTACGGCTCCAGCATGTTTTATATTTTAGCGTGGTCCTTTGTTGCTGCATCCTGGTGTGCACACGTATCTGTAGAAGTCAGTACGTACTAGCTGCAACTGCAGCATGTCATTATATCCTATAATCCAGCTGATCTGTCATAAACCTGACCCTATATCCACATACTTCATGGTTTCTCTTACGCAGAGAGTTAGATCTCAAGTTGAAACAGTTTTTTTATACATACAAAATAGAAACGCATGCTACTGCTGCCTTATGCCAAGGTTAGTATTTTGTATCAGTGAAGCTGCAAGCCCAGCAGCACTTTTCTTAAAGGGGGGGAGGGGGCAAAGGCTTTAATCAAAGCCTGAAACCTCCCAAACTTGCCCACAGGAATTTTAACATGCACATAGTGCATACTGCATGCATTTCCCAACTGACAAGAGTCAGTTACTGGATCAGCACCCACTTGACTGTAAAATTTCCCCAAAATGTTTACAATGCAACTGAAAATTTGGGACCCATATGCTATTTCATTCTCCCTCTGAGTCTTGCCATCTTTAGCAATGCCCAGGAATCCTGTTTATTCAGCCTTCCAAAACGTGTCAGACTTGTATAGAATTTTTCCAGAGCTTAAATAACATATTCTTAACATCTTTTGTTGACAAGCACATAACTTCTGAGCAGAAATAGCAAATGACAAAGGAAATGGCATCACAAGTTGCAAAAGCTGTGCTACTTTCAGGATCCCAGCAAAGTAACTCTAATTCTAATTCTTCACCCCTGCCCCCAAATTAAAATATTTTCTTTACCAACTATTTGAAATTTAACTGAGAAGGTACATTATTAATTAGTAGTATGCTCCAGATCTGTACAAATGTACATGTACGAAAGCAACTTGAACAACGAGTCACTCAAACTCTGCAATTTGCAGAACATAAATGTGTTTTGTTTGTAACAACTATATGGAGGTCTACATGAAATGCATAATTAGCATAGTAACAACAAACGTTTACTCCATCACATCCCACCCCCATGTTTGTTGTCTGACTGTGCATAATGATTGGTCTCAAGAATAGACTGGAATTGGATTTTACACAGTTTGTCTTATACTGCAAATATCCTGAAGGGCTCAAAAGCAACAAGCTAGATACAGAAGTACAGTGACTGCAGGTTTCTCTCTGCTTCCCCTGAGTACATAATCAAGTCTCCCCTAATGGCAGTGATACAGTGTCAAAGAAATAAAACAGCTATTAGAAAACGAAAGGACCTTCGGCAGGATCATTCAGCCCAACCCTCACTGGTCCAAACAGCACACCATATCAAACTATTCCTATAATTAGAGTTCAATTTAAAACATAATCTCTGTGTTGCATTTTCTATTTATCTCCACATTTAATTATGTGTCCCTCTAATTAGAGCTCGGCATTAAGGTCTGGTGGCTCTCTAGATCATTTCCTCCCTTCTTCCCCTGCTTTCATGTGACTGGAGAACAGTAAGTTTAACACGTCATTGGTGCCACACTCGTGATTTTAAATCACAGCACAGGCTGTGGCTACCCCCTCTGCTGTACTGCCTTGCATCACCCAACACAATACTGAAGTTATTTTTATAAGGGCTGTTTAGGTGCTATTATGGATGATTAGAATAATTAGCCTTACCTTCTGTAGAGTGGATGTGAAGTTCATTGCTTCAATACGGGCAGAATTTCACCATATTTCACCTTACAAAGGCAAAATTTCACCTCGTGCGCCAAAGCTGCACTTCAACTTTAAAAGCTTCAGGGTCACAGAAGTCAGGGAGCAAGAACTACAGCTCCTTCTGACTGTTTGATACAATTTTAGCACTCATGCAAAAGAAGCAACCAGTTAAATAAGCAATGCAATGTATGAGTAAAGGACAGAACAAGAGCAAACTTAGCATGTTGCTCTGAGGAGGACCAAATACATGCCTGAAGTTTTTATTTAGTGATAAATGGGTATGTGGACAGCTATTCAGAATCAATTTTGTCTACATATAAATGCAGACAGACTAGAGAGCTCTTACTCTATTTAGGCTACGTCTACACTAACAAGAAATTCGGTGCCTCAGGAGAGAGCAGGAGATCAGAACAGTTGATGAGGAGAACCCTACATCTACTGTATGTGCACTCCAGGGGCTTTACTTTGGACTAGATATATTCAGCTGCTTCTCCCTCCCTAAGCATCCTCACTGTGAGTACTTGGAAAGTTTCCAAAGGATCTATGGCAGATGCAGACCATAACATCCCCTCTAGTGGCAGGAACATACAAACCCAGAGCAGAGTTAACAGGCTCGTTTCCTCCAAAATACATTCTGTTAGCAAGACCAGAACCAATCTTTCGGTCAGACCAAAGTCAAAAGTGGAATCGGCGATTCACTCCAAAACTGCTCTACAGCTTCAAACCAAAACACTAATGCAGAAGTTTCAAATACTTAGCTATTTTGCACAGAAGGCCCTGTCAACTCAATGAGAAGAAAAAACTGAAATATAAACTATGAGTTTTCTTACCAGAATCCCTTTTAATTCTTTCATTGCACTTTCAGAGGGCTTTGGTGTTTCTGGCTGTAAACAAACACAACACATGCATGTTAAAAAACATGTGAAATGGACCGTGACAGACTTTGTACTTGAAGACGGACATCGCACAAGGGTCTGCTGCACAGGCATGCAGTTGTATTATGTTCCTCTGCTCCCTCCTCTCATGGGCACAGGTCTAACATTCAATCTATTTTCTTATACAGATGAAGGGAAAAGCCTTAGCTCTTAACACTGTGAATCACAGCCTATACATAAAGAAAGAGTATGCTTTTGTGAAGATGGTAAGCAATAGCTCCTAGAAGCCAAATTCAGGTAATAGTGCTAAGTGCTGCATAAAGGAAGAAATACTACTAAATACAGTCTACTTCTTGATCACCCCTTTACCCAGTTCAGTTATTCTCTCTGTGCTTTTTGTTTCTCAGTAGCTATTTGTTTACAAGATGTTTGCTTTAAGTTCCTTTCTGTGTCAAAGAAACTGGACTTCTATTTACTTACTGTTGGCTTCACTTCTGTTTCTGTTCTTCAGATATATGTTGCTCTAATTCTGAGCAAAGCAAATGAGGTAAGTGAAGCAAATGTATTCTTTTGAATGAATTTTACAGAAAGCCTGATTTATTTTCAGTGTAAATTACTGTACTTCACTAATATTGCTCTGCTATTTATTCCAAACCTTTGTTTTAGGCCTGCTTGACTGGTTGACTGGTCTCAGATGAACTCCCTTTTTAATTCTGTCCATCATTTCTTCAACAGCTTGTCTCTTCAGATCCGTAACTTCTTCACCTGTTCCAAAAATCAAAGAGCATATCACATTCCAGATATGAACAACAGAGAAATAGTACAAAGAAAAAAAACATGTTAAACAGATGGCCTCCTAAACAGCTTGCTTGCCACATACAGCCAGTTACCATAATCATAAATTAGTTTTAATGATGAAACAGCATTTACATATACAACGTACTTAGTTATACTCCATGCAGTAGGTCTTCCTGCCTGTACGTGTCATGCATATTGCTCATGTACTACCCAAATGCATGGGTTTTCTCAGTTTTATTAAAAATGAAAATGATAAGCATAAATATACAGGCTTTTTTTTCTCCCCATAAGTGGGCTGTTCACAGGGTCCTTCTTACAGGACCACTGTCTGACTCTTAATTTTCCCCACCACAAAGAGGCACTTTACCTTACACTGCATACAACTATATGGTAGCAGAAACCAGCAACCTCATGTCTCGTTAACAGGAATTCTGGTTTCTGGATACAGCGCTATTAGTGATCTTTGCTATCAGCTAAACTGTCACAAGCTCTTCAAGGATAAAATGCCAATCTACACAAACTGAGGATCCAGCTGTGGACTTCGCAAACACCAAACCGCAGTGCTTGTAGAAGTTTGGACAGAAGCAGGGCCCAGATCCCGAAAAATGCAAAGCTCCTATAATTGGAACTTGGGAATTGCAAAAGCTCAGTGCTACAGGCTGAAGCACCAAGCACTGAATAATACGGCCCCAATTCCACTGTATCTCTTCACTGTGGCTCAGCAGAAATTTCTACAGCTTCATCAACACAGGCCAAGTTCATAATGCCCCATGGCGAGGCCTGTATGCAGCCCGTCACAAGACTACCAAACGCGTCTTATATTTCACATGGGTTTAAGAACCCGGCTGGAACGACACACCAATATTTCAGACTGAACTAAAACCACACATCTGAAGAACACTGCATCTAGTTAAAGGGCAAAACTTAAATACCATGAAAGGAAATGGTTGCTTCTTCAAGAGATTCAGTATCAGGACTGCAAAGTGTTCAGATGAAACGGGAAACTGTGTGATGAACCTAAACAATACCTGTTAACTTATCAGTGTTCTGGATAACATTAACAAAAGACACTTAACGTGCCATACCAAAAGGGAAAAAAAAGAGTACTTAAAGCAAATACATGGAGAAATATGGTTGACACTATTCAAAGCTGCAATGTTGTACCTTATATAACAGTAATTTTAAATAGACTTTCGCTCTCTCACTTGTCAGGGTACTATTGATGATTCATAGAAATGCAGTTTCTGTATTGTAAGCTGATTTAATGTCAGGCTTTAATTTCACAAACAGGCTGTTTCAAATATAAAAGCTTAATTGATGGTACGGGATAGAAACCACTCATTCTAAGTCCTTAACAAGGGTCAAAACAAGCCTCAAGTTGGATATAATAACTAGATCAAGAGAGAACTTTCCCCCTTTTTTTATTTTTATTTTAAGAACAGCTCAACTATTAAGAGAAGAAGCAGTTTATATGTGATTGAAGAAAGGTCAGAACTGTTAAAGTTTGCTAATAAATAATGAAAGAATGGGGTGTAGAGAACTTATAGTGAATTTCATAGTATTTCCCGCAATCACTGTTTGTAACAGTCTCAACAAAAAGGTGTAATCAAAACATCTAGGACACTTCAAGGTAAGGAAACCTGATAAATGAAGGCAACATAATTGAACTTTTACTGAAAGATAAGATTGACTCTTCATCAGAGATCTCGGTACAAGGTCACTTCTCTAATTATTTCACCCAGACCAACAACCTTACTTCTCTCAGACTGGTAACCAGGTCCCAAAGATCCCCCCAGGGACCTGCCCAAGTCACCCCATTCCTCAGTTCCTCACCTGAAAAATGGGAGGGGTAATACTTCCTTCCCCCACTTTCTGCCTGTTGGTCCCATCCAACAAACCAGCCATGCTTACATACCATTACAGTCTGCTAACAGCGTTTTTTTTAACAGTTATATCCTATACCTAGAATTTCAGTCAGGTTCCCTTCTGCAGCCCCCTTCTTTGTTTAAGTGGCAGCAAATAGGTTAAGCAATTCACTACAAACAAACTCCTGCTGTTTCAGAAGGAAGATAGGAACAGCGAGAAAAACCTTGGTTATTTAACTGGCAATGCTTGTCTAACTAGCTCTGACTCCTCAGGCACTCATGATCTGTACTTAAATCCTGTTCTCAACCTACTAATCTTCCAGCTTCCATTAACAACAATAAAATGCAATTTCAGCTGTTACTTTGCATGCAGAGTCACCTTAGTGCAAGATTCTGTTTTGTTTTAGGTTTTCAGTATTGTTAAAGGATTAGCATTACAGTCAACTCCCAGTGGTAATTTTGCAAGATATGAATTGAGGGATGAAAACTGAAGCATTTAACAAACTAGCTCTGCGGAGAGGCTCTGGACAGAAGAAATCAGAAACAAGAAGCCATTTGGAAATTGGAAGCTTCCCTGTATTATGCTGTATATAATCTGCTCTCCGCTTAATGCTTGTTGGGTTTGTTCTTTTGCCTCTTCCAGATAACCTGTGGAAGTGCAAAGCCCTGCACACACTGTAGCTGCAGCTACATGCTGTAGTGTCTCCAGTTTGCAGGCACAGGCTGAGCCTCTCAACCCTGCTATGGTGCAACTACTACAGGCAGTACCAAACTGCCAGGGTGGAACTCAACAAGCTGCACGGAGTCAGTGTAACAGCATGGGGCCTAAATTGAACCATCCTGTTCTCCCCATCCCTCTCATCCAGCACATCACCATACCCAGCTAAGTACTTCTCTCGTCAGGTCCTTCTGTGAGCCTCTAAGAAACTTGACCACCCTCTTCCCAAGGGAAAAAAAAAGAAAGATTACTTTTTCTGCCACATCAGTGAATGAAATCAGCTCAATGACATCTCTGATAAGCATTAGAGCCAGAAATAGGAAGATTAGAACTTTTCTTCAGTTACAGCAAGTGCTAGGTCTTCCCTAAAGGTTTTTGATCTGCAGCCTCAAAGACTGTTCATACTAAAATCTACTGGAAAAAGTAAATTGGATGCTGATCATCAGCTCAGTTGTAGAGGCATAGATGGCTATGAGGGCTACACAAATTTGCTTGGGATCTTGAGGAAGCTTGCAGTAGAACAGAATAGAATAGAGTATTTCTGTTGGAAAGGACCTACAACAATCATCTAGTCCAACTGCCTGACCACTTCAGGGCTGACCAAAAGTTAAAGCATGTTAAGGGCATTGTCCAAATGCCTCTTAAACACTGACAGGCTTGGGGCATCGACCACCTCTCTAGGAAGCCTGTTCCAGTGTTTGACCAACCTCTCGGTAAAGAAATGCTTCCTAATGTCCAGTCTAAACCTGTCCTGATGCAGCTTTGAACCATTCCCACGGGTCCTGTTGCTGGATACCAGGGAGAAGAGGTCAGCACCTCCCTCTCCACTTCCCCTCCTCAGGAAGCTGTAGAGAGCTATCAGGTCACCCCTCAGGCTCCCTTTCTCCAAACTAGACAAAACCGAAGTCCTTAGCTGCTCCTCATAGGAGTACCAAAGCTACAGTACCAAAGATACCACTTCCTATCTCAGAGCACATATACCTGAGCCGGAATCACATTTCTGGACTGCAAGGTAGATGAATACGCTGGGACATGGATAGCAACAGTTACTGTTGACAATTATAAGCATTTGCATCACTATCTGTACCCACAGTTCGTTTTCACCAGCTTTATCTGCAGTACCTAGTGAATAATCTGCAAGACTTGAGAAAGGATGAGCCATACCTGACTCCTGCTGAGGAGGTTTCTCCTTCTTGCTCACATTGGTGTTGGAGTGAGATCTCTTGCGAATCATTGACATGAGAGACCTTTGAGAAAATGAAACTGCAGATTGTCATTCTGTCCTGTATTACACACTGTTAGAATGAAGTTGAACATGACACACAAACAGCTTGCTTATACCTGATTATACAGCTACTTACAAAAGACTCATTTAACAGTTCTTGAATGCAGATGTATGTACTGAATTACCCCCCACAATTCCTCCCATCAAAATGCACCAGAGAAATTTATTTCTTTTTAACAGACATTAGGCACAAATCAAAACACTCCAGATTTGAATATTAAAAGACAGTGTCTCATTGTGACACATGACAAATTGAAGCTGCTCTGGCATAATAAAAGGAAAGAAGAGCTGTAGATATTGAAGTATTATTCTCCAGAGGACACTTAAATATGGTGATCAGTATCTCCTCACCAACTCCAAGTTTGTAATCTTCTTACAGTGTCAAATAATTATCCCTTCACTATAGTCAAAACGTAGAAGTCCAGACAAGGAAATGATTCATCTTAAAGCCCAAGTACAAGCTCCTATGCACATCTGATGTGTCAGTGGGGCCTATCACTCCCTACTGAACATTGCTCCTTACAGAGTAGAGCGACCCACCTGACATAAAGGGTCAAAACTCTGCTCCAGACAAGAGCAGCATCCAGTGCTTAGGCTCTGAAACAACCTCTATGCACATAAACATCACAGTGCATGAAGGAAATACTCTGATTTAGCTACCACAGGGCTTAAAAGGAACAGTGTTATCTATTCCAAATAGTAAAGGGCACAAACTTAAACAAACCAAACAAAAAAACCCCACAACACCCACACACAGTTAATTCATGCTACACATTAGTGAGAAAGAAGCGAGCAAGCCAAATAAGTTAACGGACGTAAAAGAAGCAGAAGACCAAACGCAGTTTTTCAGAACATGTTTAGTATAGATCTCTAAAAACAAAGCAAGATGCACAAAGGGATGAATTCTCCCTACTAATCATCTCTATTCACACATTTAACACAGCAGTGAACACAACTCCTGTATGTAGTATCTATTACAGAAGGCTAGAAAGTGTCATCAAAGTCCATTTATTTTTAAAACCAAGCAAACAACATGAAGATTAGCTGAGTTCCTAAAATTTACTAAGCACACTTTAGGGCTCAGTTAATTAATTTGGATCTAATGCCTGATACATAATATATTGGTCAGCCTCTTTCACAGTCCTTTGCAAAAATCAGGCTTAATTTTGATAATTTCACACAAAACTGCTTGATGATGGGGTGGTAATTTTCTGGTGTTTTTTTTTTTTTTTTTCTTTTTAACTTATGAAAGCAATTGTGGGAACTCAATGGAGTCTGCATTTTCGTCACCAGTACCCGACAGGAAGGGACACACTGTAATCCAACATATCCTTTAGTTCAAAGGGGTTTTCTTAGCAGTAGATTCAGACAAGCATTTCACAAGTCTGTAATTACAGCTATCAGGTGAATAGAAAAAAATAAATCTCCTAAATTTAGAGGAGACAGGTATCCCTCCTCCTCCAAAGTCACAATCTAGACAATTTGTTAGGCTTGGCAAGGCAGACACTGTTCAAAATTGGTCAGGGTGTTAGTCTGTTGGCAGGTGGGGCACAGAGTGCATCCTGCTGGTAAAGAGCCCAAGAGAGATGGAGAAAGCCTTTTTTTCTTTAAAGACACTCTTCCTGCTTGGATGCAAGCTTATGTAATGTATTCTGCTTCAGCAAAGCATTAATGCTGTGACCCTTGATTTAAGCACTTACCGTATAGGGTTAGGAGGAGGGGGAGGAGGAAGAGGAGGAGGGGGCGGCGGTGGAGGAGGTGGTGCAGGATTTTCAGACTGCTGTATTCGTTTTTGAAGTTCATCAACTGCACAAGAGCAATAAAACAAACTAGAGCGAGTTCTTGGTTTCTCACATCTGCTCTGAAAACCAACTCTGATGGTTTAAGCAAAACCAGCTACTAATTAACTAAAAACCAAACAACAAGACTAAAACACACAGCTGCTACGAAGTCCTATTTTTGACAACATTTTCTAGCAAGAACAATGTCCTAGATGCACAGGATTCTCATTAAACCAGTTTATCTCCAACCTAAGTTACTTTTGAAACTAAAATGACACTCTCCCTCCTACAGGATTCTTCATATAAAATGATAAAGTAGGGAAAAGTTTATCGCATTCCTGCAATGGTCTATTTGAGAATGAACTAACAAGAGATGAAAGAAATAGAACAATTTCAGCTTCCACACTTATCTCTGTCTTGCTGATGGTGTGGGTTTTCCCCATAAAAATGGTCAAAACCAAGCAGTGGGCAGAATGGATTCTTTCTCTCCTGTTTTTGTGTCAGATCTAAAATGTCGAAATTACTTTCCTGCACCTGAAATGTTGTCAAAGGCAATTAACTGGGGAAGGGTAGAAACAGAGGGAAAAAAAAGTCTTAAATGTCTTTAGGTTACAAAAATTCTTAGCAATTGTTCTGAACACAGTGCGAATTATGGCAGAAGTACAGAATATGATTTCCAAAGTGGATCTGGTTCTTTGTTCTCGTAATGATGGATTCAAATTAAAATTACAATCTTTAACATTTATTTTTAAATTTAAAAAGGAAAAAAAAAATAATCAACTGAGTGAGTTTAAATTCCAGGTACAATCTTTATGCTGATAAATTCCTTATGAAGGACAAATAAGCCTGGAAGGAAAGAATCTGCTCTGAAGGTTAGATTTTTTTCCAAGGCAGCTGAAGAGAACTCATGTGCTGCCTAGGCATATTTTTAAGGCTAGGTAATGGGAAACTCTAACACAAAGCAGTTCCAAGCAAGACTGCTAACAAGCTTAAAGATAATCCTGCTCTTAAGGACATGTTTCGGAAAAGCATGGCTATACGTGGAGTCTTAACTAAGGATAGGGACTTTGGCCTCCTCTGAGGGGGGCTCAGATGCTTCTCTGACCAGGTATCATACTTAAAACTAGCACCTGCTTAGACCCTGAGCTGAACAAGGACTGAAAGCAAAGGCACATGGAAATACTTAACCAACATTCTCTATAGCGAGGCCATACACACCAGTGGCCCTTTTTAAAGGCAATTTTAAATAAAGAGCATTCGGTCAGAAATTTCCTCATTCAATAGATAGGATGCAGACAAGCCAGGCACCATCCTGACAGCAATAACTGTATGAACACCTGCACTGCAACAAAATCCCTCCTAAATACTCTGTGAATCTTTTCTGCCCAAATTCTTTGGGCATTAGTTTAAATCTTTGAGACAGACACACACAGTAGCTAGCAAGACTGTTTCTTTCCTTTCAGTCACTTGACATGGAACAAAATATTTGACTACAAGTAAGAGATTTAGATGTGTAATTCTTATGGATATGAGCCATAAAAGCTCACCGGATTTGTTTGGCTAACTCCTTTTGTAGGGCTCTGAAGGCAGTACTTACCCTTCTAAATATCTGTTTAAAAAAAAAAAAAACAAAACACTCCCCCAGACCCTCTCACATCAGCAGAAATTGTTTTCTCACATGTCAATATGAAGGGCTAAATCATGTCTTTATTTTCACTGGTGTCTTCTATTGCAAGACTATTAAATGGTTAGGTAGCTTGATAATTATGGGATGTTTTTGTACAATTCATACAATGTAGTCTCCACAGTCTGATAAATCACTGTGCATCTTTGCAAAAAAAAAAAAAAAAAAAAAGAAGAGCAGAGTTATCCCATTTTACTTATTTTTAAAACTCGGTAAGAATACATTTTGACTGAATATGAAGGATTGTGTCTTTCACATGGAAACCCACTCACATGTATCGATCCATCTCGGGGCAATCTAACAACATTATTTTTATACCTTATGGAAGTTTTACAAGGTTATTCTCTCACACACATTCTGGACACAACTGTTCTGTGGCTGTACTTTGTCTTGTGAAGCACAGGTCTGGATCTCAGCTACACAAAAGCTGTTGCTTCTGGGGTCTCAAACATAACATGTATAATTCGATTAGACATGCACCACTCGCATCCCCCCAGCTGCACATCTAAAATGAAAGTTATTACATGATTTTACCTGAATGCTTTAGGTCTCTAGCTTTTTCTTCTGAGTTCTGACACTTGAGCTCTAGTTCTTTTTTATCTTCTTCCAAAAGTTCTAGTTGCTGTTTAAGACGACTAATCTCCTTATGCAGTGCTTGATTCTCTAGCTGCTCTTCCAATTCTTTGATCTGCAGTTGGCAAACAGCATTCATTACAATAAAACGTATTTTCTGTCCTTTCTTTTGACAAATAATCCATTAGGCACAGTTATTCCCAAAACCATGATGTTATACTATAGGAGTGAACTACAAGTCCCAGAAAGAGGACAATTTTTGAATGAGAGCTGGACAGATTTTTCTGAAAGATGTCAGAATTTTCTGTTATGATCCTAACTTGTTTTATCTCTTCTTTAGAATACATCTTTAGCTCCAAAGTACTTAAAGCTATAAGATGTTCCCTTTTTTCTTTTTATAGAGTTTTTATCACATAATTAGAATTTAAATTCAGAACGTTTCTTCATCTGAAGCACAAGAACATTGACATTTTTGTTCTCTTACTGACTGCTTCCACTGACAGGCTGGTTATTTAAACCCCCTTGTCTCAACTCATGCAGATGCCAGTGGGTGAATTATGGAAGATAAAGTTTAGAGGCAGCATTGAGGTGCAGAGTGGCAATCACTTCCCAACTCCCTAAATATATACATTTTGCTCTAGACTTCAAGGAGCCAAAGATGCAGAGGTTTTCTATGAACCAGCAATTATTCTTCCAAAATACTCATTCAGAAGCATGTGAGATTACCTATAGTCTTAGTATGGCTGCATTGATGAAAATACAGGAACTGTCTACTTATTCCTAGCATTACTCTATTACCAGAGTTTTAAGAACAGGCCTCACAGCTAAGGGAAAACTCATTTTCAAGCTTTCAAGTGAAGCAATGGTGTTTTCTCCTAGTTAGAGATTGACCTAGTCCAGTTTCAAGGAATGTATTTGTTTAGATCCTAGCACTTCAGATCCTATCACACCACTTTGCAGCATTCACCTAACATTTCCCTGCTCCAGTGTGTCTGGCTCTTCCTCATGCATTTCTTTAACAAGTGACCAGGCTACTAATGTGAACTGCCTACCTCTCACCTCCTGGTCTTCTTAGCTTATCCCCAAAAAACACCCTTTACAGTACTCAACGTCCAAAATATTCTCCTGTCATCTCTTCTTCACTTAATGGAACTTGACTTAATGCTTGTAATTGCACTTTACTGGCATCTGGAATAAAATACTTACCTAAACCAGAGCCTTCAGGCTGAAAAACCTTCAGGTTTTGTACTCATGTCTTACCAGTGACCCAGAAGAAGGAAATCACAATCTCGTCTGAAGTTTAGTTTTTAGATTGCAAACTCTTATGGGGGACAAGATTTCAAATAATTCTGAACATAACAAATACATGATACTCCTTAAAATCATGAGGCTTTCAGACTTCTGCACGAGATGAAAAGTAATCCTGTTTTACCTTTTGTTGGTGTTGAAGCCTCTCTTCTTCTAATGTGTGGGTTAGCTTAGCATTGTCATCCAAAGCCTTCAAAAGCTGTTGATCAGGAGCAGAATTTTGCAGAAGCAACTGACTTTGCCTTTTCATCTTGTTTTGTTCAATAAACATCTGCCAAAACAAAACCCACCCACAACAAAAACAATACTTAAGCACAGTCTAATGCTATCCTGGAAAAAATAGCACTTGGAAAGAAAATGAAGAAATTAACATCATGTTAATATGGTAGGGATAGTGAGGAAGAAGGTGAGAATGAAAAGGAAAGGAAGTTTGAGAGTAAAAATTACAAGAGCTAAGCTCACACTGAAAAGAACCAGGTGTCTGCCAAGAGAATCACCCACTGCTACACCTCAATTACCCACATGTTAGCGGCACTCAATTTGAATGCATCTCTGAATTTTGTTTCCTGTAAATGGGAACAATCTGATCTCTATTCTGGGAGCTCTGGAGAGATTAAAAGAACTCTAGGTGGAGGAAAAAACGCCTAGGAATTCACAGGCTACCTCCTCAAACACGTCTGCAAACCTTAGCTTAAAGCCCATTTATTTGAGGGTTACCTGGATATGTGAATGATGGAGAGTCTTCAGGAAATGAATTTCAGTTCGTGTTTGTGTAATCAGTGTATGCACTTGCCCCAGGAAAAGGCATTTCAGGGCAATTTCAGCCTTTTAGCTGATCCTTGTGTTCTTTCCTCTTCCCCAGTTATATTTTTGATGTGGGGAAGGGATACGTTAGGGGATAAAAAAAATTAATCAAAAATTCTAGAGACTTGACACTGATAAAAATATCACACATTTCTCTAGGCTTCACCTAAGAAGTGCAGAGGATGTCAGCACATGCAGTTTCCATGAGAGGTATGTTCCTTCCAGACTGTTTAAGAATGAAGAAAAAAAAGATTGCTTCCTGCCAAAAAAAATTCCTAGTGAATTTATTCTGCATCTTGACATCTCTTTCAGGTAGAGTGTTCCCCCCCAGGCAACAGGGGCTTCCACTCTTGACAAACTCAGCTGTGCCTATTCTTACAGCAGAAACAGGGATTGGGTCATGCTGAGGTTTCAGATGAGTATGCACAGGTCAGCAAAGCATGCCACTTATGGCAGGAGAACAGAGAACAGCCTGAGAATGCAGACACTCCCTCAGACTGTAAAAACACCATTGTATAGAACAGCAAAAGCAAAAAGATATTTTAAGAATAATTAGAAATACAAAAGTTCCATGAGATCTTTTCAGGTTCCCACACTATTTATTCACAAACCAAAATTACAGATACAACATATGGTTTCTTCCTGTCTGGTGCTACTGCAATGCTATGCTAATTTTTTAATTTTTTTTTTAATACAATTGGATTTTAAAGAAATATCAGCTGTTGCAGTTTCATGGCAAGCATTCCACCCAGTGCTTTGCACGGACACTTCAACTGAGTCTTCGAGCAAGGAACTCTCTCTCTAGCCGTACATACAGACCGAGAAGCCTGCTGACTGTGCTGAACTTTTAACTCACAACGCAGCATGCTTGACCCTGCGTGCCAAGAAGAGTCAATTGATGCGGCCTTAAGCTAATAAAACCTACAATGAACACTTCACTGGGTAAAGCTGCGACATGGGGGTAGGCAATAAAGGACTGGAAGTATTCGATGAAGAGGAAATGATGAATACAGGCTCTAGTACTATACTTCGTTATAAAACAAACAAAAACAAATTTATGACAATACACAGGCCACTGTGGCGTGGTGCAAATGTGTGCCGGACATCAGCTCCCTGTCCCAAAATTTTGCCAGTCAAACCAATTATGCTTGTGTTACCTTACACTAGTAGGGTTGTGGCAAAAACAATTCAAAGGCAAGAGAAGTTCAGAATCAAAGCTACCCACCCCAACCCATAAAGATTTGCCTTTGTACTGCAAATCATCTACTTGTTTAACATTTTATCTTCTTAAAAGAAACAGCATCTTTGAAACATCATACTTTAGAAAGGCCTCTAAATCACTGCTAAAGAACTCAATACTGTCTTAAAGCCTCCTGCTTTCCTGTTAAGTCAGTCAAAAGTTATTTAACCCTGACAGAAATAACATCTCCCTCAAAGCCACCTTTGGCAAACATCGCAGTTTACCTACTGTGAACCTTCAAAGCAAAGTGAGAACTTGGGTTTCATTTTTTTGGAATCTGAAAAATAGTTTGAGGTGATAATTCCAGATTTTTGCTCCCTGAGTTTTTGCCACTAAAACCAACAGAACCGAATTATTCCATCCTGAGTGAGCAGAAAGCTGCTGAAACAAGAAGAAATCAAGTAGAGCAACCTGATTTCTTCAACTTGAGCAGATACTTCACCAAATGTAGAAAATTCATATTCACTTTGTTTCATGCTCTTCTGCAACAAAATGAAAAAAAATCCTTTTGAAGACTTGGGTGAAAACCTTTTCATTCAGAAGTTTCCACATGAAGCCCTGCATTTTCAATTAGCTTTATAAATTGCTTTCATGATATTGCAAATATGTTCCTGCTTACAATATACGTGGAAGTGTCTTCTGCACCACAAAAAAAATCTTGTTGCTTATAACAATGCTGTAATTAGACACATGGGAATCAATTTCTCATGCGGAGTCCCATCCATTTCAGAAGTTACTCACACATGTCCTTGAAGTACTAGCATATTCCAAATGGAAGGGACAAAACTAGACAAGACGGTAGTGGTAGATAAAGCAGAAAGCAAGCTGGTGATAAACTGATTGCAAGTTTTTGAGAGGTTGCTCTGTGTGTTTGACACGGTACAAAAAAGACCCTTCAAAATTAATTCTAATTTAAAATTTAAAAAACAATTCCTGCTTCAGCAGGGCAGAAACCTGGCTGCCTGCACAACCCTGAATATTAATTAAAGTGACTGTTGAAAGGGCAAAACAGCTACTAACAGGATTATTTGGACTAGGTGGAATTTAACCAACTGATGGATTAGTTCCGACTTTACCACCTGCTAGACAATTATCTGCAGAGTATCCCAATCAATGCTAGAAACATAAGGCAATGCTGTAGGAATCTACTGAAACCAAAGGCAGATCACAAAGGACAACAGTTTGCTTACATATACCATTTTCATTTAGAAAATCTCCAAGTGTTGTGCAAACCAGCTACGTCTATTTTCCTCTTGAGTTTACAGACAGAAGCTCCAAAGTGCAGGAAATCTGGGACTCGGCCACTTTCCATCAGCAGAGTTTGCACAAGAACTGGGGACGGGGAAAGAGAAGGGGGCGAAATCCTGAAAATAACAGAAGTTTTTCCCTTGACCTTAATGGGGCCACACCTCATTCTCAGACCCTTGCTCTAACCATTACCATACAGAGCATTCACTGCAGCTGTTTTTTGTTTACACCAGAGCTGAAAAAGGAATTCTTCCTCATTAAAAAACTTAGAAAGCAACTCTGTTAGTGTCAAGTCCCTGGGAACTTCGATCGTCGTTCAAGTAGCGTTCAGGGTATAACTGGATGCTTTCCAACTAACTTCTCTCCCAGGAGCAAAATGAGGCCAAAGGAAATGCTTTGATGTCCGTATCTTGCTACATTTCCATCTACACATCATTTGGGTACTCACTCTGTAGAATAACTTTTTTGTCTTAGCTACAGCTTGAAGGGGGAAGAATGTCTCAACACAGCAGCACTCTTATAATGAGGTAATCATTGGCTGCATAAAGTAAAATAAAAATCAGTGGCAAATGCTACCCACTATGAATAGAATAAGAAACGGTATGTAGCAAGGCAGAGTCAAACTTCGGAAGTCTCAAACAGAAAAGAGACGATCAATCAACTGAGCAGTTGGTCCTGATTTCAATCCTTGGCAGCACTGGTCCATCCCCTCCACATCCTAGTGAGAAATCTTTATGGAGTGGTAACTCACTCATTTATATTTGTCTTAGTTTACAGGAGCTGATATCTATTGCATTATGTGTACCCTGAGGCATTATAGTCTTGTGTTCAGACCTGAAATAAGTCTCAACAGAGGTAGGGTCAAGGTACTTTTATCTCCCCAAAAGAACAGGCTGTTTGAAGGATTTTATGTGATGGGGGGGACAGAGTGATCTTGTCCGATTATGGCTTGAAAGGGCACTAAGTGGCTTCAAATTCAGGAGGTACTCAGTTTAAAATATAAATCCAGGTGTGGATTTTAGTTCAATGACTAATCAGGAAAATTATATATATAAACTCTAACTTCTAACTGTTTACCTGTACTGTACTATATTTTATTTATATTAACTTAACTGTACTGTATTATTACTGTACACCTGGGCTTCTGAGCTTCACTGCATATAAATATTACAGCAGGAAACAATGGCTAGTGGGTTTTTTTTGATACAAGAGTTGAGAAACAGATGTATCTTATTAAAACACATTAAGAAACACACCCATAGTTTGGACATTGAACTAGAAATGCTCTCTCTACACTCAGGCTCAAAGCTGCACATCAATGGTATCAGCCTCGTATGAGTTACAAATCCCTTGCAGTTTAGTGGGTTCATAGGTGTCTGAAGCGCTACTCAGGAAAAAAAGCTACAACAAATAAATGGGTTCTGCAGTTAGGACACAATCCAGAAAACTTACTTCAGCACAACCTGAATTCTAAGTGCATGTGGCATTACTCTTGATCTAAAAATTTTTTATCTGGTGCTTATATTCTTCCCCGCCTGGGAACTGCTTCTATGGAAAGTAACTGTCATGTGATGTTAGACAGAAAGAGAAGACTACCCAAACGGCTAGTATCAAGGGTATGGAGGGCATAGGACAAGACTCTAACAAAGAAAAAAAAACCAACCCCCAAGTGAAGTATGGAAAACCAGAGCAATGCATTTCTGACAATGTGCTATGACCTTCATAGACTTCCTCCTTCAGAGAAGCCAAAGATTCAAAGACTAACCCTAGCTGGATTTTCAAACTTCCACAGAAAACTGAGCAACATGATCATGAAAAAGGACATATGCACAGTAATGGACAGCCAACACTCACTCCTCTCTCTCTAGGTGATTCATAGTATTTTATGGTTAATAGTTTTTGTTAAGACCTGCATCAATTTTAGACTAATAAAGATATAATAGTTGCTTTAGTTATTTTGCTAACTGCCAGACAACTTCTAAAGGGACTATTTCTAAAGAGCTACAGGACGTAGCATTCAGAAGTTCTGTGGCTCAAAAGAAGAGGTCTAGTTTACTCAGAATGGGGGAACTGGAGTAGATGAGTTAACCCTACTTCTTGTCCATCATTTGCTTCTCACCACAGAGGTGCTTGGACCATGTGTTTTGAGTGTGAGAAAACTGAATCCCCATCAGCATTGTGCCTTCCTTAAAAACACAGTATTATTTATTTTACCAGCCTGTCCTGTACAATAGGGTTTTTCAAACTATGGCACTCATTCTTCACTTATGAGGCATAACTGCCCAAGGCCCACAATAAAGGGAAAAAAAAAATATATCTATTTTTACTTATTTCTTCATTTCCTGCAGTTAACTGTTTTCTTGGTAGAAATATAGTGATACATTCTCTAACGCTCACAGCCTTACAGCATTTAGACACCATCTAATATATTCAGCAATAGATCATATACCACATGAAAAAGGAGGAAACCTCTTTACTTTTTTTCCCCAATAGATTAATTGCCTGAACAAAAAAGAGAAAGGAAAAAAAAGAGAGAGAGACCAAAGGGATAGTTTCCCAGAGCATACCTCTGTTATTGTTTCAGAAGCCTGTTCTTGGGAAAAAGCTTGATGAAACATATTAGTGTTACATCATGCTTCAAAAGTGGTAACATTCAAGCTCAGGAGAATTCAGGTACTAACCGCTTATCATGTCTCTTTAATTATTATGTCCAGTTCAGTCAGCTGGACTGCAAATTAATTATCTGCAGATACCAGTTGCTGTTGAACTATCCTTGGTAATGCACAGAGTGTGGTACTTGCAAGCACTGAGTTGCTCCATGAGTGCTGGTTTTGCAGTATCCACTCACAGATGTAGAATGTTTATGCAAAAGTCCTCACAAATTAACTCAAAAGGTCACAAATGCATCTGAGGAAGAGTTCTTTGGGAGCTCATGTCATCGAGATAACCAAATCCATCGCACACAACCTCATGAGTAGCGCACACATCTGTTAAGAATGACAATAATTTTTCTTAAGTCTTATAAAATGTTAGACACCTTTTATCTTTCAATAAGGGAAGATTCAGTCCCAGATTAAGTAACATCAGCTGTGCACTGGCCCAGGCACAGGATGCAGGCATTTTGAGGTAAACAAGTTACATGCAAAGATGATGTTGTGTAATAGTCACTTAGAAACACAGACACAGGCATGGTATGCTGTTTTAATGAATCTTAAGTGTTGAGAATTAGAGGGAAAGTCAAGGAAAAGGTGAACAATGCACATTACAGATATCATAGATTTTTTTAATCCATCTGGATCACAGTTCCTTTGAACGCAGCCTTTCAAACTCTCAAACCACAAACTATTCTACAGATAACCATAAACACTTGGGAAACCCTTCTGGTTTTTTTTCCAGTTGTGTGTTTTGAGAAAAAGCCTATGCTAGCCTCAAAAGTGAGAGGAACCCCAGCAAACCTGCTCAGCAGTTTGACACTTCATTTCTATTTATCCAGGACACAGAGGATAGAAAACAATAGCTCAGTACTAACTTTGAGAGCACACTGCCTCTTCTCCGGGAGGTTTCCAGAGTAACTTTAGGTGCAGGGGTTGTCTCCATGCCAGCGCACACGACAGTAATAAACTGTTCACTTTACAAAATATTGTTGCAAGGCAGGATGTATGCTTAATAAACCTTTTATGCCAGATTATTTTGTTAAACTCCTGGGATTTTTACATTGCTAAGACTTTCAATTCACTTCTCTCACTGTGTTCCTCCCCTTTTGGCTTGCTTTGGCTGTATGTATTGTATTTTGCTCATCTTTGTGGAAGAGTGCTTTTCAGGGCTAGCCTCTACATTACTGCGATGGCCTTCAAGATACTCTCTGCCTTCCTTTGTTTTCTTATAAACTGCTCCACAAAGAGCTGAGAGATCTTAAAGTGTCTCTTAAAACATGACACTAGAATTCTGGTAAAGCTTGCCAAGATTCCTCTGTTAACAACCCTGTTTTATTCAGGTAGGTACAGATTTTTCCATGCCCCCACCCCTTATACACTCTATTTATTTTATGCAGATTCCTGTACCTTTCACAATGGATTGTGACTCACTTCAAACCCTCTTTCTTTTTCCTTCCCCCTCTCCACACCACGGCTGACAATATTTACTCAGTTTCTTTAGAACCTCTAAAGAGCACGAATTCTAATGTTTGAAGTTGGATCATTTTTGATTAATTAAATATATATTATGGTGGTGCCAGCAGCATGACTATAATTAAAGCTGTATGGGATTTTTTTTTTTAAATCAAAAGCTCTGATTTTCAAGTGTTCGCTCACTCCTATATGTGCTTGCTCCCTCCCTCTCTTGCTCCTTGTCTTTCCTCTCCCTCCCATCTGCGTTCGCTTCTGCACACACGCTCACCCGCCCATCATCCATATATCACACCTGCACTCCCAATTGCTCACGTTCTGTGGCAAATCCTCCTCACTTGTCAGAAGGGCAGGACGCCAAGGGCATCCCTTCAAAAAGCAGCCTGCACCAGCCACTGATCCGGTCTCCTCCCATCGCAACCGCGATGCAACCCTAGGAGGGCAAAGCTAAAAGATGAAGCCAGGCATGGAGAAAAGGGTCAATCTGAACACATGGGCCAACTCCCCCCGTGAAGGCAAGCTTCAGATACCTCAGCCCCTTAGAAAGGTAACATGCCCACCACCAAGCAAGCCCCTCCACAGGCAGTAAGCCCATATTTCAGTAAGCTAAAAGACACATCTAGGCTGTTTGAGATGTCACAAACAGAAATATGAAACACTAAGACGTGCCATTCTAAAGTCTATGCCATGGCGCTGCGGTGACACCCGCGCTACTTGGAGCCTATTTCCTTTCTCAAAGTGCTCCAAACAAGTCGAGCACAAAGCATTGAAGGTGCAGTGTTGACCTTTACTCAAAGCTATTCCTTCTCCCAACATTGCACAGCTTATCACAACCAACTATTGCAGCTTCTGCAAAATCCAAGCAAAAATCCAGCAGGATTTTTGTTTTTTCAAGAAACATTTTATAGAGACAGAGAAAACATGTGGCTGATGAAAGCAAGCAGAAAATTCCTGCACATCTTTAGCATAATCCAAACAGCTCCTGTAAGCACATCATCGAAACCTCAGCTCTCAAAACACAGCTGCGACCTTGCGGCATGATCCATGCGAGAGGACGCTCATACAACTTCACCCGAGCATAAAGCTTTGCTGTTGTGGATGCAGTTGTGGGCCAGAGCCTGTCTCTCTAATGTCTCAGGTCACCAAAAGGACACCATCAAGTGTGAAACCAGGCCAATGATAATAGAACTTTAAAGTAATTTGAAATGCTACTCGTTCCCCAAACAGAATTGAGCAATGCCTTTGTTGTCACATGCTGTTGTATTTTTAAAAACTTTCCAAAAATCGTGCTGAATAGCATAATACAAAAGGAAAAGAGGTAGGTACACAAAAGGAAGACTAACACAGGCCTGAAGCTCACTGTTCTAATGGCTCCATTTTGGACTGGAGAACTTCATGGAATGAAGAGCCTCAACTGAAGAGCTACACTGTCAATCTGTAACAACAGGGACCCATATTTTCAGAAAAGACAACAACGAAGTAAAGACAAAAACCAAGAAGTACTTGTTTGCAAATAATCAGCATTTCTTTGGCATTGTACTTAACAGCTTGCCTATCAGTCAAATATAAAAAGTACTTTAAATATCATCTTTCAAAAAGTATAGGTGTCTAAATGTTACAGTTATGAATCTAAACCGAAGCAACAATCTGGTCCCAGAGTATCAGATTATACTCTTTTATGGTCTGAAAACCAGCCTAACTACGCATTTATATATTACTCATTTCTGAGAGGTGCAAGACCTTTACATACAATCTTCTGTTGTCAGTTAATGAACAGAAGCACATAATTGTTCTTTACTTCAGATGATAAAGCAAAGCAACAGCAGGAGATGCAAGATAGATACTGTAATAATGCATGCTAAATGAACATTCTTAGAAATTTGTTTTCTGAAAATAACAGTTCTGCAGATATTACAGTCAACAAACACCGTTAATAAAACAATAATGCCTGCACAATCTCAGGAGGTTTAAAAAAAAAAAAAGCATTATAAAAATAGTTATCATAAAAGCATGGGTAATGAACAAATCCAGGTTTCCTAAAATTTAAAAATAGTTGCAATAAAGTAATATTTTGTAACACAGACTGGTAACAATATTGAAAAAAAATCAAATGAATATTTAATAAACATAGGCAATATTTTGTTTAACAACCTTTGGTCACTAATAAATGCCTGTATCTTTAATAAATTTGAATGGAATTTGCAGATCTCATTTTTATTTCTGAAAAACCACAGTGAGCCTTTGATCAAAATGTGAATGGCCCAATGGCACTGAAGCCGTGGCAAAGGGAGGTATCCAGTTCTGCTCAGCAGAGGAATTTGGGCTTCGTCCCACAAAGCTCTGTAAAAGTGGGGTTTGGAGGAGGCTGCATGTACAGCCTCTTTGATTTCTGACATCAATCCTCTTGAGTGATTTCTCTCCCACATCTCTTGACTCTAAAAGCATCCTGAAAAGTCCATCTCTGTACTTAAAATTTGGGAGTTAACAGGGCATTTTAATAATTAGTAAATAATTTTCATTTCTATCATTTCTTATTCCCTTGAGGGGAAAATGTGTCAGCTGCTTTAGCTTTGCCTGTTACATTTTCAACATGTGGCAGAAATACTGACAATAGGCAGGAGACTGCAGGTATATGTATACATACCAGTTACATAAATTTAAATTTACTTCAATTACAAGTTGACTCATTGAATGATTGACACTTCAGTAGTGGAATTGATAAGCAGTAGTTTTTCTAAAGCTAGGTTATACCATACACCTATATGAATGAAAGAGAATCTGCCAAAGCTTAATACACGTGAATTTGCAAATACCTTTCTCCTCTAGGGTGAGCACCCAAGCCTGTTACTCAAATGCAAATTTTCCTATTAACAGAAAGAGAAATTGATCTGTACCTAGAAATTATTAGGTTTCTGCCAAGTTAGCTCCTTCAGTGGGTTTCCCAAAGGGTCAACGGAGTGACCTTGCAAAGGAAAGAAATGGGAAGAGTGGCAAAAGGTGGAATAAGGAGAAAGAGAGCCAGCACCCTTGGCCCAGGTGCCCTGAAGTTCTCCAATGTTTGTACAAAGCACAGAGAGAGAGAGCTCTAAGGCACGAGACAGTGAGTACAAGCAACATCAGGGTTGACTTCCTCATCCCATCTTCCAGATTTCCAAATTTACTTAACAGTTCATCTCAAATCCCCCAAAATGTGTTTGTTTAAAATCTTGCTATATGATTCTGTTCATATCCAAAACACTCAAAATACCCAGCAAAAACCACAAGATTAACAGAACACAGTAAATCTATTCACTGTTTTCTGTACGGCTTCAAAATGTATGCATGCCTTACAATCGCTGACTGAATGCAGTTAGCTGTAGCGGAACTATCAAATACATTTTTAAATTTTTTTTGAGAGAAAAACAGCAGCAGCAAAGACAAAAAGCAAAAGAGCTCTCTGCTCAAACAAAGCTGACTTCCTGAAGGCTAAATACCTGCTTCCTGGCAGCCATGGTTTCAAAATCTAAAATCTACTTCATATCAAATGTTAGATGTTTCCCTTATTTACAATATTTCAGTACTGATGACTCATGTAATTTTGATACATAATGGCTTTCTTTAAAACCTGAGCTCCCTGAAAAATTATTACTTAGGAAGGCCAGCATTTATTAAAGAAAATGTTGATGCATAGCTTGGGATAGAAAAGCTCGAAAATATAACTCAAGTGCAGAGCTCTCAAAATCCAGACTGCAAATAGAAAAAGCACACGAGAAAAAACAAAAACAAAAAGAAAAACCCCCAAAAAACAAACTCATGATTTTATAGGGCTTCAGTCTATCAAGAAAATGAAAGAGTTTGTCAGCATTTTCTAAGGCAAACATTGCCAGTCACAAGCCATCAGAGCAACCACCAGCCATTCTATAATACTGCCCAGTAACTCATTTTCCTCTTTGGGCATTTATACCTTTTCTAAAACACGGAAACAATTTTTTTCAGCTGGAATGCTCCCTGCAACAGGTTATTCAAAAGGCATATGTTAATAGCAGCCAAACTTGCACAAACTCAACTAATACTGTATTTTGCAACGCTTTTTTTGTGAATTCACATATTTTTCAGGAAAAACACAGTGCTTCAAATTATATCACTAGAAAGACAGCTAATCCTTCCCAGATCCAACCCCTACATATACCACGTTGAAATGTTGTGGCTGACTAAGCCCATTATCAATTTAAAGCCTCACTTTAAAAGGGGAAAGAGGTAAGACTGCATGGATAATTCTGAAGTGCTTTATAAATGCTGTTGAAACAGTAAACCCATTTTACGGATGAAGTACAGATGTTAGTTAAGTAGTACGTGGACATTCAAAGTCATCTTTTGTACGAGAGCTGGGAATTGAAATCAAGTCATCTAAGCTGGCAGGGTTTTGCCCAGTTACAATGTCTTCATTTTATAAGATCTCTTTTTCTTGACTACTCACCTCTTGTGCAAACGACTCTGCTTTCTTCCGCAGGTTCTTTTCCAGTTCAAAGTTTACGTGAAGCTCTTCATATTCCTCTACTGCCAGCACAGACACTGTTTATAAGAATAAAACAAGATCAGAAGTGGAATTAATCAAAATAAGAAGAAAGTACTTACTGCTTGATTTACCCAGGTAAGCTGTTACTCCCTAGTACCATGAATCCTTAAATGAAGGTGTAACGTAGTTTTACATTTCCGTATACAGTCTGCTTTGCAATATTTGTCCTGTTTGCTCTAAACCTCACCATATATACGCACAATTACTGACCTTCTGAATAGAGTAATACTCCTCCCATCCAGACTCAAGATCTCCAGTAACAGCCATCACGTAGCACAGATCGTATTTTGCATCTTTGGGTGGAAGCGACCAAAGACTCAAAAGAGCCTTGCTGAATCTACCAAAGATTATTATGTTATTTTGGAGGCACCTGTATTTGCCTTCCTGGTTGGAGTGAGGCTTGATGTGTCCCCTTACAATACAGATTTAAAGGAGTCTCAAGAAGCAAGCAGTGCAATTTTATGTTGCCTGTATTTAAACTGTGGAGGCTCATACGGGTGGCTAAAGCTAACCATGGCGCACGCTCCCCCAAACCATTCTAAACAGTCCTCAGTCCAGGACAGCAAGGATCATTTGTTAGTACTCAAGCATCATTTATTCTTAACATGTCTCACTGACCACTTACATTATCTTGGTAAGCTTTAGCTCTTACTGGCTGAAGACTAGTTTGCAGGGTGATGACATTGGATTTCTAACACTAACAAGTTCCTTGCTTTTTTGGAGATGAGTGTAACAGTTTTTAAAGCTACATACAGTAAGTGGTATTTTAGACAGTGGGATACACACCCCAGCCCACCTGACTCTCAAAATGATGTTAGCTTAAAAAAAAAAAAAACCAAACCATGCAAAAAACCCCAACAGACAACCCACACACTTAGAAAGATTTAAGATAAATTCACCAACGCTGACTGAAATGTATTGGTTACACAGCTCCAAGACAGTGCCACATAGACATGGAATACAGTAGGTATTGAACAGATACTTTGGTAGCTCATTTCAAGCATCCAAAAAAATCTTGTTTTATGTTGCCAGTACATTAGGACCTAGCCTGTATAACTCCTAATTCCTAGAAAACAGGCAAATGTGAAACAAGGGATTGTTCTTTTGATCATGCTTAGAAAAAAGAAAACATTTCAGAAACTTTTCATCTGCCACACTATCCCATCAAAAGCTTCTTCAGGCTGATCTGTCTAATCAACCTATCTGAAGTTTGGTGTTTTACGAGTCTTCAAGTACTGCCTGTCATAGGCTTACGCAATGCGGACACATGGAAGAGGTAAGAGATGAACATTTGATGGAAGCTTACAGGATATGCCCTACTATATCTTGCCCAGACCCGCTGTCCTCCACTTCACTAAAATGCAACGCGCTTGCCTTTTCCTCATCACCCTCTGAACATACAACGAGTTGCTCCCAGGTCTTCAGATACTCAAAATTATTAGCTGTGGACATTCTGAAATGTCCAACTGAAAGGAAGGCTGATGTAACAGTTTAGGAAAACAGGAGATTAAGGCTCAAACTCCATCTCTGTGAAGGACTGCCTTCCTGCCCTAGTTTGCTGCTTGTGTCACAGAGCAAAAAACTTTCCTGTTCTCATATATAACTTGCTATTTACCCTGTCACATTTTCCTGGAGTACAGACAGTCTAGAATAATCCATGTGTTTATGCAGTGCCTGCAGCAATAACGCCTACCGTCAGATCTGGACCACAGTCACTGTTCTTTAACCTACTCTGTACTACAACATAAAAGCTCTGAAGCTTCTGCAAAGGATGTAGCAAACTGTTACAGAACCTGCTTAGACCACACACCTCTGTTACATTTCTCCAACAGTTTTTGCTGCTTATTAACTTCTGTTGTCAAAACAGCCTTTTCTTCTTTCACTTTATTCACCTAGAAAAGTACAAAGAACAAATAAAAAATAAGACTATTTCAGTTAGTGGCATAAGGTATATAGCACATACGTAATGTAAGCAATATTTTGCTTTCAGTAATTCTGTTTCTTAGGTTTGGCTTGATGTTAGGGCTTCCAGTGTGATGGAAAGCATTTTTACCCCAACTTACAGACCTCATAACAGATGTCATAAGAGGGTTATGAACTAAACCTCCCATGGCCCAGTCACATGGCATGTACCAGTCACAGCTGCAAATATAACATTTTTGGAACCTTTCAGGATGAGGTGCCATAGCACCTTGTTGAAAAGTTACTAGCTTGCCCTTGACTGTTTGCGGTTTGATACAGCCAGGCTGCTGGTTTGGGTTTTTTTCCTGGGCTCTGTTTATTGTCCAAGAGCGGTGAGCTGTGTCTTTCTGAATGCAAGTGTTGCATAGACAGGAAGAGCCACTAAGTCCTGATTTGCATCAGTACATGGCTTATCCAGTTTTCAAGCAGGAATGAAACTCTGCTGGCTCAAAAAGCCAATTTGCTGGTCTAATTACCATGACAGGGCACTGCCAATGGCTAAACTCAAGGATACGCTCAATGAAGTAGCACCAGTGATTAAACTGGACATTCTCCAAAAGTGTTTCTTGCACATCTACAGGTTTAAGGAAATCCAAAAATCCCCTCAGGCTGTGATGGGTGAGGGGCTGTCAGGAAGGGGAGATGAGAGTTATAATATGGGCATTAGAACAGATCATGAAAAGTCATGTGCCAGCAATAGCAACAGACCAGACTGACACAGAAGGCCCCTTCTAGGCATATGCCCTAAGTGGTCCATCATATGGGAAGGCTGCGATTAGATGGTATTCAATTAACTTCACAACTGAGCATTTTTAGCAAAATTAGATACAAAAAGTACAGACTACACGCTAACATGGTCTCGCCTTCCATGGTACAATACATACTTCTTCAATTACTTCTACAAGTTTGCACCTCAGGTTTTCCAGTTCAATGGCTAAGGTCTTCTTTTCCTCATGAACAGATATGATTTGATCTCGCAGCTCTACAGTTTGAGGAAGGAAATGAAAAATATATTTTATTCTTGGAAGAAAACAACAAAGGAAATGTAATAGCAATCCAATTACAATGGAGTATGAAGCACCTTGCCTGCATACAAAGCACCAGTTGTATTCAAGGTGCATCCTCAATAATTTAGGAACTTTGCGTAAGTGTCAAGTAACAGATCTATAACTAGGCCACCGTTATAGATTTACTCTATTGAGGTAAGCTGCCTTGCTCAGTACTGCCGTCTTTATTTGCATTCTGAATGATTCATTTCCTGCTATAATGGGGCCAATCCTGCCACCACAGAGTGTCCTCAGTCCTACTCAGGAGACTGTCACATCACAGAGACTCTGGTACAGAGGTAGCAGAAAGCAATTTTTAATAGGTGTCCTTTAAAACAAATTAATGCACTTCAATTCTTTTTGGATCATGAGTTCTCGTCACAAGGGAAATAAACAAAACAACAGGCAGTTAATACTTGGGAGGTTTTCACTGAAGAAATTGTCCTGAACAGCTGCCAATTTATAGTCTTTGTAACATTATGTGAACAGAGTCAGAATATAACCTTTACTGATGGAAGAGCTAATACTTGTAATTTTCCCCTCAGAATTTTTGTTCCTTAATTATCAAAATATAAAATAAATTAAATTCACAATGGAATAAAACATTTGATTATAATCACTTCTTAACGTGAGATCAGTTTGCATACATAATGTATCAAGGTTTAGGGTAACATAAAAACACCACAAAAATACAAATTTATTGATATATATTAGCTTCCAGTAAGTGCTCTCATTCCCCACCTGCTTCCAGTATTTCATAGCACTGCTGTTCGCTGAATACCAGCCACAAGTTGAGAAAATTGTTGCTAATCAATTGCAGATGATGATGACATGCTGGATGTCATTCTTTTTGGTCTCACCTCTTAGCAATGTTGATTCTACCCCAGCCCCTCCCTCCCATTCAGGAGCCTCAGTTTTATTTTCCTCCAAATTAAAGGCACACACATTCTCAAGTAAACGAAAAGACTCGCTTTCCCAGAAGATTCTTGTACCAAATCATCTGTTTTATGGATTTGTGCTTTCCAGTGAAGTTAATGGGAAAAAATGTCTCACTGACATTTATGGTAACTGGACTAAGTGAGGTCTTACAATAAATATATCAATCTCATACAAGGAAGAAAGCATATCCATATAACTAAATCTTTATAAATATGTACAAAAAATGTTTCTTTTCAGACACAGGGTATGCACTAAACTGTTTGACCCACACAGCTGAGTTTTCACTTGTTATATCCGAAAGGTCACCTAAAAAGAAAAACAAAATCCAAAACCTATAAATGAATTTCAGGTACTACTCTGAGACCACTCTACACTTCCATTAGGAACAACAGCTTTATTATCACCTTTCCCTAATGTATGAGATAGCAAAAATAGAGGCAGATATGTGAGGGACACAATTTTAACCCTTTAATAAATGAAAGGGTTTTAATCAAAGAGCCTCAGACTGTACTACCTTATTTGTATACCCTTACAGAAAAGTGGTGGGAAGAAAGGAATCATTCCAAGAAACATCCAATATTTTACTGAATGGTGAGAAGGCTAAAAGACTTCCAAGATTCCCAACAGAAAACACAACTGCTTAGAATAATAAACATACGTAAACCAGATTTCACCTTGGGCAACACCACAAAGCATTGAGGGGAGTCTTGAAAACACATCTTTCATTGCATAAGGTCTTTCACTTAGCAGGTAATCCAAGACGTAACTTCAGATTTTTCCCTGAAGAAAAATGCCATGTAGCTTGGCTTAGGCTAGGGACACAGCCCTAACACTGCCTTTTGGTGCATGTTGTCAGATCACTCTGCTACCATACACACAAACGCTTCTCTCCAGGCACAGGGATGAAATATCTTCCTCTAGCAAATGGGATGCCAATGCTTTTAAAATATGCAGCACTTGTTAAAAGTAAGGTCATTAAGATTTAATAATAAGGCCAGAGAGAGGAGCAGAAGCCAGAAGTTCTAAATCCTCCACAACATGCCACATTTTGTTCTTCAGTGAATTCATCAGCAAGACAGAAAGCATATACTTCAGAATCTTTCTTGAATTATCTATTTGACCCTGCTACCCTCCTCCTAACCACGTTCTCTGATCTGCAGCCAGAGACTTTGCTGTCTTTAAATGTATCCTTGACATCTTTCTCCAATAAAAGATAGGAGGAACTCCAGTCTTATTTCCGATTCAGATGGGTTGCATGGTGTGGATCATACTGTTCTCTGCCCCTTTTACTACATTTATAGGATGGAAAACTGCTTATTATAGAAGGGTACTGTGACATCTGATTTCTTTGGTGGGTTCTTTTCGTGGGTTGGCGATATTTTTAAGCATTTTTAAAACAGTCATTCTTTTTTCTCAGTGATACTTTGTACCACTTCATTGAGGCTGCTGCATTCAAACAGAAAACAATTAACAAGGTCAGGCTGAAAGTTCAGGACAGCTGTACTTAGACATTATTTGCTATTGTAACTTATTATCAGAAAAAAAAAAAAAAGAAAGCTTTTTTTTAAAAAAGTGAACCACTTAATTTCTTTCTCTGTCACCAAATGCAGAACGTGGGCATTCCCCTTTTTGGGATACTATGATATAACAATATACAGCATCACAATTACTTCATCACAGAGTTAGATGAGAAAGGAAGGCAGATTTTGGATTATAGAAATATGAATTGCCTTTCAAAAGGGAACTAGAAATTTCTTAATAAAGCACAGATTTCTTTTATCAATGTATTTCCATGTTCCCAAGCCTTGCTGTTTTACCTGGTCCCTTTGCTTGTTTGGTAATAGCTCTGGAATATGAATGAAGTTAGTGCATACAAAGGTACACAATGGAAATAGAAATGGAGAGTCCTGTCTTACAAGCTTTGAAATAGTAACAATGCAGTTGACCTTGCATTGCAAGGTGACCTTGTCCTTCTGCTTAATTTTTACTTTGTTAAGGATCTGAGGAAATATTTCTTTTACCAACTCAGTAACGTTGAACTCTCTTAGCTGTGTAGATCCCATTTTTTTATTGCATTGTAACTTACTTTGCAGGCTGTATATGCACCGTATACCTTACACAGTATCACTACAAGCCTACCATGTTCTTACGGTATTTCCTGGAAATCCTTTGATGACCACTCTCAGAAGCATGACTCAGAGCCAGTCAGATCTCTGGTCCAAACCACTACAGCCATTCTTTAGAGAACTTTTGCCTTGTATGGTAGTGTAGGCTCAGCAACAACGCTCACCTTTTATTTGCTGCTGACAATGCACAGAATTGCATGATCCAGAGTTAGCTTCTGTATCCGTGGATGAATCGTCCTCATCAATGTTAATCTCTTCAGTGATAATTTCTGGGCCCAGTTTTGCCATATAAAGCATACTAATTCTTTTCAAGGTCTTATTTTCTTTGTTCAGCTGAAAATTGAGAAGCACAAACAGTAAGAAGCTAGTTAGTCTGTCTTTAAGCTGCTGTACAAGAAAAAAAAAGTCAACCTTTTTTTTTTCTCCCTTATCATTAAAAGATCTATCAAACAAAGAAGAAAAAGTAACATTAGATTAAATGCTCCATTCAATATTAAAATGGTCTGAAGATGGGAAGCTTGCCCACTTTCTCCTCTGAGGAGGCTTGAATTCAACATGATCCTTCATCCATGCCTTTCTTTCCTCTCTGGTACTTCTGATTAATAAATACCCTGTGTAGGTTCAAATCAAACCAAATCAACTATCAAGCTTACTTAATGCTACACATTCTTTGTGATAGCTGCTTCAGCTCCTTACCCTTTAGCATGTACCAGCATCAACAGGAGCCCTAACTGAATGACCTGAAGAAGGGCTTGTGTTCCTGAAAGCTCATCTGATTTTGCCAGCTATATCAATTAGTCAATTAAAAACTCTTACCTCCTCCTATGCCCCTATTTAGCTTATAAACTACAAACACCACAACTACTATACTCCCAGTCATGACAGAATTACCTGAAAACTTTTTTGAATTATTTTAAATTCTCAGAAATTATTACTGTAAAGTCAATGTATGTAAGATGAAAGCCATATCATAAACCAACTCTTTATGGGTCAAACCACAAATCAGAAACCACTCTGGGTTGGATGCTTAAACACATGACTGGTTGGTGGATGATACAGAAGAGGTTCTGTAAGGCATCTCCATTTTGATCAAGGTGCCAGGAAAAATTGCACAACAGGGATTGCTGCAAATGTTTCACTCTCACCATTTCTTTCACTGTCTTGCATCTAGACACCCCATGCCAGCAGCTCTCAGCAAGCTTAGCACAGTCTCAAGGGTGTTCAGGCGTATGTTGGGGCCACTGCCCACCCACCAGCCAAGCATTCCTTGTATTCAGGTCTAAGAATGAGACTTGATTTTCTACTAATGGTGTACAACATGTCGAAGTCAACATGCACTTCAGAAGTCTGATATTTACTTTCAAATAGAACATATACTGTACAGTTAGGCTGACCCTGAATTTTTACCTGAGCAATCATCTTTGATCCCCCTTTTCCTCAGCCCCCAACTACAGGAGATTTACTAGAGAACTTCCTCATCTCATTCCCAAAGAATGAAACTGAGCAAGTGGGAAGGGTGGTGTGAGGAATCTTACAGGGTTTAGTCAGCTCACAGCAACAAACAAAGCAGCTTTGGCAAAGCAGCCCCACGGGGTAAAGCTAGTCTTTGGACTGCCCCTGTACGTGCGTTACAGGAAAAGTGCAGAGAAGAAGAAAAGTTGCATAAATACGTTCATTTTCTTACTTATATGCTGATTGTCTATCTTATGAATTCTAATATAGTGTCATTATGCAAACAATTAAGTAAATACCTCCAGAAAGTACATTGCTAATGCATCTAAATTAAAGTGATTTCTTGCTGGTGTGATTTTTACCATGTCTAAGGATGTACTTTGGGCAGGGGATGGGGGGGCGGGGGAGGGAAAGGCCGTCAGCATTGCTAATGAAATTTGGTTCAAAATTGCTGTAATCCATTTTCTGATGAAGTGGCTCAGATGCATTTTACACAACCAAAAATATATAAGAGAGATAAAAACATTCTTTAATAATAATGCACTTCTGATGAGATGGAATATAGAAAATTACACACTTGCTAAATTCATCAGACTAGACGCAATCAACAGAGCAGTGGAGGTCACCTTTCCCCTGCCCTCGCTTTGCTTTCATAAACAATCACCTGAAATGTAATGCAGTGGTTGACTTTTTCCATTTGATTTAGACACTGAAATGCTCATTATTGTTTTATATCTCACACAGGACAGTTCTAAAATTTGTTTTCCATTTAACCTAAATGCATAAAAAACCCTAGATATCAAGATGCTGGTCCATGACTTACTGTTCCAAAATAGAAACTAAATTAAAAATTTTTTTTTTTCTTTAAATGCAGGAATTGTATTTTGCATCTTGCATATGGCTTACAGTTTTTGCCACTTCAAAACAATTTCACAGATCCACAAGATTATATGAAAACACATATGGGACATGCATATAATCTCAAGTTAAAAAAAAAAGAAAAAGAAAAAAGAAATTGGTTGAAACAGAATCACCATAATTCTTCTCACCTTAGAAGCCAAAGCCTCAGCACTTTCACGGCACGTCTTCTCAATTTCAAGATGGTTCTGAATACAGTTCACTTCCTCAATAACCATGTGAGAAACTAGGGGAAGAGTTTAAAAATTAGTCAGTATTTTCCTGCATCTGACACATGCATCCTACAATCAGAAATACTACATCTTTTTCTGTTAACTTTCTATGTAAGCATTTCAAATACAGGGAAGTACATACTTAGATAATCTCCACGGATAGGAACTCTTTTGAACATTGAATATTTGGTTCATTGCCTTAAGCAACTCCTTCAAGCCATGTCTACAGCATTAGAGGGGGAACTGGAGAACTGAGCATAAACTTATGGAAGTAGAAGGCCAGCAGGAGCCTCCCTGACCATCGTCATTCATCATCTTTATTTCATTAACACTTGAGGAATCAGAGTGAGACCATTAGATTGTCCCTTAAGATTGCCATCATAATCCTCTTGAAAATTTGGTATAGATGCCATTTTCAGAAGATTGGAACCTCGATATTTTTAAACAGCAGGATTAACTCAGGTGTGTTACAAAGATTACTTTCACCTTCCAGTCTTTGGGTTTATATAGTATTCTAAGTATCATCACACTTGCTAAACACACTGTACAAGAAGAGCTGCAGGATGGACATATAGCCCAGGCCTGGGGCAAGTTTACTAGGAAATGGAGAAAGGGGTTAAGTGACTGAAGCCTCCATATTCACAGTGCCTCCTACAGCACGTGCTCCAATGAAGTCGAATCATTACTACAGCACAGTTCCTTCATCTCTTTCTGCCCCATCAGCTTCAAAGCTTCCTGCAGCAGCTGGGCTACACCCTGATGGATGCAATCCTGATGGAAACTCAACATTGCGTGCACTGACCGATTTTTGACAGCCTCAGCTGAACAACCCAAGTTCTGTATTACTATGTGGCTGTAGTGTCTGAACTCGTTCTTATTTGAAGTCTCTCTGTGCTTGAGCATGCCCTAAAATAAGCACCATGGTCTCACAACCTAACCTTCACAGTCCACAGCAAAGATTCAGACACCAGCATGCCACACACAATCTTCCGTGAGACCAGGGCCGACAGCAAGCTGACTGCATCTGAAATACATGGCTATGCTAGTACATTTGATGTCACAGCTGAAAGAGCAAGAGACACATCTGTCCTTTGCACTTACAGGATCCCTATTACAGCAGTGGGTACACATCACTATGTCAAAGATACACAATATTCTTAGAGTGACCAAAAAGTTATGGAACAAATCTTATATTGCAACATAGAATACCAATGTGAGTTAGAGGAAATATAAAAGCACAGATAGGTTTTGGTTTGCAATTCCCCTCAACTTCCAGCAGTACATAGCTACTTTACTAGTGTTGGAAGTCGTCTGCTAGTGGCAAGCTTCAAGTCGCACAGGGAATCTGGAGCAAAGCAGAAAACGCAACAATAGTTTCCCATTTCTCAGGCTAGCACCTTGCTCATCAATGCAACTCCTCCTGGCACCCTTATCCATCCTAAGGAGCAGACTGGACCCTAATTCTGCAAGTCATTTCATGGCGCAGATTCCTCTTCAGCCCGATGTCAGATTTTCAATGTGCAGAAAGGACTGTTCACAGCTGAACAATACTTTGGAGTAGGAACAAGGCCGGCAGAATATCATGTAAATATGGAGGACTTTTTCTAGTATGTCCTTTCATTTTCATGAAGATAGGCTTTAAAAACTAGTGATTTCATACCACTGGGTAGAAGATCCTGCCTGCCCTCTTCCAAGACTTTTGCCTAAAAACTGAGGAGATATTCTTAATTTCTCTTTGATATCCAGAGGTCATCTTAATGACTACAAAACAGGACTTCAGAATAGGAAAAAGCAGGCTGTTAACAAGTGTTATTTATGCAGCTTTATTGATACTTAGTTAATATTAACTAACATTTTCATTGACAGCATAGGAAACCAGCAATACATTGGAGTTTGCTGTCAAATCAGTAGCTGCATGCAAGAATCAAGTTCTACAAAATATGAGCAGCCAAAAAAAAAAGAGCAGGGCAGAATATTGGGAAACTATATTCACGTGAAGTCTTCTAACAGCAGAGCAACCACACCTCTTTCTTTGGTTGTCTTTTTATTTCCATTTTTTCTAGCTTTGGAGAAATTATCTGCTCTAAGTGTGCTGTACCTGCTACATTTAATTTGAGAGAGGAAAAGCTTCAGGTAGTACATGTCCATATCTCTTCTGTTTTTATTCTACCTAGCTCTGGGAATTTGGAGTAATGAAATGCTTTGGGCAGGATGAGGGAACAGTGGAGATACGGAGCTGCTCCCATTTTACAGACAGGATTCTAATAGCCTCAAGCAAGGCTAAAGTTAGGAAACAAGGGTTGGGCTCACATGGCAGAACTAGGGATTACTCTTGGTTCATTTAAACTTAATTAACCTGCAATTATGATTAACTCAGGGGAAAAAAATCTTTCCAAATTAAATACAAAATTTATATTATTTCCTAAGTCTGTCCAAAGTTCTTATTATGTCAATATTAAAATTCATAAAGCAGCACTAAGTGGCCTGAAACATCTCTAACCTTGACAGTTTTTTTCAGGGGTAATAATAATCCGCAGCAAATGCAGGCCAACCAAAAACCACTTAACTAATTAGTAGTTGCAGTCACCGAGAAAACATGAATCAACACTGTTATTACAAGTGGCACATTTGAGTGGCATCTAATTATGACTTGATGAGCACGATACTTGCATTATCAACATTACTACTGCATCCCATCAGGGACTAAAAGCCGCTGATGGCATTGACTGCGAGAAACTCCCACTCAATGGTACTGCAGCACCCAACAATCTCCTTGGCAGGGGCACCCTCACTAAATGACATGTTAAGCGTAATTACTGGTAGACATTGTAAATAAACAGGATTGGAAGTGAAAATTGTACCAAGTGCATAAGACACAATCTGACACATTGGAAGTGGCAGCCTTAATTGAGAGTTTCTTTGACTGCTCAAGATCATTTCAACTGCATTTCTCGGAGGACAGTGATTATAACTGTGGAGACAGACGGCATAATGGTATCAGCACTGCTGACAGAGCAGTGAATTAAATTGTATCTGCTGTTGTGTGAAAGCCTTGATGAGAGGTACAGATCCTTAGTGGTCTTATCATTATAACACAATGGTCATGTTGTCATCAACCTTGCTGGCTCCAATTGAAAAGGAATGATTGTGTGTTGAAGCTTTCCCCCCCACCACCACCTTCTATCTCTTGTGCTCAATAGAACCAATTTTCAGAGAGCTATGAAATCACGCAATAGGGCCTAAAATGCAGCTGCTTGGCATACAAACGGGGCCCCATTAAACTGGAATCACACACAATATGTGTTTATGCCAGGAGAACAAATAGAAGCTGAGTACAGGCCAAGTTTATTCACAGACACAAAGCCAATGTAGCTCTTCATCAATATAATTGCCTTTTATATTGTCGTTTAAATAATGGGCTCTATTATTGCCTTAAAATCCTAATATTCCTGGCATTTTATCACTATGTTTACAAGGTATGTCCTTTAAAAATGTGAAAGGAAGATAAAAGAAACCTATAAAATTTTACAACATCAAATATTACTTCAAATTTTAAGTCTTAACTACTTGACATTTTCTGCCACACTCTGGTATTCCTTATATCATAACAAAAACAAAACAGGCTGCAGTTTTTTCGAGAGGAATTAGACTTCTTGGAAAACATTCTTGCCTCACACAACAGTTATCTAACATCATTTAAGGCAGTAGATGATTCCTGTTGATTTTAGATTATTTTCCATAATTGTATCATATGAACAATTATAAAATAGAAGTGAGCAAATTCCTCTATTAACACAGTCACACAAAAGTATAGACCATGTGATTTCCTTCTCCTGCATTAACTTCATCCACATTTCTGATGCTTCGCCGTGCAGTTCACCATACTGGCACAAACCAGACATAACAGACCACAATCCTATTGTAATTGTCGCTTCTAAAGAGCTATTCCACTAGGATACTTCCACTCCCATTAGATGTGCTTTGTTGCTTCCAGACACCATACAGTTTCAATAGAACCATTACCATAAAAGTGTAAAACTGAATATTGACATTCTCACAGCCCAGGCAAGACATAACTTGCTCTAAAAATTATCAAGAGACAGCAGTTCATCCTAAAAACCTTTATTGGTGTGTCTGTGCTTAAAGTAATTTTACTCCTTCTTCATAAAAAAATTACCATTACTATTATTATTAGCAGCAATCTCAGCAATAGGGTCAAATCCCACTCATCCAAGCATATATCATTCCAAAAGTCACTTGCAGAATCCACGTGAGAGAGTGCTACATTTGAATTAAGCCATTAAGAATGGCTACCTGTGTCAGAGCATATAAATGCTGTGACAGCAGTTAGCCTGACAATGGTCAAAGTCTCACCAGATTACCTCTTTAAAACAAGGCTTTGAAGGAGAAACAGCAAGTGGACCTAAATCTCAGTATTCTTAACACTGCTGTAGAGTATGCAGAGTGATGTTCATAACTCTGTACCAAAAAAACCCCACTAACGTTATCAGCTTACTTTTCTGAAACTCCTCCAGTTTTTTGACAGCCTCATCTCGTTCTTGCTTGATTTTGTCACACTGTAGGAGAAGAGAAAATTGAAATGAAACACTGATCCCAGTTATTTAATTAGCAGTCAGTCACAACATGCAAAATGAAAGATCAATTGCCAGCAAAATAACATACAGAAGCCTACCAAAGCATCGTTTCTTTTTGCTCTCAGTCATGTAAGATCGATGGAAACTATGCCAAAAAAATTCATTACCCAGAGTATTTCCTAACCAAACTGGCAAGTTGTACTTGATTTTAGGTTCCAATTCAGAGCTGCTCTGAAAATGTTGTAGAAGAGCCGTATTATCCAAAACTGATATAAAGTCATCCATGCTCCATACAACAGTAAAAGCAGTATTTTACATGTCAAGAATACACTTTAAGTCTAGTTTCTTTAACACAAATAGACTTGGAAAAGAGGCCTGCATTTCTATACCTACCATGTGCAAGGAAAACCTCAAAGCCAATAAATAGCAACATGCTGTTCAGTGTCGTAATACCATGAGCAAAGCTACAGCCTTGAAGAGGGGAGGACACTCATTTTCATACTTTTAGGATTTCCCATCACCCCAATTTTATTAATTCTGGGGCTAATGCTAATACTACACAGGGCTGCAATCACTGATCTTATGATGGAAAGGTTTCTTCAAATAGAAAGAATAAAACAGCCGTTAAATAGACTTCTCTAAGAAAACGCCTTCTATAAGCAAACAAAAGAACTCAAAGAAATGAGTAAACTTCACAAGAGACACAGTCAGTGATTAACCACACTGTGAAAAACACATGACCCGGGGGGAACTATGACTGGCACACAACGTGTCTTACACACACAGCATACCAGACATCCTTCCTCACATGCAGCTGTGTATGTTCACAGTAATAAATCACCCTAAGACCATGAGTTAACTTCTGGAAGAGATCTGTGTGACTGAGCTCCTTACCGTGTAACTTCAATTACAAGGATACTGGTCATTGGAACAGAACTGGGAAAAAAAACCCTGAAATTATTTTGCTCCATTTTCAGTTTTTCCACATGAGGACCCACTTTGAGTTAGCTGGAAAAGGAGCCTGCTGTTAAGTAACAAGAAGGGGGAGAGTCTGATTCAAAGGCAGCCAAATTCAAGAGAGCCCTTCTATCAGCTCTGGAGGACATTGGATGGGACCCAAAGAAGGTTCTGCTCTTGGGCCAGGAGAGGATGCCACTGATGTCACCTCAGGGGCAGCCTCCATGCAGGCTTTGGAAGCTGCTGCCGATAGCTATCTGTGGGAGCAAAAGGAGCTGCACTCAACAAGCAATCTCTCTTGTCATGGCACTGGGGTGATGAGGCAAGGGACAGCGGCTGAGCAGGGGGACAGGTCAGCCACCAGCTGCTGTAAAGGTCTGTGAAACAAGGCAGAGCTGCAGAAGGAGCAAGACGTGCTGAGCAAGCGGCACCGATCGAGGACTCACCGTTTCATCTGGCCCTGTTAACAAAGAAGCAGTTTAGAGAATCTTGCGCAGGAGCGGTGGGGAAGGGAAATCTGTGCATGTGTCTTGCTGCTTGCTGCCCTCCCTCTCAGTTTCCTCAGCAAAAATTTGCCTTACCTTACCGGCAGAAGTGCAGTCTAAGAACAGAAGGCAGTAAAAGATGCAGAAAGAGAGTATTTCTGATTGCTCCTGCAGAGCACAGCTCCTCTGCAAAAGGGGGACCTGTGTGAGCTGCTGCCTCTTTGTATTTTACAAGAGAGACACTGTAACCACACTGGCATACTTCACCCACGGATTTTTTTGCAGGCTGCAAGCTTTCAGCTCACTGCACATTAAGTGAGCAAGCGCTTTTAATGCTCAGTTTAAAAACTAGGAAGATTAGCGTTTTAAGGATCTGATCTGTTGCCTGTGGAAGTCAACAAGACACTTTCCTACTGATGAAAACCTTCATGTAGAGGATGCGGTATACTCCCTGTCCCAATGATAGGAAAAACTCCTTTTGAAATCCTCCCTCAACAAGCTGTAAGACATAACTTCTTTCCCTGTGCAGCCAAAGGGGAAGTTAAATGACCTATTCCACTTCACCTTGAGTGCTATTTGCAGGGAGAGCTCCATTTGGACCACGGCAAGCTGACAATTCTGATAGCCACATGTTTCTCTACACAATCGGAGTCTGTAGGTTTGGGTCTCTGCAGAGCAATTCCTGCTCTCCGTTGCAGCTTTCTGAATATTTTCCTTTCGCTGCTACTGTGCTTCAGAATGAAAGAGCAGGAAGAAAAGGAGAGCGGGAGATTTGCCCTTGCTGAAACGATCAATGGAAAGCACTTTGTCTTTTGTCTTGCAATCAGACCCGTGCAAGTAGAGCTGTTACAAGTCCTACCAAAAAAACTAGTTTATATCCAATTTAGCTAAGAATTAGAAAAAGTTGAGTTTGTCTTTAACTACTCATACTGTTTCAAACTGGAAAGTTATGCAAACAAAATATTCCTATAAAAGTAATTAAATTTCATAATAAAAAATATTGTCACCCCTTAAAATAAATTGACCTTACCTTTAAACCAGTAAAGTTTAAAAACATCAAAATTTAGAAGTCTTAGCTGCTCTCAAAAAGCTGCACAGAAGCCTTCAAAATTCACAACCACCTCATTTTTCAAAAAAGCAGTTTGAGGCATATAGAGTAGAATTGTTAATTGACAAGAATATCACTAATCCTAAATGTTAAAAGGCAAATAGCATAACACTACTATAAAATCTACTGTTCACTTTTCACATTCAAGTGCATGCAACTGTTGAGGAGAAACAGCTTTCCAGTATTTACTAAGGCTCCCCTTGTCAGTATTAAAGAGATAGCTCCATACTCAAGAGTACCCTCAAATAAAAAAAAAGTCAAGAACTTCTGGATTATTGGTCAATCTTCTGGTTTTAACTTTATTTTGTTAAGAGTTCCAGCTTCTCTGCAGAGGAAAATAAGCATTTATACCACTTTATTTACTACATTTTTAATCTAATATTTATAGCACCATTATCCCAATAAAAAAACAAAGGTAATACACAATATTCCCATTCCAGTCCTGAACTAGCTATAGGAGTCAACAATAGTTTCTTGGCAATAAAAAGCCATCGCATGTGTATTTTTATAAATAAATTAACAGTTCAGTTTCCAAAATTAATTTTGTGAATAACTCCTTACAATTCTTCATCTTTGCAGGAACAAGTTCAGGAGCTGTGCCAATCCCACTCAATTTCAGATTTTTGCCTTTGAGGTACACAAGATACGAGGCAATACTTTCATTTCTAGCACGAAGAATTGATATGCTGACTACTTACAAGTAAATCATGTACATGTCAAAGATCCGTGTCCAAACCAAATATTGCATATATAGCAAGGTGAATAGCAGTACATGAACTTGGCCTGTACTTGGAGCTAGCACAATACCAGGATAGTACCATGCCATCACGGGAACTTGACACCACAACATCATGTTGAGAAGTCGAAGCACACAACCACCTGGAAGCCTACGGATACACAGTCTCCACACTCCCACTCCCACCAGCCTAATGACTCTTTGCCAATAATTCCAGGGAGGCCTGGGTTTCTTGTCTATTCTCTTCTAACAGGCTTCTTCGCCAACTATTTTGCACATAAGCTCCTACTGACTTCAGTAAAAGGCCTTCAAAGGGCAAAAACAAGAAGGAGATTGTTCAGTCCAGATATTAAGATGCAAGAAGTTCACGTAGTAGCCATATAGTCAATTAAGCCATCTAAGCAACACAAGATACATTCTTTCCCATTTATACAGATTGTGAAATTTATGCAGATTTAATGCTTGTTCTAAAATTATGAGTTTGGTACAGTGCTCAAATGTATCCTATGACATTTGCTATACTCTACTTTCAAAAAGAATAAGCATGTCATCAAGGCAGAATCCCTTCTCCGTTCCCATTTGGTGACAAAACATATAATCCACTCTATACATGTGCTTTAACAGAGCAAACACCATGAATGATGTATCAGAGATCCAGTATTACACCTACTGTTTTGGAAAGCTGTCTTGCCTTTTTTTTTCCCCCCCTACTGGCAGCATGACAAAACACTGTCAAAACCAGTGCTCAGAGTCATTTCTGTCTGATTAGCAAGTAGTCAAATATTTATTCATGATCTGACTCTGAATACGTCAGAACTGCATATTAAGTTATCTACATTTATGTGCAGCTGAATGTTAGTTATCTATTTTTGAGTGACTGGTATGCATGTTTAGTCGGCTACTTAATTAAAAGGATGACCTAAAAGAAGTAGTCTGCCAATGTAATTTTTGCTCCAAATTTTGAAAGTATTTAAAAATACTAACAAAAAAAAAAAATGCCTGCACCAATTTTGTCAGAGACCCCACCAGAGGTCTCCAAATTGGCAGTTTAAGCAAAGCAATGAGGAACAGACACTGTGGATCAAAGTTCTTATACTTTGCTCCTGAATTTTCATGGTTATTAGCATCCTTTTAAGCAGCAGTGCTTTGAACAAAGTAACCTACGTACAAGTCAACTTACTTTCTAATCTTAAGAAAAAATAAAGAACAAAGAGAATAAATTTTCAAAATTTAAAATTACATCTTAAGTTAGCTGCCCATTATCCACCAAGTTCCATGTTTCTAATATAAACTAGGATCATTTCTCCATGACATAGCTCATCTTTCAGAGCCATAGAAGTGTAGTGGTGACTTAGAAAAAAATTCCACCAAGCGCATCAAAAGCACATATATACAGACTGCTGTCTAAGTCCTGTGTGGTTACTTTCCACAAACAGTCTGCAAGTCGTCTTCTAAAAAAATTAATTTTCTCTTCTCTTCCTCCTTTTGATGCAATTATGTGACCACAATTGATACAGAGGAAGCCATTTGCTTCCACTCATACTGACAGACAGTGGCAGAAACTGGAACAGAAGTCACCCACAACTTCCCAGACCCACAGACAGAGATAGCCTGTGCTATATATACTTCCTCCAGTATAGGGTTTGATCCTGCAAAGCATAAACTAAGAAACAAAGTTAGAGAGATGCTAACGAGCTTTCAGGATTACCCAGCCCTGCAATAACATGAGGAATAGTTTCTTCCAGTATTGGCACTGTAAGCAAACATAACCATGAACTCTGTATCAGTAGATTCTTTTTTTGTAGAAGAAATGCACTTAGGGCCTCACACTTAACCACTTGAGTCCAAGCACTTAAACAATTAAGCAGGACCGCTTACACAAGCACACCAATTTGCAGGATGGAGGTTCTCGGATGGAGAATACTTGCGTAACAACTGAAAATCCTCCAACCCTGAGCACGTGCTTAACTAATTTGCCGACTGGGGATGTAATCCCCATGTGCTCAGGGCTGGAGGATTTTCAGTTGTTACGCAAGTATTCTGAAAAACATCATACCAACCTTCAGAAGTAACACATAGGAGTGGCTAGAGATACGCAGTTATAGGAAAAAAGCCTTGTGAGAGAGAGAAGCAAGGAAGAAAGATGAGCAGAATGCAAGAAACAACCTCAGAGCATCTCATTTCATCTCAATTTTGGTGACAAAATTTTTCATTGGACTTTGAAGAAAAAAAATTTCTAAATAAAAATGGAACTCAGGAAAAGCCTCTTCACCACCCCCCAAGAAAGCTTTGTTGAAGAAACACCAAAGCTAGCAGGACTTGGGTTCAGGGCGAAGCTGGGGAGCCCATTTTTCCTGCAGTAGGCAGTCCTGGTGTGGAACTCCTCACATGTGATGGAAGCCAACAATCAGCACAGGCTTGGGGGTAATGGTTACAAATACAAGGAAGAGAGCTGTGGAGGGCAGAACACACTGAAATCACATGCAGCTGAGGACATCCCTAGGCTGCAAGTGGTTTGGAGACTAGAAGAGTACTCTCTGTAGGTGTTATACGTGCTCTCACACTCTTCCCTCTCTCTTGCTGTCAGAGACAGGATACTGGGCTAGACAGACTCTTGGTCTAGCTCAGTTTCATTCTCCTTTTCTTCTGAACACTAGGAGATGAACTGCCACAGTCTTCCAAACAGCAAAAATAGAGGACAGATTTCCCAGTATATCTGAGGCTCTGGTGTAGGACAGCAGAATGGGAATGCAGCAGCAAGCACAGTAAAAAAGACAAGGAGGTCAGTGGGTAGGAGCAAGTGAAGCACGATATGCTGAGCTCAGTGAAAATACACATAATCATTGCTGAAGTGTAATGTGAAGATAAGCTTCAAGTTTTCTTTAATAATGAGAAAGTAGTTAAGGACATGGTCTTCCCAATACAGCCTTGAATTACAACGTTTGTAACAACTGGACTAAAAGTGACCCTTCAGAAATGACTTCACAAAAAGCTAAATTAAACCTACATGCCTTGGCAGCTAACAGGGTTTGAAAACAAACATGTTTCTTGCATCTTCAGCTCACTAATAATGGAGAAAGGAGAATTTTCTGTTTACAATACAGTGTAGCATTGACTCCTCTGCCTTCCTCACTATCTAGAACTGATAAGAGGCTTTTAGTGGCCACACTTTCTTTTGGCAGATATCTGCTAAAAACCTTTTGCACATTGACATGGATTTATGCAACACAACACTGCCATCAAATCTCTCTCAGAGTTCTCTGTTCCCATTGGCTTCCTTGCAGAAAGCAGGTGTGTTGAATGAACAAGAATCCTAGGTGGGAAGGGATACCTTACCGAATGTGCTTAATTTTACTACTAGAAAGACACTTCATCAATGAACAAGCTTGAAAGCGGTCATTACTCCTTACTCCAGTATCTATGAACATTAAAAAATGAAGCCTGCAGTAACGTATGAAGTTCAGCCCATACATTCAAAGCTTCTTTTCAAGTTGGACACGCACACAGATTTCACAGAAGGATGTGTGATATGCTGCAACTCTGTTTTATGCTGCAGTACCATTCTGCAAGTTGAGATAACACATCTTGCTCTCCTATTAAAAATTGGGTTGGGTTTTTTCGGGGCGGGGGGGACTTCATATTCCTTCAGAAATCGTATTCCTACATTCTGAATTTTCAGAAGGGCTGGGTGAGGGGATTTGCTCTATTTTCTTTTCAGTAAGTTCCACTGTACAAATCAAGTTGTAATAAAACAAGGCTTAGATCCAAAAGAAACAAGTTTTCCTAAGAATATCTGAACACTTGAGTTGGTCTATGCTCACATTGTAATCATAGGCAAGCTGGCTACAGCAGCAATCATTTTAAAAATATATATATATTTATAGTAACTTTTCTGGAGTGGGACAGCTAGAATAGCTTCTGGCAGTTGCATTCATTGCTCCTTAATACATACAGGTACAACTAATACTTATTACTTGTAAGTAATCAGCTGAACTCACAACAGCAGACAACAACCTGATATAGCCAATAAGGTATTCTGATATTTAGCATTTTAGCATTAAAGAAGTAATCAACAGATACAAACCTCTTCTTTTGTTTTCTTATTTTCTGCTCTAAGCTCTTCATATTCGCCAATAGCTATACAAGAAAAAAAAAAAAAGAAAAAAGTTAATATTGCAACACTTCCTTTACCCAAATTAGTTCTCCATTTCATTCATTTTAAAGCTCTTCTGGCTATCTACACAGACTTCTTAAATAACATGGGTCATAAACTTCATTAATAGCCTACGGATGTACTGGATATCCTTCTAGAATTCAAGTAATTGGAAAGTGTCTGAAAAAGCTGGTGGCTCCCAAAACAATCAATTTTTGATCAATGGAGAGTTAAACAATCTTATTGATTGAGTTCAAAAATTACAAGGTGAATGTACTAGCTTGCAGTCACCATTTTAAACCCACACTGGCTCAGGTTACAGATCAATGCTAGAAAGCATGGTTAATGCAATACTGTTACCTCCAGAGTAGCTGAGCACCCTTATTTATTTATTTATTAACATTTTCTTCCAACAAGACTCCTATGAGAGATTTTTTTCTTTGAACTCCACAGTGGAGACATGAAAAGATCGTATGATTTAGCCAAGATCACAGAAGAACTCAGCTGCAGGGATCAGCAGGGAAGGGATAAACCTCCAGGATGCTAGAGGTCCACTGTTTCAAACCAGTAAATAATATGCAGAAACAATCGATCAGCTACCAATTAAACTTCTAGTTTACTGTGTATGTCTCTGTGCCTTTCTTAAACCTTTTATTTTACTACCTTAGGGATGTGCCATCACTGCCACAACTTCCCAATTCTATTGTTCTTTCAGTTTGTCCCATGTGGGCTGTTTGGCTGTTGAGACCATAGAAATTTTATTGTCACTAGAAAGAAGCTGAATACACTTCCAAAGCTTAGAGAAACAAACAGTGCTAGAAAGGAACACTCTTCAGTCTTCAAGATGCATACTGCAAGAATAAAATGAGGGCTGTTGTCATCACTATGCATCTCATTCCAGTCCCTCAGTATCTTCCTAAGAGAAGCTACACCAGCATACAGGTTTCATTTCAAGCCAACTTAATTAAAACTGGATAAAGGGTATGAATATATAGTTTTCAGCTGATGATAGCAGAGGTGTTGGAATTTCATCTTACACTTAACATGTCTTACCCTATATCTGAAGACATGAACATGTAGTCTGGTAGATTAGCCACCAGAAAACCTACTAGCCCTTTCTAGCTCTAGATAGTTAAACTTTTTCAAACAAGCAGATGTTACAAATAAAGTTACACTTTACACTGTTGTGACATCCCTCTTCTCTCCCACTCCCCAGCATTTCAAAATCTGTTGAAATAAAACTAATTCAACTCACTCCTGAAAGCTAGGTCCACAGCATCACTGTTCTACTTGCCTTCAGCATGGCTATTACTCTCAGCAGCAGCACACAAGTACCTCAGATGTAAAAAACTCAAATTGTCCTAATTCCTCTTTTCTCCAAGGTCACTTCATTTTAGAGATGCATGACTGAGGTACATGAAGTCTGGGGTACAGACAGCAGTATTAGCTCCTGGGCTAGTAACTCAAAACACAGGGCTCTGCTCCTTGTGCGCCCTGACCAGCAATGGGGAAATGGCAAAACTGTGCTGCCTAGAAAGGGAAATGAAGGAACACTAGAAATCTCTTAGCCAGAATCTCAGCTCTGCTGTGACCAGCAAGTGTTGAAAAAGTTCCAGGGCTCTCAAAGAAAAAAAGTTAAATAAAACCACTGAAAACAAAGTCACAGTCCACATGCAAACTCACAGGAAATCTGATAATTTAAACAGATGGGAAAAATCCTCACTCCTGCTCATCCAAGTAAAAAGGTGTATCTAAAGAGTGGAATGAACAAAACCAGGTTTCTTAAAAACGTGCTCTGCATTCCCACACCAGTAAAATCAAGGTCTCCCATCCACCCCTTTACTTTGTCCCCACTTCTCCTTACCCACCCTGAGACCCCATCTTCCATATTCAAGAAGCAGAAAAAAAACAACAGGTAGATGAACAGGGAAGAAACCACGCTGATGCAGTTGCTCTAAGAAAGAGCACCTAAAGTGAAACAACATATTTCCTACACCACGAACACAAAAGCTATGCTTCTTGATCACTGTTCCACTTCTAAGCCAACTCCCTGTTCCCTTTAGGAAAATTCCCTTTAGGAAGTCAAAGGAAGAGATTTCTAGCATCCTATATGCAGGAAAATGAAGACTATATCATCAGACACAATTCAAGCCTCTTCATACTTGAAAACTGTTAGTGTTTGCTCACCTTTAATGCAAACTGATACTTGCTATTCAGTATTTTATAAATGACTGAAAAATGTAAATACAGATTTGCCCCACCCTTGCAGCTCTCCTCACATGCTCTGTGAACCTAGAACTCTGAATCATGAGCCCTTAAGGCATGGATACAAGAACAAGTTAACAAAAAACAAGGATACGAACTTACACAACGCTCCAGCAATCCCCAGTAAGGGCTCACCTGTGTGAGACTGGGAATTAAACTGCCTGTTCAGGGTGGCCCTTTCCTCTTTTACTGTGGATGGTAATCCACAGCACGTTTGTCGTGGAATGCAAACACAAAATCATCAGCTACTTCATGCTGCACTCACGCAGCAACTTTCTTCAGTGCCTTTTTACCGTGCCCACCCCCTTACTGTCGTTGCAAAACTGTTACTTCTTCCTTGAATACAGCTAATGCATTGTAAGGATCCAATATCTTAAAATAAGATTGTTCTTCATGGATGGCAACCTCTAGATGATGCTCCCATACAGATCCCATCATTCGGATTTTTGGGTATGGATTTACTAAACGCTAAAACTAATGAAGAAACTGCTAGTTTTGTCAGACCTGGAAACAGAAATAATAATTTAAAAATTACTACACGCATTTTCTGCTGTATATCTGCTTCTCTGCAATGGCAGAAGATGAAAGTTGGTGGATTTTTTTCTTTGTTTTAACATTGGGAGTGTTATTGGGAAGTTTTTATATCAAGTTTTTCAAGTGTTTTATGTATGATAAAGTTTTGAAGCCATCTAAAAATAAAAGTCAAGAGTCTACATAACCTTCACTGAAGCGCTAAATGGCATAAAGGTGACAATGAACTCTTTGCTCTAAAATTACCCTAGAACAATTACTACCAGCAGCACTAGACAACACTTTACATGTTCCAAACCTCAAGTAGATTATTTAGCCTTAAAACCCTCTTTGGTAGATTAGGAGAAATCATCATCATTCATTTATAGGTTGACAAGCAATAAATCCTGTTGTATGAGGACTTTCCTAAACCTTCTCTGAGGAACAGGACTATTTTTTCACCTTAACCTATGAAGGTGCTCACACAATATACATGACAACAGCACCTGAGCATCTCAAAACTTCTTACATTCAGATTATGCTATATATAATTTACTGTGGAATAAAGATATTTCTTTCCAATAAATTAGTGGTGAGTGAAACAAACAAGTAAAGATGCTTTACTAAAGGTGCAACTAAAATTCCAGAACTATACATCCTTTTCTCAATGAATGAATATTGTAGCATATATCCATAGTAAAATGCCTAGGTTGTACTCATTAGCCTCCGGTGAATCCTGAAGAACTATAATAAATACATACCAGAGACCTCTTGAGATGCTGTCATTGTCTGACACTAACTTAAGTTTATCCTTAATGTAATTATTCCTAATATACAGCAGTATTATATAAACAATTTATCAGGATCCAAATCATGTTGCTTTGCTTCGGGCTACCTTCATATAGCCTGAAAGCAATACTACAACTTAATTTCAAGGCTACGGAAAGAAAAAAGCTGGGAAAAGGAGAAAAGAACAGAAAATTTGGGGCTATAGCTCTTAACCCACCTAAAACATATTTCCAGCCCACCCTGTTCTTACTGTGAAACACTCGAACCACAAAATAGCCAACATGAGTGAATGTAGCATGCTCCTTCATAACATGACCATGATCATTCACCAACTACTCACTCCTCAGCTCAGCTGGCCAGAAAAGACCGTCCTGTCAACATGTATCAATGCACTTTATCTGTATTAAATTAAGAAGGTTATTTTGTATACAGAAGCTCCTTTAATTATATCTTATTCTTTTGATTTTTAGTCAAGAACCTGAATTTGCTAACAGAAGATATATATTATCTAAATTGGATGGTTTATATATTAGGTACTTATTATGGCTAAAAAGCACTTATTAGTAAAACAAGGTCAAAAGGGTAAAAGTATATAACAACTATAATTCATAGTGAACAACAGAAAAGACACCTTCATTTACACAGTGAGGTGGTGAGACTCTTCCTACTGTTATTAAAAAATTTACCAATCTCTTTTCTAAAGCTGTGTATTAAAAAAATACAAATTAAAAAACCAACCTTAAAAATGCTACATGCATATACTTTAGCATTTATATTGTAAACCAGGGTGGCCTTCAAGTACATTGAGAGCCCTTCCATGACAAATCAACGAGTAATGCAACTTCAGCATTTCAAACCTACTTATTTAATCAAAAAGTAAGTAGAGCTGTCAAAGGAAGCAAGTGTCATTCCACTATTTATTCTTCTAGACTACAGACCAGGCATGTCTTTGCTGGTACAGGCAAGAGAAAGAGCTTACAGTGCAAGAAGTCCTTCACTCCAGATGAAACAAGCTATCCCAATGAAGTCATTTCTTGTTGGTAGAAGTAAACTAACACCCGGCTTTTTGCAGGTTCGGATATATTTACTAGAGAGAGAATTACCCCTGACAGCAACACTGCACCAGAAGCTGCTGCCACCACCCTCCTCATCCCAGCGTACCCGGAATAAGAAGTCAGGCCAAGTCTGTTGTACAAACCATCTCTCAAATAGCAATGGTCTCCCTACAAGCACAGCATGCACAAGACCTGTGAATTGCTGTCAAGAGTATAAAGAAGGGTCAAAAGGGCTCAATTTTTCTCTTGTTCCCAGTTTTAGGCTCAAAGATCCTTTCTGCTCAACGCAGGTGATCTCTATTTCAATAGGACACGGTGTGGCATCGGCAGCACCAGCCACATGCAAACTACTTCTAACTGATGCCTGGGCAGCATTTTTAATATCTCCTGGGCCTCCATGAAAGAGAGATGGAGCTGAGGAACAAGCGCTTATGGGCTTGTGTAAAGGTGAATGTATGCGATGGCATTACACCTGTCACTTTACAATGACTCCAAATCTTGAGTCAGAATATATAAACCTATTATGAGGCCTAAAGCTTACATGGCCAAACCAAGCTTTTGGGTCACACATCAGTTGCACTAGCTGATACCTACAGGATTCAATTACCAAATAGTTCTTAAAAAAATAAACAATAAAACAATAAAAAACATGCATGTAAGTATACAAAGGTAAGCATTAAGTACAAATACTGTAAGTCAGATCCTGCATCTGTGTTCCCACATGCTTTGATTTTACTCAAATCTGTAAAAGTGTGTAAGAAGAATTTTTTTTAATGAGACCTCAAATTTGCATCCTGCCATCTTACAGCTTCCTGGAAACTGGACAGGGAAATTAAACATACCACTGCCTGATAAAGCCCAACCATTAAGCTCACACCAAAAGATTTGCTTTCACAAGTTTCTGAAAAACAGATATGGTTCAACACAAGAAATTGAAGTGGGAAACACTTTTAAACTCTAATGAATGAAGAAAATGTTCAAGCAGGATGGGTTCTGCTGGGGAATGACGATTCCTGTGTATGAAAACCCACATACACACGTACACAGGGGGGCAGAAATAACCTATAGAGCAGATGACTACAGAAGGGAATGCAGCAGCCAACAAGATATCCTACCCTAAACAAAGGAATTCCTCTGGCCATAAAAATTACTCCTCTGCCACAAAGAAGAATAAATTTGTCAAATCACATTAAAAGCTTGTCAATATACTTTAAAAGTACTACTATGAGATATTTATGCCAGATTGGCAGTCTGTTGTTTAGAAGATACACAGTATTCCCTTATTCAAAGTTTCTGGCACTTTCAAATAGACCTTTATTGAAAAATAAAATAAAATAATCATAGAGAGGCACAGTGCTTGGGTCTAGAGCCTGGAAATCATCACACTTCATTAAATCCAGCCAACAAACACAGTGCAAGATAAGACCTTTAAAACAGATGAAGAAAATCCAAGCAATATAAACATGTTTAGTATATATGTAGTTAACAGTAGTTGTTAACCACTGTAATTTAGCAAAGTAACCAGAAATGTGACTATGACAGTGGCAGATGAAGTGCAATTTTACCTAGTTTGTAACTCCAGACATTTTGGTTGCTGACTCCTGTTTTCAACTGAACAAAGAAGTGACCACAGCTGAAGATGACTCTGTCGTTAAGGGCAAGTACCAGCAGTGCCAATAAAACCAAACAAGGCAGTCTTCCAGGCATGTACTGGAATCAACTACTGTTATGATGTAGCTGTTAGTTTGCTACAGTTCCTCAGGTTCTACAACCAACCATTAATAACGCAAGGTTTTGCCCACTTGATTTGGTTTTGTTTCAATTTTAAGTCTTACCCATGGGAATTATAAGGGCCAGTTAAATTGAAATGCGCACTGCTGGAAATACCACTTAGGGTACAGTTCGGTAATACTAATATTTATAGTGGATCTGCTTTATCAAACCAAGCCATCTCAGAAAGCTAGTCACAGTATTAAATAATACTTTTAAGTCCTAAATATCGTCAATATAGAGATCATGTTTCTTCATGATGCTCACCTTAAACTTGGTAATGGAGCAAGCCAAAGAATGATCAGTATCAGGTATCTGAGTCTAACACACAGGACTTGGAAAATTCAGCATTGGTGAAAGATAAGCATATCTTGCACACAGACAGCTTCAGTGTCCTTGTCGCTGTTCAGAGCTCTGCCAAACAGCCAAGTGAAATTGCCCAGGCACCAGTCAGTGTCACAGCTGCCACTGAGAATTGAGTGGGCAGCCTCAAAACGCCTGCCTCAGGTTCAACCTACTGACCTTGTTTAGGAAAGGTATAAGCAGTAGTTGAAACATGACAGCAACCAACCATGTATGCTGCTATTTGCCTTCCCCTCTACCTTTCGTATCACTTCTCAGCCAGTTCAGTTACCTGCTGTCAGGCAAGTTTCTCAAGCCTAGAAAAACACATCCTGAAAGAGAAACCAAACAAGGGCTACTGAACGAATGTTCTCTGGAACCCCTCCAAACCAATGGGTGTTTTTCAGAAATCTGACTACAGACCACAATGTTACGGTAATCTGAAGCAATATGCCACTTTGAATGCAATAAAGATAAGACAAGCTAAGTATGTACAACCATTACCCCAAATATTCAGAGACAGCAGATCCTTCTACCAACTGCATTTACTTCCAGACTAATACTGCTATTTACACCTGGAAGCAGTAAAGAGGAAAAATTAAGAGACTTTTTTTTCCTCCTCTTTCTATCCTGTCTCTGTTTAACAGAGCATCCTAAAATTACTTGAGGAAAGTTGTTAGTATCTAAACCAGTCTTTTTTTGTTATCAATAAGAATGGAGAGGAAACTATATATTCAAACTTACAGTATATAAAGAAAAGCAAACAAACTTACCTACAATAACAATATTTAGGTCATTACTGTTAGGATAATTTTATGTACCTCGTTACCTTTTCATCACTTGGACTCTTTACTTTGGGCACCTCAGATTTGCCAGTTAACATAATGTAAATACAGTGTGCTATCATATTTTTGCATTGTTTGAGAGGTAAAACAGCATATAGAAGAGTATTTTCAGAAGTTTTCCACTGGACAACTTTTTGCCCATATAAAACAACTTTCTCACCAGCCATACAGTTACAAAAACCATTTGTTAGCCTCACAGCAACATATTACAACTCCTACGTTTGGGGACAAACATCCACCAAGAACAGTGCCTTACAGGACAGGGTCTGCCAAGTACAGTTTCTATTTCAACAGCTTAAGGAGATCTGGGACAGCCAGTCCTCAAGTTACAGTAACTTTCCCCTGAACTAATTCCTGCAGTCCCGTAAAATTTCATTAGACATTAAAGGATACTCAGCCTACTAGAGCAGAAGACTTTCAGACATCGGAACTGAAGCCCCAGTCTAACCAATTTCAAGAGGCTATGATTTTTCTAAAGAATAACCCAAACTTGCCTTTTTTTGAAACTGATTGTCATTTTAGCAACTGTCCTTTTGGCACAGACAACTCCTCTAGAGCCAACAGTACTGGAGGGAAACAGTCAGTCAGCAAAAAACCTCAGAATTTTAGCCTTATTTTTTGGTCCTGTATTATCAAAACACACAGCTATAAGATTACCATGAATTTTACACCCATTGAAATCCTTGTAAGTGAGAATCTAGCCAGTGCAGCTGGTAATCATGAATTTACAATGCTGAGCGTACAGGAACAACCAAAAAAAGAAGTGCCAAAGCAGGTCATAAGTAGTTCCTAAATATCCAGCTGAAATTAGGTTAAGAAAAGCTTCTGCTATCCAGCAAAGGTGATGGAGCGCATGCATGGCCAGAATGAATGACAGAAAAAGAGGTGCTGATCACAGCCCCATAATTTCACTCTTTTACACAACTTTATGCCACAGGACCTTTCCACACAGCTCCTCCCAGGCTTGCAGGAGACCAGGAGAACGCAGCTGCGGGAATTACCAGCTGCAAATTAGAGCATTGGTACTCTGCACCTACTGCTCATGAAGCTGTGAGACAGGAGGCACGCCCATCACTTGATGCATGCTTGCAAGCAGATGTCCACAGTTCAAATGGTAATGGTGGTTCTTCAGATGTTGCCTACCTACTTAAACAAGGTAGACACTTTGCTGGACCAACCTGGTTCAGGGATAGACTGACCAGGGAAGTTAAAAAATGGGCTGCCTTTTGAGCACCCAAGCCCTTTTCCCTATCCCTTCTTGCAGAAGATGTAATATTACAATGTTTTAGTTTCCTAGGCAAACTACGCACCCACAAAGCTGAACGCCTACAAAGCTGAAGCACTGAACTTTTCTGCAAAAGCACCGGGAGTGACTCACACAGGGAACCAAACCAGCAGAGGACAAGGGCTTCCTTTTATTTACACTGGAACTACAAAGGCTCTACAGAAACTTGTATCAGGGTGACCCCCGAGCTATCAGCGGGAAGTTTGCATGCTGACGGAGAGGGGGACGGAGCGTGTTTGATGGGTTGGGTTAGTATCGGATCCTGCAACACAGAGCGGGAGATGGGACGCGACAGCCGGGCGCTCCACGTGAAGCTCAGCTCCAGAGGGAGACGGCGAGGCAGATGGAGTTTCACTGGAGATGGCCAGACATCGGGGCTCACCGGTACCACCGGCTGGGGCATCAACGCCAGCCATTAGCTGCGCACCCGTTCCCAGCACGCAGGCGAGACTGGACGCTGGGCGGGAAGGTCCGGGGTCGACAGCAGCGACAGCCCATGTGCTACGGCCCCTCGGCCTCCCGCCCTCACCCCGACCCGCCATCGGCCACCGCGACGCCCCGCTCCAGCCGAGAGCGCCTGCGGGGAGGCGAGGCGGCTGGGAGGGGGAACCCGCAAGGGGAACAGCCAAAACGTTTCACTCCCCTGGTTTATTTTATTTTTTTAAGGCTCCTTCTTCTCCGCCGTGGACAGAGAAGAGGGGCCTGCGAAGGAGAGGGGGACCCGATGGCCGGGCCGGGGGACGCCCAGGCCGCGGCAGCCCGCCCGCCGGCGCAGGCCGCGCCCGCCCTGACGCGCCCCGTCCGCCGGGCGCCGAGCCCTCGCCTCACGCCGCCTCACGCCGCCCCGCGGCGGCCTCGCTCCCGCCGGCCTCGCCCGAAAGCCCGGGCCCGCGGAGGGGGAGCCGCTCTCTCCAACGCCGGAGGCGGCGGCCACGGCGCCGCCCGCCCCTACCTTGGTCCTTCAGGCTGGCGAGGAGCTCCAGCTGCTTCTCCTCGTCGGAGCTGTTCATCCTGCCCCGCCACCGGCCAGCGGCTGCCCCCGCTCCGCCCCCACCTAGCGCGGCTTCACCTGGCAGCGGGCGGGCGGCGGCCGCAGCCCCGGGGCGCGGCGGGCTCGGCGAGCGGCCCGGCCCGCTCTGCACATGCCCAGACTCCCGCGGCGCCCCAGTGAGCATGTGCGAGGGTGCGGGCACGGCGGCACCCCGGACCGCCGCCGGGCGCCGGCTGGCGGGATCAGGCGCAGCCGCGGGCTCGGGGCTCCAGCGCTGCCGCCTGCCCGCTCCTCAGGGCCGGGCAGGGCTTCGAGGGCGGAGGGGGGGTCGCCCCCGCCGGTCTGAGGAGACGGGGGTCGCCCCCGCCGGTCTGAGGAGACGGGGGTCCTCGTAGCCCCCCTCGGCGCGGCCGGGGCGCCAGCCGCCCTCAGGCAGGCAGAGAGGGGCCGCGGACGCCTTTCCCTCCAGACCCCGGGCGGGGGTCTCCCGTGAGCCGGGAAGAAGCCCTCCCGCACCGCTCCCCGCAGGGCTGGGGGTGCGTGAGTTTTTAATGAGCCCTTTCTCACGATTTGCATGGCGGCGGGGTTCCACTTGGGATCCGTGCGCTGCCCAGAGGAGCGGCGGGAGGACGTAAATCTGTTTGAGTACCACGGTACGAAGAAAGGGGGTTTTTTTAAAAAAAGAATTGGAGGGTCGCGTTGCTGTTTGTGAGGATCCGCGGGACACAACCGCATGCCAGTCCCAGTGTCCAGCACTTCATCGCAGCCTTGGAGCACCATGAGGGTGGGGGGCTTTGGCGGGGACCCCGCTGTGTTCATCTCAGAAAAACACAGTTCTTCTCCCTGCTGTTCCCTGATGATCCCTGTGTGGAAAAGGAGGGGATGCAGTGGTGATCTCTCTATTAAAATGGTTTCCTTACCTGGCTTACCCCAAGGCCGACACCGCGTGCACTGCAGAATTTGCTTCTGCCTCAGCAGCGGTCAACTGAGTGGCAACTACCTTTACGTTTGCACGGGCAAAGGTACAATTCATACACCTCCCTCCCTCCTTCTTTCGCAAACACCCATCATTCACCGCGGCAGGTCAGAAAACACAGCATTGCCACAGGTGTGGCAACATTACTTAGAAATATCTGGGAAGGAAAGGAAAAAAAACCTCACTACGAAGAGTTGCTCAGTCCTCCTGCCTCCCTTCCTCCCAGACCGCATCCTCTAGTCTTCTCATCCTGACCTAGTAAACCTTTAAAACATGAAGAGACCCCATATTGATGCTTTACAGCATTATCAGTCCTAGAGGTAGTTAATAACACGTGTAGCATCCTGGAAAGAAGCCAAGAGATCCATGTGAGCTATACTGGTGTCTCATAAGCATGGTATGCTCACGTAAGGCAGAGGAGGCCACACGGGGAAGTTCATAAGCTAGTCAGCTTGTTTTAAACTAGTCAGCACAAAACACATTTAACTGTACCGAATGCAAAGTTATAAATTCATGCTCCTAGAGGTGGAGTCATATGCAAAGAATGGGAAATTATCTTGGAAAACAAAGGCTCTGTAGAGGAAGTGGGAGGCAAAGTGCAAGTAATTACATATGTGCTGCCAGTAAGGTACTGACTGCAGCAAAAGAATGAGATGCACGCTGACAGCAGGGGAAGAATTTCTTCTATGACATTGACAAGACCAAAATAAAGTTACTGTATCCAGTTCTTGATGGTACAGAGACATTTACAGAGAAAGCACAAGAAAAAAAAATTACCTAAGTTTTGAGGAGAGTGCTTTGCAATGGGAGACTTCAAACCCTTCATCTTTTTAATTGAGCAAAAAGGAAACAAACTATTTGATTATGTTAATTTCACAGGAGAAAATCCTCAATACTTGAGGGCTTTTCAGCCTAGTGGAAAAGAGTCAACCAGAATCTGTGTCTGTAACCAGAAGCTGAACGTAAAAACTACAAATAAAGTCACACACATCAATAAATGCCTCCATTTGCAGGAACACAGAGGTCCTATTTAGGTCCTTAGAGTTCTGGGCTGACCTCTGTTTTGAATAGCCCCCACTTTAAGTCAGAGCAGTTTTGCCAGTGTTTTACTTTTTAGCATCCTTTCTTGAGCTGCCTGTTGGCTTCCCTTCAGCCACAGGTCTCATTCCAAGCCCTTCTTCCCACTGGTGATATCACCCCCCTCCATGTCCAAACCAATTTCTTTCATGCAGCCCAATAGCAGGATTTGCAAAAGAGTCATTGTAGGGTTGCTTACCCCTGCACCGTGCCAAGACACCGGACATCTTCATCTTGCAACAATGTTCTGTCTGTTGTACACAGCCAGAACAGGGCATAAAATCTCTTTGATATCTGCAGAGACAGTAAGCCAATTCTTCCATTATTTTATTTATTTATTAAAATTAAAGTGTTATGGCTCTGTCAAAATAATTCCCTTCCATAATTTCTATATTGTGGCTTCATCATTGTTCTTATTGTTGCTATTCACTTAGACCTACATCAAGTTACAATACCGTGAAAAGTAAGCACTTAAAACAAGTACATCCTCCTTGCAGACCCTTTTGGCTGCAATGGTAGGATGGGTGCCACTACAATATTGTTCCTCAAAGGTATAAAGCAATTGTTGATCAAGTGTTGCTTTTCTTTTTCTAAGTTAGCAGACAACAGAGAAATTAACTCCATTAATTTGCTTACAGATCCCCCTATGCTCTAAGGATTTGACATCCCCAGAAATGTTTCCCTGGATCATGAATTCAGTTCATTGTTCCATGGTTATTTTAAATAAGAGTTAGTCTGTACTGCCTATTTCTATGTAATATAATGTCTACATAGTGATTTGATAACTGATGCCATAAACCACTAAGATAATAAAAGGCCTGAGGAGGCAATACAAGCATCCGACATGGGATTTCACAATGTTTAAATAAGGACTGGGTAGCAGTTGCTTCCTCTGTCAAAGAAAAGCAACATTGTACTTTGAACATACATAACCAGTTTCTAGTGATAGCATTTCAAGAATACTATTTATTCTTTGTTAAATGGGAAAGCTAAGACTAAAGGTGTCTGAAAACTTGTCCAGTAGAGAGTCAGTACCAATGTTGGGAAAAAAATCAAGGATTGAGTCACTTTCTACCGGACATGACATGTGATGGATAATCCATGTCCTTTTGGAGACGAAAATTCAGATGGATTGACTGCATCTTTAGGTTCCGGCCATATGTGCCTGTTCTTCCAAGACCAGGAATAGCTTTGTCACAGACTGTGCAAAGTTTTGAGAATCACATGTTATACTTGGTAGGAAGATAGAAGAAAGACGTGATGGGGAAGGCTAGAAGCACTGTAGAAAGTGGGATTGGAATTCAGCTCTTGCCCAAGTGGAGCAGTGATTTACACTGGGCATCATTCTACACAATGCTCTGTTATGCCACACAGAAACAGTGATAACCAAATGCATCAGTAAAATAACTGCATCATTTCTGGAAGTTTGAGTAAATTAAGGTAATATGTGGCTGTGAAAAAAGACAAAATCTGGAATATAAATAAGTACATAAGATACACTGTTGTTTCTTCCTGCTGCGCTTGACTCTGATGAGACATCAGGCAGAATAGCATGCCCACTCCTACTACCACGTGTCAAATAGAAACACAGACCTGTCGGAGAGTGTGCAGACAGCCTGCGATGAGAGCGATCAGTTCTAAATGTAACCTGGGCCCGCAAGAAGAAAAAAGGGTGTGTTTGGGGGGATTGTTTCCTGTAGGGAAAACCCAGGGAAAAATAATGAAGGTCTTGGTATCAGTTAAGGACTATAACAAAGTTGTCAATAAGCTGTCCTCAGTAACCATTGGGTTGGAGAATTAGTGCAGGGTTTAAACTGTAAGAGGGGAGGCAGGTTAGGTATTAACGAAGGTTTTATTAGTGGAAGCACTGGAACAGGCTACAGAGAAGAGGGAAGGTGAAATCTTCAGAAGTTTCTGACAGGTCTAGATGACCTGTGAGGGTCTGCCCTTCTGATAATCTGTGTAGGTGACAGGACCGAGAGCAAATGCACCACTCCCAGTGCTCCAGTTCCCATCATCCACAGCAAAGCTAACTTCACAAGAGTTCTGCCCTGCCACCTTTCCAACTCTTTGTGGGCGATTTCATATCTCCAGGCAGGTCCACATATACCAGGAGCTGGTGATGGACTCTGACTAACCTCTGAGAAGGATGGGAGAGAAAACTAGAGCTGAATGGCAATACCTCTTCCCTGCCGAATCTCTCAACACAGTACTGCAAACCAGATAGACACTTGGAAGGGTTTGCAGAGTCCTGTGTTTTGAGGGATGATTCAGTCTTCCCATATCTCTGCTCCCACCCCCCTGTTGTTCACAGATGATTATGTTTATAAGCTTTATTGGAAATAACACTCGGGCACATTAGTTCAAACCCCTTTGTTGTTGTTGTTCTCCTTGCAGCAGGACAGATTTATTCTTTGCATCTGCTGCTCCTGAGCTGTGGACAGGCCAGTGTAGGGTCACCGGTGGAAATGGGGTATGGCCGCGGCTCTGCAGCTCCTGGAGTGAATGGAGAGAGACACCGATAAACGAAGGGTCACAACCTAGGTACAGCATCCAGGGCAGCATCCCCAAGCAACAGCAGTGGAGGGTAGCAGCTCCAGGTGTTATCTTTGAAACAAAATGTGGCTGCTGTCCTTCCATTTGCCTCTCTGGCTCAGCTACACTGCACTTGTACAGTCAGTTCTTCCGTAGGATTTCCAGAAGGAGAGTTGGTGCCAATATGCAAGTAAAAGAGCAGGTGTTAAGCAAAAGAGCCGCAAACTCTTGCGAAAAGACTAGTCACAAGCCTGTCCCTGACCCTGCTGATCTAAGAACAGACCAGGTCCTATGTTCATATCCAGAGAGAATAGGAGGGGCAGTGCCAAAGAGCTGGGTACTTCTGAAACGATGATACCATTCCTGGAGAGGCAATTTCTTTTGTGCCTGTAAGTGAACTCTTCTAATCACAAGGTAGCTTGGGATTTATCATTTCTTTCTGCTACTATTAGGTTTTGGAGGCATTTTTTCAGGAGGCATTTGCTCACCATCCTTTGGAATTTCTCCAAATATCCATTTTGCCAACTGCAGCTTTTTACCAACATGTTCCTACTGATGATGTATTTAATATATATGTATGCATATCTTTTCACTAGGGCTGCCCCCAACCTGCTTAAGCTGTGTGCAGACAAACAATACAAATACTTGTTTACTTGTTGAAAATTATATTGCTTGTTAAAACTTACAGAGCATTCCTGCACTTTTTATGACCAGAGGTTTCCGGTATACTCACAAATGTAATAAAGATGAACAAAAGCCAAAGGGGAAAAAAAGCACACAAAGCATTCAGAATTTGCCTAAGATTAATATTTAGTATTAGAGTGGCTTCAGCCTTGTGAGAGATCTTTATAAAATCACATCCATCCACATTAAACATATCTGCAGTTGAATAACCATTGCACAGGGTATAATGTTCATAGTTTTAAGGAGCTACTAAAATAGCCAAAAATTGAAGGAATCATTGTTTTCACTATATGCTCTGCTCCAGAGACATTCCTTTTTAATACCTACAGGAATAGATGCTGAGGTGAGTAAGAAAAGATACTCATAGCAGGCAGCATGAAGGGAACCATGCAGTTGGGGCCATATCAAACCGTAAGAGAAAAACAAGTAACAGGGAACTCACAGCTGCAATGGATGGGAATCTGGCTAATATTCTCAACTTCACAGTAGCCAGCAACCATATAAAATACGATAATTATAGAGAAAATGGAAGATAAAGAAAAATACTGAGAGGTTTAACTTTCTTTGTCTTCCCTTGGGATAGATTGTAGTAAGATGTTGGACACCTGTTTTCACTAATGCTTGAAGCTGGTGAAAATTAACAGTTCCTAACACGTATGTGTAACTGAGACTGTTGTGCCTATGCAGAATCTTACTAATAATTAGCTTGCATATCATTTTTGCAATTCTTTTTCATGGTTAAAAACATGCTTTATGCCCGTTCTCCTCTTGGATGGGACTTTGATGAGTGTTCACACAGATGGACTTTGCAAGTTGAAAATATCACAGAATGACAAACTGAAGCAAATGCTAGTGGTTATTCCCATAACTCCTAAATTCATAGACTCTAGAGTGAAGGGCTAGGAAATGGAATCAATTATTGTGTGAACGAATGATTTTGGCCTGGAATCATCTAGAGACAGTAGATTGTGAACCTTATCTATTCATCCTTATAGAATATAAATTGTTTTCTCATAAATTAGCTATTTAACAGAACACCACACATAACTACATGCAGAAGTGAAGAGTGTGGTACCTTATCAAATAGGTACTACAATCAGAAACTCAATGCAGTTGTTTCCCACGCTAGAATGTGCAGATTCCTATTCCTCATTTGGGCTAAAAGTTACTCGGACCTTTTAATGGACACAGAGACAATCCTACCTCTCATATGTGAATAAAACCCCAACATCTCCAACAACAAATGACAAAGAAGGGAGTAGTGGACCTCCTCTGCCTGGGAGAGGAGGGTGTTCTCTTCTGAAGCAGTGGCATCTATCAGTCCCTGGAAAGCCTAAATTAACTCTTGAGGATTCATCATCCTCCTGTTGAGGAGAGCTACCCTGTGGAAACAACTGTGACTACAGGCTGAAGTTACCCTCAGGGCATGACTACAGCCATATGTTTGCCACTTTCAGAACAGACGTTTGGGCAGGGGACGGGGCAAGGAAGAATAAACTACATAATCACTGCACAGATAAACAACTATTAATAAACTAAAAAAAAAAAAATGAAATGGCAATAGCTGTTTGAGTATATAATTAACACAATGAATAAGACTAAGCAGCTTATCTGCTGAGGTAATGTATATTTTTCCATCAAACCAATCAGTGCTGAATAATGACTAGCATAATATATCTGGGTAAATATAAGCACTTCTTGTTTCCCTAAGATGACAACTAACTAATCAACACACATTCAAACTGGAGTATAAGTATGATTAAAAATAAAAAACTCAGATAATATGGATTCATTTGAAAAACTTAACCATTTGATTGGAGACACTGGCATGATCTTTGCTAGTTATCCTCATCTAGAATGGCAAACATCTCAATCTGCACAGAAAAAAGGCACAAACTGATTGGAGGATAGATCAGAAGAAGATTAAGTATTTAGCATGGCATTTTAAAATGCTCTAATTATACCATAATTAACAACCCTGCATATTAAATTTGCAACTATAAAATATAACTAGGCAAATTATATCTACCCGTCCTTCATAGCAGTACATTGTACTTTATGGATGCTCACCTCATATAATTTTGGTTGAAATAGGTGCTTTCGCTGTCTGCAAGCACAGACAGGTGGTGGGTTTCACTCGCTGACATGTGAATACCTGCCAACACGTGCATGTACACATATTTAGAGATAACGAATAGCTCAGAAGTGATTCACTATGTTCCTCCCAGCAAAATAGGAGATCTCCTTTGCTTCCAGCCTGGCAGGACCAAATATCATGCTCTTGGAAAACTAGAAACTGAGTCACTCTCCAGACCTCTATCCTGGGGTGAGGGACCCCGTTTCACCAGTATCACGCTGGAGAGGCTGTGCTTCACCAGTTGTTGCAGTGGCTCATATGTGCTCCTCTGGGGTTCTGCTCTGGTTTGTTCTGTAGCTCTTTGAATAAAATGAGCTGTCAGAGCAGAGCAGACAGTTTGTACCAGAACGTCCTTGCAAGAAACATTTTCAAGCATCCTGTTTCTCCTTAGAAAGTACATTACTCTGTTCACTCAGAACATCTGAGACTTGTTTTGTCCAGTATGAGGGAAGGAAGGAGGAAACAGGCCACTGGCTGAGGCACCACATCACTTCTTTAAAGCAGCTGCAACGTGTTTTTTTTGCTACGGATGCTACACCAGTGACTCAAGTCATTAAAAACACAAACTCACCAGTAGCTCTGCCAGTAACAACTCTGCAGCCCAAGAGCTGGTAGTCCCTCTTACAGTTCCCAAATCAATTCCCTTGGTTTCAGATGGAAAATTTTGCACCAAATATTGATTGTTAAATGTTAAAAGGTTTTTTTTACGTATAAAAGAGAGAGTTCACCAAAGGGCCTCTGTCCTAGTTTCAGCTGGGATAGAGTTAACTGTCTTCCTAGTAGCTGGTACAGTGCTGTGTTTTGAGTTCAGTATGAGAAGAATGTTGATAACACTGATGCTTTCAGTCGTTGCTCAGTAATGTTTAGACTAGAGTCAAGGGTTTTTCAGCTTCTCATGCCCAGCCAGCGAGAAAGCTGGAGGGGCACAAGAAGTTGGGAGGGGACACAGCCAGGACAGCTGACCCAAAGTGGCCAACAGGGTATTCCATACCATGGGACATCCCATCCAGTATAGGAACTGGGAAGTGGGGGCAGGGAATCACCACTTGGGGACTGGCTGGGTGTTGGTCAGCAGGGGGGGAGCAATTGCCCTGCGCATCATTTGTACATTCCAATCCTTTCATTATTACTGTTGTCATTTTATTAGTGTTATGATTATCATTATTAGTTTCTTCTTTTCTGTTCTATTAAACCGTTCTTATCTCAACCCAGGAGTTTTACTTCTTTTCCCGATTTTCTCCCCCATCCCACTGGGTGGGGGGGCGTGAGTGAGCAGCTGCGTGGTGCTTAGTTGCTGGCTGGGGTTACACCACGACAGCCTCTAAGATGATTAAGGGACTGGAGCACCTCACACATGAGGGAATGCTGAGAGAGCTGGGACTGTTCAGCCTGGAGAAGAGTCAGTTCAGGGACATCTTAGTGTATATAAATACCTGATGGGAGGGTGCAAAGAGGATAGAGCCAGGGATTTTCCAGTGGTGCCCAGTGACAGGACGAGGCACAAACTGGAACACAAGAGATTTCCTCTGAACACCAGGAAACACTTTTTCACTGTGAGGGTGACCAAGCACTGGCACAGCTTGCCCAGAGAGGTTGTGGAGTCTCCATCCTTGGAGGTACTGAAAAGCCATGGTCATGGGCAACTGGCTCTAGGTGGCTCTGCTTGAGCAGGGAGGTTGGACAAGATGACCCCCAGATGTTCCTTCCAACCTCAGTCATTCCGTGAAAGAAACTTCCTCCACAGATACCTCTGGTCGGATGCTCTCTCTTCTGTGGTATTCTGCAAAGAGGGGAGATGGCGTGGTAAGGCTGCATGTGAACGTATCTGCTTGAAAGAGAATCTGAGGTTCCCCACTACAAAAGAAGTTACTCCACACAGACTTACCAGCACTCTGGAAATTTCATGAATTGCCTATTAACACATATCTGGGCTGCGTATTGCTCAACTGCAAATACTTTAACAGCATTTACTCCTCATAATCCCTATTCTTATATCTTCAAATAGTTACAATGTGTTACCTGATGATGAATGACAATAACAAAGAAGCCTTTTTTTTTTTTCTAGGAAGAAGGGATGATCTATCAGATTGGGTGAAAAAAATAATTCTTAGCCATGTAGGATCACACATCTTTGTGTTCATAATTTCATTATGAAACATGGACATAATCAGATTTTGGTGTGGACAGATGATTATCATGGGAGAAGTCTTAGGGAAAGAGCACACTGAAATCTAATGAAGTGTCACCAGATATAAAAAATTAATCCTTGGTAAGTTATTCCTGGAGCTCACAGTGCTATTTTAGACCTTGTTCTTTGATAAACAACTAATATCGTGTCAAACTAAATAATAAAATCAGTTAGTTAGAAACTTAAGTATGTTACTATACAACAGTCAAGGTCTCTTGGTACTGATCATAGGCATGTTAGCAGACCATTCATTATGCATAACTTTTTAATTCAATGCCACTGTTATTTTGCTTACATCTTTATTACACTGCTCTGTAAAGTTGCCTTCATAATTAATTTCTAAAGGAAGGGCAATTTGTTTCACTTATATTAAGCAATTTTGCAGCTTATGAGAAATAACCCATTGCCCTGCTTCATCAACACACTTTCCATCAAGTATTTATGTGCAACTAGAGCCACTTTGTCTCTCTCTCTCTCAGCTGAACTTTGCATACAGCTCAACAGCAGTTGATGCTTTTGTTCCTGTTGCAGACTTGTCCATTTTCTGGTGCTTGCACTACCTCCATTTTCACTATGTAATTAGGGTCAGATGCTAGTTCCTTGTATTAAAGGGCATTTGGGCTCTCCTTCCAGCAAGGCCTTCTACTCCCTTCTTGCAAAACAAAACTGTCACATGCATTCTTTAGATGGCGTTGGATTACATTACACCACTTGACCATACTTGCCACACTAAGATAAATATGCCAGGTATTTTGCTGATAAAAATCACCATAGCATTATTGTATGCTGTGCAGCTCTATCAATTCATGCCAGCAGAAAGTTGGGCTCTTTGTAAGAATTTAGGGACAGAGACAAAGCTCAAAGTTGCCATAAGGATTCTCACCAGGTTAACCAGCATTTCTGGAAGTCCTTCAACAAGGCAGAAGTAAAGGGACCAAGGAGTAAGCAGATTTACTTGCATAAAAATATCAGATAAACTTTCTCCCACTTGCCGAACTCTTCATCATCAGGTACCAAAAACTATATCCTTTGCAACGCTCTTCATTTTGCTGATCTTCCATACCACAGGGCAGCTCCCACAACTCACTCAAGCGCTGTTACTGGCCATACTATAAACAGAGATAAAGAAATTGTGTAATGAATCTTGCGTTAGAAATTCCAAAAAGTTCATAAAGGGCTGTTCAGGAGAGAGAAAAAAAAACTATTCGCAGTGGAGTTTTACTGGGACGAAACTTGGCCCAAAGTGTTTGTTAACATTTAAGAACACTCCCTGCTCTTGGATCCTACGGAGAGCAACTCATTTCTGTGAGCCCTCAGCCACCTGAATGAGCTCGCTGCATGGGTTGGCTGGAGATGGGGTTTGGCCTGTAGCTTCTCAGTGTTACGTGGCCTTTTAAAATGTTACAGGTTCCCACTAGGGTCTGAAACCGAGAATCACAGAAAGTGAAAACGGAGAAGGACCTCGTGGGGCAGCGCACCCACCAGTGATTGCCCCCACAGAGCATTCTGGCCAAAGGGACACTCCACTGTCTTCTGTGTTGAAACAGGTCATACAAGAACTCCTTAGAGTGAACATTGCGGGTAAAAGTCCTGCTTGCCACACTAAAATTAGTTTTCAGTAACTATCTTGACTTTAAAATTATTCTTGGTTCACCTCATTTTAACAAAATGAAGTTTGCTCTATTCCTTGGATGAGAATATATACTATTTCTATCACCAGAAGTAGTATATATCATCTCTCACTATTTCTATCACCAGAAGTATTATGTATCATATTCTCACTCTGCCAGTGCTTTTTATTTGTATACTGATTCTACACTAAGGCTTGTTAGTTAAAGTAGATGATAAATCATGCATTAACCACATCTCTGGATCTGATCAGAAGATTATTTTGGGGCTTAATTGCATTCTTTTTAACTAACTTCCTTCATGTTCCAAATATCAAGCATATCATTACTCATATATAATAAAATACCATAAAACTGTGTGAAAATACTGCTTTAATGCAAAAAATGGAGAAAGTCTCAGAGTAAAAAATTATTCCCTACATTGTACAAAACCAGTGCAATGCAACAATCTAATAAATCAGGGTGTTCTCACAAGGTGAGTTGTTTTGTCAGTTGAGTGCTTGAAATACTATCTAATGTCTCTGTGGAAAAGGCTGAAAGAAACAACAGATGTCTCAGATTTTTGCCTTTCATGTCTTATTAAAATCAAGAGAAGATGGAAAAGCAAACAAAGGGTTACTCATCATTTTTCTCTCCCTGGAAGAAGATCCTATGAACACCGCCTACAAGGAGAGGCAGCGATAACTGAAAGACAAAAAGCAATTTAGATAATGATGAGCATTAATAAACCAAAAGATTCACCAAGAACACTATTGCCAAGGATAAAAGGTAGAAAGGAGATGAGAAATTCTGCAAGCCGCTCATCTGAATAACGTAGCAGTGCCACTGCAGCCTTCAGCATAGCCATCTTGTATTATTCCTCTCCAAATGCATTCAGCTGAGACACTCCGAACGAGATGCTTGTGATCAGATTTGTGCTGGATACTTTTGACTTCACTCTCTCATTCAGATTTGCAGCTCTGGCCTCTGAGCTGCATCCCTCCTCTGCAGGGACTGAAAAGCTGTTACCTAAGTAAGGCTCAAGCGACTTTGAGCTTCTAGCACAATGTTTATGGCAGAGCTTTCCACTGCCGTCGTCCAAGATGTCCCCATCTCCTGCTTTCATCAGATCCCCACACTGCCTTGTATGGGAAACAGCATTTGCCAGTGTTGATTATCTGCTAAACAACAAGAAATACTAAATTCTGCTTCACATTGCTATGGTAGCCACTTACACTTTGCGCTAGAAGCCAAAGCAAATACCCAATCCCTTATTCTATTATTTTCTCCTGTTCCTGGAGGAAAATGGATATGTAATTTGCATTGGCTATACAAAGCATCTCTTGATAAGATGAAAACGCGTAGAGAAAACGCATATGCAAAGCGTGACCCAAGCAGTGTTTCCGAGGCCATATTTCAGCTCTGGGAAGAGCGAGTGAGCACGCTCTGGGGACCAGACGTTCAACCAATGTCCCTCGTGTGTCTCACAGCCCACCCGCACGGCTGGCGGTTGCGGGCAGCACACCGCGATGCTGCCTGCGCTGCCCACTGCACCGGTCACGCCGGGGCTCCCTGAGGCTGCCCTTTCCATCACTTCTGCACCTCCGTAGGCACCGGGCCGACTATTCAACTCTGAATTATGCCAGGCTGCGTACGGCAGCACTTGACAAAACGTTAGAGAAAAGGCGCCGGAGCAGGAGATCAGACTGTTCTGCAGTATAAGCCACTTAAAGAAGATGCACAGAAACCCAGTGGAGATACTTAAAAAAATAAAATAATAATCCTGCTTTTGCATTCCTGAGCTGAAATTCTGTAGAGGAGTTCACACAGAATAAGTTAGCTTTGATCTTAAAAACGTTACACTTCAAATAAAGAAACTGTGCTGTGCTGATGCTAAGTGCTGCAGAAAATAGACAAAACCCAGTCTTTAAACCATTCTGTGAATAATCTCATATGTAATGCCAAAGGCTACAGGCACTGAAAAAGGTTTGGATGGTGGGTGGTGGATGGAACATGTCTTTAAAGAAGGCTGTCCTCTATTACAGGGCCATAGAACAATTTAAAAAAAATGCTGTAATTGACTAATTTTTTGATATTCCCTACAAAGGTACGGCACTATTTATTTTATATACAAATGCATGGGAATCAAAACACTTCTGTACCTAATGTAAAAGCTTTCAGACTAACTGTAAAGCAGGTTTACTGTCACATACATGTCATTATAAGGACTGGTTTGCTTTTGTTTATAGCATTGCCAAAAATATAATTATATGGACTACAGAATTCAGTGGCAAGTTTCCGGCTAAAGCCAGATTTGGGGATTGTTTCAGCAGTTACACTGCCCCTGATTTGGGGTACCTTAAGGAAAAAAACCAAAGAAACAAACAAACAAAACCAAAAGAACTGATTGCCACTTGGTTGGGAAACTGTAGCACTTCACCACCTTGTGGCAGCTCCAAAAACCCAGCCAGAGATCCCTGTGGTGGCCAGGAGACCTCTTGGCCACACAGTTTGGTTTTGCCAAAGCAGAAAGCTGGAAGAGATGGGGCAGGGGCATCCTGGAGAGGGCGAACTCTGCGCCGCCTGACCTGGAGCAACCTGGAGATAGGCAGCAACAGCCTTTTTGCTGATGATGGACCCCACTGGCAAGCATCTCCATCACCTCTGGTGGGGTGTCCACACTGCAGTGAGCCTCCTCCTCTGGCTACCAACCCCTCCAGACAGCAGCTCAGAAAAATTCATCCTCGGTGATCACTCATGTCGGGGGGAAGCTACCAAGACTATTCCTACCTGCCTCCTGTCCCTCCTCCCCCTAGGTTTTAACATGCTAGAACTTCAGAGATAACATCCAGAAATATAACATGAAGCATTACCCAACTGTGAAGCACTTGCAGGTTTGTTCCTGCAGCAAGCCTGGCTTGTCTTACCTTATCTGTATGCTTGAGGATATAGCCTTTGGTATGTGATCACATAATTGTTTTCCCCGTGGGACCCATCTTATTCCTTCCACTGCCATTATTAATAGTAACCCTGCCCACCTTGTTGCAAGAGCTGGAAGATGTACAACAGAACACCAGAGCCTGTTAGAGGCAGTTAAGGCAACATTCTGTTAAAGACAGTATTTTTTTTTTTTAAAAGTTAAGATTACCATTTGTATTATCTGAGACCCTTTATATTGTTTGTTAACAATTTAATTCCATTTTCTACACTGAATGGTTTGGGGTTTTTTTTCTGGGGATTATGGCACAAGGTAAAAAACTTTTTTCCTCTTGGTGGTAAGCAGTTGTGTGTGTGGATTAAAAACAAGACCTTTGAGTAACTTAGGTGTTGCAGTTATTCTCACACTTTTCAAAACAAAGCATGCCAGCCCAAGAAATCACAGGTAGAATAAGAGAGCACCATTCCTCACTGCTTACAGAAAACCTGTCCTGCTTCCTAACACATTAAGAAGAAATACCAGAAGGGAGCTTGTTTCTACAACAGCCTCTTGAGCCTGAGCAGGGCACCACGATGCCCTGATGTGAAAGAGCTACATTTGAGCACTGAAACCACAGCATCAGCTAAGCGACTCCCCCGGGGTACGGTAGGAATGGTCCCACTTTCTGCTGCTGGCTACCCCTCAAGACTACTCTCTAGAAGAGTGCTCCATACTCTTCTGTACATCTTGATCCACTGCTTCAGCACATTTTCATTCTCCATTTAGGTTTTCCGATACTTACATGATATACCCTCAAACTTAATCCTTGGGTAGATTGCCTCCCCAAAGTCTTTGACTGAACCATACAGGAAGGGTAGCCAGAGCAGTGCAATGGCCACGTTCCTCTTATTTTTGAAGTAACTCGCATCTGGACCCCAACATTAGCAAAGTTGCCGCTGCAGGAAAAGCAATCCCTGTTCCGAGAAGTTTGCACAGCTCAGTATACTGGTGAAACTGCTCTGATGTCTGCTGGGAAGAAAACACCGCGACTCCTGCGTGACTGGTCTTCCTGGGGCTTTCATTTCTGGAGCATCCATTTAAAGAAAAGCCTTAAAGACTGCTGTTTTCAGAAAAAGCTGAGCATTTATCAACCCAAAGTCAGCTAAGGCCTCTAGGTGGTATTGTAAGACAAACACAAAATAACTGCCCTTTTGAGGATGGTAAGTTAGGCGCTCAACTTTGCAAAGAAAAGATTTGGGTCCGAGTGCTCTAAACAAAGGCTCTAATCTTGACAATTCTTTGCTGGAGCAGGAATTTACAGCAGCAGGTGAGAAGGAAGGGAAGAGGGAACACGGCGAAGGGGCCATTAACCCCGCTATTAGCCCAGGCTGCTATGACACGCATTCCTGCCTCATGACAGGATTACAGCTACAAGTCTGAGCAGCTCCAGCCCCTTGGGAGAGGGGAAGATACAGAGCTGCTTCATTCTCTGCTGTCACTGAAATCAGGTCGCCCATGCCTGTGGCACTGCTCCTGTGAGACTACCGAGGCAGGAGAGTCACCCTACAGTTCGTGCAATACTACCACCTCCAAGACATTTACAGACTAGCTGTTAAAATAAGTATAGCACGGCTTTGTAGCAAAAATGTCACACCAACGCTTCCATCCCGGCTCTGGGTCCCCACACCGAGCGAACTGACCCACGGCCACACCAGCTTTTGAAGAAACCGCTCTCCCCTCTGCCAAACACATACACACGCCTCTGAGCCGCGCCGGAGGCAGCAGAAGAGCCAAGAACAGGCAGTCTTTATTGAACAGCAGATTTCTTTGGAACAAATGCTTGGCAAAAACATACTTTTACATTTTTACTTCCTACAGTGCCTCAAGAATTATGTCTGTTTAACAAGCATGTGCTTATTAAACTGGTAAAGAAGGTGTTCTGGTGCGGTTAGTAAAAAACACAGGCAATTGTGTATTGCATGGGACATGGTCCAGCTTGCCTAGCTCATCTGAACAGCCTGTTCTGCCCTGTTATAAACGACATTTGACTTCTATAAAGGAACCAGCTACATTTTATGGAAGTAAGGGCAGATCCTTTGACCAAATTCATTGGCAGGAAGAGTCTGGAAATGAAGGCAGCTTGCGGAGGTGAGAATCGCTGCCCGTCTGGAGGGAGCTGGCACCACAGGTCTATGAGATCTCCTCCAGTTCTGGCTCTGACATAAGCATCAGAGTTAGTAATGAGTCTCAAGCCCATCCAGGTCTGGTAAAGTCCTTGGCATGCACCGATAGTGATTTAGTCTCTATTCTTACTCTTTCTGCTGAAGAACAACAGACTGCAGTCAAAACCCACTATAAATTGTTCCACCCACGACTCATTTATACAATTTACCTGTGCTGACAGATGCTAATACCTTTCTGTCTCTTTCTAGAAGCTATTTACATCAGCAAATAAATCTTCACCCAGTCTGAGCTGGCAACCTGAAGATGAACAGTTTGAATTTCAATCTCCTCTCTTATGCCATCTCACTAGAACACATTCCTGCGCATTCAGAGCTACTAAAAGCCAGCCACGCTTCCAGTAAATACCAATTTTCTAGCTCTGCTGCTTCTAATGCTCTACTGCCTTTATCTCTGGTCTGGACAGTTAGTATCTCAGTAATGCTTTTGAAACATGTCTTAACCTTGAGTTCCAGGTTAAGAACCAACTAGCTTTTGTCAAACAGCAGAAAATCATCCTCCCATCAAGAACACAGGAGGAAAATGTCTTCAAAATACCCAGCGCTTTCCAGTTTTCCAATATCTAGGATGAAGCCGACTGCCTCAGTGGGACTACCTCAACTTCAAGGTGTCTACAAATGGTCAAGTAGTACAGATTGGACAGAAGTGTATGAAGAAGGGAAGGGGTGGGGGTGGAATATCAAACAAACAAAAGACCAGATCAGATCGCAGTAAGAATTAGAGTACAACTAGATGGGCAATATTTAGCACAGGAAGAATCAGCCTTCTAGTGTGTACTTTGTCTCCCCCTGCCTTTCTGCCCTCTTCATTTCTTTCACCTGCTCAGCAGATTGAAAACATTGCACTGATCAGGTATTTTCCAAGTCCCTTCAGGTTCCAAGCTCCTTCTGCTCACGATGCCCACCACCCACTCTTTGGAGCTGGGACAGGGATCCCCCCACCCCGGAACTGCTCGGGGTTACAGTTTGTTTGCATTGCAGTGGCACCTAACCAGCTCTAGCTGAACCCTATGCTCATCATCCTAGCTGCCATAAAAACTCCTGGAGATGACAGTATACCAGTTAAACCTCTCCACCCCCCCACCCCCCAAAAAGAATCAGCTTCAATACATAATGCAAACAGAAACTGGTAGAAAGGAAGCATTACCAGTGCTGCTGTTAGACAGCCTCTCTTGCTGTTTTTCCATCTCCTTTTGCCTACTAGCAGCCCTTGGGCTCAAGGCTCCAGGCCTTTCGTCCTTGCTTTAGCACATCCAACATGTGGGATTCATCACCCTCATAAGGGTAGCATCTGCTTTTAACTATGCAGGAATTCTATAAAGCATTGTTATCATTGCTCCAAGAAAGGAGAGCTATCAGCACAAATCATCCAGATGAACTGAAAGAAGATTTTCAGGATTAATAGGTCTGAAATATGTCTGACAGATCAGTTAAAAGATGCATTAAGGCAGAAAGTAACGCCCATCAAGCTCAAGAATTGCTTTTCTTTCCTTGACTTCTACCCATTGGAGCAAATCCTGAGCCATTAAGTCAGCTTGTTGACATACTAGGGTAGGAATAACTGAAAAACACTAGTAAAATACATTGCAAAAGCTCTGTAATAGCACTGTATCTTATGTCAATATTACTGATATTTACAACAGCCATTCTTTATGGGGTTGCTCGGTATTCTGGGCAGCCAGAAACCATATTCATTTTAGATTAGTTTTACTTAAGGTACACTTGCATCTCTATTGACATAAACTCAGAGAACTATAGCCAGGGAACAAAAGTCAGCTCTACCCTCCACGAGATTAAATCAAGACAGATGACTGCAATAGGAGACGGTGACAGGGAGCCCGCTGTTGAAATATTAGTCTTATAACCAGGATGACTGCCTTCCCGCTTTGTTTTGGTATAGATCAGGAGAGACTCTAATGCTGTATTTTCAAGTGAGGAGAGGGGTAGCGGACACATTGGAGAAGCCACCAAGAAGTCATCAAACGTCTCCTTGCCAAGTCAACAACAGTGGTGGAGGAGTTGTTCCCATCTCCTGGCCTTTGTGTGGATCAAGGAGGTTTGGGCTCTCAGCCCCCATCCCATGAGCTGCAGGGCTGCCTAAAAAGCCTAGAGCAAAGCAGCCCCAGGAAGGGCTTTTGGGTTGGTGGAGTCTTGCTATGGTTCGTCTATGGTCTGATTCATTAAATAAAGGGCAGTTTCTGTACCGAGGCCTCCAGACTGGCAGGAGAGGTCTGAATGTGAGACCTTCCCACCTGCGGACAGGGAGTGACCCTAAACTGCCTTAACTAAGACAACTGCATCTTAGCAGCTACTTTAACCATCAGCAGCTGCTCCCAACAGGAGCCACCTCTTAGCACGTGTCTCTCCGTGGGCAGGGACACGGCAGCACTTCATCCTCCCTTTCCTCATAGACAGACTACTCAGTCGTGCTTGAGATGGTCAAGCTGCCAATACTTCATCTCCCCTGAATAACACCACTTATCCATGCAGCCAAGTTTACTTTTATGGCATTACGGAATCCCTGGACACTTACAAATATAAAGACTGCATTGACTAATGCTTCAGCCAATATTAGGTGTATATAGTTCAAAGTTAACTGCGTGACTGATTCATACTGAAGGAGGATGGCCTATTATCCATCCTGGGAGGAAATGTAGGTGCTGCATAAATGCACTTAGCTGCCAAATACAAACTGGATTATGGCTTTATTCTTATATAAATAAAGCACCGATTCTCTCCCATAATGGTAAACAGGAACAATATTTAAAGGACCTAAAGTACATGATGAGCAGTCTCAACCATTTTACAAAAGCAAATGTAATAATAGAGGAAGAGAGGGGTCTTATAAAAATATTATAATGAAAATGGCATTCAGAAATCCATTAGCAAGTGACTGTGCTTCATCACAGCACTGGGAAAGTATTTTAAATGTAAGCAAAGATCTTTGCTTTTAAAATCCTTAATGAAGATGTAAAGTACTAAAAGCCACTGGGAAGTCTTAAAAAATGAAAACAAGACCGTGCAACAAAGCTAACACCTTGGTTCATAATGGATTACAGGTTGATACTGTTGTTCTTGCCTACATTACTGCAGACTACCATTATACGAGTGAATGATACTACAAAACTCACCTACATTTTTTTCCTTGGCCTCCTTATTTCTGGTTGATTTCCCTGATGGGTACCATAGCAATGGATGAAACAGGGCCATTTATTTAAACTTTCTTTTATTAAGATAAACAAAATGCACTCAGGTGAAAACTCAGAACACTAAGAAAAGATAAAATAGGCACTGAAAAAAAGGTAAGGAGAGTACTTGCAGAGGACTGGCTTTTGAAAGCTAGCTTGAAGTTTGTACTTATGGCAGGAAATGTAATGCAATCTGTACATAGCAAAACTCCAAACTGTTTTTAAGGAGAAATTTAGGATTTGCTAGGTGCAGAAGCTCCTAGTTGAGCAAAGGGGTCCTGTATCCTGTAGCAACATCTGGAGTTCAGAGCCTCCTAATGCAGATAGTGAAGACACTGCTACTTAAAGACTTCTTCAAAATGTCTTGCACAAAAGGAAGCTTTGTCCCAGAGATGTATACTTCAGACAAAACCTGTGATTTTTTAATATGACCACATTTTTATTTTTTTACAAGTGCTCACCTTCTGTCATTTTGTTGTCAGGTATGGCTATAACAGGGTGTGTTGTGCAGCCACTGAATGTCTCTGAGGAATGCAAGGGCAGTTTATGAGGGCAGAACTTCACTTCAAATAACTCATTCAGTAGCACATTGCTTACTCTGCCACATCAAGGAAGAGAAAATGCCCTGGAAATTGCAAAGCCCTCTGGTTTACCCTCTGCCAAGAAATGAAGTGTGGAAAATCAAGCTGATACCTCATATTTGTTAATGCAAACCACGATTAAAGGAAGAATGGCTTCTGAGATAGATGGTATCTGAGAAAAGGATATTTTTAAGTCTAAATCCTTTGCTTTCATATTTGGAGTGTCTTCTGCAGCAAGAACAAATATCACACCTGGGCTAGTAATGCTGCACAGCTCTCCTCAATAAGCCATCTCCCACTGGTGTGCTTGAACCAGTGCATTTGTGCTGCAGGTCCTGCTTAATCCACATTTCATACGCAGGGAGGTGTGCTGACAAGCACCAGGGAGGCTGGGGATGTCCCATGGCTGTCCAGCAAGGCGCATCCCTCCACATGGGCAAGTATTTCTGGCATATGGCAAGTTCCATCTCTCATCACTGGCCCGTACAAGAAACATATCTATTTGGTGGGAGTCTTGTATCATCATTTACTTACTGATGCAAGGGCAGTGTCTCAGCTCCTCTGGATATTGTATTTCTGTTTGCTGGCATGCTCAGCCTGCAATACATTACACTGTTGGACATGTAGAGAAAAGCAGTCATACAACCAATAACCGAAAATTAACTGCTTGACTAGGACTGAACTCCAGCACCTTATAATGGGAAATAAAATCCCTGAAAATATTCAACCGTAAAACAGTCCCCAAGGTCTCACCTTTGGCCATCATTCCATCAGAAATCCAACATACACCTGGACTCCTGGATCACTTTGTGCTACAGGCAGCATCTGCTCCTGTTTTGCACTTTCTGGGTAGGTATGCGAGCAGCACAGCCTCCTTGCATCTGCTTTGCAGTGCAGAAAAGGTTAATGTTCGACCCCAGATTGAAGCAACCTAGCTTTGAGCTCTCAATTGTCTTAGATACAATGAAGTACACTTTTCTAAGGTGAGAGAAGGTGATGTAAGAGCACACAGCTGCATAAGGGATGAGTGATTCACTTCCTTATGCCTGATGGAAAAGTCAATGTCTTAAGTGTAACAAAGTTGATGAATTATGGGATTAAAGAGATGGATCTTGCATTTGAATAAAAGAGAATGCGGCAGGCATTCAGGGTTGTGAAACTACTGTTTACGCACACCACAGCTTAATGAATAGCATAACAATATATAGACATTGATTTTATAAGTTAACAATGATTTCATACACAGTAGCTGTTATAAAACAACGTATTGTTTTTTCTGTCAATGCCCAGCAGTAACAGGTTATTTGCCGTCTCCCTGCACAAGAGGGGAGTTCGCAGGAGTCTTACCTTGAAGTCAGTCGTAAGACTCATTTTTAAATGGTTGGTAAGATGTGCTACTTTACTTCAGCCTTGTGAATGTCAGTACACATTTCTTCAGAGATCTGAATTAGTGCAGTTAGTTTTTATCTCTCCAAGCCTCAGTTTACCTTTACAATCCAGATTCTGAAGGCAGGATGGGAGGACAACTCCTTTTTCTCATGCCCCAAAGCTTTTTGTACACAGCCACCTCTGGCATGACCTTTTGCTGCTTGGGGAACTTGAGCCAACAGAGAACATCCAGGACATGCTGTTGTTTAGCCCCATGCATCATCTCACACAATACCTCTCAAACACTTACTAAGCTCCCTTTTAGGACCAGGTAGACGCTACTCACACTTACTCTGATTGCAAGGCTACTCAGTCTCTAAACTAGAGGTTAGACAATATCTAACTACCTATTCATAGCATCAACCTTACCTTATAGCTTTTCTCCCTCAGGACTCTTTTCCCTACACACTTGTAAAGAGTAGGAATTTCTCCTTTTTCATGCTCATTTTGATAGGATGAGCAAAGCTCTGCTAGTCTCTCTGAATCAAAGGCTCTCCATTTCCCAAACTTCTAGCCCTCTACTCACTTGCCCCGCTCCCCTCCTCCTTCACACTACACAATTAGTTGCTTTCTTAGCAGCCAAACATAACTCAAGTGCAACTTGTTCCATTAACTTTACACAGGCATGGTGACTGCCATGGCTATTAAGCTTTGAGCAGAAGTTGCTCAAAGCTTGACTTAAATGCTCCAGCTTAAATGCCTGTGTTTTATTAGGATCACTGTGGCATGAAGCACAGTCTCCACTTTTTGTCTTTATGCTTGGTTTCCAGAAAGGCACTGCCTGCTTAGGACCTCTGCTCAGATGAGAGTCCATCCAATTCTCCAAACTCAGGACCAAGGGGAACCTCGATTTAAGAAATCCTTTCCAGCACTCACTTTCCAGGTACCCTACAGTTTACTTCTACAAGGATTCACAGAAGTCAATAGCAAAAATATCCTAAAGGTTTTTTAGAGAAAACCTGCTTATTTGAAATAACATAGAGTATAAAAGACTAAGGTGCAACAAGCCAGCCCAATAGTTAATATCAAAACTTAGATCAAGGCACACATACCAGCAACACAAAGTTAGGCAGAAAGCAGCCTATCAGCCAAGCATGCAGGGTACAAACCAGAGACATGTTCAATCCAAACTGAGATGAACTGCACAAAAGCACTTCCCTTTTGTGGGGCTTCTTTAAATAGAGTTACGGCTCTCGGCAGGGTTACCGCAGGTGTAGTTAGGAGCCTGTCATTGCTCAGTGGCCTCAGCTGGGACAGCTTAGGTCCCAGCCCAGGAGCCTCCTGATGCTCCTCAGCTGAGGAACACAACCATAAGAGAACAGCGTGGCTCTGCCCCGCTTCCAGATCTCCCTCTTTGCCTTTTTCTTCAGCTTCTCTGTCTCATGCTACTCACTCCTTTTCTTTTCTCCCTTTTTTTTCAGATTTTTTCCATTCTTTTCACAAAGTGGATAGGGATGAGATTATTTGGGATACAGTGATCTGCTTTTCTAAGCCAGGTTAGTCACTTGTTGATGGTTTCTAATGGTTGCCCATTCAGAAGGTGTTACAAAGGCTATATCTATGTTGATAAACAAAGGAACTCCAGAGAGAAATCACTGTCCCCAAGGTCAACAGGCTCAGCCTGGCTTGTATCCTTGCTGCTCAGGGTTAGCTGCTCTTGATGGGCCATGTTTACACTCCACTGGAGATGGCCCTCTGTATTTCCTAGGTGCACTGTGGCCTTAGACAGAAATAATTGTATTTTTAGGGTTTCTTTTTAACTTTCAAAGTATCTGAGATAACACAAGGGCTGTGTTGCAGCTCACTAGATTATTTTTTTAATTAGCATAAACCAAGACTATGTGTTGTGCAGGGGGGTTGAGACATGGGGGTCTGTGAGAATGTTTGGGACTGCAGAGCCTGCTGGGATAATGCCAGAGGAGCCAAACTGCATGGTATCTGGGAGCAATCCCTGCAACAACCTGTCCTTAATTTTACATTGGAGACTTAGCTAAAGCCTTGAGAGATGTGAAGAGATCTAAGCAGTACAGTCAATGGAAGGCCCAGGTGTCCAGCCGCCTCCTTCCCTTCTCTTATTTAACCATGTAGATGTACCCAAAAATGCCAGTTCCCCTCTCCCCAGCAAACAAGGAGCACCTCCCCTGCTTTCTGTTGCCGATCACCTGGTGAGGCTGCCCAAGTCCACACAGCAGCAGCAAATTCAGCTGGAAGCCCACGAGCTCCTTTTCCATACCCGAGTTAGGTTAGACACCTTGACCTCCCAGTGACTGGGACAAACACGCACGTAATGGAGGATCTGGCATTGTGCTTTTATCACAGATAATTTTTAATAGTTATATTGCTATATGATTAGGAGGGGGGAGAAAGTCTTCCTTGTTAGAAATAGGAGGGAAGGAGCTGCACACCCCTGCTGCTTTTTCTTTTTAATCAGTTTTAGGAGACCTCTCCATTGAGGAAATTCCCACAACGAGCCATGCGATGGGGTAGGTGAGACACCTTAGAATATATAGAGAAGAAAGATGGTCCACCATCACCCAGCCTCTCTGCATCTCTCCTGCACTGCGAGTTTAGACACTCGCTGTCACTTTGCTAACATAGGTTTTCCAGGTGGCTGTGCCTGATGATTTGGGGCCAGGAGTGAGAGAGAAAGCAGCATTGCCCTGCAAAGCCAAGAAAGGCGCTGGGGGGATGAAGGGTTGGGAAGGGAAAGCAAAGCTGATGCTGAACATGCGAGTCTGGACATGCAGGTTTTGAATCCCAGTGTCATGGGGACTTACCAAATTGCCATGTGTTGAGGTCTAATGAGATAGTTGGTTATTTCTCATAGGTCACAGGCATTTCAGACCTAATTCTTTCCTGAACTGGGTTATGCAAAGTCCCATTATTTAGTGGAAGTTGTGCATGTCTCTGAGGACACTGGTCTTGTGGTGGGACAAAGACTTGCTCTGAGTGGGAGAGATGTTAAGAAAATGAACATTCAAAGGGCGAACTGATTTGCGCAGACTAATTCAGTGAGCGTGTGTGTGCAGATGTATGCAGCATCTGTGGGCTTATGCGCCGGTTGGTTCCCTCTGATGCATTTGATGGTTTAAGTTATACCTGCCAAACCCCGGGCCTGATCCTTCTTCCTTCTTTGAACAGGCCGTGTGCTTTTTCTTTTCATTTGCAGCGAACCTGCTGCTCTTGGATGGTGGCAGAGAGGATTCACCATTCCGAAGCATCTTTATTTGTATGATTTACTGTATTTCACATCAAGCTGCCTACTCTGTGGGCACTGGTAGAATCAGAGCCGTGTCTGTTCTCCCTCCGTAGTACCAGGGAATTAGGATTTCTACATAAGATGTCGATGCCAAAAGACTTTTAGCCATGCTGGTACCAGTGGAGATATTCTGGCTTGTAGCTACTGAAGCTCTGGTCTGGTATTACTGGGTCAGCAAGGAGTTCAATGTTGCATCCTCAATGGACCCTTTTTATTCTTATTATTTTTTCTGCGAGAAAATAAAGCTTTGAAACTGCTCAAATATTGTTGGACTTGTCTTATCGTATGTAATTTTGAAGCATTTGTTCCAGGCACACTACAATTTTTGCCATTTAACGATTACCTTTAAATTCTGCGAAGCCTTTTCTCATGTGCCCTTGTGCAGCGCTTTGGGAGATTGTCTGATGTGAAAGGCACTATTACACATTGAACTGATTATTGTTGTTTGTTGCTGTTAACACAGACAAGAAACCCTCCTGGCAGGGAAACAACTTCTTTGCTAATAAGTATTCATAATTTGTATCTCAGCAAAAGATGTAAACATATATTATCATTAAATAGGCTGTAATTTTAATTGCCTATAAATGTTATTAATTCTGATTGTGATTATTCAATAGGTAATAAAGATAAAGGCTGTCAAAATTAATTAAGTACATATTCATTAAATTCAAGGTAGCTTCAGTTTCTTTATTGCACAAATACAATTAACACTTAATCTGAATCTCAGTAAGTTACATAATCATGTGACTCAAAATAAAGGGAGGATACAACCTTGGCCTTTTACTTTTTACATGGGAAAACATTAATGATGCTGACATTGGAGACAATTAGACAGTGTCGGCCAATTGTTTTTAGTCAGCTTTCTCTCACATCTGTGGTGTCTACAAGCAAGAAGGGCCATTGTTTCTGCAGGCCTCCGTCGCGCTTTGGCTCTTTGTGCGAACCGTCAATCTCTTGCTGAATATCAAAGCTGTGAGGAAATTAGAACAGACCAGCTCTACTGCACCACACTAAAGCTTAGCAGGGTGCATCCACTATGCTACTAATTAGGCAGTGGCCAACAAAATAACCTGTCAATGTGTGCTTGCCATTTCCCACACACCTGCATTTCATACACTAATAAGCGTACAGCCAGGGAGAGAAAGGGATAACTGCTGAAGTGTGAAAAATGAACAAAATATAACAATGTTTCTCTCCCCACCTATACTACTGCCAATTACCATTTAACATTAGGTAGAATCAACATGTCGGAAGAAATACAATACAGTATCTGAAACTAAAGAGGGGGTAGGAAGGGGCAAAGCCACACATAGCGAGTGTATTAATGTTTGCTGCAGAACGTCGCGCTAAGTGGAATCTCCCCTTATTTGTATAAACCAGGAGGTTGAAAATGATCATGATTAGGGTTTTTCTATTCACGCCAACCCGGAAAGAAATCCATATTTTTGTTGGTTACCAAAAATACATGAATAAACACCGTAGGAAGTGACATCCAGTGCTTTTCTAGCAGACCACATCCTTCACAGGCACTGGTGCGGCTAAGCTGATGCAGACTGAGCGAGCTTCTGATCTCCCTCTTATTTACTTTCAGCCAGTCAGTCGCAGGCCTCTCAGAAACTTTTGTGCACCAGCCTTCCACCTCATAATTCTTTCGTTTAAAATCGTATCAGTCAGGATGTCAGGACCAGTTTGCCTGGTGGACTTACTACATTTGTGCTATTATTTCCTATCATGAATCTTTTCCCTATCAAACACATGGTTAGAAAACTTCTAGAAATGACTTTTCAGTCCAAGTGATAAAAATATACAAACCTGCCCTGTTATTACTATTATGAAAGGAGGAGGAATGCTTATGCAGTGATTACAAATACTGTGTTTGAAAACGACTCATCCTCAAAATACAGAAATCAGTTTCATTACAATCATTATAACATAGCATCGCTGCGAATTCATACAACTCCCACTTACAAGCCCTTGTAAATTACTAGGTTTCGTACAATAGTAATTCACACACCATATATTTCTTTCCCTTTCCCTTTGCTTTAATGCCTGATCAGATTGCAAGAGTGATGATTTAGAAGTGATATGCGCTGAAAACAAAGCAGAGCAGAAGCAAAGATATTAAGTCAGGTGCAAAATACCCGGGGCCAAGCTGCTAAGGCCATTACCTCTGCTCAGGATCTGGCTCAGCTGAATTCAACACTTCGGACTTGGAGCTCTTTAGTTTTTTCCCTCTTTGCACAAACCCAAGGGGTATAAATGCAAATTTACTCATATGAAACACAGCGATTCCCTTGTAGGTCTCCCTCCCCCTCCAGCCTGATGCATATACTTAAATTCTCTCTTAATTTTATTTTTTTTTTCCCGTAAGCTTTGGTGGATCAGGTAGATGAATGGTAGAATTCCCTTCAAAAAGAGATTTATGGATGTGTATCACTCCTGAGCAGCTGTCCTACTGGGCGTCTTTAATGTATAGCTGAATTTAAAACAAGAAATGAAAACCAGAAGGGCCGATGCAATGTGTGGATGAAGCTGTTTTCCTCTACAAGAAAAATCACTTCATCTCAATATGTAGGAGAAATGACTATATTGTTATGCTATCCTTGATGGAAATCATACAATAAAGGCCAATATTCAAATGGTATTTGTTAGATACTTTTGAACACCACTCTGCCTTTCATTAGACTTTATCCAGGAGCAGCATTTTCAATTATAAATAAAAACTTTCTCCGCCTCTTCCCACTTGAGCTCAAGTACAGAAGGCCCCTATTTAAAATGCAGCTCCCGAGCAGGCCACCAGGCCGCCTGTTCAGCTGCCAGTGGCTTTTGTGTACAAAGATGTTAATTGGTCCTAATCCCCTCCTAGAAGCTGTTTTGGTAGCCTGACCTGGCACCCCAAAGGACACCTTGGTGTGAAAAACTAAAGGGCCCATTGAAAAGAGAGTGAAAAGCAGCACTGAGCATTCCAACACATTTTAATTTCAGGAATTAAAAAAAAAAAAAAGAAGAAGGGAGGGTGTAGCCAGAGGGGTTACGGCGGAGGGGGGACGGCACACATCATCTTGCTGATTCTGAATCGGTCGTACAAAGCTTTAGTAACCGCGAAGTAAGCTCTACAAACACCCTTTCCACAAAAACTAAAGCCGAGGGCTGCTTATATTTCAGCTTCAGGTTTGGATCCTTCTTCCATTTTGTTGTTTCTAACACACCAACTGTGTTTCGGAGGGCTGGAGAAACCCAAATGCAACCCAAGGGTCCGACATCCCTTCTCCCGCCCTTCTCGGGAGGAGGTGGGTAAGTCCGGGCCAAAGTCCATTTCCCTGCGTATTCTGCTGGTCCATTATGTGGCACAAATAAACATGCAGGATCTGAAGTAGAGAAGACATTTTTATTAGGCACTTCCAGAGCAGCTGGGGAGGGGAGGCAGGACGCAAAAAGGGAAAAAAGGCAGCTATTATGGCAAACTTATAATCAAATGTGCACAAGAAATGTTAGATATAAACACTCCCCCTTAGGAAGTTGTAAAATGCTATCTGTTCAGCATGCCATTGTACAAAGTGTACATTTACAGCTTGGGTGGTAAATTATGCTAATAGAATGCACAAACCTCAACCGTGAGGTTTTGAATTTTTTGACACAGTTCACAGATCAACTTCATAGGTCAAAGGAGTTTGCCTCCCACAGCCTGATAAAGTAGAAAGATATAAAGTGTGTGTATTATTATAATCTTGCTGAATGCAAGTTTTTAGATAGAATACATATGGTATATTTTCATCCCCGTGTTTGCTCATGATGAATATTTTTCATTAGACACTGCTCTAGGCAAGGGCAAAACACTTAGGAGACTCTTTTCATGGAAGCATTTCAAGGTGTTGAATGTAAAAACCCAGTAATAAAAGCTTCCATAGCCCATCAATGTACACAGAGAGGGAACTACAGTAGCAATTCTTTCACCAAAGAATAACTACTCAGATGTACTTTTTCATGAATGTTTGCAATATAAGAAAAAAAAAAATAAGGCATATACAATGATAGATTCCTTAGCAAGGAGAGACTTGCTGCTCAAAGAACAAGGACCCATCATTAGAGGTGGAAGGTAAGACAAAGATACAACGCTTGCACAATTACCGTAAAACAAACCAACCAACCCTCAGAAGAAAGGTGCCGAAGAAATGTGGAAAATCCATTTGGAGAGAACAGGAAAAAGTGGTGCATTCTCCTACTGATCTCCTAAAGCACTTTTGGTGATGAAAGGGTTGCAAATGAGATTTTTCAGCATTTACCAGACTCATATTAAAAAAATGAGTATTTTTTTAATGTCAGATAAAGAAAGGATAGCTACCAGAAGTTAATATTGTTCAGTTATCTCAGGGTGTGTTTTTGATATGACTGACTGATTCACTGCTCTCATCGTGATAAAAATAACTCTTTCTCTGGTTTGGCACTTTCTGGGTCAGCTGCTTAAAAATGTTGAAGTAAGGAATAGCTCAGAATCAAGGCAGGACCACAAAAGCACCTTAAGAGATGGATGGAACAGCAGAGGATCAAGCTGGGAATAAAATTCCCTCGGAAGCTGAAAAATTAAATGAATGGAAATGTCAAAACTTCAATGCATGGGTAGAAAGGCTGATAACATCACTTTTCCCACAATTTATTTGTCATTTTAAAGCATACAGATGGATTTTAATGATTTTGGATGTTTTGCAGGTTTATTTCTGTTTCAATTTAATTCTTAGCAATAAAAGCAAAGGCAAGAAGAAAGAATTCAAAGTGACTCAAGGAGCCAGGGTTTGGGCAAGTGGCAGGGTGTTTCCAAGTGCCCCCCCTGTGATGTGCTGGAGGAGCTGCTCAGTAAGCGCAGAGCATCTGCCGGTGGAAAAGGTGGCATATTTGAGGAGCTTCAACCAAAAAAACCCAGAGTAATTTCTGCAGACCTAGACCTCAGTCTCTGAGTCATCTGCAGGTGAATCGTGCTCTGTCTCCTGACCTGAACTGATTATTCACGAGTAAGGTGAGCAGGGCTTGTTCCAGGGTCATCCACGTACATTACTCATTGTAAAATAGGCATGAAGTCGCACACGGTGAGGCAGCAGAAGAGACTGAACGAACTAACCCAAGAAATCCTGCTGCAAACCCCCCCCGTGTCTCCCTCAAACTCTGCAAGCTCCTCTGGAGCTGCACAGGATCAGAGCAGAAGACAAAATTTACCTCAAAGCGAGGGCTTTCCCTGAGAACCACAGCAGATCATTAAGAAAAGAAAATACAGTATTTATTTTTGTGGTGATTGAAAAGTAACTGCTCCAGAGCACCACATGGTTCTTGTTTTTCACTGGACTGCTCAGAGAAAGAGCTTTCAGATGAAGCCATGCTTATGAACTGCTGCTGGTGTGTGTGAATCTATGCTTTCCACTCAGTATTACTGCGCTAAAAAAAAAAAAACAACAAAAAAACCCCACAACAAAAAAAACAGGGAGAAAAGTAGCCTCTGAAAACCACTCCAGCCTCTCTGGGGAGGTGAGTGTATAGTGAATATGTCGAAGTTTTTTTCTCCCCATTCCAATCATTTCCCTCCACTCCCCCTCACATTTACAGCTCTAGTGGTATTTCAATCCAGTTAATGTATGTGTGTTGTAAATGTCACAGGGGTTAATCTCTACCAAGCTTTTAAGAAAATAAATCAGCATTTTGACTGATTTGATACTTTAAAAAGTTTCCACCCACTCTTCCTTTCTTCTCTTGATGTGGCAGGAGGGGTATTAAACTCTGGGTGAGCCCATAAGAAACTGTTGGGTATTTTCTGTTATCCCTGCCAGGTGGCAAAGAACCACAAGAGTATACAACTCCTTTTTGCAGGAGATTAGTAAAATAGAAGGATTCCTAAATGAAGGCCTGATTCTGCTGGGTACCGTCTGTCCCCCTTGATTTCTGTAGCAACTGCAAAAAAAAAAAAAAAAAAAGATGAAGTGAAGAATTTAAATGAAAGAGGAAAAAAAGGAGGCAGAGCAAGCAGCGCGATTCCTCGCCCCCGTTGTTGCACCCATGAAACTTTGAGCTGCGTGCTGCATAGCCTCCGGGAATTTCTAAAGTTGTATTTTTTGCCTTTGAATTTACATTTGTGGCTTTTCAGGGACATTGCTGAAAACCACAACCACACTCACACCTGCTTGAATCAGCTCTAGACGAGTGCTACTCTCTCTAAATGTAGCTATGGCAGCGGGGCCGGCTGAAGGCACGGACAGAATAGAGTTGCAGAGGGCAGCACATTTCCAGGGTCCGAAAAATGTCCTCGTTCCTGTTTTTGTGAATGTCAGCAACCAGCAAAACCAGGCGACTGGGAAGGAGGGATCGTGGTGTGCGCAATGCCAGCGGCCGTGGTGGAGGGAAGAAAGACACGCCACGACCAGCAGCAAGCGCAGCTCCCCGAGGGTCCTCCTCCGTCCCCAGCGAGGTACGCGGGGACCCCCCTGCACCCCATCCCTCGTGAGGGGCCTTGGGTCAGGCCTGGAGAGCAACGGCAGGGATCGAAACGGAGTCGGCAGAACTGCAAAACTAACCCGATCTCTTCAGAAGGATGCAGGATATTACTCCCAGGGGTTTATCGACAGAAATGCCTAGAATGGTCAAACAGGTAAATAATACAGGTGTTCTCTGCACACCCCATGTACATCAACGGGACAGACTTCCCATCAACCTACTCTAAAAGGAAAATATTAGTACCCGAGTTTTAGAAATGAGCAGGTTTAATAAAACACCTGGCACATGACTTTCAGAGATAATCTGTCACAAAATCAGGAGCAGAATATAAACGTAATGTTTAAAACTTGGGGCTTGATGCTAAGTACAGCATCCCCTCCGAAACCTGCTGGCATTGAACCCGGGGCTAAGAAAGCCCGTTAAAGGAGTTGTTACAAAACTCCAGCATGTTTAACCTCTCACGTAGGGTACACTATCTCCCAGCTCAGACTCAGATAATAACAATGGTTTCCGTGAATCAGTTAATTCCTTCTCTAAAATCTCCATTCATTTTACCTTTTTCTGCAAAAGTCTGGCAGTATCAAAACGTGTGTTTTTTCTAAAACGGATTAAGAATGAAGTGCCAAAAAATCCCCTTGTTCTCTCTAAGTAACCTACATGCCCAGAAAATGGTGAATACCCAGTGAATACACAATTTAAGGAAAATGAATCTACGTCTGTCCCCAAAAGCACAGCAAAGGTAGTGGATGTAGATTGGCTTCCTGTATTTGCATTTCCTTCACACAATGAGTGGATCTAGTTACATTTGTTTCACCTTTCAGCTATTTCTCCAATTTTCCTTTCTGAATGGAGGAATTTATCCCTTTTTTTTCTCCCAGAGTCAATGCTGGGGAGGGAAGCAAAGAAGTTATCAAAGGGGGGAGGGTGGGGAGAACAGCCTAGCCAGAGCTAAGGCTGTAATTACTTTAGAAACATAAAGGTCTATTCTCTCATTGCTGAAAAAGGGGAATTACACACATAACTTCCATTAACATTAATGGGACTCACCTACATAAATCCCTGGTACATCAATGGGAGAATAGATCCTGTGTAACTATAGGTACTGTTTACTCAAAGGAAGTGTGTACCAAAGCATACTGCCTAAATCAGGATAGAGTGGGTGAAAGCTCTACCTTACTCATTTCATTGTCATTTGCTCTTGAAGGGCAATTACCAAGAAATTATTAGGTAGTGGCATCTTAATATCATGCTCTCCTGCCTTTTTACTTCTTGTCTGACAAAGGCAAAAACTGACAGAATGTAAAATATTTTCATAATGGATTTTTTCCTAGTTGTTTTTCTGGTACTCCCCCAGGTTACTTTTCTGCAAACAGAGACATACATCGTTTGTGTTTATCCCCCTCTGCTCTGTCTCTGTGCGTGATTATGAAGGCTGGGCTGGTTCATAGCCAGTAATGTATTTGAGGACTTTCTCTCTTTTTCTTTTCATGGATAGAGGGCAGAAAGAATTTGCTGCTTTTTTTTTTTTTTTTCCCCCAAATTGGTCTGCTATTCATAATGGTTAGGTGAATGTCTTGCATGAATGTCACTCCAGAGACTGCACGTAGCAAGGGATTTAGCGTTCACTATTACTGTTACGCACGGTGCAACATCGCATTGGGTCAGTGCAATCGTAAGGAAGAAAACTGGGAGAACCAGCTACCAGCAATGCTTTGGATTGCTCCAGATTTTGGAGCGGTAGGACAAGAATAAAGAATATTTAGAGCAGTTCTGGAACTACAAATCACTGCCTTAAACTTTATGGTTATAAAAGTTAAGCTCCAGTAATTTTACAGGCTTACCTTGGCAGGCTGTCTCAATGCACTGCCAGCACCAGCACGCTGACGGGGGTTAAACACAGAGCCCAGGCAGCTGTCTTGCTACCAAACAGAATGTCCCATTTCCTATATTCCTAAAATACAGGTCTGAAAGTACCGAGTGGTTAGTCCGTATTTAAATCTCACATAACTTTTTTTTTTTTTTTTCCCCTGGGGACTGTAAAATTCATCCACAGACGTGCAGTCATCTTTGGAGGAGGCAGGTATCACCCTCACCCAGGAATTCAGTGAAGGGGAAATACCATTCAGTGCATGCAAAGCAGGACCCCAGATGTGCCCTACCAGCAAGCCGCCTGCTCTGCTCCACACCTCTTCTTCCTTGATTGCTCTTCCCTAGTTTGTAGGGAGCTTGCTGGTGGCTCAGCTGGCTCTATGGGTTTGGGAGGGAATGCCTTTATCTGCTGTTCCAAGGAGACTTTCTCTCTGTAAGGGACTCTCTAGCCAGCTTGTGGTGCTATGCATCCCATCCATTGTCAACACAAAACCTAAAATTAAAGCAAAATGTTATGTGGGAGAACATAGCTGAGAAAAATGTCAATAATGCTTCATCAGAGCCATCAACTTTAAGCTTGGAAGCACTGCAGCAAAGTCATCCTTTGCTCTAGGAGTTATCAGTTTCTGTTGCTAAATGAAAGAATAAAAGGAGGAGGAACAGCAAATAAAATCCAGACCCATTCAGGTCTGATACACATGCCAGGGACTAGACTAGGTGGAAAGGCTGGATTTATAAAGCAACACAGCTAATGTGAGTGGCATGAGTCAGCTCAATACATCATATTTGGAGAGGGAAATCATTTGTGATGGTCTTGCAGCTCTTCCAGGCATCTGCAGAGATCATATCTAATCTATTTAAAATGTGAAATTTCTGGTTCTGTAAGTCAAAGTCAATTATGTCCCTGACTTTGATGAGGGCAGGGTTTCGCTCACTATAAAGACAGAGGGTGCAGGGATGGAAGTTCTCACTGTTGGCTTGTTTTATTCTTTGGAGCTGCTCCTTCAGTGATTCCCCTTTTAATCAGACGTGCCGCTCTGGCTGTGAGAGAAGGCCAGGTTCTGCAGTCCTTATTTCTATAAAAGTGTGGTTGAGTCAATATGAGTTTTGCTTAAGGACTGCAGATGTGACACTGCATTTTGGTAAGCCAGCCTCCAGAGAGGCGATTCATTTTGTAAGCAGCAAAGATGGGGAGAGCGGGACCAGCTGGCTGAGATTTTAAAACCAAAAAGCTAATTTAGTTAGAAACAAGTGTCCTGTAAAGCTGTTGTTACAATTTACCTGTTCAGCACAGTATGCAGCCAGTTGAAGCATAATATATTGACTTTTTTTGGAAAGATTAACTTCCCTTTTGTACTTAGCCACCTATTTTTATGCTGAATTCTGCCTCTCCTGGAAGCTCCTCATATGAGCACTTGTAGCCAGATTTTATCTACATATGTAGTGATCAGGCAGGAAGAATACCCTAGGTATGCTATTTTCTTCTTTTCATGTCTTAAGCATAGAAGACTGCTATATCAATCAAGCCTGATAATAGGCCCTGGATACGAAGTAAACTAAGGTTTACTTTAATAGAAAGCAGTGCTTTAGCTAGTTCAGCATCATATAAATGCATTTCCTCATAAAAAGCGGCTAACCAACCTCCTCTCCTCCTTAAAAAAAAATCTTGGCATTCATAATTTTGTCCACAAATGATGTAATCCTTTCAGAGTGTGTCAGGTCTCGGAAACCTCCCAGGAACAGGTTATTCAAGTTGGTTTTGTTGGTGAGTTGGTGAGTATACATGCAACATCTGGGCACAACTGTCGTAGATGCTTATTGAACAAGTAATCCTTGCCTCTGAGAGGTTATATATATAGAATCATAGAATCATTTAGGTTGGAAAAGACCTTTAAGATCATCGAGTCCAACCGTAAACCTAACACTGCCAAGTCCGCCACTAAACCATGTCCCTAAGCGCCACATCTACATATCTTTTACATACCTCCAGGGATGGTGACTCTACCACTTCCCTGGGCAGCCTGTTCCAAGGCTTGATAACCCTTTCGGTGAAGAAATTTTTCCTAATATCCAATCTAAACTTCCCCTGGTGCAACTGGAGGCCATTTCCTCTCGTCCCATCACTAGTTACTTGATAGAAGAGACCAGCACCCACCTCACCACAACCTCCTCTCAGGTAGTTGTAGAGAGCAATAAGGTCTCCCCTCAGCCTCCTTTTCTCCAGGCTAAACAGCCCCAGTTCCCTCAGCCGTTCCTCCTAAGACTTGTGCTCCAGGCCCTTCACCAGCTCCATTGCCCTCCCCTGGACACGCTCCAGCACCTCCATGTCTTTCTCATAGTGAGGGGCCCAAAACTGAACACAGGACTTGAGGTGCGGCCTCACCAGTGCCGAGTACAGGGGGACGGTCACCTCCCTGCTCCTGCTGGCCACACTGTTTCTGATACAGGCCAGGATGCTGTTGGCCTTCTTGGCCACCTGGGCACACTGCTGGCTCATACACAGCCGGCTGAAGACCAACACCCCCAGGTCCTTTTCCACCAGGCAGCTTTCCAGCCACTCTTCCCCAAGCCTGTAGCGCTGCATGGGGTTGTTGTGACCCAAGTGCAGGACCCGGCACTTGGCCTTGTTCAACCTCATACAACTGGCCTCGACCCATTGACCCAGCCTGTCCAGATCCCTCTGTAGAGCCTTCCTACCCTCCAGCAGATCAACACTCCCGCCCAACTTGGTGTCACCTGAAAACTTACTGCGGGCGCACTCGATCCCCTTGTCCAGAAAGGGAGCTGTCAGATTCACACCCACACCTCCAGGGGAGACTGCCACCTGAAGGCAGTGCCTCAGACCGCTCGGCCATCCAGACCCACCGCCATCTATCAAATCCTATTGATGGAAATAAATTGTGAATGTAACTGCTAATAAATGTCTTCTCTTGTGAGAATAGCTCCTGCCACCAGAATTCTCACTGTTGCCAGCTTGGGGCTTTTGATTCCTCCTCAAAATGCATGTTTGTGCCCTGTGCACACTACTAACACTTATTGTTTCTTCCAAGAAAGCAGAACCACCTCAGTTTGGGGGTTTAACTTGTACAGGCAAAGAAAAGCTGCCCTACTTTAGCAATATTCCGCAGTCAACAAAGACTGTGATGCCAGTTGCTGATCTCAGCCATAATTATTGAACCATTTTTTCCTTTAGAAACACACAATTATCGAATTCATTGTAGACATACTGTATGTACTAACTTAATTTTAGCCGTATAATCTCATAATGGACATCAATGAATAGAGGATTAGTCAAAACCTATTAATAAAGAGATATAACAGGCCCTCCAATACTTTCTTTCAAAAGGCACAGTAAGCCTCAAGTTCTGCTTCTAGAGCCAAGCCTAAGTACCCAGCCTGCATAGTGGGCATTGCAGTAGGGGCAAGAGGGAGAAATCACTCCCTTTAAATTGTGGATTAGAAGCAAATCTACCTGGCAGGTCTGACTGTAGTTTTCATTTTGCAGCAACTGCCTAGTCTCAACATCTGCCTCCTTTGAGGTCCCTGAAATCCCCTTAGGGGGTGGTGTCTGAATCATGTCCCAAGCCCACAAGATTGCCTGTTTGCTTTTGCATGGAAATCTGGGCTCTGTAAGGTTGCAAGGACTGCGATGGTGTGGGGCTGAGCTGGGGCTAGTACGGCACGCCACCAGCAAGGGAGCAGCAGGGCAACCTCCATCCTGCACATCAGCTGTGTATTTGCATCGCTGGTTGCAGCAGAGCAAGGATACTCAAATGTGCAAAATATCCAAATGTGATCTCTTTTAAGGTGGAGCAGACAGAGAAAAGGATACTACTTTTATGCACGTGTGAACACACATTCATGTGTTTGCACCTTAGGAGGAATAAAAGCTTCAAGTAGTTCATATGGTAACTTCTTCCTGATGGCCTGCTTCAGAAACTTTCTCCTGCCAACAGTGGAGGCTGGATTGGAGTTTAGGTGAGCTGTATTTAAAAATTTATTTCAATACACATTGGAAAATTGTTTGGAAAATCTGGACTAAGAGCAGAGAAGTAGCTAGAAGGAGAGGTTAGCTGAACATCATCTCTGTGCCACTGGGAGTAATTAAGCTGCCTGGCTTTTAAAAGTTAGCTAAGAAGAGAGTAACACATCCTGAGAACTATCCAGCAGCTTTTTCTAAATATATTGCTATTAAAAAACCCAAACCCACTCAAAACTATTTCATACAATTTTCATTCACCTTCCTTCCCAACACTGAATGAATGACTTCTGACGTCCTCAGGTTCCCTCACACCCCCTACGCCTATAAAGTCATTCCAAACACAGACCAGGGAATTCTTTGGGAAGGTCACATAACACTGCTGAAGAAACTATCTGCCCTATCCAGCCAGCACTGAAAGTATCCAGCAGCCTCGAAGAGACAGTCCAGCACCTGCAGACGGCAGACCCTAACCCATAACCTGCAGCTCAGTGACGTTCTGCCGTACACCTCAGGCCCCGGCTGGCACAGAGGCTGCCCAGGGCAGCTCCAGCCACCCCTTGCCCTTGCATCCATAGAAGAGTGGGGACAAGACATTGATAAAGGGACAATGAGAAGGAAGGTGACTCCTCCAACAGTCTGTGCCCGTTTGCTTCACAGAATGTTCAGTGGATCACTAGTAATTTCCTTTACTGTCTAGAGAGCAGACTATCCCAAGGCAGTTCCTGCAGGGTTTGTCATTCCCTTCTCAGGACCCAGAGGGGTAATGGACAATGTCACCAAGAAGAAAAAAAAATATCAGTCCCGCCCCAAAAAACCAAAAGCATGAGATGGGTGGGACATAGGACTACCATGGTAGTCCTGTGCCATATATTGTCTGTGGTTTTCTTAGCTGAACAATTTCAAGGCCATTTTCTAGGACACCCAAATCCAATTTTCAGCACCATTTGCAATTTCAAAGTTATGCCAAAGAATCACTATCCTGACAAAGGCATGAGAACACCAAGATTGTATTATTATTATTATTATTGCTGGTTTTATTATTATTGTTGTTGTTATTATTATTATTGCTTTCACATTACAATAGGTCATAGTGAGACTGGAGGTAGGAACCTGAACAAACACCCTACATAAGGTCAGAACAGTTGCAGCGTGGTGTTTCCTGGGGTCCAGTGGTAGCTTTTGCTGTGATTGAGGCAGCACTGCGTAGCACGAAGTGCTGGTTGGACCACAGCAGTACTTAAGAACTGCTGGCAGAGCTGAGGGGCAATAGCTGTCACTTTATTCTGCACACTTAACTCCTATTAGTATTAATAGAGCTGCACATAAACAGTGAGAGCAGATCATGGCCTGCAGCTATTTATATATTTCTGTCTCATGTCTTGTATTTTATGGCACTGTTCAGCGGTGTCACCCATAAGCTTGCAGTCATTGTGTTTCTATTTTGACATATATAGGAGCATGCATGCAAAATTTATAAAGGCAAAAAGGAGGCACACATTTTGAATTGAAGTGTAGTCTTCAATAAGGGAAGCGCATTTCCTTAAGTAAATGCTCCTGCTGCAACCCACCCCCCTCCAAGTCTTCGTGTGGCCCCAAGAGCTGCTTTTTGTAGGTTTCTGGTGCCCTCACCATCTTGTGCAGAACTTGTTTATTTGTATTGCAGTGGCACTTAGAGCTTCCCGAGGAGTGAGGTCCATTGTGTTATGTGCTGGGCACACAGCTGAATTGGAACGAGCACGGCTTTCTGTGTGAGTGCTCTAGAGAGAGAATAGATCATTAAGGTCACTTGTTTTCCTTACAGAGGCCAAGGCAGGATTGATTCCTACATTATATTCTATCTGTGTATGTATTTTTCCTTCACAGTGTCAAATAGCCAAGGTGCCAAGATATTACTCACTCCCCTTAGGTGAGTCTTCTGTTACCCAGACGTCTCATTCAGGCAAAGTTACCCTTGATTTTTTTAAGCCCACATTTTAAAAATTTCATTCCTTTATTTCCAGACAGGGAATATTCATGCAGAGAAGGAAGCTCGCCGCAGAGGGAAAGGGGAAGGAAACCTCGGCCCCTGCCGGAGCAAAGAAAGGATTGGAGGAGGCAGCCTAAGTCAACCATAAGAAGGGTCCCACCAGCTCTTTCTACCTCCACCCACTTCTAGACACTCCTGGCCGTGTTTGAGACAGCACCATTGAATCCATTCAGCACTACAGCATTGTATCTATTCAGAGAAATGCACTTCAACAGGGCAACCACCCTTAAAAACAGCCCCATTGTTTCTCCTAAAAGCCTCATTGAAATCTGCGTATATAACTGGCTGCTGTTTTGTGAGTTAGCTATACTTGTGCGTTACTGATTTGAAAGTGAATGCTCCGTGGAGGATTATTTTACTTGAAATACAGCTTCTTGACAAAATGTTCCTCCTTTCTTCAACAATATCGTCGTGGCGATTCCTCCCTTAAGAAAGATGATCAATATTGCTTTGTGAGCTGGGATCTGATAGGAATTTGTGTTGTTAAGGGCATCGGATCAGTGGTTTAACGAATCACATGGTTCTGTCATTGTGTTTGCACGTTTGCTGAGAAGCAGTTTTACCTGGCTTGCCCACCAGAGAGAGACACAATCACTCGCACAAGCACACATACACACACTCACCTCAGAATGCTCCTCTCGCCTGCTGTCAATGAAACAGTAAAGGCAGTTGGACTAGAAAGAGTTGCTTCTCAGGGATGAGGAGGAGTTATTCTACATGCTGTGGGTTTTGCTACCAAGGTGTCTTGCAGTAGCAGATTTGTCTGAAGTCTTAACAACACAAGCACAGACCGAGAGTGCTGGCAGAGCCAGCAACCAGACCCAGTGACACCTATTCCTCCAGGTGATGGTGCAAAACAGGGCAGGATGAAAAGGCACGGTAGATCTGTAAAGCATAGTTCATGTCAGGATTTGCCAAAGTTCTCTTTTGTTTCATTAATTATATCTAGAAATTCCCCAAACTGTAAGAAGACATTATTAGATGTTGTAAATGAAACCCAGCAAATACATCTGATGCCTAAATATCTAAAGCAGTGTGCCACTCTTCACCCCTTTTGCAAGCCATATTGACGATCAGCAACTTATAGTTAGCTGGTTTGGTCCTTTGTCAGTGTAGATGCATCTTTCAAGATACAGCTGTACTCTGAGGGTTTACTCATCCCCTGCCCACCGATACATCCACCGCTCAGCAATCATGGAACCATAGAATAGTTTGGGTTGGAAAGAACCTTTAAAGGTCATCTCGTCCAACCCCCCTGCAATGAGCAGGGACATCTTCAATGAGATCAGGTTGCTCAAAGCCCCGTTCAACCAGACCTTGAATCTTCCCAGGGATGGGGCACCTACCACCTCTCTAGACAACCTGTGCTGGTGTTTCACCACTCTTGTCATAAAAAATGTCTTCCTTTTATCTACCCTGAATCGACCCTCCTTTAGTTTAAAACCATTACCCCTTGTCCTGTCGCTACAGGCCATGTTAAAAAGTCTGTCCCCATCTTTCTTATAGTCCCCCTTTAAGATCAGGTACATCTGCATCCCCACTTCATACGGCTCCTGGCTGTATGAGTTTTTTCTGCAGAGTTATCTGTGTGTAGCACTGAGGTACATGCTAAGACTGGCTTCCCAGGTGCGTTAGGAAAGGCACATTCAGCCCTCAGTGAGGGAAAAAAATTTCCATCTCCACTTTCAAATGAGGGGTTAAACAAACCTGTGGCAATTTGACTGCTTCACAGAATGTGGTAATGGAGTTGATGCCATGCGAATGGCAGAAAGTGTACATGATATTGGCCAGTTGTTTGATACTGCCACTCTAAAGGCCCCAAGAATTAGACCAATTTCACACTAGAAGAGGTGCCTGTTTCTCACATTTTCTTTCACAGTTGGAGTCCTGGTCACTTGTTGATCTTCTGTCCTCATAAAATCTTTCCAGTTCATTTAAAAGTTGGCTCTCTTGTGCATTTCTTAGATTCTTTTTGAAGCTCAAGGTTTGAAATGTTTCCTTACTTCTGAGACCAAAAGGGCAAAACTGTAAACTGAGCACCCTGACCCCAAAGGCCTTATGCTGCCAAACACGGTCAGCAAGAATTTGTGGTAAATGGGTCTGCGGTATCATGCTCCAGTATTAAGTGCTAGCTAAGTGGTAATTTGTACTCAAAAGCTTCGAAAGCTTATGCTTTCCCTTCAGCTTTCTCCAATGCACCTCTACAATACAGGCCAGAAGTTGTCCACGGAGAGATTTCCAAACTTCTCTTTATAAAATTTTACTCTTCTCGTAAAAAATGGCTGGCCATATAAGGCGGGTAATTTATTTCCTTCCAGTTAAGGATATGTCTTCTTTCTACATCATTTTAGAAAATACTACTGTTGATTCTTTTTAATATGTTTGTTTGCAAGCTAACCCATGAAAAAATGGTGGTGCCTGTGCTATTCCCTCTTTCCCTCCCAAAACATGCTGTGCACAGACATGCATAGAGCTGAATATTTATTACATAGCAGCATAAACCAAGTACTGTTATATTAACTAGTGATCGTCTAGTGAGCATTCTGGTTTAGACAGCCTCCAGTGTTTCAGCTGACCTTTAATTAGTCAGTTATAGAATAATTTGCTCCAGAAGCAAAGTTTCTTCTACATCTTTTAAAATTATTGATCATGTGTGAACTAAAGCACAACACCTCAGCTGAATCACGTTGAGTTCTGGGCCTGAAATAATCCTGAATACAGAGGAAAATTGGTCCCTACTTCATACACAGTTCTAGCTTTGGAAAGAGCTGAATTCAAGTCCTACGCTGTTTTGTGGTGCAGAACTCAACAGTTCTAGAAAGTTACTTTAGGAGTTCACCAGCAGATTAACTCTTACATTAATCAAGACTAAAAATGTTGCGTACTAGCATTGTAGCAAGATATATTAAAAGGCAAGTAACTCATTTGGTTGGTGTCCCAGACCAGGCTGCCAGGAGTTGATAGACTCGATATTAACCCACACACAGTTGGGTAATGCCCACGCTGTGCTGCCTACCACCACCTGCCAAATCATAGCCTGCAAGTACAGAAGTCCTTCACCCTGTTAATCTGATAGATAGGAAACAGATCATATGTAAGAATTTTATTTTACATAAGTTGAATTGTGTTGTCTCTTTCTTCTGATACTTGTGACCTCTTAGTCTTTACACATCAAGAACTTACAATGGGACGTGTAATAGTTCTTTATGAAAATGTCAGAAAAATCCTAGCCAAAGGTTTTGTTTACTCTCTGCCCTTAAATGTTAAGCAATAAAGTTCAGAGTAACCAAGGTAAAAAAGACTCTGCTTTCCACCAAAGTTTACTGCACAAGAGCCACCTCAGGATCCTGATCTGAGAGAGCCAATACTTCCCATCTTCCAATCTTCCACTTTAGGAAGCCATGTAATGAGGCAGAAATATTTCCTCAGGGACTCCTCTGTACTGATGCAGCTTTCAGAAGAGAGGTCACCTTATGCGTTTGTTCCTTGCTTATTACCAAAATGTCTGCCCTGCATTTGCTCTGCTGTTGGGATCCTCACTGCTTTGGCCAGCACAAATGGACATTGCAAAATCTTCTTTATCACTGCAATTTTTTCTGTTACTTGCATATCCACACCAATTAGCTATGGAGTATGGGCAGTTTCAAGGATTCTTCTTAACAGAAGCATGCATATGTATAAATATAGCCAGATATTAAACTCCTTGGAAGCTCTCAAACAGGTGAACTCCATAAGTCTTTTTTTCATTACTATAGTCCCATGGGAATTAGCAAGGGTATTTTATAGTGGTGGTGTATCCACATGCCTCTAGAAAGGGGTGTATCTGCTCTCTAGGCTGTGAAACCGAATGAACAGGTAGAAAATTAACATTTATCTTGGTTTTAATATAAACTAGCATTACAGTTCATTAAAGGGCTTGAACTTCTGGCTGTAGAGTTTTCAGCATTTACTATATGCTCAAGGATTGAAAAGCTGTTTATTATTGTTATTCGTATCAAAGCAATGCTTACTGACTGGCCTAACTATGCAAACGCTTAGCAGGAGAGAGTTTCTACCTGCAAATCTTACAATATAAACTAAACAAGAGTGGGAGCAGAATGGAAAGGGAAAGCAAATGGACAAAGTGCTAGAACTGGAGCTCTCTGGTTGCCAATCAAGATCTGCGTGTTCTGGCCCCACTGAATCTGTTATAATGTGATACTTCCTAGCAGAAGTTTCCCAAACACGCAACTGTAGATCTGGAAAGAGCAGCGAATGCTTCTAAATAAGGACCCTGATCGCCTGTAGGTCTTCGAAGTCTCTTTTAAGTGATGTCAAGGAGATGAGCTTGCTCCTATTGAGTTTGGTAGGACAAAACTGTGTTGCATGTACTTTCGGATTACCTAGGGGTCAGGAAATATGGTAATCATAGTTAGGGTAGTGGGGCTGAATTAAGCTGGCTAACCTGCCTGATGAAGATGTGCAGTGCAGTAACAGAAGGGTGTGGCAGCAACAGAGCCTTCCAGCCGAAATAATTCTGTCTTTGCTAAATCCTCTTCCCCAATTAAAGACGCTCACGACACGCTATCTCACCCCCGCCCTCCGATTTCGCTTTTATCAAGAGCTACTTTACCACTGCAGATGCGTTTTGAGATGCCTTCAAATCATTTCAGTCCAACTCCTCTTTACGCCGACGTCGACCCCGGCGAGGGACACGAGCGCGCTCCGCCAACGCGCCGAGAGCCCCCGGCCGGCGGAGGGATGGCGGATTCCTTACCCTTCCCGCAGCCCGGCCTTAAACCCTTCACGGCGGGTTTGCTGGTCCCGGCACCCCCGGGTGACCCCTCTCCGCTCCCCGCGGAGGAGCCGCCGCTGCCCGCGGAGGGACCGCGCTGCGCGGCCCCGGCAGCCCCCGGCCGGCGGGCGGGCGCTGTCCGCGGTGCTGAGCGCTCCCCGGCCCCGCCGCTCGCCTCCTGCTGCCGGGCGGGGGAAGCCGCCGGGTCTTCCGTGGCTTCAGGGAGGGAACCTGCCCAGGGTGGCTTGGGTCCGGAGGAGAGGTTTCTCCCCGTGAGAAAATGGGAGGGTTTGTGCCAGCGCCGGCGTCCGGCCGAGCGGGCAGCGGCGGGTACGTTGTCGGGTGTGGGTCGTGGATGAAGAAAAGGCTCGGCCTTCAGCAGGCACATGGCGGAGAAAGACGATGTGAGGTCCCACAGCAGCCCACCTGGCATGACTAGGATTGCATTGGGAGCAGACTTCTCTCTGAACATTAGCAGTTGTACATAAAGGTATCCTAGGCATCTGTTGGTATTTGGTTTTGCAGCATCACCGGTGCTCAGGGCACTCTTGCAGAAAGAGACGATAGCCCTTGTCTGAAAATGTCGTGCCTTGAGGCCTCATTGACCGAGCTGGTGCTCTGGAGGGTTGCATTGTGTCTTTCCGCTCGGATTCATGTGTCTGACTGTTCAACAATAACATACAGAAATTTAGCTAGAACATTAGAAAATTTGTCTCTAGCAATAGGTAACAAGACAGAGATAAAGCTCAAACCGCAGGTTTCACACTAATTATATCCAGATGGAGGCAAGGTTTGGCTCATGAAGAAGTTTCGAGACAGTAACACAATCCCATCACAGAAACAGTGCTCACTGTCCCCCAGAGCCCACAAAAGCTAGAAACATACTCAAAACTCCTATTCACAGGAAGAGATTTCTGGAGATGTATTCTGAGCAGCAGGATTTCAGCATCTTCCATCAGAAAGAAAATATTTCTTCCTTAATTGTTTTTTTTGAAACAGATTTATGGTAAATACTGTATTCATTGAGTTTCGTTAATCCAGCCTCCTCAAATAACTTTCACATAGTTGTTCTCAGCAGTGAACACACATCTTAGAATTTCAAGATGTACCGTAGAAAAGTTTCTACTGCCTGATTAGATGGCTGTTTCTTTTTTTATGTATACATCTTAGACCTTGCTTCTGTGAAAGTCCGTGCATACAGTACAAGGCATTTCCCTGGAAGAGCTTTGCCACTAAGTCAGACTACCACAATCCTGGATAGAAACTTCAGGAGCAAAAACTGGAAATTAAATACAGACTAATGTATGAACTGGAAGTAGGGCTTATACAATGGGCACTTTCCTTTTGCAATAGATAAATTTCATGCTTAAAAGTTTAAATCAATTCCTCTGGATTTTTCCCCACTCGGCTCTTCTAATGAAAAAGAAAATTTATTCTGAACACAAATGGCCTATATGAAGACTGAAGGCAGTGTCAGTATCATCTATGGAGATCATCTTCTCACAAAACACCATTTAAACTGTGTGTGACAAGGGATCTGATTTCATCAAGTAAAGACAATAAGAGAATTGGCAAGTGGGACAGAAGCAAACACACCAAGTTTCTGAAGATCTTAGACTTAATAAAGGGCAACTAATTCATGTATCTCACACTACTTTCCCTATGACCATATTAGAACTATGCCAATGGAAGAAAGTATTAAAGATGCATGTGAACATGTTTAAGTGGGAGAAAATATCAATTCTCTTGGTAAATAATAATAATGACAGTAAGAATATCTAAGAAGACACAATGCACTAAAAAATAATAAGCATAATCCTTTTCATTAAAAATGTTTCACTCCATGGGGCCAGTAATCCAAGCCTGTTTCCATAAGTCTCTGTTGTTTTAACAGCTGTGGCCATGGTGTAAAGTTTCCCATTTGGAGCCTGAGCAGAATTAAAGTCCCCCTCAACACCTGATGAAATGGGTTCTTATTTACTAATTCATCTTGGTAATCAGCTGATCTTGAGGATGTTTGCAATGCTGTGTCCAGAGAAGTATAGAGATTATCTTGGAGCAGGCACTCAGGATGCCTTGGATTGCCTATTTATCCCTCCTTAGCTCTTTATGGAAACAGACACTTTATGGTCCTGCCTACTTCTGATTTCCATTTAGGATTTGGTTTATGAAATTGTTTAGAGGCCTCAAAGAGATTAGGACCATCTAGTGGTAGGCACATTTTAAAGGTTTAAATTAAAGAGACCAGGCAGGAAAAGAGGGAAAGGAAGAAAGATCAGGGCTAGTGAGAGGGAATGACTGCAAACAGTGAATTGGAGTTCACCGTGGTGGCTGTTAAATTTTTGGTCACAATTTTGCCTCACCTTCATTGAAGCAAGAGTATATACTGATACCCCCTTCTATGTAGGTTTAGATGAGTATTAGTATTCCCTTTTCAGAGGAAGAACAGCAAGAAACTCACTGACCCATGACTAACAATGCTCCTAGGATCAGGCAGAAATTCTGGTAGGGACAAGAACTGGTCTCCTGTTATTAACTTCAGGCTAAGCCATGAGGACATCCTTCCATGTTTCTGTACACACACCATTTTGTCCTTCAATTGCTCCTCTCTCTGACAGCATTTCTGCAGCCAGGGTGAGGACTTCTTTCATTTGATCTTTCATATGGTTATCTTCAACTTTTTCCCAGGTGTGGTCTCAGTAACCTTCCTTGCCTCCCTCTGTGTTCTGGCTGGCTTCCTTCCCAATGTCCAGTCTGACCCCTGAAACCACAGCTCCCAACTTGCCAACTTGAAGCTTGCCAGCATGAGTTTCTTTCTACCCCCCTGTCTTTTCTGTGCACTAAAAGAAGACAAACAAAATTGCGGAAGGGAATTGAAAAGGATAAGAACTCCATGAGGTTTCCTTTGCAAAATTTTCTCTGGATTGATCCCTGGGCAGCCAGGCTAATAGAAAGAGAGTCACTGAATACATAAGGGATACCCACCTTAGAAATGATTCAAATTCATGTTAGCATTCGTTTTCTTTTCTTTTGTGGACAGAATTGAAATATCATTTTCCCTCTGGTTTTCCTTCAATCTCACAGTCTGTTTTTCATGTGCTGCTGGCTTGTAAGAAGAGGTTTCTACCAGGCAGATATACCCTGTTCTCTGACTTTGTGCACCAGGCTCGTGTGGATTAGGCTGTTTTATTTGTCCTCTGCTACATCTGGTTTCTTGGCTGGCTGCTTCAGCTGAAAGATAGAAAAAACATTTCATTCACCCAGGCTGTGGCAACTCAGCAGATGAGGCCTGTGATCCAGTCCTCTTGCATTGGCCATAACACCACGTGTCAGGTAAAGGCTTGTATTCTGGGCGAATCCTTACCGGTGTGATGTGTTCATCGTTGCTTACAGCAGGGGCATCAAACAGAAGAATGGGCTGCAGATAGCTGAAGAGAAAAAGGCTCTGGGAATTTATTACTTTGGTTTTTTACAGGGAGAATAAGAAAGAAAAGGCAGCACCTCTTGGCAAACAGTTATATTAAGTGCAGTTTGCAAGAACTGCCTATGAAAAGAAGTTGAAAGGATTTTGATTGTTCATGTAGAAAGGAGACGAAGAAGAGCTAACGTGGTAAAAGAGAATTAAAAAGGATGTGGTTGCAGAAGGTAGCTTGGGAATGTCTGTTCTGCTGCTTCTAATGACAGGACTTGGGACTATTCATGTTAATAAAAAGTAGAAAATGAATACGCAAAATGCAATCATTTTTGTTCTATATATGACTGTGGAACTCACTCCGCTAGAAATGTTTAAGACTTAACATTCAAATTAGAACCAGTCACTCACACAGGTATGAAGAATAACATTAACAGTAACAACTATATAGAGAAGGATAATAAACACTGCACTTAAGTTTCTCAGCAATTATTAGAAGCAGCAAGGTGGGGAGTAAACTGCTTGTTAGAGAGTTCTTACATCTAAGTCAGAAACCTTTCATGTCGGCTTCTGCCAGCCAGCACTGTGGACCATAGCTATGGTCCGGCATCACAATTTATATTACAGCTGCTACATAGACAGCATCACATCAATGGATTTCAGTTTAGCTTCCTGGTAATTTTGTTAAACACTTGCCAGTGACTGTGACTTGATTCTGTTCAAGAGTTACTCTTTTGAAGTGTTTTTCTTTTCTCTAAAGAAATAAAATACTCTGAAGTTAATCAGGGACCTTGTGTGCTTTTCTACATGTCACAAGGTCAGGTATCTTGGGCTGATGACAGGGTTGCAAATGGAGACAAAGTGGTCAGAGGCTGCACTAATCCCTGGTATGAGGGATATGGAGGACCAGCAAATAAAGCAGGGCCTATGTTAAGTGGGTGGGCAAATGCTTTTGAAAAAATCCTCTAAATAGACTAATTCCTCTTTTTCCTACATGGACCTGGCTAACATTGTTTTGTGTTCACCCTGGGTGCTTTGGACCTGATCCTGGGAGTTTTGCCTTCCTGAGAGCCACAGGACCAGACACTCTGCCCATGTACCTGTGAAAATATTCCTTGGGTTCAGCCGAACAAAGTGAAATATCCCATGCTGCCCTCTGTCTTTGTTATTGCTTGCTCACCCTAAGTCCTATGTGTAGCTGCTGCTAAAGGAAAGTTTGAGGAAGTCTGCCTGCCACAGAAATACTTTCAGGATTGCCTTTAAAAAATCGTTCTGGAGATAGATTTATATTTTGTTTATTTGCTTTCCTACTAAATATTCCTGCCTCTCACACTCACACATGCTCCCTCTGCCTAAGCCCAGCATTCTTCAGTCTGAGCTCAGATGCCGCAGCGACGGGCACAACCACACTGCATGAAACGCTGCAAAACCTTTCCGCAACAAGTAACTTCAGGAGGGTGGTTTGTGTTCATTGCTCCAGTAGAATGAAATTCAGCATTTCAATGAAAACAGGCAAGCAGTGTCTCTGGGCAGCACACAGCTTCAGAACAGCTTTGGTGTAGTTGGCAAAAAAAAAAAAAAAAAAAGAAATGGGGCTATTGCTTATAAGCAGTTTTTGATTCAGGCTCACTGTATATATGGATGTGCGTACACGTGATTTTCAACTTGTCCTACTTAGTGACACAGCTACAGGTGGGATTCCCAACCCCTCCACCTTTTACAGAAATCAAATGAACATGTCTTAGTTTGTTCCCCTGCAGAAAGGAGGGAGTTTAGGCACACAGGAACCCCATGCATTTGAATTCTGGAAGTGTCAAAGGAAACAAAAAGTCGCTTCCCTCCCTGTTGGGGTCCAAGGTTTTGACCTGAGTCACAGGCAGAGACTGAAACAGGACTGTGATAACCCTGCATGGGAGTGGAGAGCCTCCGGCTTTTGCTCGGTCCCCAGCCCAGAAGCAGCCTCCGGTACCGAGGTGGGACAGGTGGAATTTGAAGGAGACAGAAAGAATAATGTCTCAAAATATTTATTTTACTTGAATGCTTAGACAAGACCCCTTCACACCTCAGGGCACATCCTTATTTGGCAATATTCAGAAATAATTAATAATAATAATAATAATAATAATAATAATAATAAAAAGGTCTAGCTCTCCACATGTGTACTGAAGGCTGCAAAGCTGTAAAGTAAGGATTTCTGCTTTAGTGTGGGCAATTTAGCTTGACACTGGCTTAAATTGCCTTCAGTGAGGAGCAAAGAGCTTACACTGACCATGGCTCCAGCCCTGGGACTGCAGGTCAGGCCAGCAACCAGGGAAAAAGGGCATCATGGTGCCTGAGTGAGGGGCAGAAGCCCCCCTACCATCTCCGGTTAAAAAAATAGAATAGCAGAGAAATCCTCTTTTTAGATGAAGGCACCTGAGACAGCTCTGGCAGGATGCATTCGTGCTGGTGTTCCCCACGGGTCACGGTGCGGCAGCAGATTTGGGCAATGAGGTGGCCCCATCTCAACAGCAGAGAGGTCCCTGTGGGAGAGGGCAAATTCATCACGCGGGACGGCCCCACGCAGGGCAGGAGAGCCCGGGGAAGGTGGGAGCAGTGGCGATCGCCTCCTCGGCAAAGGCGAGCCAGGCCTGGGCTCCTCTCTTTGTCCAGGGCTGCGGGTGATGCTGTGCAGTCCATGCAGGCAAGGCAGAAACCGAAAACTATCCTCACCCCAGGGTCTCCCTGGCGGATCTGTTTTGCCACACTCAGCTCTTTTCTTTTTAACACTGCTTCCCCTCCCCTCCCCTTGAAGTTTTTCAGTCTTGACCAGCAGTTTCAATATCACCTCTTCAAATGTCACCTGCCATCCCCTCCTTCACTGGGGTTGCCCCTTCCCCAGATCATTTCTACACACTTTAAAAAAAAAAGAAAAAAGAAAAAACAGCCAAAATCACCATCGTCACCACATCCTTCCCTCTTAATCTTGAGCAGTGCATCTGCCCTGGCTGGGACGGGCTCACGGCCAAAGCCCAGTGGAGGCCGCACGGGGGACCCGTGGCCGGGGGGAAGCCGCGGGGCAGGCAGGGGCCACAGTGCCGCAGGTGGCTTGGCCTGGGGGGGGGTCCACAGTCTGACACCTGCCTGTGGCCATGGAGGAACCAGGGCCTTGGGGGGGGGCTCCTGAAAAACCCACAGAACCTGGGGGTTCTGCCCCGTGCCGTCTTCCCAGCAAAGGACTGTCTGGGCTCGGCTGCCAAACACGATGGAAGCAAGAGCTGTTTAGAAAATACTTATAAATATCCATATTTATGCATACAAGCAGATATGTATATTCATATATAGATGTATGTATATTTATATGTGCTTATATAGATATAGATAGATACGCACACATGTACGTGCATCTGTAAGAGCCTGCCAGGCCCGGCACCCGGTGCAGGCAGGAGAAGGGGCGGTGGACCCCAGCGGTGGCACCCTGGCAAGCCAGGCACCCGGCTCGCCTCCCCACGGAGGGCCACGCCGCACCGGCCACGGGCCCGGCCACGGGCACGGGTGCGGGATTGGGCCCGCGGGGCCAGGGAGCGCTGCAAGGGTTGGGTGGGAGCCGGGGAGGGGACCGGGAATGCCCCAAACTGCCCCAGGAAGAAGAGATCCCGCTCCACGAAAGGGACCTGACAACCCCCCGCTTCAAAATTAAAAATAAAATTTAAAAAGAAAAATTAAAAATTGGGAGGGTTACGTAGGGGTAGGTAGGAGTATCTTTTTTCTTTTGGCAGCGCACGTATGAGATGAAGGTAATTTGGGTGCTACGAATACAAGACGAAAATACACCTAATTCCATCATCATATAGATATAATATATTTCACTCTCACCACATAAATACAAAACATCCAAATATCCAAAACATTCAGAACAAAAGTTAGTAGCAAGGGCTCAGCGCTCGATTCATTCATTATTTTTTTCGACTAGTTGTCTAGAAACTTCAGACGTAAATAATTTACAATAAAATTACTATTTTCTTTATGTCCAGCTCCTTCTGTCCAGTTCTGGTCTATAATTAATTCTATATACTACAGCAACCATTCCACTTTTTGTAAATTTTTTTTTTTTGGTTACAGTTTGGTGGCACGTATTTATACAGTTTGTAAACGCCATGTGTTAAAGTTTAAAGAAAGAAAAGAAACTTAAAACCAAAGTAAAGAATTTTTTTTTTTTTTCCAAAGAACTAGCTAAGTACAGTATCCCTTTTCTGGCAAATTCAAGTACCGAAATTGAACAGGAAATATTCGATCTGGAATACTAAAAGATGAAATACATATGTTTGTGGAGAAAATAGCAGGAAGAATTATGAAGGGGAAAAAAAAAAGGTTGTTACATAGATGTATTTCAAAGTACAAAAATAACAATAAAAGATACGCTTTTTATATTTTACGTTCGTTTTAAATGAAGTGTGAGCGATATACGAGAGGGTTATTTTAGGAGGAAGGAAGGCTAAAGGTTTTTTTTGATTTAGATGCGCGTTGAAATTATTTGGAAAAATCAAAGAGAAAAAAATAATAAAAAAAAGAAAAGAAAAATTACCATCGCAACAGATCTGGATGCAAATCGAGTCGCGACTTCCATTATTTATCTGCAGATTTGCTTTTGCAGATAAGGTCCGCAGGACTGGCCCGTGGGAACGCAAGGAAGGGAAAAAAAAAAAAAAAAAAAAGGGGCGTTGTGTTATCTCGAAGGGAGAGACAGTTTTACTCAAAATCTCTGCAGCCACTGGTTTCTGTCTCCCCGCTTCGTGCGTGTATTTTCAAGGCAGTCCGTTCCGGCCCTTCCCACATTCAAGATTTCTGGTGAAAAAATAAAAGTTGCTGGACGTTTTCCTGGCTGGTATTAAGGGCAAACGGCAAGGACGCTACCCGGGGAGCGCAGTGCAGTGAGAGGGGGAGAAACGGGGGCCGCAGGTGGAGCCCCCAAACCTTCGTGCTTAGGAGTCACTGGAGTGGGGGGGTGAGGGGGGGACACGGGGACCGCCCGGGCATCACCTGGCAGCTCCATCTTCCTCTCTCCGAAATCCTTCTCCCTCGCTTGACATTGGCCACAGCCGCTCCGAAAAAGCCCGGCCAAACCGCACCCCGTCCGCTCTCCCTCTCCGGCCCTTTCCTGACGGTGTCAAAGCAAACGAACAGACAGACAAACACCCCCCCCCCCCAACCACCCCCCCCACTACCACCCCCACCCCCCACCCCCACCCCGCGAACCGACAAGACGGACCCCCGGGCCGGCGGGGCAGGGATGAGCGGCGGGGGGGGGGGGGACGGGACGGGACAGGGGGCTGCCCCGCTCCCGGCCGGGCTCCGGGGAGGTGGCCCCGGCCGCCGGTTCCCCCGCTCCGCCCCGGTCCCCGCTCCGCTCCGCCCCGGCCCGCGGAGGGAACCGCGGCCGCGGAGCTCGGAGGCGGCGGCGGCGGCGGCGAGGGAGGGGGGCTACCGGCAAGACCCGCCGCGCCGCCCGTCCCATAAATACCGCCACAAATAGAGACTATAAATATAAATACGGGGAAGTTACTTAGAGTCAGTCCAGTGCTTTTTTCTCAGCGCTTTCTTTATTGTTGGTCCGGGAGTAGGGCTCGAAGGCGGACGAGCTCAGGTAGCGGGCCGACAGTTCTTGCAAGTTGCCCGCCAGCGAACCGGCCACGGCCAGGGGAGCGGACGAAAGCCTCCCGGCCACCGAACCCAGCAGGGCGGGCACCGGCAGCCCGAAGAGCCCGTGCCCGGCGGCGGCCGCTCCGTGCAGCGTCGCCGGCGGGGGGGGACCCGCCGCGCTACCGGCGGCCGGCGGGTGCGGGGAGCCGCCGCTGGGAGCCGCCGCCGCCGCCGCTGCCGCTGCTGCGGGGCCGCTGCCCGCCGCCAGGCCGGGTCCCCGCAGCGCCGAGCCCAGAGCTCCGGTAGCGCAGGGAGGCAGGAGACCCGGCAGCCCCGGTGGGGAGAGGAGCCGGCCTTGTTCCAGCAACCGGAGGACGCTGCAGGTGGCGGCCGTCTCGGATACCACCGACCGCAGCTCGGAGTCTTTGCCCTGGTCCTTTTTCTGCTTGGTGCGACGGTTCTGGAACCAGACTTTGACCTGCAGGGCCGGGGAGAGAGGCAGGGTCAGCGGGCAAAAGCCCCGCCAGGTGCCCCGGCACCCCCGGCGCGGCTCCGCGGGGCAGAGTTTTTTGGGGGGGGGAAGGCTCCGGCAGGCACTTGCTAACGGGGAGCATCCTAAAAACCTCCCCCGACCGGGCTGCTCCCCGTTTCGGGGTGCGCCCGGTGGGGGGGGGGGGGGAGCAGAGAGGGGATCCGGGAGCCCTTAGCTCTTGCTATGGCTCTCTATCTTGAACCTGTAAATTCAGCCGAATTTACCGTCCGCCAGTCGTTCCCTGGGAGCCGGATCCAGCCCGGCGGCTTTATTCTAAGGCAGCTCAGCCGCTGCCCCTGGCCGGACCCCCAGGACCCCGCTCCGCGGCCCCCTCGCCCCCGGCCCCGCCGGCCGGGACCCCGCACGCTGCCACCGCCGCTGCTGCCTGGCCCGGGTGTAATCACAGCCCTGCTCTTCTTTCCCAATCTCCCGGCCTGGACCTTGTCTCTCCCATACCCACCCATTTTAAGCAATATTTAACTTTAAGAAGGGATCCTAGAAGCCCCTCAAAAAAAACCCCAAACCCAAAACAAACAAAAAAACAGTAAAACCCCGCCAATAAACCAAAACCCCAAAACAGAACAAAAAACACCCGTGGCAGTTTCCGTAACCTACGGGCTATTGAACTTGTCATTCCTATCCGGCAGGGGAAAGAAAAAAGCTAATTAGCTTGTCAGGGGAATTTATTGTCGTATGATATTTTGCAGAAATATGAAACCGGCTTTTAGAAGTTTGGTCTTTTTAGATGCTTCCCCGCACTCTGGCATAGTTTGAACCCGCCTGACCGCCCCCGGCCGCTCTGCTCGGCAGGATGGAGGGGGCGATTTGCCCCCCTCGGAAATACAAGGACTCAAAATACGGCCCAAACTTCAGTCCCGTCCCCGGATCTCTCGCACCCGGGAAAGACCGCTCAGACCAAACCTCTCTAACCCCGCACCCCCCAGGGGAAGGTGCCATCCTCCCCCCACCCCAACCCCCGGTTTTAGCAGCTGTTTTCTCCTTGCTGCGGGCTAGGGGTTGCTCGGCCTTTCCTCGCTTCTCCCCGGCCGCAGCAGCGCAACCTCCGCGCCCGGGGGGCAGCCGGCACCGCAGAACCGGCGGCACCGAGCCCCGGTGGCGATGGGGAGCCGCTTCCCGACCCGGAGAAACCCGGGGAAGCGTTTGGCTTCTCCGCCAAGCTCCCGCCGACCCCTCGGGCCGGGCCGCCTCGCCGTGGACAGAACCCACGCGGCCGCGGGAAAGCCCGCGGGGCCTGCGTGTGGGGACGCGCAAGGCCGTGGGACCCCCCCCCTTCTCCAGCAGCCCCCCTCCGGCGCTCCCCCTTCCCCAACCGCACATGGTTATAGGTCCCTGGCTGGGCAGCGCTCCCCGCCCCCCCCGCCCGGACACGCGTGGGCACCTCGCGGGCCACCTCTGCCTTCCCCAGCGGGCCCACGCCCCTGCCCGACAGCTCCCGGGGCCTGCGCGGGGGCGCGCAAGAGGCGCGCAAGATGCGCGCAGGGCCGCGGAGCCCTGCTCCCCCCCCCCCCCCTCCTTCGCCGTGCCCAGCGCGCAGAGGGAGATGCCCGGGCCGGGAGAGGGGGGGATCCGCGGAGGGAGCCCGGGGGAAAGACGGGGCTGGGGGGGGTCTCCGTCCCTCGGGGGCTACCTGAGTCTCGGAGAGATTGAGCTGGCGGGCGAGCTCGGTGCGCTCCCGCCCCACGACGTACTGGCAGCGCTGGAACTCCATCTCCAGGCGGTAGAGCTGCTCGGCCGTGAAGGAGGTGCGGGTCCGCTTGGGACGGTCCAGATCAAGCCCCTTAGGCAGAATAATCTCTCTGATTGAACCTTTGGCATCTGGCAAAGAAAGGCGCAGTCAGCTTTACACCCAGGCAACCCTCCGCTTTTTTGGTTTTTTTTTTGTTTGTTTGTTTTTTTCTTTTTTGTTGTTGTTTTGGTTTTCTTTCCGAGGGAAAGAGCCGCCGTCAGCGCCTTCAAGACCGAGACCCGAGTGGGGATGGAGCAGGGTCCCTGAGGTTGAGGCACTGCACCTGGCCACTGCACCCAAGGAAGGGGCAAAAAAACCAAAACAAACCAACCCAGCAAAGAAGGAAGGAGGGGGCGATGGGGGCCCAAGGCTCTGGAAATAATCCCCTCAGCCCATTTAAAAATTGGCTTGAATATATCGCACTGACAGTACGACACTGCGGCATCCAGCACGGCTCCTCTGGGAAGCTGGGGAGAGATCCTCCAGGCCGGGCTTTGTGCCTGGAGTGCAGGGCTACTCTTTGTTCCCGCTGGGCTTCGGGTTAGGGCTTGCTGAAAGCCGCCACACACCCCCAGCCACCCCCCAAAAAAATAAAACCTCCTTATTATTATTATTATTTTTTTAAGAACAAGTTTCCCATGCGAAAAAAAAAAAAAAAAAGGAAAAAAGCAGGCAGGAGCTTTCACGGCATAGGCAGCACTGGCTGACTGCCCACCGTGAATCTGGGGACACCTCCAGCCCACCCAGCATCCCGGGGAAAAAGCATCGTCGCCGCCACTGCTGTAGGGTTTTGGCAAAGAGGAGAAGAAGGAGGGGGAAAAAAAACCCCCAACAACCCAAACCAAGGCACCAAACAGCCCGCAGAAACCTCACTTTTCTGGTAGCCCCGACCGAAAGAAAGCGGGACAAATCTTATTAACACGACTGTCAAGCTAGAGCCAGATTCATGTTACATTAAAGCCTTCCCAACTTTGCTTTCCGTAATTTTACCTCCTCGGTACGTGTTAAATCAGAGACAACCACATCATTTTAATCTGACCTGTCTCTGGGTCAATCGGTCGCGCAAGGATTAATTATTGTTTACAAGGCCTGCTTCGCACTAATTTTGTTCCGATTCTGTTCTCTCCTTCCTCCTCCAAAACGCACCTTAATAAAACTGATTTTTTTTCAGTTTGTTTGGGGCTTGGGGAGTTTGGTGTTTGGTTTTTGGTTGGTTTTGTTGTTTGGTTTTGGTTGTTTTTTTTTTTTTTTAAGGGACTAGGAATAGAATGATTTAATTAGTTTAGCCCGGGAGTGAGACGAGGGTTGAGGAAAATAAAAGGTATAACTGTTAAAAAATTATTTTTAAAGCCCTTCGTCATTCTTCCGTTGATTTTAAGGCTGAGGGTTATTTAAAAATATCCCTCTCCGCTGGGATGCTGGGCGCGGGGAGAGGGGGGACAGCGGGAACCCCTGCCCTCCCGAGAGGACCTTCCTGCCCGCTCCCACAGCCATTGTACGCGGCCGCGGCTGCAGGCGGGCGGGATGCGCGGGCGCGGAAGAAGCGCGCCCGGCCGGGGGGAGGGGGGGTCAGAGCCGCAGCCCCTCCGAGGGAGCGCTTGGTCCCGGCGGGCTCCCTGCGGGGACGGGCACCCCGGGAAAGCAGAAAAGAAAAAAGAAAGAAGAAGAAGAAAAAAGAAGGAAAAAAAAAAGAAAAAAGAAAAAAAGGAAAAAAAAAGAAAGGAAAAAAAAAAAGAAAAAGCAGGGCTGGCCCGGTGCAGGGCAAAGCCGGGGAGGAACCACGGCGGCTTAACTTTCCCCCGAGCGGCTGGCGAAAATTCCCCGAAAGAAAGCCGGGCTGGAGCGGGGCTGCAGGGCACAGCCCGGCCGGGGTGTGGGATCTCTCCCCCGGAGCCGTGGGAAGGTCTTTCGAGCCAGGGACGGACCAAAGGGAAAGCAACGAAATAAAACCCATCTCCCGGGCGTGAAGAGAGCTCACCTTCCCCCACCCTCGCGAAATACCTCAAACTCATACCTCTAACTAGGATCCTCCTGCAATAGTCCGGATCAGCCGAACTAGATTTACTTTTATTACAATCTTCCGTAGCTGCAGAGGCAGAAAAAGTCCCTTGCTGATCCTTCAAAAAAGAAGTAGAAATATTTCCTTCAGACCCTTTGCTTTCCTTGCCCTCTTTATGTCCGTTCTTCGAGACCCGGTTAGCTTCAGTCTCTGAACTGCATCTAACGTCCATTTTGTCTTGTTTCCCAAACATGTAGTGCAATAAAAACAAAACAAAACAAAACAAAAAAAAAAACCACCAACAAAAAAAAATATAGAAGAGTAGAAGAAGAAGAAGAAGACGAAGTCTATGCTGGATATTGCACGGCTTAGGGTCAGATCGGTGGGGATCTGTAAAGCACCTTGAGTAAGGAAGATCGGGTTTTATCCCACTGGAAAAGCAGCGGCTTCCTCAGTCCCAGCGTCCTAATGTGACTGTCCAGCTTCCCAGAGCGCCCAGTGATCAGGTACTCAACAGTACAACTCTAAAATGATTTAATGTCTGCCTTATTACAGAGACATGTAGTTGTTAGACACACAGAGGGACGCGCACTCGCTGTTTCAATTGATTACGGGTAATTTTGCAGCCTCCACATTTAGGTTACCTCATGAATACACTAAATTGTTTGGATAATATATCAGATCGTAATGGATGGTTTGTGTGCTTGTCCCCAATCAAGTAGAGTTTAGCCAGTGAATAAACTGAAATGATTGGTCTTGCTTTCAGGAAACACACAATCAAAAGACTGAGACTTCCAGAAAAAAAAAAAAAAAAAAAAAAAGAGAGAGGGGAAAAAAAGGGGGGGGGGGAGGGAAAAAAAAAAAACTTTTGACAAGATTCACCCTGAATTGTTAGCACCATTAGCAGCCATTATTAACTTTCTTCAGTATGCCTTTGACCTCCCGATTATATAGTGGCTTTCTCCAAAGCACGCCAAATAAATCTGAATAAAGCTGCTAGGAAGGGCTGGAAAAATGCAGTTGTAGTGGGGGTGAAAAAAAAAAAAGCCCCCTGAATTCTAAACAAACAAACAGATCCCCAGCACGCACACACACAAAAAGTTCTTCCTTCAAGCAGATCTCTCCAAGGAAGCAGGTTATCTTGGCCAGCAGAAATCCTCCTTAACACATCTCCCCACAGACAGCCATCTTAAACTCCTACCTCTCCTTATTTCAGTCCCGATACTTGCTTTTTGTGCTTCTCCCTCTGTGTGTGTGTGTATGTGTGCGTGCATGTGTGTGTGCTAATTCTGCACCTTCGCAAACACTGAACCTATTCGCGGAGCCTGCTCATTGGAAAAAAAAAAAAAAGGGAAAAAAAAAAGCCAGCTTTGTGTGCAGTGGATCCAGGAGGGGGGAGAAAGGGAGAGGGGGAGAAAGAGGGAGGGAGAGAGGAAGGGAGAGAGGGAGGGAGAGAGAGAGATAGCCCATGAAAAATCTCAACTGCGTGATCCACTAAAGGAGAAAAAAGTTTTACTCTAGCTATTTCATTGTCTCTGCTACAATATCTTTGAGAACCGCAACAGCCAGTAATCCAATAAGACCGTTGATTAGGCTACAATGATTCAATTCAAGCAAATGGCCTTGTGCAAAGAGCATGCTCCAGTCCTTCTTGTCACCTTGCAGGGCAGAAGCCCTCTTCATGCTGCTCTCCTTATTCATTCCTTTATGGGAAATGTAGAGCAAAAGGAGTGAAAGATGGCAATTATCTAATTGGACTATTAACAAACAATTCTCTGAGTGTGGCTGTCTGGCAGTGGTTCTTGGGCGAGGTGAAAGGCCACATGTTGCACTGGCCCCATTCACAAAGAGTTTAGGGGCCTGAGAGGGAGAGAAAGAATTTTCCCTGAGAATTTTTCACACAAACGCCGGAGTATCCGTCGGGCGTGCTCCTCTCCGCCTCGGCCTCGGCCTGCTTGGGCCGCTGCCTGGGAATTTTACCCACCTGAAGCAGGCTGGAGGAGCCGCGCGCTTTACTGCAGGCGATACCGGCGGGTAAAAGCAGAACGCGGTGCCCTTGCCAGGGCTGCTCAGCCCCACGGGTCTCATCCTGCTCCCGCCGAAGGAATAACAGCCCTCTTCCCCACGGGACCCAGCCTTTGTCCGAGGAGGTGGAATGGAGTGAAGGATCCAGTGCTGGGGCCTAAGCATCATAAATAGGAAATTCAGGGGAGACAAGAAAAGAAGGGGGGGGGGAGAAGAGAAGGAAAGGGAAAAGAAAAGAAGAGAAAGGAAGGGAAAATAAGAGAAAGAAGAAAAGGAAAGGGAAAGAAAGGAAAGGGAAGAAGAAAATGAAAGGAAAGGGAAGGGGGGAAGAAAAGGAAAGGAAAAGAAAGAAAACAGAAAAAGAAAAGAAAAGGAAAGGAAAGGAAAGGGAAGGGGGAAGAAAAGGAAAGGAAAAGAAAGAAAAGAGAAAAAGAAAAGAAAAGAGGAAAAGAAAAGAAAGGAAAAGAAAGGAAAAGAAAAGATAAGAAAAAGAAAAAGAAAAGAAAAAGAAAAGAAAAGGAAAAGAGAAGAAAAAAGAAAAAAGAAGAAAAGGAAAGTGGAAAGGAAAGGAAAAAGAAGAAGAAGAAAAAGAAGAAGAAAAAGAAGAAGAAAAAGAAGAAGAAAAAGAAAAAGAGAAGACAGCAGTTTATAGATACATTTCAATGGGTTGTCTTTAGTGGAGGTCTTAAATCTTGGTCATTTTTTGACAAATCACAGAATAATTTATTTTTATTACCACTGCCTGCAAAATCAGATTGAGATTGAGGAAGTGCCCCTAAGATTTTCATCAAGCCCCATCATTTCAACTATATTTATACGTACAACCGGACGTAGAATGTCCTTATTATGGACCAGGTTTTATTTTTCCTTACAGCCAAGGCATCTCAGCAATCTCTGGTGGTCTGTTGTTATTAGTTACTACTTGTATGGCAGTCATACCCAGGGGCCCCAAATAAATCACAGCCCCATTGTGCAAGGCTTCATGCAGATACATAGAGAGAGGATGGAATGAGTTCATTTCCTCCACGAATTCGCAATGCTCTGCAAAGGCCTGTTGTGTGAAGGGATGCTTGTGAAACAGTACATTTAAGAGAAATTGGGTCCTTTCAGGGGAGGTGCAACAAGTGGATGCTGATTAGTGAGAACATTTTTCATGTAGCTGAACTATAGGTTTGTGTTTAGCAGGTAAGCTTTGCTGTGTGATATACATACACGTATACATGTGTATGTATGCATAGCAAGGTAGTATCAACAGTCCTGGCTGGACATGTTTGTTTAATGCTAAATAAAACAAAGTTCTATTTCAAGCATTTTTTTACATAACAGATATTTTTTAGGCAGAATAGGCATAATGATTCCCATAAATGGTCTCTGTGAAATACAGGGAGCAATTATAATTAGATTTGCATAGGTGTGTGGGAGTATGTATGCCATTTCCCCCCATGTTTTCCATTATGCTAATGTCTAGGCATAGGCCATAAGAATAAACATGGAGCTATTGAACTCAATTACACTGTTTGAAGCAGAATATCTGGAGATTAAATATTGTATTTGTGTGATAATCTGGCTTCCCCCCCCCCCCCCCCCCCCAACAAGGACCTGATCCAAAGCTCAGTAAAGGCCAGGGAAATTTCATTCTACATGTGTAGTATCTTAACAAATCCATTGCAAACACCTTTTTGTCCATAGAATTCAGTGCTATAAAAAGGCTTTCCCCTATTAAATCCATTAAATTTGCTTTCACACATTATGAACGCAGTACTGTTGAAGATCTGGAAATTCAAATAATGAGTCTAATCCTGCAGCAAACCTGTAGTGAGCAGACAAGTCTATCCACACACAGCTCAGTTACTTTAATCAAGGTCCACTCATCTGCAACAAATAGCGAAGTCTAGAACAGCATCGGGAAATTCAAATTTTTACCATTTATAAAGTCAACATTTTCATTAGTCTAGCAGACACTAAACTTCCTTTCACCTATTCTCATTTCTTTTTTTCCCCAATAGACTTAAAATAAAGCATCTTTGAATATTATGTTCTTTCAGGACATAATATGTCCCCTTCTTACTGTCATAACTCCAGGCATCTCCTTAGCTTCAGCATGCTTACATCTATGCTCATGTGCCACTGGATAAACAGAGTAGGGCTTACCTCTTTTCCCTTCAAATACTGCTCAAAAAATGACTTAGCGCACTACATGGGTACTTCCTGGCTGTACTTTGCTATGTAGACTATCTTGTTGCTTTTCAAATACAGTTTTATTAGTTTCTATTAGCATGTAGAAGACTGAAAAATGTGTTTCTCATTGACTGCCACTACTTATACTATTCTTACCTCTATTTGATGGGCAGGAAAGATACCCATTGTTGCTACTACTTCCTAAACTCTTCTTTGTCAAAGAAATATTTCTGTCCTAAATTCTCTTCAAGGCTTGCATGCCAAGCTGGTTATCACAGTATGAGCATGGTGCTAAACTGCCATTGAGCTTCACTGCATATGCTTGAAGTTAAAAGATTCATCAAAAGGATCCTGTGTTTAACTAATTTAATTTACTATATAAGATGGATTCCTATCCAAATAATATTCCTTACAAGTACAAGCTTTTGTCCACTTGGAGAGTCAGCTCTTGCCCTCCTTTGCTCTTCCTGCATTGCAGAGTCATCCTAATAGACTTTGTCTTTGGTCTCAGCTGAAGAGCAAAGCAGAGCCAGCCCAGAGCTCGCAGACAGGTAGGTCAATCTAAAGATCTAACAACCTGCTCCGCCATCTGCGACAGGCACCCATCGCTGCCCAGCCGGGACAAATGTAAGAAGAGGAGTAAAGGCTCCCCCAGCACCCTCCCAGCCCTGAGCTACAAAGGCATGGCTCAGAGATCCTCTGAATCAAAGGACCTACCTCTGTGTTTAATAGCCCTAAGGAGATTTTTCTTCCATTAATTTGCCTAATTATTTTGCTTCAGATTATTTGCTTTTGAATTTACAGATGCATTTGGCAAGCAGCTGCCAGGAACATTTTTTGGATACTTGTTTAGCACAGGGGATATGAACTGGTACCTTGGGGCTGAACATCTTCCTGGTTATTTCCAATTAACAGAGAATATGGTAGTTACTCATAACAATACATTCATGTGGAAATGTCCAGGAGTTGCTACAAAGAGGTCCTACCACACATCCAGCACCCTTGGCTAGTGTTAAAGGCAAATGAAGGAGAAACAGAAAACCTCATTATTGTGTGCCCAGATGCTGCGTTTCTCTTGGGCAGGACGTTTCTGTCCAGCGTGAGTGACACTCTGTGAGCAGAGAAGAAAATGATCTTCAGGAAGACAGGAGGTTCACCAGAAGAGAAGGTTCTTCTTTCATACAGGTCTTTGCTGTGCTAACCACCAGGAACTTTGAGCATCTTCTTGAAACAAAGTGCACAGCATAATTAACAACTCCATCGCTCTTGCAATTATTCATTGCTAGGGAGGAAATTGCCATAAAATTGAAGATGAACGCTAGAAATTTCAGCATATACGTACTACTGTGTATTCAAGGGACATTTAAAAGGCATATGCTAAGCCCTTAGTTGAAGATGTTTATTTGTTCTGTTTGGAATTGGCTCCATCTCCTGCAAGTGAGGCTAGAAAATGTTCCTTTTCCCACACAGGTGAGCAGTATCCTTGAAGAAGAAGACCATGTCTTTATCTAGAAGTTTTACGGCATCTTTGAAGAAAAGGATTGAAGTCTTTGACTCAATTCAGCTTTCTGTGTGAAGTGGAAGATAAAGCTGTCATGTTTGTGGTAGTCTACATGGCTTGAAACAGTACTAATTCCACTTTCCTAAGGACTGATGCCCAGGTATATTTGTGGTGTTCAATGGCATGTAGGTCCCTGGATCATGATATAAAAGACATCACATGGTGTGTTTTATGTGAAATTAAATGTCACAGGCTCACAAGAATTCTAACAGGTACAACAGCAAAACAAAGACAATTTCTCTCTGTTTTGTAAGTGGGCAACGCCATCATACATTGGTATGAAATAGGGATGTAGCTCTGTTTCCAAACAGGCTTCACCAGCTCTCATGCAGGTTGTGTCCTTCATGCTGGTGCCCTATATATTCCTCTTCAAGCAAGCATAGTGCAAGACAACTGTTTAAAACAAATGAGCATATCCAGACATCTATTTAAAATAAAGTATGAGATCAAGATAATATTCATTAGTCCTTGTAGCTGTTACATTCCCATGCTTTGCTATACTCCTACTTACTAGCCTGATGCAGAACACAGAACTAGCTGCTTCTTAATTTTCCTGCATACTTTGCCAGTAATTGCAGTATTGTCTCTTCCAGATACTAAACTGAGCGTATTGGCAGGACTCAGCAGCGCTGTTCTGGAGGCCAGTAATAATGAGCATGGGTATCACACGTGTATCATGATTAATCACGTTGTGGTCATTATGAGCTGCCCCTTAAAGTTATCAATCTGGACAGTAGATTAATACAAAGCTTCATTGCCTGTATCATGCCCATGGCATATGCGAGCCATCTAACAATGGTGAGACATGATTCTTTTCATGAGGGAAAACTGTGAATTAAGAGGAAATACTGTTTGTTCTCTGGCAGCAGATTGAGAGCCTTTGGTTTCAGCCTCAGCTGTGTCACTGACTCCCTCCGTAACCACCAGCACCTGAACGCTAAAACTCCCTCTGCCTTCATTTCACCCTCTCCTGACAGGGGTATTAGCTTTACCAGCTTCGCTGGAGCACTCGTGAGTATTTACCACCTCAAAAGCTGGTAGCCCATGCGCCTTTACTATCGGTGCTAAAGCTCTTGCAATCCTATTTGTTCCCATAGTCAATACAAGCAAGCTTGAAGGTTTAAACAGCACAAGAGAAGTTGGCAAAGGTGACGTGTTCAGCGTAGTAGATGTGATCTGTAGTCTTTTCAATACTTGGAGTTTTAACAATGAAGACCTATGCATCAAAAGGAAAAAAAAAAAAAGTTGGATTTTGAGTTAAAACAATTCAGTTCTTTCATTTTGAAAGCTTAAGTCAGATGAGATTGAACACAAAGCATGTCTCAAATACTCCTAATCACGGTCTCAAGGAGCCAGGAGAAGGCTGTACGGGACAGTCTTGCTGAGCTGAGTCTGTTCCTTAGGTACCACCTAGTAACTAGAATGATGTGAGAGATCGCAAGCCTTCCCTTCAATCTGGAGTGAGATAAACTCTGCCATCATCCCAAGGCTGGTGTAGTATGGTAGCCAGTAGCTTGGTGCAAATGTTCTTGAAATGATATCTTTTGATTTTTTATTGCTGGTTTTACTTTATTATCAAGTACTTCTCCCATGTGAAAATGGGAAATGTCAACGGAAGCCACAAGTACAAACCATAACCAAAATCAAATCAGTTTTGGAAAGTTTTGTCTACCTGGGTGCCCTAGTTACATCCAACAAATAAGAGGCTAAATAGGAAATTCTTGAACTGTAAGTCTTGAAGGTTAACTCATACCATAAAGAAAAATATGGTCACATATACAGGAAGTTTTTGGACTGAATGTGTAGCCTGAATACTGGCAGGATTTTGTTACCTGAAATATAGTAGTATTTCAGATGGATACCTGAAGTAATGGTTCAATGTACTTCCTAACACTTTGTCAGGGAAAATAATGGAAAAAGTAGGCAAAAAATCAGCGCAGCTTGGTTTGTTAAGACTCGTCAGAGATTGTGGGTTGGTTTAAGGTGACTTCACTTTACGGTGAATACTTTACCTGATGGATTTAAACACACTGGGAAGCTGAGCATCACGATGGCAGACAACTGAACATGGCTAAATGCAAAGTAATGCAAATCATCAGTGATTAGCTGTATAGCTCAAATAATCTAAAAAGCCCTGAATTTCCAGCAAGCTCTGAGGAAAAAGAACCTGCACTAGAAGTCGTCAGTGTCTGATTTACCTCAATCTATAGCAGCAGCTTAAAAAAAATAAAAAGATTATATGGATTTATTAAATAGAGATAGAGCAGAATGCCAAAAAAACATCAGGATAACACAGGATTATGCCATAAATCCACATTAACTCTGTGTTCATTCTTTTTATCTTCTTCTCTCATGAGGTATAAGCAGAATCTGAAAATGTTCAAGAAATGAGACTAAAAATAATTACAGAGCTGCTGGCATTAATACATGAAGGATGGCAAAGTCTAGAATTATTTTTCTGGGAAGGAGAAGGTGAAAGTGGAGCTGACTGCAGAAGTCAAAATTCTCAAGCACACAGTAGTGGACCTTCTTTCTATTTTATCACATGAGAACATCAGGTTAAATTAAAAAGCAGCAAATTTAGAATGAAAAGTAAATGCCCAGACACATGTCTCATCACCTATGGGAGCTGCTGTTGCAGGAGGTTACTGAGGCAAATACCTTGGCTTGATTTTAAAGTGAATTGGACATTGTTAGGATTACCTCATTACACAAGGTTGAAAACAGCGATCAGAGCAATTGAATCTTACACCCTGGCTGGACACTGATCACGCGAAGGAGCGATGCAGAAGCAGAAGCGTATTGGTTTGGGGTTTAGTTTGTGCTTATTACAGGATCTTCTGTAATGTATCAGAAAGACTGATGGCATTGAGTAGGAAAAAACTATAGTAGTACATTTTGGACAGCAGCTAACATTAATACTTATTACTGCCTAACTTGCGCCACTGGTAAGAAAAAAAGTAAGAGTGTGATCAGTGGAAGAGACAAGCCATTTGGCATAACCACATCGTAGGGGAGGTAGGAAAGCATTTAGTGAAACCATTTTGTCTCAGGTGTCCCTTCCGTGGGAAAATACATTTTAGCTCGAGCTTCAGCATTAGTAGGAAAGGCAAAGGAGTAAGGATTATTGGCTTCAAAATATGCTTCTACCAAGCAAATGGACACTTCGCCACTAGTGTTGTGCAAGGTTGGGACACTGGAGGTAGAAAGGTACAAGACATATCTAATATACTGTGAAGCTAAGGGAACAAGCCCTCGTCTGGTGGTATATTACCCAAACCGTGGACGACAGCTCAGCAAGTGCTGTTCTGTAAAGCCAAGTCTGTTGAAGTCTGGAGCACTGGCAAATGCTTTGGGACTGGGGTTTGTGTTTCTGCAGAGCACAGGCAAGGACAAGGAGGAGAAGAGCAAGAAGCAGAAGAGATCTTTTGTACTGGTGGACTTCAGCAGATTCCTTTGACGAAGGAATCTACAAAATCTGGAAACCAAACTCTTTGAGCACCTTTACGGTAGAAGGTGTATTCCACCTCCAGGTGCAAAAGAAGGATGATTTATTATGTTTTCAAGTTCCTAGAAGGAAATAAACTATGTAGGAGAATAAGATATCCCAGAGTCTAGATCCGTGCTGGCTGAATTCTAATGTTCACTTTTGCGTAAAAGATGTAGTCCCAGGCCCATAGTAGTTGCACTGTCAGGAAGAAATAATTTGGGCAGAAATATGGCACTAGTAGTCTTTCTACCGTATCACTCAGTTTCCTATCAATGGATTTAAAGGGGTTTATACATTGTTACTGTTTTGCTTATTTATTTATGTAACAGAGAGATACAAATCTCAAATAATAGCATGTTTCTAGAAACTGAGATATTCCTAGGATATTGTTTGGCTATTTCTTTTGCTAGGATATTTCTACCACCCAATAACACAAGGAAAATGACGTTAGATTAATAATATCTAGAATCCCTGTATCTGCCTGTGCTCCCAATGGATGAGATGCTGTGCAAAAAGACTGAGTATGCTTTTAGACATTTACAACCTGAACAAGACTAATTGGATAAGAGAAGAAATATGGTTTATTTTATTTTTATAGATGGAAGAAAATGTTTTCTTTTATTTTACAGATGGAAAAAAAGAAGCATAGAGAATGCTATGTTTTCCCAGTGGTGCCAGAGAGACCAAATGAGATCCTCAGGGCAGTGCTCTAACTCTAAACCATCCACCAAGAAAAGAAAAAAATATTCAGGAAACAGAGGGGCTATGCAGCAGGGAAGCTGGAAAATTGCTAAGGCCCCACTGTTGAGTTCTAATGTGTAGAAACGATGCTAACCACTCCCTGCCTTTTAATATGACACATACAACATCCACATGATGTCTAGCCATGAAGGACAAATGTTTGGCATGTTTTCAAAGGGCATGTTCTTGAAATGCTTACTCAGATCTCCATGTACCAGGTAAGAGAAGCAGAGGTCCAGCAGTAGCGACCTTTTCCATTTCAGGAGGATGCACAGCTCTGAGGACCGATTTTAAGCTCTTCCATGGAGACACGGTGCTACTGATGTTATTAAAACTGCTCTTGATTTAGACTCCTGCAGATTAAGGTCAACTCCAATGACTGCTGAGTTAGCAACCTACTGCCTGCTTAGTATGAAGCTGTTCCATGCAATTTTTTGTCTTAGTTTTATCTTTTCATGTTACACCTTCATTTTGTCCTAATGAAGAGCAGAATTGAATCTTTTGGTGTCTGTCTCCTTTTATCATGGGAACTAATTCATCATTGTGTTGGCAGCGGTCCTACTACTGTCAATGGGAATTATGTACTTTAAATGAGGGAAAATGAAGTCATAACTGTTTAAGAATTATGCTATTAAGACAGCACAATGTGTTTTATTTTTGTATAGAGCATTACATATGAAGAGTCAAAACTGCTTTGCTGAGAAAAGGGATAATAGACTGTACTTCACAGAATTGTTTGGAGTGGTGCTGTGATTCAGAAGGAAAAGGACAAATGACTGTACAGGTGTGAAGAGAATAGCAGAAAAGCTGGACCTTCAAGGCAATAAAGCAGCCAGCAAGTTTCCTGACAGAACAGACATGGCAAAGAGGAAATGGAAAGATGAGCTTCTGAAAAGGGCTTAATGTCAGCTGTGCAGAAATATAACCGTGTTGTAGAACTTCAGGCTGGAGTAACCCCTCAGTCCTACTCCTGCCAAACACAGGCCGGCACTTAGACTTGACCTAAGCACCACAGGTCAGCGTCCATTTACATGGAACGCGTATTTTCCCTGTTACCTTATGAGTCTGCATGCTCGTGTCGTCTCAAGACATGAGATGCCTTGGGGAGATGCTGCATGATGAAGCCACCCACAGAATGGGCCACCGCACTGGCTGGGGGGAAGAGCAGGAGGCAGGGCAAGATGGGCAGCCCAGGGCCGTTGTCGTGGTGTAACCCCAGCCAGCAACTAAGCACCACGCAGCCGCTCACTCACTCCCCCCCCCATCCAGTGGGATGGGGGAGAAAATCAGGAAAAGAAGTAAAACTCCTGGGTTGAGATAAGAACGATTTAATAGAACAGAAAAGAAGAGACTAATAATGATAATGATAACACTAATAAAATGACAACAGTAGTAATAAAAGGATTGGAATGTACAAATGATGCGCAGGGCAATTGCTCACCACCCGCCGACCGACACCCAGCCAGTCCCCGAGCAGCGAATCCCTGCCCCCCTACTTCCCAGTTCCTAAACTAGATGTGACGTCCCATGGTATGGAATACCCCGTTGGCCAGTTTGGGTCAGGTGCCCTGGCTGGGCATGAGAAGCTGAAAAATCCTTGACTCTAGTCTAAACACTACTGAGCAACAACTGAAAACATCAGTGTTATCAACATTCTTCACATACTGAACTCAAAACACAGCACTGTACCAGCTACTAGGAAGACAGTTAACTCTATCCCAGCTGAAACCAGGACAGCCGTGCTGTCCCCTTTGGTCCTGTACAGTCCTTCCAGTTAGGGAAGAGCATCACCTACTTGCCCAAGTTTGTTGAAAATGTCTTATTGGCAGGTTGCTATTGAGTTGCAAGCCTGAGTGCCATCAACGGCCACGCGCCATGTTGCAGGAAGGCTGCTCCATGTGAATAGCGGAGTGTCCGCTGTTGCGTGGGAAGGCACGGGCAATGGTCCTTTCAGGCAAATGAATGCCACATCTGGATTGCGTTTCATTTCATTATGTTCCTAACCTTTGTGTACCTCCTTCCCATCCGCTTCCTTTTTAACGGGATCCATCCCATTGCCTGCAATCTGACAGGAATAAAAGGGACGTGTGTTTGCGTTGCAGCCATTTCCACGCCTGCAGCTTGCGGAGCGGGATGGGATCCCACTCCCAGGGAGCTCCGGTCCTGCCAGCAGCGTGGCAGACACAGCACCCTGCCCAGCCTGGGGTCAGAGGCCTCGGGAGCTGCAGGGAAAAGCCGTAGCGGTGCTGAGTTTGCTGTATCTGACTATCGGCCACGGCTCTACCTAAGCCGCAGTCACTGAAGTAGCTGAAATAGAGATGAGCCCAAAGGCTGTGTCTTCCTCTCGGAGGAAGTCTCCGGAGGATCTGGAAACATGGCATGTGCTGCATCCCGTGCCTGCCTTCCACCCCACTGCCTCCCAGGCGCTTCCTAGCTGCTCTGCACGGCTGGGTGCTAACATTTTTGCTTTGGTGGGTGCTTTTTGGCTATGTTCAAAACCCTGCCTTGCAGCGGGGCAGGTGGGCCATGCAGAGCAGGCAGCGCAGACCCTGCTGAAGGAGTTTTGAGAGCAGATGAAGTGTCCGAGCAAAACAATCCGACCCAATGCATTTCACAGAAAGGACCATACAGATGATCGTCTCAAACATCTCCCTCGCATTGCACCGTGTTAGAAAGCTCAGCTTTGTTTAATTCACTGGGTTGGTTTTGCTGCTGCACCTTCATCTGGAGCTTAGGCATCCAGGGTAGCAGGGCTCCTTCTCAGAAATGCTAAGAAATACTTGCACAAAGTAGAAACATATTTTGCCCAAGTAGAGTTGCGATCAATAATCTCTTCCAGCTTTATTTTTTCCATAGAGCAGCTTTTGGCATTTTCGATTATCCAATCCCTGTCCAAGCACTTACTCAGCAACTGCGGTGAGGTAAAGGAAATGCTTATGGTCTTCATTTTTGCAGAGGTGAGATGGAATACGGGCAGGTGAAGTGACATCCCTGAAGTGGAACACTGAACTTGTAACAGTGCTGGAGTGGAGCCTTGCAGGGCTTTGCAAGCCACACTTCAGTTTGCAGCACTTCTGTCCTGAAGCCCCAAGTAAAACGAGCCAAAAAATATGGTGTCGTAACATTTGAAATAACTAATGTGAATCGTTAAAAAATATTTCTTAGATGTTGGGATTTCCCTTTTCACCCTCTTTTAAAATAATATTTTAACATAACATCCAGCAAGAATGTTCTTCCACTATATAAAAAATTTAAAGTCTACTATTGAAATGAAATGCAAATAACACATTCAAAGAGTTCCAATACAGCAAAGCACTTAACTATGTGTTTATCTTTAAACACATCTGGAGCCCCATTGACTTTGACAGGACTACTCATACGCTTAAAGATAAGCCTGCTTTTGTTGGGTTGTGGCGCTGAGGATGTAAGTGCTGGGGGAATCATTTTCATGCTCTCCAGAAAGGGCTTTAAATCACTTTTGTTTAAGGAGAGCTAACTGGTTGGACGTAAATGTACCTAACAAACCAATAGATCAAGATTAACTTTTATGCTGAGCCACTTGACATCTCTAGAAATTACTTACTGTTGAAGTTTGGTTCTTAAAGAAAATAACGATCCAATTATTTTTTAAATGAAATAGAGCTGTAGGAAAACCTTGATACCTCCACGTGGGAATTTTGTTTCAAAAAAAAAAAAAAGAGAAGAGAGACATAGCCGTGTTAAAAGGAATGCAGTGTGCACGTCTGAAGGGCAGGAGAGTTAGGTGGATTATTAGATTTCAGCACTTGAAAGGAGAAGCAGTGTGGTACATAATAGGACTTTGACAGATTGTCTGCTGTTGGTTTTGCTGTTTTGCTGGTGATGCTCTGAGATCAACAAAACAGACAGGCAGCAGGGCAATGCGGCCCTAAAAAAATACCAGTTGGCTCCAATACAGTATCTTTCATTTGTGGATGCTAAAGAGTCTAATCCAAAGTCCTTGAAATCAATGGAAATGTTCTCATTGACTTCAAGGAGCTTTGCCTCAGGCCTTGCATGGCTCATCTTGCCACGCTACACGGGCATTCGGGTCTGTTCAGAGGTGTGGATCCGGCAGGGTCAGCACCGCGCACCCCCTTGGAAGGCACGCAGGCACCGGGGTGGGCATCTTACCCCTGCCCTTGTCATACGCACCCCTGCACTTGAGAAAAAAATTGGAAACAGCACTTCTGTCCTAGAGTCTTTGTACGTTTTCACTTCTTCCAGGTCCACTGCAGGCCACGGGGACTCTGCCACGCTGGTGTGGTCCCCCACAAGTTCCCCTCCATCACCTCCCACAGTCCCCGTGTGCCACCGCTGCCTGCGGCACCGCGGGGTCTCAGGACTGCATCGCAGGTGCAGCCCATGCACTTCAACTTAATTCCTTCCCAGTGGTGCTTGAAATCATAATAATAAAGAGTAGTTGTCGGTGTTGGGGTTTTTTTTAAGTCAAAACCGGAATTGTTAATACTTCATGAAAACATTGCTTTTTAAGCATTGCCACCTCTGCTCTGTGCCTCGACGGGAGTCTAGGTTAGAAAAGTAATGGGAAATACAAGATAAGAAAGCCCTGCCATCTAGGCCAAGCACAGCAATATAACATCGCTTCAGCGGTAATGACAATGGAGAAGGAATAGAATGCTGTCAGGGGATAATGGTGTCCTGCTGGCAGCTAAATATGAAAGCCAAAGCAGAGACATTTATAAAATAAACAAGCATCAGGGAAGATGAGACATTTAATACAGAGCAGGAAATAGTGATCTTTAACAATGGTCCATTCCGGTTTCTCTCATTGTTGTAGAAATAAAGTGGTGTAAATGAATGTTTTGTCTCATATATGTTTTATTGTTTCTCAGGCAACTACCGGACTGTATTTGGTTTAGTCTAGGGGAGGGAATTGCACGTCATCCGATCCGAGGGCTGCTTTTGGGGGCGAGCAGGCCAGGAGGAGACGTGCTTGTTTCCTTTCTAAATCTGTGCAGTGTTCTGACCACCAACAAAAGCAATAGGCCGGGCTGTGTCACACCAGTGTATGACATAAGCAGTTTTACATGACGACAGAAAGATGCGCTGCGGCGTGGTGACATCATTTTGGTGGCAGAGCCTGGTTAGGCAGTTTCTGCACGCCACCCCTGCACATCACCAGGCTGTGGCTGCTTCTCCAAGTGGTGCCAGCTATAGCATTAAGTAACTACATGATGAAGCAGATGGAATAAAATAACTGCCAGAATACGGCTGGTTCCCCCCAGTTAGAGTCCTCTGTGCCTCTGTTGTATCAGCTGCACAGGTATGGGGTGTGCTGGAGGCACAAGTGCAGGGGGTTACAGTGAGGATGGAGAAGGAGGTAGGAGATCCCTAGGTCGGGAGGAGTTCTGCCAAGGAGAGGGTACGGGGAACCATACCCTTCGTCAGAGGGCAAAATTACATCGAGACAGTGACATAAAATGCACTACCCTGATCCAGAAAGCTTCCATACGCTGCCATTCTGTACATTGGTTCTCTATGGGGTGCCAGTTCTATGTAAATGTTTCACAGGGAAAACAGCAGTGAATGCAGGCTGGGGCCAAAGCAAAGAAAATCCCAACTTCTCCTATCACTTCAGAGAAAAAAAAAATCTGCAAGAAATATTATGCTGCTTGCCATCAATGTGCCAAACGGGGGGGAAAAACAGCAAGAATTTGGACATAATTAAGTAGTCAAGTTCCTGTCTGGAATGAGGCCCGAGCTGAACCCGCACTCTTTTATTAACCTTCTGTAGGGAAAAAAAAAAAAAAAAAAAAAGACATAAAAACCTGGTAGGGTCATGGTGACAGGTGTACAGATGAAGAAGAGAGAACACATATTTAAACTGTCAGAGGGACGTGTGACTTAAAGCTATGGGATAAAATAAAACCTAAAGAAAGAAAATACAGTTGACCATCAGAAAACACTGTCTAGCAACCCTTTTTTTTAATATTTTCTCTTTTTTCTGAGCTGTCTGGTGGTATAACTACCTCTCAAGTCTGCAGAGTAATTCTCATGGATTGTTTTTAAATTTAAAGCTGGACCGAAAAATGTAAGAAAATACTACTGAGTGAGGATAGATTAGGTAGCCTAATAGACCATTTTCCTCTCTGATTTCCATTAAGGTGATTAGCTGGAATGTTGCTTGCAGCATATTAGTGAAAAAACACTGGAAACACAGCCTTACAGTGGATCCAATATCTCAAAATAATGTTTGTAGTAATAACAGTGATATAAAAATCCATCTCAGGTGTTTTATAACTCTAATTAGTGCCTGAGTGAATCACAATCTTTAATGTATGCATCTTGCAACACTCCCCAGGAGAAGAGATTTATATCAACTGTTTAAAAGAAAACGAGCAGATATAAACAGGGATTTGGTTGTCTGGTGTGCAAGGGCAATCAGGAAAATTAATCTGAATTAACTGAAGCATGAATTTAATTTGGATCCTTCTGCCAAGTTACATTTTGCACATAATCCTCATTCAGAAGGAAAGTGTCTTCCATTGAGTGCAGAGTATTTGGCTCGCTGCATACCTGTTGACATTGATCTCCATTACCAGTTTAGAATGGATTAGTTGCACTGTCCAGGGACTATTAAATAGAGAATTTGTTTGCATTTTTTTCTATGCTCAGGGTTTGACGGGCAAGCTGCCAAGCATTTTAGAATTAACTGCACAAAAACATCACCTCCTCTACAGTGGGGAAAATGGAATTGGCAGGGCTCGGTTTAGTTATTCTGTCCGGTCCTGGGGAACTGTAACTCACCTAGTGTAAGTAGGATGCCACAACTAGTAGAGCACAGCTGGACCATGGGTCATCTAGCCCAAAACCCGGCGTCGGATCAGTATGTTAAATCATGGATGGAAAAAAATAAGTGCCTAATGGTCTTGAGAAGACGAGATGAGGTAGTGCTTTCAAGTAACTTCTTTTTGGAAGGTAACACTTTCATACTTTCAGGTACCTGCTGCACAAACCCTTCCAGTTCACCTTCCCCCGTGGCCGCCCCCTCGTCCCGGTGCTCCCTTGCCCTGCACGGCAGAAACATCTCTTCTTCTGCCTGCAGCCTGCTGCACCAGGCACCAGCCAAAGGCTGGGGGGGGAATTATTTTAAGTGGTTCATTTGGGAAAGTGGTGTTTGATGCTTAGTGCTCCTGGCTTTATTTTAAACTGTGGCAAATTAGCGCCGGGGGGGGGGGGGGGGGGGGAGGAGGAAAAAAAAGGATTTAGGGAAAATAAAACAAAACGAAAAAAGAAGAAGAAGGGGAAGCCGACATAAAGCTCTTCTGAGATGTTGGCGAAGCCGGCGCCCGACCGAACGCCGCTGCCTCCCGGGCGGCTTTCGGGGCAGGGAACGGCCACCCCCCAGCCCGGCGCGGGGTGGGAAGGGGGGAGCGGCCAGGAGGACGACCGGGACGACCGGGAGGTGGCGGGGAGCGACCTTCCCCTCCCGCCCTGCCCGCGGCGGGGCCCCGGGACCCTCCGAGACGCCCTCGCCGGGGCGGCCATTGACCTGCCGGGCCGGGGGGGGGGTGTGGGTGCAGGGACGGACGGCGGCGGGAGGGAGCCGAGCCCGGTCCCACCGGGCTCACCCACCTCCCCGCACCGCGTACTTAACGGCGGCGACACCCTGCCGGGACCGATGCCCACCCCACGGCCACCTCCCCGCACGGACGCCGGGCGGCTCCTCCTGCTCCTCCTGCTCCTCCTGCTCCTGCTCCTCCTCCTCCTCCTCCGGCCGGGGAGGCCTTCGCCCGCCCTGCGGCCCTGGAAGCGGCCCCGGCCCGGAGAACCGGCCCGGAGAACCGGCCCGCCCCGGCGGCGCCCGTCGGGATCCGCCCCGGGAACCGCGGAACGGGGCGGGGTGGGGCGGGGCCGGGGAGGGCTGGCTCCTCCCCTAATGGAGCCCGCCCCGCCCCCCCGAGCGCGCCCCACCCGTTCCCACGCGCGCCCCACCCGTTCCCACGCGCGCCCCATCCGCCCGCGCCCACCCCCCCCGCCCCCCCCCCGTCCCCCCCCGTCCCCGTCCCTGTCCCTCTGCGGGGGGAACGGACACGGACACGGACACGGACGCTCCGAGCTCCTGCCGGGTCCCGCCGCCCCCAGCGCGGGCGGAGGAAGCCGAAACCGCCGCCGGGCCCCGCTCCCCGGGCGCGTCCTCCGCCCGCCGGTGCCGTGGGCAGCCGGGAGGCACCACGCCAACTCCCCCCCCCGCACACTCCGCCACCCCCTCCCCCTGGCCCAGAGGCTCCCGGGGCGGGCGGGGAGCCGCAGAGGTTTCTATTCAGGACACAGACACAATGGGGAAACAAACCCGCTTTTTTCTTTTTCTTTTCATTTTTTTTTTCTTCTGTTTTTCGTGCGTGCCACCTCCCAAGATGGAGAGGGGCGTTAGGGCTGCGAGCCCCCAGCACACACGGCGATGGGCTCCTCGCCTCTCCCCGCCCGGGCTCGCCCCCAGCCCAGGATCCCTTCGCTGACCCGCAGCGCGGTCAGAAACAGCCGAGGAGAGGGAGGAAGGCAACCCGCAGCATCTGGGAAAAAGCGTGGGCTTGGGTGGGGTTTTGTTCGGCTGAGGGGAAACCAGGAAAGAAAAGATAAGCGGCAGGCTGAGTTCGTAATTTTTCCTTTATCCCGTTAGAGAGTAAGAGCATAAAGCGTGTTTTCCACGGCAGGAAAAGAAGGGAATGAAAAAAAAAAAGAAAATAGTGCGGGAGAGGAGGCAAATAGAGAAAACGAGAAATACTGCTTTAGCGTGCTTTTTGACATCCGAAACGAATTAATTTATCTCGAGTAAACACAATTTTGGAGAGATTTGCCAACCTCCGCAACACATTTTATTGACTCGCTAACGTGCCTCGCACGTGGAAGCGCCACTAAAATCGTTTTCGGTGTCGGTAGTCCCTTCTTTGAAAGTGCCGCCTCGCATCTAAAAACCTCCTTTGATATTAAACAGGTTAGGAGCACTAAACGATTTAACGGAAGGATTTTTAATTTTTTTTAATAAACCGAGACATTCCACAGTTCACCAGCTGCTTTAAAACCTCTCCCCGCGGCGGACGGTCGAATTTTACCTTCACTGAGAGACGATTTTGCGGCATTTGCCTTTGCCTTTTTGCACAGCAGGTGTCAGGGCTGGTTTCTGGAAAGCAAAAACCCACTGAAATATTTATTTGTTTTTTCCTTCCCCATTTTGTCCGTAAAATCGTTTTCGTCTCTGTCGTCGACGGTCTTCGGGTACCAGAGCGGCGCAGGGAGGGCACCCAACGGAAAAACCGCGGAGCTTTCGCGTAAAGGAAGGAAAGCTCCAACACAGTAAATCAAATCGCCCGCTCAGCTCTTGCAGGTGTTTTCTTTGGGCCAAGTCGAGAGATCGATCGCGCCGGCCCCGAGGGCGGCGGCGGCGGCTGCCGGGCGGGAGCGGAGCCGCTCAGCCCCGGGCGCTTCCCCGGCGGCGGGGCCCGCCGGTCCCCGGCAGCGGCTGATGCCTGGAAACGGGCTTCTTGTTTCCCGGATCTCCGACCGGGAGCTTCGCCGACCTTATTTGTGATTTTTAGGGGTGGTTTGGAAACCCAGATTCAAGCCTTAACTCCGCGCCTGAGAGGCGCTGGACCGCAGCCTCTCCCCAAACGCGGCTCCGTGACTCCTTCCACGGGGCTGGCAGCGGTTACAACGAGAGATTCTGCCAGCGGACATCCACATCAGCCCCCCGCCCTCCCCACGCAGGACCTGGCCCGGCTCCATCTTTCTCTCTTCGCCGCCGGTGGTGGAGCCGCCGCTTCCCAGCCAGCGGCTGACAGCCGAGGGGGTTACGGTCAAGCCGGGTGTTTGCCTTGGATGTCTTTTCTTATTTTATTCCCCAGGCTCGGGCAGGCATCCCTCGAATTTGCGGGCCCAGCCGGGGACACGTCGGGGCCGGGCCACGGGTGTCCTCGCTGTGCGGGTGGGAGCATCCCACGGGTGCCCTCACTGCACGGGTGGGAGCATCCCTCGGTACCGGTGTGGCCGGGGCTCTGTGCTTCTCCTCGGCCATCCCTCGGTAAAACAGCAATGCCGAAAGGCACCAAACCCATCCTCGTTCCCTTATCCAACCCTCAGAACTGGAAAACTCAAACTGGGGGACCCCGCTCCCTGCGAGGGGGCAACTCGGTTCCCGGAGCCTCACCAACCACTGGGGCACGGAGCAACCCGAAGGGCTGGGGGCCTCCCGGCAGCTCAGGGCTCTCCCCCTCGGTGTGTGCTTAAACCAGGCAGCGGCCCCCTCTGAGGGTCTGAGGGGATGCCGGGCTGGCGATGGACCCCCTCGGCGGGGGATGCCGGGTTAGGGACGGCACCGGCACCTTCTCCCGTCCGGCCACAGCAGCGGGGATCGGGACGGGGGAACAGGGACAAGCGGCAGGACGGGATCCCCCGGGGTTACATCCTTTCCCGCTGGGTTTCAGGGATGCTTCAAGACCTGCTCGCTCGGTAGCGGCGGTGGGTTTTTATTTTTGCCGCGTAAGTGTCTCTCCTTGGGGCAGAGTGAGGGTCCTTCCCTCACCTCTTGGGTCGGCATCTGCGGGGCTCTGGTTGCTGGGATCGCCTAAATGCAGGAAAAGCCTCTTTCTCCCCATTAAATGCACACGGGGGTGCGGGAAGAAGGCTTTTCCAGGAGGGGTGAAGATCATGGAGCCCAGGGATCCAGCAGCCGGTCCCTTGGGTAAAGTGGAGCCTTTTTGCCGCAGCCAACCTTCATCCCCAGCACTTAGGGTACCACCCTGCACTCTGCCCCGATGGAGGGGTGGATTTGCTCCCTCACTCCTTGTAGCAGAAGCAGCCCCCTTGCCCTCCTCCAGCCAGGCTCAGCCTTTCCCTCATGTACACCCGAGGCTCGATAGTTTTTGCTCCTGTTAAAGTCACAGCCATGTGAGAAGTGGAAAGTTTCCTTCATACCTCTGTGGGGGCACTGGCGAGATTCAGTGACATCTTGGAGGAGATGGAGCCCTCTCGTCCCCACTCAAGAGGACATGGAGATGCAAGCACAGCCATGGGCAGGCCTTTCCCACGGCTCGGCGGCTGTGCCCCCCCCCAACCCATCCACTGGGCTTTGCAGGGAAACAGCAGTTTTCCTCCCAGGAGGAAGCAGCACCCTGCACATCTCAGCATGGATATCTGTAAGTGGGGGAGAGTTCAGCCCTCTCAATAATTTCCCCCCACACCCACTCCATCCCCATCCCAGTCACTGGGATGTCCTGGTGTCTTCCAATCCCTATACTCCTCGCTCCACGTTTGCCCAGGCCAAACCTGCAGGCTCGGATGCTATTTGGAGGGGAGGAGGCTTTACCCCCCGGATCCCAGTGACTTTCCTTGTTGGGCCCATGAGAAAGGGTCAATGGGGAAGGGTGGTACCTGCTGTGGCTGCCCATTGCTCGGACATCTGTATCACAGGGACCTCAGCAGAAAATCTCTCAGAGAGCTTCACTTTATTCCCTACCAGGAGGGGCAGCTCCCTCCCTTCCTTCCCTGGTGGATTCTGAGTGACAAGGATGAAAGGAGGTATTGGGCTAATTCCCCCCACACCCCTGTCAAAACATCCACGACCCTTCCCAGCCCTTCCTGCTATCGCGACATATTGCGATGCTTCACTGCCTGGAGCTGTGTCTGGCTCTGGGAGGAGCCCTCTGGGATTTAGTAGCAATCCTGAGTGTGCGCCTGGTGATTGCCATGCCCAGCAGTTAAGCGACCGTGGGCTGCCTCCCCGAGTGCATGAGAAACCTGGCTGGTGCCGTAGGAAAGCCCGTGCCAGGTATTTGCGAGCAGTCTGAGCACACGAGTGTCCTGGTGCTTAAAAGAAGGCTTGGAAGAAAAAATAAGGTTAAGATGGGAGCATGGTTTATGGACTCAGGCAATCGTCCACCACGGTAATTCCTTACTGTGAACCCCTCCTGTACTCTTACAGGTGGGGGAAGATGCTGCAGGTACACTAACAGCACAGAGCTACAGAGACTTCCAGCCATCTGAAACGCAGCAGTTCCTGGGAACCGCTGCTGCTCACACCGCTTGGCTCAGGCATCTCTGCTTTCCTTGCATTTAACATTGATAAAGACAGAGGAAAGAAAAGGGCTTGGGAGGGCACGGACGTTCGTCATGGCCATCACAGCTGACTGCCTCAGTGATACTTAGTTTATATGAAGTCACTGTATGTGGATTCAACCAACCCTACTGCACACACAATGTACCCTACAAAACACCTTCTCACACGGGGTGATGAACCAGAACTCTCTTGTAAAAGAGGCCAAAACGCAGAAAACATTACAGGAAAAGAAGAGAAGGGACTAAAGGAACTGCGAGTGTAAGAGGGAATTGTTAAGGTGCCATTCCCAGCGGAGGTTGGGTAACTGCCCAGAGAACAGGGAAATGAAACCCAACTGCCTCTCCCCTCCTCCCAAAAAGCCCGTGAGCCCTTGCCAGTCTTACCTAAGGGAAAATTTCTTCCTGACCCCAGCTCTGGTGAGTCCACAGGTACCAAGGCGTTATGTGAAATGCATCAGTCATGGTTGTTCTTGGTGTTACCCATGTTGTTAAGTGCTCATTCCCAAACGTATCCAAAGGAATACAGTTGAGGAAAAGAGAGCTTGATTGGGAGTAAGCTAACCTCTACCTGCTCTATTAGGCAAACTGGTATTTTTTTTACCAAGCATCAACAGGTTAAGAAATAAAATGCATATCAGTGCAGGCTTTAGAGAACTGTATTTAGATTTACAAACAACACTGTAACTCGATCAACAGGCTATAATTAGAATTTAATAATCCAAGTGGAGGAGTAATACGCCTGCTGCTTGAAAAATTGGAGCCTTTCTTTTGCAGTTCTGAACATTCAGCTCTGCAGATTGGACTCCAACTTGCTTGACACAATTACTGTCCTAGTGAGGCAAACATGTTACAAATAAGAACAATAAGATCAACAATAGTCTAAGTCTAATACCATAAACAAAGGGAATAATCGGAACACCTCCTGCCCCAGTGCAATCTGCACAACTGGGACAACCAATTAGCATGGTTATTGGCAAAAAAAAAAAAAAAGCACTAAAATGTTATATTTTGCAGACTTGTGAAAAGACTTTAAGGCTGGCAAATAGGTTACAGGCAATCCTGTGAGATTCATCCATGACAATTAGATTCAGTCTTTGCCTTTATTTCTAAAGTCCACCTGAGCCAGCAGAATTGATGGGGGCGGGGGGGAAAGACCTGTGTAAACCAGGTTCCCCTCACATTATATTCAAAGTATTTAGTATCAGCTGGGTAACTAAACAAAAATTTAATCTAAGGGTTTCAACACACAGAGTAGGATTCAACACAGGGTTTCGACACACACGCGCTGAAATGGATACAGTCCCTGGGCTGTGTTGGCGTCCCAGCTGCCTCTGGCAGGACGCAGGCACAAAGCAGGAGCGTGGCAAAGGCATGGACTGACCACTGAACGTTGCAGCTCAGGCCAGTTTCCAGTCCCAGATATTGAAAGGAGACCTTGCCTCTGATTTTGCTTGCTAAGCATATGTCAAAAGAGATTACACACCTGGCTCGAGGCAGGACCTCTTTCCAGCCATTGGCCAAGCTGGAAGAAGGCAGTCCTGCTTCCCAACAGAGATGCTGCGGTTCTGCCACCTGTGACATTTGGGGTTTCCCGAGTGCATCCGGGATCGCTTTTAAATGAATGAAATGGTGGCTCAAGGGAAAGGGACTACAAGCAGCTCTGATCCCTGAGCAAGGGGAGGGACTATAGAAAGGAAAGTGCTGCTTAGAAGAAGTTTTCCTTCTCCATACTTTCTGCCACAACCAAAGATATATATTTTCCCATTTTACTTAGAACAGGTTGAGAATCCTATTTTAAAACTCATGCCAAAATCCAAAGAGTAGTTCTGGAGGTATTACATCTGTCTGAAAATAAACCATGCACTATTAGCTTTCATTTCCCATAGGTTTGTTTCCACAGGACAGGAATAAAGTGGAACAGGATCTGGCTGGAAAGTGATTGGCAGCGATACTCCAAGTCAAAAATTCAGTTGAGAGTATGTGATCGGTTAATCTTTAACGAAAGCCTGGACAGACAGCATATATCGTCCAGTCTATTTTAAAATTGTAACTTGATTTCTTTACATGCATTGGCTTGTATTTGGCTTCTTGAAGTGCTTGGAGATTGCTGTGAAAGTAATGACGTTGGTAAGTGTTTAAAGAGACTTAGAGGTGAAAGTCTATGTGTATCCTCTTAGCCAGAGGTGACTAACCCGCGCATGGTATGAAGACGGATGTCATCTCTGAGCCCTTCATTTCAGAAACACTTACACTGTCCTTGGGTGCTGGTATGTGCCCTCAGCCCACTGAGCTGGCTGGAAGATGCATAAAAATCAACTGAAGAGACCTAATTCCCTGTTGAAGGTGTTTCTGAAGAATTTCAGATGTGTTACTTATCCCAGCAAGTACCTGGGACACCCTATAGTTTTGAAACAGGCCCAGGAGCTGGCATTTTAGTGGGGACATGAGAGTTTGAGGGGACCAGCTAAGTCTGCTTAGCTCCTGGCCTCTGGGCCAGCCAGGATTGCACCAGTTCTCACATGTCTTTTGGGAGACAGCACAGTCCAACTTAGGTACCTTGTACGGGAGATCCCTTAGAGCTCATCATCATTGCATGTGCAAAGCTGAAACCTTCCCCTTCAAAGATGTCCCGGATTTCACTGTCAGGGGTACCCATGCCATAGCAGCGTGTTCCAGCAGCTACCAGCTCCTTTCCCCCCCAAAACAGAAGGAGGCGAAGCGGAGAGGCTCTCCATCACCGGCACTAAGGCAGGGTGTCACAGCTCTGCGTGACAGGGAGGCAGCTCGGGGGAACGTCCTGCGTGACCGTGGGGAGAGCTGGCCAGGAGGATGGGAGAGCAGATGTTCTAGGCAAGGGGAGGTAGAGCTTGTAGGCTCTCATGGTGTCTCTGCCCCAATTTCATCTCGTACTAGCCTAGAGGTCAGACAGGAGTGAGCGAGATCCAGGTGAGATTCAGGGGAGAGATCAATGTTATCTCAGGTTCTTGGGGTTTATGGTTAAAATTGCACTCCTCAAACTAGCTGCAGGCTGGCTGTGGGGAAAGCCAGCAAGTATTTGCCATAGTTACACTTGCAAAATGTAGTTTCTCTGGAGATTTCCTTTCTTGCTCTCTCTCCCTTGCCTGCAAAACCAGGGGCTGCTCTTTTGGTGTTGTGCCACAAACAAGAGCTCTCAAAAAGGAGCCAAGGTGCCCAGGAAAGCAACGGCAAGCCCACACACGGCACAGTGCATCCAGTGTACCTGATAACCCTTTGGGGCTGCTCTCTGTGTTGTCCTCTTGCTACAGTTCACAGCAGCTAAAGATCAGGTCCCTGAGAACATGCCTCTGGTCAACTGACCCAGATCTTTAAATATTAATCCATAAGGCAACACGTAAGGGGATGTTACACACGGTTGCATGTATGTTTGTGTGTATTTGGTGCCAGGAATTCACCCACAAATTCGTAGGACCCCGCTCCTAACTTCCCTGCTGCATTTACTGACTTACTTGCCAAAGAAGGACTTTCACATAAAGTCACAACCGCTCAACACGCGTCTTCGTGCGAAGACACGCTTCGGGGTGCCAGCTGCCAAAACTGCCCTGCAAGGATGCTGGCTCTTCCTCCCTCCAGCCTGGCTTCCCACCTCTCCCCAAACACACTCTTGGGAGTAGATGACCCCCGTGGGGTACCCAGGCTCCCGGCGGGGTGCAGGGGGATGCTCAGCATCCTCCGGGGCTTGCGGCCGGGGAGAGCCCGTTGCTTTTCTGCGCCCGGAGGAGCTGCCGGCCCGTGGGCTTTGAGCCCCCTCTTGCGGCAACTTGCCGGTATTTAGGACCGACTTTGTCGTCTCCCCCCTTCCATACACCTTCCCCGGCGGTCGCCGCCTCCGCCCGGTCCCTGCCCGGACCCACCGGGCATCCCACCGCCCCGCCGTCCGCTCCCAGGAGCTGTCGTCTTGGCTGACTTGCTGTTTGCTTCGCAAACTCCCAGAGTTTGTCCTGGAAACCAATTTGGAAGGTGGATAAAACGCACGCGAGCCAGCCCCGGCCTGGAGGCAGGTTTTCCCAGCAGATGCCTCCTCTCGGTGAACTCCTGTTTCTTTCAAGGGCTTGGAAATACTTGAAATGATTTCCTTGTCACAGAGATACCATCTTTGGCTCAGGAAGTCCATGAACTGCAAATTGCTTGAGGCTAAAAGGCTGTTCTGGGAAAATACCACTCCACGCTTGCCCTGTTCTCGTAGCCTTTCCTAAGCAACTGCTGATGGAAACAGAGGAGGGGGAGATGGTGGGCTCTGTGGCTCCTGCCCTAGTGTAGCTGTTCCCATGCCACTTTGGGCAGGGCTGACAGCACTGGCAGACTTGCTCTTTAGAAACCACTTTGCAATGGGGTTCTGCAAACAGAGATACTTATTGCCAAGGTGCATTTTTCACACAGGTGTGTTTTTTTTTTTTTGCTGTGAATCCAGCACTCTGGCTATGCCACAATTCACCCCCTTCTGGGATCCAGTGCAACTGTTTACAGAAATCTGCTGTAACCCGAGCAAAGTGGGAATATACATGTAGAGGTGAGAGCGTCTTAAACTAGTTTTCTCCTTCAGGAAGCTACAGGCTTCCTCTTAAAGCAGATGGATGTGCACTGCAGTGTCAGTGGCTCAGCCTCTGACACGTCCTATCCTTACAACCCCTCACAAGGCCATCTTACACTAGCTTTTTGTAAGAATCTGCTTTCTGTTGCTTGCAACAGGGAAGTTCAACCAGGTTTTGCAGCACAGAAACTTTCTCCAGCACAGTAGGGCCATGCAGCCGGTTACTCATTCTTAGCAGGGTCAGTTCTTGCTCGTATGAATATCCTGGGTATATGTCGTGTAGTGTTGAGGATTTCTTGGCTGGGCAAAGGCATGTGAGCAATCCAGCCTTTAGCTGGGAACGAAGCATAAGTTTACAAAGTGCTGAAGTGGACAAGGACCCTGTGTCCTTGTACGCTGGGAAAAAGGAAGATAAGAAGAGCCTGACAAACAACTCCTGGATGCCGAAGAATGAGATAAGTAACTGCTGGACACCTCGTGAAGAAGCTTGCACAGCCAGTAGAGGATAAGATAGTGTCGCGTGAACCGGGGTATTGTACCAATTAGAGTATTGTATAAGGCGCGTGGACAAGTCAGTCTTGTATAAATGTCAAGACGTCTGAACAGTAAAGGAGCAAGATGTTAACTCATATTGAGTGTGATTCTTGACTCCGGCCGCTCTTCCCGACAGTGTAGCACACATGCTCAGCTGAATCTGTGTGTGCCCTGGAGGGAATGGTTTGCTGTTGCACGAACGTTTCAGATGTCCTGTTCCTGACTGACCTCTTCTCTAAGGGCCACTTGGTGGTGACCCCAACCTCAACCTGGTCCCCCTGGACCTTCCTTCAGGGGTGTCTTATAGTGATGGGAGGAATGGCATCATCCCAGGAGAAGAAGATGGCCAGATGTATCCCCAAGGAGAAGCAGGTTGTGTTTTTTCTAGAAGCATGCTCACAGCTTAAACATTCAGACTGAAATTCTCTACATCATATATCTGCTGCAGAACTTGCTTTTGATAAACAGACCTAAAGGTAAAATAAATATTGATTAGATGTTCTCTAAGTGAACTGTACCCATTTTGTGTACTGATTGAGGCCATGGTCCTGACAAAGACATAGAATGACTTCCTGTAAATTAAAGACATTAACTCCATGCAAATGCATAAGGGGATGTGTCCAAGTTACAGCCTTAGTACTTTTGAGTCTCAACTTAGCCATCTTAAACATGTCTTTAAAACAGAGTATAATTCTGCCCTGGACTGGGATTTCCCTCTATAATATCGTATGTTGTATGTGTTGCACGTTTCTCCTAGAAGACAGCAGAGAGCAGCAAGTTCTGAGACAGAGAAAGAAAGAGAGAAGCCAAGCAGGAGAGAGGAGTATGGTTTGAGTGATGAGTCTACAGCTAGAATATCTGCAACGACTTATTAAAGAAAAAAAAAAGCTAATTCTGCTTTCAAATCCATTAAACTGGGTTACATGAGTTTAAATGAAAGCAGAGTCAGACCAAATTCTGCTACAAATCAGCTATATAAAAGCATTAAGTTGAATGCTTAATTGGTATAAAAGGCATATTTCTGCTATTAGTGCTGGACTGCAAACAACCTCAGTCTCAAATTAATGAACAAAAATCATGATCATTTCAGAAGGGTGAAAAAGGTCCAAAACTACAAAGGGCACTTCCCAGGATAATTTACTTTTACTTATGTAAACATCTGACCACAAGGAAGGAGAGAGGTTCTCTGTACTGCTGGAATGAGACTTCAGGAAGGAGGGCCTCCCTGTCCTTTGGCAACCCTCTTCTTGTGCATTTGGATACGAACCTCAGTTACATCCAAAGCTCCTGGCTTTAAGATGCCTCATCCAGCCTGCAACATTGTGCAGGTTATAGCAAATCCCTCATTCAGTTTGGAAATATTTTTAAAAACGTTGACCCGTAGCAAACCCTGGTAGATTTCCAGTTCCTACCCAGGGCAACTGGTAGAGGAATCAGTAAATGCAAAGAAATCAGTTATTCAGCTGAGAGCAGTATTTGGAGAACCCCATCAGCAGGTAACACACCAGAAATGGCTAAGTACCATCTAAGCACTTAGGAGAGGATCTAGTCCCCTCTGGATGAAAGAGGGTTTCGAGCAGCTCAGGTAGTAGCAGTTTAGAGCTCGGGTTTGCTGTGTTGCAGCAGTTTGGATTGAACAGTAGGATCCACGGTCCGGGCTCCAGCATCGGGGAGCAAGCACCTGGGGGTGAGAGCTATGGAAGAAGATCTCCTCCCATCCAGATGCAATGCCAGATTCAGGTGAAGCAGCCGCACACCTGATGTGCTCTGCTTGGGTAGGGAAACGAGAGCAGAGGAAAGGATACACGTGCTCCGTGATGGTGCTCAGCGCTGCTGTGATTAGTGCCCAGCATGGGCTGGCCTTTTTTGACCGCTGCTGTGAGCAGGTACCCAGGCCATGGCATGAGTTGCCTCCGTGAGCAGAGGGGTGCAGGGACAGGGGTGGTCCTGTCCTCCCCTCTCCTCTGGATGGGGCACACTGATGACAGTCACTGGCACTCAGAGTACTGCAAGCCTCAATGTGTCCAGAGATGCTTCTCTGCCTTCAAGGTTTGTTAGCAAAGGAGGGTTAGCCAAAGGGACTTCAGAGATAGCACCTACAACTGGGTAGGTAATGGAAGTATGAATTTATGGGTAAAATAAGAGAAAATTGTGGTTTGGTTCACATCACTTTTTACACAAAACAAATATGCAAACAAAAGAAAAATAGGTGTCTGGCAGTCCTGGCCCCCGTGATCACCGGTGCTGCCCCGGTGTCCAGTGCCACTTGATGCTGCCCAACGGTGGCCCTGGTGCATGGAGCCAGCATTGATCCCCTGCCCCATCTGTGAAAGGAGGGCTCAGGGCATGCAGAGCCAAGCGTGAGGGCGCAGAGCTCCCTTCTATGCTTTTGGACTGAATATGGGTTGTAATGTCCCCTCCTGATGTTTCCCACTTCTGCACAGCCATCCAAGTTGCAAGTGCCCCATCACAAATGCTTGCAGCTGCGGGAGGCATGTTCAGAAAAAAATACAGATCCTTCTTGTTTGGCCCCAGATTTCAGGCTTCCCGTCAGAGTCCCTCTGACCTTTTTAACCCAGCTTCATGCTGGAGTTTTAAAGAACAACTCCTATAACTCTGCAGGCTTTGCAGCCACTGTGCTGTGGAAGATTTGATGTAATAACTGATTAATTTCTTAGAGATGGCTGTTTTCTAATAGTTGTACCTGAACAAGAAACAAAACATACTGTGGTGCTAGAACACATAGAATTATAGAAGAATTTAGGTTGCAAGTGCTCTCTGGAGGTCTCTAGTCCTAACTACAAAGATAGATCAGACTTCTCATGGCCCTATCCAGCTGGATGTTAAAGTGTCCAAAGACTGAGATTTTACAGCCTCTCTGTGCCTCTCTTCTGGTCTGTAACAACTGACCTTGTGATTTTTTTTTCCTCTCCTGCCTTTAGCGGCAGTGTGGTATGTGCCAGCTAGATTTACTGAAAGTGTAATTAGATGTTACCCTGACCAATGATACTGAAGCCAATCTAGTGGCTTGTTGAGTTCTACAGCAGTGGTTTTGCTGGCAAAGAGCATGAGTTTTGGACACATCGTGCCAATACAGTTATGGCACCAATACTTTATTGAGGGGACCCTAGTCTGGCAGAGTTTACTGAAGCACTTACGCTGTGTTTCCAAGCTTTGCATGCAACTGGGACCCGTGATGTGTTGAAATAAGATGATGGGGTTTGTACTGTTGCTGTGTACTGTGTCTCCGAGCTATTTAAGATGTGGTTCATCAGCCAGAGAAGCTGATCTGCAGGTGTAATGTGATGGGGGGTCTGTTTTGGGGCAAGCATTTCAGCCAGCTGAAATGGGGTTGGTCTTCTAACAAATTATTCAGTGCTGTGACAAGGTATTTCTTCTCTCAGGGTCTTCTGGGCATCAGGATCTTTCAGGAAGGGAAGGGGCTGAGTGGGGCAAAGGATCCCTTTGACCTCTCCTTAAGGATACGGTGATCCAGGGAGAAAATACTTCTGCATACTATTGAAATTTGGTGCAATGCCTCCAAGGGGAGAGGTCTTCTGTAATCTGGAAGAAAGTCCTGGCATACAGACCAAGAAATCCTGGCAGGCGTGATGTGATACCCAACAGCTAAAGTGAGCCAATGCCATTGTACCATTGGGTAGAGATAAACAGCTGAGCAATAACCTCTTGAAGAGCGCATAAGAGGGCAGCACAAGAATGGCTACCACTGCAGTTCTCCTTTCGTCAGCAGTTAGCCTGAAAAAAGGAGGAAAAGGCAGCAGTGTCCACAAGGCAGCCTGCCAAGGGTCTCAGCCTCGCTCCGTGCTGAGGACTGCTGGCAGCTCCATTGCGGGGGGCCACTTGTTTTCCAGCCAGACTCCTGGACTTGGACATACCCCTTGGGTGAAATACAGCTGTTGTGCTCCATACGCCCTTCTCTCTCGTAGCATGAGAAGGGCAGTGGTAGAGCAAAGGTGTCCGGTGGTGTAGGATTCAGGAGGCTGTGCTTCTCCTCACGACCAGCACTGCCAACATGCATTACTGCATGGGGGATGTGCAGTCGCCTCCAGTCCTGCCTCCTCCCTCCTCTGTGTGTGCAGGACCTTCAGGGTTCATCTGAAATCTCTGGTACAGCGTCTATACAAATGTTTCTCTCAACTGCTCAACCTTTCCTTTCTGATGTGTTTCTCATGTCTTTTAGCTTAGATCAAAGGTAAATCCCCAACTTTCCAGTCCAAGCTTGCACTAGCTATTGCTCTACCCTAAAGCCCCATCGCTCAGAATATGATACAACCAGCTGGCTTTGGCTGCCTGGCAGGATTCAAGCAATAACCCTCCCTGAATTTATATTCATCCTCCAGTTAAGCTGCTCCACCCATATATCTCAAATTCCCAAGTGACCGTGGAGAAGGTCAATGCCATTTAAATGGCTTTTTGCATGCAGCCCGAGCATCAGGCAGCAGTAACGAGTGTTGCTAGTGCTGGGCAGCCTGGGTGCCAGGCAGTCTCGGGAAGAGCCCACAGTCCCTGGGTGCAAGATGGTCTTCGTGAATCTGCCAGGTTCGTTACACATGGGGCTTGTGGCCCAGATGACTCATTCAGAAGTGCTACAAGATTTTTCTTTTCCTTGAGAAGAGTGGAAGAAGACACTTCATTCCACACTCAATTTTTGTAAGAAATTCCTCAGAAGAGGTGGGCAATTTTGCATGCATTCCTTTCTAAGCCAAAACATTTTGCAGCAGGCACTTTCATAATGCAGTCTTACTCATCAACCCAGGCAGGATCACATCACCAAGGAATTGTGGCTTAAACTAATTAAACATGTGAAGCTACACTTGACAGGTCTAGAGCTTGAAAGAGTGCTCCCCACTAAGGTGGCAAAACACTGTTTACTGAATCACTAAAAAGCACTTAAGAGCTATTCCCGTGACTGCTAAAAACATTTAAAGGGCCACCGTTACAGAGGGTAAGCTAATTAATGGTGTATTAGCTGAAATGGGTGGGACAGGGTTTGAAAAGTTCATGTATGCCTGCTCAGAGCTAAAGGAAATCAGCAGAACTGAAAGAAATTCAAAGACAAGTGTCAACTCGATGATGTCCCACAGCACACCCATCTGTGAAAGTATCTTCCACCCCTTGAATCCGCAATGACTAATGAGTGGTAGGATAATGGAGTTAAAACTATTGTAAGAGTACTTCGCACAAAAGGGGAAGAGAAATTGCTTAGAGTGTCATTAGCAAAATTGGGATGAAAATAAGTGATGGAAAATTTAGCCTGATGTTCAAGAAACTCTGAGCTGCTGACATTAATCCATGTCCAGTCCGGATGCCAGTGATAGGAAGCAGAAAGAGGTGTCTGATTGTCAGCATCCTACAGACTCCTGCCTGTGGTTTATAAAGTGCCATGGATGGCTGAGAAAATACTGTAAGCAGTGTACTTTGGGGATTAATAGTCCTTAATGACCTCAGAGCTGTTCCAAATACAGGTTTGACCTTAATGTTATCAGTAATATTTGGCCAATGCTACAGCCTGCAGAGGGTGATTGCTTATCTGTGTTCTGTTTAACTGAACATGTGTATGACATTGGAAATAAGATCAATAGATAGTTTTTTCATTAGTATTTTGCATGCTGAGAATTGAGAGGGCCTATGCCACTCACAGAGACAGTCTCGGATGCATGCTGGTGGATATTTACAGCTAAAAGCTTGTTCCTGTATTTAAGGTTTTAGATTCCACTCTTTTAAACTACTTATATACATATGGTGCCACATTAATAATAATGAAGAATAAACATCATCTTTTTAAAAGAGCAAAGTAGACTTGTCGTCTTGAATCTAAGGGGGTTTTTGCCAGTTCAAATAGTGTAAAATTGCTCTGTTGACATGAATCATGATGCTTAGCTTTTATGCAGCATATAATCTCACATGCTCTAGTGTTAATTAAATTCCAAAGAAGCAGTTTTCCGATCTCTCCACAGGGAGCTTGTTTGCCTTAAAATGAAACTACTGGGCTGAGATAGTCTCCACTATACTAGCATTACGTTCACTACATTAACTCAGTAAAGACTTTGGCATAAGACATGTAGCTGAACCTCAGTAATCCCCTTTGCTTATCTGGAGACCCAGGGCTCCTGCACCGTGTCTCATTTGCAGTGGGGTCTTACACTGGTGACTCATTGCGATATTAACCTTTCCATTTGTTATAACACCCTGAAGCGTTATCACATCATTCAAACGAGTCACGCAAATAAATGAGCAATGTACACAGTGCTGCGAGGTGACGGTGGCCGGGCTTTGTTCGCAAAGCCTTCCCCACGCTGATTAAGAATTGTTGCACTGCATCTGTCAGCCTTCGATTTTGCTTCTCCGTGGCCCTTTAGAAAGGGGCTGGGGAGTGTTGTCTGTCCAGAAGCAGCTTCCCCTCCCAGTCCCAAATGTATTCTCGCTTAGCACATGGTTCAGACAGGAGAATGAGCAGAAGGAGGGAGAAGAGCCTGCCACAGAGCTCTGCAGCGGCGTTAACCCGAGTTTTGCAGCAACCAAACCCTCAGTGCATGCTTGCACCCCTGGCTCCCGGGTGCAATCGCACATGAACCTCCAGGAGAGAGACGACGTTGAGGCTCCCTAAGGAGGAAGGGATAAAAATTTTCCCATTTTGGGTGCGTGCCTGAGGGCGCAGCTCTGCTCCTTCTAGACTATTGCTGGTTGCTCCGCTTTGGGGAAGGGGTGAAAGAAGAGGGGCAAGTGAAGTCTGTCTACCCAGGCAATGATTTGGGGCTGGGGGAGAGGGGATAAAGAAGCGGCTGGTTAGGTTGTGAATGAACGGAGGCTGGTCCTGCTGTTTAGTCACCAGGTAAAAAAGCCTCCCATCAAAGGTGGTTTCTGGCTGTGTGACTTCATCCATGCTAAAAAAAGAGGAGGAACAGAGGCTAATACCCAAGCCTTGGCTGGTCCTGGGGCATATGAAGAGTGCTTGCCTCTCGTAAATGAAATGATAGGACCACTTGCTTGGCTTTGGTGTGAACAAAGACTGAAAAAGGAAATGCTCCTATTCAGGGTGAGAGTCCTGGACATCTTTGAATGCACTTAGCATTATATGCAGTGCCAGGATGCTAGTCCTGAGTGCTCTCAAATATTCCCAGAGGTTACAAGCTCAAGCACTTGACTCACGGGAAAGCTGAGACTTTTAAAGATGGATACAAAGGAAGCTAAACCTTCTCCTGGGTATCCCCTAGACCCTGTGCAGCCAATTAGTGCATTTCTCTCTCCATCCCAGCAGTGAGAGGTGTAAGGGGACAGTGGGAAGAACAGGAGGTATTGGGAACTCATAGTCCGGGGGAATATGGTTGGGGTCAGGAGGAGAAAAATAATTGCAGGGTACCTGAAAAGCACGCGTCGCTCATCTGGCAGGATATATACGCGCTGCACAAAAGTCATGTGTCGGTGTTGGGGCTGGGCTTGGGCCAGCACTGCTTCTGCGCCCCAGTGTGGGCTGAAATCCCACAGGCACAGCTCTGAAGAGCCTGAGGGGTGGAGGGGATAGGGGAAAGCATGGTGGGTGGGAAGTGGAAAGAGTCCTTTGAAAGTGCTCACGGACACTACTGCTGAAACCTCACCGACACCCCCCTAACCTTGCTCACCAAGTGGGGTGTCTTTATGTCTGGGGATCAAATCTAATCTTTACACAGCCTTGAGATTGCTTTCTTAATACAACTACTGCTGCTGCTTGGTTTTGTTGCTTTGGGGTGGGTTTTTTCTGCTTGGGCTTGATATCACCTTTATACAGAAACACTCGTTTTCTTGGGGAGCTTAGGTATATTAGTGCATTCTGGAAATACTTTCTGGAGGCATATGCTAGAGCAATAGATCAAATCCTCCGTGATCCTTGTTGACATTCAATCTTGAACTGTACGTTTTTAATTCTCATTGTCATGAAGTACTGCCAGGCTGAGGTCTTAGTCCTTTATCAAACAGTATTCCCATCAGAATCAACGCCGGATGCAAACAAAAGCAAACAATTTAGTCCACTGCCATTTTTTTTGTAAGGCATTTGCCCTCCTTCTAGTCACTTTGGTTTTGTTCAAAAAAGCAGAAGGCGTTACGCTATTGAATATTTGTCAGTGCAGTATGCTGAATCCAACGGTGTTTCACAGAAGAGAAGTAAACACAGCAGGTCTTTGACAACATGTAGATGGCTTGATGCAGGAAGAGTTTTACTGATTATTGAAAAACATCTCACTGCCCAAACAATGACCTTCTTGGTTTAACCTTTGTAATCCAGGAACATCAGATAAAGTAGGAATTCTAACACACGTATATTTGTACTGGAATAATTAAACTTTGCAGCTGTGGTCACAAACTTTCCTTTCAAGCAGCACCTTCAGAGCACTCACATTTGTCTTAATCAAAGAAATGGAAGTTAGGAAAAGTGCAGGTTTGCTGTCCATTATCGTGAATAGGAAATGTGTATTGCAAAAATCTCTCTCAATACAAGTACCAGTAACTCAATTTGGAATAACTTGTGGTTAGTGGGATTTGCTTTTAAGCAACTGAGTTCAAATATGTAATACAGCAATAGTGGGAAATGGTTTAGATTAAGCAAATAATGTAAAAATCATCTCTGGATATATTTTTATTAAATTTTCTCATTGTCACAAGCTCAGAGCCTGATGTTGCAAATGGCTGAGAAGCTCCTGGGAATTGCTAAATACTTTGCAGTCCTACCACGTATGGGAGGAGCCTGACAAGATTTTAAAGCACTTTGGAGGAAAGAGGTTTATATCTGAGATGCAGATGAAAAAATCCATAGGACAGATTGTGTCAGAATTACCATACTGGGCAGTGAAAACCTTTTTTAGAAGAACATAAAAGTGAGTATACTGCCTCAGACATAGGGCCCATTTGGCCCAGTGCCTGGATTCACTGTTTCAGCTGCAAACTATTTTCAGTTCAGAGGGTTATTGAACCCTCTGTGATTTGTAGTCAGTATTAATGACTGTTCTTCTAAATATCTCTCTGTCCTCTTCTTTAATGTATGCAAACCCAACATCCTCTGGCGAAGACTTTTCCAGCTATGTGAGAAACCATCCTGTTTTATTTGTTTTGAAGCAGATTTCTACTTGCTTCATTTGATGGTCCCCAATTCTGGTCCCAGAAGAGACTACAAACAGTTGATCCCTCACCTGCTCTCTCCAGACCACCCATGAATTTGAAGACTGCTGTTATATACTCCCTCGGTTACTGTTTTTTTTCTCCCTGGCCAAAGGCACTACTCAGTCATTCCTTGTCTGAAAGTTGTCCGTACCTTCAGTCATCCTTGTTGCTGTTTGAAATTTTCCCAGTTTTAATATGTGCTATCTGAGAGCAGGGTACCAGAACCACACTGACTCCTCCAGGTATGTGCAAACCATACATTTGTACAGTAGTATATAGGTGTCCAATGTTTTAGTCTCTGTTTTTAACTCATCATTCCAAACATATACTTCACCTCTTCACCCCGATTAGTTGTTGGGCTGATGTGTTTGTGGTGATGTTCAGCCCAGAGCCCATCACTTTGTATGTGAAGTTAGGATCGTTTATCCCATTTTACACATATCTACATTGCTTTTATCTGCCATTTCTTTCCTAGGCATCCTCAGGTTCTCTGACAATTCCAATCTGCCCTCGGTCTCACTGCTCTGAACAACTTCATGCCATCAGCAAACATTGCCATTTCCCTGTTTACCCTCTTTCCAGGTCATTTATGAATGGGTGGAACAGCAGAGCTCCAGCACAGACCCACGCATAACTCCACCAATGATCTCCCTCTGCTTTTTATTCCTGCCCTCTGTTCCTCTCCATTAACCATTGATTTCTTCTTGTGAAGACTTTCTCTCTTATGCCATAGCTGTTTAATTCCCTTAAAAACATTTGGAGAGGGACTTCATCATGACTTCTTTAGCAATCCAAGTAAACTCTATCAATTTCTATAACACTGGTACCCAGTCTCTACAAAACTCTCCAAGAGAAGCCAGCGCTGTGCCTCCAGCATGGAGCATCCCACTGCCTACAGCCTCTTCACTTTTCCAGCTGTCCCTTTGACTTCTCTGTGTCCTTTGCTCCTCTGGTAAGGACACCAAACCTAAGTACATTATCTCTAAGTACAACCTCTAGGGAAGTTCTGTTGCTTTTGATTAATTATGAACATTAGCAGTTTTCAACCCTGTGTTCCAGGTCAATGGGGAAAAAAAAAAAAGAGAGATTGACTGCAATAAGAGGATTTACAAATGTGTTGTCAAAAAGCAAGACTGAGTCAATGAGGCAGATTACCAGAAAAGTAGCAAGCACACAGGCTTATTTTTGTCTTAGCCCTGAAAGCCTCTTTTCTATAGTGGAGTCTTCCATATTGATGAGCATATAATGTCTTGTGATGCAATTTGCTAAGTTTGACCTAGAAGAAATCACTATAAACATGTAGGATTTCTTTGCAGTATGGACATGTTGCTTGTATACAGCTCAGTAGGTCTTGGCTGCACAAGGCTGTTTGAATTTTTAATGAAAGACTCCTAGAGATGAAATATTTAACACCTCTTTCTGTAAAGTCCAACTCCCCTTACTACCACTACTAACATTGTAAAGAACAGCGATACTGCTCATTGCTCTAAGTTTTAGAGTGATGGATGAAAAGAAAGGTTTTATTTTTAAAGTTGGATATAGTTTGCAAAGATCACTAACCTTGAACTGAATCCTGCAGTTCGTACTTACTAGGGTCACTGGGAATTTCAATTAATAGGAAGATTTTAATCAAGTGAGAACTGGGCGAAACCTTATTGACTTTTTTGAGAAAAATCCTTTAAAATTCAAGACAGCCCCCCTACAAAGATTACATGGTATATATAGAGAGATTCTTTAAGCCATCTGAAAGAGAAATTAATTGTTCTACAGTCTGCCCAGAGGTGACAATAATTAATGCCAATCCTTTCTTTTGATTAATTTTAAATTTCCCTGTTCATTTCTGGGAGAAATCTTTAAAGAAATCCATCCCTTACAGTGTGCATTTTCCCTCCTGGGAGTTGGAAATGTTTCTACTATATCAATGGGAAACCGTAGTTCAGAACAAGAAACTTTAAACATGAGTTGGTGCCAATGGAAACCCACAGAATCTGTGTGCATTACAGCACTGGCTGATCAATAGTAATTCAGGGATGGAGTGGCATATCATCAACTGAGAAATATTTCAAGGCTTGATTAGTTGTGCTCCTTTTCCATTGGGACTATAGTGCAATCTTCACTTATAAAGACATGTGATCTGAAAGCCTGAGGCAGAACAATCCTTGTTGTCGCAGGAGAAGCTTTTCTAGGATGCAAAAGCTTTTACATCCTCATCCTTGTTTCTAAAAGCTGTGTCTTCTCCACAAAATTTAAAAGAAAAAAAAAAAGAGCAAGCTTAGGATGGCATCAACATCACAGCCTCTGCGAGGTAAAAGGGCATGTAAAAAAATATTTTGGGCAGTGTTTCCTCATGCTTGCTTCATTCTCTCTCTTGTGATCTACGCTTTTCTTGGGGCTCTCATGTTTTCCCACATTGAAGGTAACCGGAAGGTCAATTTAAGTGAAGAATATAGAAAATTTCTGCAGAATCTGTGGCACATCTCCAGAAATTTATCAGGTATGTACTGGAATTTCAAAATTACTTAACTGTACAGGGAGTTACTCATTCTCTTGCTTTTTGAATGAGATTTTTGGCTTTTGAAGACTTTCTTCAAAGCAGTGACAGCTGAACCTGCAAACAGGATTTTCCCTCTGCTTACCTAATATTACCTGCTGTTGTTTGCTTGTCTTCCTTAGCTGTGATTTTGACCGCAAGCTTCCCTGGTCCCTGTGCTCCTGCCTGAAAAGACTTTTCCTGAGGTGCCTGTGTTCTCCCTTTTGTCCAACTTACCCGAGGCCCTTAAAGAACAGCTGAAATTCCCATGGTATTTCCCTCTGATTGCTGGGGACTGAATCTACTGTCCTGGAAAGTCTCTTCCAGCTCCCTCTTCCCAGCTCTGAGTGTTCCTTCCAGCCCTCTGGCGCTGGGATGCTCGGATGGAGGCAGGTACAGGGCTGTGCCCCGGACCCGGTGGTGCTGATGGAGGAGTTAGAGGGGAGGAGAAGGGTTAGAAATCCTCCTGGATCTGTGTCGGGGCTCATACATGGGCTTGGACTTTCACTCAGGTAGCTGTGCAGCAGCTGTGTGTGTGAGATCTGTTTGGGGCAAGCATCCCAGTAGGTGCACTGCTTCTTTACGCTTATTTTTCGTGTCATATTTTGACTTTGTTGGAGCATAGCTTGTTTATTTGTCACTTGTTTCTTTACTCAACAAAGCCACTGGACCCACCTGATTTTTTTTTTTTTTCGGGGGTGGGGGGAAGGGGAGGGTGAGGTGAATATTTTTATCTTTTAAAAGAGTACGAGCAAATCCTCAGCTGGAGTAAACTTCACTGGAATAACAGGCTGCCTGCTCCCTGAGTGATGGTCTGCAAACACTCACCGTATCTCCTGTTGTTACTGTAACAGATAACATGACAGAAAATGAGGAGCTATTTAAGGAAAAAATCCATGCACTGCTCAACACAGCTGAACGAGACTGGTTTGTCAATCCAAAAGATATATGGACTTTCTTTGGGTCTCTCTTTTTCTGCTGCACAGTATTCACAACTGTGGGTAAGTTCAGAGGTAAAGTAACCCCCTGCAGAACCAATTGTTATTGCTGCTTTCTCTAATGCCTTTCTTCCAGGGAATTTAAACAAAAACAACAGACCAACCCAAAACCCAAATCCCCTTGAATTTTTCCCCTGAGTATTGACGATGAGTCTGCAAGGGGTTCTGCAAACACATGTAGCTGAGTCACAGAAGCAAGCCAGAATTTAGTAACTAGTGATGGTACAGGCTGATTAGCTGCATCATTACATACATACTATAACATGTACTCATATATGACATACACAAAACTATTAAAGTGAAAAGAAAGCTCCATTTTTCAGTCAAACCTGATCCTTCCCACTATTGTGTGTTATGTTGGGTAACGTTTTCTTCACTGGAAGAGGTAATTCATTATGCATACACTGCTTTTCAATTGCTTCCCTGTTATTTATGTCTAACCGAGATTTGTAAATCTATGGCTCTATAATTAACCATGCTGTTGTTCACACTTCTCTGGGTTAACAGCACACGGCAATGTTTAAGTCATACCTCTGAAATATTTCATTCTGACTTCATATTTCAAAGGAGGACCTAGATCAAATAGGAACCTCTTTTCTGGTTTTGGCTCCCTCTGCATTGCTAAATAAAACTCCTCATGCTCATTCCCAAAGCTGCTTGTATCCCTTTGCTAATCTTTCTCAAATGCTGGCAAGTACAGACACTGACTATCTAAATTTGTCAGAATCAAAGCTGGATGGGAAATAGTCCCACAGCATTGTATCAAATTGCAAAGACATTTCTCCACTGCATTAGGATATACTCAAGATCCCAGCAAGGGTATGTACCTTAATGCAAAAGAAAATCTGAACCTTAAGAAAGAGCTTATCCTATACAAGGAATAGCGTGAGAGTTAATGTACTCCCTTGGAGCACGTAGGAGACCCTTGTGTGCTGCCTAAGTCACAGCAGAGGCTTGAACCTCAGACTCTGATGTCTTAGGTGACAGGTCCAACTCGGCTTCTTGCAGCCCCTGAGTTCGAAGACAAGTCATCTAGGTCGTCAGAGACACATACTGGAGATGCAGACCAGAATTCTCACCCCAGTGAATATTTCCTGGTGCAAAACCATCAGCTGGGAATGTCTGAAAGAGGACATTTTATCAGAAAGCTTTGACTTCAGCAAACTGATGAGAAACCATATTGTTGAAAACTTCTTGCCTGGGTATACTTACCCATCTCCATTAACATAGGACTTTACAAATGTCCCCATACACACTGACCCCAACATATTTATTTCTAAACTGCCATTATTTTTGCCCTTCATAGCACTGAGAATTAGCACAGCTTCCTCAGGTTTTGAGCAAGTTTGGGGATCAGTAGGAAGCCTGGAATATTTGTTGCTAATAGGTGGCTATTTCCATTGTGGTGGGTTTGTTATTTGCAATATTAGGAACTGATAAGTCACTTCAGGTTAGAGTCAGCTTAGCTATCTTTAATTATTTAGGAGAAGCGAGGTATCTAGTCTGAAGGTTGGTGGTCTGAACTGCTATCTCTTCACTGCCCACGGAGGCTGCCTAGTGGCTCAGATAGGCTAGATTTCTGGATAGCTAAATTTAAGCTCAAAGTAAGTTTTAACCCTTGAAACTGCACTAGGTACTTTTAATGCATGGAAATTGAGAAAAAAAAGAAAGGAAAATCACTTTGTACAATAACTGCAATAATTAATCTTCCCCAGTTGCTTTGGCAGTAAGGATTAGAATTCCCAGTTAGCCAGTGGGGAACAGAGTGACAGAGAATAAACAGTTTTTCAGTGCCTTGCAGCAAAGGAGGGACCAAGGTTGGATTCAGACCAAAGGCCATGGCAGCCGTTAGTGAAAACAAACATGAATGGAGGAAGAAAATGAAGGAAACCATAGCTCAGCATATGAGCTAACAAACTTACAGGCCAAGTACCTGCCCTGGGAGATTATCTAGAAAAGAACAATGTTTGTGAAGGGAGAGAAGAAATGCTTTATGTCTTTTTGGAGGATGAGAAGATAAATGGTTGTTAAAATTTAATACAATTAATATAATGCTGATGTTTTCTCCCACTGTAATAGAAAAGGACTAACTTACAATTTAAGTTTCATATCCAATATGTTAGAGGAAGGAAATATAAATACCAAAATTGAATTTAGGAGAAGGGTATTTCTTCTGCTACCATTTTATGTATAATAAAGGCAATGAGTCTGGTAGTACTTCCCTATTTGTTGTAATTTATATTTGTAAGCTTTAGCACTCTAGAATGAACATGCATTTCCTCATGTGATAAACATATGCTTCCTCACTTGATCCTTTGTTTTTCTGAGCACATTTAAGAGACTCTGAAACCTGTGAAGTCAGTGCAAACACAATGTCAGTACAACATATGCCATTAGAGCTAGAGCTGATGAACTAGGGGCAATTTCAAAGTCTGTTATTAGCTTACCATTCGTCACAAGGAGTTTTGGCAAAGAAATTAAGTTTGAGATAAGGATCTCATTGTCCCAATCTGATCCATAGTGCTGTCCCAGGTTCAAAATTCAGACAATCATCCAGATCTGAATCTTCCCAGAGCTCCAGGAGTTTCATGCCCAGAAATCATGCTGTCATGCTGTAAGGTCCTGGGGGCTGGCCAGGAGATGATTCCCCAGCTCCTCACACACAGTCCGTTACCTTCCCCAGTATCAGCTGTGGTCTCTTTGAGCTCAGCCCTCAGCTCGACTTCCCTGCGGAGAGACCCATGGACACGAGACCTCTCTTGCTGTCTTGCCTTTTGGATCCTTCTTAACCCCAATTCCCAGGTCAGGAAATCTTCCTGATAACAGTCTCCAGCAGGACACAGGCTGCACCCCGACCGGTCTCGGGCTGGCCCCAACCCTTTTGTTTCTCCTCCCTAAATGGCCTCTTGTTGTCAGGCAGTTAAGTCAAACAGCTGATCAGGTAGGAAGAGTTAATTCGACAGAACTGGCAAACTCTAAACCTCCAAGTGCTCGACGAGGTAGGATGCCTGCATTAGTAACTAGCATTTGAGACTCAGAAATTTTAATAGCTTCAAAGCAAAGCCAAAAAGAACAGTATGCTCTGGATTAAAAATTGACCTTTAAAATTGACAGCAATGAAAAGCTCAGAGGATGTGAATACCTAATAAATCACAATGTTCTCTCTCTCTCCCTTTCCCTTCTCTTCCTCTTTTTGTTTTGGTTCAAGGTTATGGTAATACCTATCCTGTGACACGGATTGGAAAATATCTCTGTATGTTGTATGCTTTATTTGGCATCCCTCTGATGTTCTTGGTCCTGACAGACATGGGAGACATCCTTGCGACTGTCTTATCCAAGTCTTACAATGAATTCAGAAAACTACAGTCAAAAATTCTAGCCTCTAAACTCTGTTCTGGATCCACATGTAACAAAGGGGATGAACTGAAATCAAGAACACAGTCTAAAGTAGTCATCAATGAGCCCTTGACTATTATGGAAGTGCTGAAAAGTCAGCCAGGTGTTAAAAAGAAGCCAACCAAATATCGCAATGCTGAAATTTTTGAAATGTTAATTGCCAGAGAAAATGAACACACAAAACCAGCAAGAAATAAAAGCATTGAGAGATGGAGTTCATGTCCCGAACTAGCCAGGGGAAAGACAATGTCCAGAGTAATGGAGAATTTTGACAAAATAGGGAAACAGTTAGAAAAATTAGATGTGCCCATTGTATTAATGGTGCTAGTTATCTTTGTGTACATCTCCTGTGCAGCTGCTATTCTTCCAAACTGGGAAACCAGGTTAGATTTTCAGGAAGCCTTTTATTTCTGCTTTATCACCTTGACAACTATTGGATTTGGCGATACACAACTGGAACATCCCAAGTTTTTCTTGTTTTTTTCCCTCTATATTATTATTGGCATGGAAATTGTCTTCATTGCTTTTAAGCTGGGCCAAGACCGCTTAATTGGTTTGTATAAAAAGGTGATTTCCTTTTGTGGGGAGAAAAAGGTGCCATCAAAGAAAGTATATCCAAAATAAGAGCAGTCATTTCTCCTTCACTTGTAAGCATTAGCAACTGCAATGAGATGAAACTGTTCCTGTGCATTTCTGCCTTGGGCTGACAGGAGGCATATTTTATTCTGATTTCCTCTGAGAATCTACTGTAAAATGGCTGAATACCTCAGGAGACTTTTGATGAAGGCATCTCCAGGGAGTACTTTCCAACAGGGTCTCATCTTCCCAAAGATGACGCATGATGAAAAAGCAGAAGACTCTCCTTGCTAGTGCTCCCTAGCAACTTCTGCAAAGCTCTGACTTTCAGCAGCCTTTCTGTCCTCCCTCCCACAGCAAGCCAGTTTAGGATTTTTTTTTTTTTTCAGCACTTGCTCAAGCAAGGCCCAGATCACTGTCTCGTCCTGCCACCTTGTCTGCAGCCAGGGACAGCTTGGTTGTGGCTGTAGGTACTGAACTGAGACAGCATGCTGCTGCAGTATGAGTCATCATCAGAGAGACTTGGGGGAAAGAAGTACGATCCCAGCTGCTCTTCCATCATGACTGCAGGTATTGCAAACATTGCACCTTTGTGTAAGCCAGGGGAATTTTAAAATGAAAGGAAGAACATCAAAATTTCACCTCTTTCTCTGTCCCCTGTCCAGAAATCAGTCAGAAAAATGTTCATCTGTTCGGGGCTGAACCCCCTCCTTTTCCCTCATGATTTATCGTATCTGTACTCAGCCCAGAGTTGCCACCTGTCTCATGGTGTCCAGCTATACAAGTGCTTATGACAAGTTCTGCTCCTGAGATGGCCAGGGGGGAAGGCACACAGCAAACCTGAAGGTGACTACAGCCGTGGAACAAAGCTCCATCTCTTTGCTGTTAAAAGAGCGCGAGGGTCTGGGGACACCGGTCCCAGAAGTCGTCACTCCTAATTCAGGTTTTACTCTGCACAGACTGCTTGACTTCTGGGAGTTCCTTGACCCACTCATAGAAAGGAAAGCCTACCTGTTTCACTGGGATGTGGTGAGGACCCTGCAGTTATATACTTGTGGAGCGCATTAATACGTGAATAATGCTGTTTCTTCAAGATTTTGCTTATATTATTAATAATCTGAATTGAGCTATCAATGATAGATAATTTTTTCTTTAAAAAAAACCCAGCCCACACTCTATAAAAGAAAACACTGACTTTAATTAACTGCCTCTCAACCTGTAAATTATATGCATGCCTGCTGAATGTGAACAACATCCTTAGATAGTAAAGCATGCTTGATTATGAAAGAATGTACATTATTCTCCATGGTAAATTTGCCATTTGAAGCTGAGATTTTCGGAATATTTACATGGCATCTTATCTCTGTTACACTCCATGTACATGGTAATTTGTATTCAGTCCTTATAAATAATTCGTTGTGCTTAAATACTGATGATAAGTAAAATATATAATGAGTGATAGTATATGGAAAAGTGCTTTATAAGAATAACAATAAAGAATACAACAGCTGGAAGGAACTCTGGTTAACTTTTTAATGTTTGCCGCAACTTTGGCTTCACATACAAAGTCCCTCCCTTCAGACTACTCTCATATTACTTTATTTTATGTCTTTGGATTAAAATCAGTGTAGAACTTTGGATCTGTGCCAAAGGTCTCAGAAATCAATGAAAAGACTCGGATGATTTAATGGGCTTTGGATCAGAGAACTGCACTTCCTGCTCCTCAGGGTTTTTCCTTGTGATATGCCTAACACTGCCAGCATTAGTAAGAACTGGTCTTTATATCATTTGACTAGTTTTTCTCATATCAGTGAGATCTCGTTTATGCAGAGGGATTCATCCTGAATTCATCCCCTGTAGACTTCTCACTAACGTGGTACCTTGATACCTTCACATTTACTTTAAGGACTTAAGTCAGGGAATTTTGGCTGGATTTTTGCATTAAGGATTCTGCATCAGATCATTCTAGCTATGGCCAAGGGATGGCAGTAAACAGCTTTCCTTCACATAGAACTTGTCAGTTATAATGGGATAAAAATGTATTTTATAGAAGGAGAGAGGACAAATCACATCGCCATGATCCTCTATAAAATGACAGTGCACCTGCCTCTTGAATACAATGCACAGCTCTGGTCCTTCACCTCCCAAAGGAAATGTAAAATTGGAAAAAGTTTATAGGCCAGGGAAAAGGATGAACAAAGATAGGGGACAACTTCCATATGAGACATGAAGAGTAGCTCTCTGGTCTGGAAAGAGGTGAGTGACTAAAAGAGAGATGTGTAACTTTATTTGGGCACAGAGGAGGGAAATAGGGAATGATGGAATGATTGTTAAACATCTTTCATTACGAGAGCTAGGGCGGCCAAATGAAACTTGCATGTGGCAGGTTTAAGAAAACAAACAGAAAGAAGAGAAAATGGTACTTCACGCAACATATAATTAAGCCATAGATATTCCTTGGCATGGGAGGGTGTGGCGATTCAAAGGTCACATTAGATCAATGGGAGGTGGGACAAAATCATGAAAGGAAAACTTGAAAAACAATTAAGTACAAACACTTCTGGCTCGATAATCACTGAGTCCCAAATTGGCAGATGAGGAAGAAGCGTTTCTACAGACTTTCCCGTCCTTGTGTTCTTCCTTTGCAGCCCGCTGTCTCTGAGACAGAATACTGGTCTGCATGGTCTTGTTCTGACCTGATTTTAGTGCCTGTAGTGCATGAAAACAGATTGTTATATAGCTAACAAAATACTCAGCAAATCTAATTTCTGAAGAGATATTTAGTTTCACATTTGCGAGCAACGTAGGCAAACCAGCACATTCTGATTCTGCAAAACATATCACAAAAAAATGTGATTTAGGCAACACAACACAACACAACCAGCCTATAGCAAATATAACATGGTCATTTGTCTTGTGTTGTGAACCTAAAGGAGGCTGGAGAGCTGGACACACACCCAAATGTCAGAGATAAAAAGGTATTTATGTCTTCTATGCAGGTGCACTGAAACACTGATCTCATACAAACAGGAATATCTGACTCTAATTTTCTTACTATCGAAGCTGGAAGCCCAGATGACAGAGCAGTACGCAGCAGCCTTGCGCTGACAGTGATTGCAGCGGTTTGGTCTGTATAGCAGGATCTGAATGTAGCTCAGTGAATACAGCAAGAGAGTTAATGAAAATGAAACAAAGTAGTGAGTAGTGGTTCATTTAGTGAGCCTCAGGCATAAATATTTATGAGTTGACTGCTCTTATCATGGCCTAAATCCTAGAAGAATTCACAGTCTCTGCCCCCAGAAGTTTTTATTCAACAAAATTGACATGGAAATCAGCTTTATTTGCATCAAAGCAGTACAAAACTTTTTTCCATCACGTGCTGCATGAGATGGTGGATTGGCCGTGAAGGGCTTCATGGAAGAACTTTTCTATCAGGAAAGACGTGACTGATGGGGAAAGAGTTGCTTGATGTGTAACCCACAAAGGATATGAGTTATTACAGACCCAGCTGGAGAGCTTTACAGATCAAATGCGCTTGGCGCTGAAGGATGCTGGATCAATCACTCCTGATTGGGCCAAGATGGCAGCTGTCACGAGCAGTTAGGAGTGGAGAGGAGGGTATTCCTGGTGTGGGAGTTACAGAGGGAGGGACGGAGGAATGAGCGGAAGGGGCAGAAAATTATCTTGGGCAGAAGGGGTAGAGGGAGAAAATGCCAGCCACAGCCGAGGAAGGAGCCATTTTCTGTATAGACATAAATATGGTGAAGAGATGCTTGAGAGACCGACAATACGGTGAGGGCTGGTGCCTCTGGGCTGGGGAAGGTTTGTGCAGCCAGCCCACAGCTGGAGAGCCCTTCTTAGATCAGCACGGTGGTCGGGGCGGTTGGGCTCCGGCACAGGTCTCGCTATCAGCAGCCCCAGGCAGGGCAGAGGAGTTTGTGCGAGGAAGCCTCCTGAGAGATAAAACAGTGGCAGAAAGAAGATACGGTCACTGAACCGAAAAGGCATTAATGAAACCATCAGAAATATTCCTCTTACTCTCTGCTTTGTCATTTAAAGAACGACAACCCATTCAGAAGCAACTTTTACATGAGTAATACGTCTAAGGATTCAGGAAATTCTTAATGGGATGTAGGACTTGTCATCTGTGTGCCAGTAGTTCAGATGTAGTCCAGATTTTAGTGGGCTCAACGTTAATAACATCTGATAGCACTTTGATGGCCTTTATGCTTTTTCAACTCGTTCCAGGTGGAGATGCACCCACATCACAAAAACACTCTCATATAATGAATGTTAATAGCACGTGTGGTGGCAGGCTCAGCAGAGGCAAAAGCTGAGACTCCAGCTGAGAGGAGTCCCTGTAGTCCCCTTTGCTTCCAGGTTCCCAGCATACCTTGTGATTCTAATTTCCAGACCGCAGGGTGCATCAAATGTAGAATGTGTGGCTGTTGCATGCAATATGAGTGGTTTGTGAACCCAGAATGATGAGTCTTACTATTTTCCCTGGCTTTCACAATTGGAACACTTTTATTTTTATGTATTATTCTTATTTATTATTATTATTATTATTGTTATTATTATTATTATTAAGCACCTCCACAAGCTGTACTCAGCTGTTCTGCCAGAACATACTATATTCTAAGAGCAACTTAAAGTATTTAGTTAGGCTACCTTACCTAAGGCTTCTTCCTCACCTTATGTACCACATACATGGTAGAAAAAATATTTCTCAAGCCATTCAAAATGATAGCCTGCATTACACCCAGAGCAAGGGAGATCAAGTTGCTCAGGATAAATTTCAATTATCTTTGTTAAAGTACATAGGCACAGATGGTGACAGAAATACCAGGAATTTGCTTCATCACTCATAGCAAGTAATGGCTGCGTGGAGACAACAGATCTCTCATATACAAGGCCAATATTTTTAGCATAGTGGCCCAAGATCTAAGTGCAAACCTTCATGGACAATGAAGTCCGTGAATGCATTGCTTGTGCGTGCCAATAGCTGGTTGTCTGCACGTGGTACTCATCAGAGAGTTTTAGGAAGTGCTTGGACAAATGTTAGTTGGCTTGTGTGCTCACGGTTTTGCATGCGAATGTGAGCTTTTTTTTTTTTTTTTTTTTTGCTTTGAGTTAAAAATTCAGTCCCTCAGTAGATAAAATCTAGTTCTTTTGAGGCTAGTTCATAGTTTTTCAAGCTGATGGAGCTCTCAGTGGCTGGGCACCACCAGAATCCTGCTGACACTGAACTTGTGCATAAACCTTTATGTCTGTGCGTTTTCAGGATGTACCAAAGACCAGAGGAAATGGAAAGAAATGAGCAACAAGGGAAGGGAAAGCAAAGCAAGAAGAAAAGAGTAGAGATTTGACAGTGAAAAATGAATTGCTGTGTTAAGCATCTACTGATGAGAAATCAGGGTAATGGTGTTGTCTAAGAACATCGACTCATTACATTATCTGCTTCCACAAAGTCCTGTGTGAACAGGAAAACTGAGAGAGAAGACACCACAAAATCAGCATATAAAATTGCCAATGTACTCGATGCGCTGCTGGAAGAGAGTTATTTGATCTGCTGTGCAATGCAGACTGTCATCATGCTCTCTGATCAGTGCCCTGTAGGGGAAAGCCACCCCTTTGCTGTCTTCTGTCACATGTGACAACAAGATTTGAGAAGCAGTGCCAGAGTTGGAGGCTGGGGCTCTGCCTGTGCGTTCCACAATTTCCCCACCTTACACTGTTCTTGTGGCAAGTAATAGAAGTTGTTGCTGCGACAGGAATTTGGGAGTTTGGGGAATTCGGTGTATGTATGAAGCCTTCTGCCCACCAGCTTGACTTTAGGCTGTTTTTCTCTTACACAACCATCCAATGTCTCAGGAGAGCATTGACTGCCTAGATTTCATTGATGCTTAATGAATAGTTTTCCAAATACACTTGCCAGCCAAAAGCTGCTGTGCTTCCTGGATGGTAGAACTGGCTGATGCCTGGATAAAAACTTCTGATGACACTTAAAAGAAGTTTGAAGAAAACAGAAGGTTTGAATATATCATAGCAGCATTTTCATAAAATGTTTTCAAAGCAAATCTGAATTTGTAGGAGCATGTTTAGCTGAGCTGCAAAATATTGATGGTCAAAAGAGGGCTTTTGAAAAGGTTTTAGCAACTTCATCCTTGAATGACTCCCTGAGATGAGCCATTCATGTGAGTAAGAAAGGAAGGACCTGAAAGATAAAGCTTTTTGTGATGCCCCCATGCTATTGCTGTAACTCCAGTTTCTCACATAGAGATGGTGACGTGCCAGGTGACTCTGGTGAAGAAAGAGGACTGGCTTTCTCCAGGGCTGATTCCAAGTTTTTCCATATCTCCCAGCAGAAGACCAAACTCTGGTATCATCTACTTCAGACAAAGAAATACGTGGCCTTCTATGTTAAGACAGCTTTGTAGTTACTTAGAAGAGGAAAAAAAAGAGCAAATGAAGGCTCATGAACTTTCCTTGGAGTTTAAGAGCAGGACATGATTTGCTGTACTAAGACGTTTGATTTACTGTCTGGGTCTGTAAATAAAAAGTGCGTGCCTGGGCTAACATTTGACAGCCAACAGCACTTCTTTTCTATCTGCTCTGCAAGAAAAGTTACGCTGCCAAATGCTTTTTACAGCAATTTGCTATGCTGATGAAACAAATATATTTTGTGCTCAAAGAGATTAAGGACTGGCATGTATACATGTTTCTACTTTATAGAAAAGCCATTTCTAAGTGCTACCTAAGAAGCAGAGGGCTGAATTCTGATCTTCTTGAAATCCATGGCAAAGCTCATGGTGCCTTTAGCAAAATCAGGTTTGGAAACAAGTGACAGATAGAATATGTTTTGCCATTAATCCCTTTGATCCTGGTTTTAGAAGACCAGTTTCATGTCTAAACTGCCACCCCATGGAAGGGTTTTTCCTACACACAAACTGGCTAAATTCCTAATGGTTGTTGCTTGTGTTTTCTTTTTCTAATGAAAGGGCTGGCTATTTTTCCTCACTATCAGCAGTGACCTGCAATCAGGACACGATTGCAGACCCTGGAGACAGGGAAACTTCTCAATGAAATACACCCAAGTTCTTCTTGGTCAATAATGGACAAACATAAGAAGTGTTTTATACTTACATCAAGCACTCTTGTGGTTAGTAATTATTTTTTCTGTGGCCATGTTTTGTCATTGGTTTTGGGCAGAGCTCCCTGTCTCCGTTCCCGTCAATGGCCCAGCACGCCTTCGGATCCTCAGGCAGAACCCGTGACGTGTGACGTGCTCCCTGGGACACCGTGGCTCACCCTGTGACGGGCCAGAATCTCACTTCTTCCTTGGAGAAGCATGGGCATTCCCTCTGTTGGCCTTGTTTTCCATTAAAAGAGAACAGGGAAGCAGAAGGACCGATATTAACAATGCTATAAACACAGCAACTAAGGAAGTAATTTATCTCAGTCTCCAGGTGATTTTAAAATAGATTTTAGGGATGATGTTCAAATAAACACTTTGACCAACTCTTGAGCTAAATCAAAGCCCAGTGGTTTTAAAGTCAGACATTTTATTTTTTTTCATTTATAAGCTTTTACTCATGGGAACAGGAAACCATGTTAGAAACTGTTCTCAGTATTTATACTGTTTGGAAAAAGGTGTCATAAAAAAACATTAGGGAGTCTGTTCCTGTAAAATTCTCCAGCCTACCACTTCAGACAGAAGAATTTGAAGTAGTTGACTTTGGTAAAAGCTTCTTTGATCCAAAAAATCTCACCTGCTTTTTGGTCTAAATAGCATCACCGAGGAGCTATACAACCTTTCATAGTACTTCAATTATAAATAAGGAGGACAAAAGGTTTGGGCCCTGATTCTGACTTCACTTTCAGCAGTTTCAGAGGGAAGCAGCTCTGTCAAAGTCAGCAAAATCATTAAATTATAAATGCAGCATGGGATTAGGGTCAGACTCCTTGAATTCTGTTAATAATTATTATTGCTCGTGTTTATTATTTTTATTATGGCAGTTCCTTGGAGCATCTTAGATAAGGACCTTAAGTAACCATCCTTTATCTCAGAGTTTCTAGCTCCATGCCTGCTGCAGCATGCATCCCTCTGTAACTAAAGCAGACCTTATCACTTCCTGCCAGTGCTGGCTAAGCAAGAAAGAAAAAATCTTTATGGCGAGTGTACAAATATGTGTCACTGGGTGATTGAGTAGATCTGTGAAGCAGCTGCGGTGTATTTCAAAAAGGAAGGAACCTAGTGAAATAGGAGCCGTCAATGTAGAAGCTTCATGCAACACAATGAAATTTCATGACAAGGAAAGTGTGTTCATTGCCTGGTTGTCCTGTTCCAGCTGTGTCACTTCACCCTACCAGCTGTGGTCCAGCTCATGGGCACTTGACCTGACCAATCAATCAGTCAATGCCTGACCAATGCATTAGTTTGGGGTGTTAGTATTTATAAATACCTGTTATGATCTCTACATAAACCTCTTGGATGACTCCTCTGAATATTGGGAAAAACATGAGTTTGTCAGTCTTCAGTTGTTAATTTAGCGTTCAGCAATGATCTGGATAGCTCTTGGTCAAGGTTCTTGCAGCTGCCTGGAAAGCTGGAAGAATGGGCTAATCCAACACAGCAAGAATTTGACAAGCACAGCGTGAGTAAAACATTTTTCCCCTCTCCAGAGTGGGGAAAGAGAAATGTGATAAACTTGCAGAATTGCAAATCATTGAGTACATTTTATGAAACTGGACTAGAAGGCATGTACATCAGGGAAGTGATTATATAGAAGTGTTTATGGTCGTTAAGATTATGTGATTTATAGTAAGAGAATCTGTATTCATGAGTCCATGAGCATCACTTGTTCACAGACAAGAACCAAGCTGGAAAGGTTGCAGAAAAGAGATCAGTCAGGAGAGCAACCACACTTGAGTGCTTGTTATTTGGTGAGAATGGACTGAGAGAGACTGGTAAATCCTCAGAGAAGACTTGTTTCAATTCAGAGCCTGTCTGACTCGCTCTCTGAAACTTTTGTCAAAATTGGGCAGATAGATGCTAAGCTGGGAGAGACCTTCATAGCAAGAAGGACTTGAAACAACATGATTTAAAGAAAAGGAAAGTAAAGCAGATTATGATGTCTGAGAGAGAGCTGGGCAATGCACAAACAGTCCGACAGGTTATAACTGTCAAATTTGGCAAGGAGATGAACTCCTGGACCTAGGATGGCCCTTCCTTCACTTCTGCAGTCCTATATGGATCTCTGGAGTTAGCAAAGCATGACGTATCTTTGCAGTCTGTTAGCACTACAGAGGTCTCCCTGTCCTTGCAGTCTGGAGAATACATCCCTGCTCCTTCCTGCAAGATTAACATAGAGATAACCTCTCTGGACTAGCTGCCTACTTTAATTTAATTCATAGTCCCAGAAAACACAGTGAGTGAAGGGAAGTTAAATTTGCATTGCAACTGGAAAGCGATATACACAAAATATTGTCCACTTGAGCTGAAGTTCTCTAAAACTCCCAGAGCCTTTTAAACCAAATAGGTTCCTTACTACCTCCTACTTGTTGAAAATAAAGAGAAGCCAGAATGCCAACAGAAAAGCAAAGCAGAGAAGCTGGTCGCAGCCTAAGTCTGTCTGGGCCCTGAGGGCACTAACAGGTCATAATGTCCCCCCCTGGGACTCCCCCCACCCTCCCCAGTTGCAGCCCAGGACCAGCGGTTCCTGCCCCAGCAATGGCATAGGATGCCAATCTCCAGCTCCCCACAGCCCTGCTCTGCCCAACCATGGACCCCCCTGAGCCGGGCTGACCCACAGACTGACGTCCCAGCCGGGCCTCTAGTGCTCACAATCTCAGCAATTTCTGTATCTACATATTAAGCATAAGTTCTACACTCTTGTAGAGTTGTGATCATTATTATATTGGGGGTGTCTTCTAATTATTTATCAGCACACTGTCCTCGTGGGTGCAGGAACTCCTGTCTCTGTTCCGCGGAGAGAAAAGACAAGAGTGGAAACATTAAATATTTTGCTTTGGGTTTGAACCTAAATGTGTTGGGTGTTCATGTGGGCTTTTTCATCATGATGTCCTCCTTCTGAGAGGAGGAACCTACATGTGTAAATACTCCACGAGAGTATCTGCTTTTGGAGCTGGGGTCTTCGATTACAGGAGGATGCTGCCTACCTTGCAGGTGAGTTGCTTCCACGTCTTGCCACCACACTCATCTTCGTGTACTCTGTGACTCCTCCTGCTTCTGGACATGCAGAGTTTAACTGCTCTTCCCATGGCAATAAAAGCTGAGGTGTCATAATGTACTGTTGATCTATCAAAATGTTTTAGCAATGTCAGATTCATTATTCTTTCAGCTGAGAGTTCACAAGCGCACATACGATCTGTTGCCTCTGTTAGGCATAGGGCAATCTTCAGAAGGACAGTCAAAACAAATAGGTTATGGCAACCAGTAAGTGCTTAAATTCCTAGAAAGGCTTTCCAAGTCATTGTGTACTTATGCTCTGACATGACCCGAAGACCATTCTGAGTGAAGGATATAATTTACAAAGAATTCAGTCCAGGTGGTTTAGCAGGCTATGTGCTTAGCTTGTAAAATAAATGGAGTCATAAATATTAATAAGTATCCTGAGTCCTTACCTAACAACACTGTGCTAGGAACCATTTTTCTGACTTCAGCTTTTCTTTTTGTTCTGGAGCCAGAGACCTTTGGTGGAGGCAATCAGCTAGGTAGGGCAGGTAGGCTCTTTGGGGTACCAGGAACCCCAACACACTGACAGAATGCTTGTGTTTACTGGCAGCACTTCCAGTTTGATGGCTGGTTCTTTGAAACTCATCTATATGTGGTCATCATCAAGATACAAATCTCAGCTATTACATCTCCTGTCCCCTCCCCTCCCAAAGTTTTACATTTCTAATTGTCCTGAGGGACATTAATTGTTTCCTAATGGGTTAAGCTCAACTTTCTATATATACACCATACTGTCTTGATGAATGTATCATCTGTATTTGAGGAAGTCCATAAGCATCCATTAAATATAACCTGGAACTTCACAGCCAAGTGCCTGTCTCAGTGTTCTCTGGATGCTTTACATCCTCTGACATGATTCAGATGGATCTCCATGGTGAGAGGACAAGGCGCTGCTTGCATAGCACAGGTAAACTCCTAAATTCAAGCGACCAACACCAATTGCAACTCTTATTTTCTTCAAAAGAAAAACAAGGACCTTAAACATGACCCTATCCCCGAATAATGCAGCTCCTGCCATTTAGTTGTACTGCTGAAGTCCTGGGAGATGCCTCAGTGCATTTCAAAGACAATACCATCGTTCAAGTCAAGGGAAGTATTGACTCAGTAAGGCCTGTGGACTCAAGGCCTTTAATTGCCCTCTTCTCTGTAATTGTGTGTGCAGAAGAGACCTGGTGATTCCCAGCTGTGGGCACTCCCCACATCTGCCTCAGCATCCGTTGCAACAGTAATATGGAAAGTCATTCACTGGAAAATAATACACAACAATAATACTCTATATTTCATACAGAGTATGGAAATAATGCTCTGTATTTCATGACTATATTTCTAAACCTCCCTCAAAGCTAAGAAGTTATAATTATTTAATGAACTGGGGAGATGAGGGATGTGGAGGAGTGAAGAGGCATGCCTGAGGTCACCCACTGGCAGGGTTCCCATAAGCTGCCAGCTCTGGGCTCCCAGTCCTTGATCTTACGAAATTTATGTTTTAGTCCTGCTAAGTGCTGGACTCAGGGGCTCTTAGTTAATATTTCTCATCCCTACCCTAGGCAAGGTGGGAGGAAAGAAAGGAGGGGAAGGAGAGGTCATTTCTCATTGAGTTGACTTAAAAGTAATCTGGAAATGCACAGGATGCTCTAAGTTAGGCTGCTCTCCTGAGACAGGGGCACTGCTCCAAGCCTTCATCCCCATCTTCAAAAGAGGGGAACCAAGCACGCTCGTGCCTGAGCGTGGGTGTCACAGAGCTACCCACCGTGAGCAGAACAGCTCTGCTCCGGTGCAGGCAGCGTGCTCTCTGCCTTGTCTCGTCTGGAAAACAGGTATGAATCCGAGGGAAAGTGCGAGAAGAAACAGGGCAGAATTGTCAGTACTAAAGTTTGCTCTCACACTTCGGGTCAGAGACCAGGTTGTCTCCTGCTGCCAAAGACTGATTTTAATATTTTGGCTTTGGCTATCTGCACCTCTCAGAGCTTGTGCCCTACCAAATCTACATCTTCACTGCTTCTCTTTAGTAGAGCTGGCATGAGCAAGGTGTGAAGTAAGCACTGACATCAGTAAATACAGAAATTTTCACACTGTGGCAGCACATTTGGGATGGGCAAATGCCCTGGATTTTTGCTAGGCACTTTTTTTATGTGGTGTCACAAGGCAAGCTGTGCTGACACAAGGTAGCACTGATTAGTGTAGTGCTCCCAACACAGCAGCAGCCTTTGAAGGAGAAGATCTGGGAATTTTTAAAATGCCTTGAGGAGTTCATGGGAAAGAGCTATGCCAGCCAGAACATCTCTCCTAATGGTCAGATTTTTCAGACAACTTCGTGGTGGGGGTTAGACACTGAAGGGATGCATGGGATGCTTCTTCCCACCACACAAAAACTCATCTCACTGGTGTAGGGCTGGTCCAGACGGCACCAGTGGTCCTACTGGTGCCAGAATCTGCTGAGTATTGCTGTATTGCTATGCCACATGTCTCTGCCAGGTCATACTCTCCCTATCTGAATGCACTTGAAGATTTCGACATTGGCCTATGAAGCTTGCAGAAATAAGAGTAAAAGGCTTGGAGGTATTTACTTCGGGGAATACCTAGGAAAAAACTAAGTTACTTGATCCCGACACAAGCCATCCTGGTTTGGGATTACGTTTTTCAGTATTACGGTTGCCACTGAAAAATAGTAGAAATGTATTTATGGAAAATGATCTTTTTCTTTAACATTTCTTCCTAGAAATGTCTCTTTCTTTCCATTCTTCACTCAGTAAGGGTGACAGGATACTCTCTCTGCAGCATCCCTTTCACAGCTCTACTTCTTTCTGGAGGGAAGTAAAGCTGTTCTTAAGTAACTGCAAAACGAAGGATGTGTGATAACGATTATGGTCTGACCTTCATAATCTCAGCCCTCAGAAGTAAGGTTGGAGTGATGCCTTTTTAGGTATTATTGTGGAAGAACCTTCCTTCTCATTTTGTTTCTTACAGATTCTGCTTTTTGTGCTTTTAACGGTGATAATATGAAATAAAAATAGGGGGGAAAAAAGAATTAACGATTAAAAAATTCTCGTTATATTAGCATAGGTGAGTTTTAGTGCAGGTAACTTTGCTTTTTGTATTTCCTATGTTCACTTAGAGTTACCTGTAATTGCAAATGCCTTGTCTCTATTTTTGTTGTTCAGGCTTGTTGGTTATTTGGGCTGGGAACAGAAAATCCCTTTCGTTCGGTTACCTTAAGCCACTAGATGGTGCAACCAGCCCTCGTTCCTTCGGGAGACCAACTGCCACCAGATGGCAACGGCTGGAGCTCAAGAGCTGCACGGAGATGGCTTGAGTCAATCTTTGCATTTAATCTAATCCTGACAGCCATTTGACACCGCCTCGGGATCTGGTCCTGCACCGCTAGTGTCCATCTGCTTTGGGAAGCGGAGAATGACTTAGAAAATTTTATGTGACGTTAGGAGCAAGTTGCTTTGCGTAGGAATAGCGGCATTTGTAGGTGGAGACTTTAGAAGCGGTAGCAGATGAATAAAGCTTAGGAAGGAAAGAATAGCAAAATGCTTAGACTTTACATAGAAAAGTCAATCTGTTATTAATTTTAAAGTGAGACCACAAAGATCCCTTAGCGTGATGCCTTACATTTACCTACACACAGGGAGCATTAGATTTTAGGATGCTCATCAGTCAATTCCTATTTTAACCCTTCTCTTAGACAAAAATATATAGCATGTGTCGAAACATCTCAAATTTCTTAACCATGGCCATATGAATGGGTAAACTGAGGCACAGAAATCCCAAAGTGATACAGCAGCTCAGGGCCAGCACCAGAAACTGGGGCTGGTGACTCTGCAGTGGTGCTGTCCCCCCACCCCGCCCCTCCCCAAATCCTCTTCTATTCCTCCGCAGGTGAAAAAAGAATTTCCTCCAGAGGAAGTGACGAAGCGTCTGTTCCTCAGCCAGACCCACCCAAACCGATATGGGAGGTGGCCAAGGAAAACTGAGGCCTTTGCAACCCTGGTTCATGCGTGAGGAACGCCAGGAGGGGTACAGCCACTGCCCCACGCAGCTGTGCGTGTCTCCAGGGAGAACCACTGGCTGCTGGCGAGAGAATATGATCTAGAACTGGGCACTTTCTGCTCTGTTTTTCATTTTTCATCACTTTGGCTGAATGACCTAAAGCAAATTACAGCCTTCCTTGGCTTCATTTGCCCTTATCCACTGAAGTGTGGTAATAATACCTTTGAGGACTGTGGCAAAGCCTCATATGCTGTTTGTTCAGCATATGTTAAAAGATTTAATTAATACTGGAGGAGGGACTAGATTTTAATTCTTTGTTCTCAGAATTGATCTCTACAGGCCTTTCTAGCATTAGAAAATGAACATACAAGCCATCTCGGACAGAAAGACTTATTTTGAAGTTTTTCTGTCTTAAAGTGCCAAAAAATCACTGGACAGAAAAAAAAAAAGAAGATAATAAAAAAGGCAAAACAAACCACCACCCATCACAGTAAAATTAAAACAATGGTCAAAACAAACCGTAACAGAGTCAGAACAATGTTGACTTCAGGGTGTGTTGGAAGACAGGGGAGCTCTTGGAAGTCATGTCACCAAGCATACCCCCTATACAACTGGCGGTGGAAGATGGATAATCACTTCGGGAGTTCAATGGGAGGGTGTTTGTTACCATTTCAGGATTAGGAACAGAGTGAGAAAGAAGAAATAAATCCTTTGGTACTTGATTTTCTTTGAGCAATAGCTTTCTTAAAATAAAGAAGCTGCAAGAGCTCACCCTTTCTGCTTTCTGGAAATAGTTGAGGAACACGAGTAATGTAAGGTGGGTAGGAATATGGTTGCTCCAGGAGTTTTGTTTGGACCAGGACTGCACTTGGAAGTGAATCTCTTGCTTTTCCCCACTTGCTGCACTTGGATTTGCACCCCAGAGTGGGCACATGGGATCCCTGGGAACCTGCAGGGTCCTCATGAGGAACCTGCCTGAAGTACTTCCATTGCTGATGGCTGCTGGGTCGACAGGAGCAAACCAGACCTCATCCAAGGTAAAACCCCTGAAACACAGACAGTGTGGACAGGAGTCCCCATTGCCAGCTGTGCCGCTCTGCAGACCTGCTCCTACTGTGCTGCTTTACTTGCTCAGGTAGACATGTAGTAACTGGTGCTGAATCCTGTCGGAGGCAAGGTCCAGGAAACTATCCCCTGAGGGTGAATACAAATGGTGATATTCATCCTACCTAACTGGAGTGACTGGAGACAGACAGAGGCATGCAGTCTGAGTCACGTCAAGACCTCCTTTGTGGTCAGAGGAGAGAAATTGGAATTTCCAACCCATATCTCAGCACTGATGAGGGAGAGAGCCCAGACGTCTTTCTTCTTGATGGATGAAACAACGTGAGACGTTTCTGTGCACACATTCTAGCAACCAGTTATGCTAAGACAGTGATTTGCTGTTGTAATATGGTGAGCATTGGTACCATGGCACTTATGGTCTTCCTTACCTTCCTTGCCTTTTCCTCCCTTTCCCTTCCATCCCCTGATCCTTCCAGCCCATCCGTGCCCGATGCTACCCCACACTGCTTGTTGTGGCACTTCTGCTTGTGTGGCCAACCTGGAAGCCGGATTAGGGATCGGATCCGATTGAACGATACCCTGAATACACAAGTTTTCTTTTCAGGCAGATCAGTTCCCCCATCGGTTTCACACCATGCCCATGAAAACAGCTGGGGGAAGGATGTTCTCACAACCACTCTTTAAAGCTGGAGTCACCACTGAGCACTTCTAAATGTCACATAGCAGCCTAGGGGTGAAATCTATGTCTCCACCCAGATTTCACACTGAAACAGCATCCCTGAGATAGCCCCCTCAATAAGTATCGTGCCTTTTTTCTGCTGTGGATTCCTGGCCTTCATTGGAAGCCTCCAAACATCATTTTTACTTTACAGGTTATCTCTGAAGCAAACTCTGCCATTTCCATCCCGCTGCAAGCAGTGATTTTCCTATTCTGTAGCTGGTCAATATTTGAATTGGCAAGAAGGTGGGTGTTTCAAAGGACAGATAATCTTTTGTTTGTTCTCTTCCAACCTTGCTCATACTCAGCCCAGACTTCTGCTTAAATGTCGCCGGTTTCTCTTATTATTGTTATTTTTAGTGGAATTTAAGTTGCAATGGTAGAGGCCATAGGGCTCGAATCATTCCAGCTAATAGTTTTGGTAGCGCGGCTGATTATAACTGCATGAGGCAGATCTGATGTAAATACACGAAATGTCAGCTCCGGCACCACCGCCCCATCCCAGAATAACACCGACCTTACCACCCCTTTAAACGCTGCTCCCGCTGCTGAACTTTTCCTGCCCTGAATGCAGGAGGAAATACAACGCATGGGGAAATATAATGGCTGCCAGCAATGGCAATAAATAGATCGTGGATGACTCCGTTGAAATCGGGAAGGAAAAGGAGACGTTAACCAGCGGCGACGTGCTCCTAAGTGTCATTCCCGGGCCACGGAGTACGGCGTGCGACCTTGGGGTACCTTTCTGTGAGGAGGGGGGAGAAATGGGCGCAGATCCCTGCCGATGGCCCCGTGCTGCCTCCTTCACCTTCCCCGCAGCCTGCCAGCCCTGCACGTTTGCAGAGGTTTCTCTGTGTTTGCTTTCGAAGGGGGGGAGACAGGGCAGGTGCTGTGGGTGCAGAGCAAACACAGCGGCCACCGTGCCCTCCCCCTGCGCCCGTCCTCCCCGCCTGCCTTCTCCCCTCTCCCCTCCAACGTCTCCCACCCCGAGCAAACCTCACGTCGGTTCGGACAGAAATCCAGGCAGAATTTAATGTCGCTTAGAGCAGCGTGAACTTGCCAAGGAAGGCTTCAGAGGGAGAAAGAGAGCGATGGAGAGCAGGGCAGCGTCAGCGCTGTGCCAGTCGGGCTGCTGTGCGGATCCACGCCCGCACAGGGGTGCACAGAAGGGTGAAAACTGACCCAAATTCACCTGCCCGCCACCGATTTATCACTCTGGGCTTTGTCAATGTCCTCATTTACGTTTGCGCAAGCCTTATCTGTGACTCCGTGACTTGGAGCCACAACAGGCCATATTTTCCCAGGCAGTGGTTATTGTCAGATAAGAGTAAGAGAAAACAGAAGTGCAGTTCATGCACAGGGGGAGATGGTGGCTGTACGTGTACAGAAAATAAGTCCAAGCATTAATTTTGCTATCTGCCCAATGAATGTTGCTTCTTTTATTAGAAAGGAATGACGGGAAATCACTAACAAAATGCTCAAGAGTTATACCGGAGCAAGCAAATTATTTTGGTGAGTATTAGTTAACATTTGTCAATTAATTTGTTTTGGGCAAACACAAATTTTAAAAAGAGCAAGATCTGTTCCCTAAAGGTACCATCTGAACACCTACCATCAAAGCATTGTGCTTTAAATAGTGTCGTATATCCATAGACAATTCCTGGCAAGGCTTACGTCACCCAGAAAGGAAACGTTTAACATTTAAAAGATGTCTTTGTTTCTGTTTATTGACCCCCTCTATACACTTCAGACCTGGTTCTTTCGCTGGTTCTCCAAGTTCTGTATATAGAACTGACAAATAGAAACAGAAGCATGTTATCTGTGTAATCAAATAAAACTAAATCACATAGAAAAGAGTTTCTAATATTATCAGCCATTTACACTGAATGGCTTGTTGCCTCATAAAGAAATTCAAATTAATTACAATATTTGATAAATACCAAGAAAGTGTGCTCTGCTTGTGCAATATCCACAAAGAGACGTTTCAACTACAGAATATTGCTTCTGCTTTTGTAAACATTTTAAATACAACACTGCTAAGTGGTTAATAGAAGTGCTGTTTGGACTTAGGTAGTCATGTTCAGTCTGCAATGGAACAAACTGCTCAGCTCGGTGCTGCCTAATAGAGGGGTGTTGCTAATAGCAATGATAAATCCCTACTGATGTATTAGTATCTGTATGGAGGTAGCTTGTAGTCCCAGTCCAGGACTAGAAGCCCTTTATGCTATGCACTGTATAACTAAATAATATAAAGGTAAGGACTGCCCAAAGTAGCATATAATCTACATCAAGCAGAAGAGAGGCAGGGAGAGCTGCATTAAGGAGCACAAGGGGAAAAATGGCATCATCTAACAATCAAGCAGGCAGCAATTTCTACGTGCCAGATGTCCACCTGCTTGCCAGGATTTTTCTGCTCCTCGTGGGCTGAAGGATAACACTGTTGCTTTAATTTTTCTTTGGAGAGTGCTTTTGGTGTCAAGAATAACAGGAGAGAAAGCACAAGATATTTCTTAGAAACATAACAAAGTCTGAGCATCAGCAGCAAGGTGAAAGCATCCTGGTAGCACAGAAGTGCCCAAGGACACACCTTCAGCCAGGCGCTGCGTTTATTTGTAGCAGCGTGCCTTACTTTGGTATTCATGGACACAGCCACTGCACTTTCCAGCAGGTGCAGTAAATGCAATTAGTTGCTATGGATATTGATCCTGCCTTTAGAGTCTAACTTTGAAGTTGTTTCGGGTTATCTGAAAAACAGAGATGTAGCGTGATGCTTTGCCTTAACTATGCTTGCAAATTATTTCTTTTATCCTTGATTTTTCCCTTTATTACTTTGCTTTCTCTTTTTTATTTATTCTTGAGAAGAGAGAGTCTATGCAAATACTGTGATTTGAAAATAGAGGCGATGGAGGCAGCCTATTGAAAGCTCCTTTCATGTAGATGTAGGCTCTAGCAGAGCTAAATTAGAGGTTGTTTTTTGCAAAAAGTGGAAGTTGGACTACCTGATTATCTTTGACAAAGAGAAGGCACATGGGAAGCAAACCATACAGTCTTTAATGATAGGTGAAATTAGGGAGATGTTCAAGCTACGTTTGGATTCAGAGTGAGACTGGGAACAGTCCAGAATTCAGAAGATGTCCAGCTCCTAACAAAAACAAGGGCTGTTTACAAATACCTAGATGTGAGCTTTGCATTTCCAGAACTCCTGAAGTTTACAGGAGCTTGATTCTCAGATCCTTGGCTTGGGTCTCCTCTCTCTGAAAGTACGTGGGATCTGCTACAATATACTTACATGACAATCTAAGAAGATACAGAAAGAAAATAAAGTTTCTAGAATAACAGAGGTGTACTTGTCAGGTTAATGGAAGAGAAGACGCAGTGCTCCGTGAGATAATTTTGCATCTGAAAAGTGCTTTGAACTATCAGGCCTGCATTTGAATCACTGCAATCCAAACAAAATATTATTTCACTACAGCCAGATGGTTGACAGTGTGTTGTTTAATATTTAACATAAAATACAGCAGAAGGATGTGAGGCCTCTTGCAGTTACAAAGAGGGAAGGAAATTCCAGTGTTCACCCTGGGCCTGATCTATGGTCCTCTAGAAAAAGAGGAAAGGCTCTTCAGAAATGATGCTAATTCAGGTTTCGTTTGCTGTAGATCTGTAGCAGACAATCAGTGGTGTCCAGCAGACAGAAAAGTGGATCAGGGAATTTTGGAGATATAAACAAAGATGTGGGCAAAATGTAAGCTACATTTTAAAAATCAATATTTAAATTTGGAAATTTAGCAGTTACAGGTATACAATGTTGAACAACTATTTTCTGTTAATATTTTGGTGCTTCATATTTTTATCAGAAGCTTTTTCTTATGGTGATTGTTCACAATGTACTATTTCAAACATCCTTCATTTCCCAAAAAAGGATTTTTAATGAGACTACTAGGAAAAGTTATCAGGAAACACATCATTACTCAGAAGCCAATTAGCACCTCCATCAGTTCTTCACCTTCTTTAGTGTAGGCTATCTAGGTGGTTAATTATAATTGTAATTACAGTTACAGATATAATTTGCAGCTTTCAGTGGATATCTCTAACCTGGATTCCTCATGAAAAAGGCACAGAAAGAGAAGGAAAAAATGAATGAAGATATGCACTCCTGCTAAAATCCAGAACCTTTTTTCCCCACGTCAGGGACTTAAATAATGAACTAGACCAGACTGCAGAGATGATATTCATCTGTAGTGCAAGTCAGTGTGCTGCTCTGTCCATTTCCTTTTAAATCCAGAGTATGCCCACAAAATGGACAAAATGGGATTTATGCTTTAAATCTGTGTATAATTCTTGTGTGAAGCACCTGTAGTACCTGGATTTCACGTCACTAACTGCAGTCATTTCTGAAAACGCAAACCCCACTTTCTTTATATAACAATTTCCTTTGATAAAAAACAAAACAAATGTAGCCTGTAAACCTGCAAGTGCTTATCCATAAAGCTATTCTTGTCCATAACTTCACACATATGATGGGACCCCCTAGAAGCTAAAAATCAAGCAAGTGTGTGCAAATATTCACTGGCATAGAGCCATAAAGCTCAGTAAAGGGCCTGAAAGTTGAAGGGAAGAGGTTATGAAAATGGCTTTCCCTTAATTTAACTGAATGAAGCAAACAAACCTTTGGAAAATGAAAATGAGGAAATCAGATAATGAATAACTATAAAGGCTCATTAGAACTTAGACGTGCTCCCCTCAAATATAATTATGCTTAATGTGATTTCATCAAATGTCACTGAAGAGCTGGAAACTCATAATGATGAAACACTTTTCGCTCCTTCTGCCCTTCAGTGAGAAGGTCTCATCAGGCTTTATAAATATTGACAATGACTGACTCTTCCTGCAGGGAAAATCTGGTGACTGGAAAACATGGATGCTTAATCTAATACACAGCCCAGCCAGCGTCACACGTCGGGTGCGAGATCGAGCCTCTCGGCCCCACACCGCACCGCTCAGCCATCCTGCCTGCATCCCACACACCCGCAGAAAGATGCTGCTGCTGCCTCTTGCTCCAGCACCCCCGTGTCAGCCTTGGATGGGTTGCAGGTCGACCTGCCGTACCTGGTACGTGAGATCCTGGAGCAGAGGAGGGACAGCGATGCTGCCCCGTGCCTCTAGTAAGGTACTTAAGCAGGTGGACCCCCCCGGTGATGCTCAGAGGTGGGAAAGTGTGTCAGCTCCGCTCACAACTCACGTATCAGGATGCTAAACGTTCGTCAGACCTGGATATCTAACTGTGGAACTTCCCTCCCCTAAACCATTTAAACTTTTCAGTGATTAACTAACCTGCATTGGATCAAAACTTCGGTTGTGGTGAGCTGCCATTGAAAGCTGAGGAACTAGAGTGATTTATGACTGGCCCCAAATATTTCATATGTGATTGGCTTTGCTCACACAGAAAAATTGAAGGGGAAATTAGATAAAACTATATAGGTTATATAAAACCACACAAAGCCAGGATTGTATGACAAAGAAGATATTCCGTATCGCAGAATCCTGATTTTACATAACTTCTCTCTTTCCTTTTCAGAAAGGTAGAAATGCTATACAGTGGAAGTTTTATACCCTTGATGTCATGCACAGAGGAATCCCTTCACTCCCTTTGTAGAAACACTCCCCTACTCACAGGCTCGTCCCTGGGTAAAGATGGATGTACTGCAGGTTTTTAAATGCAGTGTTCAGCAAATCACATTGTTCCATTTCGTGGCTTCTATGGTCTTATCCATCATGTTGCATTCTGCTATATTAAAGAAAAAAATCTCCAGTTGCCAGACTAAGCCTTTTTAAGGCTTTCAGGGAAAGCTCTGGGTTCAGCTTAGTTTTTACAGTTCATGGCTTCTCAGTTGGAACAAATGCATCTTTTGACTCAGCAGTGGCTTCATTATTTACTGTTAACTTTTCAACATGAAAGGGCTGAATCGCTCCCTTCCCTGACTCTGTGAAGAAGCTTGGTACTGCTCGCTGGCTCCCAACGACCGAGTAGAGTCTCTTATGACCAAGTAAAGTCATATAAGAAAGTAAAAGTGTACAAGAAAGCATTTTATTGAACTGCTTCCCCCTGGAAGGTCCATGGAAATCCTCTAGCCCATGTACTATTGAGAGCTCATCTTAGGACTCCTGTGCTCCTGAGAAGCTATTGCTGATAGCAGATCTAACACCCTGAGAAAGATTTGGTCCTTAAAAGAGGAATCTCACACAAAATTGTGCTGCAAGCTTGCCAACGGCCAGAACTTTCTTCACTGCTTGGAGCTTTCTGGCTCATATTTCCTTCCTTTTTTACTGAATGCATTTAACATAGCTTTTGCTCAGTCGGAATCAGAGTTCATTAATACTTTTGCTCTTTGTGTCCCTATGGAGAATATCAATAAAGACATTAGGGAAAACTCGGCCAAATATGCTGCAATACAAATGTGCAGCTGCAATGCATACCTTATATGAGGTTTCACATCTCTTTGCTAAGTAGGGTTGAAAACAAAACTGCAGAGCACACTTTATATATATAGTGTACCCACACATACATATAAATGTGTTAATATATAAATCTGATATTACATGTTCGTGCTCATAGACCCCCTGCATGTACTATGCAAAATTACCTATCACATTAAGACTGTAAAAGGCTTACAAAAGCTCAAAAAAATGACAGAAAGTAGGAAGTAGCACAGTCAGTTTTGATGGCTTCCAACATGAAATGGTAACCTTTGTTTTTCAGTTATGTCAGTACAGGCCAGACATTATGCGTATGGGCAAACCCTGCTATAGCTAACGGAAATATATCCATTAGGAGCACCAATTTATTCTCTTTTTGGTTCTATAAAGCAAAATAAAATAAGTAGCAAAGCAGGCTTTATGCTAAGGGAAATGCAATTTTGAATTTAAATGCATGGAAGCAGTTCTGGGAACGAATCAGGAAAGAATCATTTGCTCAGTGTTTTGGGGGTCATTAGTCTGTAAGACAGCACAGTGCAATTCAGCACAGCCTAAGTTTGCCAGTGATGGTTCTCATAGACCATGGAGCTAATTAGCCCCTCTGAAATTCCTGCTCGATCCCTTGTGGATTTCTTTCTGAGAAGCCTCAGAAAGTCAGTATAAAAATTCCTCTTAATGCTTTACGTCTCCAGTTCACTCTAATTTTCAAAGTAGGATCAGGAAGAGTATTGCAGTCTTGAAGATTACGCACAGCTCGCCACCCTTGTAAACACACACGCTATTCTGATCCTTAGTATTGCTGCCATTAATAAGAAAAAAAGGAAAAGGTTTGTCCTGCTTTGATTTTCTATTGCTAAAGTCAATGCTGAAGAAAAGAGGATGTGTAAGAACCCCAGCATTTGCACCTTCAGGTCCGGGCTGTAAGCACCACCAAGCACGCGAACACTAGCGATGAGAACACCGTGGATTTCAGTGGCTCTTCAGGGAAGCCAACAGCTCTACTTACAAAAGAGCTAATCGTTGTACGCCAGAGTCCTGTTTTCTGCTGTTTCCTTCACTTACTGCATCTTCCTTTTATCCCACCCTGCTTGCAATGTCCGTCGGTGCCTTCTGCTACCCCGAAGGCTTTCTGTGAGCAACCGTTACGAAGATGCCCTCTGCCAACCGCAGCCCAGACGCGCTGTCTCAGGATCAAGCCTTATACCCGTGTTATAAACTCAGACTCTCACAATTATTTTCTTAGCAGACTGACAACATGTTTTCTCTTCGGCTGAGCAGTGCCAGCAAGCAGCTGCAAAAAATTACAGGCTGTGAAATCTCTCTGTATTGTTCCCTCTGCTAGTGGTAAGGATCTGTTGGAGCTGAGATCCTTTCCAAATGTGTAAACTGTTCTCCCCAGGAATACTCTAGCTAACTCTGCTCTAACCAGCCACTGTTGGGTTATTTCTAGGCATTAAAAACATTTTCTTCCAATGAACACATTTAGGATTTTCTAATAGCAATTTAAACCTAATCTGAGAATGTCTGGAAGTGGAAAATGACTTCTACATGCTGAGGATAGTGTTCCATTACCAGTAATTTATTGTCTTTAAGAGCATCACTGGAACATTTATTGACACAACAAAACACAGACATTTCTGGTTTATTGTAAAATCTCATTGGGCTCAGCCATTTGTGACTAAGCACAGCAGTGCAGTTTATATTCCCAGGCAGGGCTTCCTATTTTTCCAAGTGTGTTTAGACTCATATGAAGACTGTATAATCCAAAGGACAAAAAAAAATCTATTGAAAACAAATGCAAAAACACATGCACTCTTGGCAGAAGAAAATTGAATAAGATTTTTAAAAAGGAATTTGGCTGAAGAAATTTACTACAGCATTTCCAGTAGTGTATGCAGGTATCTAAGAGATTATGACAGATTTGATGAAGCAAAGGATTTCAGTCATTTCAGATCATAAATCATGTTTTTCTGTGTTAGGAATTGTAATTTAACAAGCTCATGTAAGATATAAACTTAGTTTGTGTCTATTTACTTGACTCCAGAACAGATATTCCAGAGAAATATAATCTTTATTAAAAGGTTACAGAAAACAGCACTGTTAAGAGAGCAATTTAAAAAAACCCCCAAACTTAAATACTTATTGTTATTGCTAGCAGGTTTTTAGGACCCAGTCCTGCAAAGTCATACTTTGAGGTCAGGGATTATATGTGTGAGTAACTGTTAGGGCTGTCAAAGTATTAGAGTAGAAATCTTCCTTGAATTTCATCCATTAGCAATGGGTGAGGAGGGAATAAGTCCCTGGATGGTTTTAAGCTACTTCAGATGCCCTACAACAGCCAAGTGTTTGTTCCAGGTGTCTAAGGAGATCCTGAGTGAGTCACATGTAGCTGAGAGGTAGAGCTCATCCACCCCACATTTCACTGGTATTTTACTGCAATATTCAAAACAAACTCAGAACCAAAGTTTGCAAGAATTCAGAGCTGTCCAATGTCAATTTTTAACCTTCAGATCTTTCAGAGACAGTCCTGTGTATTTCTTTTGAATGTATTTATTTCTTGGTATCTTTGACCAATCTGTCGTTCAACCTGACCTCTATCACCTTTTAAAAGGGAAACCCATTGGTTTGTCTGGGAGAGCCACATTGCTCCTACTTGCAGAGTTACACCTCCCTTGGTTTTTTCTGATGTTCATTAGAAATCTTTTGCTGTGTTTGTGGCCAGGTAGATTTAAATAAAAGAAAACAAGCTGGTTATTTGACGATATCTCTCATGGAAGACTTTGAAACATAACTTACATATGTTAACTAAAAAGGCTGTGCGAGGCTACTGGAGATTAGGTAAAGAGCATTACACACATTATACTGAGGCAGCAAGTGATTATGTCGTGGGCTTGTGACTTGTCCCAAGTCATATAGGTTAGTGTAGAGAGAGGCAGGCACAGAGGGCAGTTCAGACCGCAGCAAGGGCAGCCGCCCTCTGAAAGCGCCCGTCACCCTTCCCTGAGCAATCAGGGAGCCCAAAAGGGAAAGAGGTAGGTGGCATAAACCTCTCCTCTTCTTCTGCCATCTCACCTTTCCCATACGACCAGGATATTTTATTTAAGACCTTGTCCTTCTGTAAAACTATAGCAATTCCCTCCAGACCAGGCAGTTAACATTTCTCATTGACTGCATTTATATATAACATACTACATACAGGTCTGAAGAGATTTTATTTATGCCAGCAATATAAATAAGGCCACACAAAAGCTTTTCATCTCCCAGCTAATCTAGTATCTTTGATGCTGCATTACAGTTGTTTGTTTTCTCACAAGCTCTGAATGTTTCTTTGTGCTCTTATCCCGTAATTATTTCATTAGGATCCATAAAGCTGTTGCATCAGCACAGCACATTCAGCCCAGGTGTTGCTAAAATTATAATCTATGGGAAGCAATCACACTATTCAGCAGCCTGCAGGTCATGCCTGCTCTGTGTGGTTGGCTTGTCTTTCATTATGAATTTTCCATGGGGTTTAATCCAGGATAATATATTTAGATGTAAGTCTGGCAGGCAATTCAGGGATTTTAGAGTGGCTTCACTTTCCACAATGGATGGGATTTGCTCTTAAATGTTAATGAAGTAGGCCGACTTTTTGGAGCCACTTCCACTAATGATGATTGTGTATTTGGGGGATTCTACTATAATATCATAATTCTTAAACACGGAAATGAAACCTTGTTTTATTTTATTGACACTCAACTCGTCCTTTAGAAAGACAAAGTTACAGGTTGGTTTAACCTTTTTACACAAGCAGAAGCCAGCTGTGCTAAAACTGTGTTAAAGAACAAGGCATGGATCCACGAGAAGTCCCAGGCAGCCCACCGCTTAGCGTGGCAGCCCTGACGTGGCTGCTGTGCCCTTGTGACGTGGTGTGCCATCAGGTGCCATCAACACCAACCCATGGGAACCAGAGGTCCCTTTACAACAGCACACGGATATGGCTGAGCCAGCCAGCAGGTTCTGAAACGGTTCATTTTGGTCATGCTGGAGGATTTTGTAGTGAACAGGCTGAACGCACTGTCGGGGAAAAAGCAAGCATGAAAATCCTGGACAGAAGAAACCCAACAACTACCTGGCCAAGAGTTTTACTAAGTCAGGACCCCTGGTATGGCTCTCAGGCTCTTGCAACACACTGTGCCTTATCATGACGGCCCAGCAACTGAACTGAAATGCAACCAAGAGGTAGAAGTGCCTCATCATATGTTTTAACCACCTTTCTTTCTTTGTTTGCACATCTTTCTTTGTGCTAAATGAAGGTTTACAGATCTATGGGAGGTATGGACCCACCTCTTCACTCCTGGCGGTTTCAAAGATATGTGGAAAAAGGAGACCCTGCCCTGGCCATCCTATCGGAGGCAAATATTTCACATAACCCCCTTCATTGACTCTTGAGTGATGTCTGGAATGTACAGAGATACTTGGGTTGAGTTCAAGCAGGATATTCCCTACAGCTGGTTCAAGACCTGGCACAAGTATTTCCCTGCCCGGCAGTCCTGCTTTGTATGTTTCCACCTCTGCAGTTCTGCGTTGTGAGCTCTTCTGGCTTTGTGACTGTCGCTGTCTCTGAGTATTTCCTTTTTTCTTCCAAGACCACAGCTGATGGGGAATGCATGTCATACTTCAAACTTGCCTTACCTCACTGTCGGCCTCTCTTTTGCTCAGGAGACCCCTGCATTCGTGCACTCAGCCTTGGCCAGTTCTGCGAAACTAATCGGTGCTAATGCAGGCAATATGTTCTATGCCAGCAGAAAGAAGAGGTTGAATACACTTTCTGATGTAGAGCTATGTTGTGGCAAAGGGCTTACGATGTGTGCGAAAGCTGGCTAATCTTTTACCAGTTGACAAATGTTAAAGGTGAACAACTACTTAAAATTGACCTTAAGGCTTCCTGTATGCTCTGAGTTACTGCACAGGCTGACGCCTGGGCTAAAAAAGCAGGACGGTATTTGCCTCTGAAGCCCAGCCACTGAAGGAAAAGCTGTTGCTTCTTTTCCCCACAACCTGCTCGTCCTCTGCTTTGCCTTCAGTCTTCCCAGGGCGTGCGGCTTGTGCACCGTTACCTGAGTAACTGATGCCCAGTGGCATCTTACACGCACACACCTATATAAGCAGGCGCACACACACACACACGCAACCATTTATGTGCATATGTCTCTGTGTGTACAAATACAAACACATACTACATTCTTATTGCTAACCTTATTTCTTAATATATGGAGTTCACAGTTTGTGCCTGGAGGGGACTGGGTTTTTCTTGCAAAGCCACCTAAAAGGCACCAGTTTCAAAAGACATGTAAGCGGTCAATATAAACACAATTTACATGCAATGACTGAATTCCTCTAAGCTCCAGGGATAGGAAAGATTTTTTTGTCAGCTGCCTTTTAGTTTCAGACAAATTTCTGAAGAAAATAATTAGGTTTGTAAAACAGAGGCCAGCATGTCTTCCCATTGATCACGGAGCTAACAGTGGGCTGCCCTCAGGGTTGTGTTCACTGCAAACAGAATACCAGCTTGGAAAGAACAGATAAAACAAGGTGTTATTTAGCCTAGTTATCTTCCAGCTTTTAATGGGCTTGGCAGACCCTCTTTTCTTGTCAGAGCAATGAAACCTGTCAGAGCTAGACCTCACCATCGCTAACCTGTGGTCAGTAATACCGGAGTGGTTAGACAAAGCCTGCCACGGAAAATGCTAAAAATAGCTTCCCTGGCCATCTTGCAGCACGATGGCTCTCCTGACAGATCCCGAGGACAGTCATGTTAAATCCTCAGCATCACACAGCTCTTGCTAGTGTTTGCTTTCAGGAAGGAAAAATATTCTGGGTGCAAAAAGCCAGCAGAGGAATGATGATGTTCTGGGGTGTGGGACTAACGGGGACTGCCCTTCCCTCCTCACGTGTCGCAGACAGGCAATAGGAACACAGCACTAGAAGGCAGGAGGAGAAATCATGGCCAGTGCTGATATCTGACCCCTCCTTCAACAGTTTTGGGTTTCTTTAGGTTAAATTTTCAAGCAAGTCTAAAAGGTGAGGATACCTGAGGCATACCATTGCACTGATCAAGCATTACTGGTGTTTTTTCTGACATGACTTTAGCTACTGTACCCACATGTAGCTAAATATTTTCTCATATATAGCTAAATATGTTCATGCTATAACATGCTAGCTTAAGTATTACAGGCTATGTGTTTTCTTCAGGGGTTTAGACAGGGAGCAGGGCAAGCAGTGATTTTTTACTCAACCACTTCCCCAACTCCAGAGTAGCCAGATGTTTTTTCTAAGGTGAATAGCAAAATAGTTTAAAAAGTGAATTTTAGAGGAGGGATGTTGTGCTGTAGAATAAAATTTCCTAGTTCTGAAACACTTTGAAAATTTCAAACCCTCACTGAAACTCTTACAATACTGTTTCCCAGCCATATCAGCTTTGAGTTGTGGGTTGGTTTTTTTTTTCAGTGTGAATGGTACAGAGAAAACCTGAAGGGACTGCATCTCATGCACCTCAGACTGCTGCTGCTACTCTGGGCCAAGACTATGTGTGAACAATATTTTAGAATAAGTGCCCTAACTTGAAAAGCTCTACTTTTTAACAGGTTAAATTATTTACTGCATAGAGATAGCCTATGCCATTATGTACTGCGGTCCAGGATTTTCTCCATGACACATCTGTATGTCTCCTGACGTCTATCACTTCCCATAAACGTCACAACAAAGCATCACCTATTTATCTTCATCTGTCCTTCTACCTCTCTTCCACTACAGCCTTCCTACATCTCTAAAAAATTCCTGCCACAGTTTCTTGGTGCATGGGGAAATGGCTGCCTTATGTTCCTACATGAAAATTAACGTCTTTGTTCCTGTGCAAAGGGGAGCAAGTGATGTTTTCCTTCTTTTTAATGGAGACACATGAGCTCTGTAATATCTTTTCTTCCCCCGCACACCCTGTCTCCACCCTGAGCCTTTCTGGCTTTAAAGATGAACCCCTCATAGTCTCAGACCTGGTTATCATGCACACCGTTGTTCAGCTAAATAAATGCTTAGCATTATAGATTAATTGATAAGTGACCCTCTTAAAAGCAAAATTTCTGCTTTTTCTCTCTCTCCTCTGAACATCACATGCCACAGTGAACAATCATATATATAAATACACACGTTCACACATACGCTTACTGTAGGCTATATGGCAGAAGATTAAAATACAACGCATATCCTCAAAGCCTGGAGAAAAGGAGATGCATTATTCAGTGGAACTAACTACCACATAGTCTTACTGCAGAGTAATTAGTATCATGACTGTCGGGCACAAAGAAAAAAGTCTTGAAAGAGCTACAAAGGTTGAAAAAGCTGACTAAGTATATTACTTGTTATTAGTAAAACATAAGCTGCCAGGTATGTCTTCCAACTGAAATTGTAAAAATTATTTATAGCAGGAATTTTCCCCAATAGCAATAACTGCAAATAATTAATTCATACAGAAAGCTAAGATAATTATGAATTATTGCAAATTAAACTCCAAGCACTAAAAATAAATGTAAATCTTAAAAAGAGACAGCTTTAAAAGGGATTACTTGTCCCAAAGAAGCCAGCAAGGTAGTGCATTTCTCAGCCTGGATGGTGAGAAGCAGAAGTGGTTTTTTTCTAAATTTCAGCATTTAAGGAACCTGTAGGCAAACAAGCAAAATGTCCCTTCTCCCCGGTGCTTGTAACAACATCGTGCCCCTTCCCATGCCAGCATTCAGGACATCTTGCCCCAGAGGAATTTTCAGCTGAGGTCAAAATTTTGACTGCTGATAAGTACTATTCTCCAACGTCGTATCCAGACTGGTGATTATTTGCAGTATCATTGCCTACGTGTTTATGGCTATTTTATTTGTCTGCTTAGCTCACTGGGCTACGCAGGCTCTATGGCACCGCAGAGGTGATTCAGGAGAGTCTACCATTCAGTCTGCCAAAGCCTGAGAATCAGACACCACATTAAAACATTTTTTTTTCATCACCAGCTTCATGATGCTCCATGCCTTTAAGCCTACGCCCTAATGGCTGAGGGGTGTTTCACGCAGAGAGGAGTATTTGTAAGTCCTCAAAATTTTGATTCCTAAATAAATATATGCTTTTGGAACTCATTTCGAAGTTTATAATTATTTCTTATTAAAACATAATAAAGAGAGAATATTATTAAATCTAGGTATAATAAGCACATGTATACTTTAAAGGATAGTTAAAGCAAATAAAAGGTAGAGACTTAACAAAAGAGGTGGAACTGACCAGCATTTTTCAAAAGATGAAATTTTTCTCAACTGTTCTGTTGAAAGCTCAAATAACAACTGGAAAAATCCCATGGCTTTTCTTCCCTCCTTTTTTGACCAATCTTAATTAACAATTATATAAGAGGAAAAAATTCAATCAGAAAACCAAATCGACAGCTTCCCAAAAGTAATTGCTGATTTGGCTGTGGTCCTATTCCTTTTCTGCTTGTTCTCCAGAAGACACAAAGATCACCGATTAAAGGTAAATAAATATCAGTGAAGGAATCGTTATTTGCCAGAATACGGTTTACACCCGCAGAGCAGCAAACCTAGCAGGTTCCTGACCTGCTCACTTCCTAGAGGTTACCACAATTTCATCGGCTAGATTAGTAAAGCAGTAGTATCCGTGCACAAGTAGGCATCTTTACATGCAAATAAGTATATTCAAATGCTCTCATGTTTATCCATGCTAGTACTGCGGGCATGATTTTACATAGATATTTTAGCATTATTTATCAAACAATCGATTGGCTGAAGGCAAGAGAAACTAGGGCAGTAGGAAAGAGGAGTGATGTAAAGTCCAGCAAAGCAAAGTGGCCAGATGCTGTCAATGTGAGCGACAGCACCACAGCGATAGATGGATGAAGAGGAGAAATACTCTAGAAGAAAGGACTGGGAGGGGAGGCAGGGGGAAGGGGAGGCTCATCTTGTCACGTAGATGATACAGAGAGAAGGAGTTGCTTCTACAATCATGTCCCTCATCAGAAATGGCTGGAAAAGCATCTTATTTCTCTCCACATCTGCTTTCTGACAGGTGACAGAAACAGCAGCACCGCTGTCAGTTAACTCTCCAGTGAACTGCTGGGAATACAAGATACCCAAACCCCTGTTTTCCGGGTAGAATATTACTACTGCCACTTCACTGACGTGCATCCCGTATTAACGCTGCTTCTGCTGCTAATGAGAGCCGGTGTTCCCCTTCTCCTTCTGCACTCCACACAAGTTCTCAACTAAATGATGTAGTTTGCTGTCTAAGTGCCTTCAGGATCTGATACTTGGAAGATGAAACATTTCTCCCCAGTCCAGCCCAGTAGATCATACTTTTCTATTTCCTCTGAGTACAGGAGCAGAAGCTCTGTTTTGGAAATTCAACTTCAAACATGAATGTGCCCAACTCCCGAAGTTGCCGGTTAAAAATGTTTGGAAAAGACAAACCATCTATAAGCCATCATTCAAGAACTAATAGCTTATTAATAGCCTTGGGTGGTATTTGTCATGTACCAGCATAATAGGTCCCATTTAAAAATAATACATGGTGGACATGTCAAACAAAATCAAAGCTACCTGCATGCAAACAAAAGAGAGATGCCCTATCAGCATATCCTCTCCCATTTTTCATTAGTTTTAGAAAATTCTGTGTACAGCCAGTAGCACACTGGACCGCAAATTTCCTCCCGTTCCCCAGGCCTGTTAAGCTTCATCCAGAGATGGATTAGGACCTAAGAGAGCAATTTAGACCATAAACATTTATCTTCTACTGTTACTCACATTGGCAAATTTCCACAGTGTAAATGTCTTTTGATATTCCTGAAACTGGGTGTTTACAGCATGAAATGACTGCTGCCACAGAAGCACCAGCCTAAGTTTGAGCACCGCTTCCTAAGAAACCTGCATTAGTAATGAAATCCCATCGCATTGCAAATGGACACCACTAAACCGGTGAACATACACAGCAGGCAATGTAGTTAGAGAAACAAAGGATTTGCATAGTGATGATGTCATCAGCTTCAGCCTGACGTTTGGTTCTGGGACCATTAAATTCATTAAGAGACTTCCCTCACATTCAGTGGGCTTTGCCAAAAGGGGAGCTCCGTGAAGACAGCGAAGCAAAGAGCGGTTCACGAAGTTCAGTACCGGGCGACTAAAAGAAAGCAGTGTAATACGTGATATGAAAGACAATGTATTAAAAACCCGCAAGTCTTTGTTAAAACGTGTTTTTTGATCAGTTCAATGCAGTCAATCCCTTTCCTAACATAGATTAAGAAAAGAAATTCCAAATGATGCTGACCAAATGCCCCAGGCTGGGTACACCTCTTGGAAATCTGCGCGGAGCGGACAGACGAAAGGAGCAATTGAAATGCCAAAACGGGGCAAATTCCTTGTTTCGGGAGAAGAATCAATCAGTGCCCCTCTTTCGATTTAGCTCGCCAAGGGGGCACGCTGCTCGCGGGTTTAAGCGGACGAGCAGCGGTGACTTTTGCTCCCCCCCACCCCTCTTCTGTGTTTCGGCCCTCCTCCTCCTCCTCCTCCTCCTCCTCTTCCTCCTCCTCCTCCTCCTCCTCCCTCTCCTGCCCAGCCGGCTGGCAGCGTGCGGCCGGAGCGGGGACCACCGCGGGGAGCTGGGAGCCGGGCCGGGCTGCCGGCGGCCAAAGGTGGGGGGGAAGAGGGGCTGGGGGGGGGGTCCTGCAGCCGTCGGAGGTCCCTAAGGGGCTTTCGTGTGTCTGCAGGCAGAGCCGGCGGCGAGGGGCCGGGGACGATGGCTTGGGGCGAGTTCAGCCTCCTCCGGTGGCTGCGGGAGAGCCGGCAGTCCCGGAGGCTGATCCTGCTCATCGTGTTCATCGCCTTGCTCCTGGACAACATGCTGCTGACGGTAGTCGGTAGGTACAAGCGGGTTTGGGGTTGGTTTCTGGGTTTTTTTTAATTTTTTTTTCTTCCCGATTTATGCCAGGAATGGTCTCCAGTGACAGATGTACTCCCCGAATGCGTGATTAATGCTCTCAACCCAAACATTTCCAAGCACTGATTTATTTTTTTTAAACGCAACTGATATTCTAGGTATTGCAAACACACTGCCATGCACAGCTAAAGCTCGCTTTATTTCCACACTAATTGCAGGACGAGGAACGGTATAAAAAGGTCTTCGTAATTCTTTTTTTCTACTAAGCGCCACTAACACTTCACAGAACGACAGATAACGGTATTTTTAGCTCATCATCGTTTTTTCTCTTGTGGTCATGCAACTGAAACAACAGGCTAGATAGCATTGGAGATGCCTGTTTCCTGGCGATAGTTTCTCTTTCCCCCGCATTGGTCTTAAAATGATAGGTTAATAAGAAAACTGTCTAACTGGGTTTTAAGAAAAGCACTTCTGTGAGTTGGTTTAATAAAGTAATCCAAGTTTTGATCAAAGTCAACGATGCAAATTCTACTGGCTTCAGTGGCACAGTGTCAAGATTTAGGAATCTACTCAAATAAAACGCTTGAACTTTTCTCACTGGTAGTTTCAGAAGTCCTCATATTCCAATGTTTATATGAATTTAAAGAAAAAGGTTCAGAGAAACTAGGGCTTCATGGCTGCACACACACACACACACACACACACACAAAAACGCACATGCTTCTCTCCGAAGTGAATCGGGCTGTGCAGAGCTGGCTCTTGGATGATGCTGCAGTGTCAGCTTCTGAATCAGACTCCTGAATTTCTTGGGGGACTTCAGCTTAAAAGCTGATGCTACAGTATGGACCTTAGCTAAACACATATATATTTTTGGCAAGTCGATTTGGCATTTTTTTTACATTAATATACCCTCTTATAAAGTTATTAACATTTAATTACTTATTCAGCATGATGTACGCTAGAAGCTCGAGAAATTATTATACCCTGCAGACTTACTAAAAGAGTGGGCTTTTTCAGGGTGAGATGCAAGGCAAAGAGGGGTGATTCGGTCACTAGTGTTAAACTGAATGAACCTGACATCTGGTTTTACACATGCTGAAATGCTAATTTCTGAGATGCATGTTAATGCAATTCAATTGCAGCAAAGATCCTAAAGCATACAAAGAAGGTCCCTTCTGGATGATCTTTTCAGTGTAAGTTTTTAAAAAATAATGAGATATGCAAACATCCACACATTAGTTCTGAATACTTAATACAGGAGTGTTGCTCTTACTTATCAATATTTTTGTGGTTTACTTTAGAAGTGTGTTTTATTACGTTTTTTATATTTTGGGTTAATAATAGTTTCAATGCTTTTCTCATCTTTCATGTTTTCACAATCTAATAAATGGATTTGCGCAGTCATGTGCAACAAAGAGACTCTTCAGACATGGGGTTTGATACTTCGTACATTTTGCTTTCTGAATGATGTCTGTATCGAAATTCTTATATTTAAGAAAACTGGCAAAAAATAAAGACTAACGTAAAAGAACTTTTTGTTTGAAACTGCACTTCTGAGTTACTGGTGTGTTTTTTCCCATGAGCAAACTCCTATTTCAGTTCTGTGTTTCTGCCGTTCAAAATCCTTACTAATGTGCTCTGTAGGAAAGCCTTGTATTTCCTAATCAGTGGCAAAGCAGACAAGAAAATTTGGTGATTCCATTTACAAATAACCTGATAGTAAGATGCCAATATATTCTATTTGTTTTTCCAGTGCCAATAATTCCCAGTTACCTTTACAGCATCAAACATGAGAAAAATGCCACAGAAATCCAGACTACTAAGCCTAACGTAGTCTCAACAACGATGGACAATTTTCAGAGCATCTTCTCCTACTATGACAACTCAACGATGGTTACTGGAAATGAATCTGATAAGACACGACCCAGAGAGTTGCATCATACTCAGACAGAACAAATGATAGTAAATGTGACTCCTTCCCCGTCTGACTGCCCTAAGGAAGATAAGGACCTGCTGAATGAAAATGTTCAAGTCGGTCTCTTGTTTGCCTCAAAAGCGACAGTGCAGCTAATCACTAACCCCTTCATAGGGCCGCTGACAAACAGGTATGTTATTTCTGCTATGTTACTCAGTTAGGATTTTATATTGATGTTTTAGTCCGGACTAGTGTTTCAGACAAAGTATCTTTAATTCTATTGTGGCCCTGGCTTACTGGCCTTCTCACTTTATCTGGAGGAATATTTTAGTGAAATATGTTTGGTGAACACTTCTAAACACCTATATCATTTTCAAAATAAATCGCTAAGCTGCACGTGAGCCGTCTGATATGTTCAGTATCTTACACTTTTCCTCCAGCTCCTGAGGCCTCCGGTTTTTATAGAAACTTTTGCTGAAATGGTGTTGAAACGTCTTCAGTGCAGTTATATGGGGCCAAAAGACACTCCAATGTAGCATTTACAAAGCACTGTGGACTGGTGATATATCTGTTACACCTACATTAGGCAAACCTAATATTGAAACTGTAGGCAGCGTTCATATCCCTCCCTTGCTCTCACAGAGATGTGTAGCTGTTGGTGTGGTTTGGTATTCAATGATTTGGAGTCATCTGAGGTAAGAATCAGTGGGAAATTCATGTGGACATCAGTGAAAAATGAACAAGTGTCAAACTTTGCTGACGCCATGTTCATCATCGAGTTCAGTGGATAACAGATTTCCACCAGTATATGATCTAGCCCAGCCTTCAAACTGTTCTCTCTAAATTCTTGTGCATATATGACGTCTTGAACAAAGTATGTTTAAATGGTACTTCATAGAAAATCTATTTGAGCCAGGATCAAGGTATAAGCACCGGTATCATGACTTACAACCCCCCCAATCCAAGCACTAATGATGTTTACATGGAGATTAAAAAGTGTTCGTAATATAATATAAATTTTTGATGTTAATAATTAATTTGATTTTATTGTTAGGTTTTTGTGTAACTGTTCCCCAGAGAAGCAGCTGCAGTCCTCCAAAACAGAATCTCTGCAGAAATGAACTCCAAATTGTATTTAGTCAGGTCACTAATTTTCATATTTCTTATTTAAGCTGTTTTTATAAAGAAGAATTTTTCCTTTCAGAAAATAATATGCGGCAGAAATTTGTCCTTGTAAAACACTTTTGTTTAAGCAGTCAATGCCTATCATACATGACAATATCCAAAACAACCAACACACTTTAATGCTAGATATTTCAGGTTTTGAAGCCAAAACCACCTTTCTTCGGTTTTACAACTTTTTATTTTTTTATATATATATATATATATATAAAAAATTTATATATATTTTTATATATATATATATATATAGTATTTAATTTCAATCTGACAGAAGAGTATCCAACTGAGGGCTAAGCAGTGGTTTGACTCACAGTGGTATGAATTCAAAACCTTGTATTCTATCTGCAGAACTGATCTAAACACAAAAGCTTTAAATGAGATAGACAGTTCCATTTCTCTCTCATTTCACCTTATCTCCTACTGCATACCACCTACAAAGATACAAGTATGCCACTGTAAAATTACTCTTCCACAAATATTGCTGCAAGGTGAGGAGGAAAACAGGTTTTTTGTTACCTGGATTTTCTTTATTGTTTTGTGAGGATATGATAGCTCATCCACAGGCAAAGTAACACAACGTCAAACAATATTTTCGTAATAGTTCTTTAGGTATTCCAGATTTTCCTAAATTTCTAAATTATTGCCCTGTTGATATTTACTTTCCTCTGTTAGCATCATCATTTCCACAACCTGCCAAACCAGGAGAAGGGCAATAATAACGCCGCTCCACGTTGTCGACACCTTTTTCAATAGCTAGGATCTCCGCTCTTTCTTCGGCAGACATCTGCCTAAGTCAGAGGGTGCGTGTCCCTGCCGATGTCTCCTGTCCGCCTCTGCATCTCGGGTTCGGAGCCTGGTGCTGCCTGTGCCGAGGCACGGGGTAACACCTCTCCCCTGGAGCCGGCTGCCGGGACACGCGTGATACATCCTTACGTTTGGCCGTGGGGCAGGAGCTGTTCTTGTAGCGTCTCCCTTTGCTGTTAGGAGCAGGGTTGGCACCACACCGGTGTGAATATTAGCGCTGGGAGCTGAGATTTCCTCCTGGAAACATCCTACAGGTTTTTGCACGGGGCTGAGCGTGCGACTGCAGTCACAGGGGCAGGTTTGCAAGCTCAGGAGCTCAACACGTGCGAGAAGAAAAATCAAGGAGCACATCATCCCAGTGTCCTGTGCAACAGACTCGTCTCTCATACAGCAGAAATGAATGCCTTAGTGGCAAAGTGGCCCTAAATTAGATTTAAGGATAACTGGTTTTCCTTCGTGTGTTATTTGTATCTTGGTACCAGTGTCTGCCTTTCTTTTGAGAAATGCTTAGTGGGAAATACCAGTTAACACATTTATCAATTAACTGTAGAAGTAATTGGCAACCTGCCCCCCAAAGTTGACATTTCCTAATAACGATGTATATGAGCAGTTAAAAAGCAGTGTGAAAATTGTGATTATTATAAATGAAACAGAAAATATCTGAGTTATCATTACAAAGACTCTTCCTTACCACTGATAAGCTGTTCGGTGATAATTGTTATTGCCGTTGTTACTTTTGCAAAATTTCAGAAAAATATCACAGCTTAAGGAGAATTGGTTGCTTGGTTCAAGATTAGTGTGCGCAGTTTGTTAAGATGCCCAGTAAGTTTCTTTTTCAAATAGGTAACATACTGTGTTTATGGTTTTTATTTTTCAATTAAATATAGTCGTTCAAGAGTGGTTTAGATTTTTAACTGAGTATGGAGTTACTGGCTTTCAGCAGGCATTGGCTTTGAGTGCTTGAGTTTGTACAGGATGCAACAGGATGTTCTATTCATACAAGTCTGTGCCAATAATTACTTTATTTTAGGTTTTCTGGAAGTTTTGTAGGCTGTTTTTCTCTTTTTCTATAACTACTGGAGGTATAGATTTTAAAAAATAAATTTCAAAATTGGTTTCATTCAAGCAGTAAATTCTGCTAAAAATATTTCTTATTTAAAGGCCAGCTCTTTCTGTGGAGTACCAGACAAAACACACACCTGGCTTAGTGAACTGGTTTGCAATTCATGAAACAACGCAATTTACCCTTGGTCTCACAAAGTCCCAGCAAAGGAAGCGCTAGGTGATAGCTTTGCCATAGGATGTCAACACCACACTTCCCACCGTGGCACGGTTTCAGGGCAGAGCTGATAAGATTTTGTGCCTCAGATGCACGTTATGTTTTCCCCTGTAGTGAAATTGGTAAGAAACTATACAAATAGCGCAGCACTTGGCACAGGGCACTTTGTGAGGAGGATGCCCTGGCAAGGGGAGATCGAAGGCTCTGCCTAATCCTTTCCAGTGAAGAGAGTGGGCAGAAGGCTGCCGTGCCCTCTATAACTAACTGATTTGCCCCATTATTTTTTTCAGACTCTTACCAAGCTCTATGAGTGAGGTTGTGAGCCCAGCCGTGTTAGCCCCACAATCCACTAGAGCCAAGGAATGTCTCCGCACCATGTCTCTCTCTCTCCCTTTAGTTATCAGTCTGAAAAAATACATAGTTTTAACCTTGTGCTTATCCATATTGGCCTCAAAAATCAGTGACAAATGAATAGATATTTTCATCATCATTTTTACGCCAGCCTGACCACATTTTTAAACTTCTTTGCATGAGAGAGAGAGTGGCCAGGACCATGACATGTTCATGACCAAGACACATGCAAAGAACGAGGCAAAGAAATAAATAGCATTTGTAACTACTTAGCTGCAGTTCAGTTCCTACAGAAGCTTTCCTTTCAGGTTTTGGCAGGTGATCGAAATGACGAGTTCTGCAGGTTGGACGAAGCCCCTCTGCCCACCCTGTGCTACAGCATGGAGGTGGAGAATGCATGGATCACACTCCCCGTCCCTGCTGACCCTGCAAGTTCTTCCTTACCTTCACACACATTCAGCAGTTCATTGGTCCATAACCTCGAGGAAAATATTCTTCTTGCCATTCGTCCTCCCCCGTCTTCACTGGAAGGGAAGAAGGTAGCCAGACTGGCAACCAGGACAAACTTAACAAGGGTTGCTCACAGTGGTACCGGTGTAGCTGTGTAACAACAAGGTTGAAACCACCGGATTTGCAGCACTGTAATGGATGGATAATTAGGCTCTAATCACCCACAGCTGCTAACCTGGTTAGTGTAACCTTTATTTTCCTGCTGCACAGGACCCATCACTTGGTTGTCTTATTGTAGGGTAACCTTGTTAGTGGGTATAATGCACTTCCAAGCAGTCCTGCGATCTGGGGCCAACATGGGACCGAAATGGAGTAATTTCCGTGTTCTCCATCAGTGGCAGCCTTTCCTCTCCCCCCTTCAACTAATGACTCCGGCATTTTCAGAGGTCAGGAATGCTTGTAGGAAGCACTTTTAGTGCAGGTAGCCTTGGTGAAACATGCTGGACTCTGCTTCAGATTCTCTTGGAGGGTTTTGCAAGGAGTGCCCAAGAAAATCACATGCTTGAGTGTGGTAACGAGAAAAAAGAAAAGACAGGCTGTAATATTCTTTTGTGTTGCACACGTGCAGAGGAACAAAATGTAGAGATAACTGTGATGGAGTATGCCATGTCATGGCCGAGAAGTAGAAACTGCACGTTCACAGGTTTCATGTGGCAAGAACATGAATGGCCCAGGACCAGGGGACAGAATCACTGAATAGTTGGCTGTTACAGGTAGTGCCTCTCCTTTTTGTGATTATTTATGTTATATAGTGTAATTGTTCACCAAAACCTCCCAGGCTGTGCTCTCTAAAATCCATTGGACAGATCAGGGAATGCAGCTGCAGATTACACATTTGTGGTAGCACAACTGCCAACTAATTAGTGCTGCTATTTCAGGAGGAGGCAGGGTTTGCTAAGATTATGCAGGAAAGGACAATCTACGTATCTAACTAAATGTCAGTTGGATGTGGGTAAGACCGTCCCCTGACCAAGAGCAACCACAACTTCTAGAGGTTCAGCAGTTTCATGCAGGGGCAGCACACCAGAACAGTGCATCTCCAAATTGTGGGTGAAGCTCCAGGCAATTTTTAGCTTTTCAGGGGATTATAATGGCTTGTTTAATTCAGCACAAATGCATGTCCTGTGCTGACCTATATACCTTTGCATCATCTTGTATGATGGATCACTGGCAATGCAGACTTTGGCTGAAATGACTTGCCGTGCCCACACAGAGTCTAGTTCTGAAATGATTATTTCTGTGTCGAGGAAAAGGTATGAGTTAGACCTCGGTATGTGTGATAAAGCATCATGGTCTGCTGGGTAGCAAGAGTAGGACTGCGTTCTGCTCCAGTTCTGCCCTCATCACCCTCTGCTATGTATCGCTTCACACCTTGCTGTGACCCTGTTTGTCCAAGATAAAGGAAGAATAATATCTGTGACTGCAAAAATTAAGAACAATGCTTGAACAGTATTTCGCTGAGCATTAAAAGTGACTTCCAAAATACTTGTTTTCTTACAGCCTTCAACCACCAGAAACTTTCCAAATGTAGGAAGCCTACTGGAAGAATTGAAATTTGCTTTATCTTGATAGAGTATCATTCAGAACTAGTATGATAGCCCATGTCTTTGTTTAACTCATTAATGTTTATGGAAGGTCTCACAGCTCGTGTCTCTGATCTAGTGATCGAAACGTGAATGTGGGAGCCGATCTGGATGTCATTTGTCTTCATACAAATAACTGAGTTTTAATTCCATGTACTTGCAGCAGAAGCAAATTGCTGTCTCATGGCCCCTTTGTCAAGTCTAAGAATTGCTTGGTTTCTGTACTGAAATCAGATTTCTCCCACACAGTGTCCATCCTAGATACCTCTGGGGTAGCCTTGACTGACACAACTCTACTTTACTTTGCAATGGAGGAAGGCATAAGGACATTCAACTTTTACTTTCATACCACAGAGAAAGATGCTATCGCTCACCACCAGCAGTAGCCATACCTGCAGGGGTTTTTTTTCAATCTGTACTTCTATCAGTGCTTTCTTTAACTGAAAAATTCAGAATCAAAGCAATTATGGTCAAACTCTCTGTGGCCTGTTCTACTTGAGGCCACTGGGAAGGGAAGTGCCCACTTCAGCTCTGAGGCAGGCATGAAGTTGGTAACAGGTAATTTTTTATTTCCTTGTGTACGTAGAAACTTCAGTGGAGGTTAGCACCCCATTGTACTACAAACATGAGCAAGAGAAGAGACAGGCTTAGAAAAATCATCCACAAAATAAAGCAGACAAAAAAAGGTGGTAGTATTCTCTGACAGGCCAGGTAACAAGATGCTTAGAGATTAAAATGATTATAAGACTACAGAGGAAGTCTGTGATAGTGCCAGGGATTTAAATTGCTTTGGAGATACCAGTCCAGTTAAGTACCACAGAAGTAACTAGTCTCTGCTGGATATTTGTAACACCCCCTTACAAATTTCAACTAGAAGAATCTGCGTACTACCTTTTTGACATATTGTAATGTAGTGATGATATTTAAGGCAAAACTGTTCTTCATTAGAGATTTCTGTGGCATGTAGAAATGTGCACGCTAGATTTCTTTCATTCACAAAACTCAAACAAGTGTTACAATGAGACACATAATGAATGTTGAGCCCTGCACTTCAGACAGTTTTCCATTATCCAAGGTCCTTAATTGTATAAAAATTATATTAACAAAAAAATAAAACGCAGAATAATTATTTTGGTTTACCTATGTCATGACTGCTGTTATTAAAAATTAAAGGGGCCATTATAGACTCTTCCCTTATTTGATTGACCTACTTCAGACAATGCTGCCAATATAAATGCCCAATACTGTCAAATCATTGGAAGCTGAAGTCAGTCAGTACTCCTTGGAAAAGCATCACCCATCGTTGAAGAATTTGGCCATGAAATAATGACTTTGCAAATACATTTGAGATGCCCAACCCTACAAAAAAGAAGCCGTGAGTAAAGTGTGCTGAGTAGAACATACAGACTGTCTTCAGAGTTACCCAGGTAGTGTTTTTGATTCTAGGGTAGATTTTTAATGGTGTGAAAAATAGTGTATTTTGAATTTTTTGTTAAAGTTTCAGTTTTAGCAGCTCAAAAATTGTATTTGCTTTCCAGACAAAAAATTCTTTATTTCCTGGAAACTTGAAAATACTTATAGCAACCAGGCATTTCTACAGGCTGTTTAGAGTCCTAATGAAGAAGTGGGCTGATGAAAGCTTTGATCAGCTCTATTTTTACTCCTAAACCCATGGAAAGCAAAAATCTTATTCTCAGGCTCTTTAGGACTCTTCCAGTGCTCCTGGCTGAGGCAGAACTCTCAACAAAGCTGATGACAAATTTTTCCAGTAAAAAAGCCATTGGTTTGACTGTGTCTCATTATAGTCATTGTCTCATGAGGATGAAAACAGATGAGCATTGAAACACCACTGGGATATTTCTAAGTTCAGCATGCTCAGACAAATCTTCCCCTCTCACATCCTTGGCAACCCCATGGAGGCCCAGAGGGGCTTTATTGAGAACAATTATGGTGGAAAGAGAACAGGGCAATCAGATTCTAATGAGACAAGGATTTCTTCCAGGGATTTCAGATACAAAGTCTGCTGTGCCAGATGAAACGGCGTTTGTAACATGGACAAATTTGATCATGTCATCCACAATAAATAGTTCAAAGCCTACCAAGGAACTACAGGTTGGGTTTTTGTGGCGTGTGCACTCATGTGAGTTAAGCCTAACTCAAAATGTCAGTGAGACAATCCCAGAAACGTGAATGTTCATTTTGTTTTCCAGAATAGGCTACCAGATTCCACTGTTTGCTGGCTTCTGCATCATGTTTGTGTCAACAATCAGTAAGTGTCCACATCTTATTTGGTCTGGCCCAGATGCAACTTTTAAATAAATGATCTATAATAATTATCACTAGGAATTCTTCTTGTTGGTGTAGAGGGACTGATTTCTAAGGAAAATTTAAGGGCGGCTGCTCCATGTGGATGGTGATGCTGATGAGATTTGACAAGTATGCTCTTATGAACGTGCTCTAAGGAATTCACCATCTTCCATCCTACGTGGGCTGGTCTTTTCCTTAGCTGAACCTTTCTCTCAGGTTCTTGTAATCTGAAGTGGTGCTCAGACAGTTTTAAACTGATAGCCATGGGAGGGCCATCAGCCATGAGAGGGCTATTTTGCAGGGTCCTTAACAACTAGCTATCGTAGGGGCTTATCAGAAAGATTGTGAGGCTGCAGTGGCTCACGGGTAGAATATGAGTCAAGAGTGTCACAGCGCTGCCAAACGTCGCTGTGGGATGTGCAAACAGGAGCATAGCCTGCAAGTCAGCTGAGATCATTTGCTCTAAATGACACTGATACAGCCTCAGCTGGTGTTTTATGTTCAGTTTTGGCATGGCATTTAAAGTAGTGGCCCAGATGGAAAGAGTACAGAGGAGAACATCAAGGATCACTAGAAGCCTGTGAAGAACAATGAAAGAACCAGGTTTGCTTCAGAAGGCAGGTGTAAAACATACCAGAGTCTATGACAAAAAGGAAGGGAACAAGCAGTTTTCCATGTCCACTGTACATAAGAGAAGGAATAACGAGCTTAAAACTGTGTCAGAGAAAGTTTAGGTTAAATATTAGGAAAACATTTCTAACAGCAAGGGGGCTGAAGTGCTGGAGAAGACTACCTGGTCTCAGAGTCTCTGACAACTCTGGATTTTAGGAACATGTTAGACAAATTTTAGTTGGGATGGAGATAAGCATAGTAAGCCTAATTCATGACAGAGGGGAGTACTGTTGATTTGCTGGCATACTTTCTTCCTTTATTTTTCTTTATTTTCCTCTGTCCGCGCAGGTAGGGATTTTTGTAAGACCCAGTGAAAAGCCCAAGAGGCACAATGCCACAGGGCGGGTGGGAGAAGTGTATGTGGATCTTGCATTTAGCTGGTCTGTAACAGCTTCCCCCAGCTATAACCTGTCTGGCAAAATTCCTTAGGTGGCCAAGAGATAGGAGCTGAAAAAAGTTTTTAAAAACTCGCTGTAGATATAATGCCACTGACCACGACTCAGGCTCTACAAGCAGAGATGCGCTTGGGTTTCTGGGACGCTCCTACTTTCCAGTGTTGTGGATGGGGACTTTAGCCGGACTGATGAGTGCAGCATCCAGGGGCTCTGTCCCAAAAGGCAGAGTGGAGCCTGGCGTAAAATCTCTTGGGGTGAGAGAGAAAGAGGCACCTCCTCGGGTGAAATTTCTTTAGTGGTCTGCTGTTGGGAGGATCAGGAATTTGCCACAGCCCTTGAACGAGTGGAGCTGGCTGCCCTGCACCTTCAGCCAGCCGTGCTGCACAGCATCTATCGCAGAGCTGGCAACACCAGGGTAAAAACTCTTTCCACCCATTTACTTGTTGGAGGAAACATCGGTGCATGCATGCATGCGGGTGCATGTGCATTAAATCCTGCTTTCCCTGAATGCCTGGAGCTTCAGACTGGGCAGCCCTAAATGAAGCAGTGTGGGGAGGCAAGGCTGGAAAGAAAGGTCTTATTACTCCTTCTGTGTGCAGCTGAATCAGAGCAGGCTGTAATCAAATCCTAAGTAATTAGTTAAAACTGCTTGTGTGCTTGCATTCTGTGTTACCAGGAGGCTTAGACACCTGAGAGCAATTCAACACTGACACATCTAAATGCAATAAGAGCAAATAATGCAGTTAGCATCGAAAGTGGCACAAGTTGCTGTAAACACTTGACTAAATTGTATGAAGTTTTTGTGGTAGTTTCAAGAAATCTAACTTTTTAACCTAGTTAAAGTTAACCTAATTTTAAAAATTTACTTCTATTTTTTTCTGTAGTGTTTGCCTTCTCTGGAAGCTATACATTACTGTTTATTGCCAGGTCACTTCAAGGAGTGGGTTCCTCTTGTTCGTCGGTGGCAGGTAAGAAAAGACATGATAGAGTAAAATGCAGATCACTGATTCTGTCATGTTTAGTCATTTTCTGAATTGTATTTTGTTTGCGGTTTTGATAATTAATCAAAAAATATTTAATTAAATCAATTTCATGTTTTTTCTGTCCCTTTCATATAAAGTAGCTCAAAAGCAAATGTCTTCTCAGACTTCCTTGGTATTTGGGTTGTGGTAAGGTAGAGTACTAAATGAACTGCGCTCTCCCTGGGATTTCTGCATCTGTCCTCTCAACATTTTAAATTCATTTTTAGCCATTTTAAAGGTCATTGGGAACTTATGTTGGTACTTATTATAGTAGGGATAGCAGTTCTGTCTGCTACTGAAATTTCTGTTATAAAATGTTGTTTTCAAGGACTTACCATGCCATCTGCAAGTTTGGACTCAGTTTACCTGTACCAGATTTCCAATAGAAGGTTATAATTTTTAAATGAGTAGGTGAAATGGAGTATGGGTTTTCAGCCCAAATTATTCAACCATTTCTGAGACTGAGATGGTAGAAAATATGTTTTGTTCATGTTAGAACATTTCGCAGTCTTTTGTCGGAAAAATTTCCCATGATGGCAGCAGCAAGATAAATTTGGCTTGGGAAGGGAGGTGAAGACAGTGTTTTGTCAAGAATGTGTCTTTTGGCTTCCTCGGGAAAATTCCCCCTTCCAAGTTGGACTGGTCTATAAGCAGGGTTCACATACGCTCCATAGAAACTTAACAAGAATTTGGCAGCTGGATTCCTCCTCGGTTCCTTTTGCAGGGATTTTGCTCCAGCCCACATCTGGGCAGCAGTGCTGGGGGCAGCTGGGGAGATGCAATGCCCCAGACTGAGCGTTTGAACTGGGAGCAAGAAGCATCTTATGCTTAAGATGGGCTTGAAGCTGTGCAACAAGCACTGGTTAAGCAGAGAGAATTAAGCCTGGATGAAGAGTGGAAAGGGCAGGGATATGGCTAAGGGAGCAGGCAGGGGCTGGGATGAGGAGTGCCTTGAGATACAGCTCTTAGATGAGTATGTGACTTTTTTTCATGGGCATCCTACAAAATAGAGCAGAAAAGACCATCTAGTCCACCCCCTTCCTGAAGGCAGGATCAGCTTTGTGTCTGTCATTCCTCATGCACACTTGACAGGCATGTTCTCAGAAGCCTCTCATCTAAAGCCTCCTTACTGTCATGTAAACCCATTTCTGCTTCCCGTACTTGAGAGAACATGAAGAACAGTTTCTTTTCTTTATCTTTGTGGCTCTTTTTCGTATTGCAAGATTATTATGACATCTCGCATCGTTTTTCTCCTCTCTAGTTTTAAACTGAAAGTCTTGCAGTTGCCCCTCACGGATATTTTTCTATACCTTTGCTCACCCTCATTGCTCTTCTCTGGATAGTCTCCAGTCACCCCCCACCTTTTCTTCTTGTCCTGCACCAAAACCAGACCCAGTACTTGGAAGAAACTCTAACTCCTTACAAGGGCCGAGGGCAGTGAAAGCCACTTCACGTATCTCACAGGCAAAGGAAGTTTTCTGTAGTATTGCTGCCAATCAGTCTTTTACCCCCCCACCCCCCGCAATTGTGAATGTAATCATTCCTACCGAAGTGTAAAACTTTGTGTTATCTTGTTTGTATTGTCTCCTATTTTTTTCCAGAATATTTCTCCAAGTTTCACAAATGCGTTGTGAATTCTGATATTGTTCTCTAACTTGCTCTTCAACTGTTCACGCAAACAATTTGATGTCATCCGCAATTTTCTAAGTATGTTCATCCACACAGGACCTCTGCTTTTTTGGTGCACACGATGGAGGGTATTCACTTAATGCTCAATCATGCAATATTCTTTCTTTTCTTTTTCTGGCTCACTGTATAGCTGTGGACCCTATTTACTGAGTCCTACTTAAACCTTGATTTGAAAACAGAATTATTAATTTCTATGAGGACTCTTCTGCAGCATTTACCTCTACAGTGTCTGAGTGCTTCACAGAAAACACAAATAAATTGGGCTTCATGTTTTCTTTTGTGAAATGAAGGCTCATCACCAAATGCAGAAGTGAGGCACGTGAAAATAAAGGTCAAAAGAATCCTTTAATTTTGGATGCTGAACTTGAAATACTAATTTTCAAAGTAATCAGCTCTGCATAATACCTCATGCCCAGAACACGGCTAGCACTGACTACAGTTATAGCTGGGAGTGGTCACCAGACCTTTGTGTCAAATGCCCCGACTATAAATAACAGATGGTGAATACTTGTCAAAGCTTTGTTTCACCTAGTTGAAAAGCGGCATCTAAAAGCTCTGTGAAAAAGATGGGGACAAAGAATCTAACAAATGAGGGCATCATTAAATTACCTGAGTAATACTGTATAATAGAACATGGTCTTAGAGACCATTTAAGTTTGCCAAACGTCCTTTTTGCTTCAAGGTGAATTCCATGTGGAGGGGATATATATATATTTGTATTTATAGATAGAGAGATACCTGCTGTCATGTCTGTATAATGTTTAGTAGGGCTGGCAAATGATGACCATAAACTATAGTACATAGCTGCCTAATTTTGCATTGTGCTTTTAAAATTTTTTTCTTTTTTTTTATATTTTAGGAATGGGTATGCTTGCCAGTGTATATACAGATGATGAAGAGAGAGGCAACGCAATGGGAATTGCACTAGGAGGCCTTGCTATGGGAGTATTAGGTCAGTGAGATGGAGGCTCTGCTGGCAAGAGAAACCACCCCCCAGCCTTCCCCAAAGCAAGTACTTGGGATCTATGAAAGCAGCAGAAGAGTCTCATCGAGTGCAATGTTATCGTGCTGTCTCCAGATTAGATTCACATTGCATGTTAAGAATAGTTTTTCCCACAGAAGCACATTTCTTATGCGGATACATATGTCAGGCAATAGTCTCTGAGATGTTTGGGTTTTGTTTACACGGAAGAGTATTTTGGGGAGTGAAAAATATGGTTATTGTCATGATCAATGAGCTTTGTGGTTAGTTTTTTGTTTTTTGTTTTTTTTTTTTTTAAATTGAGCTTTTTGGGCACTGAGTGCCAATAGCAGGATGCCCAAATGCTTGCAGATGATGTTTGCTCAGTCAGAGACGTGGCTTCACAACTGTGTCCTTTCTTTCTTTCTCCCCGGCAGTGGGCCCACCTTTCGGGAGCATCATGTATGAGTTTGTGGGGAAGAGTTCTCCTTTCCTGGTGCTGGCAGCACTAGCTCTGTTAGACGGAGGTCAGTAAATACGAAGAGTCAATATCGCCATGTAGCACATCCCTTTCATATTACTACCATCTAACCCCCTTCTCGAAGAAATGTTACAATATTGATTTCTTTTTGCAGCTGTTCAATTATTTGTTCTGCAGCCATCCAGAGCACAAGCAGAAGTAAGTATTAAGGAAAAACACTCCAGGCAATGGATGACACTTTGCCTTTCCTAATCCCAAGCTTTTGTTTCATAGAGTCAGAAGGGGACACCATTACTGACACTTTTGAAGGACCCGTATATCATTATTGCAGCAGGTATGAGATTATTTTTTTTTATTATTTATTTTTCTCTCCTCTTTTCCCTTTAAACCAACTGTTGGTGTTATACCTGGCATCCTGGAATGCCTCAGGCTGAGCTGATTTAAAAATACTGTCATTTGCTGGTTTTATTTACATAAAGCTCAAAGAACTTGTTGGTAACACAGGATGAATATACCAGTAGAAACATAATAGGTAGAAAGTTTGAAATGTAGGTGTCTTTCCAGCTGAGAGGACACTAATGACTTGTGGTTGCTCCTTAAGGCAATGAGATGTGGCCATGAAACTTTCTATGAGGCATGTGAATAGGGCCAAGGCTTTCGGAGGGAGGGATTGCCAGCACATCCCAGGCAGGTGTAGGGAATAACACTGAACTTTGTTTCTGTTTGAAAAGGGAGTGAATTTGGTCTCTAGAGCATGGATTATATTTCATAAAAGGTCTAGGTTGAATGGTGAATGGCATTTGGTATTACATGTATCGTTTGTCTAATGAGTCTTTCTGTCTCAAGGGAAGTTTGCCTTTTTGCGTTGCATTTTGTTGAATATTTATTCTGAAGTCTGTAATTAAGCCTGGCCATTTTTAATGTTCATAAAATATCAGAAAAGAGATCATAATTTTTGCAGTTTTGTTTCTTAATCCTAACCTGTATGTCCAAGAAAGCAATTCTTCCAGGCATATTTGGGGTTTGCTGTTTCTTGGTGGTCTTAGAGAATGACCATGACCCTAACTCTTTGACTAGACACTTGGTCAAGCTGTGACTGAAGTTATACAAACACTTTTACTTGAGATATTCTTAGAGCATTAAAAGACTTTTTCATAGAATGAAAGCATTTGAAGGAAAAGAGTAGCAAAGACAGTACCTGTCATAAGAGATCAGATCTATCATTCATCTAACCCCGTACCTTGTCTCACAGTGCTTAAAGCAGGTGCTGCAAGGTGAGGTTCACCTAGCATATAAAGTAGATTTCTGGAGAATAAGGTAAACCCTGCCAAGGTCTAATGTGTGACAGAACTTGGTTTAAACCACAAAATGTGACCAGGGACTGATTTCAAGGAGTACTTATCAGCTGCTCATGCCAAACTAGTCTTAGCCAAGGAAGAGAAAAGGTACCAAAGACCGTGGATCCCACTATTTTGACCACATCCTATGTCCGCTAAGAGTGGGGATGGGCTTTGTTCCTGTTTTCTAACACATTCGCATGGCATTCAATTCCTGCAGCTATTCTCTTCTCTGAAGCTGTTTCAGCTGATGTTTCGGGGCTCTGTAAAGCAGGGCTGCGTGAACAGTCTCAGGGCAGCAAAAGAGTGAAAAGATTCAGGGCTGGGTAGCCTGCAATCAGGACTGTGTGTGTCAGAGAGACCTTACCTTTACTGCCCTGGCTTTTTTTGCCTCTTGCTTCCCTGCACGTGCCTGCAGGTCCTGCCAGTGCCTCCTGTTTCCCCTTCCCATCTTCAATCCAGAGCAGCTGGGCATGACCAGAGAAGGGAAAGGAAGGGTGTACAGAGGAGTAGAAACATAAAGACCCCCTGTTCCGATCCCTCCTGCTCTTGCCAGCTGCGCTGGGTGACCTGTCCCGCTCCCACCAAGCATCAGTGCCAAGGATCTGAGAAAGTCCCTCCCGTGGGTTACCGGCAGGGTTAGGTACAGCACCCAGGGTCTCTGCCTCCCAGGACAGAGACTGCCCATGCTTTGACAGTACGGATGATGTTGATGTTCTCTAACCACAGCCTCTTCTCCCTGTGATTAATTTCCCTTGCAGACCAAATTTGGGTTTTTTTCAGAGCTGAATGCCAAATACCAACTAGAAATTCAGCTCAGCCTTTTTTCTGGCCTATCAGTGCACACCAGTCCAAATGCAGATTTCTTGAAGCACCAGAAATACACTGTTTAAATGTTAATTGCTTCAGTTGGGAAGTTGTTTCTTTTTACAGTGAAAAGGGTCGGGAAGTTTCATTTGGTCTCCCTTACCCCAAGGAGCCTGGTATTTTCCTTGCTCTGTTTTCTAAGATGGGAGCTTCTAATTCTGATACTAACGGGGAAGGTTGGGTAAGCGATTGGTCGGGACGGCAGAGTAGGCTCCATGCTCTGACTCCTTGAGGCAATCGTGCCACATTTCTCCATATCTAAGCCAGGATAATGTCTTCTGCTTCACGAGGATGCTGTGAATGTGAATGTCCCACACTGCGTACGATGTTCAGATACAATGATTGTATGAGGAGAAGGTTAAAAGTCCCACTGGGTTTGCATGGCTCAGGGAGGGTTAGAGTTTTTGAATGGCTTTTAAGGTGGTTAACTACCTCATTAAAAAATTGACTGCATCTCTAGCGGGCTGACTTGTTAACCACAACTAAAAACCAGGGACATTTTAGGCATGCTGCAAATGGACTAGCAGCTTAAGTGTTCTTTGCACTCTTGATTTAGGTACACTAATTTCATGGTCTAAACTCAGATTCAATCTCCTGAGTGTGCGTCATACGCTTGAGTCATAATTGTTTGTATTCTCAAAGAACAAGCACTTTCTGACCAATTTGGCTTATCTATAGCACAATATTACTCTTTAACACAAGGTGTCTTGAACTCAAGCATGGTGCTCTTCTCTCTTCTTTCTGAGAGTATGACTGTTTTTCCTTTGATAACGCACATTGCCTGTGAGTTAATAACGGTGACTGTCAGGCAGGAGGCCAGTGCTCTCATTCACTCGCTGTATATATCGCAGTCCCTACGGCCAGTCCTGCTGCCTGTTGCCTTTGGTGCCAGCAATAGCTTTTGCAGGATGAGTTGTGGCCGCTCCTGTTGAACGTGCGCTCACCAGTCACGGTGGGAAGCTCACAAAGATGTGGGCATCAGAGGGACAGGACCAGGTCATATGGCAAGCTCATATGAAAACCTCTGCAAGAGGAACAAAATGTGAGCAAATACAGGTTCTGCCTCCTATGTGGATTGTGTCAGAAGTGATGCTTCAAAGTCAGTGCCATCAGTACTCACTGACCCAGGCGAAAGAAACGTTACTGATGTTTTTTGTCACTGCTGGTAAGAGCTAAGTGAATGAAGTCAATGTCATTCTCGCAGCCAGACCTCACTGACAGCGATTAAAGAAACTTTAGGCTTTACTAGGTGACAAAGCTGCATTGACGGACAAGTTAGTTTAAATTATCAGATCCAAAACCCAGAGTTGAGACAGATGTCATCATGAGCACATGTGTTCCTGAGAAAGTGTGTGACAGCTTTTTGCTGGGTACCTGGTTTTTCACAGAAAAATACCAGTGATGTCTATGGCACTCTGCCAAAAGCTGAGTGGGTTCCCAGCTGCGGAGATGGGATCCAGCTGGAAGGTTGCAATTTCACACCTTCTGGCCAGCATAGGATGTTTAATTTAAAGAAGAAACAATGTAGGATTTATGCCTTTGAGATATGGCCCTCTAAAGAGTGGTAAGCTCCATACAAGACAGAGGAAAAAAATATTTTATCTTCCTTTGGGGAAGCTTTGCTAAGGTAGCACAGTATTGGACTTTACCCTGAATTTGCAGAATATCAGCTCAAGTTCTCACTTTTCTTTTGGGGCACATCCTCAAGATCTGAAGCACCTTTGTCACCATGTACCTGACTAATTTGGTAAGCTGTGGTGATGCTCCCTGACCTAATGAGAAATAGATGCAACACACGTGTGCATGTACACCTGTTTCTCATTTCTTTGTGAAGTTTAAGAGTAGAATAAGACCTTTGCTATTGAAGTCATCTCTGTTAGAATGGCTCTGCACTGTTTGTGGCCTGAAATTTTTTCCAGCATCAAGGAAGCCGTTCGAGCATGGCCGATTTTGGCTCAGAAGAGGGCAGCCCTGAGGTGTTTAACTGAGGCTCCTTACAGACACTACACTAGTGGCAGCTTGCAGCAGAGTGGAAAGGTTAGCTTTAGATCTAACCTTTCGTCCGCAGGGTAGAGCAGTGCTGAACTGTTTCTCCTCGCCCTGGGAAGGGAGTGAGCCAGCTAGCCTGGAAGTTCAGTTTAGGAATTGTGAATACACAGTCTAATGTATTCTGACAGGTTTGAGCAAAGAATGACATCAGTGCTCATTTTGTTTTGAAGTGTATGATGAGGCACTTGTTCCAGGAGAAATAAAATTTCTCTGACCTCAGACAAATTAAGCTTTTTAAAAAAAAATAAAAAAGTAAAATTTGGATAGTAAATGACTGTAAGAGCCTAGAATATTTTCCTAAATTTCAGAGATTATAAATATTAGGAAGAAAAGTGGGAACACAAGTTTGAGGCTGTCACTTCTAGTGACTTCCAAACTCCCTTAAAAGTCATTTTGCAAGGGATTAGCAGAGGGGACATGTCCTATTGCCCTGCATTAGGCTCTGACTGCCTTGGGCTCTTTTCAGTAAGTGGGAAAGGCATCTTGAATCCAAAGAAATACCATGGGGTTTAATAATCCCTGCACTAAAGCTGAAGTGTGCTACTGAGGATAGACACACTTGGCACAAACCCACTGGAGTCTGGATCTGCAGGCAGTGGCATAGGGCAGAGCCGAGCCAGCGGGCAAGACAGAATCAGCATTTCCACTGCCTGTTATCCCTTGCGTCTGGGTGACTAAAGGTCCAGAAATTCAAAAGAGGTTTGGAAACATTTGAAATTCATAGGGGTGGGCAAGCTCAGCCAGACCCATGCTGTGCTGCAAAGACTTACTGGCTGCTCGCTCTAGGATCTCTACACAAAATTCCCTTTTGTAGAGGATAGACATCTCTGTGGTTGTCTCATGGTATTTTTAGGATCGAGACCTCCACATCTCACTGTAGTCATTCTCAGATGATGGAGGCATAGGGTCAGAACCTGCGCCTCTTACACAATAGGGCTCCGGTTTTGCCCCAGGAGACTAGGTAAAGACCAAAAGATTGTAGTTTTAGCTAATCATTTGTACAACAGTCGGACCTCATGAACTTTCTAAATGTCATCAAGCTCGCTGCAGACTTTCACATTATGAAAATAGCTTAACCTTTATTGTAGAATTTCTGGAATAGAAATATACAGAAAGTTAGTCTTCAGTGATTTTTGCATTCTATTCTATTTAACATTAATCAACATTTGCTGCATGGCAAATAGGACTGCAAAATGCAATGTTTTTTTGTAAAAGCATCCATTCTTTGCATGGCTTTTTGTTCACAGTCAAAAGAAATAATAACTACTTTTTTTTCCTCCTGCTCTTTCTCTAAGGATCAATCTGCTTTGCAAACATGGCGATTGCTATGCTTGAACCAGCATTACCGATCTGGATGATGGAGACCATGTGTTCAAAAAAATGGCAGCTTGGTAAAGTACAGCATACTATTTGCTCTGCTATGTTTTGTCTAATGACTGTCTCAGTTCTGGTCCTGTTAATGATGGTCCCCTTACACGCTTCAGGGTAGTAATTTTTTTTACTATCTTTAAATTGTTGGTGTTATACCTGCACAGTTGCAAACATCACTTTGTAAGAAAAATAGGTAGTGGATCGATGTTATTGCAATAGAGGCTCCAGTAAAGGGCAACACTCACATTGCAAGGAGAAATAGATGGAGGCAGCCACGGCGTTGTGCTTGTCCCGGCTCCTTCGGGAGCCCCAGCAGGACCTCTGGCAGCGGCTGCAAAATGCCCGTTGAGCCGCAGAGCCAGCCTAGCAGGGCAAAACGATTTGTTTGGATTCCCTTTGGGAAAAACCCCATCCTCAGTTCCTCGTTTGAATTGCCGGGAGCAGGCAGCCACAGGAGGTGCACTATGTTTGGTGCGGAGCATGCTCGTGGCAACACATACTCCTTCCAGGGCTGCTCCTGGTACCACGTGGAAGAAGGATGGACTTTACTTAAAATGTGGCCACCAAAGACATAAGGAACACTTTCCCTTGAATTTGATAATTTGACACTTTTCAGTGGTTACTTAGTCATCCCATTCAACAGCAAGCAACAGGAGAGCCCCAACTGGGACCATCTTATAACCTGTAACAGGGACACAGCCTCAGGAAACCAGTGTCCACAGGCAGACTGAGAATTTGTCCCACATATCAAGTCGGACTAAAGAGTAAAATCGGGGCAGTTACTTTCTTTTTGAGGTGAACAGAAGGGGGGGGGGGGGAGAAAATGGACTAACTTCCAGTGTCAGACTGTGTGCGGGAGGTTGATGTGAATTGTCTTGGGTGGGGGGTACCTGGCCTTCGTGTGCCACAACGCATAGTGCTGGTCCTCTGTATCGATCTGACTGGCGTTTACCTTTTTAATAGTTTGTAGGAAAGAGTTACCGTTACAAACACCACAGATACCTATTTGATAAAGTTAATGAAGTGTTCTGTGCTGTGACATTTTGCGAGGGTATTTTTTAATATCAACATATGGCATTTGAAAGAAAAAGAAAAATCCTTCATGAAAATGATGTTCAGCTAGCATCCGACTAATATCCCTACTCTGTAAATGTAGGTGTTCCTACATTACACAGAATGCACAAACCTGAGTTCTAATTAATGCAGGGTGGCCATAGGTAGCAGCCCTTAATGTGCTGCTGTACTGTTGAACATGGTAATGACTGCTAGCCTGTAATATAGCAAAATTAACACACAAACTTAGATATTTTAAACCTCGCAAAGAAAAAGAAAGATCGCTTCTCTACCTCCCTCACTACAGTTCCGTATTACTGGTACAACGAAAATGAGATTTACAAATCTCTTTGTCGAATAGAAGTTCCTAGAAGGAAAATATCCATTTTAAATTAAGACTAATTTTACCCCTTAATGATATAAGTAATTGACTCCATTACACTTTGTCTGATTTGACAGCATTAATTAAAGTTTTTTAAGCCTCCGAAATTATATCTTGAACTGCAGGGTTTTAAGCAAATTATTATCTTATGCAATTTGGAGATCCAGCTGTTTGAAGCATGATCTGAAGAAGGTATAAAGAACCTTGATTTGATCAATTAATGTTACTGTGCATAAAGCTTATTTAGAAAATGACGGTTCTGCTTCAGTATACCACAGCTTACACACCAACCTGCAAGTCTTACTTAACGAGCCTTTGCAGTTTGGGGTTTTTTTGACAGTTGTCAACGTCTGCTATATGTGACCATTTGGTATAAAATGCTAGCTCCAAGCAATGCAAAAATAGTTGCGGTTACACAGGTGAAAATATTTCCCTGGTATCACCATTGTAACCCACAGGGATTTTAATCACAGGATATTGCTGTGCTAAAAATTACCTCTTGGTTTTTTTTTTTTTTCTTATGAATATCAGAGAGATAGGAAGGAAGATGGATAGGCAGGAAATGAGAAAATCTATGTTGCCTTGGTGAAAGATGAGGAGCATATACACTTAAAAGAAATGGTTTGATTGTGCACTGTAATGTCACGGCTGCTGTCTAAATCTGTATTACCTGACTTAACAGTGACCAAATGGAAGGCTTGTCGTGGCGTGCGCTATTTTGTCAGATTTACCCAGTTTTGTCAGGTTTCCCAGTTTAATTTTTCTTAAGAAAATGCAAAACTTAGCGGGAACAACAGAAAAATACAGCGTTATTACTTCCAAGGCACATGAACCATTCAAGACCATTGCCCAAGGATCCAGCATCGGGCACAGCCGCCCTGTTTCTTTCCCTCTTGGATATTTTTCATACAATGCCACCTTCTCCTCAAGGGCAGTCCCTGCTCTCTCACACACCTGCATCATCCTCCCTGGCGTTTTCCAGACAGCGGCAGCCAAGGCAGTAGCACACTATAATATTTATTAACATTCCTTCTGCAAGGCAGCGGCTTCCTTTGACACTTCCCCTCCGGCTGGGTCCTGCCCTGGGACTTACCTGTAGGGAGAGGATGAATTCTCAAGTACAGCCTGTAATTGGCTTTTAAACCAGAGATATTTCTGGCCACCGTGCAGCCAGCATCTACTCCAGCTACAGCTGCTGCTGTGGAAACCTCAAGACTAGAAAAAATTGCTGGTCCCAACAGTATGTTTTTCTGAGTGGATGTGGGGGAGATGGGAGGGTTTGGGTACCCTCCATCAGGCGCCGAAGGAATGCTCGGGTGCCCTTATCTGCAAGTCATTACATATAATTAGGTTTTTTTAAATTTAAACCAATAACTAATTTTTTTAAATTAAATTTCACTGGAAATATATTGGCTAAATAATTTCAAAACCATGATTTTAAGGTTACTTCACCTTTACATTATTGATATATACTTGGCTTTGGTCGCTGCTTGACCAAGGACTGTATTGCAGCATTACAAACTCACCTTAACGCAAAGCTTCACGGCATTCACAGGCTTGCAGGGGGACCGTGACTTGCAAAGCCGCAGCAGCAGTCCTGCTGCCCACTCCTCCAGGGAGAGATTCACCCACCCCGACTGTCCTGGGCTTGCTGCATGTGCTGAGCATATGCTCCATAAGCCGTGCGACCGCAAAAGAGTTGCCTTCCTTGACCTATCCCAAAGCTTATTGTAGTTAGAGATGAACTTTTTGCTCTTTGTTGTTCCATCCCCTCTCCCATACCAGTTCTTGCAGCTGATGCTGAAAATCTCTTTTCAAAGGCGTTGCATCGCTCCTGCGTTTCATAGATGATGTCCTTAGATTTCATGAGAAGGCTGCAACAAACCGGATATTTGATTTTTTTTTTTTTTTTTTTTTTTTGGGGGCTATGCACAAAGAGTCTATTAGATACCTTCAAATCAAAATTGCAGTGTCTGGAATTTATTAGTTTCTTCTAACACTTCACTAAAATCATTGCTGATAAAACATCTCATTCATATTTTTCAGGCGTTGCTTTTATTCCAGCTAGTATCTCTTATCTCATTGGGACTAATCTTTTTGGGATACTCGCACACAAAATGGGAAGGTATGCTTAATTTAAAAATACTAATAATCTTCCAGTCGGTTCATGTACCATTTCCAGTGTTTCCTGGGGCAGTTTTTTGATGATGGAAATTATTAAAGTTTGTTCTATAGTAGCAAGATCGCTTTTTTTGAACATGTTGCTACTTCAGTTGTGTAACTCGGCACTTCATACATGACTTTGAAATATTCAAGATCAGCTCTAACATCTCGGTATCACCGATCTCTGAGTGACATTTCTTCTTTGATAGGTGGCTTTGTGCTTTACTCGGGATGCTAATCGTGGGAATAAGTATTTTATGCGTAAGTAGAAGTTTGTATATCTTTCAAACCACCTGAATATTTGTGTGTTCATCTTCAGATATGTGCTTTCCCCATGAAATTTTGCTGAAGTTTCTGCTTTATAAATACGTTATTAAACAGTGTGTAGCTAATAGGTTCTAGATCAGAGTTTTGAGTGCTTTCAAATTTCAATGCTTCAATTATTTTGAAGGAAGACTGGCTCTGAAAGGAGGAGGATGATCATCCCTTTTTTTTGAGCTGTCACTCAACAGTTTATTCTTGCTCGTAATAGTGTGTCAGTGGTTTAATTGCACAGTTGTCTGAAACAGTAGCCCAGAACAAGGATCAAACTCTAAGTTGCACATTAGTTATGGCACGCTTGGTACTTCTCTGAGAATTTATTTTAGGAAAAAAAGCCCCCTAACCTCATTAGCATGTGCAGTGTGACTTAATTAACTGTCTGAAACTTCCTTTGTAGGTACCGTTTGCTAAAAACATTTATGGGCTCATAGCACCAAATTTTGGAGTTGGATTTGCCATTGGTAAGAAAATTACGACTTCTTACAGTCTGTTGGTTATTCAAAAATGATTTTATATGAAGTTACGTGGAAAATTACTTTTGTTGTCATTCTGGTCTGACAGTGGTGAAGCCTGAGCTGTGGCCCAAACTGGTAGGTAAAGGAAGAAAGTTTAAAGGATGGTGCACAGGCAGTTTGAACCGGGGTGCTGTTAGACAAGCTGGATTCTAAAGTCTGTCCAGAATTGCTCCATTGACCTAAACGGATCTTTCAAACTGTCCATGAATTTATACCTTGTTTTCAGAAATAAAGCAATGCGCTGCCCAAAACCCACAGTCTTTCCTGTTGTGGAAAAGAATTTATATAGACATTTTCATAGAACAAAGAAAAAACAGGCTTAAACAGGAATTCCCAAGCCCATGCACATGTACTCTTCTTCCAAGTAACATGTGTGAACTTTGCTTATGCTGGGCCACGCAGTCAGGCTGGAGTGGAGACCGCAGCTTGGGTTTTAGCACTTGGCTGGTCAGCAAATGTTCTGGGGCATCTTCACACACAAGGGATGTGTGGTTAGGAAAGAAGTTACAGGCACAACTACAAATCCTCCGGTATCTCAGCAGTTTCATCAGCTGTCTTGTGCTGTTTCTTGCTAGCAATGAAAGCGTGGGTCAAAAGATGTATTAAAACCACTGTAATAATTTTGGTTAACTGGAGGCTAATGCAATCTTTTAGGCCTACAGTAAGTGTAAGTTCATACAAAATAACTTTCCCCTAAATGAAAGCTACTTGGCTGGTAATGTGAGAGCCTTTGCACGGACAGCTGCTGGGAAGTGGTTGATATGCTCTAAGCTCACATCTCTCTTGTTTTCTAACGAGGGTCACAGGTACATGTCTATACATGTCCTTACATGACTCAGACACAGTAAAGACCATAAAAAGCACAGATAATACAGTCTATTTTTACACAAATCTTCTGCTCATTTAAGAGTAAGCATCCTTTTAGTTGCTTTTGCGTCCCTTTTTAGCACATAGTTGGCCAAGACATTAAAAGAAGAAAAAAAAAAAAGGCAGTATTTTCCTGAAATATGTTTCCCTCCCTCATGACCAGGAATGGTGGACTCCTCCATGATGCCAATTATGGGCTACCTTGTAGATCTGCGTCATGTATCAGTCTATGGTAGCGTGTACGCAATAGCTGATGTTGCCTTTTGCATGGGCTTCGCCATAGGTAAGTCCGGCCTTTTCCTGCCTATAATGCACAGTTAAGAAAAAAGAATCTGCTACGATGCCAGGAGTGAAGCCCAGTGACGTTCACAGGCTTTATGAGCAGGGATTCTTATTTTCTGCAGGAAATCAAAGCAGAGGGAATTGTGTTTGGCATCTGTTCCCCTCCTCTGCTGTGATGCCGTGCTCGGCTTCATTAGCTGTAAGAGGCTTGAAGGTATCGGGCACTGAGCACAAATAGGATATCCCTAGGAAAGGGGCCTTGGAACATTTAAAACTAACACCACAGCTGTGCTCCCAATAGTCTGCGAGGGGAATAACTCCCCACTGACCCCCAGCCTCCTTGAGTGCACGATTCAGATGCCCCTAGGAGCATCTCTAATTTCTTCAATGAATGTGGAGTACGGAGCCAGGAAAGGTTTATGTTATAATTACAAACATGTCTTTACATTCCTCAAACCAATTTGTAAAGCGGGAGTTTTGTATATAAAATTACTGCTGTTTAAAGTGACTGCTGCAAATTTTGTGTCCGAACGATCTTCAGAAAAGCGTTTTTATTTCTACAAGGTCCCTCTGCTGGTGGTGCCATTGCAAAAGCCATTGGATTTCCATGGCTCATGACAATTATAGGGATTGTGGATATCCTCTTCGCTCCCCTGTGCTTTTTCCTTCGAAGTCCACCTGCCAAAGAGGAGAAAATGGTAAGCATAACACAGCTTCTTTCTTTTGGTTTTGTTTCAGTGAAACAAATTAACTTGTTTCTGCATCTTTGCCTCCAATTTCCCCAAAAAGGGACCAGCACAGTTTATTCCACCCTCATGCATTGTCTTTGGAATGAACTCTCTCTCTTCCTTTTATGTCTAAGATGTATAAAGAAAAGCTTTTTATTAGTTACATGTTACAAAGTCACAAATTTGATTATCACAAAACAGGGTGCAGCAGACATTAATCTGCAACAGCATCCGCTGTGGTGGAGTCAGTATAAAAGGCATTTTTGTTTTCCTTGAAGTGCCAGAAATGTATTGACCAATTTTGTTTTATTCCTTTGTGTGCCTCAACCTGTTTTTTTCTCGTGGTCCTCTACAGTATATTTTGCATCATCTTTTTTCCTTCTGCCTCCATACAGATCACCTGCCCTTACAAATTCATGGCTTCTCTTATCCTATCTATACCATGGGCCTTATCCTGACTCTTTTTTTTTTTAATGTAACTTTGCCAATGACTTAGTTTTCTAGAGCAGTCAGTGCTCCCCAGCTGCTGTGTGGTGTGTAAGAAGAATGATACTTGGCTAAATCAGCATTTGCCCATTCCCCTGCAGCCCACAGTGGGTATCTAGGGACAAGTATCAGAGTAGGTGAATGTCTTGTGATACATCCCTAAAATCAGGGGCTAAGAGACCTAAGTCAAAAGTGACACTGTGATTAACAGCCTTTAACAGACTTCTTCCCCATCGATGTTCACATTTGCTAAGTATATGTAAAAGTCTAGTTTTCACAAGACCTGGAGTGAGGAGTTCTATCTATTCCATGAGTTCTGCCCCAGAACACTCACAAATGTGCCTGCAGGAACGTTTCACTCCTTCACTCCTATTGCACACTGTTTGCTTAGCTGGTCACACACACACACAAAAAAAATTCCTGCTTTGGTTGTAGTAGTCCTTTTTTCCTTCCTTTCTCCTCCTATACTGTTCTCCTTTCCTTTCCCATTTCTGTAGCTCAATTTGCCCTTTCATATAATGCCCTTTATCTGCTCCCCTACGCTGCTGTTGCAGGACTTGCTGTTCCTATAGATTTATAGTAGATCAGGTTCAAAAGGCATCTTACTGCAGGAGGGGATCCATTGCTTTCCTCACTAGGTTTCCTCTGCTCAGCAAGAAGATGGGAAGATCCCAAAGGAATTACAAGGCAGTGCAGTCAGTAAGCAGACCAATCCCTATTGTGATTCCAGGGCTGGGGAAATCCTGGAAAACAAGTACCAATCTCTGCTGAAACACGTGTCACTATTTAGGTGATGTAGGCCTAGCCCATCCAGTGCTCCATCCTTGCTCATGCTGAACAAGGTTGTCTGGGGCCCAAAACGTAGTTGCTAGTTGTTTATTCCGGTGAAAAGAAAATGTAATTTTGCACTGCCATGGTCTTACTATGCAGCACCACATCTCTGCAAGGTAAGGACAGAACCTGCCTGTGTGCTGCTCATGCTTTGTGCTGTCATGAGCAGAACAGAAGGTGGAAAAATGAATCTTGCTAAAATAGGTGCCTACGTGAGACCAGAGACCTTTCATTTTGCACATATTTGGACTGCAGCATCCCAGAGATTCCAGTTAATCCCTTGTCATGACCTTTGCAAACTACACTGGTTTTTTTTTTGTGGTTTTTTTTTTTTTTTTTTTTTCATTGACTAAGGCAGAAGACCAGAAAGAAGGAAAAAAACCAAAAGCTGTTGTTTGCTAGAGATACACAGTTTATCGTGTGCTTCCCTGGTCACTGCCAGGGTTTTACCTGTAACACAGTAATCACTGCAGGGTCAGAATCTCTCCCCATGGCTTAAACACCTTCCGCTGTCTGAACATACCTTTAAATGCAAAGTGACTCCTATGCCCACAGTGGCTTGTGGCAGTGAACTGTTGTGCCATCTCTTTTGGGTTTGAAAAGAGTCAAAAGGAGGGTCCCTACTTTGTGCTCTTTGCATAATTAATTAAAACCCAAACAATTACATTCAGCACGAAACACGCTATGCAACCGCTCCAAGTACAGACTCCAAGTGTCCTAGGAAAAATTCATCCCAAAGAATGTAATATTGCAGCTGGCCTCCAACTATGATAATCACTTTTAGCTTGCTGTGGATGTCAAGTCACAGTATTTGGACAACAACTCTCAGCAGAGCCCTGTTGTGCTGTCCTGGAGCTCCACAGAAAGGGGTGGGAAAAGCAAAGCTCGTAAGGGACACTCACCTTGAGCAGTAGGACTCTTGTTCATCTGGCTTTTAATAGATGGAGATTAAATACAGGAGAGGTAAATTACTGTAACTGGAGAGCAGGTAGACGTATTTCAATTTAAGCCTGTGGATTAAATACCGGTTCCAGTACAGTAATAGAAATGTGCTGGTGATGTCTTGGGGCCAAGATCCCACCTCACACAGACCTATGGGCTTGATTTACTCTAACTGAAATCAGTTTGGGTTCTACTTTCAGGGAGGAGAAGTGAATCCCTGAGTGGTAGAGTCAGCCACAGACCTCACCTGGATGCTAAGCAGAAGTGCTAATATTCATATTCCATTTTCTTTTAGGCAATACTCATGGATCACAATTGTCCCGTGAAAACAAAAATGTACACCCAGAACAACATCCAGTCCTACCCCATAGGTGATGAAGAAGAATATGAAAGTGATGAATAACATGAAAAGCCATATAACATATTTTGGTGTACAAAATGCAGTGTTTCATGTGAAACATCTCATCCAGAAATAGGTTTTAGTTGTACTGTATGTTTAATAGTGAAATGGTCAAAAAAGCCAAAGGTATATTATCCATCGCCCATGGTTATAAAGCAGACTGCTAACTGCCTTATGGGGGGGGGGGGGGGGGAGCTTTTATAGAGGATTTGTATAGTGCTAATCTTTATTTTGTGTATTTAATTTTATTGAATATTACACTATATTTTTTATTAAATGTGTAGTACAAATGCATATAAACATGTGAATTTTAACTATTTGTTTTTTAAAGTCAACTCCTTGACATACAGTATTTCGTATTTTGTTTGGAGTTATGAGTTACTGTCAAGAGCTTGGGTCTTTCTTACTTAATTGGAAGGAAAAAAAAAAGCAAAGCTCAAAGAAAACCTATCCAATTTGCCTCCTTTTAAACTGTACCCTTGTAAGTACATTGAGAGGAGCTGAAGGCTGGAAGTCAGAGCGTGGACATTGCTGCCACTTTTTTGATCAACATTAGGTCATACATTAGTAAAATAAAAGGCACAACTTCTTTGCCAGTTTAAAAAAACACGCTCTCCTTGAACCACTCATGGAATGTTGGGGAAAATAGCGTTTTAAACAGATGAGTGTATTGCTGTTAGTCAGTACTATTTAATGAAGTTTTAATTAGTTAACTAGTTGTGCAATATCAAGCTCCTGAAACACACAACACTGGGTAAACAAGTAGGTCTGAATGTGCACTGTTTCTTTCCCTTAAAGGGAATAAGGACAGCATGAAGATACTTTTTATATTTCTATCTTTTGAACCTTTTATTTTTAACATAACTTTATTTTAGATGCATCTTAAATGACTGGTTAAGAAAAGCTGCAGTATCACAGTATTTAGTCTTAGCATGTACTGAAAGTTAAGCTGATAACTTAAGCAGTTCAAACAAAAAAAACTATTTTACATGCATTTGCATACACATCTAGAAGTTCAATATACTTTTTTTTTTTAAAAAAATGAGCTAAAATATCACCTTTGCTAAAAATAATGAAAAAAATGACCAGTTTGTTGCCAATATCTCTTAACATTTGGGGACAGAGTCTAATATAGGTAAAGGACTGTATTAGGCAGTTCCTATCTGCACTGAGAAAAATCAGACTTTGAAAGAAAGCATTTTAAAATAATCCTGATGTCCTTATCAACTGTGTTGTATCTTTTCATTTGTAAAATTAAAATCTTTATGTGCCTTCTTTCATGTAATTGCAGATGTTTTATGTACTGCAGCATAGATACTATGTTTACATATAGTTTTGTAAAGCGTATATACTATGGTCAGAAAATATAAAAAATATAGTGGATCAAACTTCAAGTATTGCTTTGTCAATATACATTCAGATCATGTTAAAATAAAGTTACCTGAAAGAAGTACATGATCTATTGTAATAAAGTAAAAATAATAAAAAAAAATCATCCCCCTCATGATTTGCCTTCTGTATTGTGTTTTACTGTATACTAGGGCACAGGGAAAAAGCCGACAAATAGTTCAGGTTGTGGGAAAGCACTCCTCATTTCTAGTCCGTTTGTAACTCAGGACAAACATTTTCACTCTAGGTTACAAATACATGCAACTTGTTTAAGTAACCACGATAGCTTCTACAATCATTGTCACATGGCTGCTGGTCTGAGATTTAACCTTTTGGGAAATCGATAAGGCCAAAATGTGCAGTACCAGGGGACACCCCCGTATGTTCTTTAAATAAGGGTGAGGATTCTGAGAAAACATCGTAAGAGGCTTAAATAGTGTGGAAGGCCAAGCAATACGTCCTATGGTTGATTTGAAAAATCCACTTACCGATTTTTGTAGTGGTATATTTTCAATTGCATTCTTTTGAGTATGTAACAGATGGAAATCCTTCCTTCAAGGCTGAGAGGTGTTTGGAGAGAGACATTAATACAGCATAAACCAAGATTCTGTCATGTGTTGACTACTTCACTGCCACTGAATAAGTAACAGTTGTGCGGGTTGATGATTATTTACATTAAGTTCAGATTTTAATGTTGTACATCATTTGGATACTTGAAACTTTGCCCCCAGATAAGTTATTTTACTTAGCTTCATTGAACTCTTTTGGTCAACATCAAATTGTTAATCCAATTAAATTTGAAACCAATATACCAATGTCAGAATTCTAAATTATCACAGGACATGTTCACTTACTTGCCAGCTAGAGTAACTAAAGTATTGCTTAAATTCACAAGTATAAAAGTAATGCAAACATAGCAACTTACTTTTTTTTTTTTTTTTTTTAAAAAAGCATAGAATGGCTTACTTCATGGCTTGGTTTTGTACTTGCGAGCACATCAAAATTAAGGAAGAGTTCACATTAATCTGCAATGCAGAACGAGTACGAGAAGGAGGCCCAAGGACAGATGAATTGATCACATTCCTCACAGACCAGCATCTTACCAGGGTTTGCTCAGCAGACCCCCCACAGCTCAGCCTGGCTCCCCCAGGCTTTTGCTCCGCTCCTGGTCCACCAGAAGTTAGAGAAAGAATTAAGAGGCACACAGACAACCACGTTTGGGCTCTCTATGCCACCTTTTCCCCTAAAAACAGATATTTAGGAGTTGTTCTGCATTTTGTATTTTTGGAGGAGTAAGTAATCAAACCTTTTTTGCTGACAGTCAGGAAGTAACTTTAGTCACAGAAAATACACCCCCCACCCCCATTCTGTCCTGGAATAATTTGGGTTCTTTCATATTTGTGTATTGTGATCTGTGTCAATTTAAGTGTGATAAAGTCACTTAGTTCATTTGCTTCTACTACTTAGTCCTCCCCTGTAGTTGTAAACTTCCATACATGTTTTATTTCGAAGTTGAAGGAAAAATGCCAAGGATAGGGAATTACAAGGAAAAACTGATTAGATAAAAGTGAGCTAGTAAACAGTAAGGATTTGTTTAGTTATTATCCCTTAACATTTTCTGAAGGACAGGGCAAGTCAGAAGAATTTTTCTCAGACCATTTTTCCCCCTTATGTAACTTTGGTTGTAGTCACTATCACCAATACTTCCATTCAGTTGTAATTTCTGCAGTGCCTGGAGGTCTTAAAAAAGACCCACAAATATCCTTACCTTTTTAGAAGATTCTCTAGCCACACAAAGAATCAACTGGAATCACCTTTTCAAAAGAAATCTCTGTTTACTATTAAACTGTGTAAATAAAAATAAATGCATATGCAGATAGAAAGAATGCATAAAAGCCCAATTAATCCCGCAATCAGCAGTTTTATTTAATGCAAAATGTGTGTTTTTCTCCCAAAGATCTTTCCTTTAAGGAATGGCTTTAGATGATGAACTGCTGCAATACAAGTGTTTAAAAAACATTAACACAATGCAAAGAAGTTGATAATTTAGCAAAACTATTTTATTAAAGCTTATTCTCATGATAAAATAATAGCCAACAAAATCATATTAGGCAGATCTTCTGCAAATGTGTGCAGCTGCCACCTATTCAGATATCATTAAGTCAAGATATTCTTGTTTTCTGTGGTATTCTTTATTTTCAGCTATTTACAATCAAGCATGAAGCAAAGATTACATCAGGAATGTAGTATTACAATTTTCCCCTCAAGACTCACCGTTTATTGTAATTAATGCCAGGTAGGAATTTATGCTTTCCTTCTTATCACTAAAATACAACTATTTTGCCCTTTTCCCATTCGGTATATTTAAAAATATTGCACTACGTTTAATTTATCTCTTACAATCATCATTAGCAATACTATACGAGGAAAACTATATCCAGCTTTTCTTACCCACTGTATCACACAAGTCAATTTAAAACCACGAATGTGTTTTTGAAATCAGTATTTGCATTGTTTTCACAGCTCCTTCATGTGTACCAGGGTTTAAATGAAGTACTTGGATATATTTGAAAACCTCTATAGTAGTCCATAAGAGCAAACACTGATGGAGATTGAATGCAGATCACCACCAATGGTAAGCCACTGAGAAAATGGAGTGGGGAAGTCTTAATATGCATCTCAAGCAAGTATAGGTTAAATAAGTTTTAGTCAATAAGGGAAGCTAATTTTGTGCGATTATTTGCTGAAGCTTAATTTCAGGTGTGTCACATGCCTATTTTAGCATGGATAGTGTTTTCCATACATCAGCTAGATAAGTATCAACTGCCCAGAACTCACAAAGAAGTGCAAGTAGTTGCATGAGTGGAAGTAACCATTTTGTACTTCTAAAAAAAAAAACAAAACAAGTATGCTCTTCCATCTGTGAAAACCATTGCTTCTTAATTTTGCCCACCGCAAAATAAACTGAGAAGCAAATTTAATGGAGAGGTACATTACAGACTGCCTGAAAATTTAAATCAGTTATTTCACCATCTTAGATTCAACTCCATTTCCACAAAGGCATTTTTTTTTCTACTACCAGTGATAATGATACCAGTACCTAACACAGTACCTAAAATAAAGATGATATTTTATACGGCATTTCTATACACAGAAGATGAAACAAAGACATGTTTACAGGAAATAAATAAGAACAGCCTTAGCCAGGTGATGCTAAGATGCACAGTTTACACGTAGCACAAGACCAGATAGTTCTTTTCAAAAGCTGCTGGCTGAAATTCTTGCTCATCTCTACTGGACTCACTTGTTTTGACTCAAATAAAACATGTTATATACAGTATAGGACATTATTCGGACAAAGGTGATAATTCTGCTCAGACTGTCTCTTCTGTCTGAGAAGCTGAATGCAACTTACCACTATATGATTACTCAAAAGTGTTGAGAGAACATGTTTAGCTATTTTGTAAAGTATTTTGTACCTTAAGTTTTCTGAAATGATAAAGTCTGCAGCAAAATATTATTTTTTTAAAATTACTTAAACCATCATTACATGCTTTTTCATAGAATGCAATGAAACCTCCAACTCTTGTGAAGAACAACTTTCCTTTAACAGGTTATCAGATAATACAACAATACTTAAACATATAATTTTGTTCTGGAAGGCAACCAGCCTCATCTCAAAAATATGCCCAATTAAAATTATTACAAGATACTGGTATGTACTTTGATATCTAGTATTATTCAATCAGGATACAATAGCCCAAAGTTCTAAGGATGACTTTTTTTAGCATTACTGTATTTCATGTTAATTACAAACTATGAAAAGTTCCTGTACTTAAAAATATGGAAAACAAATGATATGCAATATTAACTTTAGTAAATACTAATAACAGACAAAATGAAAGACTTTTGTTTGCTTTCATGATATGTTTGGCAAAAGAAATACACAACTACCTAGAAGATGTACAATAAAACTGTGATCAACGTTTTAAAGCCTGGTCCCTCAGTGACTTCTGTGTCAGTCATCAGCTTAGGCATGCAACAAGCTTATTTTTTCATCATACAATGGAAACTAAACATTTTGAAAATCCTGCCAGTTTCCTGTTGAAAACACTAGCTCAAAAAAAAAAAAAAAAAAAAAAAGAAGGGGGGGCAGGGGAGGGCAAGTAATACATTAAGGACACCACACACATTAATGTGAAATGGCAAGGTTACATAATTAGAAAAAATAAAAATAAGTTATTAAAAATAAATTTCCAATATAAACCCCAAAATGTAGTTTTAACCAGCCAGTTTAACAAAACGATGGTGCTGTAGCTGGAGAACCATTATCAGCTGTACTCTTACACAGGCAAACAACTGTGGAGAAGCAGGACATGTACATTATACCAGTGTTTTAATTTAATTGGTGTGTGTTTGTAATTAAGTGCAAAGTATTCTTTTAGTCCATTCCTTCAAAGGCTAAATATGTAAATATCAGTCTACTGATTGAGGTGGATCAACTGGTTCTTCTGATATGATGTTGAATGTTGGAGCCTCTGTCAGGCTGACATCTTCATTATCCATTTCTTCTGCTATATTGGGTTCCTCTGAATCTTTAGTCACTCTTTTGGACTGCCGCTCTATTGACATGTTCTCCAAAGACTCTATATCCTCAATGCCTGCTCTGTAGTGGATCATCAGCAGCGTAAGGGCCTGCAGTCTTTCACCCGACTTAGCCAGCGCAGCAGAAATCAAGGCTTTTTTCCTTGCATCAGTTGTCTCTTTTTCTTCTTTAACGAGTGAATTATTATTTTCCAGCTCCTGGTCTATTTCATTCTGCAGCTTATCCAACATAAATTCTAATTTCTGAAAACGCTCCTCTGTGGGTAAACTTCTATAGAGATCACGTCCAATTTCTTTAACGGCAATGAAGACACTGTCGTCTAGACCACCCTCCTTTCGGACCAACTTTATCCCAGTACCTGCTGCACGTTTTGAAGGACTGCTTGGCCCACTGATTTCAGTATCGCTACTTTCATTATCAGAAGTGTTCGGTGTGTGCTTTGGTGAAGGTTCTACCACCTCTGTTCCTTGCTCAGAAAGGCGAGCTTTGGGGACTTGACGAAGGTTTAACAAACGGGTGCTTGTATTGATGATATGCCTCGTCAAACCTGTAGTTCTGTTAACAGATTTAGATTCTGAATCAACGCGAGAGGACGCAGCTTGGGGAGCTTCCTGTCCTTCTGCTCTACAACCTCCCACAGTTCGATCAAGTCGCTTCTCAGCTCCTACACAAAAGGGTGTCTCAGCTAGACATTTTTCTTGACATTTTTTATGGCAAACATAAGCACAGAGCATGCACTGCGAAGCCGCTTTAGTCCATACTTTCTTTTTGCAGTAATCACACCAAGTTGGATTCTGAAACTGAGTATCTTGAAAGTTATGCTTGTTCTCCGTAAGAACAATTTGTCCCAAGTAAGGATCCTCTTTCTGAAGTGCACGAGCTTCTTCTTCCAAGTGGCATTCCCTTTCCTTCTCCAGAAGAAAGTTTGAATCATCTATTTCACCTTCTTTTAAATATTTGAAATGTAAAGTCACATCGCCATAACAAAATTTTTCATTGAATCCCTTATGGGTTGTCAAATTCCGCAATGCTGTTCTAGTGACTGCTGCTTTAGGTGTAGGAGCATCCAGTTTAAATGTTCTAATATATTCCATTGAGGATGTAGCTATACAATCTAAAGCAATTTCTTCAAGTTTTATGCTTGCATATCCTAAGCAGATAAACCCACCTGCTTTGAAAGGGTCTCTGCACCACAGTGCAACATTAAGGTACTTATGGTATCCTTCTACTTCAAATAGACAGGAGGATGTTCTCATCCTTGGCCATCGGCCTTGACGGATTTTATAAGGAATTTCTGGCGATTCCCATGTTTGATGATCATCTCCACTATCTTTGTAACTACGTGCATTTTCTGAAAGTCCATCTTTTAATGTATCTTGTTTTGGTGCTGTTATTACTTTTGATACCGCTGGGTCTTCTATTTGATCATTATTCTTTACTACCTTCTCTGTACATTTATCTCCATTATTTGTAGGTGGAGGTGGCCTTTCTGGTTTTTCAGAAGACACACCTCCAGTTTCTAACAGATTTTGAGTTTCAGTAGTAGGCAAAATAGGCTTACTTTGTGGCCTAGGTGGCACAGGAGGCTTAATACTGGATCCTTGTGATTGTTTACCTGATAGCTGTGATGCATCTGAACCCTCCACAGTTTTGGGCATTGCCACTTTAGCTCCATCTTTTTGTTGCGTTTTTGATGTTGTCTGATAACTTCCTAAATGTAGTTTTCGATTCAGAATCGGTGATATAGTTCCAAGTGGTTTAGCAGCAAGTATTACTACTGAACGTTTGGGACTCGGAGTTGTTGGCAGATCTTCTTTTTGGTCAGATGATTCACAAGCTAAGTCCTCAAATTCTGAATCAAAATCTCTGTTATCAACATCAGCTGATAAACTAGCTTGGTCATCTTCTGGCTGTGTCAAGAAAGCAGTGTCTTCCAGTTGTCCAAATCCATCCTGCAGCGCCGAACCATGCTGATTATACCCAACAGGCCTTTCATAAAAGACTAAAACTCTGTCCCCAGCCTGTCTAATAAGCTTCAACACTTGGACAGTTGATGTGATTTTAACACCTATTAAAAAAAAAAGACAAAGATTGTTAAATGTTAATTATGATAAGAAGCTAAATGGCCAAAACCAGTCAACAAACATTTAGATCTTTAATAGTGGTAATAATACTGTTGCTCACTAACAGAGGAAGCTCTTCTGTCATAACTGACTTAATTAAAATGTAACAGATAGATCCTTCCCATTTTATTCATAGAAATATATCACTTCAGGAGCTGGAAAAGATACTGACATAAATACTCCAGTTTGCTGTCTGTTATTAATGCTGTAATCTTGTAGAGTAATGCTGATTTTATATGCTAACATTTTTAACCTTAATCTTATTGCAAGTTTGGACTTTTCAGCAGCAGGCATGTAACAAAGGATTCAAAAGAGATGGGCATCTTTAAATACAGTCATAATTAAAACAGAAGCAGGCTAACAAAGAAAATAGTTCCAATATGTTAACAAAATACAGGCGCGATGCTACATTTGCAGTGTGGCTGAACAGTGAACTGAATCATCTCCCTTATCAGAACTTTCAGAGCCATTTGACAGTATCTCCAACCTGTGGTAAGATTTGACAAATTATATGCAAGCTAAAATATCTTAATGAGCACATAGTCCAAACAAAGTCATGTAGGGGGTCATGTGAAAATTACTTTTCCCTTGTTCTAGAGCAATCATCAATTGCCTGTTTGAAGCAACTCAAAATCCTTTTAAATCACTGGAGCAATGCAATGGGGATTTGGGCAGTACCTAATCACAACAACTCATTGTAATCATTAAGGTCTGGTCTGTAAAACCTCAGGTAAAAACTTTAAAAAAAAAAAAATTAATGCAACCGTGCTAGCAGGGAGTTTAAGTAGTTCATGTCATAAGTGTATAAAGTTCTACCTTCATAGTTACCACACTAACTCTTTTACAGTATCTTAATGACTTAACAGAACCAAATATAAAATTACTTTACCTCTTATTTATACAGTTAATGTTTGGAGAAGAAACATGTGTGCTGTCACATGCAGGGATATCTGGGATACTATATATAGCTCATAATTATGCAGTTCTTTCTGCATTTCTTTCTCTACCAATGACATGATGGAGATAATCTCCAAATTCACAATATAACCCTAACAGAATTTCTTTTACCGTTTTTCCCCTAGAGTGATTTCAGTTTACATTCTATTTTATCAGTGGTACCTACATTTATTTCTAAAATGTTATTAATATATAGTGATAGTCCCACTCCTTTTTAGTCTTTATAAATCCCTGGACAGTATACAAGCCCAAACAAGCTTAAACTAAGCTACTTATGATTCCTACTCCGTAATGTTTTATTTAGTCCCACAACATCCAGCAGAATAGAAAATATTGCATTATTTCTTAATGATGATGAACAGGATCTTATCTGCTGCTTCCACTAAGTTGGTTACCCACGGTTCTTGTTAATGGTTTATTTGTCCTTCTGTCCACTGCCATATTCTGTAGGTCCCCTCCAGTTCTCAAGTTTAAAGCAGTAAGATTTCCAGGATCAGTTTCTGATTATGGTTTATGATTATGATCTAGTTCTCTGTTGGTGACAGGGTCCATATACAACAGAAGCATTCAAGCTATATCTGGAGATGGTCTAATTTAAAACTGTAGAATATAAACTAGTATCAATCCACTTCATAATGCCCAGGCATTTCAATAGAATCTTTATTAAAAAAACCACCACCAAAATACAGTGCCCTCCGCTACAAAAGTCAAGGGTAACTTTTGCCTCAATGCAGCACTTATCTGCCAGTTACAATTTGGACAAAGTCTTCAAATATGAGAACTTCAGAATAGATTTCTAAATAATAATTAGGCTCCCACATGGCAGAGCTGACAAAAATTGATACTAAAAGTATAAAAATACTATCAAATACTCAGCAGATCTTCTTGAGTCATTTTGGCATTTCAGGCAATTACTCTGTTAGTCAAAAATATGTTTATACTACTTGTTCCATACTCTATTTAGTACCTTTAGGTTCAAAGCTGAGTATGCAGGCCTAGGATGTAAAATGTTATGGTTTTCCTTGTAAACTAAGCACATTTTATAACATCACTGGAAGAAACTAAGTAGAAAACCTCACAGCATCACTATTACAGCAGTTAAAATATAACTACATTCAAATGTTTATTCAACTTTATTTTGGCTTTTACCTAGCAAAGAGTAAATAAATATGCAAAAAAAAGAATAAAGTGAATGATAACCTTAACTGGCTGTAAAAACTAACATTTATGTATTTATTATGAGTGCCAGGCATAACTGTAATTGTTGCAAAAGGTGGTCTAGTTGAACTGTATGCAGACATGTCCTCCTAGTTTGCAAGATGACACTTATTTTGAAAGCTGACATGTTACTCACTGCCAATTGCTAGAAGTCTGTCTCCTCTCTGTAGATCAGCAGCTGCAGCAGGTGAGTTTGGAGTCACAGTTTCAATGACAACATGCCCTGCATCTTCTTCCTTGGACTGCACAAGGCGGAGCGTGAGCCCAACACTTTGCAGATTCCCTTTCACCAGTTCTGCCTAGAGAGAAAGAAGTTAAGAGTATGTCAATTAAGCTGACTGCAAGGATTCATGACTACTAATGATAGCTTAAATAAAATTATACAACCAATATTATTAAAAAAATTACATTAGGACATTCATTGACTTCATTAAGCAGGTTATCACATAATAGATTAACTGCCTGCCAATCCAGTTTAGACTCTGGATGGAACCAAATGACACCAGTTCTGAAGAGCCAAATATGCCAAAACTAGAGAGCAGTGCAAGGAATTGTCAGCAAAATAAATATATAAGTGTATGTGTGCACACATCTGTTCAATAGTTTATATACAATTAATAACAAAACTGAGCTAATCTATGCAAATACAAATCAGCAGGAAAGGCAATACATGGCTCATCTTGCAAAAAGTCCCAGTTCTAACAAAGCTACAACTAAACACAACATCATTATCCATTTTATTGGGAAGAAGTTTTGTTAAAAGTAGCACTGTACAATCAATCTAGGTATCACTTTGAATATACCACATTTGTGTTATAAAACATATTACTACGAGTAGCTCTTCAGCGGTCTATACAAAAAGGTGTTTGGAATGAGAAAACTATTATGTACTTAGATATTGCTAAAGCATATTTAGAACAAATTTAAATTAACAATAACCTAAGAAGTTTCTTCAAAGACTCAGAACATTTTCCTCATTTATCTTGCAAGGTAAACACAAGATAAAATTTCATTCAATAATCTCAAATACCTTATTCTGTAAAAAAAAAAAAAAAAAAAAAGACTGAGGTGCAATGCCTGTAGTAGAGTTTCATCCCACACTCATGCACAGATCTCTTATAATTTGTAAGTCCCTATTCAAACACAAGAATTTGGAAATCTTTTTCCAGCCTTAATCATTTAGAACAAGACTTTCAAAGGAACCATCATAGGAAAATTGAGATTTGAGTACTTCAACTCTATGGCAAACCTCAGAAATAATGGTATATACCATTTGATATAAGAATATATCTAGATAGTGGTCAATTGTTTACACACCTCAGTGTCTGATATCTTTGGCAACTTTTTTCTTAATAAAGACTGTCCTTAATGAATTCAAAAATATAATCCCTCCCCTCCCCGCCCCTTAAAGCACATTCCTTCTGGACTGTTTCAAATGACTGTCTACTATCATTCCACTGAAGTATACTCTGTCTGTTTGAAAGGGGAACTTACAATCTATGTTTAAGCTCCAAGGTCAGAAATTTAATTTGCTTTTTTGATTCCCAAGAACAGAGAGACAGACATTGTTTGTAGAAAACCTCCATAGGAAATTTTCTATTTGGTTTCAATTTACTGAGTTTAGGTAGACAGTCTTGTCCTCCATCCTTCTGCATTTACTTTGTTTCTATTCATTTGTCAATGTTTGAACTGTCTGGAGTTGATCCTCCTCTTTGGAAATGTGTTCGTTTGCTTAGTTGTGTACAATGGCTTTCCACAGATGAAGTGGATCACTTAACTTTGGTACATGACGCTCGCCTTGGCTGAATGGCTTTCACTCCTCTCCTATAATCTTAATAGCACCACATCCTGGATTTTTAATTGTTTTTCAGTTCTTTATAGAAATAAAAACGCTACACTATGTAACAGTTTGCTTAAGAACAACATGGAGTTTGAAGAAGCAGACTTGCATTAACTTTCTAAGCTTTGTCACTAATTTTCTGCATTTCCCGCAGTCACTTAAAGATAATATTTTCTCTCAAACTTTAACATCTATTGTGAATACCCCGTAATGTAAGAATACCAAGACCATATATAAACTTAATTCCAGTTCCAAGATTCAAGGTTCTTCTATAATGCAAACAAGTAAATAGCTGCCCACGCAAACAACTGTGGTAGGGGTTTTGGTTTGGTTTGGTTTTAAGGCAGATCCCACTTACACCAAACAAACTCTGATACATAATTAAATTTAAAAAAACTAAATAATAAACTCTTAAGTGTTAAGAAACGAAAAGTATTAGAAATACCTGTGGAAGAAAATAGAAATGTTTTTTTAAAGAAAAGAATTACTCTTCTGCTTTAGTCTTTTATTTACATATAGTACGGCTTTAAGTTAGCAATTCACAAATGTTGCATGTGCTGTATGGAAACAACATGAATGATTACTACAATTTCAAACAACACTAGTTGAATATTTTAACTGTCAAAACCACAGATGACATGAATTTGCTGTGGAGGCATACAAAACTGCAACAAAAACTCCTTCCAAAAATCACTCCCCTATGCTATGTAGCTCTGCATATTATCAAACAAGGAGACCATTATTTCTGAGATTTGCCACAGAGTCTAAGTACTCAAACCTCAATTTTCCTACGACGGTTCCTTTGAAAGTCTTGCTCTAAATGACTGAGGTTGGAAAAAGATTTCCAAATCCTTGTGTTTGAATAGATAATGAAACTATCATAATTAAGATCAGAAAGTAAACTCCCACTTAAGGAATGCTGACAAACATGAATATTAGAAAGGACAATATTACAAATTTCCTCTTAACACAAAGTTATTCTGGCCATTTAATTACGCTCCTTTAGGGATACATCTATTTTGATGATATATAGTTTCTTCTGAAATCTTACATTAGTTCTGGATCTTAACACCCAGAACTGGAGTTAATTAATAAGACAAGATGTTTTAAAGTCATGGCTCATCCAAGATGGATAAGTCTTGTTAGTTTGCATCACTGCAGAAGAAATGTTGCTGTAAGTTTGTTTGCAACATGAGATAACTCTTGTGCAATCAGTCTTTGAGCAGATCAGAAAAGCATCTGACTACTGAAGGAAGTTGGCCATCATAACACTTTTACAGGAGTTACCTCATGCAAATCTACTTTCTTTTAGTCAGATATTTTCTCATCCATTCAAAGAGTGGCACAAAGGAGCGGTAAGATTTCTAAAGACCTGTTCTTCAGAAAGCAACGAGCCTTATTTGAAGGAGAATGTCAGAAGGAAAACAAGAGCTGGTACTGCAACATCTAGTATTTTGAAGAAAGGCAGCAATGACCTCTAACCACTGTTAGTCCTTGCAATCATGGCAAACTGCATGATGAGCAAAATATGGGAAAAGGGCATAATTAGACAGTAAAAAGGAAAAAAATGTTACCAAAAGGTCTCTTGCAGAGTTTGTCAGTACAGACCCTCATCCTCTTGAGCTTCCTTTGAATCCAAGGACTTCTTTGAGCAGATCTCCATAGTGGATGACTTAACAGTGAAAATATTCTCTACTAGAAACCTCTGAGGTGATTCCCAACATTTCACCCTTCCCTCCTCCCCCAGGGTGAGACCACATAAAAGAAACGAGGGACAGCTGGGACCAAAGACACTTAGGTATCTCTGAACATTTGGCTCCCATGCAGTGACACCAACCGCAGATTACAACGCGTATGACTCACTGATGGCAAGGAGACTTCCAATATTCTAGCAGTATCTGATGGAAAGCTGTTTTTGGAAGGAGAGAGCCTTTGAACATAACAAGCAAAGTTCATCTCAACTTTTTATTAACTTTGGCACAGTCACAAGCTTTCTCACGAAGTAAACTGGTTTTATTTATCAACCCAAACCAGATGAATAGTTTCCCTGATTTTCCTTTCTGGCATCTCCCAAGTTTCACCAAGTAATACTACAATATTTCAGGCTAGCTGCAGTGCAGGTAAACACTGTTTCAAGCTCTCGAACACCCCAATGAGTACACTCACAAAACCAAGCATCTTCATACACCCAGCACAGCTACTTTATGCCTTCTGCCTCTCCCTCAAATTAAAACTTGATAATAAACGTGAAGAGCCAAAGATCTACTGGAACATGAAACATCAGAAGGACAAAAATCAGCTAAACGAGAGAGGTTAGAAGAAAACTGCTGATAATGAGAGGACATTTATCATCATGGAATTTTGTTGCAAGTGAGCAAAATTAACAGCTGCGCCTAGGAGAAAGGAAAATTTTAACCAACTAGCTATACCATAATAAAGCAAGTTTATTTTAATTTGATCTAATTAATAGCTGGTTTACTAGTTCCTGCAAACCTTAGTAGTTAAATAAGGAGCAAGACAAAGCAAATAATACGAATTGCTTGTCAGTGACAGGCATACATTCAAAGTAATTTATATTGAAAGAGTTAGAGCTAAACTGTGTCATGGAACATAGAAAATGCACCTTTTTTAGAAAAAAGTAAGCAAGCCCCAGACTATTTATCAAATACTTGTTGAGATTAAGATGCAACAGAACAGGAATGACTATCTTAGGAAAAAATGAAAAGAAGTAATTTCCTTAGTTTTTTACTGTTCAAGAAAAAAAACACAAGAAGAGGACACAAGATGTCCATTCACTTTCAAATTAATAAAACATTTTGATGTGGTGCTGTGAATGCCTGACTTTTACAGGACAAAGTCTATAAGCATTGATTTCACATTACAGGCTTTAGTTCATTTATATGCATCAGTGTATGAGCCACTGCAGAGCATAACCCCACCACTTTCAGTTCAATATTGGAAGTATGCTCTGGAAATAAAATGCAGCAAATAATTAGGTTGTGTCTCATAGCCTTTCCTTACCTTAGCCTTGTCATTTGGAAAGCCTAGCAGATGTTGGATGTCAGTGAAAATCAATTTTTCCAACCTTTCTTAACATACTGATACTGAACTCCACAGTGATAATTCAGAAGTTTATAGCTTGCTAATACCATTTAAATGGCCAAATATTTACACGAGTGTCAATACAGGATGCAGTTTTAATGGTCAAATGCTTCATTAAATTATCAGTCTGAAAGAATTTGCAAATGCAAAGGGACAATAAATAAACATCCCTCTTAAAGGCACCACATTTGTCTGTTGCCATCTCATTTACTATTTGCTTCCAAAACCGTACCTACAAAGTTAGGTTATTTTTGAATACAGAGGTAAGAATGTCATCGGTAATACTGTAGTCTCATAACTACAACATAAGTTAACATTAGATATAGCACTTCCATTCAGAATTTCTAAGACGAGACACAATAAATAATGTCCATCAATAAATACGGAGATTACAACATCTGAAACGGTCTGTATGACAACCTCTTACTAGTAGTGCAACATCATTCAGCTAAAGTTTAAGAACTATTAGATGCATACAAAAAAAGTCACAAAATTAAGCCACAGCATGATAGTTAGAGCATAAGACACTTGCTTTTAAACCAAACTACTTGTCTTCAGGAACTAAAAAGGAAATGTTTTTTTGAAAGCTTAATTTTACTCTATAACTAATACTTCAAATTTGCTTAACTATTTGTAAACATTAACATAATAAAGCTTTATTAGAATTTAGTAAGTATGTCACATTCTTTTGAATAAATGCTAAGAAAAGCTTGATCATCCAAGCACATATAAGAAATCTTATTTCATTGTCTTTACATCAACTAAAGAAGAATATTTTTACAAATATTTCTTATTCCCTATCGGTGGTATGTAACACGCTGTATGTATCAAAAACTGACACCATGTATGTCAGTGCTGTACTGTAGATTAAAACCTTTTTTCCCAACCCGTCAGAGTCACTAAGTGGATCTTAGGTATTCTTGCAAGGTATGGTCTAATGTGTTTTGGGGGAAAAGAAGAAATAATGTCGATGAACACGCCTGTAAAGTATTACATTCTCCTAGACGACTCTGCATGCTGAGAGGAAAGGAAGGAATATTTCATGTCAAAAAAAAAAAAAGTAACATTAAAGTACAAAACCAGGAAGCAGTTCCTTCTATTCTGAAGACTCAGATATTTGTATTATTAAAAAAAGGTTTCTGGCATGTATCTTTAAAATATGGACTTCAACATTATTGCTTTTTTCAACCCTATTATTGAATGCAGTCATTATATATGACCTGTACAGTGAAGTGATTGCTAGATTATTTATATGGGCTAGAGGAGACAGTGAAACGAAACAGGTATCACCAATCTCACGATACACTCCTTCGTAACACTAGACTCAAAAGAAAAAAAGGAATTTTTTTTGCTGTTCTGAGATGATTTCCATCTCTGTTTTAGAGAAGGACTAGATGTTTTTCTTCTCTTTGTGACATGGCCCCAAAGCCCAAAACTATGGGGCCAGTGTAGCAAAAGCCTTTTGCAACCTATTCTCCAGCATTCCTGTCCACGTGGCAGGATAACGCCTGAAGTGTTCTGGGGAAACTGTCAAGAAAACAGTCTTGCAAAGAAAAGTGTCTGATGTAGACCATGACCAAGGAATCCATGATGACAGGCACACTTTAACTTCCCAGGCACAGAGCAAACTCCCAACAACAGAAAGAGGAGAAAGTTTTCTGAGCATTTGAGAGCTAGCCTTGTTCTTGGTATGCTTAAGTAGTTCAGTAGTCAATAAAGTATGTACTAATTATCAGTTATAACCTGTGTTCACTGCTATGTCTTATTAGTATGTAGGTGAATTGATACATACGTGCACTCACACAGTCGCACAGAAATCCACTAAACATTTTGGTTCATAAAATTGTTAAATAGGCTGGGATTCCCAAGCAACCTCCTGGTTAGTATGCATTCAAATATACTGCAAAAACAGATACAGATGCAAAAAGAACAAACCCAGGAATTGGCTACCTAAAATTGGACATGTACCTCCTTCTTAATCTTTGTATTTCCTTTAGCAGATTCAGACATGTGAAAACATGCTGACAGAAGATGTAAAACAAACAAAGAAACAAAACAGAAAAAAAATCAAGAGCTAGATTAGTACTTATAGGATAACTAGACTATACAATGTGCCAATGAAAAGAAAGGAAATAATTTCTGTAATATAATTAACTCTAGACAGAAAATGGACTCTAATATTTTTTTCCCCTACCACTAGAAACAGGCATTAATTACAAACCACTATTAAAAAAAGGCTGAAGGTAATCTAATGCAAAAGATTATATACTGGCTCCTTAAAACATCAGGATACACCACAGCCAGAAGCAATACTATATTCTAAGAAACCAACATATACTAGGAAACGTATTTACAAACTTGGAAATCAGCTTACTGATTTGTGGATTAATTTTTTTCAAATTGTTCATAAAATGTGTTTCCTAAGTTTGCTTGAATAAAAATCTGACTTTTATTGTTTCCATAACTGAAGCTAAATCTTAAAATCTAAAGTTGTTACCATTCCAAAATCTGTATCAAGGCTTCTACAACAATAATTAACATACTCTTTCTTGCTATGTCATGTTTCCTCCATACCAAAGAAACATACACCTTTAGTATCAGACTTGGTTCAAAATTTTCATGTATTTTTTTCCCCCATTCCCAGGTTTGCATTGATTCAGTTAATTTAAACAAACATGTTTATTTTTGTGTGTGTCCCCCCAATTTTTTTTAGTATCTTGCCAAAACATATTAGACAAATATGTTGAATGAACATGTATTTGTTCTAGATGTACTAGAATGGGGGGGGGTAGGTTGTTTGTTTTTTCAAAGTAATTTACAAATACATTTAAACATTTAAATATATATATATGAATAAAACTTTCAATAAGAAATTAAAAGGAAATTATCTGCTGCTTATGGAAAAAAAAAAATCATTTGTTGAACAGCAATCCTGAAGATCCAAATTATTGTTCTTGCACAACTCATTTTACAGTATACAACTGAGCAACTACCAAAAATATATTCTTCTGCCCATTTTGCTTGGAAGAAGAAATTTGATAAAACCATTAAAAACTTCACATGCAAAATGAAAATACATTTGGAAAAGCGACTAACTGCAGAATGAGCTTTCACTATAAGTAGATACCACTGATAAAAATAAAACTTCATGGCAAACAGGACTGAGTTACAGTGAACATAAAAATATGAAAGTTTTATCAGACATCTATATTCACAGTGATATTAGGTAATTTATTTAGGTGTATAACCACATTTTCTTAATCCATCCTATACCACTTAGTTTGATAGTTAAACCATCCCTTGCCTCTCTCTACCCAACGTCCACTGTAGTGTTTCCAGTGGGTTTCTGGACCAGGCTAATCCTTAAAGTTTTAGACAATTTGAACTACGTGCTTTTTGCTTTACCTGGTGTCCTGCTTTCCTCTACTGCAGCTCTTACTCTGCTCTGACAACCCACAACTCTAGAAAGGTTTTTCCATACTTACATAGCTGTCCTCAGCAGCTGTTCACTTGCCTAATCTCAGCAACTAAAAAAGTTCACCTTTTATTTACATTGATCACTTTTCTCAAAGAACTCTGAACAATGCATTGTCATGAAAACAGTCTTCATCAGTAAAACAAAGGAATCAGCCAACACTCAAAATCATCTTGAGAATGAATATTCACATAATTGTTCTAGTACAAATATTTGCAATATCAGAAAATACGTTCTTCAGCTTGTTTAGTTTTATTTAATATTGCCAGTTTTGCAATTACTACATTTTTATACATATATTTGTGTTCTATATCGTACCAGCTGAAAATGCTTGCAGACTGGAGCATACATAACCAACTGAAACACCAGTTACTACCTGGCAAATCAGGCACCCATGGCACTACTGATCATTCATACTTTATGGGACTGGCTAAACCTTCGTGCCTTTTTGGATGTCACTGAATGGACATTAAAATCATTAGCTTGTGGACTCTTAATGTTTCCTTGAAAGGAATTCTATGAAATTACCCACTTCTAACACAATGGATTGACTCAGGCATTCATTCACCACCACAAGTATCTCTGCAAGTTTAGTGTGACTGCCACAGACTTCTCAAAGGGAGCTCTGACCACTAATGAAAGCAGAGGAATTACATAGCCATTTCAAAAGGTACAGTTTAAGTTCAAATGCTAGAAAATAAAGCATTCAGAGAGAAGTTAAGAAAGAAACACTGGAGTCCTAATAGCACTGGACCTTTTAAAGATCTTTTTTAAGTTGTGAAAAACTCAGCTCCAGAAAAGATTTTTTTTTTTTAAATTGTGGTTACTGTTCTCCCACTCAGCAGATGATGCAGATGACCTGCACACCACTTTCCCATTTTTTTTCTCCCCTTCACTAAGAGCAATAAAACCCAAAACCAATCAACCAAAAACCCCCACAAACACATACATGAAACACCTCTGCCTTCAAAAGACTTGTTACATTTACTGGCATCTGGAAATGGCCAGTAAGTCATCAGTTCTTATGCTCTCCTGTGACTAAAACATAGAAATGTATACACTGACTTTAAACCTGTTAGTCTGTATTCTAATGTCAAAGTAGTCGGCACCAGATGAATTAGCCTACTCTGAGTTTGATGTTGAGACAGCACTAAATCTTAGTACAGATAAGTTGGTACTGCTGAGTTATTTCAGGTATAATTACAGTGCTGTACTGCAGTGTGGACCTACCTTCAGTTACTTTGAGAGTGTCTATCTAAGATTTTTACTATTCTCCACTGTTTTTAATCTCTTGTCCATTTCAATTACCTCTAAGCCTAAACACAGAATTTTCTCCAAGCTATACTGGAAGCAGTTTTTACGGGACAGAATTTCCCATTAATGGGTACGTTACATTTCAGCCACCCCAATTAATAATAAAAAAAAAAATTTAAAAAATTAAGTGTGGCACACATTTTGTATTTAAACAATCAAATAGCATTATTAATGAAAAAGTCTGTACAGCAACTGTGTCACAGAGAGAAATTAGGCTTATAAGCAATGGACTCACTACCTCTGCTTTCTTAACAAGGTCTGGAATAATCACCATCTTTGCTTTTTGTGGAATATTAGGAATAACAGATTTTTAATGACAATAAAACAGTGAAAAAAATGGAAGTGGGATATTAGACCTTTTTCTGTTAATTTTTCCCCCTATGTGAATTGTGGTCTGTGCACAGGGAGACACAACTATCTCAGATGGACGTTGCAGTTTTCATATTTGGGTTTTTTTACTTTTAGGAAGAAGCATATTTATGGATAAATTTCTTGAGATTTTTTTACTAGTCATCTTATATAGCAAGCTAGTAGGGCTCATTATTTTCTGTTCTATATATCTTACAAAACCCCCAAAATACAAGTTACAAAATATGATGGTAATTTTGTTCTAAAGTGAGTTACATATTGGACCAAGATCATATTTAAAGTAATAGTTCATTAAGGCCACAACACTGCAAATGTTACACACATGTCTAACTTCACCATCGTGCGCTATTTGTCTGAAATAAATGGGACAATTCATGGTAGTAAAGTTAAACACCTGCATGTCTGCCTGATGAGCACTAAAAACATTTGACATCAGCAAAATCCAGAACAGGCTAGTTACTAAACAAAATAAGGAGCTACATCTTATTTTCCTCAGTACTTCTGACACATTGCAGGCACTCTTTGACTAAACTACTACTAAAAAAAGCGTACCTTCCAGTTGCAGGGTGAAACAGGTTATGTGACATGCAGAAAGTAAACTGTTTCGCAATTATCATGAATTGCTGAGGCATTCTTACTAAACAGCAATTACAGGCATTGAATGGAGGAGTTAAAGACAAACAAGGCAGCAGAAAACCTGCATTTAACTTCAAAGTGTCAGAAGCAGGTAAAATGCAGACCTTCAGTTTTATGTGTAGCTCTTCTTCGGAGAGCAATTTAGTACAAACACCAGTGTAGCTCTTCTTTAAGTGCTCTTACTCACTGACATCCTTTTAGTCTTTATTAAACCCAACTGTGATGATTTCCTTTGGCCCTGAAAAAATGGAAAAGATTGATTTTTTTTTCAAATCTTCTATCACCATTTATGTCTTTGATAGGAAAAAAGCTTCCTCCAATATTGCTTAAGCGTGACTCAGTCATCATATAAATGTTTCGTAAAAAACTCAGGTAGTCTAATAGCAAATAAGGTTACTGAAACTGGATATTATAAAGAACAGAAGTTCATTAATAATACCACGTGTGACACCAAACCAATAAAAAGTTTATCTAGTTAATGGTTTTCTTTGTATAAATTTGTTATGAATCACTACAATGCAAATTACAGATTAAGGAGATTAATGAGAACGTAAGAGTTTATGCACTGTGAATATGTGCACACTGAGAGGTCAATCCAGGGTTTTGTTCATTTCTGAGACAGAAGCAAAAAAAATGAAAAACATTCAAGTGTATACATTAAAAGCAAACCCTCTAAAACACCTAGTAATTACTTATATTTACCTTGGAAGTACCTAATTAATAGTGATAAAACGGTTACTATTAATCTTCATGTAATAAATTCAAAACTTTAGACTATCAGGTAAAAGTTCTTTATAATGAAAATAATATTCATTGAAAGAGTTTTCTTCTCCATACAGAGAAACTGCTTGGCAATTTTGACTATCACACCCAGCAGCATTAACCACCTGATTACCAACATGGATATTGCCATCAAAACTAAAAATATGGAAAGTTATTATCCACTGTAGTTACAGTAACATGTATCACAGATGCTAGTTCCCATGGAAATAAAATATACAATACTACTTTCTAATTAATATAAATCGTAACTCTTAGATCTCACTAATGGGCTTAAAAGTTACACTTCTGACAGAAGAACGCTGATGGAAAGAATAAGTGCATTATTTATAGGTTGGTTTTTATTCTGGAGCAGAAGTGTCTTCTTTTGAGCAACAGCAATGCTAATTGCAGAGTTACATCTGGAGTACAGTGCATCTTCCGAAACGAGCAGGAGCTTCACAAATACTCCTTGCCTGGGAATCTTCAGCAAAAAAGCCTCCCTGGATCTGGGACGGGAGCAGAGCCCCTGCTGCAGCTCTGCTCCGAGGAAGAGCTGGGTGCTGGCAGAAGCAGTGGCCGGCCAGCGAGCACCGGTGGTCCCAGGAGAGGCCAAAGCGGCAGGCACGGCACCCGGCTTCCCGGCTCTCCCCCAGCCCTGCAGCCTGGCTGGACCCTGGCACTGCCCTCAACTCCAGCGGGATCGTCGGATCAACCTTCGTATCCCCCTGGCACTGCCCTCAACTCCAACGGGATCGTCGGATCAACCTTCGTATCCCCCTGGCACTGCCCTCAACTCCAACGGGATCGTCGGATCAACCTCCGTGCCAAAGGTGAGGACATCAAGCAGTGTCGTTTGACTTATTAAAGATGCGATGTATTTAAACAGTTACTTACACAAGAGCGTGCAAGAAATATGGAAAAAACCACACTCTTGCAAACAAACTGTCACAATTCCAGGTAACAGAAATTACATTCTTTTCAATAACATAGTCAAAGCAACAGGGGCCTCACGTGTACCTTGAACCAACCTAATCATACAGTTTGAAATATCGTAGGACTTAAGTGAACACAGTTTGTTATTTCTGCACTGCATAAACATACTATCTTCTTGACAACTGTTACATTTCTCATCAATTTTAACGGCTACATGGCTATTAAAGCACAAGCCTGCATAATATCCTGCGTGACCCAATCAGTTTTCAGACTCCTACGTTCCCACAGAACTAGCTAAACCCAAAGGAACTAAAGCAGATGTAGTAAAATGATTCATTATAACAGCTCTTCAGAGATTAAATACAAGATCCATCTGTATCAAAACAAAGTTCCTGTTGCATACAAACCCCCCCCCCCAACCCCACCCTTTGCCTGGTAAAACCAGAAGATGGCTTTTGTTCTGAAATTCTACATTACCAAGGCCAGAAGAGATGAGGGTTTATATCTAGCTTATTCCAAATAATTGCTGTAAGAAGGCCAAGGTTTTGTATATAATAATCTTTCCCTACATAGAAAGGCAGCCAAACCACACTGAGTTGTTTTCAATTAAGTTCTGGACACAACACTGCAGTACAAACACACAACTATATAACCAGTAAAGATTTCCACGACCATACATCTATTTCTGGTTATTTTGTTGAACACATCACATCAAATCAATTTGTTTATGGTTATAGGGCACAAGTCGCTGCCAGGCAGTGAAACAGCAGCTCAATGTCACATCTAATTAGTAGCACCAAGACAACAGCACACCTAGAAGCCAGATTTTCATACTGTTACCATTCCTCACTTATAAAAATTGCCACAACTATTAAACTGAAAAAGATCTTTACACCGAGTCAAATTCTGACAATTCACTTCGCAAAATAAATCAATACCCAGCTATATTTGCTTTGCACTTGAAAAATATTCTATTTTTTTCCCCCAAACACACATACAGATCACTTCCCAATATATCTGAAGAATGATTTAGAAACTGAATGTTAGCTGTAAATTGTAATCAACATGCTATCCAACTTTGCAACCTAGCTTCTATAAATGCTTCATGAAAATCCAAAGGTCTGAATTTTTCATAGAATCATAAAATAGTTTGGCCTGGAAGGGACCTTCGTGTTGCAGCTTTCCACATAATCAATGTGATCATAATCGGCTAACAAAAAGTAGGGGGGTTTTTTTCCCCTATAGTTAGATATCTGAATGACAAGACAACAGAATTGGTATAACTACTTAGACAAAGTGCTGAATATCCTCCATTTCTAGGCTATGAAAAAGCATTATTACAATGGATGTCCTAAAAAGAAACCAAACAAAAACAACTTAGCTATGCCACAGATTCCTGTTAAACATTTGAGACTGGGATTGTGCATTACCATGAGACTTAGTCACAATTCTGGCAGAAATCTCTCCCATAATTTACCTCCCGTCATTACTTCTGGAGGTAGCAGAACATACAAGTTCTCCAGAAACCCATTTTGGACCCCAAACCACTAACAGTGAAGTGTGCAAAAGCGCTAAAAGAAAATACTCTTCCAGAAACAGCTTATTAGGAGGAAAAAAAAAAAAAAAAAAAAAAAGAAAAAAATTACAGGAGTAGGACACTACCCATAATGGAAGTAAAAGTTCATTCATTTTGACTGTTTGGTTTTTTTTTTTTTAAAGTATTTTCTGGCTCGGGGATGTAACATATATGCATTCCTCATCTCCCTATCATAAGGTAAGTCAAAGAATGAATAGGAAATTATGTCAAGCTTAAAAACTACTTCTTTTACTTTAGCACTCCCTATAACTTCATATACTCTGGTTTTATGCTCTATTACTTTTAAATTAGCAACAGATCTTATTGATAGCTGGTGAAATATGTAAGAAAAATGCCCAGCAGATTTCATAATGCAACATCTATTTCCCGTTTCCCCCTTCTCTCGTCCACCACCAGAAACAGGGCTTGCTTGTGACTGCGACCAGTTACCTTCCCCAAAGAATTTACAACTCATTTAATTTAGAAATGAACAAAGAATTAGTCAATACCATAGAATGCCTGAGGAACAAATACATTTTAAAAAATAAGTCATACTAAACAAGGGGGTGGGGGGGAAGACTGTCAAATGCACATGCATGACAGAAGCTGTCCTTAAGTAAATCTAACTTGTTTACTTAAAAGTGGTAAATATTCATAAGGAGGTAAAATCTTTCTACATATTAGAGGATTAGAATCTGCACCAGTTCAAAAACCATGAGTTATTTGTTTCTTTGACTTCTTGACTTAAGTATGAATAAATTTACTTAATTTGAATGAGCTCTATCAAACAAAAAAAATTGAAAATTGCATCCAAGAAGTTGATGACTACATTCTGTGTGATACAATTTGAATACTTAGTATCAAGCCATATTTTTATACTTTCTTGACTATCACTGTAAGGCTGTTGGTGGAGCAGCCCAAAAAAAGGCACTGTTCATCAATGGCACATTTAATACTAAGTATTCAAAGTCTGAGGTTTATCTTTTAAATTGATACTTTTAAAAATATTTGATCTGAAAACCTACAGCATTAAGAGATTAGAGCTCTACAGAAAAAACAAATGGGAAATGTGATGAATGATGAAATACCTTACAGTAAAAAAAAAAGTAAAAAAGATGAAATATCTCATAGCAAAGCTTCAGGATACAAAATTACAAATTTCATCATTAACTCGCTCCCAATTTGCTATGCAATCACTTAACTCCCACCACCGTTCATGAGAACAAGAGATGTGTTAACTCAAAAAAATTGTTTGCTTTTATAACCTCTGCAACACACTAAAAAGCCTAAGATGAAAGTACCTGAGAAATTATATTCAGTCAGAGTTTAGGGAAGGGAAAAAAAAAAAAAAAAAAAGAGTAAAACCACTGTGTTAGTAGAGATAGGGAGGGAAAGGAAGATAGCGATATAAAAAAATTAGATCTGGATTGGAGAACTGCAGTCTGCAAATCCATGCGTGCAGTACCATGGCATGACCTCTGATTATTAAAACTTTATTAATTTACATCAACTACCAAGAAATGCATAGCTTAAACTCAGATTTTCAACTACCTGCTTGTGTACAGTGTTACACTTGAGTACTCACCGTCATGAACATATTACAATATACTCTACCAGAAAAAAGTATCTGCAAGACAAAAAAGACCATTTGGGGAGCTAAAAAAGCAAAACTATCTGCTTTTTCCTTAGGACTCTGTTAGTCTGCAATGCCAGAAGAAAATCATAATGAATAAACATGTGTGTTCATCATGCACAGCTTGCCCTTCTTGATGAACTCTCAAGGTTCACAAAAATAGCCTTTGACTTACATACTTTAATACCATTTGAAGAAGAGCACTGCAAGATAATTAAAACCAAGGTAATTCTACACTGCTAAGTCACACAAATACTAAAAATGGACTGTAATTTAGATGTTTTCAGCAGAATCACCGTTGATTTTTTTTTTTCCCCATTTTCATACAAGCACACACATCTGAGCTGAACTGGAAACAATATTTCGCATACAAAGCAAGCCAAGGTTAAAAAAAACATGCAAGGATCATGACTTGTGTACGATGATGAAATTAAGTAATATGTTGCTTATAATTATTGAAAGAGCTATGGCTTTATTACATAGAGAGTTTTTTATTAAGGCCCTTCTCCATGGCAGCCGACAGTGCTGTGGTTCACAGGGATAAACACAGCCCTGATGGGGACAAGTGGCAAGATCCACCCCTGCCCAAAAGTGAGTGGAGAGGGACAGGGGTGGTCCCACAGCAGCACCCTTGGCAGCAGGAGCTTCTCGGCAGGCAGGCTGCCCTGTTGGAGCAGGTGACCGTGATGTGGTATGGGGCCCGAGAGCCAATTCACCCTACAGAAAATCAAAGATGTTTACCTGGGCTTGTTGCAGCTGTATGTCGTCGGGGGAACATAAAGAGTAAAGCTCTAACAAAGATACAGGGCTAACGGAGGGACTAGAGCCAAACTGCACTGCCTCCTGGTTTAAGTCTCTGCCTGGTTAAATACTTACATTTTTCTCAAACAGCAGTTCAAAACCACAGATTTTACAAATCACTGTGGTTTCTTCAAAAAAAGTGTTATACAGGTATACAGATACTGATGGGGTATAAAAAGATATCTAACTGCATGTGAAACTGAGACTCTTTCAATGAATAAAGAGACACTTTGAAATGGATTATCAAACTTCTGCCTCTGGACTTCAGTGACACTGAATTGACATAACTACCTTAATACAGCATGACCAAGTATGACTTTCTGAAACCGTTAAATACCGAGAAACTGCAATACTAACAATAACCAATTAAAAATTAATCCTTACATTAGCAAAGACCCCTAGCTAAGTCGTATTATACCAAGTATTCAAGATAAATGGCACCTTCCAGTTACCGGCCAACTTCCAGCTGCCCCCAGGAACTGTTCTTACCAGAAGCAGTAGTGGCCAGCTAATGCAAGTATCTCAATAAGCCATAGCATAAGCACAGAACCAGCCACAAAATAACAGAAGCGTGAGACCATCTGTACTGACCAGCACACCTGCAATAAGAATATGTGCTGTACAGAAATCTGGCACCCAGCTACTAAAGAAACTAGCAGCTACTCCTGTGAAAACATTATCTCAAAGAGCAGCAATACTCTGAGAAGGGAACTAAAGGATATTTTAGGGGAAGGGGTGAGGCGGTAGACAGATACTAAAAAAAGCATGCCTTTGTGTACAGTCCACTCATTCAGGTTTTGCGTATCAGCCATACTCTCTCTTTTACAGAAAGCATTGCTTTAAAGTGTTTCTGGCCAACTGACAGTTGCTAGCTGCCTGCTCATTCAGCATTCTCCACTGCTATTCTTTCTATAATAAAATATGCAGAAATATATGATACCCATAGATAGATAAAAGAATGACTGTCATACACTTCAAGATCACGATCTACTTGCAAAATATCTTAAGTAATGGTTGGCTAACCATTGCTCTCCTATTTTGGATTTATGCTGTTGCCTCAACAGAAATTCCACCTTTAAAAAAAAAGAATAAATTTATTCTACTGACAATAGAATTTACACTCCTGCATTTCACATTTAGCAATACATAATGCTTGAAGCTTACCTAGGAATTTGTAGGACTGCTTGACACCAGTCACCATGAAGCACATAGCAAGAAAAAAAAAATCTAGCTTGAAGAACTCCTTTCAGAAGGTGGTACATTTATTCTCCAATAAAACTTAGAAATAAAAAAAACAGGGAAAAAGGGCCAAGTTTCAAGGTCAAAGATTTATTTTCTGATTTGATATAGACAGAAGAAGGAGTTGGCTTGCACATCTCCTGTTCTACAAGTGCTTTGCTGAAAAGGAGGCCCAGGATACAATCAGTCAAGACCTATATAGCGTCTTTTCCTAAACTGTTCTTCCTGCAGCCACAGCAACATTCCTTGCTTCTCTTCTACTGTAGCTTTAAAATATTTATTTCAGCATCTGAAGAGTTATACTGTGGGTTGGGGGTTTGGCAATGTCAAAAAAGATCTCTTTGAACCACTAAATTATTTTTTCGAACGTGCAGAAAAGAATATATTCTGTCCAGGCCACGTTTCCAATGCCTTTATAGGTTTCTACTTCCAGCTGTCAAAACAAATCCAGAAATGAAACTAATATCTGTAAAAGTAAATTGTGTGATCTTAGCTAGAATCAGATTCTTTACTTTCTGGCAAATCTCGTTCACTTTCATTCCAATTATGAGACATGAGAGACTATTGCTCTAATGACCTTTCACAAAATTACTTCCTCCTAGTAGCTATTTTTAAAGCTCAGGAATTAATTACAATTCTTGGTTACCTCAATCATATGTAACCAAGACGGTGGTTCCTAATGCACTTCTGTACATCAGTTGGCAAGAACCTGAATGCCTTTGCTCACAACAGCAGCCAAAAGTCCGTTCCTAGTTATTACAAACATATTTTTAGAATATATGTTATTTCAGATTCTCTTCCAATAGCTACAGCTTCAAGAACTGTAACAGAAATAGAAACATTTCTCAAACGTGGCAAAAAACTTTATTTAAAAAAAAGGCAAAACACACTCTTTACTCAAATATTGTTTGCAAGGAATAAAAATCCATCGTAGATGTTCCCATGGTTTGGCTAATCACCAATTGTAGCCAGACTGCAGAAGTTTAATAAATGAAAAAAAATATTACATATTTATTATTTTCTCTTTCTAGCAGGTCTGTAAGCTCAGGCATAACCTTAATGCAATTTCATTACAGAGTTTTTAGGCTAGAACTGCCTCCTGCCTGGACTGCCTGCAACACAAAGAAATTTTACTCCATCTGAAGCCATCCCTATAGAAACAGTCCTAGACTGGTCTCAAGACTAAATTGCTCTTTTTAGGAATTATTTAACTAGTCAAAATGAGTTCAGATAACTCTGCTGCCTGCCCTCCCTCCCTGTGTAACAGTATAGTCTGTCACATACTATTTAGTGAGGAAAAAAATAAAATTTTAAAGAAAGACTTTTAACAACTAGCACTGCCTGGCTGCCAGGGCCCCCCTGGACAGGGTCCTGAACAGTCTGAGCCAGCTTAGCCCTGACCTGGGTGAAGCTGGGACCAGATTACCTCCAGAAGTCCCTTCCATTCTAAATTACTCCTAACAACCAGATAGCTTGTACAGATATCATTTAAATCTTGTTTGAAATTACATATATATATATGTGTGTGTGTATATATATATATATATATATGAAGAAATGCTTGAAATCGAGCCAATTTTTCTGCTGCAGCCAGCTGTTTAATGTTTCTGACAGCAACTCCCAGGAAACTTATAGTTGTACTATAACGTACAGATAACATACATTAATCAGGTATTTTAAAGATTCCACACTAGCCAAATATTTACAGCTACTCTACTCCCATGACCTTACTACTCCTATGACTTTGTTGGAAATATTATTCTGTTAGACATCTTCTATTCTCTGTTTATGCAGCTGAATTGATGCAGTTATTCATCATCATACCTGGTCTCCTGCACCAAGCTAATAGTCATTATTTGCTCTCCCTTAATACTGTGCCTGCTTTCTCCTTTAATGATTAACAGATACTACACCTCTAAGTGCTGCTTAAAGAACTGGTTTGGTTAAGTAATACAATTCCTACCACCTAGGGTATTTTCCTTACTGGAAGCTTTCAAAGAAATTCCAGCTAACTGAACTCTTTTTTTCCTGAGCGCTTTATTTTTCCTTGCTGATACGGCTGCTCAACTAGTAAGGCTCATGCCATGGCCTTCCTAAGCTCCCATGCTGAACACCGAGTGCAGTATTTCACTCCTAACACATCTTACCCCACCTAAGTGGAGAGCCTTCTTCAGGTCAAAACTGTGTCCCTGTAATTCAGGCACATTCATATCAGCCTCGAAACAACAAACTCACCCCTACCACTCCCTTAATTCCCTGTACTTTAACAGGGCATCACAACCAAGAAAACTCAGGAGCACCCTCAAAATTCTCATCTCACCAATACTCAGCACTAGACTTCACTCCTCCAAAGTAAAGCAACAGTTCAAAGAGGTAACAAATGACTACCAAAGCAAGTGTAGCCACTTCGTTTTAGGTATCACAAGAAATCAAGTTACCTAGACAAGACAGAAGAATATAGTCACCTGCACATCATCACTACCTGTTTCTTTTCCATTTTGAGCTATTTTACAGGATTTGAGTTGTATATATCAGATCTATCCTGTCTTGCCCACAGTTCCCCCCTCCCAAATACTTAACATACAGGCAGCTAGAGCCCTCCAAGTTTTTTTCTCCTATGCCGATACGTGGAATGCTTTCTTTCCACGACCTCCAAGCCCTTTACACAAAATGACTTCTGCATCAGCCTCACTGCATAATCTAAATCCATCGACAAGCAACCCACCTCCCTGCTACCCCACAGGAGTTAAAGTTTAACCCAGGCTTCAACAGCCCCTCAGTTGCTTCTTTTCTACACCCTCCATGAACAGAAAAAATAGAAAGCTTGATGACCTTTTGCAGACAGACCTCCGTGCCATGTGCAAGACAGCGACGAAATAAACTTTATAATTTTTTTAGCTCATTCAAGAGACAAAAGAGGTAGGAGCAGCAATCCAGTCAACACCGAAGATGGAATTTGCAATTTAACAGTTGCTCAAAGCATATGCCTACATTTGCTTTTTAGTCCAGATCAGGTGTGCGCTCTTGAGGCAGAACTCCCCACCGTCTCCACCTACTGTGCTTTGATTTGCATTACGAAGTGCCCCTGAAACACACAAAGTACATTCCCTCCAGAGGAAGCTACACCCAACAATGTGCTCCTAACATTAATCCGTGGTCAGTCCAGGACAGACCAGAAGCAGACCCCAGTAAAACCTCCACGATGTGTACGGCGTGGAAGTCATGTCCTCAGCCCCCAGGCTGTACCGCTTACTAATGTACTAAGCATCCTACTGTCAACACGGTTTGTGATGTGCACATCCGTTTTCCAAACTGTCTTTCATTTATTTATATATACATGTCCATGGAGAGGACAACTTTATCTACAGTCTATACACAGCTCTCAGATTCAAAAATTATGAGCAAATGCATGTTATACATGAGTATGTACAACATCTACCAACACCTTTGTCACAAGGTGTTTTTCATATTCCGTAAGAACAGGCTATATTACTCAAATCTATTTTGACACCACATTTCACAGAAAATACCATATGACTGAACAGCAATTTATCATTTAAGCAGGTTACTTGTTATACACTTAACTAGTTCAATGAAATCATATACACTGTCTGATTTTGTCTCTACTTATCACAAATGTGCATCTGATTTGAGACCAGTGGAAAACACTGGTTTGAAAGGGGAAGAGATTACAGTGGAGATGGACCACATGTTTGTTTGTGTTACAAAGTTATGAACACTGTAATCCTATGCTCACTTCACATGTAGTTCACATTGTTATGTAAAGCGATTGTATTTTTAGTTTACAAGCTGCTGTACAGCTTATTCTTAATATACTCCCACAGATGTGTGATTTAACTACCGAGCAACCTACAAACAGATTTCTGCAATTGCTCTCAAACATCATCTTTGTATTTCTTGACTCTTTTGTACATCATCAGAGCTGTAAGCACTGACAAGCTTCAGGTAAGCCAAGCTCAGTTTCTCAGGGGTCATTTATTGTATTTACAAGTATCTACATTTTTAAAACACATGGTCAACTTGTTATCCATGAGACTTCCATTTAAATTTAACTGAAGAAGAACAACTGATGGTTTTTTCATTTTATATATATATATATATACACACACAGATCTATATATATTAAGTGCATGTATTTTTATATATATGCTCAACTTGTATATACACTTTATATATGTATGTATATATATATTTGTTTAGGTGCGAAAAACTTTATGGCTGTTTCCATAAAAAAACCCAAAACAAACAAACAAAAAACCGAACAACAAAACCCTTTCTGCATACCCGGCCTCAGATTTCTAAGGGCTTTTTTTGGTTTTGTTTTCTTCCTTCAGCTAAGGAAAATATATAGCTTCAATTAACATCAAATGGATCTGAGGGTGCACAGGCATGATACTTGTCCCAAACTAAGGACCTAAAAATGGAAACAGAATTACATAAGTATAGATCTGAAGGTACTGACTTTTGGTTAAAATATTTGTAAAGACATTCATAGTTCAAAGATTCTATTTAACTTACCAAAACTTTAATAGAAGCAGCCTTTTAACAGACTGCATTAAGGGAAATGCTCCATTTTCTAATGATGATTCACTACCGATTACTTCCGATATGTAGGTGTCCTTTGCAGAGCATCACTCTGCTATATCTAACCTTAATACAATGGAATGACCTTTTAGTCATTTCATTCATGTGACGGGAATCAGCAATTCCATTTTTGATCCCCTAGGCTTTTCCAAGGCAATTGCTATGCTGCCCACTCATATTACTTTCTCATTTCTATCTGCTGTCATTATAGAGCATTTGGAGACACGTACCGCACTTGCATTACAAAATACTTGCTTATACATTTTTTTAATTACGGAAAGTGTTTTTAAAATGCTTGGTCACCCTTAAGAAAAAGCAAGAAGAATCACTTATCCTGCACTAATAATTATCTTAACATGCACTTTTGCCTACAAAGCAAGATTTCACTCCTGCTGTTCTACAGACAGAGAATAGCCACAGTATAGTAACTAGTGAAAATTATAATGTCAACATATAAATACTCCAAACACCATTCTCATTCACTGTGTTGCCTCCAGGTGTTGAGCTCCACCCTACTAGACCTAGAAGGGATTTGAAGCACTGAGACAAACATCTAATTTCTGCTTCAGTTTATGACTGAAAAGCAAGAGAGGAAAAAAAAAATGAATAGTCATTTTCAGATAATGTTCAGTTAAATAATTACATTCTAGGAAGGTAAGACGTGACACATGTAACAACACTGCATTACCTTGAGTTCAAGAATCTGAACTACTTAACCCATTTGACTTCATAAATATAGCTACTTTACATGCGTGTACTCAGAATAAGGAATTTCTCCCACAAAATTAAAGCCTTTCACTGCAGTTACTCAGTAGTTTTTTATGCCTGTATTTCGACACATGAACCACAAAATTTAAGACCACTAGATATCAACTGTTTGTGGTTTATGAAAATGCGTTTTGATCCCATTGAAGGGCATTAAATATCTACATTAAAGAACAGTGGGCTCATTAGTTAAATCATTAATACTAATAATTATTATCATATTATATATTATTAATTAAGGATATTTTAAGAAAACTCCATTCCAAATTTCTTCCTGGTATTTGACTTGCTTATGCTTTTGTTTAAGCTCATGCAATTGTTAATTTAGCTGGTGTAAATATAAAAATGAGAAACAGAACCAAGCAGCTGAGATTTCTTCTACTAATGAGAATGTTTATATACAAGCCATTTTGTGAAAAGCAAAACTATGGAATCCAATGCAATTTGCCTGTAAGCTCTCCTCTTCCCTTCACATGCTCTATAATATGCCTATTTAATTAGCTTATACTTAATGTTCCAGAAGAGTTGAATACAGTCTCTTCTAAAAGCTCATCAGAACAAAAGGATACCTGATTAAATCCAGACAGCAGCACAGATGTGTAGGGCCATCACTAGGTAAGAAGTCTGAATAATATAGAGAACCAGAGACATACTCACACTTCTGATTATTTAAAAAAGAAAAGAAAAAAAACCAATGCAAACAGCTGCACTTATGCAACTCTAAGTATAACTCACACTTCTAAGTGTAGAGCATGCTGCAGGCAAAGCAGATGTGTAAAAGAATACCACCTTATGCCAGGTGCCTACAGGTGAGAGCAGCCCTTACTGACCAGGAGCTCAGGACGGATAGGAACAGAGGCCCTGCAGATTTTAGCAGATAAGCAAAATACATGCTTGTCCGATCTATGATATGGCCACACCTTTCACAGCACATTCCTGCTGGCTGCCGGTGCTATTCATTATCATCTTCATGATCCCTAAAGACTTGCAGAGTAACTGGATACCTTGTCCTATTGTCACACCGTGTGCATTCTGAGGGGGGGGGGACAGCGAGAAAGATGGGACCTTCTGAGGGGGGGGACAGCAAGAAAGATGGGAACACAAATGCCACAATGCCACAAACTCTGATTAGCTCTCAGTCTGTCCATTAACTAAAAGCAAGTGGTTGTTTTGGATACTTTGATGCATCTATGGGCATTAAAAATGAGAAACAACATCCAAGCAAACTTCTGTTAGAGAAGTGACAGATGACTTACCAAAAAATGGATGTTTTCAGTTACACAGCAGCCTGTAATAACCAACCTGTTCAGGACCCCTTCATTTTATACATCTCTCTAAAGCCTATTCTTAGTGCTGCAGAACCTGTTCACCTGGTGACAAACATCAGTTAGTAAGTACCAACCCATCTCCTTTCTGCTGTCTCCATCTGCTCCCTGTATCACAGTTTGTGTCACCTAAACCATGTTTCAGATGGCACAGTTCAGCAGTGTAATGTATGCCATTATGTTTCACTCTGGCTCTTCATTTTGTCAAAATGAGCTGCTAAAAGTTGGTATTAGTCCTAGCCTAGTTATGCCTTTTTCAGACTATCAAATGAACAGAAACATTCCAGGAGGCAAATCTGCAACAGGTTTACTTTACTTCAAGAAATGGTCTGCCATAGTTAGCCATCATTTTTAGTCATTTAAGAGGACCTAAAGACTATCAAGTCTCCAAACTCCATCCACGAACTTGGGTTAAAAAACAAAACACCACCACAAAACAACAACAACAAATGAACAACATAACCAATTTGGGCAAAATCCTACTAAAATAAGTTAACTCCTCCTGGACATTCATTTGCACACACTCTCCCTAGTCCTTCTCTAGTACAGCCCGTAACAGCAATAAACAATGTAGAGAACAAGGGTAGGCAAAACTCAGTAGCAGCATTTGACATACTGCAAGCGAGCATGGGAAGTTGTCAGACAACCTGTAAAGAGTAAACACAAAATTAAATGCAAGATCTAACTGCAGGCTGTTGATAAACTTCTAGTAAAAAAGCTGAGTAGCTTTAATTGCTCAGACTGAAAACTGTGAACAAAGCAACTAAATAAAGTGGCATTCAGAAGAGGAGCCTTCTCAGTAGTTATTACTGTACTTCAAAGTCTATAAACAGGTGAATTGTTTATACTTGGAACCAAGGGCAATACCAGATTATTGAAGGCACTAATGGGTCAGAAGTTAAACATCAGCTGTTCTGCGGTAACTACAAGCACTTGGCTACCCTTTGACAATCTGCAGAAACTACAATGTAATTTTCCCTTCCTTAACTGCAAGATGAACTTCCAGATGATGAAGTACTTGTGGGAGTAACTCAGACAACTTCCCTCTGAACAACTTGCAGTCAGAAACAAACACCCCTACAACTTTATCATGTGTCAAACCCCTACATGTCTCTCACAGATTTTAGAAGTTAACTGGTTTTAGGAGAGCATATTAGCACTAAGTGCCAGTACCTCACTATTTAACAAGTATTTTTACTCACAGCCACGGGCCCCTTTTCCAAGACTTTCTACATACCCCCAGGCTTTCTCTCTTTGTATTGTTACAACCTGGAAAACACATTTTTGTTCAGCAATTAACCATTTGAACACAGGCTCCCTTCTTGGTTATTTTGGGAGACGTAACCGTTCACCAATGGAAGGAAACAGTTTTTGACATGCCCAGCAGTTTACTTGGCAAGGTCCTGATTTGGTAAGGAAACATTATAACATCACTAAAATCCATACAAATGGGTAAATTAGTTTCAATCCAATTACGACCTCCTTAGTAGGAACAGATCCCAGTCTCTCAATCTGAAAAGAAAAAACCTAGTAAGTTAAGAAGAGGTTAACTTTCATAAAGGTGCTCTAAGAAAATATATTTAAAAAGTAAACTAGAAGACTGAAGAGAAAAACAAACTACAAACCAATGAGAATGAAAACTGCTTATTTTTCAAAAGGTGGTTGTGGATATCTGTGTTTAAGTAAGTCCCTCCCCTTCTACTCCAGCCACGTGCAGCAGCTTCCAACCTGAGCTGCTGGCTCATCTGGCTGCACAACTTTGCAAGAGGATGTAACAAAATAGTTTAGAAAGTCATTCCAGAAATATACTGAATTGCCCAGAAACCACCTTGTTTACTCTGGTCAATAAAACACTGTTATCTCTCTTACAATAGGCCATACTGTTTATGCAAACAAAATTAGCTTTCATGCATCAATCACCTATTTATTTAGCAAGATCAGTTACCACTGTAAATCAATTTCTTTGCAAATGAGAAACACAGCTGCTGTAAAACCTACTTTAAACTCTTTCTTGCATCCAATATTTGGACATGCAGCAGAATAGATGACAAGAATACAAAAAAGTCATCAGCAGCACACCTAGTGACGCACTAAAACAGCGTGCCCATCTTAGCTTTTACAAGCATTTTTAAGGAAAAGATATCATTTAGTGTTTACTTAATAGTTTTGTATTTTAAATACAAAGTTAAAAAGTATGACAAGAAAAGCTTACAACTGCTATTCAAACTGTGTACTATCAGAAGGATATGGAAGACAGGCAACTAAAAGGTAACTCAAAGAATCTGTACTACAGGTTGGTTATTACATGCACAACCTTCAAGGAAAAAACACAGCAAAAATGAATGTTGTTTATCAGCTCTGTAAAAAGCATTATAGAGCAGAACTAATCCCTGATCAAGCTTGAAGTTTTATATAATTTCTGTCCTAGAACAGTCATACAGAGAGGTCTTACAAAGGTGAATTCACCCAACACAGCCACCTGAAAGGCTTGTCCCTCTTTCATGACTCTTTCTGATGAATCAGAAGGTCACCACCACGCTTTCAGAGAGTACAACACCCTGCAAAATATCAACCTGGAAGACCCTAACTGAATAGACAACATCACCAATGGCACCTGCGGTACAATGCGGTACAAAAATCTAATGGAGATTTAGACTGGAATTAAGTGGCTTCAAAACAGACCTCCTTCACTATATGAGCCAAATATCTGGCTGCAGAAGAACTTCTCTTCCTAAGTCTGAATACTGTAAATAAGTTCTGTTGGCAGCTCTTAAAGTAGGAGTTGGCGATGGGGGAAGCACAAGCACACACAGAGCATTAAGCCCTGCTCATTACAGATTCTTCTCACTCAAGTTATTTTATCCACTAATCTTTCCATCTGGTATTTTAAATTTGAAACTCAGCAAGTCAGAGTCATTGCAAGCAGTCAGTCTCTGCAGCACTCCAGGGAAGGCTGGGAAGGATCACAACTTCAAGCTTGGACATAAGGAGAAAGAAGGTACAAGTAATGGAGCTACAGACTTGGTTGCACATGACGCATTTAGTACTACCTGCTGCCAAATGCAAAAGCGTAGCAAGCTCTGCTTTCTACCCATCCCAGGTGAGAGTATGCATACCCAAGGATGCAGTACATAACTTCTGAATGATTCATAAGCAGGCAAGAAGTATCAGGTCAGGCTGTGACTAGAGGGATGACAACTGGTTTTAAACAACTATCTGAATATACATGCACTAAAAAAAAAAAACCCACAAAAAAACAAAACAAAAAAACACAGCTGTTAGTGGGTTTTTGTTGGTTTTGGTCTTTTTTTTTAATGTTCATATTCAATAGTCTCTGAGCAGTAAAGAACTACAGTGCATTTTCACAGAAGGTCATTCATTAAATCGCAGAAAAGCTTTCTGAAGCCCCAAGTCAAAAAGCTTAAATGTTTAGGATGAGACCGAAAAAATCCTGATGGCCTTCAAGTTTATTTGAAAGACGGATTACAGAATATTATGTAAGGCACAAATCTCAGAACTATTCCCCATTGTATTTACAAATATTATCAAATTTTACAAGATCATGAATTTTCATAAAAAGTGACATTTTCAAAAAGCTTCTCTTACTTTAATCCTCCTCCTTTCTTTTGATAGGATTAAATGCTGAAATGGCAGGCTGTTAAATAAGCACACTGAAATGCCAACTGTGAGGCATTTAACTCTATGTATTTACAAATTAACATTTCACAGCTGCTTTAAATTTTGACACTATAGTTTAGTATCTTCAGGCAACTCATTTCAGAAGGTGCTGGATTTGATTTACATTATTTCTCATTTTACATTCATATGTTACAGTACTGGAATACCTTCAAGTTTCCCTTAATCCCTGATAAAGGAAATTTAATTTTATGAAAGGCTGAGAAATATTGCTTTGTTTTTATAAACAGGTACCAACCAGCCTGCCTACAGCAATTTCAAAGTTACCATTAAATTTACCTATAAAAAAAGCCATATCCATCAAGATAACCTCACCAAAAGAAGTGGAGATCATGGCCTATATATGTGTATGTATACACATGCACAAATTCAAAGTGCGATATTGAAAGACCATGTCGCTGGTCTTCCCCTTCAGTTACTTCAGTGCTGACCACAACGTTCAGAATGAACTGGAGAAAACATTAATTTTGCAGTAGTTTCTACAATTTGTGGAAAACCAATTTATCTGTCAGAAAAATCAGTACCTAAAGAAAGGTAACATGACTACCAAGATATGCAGAGCAGTTCATAAGAAATAAGATTCATATTTTGATACAACTATACTCTTCATTCATTCTCCTCTACAGTGCTGGAACCAGAGGAAAGTGCCAGCACTTGCCACACTCAGGGCAGCTGAGCATCCATTGAGCAGTCAAGGCGTTGCATAGTCAGTGTAAGGGATACTTACAGCTGCAAAGCTATCTCAGGTCTCTGTTACTAATACTTCAAGATAATTTCTATGCCCATTCTTCTGCCACTTTTAAGGAAGGCAGACTGTATTTTCCTTTTATTCATAAAGCAACTTCAGTTTCTGCTGAAAAATTGTTACTCTTTCACAACACTAGACATGAAGTGTTGGCACAAGTAAAGTTAGCAGCAAGATTCTGACTAAGTGTAACAAGGCTGGGGTCCACTCTAAACAAATGTGCTCCAAGGGAAAACAGAACAATGTGGTTGGTTTGTAGAAATCAACCTGGTATTGCTAACTGGCAGTTTGGTGGACATAACCATTCACATTTATGACACAGCCTCCACTTAATATCTACAAATATATACCTAATTATTCAGACATATCTAGTTATTTAGCCACAGAACACCTGTCTAGTAATCCAATGCTGCTAATGCTAATTACTACATCCTATCCATACATAATTAAGTTTTACAAAGCAATGCAGTGATTAACGTTAATTCCAGCAGCATGTACTACTAATTAAGATATTTAAGAATGTTTACATGTGTCACATGGGAATGTGCCAAATCACTTTTCTGAAGTTCACATCTGAACACCTTACTGGTGTTTCAGATTGATTTGATAAACAGAAGCCTGAGACACCTTCGTATTATAACAGACACTTCAATAATGCTCTAGATATGTTCAATAACACAGCATCTTTTTTCAAAACCAATTTTGACACCTACTAATATTCCATAAATAATGGGATCAGATTAAAGGGCTCGCCAAAATTCATTATGAAGTATTAAACCTGTCTAATCTTTTATCACCGCTACTAACATAATAAAAAGAATGAAAACGCCAGGAAGTATAGAAAGTTATGAGAATTTTCCTCAGGAGCATTGTAGAACAGTCTGAATCAGAGGATGTATTTTCATGCCTATGTGAGACTCTACAAATTAGACGCTTTTAAACCACAATGCATCTTTCTACTTTTCACTTCAACTTAGTCTGTCATTTCTCCTCCATAGTTTCTGAAGTTGTTATTCATTCCAACAACTTCATCTCAAATAATTATTGCACATTTCAGCATTAAAAGAAGGATGTAATATTAGAAAGATATTAAGTATTACGATCAGCTGCCTTGTGGTTAACATTGCATTAGAGCTAAAAATCACAATTAAAGATACAAGTAAACTTTTTGTTTGGAAAAATATCACAATGTTTTTTTCTTTATTAGCTCCTATTTAACTAATCACACAGTTACAATTTCTGAGAAAAATAAATACGTTCCAGTGTTAGGTGTGTCAGGAACACTTCTTATTTTGTTGAGGATCTTTGGCAATACTCTTGCCACCCAGTGAGATGTCCTAACATTTTGTAACTTAACTTGCATATTTAACCTGATTTCTTAAGGAAAAGACATTTCCATGATTTCACTACATCTGTTGAATATAAGCGAAGAAGCAAAAAGTAGTTCTGCAAGTTGCTAAATTTCAGTTTCGGAATTCTACTGTATCAAGCTTTTCAAAAGCAGGATCTTAAAATTAGGAAGCCTATCTAGCAGCCTAAAGTTCAACATGGTTGAGCACAGTGAATTCTTCACACTGAGAGCAGAGCTAGAGCAATTCAGATCAAGGAGTCTCTGCTCTCTGGCAGGCAGTGTTTGAACTATGCTTAATGAAGAACTGCAACAAAGATGCATAGAAAGCACTTCTCTACATTGCAGGCCAGATTTCCAAAAGCTTAAGAAATTTTAAAAACCTGCCATTTAATTTTAGATGCTGAAACAGAAGATGAGTTCTTGAGAGTCTCACCCTGAGTACTTTTCTGTAGTTTTAAAAAAGGAGCCATGCCACCCTCCATCAGTTTAGTCCTACTGCCACCTGCTGTCACAAACACACCGGTGCCATGCTGCCCACAGAGTGTTTTTTCTTTCCTCTTCTGTTGCTAGAGTGTAAAAGAATACATTCCAATATTGCTACTCAAAATTATATAAAAATAAGGACAAATTAATTTGTCCAGAGAAGCGTAATGGTAAATCAGCGTACTGCCACCTTCACTGCTATAGCACCAACCCTGCAGATCCACGTGTGGTTTCATACACAGCTTATCCCAACAAAAGGCTCGTTCACATGAGTAAGTATTAGCAGCATTGGGTCCAGATCCTGAAATTGTTTGGGTTTTTGGTCTGATTGTTGGGTTTTCTTGAACACTGGCAGTATTGCTTGTTTCTTGAAATGTTTGAAAATATTTATTATCATTATCATTAGGAAAGGGTTAAGACTATGAACTGGCCAGACTACTAAGGCTGAATTGCTCCTACCTTATCCTCATGTGATCATGCAAAGGGGCTTAAACCTTTAGATTAGAACAAATTAGAAAAAGTTAAACAAAATTAAAAACTGCTGCATAAAACAGATTAAACAAAAAGGTCTGAAAATAAATTACTCAAATCTACCTCCTGCCTAGTGCTTCAATGAAGTCTAGCAACCTCTAGAGTTAAGCAAACCCAGTAATTCCTCTCAGGACCACTGGAACACTTTAGGCCATCACCTCTGGTGGTGCCGCGCTTCAGCAGTTTAAACTAGCTGAGGCTGCTGCCGTCCCACCCTTCTTTCTCCTTTCCACCAGCACTGGAGCTTTCGTGCAGCAAGCCAACTCAGGGAGTGGACATGGCTAACTCGTAACCACACAGACACCACTGACTATGTTAGGAGCAGGTAGAGAGGGGGCCAAGACAGAGACAACTTCTGTAGAACACAGTCCTGAGCTGCCACTGGTTTCTATGATGTCTGGCTGCTGAACCATGCTCTGGGAAAGTTCTTCTCTGACGTGTCTCGGTCTGTGCTGCAGCTGCAGGCTCCCCGCTTGTCGTTTCCCTGCCACACTCAGAAAGCTAATTGCCACCCAGTGTTATGGGTTCCTACGAGACTATAGGTGAACCTCTACCCTCCCTTCAAGTTTTTCATTTGAGTAAGAATACAGCAGCTAAGACAACAAAAACAGGCTTTCTGTCTGTTGCTCAGCCATACAACCTTTTAGCAAAACATAATATACAGTAAGCTGAAAACAAGTAGCATAGCATTTGTTACAAGGAGTTTTAAAAACAATGCAAAGTGGAATTTAATTGCAGAAACTGAATGAGATGCTGAAATTCTGGATTCTTGCTGCTCCAGTGGCAAAACGATGCTAGTCTCCAAACACAACTCCAGTCAGATATAACAAAGGCACAGGGGCTTAAGCTAGTTGCACTCAGCAGAGAGTAAAATGCAGGACATTGATTTTTGTTCCAATGATTTCTTTGCATGAAACCAATTGTTAACATAAAGTCTTTTTAAAGTTTCTGGGGTTTTGTGTTGGTTTTTTTTGTTGTTTTTTTCAATAAGCACATTACTTATTGCTCAGCATAAGCCCAATTCAATTTTATGACTACCACAATATCACTCTAACATGAAACTGAAAGACTCTTTCACACATGGCACCCCTCTTGTTTGAAGAAAAAAAAAAGGCAACTCTCATCCACACACAAAAAGAAAGGCAATTTGTAGGCTGTATGCTGCTAAACTCATGTTATCAAGCATGATAATTAGTAAAAGATTAACTTACAATACCACCAACACTACTACTTTCTATATTTGGCGACACTTGTAAAAGTATTTTTCTTTGCCAGACAGAGTAGGATTCCTATGCTCTAAAAAAAAACTTAAGAGATCTACAGCAATTGCCTATATTTTCACAAAATGCAGGAGAAAAGGAGAAAGACAGTCACATCAGCTACCTACCCTCTGATCACGCTGTCTTCAACACTCACATCAGAAGGGAATACACTACTGGCCAGTGAAAGACAGGTAAATCTCCCTGTTTTCTAAACATTGCCCCACTGAAATGTAACAGGACTATAAAAGTGCATATTTTACACTACTTGTTTTAATGCAGATGAACAGTTGGCAATATATTCAAACTAGGTATGTTTTCAAGCACAGTTGTGATAACTGAACATGATGTTATCCATACATGTCAATCTGACAGTGAAATACTTTGGATTAAAAAGTAAATAACTGGTCAGTTAAGTTTTGGGTTATTTTTTTTCTGCTCTATCACTCATTTCATTGTCCAAAGATACACTTTTTCCAGACAATGTATTAAGAGCATAAGACATACTGCAATATGCAAAGATTATTCACTTTTTACCGTTTTAATAGAACTTCTTGATTTTTCTTCCCAAACATTACTGCTCAGCTCCATTGTGCAATGAACATTTGTTTCTCTTTCATAGGATCCAAACATAAGTAACCTGAAATAGAAAAGCCTATAGTAAGAATTGTAATACTGTTACATATATCCCAGATACCATATTAAACTCACCATTCTTTATTTATACACTCTATTATCAATGAGTACACACAGAGAACACCACACAAAAAAGATTCCACAGGCATAGCCTTACACCAAAAGGGAAGACACTGCCACCCTCTAGTGGAAGAACTCCATAAATATCAAATATAACTTAAAATTTTCAGCTAGGGGTTTGAGTTTTGTGGGGGTTGGTTTGGTTGGTTGTTTTGGTCTGGGTTTTTTTTGCTATTGTATTTCCCTCTTTCTTTTAATTTGTTTTTTTAAATAAAGCAAATCAGCAGGCTAGTGTTTTTCCATAGAAGAATAACTTTTTTGGTTTTTTTAAAAAGCAACAATAGCCACAAGATTCTTCCATTCTAGTCCTAAACTTCACAATATACTGCAGCTCTTCTTGGTTCAAGAGAGTGTTACTATGGATTAAAGTCACAGTTTACTACTGCTTATGTTTCTATTTCACTGAACTGGGATCCTCTCACATCTAATTTTTTGTAACCTTCATAACAAAAGAAAGAGTGGTTCTTCATGCATGATACCCTATTCCAGAAGGCTATAAAGCTTTTCAGGTAGATATCAGTACTATAAAAGAAAAAAACGATAACCTTTATGCTATAGAATAGCAATAAAGTTGCACACAGCTTCTCTCACAGTAGTTGGAAGCAGATAAATATTTCTGAATAAAAACTTCAAACAAATCTTACTCCTTCAAAAGAGCTAGTAGATTTTAACTCCCCACCCCCCAAACTTTCTATATACATTTGACAAGGATGGTTTCTAAGCTCTCACCCAAAGTATCCTATTTGTGATTGTGATGTGTTACACGACTCTTTAGATGATACAGACAAAAGCTGTCAGGAAAAACATGTCAATTTTCTCTGTTTATCTTGATGTTGTTAAATGAAGTTTCCAGGCTAAATATTTATGATCAAAAAGTGCCTAGCCTTCCAGACATGGAGATAGGTAGTAAACATACTTTGAAAATTAAGTAAAGCTATTGAAAACAACTTTCACCAACAATTAGAATTGGCAAAATTAAGCCAATACCAAGGGAAAACACCGCTCCGGCTACGACAGCTCTCTAGCTTGCATTGCAGCAAGGAGAGGTAAATAAATATTTATTTTCTACGTCTCTCTATGACATATTTGTTTAACTGGTTTTTAGCTGAGTACATGAATGCATGGGGGAGATGATAGCGGAAGATCACATTTGGGTTGGTACCCAGCACACCTGCTTTACAAAGTGTCTTGTTTTGGGGGGTTCAGAGTTAGTGGCTACCTCCTGTAGCCCCATCTTCAGATGGAAAGTTTGCATGCTCCAGTGAAACACTGCAAACAGCAGCTGCCAACCTCATTTCCACCTCGACATTCAGCACCGATTTGTCTAGACACTATTGATTTGATTACTGTAAGCAGAAATCCAGCCTCAGAACCAACTGCTTAGGTATATTGCCTGGTCAAGACTTAAGTTAGTTCAAGGTTACTTGAACTGACAAACTCATGCTGCCTTTGCTTATTTTTAAGCCATCCGCAGCAACCCTCTGTGGCTTTTCTGTTCTGCTTGTAGTAGTTGCTTTTGAGTAACACAGGTTTTCCTCAGTGTCTCATTAATATCAGACAGTTCATTAAAGCTTTTCCACAGCTGATCGTTGGCTGCACACACTTCATCTTCTGGTCACCTAGACACATTCTTGGGAAATTTTCCAGTGGTACTTACTGTCCCTCTAAAATATCAGCACAGTAGCTATTTAGCTGTCTTGTACTGGTGGCAATTAAGGTAGAAGAACAAGGACAGGAGGCAGCTCAAAATGGGAATAAAATAGAATTTTCAGCCAGAACCATAACAAAAGTCACAAGGAAAACAATGACTCATAATGAGATTTCACCTTACATTAGATTACCAACACCCAGCTTGAAGGAATATGTAACAAGACAGCAAAACCACACATTTAAATTTTGAAGAGCTCTCCATGCTGGAGTTTGGAATTCAATTTCCAATTTCAGAAAGACAAAGGGGAAATTTTAACTGCTACTACACCAAGGGAATTTTTGTTCGAATAATACCTCCATTAGCATGCAAACAGAGGTACTGTATTCTATAACACAGCTGCAGATAAAGACTAACATTAAGATTATTTCACAACACACCCAAAACAACTGGATATTAAGGAGATATCTATGTCCTACAGATTGAAAGTTTATAAATCAGTATGAAAGGATATATGAAAGACATCCCAAAACAAAGTTTATGACCCCAGCTATAATTAAATCAATAAAGAAATGTGATTAAATTACCACCTGAGTAATTAAAATACACGTACAGAAAGTGAATTTTTGTTCCTTCTTCAGTTGTAAATGAGACGGTGTCCTTCAACAAGTGAGGATAAGGTAGGAGAAAGTGATTCAACAGCATAGCTATAGATATGAAAACAGTTGTTTGTAGCTGTCCTGTTTTCCAGTCTGAGAGCTACAAGGACTCCAAGACATGAAGTGTTTGTCCTGTGATACAGAACAACAGGAGCACATGGAGGTTGTGGTCACCTCAACTCCTGAGCCGAGCCAAGCCAACAACTTCAGCAAGTCTTTATAGTCTTTCGGAAAGGAGGATAAACAACAAGGCTATCAAGTTTCCTGCTTTTTCTAGGATGAATGCTGAAGTACTGATCTGCAAATCTAACAAGAATCTGGTATGGGCAGACAAAGTACACACCCACCTTTAGTAACATGTTATTTATTACCAGGTGCATAAAAGCAAGCTGAATTTATTTCCTTTACAATGCCTTCCTAAATTTTTATTTCAATTGTGGCCTTTCTATTTGCAAGTATTCTAGAAGCTGAGATGAGCAGAATATTTCCCAAATTTTAAGAATGTCAAAAGCAGATTCAGTATTCACATACTTAAAGGTGCCACTGCTGCACACTGAAATCTACTTGAAGACAAAAGGAGAAGAACCCACAAAAGTCCAAATTTGACAAGTCAGTCTCAGGTACACTCTGGTATTTTACTAAATAACTGAGGGAAATTGCCTTCTCCACAAAGGTTATCTATTGAAACAAATGCTAATTTAGAAAGCCCACTTGATGGCATAGTTTTGGGAGAATATTCTCACCTAACATAAGAGTTTATAGGCTTTAAGACTTTCTTCACGATGTATCTTTTAAAAAAATAAATGTAGCAAAATTTAACAGCATGTTGCTTTGCTTCTTCCTTTTCCTTAAAAATTTAAGGTAATGACAGATAATAGCATTTTTGGAACAACTGAGTTCTGCAAGGGCATTGTACTTGTACAGGAAAACTTACATTTTCAACAGGTCAGACAAAAATTTGCAAAACATAATCCTTTATTATTTACATCAAGTTCCCATCTTTTCATTAATTTAATTTTGAAAATGTGCAAAATTAATTTTTCTTTCAATAGCATGACAGCAAGGAAATTAATGTGGTCAAGCCCGCAATTAGAAAAGAAACAAGTGCAGCTATTTGGTTGTGTGAAGACTATAATGAAATTAAACTAGACATTTACAACACAAAAAGTTTGCTCAATGTTTTGTCATTATAGTTCCACCACTGTATTTCAGATTTAAGCAGGAGAAGTAGCAGAACTCTGTTACCAGAGTAGATGGAGTACGTCAGCGGTCAATCAACTCCAAATTCTATGCAGAAGTCAAAGAACAGCTACTGTACTGAGAGAGAATACAAAAACCTTCTAAGGCACTGAGCAAAACTGAAAAACACACAGAAGTTAAAGTGATCTTTCATTTCTGGAATGAGAATGATCGCTAAGAAAAATTTTCAGGTCCCTACGGCAGACATGAGTGATAAAGCTCTGTATTTCAGCGTGCAGTGCTGCACTGCAAAAGAACCATTGAGAATGATCCCAGGCAACCTTCACACCAGTTCACATACAGTGGTGATGAAAAAGGAAAGTTTTGTCATTGTTACTTTCATATATGTTGTGTATTTCTTCTCTTACCACCAAAATCCTCTATATGTCTTTCACCTTCCACCTCATCAATACCTTCAGGTGCAAAGTAAGCAAGAATATTTACTCACAGGGGGACTCAATGGACAGCAGTTGTAGTTTAGTTCAAGAAAGGATGGGACACCTGGAAGATCTGAGAAATTACTAGGGACCAAGTGTCAGACATCTAGATTGAGAGGTGTCTGCTGAGACATAATTTTCAAGTGTGTGTCAAGAAATGCCAAGCGGCATAAAACAGTTGGATTAAGTCAGACCTGAAGCTTAAAAGACCTGACAAGCCAGCAACTGCATCCTCTCCCATCCATCTGATAAGCATCTGTGACAGCTGAAAATACTGAGAGGTCGGATGATGATGTCAAACTGAGCAATCTGGCTTCTAAATGTAATGGAAAGAAACACAACGCTACTGACATGTTGGTGATGTTGCACAGTGTTTCAGATTCAGGAAAGGCATAGTATTTAAAAGATTACTTTCCAAACCAAAACCAACTGCACACGACTTAAGGTAGTTATTTTGGGCGCTCTTATAATAAAAATGAATGCACTACCAGACTGAAATTGCAGACTGCCTATAAAGAGAGATCATGAGTTCCCTTACTCAGCATGGGTAAAAAGGAAAATTCCTAGCAGCCAAGGAGTGCACAGAGTCATTTAGTATCCTTGGATCATTCACAGAAAACATATTGCAAAGCTAAGAGACAGGTAAGCAGCAATTTTATTATTAAAAAAAAAAGAAAGAAAAAAAATCACCGCTGTGGCCCACACAATCTTTAGAACAGAAGAGTATCTTCTGGAAATCCATGCCACTGATAAACCATATTAGTACAGCAAACACAATTCAAACAGTTGTACAAGGCTACAGAAAAAAAGTGTGAAGAGGAGCTCATATGGCAATACAAGCAATGAAAACAACAGGTTAAAAAAAGTCTTGCTGCAAACCAGAGTTTAGTTCATAAGGAGCAGAAGGGCACATGACTAGATCAAAGCCTAAGCACTACTTGGATAAGATCTAACATAAACCAAGAACTAAGAGGTCTGAAAAAAACCCAAACAAAACAAAACAAAAAAAAACCAAAAAACAGACAAACCAAGAGCCCACACACCTTTTTTCCAGCTTTAAAGAGAATAATTTTCTCTTGAATGAAGGAAGTAGATTTTATTTCTTTCCATTATTTTGTTCGAGACAAAGACAATAAGTAATGTCTTATAAAAGTTATTTGGATTAATCTAAGTAAGACTGAGTGAAACAATTATTTCCCTTTGCTTACAACATAATACAATAGGATAATTACAACATTTATGCTGTCCTGGAAAGAGATTCATAATTTGGTGTGCCAAACAAACAAACAAAAAAACCCAAGAAAAACCCCAACAGGAGGCACAGATTAGCTTGTAACCGGGCGAAATTCAGAAGAAAGGCAAATGCATGCACCCACTCAAAACATGGAAGAGCCTCAGGAACTTACTGCAACTTCCATTTGTTCATTTTTACTTAAAAAAATACATTTCTTCATTAGAGCACAATCACAACACCAAAGTTGCTAGTTCATGAATCAGAACAGACCTACAGCTATAATTACAACAAGCTTAAGTAACATGGGTACTTGCTTAGTCAAGAATGAGCAAAAGACCACAAAACATACCTTGTACATTCAATTAACGTGACTTTTAGTCGACCTTCTGTCAATAAAAAATCCTGTATACAGAGGTCTCGATCTTCATATTCATCAGGTGGCAATACTTGAAATGGAAAAAATGGCTTGAACCTGAAAAATACAAAAGAGACTTATCTTAATTCAAATGACATAAATCACACTACACACAGAAGTAAAAAAAGGTAACAGGATTACAATGAATCTTTAACACTCCTAAAGTGAAATACTACCATTCCTACATATTCATTGGTCAAAAGGAACAAGTAGAAGCTACTAAAGCTTTTTGAATGCAGAAGACTGGAGAGTACATAAACAAAGGTTGCTTCACAGGAATAGATTATTTGAGTTATATTTACTAGTACAGATAACTTTCAGAAAGTGGGAAGCTGATCAAATCACACAGGATGTTTATGATTGCAAACGTCATTTAACACAAGAGTCCTTTCGCAGTAAATGTCTTACCAGGTCTCTCAGTTTTAAATTATTCTGCATAAAGTATCACAGCATTGAAAGGAGAAAATACACTATGAGCCTAAAGCTTAAATTTTTATGACACTGCTGTACTTGGAGGACTGGTGCATCCTAATAAACTGTACACTTTAGTTACACAGATTGATACTTCTCTCATTTTGTGAAAAACATTCGGTCGCTCTTTTCAGCCAGTCTTCTTCAATTAAAATATACAGGTATTCTAAATATTTGCCCTTGAGCTTTATTTCCCTCATCACAGCACATGATTCACAGGAAAAGCAGTTCATATTCAAGATACTAAGTGTTTTACACACATTATCTCACCACATAATTCTCTCTCTTTGATAAGAATATGCCAAGTTATAAATACCGATTTCATTTTTAAGTGATAGTGCTTCAGTGTCGGACACAGCCACGATCTGAGGGAAGGAAGGAGGGGGAGAGGCTGCACAGCTGCAGCCCCATCACATGGCAGACACACACATGCAATCCTAACAGCAAGGACCACAACCCTGCAAATAGAAAGATATCATGGAATCTGCACCGGCATTTATATAAAGTATTTGAAAAAGCACTTGCAGGATATTCCATCGTTCTGGTTTTATTTATTGCTCTTTTCTTAGCACTGCCCTGTGACTTGGTTCCCATCCTCTGTCACAGCCTCCCAGTGATTATTTCTGTTCAGAAGACTTACAAATAGCAGGACACAAGCACCACTGCCTGCAGGATGTATCTGCCATTTCATGAGAAAGAAGTCTTTCATAAGCACTGTTTGCTCAACCATCAGAGGCATCTGCTTGTCACATTCAGAGATCACAATATGTTCAGGAAATAGTCACATGGATCTGAACTGAAGAGTTTCAGAAATTCAAATAAATAATTAAGCGCCCTTTAACTGTCGGCACACTCTTCGGGTGGGAGCTCAACACTCTGATTCGAGACACTTCGTTTCTGTACGAGCATCAGCCTCGTACAGAGCCATGAGAAAGACATTTCTTTTGTTCTGCTTGTGAATAAATACAACTCAACACTCCAGCTATTTTCCTGAAATCCAATTCAACTTCTAACTTTAATTTGGTTCCAAGTTTCTCCCTCATTAACTCCTTCAGGAAGAAAACTGTTTTGAACTTGGTCAAGTAAAAAAAGAAAATCAATTTTAAATACTTTATTCCTTTTTTTTTTTTTTTTTTTAAAGTCTGTGTACAAAAAACATGAAGCTATTAAATCACACTGGCCACGGTTCAGGCTTATGAGTATACCATAAACAATCAACTCAAAATATGCCTTGTGCATGTACTATTTGGTCTGATATTTTACTCATAATCTTCCTTTATAGTTCTTGAATTATTAAAGAAATAATAAGCATCACAAGGGTAGGGAAAATACCATCAAGACAACCCCACTATTTTCATTCTGCAAGACTTACTGGCACTTCAGGGCTTGGCCACCTCCCTGCTCAGACCCACTCCGAGTCATCACAGCACACACCACCACACACAAGCAAAGGTACCCTGTTCCTTTTAGGAATGATTTATACCCTCTCAAAATACAGATTTAGCTCAGATTTTGTTAGGCAAAAAAAGAAGAGTTAGGCAAGCACACCGGAAAATAATGCCAAGGTTTGAGTGAATAAATACTTGTAAGTTTGGGGTTTTTTTAGCACAAATAAACAACTTTTCACTTAGTACCAGCAACCGCCCATATACCTTCTCCCAAAATTTATTAAAAAAAAAAAAAAAAAAGTAGTTTTCCATGGGAACTTCAAAGTAATGACCACCATCAGGAGCCTCAGTGAGCTACTGAAACAAAATTTCTGGGAGGGAGGAACAGACAAAGAAAGAGGATCCAATAGGTTACTATCACCTCTCCGAATTTCTGCAAATATCAGGCTTAAAAAGTGTTGGTATTGGTAAGGTCTTTCCCCTATATATACACACACCATGAAACAGCCTGCAGGCTATTTACCAAAACCACAAACCTGGACAAATCTATTTTAAATACTAAAAATAAGAACAAAAAAAGCAAAATAACAGACTAAATATTCCAATAAGGATGCAGACATATCTACCTAGACATTCAAACCAAAAATGTCATTTCTCAAGTAACTTCAGGACAAAGCTTTAAGTACAACACACACTGCAATCTTTCGCTGCAGCACAGAATGATGAAATAATCTTCAGAAGAAGCCATTTTTCTTGGTAGATTAAGACATAATGTTTACTATAATTTTGATTTCTATTTTCAAAATAGCCTTTTTTTTAATTAGTACAACAATGAATTAAAGAGGAAAAAATCCTAATGCACCAATACTGTTATATACAATAATATGCAAAACACTTAACAGTGTATGCTGCACTTTGTGCAGCACTAGTTAAATTTTCTACAAATATGGGATTAAAAAGCAGTCTCAACATCATTTTTAATTTACAACAAGCGCTTATGTTCACATTCTTACCACTGCAACTAATTTGCAAAATCCTTTGCAAAAAACCTAACACATTACCTATTTCCATTGGCATTAACGACGTATAAAGAGCTAAATATCCCACATTAAATGCATTTTTAATGTTTAAATGCTGCTCTGAAACCTTCCAATTTAATACCACAGCGTTTATCTATTTAAGGTAATTTACTGAGCATTTGTACATTTCCAAAACTAAACATTGGACAAATTACTATTCCAAGTAGATTTCAACGATATATTAGTTAAGCGAACTGTTGACAGACTGTTTAAGTACAAGATAACCCAAATTTATTTTGAAAGACTTTTCTACTGGGAAGTGGTGAACAAATACAGACCCAGATGATGACAGTCAGTAACACGGCAAGACTCCATTCCCTTGTGTTATAAAACCACACATGGGCAACCTGCAATCCATGCACATAACCGAGTTGGGTATCACAGGTTCTCCCATCTTTTTCCCTGTGGTAGGGAAAGCCTATGAACTACCCTACCTTTTAAAAACACAATCGCCATTAACGAAGGGCACTCTGAGGAGTGCCACCACTGCTGCTCCTCTGTTTGGTCTAGCAGGAGAGCAGCAAAACAGCAATGGGTGTTCTCTCCTCTGCGGAGAAGCCAGATTCCCCACATCTGTACCATCTCTCTAACTTTCCTGCTTGAGAACAGTCACAGCACTACACAAAACAAACTGTAAAGTTTTTTTCATAAAACATTTACAGTGGGGACAACAAAACACACTTTTAATATGAAAGCAAAGCTATATTTCATTGTATTAAAGTACCAACAGTAGGCTTTTAGCTAACAGTGCCAATAACTTGTCTCAGTGAAAGAGACAAGAGTTACAAACTCTATTCCCAAGCCCTGCAGACTGCTGTACCTTTGGTGATTCAGTAACTTCCTGTCCCAAACTTTCCCATGTAAAGGAGAGAAGATTCCCATGAGCCTGGCTTTGTTGTTACAATATAGAAGTTATTTTATTAAATACCTTGTGTAAATAACCTTGCTCTAATTTCTGTAATAGCTTTAAGAGTGTATTTTGCTACCTTCTATTATTTAGTCCATCTTTAAAGAGCGAAAGTCCACCAATAAATGCCTTAGAGAAATTCATCATATTGACTAAGAAAGAAAAAAAGACCATGTAGCCTACCAGTAGGCCTCTATTCAAAAAGTCTAAAGAAACCTTGACAGCAAACTAAATGCTTCAGTTCATCTCAGCTGGTCTCTCCCCTCATCACAGCAGCCATCCCAGGATCTGGTCAGTTCTCGTAGGTTGCTCTTGCGAATTCAAGACTCTCATTTTGCAAACTCTGAACAAGAAAAAAATATGTGGTTTTCTATTTGGCTGTCTAGATCTTTAAACACTCATCCAGTATTCTCAGCTCCCTTTCTTAACTTCAGATGGTAACCAAAAAAGTTCTCCATCAGTGGAGAACAAGCCCATAACAAATGGTATGCAATCAGTTCATTCACTGCTGCAGCCCGAGAAAAAGGTTTTAAGCCACGACAATGGCATGGGGAAATCTAGGAGTTGTTCCTGACAGTATAACAGTTGAGAAAATGTTACCAAAAGGTACTCACAAGAAATATAGCACCTTTCTAAACACTGCTGAGCTGCTACCAGGCTGTCCAAGGCAAATTTTCATTGCATCTATATTAAACCCCTTTCAAGTGGGGTCTAATGCTGCCAGCTCCTTGCTCAGCAAGGTCAAAAGGCAAAATTCATGCTCATGTCACAAATGCTTGACCTACAAAGCAGGATTACACCAATTCAATCCATATATCCGAAAGCCTCCTCTTCAATTCCAAACCTGTGAAATGATACTAAACAACCACCAGAAGTAAGGTAGATATTTTATTGTCTTTAAACCATACTTGTTAAGCCTTTGTAAACTTTTCATGTTTTCTAGAGGAACAAAATAGGCATAATCATAGCTATACAAGAAAACAGACACCTTACACCCCTGCCCCAAAACCCTGCTTGGATATGGCATGCTATTAAAAAAAAGTCTTTACAACTTCCTTATATTAGACGCTTATAGTGTGTTTGCAATTTGTTTTTAAATTATCAATCTCCCTCCACAAATTTATCATCTTATTTGTCCAGAAGTCCAAAATTCAAATAGCACACTACTAAGAAAATGTTAGTTAAAACCCAGCATTTTAACTCAATAATATGAATATTAAGGGGAATATCTATCAATTGAACTTCATGTGAAATTTTAGCAAGTGGAAAAAAAAACTATGAAAAAAATATTTAAAAGAAGCTGTCGAGTAGCAAAAGTGTTTCTCAAATACCACAAGACACAAACAGCAAAAAAAAAAAGTAATTTCACATGAGGAATTAGGTCAGATGACTGTACTGAAAGATAATCAAGATAAAGTTACTCAATTAATGCACAGGATTAAAGTTATACTTAAAGTAGCATAATACTGAGCTCTTCCACACACAAAGCACAGCAAAAATGTTTCCAGACACTGCATGCAGTCAGTATGTCTCCTTCATAACGAAAAACTTCTACACTTCATTCATGTTGTATTTCAGAGTCACTTCAGTGGCTCATTTGCTCTCATCTCATCACCACCTCACTCAAAGTCTAGATCAAAATTACATCTGAAAAAAATAAAAAATCCCCAAATTAATCGAATTTGTTCCCCTCACTTTGGGTGTTTTCAGCCCCTGAACAATGTTAATCTTCCTTCCAGTTGCCAGTGCTGTGGAAGAGGAACTCACCTACTTGGACCAAGACTGTAATTCAGTGATTTTAGTTTTAGAAATGTCTGACCTATATTCCCATTAATTTGTATTCACTATTCTGTGATGATTGTTTTGTGTTCCTTTAGCTAACTTTTAACAGAGAAGAGAACAGGTTAATTAAACTAAGGTATAAAAGACTCCTATCACCTAAATTAACTGCTCCCACCAGTACCTACTTAACTACAATATTTTTAGTTGCATGAGGAAATTCATTAAGAACTGGGGAAAAAATAGCAATTTATCTGACCAAAGATAACCATGCACTTACGTGTTTCTGTTCATTGCATCTGTTAAGAATATCCAGAATCACTGTAAAAAAAAAATTGTTAAGAACTAAACACAGACAGGAACAAACTTCAAAAGCTCTCAGTACTCCATTTCCTACTTGGAGAAGCAGAAAGACTTACAGCTTCATTTGTAAATGCAGGAGGCGGCTAGGATTTCATAGAGCTTTTGCTAAGAAGTGAGAACACTCTTCTAGAATAAGTTCTGGAAAAAGTTTTAAATTATTCTCTGGTTTTATAAGGGAAGTTTGATATCTAAAACAGTGGTGTAAAAAATTACTGGGTATCTGTTTAAGACCACATTAATCACTTGTATTCTATTAATTCCAGCACTACTCTACTGCCATAAAGATTAAAAATTGTCAGGTTTATGAATTTTTTTAATTGAGGTACATTAACTGAACATTTAAATCTTAATAAACAAGGCAAAAAGACCTTAAATCTCAGAAGAGCCCACCAGCTAAAACTGCAAGTATCTTTAGCATAAGGCTACTCTGTATACATTGCAAGTCTTACAGTCTTGTTTACCACTAAGTAAAAATTACATCAAAATCTAAAGACAGACTGTGCTTAGTAAAACACCAATTTACTTTTGTATATGTTACTGTATTTGAAGATTCTAGTATCTAAAATACTTTTGAAAGAATAACTGCTGAATTTATTTTCAGTTTGGGGATTACTCAAAAGGTTCAACAACTACAGAACAGAACTCAGTCATTTTTAGATTGTCTTTTTTATCTGATTCACAGAAATACAAGTCATGTTCTTGTTAAGTGTATAAATTTCAGTAAGTGACTGACACCAGATATTTTAAGTTATAAAAAAGTCGTCTAATCTTACATTGTGTGTAATTTAAGATTAAGTTTACTTCTACAAAAATTCTAAAATATTACAAACCACTCCTAAAAAGGCATGATCACATTAATAGGATCTTAGAACTACTTGTCAGCTAACATTTAAGCTTGTTAGAGTTAGGTATTATAAGGCAAACAGCTTATATTATGCTTCACATTGAAGATGTAAAAATGCAACTCATCCTTATTTTGAAAAAAAAATTAGTAGTACTTTTCTTAAAAAAGCAAACAAACAAAACAAAACCAAGAGTACTTTAAAAAAAAGTACCACCACTGAAGATTTTGCAAAAGCAATTCTCCAGCTTCCACTGATTTCACAAGGAACAAAGCTGCGGAACTGCGTCAGTATTCATATTCAGGGGACTTCAGTAATTCAAACTATACTCTTATTCAGTATAGAAATCTATTAATTTTAGCTTTACCCATACACATGAAAGTTTGGCTTATGAACAACCCGAAAAAACATTGCAATAAGAGTAGGTTTATTTTCTAGGAAATTTTATGGAAAACTGCAAATCAGTTCTAGCACTCCACCCACTATGTTACAGGATATTCTGCCACAGGCATGTGGGAGGCTCATACACGTAAGATCTCAATATATGAGCAGTCGCTTTTTAAATCAAGACCTCAAAAAAAAAAAAAAAGCAAGGATTTTTTTTTTTCCTTCAAAAATGTCTCACATTTCCAGATTCTTAAACTACTTAAACTATACCTCTGAGGTATATCTCAAATCAGACACCCAAGACAAACACTTTTAAAACTTTAAGACCCATTCTACAAGAACAAATAAAAGAACAAATGTAAATAGCCAAGTAGCTCTTACAAAAAGATACGAGATTTTTTTTTTTCCTGCTTATATGACAGAACCCACTGTAAACACAACAAGGAGAATCTTGAAAGATTTGCCATTGCTGTCTGAATTGAAATAGCCATGGTAAAAGAGAAATCTTGAATCAGGCTTATCAAAACTACTTTCTTATCAGAACAAACAAGATTAATTTGACCATGCACAGACTTTTTGGCATTTCAAGAATACTAGTTTCCCAAATTCTAAATTCCATAAATACTGAAATAGCTTGGTTAACTCAATGCAGCCAATGCCTGTTTGATGTCTGAGTTTTCATGTGGTTTGGTTTGTTGGGTTTTTTTTTTTGTTTTTTTTTTTTAAATTGTATGTGACCTAGCTGAAGCCAACTGTTGGTTCAAATTAAGCGAAAGAGATCAAAATCCTGCCATATTTCAGTCTCAGACAGGACGAAGACAAAATTTCCCTGTCTAACCAGAAAGCCTGAATCGTTGTGGCTCTGCTCCAAATGGGACAGAAGATGCAGAAAATGCTCTTGTTCACATAGAGCTGGAAGAGAGGCAGGTATGGTTCAGCAACCAGCTTTTAGGCATTCAAGGAGAAGAGCAGCAGGAAAAAACACACCAAAAAACCCCCAAACAAATAAATCCAAGCCACCCCAAAACTCTACCTTTAGCCAGCTGGGTTAGAGATTGGTTCCAGTAACTGATGCTAGCAAAATGCTAGCTTCTTCTCACTTCAGCAAGAAATTCTCCCATAAGGAGATCTCAACTCTCTCTACAAACATCATCTCCCTGCAATTCTGGTCAGAGAAAAATGATGTTGATGTTCTAATAGAAGTCTAAGCTCTGTACATGACTCATTCATTGAGCTCAAGAGCTTTAATCCTCTGCTCTAAACACTAGCCTATGTCCATATGAAAACCAGTGACATCCTCTTAAGACTCCTTACACAGAAAATGACTGCCTCACTGCTGAAAAGAGTCTCTGACAGCTGTAAACCAAAAGTGAGAAAATATTTGTATCTGTTCCGAATTCTAGACAAGACAGCTTTCCAAGGTTTATCCTCACTCCTCCAGTTAGTTTTAAAAATGCTCGAACTGCAGAAGCTTCTCCTCACTCTACATTTATCTAGTCACTTCTAACAAGACAGAGGATGGTCAAATTCACACCCTTAAAGTCTTCCAAAGAGCTGGAGATAGTCTAGCCCGGGATTAGTAGTACCATTTTCAAAGCTGAGATGACTGGCAGTTCACCTTTTTATTTTTTAACAGCAGTAATTAAGGCCCTATTTTACATACAGCTCAGCTATTCAGACTGCAGTGGTGGGGAAGGGACTGATGGGGACCAGGGGACACACCATGGCACATACTTGCCATTACAGCTGTCCCCAAGCAAAGGTGTCACCATTTGTGAGTCACAGCATTTTATTAATGGGCCCGTACTGTAAAAAAACAGGATCAAATAAGGCAGAACCTCAGTCTGGAGGTGACCTGTAGCACCACTGTGGACAGTCAAATACAGGAGGGGCTTGCGAGATTAATCAACAGGAAGGATTCCTGCACTTTGCAAATCCTGCATCACTGATGGCAAGTTACAGTTGGGACTTACAATTATGTTTGAAAGAAGCAGCTGCTCAAATTACCATAATCTTTTCCCACCATCCCCACGATGAATTTGGATATTTTCTCTAATTTGCCCTTCTTTCAGAAGAACAGGAAAAAAAAAATAAGAAAAAAAATCTGAGTTTTTGTAGTATTGTTTTAAAACAATACGACTGACTAGCATTGCTGTTCCCACCCCACCTCCCCTTGTAATCCACTGGGCTCTTTGCTTGGCAACATTATTTTGTTTATTCTACCATATTGCATTAAGTTTTGTTAGCAAGTATGCAGAGTTATTCTTCAAAAAAAAAAAAAATACAAACTGCTGAAGTTTTCAGAGTTACACTGCATCATTTCCACTGCTTAATTACTTAGGAATTATTAGCCAAGGCAGATCATTCACAGCGGTGATTCAAACACCACCATGAAGCCTTCTGCCATGTCACTGCAAGACTATGATCTTCAATTTCTACTCTTCCTATTTTAGCTCAGGCAAACAGGAATAATGGTTTAAGTCATTTACTATACAAATGATGTTCATGTAAAAGTCCAATTTAGTTCTTACTACACAATGGCTCACATTTAAAATACCATATAAAAGGTATATTTGACAGGCTATTTTTCAAAAGTTTTAGCATCATTTAAAGCATTTTACATATGTGGTATTAGTTATTGTAAGTATTAGTGTCTTCATTTCAGTGACACTGGCAAACACCACAATCTTGCACTTAATGTCATTAAAAAAGCAGATCGTAATATTTGTACACATTTCCTTCTGAATGGGCCTTTTTCATAATTATGTTGCCATTAAAACTGATGCAGAAAAATATATTGAAGCTTAGCATTAAGACTAAGTTGAGAAAGTCAGGAAAAAAGTGTAAGTGTTATGATTTCCATAATTTTAAAATATTGGACAGAAATTAAGAAATAACTTTGTTAATTTACATCTTAAATTGTCCCTGTAAGTTTTACAGTTTAAGCAACACTAAATTGCTAAAAAAAAGTATTCCCAAATGATTATCCTAATTTAATTTTATGCTAGTCATATCTGGCAATTAATTACTGTCTTTGAGTATGTGTAACAGTCTGATTATCATCAGCTGATCTCTGTAATACACTCTTTATTGCAGACAGATTTTTATGACATCTGGTAAGTCTTCAAAAATATGAAAACTGTACTGCTGTAATGGAAAATACAGGGATTCTACTACATGAAACAGCTTTAATGGAAAGGGCTGGGTACACTGCTCCTCACCGACCTTTCTGCTGAACTATAGAGTAGCTGCAAGCTGCACAGGGGAATTAAGAAATTATAAAGGTAAATTGTTCCCCATGTAGTTTTAAGGCTAAAACAAATTACAACAGCTAGTGAGGGGAGGGAAAAACCCACCCACAACAACGAAGTAGCTCTCCAGAGCCCAATCCAGAGTTGAACACAGTTTCTGCTTTTCTCTCATCTCACAAAAAATGAAGTTTTCCCTCTCTTTTCATTTCTGCTACACCTAGCATCTCCTTGGCAGTCTTCATATCTATATATATGGCCACAGACAGGTCTAAAATGCTGCCGGGCTCCAGCTGGATCCTGCAGTAAACGGTGATGAACTCCCAAGTCCTCAGAGGGCTTATTAACCCAGGCAGGGCTCCACAAGAGTAAAAGTCCTCCCAGACGGAAGAGTGCTTAGGAAAGCAGATGCACCCAAACAGCTTTGGGCAGGTGTGATGCAGAAGTCCGAGCTACCGAACCCAACACAGCATACACCCAGCTTGCTGGGTAGAGCAGTTTAGGAGCACCCACATCCATGACACCACATACACAGCTATTTCACTGTCGGTTGGGCACTTTAACTGTACCGCAGAAACTTTCTTTGCAACACAAAAGTATCTGTCAAGTGAAGTCTTCATTGCAGATTTTTTTCCACTAATTTACTAGATATGCTGGCTGGGATCATTGAACATCTTGAAAGTCTGAATTCTAGCCTTGATTTGATTGGCTTGTAAAACAACTACAATTTGTTAAAACAGTGAAGGTAAATAATAACAGGAAAAGCTTCCAAAACATGTGTGGATCTTACTCGTGTCTCTTAACCGAGATGAACACCATCCCAGCAGTAAATTCTTTAGTTTAACCAGAAACTCTGACTGCAGCAGAAACTACTCAAAGAAATTATTTATAAATTCTGTGTTCAGCTTAGTATGTCACAATTAACCTGACAAATGTTTATAAAACAATGATTCCCAAATCCCTTCACACAAATTGGTATCCACACTCCTTTCCAAAATGAGAATTTATCCACTGTTATGAACAAGCACTCTTCAACCCTCAAACATCAAAACAAACACTTTCAGTAGAGCATTTTTTTCTTAATTATTTAAAATACTGATATTCATGTATCACACAGAATAGAACCTGCTTGAAAAGCTAATTGTTCCCAGTTAACATTTATAATACTGGATCATTGCTTTCTTCTGGACAAAAGCACAGTTTGAGATCATCATGCAAAAGTTTCTGTAGTTGCACAATTAATGGATTTTAACAGACCAAGGTGGTACAAATTATCTATTAAATGAACAAATCACATAGGTACATAACATTCTCTCCATACTCATTTTAGACAATAAATTTTATTAATCCTAGAAGAAGTTTAAATTTAAAGTCTTTTACTATTCTCTGAAGAACAGTAATATCAAGAATAACCAAATGTTGAGATAGTTTTAAATCAAACAAGTGTGAACATGAACTGTAAACACAGGAGCATATCGGGTGACTTCAGGCAATCTCTGCAGGAATGCAGAATAAGCAGTTTCCCATAGAAACCGAGTAACATGAAAGGACTAGCTCCCATAGTGAAATCGGCAGCCTGAGACTAAGCTTCTCCGTCACTGGAGCACCACACAGTTCTACCACACTGACTACTAAAACCTACTGTCCTTACCCAGGCTACTTATTTAAGAGCTTTCTGATCATGTATCATTTGCTAACAAAAAGATTAACTATTTCACATGCTCAATACATATAAAATAGGTTCTACAAGAGACTCATGCATTTTGACATAAATGAACTACTGAGAGCTGTATTAGCCACTCATTTTTACACGTAAATTCTGTGCCTCTATTCCTTGAAGTAATCTCCTTCAAGGGAAATCCAGCGGTCAGTTTTGTGTGACAGGTAGGAAACATTAGTCACACTATCTATCCACAGAAACTAAAAGTCATAATACAGCTTGTAGAAGGTGATTCAGAATAGCCCAACTCTAGAGCTTGAACACACCTACCTGCTCCAACAGACAGGCTCAGAGCCAAACTCGGACATTTGTTAGATGCCTACAGTTCAGTAATGTGATTAATTCCTACATGCCCTATATTTACTTTGAAATAAGTTACCTTTCAAAAAATAACAAGTACTACTGCTTATTTCATATCTTATTTAAAAGAACTGAAAGCTATACAAATTATGACAACTGAATAAAAAGAAAAGTATTTGTTCTCACTGAGCAGCAAGATGAGCTTAAAGTTCAAGATCAGAGTTCAGAGGAACAGAAATAGGAAGTATCAATGCTAGTGCATGCAAAATGCCATGAAGTACCAAACAAATCTTACCAGATTTTTCAGAGCCTTCATTCACTATCTACATGAAAGAAGCTCACTGCAGGACTAATATCAAGTAATTTTTAAATACAAAAGAACAAAAGTGATAAATGAGGTAATTTTGTTTTCGTTATTATTACACAAAGAATCTTTTATACACTGTTTCAAGTAAAAGAAGTTGAAGGAGGTTTTATTTTTCTGTCAGACCAATTAACCTTAATGCTTATTGGATTGGTATCTGCGGCAAACACACAGTAATCACCAAAACTTACTATTTTCTGTCTTCATCCATCTCTCTCTCCAACTGAGTTTGGTTTGGGGGTTTTTGGGGGGGTGGGGAGGGTTTTTTTGTCCCCAACTATACCTCTGGTCTCCCAGTTTCTTCACTAATCCACTTCAAGTCAGTGCTGTATTCGTTCCTCACGCTTGCAGGTAAGGAAAGAAGATGAAGCATTTGTTGACTAATCAAAGGAAAAGCCTCAGCTCTTAACCTGAAAAGAATGCCACCTTTATACTGGAAAATGTCCAATATGTAGCTGGTCATTCATTAAATCTGACTTTACAAAGAACAAGTTTCAAACTGGCATTTTTTCAGAATTAGATCTCTCCAGTGTGAAAGCCCATTGTCCTGGTTTTGGCTGGGATAGAGTTAGGGTTTTTTCTAGCAGCTGGTATAGTGTTATGGGTTCAGTATGAGAATAATGTTGATACCACACTGATGTTCTCAGTTGTTGCTAAGTAGTGTTTAGACTAAGGCAAGGATTTTTCAGCTTCTCACACCCAGCCAGCGAGAAGGCTGGAGGGGCACAAGAAGCTGGGAGGGGACACAGCCAGGACAGCTGACCTAAACTGGCCAATGGGATATTCCATACCGTGTGATGTCATGCCCAGTATATAAACGGGGTGGGGGGGGGTGGGGGGGTAACTCCTGCTCGGGGACTAACTGGGCATCAATCAACAGGTGGCGAGCAATTGCACTGTGCATCGTTTGTATATTCCAATCGTTTTATTATTACTGTTGTCATTTTATTAGTTATCATTATCATTATTACTTTCTTCTTTTCTATTAAACTGTTCTTATCAACTCGTGAGTTTTACTTTTTTTTCCCCCAATTCTCTCCCCCATCCCACTGGGTGGGGGGGGGAAGTGAGTGAGCAGCTGTGTGGTGCTTAGTTGCTGGCTGAGGTTAAATCACAACACCCGTGAAGTACTGGAGCTGGGGAAGACGACTAAAAGGTTTCAAAATCCCTAGAACCAATATATTTTGAACTTGATATCTACGTAAGAAGATTTACATACATACTTTGTACCACATACTTTCATTTAATCTGAAGAAACATGTATTTAGTGACCCTCCAGACACAATGTAAGCCTGAGATAGACCACTCCCAAAATAAAGTAAAAAGCTCTGCACTACAAAAAGCTTCCTTCCACACATGTAGCACCCTTGAAGAAATGAAAATATTTAATATTCTGGGGTTTGGGTATGTTTACTGTGTGTCAGGTTGCCTACAGATCCATTTATCCAACCCCTATATGAATAAGAAAAACTACTTGTCCATGCACTACAAAGATAATTGTCGAAGCATGAAACTACTGTCTACAGACATATCTACTGATTCCAATTATCAGTGCTTTGCCATTAGCAGAACAAGCCTTTGTGCTGTCATCATTTAGAGCATTACCTCTCTGGAACAGTCTGAAAACCCACAAGTATCACAGTGCTGCTTTACCATCAATTTTTGCAGAGCAGAAAAGCACTCGGATCCTGGGTTGGTTGGGTTTTTTTTTTTTCCAAATGCTTCTGTACATTAGATTTTTTGCACCTAGAATAGGCATGGCATTAAAAAAAGAAAATAAAAAAAGCCTCCTCTTTCCTTTCAGGAGCAATAGGAATGAGAACTTCAAAGAGGAGTGCCTTACAGATTTAACTAGTAAGAGAGATTCATACCACGCCTACAGTAGAAATCCACTCAGGAAAAGAATCTCCATATCCTCTCCCTTTGCAGAAGCTGTAGAGAAAGCAGGTATCTCTACTGGCTACTCATTTCTGAAGTTAAGACATGCTCACAATCCCAATCTCTACAATTATTTCTGGTATTTCCAAGTATAATTTCACCATATGAATAATACATACTTTTTAAAATTTTATACTTTGTCCAATACCTCTATTACCATATTATGAAGTCATTTCTATTATAAAACACACTCCAAATCAATAGCTACTTACATTACTTCTTAGCTTAAGTTTTGCCAAAAATAAGAAACTGCTGTGTAACTCTCAAATTGCATTCTATAATGGTAAATTAAAATAGGTTTGTCTAATGGTTCTTCCCAGTGAAATTCAATATAGTCCCAGCTTCCAAATAAAGCATAAAACTATTTAACATGACTAACTGTATTGCAAATGATCAGTTCCAAGGATAATTCATGTTGGAAGGGACCTCAGGAGGTCATCTAAATCCCTGATACAGAAATGTTAGAAGTAATCCTTTGTGAGTTTACTTGTAAAGAAAAGAAAGTTATTCCACTCTGTGGTAGCATGCATTAAAATAAAGCAAAGTATAGTTTCTCTAACAGGCTAGTATCAATACAAACTATTAGCTTTTTTTAATGTAACAAACTGAGAAACCAAGTGTTCTTAAAATATACAGAACTGACTCACTGCTTAGGCAATATCTAATCTGCTTAGAATCTAAATGGATGAACTTGCAAGACCTTGAATTTTGAAAAAAAACCAGCAGCTGTCAGATTTTCTACATCATTGATTAAGAAATACCAGGCAATTAAATTCTGGAGTGAGACTAGACCAGGAGTACTTCCTCCTCACCCTTTACATATATACAAAGAGCTTTGTTTCTTCATTATGGCAAAGTGTATTTTTATTGTCTAGAAAGAGCCCAAAACCCAAAAACCTACGCAAAGCAAGATCAGGACCTGTTCAAAACAGCAAAGCTACAGCTGACTGTTAAGAACAGGCTAGACAACACAGCATATTTAGTGTACCTATATACCCAACATGATTGGGGGGGGGGGGGATATCAAAGTTGCACCAATAAGCAGCTTAATAATAGGTTAATGAGCAAGGTACAGCTCATTAGAGAGCTAACAGAGATGAACCTGTGAGCACTGCAACAGCACAACCAAGCAAGGAGATAGACATATAGTAAGGACTATTTCAGGTGTCTAAGTACTAAACACACTATGGCAATGCTAGTAGCTACAGCTTAGTGTTAACCACTTTATCCTACTATTAAAAGGACACAATATAGAAAGTTAAAACCAACATGAACAATGTCTATAGTACTACTTTTTAAGAACTGGCTGAGTGTATACAATGAAAAACCAAAGGTTGGATTCAGGACAGTAGATGAACTCCACTTTGTGCTGATCATTACTACCTACCATCCTGCTCTAGCAAAAGAAACCTACATGAAAAATACAGTGTCAAGTCAAGCCACGCCGACAGGCAAGACTGAGTCTGGTTCCTGAGAGTGCCAGCATTAAAGATTTTGGGACAGCAAGACACAGCTGGTGGGTCAGTGGCCACCTTCCAGAACACCAATAGCTGACATCACGAACAACCAATGGGGAAGTCTGAGCACGGAAAGCCTTTTCTCAAGCTCCACACAAGGGTCAACTTGTCTTAGAACTAAAAAAAAGGTATAATTGAAACTGTTAATTCAAGTCAAAATAGAGTTATGGAGTATGTAGAGCCAAATAAATGATGCCTAAAATTCTTCATTACCTTACTCAGGTTAGGGCTAGTTATAAAAAAGAAAAAAAAAAAAATATATACTGACTCACAGTTTTCTAGTTTCTCAAGAATGCACCAGAACTCATGTATACCAGAGAACAACAACAAAAAAAATTTGTCATTTTAGATCTTCCCCACATCTGAACAAGAAACTTCTCTGACAGGCCACAATGCTTTCAGAAAAGCTTCTTCTATACAAAGCAACAACAAATACATTAAGGTTAAAGTTAACTATAAAACAGTAGTAACTCTTGCTACTATCAATTGCACAAATCCTTTACCAATGATGACAAAAAAAAAAAGCCTACCATTCTCTGAATGTTACCAGCAACCTTGTTTCAGAGATTTAACCAAATTCTACAATATGAGATAGCAATTGCCATTCAATGGCAGAGCAGCTTTGAAATAGGGTGTTTTGCCAGAAACAAACACATTTCTTAAAGAGCCAAAGAAAAGTGATTACACACTATTAGAATAAAACACAAATTACTGCTTATTTGTTTAGACATAGAGTGCATTCCTCCTTTTTCAATTAGTAGACAATTGCTTTCATGGAGAAAATTGCACATAAAATGCTAGGCAAACTTTAAAATGCACTTACTAGTCTACATTGCCTCCCCTTATAGACACTTAGGAGTGCATCAGGAATGCAACATGCCTTCTTTCACTTTAAAGCTACAGTTATGCACATCACAAAGTCACTCCTAGCAATGGATGCTACAAAAGAAGATGATCTTCCTAATCACTGCTTTGATGCGTAAAATTTTGTACATAATTGGAAAGAATACAAAAGTATGTGTGTAGTAATTTGGCTGTAGCAACAGATGGTACACATGTGAAAACACAACACTTTTTAATGCAGTATTTTACAATTAAATAACAGAGGAGAGGAGGATTTGCTTTACACAAACTTAGTTACAGGATGTTCAAAATCAACTATTGGCAAAAGTTCTCTTCTTATACCATTCACTACCAAGTAATAACCTCTAGAAGTTGCCTAATATAACAGACAAAGAAAATAGCGTATTTTAATTTTTAATGCTACTTAGCATCTTGAAACAAGATAAAACTCCTTTGTGGACTTCAATCTGGAATGCTAGCTGGGTAACAAAGTGCCCCTTTTAACCAGCTGAAAAGAGAACTCCTTGCACTCCAAATGCTTTTGTTTACAAGGTTGTAATTACTGCTATTCAAAGATTTATTTACAAAGTTACTTGATGTAGGGAGACATCAGAAAGGTTTTGAACTACACATGGAAGCAAATACTGACTATGTACTTAACCAAAAGGCATGTAGGCCATAGGAAAAAAAATGGGGAGAGAATAAGCACGTTCCCTGTAGATGAGAAATTGTTAAGCCTTAAGTAAGGTAACAGGTTATTACACACTTGTGAAACTCTCCTGACTTCTTCATACACATTCTTTGCTAAAGAATATATTAACATACCATAATCCCAAGCCAATGCATTCTTACAAATTCTATTAAGAATATCAAGTTTTGCATCTTATCGGCAGGAGGCTTGATTTTCCAAATCAGTTCTCCATACTGTCTAAAGCATAACGTCTCAATTCTCAACTATGCTACCACATAAGAGTGTGTTGTTACTACTCGGCTGTTACCAAGTTCTGCTGTCTAGGGATCTACCTGCATAAACTCATCTGAGACACACTGGTGGAGAATACGTGTTTTCAGTCTGTCTTCCACAACCTTAGGCAACTGTGGACAGCTGAAGGTTCCCATGCAGGGGTCTGCGTTCCCACTTGAAGCTTTAAAGGCAAAGTCCTAGACAGTTAGGCCACCAATGACACAATTTTCCTTCCTTAAGACAATTTCATTAATGCGCATTAAGCTTCGTGTCCTGCCTTCCCTCTTTACCACCCAGTGGGTCAGAGTGACATGTTCAGAACATGGCATAAAATCTAAAGGTAAAAAGCTCCATATACAGGGTTGGACACTGTTTCATTGAACATTTGCCACCCTGTGCTACCAGCCTACTATGTAGCATGAAAACCAGCTATGATACTGTATTTCCCTCTCAAGAATTGACAAATTCCCAACTCCTTATAACTTAAAGAGAACATTTTAAAATAACAGTTCATTTTTCTTAGTTCTATAATAATTTATGCTTCCTATATTGTTCTCAGTGTCAGTTACCTTCTATCATCACACTTCTACTCATTTCTGCCCCAAACACTGCGCTCTGCTTCTTGCCTTATTTTCTCCTCAAGTCCCTTTAACATGTCAGTGGCTCACACATGCCTCATGCATTCTTTCCGGTGCAGAAAGTTTGAGGAATATGTGGAAAATTCATTAACTCTAACTAAATGATGAGAGCACCCTACTGCCCAGGTGCATCTCCCAGAGGCAAAATAAAGATGTCTGTCTTCCTATGCTGAAGGGGAGGAGCATATCACCACTGGTTCCACAAACACCCTGAAAACTTGTCTAGAGAGCGTCAAGATCATTTGCTCTACTTGCTCTTTCTAGGTATGCTGAGAGTGCTGACAGTAAGAGAATGGAAGCAAACTTGCTCTTGACAGCTTCCCTGCTGCCCAGGGATTGTTCTCTTCTGGAGAGCAATTCAGTACCTCAAAATTTGAAAGGACCACCACATTACTTGAAGAAACTACTTATTGCCCTGTCAGAGCTTTCCAAATCTTGGATATTTTACACATCCACTTTCATGAGAAGTCTTACAAATTCAGTTGCAGAAGAACCAGCTGAAAAGTCTTTAAAAATTACATCACTGCAAAGCTAATTATACTTCAAAATTCAAACAGGCAGTTTCGTTACTCATCTCTGATGTATTTCAGAGAAAAGGCTTACTGGAGAAGAATGTGGTAAACAAAGTAAAACAAAAATCCTTACTTAACACACAATACAAGCTACAAAGAATAAACAAAAGAGAGAGGAAATATGGTATCCTAAGAGTGGTAAGATGCATGACAGAAAGGGAATATGGTACCTGAACAACGATAAGACATGCAATATCTTTTAATCAGAAACAAGGATGGAATCAAAGCAAAGATGCCACTTCCGCTACAGAAATATCACTGAACGTTTCATTATATTCACTATATAATGCAGTCTGCACTGCAGTGTGTGCACTTGTAAAAGAAAACATACTATCTTACCAAAAAAAAAAGACAAAAAAACCCAAGAGGTCCCCCAAAGTTTTACTTACCACAATAGTGGCAATACTTCTTTTACCAACTTCTAGATTTCCCCAAAGTCATTGAAGAAATTCAGAAAACCAGAAAGGAAGAGTACCTAGAGATATTCCCTAGAGAGTGAACTTTATCCTCTCTCACATTAAGTCACAAGCACCTTGCCTCTATAGGTAAGCATAAGCCACAAGTCTTGCCCAGGTGGCTCATCAGTGGCAGAAGCTTGGGAGAAGGACAACCCCAAACCCACACACTGTCCACAGAGCCATCCTTCTACCTTTTCCAAAGAGGGATATCACAGCCCTGCCATTGGACACCTGACAGGATCCCAACATTTTTGATACCTACTAATTCTGCCATTTAGTTACACATAGTTTGGGGCATGTCACAATCTCACCGTGCAATGGCTTCTTCATCTATTATAAATCGAAAACAATGCTTACTTTCATGGAAAGCTTTTGGTATCAGACAAGCAATGTACAAGTACCCCTACTGTAAAAGGGCCAACAGAAATGTCTTTTTACCTACTACGAGCAAAAGAACAATTCTAATGCACGCCACCCAAAGCAACACTGAGGACACAGGACATCTTACCTGATTTTATAATTGGGTAAGGTGTGCTTGCGCTTAATAACTTTCTTGAACTGGTTCACAATGATGGAAGTGAGCTGAGGCATGGGCCTCCCTTCAAACTGAGACTTCACTTCAAAGAGTATCACAGGGTCATCCATAAAAGAGAAGGACCAGTGAGTGAAGGGCAGACGCGTGAAAACCAGCTTCAGCTTCCCCATCACCCGGGAGATCTTGACAAAGAGGTAGGCCGACTTGCCAAAGACCAGGTCGGCATCGATGGCCAAGTGGAAGCCACCGTTGTACTCCAGGTCCACCTCGAAGCCCAGCTCCTCGGGGCAGCCTTCTTCGTTGCAGACCACCGGCCGAATGAGCTTGACGGTTTTGAAGACGGGCAGGACGTTGCCGAGAGAGACGTCCCTGAGGCTGAGCCCCTCCAGCACCTTCCCCGTCATCTTGGCCTGGAGCAGCTCCTCAAACTCCACCTTGATCTTCTTGGTGACCCAGTTCCTGACGAGGGCCGTGTCCCTGAGCTCCCTGAAGAGGAAGAGGAAGATAGCATTGAGGAAGTGGCACGTCTCCTCGCGGGAGGAGGGGGCCGGAGGGGACTCTGGCTGCTGCTGCTGCTGAGGCGGCGGCGGCTGCTTGGCGCTGGGCTCCGGGCCCGGGGCGGCGGCGGCGGCGGGAGCCGCGGCGGCCGGCGCTGAGGCCGGGGCCGGGCCGGGGGCCGGCTCCGGAGACGCCTGGCTGCCGGCCGGCTCCGAGCCCTGGAGGTAGTCCCTGAGGCTGTGGTCGGTCGCGACGCGGGAGTAGACGAGGCCGTCGGAGGCTGCGGCCCCCCCGGGGGGCTCCGGTTTCTTCCTGTAGAGGAGCAGGAGCTGAAGCAAGAGCGTGAGGAAGCAGCCGGCCAGCGCCGAGAGCAGGATCACGTAGACCAGCAGCATCCTCGCTGCCGCCCGGCGCCGCAGCCGCGCCCCGAGCGCGCCGCCCTCACCGCGCCGCCGCCATGGCGGGGGCCGCGCCCGCAGGCCGGCGTTTAACGGCCGCGGCCGCCCGAGGCTGCCTCATCCGGGTCCCCCCCGCCCACCGCCCTGATTGCCGCGGCGGCGGGCAGGGGGGCGGGGCGGGGGCGGCAACCGGCCAACGGGAGGCGCGGGCCCTCCCCTCCGCGCGGCCCCATTGGCGGAGGCGGGAGGGCTTCGCCGCGCGCGTCACGGCGCCGCGCGCTGTGGCGTCACATGCGCGGCGGGCGCATGCGCGGGGTGGGGGACGGACTAACCTGCCTGCCCGCGCTGCGGGCAGCCCGGCGGGCTGAGGGGGCTGAGGGAGGGATGGCCACGGCTCTCCTCAGCGGCCCGCTCCCGGGGCACAGGGGAGCGCACAGACACACGCAACGCAGCCGGCGAGCCTCCGGAGCGCCCGCCGAAGCCCGTCCCCCGGCACGGTCGCTCGGGAGTGGCGGGGAGGGGGAGAGCTCTGCGGCGGCCCACCCTGCCCCGCCGCCGCCTGTGAACGAGAGGGCCGTGACGGGCTTCATTTCGGGGTACTTCGCCAGAAGAAGGTCGGGGTGGGGGGGAAAGTTTCCCTGAGTGCCGTTAAGTGTCGGGCGGGGGGGGTGTCTGGGACGCCGTCGCCGCTGAGGGGGGGGACGGAGGGGGAAAAGGTCCCGCCTGTGGGAAGGTGAGCGGTTTCGTTGGGCGCTTCGCCGCCCAAGGAACGTACGAGGAGCGATGAGAGAGGGAGGGCATTTTAGTCCCTTCAAAAATAGGCAGGCTGTTTAGTAAAATTGCTCTGGAGAGGGGTACAGAGGCAAAATCTGTTTTCGTGGGAGTTCTGTGGCTTCCTAGAACTGCTTCTCTGTTTCCTGCCGATGAGAGAGGCTTTTAGCAAATTGTCAAAATGCTACATGGATGACATTTTAGCAAGCTCTGCTATTATTGGTGATAAGATATAAATCTGTTTCCATCCTCTTCACTTACTAACGCTCAAAAGCTGTCATTGAATAAGTGAAGAAAAAAACCCCAACAAAACATATGGAGGAAAGGAACATGAAGAAAGCTAAGAACTTAGCACAACATCATGGTATTTCAGCCTGTGATGTACATGAGATCGCTGTTGTCTGGTGTGTAGGACGGAACTCCTGCGACAGTCAGTTGGGGACAGGGGTTCCTTTGTAGGACTGACTGCAGCTTCCTTGCAGTTAGAGAGGTAAGGAGAGGAGGGCATCTCTCCTCCCAGAGTGCACATAACCCTTTCGGGAGGCAACAGATGTAATACATGCCGGAGGCAGGGCGAGTGGGAGCCGATCAAACTGAGGACCAGGAAGAATGGACATTTATAAAAATTGCTTTGAAAGCAATGAACAAAGGTAGAAAGAAGAAGCATGACATGAGGCAGGGCTACAGTGAGTGGGAAGAACATATGTGGAGGCTCTTCAGAAAGAGTCATTTTAAACATTTGAGAGACCAACCCAGAAGTCCCATTATATTCAAATTTGGTTTACAGAAGTGTTATCTAAAATAACCATATTTTTACTGGAAAATATAAACATACTTCAAAAAAACCCTCTTATTCTAATCTAGCAAACTCAATTTAAAGGCCCGATCAAAGCAATGCGTACTGCACATTGTTTTTCCAGGTACTTCCCTGTGTCAGGGGTAGTCTTGTCTTTCAGCCCTGAAATAGAAGTTTTATAATTTCTGAAAGACAGCCACAATTAAGGCAAAAGTTACTTATATGATAAAGCTTGGTTTTTACACCTGTTCTCATTTTTAGTTAAATATCTAGCTAAAAGCTTCTTAGATAATGTTATATTTTAATAGAATAAAAGAAAATTCAGGCTTACATTGTTGGTTTGGGTTGGGTTTTTTTGCCAACCTCCAGAACTATTTAGAAATGCAAACAAGAGGAGAAGAAAATGTGAAATTTAAATGCCAGGAAGATAAAAGCCCTCTTCCCCCTCCCCCTTCATAAAGTGTGTGTGGTGAGAGGATTGAAAAGCTCTTAATGATGCAGTGCTGTGGTTTGAAACTAGAGATTCAGAGTATGAATTTTTTATAGGTCTTGTGACTGAAAGTTGAAATGCCTGGGTGTTTAACAGAGCATTTCTATAGAAATACCAGAGAGGTCGTTAGTCCAACATTTGAACTGCTCTGTTACGGGCCTTTACCATGGCTAATACAGGCACATGCAGTAAAAATGGAAAGGTTTTGGATTTGCAACTAAATGGCTTTTCAGATAAGGAGTAATGTATTCAGAAAGGCAATAGCAGCCTTGATTTGGGGTCAGGAGGAACAGCAGGAGAAGAAAAAAAAGTCATGTTGCAGATGTCTCAATTGAGTATTTTCTTCTTTTACACAAGCAGAATAGGAAATCTGGCACATTTTGTGCACCTGATGTCAGCTTAAGAGCCTCTGAAATGTTCAGCTCAGTAATCACTTCTCTCCCAGGAACATTTTCAACAGGAGCTATGTTATCTTAAAGACACGTTATGAAGCAAGAATCCAGCGTGTTTTAGCGTTTTCAATGAGAATGAAAGAATAAAGGGAAATAGCAGCAAATACATTAACATGAATACAAAAAGGAAGTGTAAAAATGTTATATAACATAAAATAGGATTGAAATAAGAGAGAAAAGAAAATTATTTGTCAGGTAGAGAAGGAAAAAAAGATTCATCTTAATACCATCTAAAAAGGGCCTTTAAGAGCATATTTTACTTTGGCTTCAATTTGGAAGTTGCTATTTGCATTTTCTGGAAGTCTGGATAAATAGAAAGGCGTATACAATCTCACCAATTTCCACCCTGGTTACATAGAGCTCCGTAAAACTGTGTAGTATACGCTCAACTGTTTGCACTTTGAACAGCTGGAAATTACTAAATAGGATGCAAGACATGCCAAAAAAAGAAAAAAGACCCTATATGTATATTTTATTTTTTTTTAAAGTACTAGGGGAGAGTTTATTAAAAGGGATAGTTCACCTATATTTAAACAAGGAAAATACTATTTTCTTTTGCAAATCAATTTATGACACGATGGCAACAAACCTGTAAGTGTAGAACTTCAAAACCAATTTTCAACATTTTGCAGGAGATTGCCACAGGAGAGTGTACAAAGATTGTGAAATACGTAGAGCCCGGTAATATAACCCTGGTAATTTAATTGAGAGCAAGTGGCATGAATTCACAGAAGGGACGTGTTTGAGCTAATTCTCCTGTTCTAAGCAATGAGTAGTGACGCCCTGGGAACGTTTGTCCTCATTCCTCTCGTTCATGACTGATCCAAGGATCTTTGGGTTTAGGAGCATTTTTAGTTAACCCCAGAAGTAGGACCAGTCAAAGAGGCACACTTTAAAGTTCATGTCATGGCACCGAGGAAAGAAACATCCATATCACAAGCTTAAAAAAGGGATTACGGGTGGGGTTTTTTCAAAACTGCAAAGTAGTCTAAATACATTATTTTTCAAAGCAGGAAGTGCTGGGTTGTTTTGTAATGAATGGTTTTAGTAATTTTCTTCATCACTGGACTGGAGTCATTGCCTGCTTTTGTAATATCTGTTGGGAAAATGATTTTATTCTTTCCTGGGCCTCCTATTGTTTTTGTGTTACATCTCTTAGAGACCAAAATTAGATTAGCATTCTCATGGGGCTGCATGAAACAGGATTTAGAAGGTGATTAGGTAAATTCTTGAGGAAGAAAAAAAAAATCCATTGAAGGCTATTAAATAAATACAAAGATTGCTGGAAGTTATACTGGTGACAGACTGCTGGGGGTGTCCTTTTCATCTGACCATCCTCAGGCATCTGCAATTTCAGACAGGATACACTGCACAGAGAGCAGCTGGTCTGGTCCAGTTCTGAAGATATGTTAAAAAAAAATAAATAAATACATACAGTGATCAGGATTGCTTCCAGTTCTAGTTCTGAACTCTGCCAAGCACAATGTCATCTTATTATCAGATGATCCTACATTTTATTGGAGTGAACCTCTTTAAAAACATTCAGGCTTTAGATCATGTGAGATTTCGTTTGATGCCATCTAAATACCTTTTTTTTGCTTTTAATTCTGCCCTTGAAGGGGCAGGTTGCAGTATGAGTCTGCTCCCAGTGCTGGCAGAAAGGGCTCACCCCGCCTCCAGCTGGTCCCTGGGAAGACTTCTGTTCAACTCACCTGGAGGAACTCGTCTGTCACGAACCCTTGGAGCCCATTCCCTGCACAGAGGACAGTCCATCTCTTGTGGCTCCGTATTCATTTCCAAATCCCTCAAGTACATTTCACTGTTACAAGCTAAGTTCCTCCACTCAGAATTGGAGGAAAAAAATATAGTTGGGTGACTGAATCATATTTAGGCTGTATTGGTGCTTTAGAGAACCACCAGCAGATCGTCAGCTGGAATAAATTGTTGGATTCATTGAGTTGAATGCAACCATTTATCCTACTGAAAAATCTGACCCCCTAACTTTCAGTTATTTTTAAGGATGGCGACCGAGAATCTTAGAAGGTTTTATTCCTGTCCTAGAAATGACTCACTGTATGAATTCAGAAAAGGAAGCTAGACCCATGTTTTCAAGATTGGAATGCATATTAAATGTTGCTTTTTGGTTGGATCCTACCTGAGACACCTAAACGTCAATTTTCAGAGTTAATGAGAAATTACATAGTTTACTTTGGAACTGTGAATACTGTGTGCAGCAGGGAAAAAAAAATAAAAACTCCGTTGGCTGCCCAAAGATGCGGATGCTCCAAATTGACATTCATTTCTGAAAAAGAAGAGGTTTTTAACTTTGTGTCTCAATTTACTGATCTAATATGATCCGTCTCGCAACAGGGTTACTGTTGTTGTTCATGAACAGCTTTGCAATCTTAACATGCAACAAGTAAAGCACTTGAGTTGGTTGGTAACAGTGGCTTAGAGCCCAGTTCGGATCAGAATATGTTAAAACAAAAAGAGAGTGAGGGTTTGCATCCAAGGTTTAGTTTGGCCCAAATACAAATCCAGTATTTTGACTGAAGCTCATCTTTAATTATCATCAAAAGTATGTTCTGCTTATTTAATCAAGAGCTTGACATTTTGGATGTAAAGGTGCTTTGGATACTTCAAGAGGCTCATGTTCAACTGTAAAGTATCCTGGCTTTTAATTAGGGATTCTGTTACTATCTTACCCAGGCCCTGCCTTTTATTGTATCATGAAACAAGATCCTCCGCTTAGGAACTGTAGCTCTCATAACTTTTCCAAGATTTAAAAAAAAAAAAAAACAACCTGTAAATATAACACATTCAGACTTTTTCTATTACCAGTATCCAAGGCAAACTGAAGATTTCCTTTATTCCCTGCCTGCTGTTAGATCTTAAATCCAGCAACTGTTCTTTAATCCGCAGATGCATGTGAAGCTTGTCGCACGTATTTCGCTTCTTCCTGCATTTGCTTCGCTGACTTCTGGTATTCGCCTAAATGCTAGCTTGCTTAAGCTTTCGAAAGTGATACATTTGGGATAGTTATTACCACATTTGTCATATAGTGTTCACTCAAGTGCCTTTTCTTTACTACGAAGCAGATTGACAATCCCTCATAAGAGTTGCATGCAGCCTCCCCGAGGCCCTCTTGCATGCTCCCAAATCATCTTTTTCAGACTGGAGATTGTTTTAGCTACTTCCCCTAATACATTTCAAGTATAATTACACTATGATCAATATGTTTTAGATGTTCCACAACCTCACATCATTTTTTTAATACTTGGCTCACTTCCTGGATTAATCCGAAGCAGCCTCTGGCTGATGGAGAGGCTGCAAGAAACTGCATTAAAAAGCAATTTTGAGTTTGTATAAGGGTTCAATGGCTAAAGAGTTAATACACACTTCAGGGATGAACGTAATTTGTGAGATGAGGGTCCCTGTGAGGCTTTGTGCCTCAGTTGCCCTTCATTAAAAGTGTAATTCTCTGCATCGGTCGCAGGTAGTTGATTACTGGGCTGGGGTTTCTGCCTCGGGTCCTGGCAGCAGCCGGTCACCGAGTGTCTGCTCTGTCTCGTTAGCCTCCAAATAAGCTCGGTCAAATCAGGCCACGGCGAGAAGCTTTCTCCCTTCTGCTGGAGGTTACCACCCCTGCAGTAAGGTCAGAGCTGAACACGTGTCTGTGCTGCAGCCATTTCGGTGCAGAGCTGAGACTCTTTATTAGCCTTTATGGCCGTGAAGGGGGGGGCAAAGGGCTGCACGGAGGGAGTGGGAAAGAACCGCCTTGCACTTCAACAGTCCGAATCCGAGATCCGTGTCCTAGTCTCGGGAGAGTGCTTACTTGTGCAAATACTCGGTAATCCAATTTCACCAGCCACAGTCCTGGGATCAGTGACATGCTGTGGCAGGTCTTGGGTTTCTGTAGCTGCTCACAGCTCCCGTGTATCCTGACACTGGCTCAGCTGGAAAGAAAAACTAAATAAGGGGGCAGTAGGGGATTTGAGGGAAACTGCCCCAATTCTCCAAGCTGGAGGGAGTATCTCAGAAATTTTAGCTCAGATCCGTAAGATTTCTTGGGGAAGATTCTGGGATTTCTCCATTATTCACCTTTGCATCGATGATTGCCTCTTAAGTTTCGTATGTGGTATTAAGCCACTGAAAAGGTAAAAAAGGAAATTACTAGTCAGCTCATCTACTTACTGTACAGAGAAGGTGTGGTCTGTGTAAGTGCAGTGGGCAGGCATGTCTGTGTACTGCCACTCTGGGACTCCTCAGGCTTCTAAGTGCTTATAGGCATCCCTATAGGGCTGTATGTCTGGGCATATGTAAATGTGTTTGCGGAGCTGAACCTTTAACAAATGCTTGAAGAGATCCTTTCATTTTCCCTCCTGTTTACTCAGCCCTCCCTCCTCCCAACCTAACAGTTTAAAGTAAAATGAAAAGAACTTGTTCCAGGCAGTGGAAGCTAGACCAAGCATTTTGATGTAAATAAATCTTGGGGGGGGGAACTATTTTAGGGAGGAGTCTGACAAGCACTAGGTAAAGAAACTCTTTCCTCAGTTCCCACCGCAAAGCTGGAAGATGGCCATTTCAGCTCCATTCCTTGTACAAACCCAAGGCCATTTGAGCATGGAAAAGTATATTGGCTTTTTGTTGCTTGACCTTTTGTATTGGCAGGAAGCTCAGGAAAGGTAAACAGAAACACTTACTTACATATTCTTGTTTCTGTATCTTCCAACTAACAGATTTTCACAAGAGTCTTCCCATGCCTGTATTGATGCTTCTATACTCGGAGAATGAAAAGATGCATGCAGATTCCCATAGCTAATCTTTACAGATGTAATTTTATTCCCTTCACAACACATTTTTGCACAAACTCAAGTAGCTTTTCTTCAGGAGATGACCCAAAGACTATATTTAATGACAAATAATAATCACTGCGCACATATCTGGGCTACATATTGTGATACGTATACATATGTATACATATGTAATACATGTACATGTACATGTCGATCTGGGCAACATTTTTGTAGTAACGTAAGTTACTCTGTTCATCTGTGTAAGACAAATAGCTATATTACTGAAATCTCTGTAAAAACTATTAGTAACATGTTTCAGCTGAGAAAGCATAACGTTACAATTCCTGTCTTTCTCCTGGTAGCGTTTATTTAATAGTCTGGTTTCATACTACACTGTCTGTACTGCTTCTGTTCAGAGTCTGTTCAGAGCAAAGCAAACACCAGCCAAATTTAAATTCACCCAGAAACATGACCTCATGTTTCACAGTCAAGAAGTGACATTTGAAAGGACAGAAGCAACTCATAGTTTCACAAACATTTTGCGAGTTGGAAAACTGTATTATCTCTGTAGTAACAAGAGAGATCTGGCCTTATCCTTAGACACTGACGCTGTGCCATAACCTTTTCACGCTTTCTACCTTGTTTATGCATAGGACACTGCAGGGGAATGGGCTAAATAAACTGCCTAGACAAGGAAAGTATGAAAAGTAAATAGGAAAATATTAGGGGGGAGGGGGGGAGTTGTTCTGATGTTTGGATTATCAGTAAAAGTAGATAAAAACCTTTGGGAGAAGTATGATTTAAATCAGTGTTCTTCATGTTCACTTGCAAACTACTGACAGGGAAAAAAATTCAAATCCTTCTTAACTGGAGAATAACTTCCCTGCTTTTGGGCAGACTGTATTCTTGTAGCTTCGTTAAGCCAGAAGGCAAAACTCATGTATATTCATACAGTTTTCATTTTGTTCAATTTACATTCTTTTTTCCCGGGCACCCAGTGATGCTGAGGATACTGAATAGACTGACAAGGTGAAATTCTAGTCTGCGGGCTAAAAGAAGTGAGAAACTTGTCTGTTGTCCTCAGTATCACAGCAAATTAGAGATTCCTCCCACTACCAGCCTACAACTTTTCAGTTATTCCAATAATTTTAGAAGCATGTCTCTAAAACCACAGCTGCCTGAAATGCAGCCTGTACGCTTCTATTTGAATTTACTTATTGAGCTTTCGGTCTAACAAATGGAAAAACTGAAGTAAATATTTTCAATATGAAATTTAAAACTTCTCTGAAATAAGCCCTAAAGAAGCTTGGCTTCCTGAATAATTTCTGCTAAAATTTGTCATCCATACAAGGTTATTTAATCCGAGTCAATATTAAAAAAAAAAAAAAAGTCAGGAAGATGAAAACTGTCATATAAAAAGTGAAACTGAAGTTCTGTGAGGGTTGCGTTTCCAAATACTGTTATTTTTATTGGAATGGGTAAAGCTTAGAATACGGTAATGAAAACTTGGAGGTTTTTTGCCAAGATTTTGACTTAACCGCTTTTGATCAGCAATGTTTTCTCAAAAGCATTTAAAAAAAGCTGCCCATGTAACTACATGAGCACCAGCAATACATCTTCTGCCTTCACTGCTGTGACCTAATCAACTAGGCTTAAAGACAAATAAAATCTTTAATGCAGTCAGTACAGTTTTTGTTTGAATGCCATGTGTTGAAACTACTCAGATTTAACTGAGAGCGCTCCAGATGCATGCACTGCCAGCTGTATGAATTATAACCCTTATTTTTATAATAGGATTGCTGTATTTATCACCCCAATTACAATGATCCTAAGCACTTTTGCTTTAGAAACAGGGGAATGTATTAAACAAGGGATATCTGCAAGGGCAAAAAACCGTTAATGGAGTACTAAAACTGCTTTAAGAGTTGAAAAAAGAGTAAACCTCCTCCCTAGCGTTGTTTAGTTCCACAACCTGTATGCTCCTACATACCATCTCATACAAGTGGGAGTATTGTCAGCTTCTACTAGTCTGAGAGAGAAATGTTACCTACGTGGAATGTAATCAATGCACATCACGTACAATGGCTATAATAAAGGTCTCCGTAGCAACATAAAGAACAGTTATTTTTAAATGTTCTACCTTAGTCTCATGCTCATGTTTTTTTAAATCCAACTGTTAACTGTTTCTACTGCAGATGCTGCTGTGAGCTAGTCATCCAACAAAACTCCTTTGTTGAGGCTTGAAAAGATGATCCCTGCCTTGTTTTTCCACAGATCACTACAGGCTTGCTCTCCTTTGCAGTCAGTAAATATCCACTAAATATTGCATAATTATTTATCAACACTCAGCTGGTCTGGAAAATTAACCTGTAAGAGCTCCCTCTCCTCTTGGGAGGAAGAGGAAGGGGCACAGGAGTAGAAGGGATCTAACGAGGAAGACCTGATCAGGTTGTGGCTGAAGATCCCCCAAACTGGTAGCACATAAGCAATGGAAAAAAGGTAGAAAACAAGAGGCTGAGGAGGCACATCGTGCTCAGGAGTGGGGCTGGGGGAGGCAAAGTTAGCAGGTAAGGTGGTGAGGAGGAGGAGGAAGAGGAAGCTGGAAGGGAAGGCACCTCCCTGAGCCCCTGTGAACACTGCTGCAGGCGCTGCAGCGGAGGAGCCACTGCAGGAGCAGAGCTTGGTTAAGAGAGGAAGAACAACAGAAAACAGTTGGGTTTTATCTCAGGGATCAGAAATGACTGCTTCTAGAGGAAGAGCAGGAAGGACGATAATATTTTTCTGAGAAATTAAGCAGCATGTGGGTTTTTCTTGCATACCCCTCCTTCAGACCTGTTTCCCCAGAGCTTCATCCCCTGCTGATTCCAGCGTAAAGACCGAGTGAAGGCTGGCGTGGGTTCCCAGACCTCCTCGTACCCAGCGTTTTTCTTTGTTGTCTCAGGGTAATCCTGTTGCCTTCCCCTGCTTTCTGATCCCTACAGAAGGCAAAGCAGTTTGCAGGGGGAATGCAGATTTCAGGCAGGTAAAGGAGGTAGAAAGCGGGCTAAGCTCAGCCCCATGCTTGGCGTGGTAGTGGGACTTTGTTTCTGGAGGGAACAGAAAGCTCTTCCTTTTCACTGTTAACTTCTTAACAGACAACCAGCAAGGGCCAGTAGTAGGAATAATTTATACACTGCCATACACAGGAGTGATGCAGGAGTAACAGAGGCATTTACTGCAACTCTTGGATTTCATTAATAATATATAAATATGCATGCTGGGTAAAAAACCCAACCCTCCTAAGTTTGTTAATAGACTTCTGAGATGCTAATCTTGGTTTCATTAGCTTAAATGCTTAAAATATAGTTTGGCAGCACTGTTTGTACCATGCAGAAATGATCTGCTTTGGAGGGAGCACAAGCTAGGGAGCATGAGTGTACTCATCCGTTACCCACTCGTATTAATATACATACGCCTCTGCTCGATCTCTGGAGCAGCTTAGGCACAAAGGATGTCAAAGGCAGGGGAAGAGAATCGCAGGCAAACATGTATAAATTACATAGTAAGAAGGATGGCAGCATAAAATTGAGCGGGGTTTTGACAACAGGCCTTGTCAAGAACAAGGTGTCCGTGGATAGGTAAAAGGAGTGAGCTCTGTCCTGTGCTAAATCTCTTCAAGGGAGGCCTGAGGTCTTTAACAGAGATACACAGAGATTCACAGAGATGCATTTGTGCAACAGAATTGCCTGCGGTGGGGGGAGCTGGTGTATTTGGGGGTTCCTCTCTCCCTCCTATTAAGAAAGGAGTACAGATTTCTTTGGCTGATTACAGCTCTGTTCTGGATGGCGGTTGTCTAGGAAATTCTGCTTCTTCAGGACTATATCCCCCTTTCACTTAGAGCCTCTGCCGTTTTACTGCAAAAGCCTGGGGGAGAGCCCATCGATGGCAATTTGGCCGAGCTGCCCATATCTCTAGGAAAAGGGCAGCCATCAGCAGCTCTGTGAATGCTGAATGTAATCAGAACGGCTACTAGCCAAGCGTGTGGGGGAGGAGGAAAGTATCTGAAGATTTAGGACCAACTGCAAGGTCTGTTCAGGATCCATGCCAAAAAGCAGCTGGACAGGCTGCTAGCTGAAGCCTGTTACACCGCCGTGGTTCATAACCAAGGTAATTGTCTGTGCTTGATTTTACACAGGAGATTTGTGGGCATTAATACTTCCTCCGCACCAGTTGCTCAGCTTATCTGATGCTGTAACATGAGCTTGCCTGCTTTCTCGTTGCTTAAAAGGGCACCGTCAAGGACATTTTCAAAGTATATGCCAAGTTATTTGTGAAACCCTCTCAGGACAGTGAAAATACTGCTTTTCCACAAGGCCAAGTTCTTCTTTGTTTCCTACAGTTACTCTCACCAGTGTGACTCTTCCCACAGTAACTTTCTTTGTGGCATCTTTTATTGGAAAGATGCATTTACCGGGGGAGACTGTTCACTTGACACAAGATAGGTGCCATTAAGAGCAAGCACAGGTTCAAATTTAGGTGAAGGAGGAGGTCAAAGATGCAATGAAGATTAAAAAACAAGTTATTGCTGCTCTACCACACACCATCAACTTTTCCCTTCTACTTCCTCTACTTTTAACTCTTAGTAGCATTAGGTAATATCCTGGTCTGTGTTTGGTTTGCATTTTGTGTTTTGTTGTTGTTTTGTTTTTTTGACACAAGCTTTATCTACCGAAATAGGTTTTGGTCAGAATTCAGCAGCACAGCCCTGTCTTCCCTCCCTACTCATTTTTCTGGCTCAACATTTTGCTCCTGTGTTACTCTGTGTTTGGGCTCAACTTGCACAGTTTTCAGGGTGGGTTTGCTTTGAATCTGCCCCATCTCAACATCTCAGGAGGGTATTGTAACAATTTGGATACCAAACACGGAGAGGACAGCCCTGTTGGACAGTGGTGCCAGGATTCCTGCCCTAGTTCTCACCACAGACCTCAGCTGAGTTGCTTCACATCTCCAGAAGGTACGTTGTCACCTGAATCCTCTGAGAAGATGGGGCTTAGGTCTTCAACCTTGAAGTCACACCTGTAAGATCAAGATAAATGTACTTACTAAAATTACAAGCTGTTTAAATAACGTGGTCATGTAGGCACAACTGGGGCAGCTGGAATAAGTATCCTTAACCTTCATCCGCACTAGTGAGCTGAACATAGCTCTTGTTGGAGGCCACGGCTGCAGGGAACTGCGTTATGCTCTATCGAAGGACCACAGGGCCAAGTGAGGGTGCTGCGGTTGCTCACACTACATTTTATTTCCCTGTGGCTTGGTGACTCATCTTTCACACTTCCTTGTTATCCCATTTACCGACAATACAAAGTACCCTTTTCTAATAGAGAAGCATTTAGAAGCACTGGGTTTTGGTAAACAATATAAAAATGATTCTCGGTAGCCATTAAGAGTTTGGGTTCACAGCTTTTCTGAGGAATGCTTATCTTCATGCAAACACATCTCCTTTCCATAGCCCACTGCTTACACCTGGGACCCAACTGTTAATAGTTTCAGCGGTACCACTGATGTACTTAGTGCTTCTCTAGTCCAACATTCGTGATGGATGGTGAGAATTTGTAATATCTGATTCTTAGCGTCTGAAGATTTCATGCTCAATAAATCTCATGCATTTCTTTTTTCTTATTTGTCTGAGAACAAAACTTCCAATGACTTTTCTGTGATTGCCTTGGTTCATTCTGCTTTAGCTGGCACCTGTTTGCTGATTAGCTCATCTAAGGAAATTAAGTCCTGCACTGGTCTGGCAGACAGTGCGTATGTTCTTGTGTGCAGGTGGAGAACTGGAAAAACATAGCCTGTTATTGGTAAATGCAATAAAGATGCCAAGGAGTAACTTGCAAGATTTTGCTGGACACATAGATCCAAGCAGGCTATTGCTAAGTGGGTACTGTAGACTAACACAGCTGAGTGGGTGAAAAAGCACATAGAGGATGGTCAAAATCAAAGAAAATACATTTTCATGTAATAAGAAGGGAGAGAACCCTCTGTCTTCTCATATTACAGATACTGTGGTTTGTGATTTTCTTTTTTAAGTTTTTTTTGTTGTTTTTTTTTGTTTGTCTGGTTGGTTTTTTTAAACTAAGCATGGAATATATTATCCCAGGACATTACTTAAGTGCTTCAGGAGTTAACCATATGGAGACTCATAGCTGCATCCCTCAAGTTTCCTGTGGCATTAAAAACATTACTGACTAATCAGCACAATAAAAATACATTATCCTTTGTACAGTTTCTTCTGGAGATAGTCTTGGCTTGAAGAGACAAAATACAGTCTAAAGCTTCATCCTCACAGGTCTTCTGGGACATGGGGCTCTAAAACTTAGTTCTTTTTGAATAGCAGAAGATGCAAAGCCAGCTCATACTGTCTCCAAAGCAGATCAGCATCTGCATGTCAGCGTGTAAAACAGAACAGCGAAGAACATGAGATCATTAGATCTTGCCAAGGTTTGTCCAGTCAGGCTTCCTGTAATGTGATACTAAATCTAGCAACAGAGGGATACTGGAAAACCTAAGTGCAATTCCTTCACAGGCAATAATATGCCATTATATCTTGTCTAAATGGTTGGTTTCATCAGTACTACTTGATGTTATCTAACTTGATGTTATCTAAATTGTTATCTAATTTGATGTTAACAGGAAAGCTTTGTAGCTGTGTAGGCAAACTCAAGCAATCATTACAATGAAGAAGACTTTAAGCTTCTTCCTTTTTTGCCCCGAGACTGAGGCCCCATTGAGCTAGAATCAGCACAAGGAGACATGACCTCATGCATAACAATATGCAGCTTCGGATGACTTTTTTTCCTCTATGGCTAATCTATCTGTGGCTAATGATGCAACTGCTACCTTCACCAGGGAGCACAACCCTCATTTCTTAACAATTTTTGAAGAGCACGGGTACGTTTCCCACCATGCAGTTGAGTTCCCTCACCTGTAGGTAAGTAAAGCTACAATGAGAGAAGTCCTAAGAGGACAGCTGGGAGAAAATAAGACAGCCAGCAAACGTTACAGTTGTCTGCATTCAGAAGAGCCTGGGAGAGGTCCACTTAAAAGCAGCATTGAATCCAGTCATTGAATCCACTCCCCTTGGGGATCCACTTGTTCTGGTGCCACCACCACCAGGCAAGTAACCTATTTCCTGGTTGTCTCAATAGCTGAGACTTTTCTGGACAGATGCGCAATTTTTTTTTAACATAAGTTAGCAGAGAGTTTTGTACCTTATCAGTCCCTCTGTATTCCTCATATGTTTTCACAGGGAGCTGGGTTGGTCCCTTTACGTAGGCTGCAGGACAAAATGAGGGTCAGTGCAGTATTTGCTCCTCAAGGTATATCCTTATACATTGTTTGGATTTCCAGTGTGTAAAGTGACAGCTTTCCAGCACAGGGATGAAGAAAGAAGAAATCCTGTAGGGAAAAAAAAGCAACAGTTCAGGTATTGTTTCACCATCTAAAACACTGTTTTCTTTTTTGGTGGTAGGGTTAGGAGCATGAAGCAAAGGGCAAGCTCCAGCCTTCCTGAAGTGATTGTACTGCTAACAGTCACCCCTACTTTGGCCTTGTACTTGCCTTTCAAGTGCCTATGTGAGACCAGATGATACCAATAGAGTTTTATTGTTTCAACCATGCTCAACACAAGCTGGCCTTGTCAGTGGATTTGGGCAACACTATAACATTAATTTACTTTTGGGGGGGTGGGTAGGGAAGTTGTAAAGAAAGAAGTAAAATTCTCTTTTCCTCCAAGAAAACTTACTTTACAGGAAGTTCAAGGGATTCCACCTTTATTTCTTGCCACAGGAATTAAAAAAAATAAAATTAAAATGGAGACACAGCCAACAGTTGCTGGCTATACAAATAAAACAGTTTCCTCTTCCACATGTAGTAAGGACTAAACCTATATGCCCTGTATCTCCAGCAGCAGGTAGCTGTCGTGAATCCTTCGCCATGGTGCTAGCAATCTCAAGTCTTGGAGAAGGACCAAGGCACCCAAGCAGAAATATGCCACACTCCAAGACAACACAGCACCATATGACCAGTCCTATCCGCAGCCTTTTTTCTCTTCAGCCAGCAGCCACCCTCCATACATATACCTCTTCTGCAGGTGGATCACCTAAGGACTGTATGCCTGCCAAGGATTTGAAAAATTATTAATAATAATAATGATAATAATAAAAAGTACTCCAACTACCCCTTTTAAGGTTTCATTTCTTAGTGAACTGCCAAACCTCCACATCTCAAACCTCTGAGAAAGCAAATCTCACTCTGCTCTGAATTCAGCCAAGTTTAATGGTATTACTTTCTATTAACCCCTGCTAGACTTACACTGCCTCATAAAGACTTTGCTAGAGACCAGTATTCTCACTTACTCCCTTCTTCCTTCCTTGCAACCAACCTGCTCTGTCACCCAACCTGGCACCGATGACATAAAGCTTCCCATTTTTAACTCCTCCCTTGCAGCCTGATATTTTTCTCAGATGTTATGCTGACATCTGGTAGTGGTAATCTGTTCTCTCCTGGCTCATAGGATGTCTCACATCCCATGACAGTGGGGTACCCAGGTAGTAGCTCAGAGCTAGTATGGAGACGGGCACTGCTTGCTTTCCCCTTCTGTTTCCTTAGCAGGAATCAAACTTCTAGATAATGATGCATGCCTTGGTCTGTTCAGCACAAGACAGAGAGGCGGTAATTTTAGGGCTGCAGTGTTAGTAAGTTCCTTGGATATCTTTTGGGACGTCATCCCAAAATTTTCTGAAAGAAGCAGAATCCGGATTTCCTGAAGATACCCATCTCTGTTAGAAATTAGTGTGAATGATCTACTATATGTTTGTAAGTACTAGCTGAGCATAAATAGTTGTATGTGTTTGGTGCTTTACCGTTAAATAATAGGAGCTTGCTGCCATCTGTGTCATATTTGTAACCTTAGCATCTTTTAATCCCAAAAGAGAACTAAGCATTACCAAGTAAGTAAACAAGCATTACAAGAAATGGAAGAAAGAGAGAAATGACAGCCATCCTGACAATCACAAAACAAAAAGTGACATGCCAGAAATGTCAGTTATCATAAAGTCCTTAATCAACCATCCTTAACAGACAAGTAGGATTTTTTATCAGGCTGCTGTCTCAGATAAAGCATTGGCAGGATCTGAAAGACTGGTTTATGTGTCTCTGCTTTTTAGTTTCAATACATATGTTTTTTGAGACTGTACATTTTGTCATTCCTTGAAGCATCAATATTCTAAATGTAAACAATGAGTAATGAGCGGGGGGTTTACTCCAACAGTTCCCATAGCTGTGAATTAAAGGTTTGGATCTCTGTGCAAAATTTGTTGCTCACACGCCTAAATATAATACTCTGGCTCAAGCGCAAATCAAGTACACCAGTGCTATAAACCAGGCAAGAGCATTACCAAAGCCCAGGGCTCAAACATGAGTGAGCTCCTGCAGTGTAATGAGTTACTTACTGAGCATCAGTGGGGCCAGATGCTCTCGGCCTGTCACATATTTGAGGAAATATGTGTTCATTTAAATGTCAGCAAAAAAAGATTTAAGATAATGCATTTTTGCCGTGTGTTTGTGACGGTCTAGAAATATGCATGTGGTCGAACACCCAGCCTTGACGAACACACAGTAACACTCCAAGCAACAGTAACTTGATTATCTCTCCCAACCCTGGAGTGAACCGCAGCAGTCGCTTCAGATTAGAATTGAGCGAGAGGCACAAGGCTGTCAGAGAGGGTGTAAATCTAACTTGTTAAACTGCAAGTGAGATCAAGTGAGAAACAATATTTTACTGAGGATTTACTTTATGGAGTCACAGCGTCAGCACTTTACTAAAGAAAAGCCTATTGTGTCTGAGGGAGACCTGAGCATTTCCTAGCGCACATTTGGTCAGTAAAAAATATTCTGTGCCTGGCTCACACTAGGCTGTTCCCCTGACCGCACACTGGGCTGGTCAGTATTTTTCTAACGCACCGAGAAAGAGAAGTAAGGTCTTCTCCAAGTTCCCTGAATCGTACAAACCAGCCGATTCACTTGTCGGTGGCCTGCTGCATGCTCCCCATCAGGAGCTAAGTCACTCTGCAACCCTGGATCAGCAAGAAGTGAAGGAGGGTGGCTGCAATCCAAGACAGTGCTCCTGGGTCTGCAGGGAGCTATTTGGACACTTGAAGTATGTGCCTTGCTGTATTTAGCACATTATGGGTTGGAACACCATGATAACATGATAAGAACAGAAAAAATCATGATGTAGAAAAAAATCACTCATGATGTAGGATTGCCAGGTTGGACTTGGACTACCTAGATCTAGTGGACATTTCCAAATCTCTGGAAATAGTGCTATGAAAGTTTTAATTGGTGTCAGCACTAGGAAACTCTGTACATATTTCATACATTCATACCCATTTCCCTTAAAAAAAAACATTATTAGCAGTTCCCTCACCCATAATACAGACACCACAACATCTGTGTGACTCTGGGCAGTGCAGATAGCCCCTTTGTTGAGACAGTGTTGCCAGAAGATGTATAAGAAGCCAACCAGAAAAATGTAAACCATCTGAGAGCTACAAAGCCCTGTGAAAAAAACTGATAAAACAAGCTGCCAACCTGTATAGGCAACCCAAGTTCTTCCATAAGACCTCTAACTTTAACTCACTTCAAAACACCTTGTTGAGTGGATTAAGCTTCTTCAAAAGACCAGCCCCAATGGAAGGAAACATCATTGCGTGGGTCAGAGTGGAGCAGTAGCTCCAAGTGCAAGAAGCTGTTGCACTCGCCCTCGAAAAGATGATCTGGGTGGGTATGGTGTTTTTCTTCACTCCCTGGACAGTGGTACTTATAAAACCTATATACTTTTTTTTGCACGCAGAGCACTTTTAGGATACATGTAAATCCAGCGCATGCTGTTATAGCCTAAAATTACTATAGCTGTCTCAGTTTGTGGCCACTGGATGTCACTACTGATCCATTTCAGAGGACCAGCAGATTTTTGAGAGCAAACCAGAACCCCTCCTAATTTGGAGAAAATGAAATATTATTTTACTTATTATTATTGTTTATGAGAACTTGTCAGCTCGTTTTCCTAAGTCACCATAGCGTGCCTGTCACCTTGTCTGTAACTGCGAAGGAGCACAACGCACAGACTGTTTTCTTGCATTGCCAGACAACTTCTCCTCACAAGGGAAGAGACCTCGGTCGGGATCCAGGGGAAGAAACAGCAGCTTTTAGAGTGATGACACCATGTCAAGGCCAGTGTGGAGCAGGAGCACCTCCGTGCAGCCTGGGCTCATGAGCTGGGGGACCCCAGGAGGCAGGCAGGCGTGGGTGCTGGGACCCCAGGAGGCAGGCAGGCGTGGGTGCTGGGACCCCAGGAGGCAGGCAGGTGTGGGTGCTGGGACCCCGCTCCATGCTTTCCTAGGGCTGGTGCTAAGAGCCAGCTCATCACCACCCTCTTTCCCTGCCTCTTCTATGGAAACAGTGCAGATCTGCTTATTTTCTTGGGGATAAAGGACTGATCCCATGTATTATAAATTTTAAAAAGAAGTAGAGACAAAGGTCACTAAAGTGCCAGGTCACTAAAGATGGGTTCTCTATAGATCCATCCCACTGTTTTGGACGCTTGCATAGATGTCAGGTGAGAGGTGGATCTGCTTCTAAAGCCTTGCAATAAAGGAGGGGGCAGAGATGAGAGGACAGAAAGATTCTTTTCTGTGATATCTTTGCCCTGCTCTGCCGGCGTCCCCACAGACAAGAGGGGAGGCAATCTGATAGCGGCAGATGAAATGGGGCACTGGGGAGGGAAGAGAAGATGACATCAGGATTTGGATGAGAGACTGGGGTTTTATGGCAAGGAAAGGGAAGTTAAGGAGATTCTGGAATAATCACATAGAAAACATCATGAAACCAGGAATCAGCCTTGCTTGCCTGAGACCTCCAGGCAGATCATATACATTTACACACTCAATTCAGGGCTCTGCAGGGTCTGACAGCACTCACCAGCCTGGCCAGTGGAGTGCTCTGCTGAACGCTCTGACAGTCCACCCTGCACTGCCTGAGTCCCACCTCATGCCAAGGTTGCTCAGCACTTCCCAGGAGAAGGTCCTATTTCCCATTCCGTATAGCTTCACTAAACTTTCATCATTCAAGCTGAAAATGTCTGTTAGATTTTCTGCCTCAAGCTGAAAAACAAGGGCATAAAACTATTAATCTATTTTTAAGAAAGAAAATTGAAAGAGAAATCATATATACTCAGTAGAGACTTCTAGAGATTAGTAATTGGACTCTTCCAAGCTTTATCCCCTTTAGGCAGGCAGGGGTCCCCGAGCCATTTAAAGACTGGGTGACAGCCTGGGAGGAGAAAGGAGAACAGGACCAGACAGCTAGAGGGTTGGAGAGTTGATTTCACACACAAGGTGGAATTAAGTTGTTACAGGCAACCCAAAATTACTGCCTTTGAGCTCCTTCTTGCCACCTTGAAGTGTTTTGAATGTAATTTTTGCAGTGGGTAGCTTCCCCTCGTAAACCAGTCTGTGGTGGGGTGTTGTTCAGGGTGGTTCAGGTATTTTCAAAAGCGGAGGACTTCCGAGCTCCTGAGCTCCATTAGAGGCTTTCAAGGAGCAGAGCATGGCCTTAGAGCCTCACCCAGCCCAGGAGCTTGGTCCGGTGTGGATTACATCAGCTTGATGAATTCCTTGCAGTGACATAGCCAGATAAAGATAGCAGTGACTAACACCCAGTTATCTAACGGAGCTGTGGATCTAACGGGACTGAGCTGGGGCTCTCCCAGTCACCAGGCTCTGCAAGCAGCCTACCAGCCCACTGAGCTCATCGGAAACCAGAGAAAACCGTCTGATTTCTGCTGGGAGGTTCATTTTGACTTAATCAGTCTGGCATTTTGCCAGCATAAAAATTTCCCCTCTGAAATTTCCAACCCATTTCAGTGAGAGCTAAAGGATAACCCAAGGAGGTCTTCTGCAGAGCTCCTCTTCGCCTCCTCTTTCCCCACATGCGGAGCCATATTAATGCCATGGGGAAATGGCATTATATGCAGAGCTGTATTAATGTCATGGGAAATGAAAGAAGTACTTACATGTAACAGCAGAGAGGGTACTTCGCTTAACCAGCTGACTTACTTTGGTCAGAAAAAGAAGCAGCAATACCATGCACACAGGAGCTGTCTTTTTCCTCTGCTAATGGAAAAGCTACTTTCTTTTTTGAGACAGGGTGTCCAGTGAAGTACAGCTCACTTTGCCAGTGTGGCTGGGAGTTTGGCTGGAGGGAAGAAGAAAAGCAAAAAAAAAAACCAACCAAAAAACCCAACCAGAAGAAACAAAATGCTATTTTGGCCAAAATTCCTCCATCCTTCCAGACCCTGGATTTCTTTACACAACCTGGGAGAGCCAGGCAGGCAGCAAAGCTCAGATGTTGCACCTCAGTCCCAATACATTGCAATGCCTGTAGGATTAAAAGCTTTTGAATACAGAAATAAACAAACAAGGTGAATGGATATTTGGAACCAAAGTCAGCGACCTTTACACCATGCCAGTACCTCTTTCAACTCCACGAGTAGTCCCATTGGTTTCAGTAGGATTACTCGCAGAGTAAGGATCCGCTCAGCCCGACGGAGGGAACCTGATCCCTTGTTTTCAGCTGAAGATGTAAACTTTGGGGCAAGGATCATTTCCATTTTGCAGAGGCCCAGTTTGGCTCTCACTAAAGTCAGGGGAAAAGGTGACCATTCTGTAAAGCAGCATATTGCAGGAGAGCCTTTTATCAGTCCAAACCAGGAGACTGAATATCAAATTTATATCATCTTTTCATCAGCTTCATTTCACAATCACACTGTATATTAAGCTAGTAAAGTTGAATTTTCCTAACAAGAAAGCAAAGAGGGAAGGAGCTGGCCAGAGCTTTCCGAGACACATTGGCAGAATCATTCTTTCCCCACTCCATCGCCTGGCAGATGACTCCTCGAACGCCTTAGCACCAACCGCATGCTTTCTCCCTCCTTTCCTGGAAGTGTTGCTTTGTCCTGTGGAAACTCAAATACGTATGATAATATGTAAGGAGTTCTCACCAGCTCTTTTTATGAGCATTATGAAAGATGTCAGATGATTATCTGAGGCCTTCCCACCAAACCCACAGCTTCAGTGGGATGCATGAGGCTGGCAAGATAGGGAAATCCTGTGGCCAAAAGCTTTTGGAGTGAGCAGTTTCTCCTCCCACTTGCAGAGACCACACTTAAATATTTGTGGTATCATAAATATGCTCTTTAGTGTGTGCACTAATAGATCTCTGGAACACATCTGGGTTTGGTGGCTCTGGACCCTCGGGCTTGTGCAAGGCAAGGTAAGAAATGTCCAGTGTGTGTGTGTGTTTGTGTGCTGGGGGTGTTGGGTGGGTGTCTACTAGGCTCAGTGCCGTTCTGTTTGAGCCCATCCTGGTACTAATGCAACCTTCCACCTCTACAGCTATGGGAACGTGAAAATAACAGTTTTCTATCACTGACCTGGATGACTATACCTTCAATATTACATATAGAGAGGAAAAGTTACTACCATAAGGAGAAAACTTAGCAAAACAGACCTCTAGTGCCTTATAGGTTATGTAGCCACTTACTCATGCATGAAATGGATATAAGATATTCTCAAATTTGATTGTACAAACATAGCTGATAATGTCCTGCTTTCCCTCAATACAGTGATTTTATGCTAAAGGGTGTCACTTGTATAACAGGGTGCTAAAGCCTCAATCTGAAGTCTTAATTCCGTTCTTCAGGCATATTAAAACTCCTCCTTGGGGAGGAGAACTTCTCTTTTCCCCCATGCCCTTGCTCTCCCATGCTGCTCATGGCTTCAGAGAAGTCTCTTCAGTCTCAGAAGCTGAGGTCCTTCCTAAGAAAAGCAAAGTTAAAGACACGCTATAGGCTTTACTTGTAGAGGTTCGATGTAACAAGACAGCATTCCCTCGGGGAGAGGGATTGAGGTTGATTTTAATGATTTCCTTCATGGCGAAAGGAAAGTTTAAATAGATTTCTGTGCCCTGAATGTGAGAGCAGAAGAAGTGATTTCTGTTTAAGTAGGTGTTAGGAGGTAGGAAAGAGCGTTGTAATAACAACCTGTCTCATAAGCCAAGGAAGCGAGATGTTGAATCTGTACCCAAACAAAGAGTGAACCTGAGTCACAAGAACACTTTGTATTTATAGGGCAGCTTTCATCGGAGAATTTCAGAGTGTTTTACCAACCCAGAGAGCCAGGGGTAAACATACGAACTTACACCGAGCCCGGCTTTCCTCGGTGATGTCACGGAGCCAAACAGTTAAGGAGCACGGAGCCAGGGGCTGTTTCAGTATGAGTAAGAGGACAGAATTTGGCCCCACATGCTTAACTTTCACATCTCTTTTCCCTCGTAAAGTAAGCTTTCGTTCCACTTTATAGATGGGTAACTGATGCACAGAGATCCCAGGGAGTTTGTCCAAAGTCACAAGTTGAGGAAGTTAATGAAAAAGGGCCCAAGAGTTTTGACTTTGTGCTCTAACCCCAAGAAAAACTTAATTTGGCACTAGCAGCTGCTTGATCTTTAGGGCTTCTGCATGAACAGGGAGTAGTTTGCTTAATGAAATAATATCCCAGGCACATATGAAGAGCAATTACTTGCTCTCATATAAGCTCTCATGTATTCATCTAGAAAAAATGCTCATGACTCAGTCATCTGGGATGGTTCAAGCTACTCACCCTCCAGCATGAGGCGTAGGCATTACAGTGGTGAAGTTAAAAAGGAAGACACATGACCTCAATTACTCACAAGGAGTCAAATTATGATCTCAGATACAGTGGTATAAATCCAGAGTCATTCCCCCCTGAAGTAATTGGCATCATACTGCATTTCTTTAACATACGGGAAATCAGAATGCAGTCTATAATCTCAGTATGTCTGTAGAGCTTTATTCAGAAAGAAGCTATGTTCTCCAGCAATGAATGTTAGCGATGGAGAAAAATAAGGCTGGAAATTGTACAAGGCAGAAAAACGTGCCAAGCTTCCCTGTAGCAAGAGCAACAAATTATTACCTAGTTTTAACAGTGTACTTAATACTGATTTCACTTTTTTATCAGGTTTTCTCCCTTTTTTTATGAATGATATAAATTAACTGATATACAGAAAGACTTCATAAAGGCCTGTCCAGTTGAACTATATCTTTAATTCCTCATTTTTGCTCTGGATATCATAAATGATGAGGAAGGAAGGGTTTAGCTGTTAAGAAAGGAGAAGAAAATTATGAATTTACTTACAAATTTACAGATGGAGTGCGAGTACAAACACAGATCTAGAATTAGGGACATTGCAAATTCAGAGACAAGAATGATTAATGTAACAACCACAATGAACTGTTCCGGTGGGACATCCAAAATTGTATGAAACTGTTTCCATCAGTGCCGAACAAAGGACCTGTGGCTTGAAGAGCAGGGACACTGGATTCAGCACAGCAGGAGACCACATAGCAAAATATTATAAATAGACCCTCCATTTATAGTTTCTGAACTTTCGATAACTGTGATATTCTCAACCTTATGGTTCTAGTAATTTAGAACTGATAGATGAGGACATTGCCCCTTTGGGACTACGGAAAACCTGGCAGAAATGAAAAGGGGAAGGATTCAGTTTGACTAGAGGAAACACATTACAGGCATCTAGCAAGGCTCCAGCACATCAGGCAACCCAGAGTCTTTACAAATATGTACGCTTTTAACATTTTCTAAGCCTTCAGAAGCAGTCTAAACACATATTAAATTATATTATAAGCCAATCATACCAGCAGCATATAGGGGGACACTGAGGGCATCTTCCTTAAAAATTCTGGGTGTGCAGGAGGACTGCCGGGGTGCCACAGAGCATCCTGCCTGCTCCTGCTGCCGGCACTAGAAGCAGCACAACATACGACTCCAGTGCGTGTAGCAGTACTTTACGGGCATATATCACAATTTCTGGCTTGTCTTCCAGCTGTTACTCAATTCAGATTCCTTCCTGAAAAATCCTGGCACATACATCTTGTTGATATAATTTCTAAGTACGCAGAAGACATGCATGTGCACAAGTAAAGCTACAGATCTTGTAGACGTAGGAAAGCGATACCTGTATTACATGCATGAATGCAAAGTAGGTATATTTACATATGCATGAAATGTAGATGTTTTTGAAATATGTGACAGCAGATGTGTACTGCAGTGCAAGGCAGGGTCCAGGGGTATCATTAGGAGACACTTGAGTGAAGGTGATGAAGAAACTGTTTGCACTGGCACCGCTGAAATACTGCAGCCTTCTGCCTCTTTGCAGAGAGAGGCGTTGTAACAACTTGAAATGTTTTTGTGACAGATCCAAGAATAGTAAGCCTTTCCCAGCACCAAGTACAGTTGAAATGACAGTTTGCAGTCACTTGCTGTGTGTAATTAACGGCGCTCCGCATCTGCATCAGTCAAGGCTTCTGCTGCGGAACTTCCACATATCTGGTAACCCTGACAGAGAAGGAGAATAGGTGAAGTAGCACCCAAATAGCACCCAGCGCAGTGTAGCTGAGTGTGGCCAGCTGCTCCGTGATGTTTCAGAATCACAGCTGTGTCCCGGTCTGGTTTGGGCACTGTGTATATGCAAAAATGTAGACCAAAACCTGAGTACTTTAGGTAAGTATCCTGTGTTACTAAAGTAACGAGTCTTTTTGAAGCCTAGACTGCATACAGTTTTATACCATTTCAGTTCAGGGTTGATTTTTTACTGAAATAGTACACTAGCCCATCCCTGTACATCTGCGGTGCATGCAATATTATCAGCAGCGAAGGTGCTGTACACCAGAACAGCATACACCAACCTGCCACGAAAAGCTCATCTTCCTTCTGGACACTCAGTTCTGCTTTTCTCATGGAGAGACAGTTAAAACAGTACGCCTTGGTAGTGCAAACAAATTAATAATCAGGAAGTTTCACGGGAGATTCTCCTTAAGCCTGGCCCTGTTGCTGCTAGCCCGTTACAGTGCTGATTGTGCAGCTGAGAAAGCAGCGTGCAGCATGTACACGGCTGTGTTAATATCGCTGGGAAACCTCCACGGGCTCCTCAGAGCAGCCTCAGGTAGGTGAGAGGTTGCCATCAAGATGATTACCTTCGTCTGGATCTGCTATGAATGAAAAGAGAAGGAATTGAAGAATGACATCAAGCATTCCTACTTCAAAATTCCTGGGTGCGAGGGCGCAAGGTGGTTAAGACGCAGGTCACGACTGAGGGACGGCGCTGATCTCTGATCCTGTTACCGAGAAGCTGCCCCACGAGACTCACGTGTCGCACCGCTTGGTGGCCGTGGGCATCCCTGGAGGGGCATGGGTGGCATGGGGCTGGTCACAGGGTGGGCATGGGGCTGAGCGTATGGGGTGAGGTAGGAAGACTGGGTGCATGTTGCTAACCTGCTGCTTGGTTAGATGAACACTTGTGGGCACAGCCTCTCAGCTGCCCCTCAAAGTGCTTGTCTTCTTCTGGCCTGGGACCCCAATGGGAAATGATCTTTGGTCCTTTGGCTAATCAGCGGCATCTCTGAGCCAGGGAGAGGCGGCAGGACGCGTGGCGCATTCATGAGATGAAAGTGACTGTGAGGTGGGAACATCTAAAGGACCCTGAGAAATTAAAAAGTACCCCGTGAACACCGAGAGCTTGCTGAGAGTTGTGGCTTTGCAGCTGGGAGAAAGTCAGGCAATATAGGAGAGTCTTCACAAACAGGGGAGGTTCTGGTCTTTGAGAAGCTTTAAGGAAAGGGGTTCTAGCTACTGTGGCAGGAAAAGGCAGCATCATTTCTGGAGTGACACATCTACCTCTCTTACTTTTCCTTAGGGAGCTTGAGTGTCCTCATCATAGACACCATCCCCTAGAGGCTCTGGTGGGAGCACAGGGCTGCTTTCCAGCAGCACCATCCAGGCCCTGGCCAGGACTGAATGTGCAAGGGTATATTCTGGGAAAGTGAAATCCCTAAAATTGCATGAAGATTGCTCTGCAGCCCTATTTTCAAAAGCCTCGGTATTGATCGAACTCCTCTCCATCTGAAAGCTATCTGAAACACTTCGGTGAGAGTTGTAGGGCTGTGGCAGAGCACTTTGAACTGCATTTTCTTCATACTCAGTGAATAAAGAAATGCTTAATTGGGTATTTATTTAATGTGCCAGAGCCAACAGGTGTAGGTAATTTGGAACTGCCGAGAACAAATCACCACGTGTAATGTTAAGACAGTTACTCCAGGGAGGAGAGAGGGAGGGGGAAAATGCCATATATTAGCATAAGTATCTCCTCAGACATCCTCTCTCATCTTTGCATAATATCCCCGTCCTGTGGGCCCCTGCCAGCAAAATAACACAATGATCCCAGCCCTGTGGGCCTATTATTATTGATTTATAAAATACTTACAGCTAGTTGTGTTAAATGTGTCCTTCTATTGCGAGAAAGAATTACTGGGCGTACAGTGGTGTAAGACTGTGGTGTCGTTATTATGCTGTATGAGTTACACATAAAGGCATCTTCAAAATGTCTTTTTTTAGGCATTTCAACCACTTTATGGAAACCCATCTGGAAATAAATGTAGCTGGCCTAATGTATGTAATGAATTTAATGTGCCGTTCTTCCACATTAAGGAAAAATCTAATAGGATGATTGAGTGGGGCCAAACTTCTCCAGGAAATTCCTTTATAATACATGATTGAATTATTGTTTTTCTATTAGGGCAGCCAAAACATTCAGTGTCCTCGACAATACAGGATGTGTGCCGTAACTTTTTTGCCACTAAGCTAGGCATACTGTATCTGGACATGTGCCCAGCTATTTGAGTATTTCCATTTGAATGATTTATTTATTTTCCAAAGAAAGACTACATAAGTTATACAGAACTCGGCAAATTTCTTTCAGTTCAGACGACAGAACTAGATGCCTGGCTGCCAAATGAATGAAATCTAAGGAATCCAGAGGCATTTACAGCAAAGCTGAGATTTTCCTAATGGATGCCTAAAAGTTATGCTCATGAAACTCTTAAACCTTTTCTCAATAGAAATAGGGCACCTAACTCCCTTTGCAAATCCTCATCTCAAGTCTGCATTCAAGCCCCTAAGTATCCTGATTTTCAAAAACGTTGGCCTTCCAGCTGCAACCATGTAAGCTAGGAGAAGCTGCTGAAAGTAGCACATGTGAAAATTGGATTATTTATTTATAAGCCTAAATATGATCCTAGGAGCATAACTTTAAATGTCTTTTAAAACCTAGGACCAGTACTTTTACCCATTTAAGTTCCACAGAACAACGTGTTGTACAAACTTCTCACTAAAGATATGAAGCTACGAGTGCACTGATGTAACATAAACACATCTAGAAATTGATATAAGATATTCTGAGCTGGTAGTTCAAGCTCCCTCCTCCCTTCCCCCCCAAAAGCTGTTGCTGTTGTGATACACAGGTGGAGGAAAGCAAATAATTTGAATAGTTTTTTTTGGAAAGACGTGTGTTTGAGACATCTACCTGCACTCCCAGGGGTTACAGGTATAAAATGTATATAATTACTACTGCACATAATGAGAATATGCTAGTGACTTTGAGATATCCTGGAAACCCATACATGAGTAAGTATATGGCTATATACAAGAGGAGGTGAGGAGGAGAACTCTGCATTTTTCAAACCGTAGCTTGGGAAAACGTGGTGTATATTAGTGTAGCCTCCTAACATTGTCTACAAGATCTCATGGCTCGTTTCCTGCAGCAGTAGAGCCTCTTCCCTTCTGTCTTCTTAATAGGGGAGGGCAATTACTTTTCTTCTGTGAATAAAATGTTTGCCCCTCTCAAAAGTAGTCCCAGGTCAAATTAGTCATATAGTTGCAGCTGGAAACTATTTTTGGCCTAGGTTTACAACACCGCAAAGAATATCCAGGTACTTTACCAAATATTTAAGGCACTCGGCCAAGGTGTGGGAGATGCAGGTTCAGATCTCTCTGGGGAAGTAGATTTGAATCCACGCCCTGGGAGGTAACTATCGTCAGCATCTTGCTGTATAGGGAATGAAGGGGGGAGAGAGAATGATTCAAGCAAGCTGAGGTTTGACCAGCTACTTGTCTCACTTGAGCTGTGCGGCCTCCCGCAGCTCCCGAGCCGCAGGGGAGCAGGGATGGGGAACTGAACCAAGCAGGAGGCTGGGTTTGACCTCGCAGGCTAAACCAGACCACTTTTACGTTCAACCATCATCTGTTTCAGCCATGCCGAGGAGAGGTTGGGCACACCTTCCCCCTGTCCCTCTCCCAGAGAAACCGGCGTTTGATTTCTGTGTTTGATTTCCTATTAATCCTCCTTAAACTGAAACTCAGAGGTTATCTACCACTGAGCCAGGATCCTTACTCATCCTGGCAGAGATCAGGTTCTGACCTCTGGGACATCAAATAAAAGCAAAGAGCGGGGTAATATTTATTGGCTTTATTAATAACACAAAGTAAAAGACACCCAAGTGGGTAAAACTGGAGTGACTCTGTACCTGCTCTGTGCACAGAAAAGGCTTGACCTCTCCTTGTGATAACATTTCATTACGTGTGCCCCACGGCCTTGCTCCTCAAGTTTATCTCGAGTCAAACAGCTCACCAGGTTAACCCATACTTTTTGTGCAGGATTCTGAAACCAGCTGAGTGTTTATCATCCTTGAGGAATCTAGCCCATAGAGGTTTGATTAATTTTTTTCATACACACATAAACAAATTCAAGATGTTCTTGTTCAGCCAGAGGATAAAGGTTTCTCCTGCTATCTCAGTTCTCCATCAGAAAAACGGTCAGTCCCAACGTGCCAAGATTCTCCCAAAGGCATAATTGCCATCATCTGCGTTTACTAAGGCAGGCTTACAGGCATCCTGAAAAACAAGGATGGTGTCCTTTCCCAGCATGAACTCTGAAGTCTGGGTAGTCCCAGGCTTGAACTGCTTCTTAAGCATACCTACAGCCAGGACGCCTCTCGGATAAAACCAGAAGATCCCATCCACATTGCAGAAGTAACACTGGTCAGCTTCGATGAGTGGCTGAGCCTCTCAAGAGCAGAAACGTTAAATCCGTGATTCCTATTTGGACAAGTACAGAGCATGACCTAAACCTCCTTGGTTCACTCAGAGTCTTCACTTTCCCTCCTAAGTTGCCAAATCACGTTGTCAGACACTGCATAAACTGCTGATGTGGTTTTGCACTGTTAGTGCCGCGTGTGGGTGGATGCTAAAAAGAGTCGTTATCGTTAGCGAATCCTCATTTGCTATAAAAAAAGCACTACAGCCTCGTTAAACCTCATCAGAGGATCGAGCCATATACATCCACAGAGTTCCCTGGGGTGCCCCGGACCAGCTTCTCCTTTCCTCCAAGGCAGAGGACAGGCTCTGTGTCCAGCACGAATCCAACCAAACTAACAGTCTCTAAGTGATTTCACTGATCTTAACTGAAGAAAAGATTATTCAGTCTAGGATTCAAAGAAGTGAAAAATTTCCACCCTTCCGCCCTTCCCTGCCAAACCCCAAATATTTAAATTGAATGCAACTGCAACTGGACAAAAAAACCCCCAAAACCTGAATATTTCGATCATCTGGGATCTCAGCCTTGTTACTGAGAAATCAGGTTACAGTAGGTGGGAAAGAAAGTACATCCTAGAAAATCCTTGATCCCAGTGCTACAGCCTTGCCCTTATGTCAGTGTCCTAACAGGATATGAGGTCATCACCTGAGGATGAAAGGCTTTTCTGCCCAATTCTTTTTTAATTCTTTGTGGGAGCAGGAGGTGCCTGCCTATACAGTCTACTATAGCCCGCCTATACAGTCTAGTATTACCTGCCTATACTCTCACCTCATTTATGGTCTAATCATCAGCACAGCTGTATTTCAAGCTGACAGCATGTGCATCCAGGTTCAGGATCTCTGCTCTTTTCTTTCTTTTTTTTTTTTCCTTCTAATTTGCATGCATGCACATCCACACTTCAAATATACCCAATTATATCAGGTTTTGAAATTCCCCCATCATGTACTATCACAGAGAAATGTGCAAACTAGAATTCTTGTTTCTGAAAGCCTGGAGCTTGTCAAAGCACTCCTCTCTACAACTTTCTACTGACATGTTTTTGTGTTCACAAAATGAAATGCCAGAATTTGGGAAAGATTTGAACATCTTTCCAGAGCAGTCTGGGGAAGGAGCTTGTTCACCAATTGCTACAGCTATACGATGTTAATAAATGTCATTATTAATATATTTCCTTTATTAAGCAAAATAATATGGATTCTTCCCTCATAAATTTTTACAGTAACTCCTCCCTGCACAGTGCTCTAGCTGACGAGGATTGTAGGTCTAATTATTGGAACATGTGCTTTAATGTGTTTTAATGTCATGTTTTCCTTTAATTGTATTATATCGTAAGCCTGCTCTAGAAATAACACTATTAAAGTTTCCTTTCAAAACAAAGATCAATCAAAGAGACAAGTAATTATTTCATTATCCTTAAGAAGCTCATAACATAATGAAAAGAATGTTAAAAATAAACTAAATGGGTGTACTAGATTGAAAGAATAGATCAGTCCTAGCGACTTTTCTCACAGAGTAAAAAATTATCCAGGATTAAGTTTTCACAGCTTTGAGTATATTATGGATTCTCTGTTTCTAATAATTAAATAGGGAAGCCTTTCTCCAATAACAAACTAAGAATGAAATTAGCAACAGTTGTATCTGAATAGAAGCAAATGCTCAGGATTAAAAGCCAAAACTGCCGTTCTGCAGAGCAGGCGGGGTCAGGTGACGTTTGGGTTGACCGAGTCCTCTCCAGCCTGGCCTGGAGGACCCTCCACATGTGAGATCTTGCCCTGCTGTGCCAGGGCTGCCATCCCTGCCATCCCTGCCATCCCTGCCATCCCTGCCATCCCTGCCGTCTCTGCCATCCCTGCCATCCCTGCCATCCCTGCCATCTCTGCCATCCCTGCCATCCCTGCCATCCCTGCCATCCCTGCCATCTCTGCCATCCCTGCCATCCCTGCCGTCTCTGCCATCCCTGCCATCCCTGCCATCCCTGCCATCCCTGCCATCCCTGCCATCCCTGCCATCTCTGCCATCCCGGCGGGTCCTGGGCAGCCTCAGCCCCGCGGCTCAACCGTGGGCCAAGACGGCGCGTCCTGAGGCTGCGTTCGGTTCCTACCCGCAGGTCTCTGGCCTTTGGTCGCCTTCAGCTTGGCTCAGGAGGGAGCCTGAGGTGCCACGCAAGGGGAGGCTGCGGTGGAAGAAGCCCCGCTGGTGTGACTGCCCTGCGGCCGTGCGGCCGGGGAAGGAGGAAGGGGCCCTGCCACCAGTCTGGGGGTACTGGTGTCTCCAGTACACCAACAGTGGATGTGGTCCTCCCTGTCCTGCAGGACACAATGTCTGTTTCTTTTGACGAGGGAGGGAAGGAGGTTCACTTCCCAAGGAACCTCTTTGAAAGGAATTGTGTGGAGCTTGATTTATGGGCCCCACTTTTTTTTTTTTTTTTTTTTTTTTTGCAACTTACTGTAATCTTGGAGCCTTTCAGAAGCTCAGATAATGAGGGAAGAAGCAATGTGGAAGGACATCAAAGAAGAAATTTTGTAATAGAAAAGCTCCCCCAAGAAACTGTAAAAAGAGAAATCTAGGCAGGTAAGAAATGGATCATGGGAGGAACTTGTCTCTCCTCTCGGTCCCCTATCTGAATCTGACTTCTCTGGCTGGTAATCTAAATTTGACAGCATCTAGTAAACACGAGGCAGACTGTTTGCAGAAGGCAAAGATAGCTTTGCTGAGCTCCCAAGGAATACATCCTCTGTAGCAGTGGTGCCAGATGGACCCTGCAGCCCAGAAGCCAAAGTCTGAAAGAGCCAGAGAGAGCAAACTTCTCATTTCCCAGGCAGAGCAACATGGCCAAAGCAGAGACCTGCCTCACCTCCAACCTGCCTTGCTTAGTGATGGGGTAAAACAAGGTGGGCAAAGAGGGATCTCAGTTCACCCCCTGCTCCATGGGGCAGACCAGGTAATGTTCATTGCTACCCCTGTGCTCTCCACCCAGGACCAGGGGTGACTCTGAACAAGCTGTGCTGGAATTAGCTGTTTGGCCATCAGCTCTACCTACAGGGCCATTTTCACCAGCATAACTCTCCCAGACGGATGTGATTTATTTTTGCTCGTAGCAGAACTGGGCTGGCAGTGCCTTCCCGCCGTTGGTTGGTCCTGGGCTTGGAGTGAACTATTTCATGCAGCCAATACTGCTTATGTTGAAGAATATTCAATAAATTACAGTATCTCCAGGGATATTTCTTTTTGTAGAACAAAATGTGCCAGACATTGAGATAAATGCAAGAATAGATGACTCTGTATGTTACATCTATTTGGATGTCTCTTCTAAGCTGGTCATATTTTTTTCAGCTCCCATTGCTCCCATTTCCCCGAGCGAGGCGAGGAGCGGGATCAGCTGCGTGTGGCCGTGACATCAAGCGTGGGAACAGACGGCAGACTGCGTGCGAGGGCTTCATTCTGCTCGCTGACAGCAGTGACACGGGTTTCAACAGGACTAAACTGGGTCCTGACTTCCAGAAACAAAATCCCGCTCGGCATCACTGCATCCCAGCATGGCACCATTGTTGATTTAACCAGTTTCTCAATCTATATAACCAGTTCTTCCTGCTTGAGCTGTATGCATTAGTATTAATTATAGTAGACTCTCTGGTGTCTTGTGTTTGCTGAAGCAAACTCTCTGCCTGACCCTTTACACCCCTTTTTTTGCTGTTTCTTTCTCTCAGGGAGGCCTTGCTGTGGCAATCTCTTTCACATGTTGAAACTGTTGTTTTTCTAACACAAAATACTATACGTTTTCAAAAGCTTAGTATGGAAGATATATTTCTAAGTCATGTTTCTTGCCAGAGGAGTAGTGAACACTAAATGTTGGCTGTAGACAGTGGTAGACTCAGGATTTGGTAGTTAACCAGTAAAAATATTAAAACAGGCAAAGTCTGTCATCACATAAGAGACAGCTTTCAACTTTACTAAATGTCTCTCTACTTACAAAGTTAATGGAAACCAGTCACAATGATAAAATCTGTGACTGTCTTAAATAGAAAGAATTCTTGGTTCCTTGTGGTAGAAAGAAGACTGGAATTTAAATTCTTGGGCTTTCCCTCCTCATTTTTAATTCCTTTCATTTGATTAAAAGAAAGTTTTAAAAATGAACAGTCCAATGCAGGAAGAAAAGAGAAACATACATCTTAGTAAGATAAAACCCCAACACTTAAAAAAAAAATAATACCCAAACCTTGCAATTACGAGAAATCCAACAGCCCCAAAACATGCAGACCCAGGACAGATAGAGAAGGTAAACAAAAGCTTGGGCAAAAAAGGCAAATGCAGGAATGTTACTGGAGGATGCCTGATAAAAACATGACGGAAGAAACCACCATGCAAACCACTTGCAGCTCAGGAAAAAGAATAGCAGCCAGGCAGAGATGGGAGTTGCAGATAACAACGTGGGGAAACTTTCTGAGAGAAATCAAGGAGAAAAATAAGGGCGATATTCACATAAAGAGAAATCTAAGAGATCCAGATGTGCTGAAAGGCTAGCAGAGAGGAGAAAATCATGAAGGCAAGAAGTTGTGAGAACATGGAGTTGAAAATTTGCAATAGGTCTGAAGAACCTCACCAATTACTGAGCATTACGAAAGGAGGAAAAACATGGCAGCTCTTCTGCCTCGCCTCAGATATCTCTGCCTGAAGAAGGAGGTTGGACTACGACATGGTGCTGCTGTTGCAGCCTTTCTACAGGTCAGCTCTGGAAGCAAACCTCAGCTCTTGCAAGCACTTTGGGAAAGAAGCTGTCCTTTTAGTTGGTTTTGCATGATGCAGCACACTCCAGGCTCAGTCCCTTGCTAGGGCTCTGAGACAACTGCAATGGCCCAAACAATAAATAGCAGAGTATAGTCTAAACCTCACAGCATCAAAACTGAATGAACTGACTCTTGTTAGCCTAACAAAGATAATAGTGGCCATTGTAGGGAAGCCAAAAAGCAAAGTCAACTGGTATTTAGTGCAGATTTTTGTCTGCCCTCTGGAATACTCTTTCAGAGTGATGAAAGGGGAACTAATATTTTCTACCCTATGAAAACTTCTATTGTAAAAATGGTCTGGTCTGGTCTGTGCTAGTATGAAGCCATGACTCCCTGATGTTTTACATGAGCAACCAGAGAAAGAGAAAGACTCTCACCACAGCACGTATTAGCCCAGACACCTTGACTCCTGCCTGTTAAGACCTACTGTTAAGGCCAGCTCTCCCCTATCTCAAGTGGATCACCACAAGTTTATTTTGTCGTTGGGGTCTTTTCTTCATTTCATAACAATTTCTAGCCTGGACTGTGAAATCTTCCGCAGTCCCTCTTGGAAATAACATGGTCCCCCTACCCTGAACAAAAAGTTTTCATTTGTACAAACAGCCATACAGACATTCTCCAAATAAAAGGGCTTAACTGATTTTTTTTCCCAGCAAACTCTACTTCCAAATGCACGTGCCCTTGTAGGGTCTGATCCAAACATGTCAAAGTCAACTGGGTGGATTCTTCTAACCAAACATTAACCATGTGCAAGCTGGATGTTTAAGCAAATCCTTTAGGTTGCTGTTCTGGTCTACAGAGCAAGAGAGAAGTAACCATGCATACTGACTCACCCATTTTAGGTACCTGTATCAGGGCGGCATGAATTATTCACTGGGATTTCTCACAGTCTCATTCACTGGAGACTATGTTTCTCCATGAAGGAAAGAAGGCACCCAGTTGGTTACCCACTAGTTACCTGGCTGGTAAACTTCACTGCCAAAGGTCGTAGAGATTAATTCCACTCTGTCTTGCCATAGTCTTGAGTTAGACTCAGGATCCTTCAAGTTCCATTATAAAGAGCCCCTAAAATATCAAATTCAGACAGAAGAACTGAAAGCTACTGCAGTCAGAATTGTTCCTGTTAGAGGAGCCTGAGCTTCATTTGGGAGGCCAAAACATCATCTGAAAGCCTTAGATATGAACCTGTCAAAATAGCATTCACTAAACACATAACTTGTCCTTGTGTCTCCTCTTCCTTGTGCTCTCTTGTACCAATAGACCTGTATCTTAACAATGCTAACGTTAAAATGTTGAAAAATGCTGGTTACCTGTGCAAAAGCTTACAATTTCATTTTAAAAAACATCTCAGCAAATGGCCAAGTGTAGCAGGGGCATACAGGCATTTATGCTGCAACGTAGCTCTTAAATGAGTCCTCTTAAATGTTTAAACTTAGTAATTCCAGTCAATTTTGAGCAATATTGATAGTTTTCCTAGTTCTTAGTAGTAATGGACAGTACATAATTACTAAAAACGTAATATTTTTACACCTGGGCTCTTTTATGATAGTGTTACTCCCGTGCAAAATTAAATGTCAGCAAAAGAAGAGTGATTCTAAAATGAAATTTTAAATAAATGTATTATTACGCTGAGGAGGTAGTATGGTGATTTAATATGGTGACTAGTCACACCTGAATAACTAAAGAGTTTGTTTTTACAGGGAAGCGCTAAGTTTACTAAAGCAAAGGGAAAGTATTTTATTACAAATAGATTATCTTAGTGCTTTCACTCAGTTTGGTGCAAAACTTCACGTGGAAACTGGGATTTGACAGAAGTGTAGCTGAGAGGGAAAAAAAGGAAAGGAAAAACAAGTAAAAAGCTATCAAAGCAAGGTCCCTAAACACAAAATGCTGTGGAAGACGTCCAGAGCAGCCAAGGTCCTTCCTCCACAGCTGTGAGTCTAGGCTCTGCCGTAAGACCCCACGGGGTCCCGCATGGGTTACTGCAGCGGTTGAGCCGGCAGCAGGATCAGGGATGCCCCATAGCTCTCCAGGGTGAGATGTGCAACTGTTCAGGGCTAGAACATCTCCCTTTCCACCGCTGTCTCCTGCTGCCAAAGGCTACTCTCCACCTTCTCTAATTTATAGGACTGGAGATATTATGATAGCTCATTTTTAATTCCGTTGAACCAAGGTACACCAGGTGCTGAAGGAACACAAAAGAACGTTATATTTTTTCATCTAGAAATTTCTGGAAGGAACCTAATTTGTTGACAATGCGAATTCATAAAATCTATTTTGTGAGTACGTGGTTAATTGGAGTTCAGGGCTCTGCGACGCGGGAGGTCCTTCTTATTCTGATTGGGAAGGGGCCTGTTGTCCTTGTGGATCTTCTTAGAGCTGGAAGGCAGGTCTGTCCTTAGACATGTCCACCTTGTCCTCCTGCAGGAAGGAGAGAGGTGTGGGAGGCCATATGGCTGATCCAGTGGCGAAGGCCAGAGGATGCTTACCTGCTCTTCTGACAGCAGACCAGAATGTGCCACTTACGTCATCCTGGATTTTCTTCCTTTTTTGTTTCTATTTCAGCAGCACACAAGCTGTGCAGGAGGTATTTGAGAACCTCAGCTCAATAACAGCAGAAAGATTCTGAGCATCTTTCAGAGGAAAAGAAGAGCGTGCATTTCCTCTCCCGCTGTCCCCTCAGCTTCCTTTACCTGCATCACTCAAACAAGGATCCAAACCATCAGGAGAAAAGTCTTCATCTTACAGAAAATTTTTCTGCTTTCTCCTGAAATGGCCTCTGTGTCATTTTTTTGTAGCCTCCTTATTTTCCTTCAGTGCAGTTTCCCTTCTTTGCTGATTTCTTGCATCAGTCTATTCATTAGATAGGAGGATGTAAAAGAGAATTAAAAATTAAAGCAAAAATAAGGATCTGTTCCCAAAGCCAGTGAAAACAATGGGAGTCAAAGAAACTGGCATTGACAAAACATTTTCTTTTCCTCGGGAGAGTAAGAATGATCCTAGCCAAAGTTTTATAGAACAAAGATTCCAGTAATACATCCAACACAGCAAAACGTAAATTGACATCACATTTAGGTTCTTCCTTCCTTGCTAATAGTGACACTCACCTCAGATTATATTTGATGAGTACAGTGACAGTCATCATTATTGTATTAACAGCATACAGCATGGTCTTTAATCTTCCCATGGGATTTTAGGCTGACTACTGTACATATAGCTTCTGACTGCTGAAAGCTGAGGGTAACCCCTAAAAAAGATACAATCTCTTTTTCTTTTTTTTTTTAGCTTTGGAAATTACAAACAGAAGAGCCTGTGATGTACAGACACACACAGAAGGAAATGATCTGAGAGAGGAGACTTTAATAAGCTAAATAGATTCAGCCTAATGTACATTCATGTCTTCATTAATTTAGTGGATGATTTTCAGAAGAGTGAGCCTCTCTTCCTCTGGTGTAGGCAAAATGCAGCTAAACTCACCCCTGCTGATTTGCTATGGGTAAAGTCATCTAGAAATCACTTAATCTGAAAGCAAAAATCCTCTTAGGTATTTTCCCAAAGACTTCTTCAAATAGGCTAAGCGTGGGCAATCGTATGGGGAAGATAACAGTTTAGCTGAAGATTTTCCTCCAGCACAGTCCCTGCATCGCTTCTCTTCCCCTCAGCTGCAGACGATGGCTTTCCCTCCTCTAGATCTGACCAGTCTGTGCCCCAAGTAGCTTACAGCTGGCATTTGGAGTTAATAAATCAAGTTAGAGGAAATTTCATGAGAGGGACCCATTGCATGGGGTCACATAAATGAAAAAGCAGCTCTCAAGGAGTGGGCACGTCTCAGGACATTGGTGCCAAAACACCGCTCCTGAGGAGCTGACTGAATGGCGAGAACATCTCTGTTTCCATCCCATCTGCTCCACGGCACTCAGTCATCAGTAGAGACCAACTTCTGTGGCACGTGGAATAAGACAGGCAGGGAGTGAACGAAGGCTCCAGCCTAACCCATCACCCCAGCGCCCTGCGTGCAGTGGAGGATGCGCTGGAACTGCGGAAAGGAATTCAGAGTTGTATAAAGCTCTTAAGTTAAAAAAAATAAACATATTCTATTATGGGAATAATCCGCTTTGGCTGAAGAAAATTTAATGCAAAATAACAGTTTGCTCAGATGCTTTTATTTTTTTTGAAACTATTCAAATTTGGGGAAACAGCTGCCTCTCCAGCATATTAGCTTTAGGTTAGCTGTTGGTTTTGACCAGAGGTTGTGGTCATGAAGCTTTCATTTGCAGGTGCTGTACCATAGGTCTGGAGGGAATCGTCTAGGTAGGGTACTTCATTCTCCTTATTGTACTTTGAGCAGAGAAAATAGACTAAGCCACATGAATTAACTTAAATAAACAGGGCCCTTTAACTCAGTGATAATCTTAGTGCTACGAACTCTATTGCTTAACACCATGCTAACTCTGACCTACTTTCTTTTGAGAAAGAAATGGATTTCAACTTACCAAGTACTAAATATTGCTCTTGCAATTAAACACTCTTTTTTTTTCTTTTTTTCTTTTTTTTTTTCCCCCAAGGCTGTTTAAAAGATTCCCTGATTAAAAGGCATCACATTTCAGTATTGATTACCCACACAGCTTGTAACTGATATTATTATTTTGCTTTGTAGTTTTAATAGTATGCTTGACCTCTGCATATGGAGGCTCACTTAATGCTTACAATTTTTTCTTTGATTGCCATGATCTTTCTTCTGATTTCTTGTTCATTGAATGTAACCAAAAATCATTTAACTGTAGTAGTTGCTTACAGTGAGATAAAAATATTTTTCTGTGCAATGCATACCCCCATGATGGTCTTTGCTACATGACAGCAAGGCAAAGATCTTTGGTGGGATCTGATATGGTAATCTGCATGCATTGATTTCTTTTTTCATCTCAGTTGATCAGGTTAACTGTAAGGGGAAAGACTCTTTACCCTTTAGTGGCTCATTTGCCTCTGGAAACTCTGCATCTTTTGGCAGCAATGTTGGTGCCGTGGATTGACTAGTGAATTAGTATTAGGCTTCAGTAGTGAAAGATGAGACATTCTTTCACCTTTCCCAGTCATTAAGTGGTGTTGCTGGTCCAAATCCATTAATGTTTTTGCTACCATCCTCCAGCAATGTGGGAAAACAAAAGACAAAGACTATTCATGTCAACAAGAAATCTGGGGAAAAAAAAAAACCAGCAGGCTTTCATAATCAAAGAAATGTCTCTGTCCTTATACAGTATAAAGCAGGAGTGAAAAATGAAACATATTTATGATTGCCCAGCAATAAACATGCCTGTAGTCTGAAAAACAGTATCAATAGACACAGAGATAATTTTAACTGTGCATATTTCAACTGAAAAACAAACAGCTTTGAGAACTCACCGGAAAAAACTCCCAGTCTATCTGAGGCATACAGAGCATGTGTTCACACTGCCACATGATGGATGCATAATGGTTTCCTCCAGACAACCAACCTTAAAATATCTTAGACCTTATTGTGTTATTGGTGTTTATAGTTTCTACTGCAGTCAAGCCTCCGAGCCCTAGGGCCCCAATTGTGCTGTGGATGGCATAAACAGAGCAAAAGGCAGAGCCTGTCCCCCAGATACTGCCATCTAAATGAAGCCTCGTCTGTCACCTGCTCTTCCCTCTAGCCTGTGGTTTGTGTTTTCTCTAGCCTGAACCTTTAGTGCGTAATCTCTCTGAGGTAGGAACGATGTATTGCTAGCACGTCTGGATGGCACTGGGGTTTGAAGGGTTGTTGAATGAATAAACAACAATACGCTGAGTAGAGCTTTATATCTGCCTCTTTTTTTTTTTGAGAATGGACTCCAGTGGCTTTTGGAATATTTACACTGAGACTGTTTTTTTGGAACACACAGAAATACAAGCCATAATAACCAACAAATTTTATTTTCTGTGCTGTTGTGTAATTCCATTGTAATTCTCTGGAATCCTATTGAAATTCTTCTTGGAGATGCCTCTGTCCTTTGCTGGATCTGGCCAAGGAATTGAATGTGGGCTAGTGAGGAGCCTTAATACGATGGTGGAATATATCCATCCACACTATTGTGATTCCAGGCAGCCAACTTCTTTTTCAATGCCTTTCTTAAAGGCTGTGGCACTGAATGAACTAGCACTAAAGTCAAAAAGGGCATTAGAAGTCAATACATTTTCTGTTATCTGACTTGCAAAAAAAATTTTCTCATGTTTCCTTCTGCTATTGTTTATTTTTAAGGAAATAAATGTCTAGGTGAGTAGCGATCCTACTACTATGGATCTATTAGGCTTTAAACTTACCCAAGCGTTCTAAAAACCGTTTTTGTTTCCCAGGCAGATCCACCTGAAAACGAAATGATGTCAGCTGTGTTTTAGCACACACTTTGGATCAAAGTTGTCTCCTCCCTGCTTTGCACCTTTTCCAGCACTCTGAGGATAGCATGTGATTGGAAATCTCCACCATCCGTGGCCTTCCCTGAGTCCCTTCACTTTTTCCTCGCTCTTTCTCTCCTTCCAGCCTCTCACAGCATGTATTGTCACCTGTAACTTCTCGCTAGACTCGCCCTGCAAGAAAGCTTCTTCCACTGGGCATCTGCTCTTTGAGACATCTTCTCCTGCTTTCACCTAGCTACTCCAGGCAGTGGCTGCTTAACTCAAAATCTCTCTGCTGCTCTCTGAGCAGGGCTGGGAACCCCGTTACCAGGGCTGGGAACCCCATTACCGGGGCTGGGAACCCCACCACCACCTCTCTCCTCTTAGCATGGCTCGGGCAGTCAGGCGCTGCAGTGAGGTACACTCCTTTAAAAATGTGACCCGGGCTTGTCTTAACCAAATACCTGGAAAATCAAGGCACAAGAGAGCCCTCTTACTAACTCTAACCTGAGGCTCGCGCTCGCCTTTGCTACTGACTGTGAATCGGGTTGCACGTTATTCCCCTTGGATAATGTCTTGCATGAAGCCCCAGCCCTGCCACTGTCCTGTCCAGCCCCACGTCCCGAGCTCTCCCCGGCCTGATCCGTGTGGCAAACTTCAGCCTAAGTAGCGCTGCCCCCATTTTTGCTGCCGGGTTCTGCCCCTGCCCACTCTGTCTTTTACTAAAACTGCCTGCGAGTCGTTCAAACCCACAGAAGCCTGCTTCGTTTCTTCACCCAACCCTGTCATGATCAATTGTTTGAGCCACTGAGATTTCTGCAGAACGTGGGCCAGTTTTATTTCCAAGAATGCAACATCACCAACATTTTTCAATTATTCAGATAGGTTTTAGCTTGTCATCGTCTCCATCTCGCTGGAAGTGATTACGCACGCTTGCCCTACCTCTGATCTCGCTGACACTAATGTGATGACATTGACTCTGCAGAGGTTACTTCCAATTTCAGCAGGAAGGAGAGAGCAGGATCCGTCCTTAGCGTGCCGCCTCTCCTGCCATGTGGAGCAGCGCTGAGCTGCTCAGTGCATCTGGTTTCAAAATAAACCCTCTACAACAGACAAATATGTTAAACCTTTGAAAGCCTCATTTCCAGGTTTCAACAACATTCTCTTCAGAAATGAGCACTTAATGGAGTTCATTTAAGGTTGTTTAAGCCACAACTCGCTGTCAGCACTATTTACCACTTCAGTGGCTCGGCTAGAGCCTCATCTGTTGTAAGCCAGTTCAGCGCTAATAACAGAGTCCTCCTGATTTACATCAGCTGAAAATCTGACCGAGCTTCTGCCAGGCTGACAGCCTTCCTCTGCTGGGTTCCAGTAGCTGTTTATACACTCATTCGGTGCAGACAGTAGTAAAAGCAGTTTTTCTTCTGACACTCCTGTCTGTGCCCTATTTTTAATGTAAGACCAAACAAGCGTGGCAGATGTTCCAGCATGGTGTCCTCTATTGACTGGGCACTTCAGCCAGGCAGACGCCAGGATTCACTTTCACAACCCCAGGACGCAGCTGGATCAGTTCATCAGTGGTCCCTTGTACTCCTCTTTCAGGGACTGCATTCATGGTATTTTCTCCCCAGTCCTGTTTTTTCCTTTGGGAACTGATAGAAGCAAATCTCTTCATCTCACTGCAGTTTCCCACTCCTTCTACGCCCCTTGGCTTTGCTCGTCTTTCTAAACTGGGCTGAGAGGAGGGACCTTCCTTTTTCCAGCCATTACTTTTTAATTCTCTCTGCTTTTTTCCAGGCAGAACAGCTCAGCTCCTTTACAGCCACTGGGCTGCTTCTTGCTGCTGTATTTTCTGCTCCTGCTCCTTTTTGACTCCTCTAAATTCAGCTTCCACAGACCCAAACTGAAGAGCCACAAATCTTCCCAAAGCCATGGCGCTGACCCATTTCTAGTTGTGAAGATTCACATCATCAACGCTTTTTACTTTAAGCAAGTTATCGTCTTTCAGCATTCTACACGGGTTAATGCTGTATCTGGAGCTTGTAGAAACCATACCGTCAACTCACACAGCCAAAGCCCCGCAAAATGGCAGCCATCTGCTTCATGGTAAACTGGCAACACAACAATAACTTTCAGTAAGCTGAGAAGTGGATGATTTTAGTGAATAAAACCACAACGCCTTCTGTCTTTTATTTTGATAGTAAATTTAATTTTATTATCTTCCCCCCAATTTGCCACAGAATTTTGCTGAGACCCGTCATGACTGAATTGCAACATGGGAGGTTTTGACCTTTTGAGTTATTAGGTTGATAAAATTTCAGTTTTCACCTCCTGCAGAAGCCCAGCTTTTTTAACAGCGGGAAACAACCGCTTGCACTCAGATCCAGACATCCTGTTTTGAAAGCTGCCAAGGGAATGCTGACTTCCATAGCCCATGCCCGTTATTAACTAGGTGGAGAACGGTGGCATCATCCAACGGGTCGCACTGGGGGACTGGGCTGGAGCAGAGGGCACTGGGAGCTCGGGGACATCACACCAGTGGCCCTGGGGACAACACACAGGGAGCTGTCATTTGGGAGAGACCTAATAACTTGCCTGGGGGCTAACCCAGCTCTTGGGGTGGAGAAACCAGGATGCAAAGGGGTGCGGGGACTTGTCAATCCACCACGTGGCCCCAAAACAAAAGGTTGCGAGGCAATTTTCGAGATTGCCAGTATTGAAATGTTTTAAAGAGAGAAGAGTCAAGTCCCCAAACGCATGGGATTAGCTTAATAATAAAAGCACCATATCTGGGGCTCTGTCTTAATTTCCCTTCTGAACTCGAAAGCTTATTTTTACCATACTTTAAAGATACTTTTCTCCAAAAAAATTGTTTTAAAAACAAAAATCTGACATTTTTCTCCTTATTGCAAGCTTTCAGCAGCTGGACCATTAAAGGAAAGTGTTATATATGGCATGACAAAATTGTGAAAGCTGACAACAAGAAATCTTGCTTAAGAGAGAGCTGTTCCTCCCAGAACATTTGTGATTTCTGAATTTAATCTTAATGTACAGATCTCACATTTTTGTGTCTTTATGAGCTAATTTTAAAGGGCATATCAGGATATTGTGCTCCAGCACTGTATGTTAATGGTTTCCTGCCTCCCTCCAGGAAAAATGGAATATTTCTTCTCTGAGCTTTTCACACACTCTTCTGCCAAGTCAAAGCAGAAAGGAAAAACTGTGTACAATATTTTATTAGGCCAAATGTCAATTTGTTTTTCTGAAATCTTTACCAATCTTCCTGGCATTTAATATTCAAACAGAGAGAAAAAAAAAAAAAGCAGAAAAACAATAAGGCTTTCATTTCATGCAGCAGTGCCTGAGACATCCAACAAGCCATGATACATAGAGCCACATCTCTTTCATACATAGGAAAGGGGGCAGTTAAACACACTAGAGAAGGTGGATGGTTTCTGGGTAAAAAGGAAAGGGATGGAATCACTTTGTATTTCTGAGCCTTTTAAATTAGTTTTCATTAATTGCTGCTGAACCTGGCTAAGGACAGTGTACCTCCCATTTTGTTGGACCTTGGTCTTGCCCACAAAAGATGGGTTTTTTCCATGTGTAAAAAAGATTTCAGTTTCCACTCCACTCGGAAAACTTCCTACATTTCCAGCTCAGTTCACTGTTGTTTAACTACACAACACAGCATTGATGTAAGCTGAACCTTTTTGCATATCAGCATCGTTTGGTACTTAATAGATGAAACACATCAGCACAGACACCCTGCTCAGCCAGGAAAGCCTGGTTGGGTCGGGTATAAATCTAACATAAGAGCCCAAGAGTCTGCAAGCTTCGTTTCCATCCAATGCAGGGGCCAGTGCTTGATCACCCCACTGAGAGATGCTCTTGAATCCCAGCCTCGCACAGCAGCTCTCCTGGCCACGTCCAAACTGCGCTTTGGCCATACCCTTGTATTAAATCCAGGCATCCCAAACGCCTGCCTCTGCCCCTCGTACATCTTCGCTGTACCCCAGTGAACCCCGGTGCACACAGAGCAGGGGCAGACCCCTGCCTGGATGGCTGGAGGTGCAGAGCCGCTCCACGCGCGCCCACGTGCCCCTGGGATTCAGCCTTCCGCTCCAAAGAAAACACTTACTGTCTCCACAGGGAGTCCCTTCTGTAAAAGATGGAGAGAAATGGTTTTGCTTTTCTCCTTCCTGAGGGTTGTGGAAAGACTCGAATGAGCCATGCTCCGAAGCATTTGAAACAAGAACTGGTTTTTAATCCAGATTTGCTTTAGGCAGGGACAGCTCTGCACCCGCAATTACCTGCCAGCAAGATTTTTGTGACGTTAAGAGTACATCCAGCAAGGCTCAGGGGTATCAACAGCACATTTAAATGACTTCTATAAGTTGGAACTCTGGTATTTTCAGTCCTACCATTTTTAAGCACAAAAAGGAGCCTGGATTTTACTTAAAAGGCCTTTACTCCAATGGCTCCGTGTGCTAGCAGCCTCTGGGATCCCTTTTGTCCCCTGAGTATTACAAAGGGATTCAGTTTGGGACCTTAGCCCATGTCAGGGATGCGTCTGGGAAACAGAACTCACCCTGTTTCACCTTGAGCATGACACAGGGCTTTTTGCATTAATGCCATACCCAAAAGAGTGGATTCTCCCCAAAGCTCCATTGGCAATAGGTTATTGGCATCAGCTGATCTGAAAATATGCTCCCGTTACCCACCGAACCTAACTGCTCTCTTCCTGTTGGACTGTGAATTGCCGCATGCCCATGTGTTCTTCCTCTTGATGCACAGGAACATTTTCTTCATTGCGCTCCAGTCAAATGCCTACAGGACTCTTGCACTGAAATCCCAAAGAAACCTGCCCTCATGGATCATCTTCTTAACTTTTTTGCAGGGCTGTACAAGCAATAACTCATCAGAGGGAAGTAAGAGGTACTTGAAAGTAAAAGATTCATCCAAGAGTACAGAGTAAGTCAGTAGCAGAGCCCACATGCTGGCTTGAAAGGTCCTTCAACATTTTTATTATTTTCATAATATCATATATTAACAATTACTTAGGAAGAAGTTTATGAGTGTTAATATTCATAAGGTTAATACAAAAATAATCATTCCATCAAGTAATGCAGTTGGCTTGATAATGTTAAGGGATTCCTAAGATTGACTGTCAGCATCCATAAAGCTATAAAACCCCTAAGTTTACCAAGGCTCATGTGCCAGGACTGCTGCGTGGTGTTACCATGTCACTGGAGCGGTCCTCATTCTGCCATAACAGCTATTACTTCATCACTGCTGCCTTCCCCTTCCTCCTGCCCATCTAAAAGTGATAACCCCTGCTAGGTCCCTAAAGACCTTGGCCATAATCAGCCCATAACCTGGAGGGAGGGCAGAGGCAGACGCCTCCGTGCAAGTGCTGACCTGAAGGTATTTCCCTTGACAGCCCAGAAGACATTTCACCAGCTTGCCAGGAGGATCCACTGACCCACAGGACCAAACCTTGTTGGAGAGGGAAGTTTTTCAGAGTTCTGGAAGGAATATATGTCAATGAAACCGCAAGCAAGAATTCACAACTTTTCCTTTGAAGTATCACAAAAATGTGTCCTAAGGGTGAGATGCCCCTTTGCCTGATGCTCCACCCTTCTGAAAAGATTTCACTCAAAAGTACAAATTTCAACAAAGAGGTTTTGCCCAACTCAGATCTTTTCCATCTGGTGTGGTCTGTGCAGGTTCCATTAATATTTTAACCTTCTTGGCTATTAGCCCATTGAAGTGATCTGCCTAGGATAAAAGAAAACGGTGAGATTTTCCCCTTCTGGCATCCTCACACTCTTCTATTTTTTAGTAATAATCCTGTTTACAGCAGACAGATTCCTAAGCAGCTACTATATGTTAGACATAGCCAAAAAATTAGCCATAGGCAAAAAATTGCTTTGAAATATATTTCAGTAGAAAAGTATTTTTTATTGAACTCAAAAGCTTCTAAAAAAATACCTGCTTTCCTCTACTTGGGGGGGTGGGGATCACTTTGGGAAAAAAATTAATTTCAGCTAAAATATTTTTCTGTTTTCTGCTTAAAAAAAAATCTGGATTTGGCCAAAAGAAAAATATATTTTCAACAGAATGTTAGTGAGCAATCCTGTACATGGATAAGTAATGAAAGGATGGCACATGGCCCAAACAGTGTGCAATCGAAGTGATCTTTAGGCATTTTTAAAGCATTAGCTACCACAGAAGTCAGCATTGATTCAAGCTCCCTTTTATCTTTTCTTTTTTCTATGCCTTCAGCCCCCAGCTAAAGGATTATTGTGGAGGATTCAGGGTAGAGGAATGAGAGGTACAGCTCACTGGGGTTTGGCAGTGGCCTCCACTGTTGCCCTGAGAAGAGCTTTTGTGGAATGTCACATTCCTGCAGGAGATTAAGAACAACCAGGCAGGAGACGGGGTCGAGCCCCCCCCGCCTTCTCCTCGAGACTTCAAGGCTCACGTGAAGGCTCGTGGTCTTCCTTCTGTCTTCTGCAAAGACACCAGCTTTGAGTCTGAGTTCAGCATGTGGACCTCTCCAAGATCTGGAAACATGAGGATCCTGTGTTTTGGTTGGGTCTCTCCCTGTTTAAAACTTCCTGTCACTGCCTTTGGTAAATTGTAATCGATGTAGATTTTACAAACCACAGGGAATCGTGCAGCTACCCAGTACTTTTCACCAGAGGCTCTCAAAGTACATCACAAATAAATAGCCAAGTTTTACAATAACTTCATATTCCAGGTTTTTTAGATAGTGGGAAAGCTGACATCCAAGTGGCTTTCCCACAGCCACACAACAAAACTCTACCAACTTATGAACAGAACTTACAAGTCTCAATTCCAGCTCTAGTTTCATCTCTCAAACAAGATTTGTTATTTCTGCACTTCTTATTCATGCAAGGTTCCCATCACTGCTAGCCAGAGATAGACACGATCATTTACACCACTGCACTTTTTTTTTTCCTCAAAACTTCTCCCCCTCTTTAACGTGAATAAATTAAAAGCATAAATTTGAGCAATCAGAAGAGAAGCTGCGTGAGGCCAACAAAGAGCAACAGGTTCAAACACCAACTGCACTTACCAAATCAGCGTTAGCTGCTCCTGAGCGGGTGCATCGCCTTTGAGAGCTCCCTTGGAGGTCACCTGCAGGCACTCGCCTCCTTCCTATGCAATATAAATATATAGGTATGTATACCTATAGGCATTTGGTTATTTTTATCGCTAACTGCCACAGGGTATTTGCTGAGTGATGGCTACTGCCATGTTGATGGTAAAGCTGAGAAGAGCAGCAAGAATGGTGGAAAACAATAGGCTGTGTCTGGAAAAAACGGAGACAAATCCAGTCCTGGTCAAAGCAGATGTAATTTGGAGTGAGAGGAGCAAAGCTGAGCCCTTTCACAGCAAAGCCATTTTGTTGGTGGTGTTTGGGTGGTGTCCTGAATTCCTGCCCTGCCGTGGCAGGACAAGGTCCAAGGCCAACTACTTATTAATAATACTTATTAATTAATAGTAACAATAGCGCTAGTGGAAAATTTCAGGTCCCATGCTCACCATTCACTGCCAAGCTAGTCACTTCCCAAAATTACTTCTAAAATTAGAAACAAACAGGGACCTTCTAAAGGCAATAAACAGCATTTTAATTGGACTAAAACCTATAAATCTGTCAGCAACTCATTACTCTGGCTCCCTTGTGTGATCAGCAGCTTAGAACACCCTTCTGGGTCTTTCCCAGAGGGTAATGATGCAATCTGATGTCATCACAACAAAGGTGTGATTGAACAAGGTGGCATGGCATAGCAGCTCGGGGCTGGGCTGCTGGGACCAATGGACCCAACTGGGTGTGCTGGAGGGAGGGTGATCCTCCAGCCCAGGGTGGACATCATCAACAGGGCAGGAGGGAGACTTGTGCTGCAGACCTCTGTGTGGCCTGTGAATTTATCAACATGAACTAATACCCTAGGTACCTCTCAAATCAGGGCCACGTGAAACGTGTAATACAATGCATTTCCCTTTGCTAAACCAGAATATCTTCATCGCTGGTTTTTGTGTGATGGAAGGCTTTTAAAGTAAATCCTACTTGGCTCAGAAAGATGCCAAGTATTAGCATCATGATGCAGGAGATCCCATTCAGAGAACGAGTACTGATGTCCTGGTAGCATCGCCCCTGGCAAGAACATGCTTACAGGAAGAAAGAGCAAATACAGTAGCTGGTATTTCAGATATCCCAGTCATTTGGAGGGAAGAGGGAGGTGGCAGCCTTGTGGCAAAGGGCAGGACCTGGACCTTCAGGATTTTCTCCAGTTCAAGAGGAATTCGTGCCCTGATCCCTGACGGGGAGTGTGTGATGGACAGAGATGTGTCCCAGGCGACGCAGGGCTGCCTCTGAGGTCAGGGCTGCAGCACTCTTGGGCTTAGGTGACCTTCTTGGACCCAAATGGCCTCAGTGTATCATCCAGCAGAAACAAAACTGCACCAGAGACAAAATCAGCCCTACAGTCAGCAAGTGGGGGAATGAGGATAGGATACCCAAGTGACCACATTTCTTCCTGCCCCTTCATGCAAGACTAGCTTCAGGGTGAAAAATAAAAATATCGCTCTAAAAGGGGCTTGAGGGAAGGGAAAGAAAGAGCTATTTTTAGTACCACCTTGAGAAGAAATCATAAAAACTTGCAGATGGTTATTATTAAGTGAAAAACACAAGATGCTCACATTGCAAGAACAGAGTGTTCTTCCCTCATGAGGAGGACGTGAACATCTTATGGGCAGAGCTTCCGAAACTGTGGGAATAATCCCCAGGTCTGAGAGGACCTGCAGATGGTCTGCAACTCCACACTGTCGTGCGAGACACCTTCGTTCACCACCATCTCCCTGGAGACATCGGCCCAGTCCTCCACAGTGGGGGCTTACAGGGAGCATGAGCATCCTAAGTGGATTTGGGAAACAGGTGAGTGGTGACCAGTATCACCCAGTATCACCCACAACCACCCTCTGGATGCCCAAAGTACCAAGACCTGAGGCACGGATGGAGTGGGGCTGAACAGGACAAGACAGAGCAGTATCTTCCTTGTCCCCTTCCCTCTCGCACGTGGCTTGGGTAGGACTTAGGAGGTTTCTTGTCCCCAGTAGCAGAGGGCGCGATCACGTCCCAACTAGTGCGAGCATTTCACGTAAACAGGGAACATGACAAATGAGAGTCGACATAGCAGCAGCTGTTCAGTGCCATTTAGCTTTCCCCAAATAAATACCAGGAATCAGCAATAAATACACTTTAGAAAAAAAAAAATATATGCACACACCCCATACATATACACTCTCTAAATGTATCTCCCCTAAGAAGAAATTGCTGGCAGCCTTTCAGCAAGCTATCCTTAACTGCTAGTGATAAGCAGGTACTGCCTTTCTTGAGGTGTGTGGTGCTTTGCAAATATGTCCAAGCCGTTCTTGTGGAGTGATTACTCTTAAAATCCTTCAGACATCTTTCTACCCAGATAAAATATTACCACAAACTTCACATGCCGAGGGTAGGGAAGCGTAGTCAATGCCACCACTGTAACAGCTGTGGTGATTTTAGCTCTAAAAATCAAGAACTGCCTATTAAAATAAAAAGTCTGGCTTAAATAATCATGAGATTTTAAAAGAAATCATACATGCAAGACTTTCTCCTTTTTTGTTGTTGTTCTGGTTTTGGCCTTATTTGCATCTGCAAGTATTTTCTCTATTTTTCCTGCTACTGTGGCCATTACTGCAGTTTCCAAAAGCTCAGAATTTCCAAAACACACAAAAAAAGGAGGGTAATATTGTCATTCTCTCCCACCCCTTAACTCTCAGAGCTTTATAAAATAATCTAGTATCCATCCCAGGAGACCTGGGATAAAATCTGGAGCCAGCAAGATTGCAGTTTTCCTTTGGATGGCAGTGAGCACCCCAAGGAGCCACTCAGTCCGCTGCAGGACGGATCAGGCCCACCTTCCCTATGGAAAAACTAAAGGAGAGAAAACGGAACAGGACATGCTGGGAAAGATCTTGTAGAGGAGGCTTCCCCACCCTGTCAATCCTTTAGAGACTCATTTTTCTTTCCCATTTCAGGAATGGGGGGGGCAGAAGCTGGACAAGTTCTGTGGCTGCTCCAGGTCGCACCATGGTGCTGGGATTTCCAGGACAGCCCGACTGATGCTTCCCGGGAGAGGGGCTGCTCCAGGGGTGGAAGAGCTCCTGGTGGGCTGCAAGAGCTCACGTGGGGGCTGGCGAGTCAGGCGGTGGGAGAAGAGGAGCCAGGCCACCTCCGTCCCTGGATCTCAGGAAGGGTGGGTGTGTGGGTGAACTGTTCAGCCTTTAAAACACAAACCTGAAGGGAGCAGGGAACACCCCCTTTCTGCTAGAGCAAAACTGGGAAAAATCATCGTACAGTCTCAAGGACACTAGAAATAATCCGCGGTAGCTATAGATCCTTGCTACCGTTTACGCTTTACTCACTTTTTATTGCTTTAATTTTCACTCTTGAAAGAAAAAAAAAAATTCGCTACACGAAACTGAGCATTTTACTCTAAACGATCTTGCTTTGAGGCTTTCACACAGTGCAGGAGGAGATGGCCTTTTTCGAGCTTCCCAGCAGGCATGCAGCATCACCCATCACAACCCCGGGACGCGCTGGGGGGGACGAGGTAACCTCCACCAAGCTGGGGCCGTTCGCACCGCTGCAAAGCTGATCTCTAACTGCAGAGGTGCTCAATGCCTGGCTCGAAAGAAAAATAATAATAAATTTCAGCAGCGTGCCTGTGAAAACAGCTGATTCTCCGGACTCTTAAAATATCCTGTATTTATAAACAAAAGAGGGGTTTAGTTTTTCTTGTCCTAGAAAAACACACTGGAACATTTCACCACCGTTTTCTTTCACTTTAATTAGCAAGGAAAGGGGGAATGTCAAAGAGCAATTATACAAAATATATACTGTGCTGATTAGGGATTTCTTTTCTGTAGCGTGGAGAAGGTAGCTTGAAGTTCACATCAAATCTCTCTCCCCCTCTAACGAGATATGCCTTATCCAACCCAGAAAGATACAATTAACTCAGGAAAGAATGCGGCCACTTTCTCAGGGGAAAAAAAATAGAGGGGAGGAAGGAAGAATTCATGTTAAAATGTGACGTATGAAGGGCAGATCCTGCAGACTTTGAGTATGAACCTGACTCGAAAGAAACAACCTGGTCAGCTCCAGAGCTTTAAACGAGCCCACAGCCTAACAAGGCCCAGTCCTGGCCCCAAACACTTGTGGGATCCAGCCTGAAACCAGTTTTCCTTCCCTGCTGGAAGGGCTGAGCCCATTTGCCTCCCCTCACCCAGGCGACTGTCGTTTTGGGACAGGGAAATCGAAGGATGACGAGTCTGGGGGTCAGGCTGGGGGGGCTTAAAAGCACCCCTAAAGGCCCCCACCACTGCAGGCTGTGCTCTCCGAGGGCTGTGGAGCCGGGGTCGGTCCCCGCTGAGCGGCCAGCCCCGGCCGGACCTTGGCCACCGCACTCCCCACGGGGACGTATGAGCGTGGGGGCCACCAGCCTCGCACCGCCACCCGGCCTCGCTGCTCACTCCTATTACGTCGGGGTGTTTGGTTTATTTTTTTCCCCGACATTTGTTATTATTTTTGCTTGAAGAGAGGCAAGCCATCCCCCTCCTCCCCTTAACCCCCCATCCCCTCTGCGCAGCCCAGGGCTGAAACGCGCGCTCCTCCGAATCCCGACGTATAGCGGGGGTCACAGGGAGGAAAAAAAAAAAAAAACCACCAAAAAAAAAAACCAACCCAGGAACATAAATTGGACCCAGAAGGGCAGATGCAGACTGAACAGGAAGCGCTGGCCCGGGGCGAAATGAAACAGCTGTTGCCATTGTTCTGCCTTCGCAAACTCCGCACGGCTCGGGCTCCGGGAGCAGATGTTAGCAATTACCGCACATGAAAAGAAGGGCACAGGATTAGGCAAGTGACGAAAAAGCGAGGGGACCACTAGATTTATCACTGGCGGAGTGAGGCAGCCCCTCTCCGGAGGGTTTCGGCAGCCCCAGGCGGGATGGGGAGCAGCGCTGGGACCCCAAGGCAAAGCCACCCCACCACCATCACCTCCCCAAAAAAACATCCCGGGAAAAGCCAAGGCCGCCTGGGGATGCTTTTCCCAGGGGATGAGGTTTTTTTGCAAAGGAGGCGGAGGGGAGGGGAGCCGGCGGCGGGGGGGTCCCTTCCCGGGGGATCGCACCCGGAGTAGGTTTGGGGGGAACCGGGAGAGCCAGGCTAAGCGAGGGCCAAGTTTCGCCTCTTCGTCTCTTTGTACGAGCAGGCCAAAAAAGAAAAAAAAAAAAAAAAAAAAAAAAGGCAAAGGAGACGCAAGGTTTACATTCCTTGTGAAATTCCTTCAGCTCTTCCATATAATCAGAGTTGTAAAATAAAAAAAAAAAATAAAATAAAGCCCTCGCAGCTTTCTTTTTGCAAGGAGTGATGAGTATAAGAAAGGTTTGTCAGAAGGTAAAGCATGTGTTTGCCATCTTAGCTCCTGATATGGAAACCATATGCTTAAATACACCACCAAACATACTCTATATAACACTCTTTTTTATTAAAGGTGGTTTTATAAAAGCTATCCACCTTCCATCCACTGGTGACTCCCAAAGAGGTCACATATTCCTCACTGCAACTATCAATACATATTTGGGGTAAATTAAACTCCAAATAGACTGTTTCTGATTATTATTGCGAAGGGAGCAAGAGGCCATCTTATTTTCCCTCACTGATAAATTAAAAGAACTGTAATGGGTGATTTCTGCAACCTGTAAAAGGGCAATACCATCTGTGACTCATTTAGTGTTGCTTTAAAGAAAATTTATTTGATTAATTCGGGCAGAGTACAGCAAGAATATAGATTTATTTTTTCTTTAACTCTGCTGCTAAAGAGAAAGAAGCAGCAGCAGAAGAAAACTCTGACCCAGAATAAACATTTGGGGAATGAAAAATGCCTAAAGTCTTATTAGAAGTGCAGAGGCTGCTGCCTTGCTATTGAGATAGCTGGGGTTTGCCCTGCCAACTAGAAGACCTCAACAGGGGACGCCTCTAACAGGGCCCATGTCACGGAAGGAAGAATAGGCCAGAAGCAAAACATGAAAAAATGCAGAACTGAGATTCGGGCTGCTCCATTCCTCCTCTCTTTTGGAGTCAAAAGGAGCCAGCCAGCCATCCCACTGGAGCGACACTTGCAAAGATGCACACAAGATTATTTCCTTCAGGTCGCACAGCCAGGAACAGCACCCTTCTGTCAAACAGGCTGTTAGTCAATGCAGCACCTGAAAAGACCAACGCAGAAGAGTAGGGAGAAAGAAGAGGGAGAAAGGATGGCAATTTCCATCCTTCAAACCAGGGGTGATGGGAGCAGCCACAACGTTACCACCTTTGTCTGGCCTGCCAAGCAGGAAGCGGAGAAAAGATCAAAAGCAAGTGGAAATCAAAAGGATTAAGACACTGAAATTCTTCTGTTTTGCCACAGGCTGTCACCCTAGCTCCACGTATCGCTCAGCCAGACAGGAATACTCTCTGCAAAGCAAAGAGAAATACCTCCAGAAGTCCAGAAGTTTGCTCCTCCTGAAATTTAATTGGCCTGCAGGTTACCCACAACCTCAACTCCCCTGCTTGCAATTTGGAGAATAATATTAAATAGTAACGATAATAAATATTAATAGATTAATCTTTATAAGCGATGCCAAATTCTACGGGGCCTGGGCTTGGCAAGAGTGGTCTGCCTCAGATGTGGAGTATCTAATGACATCTTTACTGTTGCAGGGTTTGCACATAGCAGACGGCGATGTCGTTTGCACTTTGACACAGGCTAAGTTACTTACAACTGTTGATATAACCAGAGGCTCGCTTTGGGCCAGCCTGGGCCCTGGCCAAACCATGTTTAAATCAAAGGATTCATTTGCCTTAACGTCTCTGGACTGCTTTTCACTCACCCTGGGAAGAGGCAGGAGACAGGCAGCGTTCCAACCCGCTCAGCTGAAAGAGTAAAGCACTGGGGCTGATCTACCGAAATCGTGAAGGATCTTTTCATTGACTTCGGTGAGCCATACAGCAGCACCTTAGAAGACTGGTGCTCTGCTTGGTTATTGTACTTGATGACCTCATACCATTCCTTGTTCTTCTCTTCTGGGCTATCCTAAAGTCACCCATTTTGTTTTATAGAGGTTGGAGTCTGAGATCTCTGCTCAGTTCTCAAATCCATAGAGAAGGGTGTTAAACTGCTTAACCCCTCTGCAATCAATGGGCATTATATACCTGTACTGCTCCAAGGATCTGGGTCCAATAGAGTTAGGTACCTCTGAGGATCTGGATCTTCCTTACAAGTTGTGACTCATCCAGTTGCATTTTTGTCACCACTAGCATCAACCCTGGGAGCATCCCATGGGAAGTTCTCCATCACCCGTATCTAGCATGTGCCGCCTCTTCCTCTGCTGCACTCTTCATGAGTCGGTTGGACTGGATCCCTAAAGGTACTCGAGTGGCTCACTCCCCTTTGAAGATCTTGGACGAAACCACCCTTTCCAGATGGAAAGAGGATAAGGATGGTGCCAGTTTCATAACTTGCTGTGGAAAACATAGATGGACCTTCAAGCTGTAAATGAGAAGAGAGGAAAACGTGTGAATTTTTTCAGGGCATTTTGGGAACAAAGCAGTAAGGGTTTCTAAAAAGTGATAATGCAATGTTTGCTCTTCTGAGAAAAGGGCAGAAACCTGAGAAATACTCATCAGGATGCTTTATTGTTGAAGGTCTATTTTGTTAAAATACTGCTTGTCACTTATGTTGGTTTTCCTGGTTATTAGTAGCTTAATTTGTGCCCAGTTGACTAACAACCAGAGCCATCCTAACTTATCCAAATATCCTTATTTGACTTAATGGTCAAAGCTTCACAAATCTCTGGCCTTGCTGTAATTTAGGCAAAGAAATATTTGATGATCTCATTATGCCCTTCAGTTCCTTTTGCCACAGAGGAACTTCAATGTCAGGCCTGAAGCTGCTCAAACCATTCAGCTCTGTTTTTCATACACAGGCTCTTCAGGTTTGTTTTGTTTTTCTCACTGGCTCTTTAGTCTGAACTGGTCTGGTTTTGTGAAGTGGAAGTTGGGGGATAGGGAGCTGGGATTGTTACTGGACATGTTTCTCTAAACCTAATATTTAAAAAGGGGGTCCATTGGTGCAGGAGAAAACAATACTTTTCATAGTGCTCAGCTAACCAGGCTTTTCCAAAGTAGCACTGGAGCTACAAAAAAAAAAAAAAAAGGAATTAAATTTGACTTTTTGGTAAATTGCTTTCATTTGGGCACTACATATTGTTAAGTATGTACATGGTACCAGTACAGGTTCCTGACCTGTAAGACAACTATGATGTGTATTTCTTTGTGCTATTGCATCACAGCACACCCAGGGAAACCTCCTGTCTAATTTTTGCCCAGTGCTGTTGATGTCCGAATTTGCAGGTGAAGGAGTGGCTTGGGGAATTAAGTCTTAGTATTTTCCTTTCTCTTCACCTCTCTCTGCCTTCTTCTATTTGCTTTATTTTGTTTTCTGCTATGGGAGCCTTTAGTCAAATATCCCACATACACACTCATCACTTGGACAGCTGTAAGCACAACACATGGGCATGTCTGGGCACTGCATTAATATATCTTGTTGTTGTCTCTCTGTAGATTATCCTCTGTTACTGTAATTCATAACTCCAGCCCTTTGTGTACATGCTTCCATTCTGAAAGCAATAATATCGTTGTTGTAATGTAATATCGTTGCTAATTAAACAGTGTTTTAAGAAGTCAGCTGATAGCTCCTCGCAGCATCTAGGAATTAACCTCACCTGGGAGCAAGCTGCTGGTTGAGGCTCAAGTGAAGCTTAGATAAAGGCGGGGAAAGGAAAAGACATCAAAGAACTAGTCACCACCAAAACCTCATCCTCCACAAATTCTAGGTGTGGAAATGTTTTTCAGCCATAGGGATCCTCCCTCCGCTGGATTTCCAAATAACTATAATCACCAGAACTCCCTCTTTCACCTCCCCCTGGCCTGATTGTCTCATCTTTCTCATTTGAACTTGCTTGTTATGAGCAATATGTTCATGTCCTCCACGCTTTATTACCTTGATCCCAAAAAGGCTTAATTTGGTTCAGAGGGTGCTAATTTAGCAATGCAGGGCTTAGGGACAGCATTGTCCCGGTGGTCTGCTTTTACCCATGACCAAGGTTTTGTTCCTAATCTAAAAGGTCTCCTCAAGATTTGTTCCATGTGTCTTTTCCTAGAGCTCCCTCAGAGACCATGGGTCGATACTGGTGTCTGCAGAGGACAGAGTTGTCTTGGTAGCTGACCAGTGCTTGAAACTCATGTCAGCTTTGAGAATCTAATGTTCAGCAGCCTCCAGTTATTTTTTTTCCCCACAATTAAATATGCTTCTTAGCAGAAGGCATGGAATAAACAAAGAAATCACAACCCAAATTTGGCGCTCTCTAAGGAGCCTCCTGTCAAAATCCAGACACCAAAATCACTAATCATTCTGGCCATAACTTTTAGGATGTTGACTGAGCATGTATTCTGTGATAAAGAGTACAGTATGGATATACAGCTGAGATAAGGAGATGATTTAATCCTGAAACAGATAAGAAGGGTAAATTTCAAGGGCTACAAAGGGAATTCATCCAGCTCTGAGGGTGGAACAATATCACTCCTGAGTATTATTAATGCACCTCGATTCTTTGTTCTTTCACCTTTTTTTTTTTTTTTTTTTTTTTTTTTGCCCACAATCCTTAATAATATGTTTGGAAACTTATTAAACTTACAAATCAAGACTTGGGGTTAAAGGCAACTCTGTCTAACTATCTTATTATTTATAAAAAGATTATCATTAAACATCTTGCAGAGGAATTCTGAACCAGTGCAGAATCTGAACAAAAGTGCAGAAAAAATGGCTAATGTGTCTACTTTTTAATTAAATGTAAATATAATTTGTAAGGCTTATGGGTTTTAAACAGAGAAAATTTACTCTGCATAATTTCCTTTCTGGTTAACCTTATAGACAGAAGTGTAAGTAGGGTTATTCAGAAGAATTTTGTAGCTATTAAGCCAGTCACCGCCTCCGGATCCATTGTCACAGATGACTTCGACGCATCCAAGGTTTCACCTGAAGTTCCTAATTTACAATGACAACATAGCGGTTTCAAGCATTAAAATTAACCTTGTTAAATGACCTAGTTTACAACTTGTTTGGGATGTCAGTAGATTTTTCATCTTTATTACTGCAAACAGGTAACAAAGCTCTTACCCATACATACCTCATCAGAACGGCTCTAACACACAAAAGTGAATTCTTGGTTATTTTAATGTGACAAGTAAATATAAACCAGTTACAAATACAAAGGCAGGATAAATATGCCTGACAATACAGCAATGCCTAAATTACTGCCAGCTTAGTATTAAAAGTTCTGTCGTGGTTTCTGGTTCAAAGAGTCCCATAAAAATCAGAGTTAATTTAAAACTTAGCCATCCATGGGAATATTTCTCATTCGCACAAAACGGGCTCTCTTGTACAGGTCTGTTTACGTGTTTCAGCTATGGAGCAAGTTTCAGTTTCAGTTTGGGAAAGTACCCATATTCAGGCCAGAAAAGTAATTAACCACATGCTTAGCTATGTGCTTTAGTTAGGCATGTGCCCATAACTTGTCATCACTTCACCTGTCGCAGCTTTTTGAGCCAGTTACTTCATTATTTGCATTATTTTTTTAAAAGGCAACTAATTCCTAACAAGATTGTGATACCAGGTTAGGGTAGATCCAATGTTGTAACACACTACTGGTTTTTGTACCAGATCATGGTCCAGCCAGTAAGAAGAGTCCAATAAGCATCACTGCCCAGAGAGACTTGAAAGTCCTGACCCACCTATGGAAAGCCATGGAAATCTTTCCCTAATTTCATCAGGAGAGTCACCCACCGGTCCTTAACAGGCAAGAGGGAGGAAGGAAGGTATGCCACCAGCAGGCTGATGGTCCCCAAACCTACAGGGGCACTGTAGGAGATCAAATGCAAAGGACTACCAAGCTGATCTACAGGTTTGTGGGCTGCTTGTCTGGTGAGCACGGGCCCACCGGCACCCCAGGGACAATACCCTCCAGCACGGGCAGGTTTCTCCGAACAATGTGCAGTTCCAGTAATGGAAGAAATTCTTTGATCAGCGCTGTCAGAAATAAAAGGTGCTTTCACCGAATGGAGAGAGCAAAATAGCTGTTCCCAACCCATATTCTGTCATACAATTACTGTCCAAAGGCACCTCTGGAGATCTCCAGCCTGAGCTCCTGCTCAAAGTAGGGTCAACGCTGAATTCAGACCAGGTTGCTCAGGGCTTTGCTCCTCTGAGTCTTGAGAACCTCCAAGGATGGGGATTGCACAACCTTTCTGGTCCACCGCCCAGCACCTTTGTGCCGCGGGCACCACCGTTCTCCTCTAAGAGCAGCGGGACAGATCCCGGCCAAACTTTCAGGCAGTTTGGGCCCAGCTTTCAGTTGCCTGCTATCCTACAGCTGCCTGCTGTTACCATCTACTTCCACAGCTTTTCCCAAAGCCCTGCTGCTGCTGCTTACACGTAGCTCCCAGCTCACCCTCCAGAGCCCTCCAGAAGCCAAATAGTTCCTAAGTAGGAACTGCTGGCCCTTCCCTTTCCCACACCAGAGAGACCTTTCCTGGCGCGCCGTCATACGGCTAACACATGCTGTGTCTACACTGCCAGCAAGCTGTGATCCAGAGCGCTGCTCCCAGCTTGATCCCGGTGGCGGGGAAGCGGCTGGAGTATGTCTCGGGTCCCCGCAGCCCACCTGCCGGGTTTCCTTCCCACCCGCCGTGGGGTGGGAAGGGGCAGAAGGTGCAGGCTTACATCCAGCCCCGGCGCAGAGCAGGGTGCGACCGAAGTGCATACCCAGACCGAAAAGCAGGAAACCTTTCCTACGTTGCGTATTTTACTGTAGCCTCCGTGCCCAGAAAGAGGACAGGGCTGGCACCAGATTAGTCAGAGAAGGAGGAAGGGAGGTCTGGCAGGGATGAATGCTTGTGGCCTTCTCTCTTCTCTCCAAATATCTCGTGCTGCTCCTTCTCCTAACCTAACGAGCTAGGGCTCCAGGCAATGGTTTTGGACGTCTTTCCCCAAGACCAGTGTCTTTCACAACGGGATGTTTCCTCCTCAGCCCGCACCCAGTAGTGAGCCAGGTCGTCCAGGCTTGGTGCACCCTTGCCCAACTGGAACTTAACCCATGGGGGGAAACCAGGACCCACCAGCCTGGCTGAGCTCTCCAAGGGCTGTGCTCCAGCCCTCCCCATGGCAAGAGGGACTCCGCAGTGGGTCCTCTTTCTCTGGACCTCCTTCTACCAGGGGAAGAAAGGAAAATCTCTGTCCCGAGTTGCAGCAAATTCTTGAAGAAGCCCTTTCCCGTATCCTCCCCTCTGAAGGAGGCAAGCAGGATCCCGCTGTGAGGAGTCACCGATAGTCTCTGTCAGGCTCGTGGAGGCTCTGCCGTGAAAGAAAACACCTTTTCTCTGCAAGGAGCTGGGAGCCAGGACACAGAAAGGCATGTTCCCGGCTGCGTGTCTGGAGAGACCAGCAGGGCTGTGAGGAGGAGGAGGAGGAGGGTGTGGGAGAGACGGAGGCTAGCCTGTGATCTGGGTGTGAAAGAATCCACAGTTGAGCAGGATCAATAAAACGGTGCCGAGGCTTGCGACGAAGGGAGCAGAGAATAGGATGGTGGAGAGTAAAAGAGAAGGAGCCCCCCTACAGCTCCTGAGAAGAGAGGGGTAGGTAAAAAGGGAGCTCCGATACCACCAGGCCCACAGGAGACTCAATGGGTTGTCTCATTATTATGGTGAACAGAGAGAGCTCATGAGCTGGGAAAGATAGGAAGCTTTTATTTATTTTTTCTTTTTAAAGAGCGCAGCCTCTAGGAGGGTTTTTGCAGCTCAAACGCTTTTATTTTGTGCCAATTACTTATACAGGGTCTGCATTATTCCCGTAATCAGTCTAAATGAAAGTCAAACATGAAAGATTCCTAACAATGAGCTAATTGGAATGCCATTACCATTTAGATTTAATAAGGTATTTGTAATAATAAACTTGCCTCAGTCTATAGAGTTGTCTTATTCCTGCTCAGATCTTGCAAGAGTGTAAGAGTTGACATTTGTCATTCGTTCTGCAGGACATTGGATATAACCTTCAAAATGTTTTAGTCTTGCAGTGCTTGGTAAATGTCAGGGACGGAAACAAAATCTATAGCCTGCTATTGTTCAGGCTGTGTCGAGCTCAGAATTAGCAGGAATTGTGTTAAAACTCAACAGCAGATTATATCCCACATATCTTTCTTTATTTGCAGTCCAAACATCTTGTGGTTTAGAATGAGTCACTCAATGTCCTCTTATGTAGCTGCATTCATTATTTGCACTGAGGTCTTGCTGAGGAACTTCAGTCTGGTTCCAGCGCTGCTAGGTACTACACAAGCACAGAGGGTCTTTGCCTTGCATAGCTTAAGATCTAAGCAATTAAGTCAACGCGAGCTCTATCTTGAAGCCAAGATGTCCCATCTACAGAGGTAAAAGCTAATTAGAGCTCCATGTGTACTTACTTTTGAGAACAGTTCACACACACACAAAAAAAAAAATTTCTTGCTTTACCTTTATGGGCGAGCTGTTTTCACATAAAGCATATGTGGGCTCAAAGACCTGGTCTCACTGTGCAGCCGGGGAAGTTTTATTCAACTGTAGTTCATACCACAAAAGCGAGGCGTAATCTTGGTGGGTATTTCCTCTATTATGAAGGCAAAGAGCTTGGTATGAGCACTTTGTGCAGGCTGAGGGAATTCCCCTAGGAATAGACTGAAAAGGCAGAGGTCAAGCAGGTGTGTGTGTACATGTAGGAAGCAGAAAGATAAAGCTGAATCAGCCAAAAAGCCAACAAAGACCTAAGGCAGCACGGACGATACAGAAAACAGGGTGCTGGAGGCATTCTTTAAAATCAATATATTGCTTCTCCCTCCCTCTTCTCACCCCAGAAAGATGCTCCAGAAATTTCTCCTCCTAAAGAGATCCAACAAGCAACCGAAGGGGCAACGGAATGCTTAATTCCAGTCTTTATGGAAAAAAAGAAACCCCACCAAATTTCCTAGTGGCGTATCTCAGCATGAAGAAGCATTACCTATCCGATACACTGTGCTGCCATTAGCCACAGATGAATTATGTTCTGCTGACACTCTGTGGTCCCAGCAGCTAGTCCTGAATGATCTGACTCAACAGAAAACTTTGCACAATAGCTCAAATAAACGTCAAATCATTGGAAACTGGCAAAGATCATGGAAATTTGGAATGTTCCTTTTTGAGGACAGTCTTTTAATGCAATCTGACACTGGGGATTCAGCTGAACATTCATAACGTCCAGGAAATTCTAGGCACAGTTGGTAAAATGACCAATGCTCTTATAAACCTACTTTTTTGCTCAAAACTGTACGTACTTCACGCCAAAAGGTTTTTCAGAAACACAGGCCAACAATCAATGGCCTTAAGTTAACCATATGCCTGAGCACTGTGCTGGATTGCTGGAGAAGGGCAGGGAAGCAGGAAAATCAATAGCTTCCCTGGATATTTTCACAGAAGACAGTTTGTCTAAGAGTTAAAATGTGAGCCTAAAATTCAGACATTCTTGCTCTTGATGGTCTGGTTAAACTAGCTCGTCTTTTTCTGATTCACTTCGCACATTAGAAAAAAACGATGCTTGTTACTTAGATCACAGCAAAGTTGTGAAGCTTAATTTTTTGAGAGGTGTTTTGGGATCCTTGTATGAAAAGTGCTATAAATATATACATTCTTAGTAGTATTTAATTTACTTCCTTTACAATTCCTTTGAGCCAACACATGTTGCCAAAAATGCAATATTCTCTAAGATGTCTTTTATTCTTATATCTGTCTGGAGTCCAGGACATATCCCAGCCTAATAAAGCATCCGATATTGATGCATCCACATACAGTGTGTATATATATAGCTAATACGATCAGACGCTTTTTTTTTTCCCCCCCCTGCAGGAACCCAGGCTTGCTCAATGTACAAGATGGACGTGCTTAGCAAATGAGGCAGCTGTTCAATTTTTATTTTTATGCTCATTGTTTGCTGTGTGGCCACATGTCTCATAGAGTGCATACCATCCAACCTTTGTAGTGAATCAGACGAGGCTCCATCATAACTCACTCTCTTGGAGTATCCAGCTCCGCCTTGCTCCCTGTTCAACATACATATGTGATCACGTAATCAGGGACTGGACCGTAAGAAAGCTTTGACTTTGTCATTTCCAAACTCCATTTTCCAGCCTCAGACTTTCTTTCCATGGAAGTTTTTATTTAGAATACCTAGGGATGTAAAGCTTTCTAATAACAAATTAATGCACTGAAGAACCGCATCACATTGTGCAATTAAACAGCACCACTGTCCTGCAGAAACAAGGAGAGCTGTACCTGAGCACCAGCCGGTCCCTTTTCTTGCCTTACTGAAAGAACCAGCGTGCCTCCAGGGCTGCTCCTGTTTTTCTCTTCTGCATTGTGTCATGGAGCACATGCCAAATATACTTTCATTAATTCTCCTAATGAAGTCTGCAGCAGATCTGCCTGTGCAATTGACTTTTCAGAGTTTGATAATAACAAGATAAGCCTATTATCACCTGTGCTTCCCCCTGTCTGGGAGAGTTGGGGGGAGATGTATAAAGCATCACCATTTTTTACATTCCCCAGTTTTTGAAGCAATGGATTTTCACCCATCTTACAAAAGGACTTTGTTCCTACTTGAGCTAGTATAGACACCTTTTAAGTTAATTAAGTTAGACTGCCTCACAACTCATAGCTGAATCTGTCCTGTAGTCTCTAAATAGAATAATCCTGATAGCTTTGACTGGTTAACCAAGCAACTTGGGACAAGACTAGAAGAACAGAGACATTTCAGTTTAGGAGCAAACTGGAGAAGAACACAGAAATTACAGCACTGGATGCAGAACTCCCTACCTTTTGCATCTTCAAAGCCAGACACGTACGAGGAGGCGGCAAGAAAGCAGCAATTTACGTATAGGCAGAACAAAAGGCCAAGGGCTTAATCTTGCAAAAGCTTACACACACTTATCTTTACACTTAGGCCTGGTAATTGTGGTAGTACCTTGGCTTCAGGAGGCTTCTGAGCATGCAACAGTAGACTATTGCATTAGCACGCACCGTGTTAAACTGCTGCAGAGAGCAAACTCCAGGAGTGAACAAAGTGTGCTGCGGAGGGTCACGGGCTCAGCAATTACTGCAGGCAGTGCCTACGCAGGCAAGATAGACTGTTGTCCCCTGCTCGGCAGAAGTTATGGTATAATATGATATAATGAACATTTACACAAGCACAGGTGGTATTTTTGCATCTCAGAGCCCCAAATTTAAATCATGTAGATGATGGGGAGGCAGTGCTGGAGAAGAGAAGGGAGAAGGGGGTAAGTCCCTCATGAGCCAAGGCAGGAAAACACCTAGAGAAGTACATCTACACGAGCTGACTGGGCAAGAATAGTCTGATGAGCTGGAAACCGCTGTAGTTAGGCAGTGCTTGTCACACTACCCCATCTCGCCCAAGCACAAGGTTGTCACGAAGCGGAGGACCAGGAGACGCATAGAAGCAGACGCTATTTTTGCAAACGTTGCAGCTGCAGGTCCCTTCTCCAAGCTGTAACTGTCACTTTGTGTTCCCCCGTCATTGTCCCATTGCCATTCCCTGGGCTATCGTCTGCCTTTTGACACGCGGTGCCTGACAGGGCTGCACATCTCCGTTCACACCCGGCGTGGTGCTCCACCGCCGTACGGATAATACATTCAGCAAACGCGGTGCTCAGATCTGAAGGATCTGGGTCCTCGACCACGGTCCCAGTGTCAATACGGTGCCCCTAGTCATCTCTCCTTACCATGTGAAGCACAATGGGGACCACTATTCTGACTGGGCCTCTCGGATCTCTTCTAATATAAATAGTAATGACTATAATTATTAATCATTACTGTGATTATATGATTATAATTAATAATCATAATAATGAATCATTATAATTACTCTGCTAAATGACAAGCCCTGCTTCCTCCAGCGAGCTTCAGAAGCACAAAGAATGAGCTGTTGTGTATATTTAGAGGATCTCAAACACTCCTGTACTTAAAAGTCCAAGCGTCTCTGTTTGTTTTAAGGACTTCCATATTGTATTTCGTTTAGAAATCTGCAGCTGCCTTGAATTGTGACCAGTGGAGTGCTGCTACCATATGCAAGGTCCTTTGCTTAAAATCCAGCAGAATCATGAGCAAACAGAGATTGGCAAAGGGAAGGAATGTGCATATGGATATTGCTTGAGGGATGCCAAGCCAGATATGCCTAATATTGCATTTTTCCATCTTAGATTTACAACTGAAAGCAATTCAGTTCATTGAAGAGCATTTTCAGAAAGCCCAAATAAAAGAGCAAAGGTAGAGTCTGCAGACGCTTGAAAGAGAGATGGTTCATCATGCCCCTCCATTTGGCTCTTGCAGTCCTTGGGCATTGGTGCTGTTAGCTCAGGACAAGGGAGGGGAGTGTTTAAAAAACATTAATCCAATTTTTAAATTGCACTCAAGGTGCAGGGATTTTCTCCCTTGATGTTGTGCATGTCCCAAGCCCAGGTGGCTAAGACATGCTAACTGTGAGGCTCAGTATTTTATATGAAATATCTGAAATCTGGTCAGCAGCACATGCTGCTTTGTGACTCGTGGCAGAGGGTGTGGAACAAATGCCCTTGGGGAACCCGCTGAAGTCACTCTATATATTGCATAGTTACCTTCAGTTACCTGGCTGGTGTGAGTCACCAAACTCCTTCCCAGCAATAAAGAAACTGATCTTGCAGAATGTAAAATCCACCCAGGAGATGTCATTGTTTAGGATTAACATTTCATTCTGGCATGCTCAGAAGGGGGACCACACAAGCATAATGACAAACTAGAGGAATCCTGTCAGGTTTTTAAGACAAAATATTTGCTAAGGGTTAGTTGGTATGATTAGATTCAGTGCTGGTGACTCTAAAATCTTATTATCTATTGGTATAGCTGGGCGCGTGTATTTGAGATGCTGTATTTCTGAGTTACTGTAGCAATTACTGTAATAAGCAGGGTGCAGTTAGCAAAAGAGCTGCTGTTGCCATTTCCATGTTACTGAGTACAATGATAGTATAGGAAAACTTCTGCATTGCCTTCTAAGTTGTTGACTTCTTCATATTTTTGATATATTTTGGAAGGAAAGAAGTAGGAAGAGAGCCTGTCTCTGTTTCTGTATCAGGAATGAGCCTGCACACAGCTTTCCAAATTTAGTTACACTAACAGAAAGTGAGAACATCCATGCAGCAGCTCCTCTGTAAACAAAGTAAAGAAAGAAAACAAAGCTGATACTTAAGAACATTAAAGTGTGATCCTCTGGGCCACTCATAATCAACACAGTCTACTTTAGGTATGCACTCTTTTAAGATCAATATGTGGGTCTAGAATTAGGCAAGCAGAAAGACGAAGGATTGATTTTATTTATAATATCTTTGCTATGTAAATATTGACAGGTTAGACTCTCCAGAGAGGGTATGTGCAGGACACCGCTGTGATACTGAGCAGCCTGATGCTGACTGTAATGTCCTCCCAGTGGCAACCTGCCCAGTGGCAGCGGGACGCGTGAGGGGCAGAGTGCAAGCGCATCCTCAGCCACTTTGGGCAGTGGTTCCAGCCGTTACCCCACGTGAGGCAGGGCCATTCCTGCTGTTGTTTAGGCCTCTTTTCAGAGACGATAAAAACTTGCGAGCTTAGAAAAAAGAAACTAAAAAGATAAGTAACTAGAATGGCTTAATTAAAACAGCTGCTCTCACATCTGAACTTGGAGCAGAATTTAGCCATTATTCCTATTTGCAATGGTTGATAGGCACTAGATATTGTACGCAGGGAACAAAAAGATGAAGGCATAAATCCTGAAGGTTTTTTTAGTGTCTAATTGCATCAACTGCTGGCTAGAGTCGGGCACCAAAATAACTCCCTGGGTCTGGGCTCAGGAGTCTCCCTTGAGAAAGCAGTATTCCTTCAGGGACAGGTCCTGAGAAATCCCAGATGAACAGCCCATAGCGGGACTGACACCCAATGTCTTCAGGCAGGATGTTTTTTTATACTACATGCTCTGAGGTGGTGGGAGCACCGAGGAGATGGGGCCTACGGCAGTCAGAGCTTCTTCAACCAAATATGTGGATGTATAGATGATTTAATTACCAGACTGTTTAGGAGAATTTCTAATCTCTCTTCAACCACTCATACTGACATCTCTGATGTGTGATACCACTTAGATTGAAAAGAGAATCCATTTAAAGCCTAAATACTCCAATTACTTTTTTAGATGCGTGGGAGCAGCTCAGAGTTCAAGCACATGATGCTCTTAAAACCCTGCTAAATTAGAGGCCATGGGGTGGGGGGGAGCGAAAGAATGTTAAAGTACATTATGTTTTGAAGGATGTGGTTTTCAAACTGACATGAATGATTTTTTAACTAGAAGTGTAACCTAATATGGGTCAAGGTTTCCAAACTGAGGTGCGTATTGTGCCAGATACATGCAAGCAAAAAAAAAAAAAAAACCTGGGGCAGTTCAGCTCCTACCCTGACCGTGTGACAACCTCCTGTGAACATCTGGCAGTTCCTTGCAGGAACCAGGAGCTCCCAAACGCTGCTCCCAGCCTCCCTTCAAAAACTAGGCTTGCAGAGCACTGTGTGGGCTGCTAATCAACGCGAGGTGACTTAGCCTGCAGTTGCAGTTTGATAGATTGGGGAGGGGGGGAAAGACTTTCAAACTGATTCTTCCAAATCGCTTGAGGCTGCCAGTTAGGTTTTGTGATTCACAAATTTGCTCTCTTGTTATAAATAAACATTTGTTTTCATGATAGTGTCACAGGGACTGGGCTTGAGAGCCTTGCTAATTTTTTTTTCTTTATTCTTGGCATATCGGTACAGTTGAAAGACACACACTCTTGCCTCCTTATACCTTTTGCCAAGCCACAACCACAAACCATCCTTACAACCCCAAAGCGCTTTTGGCAGTTGTGACACAGAACGTATGGCTCATGTGGTAAAATGTGCTGGCAAGTTCCCTATAGGCCCCATCCAGCCATCGCTTATGCAAAGAATTTGATGCCAGATAGCAGCTGTTGTGTTGAGGCCGCTCAGTATCACACTAATCAGTCCTGTCTCATCCTTTCTTTTCACTTCCCTGTCTCCACCTGCTGTTTTCTTTTCTTTTTTTTTTTCGGTCTCTTTTTTGCATCTTAGATTAAGACTGGAAGTGCTCTGGGGCAGGGACCATCCTTTTGTTCTGTGTTTCTGTCTCTTGCCACGGAGTCTGCTTGCCTGGCACAACACTAATGCAAACAGTAATGCCAAATAATACAGCTGGCGCCCAATGATCTCTGGCAGGTTGCATGGCGAGTGACCTGAAAACTGACTGCTGTGGGTAAAAAACACAGCTCCGGGGAACCTTTTAATGAACTTTTTGAAGGTAATGTAGAACTGCTTTACCTAACTGAAAGTATTTGCATAGCAGAGGCCTGACCGGTTATTTATTCTATTTTGGCTGCCTGCGTGTGTTGCATGGTTTTGTTTGGTAGTTGTTAATGTTTCTGATCTAAATTGCAGAACATGTTTATGGCTCAGAAAAGTTGCCCGACAGACAGCCTTAAGGCAATAGTTTGCTCAGCAACAATGACAGTCTGCATCTTCTCCAGAACATGTCTGACAGCAAGAAACGTGCTCAGAGCTGAAGGTGGATTTCATTGTTGGTTAAGGCGCAGTGTCCAGTCTGAAGAGGAAGGCTGAAGAGGAAGGCTAGGTTTGAGCGGGTATGTATCTGCAAGCACTTTACCTTTCCCATTCATTTCAGCGAGCTTCCCTGGCTACTGGCAGGTTTTGATTAAGGAGAAGTAGGAAGCTGTGGCTGAAGCTATAGTTCCTTACCCCTTGTCTGAGACTCTCCAATCTAAACATAACAGATGAGGAATCGGTGTCTATTGAAACAGTTGGAAAAAAATACAAAAGTAAATAAATCCGATGTGATTGATTCCCTCTGAGGCTTCAGTTTTCTTCCTTCATTTTGACCGCAGATACAGGCTATATAGCATCATTGTCAGAAAGGGAATTTGGTAGTAAGATCCCTCCTCTGAGCTCACATGGCCATTTTTTGATGACTTGCTAACTATTTAATTGTTCTAATTATGAAAGGAGATTTTCTATAGGAAGTATTAATGAAGTGTTGCTCATAGTGACACAGCAGCTCAGAGAGTGTCGCAATGTAATTCCTAAATTGTGTACGCGAGACACCTTCACTGTGACTGCACGTCCTGTGATTTGCTTTTTTATTTTCTTGATGGTTCTGTCTCTATACCAAATAATGTATAGTGCTGCATGATGATGCACTTGTTTAAGACTGTAGAAAAAACCAAGATGAGAAATACTATTTGAGAGCTAACTGTGATCATTAAATCATCAAGCAATAAGGTTTTATCTTGTACTCTGAGTATCAAAAGACATTTTACCGCAGACGTTAGCCAAAGCAGAAAACAGTTCGTAATCAGTACACTGGAGTTAGGAGTGTCCTTTTGTCCTCAGCTTCACTATTTCTCACCTATTGCTTACTGTAGTTTTGACACTTTCTCTTCTTGCTTTGTTTGAGACACAGAGACTTACTTTGCCCTCCTTCTTAGACCCCTGCGCCAGGGATTACCATCTGCACCATCAGGCATTAAGAGGAGCCTGGCATAATTGAGCCCTAATCTTTGACAGGGCCCGCTAAATGTTATTGCAAGGCAAATGAAAAATCCACAACCAAACTCTCCTCCAGGAAGGCTTTTAAATGCCAGAGTATCAAACTGTACATGGCTCCAGTGAACAGTGCAGTGGTGGGATTCATGGGAGCCGGGGTTCCTCGATGTTCACATGCAGCCCTAACGCGGAGTGGATACGCAGATGCCTGTAATTCCCTTCGTCCTCCCTCCCTGTCCATTTTGGGGTGTCCAAAGCAAGCAAGAATCAGCTCTGGACAAGCCAAGCACTGCATTTTCCAAGAGTCTTCTGGCTGCCCCACCCCATGCAGGGACTTTTTGCATCTTCTGCTTCAAACAAGGTCAGCCACAAGTGGGCACTGTCCAACTGCGGCATCCCCGCAGACCTGGGCTAAGAGCAGGCCCGGGAACTCGGGGGTTTGCTCCCAGCCTTGGGAGCAGAGCTCTCCACAAGAAGCAAAGCAAGGCTCTGGGGGCGATTCCAGGGTGGCCAGCTCCACTCGTGCTTTACGAAGGATATTTTTATATGAAATGTTCCGTCCATGGCAGCAGCGACAATAAAAAGGTATTTAAACCTAAAGGATGCTCATTTCCTTGTCAGTGTCACTTTGAAAAGCAGTTGTTTCTGGATGTGCTTGTCTCGAGCGCACACCCTGCGTGCGACGCTGGACGGCTCTGCTTTTATCCTGACTTCCTTCCAAGTGCTCATTCCTCCGCGCTTCCAAGTGTGCCACTTGAAGCTGACGCTTCCGTTGGTTTCTGTCCATATAGGCTATACCGTTCACCATCCATGGGAAGTCTCCCATTTACCAAAACCGTAATATTTTAGCCATTACTAACATTTCTAGCAATTAAAGCTGCCGCATAGTTTAGTCAAAGACATGATTGTGCTGTTTGCTGCTGTCTCCCATTAGGAATTTAGTTGCCTAAAACTTTCCGTGCTGTCCAGCAGAGCGGAATGGGCTGTTGACGGCTATGTGCTATTTTTTCAACTACACTGGAATAGAAATGGGTTTGGTAGAATATTTTCACACTGAATTGCAAATGATCCCATGCAGCTATTCTTTTCTTCTCGGCAAATATTTTCCATCTCTGGTCTCCAAACAGTTAAATGAAAGACAGCCAGTAAAATGGAGATCTCTTTAATCCTGGGATAGGCAATTGCAAACAGAATAGAGGACACCAACCTCTTTTTATTTCCCATTTAGGACCTGGAGGTGAAAAGCCAATATTCCTCTGTGAGATGCAGCTAGCTAAACAGATGCTGAACCGCATGCGTTCATTTTAGTCCACTCTGCCAGTTTATGGAGAGCAGAAATATTTACACGCCAAAATAAGTCTCTCGCCCCCTCCAAACCCACAAACTTGACTTCCAAACCAGGCGGCTCCAGTGCAAAGTGCCTGTACCACTGGTTTTAAAGCGTGTTTACCTGTCGGGCCGGAGGTCCCTGTGCCTCTCGGTAGAGCGGAGTGTGACCTGCGGCCCATGGGGCCGAGCCCCCCGTTGTGAGGGACCCCGTCCCCGCTCCCTGGCTCGGGGAACGGCTGCATGGGGGAGCAGCGGCCTGGTCCTGGGGGATGCTGAGGCTGGAGGGGGTGCAAATCGTACTGCTGGGGGAAGGGGTGGGGGAGAGCCAGCAGGGCGAGGGAGGAAGAAGGCGCAATTCTGCAAAATGGCCTCCTCGGATGGAGGGAGACTACTGGGGGAGGGGGGGGCAAAGACGCTGGCTGAAGGTATTTGCAAACGGGCTCGGCCCAAAAAGAAAGTGGCGGTGGTATTTCTATATAAGGAGCAGAGCTGAGGGTGCTGGGGAGCGGCAGGGGACGGCGCTGCGGAGGGGCAGGATCAGCCCCTGGCCCGGCGAGCCCTCAGCACCCAACGGAGGGGATCCCCCCCACACCTCCACATGTGCGATAAATCACGGCTGGGCCACGCAGCCCCCAGCCCCGCAGCAGGGACTGAGCTCCCCACCCGGCCGGCCCGGACCCCCCAAAGCCCCGCAAGGACTGGAGGTGCCTGCAGCCACCCTAGCACCGACACCCCCCACCCGTCTCGGGTGGGACGGGAGATGCGTTTGGCCTCGGGAACTCGTAAATCACCGTGGGGTTCGCGGCTGCGTTTAACACGGAAGGTTTTATTCATGACCACTAGTTCTTTAGTTTCTTCGCTCTGTGGCTTTGCCCGGCTGCGCCAGAAAGAGCCTCTCCTGCTCCCTCCCACACTCCGAGCCCAAGTTTTGTTCCAGCGGGTCCCGCGGAGCGGGGCGGGTTCCGAGCCGGGGGCGCCGGCTCCGCGCCCGCGGAGCGGGAGAAGAAGCCCCGGGCCCGGCGCTGCCCGGCGGCCTCGGCGAGGGGCGCGGGGGACAACGGTGACCCCTTCTAGCGGCGCTCGTACGAGGGGCTGTTTGCCACCCGTCGCGTAAAGAACGGTTAGCCGACAGCTTGGAAATTCAGTCGAATACCTGCACGGACCTAAGTATAAATATTATTTTTGAAAAGAACAATATGTAATTAAAAACTAATATTTAACAACTTAAACGCCTATCCTCTAGGAAATAACAGCCTTTCTTCGCAAAACCTCGAGATTGACTTCGCTTCCTCCTGTAAAATGAGGCCAGATTTAATTCTCCAAAGATCAGTGAGATCAAGTATTTCAGCGCTCACTTTACAGCTCCGGGGTATGTGGGACCCTTTCCCAGCTATCTGGGGAGGCTAGGAAATAACTCCGGGAAGGAGGAGGGGGGAGAAGGAAGGAGAATTAATTCCCAAACACCGCAGTAACACCTGTAGTATTTCCTTAACTCAACGTCACCGCGGCGATCGCCGGGAGCGGAGTTCTCTGCAGCAGCGCGCAGTTCAATTACAAGCGGGGAAACGGCGCAACCCTTACAAACAAACAAATAAACAAACAAACCAACCCATCAGGTTTGCTCGTTTGTAAGGAACCGCCCAAATTTTGGAAAATCGCTTGGTGGAGCAATTCGGTCCCGGCGTGATACAAGCGGGGAAGGAGGCGAGGTACCATCTCCGTAAACATCCTCGCCTGTTGATGCGGGGGCTTGTTCTCTGGGCTGGAAGGAGCGAACTACAAATAAATCTGTTAGTTTCACTGATACCTTAAAAAAAAAAAAAATATAGCGACTGCGAGGGTCCCTGCTGCCCGCGGGGGGGTCACGCACTGCGCCCCGCTCCGCTCCCCTCGCAGCGGCTCGGCTCCTCTCTGCAATGGCACACCGCGGCCCGGCTGCAACCTTCCCCAAACCCTCCGCAAGCTTCTCCTCTTCCTCCCCCGCTCCCTTCTCCTGAAATAACAGCGAAAGGGGAAACAAACTTTCCCGTGCTAAACCTCCCGGGGAGGTGGGAAGCGGAGACCGGGCGGCCCTTCTCCCTGTCGCCGGCCCCCCCCCAACTCCTTCGGCGGCCCGGACGGTGCGACGGTGCCTCCGCAGCCCGTTTTTTGCTCTACCTATGCGGGGAGCTGCGGGCAGCCCTACCCGGGGCTCGGTTGCCCTGCGCTGGGGTGCGGGGAAGCTGCAGAGCAGATTTTCAAGAGCGAGGCTCTGCTGCGGCACTGCGTGTGGAGCAGAGCCCTCGCAGCCTCACGCACTCTTTCCTACAAGGAGTAAGAAGGAACTCTGCCTTCACCATCCCTTGCCTTTGGCCGCGGGGAGTTCTCCCTCCCCGGGACCCCCGCGGCCCCTGGCCGGTGCCCTCGGAGGGGCGCGGAGCGCGGTGCAGCTCTCCTGCACCGCCTGGAGCTCCGGCTGCCTTCTCCGACCTGTGATCAAAAAGCCACTTTCTTTACGGTATCATCCTTTTTTTTTTTCCCCCGCTGTAACTGCCTGTGAAAAGTGAAAAACAATCGGAGGTAGGCGATTGCTGGAGAGAACCTCCGTGTGCGCGCTCGCTTGCCCATATGGAGAAAATTATCCCTCGAGTTCAGACTTTCGTTGGATCGCAGCATCAAACAGCCCAGACCTAGCGGGAGTCGGGAGAGGGGGTCACTTTCCATTCCCGGCTGCTACTTCTCCGCCTGAACGGCCGGAGAGGGGAGCGAGGAGCCGCCGCAACCCCCCAAGGCTCCCTGCCTGCCTCCGGCAGCCGAGCCGGCAGCCCCGCACCCTGCCCGGCTGAGCTCGGTGCCGCCGTCCCGCTCGCTGTTCGTCCCCCTGCTCCCGGCTACCGGCTATTCCAGCACGGCCCTGCCACCGGATCGGTGTGGCTAAGTGTTTACAGGGAGGGCTGGCGGCTGGGAAGGGGGGGACCGAGCACCGCGGTCCGTGTCCCCTCGCAGCCCGGTGCTCGCCGCGCTGCGGGAGCCGCACGGCTGCGGTGACTCCCCGCGGTGGCCTGACCTTCCCCGTTGCTGCTGCGGCGAAAAAAGCCGGACCAGCAGTGGGAGAGCTGCGTGTCCCCCCGAGGGGAATGGCCAGCCAAGCGACCCCGGGAAAGGCAGGCACCTCTGCCCCAGCTATCCCCTCGTTTGTGCACTGCACCGAGATGAAGTTTTCTAAAACTCCGAAACAAGCTTTTTCCTATTTTTTCCCCTTCCAGGAAAGAAAAAAAAACAATTAGACCGTAAAAGCGCTCTTAGTTCGGAACTACTCTAGAGCTGAAAGCAGTTGTTGGATGGCAGCATCCACCACAACGTAACGGAGAGGTAGCCCGACGGAATCACACACCGTTTAAGCAAAAGCCCCCACTTATATGTTCGACATACATTATGCATATAGAAAAAGCCACCCCGGGCCCCGGGGGTCTGAAATATCCACGGAAAGCGCTGATTTTGCTTTAGGAGCTCTGTTTTATTACACTCTGTGTGACTTCCACAGCGTGCACATCCCTGCGAGCTTGAATGTTTGGGAACACACATCAGCTAGGGAAGGAATTCAGCGAGGTTATGCGTGTCAAAGCGGGATACTTATGTTCCTATTCCAAGATGCCACTGCAAGCAATTATGTACTTCAAGTCCTCGAAAAAATGCATGATTTAAAATGAAATACGTATTCATTAGTATCCTAAACGACACTTTAATGTGCTAATATTGAACCGCTATATTTCAGAAGCTTGGAGAATTCTTGGAGAGTTGTTCGTCTCTTTCACCGCAAACTCCTTCTGCCTCATGTGGGTCACCGGGAGATAGATGTCTCGGGTGGATGGAGGGGCTGGTGGGGGGGTACAGAGTGAATCCCCCCGAAAAACCCTCTGCTCTTTGCAAGCTCGAATTTCCCCAAACGATGGGCGAGAGTGAACACACACACAGAAAAAAAAAAAGAAAAAAAAAACAAAATAAACCCAAACCCGGTCCGACCATTGAGCAGGAGAGGGAACTGACTCCCAGCAGAGCTAACTTAACTTTCCTGCAGGCTCGACCCGAGCGCCCGGGTCCGCAGCTGCCAGGTGAAGCAGCACCGGCCGCCCCGCAGCTTTTGCGGTTTCCCGGGGACTCCCCCCCGGCAGGGCCAGGGCAGGGGCTTCCCTCTGCGGGAGGCCAGCACGGGAATTCAGGACATGGCACCGTCTGTTGCAGGAAAAGTCCTCGATCCTATAGAAAATAGCGACGACCCTCTCCGCTGCCCAGTAAAACGCTTCGGGAAACGAAAAGCAAACGTGCCTCGGCGGGATGGCAGGATCGGGCCCTCTAGGAGCACGTTCAAAAGGAATAGTGAACAAAACCGAATGACTGAATGAGAAACTAAAAGTACGCCGGTAGTAACAAAAAGTGCCCAACAGAACTGGGGGTAAATAATAGTGTGGTTTTCTATTTTTCCTTAGAAACAAAGCTTTTGAAGAAATGTTTTAGTTTGCTCCCCACCCCCACCCCCCCTCCCTCCCCGTACGGACAGTGGTGCGCTCAGTCCAGAGGAAAGTTTAGGAAAGTTTGTAACTGCAGCCGTGATCCCTCCCGCCGGGGATTCCCTCTGCCACCTCGGGGCCTCTCCGGCCCCCGCCGCTGCCGGGGGCTCCGGTGCGGGACCTGCCGGGGGCTCCGGTGCGGGACCTGCCGGTACCCGGGCAAGGCGGCAGCTCCGCGCCTTCTTGCCGGTTGCAGAAGAAAAACCCGAGCGGCACTGATGAGGAACACTAATTGGGGGTCGGGGGACGAGTGGGGGGAGACGGAGGGAAGAGCGAGGAGACCAGACCCGGTGAGCTAAGGCAGTTCCACGGCGGAGGGCGGCGGATGGTGCGCACCCCCGGGGTCCACCCGTGTCCCATTCCCCCCCACCACTCGGGGCAGTTAACGTCCCGCCCAGGTGCAGAGTTGGGGGTTTATGTCGTGGACTGTGAGTTTCTGGTTTGGGATGCATCGTCTTCCACCAAGAAAAAATAAGCACCAGGTGCAAGAGCTTCCCCCGCACGTTCTTCCCACGCAAACGCAACCTCGGCCCCGTCGGTGGAGGCTGGGACACTTTTTCTCTCGCGTACGAGACGACGAGCGGTTTCCCGTGGGATGGCGGGAGCTCGGACACCTGCAGCCCCCGGCTGGCCTGCAGCTCTGCCTCTGGTTTAGTTTCTTTTCTTTTTATTTTTTGAGCTTGACGAGTTTTCATCCAGGGAGAGCCTTCGTGGCAGACACGGGCTTTTACGGAGGAGGTATGCTCAGAAACACGCGGTTTCACGGGCTGCTCGGGTAGCCGGTGCTGGGCAAAACCAGTTTATCTGCGAGTTCAGCACCCGGCTGCTGGGAACGGGCCGTAACTCCCCGGTGTGCGGTACCGCCGGGCACCCCGAGCCGTTCCGAGCCCACGGGAACCCCCACGGGACGGTCCCTTTCGGGACGGAGCCCGGCAGGTCAACCAATCGGCCGGGAAGGCAAGGCAAGTTTCAAAACGCCTTTCGCCCAATCTCGCACCACGGCACGAGTGCGTGAAGTCGCCTTACGTGGCGTGTAGCAAGCCACGATTTCGAACGAGGTGTGAAAAGAAGCGCAGGGGCTGAATCCACGGGTCGGAAGCCGTGACGGCGGCTTCCCCGCAAGTTAACAGTTTTTTAGACCTGCAGCTGCTCCCTTTGGGGGGGTATTTAAAACCCAGGGCTGAAAATAGGCGCTGTGCCAACAGGAGGATTTAAAGTGCGTGTGCGTGGACGGGTGCGCACACACACGCGTGGGTGCGTGCGTCCACGCTCGGCGCCTTTCCCCCTAAATCCCCCCCCGAAAGCCCTTATGGACTTAACACAGATATCTGTCAGGCGGCCCTAAGGCTCCTTGCGGCTTTTCCCCGCCGTCGGCCAGCCCGGGTCTCCCACGGGCCGCTGCCTCCGCGCCCCGGGGCGGCCGCCCGGGTCCTGCCCAAAGCCGCTGCCGCCGCCGGCGGGGCCGCGGGGCGCGGGCGGGCGGGGGGTTGAGCGGCGGCCGGCAGGGGGCGCTGCCGCCCCGCGGATGCGCGCCCGCGGCTGCCGCCACCGCGCCCCGCGGAGCGGGCGGGGAGCGGGCGGGGACCGGGAAAGGACCGGGAAAGGACCGGGAAAAAGGACCGGGAAAAAGGACCGGGCAGGGGCCAAGCAGGGTGCCGGGCAGGAGACGGTGTGCGGGGACGAGCCACCGGGCCGAGCGGTCCGTCCCGGGGCAGTGCGCTGTCGTTACCGCGCTGCTCACTGCGCCCCGCACGCAGCTCCCGTATTTTCTCCCTCTTCCTCCGCACATGTTGATATTTAAAATGAGCCGGAGTCTGGCACGGATGGGTGCAGATTACGGCTTCGTGTGTAAAGCCGGGGATTTGCTCTTTTTTTTTTTTTTTTTTTTTTTTTTTCCCCCTGATGTCCCGCGTTATTAACGTCATTTCGGAACCGCAAGCCCGACCTTCCCGAGACGAAAATAGATGTGCGAAACAAAGCCGGGGCTGCCCGCCGCCGCCGAGCGCCGGGCCGGGCTTGTGCAGCGCCGAGCGCAGGCAGCCGGGCGCCCAGGTGGGGGGTTTCTGGAGCGAGGGCGGGAGGATGCTCTGAATTAGCGTCCAAAAGAAAAAAAAAAAAACTAAAAGCGACGGTCCCGGATTGCTGTTTCCCGGGGCCGGCGGGAGGGAGCCCGGGCAAGCGAGGCCGTTTCCCGGTCCCCCACGGCCGCTGCAGCCCCCGCCCGCCGGTGAGACGGGCCCCCGGTGGCACCAGCGCTGGCCCGGCTTTGCAGGACCGAAATAAGGGTGTGAGGATTTCAGGGCTGGTCTCCTCGGCGGGGAGACCCGTGGAAAGCACCCCGTGTGTCCGCCCCACTCGGGAGCCCCGGCTGCGAGGCCCTGTTCACGCGGGGCTCCGGGTGCTCGGGGGGGGAGCCAGGGTGGGTAGCGATACACCCTCGGACGAAATCCACCTGCTCGGCGGAGGACCCCCGGGGGGGTAGGAGCCCGGGCTCTCCCGGAGCCCCGGAGCCCGTCCCGGCTCGGCTCCGTGCCGGGCTGCGCTTCGCGGCCCGGGCTGCCGTCGCTCCCGCCACGTATTGCGCTTTTGTGAAGGGCTCGCAGCAGCACGCTGAGAGATACTGAGTGGGATTTAGGACGTCCCGAAACGAATTAAATTAGGTATTTCACCCGCTCCTTTTACTGACGCGGCCCCCCGCCAGACACGACCTGCCTGGGCCACCTCTGCTCCCCGCTGTGGGCACGGATCCCTGGGGCCGGAGAGGGAAGGGGGAGACGGATCCCGCCTGGAAAAGAAAGTTCAGGGGAGGCTGAAACTTCCCTCCCCGCCATCCCCCCCAGCCGCGAAAGTTCAGCCTGGATCAGCCCGTAAACAACCGTCTTACCCCGAGGTCTCCCGCATCTGAGGCCTTCCTCGCATTTTCTTCTTGGCTCGGCTTTTAAGAGATGAGTATTAGTTTGGAAATCCGAAGCTAGTGCCTTTGAGGCCAGCCATGTAATTTGACTGCGAATGTAGCGCACCCCTCCCTCCGAGAGAGGCTGCCTCTAAGTGCGCTTGGAGCAGATCGGGGATTGCTGGGAAGGGAGCCCCTGCCAGATTTTCTCCTTGTAGACGCCAAGAAGACAGCGAGAGCAGCCTGTCAAGACGCTGGGTAGGAAAAGTTCAAGAGAGGAGCTTCGGGAGATGCTCCCGGGGCAGCCCGAGCTGGAAGGCAGCGGCCCCGGCCGGGGGAACACGGACACCACGGGCCGTGGGCTGCGCGGGAGGTGCCCACGAGAAACGGCCGCGGCGACCAGCGGGAAAGTGATACAGAAATGTAGGGGGAAGCGGAAAATCCTGGGAAATCTCATCCCGAGTCCCCCTGGGTTTTGTTCTGCCTGTCCCCGGCCTGTTTTCTCTCCGAGTAAACCCAGAGAGAGCTGGTGCTCCCCAGGCTCTACTTGCGGTTTCTCCGCTTGTATGTATCCACGCACGCACACGCACACATATATATATACACACATACAGATAGATACGTATATGTATGCATGTAGCACAGCGAGCGAGCAGGGCTCGGTGCGGAGCGGGGACCTCCAGGTTGCTGCGGCCGAGATCACCCGCTTTCCCGGGCGAAATCGGATTTGGCAGGGGAGAGCTCCCCGCTGCAGCTGCAGCCTCCTCCGCTGAGCTCCAGAGCATCGGGACCCCCCGCTTCGGGAAGGGATTTTAGGCTAGAGGCTATTTCCCCGGCGGGAAAGAGGGTCGAGGGAAAATTAGCGAGCGTTTTGGAGGGTTATCCCTGCTCTGCGTGGGTGACGGGTTTTTCACACGGATATAATTCCTCCCTCCCCAACTGCTAAATTACTTGGTGCAGTTTTCAAGGAAGCCCTGTGATTATGTCAGGATGTCTGGAGGAGAAAAAAAAAAAAAAGGAAAAAAAGGGGGAAAAAAGGAGTTGAAGTTTTTCCAATTCAGATTCATTCTGCAGTCCCGGAGAAGTGTAAATACACAGATGCAGAGCACGGCTTTTCCTAGGTGAAGGAGAAGTTTCTCTTTTTTCCCTTTTCAGTGCTCAGGAAGCAAGAGCCCAGTCGAAATCAGTACGTCAAGCACCCGGCGTATTTAGGGCACTTTCCCAGCCTCGCTCGGGTCAATAATCCCAGATCTCCGCGAGAAGAGCGTTGAGGGGGGAAAAGTTGCACGGAAAAGGGGCGAGAGGACTTAAAAAGTTAAAATACTAGAGATTCACGGGGGACACGAGTGGGGTTGGAGGCAAATCCGTCTCTCCCCTCCGCAGCAAGCCCGGCTCAGCGGGGCCGGAGCCCTGCGCCCGTGTCTGCCGGGGTGTCTGCGGGCAGGAGAGGTTTTCCCAAACGTGTGAGACCTGGGAGGATGGCACCTCGCTGCAAAATCTGTCAGAAGACGAGTTACGCCGTCCAAACATCTCTCTCACTTTGTCTCTGCAATCGTCTGCACGTGTGGCTACGGATGGCTTCTACGTACAGCCGCCCAACGCCTGGAGAACAGATTTCCATTTCGGAAGGAAAGTGAACTTCTCCCTCCCCAAAGCGCACACAGCGCGGGGGACACAAAAGCAACCGCGTCCCCGAACAAAGGCGCACAAACACGGGCATCCTTGCGTGCCCGGCACTGGTTTGTCACCCGTATTTAGTCCGGCGTTTTGGTATCGCGTTCAAAATATCGGCTAGCTGCAAACAGGCGCTTTTGGGAGAGAGCGGGGAAGGCGAAGAGAGTTCAGCTCGCCCTTTACTGGAAAGAAGCGAGGACCGTTTAGACAGCGATTTTTTTTAGCACGTTTTAATGCAGCGGAGTAACGGACTCTTTGTGTGTAAAGTGGAAAGAAAATAGAAAACAAAGTCCGGGAACGAAGGAAAGAGACGCTAGACTGGTTTTAAGACTCCCCCCATCCCTTGGTTCAACAGAAACATTAATTTACATTAGCAATTCCGCATCTTTAAGATAAATTACACAGCGGCGTAATAGATTTAAAGTACGCCAGATTTTTTATCATTAATTGTAAATGTGCAAAATACCTGCTGGTACTTCACTTTAGAAGAATGTAATTGGCAAAAATGGGAGGCTGATGAATAGATAATAGATCCTTAACTACCAATAAACAGTAAGCACCAGCCAAGAGTATTAGGATGTGATCATAATTATTCTGCAGCCCCAGCCAATGGGAGGAGGAGAACTCAGCCCTAAAATCATCCCCGGACCCAAAGGTAATCGCGAAAATACGGACAAGGCTGGAACCGGAGACTTTGCTCCCCTGTCCCGTCTGCGAGAGCCCGGCGTGTCCCAGCTTTGCATAATGCAGCTGCCCTCCGCTTTGTTTTCCGCGCCGCGCGGTGCGGGGAGTGCGAAGGAGCGAAGGGGGGAATAAATAAGTTCCGAGGAGGAGGAGGAGGAGGAGGGCGACCCGTTCTCTCACCGGCACGAAACCTTTCCCAAGCGGGGCATCTCTCCCGGACGCCCCGGGGCTGATCAAGGTAACCTCGCCGGGCTGAGAGCACCCGAGAGGTGGCAGGGAGAGGGGGTGTCACGCTGGCGGAGGGGCCCTAACTCTCCCCCCCCTCACCCCACACCCCCCCCAGAAGAGATGCGGCCCCCCCCGCCCCACGCACCCCCTCTGAGCTCCCCCCCCCCCCCCCCAAGGTCCCGTCCCGTCCCCCTACCTTGGTCGCCGGGCGGCGGCAGGGGAGGGAGGGCAGCGCGGCGGCGGAGCGGAGGGGAGCGGAGGGGAGCGGAGGGGAGCGGAGGGGAGCGGGGGCGGCGGCGGGGCTCCGCGCTCCCCCCCGCGCTGGCGGGCGCGCTCCCGCCGCACTCCGATCCGCGCCGCGCCGCGGCTCCATCCCTCCCGATGGCGCTGCCCGGCGCTCGCCTCCCCTCTGACGCACTTTAAAGAGTCTCCCCCTTCAACCTCAAGGCGAGTAATAGCGACCAATCATCAAGCCATTTACCAGGCTTCAGAGGAAGCTGTTTATGTGATCCCAGCACTAATTAGGCTCATGAACTAACAAATCGTTTGCACAACTTGTGAAGGGGCCGATCACATCCATGGATTGTCTTTGGACTTAGGGAGGGAGGGGGGGGGGGGCGACCGCCTTTTCCTTGCAGGAGGGAAACTTCTCCCAGCAACTTTTTTTTTTTTTTTTGGTGTGTGTGTGTGTGCGTGCGTGGTGCGTGTGTGTGTCTCCCTTTTGGGTACCGCTGGCTGCCGCTGCCTCCTTTTCCTCCAGCCCCTGTCTATTTATGTGTGTATCTATCCCTCCTCAAGTCACTCCCTGCTGCAAACTTCCCCGGATCGTCTCCCGCGCACCAGAGAGAGCCAGGCAGAGATTTGGTCGGGGACTCTCGCCGCGGCAGCATGTTTCAGCCCACACCCAAGCGGTGTTTCACCATCGAGTCGCTGGTGGCCAAAGACAGCCCCTTGCCCGCGTCTCGCTCCGAGGATCCTATCCGGCCGGCGGCGCTCAGCTATGCCAATTCCAGCCCGATGAACCCTTTTCTCAACGGCTTCCACTCCACTGGCAGGGGGGTCTACTCCAACCCGGACTTGGTCTTTGCGGAGGCCGTCTCCCACCCGCCTAACCCGGCCGTGCCGGTCCATCCCGTGCCCCCTCCCCACGCCCTGGCCGCCCACCCGCTGCCCGCTTCGCACTCCACGCACCCGCTCTTCGCCTCGCAGCAAAGGGACCCCTCCACCTTCTACCCCTGGCTAATACACCGCTACCGGTATCTGGGCCACAGGTTCCAAGGTACGTGCAACTTTTCTTCTCCCTCCCATCCGCCCCTCCATCCTCCGGCGGCCCCCGGCCGGTCCCCGCGGCGCGGATGCGGGGGGGACGGCGGGTGGGCGGGCGGCCGCTGCCCGGAGCCGCGGGCTCGGCTGGGCCGAGGGGCTTTTGTGCCCTGCCTCCCCCCCCCGCCAAACTTGAGGAGCTGTCAGAGGAGCCGAGGGGCTCGGGCTTGGTTTTGCTTCGCTGCTTTTCCCGGTTTGTTTTGCTTTCCCTGCCAGGAGGGGGGCAGGCGGGAAGGCAAGGCCGGCTGGGACTTCTTGCCGCTTTCTCGCCCCGATTAAAAGCGGGGGGGGGGGGGGGAAGGTGGATATTTTTTTGTGGGCCGGTGGGTTAAAAGCGACGGAGGAGCCTCCGAAGGAAGCCGCCCCGCAGAGAGGGGAACCGCGGTTTAGGTTCCCCCGGGAAAGCTGCCGGGGCCGAGGGGAACCACCGCCGCCGCCCCAAATCCGCTCCCCCTGTTAACGGGGACGGGGACGGGCCGAAACGAACCCCAGAGAAAGGAGAAGGGAAAAAAAACCCCAAAATAATCCTAGCGCCGGAGCAGAGCGGGGAGAGGGGGCTGCGGAGGAGAGCCGGGGCTGGGGGCAGAGAGGGCGATTCCGTCCGTACGGGCAGGGAAGGGCTCCCAGCTGCCAAGAGATTAATAACCGGCTGGAGGAAAATAACCAAATCCAATGGCGCACAATCAATAAAATCCCCCTTGTTTAACCCTTTGCAACCGGCAGCGTCTTCTCCGAAGGGTGAGACGATTTCTCCCCTAATGGGTCCAGCTCCTGCCTCTTTCGTTATACACACACAGAGACACACGAAAAAAAAAAAAAATCAGCCTCCGCTCGGAGGGATCCATCTACCTTTTTTTTTTTCTTCCTTCGGTATTTTTATTTATTAATTCCGAACGAAAACAAACCACCTGCAGTATTCATTTCCCGGGCCTTCTGCAGCCGAGCCGTTGCACCCGGGTTGGAAAAGGAGTCGCTCTCTCCGAAGCCAGGCGGACAGAGATACAAAATGGATTATTACCCTCTCAGAATAAAATTACAGGTTTCGCTCACCAAATTATTTGTCGCAGTCATCAGGCGATTGGTAAAGAGCGGTAGATGAAAGGCGGAAATGTCCTGGTGTTGAGCCACAGCCTGATTTCAAACACACCCTCCTCCTGCAACGATTTTTAACGCACTTACGGAGACAGACCCTCGGTGGCTTCCCCACCTTGGAAGGACCGACCCGGAGAAGCGGCACAGGGCCAAGACGGAGGGAGAGACCCACCAAAAAGCCCCGGCTGACACCCCCTCACCCCCCCTCGCAGGCCGGCTTGGGATGCGCCCTCCCCGAAGTTTGTTTCTTTATTTCCCCACCGGTTCCCTCCGCCGCCGGGGCAGCGGGGAGCACCCCGGCAAAACGAAGGGGAGCTGGGGGAGAAAGGCCCCAGCCGGAATTTTGGGCGAGGGAAGCGGGGAGAAGCCCGGGGGAGCCGAGCTGCCGGCTCCCGGAGAGCGGCGGCCGGCCGGGGAAAGGGGGGGTCGGCAGGGACCGCACCGAGAGCCGCTGCCCCGCTGGCCGCACCGGGAGGATGGAAATAACAAATAAACAAGGAAAGATGTGAGGCTGCCGGGGGGCGAGGGGAAGGGGGGCAGCTGCGGGATGAAGCCGCAGAGACCGCAGCCGGGCTCTGGCCAATTCTATTTTTTTTTTATTTTTCCTTGCCGTAGTGTTCCCCTGGTTGTGTTTTAGTTTTTTAATTTCTCCCCCTTCTCTCCTTCGCCTGCTCATTCCCTCCACCTACTTATGGAAGGAAAATTTAATACAAAAAAGGCGCTGAAAATAAAAAAGAAACTATACTCAGATTTCTCCTGCGGGTAATGGTGGGAGAGAAAAATTCTTGCTCTAAAAAGTCCTCTCGAGTACGTTTGGGGAAGGCGTTTTGCTAATCTCTGTTTTACCCTGTTGCCCAGGGAATGAAACCAGCCCGGAGAGCTTCCTATTGCACAACGCACTGGCCAGGAAACCCAAACGGATCCGTACAGCTTTCTCCCCATCCCAATTACTGAGACTGGAACATGCCTTTGAGAAGAACCATTATGTAGTAGGAGCAGAGAGAAAACAGCTGGCACACAGCCTCAGCCTCACGGAAACTCAGGTAAGGGGGAAGCAGGCAGCGGGCAACTGGGAAAGCGAAAGTACTGGGATCTCCTTGGGAAAAACCCACCCGGCCGGCCCGGAGATGCGAGGAAAAAATACGGTCAAATTCTGGGGGTATTTAGGCCTCCAGACCCGAGCCGGTGGAGCGGAGTGAGGGTTCCCCCCGCGTCTCCTGCGTGTTATAAAAGCTTCCCCCGTTGCTGAGAGCCGTGGCCGGGGGTGGCGGGGCCTCGGCCGGGCGTGGGGAGCCGCGGGGCTGGGGGCACGGGTGGGTTCTCCCCGGAGAGCCCCGGCCCCAGCGGGAAGGGGAGAGGCGAGATCTCCGATCTGCAAAAGAAAGGCGGCCCCGGTCATTCTGCTGCGGGACTGGTGTGAGCCTCGAGGAGTTGAATGTTGGGGGAAAAGCCCCCAAAACAAAAGGCGGAGGGGAGAACCCCCCCCGCCCTTTTGGAGCCTACGGCAGAAATACGGTTTCTCGGGTGATTTTTCACTCCTTTCTAGCCCCGCGTCCGGCAGCCGGGGTTATGAGGAGCCGGTTCGGGAAGGCATAAAGATGAAAAATAAAAGCAGAGAAATTATTAACTACAAGGAATCCCCCTCCCCCCCGTCGCCCCCCCCCCCCCCCCCCGCTGGCTGGCTGCGGGCCAGAACCGCACCGGAGACTATTTCGGTCGTCGATCTGGAGGGACCATTAGCGACGTTTCTGCTCCGGTTGTCCCGGGGAGAGGGTCTCGGTGGGTACCGAGGCCGGACACCCGTGGGGAGGGCGCGGAGGCGGCGGGGGACGGGGGTGGGAGCGGGTTCCCCCCCCCCCCCCGACGGCGGGGACCCACGGCCGGCGGGCCCGCTGCGAGGGCGTTTTTTTCACGCGGTTTTCTCTTCGCCGGAAGAAAGGCTGGGGTTTTGGGGGGGGTGTTTGTTGTTGTTGTTGTGTCGGGCTTTTGTTTTGTGCCCTTCCAGGAGACTGGTGGAGAGAGGGCTCCAGATGGGGATTGTCTCTGCTACAGTATGTGGCACTGTACTTTAAAAAAAAAAAAAAAAAAAAAAAAAAGCCAAAATACCCAGCCGCAGCCTAGTTCAAAGTTCCCAGTAAACACAGCGTTCTCTGGGAGGATTAAGTTGTAACACTTTTTTTTTTTTTTTCTTAACTCCTTTTCGTGGGGGAAGCAATAAAGAGGTTGGAGCTTTTGTTTTAAAATGTCTCCCTAACAAAACAATAAAAAGGGATCGCCACTTTTATGAGGTTCTCCGAACAAGGGACCGGTCACAGGCTTATTTCCACTGGAAAGCTGTATTTAAGGTGGTCTTTGTGCTGCTTGATTCCGAAGCTGGTTGGGGTCTTTTGTCCGGATGTCAAACCCCCAGTCCCCTACAAATGAGCTCCCTTTTGGGAGATCAGCGTGCAGAAATGAACCGTCCTCCCCTTCAATTAGCAAACTAAAAGCAAATTAAACTCACCCCTTGTTCCCCGCTCAGCTTTTTAATGGGGGACTTTTGGAGAATATGAAAATGCAGCAGAGATGTGTGTCCGGCCAGGCAGGTCTCTGTTCTGAAGAGGCAGCGAAGCGGGTTAAACCAGCTTATTAAAATGCTCCAGTTCCCTTTTCCCCCCCTTGCTGGGGCCTTTATCAGGCACTTTCAGACAGAACCAGAGTTTAAACTGCTTTAAAAAAAAAAAAATGTTTACCTTTGGCCGCTACAAGGAGTGCGGCCAGCCCTGGAGATAGCTCCCAGATCAATACTATCTGTAATTAAAGCACTGAAGTCAGCTGGCGGATGGCTAAGTCAGATTTATTCGGCGCTGAACAAATTCAGAGGGATATTTACGGTGGCACTTACAGGTTTCGCCTCGCTACGATCGCTCCTGGACGGCGCGTCCCGGGGACACGCTGCGGGGAGCGCCGGGCGGTTTTCTTTTCGTTTTTTTTTTTCCTTTCAATTTATTCGCTTTTCCAAGAGGAAAAGCTCTGGTCCCGCCGCCCCCCGGCCCCGTCCCGCCGCCCCCTCGAGGGCCGAGGCCCTCGCTCTGCTTGACCGGGCCGGGCCGGGTCCGGGGGTGCCGGTGGGGTCTGCTCGGCCCCGCCGCAGCCCCCGGGTCTCTTTTCCCGGTGTCGGGACACCTCGGCGGGCGCGGATAACGAGAGCCGCCCCGGTGGCTGCCCCGACGGCGGGACCGGCTTGCTGACAGCCCACCGCCACGCTTTGTTTTCCCCGCGTGGAGGAAAAGGGGGTGTGGGGGGGGGGGGTGCCGGGCATTGCGCGGGGCTAGTCGTGCGCGGAAAGTCCGCGTCCCTGCGCCAGGTGCGTCCCTGCCCGCTCCGCGCCCGGCTGCGGGGAGCGGAGCCGCGCACACCGCACCGGTGCGGCTGCCCAAATCCTGCACGCGTGGGTCCTCTGGAGGTGCCTGCTTGGCGTGGGCCGGCGTGTCTGTGACTTTCCCGGAGAGGGGTAGGTGGGACACACGGGCTCCGGCTCCGCTCGCCCCGCTCCGGGCTGGGTAGCGGTGCGGGCAGGGCACGGTGCGGGCAGGGCACCGGGCAGGCAGGGCATGGAGCAGGCAGGGCAGGGAGTAGGCAGGGCACGATGCAGGCAGGGCAAGGAGCAGGCAGAGCCCCTCGGCAGGGCAGCGGGCGGCGGAGAGCACCGGCGTCCGGGCAGGCGTCGGACTAACGGCCGGTGCCTTTCCTCCCGCAGGTAAAAGTATGGTTTCAGAACAGACGGACAAAGTTCAAGCGGCAAAAGTTGGAAGAGGAAGGTTCAGACTCACAACAGAAGAAAAAAGGGACACATCACATTAACCGGTGGAGAATCGCCACCAAACAAGCCAGTCCAGAGGAAATCGACGTCACGTCGGACGATTAAAAACTGGCACTTTTCGGACTTTTCAAAGCCAGGCACCCCACCAACAGAAAGTGTTAAAGGCTCACATCCCCCCCCCCCGACCCCCCCACCCCCCGGCGTGGCGGTGCGGGGAAGGGACACGGAGATCTTCATCAGAACTGCGATTCCCGTCTGGGAGGGCAGCTGGGAGCGAGCGAGGGCGAGACCGCGAGAGGGCCGAACTGTGGTACTGCCGGCACCGCTCTGGCAAGGGGGGATCTGTCAATCAAAGCCAAAACACCGGGACGAGGTGATTGACAGGTATTCCGTTTCTCACAGTCCACTTTTAAAAGCGTAACGTCAAAAAATTGAAAAAAAAAAATTGAAAAAAAATCTTAAAAAAAAGAAACACCCCCCCCCCAACCAAACCAGAAAAATTACCACCTTACAGGACATTTTGCACTTCACAGTTTTTTCCGTCTTTGAAAGAGAAATTTCCATAAGCAGCCAAAACCCACACCTGTTTCAGAAACTTGAATTGCATGTGTAAAGCCGTCTGGGCAAAAAAAAAAAAAAAAAAAAAAAAGGAAAAAAAAAAGAAAAAACGGAAAAAAATTACCCCGGTTCCTAAAGACAGAAATGAATTGTAATTTTTTTCCCTTTAAGACAGGTTCTGTGTGCTTTTTAATTTTATTTTACGAGAAATGTGCAGTCTGTAAACATTTTATGATAACTTCTGGCGTCAAAGTGTTTGTGAAAGCTAAATGAAGTAGCAGTAACAAAGCATAGTGTTCCTTCCGGATGGACAAACACGGTGGGGCAGGGGAGGGACGGGAGGGAAAGGTGGGGGGGGAGGGAGGTTGGGGCTGGTCATAACTTTTGCTGCCAAAAAAAAAAAATCAAATCAAATTACCCCCCCCCCCCAAATTGTATCCCCATTGCAAAACCGGATGATGATTATTTTTTAAGATTAATAAAGCGCAAACCCAGCGACCAGGTTCGGCGGTGGGGACACCTCCCAGGCTGGGAGGATCCAGAGAAAAGGGACTTAAAATCGCGGTTTGATTTTTTTTTTTTTAAATTTTTTTTTCTAATGGCCATTTCCATTGGGGCAATTTTCAAGCACTGACCTTATAATATTCCGAGATCATAGAGCTACTAAAAGAAGTGACAAATGTTTCCTTCATGTCTCCTATACCAGAATGTAAATATTTTTGTGTTTTGTGTTTAATTTGTTAGAATTCTAACACACTATATACTTCCAAGAAGTATGTCATTGTCAATATTTTGTCAATAAAGATTTATCAATATGCCCTAAATTTTTAAGCAATATATTTTCCCCTTCCCCCCAAATTTCTCGGAAACCCGTAGTTTCCCCCCCTCCCCTTATTTTTAGCTGCTGAGCCCCCGCGGTCGGAGCCTGCGCTCCCCCGGCCGCCCCGCGCATTCCTGCGGCCAGAGCCGCGTTTTCTTAATGAATTCGCTGGCTGCTTAATAGACCTCTAAAAATAAGCCGCAGAGACCCACTTGCTGTAAATAAATACCTTTTTTTTAAAAAAAAAAAAAAAAACAACAACAAACCCAACCCCTTCCCTGGTTAGAAACTGAAGCGCGAACCGGCTCTTAATGGGAGGGTGAAACTGGTCCGCAGCAGCCGCGCTCCGCTCAGAGGAAGAGGGCAAAAATATGTATTTTATTTAGCGGGAGAGGATTTTTTTTTTTCCCCTCGTCTTTTAAATTCCCTCTCCAGGTCGTTTTGCGGTGAGGAGCAGGTCCTGGGAGGCAGCGACCCAGCTGCCTCTCTCCCCGCCGCTCTAAGGGAGCGATCCTGGGCAC